>NC_071622.1:11057053-13557053 GCF_014839835.1 Dryobates pubescens | reverse complement strand
AGATTCACTTTGGTTCCAACCTCCTTGCTCTTTTCACCCTTTAAGCTACATTGGCCGGAAAAGGATGCAGGTGCAGGAGCCTGAGAAAGCTGTTCCCAATGTCATGAACCTGGTGGAAGCTGATTACTCCTACTGGACCCTGGGCTATGCCATCTCTTTCCAAGGGGCTCAGAAACTCATCAGAGCTGAGCCTTTCAGCAAGATGTTGCCTGTAGATGAATTTCTGCCAGTCATGTACAACAAGCACCCTGTGTAAGTAGGTTGCCTTTGTTGCTCAAGTTGGCCTGAGCTGGGTCTTGCTGAGTGATCTTAAGGCAGATCATGTTGGTGTGTCTCACTTCTGTAGGCTGGCTGGTGGAGGACAGGGCTTGTGCTGCTCCTCAGTGCTTTTTTTGTTGTCTGCAGCAGAGCTCCTGACACAGATCAGAGAAGGTGGCAGATCTGCTGCAGAGGAATTATGGTCCCTGCCTGGCGCAGGGCTTGTTTGCTTTGGTTGGTTTGTTTAGTTCCAGAGCTGATTCTGAGACACTTGGCTCTCTGGTAAGAGGCTTTGGTTGTATAGGTTGTGTGTGGTTGTAAGGCTGTATAGAGTCAGACTCCACCCCAGCAACAACCTGAGACCTGTTTGCTCAGTGGATTGGCTTCTGTCTTACAGCTATAAGCAGTGGCACTGGTGAACCCTCACTCTGTTACTGGTGACTCTTTTCTCCTCTTTAGAACGAAGTACATGGAGTACTACGAGTCCAGAGACTTGAAAGCCTTTTCAGCAGAACCCCTGCTTGTTTACCCCACCCACTACACAGGGCAGCCAGGCTACCTCAGTGACACAGAGACCTCTACCATCTGGGACAACGAGACCGTGTCAACAGACTGGGACAGAACACACTCCTGGAAGTCCCGGCAGCAGGGCAAGATCCACAGCGACGCCCAGAACAAGGATGCTCTGCCTTCCCAGTCATCCCTCAACACACCATCCTCCAGGGATGAGCTATGACTGCCTGCTTCCCCAGGACTCTGCTGACAGATGAACCTGCCTCACACTTTAGCTTTTCACCCTTGAAAGTTGTAGAGCAGCTCTTCATGTGGTCTCCTTCCCACTGCTTCAAACGGCAAAGTGCTGCGGTTGGACCTGGCAATGAACTGAGCCCTGTAGGACGGGGTGGGAGATGGAGGAAAAAGGACAAGTGCTGCAGACTGGCAGAAAAAAGGCAGAGATCTGAACAGAGAGAGATCTAAACAAAAGCCCTCACAAGCTTTTGTGACAAGCCAGCCTTGAATGACGTCTTTCTACAGTTGCTGCTGTAGAATACTGTATTTATAAAGATTAATATATAGAGGTGTACAAGTGTTAATACCTTCCTGGGTAGCTGTAACTGGGCTGCTAGCTGTTGCTCCTTGTAGGTTTGTAGGCTTCTGTAACCCTATTCACAGGGTACAACTGAGATTGGGTCACTTGGCTTTATTTTTCAATGGGATCCCTGTCAGAATCAGGATGTTTCCAAAGCTCTTCCATGCACTGGAGCAGTGCTCCTCTACTGTGTCTTCTCCCTCATCATGCTTCTATAGTTTCCCTCCACAGATTTCAAAGCTTTCTAGATCCCACCTAAACAGGGCTCCCAGTCCAGAACTGATGTCTTGGTATGGCTAAAGTCTTGGAAGCTGGCAGAGAAAGTGGAGTCTGCTGGGTTTGTTCATCTCTGCGCTGCCTGAAGGGAACGCAGGCAGAGTTAGTCTGTGTCACGTCCCTGCTTCACCCCCTGCCTCAACCTACTCCTTGAAGAAAACAAAGCCTGACAGCCTGTTTGCAGGCCTGTTCAATTAGGCCATAAACCCAAGTGCAGGACTTCTAGGAACTTCAACTCTAAAAGATTTGGTTATGAACTGCTTGACACTCTCCTTGTCAGAACAAAACAACCCACAGCAGTGTTAACTGCAGTTAACCTTGTCAGCTGTGCTGTTCTTGACAGCCTTGATAGAAAAGTGCATTACAGGACAGAAAGGCAACTTGCCTGGATATTTTTTTCATGTGAGGAACAAATTTCTCTCTCTTTTTTATTTTTTTTTAAATTTTTATTATTATTTTGGGATGAGTTCTGGTGTACTTGCATCTGGATAATAGGCCAGCACTGTATGGGGTTTATTTTGCTCTTGAAAAACTTTTCTAAGAGGCCAGGTGATCATGGACCACACTGCTTAGGGTGGCTAGCACAGACCTCAAGCTACAGTCTGCTGGTGGTAGAGGAGGCTGTCCTCCTGGACCTGCAGTCTGGAGCCTCACCTGCTGGCAGGTCTGTGTGACTCAGTAAGTGTGGCTGGGTTTGTTTTTGTCAGAATTTTGTTGTCTGTCTTTCATAATTACTGACCAAAGTTGTGCTTTCTGCTGAAGAAGCCCTGTTACTACCTGTCAGCTGGTCTGATAATACATAGAACCTGGTGCAAGCTCTGCAGCTGTGTGTGTTCTTCATTGGGTGGCAGTAGCCCTGCCTGGGGAAGGGCAACTGTAAGAGTCTCAGCTCTGTCAGTCTTCCATGGAGTCACTGGCTTTATGTGCCTGTTATACTGCTACTGCCTGGAAGCATCTCTTTCTGCTGTCCAGGCTCAGCAGGTGGCCTGTGCAACATGGTATGGGGAACAGGCCACCAGGCACAACCTGGGTCATTCCTCTCTGACAAGCCCTCTCTTTCCTCCTCAGGTTTCACTGTACAAGGGGCAAGTCTGAGCTGGTTGAAGTATTGCTGAGCATGATCGTCTGAGAGATGTTGGTAAGAAGCTTGGTGTGGCCTTCAGGAGCACATCTGTGAACTGGTGAGCACCCAGCATATTGCCAGGTGTCACTGGGTTGTGAGAACTTGTGTTACCAAGTCATTCTGTCATGTAAATGTTTCCCTTGGGCTTGAGTCTGATTTTGCAGCACAGCTGTTTCTGTGGGCCTTTGGTAATGCTGTCTGAGGGCTGGGTAGCTGCTGGAGCTGTGGTGGAAAGGGGGAACCAGAGGAGCAGTGTCTCAGCTTGGCGTGGCACCCAGACAGGTTTCCAGTCCCACAACTGTGCATCTGAACAGCAGGGATGAGGCAGCACTGGGTGGGTGAGTTCCTCTGGCCTGGTGTGGTTTCTCAGATCTAACATTGTGGCTGCTTCTCCACCTTAAAATCTTGTTGATGTTCACATACCTCACCACTGCCTGAGTGAAAGGCCCATCGCTGCAGCTGCAAGAGGGACCTCTTTCCCCCAGCCAAGGGAGTAACTCACCTGTGTCAGGAAAGCTCTGGCTGAGCCAAATGATATTGTCAGAGGAATTGGGTTGGATGCTGGGGGAGGCTTTTTTGATTATATTTATTAAGCTTTTCAGTACTTATAGATCAGGAAGACTCTTTATCACAGACATTTTAGCAGGGCCTGTTGTGACAGGACAAGGGCTGGCTTTAAACAAAAATAAGGAAGTTCAGATTAGATAGAAGTTTTTGACACAGAGTGGTGAGATACTGGTCCAGGTTACCCAGAGAGGTGGTAGATGTCCCATCCCTGGAACCATGCCACGTGAGGTTGTCTGGGGCTCTGTGCAACCTGCTCTAGTTGCAGAGGTCCCTGCTGACTCAATCTAGCAGTGGCAGCAGCTCATTGTAAGCTGTGCATGGTCCAGCTGCATGCTGCAGGAGTGCAGTGGGCTTCTGAGAGCTAAAGAGAAACATCAGCAAAGCAAAAGTCACCCCACTATATACTCAGGCATCAACCTGACCTGGGATGCTGCATCTACCACCTCTCTGGGCCCCCTGGGCCAGTGCCTCACCACCCTCACTGGGTAGTGCTGGTGAGAGGCTGCTTTTCTTTTCCAGCCCCACTTCTGAAGAAAGAAGCATCTGTCCTCATAAACACTTTTAGCCTGCCAAGAAAAGCAGCATGACAGTAACACTGACAGCATCACTGCACATGATGTCGGAGAGTAAAAATGCTGAAGTGTTGCATCTGAACAGGAATACAGGCAAAACATGGTGTCAGGTTCTGTGGGTGGCAGGAAATAGGAGTTGTGGGAGCTGGAACAAGCTGAGCACAGTTTTAAACCAATAAAACTGGGGAGGCTGAAGAAAGGGACTGAGGGAAGTGAAGAAGTGTAAAAAAACCCAACCCAAGGGCCATGCAGTAATCTTCTAAGAACAGCTTCACACCAGACAAACACTGATGGAAAAAGGTTTATAGAACAAGTATATAAAGATTACAAGTAAGCAATTAAGAACATTCCCCTTAACACAGACATATACCCTCCGAGTGAGCAATGTTCCACTTAACAACAGGCACTGGACAGGTATCAATGCGTGCTTACACTGAAAGAAAGAGAAGGCTGTCACCTCTCGGGAATCTTGCCTTAAGGCTAAGGCTCAGTTACAAATTCACCATCTTCACCCTCTCACAGACACCAAGATGGGAGTTCTTGAAGTGTTCAGATTAGGACCTGCATGGTACTGCTGTAAAGATGATCTTCAGGTAGTGTAAAAGGCAGTGCAGCCCAGCACTGGCTCCAGTGTCAGGCTGTCACTGATGGGCAGTGTAAGCTGTGTCCAGTTCTGAGAATTAGTGCTACACAACTCAGGGGAGAGAAAGTTTTGGGGCTTATTTTAGCTAACCCTCTAGTGTCTATTCTTTCAAATAACCCAATGCATCTTATTTTAGCTAATACCAAGGTCTCTTCTTTTAATTAAATCCTAACATTTCTTAGTTTAATTAATCCTACTATCTTCCAAAGGCAGCCAGTTCAGTAAGGGCTGCTTACAATCCAATGTCTCATTTATGGCTTTTAAAAACACGTCCTGTAACTGTCCTGTCCAGTGACGTCTGTGTTGAGGGAAAAGAGACTCCATCCATCTGTTCTTGATAGTTTCTCAGAGAAGAGAGTATTGAATTGTTTCTTCCAGCTGGATTCTTCATTCCAGCTGAAAGATGTACCATGTCAGGAACTGATTTAGGTAAAGAGCAAGAGAAGTGCCTGTAGATTGTGTATATAAAACCTCTCTGGTGGGGGTGGGGTGGGGGTAGTGACAGGTCAAACCTGACACTCTCTCTCTGCTCAATACACACTTCTAAAACAAAAGGTGATCAAGTTGCCCTTCAGGAATGAAGATGTGATTTAAAAGTTCTGCTCTCCAAGTTATTGCACGTTACAAAGAGGAACATCAGTCATTTCAGAGGAACATCAGTCATTGTGGAGCACATACAAAAGGCACTGGTTTCTGTTCAGGGGTTAGCAAAGGAAAAGGCAAACCACCTTGCAGTGGCAGTTAGGCAAGACCTAAATCCACAGGCGTGGTGTTTGCCTCGTCCTTGAGCAAACCATGACATTCATCCAAAAGCAAGCGCAGTCCATTCTGTGAAAGTTCTTTGGAGAAAGAATAAATCCAAAACAGGGTCAGTGTTCTGGTGTGGAACAAGTGCAAAAAGAAGTTTGCCAGCTGTGTTGAACACAGTGCACAGACTCACAGGTCCTTCAGCGACGAGGCCGTACCCATCCTGCCTCTTTTGTGACTGCAAACGCCTCCTGGAGGCAAAAGCTGCTGGTGGCCCTCGGCTCACCCACACCTCCTGCAAACCCGTGCTCCTTGGGTCAAGCGGAATGGGATTGAGACTTTTCTTCTCCAGTTATATAAAAATAAATTTAGACATTCTTCTTCTGTGTAATACTGGCACAAAGGCAAAGGTTTTCTCACAAAAATAGTTGGCTTGTGTGGCGTTTAAGACAAAAGTCTCAGTCCTGATGTGCAAAAAAAACCCGACAAACAAACAGCTACACCAAAAACACAGTCCCAGCCTGTACTCTCCTGTAGAGCCAGGACTTGTTCATTCAGAGCTGGCTACAAGGCAGGAGAGGCTCTTGCTGTAGTTCTACCCAATGTTCACGTGGCATTTCAGCCTCAACTATTTACAGAGTGGAATGCATTCATCTGCTGTAATACTGCATGGTAGTGAAGGTGGAGTTCTTGCAGCCAAGAGTTAATTTAAATTAGTTTCCATTTAATTTTCTTTCTTCTTCCTTTTTTTTTTCCACTGGTGAGTCCTACAGATTCCATGATGCCCTTGTGGCTTTCATGTGGAGTCGCAGGTTGGAGAGCCCCTTCCTTTTCTCCTGGCCAGAGACTGGTGGCTTTTTACGAAGAACAAAGTTGTAACTTAGAGCCTGGCTGTTCATGGCATAGAACACGTTCCCCTTCGCTGGCATCGCGAGCTCTGCAACAAGAGAGGCCACAGCAGGCTTTAGAAGGAAAGCCAGGAGAGCATTCCCATTTTTCCTACAGGACCCTTGAAGTACTTGAAAGGCAGCCACCAGATCTCTCGAGCTGCTTCCCTACCTTTGTCCTCAGAGATGATCTGGACGAGCTCATAATTCTCAGGTGCCTCAGCCTCCAGGTTATGTTTGCACATTGCTTTCTGCACGACCGCCTGAGTTTTCTCTTGGTTTGTTATCTGCAAAGAGAGAGTTGCACTCAAAAGGAGGCTTTGCCTTGCCAGAAGTCACAGGTGTCAGGCCCTGGGGAACAGCTCTTTGCAATTTCAGCCTCATCATTTCAAGAAGGGCAAAGGTAGAGTCCTGCATCTGGGGAGGAACAATGCTCTGCACCTGTGCAAGTGAGGTCTGTGGAGAAGGACCAGGGAGTGCTAGTGGACAAGGTCAGTGTGAGTTGGCAACAAAGGCCAGTGATCTCCTGGGGTGCATTAAGAAGAGTGTGGCCAGCAGCAGAGTGGGGGAGGTTCTCCTCCTCCTCACTTAGCCCTGGTGAAGCCACAGCTGCAATACTGTGTCTAGTTGAGGCACCAGTTCAAAAGAAAAAGGAAACTACTGGAGAGTGCAACAGAGAGCTACAAAGGTGCTAAGGGGCCAGGAGCATCTCTGTGAAGACCAATGGCTGAAAGCCCTGGGGCTGTTTAGCCTGGAGAAGAGCAGCCTGAGAGGGGATCTGATCAATAGCTAAGGGCAGGGAGCAAGAGGATGGAGCCAGACTCTTTTCAGTGGTGCCCAGGGACAGGACAAGAAGCAAAAGGTACAAATGGGGACCCAGGTGGTTCCATCTGAACCAGAGGGAAACTTTGCTGTGAGGATGCTGGAGCCCTGGAGCAGGCTGCCCAGAGAGGGTGTAGACTCTCCTTCTCTGCAGAGATTCCAAACCCATCTGGACATTGTGATCCCGGGCAACCTGATCAACCTCTCCTTCATCCCATGCTGCGCCTGCTTTGCATTGTGGCATTTGTCACTTTGCCAGGCTTGGTGGGCTGGCCCAGTGTTCTCACAACTGAAAGCACCATTTTAAGGCAGCCAAGCTGACATCAGCACCAGCACAAAAACAATTGTGCTGTTGCACACCACTCACCAGGATGCTCTTGTACATATTTCCATTGCCCTCTTCTACGCTGACCCTGATAATGCAGCTGTCTTCTCCTTGATGGTTGTAAAGAGGGGCTTTCGGCGTACTTCTTTTCACAGGGACAGGGCTCTTTTCTTCGGGATGTGGAGAGGAACTGAAGGGGTCGCCGGAGGGGCAAGGGTCGCCGGAGGGGGAGGGGTCGCCGGAAGGGGAGGGGTCGCAGGAGGCAGAGGGATGGTAGGAGGGGGAGAGATCGCAGGAGAGGGAGGGGTCGCAGGAGTGGGAGGGGTCGCAGGAGTGGGAGGGGTCGCAGGAGTCCGTGGGGCCAGAAGATTCAACAAGCTACACAACAGAAAGAAAAGCACTGTGAGCCACTGTGCAAGTCTGTCCTGGGGAAGAAGCTGGGAAAGCAAAAGGCACATACAAAACCTCAGGCACCTGCACTCTCTCCAGCAGCCTGGCCTTGGTATTCCCTGTCTCCAAAAAAAGTGTCCTTCCCTTGATTAATTTCACCATTGTAATGGAAACCTATTTCCAGTTGGGTGTGCTGGACTTGCTCGCTCTTTCCTCTTTAGTAAGAGAAGACCAGGAGGTGGCAGCAGATAGTACAGAATCAGCTTGTGGGCAACCAGCCCAGGAATCGCTGCTCCTGGTCCGGGCCAGAGCCTTTACACGAGTGAAAAACACATGGCTCCTTGTCTGCCACTTCTCTTTGAATGTTCTTTAGAATCACAGAAGCCTTTTGGTTGAAAGAGACCTTTAAGATCACCGAGTCCAACCGTTAACCCAGCACTGCCAGATCAGCACTAAACCATGTCCCTCAGCACCACATCTACACAGCTCTCCATCTACACACCCCTCCAAGGATGGGGACTCTACCACTGCCCTGGGCAGCCTGTTCCAGGGCTTGACAACCCTTTTGGGGAAGAAATTGTTCCTCTTGTCCAACCTAAACCTCTCCAAGTTCGAAAGAGAAGAGTCTGCAGGCAAGACATCACTGTGGAACCCCTGCCAAATGCCTTCTGCTGGTGTCCTGCCCATGCAGTTCATCTCTCTGTAAGGTAACAGCAGATGCCTGGCCCACCAAGTGAACACTTGCTGTGGGATGTCCCAGCTGCTAGTGTATAAGGCTTTGCCTTCTTGGCAAGACCACAGATTTCCTGGCACGCTGGTTCAGTGGCCTTGTCTAGGCCACTGGCTGCATGTGCTGGTGCTCAGGAGGGGGTACAACAGCACCATGCCTCGACTTCCCCAGAGGAATTCAACCAAACAAGGGAGCTCATAGGAGGTCAAATCTGCAGGGCTGGTGAGCTCTGACCACCACTTGGTCAAGTGCAGCTGTGCTGCCTTCTCCAGGTGCATTAGAAACAGCTCCACATGTGCTTTCCCACCCAGGAAACACCTTTGCCAGAGAGCAGGCACAGCTTTGCTGCAGCTGGGCTCTCCGTGGTGAGCACACATCTGCTCAAGTGAGACTTCCTTCTCCAGCTACAGCCGACTGAGCATGAGGGACACAGCAGCAGGCTGCCAACAGCAGAGTAACTCATTGAACCTGAGGTATTCAAGGAGGAAATGACCAGATGTTGATTTTACTCCTCTTCAGCTGACTCAGTCCTCCTGTTTCATTTACTTTTGCTTGCAGGGACTCAGAAATCCTCTCGTCCCTGTGCTGCCGTGTGCCGTGAGTGAGCACAATGCTTGGGTTCCTCACCCCACTTTCCAAAGGCTCAAAGGCCACTAGCCTGCCTCTTTCCTCTCAACAAGCACTATGAGGGGCTGAAAGAAAAACTAACCTCGTGCTTCTCCAGAGCCTCACGTAAACCAAAACCACCGCCACGCACCACAAAACCCGGTGTCAGGGAAGGAGCACTTCCGTCTGCCTTGTGCCTCACCAACAGAGAAAGGGTTATGCAAAAATCCTGACTGGATTGCTTCCATTTTCACAAACTAACTTCTAGAGCCTCTCCATTTTACTAAAAGCAACAGGCTTGAGCAAGTGTCCAAGGCCCACCTGTGGCATCGACAGTCTCCCACAGGCTTTCTATGCTGGCAACAAAGCCCAGGCCATGGCTCTTTGTGACGCTTCCCAAGAGTGCCCCTGGGAGTGCTGCAGACCTACCTCTTCAGCTTCAGAGTTATTGAGCTCAGACGAGGATATGCTGGCCGAGTCAGTGCTCTCCCCACAGCTCCCACCACGTGTGAAGTTGGGTTTGCCTTTGACAGGCGTGCTGTGGGCGAGCGCCTCGGAGCCCATTAAGAGTCTGGTGTAGAAAAGAAAGCATAAAAGCCACTCAGTGGAAGCAGAACAGATCTGGGCTCAGTAAAGCTGACACTCTGTTCAAAAGCCCTACCTACTGTTTTGCTTTCCTATCTGGAGTGGCCTATTGTTTTCATTTCCTCTGTGTTGTTTATAGGGGTGTTACACACTAATGGGGACAATGCCTTTTGCCCTAGCTACCCACCAGCTGCACGGCCACAGTCAGAGCTGCTGCCCACTAGCAATCCTCTTTGGTCTGAGAATTTTCAGACGTACTTGCTAGGAAATTATTGATCTGATGTGTTTACAAACACAAGGGGCAGCTTTGAGGGATGATGGCAGCTGGATCCTCCTTAGGGACTCCCACACACTGCAGTCACATCCTGGTCCCTGTGACCAAGAGGCAGCTCAAGACCTGCTTGATCACTGTGAGTAAACAAAACAGTGCATGAAAGGCACCAGATGGCCAAACACCACCACAGGTCTTCAGAAGGCAGATTCATTCCTTTGCTCAGTGAAGGTGCCACGGGTACCAGTTTAAGAGGCTGAATGGGGATGTGCACCAGGAGATCACAGAAAGTGTAAATTACAGGCTTGCACTCCTGAGACTCATTTCTAAATGCAGGTCAAGTCAAGGTAAAGGAGTGTCAAAGGAAACAGACTGCTCTGATATATGAAGTAGCGAACCCAGGCCCACTAGATGCTATGTCAGCACACAGGTGATGATCTAGAGCAGTTCAGAGAGGTGTCACTCATGGTTGCCAGGGCAAATTATGCCAGGCTTTTCCACATTATTGATTTCCAAAACACATTCAAGGTGCAGATGGAAAGATTGTTTAGACAAAGACTGCACAGTACAAACAAACTGACTGTGGAGCCATTCTCTAACTCTGCCAAGGCTGCTACTAAACCGTGGCCCTCAGCACCGCATCTCTGCCTCTTTGAAACAACTCCCTGGGGGCCTGTTCCAGTGTTTGAGAACCATTTCAGTCAAGAAGTGTCTTCTAATATCCAACCTAAGCCTCCCCTGGCAGAACTTGAGGCCATTTCCTCTTGTTGTCTTACTTGTTGGTTGAAATAGAAGACCAACCCCCACCTCACTCCAGCCTCCTTTCAAGGGTGTTGTAGAGAGCCAAAAGGTCTCTCCTCAGCCTCCTTTTCTCCAGGCTAAACAACCCCAGTTCCCCAAGATGCTTTTTGTTGCCCTTCTCTGGACCCACTCTAGCACCTCAATGTTCTTTTTGTACTAAGGGCCCCAAACCCGAACACAGTTCTCAAAAGTGTGGCCACAGCAGTGCTGAGTACCAGGGGACAGTCACTGCCCTGGTCTCACTCTCAACATCACTGCCAATTCAGATGGAGTCATCAAAACACTTCCCAGACAGCTGCCTGGATATTTTTTAGGGTATCAGAATTCAAACCTCTAGTTTGAGAACATCTGCTCTTCATTCTGACCCTGATCTGCAGCAGCACTGACATGACAAGAATGGCAGCTGGGTGTTTTGAGGAAATCATGTCTAAGAACTAAGCAGAAAAGGAGGGTTAGGAGCTGACAGTGCTGTTAAATTCCTAATTTCCTCCCTCATCTTCATGCCACTGGGATGTGAGGAGTCCCCTTCATATCTCCTCTTCCATCAGATTCAAATGTCACACCTTTGAGGTGTTTTTACTTCAGTCCTTGATACCTGCTTTCATTCCCTACCTCTCTCCCTGAATTCCTGCTGGTCTATTGCTTCCCATGGCTGCTTAGCTGCCTGCCCCAATCTCCACCCACCTCCTGTTTGAATCTTTGTGGTATTACACTAGACTGGACTGTATTGCCATGATTATTCTTCATCCTTCTCTCACTTGAAGGCAATTAGGTAGATTGCTTCTGTTATCAAGTGCCTTTTTGCTAACCTTAATGTTCATCTTAAAACTCTGCCAGGAATTTTTGCCTGTGTAGAGCGAACTAGACTACTAACAGGCCAGGATTTATCCTCACTTATGTTCTACTGCTGCATTCAGGGAAGTCAGGACACAACAGATACAAAATTTATCCTCCATCACTACATTTGTTCCTTTTCCTGACACCTTAGGAAGGCTCATTTGTTTCTAAGCTCACTAATGACCCTTGTGACTCCTTCTAGCAACAGAAAGGGACAGCTCCAAACAGAAGCACGTATTCCTAGCTGATGGTGTCTCTTGAAAGCCACACAGCAGCCTGGAACCCTGGCCAGGTTTTACAGATGTTTGTCTGCTTTATTCAGGTTGACATTAACACACCACGAGCCCTGTGCCCCATCACACTCACAGGCTGAGCCTCTTCACCACGCTCTTCCGAGGCTTGGGTGGTGTGGTGCTGATGTCAGCAGCTGCTTCAATCTCCCGGGAAAGGCTGAAACTGCGAAAGAGAGGCCACCAGGTTAGGTTTTCTACAGGCAATACTTTCAGTCTTGTCTCTCAAAGTAGCAATATTCATGAAATTCAAGAAACCATCAGTGATTCCCACTTCACAGAAGGTTGCAGCCCCACAAAGAAGAACATAGAATCAGTTGGAAAAGACACTTAAAATCACTGAGTCAAACTGTTCTCTAACTCTACCAAGTCTGGTGGTAACCATGGCCCTCAGCACCACCTCTCTGAATCCTTTGAACACCTCCAGGGATGGGGATTCAACCACCTCCCTGGGGAGCCTGTTCCAGTGTTTGAGAACCCTTTCAGTGAAGCAGTTTCTTCTAATATGCAACCTAAACCTCATCTGCTGCAACCCGAGACCATTTCCTCTCATCCCACCACTATAGCTCTTTTACATTTTACCATGCTGAAGGAGATGTTTCACTTTCTCATAATGGTTTTAAAAAACAGTGCTTTCTTGGATCAAGAAAATCAAGCAAATACTTCATGTGAATCTTGGACAAGCTAACTGCTTTTTCACTACTAGTCAATACAATGCAATACAGATCTGGTTACATCAGTGCAGCAGAGTAGTAGTCAAAACCTAGTACAACACTGTCAGTAAATGGTCTTGGGAGGATCTAGTAGCACAGAGCTCAGCCAGGATGTAAAAACCACCCCAAACACCCTGGAGACATTGATCTGGTGAGCACTCTGTGTTGCCTTGGCTACCTGCTGCCCACATCCACCAGCCAAACATTCAGTGACTGCATCTTCATCTCCCTTAGGAGTGACTTCTGAGGCTGTGTCTGCACATACGGACAGCCCAGACACAACAGACTATCTCATTTCAAAGTCAAAAGCCTGATATCCAGTCGCAAAACTAAGCGCTCAACAGGTTTTCTCCAGCTGTTTAGCAGGAGGCAGATGTATTTCCACTCCCCCTGAGCAGCAATACACACAAGTCCCTGTAAGAGGATAGCCAAGGGCTGACCTAACGTGCCTGTGGGTGGGAGCAGGGTAGGAAGAGCCTGCTTTGCCAGCTGGACTAAGAACGCACCTCTCCTCCTCAGTTAAACGCTCCTGTCTCCGGAACCACTGGATGAACTTTTGGTTTGGTGTCAAGCAATAGCTGTTGCATGCGGATTGCAGCAGCTTAATTTGGGCAATGACTTCAAATTCCTAAAAGAAAACAAATAAGCAAACAGGAATTCTAGTTAGAAAACAAGATAAAGGCAAACTCACTCATTTGTATACTAAACATATGCCCCAAGAGACCCAGGACAAACTCGGTCTGACCTGCAGTTCAGTTTCAGTCGAGTGTCTACTTCAAGAACCAGTTTGTCAGACAATGACACGTGGCTTTTTTGCCCAGCACTCGTTGTGTGCACTGAGATGTGAGCATTTTACCAGGCACACACAAATTAGAAGACAAACACAAGGAAACCTGCTTCATCACAGAGCTTGTCCCAAGGACTGCCTAAAGTGTAATGTCAGTGCAAACCCACTGAAAGCAGCACTGCTGGTTGTTCCTCCAGGAATAAGGATAGCAAAGGGTTATAAGTAAGTTCTTAAGCTCCTCAGTTGACCCTACCCATTCTCCACTGTGCTGGACAGGCCAGTTCTGAGAGAAAAATCCTGCTCTGTTCTTAAGTGGTTCTCAGGCAGCAAGCAAAAGTAAAAATCTGGGGGGGTGCCAGCCACAAAAGCAGTCTGGTCCTCCCTGGCTTTGCACATTGTGCACTCATGCTTGTACCAGAGGAAAATAAACTGCTGCCCCAGCTATGGGTGACTAGAACACTAAAATAATTACAAGTCCCTTAAAAGCAGGTTATTGACTCAGGAATGGAACCAATCCTTGGCTTGACAGCTTTGGTGCTGGTTTGTACAAAGCTGGGCTGATGGCCATGGAGAAGCTCCTGTATGGCATTAATGATATCCTGAGTCATGCAGTCAGACATGCAAGGCTAGAGCAAGCAGTGGTTGGTTTGTAGAGCTGGGGACAGCTAAGGGAAGGAAATAGCTCTGTCACAGCCAAATCCAAGTCTGCTTTCAGACCCCAGAAGGGAGATTTGGCATGACTTCACTTGGACAGATGTCACCCTAGTACCTTTACTCCTACACAGCATTACTTATCTCTGACCAACAAGGCTCAGGCTGAAAGGGAAGACTGAGAGCATTGATTTCTCAAGTCCTGTGTACCTAGTTTGTTCTCTGCAGCCTTTTACCTACAAATTGTTTACTGCAGCAGAGGAACAAACGAACTGTATCTCCTGGGAAGTAAAGGTCTCATGCTGCCAGGTCTGATTCAACACACAGGACACACATGTCATGTGTTCCCATGGACACCAAAAGGAAGGAATGAGCATGCCTCAGAGGTAAAGCCACTCAGTGGCCCACAGCTCCTCTTCCCCTGCTGCACACATCTGAAGTAGGCTTTCTTGCTGTGCCACCTCTCGATGTTTGGCAGAGCCTCACAGCATTTCAGAGATCTAGTTTTCCCTCACAAACTTGCACTAAAATGAATGGGTTTGTAGATGCAGAGACACTTGTCCTTGGCAAGAGAACGCTCTAGAAGACATCACAGAACATTCAACTTACCCTTCGCCTCTTCTCAAAGTTTATCAGGCCACCCTGTTGGAAGGAAGGGGAAGGGATCAGAGTAGAAGAGCATATGCTCAGTTGAATGTAATCACAAACAGGATGAAGCGGCAAGACTAATGTAAAGCACAGACCTGCCCTGAGCAAGGGCCTTCTAAAAATACCTGCTTCCAGACCTGGTATAAGCCCCAGCACTCGTAAAGCTGAGTCCCCAAAGGATATCTGTCCTCATGGCCTACATGGCAATCTGCCCAAGAAGCAAAGCCTGGTACAAGAATGCTCATAAAAGCTGTGTTGAGATCAGGCCTGGAGAATGCTAGTGGGATTTTGCATGCAAGAAACAAGCTTGGCTTTTGCCTGTGCTGTGGGGCTTGAGTTCAGCAGCGTTCCCACTGACCCTCAGGAACACCAGCTGAACACAGCCCATCAGGAACACCAGCTGAACACAACCCATGGACAGAAGGGAAACAGCCAAAAAGAGAATGGACGTCTAGCAACCTTACTGCTTTAGTGCAGTTTGGCAAAACAAATGACAGCCAAAGAGACCAGCAGCTATTGCCAGCCCAGAGAGAAGGGTGCAATCCTAAACACCAGCACAAAGGCAGCTGAGTGCCTGTAGCACAGCTCCTCAAGTGTCTCCATGAATGGGGCCACATTTCAAAGGCGTTTGAAAACCTTTGAACCAAACACCTTGGGAAATCGGCCCCATTCTCAGTCTCTGTTAAACACCAGACTGTTGCAATCCTTTTTCCCTTCCTGTGCTAGATTGGTTCCCTCTGCTTGTTCAGTTTAAAGAGAAAGGGAAAAACCCAAGTCTTGAATCACTTGAGTCAATACTGAGGCACTTCAGTGATCAGTATTTTACCAGTTATTCACAGAAATCCTCACAACTAAAATTCTGGTTTCAGAAAAATAAAACAGAACCATGGAAAGCCTACTGTCCTCATGTTTTTAACCTAAGGATCCAATCACCAAATCACAGAACCACTTTGGTTGGAAGAGTCTTTTAAGATCATCAAGTCCAACCATTAACCCAGCGCCACCAGGTCACCACTAAACCACGTCCCTCGGCACCGCATCTACACAGCTTTGAAACCCCTCCAGGGATGGGGGTTCCAACACCACCCTGGGCAGTGAGATAACTGCACTCAAATTCACACAAGATTCTCGTTGCAAATAAAATTCCTTCATTTCCTTTTGTTGTGTTTTTTTTCTTTTCTATTTTTTTTGACAAGAGATTTTTATGAGCTGCATGAGAATCCAGTAGAAGATACAAGAATGGGCACACTGAGAGCTGGAAGGCTATTTAGGATTCAAAAATAATCATACCACTTTACCTCAACATAGTCCTGAAGGGCTGTGTCAAGCATGATGAGATCAGTGAGGAAGGTCCCAAGGTAAGGAACTGTGCCTTGCATTGCCCCCTGCAAAAGATCAGAGCAACAGTAAGAAAACTAAATAACCAAACAGGGGTCTTATAAATCATGTTTTCTTTCATTCCACCATCCTCAGTATCTAATCTAGAATTGAAATCAAATTCTCATGAGAACAGGATGCTCTCACCAATATTGCCTAGTGGTTTTATACTGCAGTGTTGCCACCCTACCCTGATCTTTAACAGTGGGTCACCAGGAACCCTGCTTGTGGAAGAAGCACTGAGGAAGGACAGGGTCCCTGGTTACCTGCTGCCAGAGAAGGAGCTGAGGACTGGTCCTGCCTAACCTATGAAAGGAGTTTCTGCTTCACTCCACTTGATTTTCACCTGATGATGGTATACCATGAGACAGGCAACTCAAATGCCAAGACTCCAAGAAGTGCCCATCTTCCCCAGCTATTCACCTCATTTTAACAGTAATGATTCATGTTGTAAACCTTCTCAGCTGCTAGAAGCTGTGGAGTTCATGTTTCCACACACTTGTGAAGGAAATGCTTTTTCCTACCATCCAAAAGGATATGGATTTTTCCCAGTTGAATTAAAAGTGATATGCAACACTTTGGCCTCCCTGTCATAGTATCAGTCAGGGTTGGAAGGGACCACAAGGATCATCTAGTTCCAAACCCCCTGCCATGGGCAGGGACACCCCACACTAGATCAGGCTGGCCAGAGCCTCATCCAGCCTGGGCTTAAAAACCTCCAGGGCTGGGGCCTCAACCACCTCCCTGGACAACCCATTCCAGGGCTTCACCACTCTCACGGTGAAGAACTTCCTCCTCACGTCCAGCCTGAATCTCCCCACCTCCAGCTTCATTCCATTCCCCCTAGTCCTATCACTACCTGATATCCTGAGAAGTCCCTCCCCAGCCTTCTTGTAGGCCCCCTTCAGATACTGGAAGGCCACAATAAGGTCACCTCAGAGCTTTCTCTCCTCCAGACTGAACAGCCCCAAACTGTCCCAGATTTCTCTTCCCCTGTGCTTTTAAATCTTTGCCAACTTGGACACAGAAGCCATTTTTATCAGCAGACTGGAAAGTGGACGCATTTTACAAAGCCATGTCTGTAGAATTCTCTGTATGTCAGAAGCATCATGACCTTGCTTAAAAAAGATTCTTGCTCTGGTTAGAGTCAATTTTCTTGATCACAAGAATTCCAGTATTTACATTACCTATCTTACTACATGGAATTGTGTGGTTTTCCATCTGTTTCTCTCTAAAGGGTAACAAGAGTGGTTAATGGGAGGGCAGAAACTAGACAGTTGAAAAAGATGAACACATGTTTGTATTCATCAATCATTTCATAAAAAAAATCACAGACTGGCTTGGGTTGGGAGGGACCTTCAGGTATCATCTAGTCCAACCCTCAGCAATGAGCAGGGACACCTGCAGCTAGAGCAGGATGCACACAGCTCCATCCAACCTCACCTGGAATGGTTCCACCACCTCTCTGGGAAACCTGGGTAGTGTCTCACCACCTTCAGTGGAACAGGTATCCTTGTGGCTAGCCTAAATGTCTCTTTTTTAGTTTAACACCATCACCTGTCATCCTGTCACAACAGGCCCTGCTAAAAAGTCTGTCCCCAGCTTTCTGGGTGGCCCCTTTAAGCACTGAAAGACCACAAGAAGGTCTCCCTGGAGCCTTCTATTCTCCAGGCTGAACAACCCCAAGTGTCTGAAGCCTGGCCTCACAGTAGAAGGCTTCTAGCTCTCACATCAGTGCTGTGGCCTCCTCTGGCCTCACTCCACTAGGTCCATGTCTCTGCTGTGCCAAGGACTCCACAGCTGGCCCCAGCACTGCAGGTGGGGGTCTCAGCAGAGCAGTGGGGCAGAATCCCCTCCCTCCACCTGCTGCCCACACTGCTGGGGATCAGCCCAGCACATGGTGAGTTCTGGGGCTGTGAGTGGGTGGTGCTGGCTCACATTGAGATGCTATGTGCACATTTTATACACACAGAGAGCACTACCTGCTCACTGTGATCCACAGCAGAAGGGGATATATTTACAGAGCCAGGCTGCACAGTCATTCTCAACCTTTCAGTTCACTTGCTTTTTGTCAGCTAATTGACAGCAGTGCTGTGGTTGTTGCTCTTGACAGAGTGCACATTATGAGCATCACCCACTGCGTGCTGGCTTTGTAAAACACCTTTTCAGATTTGGCTTCTGCCATTCAGCAGTTAGGGTTAATCATGTTACCAGCACAAAAAGGGGAGGAAAAGGACCCCAAACATACCATATCTTTTTGACTTTGCAGCCGTCTCTGGGTCCTCTTCTGGGTTTCTTTCACGCTGCTGTCCAAATTTGCAAATTTGGATGTTCCTTCCTGTGAGGTAAGGGAGAATTAAACACAATTAATGCAGGAGCGAAGTGGTGAGCTGGCAGCTGCACTGCTGTCAAATAATTGCAGATACAGTTAACCAGGCAAGCTAGGCCAGAACAAACACTCGCTGTGCAGGTTCATGTGTGGAGGTACACGTGCTAATTTTCTGGGAGTGGTACACTGGGGATTCTGAACAAAATCCCACAAGGTGACTGACTGTGAGGGAAGTTTCCTCCAAGATGCCTCTGCTCTGGCCAAAGCTAAGTGCTACTCAGAGTCTCTTGGGAGTTTAAATCGGAGAAGTTTGATGTACTTCAGGTGGCCAGATGCTTCTCTGAACTCCAGACAACTCTCAATCTCAGGATCTCTGTTTAATTTCCTTGCCAGGACTGCTACAAGTAAACATCTCTCTATGTTATGTAATGCTTTGTGGTTCTTTCTATGCCACAACACAGAGATCCAGCAACTACCCTCTCTGGCTTATTGACTGACCAAAACCACGCAGGAAAAGTAAGTAATAGGTTTTCATCTCCACAATTCAAGCTTTCCTGTGAATGGATAAACTATTTCACAACAGATCCTTTAGCCTTTGTTCCTCTAAATCCATACAGGACACTGGGAGTTACTGTTCTTTCTTCCAGTGGTTGGATAAGTAGGGGATGAATCACTATCCATGGCTTTTTAAGACAAAACAACAGCCTGTGCTTGTAAAAATCCTCTCATTACAACATCTACTTCTCTCAGTCACAGCTAATGATCAGGTCACTCAAACTGTATTTCCTTCCTCAGCTGCAGAACAGGAGTGAATGAAGGAGCGTTGTCTCTATGTCTTCAAGACACTGAAAAGTTACAGTGGAGATTCTCAAACAGCAGCTGGGATGGGTTAGCACAGAAGCTACAACTGCAGCTCGCAGCAGGGCTGTTGTCTGGGGAGGAGAGCACACAGTGCTCCCTCTCTCGTGCTGGCCAACCTGTTCCATAGGGCATTTTGCCGGCCCTGTACTGAAATGTGCAGGATGGGTAGCAAGGCCAAACACAGCTTCCCTGGAGGGACTATTTATAGTAAAAGAAAACAAAGCTATTCAGGATTCAGTGGTCATCAATCCTCCCATTGCTGCAGAATGGTCCAAGAGGAGAAGTAGGAGAGAGGTTCTAGCTACTCTGTGGAACCTTTCTCCTCTCACTGCTTTCAAAATGGTCTGCCAAGCCACTTAGGGAGAGCGATTTGTTGGGAGCCAGAAGGTCTGGGCTCAGACTGAGCTGTTGTTCTGTCTTTCTAATATTTAGTTTAAAAAGCTGTTCTGAACACACATTTTCCCTCTGTGCTTGCCTCACCTGCTTTAAAACAGCTACAGCTGTTGATAAATATATGAGAAACAAAACAGGGAGAGGTTTGAATGTGTTCACCCATCAGTCTCTTGAGCAAAACAGTGTTTCAGATACCCAGGCAAGGAGTAAGGTACAAATGCCAGGCTGACTGGAGAGAACTGCCA
The DNA here is from genome assembly GCF_014839835.1 of Dryobates pubescens. Taxonomy (NCBI): domain Eukaryota; kingdom Metazoa; phylum Chordata; class Aves; order Piciformes; family Picidae; genus Dryobates; species Dryobates pubescens. The sequence continues at coordinate 13,537,229 of NC_071622.1, read as the reverse complement.
AGAACTGGTTTACTGAAACTTTTTTATGTAAACAGAAAAATCTGCCACAAATCTTCCTTAGTTTCTACAGAACATAACCTTTCCCTGCTATTCTTCCTCACTCCTTTCAAGCTCCTGAGCTTGTTGGGGTTCACCCAGGAGAGTGCAGAAGTCAAATTGTTTCAGACAGAGCCTGCTTTGTTGTCCATCTGGCCACACACAGAGCAGGAAGCCTGTTCCTTGAAATCCCCAGCCCTGTTTTCTAGTTCCAAGAAAGGTACAGGATAGTTGGATAAACATCTTGGTTTAATTCCTCAGCTGAAGCTGAGTGGCATTGTTCCAGTGAAATCTAAAGCACTACTGTGGTGACACCCAGTTGAGAATCTTGTTTGGAGCTGCTCTGCACTCACCAGTGCAAGCCTGAGCCTTCTCAGGGTTGCTCAGGGGGTGCACAAGTTTTTCTCCTTGTACAGAGCAGCTATTCTTGACATAGGCATCACCATGCCCAAGGGAGTGTTAGCTGTGACCTAACTGCAGCAACATGACATTCAACTTGAAGGGCCTTGCTGCCTTGTGAACAAGTCCACAGAGAATCTGAGCTGTGCAGCCTGTTCTCTGTGGGTATCCAAGCTCAACATGCTGATGCTAGTGTAGCTTCATAGAATGGCTTGGGTTGGAAGGGACTTTTGAAGGTAATATATCCCAAGTTCCCTTTCAGTTAGCAGGGACATCTACAGGATGCTCACAGCCCCAGATAACTTCACATGGAATGTTTCCAGTGATGGGGCATCTACCACCTCTCTGGGCAACCTGGGACAATGTCAAGAATTTCTGGTCTAATTTGTTCTAGTCTCAGTCTCCCTCTTTTTTTAAACCATCATGCCTTGTCCTGTCACAACAGACCCTGCTGAAAGGTCCCCAGCTTTCCGAAAGGCCACAAGAAGGTCTCCGTGGAGCCTTCTGTTCTCCAGGTTGAACAACTCCAGCTCTCTCAGCCTGGCCTCACAGCAGAGGCTTCCAGCCCTCCCATCATTGCTATGGCCTCCCCTAGCCCTACTCCAACAGGTCCATGTCTCTGCTGTGCTGAGGACTCCAGAGCTGGCCCCAACACTGCAGGTGGGGTCTCAGCAGAGTGGAGCAGAGGGGCAGAATCCCCTCCCTCCACCTGCTGGAACTACAAAATCACCTCTCAGCCCAGCAGAAAAGCTCCAAGTTTTACAGACCTCTCCTGCTTAAAGCACCACATCCAGTATCACAGGGAGAGCTGAGCTTTGGCAGTTGGTTAGAGAAAGGGCTAACCTCAGCTTTGACTGTGATCACAAACATTGCAATTCAAGCTAAGTCTCACCTTCATCAGCAGCTCCCTAGTTGTCATATAGTTGTCATGGTCTGAGAAGGTATCGGACAGCTCCTCCAACAGCAGCACTGCATCTCTGCAACAGGGAAAGATGGAGTCATTTGTGCTAGCAGTAAGCACTCTAAGTCAGACCAGGCCAGTATTTTTTCTTATGTGTCATTAACAGTTGGGCATATAAAAGACACCACCACCAAAATGTATCCAGTGAGATGTGGCACCTCTACTAGGAACCTTCCTGGGATCATCTGGTGCACCCAATAAATTTAGGCTTTATTTGACAGCATCACAAATGCCACAGGTGTGCAGACCCAGAGCAGGGCTTTCAATCACACTGCAGGGCATGAGACTGTGGTTCTAAGAAGGTAGTTACATGGATTCAAAGGAACAGAAAAATAGCAGAGAGAGGTATCTCAAGCACTTCATTTTTGACCTTGCTCCATGCACTCTGAAAAGCTAGAAGCATTTAAGTGTATTCTATTGCCCAGTGATAAAAAAAACAAGGTCACAGAATGGTTTGGGTTGGCAGGGACCCTTAAAGGTCATCCAGTCCAACTCCCCTGCAGTCAGCAGGGACATCTTTACCTTAATCAGGTTGTCAGAGCCGTGTCCAACCCAACCTTGAAAGATGGCAATGTTCTGATCAGGAACACAGGGCAGCAGAAGGAAAGGCCCACCTCTGTGCAGGAGAAATGCAGCAGTGTACTATGTGACAGAGGGGCAGTTTCCTTTGTTTATCAGATGCAAAGGAATGAAATCTTTCCTTCTCAAAAGGAACAAGCAGGACACCATCTTTCCTACACAGAGATTTCTGGTGTCTTTGGCATGCAGTAAATACAGCAGCTGCATATAAAGGTATTCCCCTAGAAGAAATCCTGTCTTCAGTACAGACTGAGGTTTTGTAGTCTGGGGATATGTTTAAGAAAAGATCAGGACTAGTGGGGCATTAGCAAGGGTTTGTCACAACCTGAACCTCCTCCAACTTCACACACATATCTGCCATGGCTGTTGTACTCTGTATGTTATTCCCTATAAGCTTTTCACTTTGCAAGAGCAGAGCCTAACATACAACTCAGGATAAACCTGGGATGAGAAGGAGGGACCAAGAACAGTAAGTTGACCCACTCTAACAATGGTGATAACTGTGTTTAAGACCTGGCTGGATGAGACACTGAATAACATGGTCTAGTAGGAGGTGTCCTTGCCCATGGCAAAGGGGTTGGAACTAGAGGATCTTTGAAGTCCTTTCAACTCAAGCCATTCTATGAAGACTCTATGATTCAAAGGAGAAAAGACAACAGGCAAGTACCACAGTGCCCTTGTGCTGAACTTCTGAGAGTGGTAGGCATGAGCTGGGTGGGTAGCTAGTCCCACAGCTTTTCAAAATAGGTTGTGGAAGATCCAATATGCTATAAAAGCCAGAAGAGACCCGGTATCCCTGAGGGCAGGTTGCCCCTTCAGTATGAAAGAGGAGTTCATGTCTGAGCCTCACAGGAATGAGGAGCTCTTCTGAGAGAACAGATGTCCATGAAGGAGCAGAACAGGAAGACTGAGAAGACAAGATGAAAAGACAGAATACTGAGTTTTTTGCCTTTGTTTGGGACTAGCCACAGAAGCAGGAGGAGGAGACAACTTACTTTGCAACACATGCCCAGGACCTCTTTAGCCGAAAGATGGAGTTGGACTGCAGTGCTGAAATGATGGCCCTCAAGGAGGAAAAATTCTTCAGCATCCTACATTCCTGTGAAAGGAGTGGTTAGAAATACAGGAGCATTAAATGTCAGCATTACCATCATGCAAGTGCTCTTCTGTTTGACCGTTGTCATGCTTGCTACACATTCCCACTGCTAAGCAGGCAGCTGTACAAATATTGAGCATCAAAAATATCACTCCCCCATCTCCAGTCACCTAGCACTTTATGGGCTTTGGCACTTAAATCTTGTTTTCCTCACTTTCATATATTTGTGGTGATGTTGCAGTGCTACAGGTTCCAGTCCTAGTAAAAATAAAAGTGGAACAGAGTCTACAAATCTGGGCTAAAGAGCACAAATGTTACACTTCTTAAAAAGCCCTTTATAGTTACTGACCCCTTTTAGCCTTCAGGTGAAAAACCCAGGCTTTGCCTCCATGTATGTGGTATTTAAACTGTAACCCCTCCATCACCTAAGTGTCAATTAAAAACAAAGACCTGCAAAGGAATAACCTGTTATTCAAGTATGTGCACACTCTTAGAGAGAAAAACCTTCACCACTCATCCAGAGCTGGGGTCAAATCCTAACAGGTTCAAGAACGTTTCTTATGCAGCATCTCTGTGGCAGAAGCTCTGATGGAAAAGCACACTGAAAAACTTGATTCTCAAAAAAAATAGCACAGATTCCTGGCAATGCAGGTAGAAGCAAGGAGGAGGTGGGGAAAGTCTGGCCTGTGACTCTTCAAGGAACTGCTGTTTATCTGTCGGTGGCTCATGAAGTAGGGCAAGGGCACCACAGACTTAAGGAACTCTCACACAAATAGAAGCCCTCACACAGAGGCATCTGTACGTGGAAATTTAGCAGACAACACACAGGAGAGTTTGACTGCATGGAGAGGAGTGTTTACTAAACTGCAGTGCCACTTTTGCACATTTTGATGCAGCTGATTGCTAAAGTAATAATACTGACTATGCAAAGAAGCCTTACAGTGAAACAGACATCATTCATCTTCTTTGTAAGATGAACAAATATGATTTCAGCACAAACAGCTCTGCTCATGAGTTGCATTACAACTGAACAACTAAGGCAAGAACTTTTACTCCCATTTATTCACCTAAAAATCATCTCTGTGAAGCTTAGGAGGCTACATTTAACATCTTGTGGCTTAAGGAGACTGACTGGGCGGACTTGAAGCAGTTAGCCTAGACAAAGACAGAGTCCGAGATTGTGAGGTAGGACATGCAAGACCTGAAAGTTATTTGTGCAAGGTTTGGGGCCAAAGGAGCTAGACAACAGCTCTTCTTCAGGGACTGACACATGTAAGAATCAGATCTTTGTGTTAAACTTGAAATTCAGGTGGGGACAACACAAATTCAGAGGCACAAACATTCAGATTTCCTTCCCCCCCACCCCTGCAAATACAAGAGGAGTTTGGACTGGAAGATGCAGTCTGGAAGCAGCCTGACTTAATTGCACATTGCCTCATTTAGAGCACATTAGGAATTCAATATTGGATTTTGTGTTCTTAATGATTTAACTGACTGCAGACTGAACTTCAGCAAGCTTTCATTTGTATAGAAGAAGGATTTTTAAGAGTGGTTTGAATAACTTTGCTTCATGCTGTGTCCTTCACAAGGGGAAAACCAGAAAGAATCCTGTGCAGAAACAGCTTTGATTTAAACAAAAATACAATTAAGTGTAACAGGATATTCATTATTTCATTTTACTTCTTATTTTTAAAGAAAATACTGTGTCCATGAAATTGGCTGCTCCTGCTCAGGAATCTTAGATCTAGGTGGAGCAGAGAGGCCTGGCAGCTAGAAAAAGACTTCAGTTTATCTTGCAAACCAAGAAAATGGACCCAGAAAGTCACAGCCAGATAACAACCATGGAACTCCACACTGCTGTGTTACAGAGTTAGCTGTCAGTGAATAACTGCACTCTAATGAGTGGATTAGTTTCTAATTCAGGCACCTAACTATTCCAAATGCTCATTTGCATGCACAAAGCAAGCTGCTCTCTTCAGAAGTGGGCAGCTAAGTACACATGCAACAGGCTGTTCTACATGTGCAATTATTGTCCAGAGCATGCACATGCATTTTTCATGTGCTTACCTAAGACTCAGCTATTTAATTATGTGTATCAGTTAAGCAAAGGGACAGCCACTGAATCAAGGGAGGGGAAGAACAAAGCTCCCCGTCCCCAGAACACATACACTGAGTGTGCTGCCTGTCCTGGCTGCCACAGCTTGAGCAGGAAGCAGCTTTGGACTTGCTTGCCCAGCTGCAGTCCAGAAAGGTTCCTTTTACTGGTGCCTTCTTGAGCTTAGAGATCTACACTCAGAAAGTGGGAATCCAGCTTCCTAATCCAGCCACATGGGCTATAAAGCAGCCATCAGATGATAACACAAATGAGTGGATGTAAGTGTCGGAAGAGAGGTGACAGACTTCCTTCCCCATACCAGCTTCCTGAAGCATGCAGTGGCCCCAGCTGAAGTGCCAGGACTAACAATACTGTCTCGGGAAGCACAGAAAGGGCATTGTCAAGGCTGGAGAGCTTGGCTTGAGCTTTGCATGGCTGCTTATTTTGTCCAGCTCGGAAAGAATCCGTGGGATTCTTAAAATGAAAGTCCACGCATGTCCATATGGAAGTGCTTCAAGGTTCTCTTCAGAAGAGAGAGATCTAGTCGAGTGCCAGCTGCCCAGTGCTCTGAAGGGCAGTTACAAAGATTACTGTAAAATATTAAAGATAAAATCTAAGAAATGAGCAAACTGGAGTTATGTGAAGAAGGCATGCAAACCTTTTCATGCAAAGATGAAGAAACACCTAATCTGCTACGAGAGAATGGAATTGAAGGTTGAAAATGTGCTCAAGAAACACGTGAGACTGATAAAGCAGAAGAGGAGGAGACTGGCATCATGCTGTAACTCTATACTTATTTTTTCTGGTGACTGCTGCACCTCTCACCCCACCACGTCCAGCTGGTTTGTACACCTGATGTAAACTGTGAGTAACTCAGTGGCAAACTACCTTTCAGCCTCAAGAACTTTTCAAAACAAAGCATTGTATTTACTTTACTTTCAACATAAGTGATTGTCCCTCTGTACTGGTGAGGCCACACCTTGAATACTGGGTTCAGTTATGGGGCCCTCTCCACAAGAACGACATTAAGGTGCTGGAGTGTGGTCAAAGAGGGCCACAAAGCTGGTGAAGGGTCTGGAGAACAGGTCTGGTGAGGAGCAGCTGAGGGAAGCAGGGTTGTTTAGTCTGGAGAAAAGAAGGATAAGGGGAGACCTTCTGGCTCTCTACAATCCCCTGAAAGGAGGCTGGAGTCAGGTTGGAGTTGGTCTCTTCTCCCTATTAACAAGTGATAGGACAAGAGGAAAATGCCTCAAGTTGCACCAGGGGAGGGTTACATTGGGTATTAGAAAAAACTTCCTCATTGAAAGAGTTCCCAAAGACTGGAACAGGGTCCCAAGGGAGGTGGTTGAGTCCCCCCTGGAGATGTTTTAAAAAGGCAGACACGTGGTGCTGAGGGCCATGGTTTAGTACCAGCCTTGGCAGAGTTAAAGAGTGGTTGGACTCAATGATTGATATTGAAGGTCTTTCCCATGCAAAATGATTCTTTAATTGCGTGATGAATATGAAGGTATGAAGACATAAACAGCTGTGCTGTTCTCTACCACATCTGATTTCGGCTCCCACTGTTCTTCATAGACAGAGGAGAGGGAGCACTTTGCTCATTGACTGAACATTAATGGCCCAAGACAGGTGACCACAAAGCTTATTCTGCCTGCACCACTGCCAGTCCAACTCCACTCTTGTTGAATGTTCCTTTGAAAACAAGTCTAACCTTTGAATGCTATCAACCTTTGGATTCTATCAAGCATCAGTTCACTTCTTTCACTGATAGGAGCAGTATTTCCTTCCTAGGGAAGTGGTTGAATTTACCCCTGTCTTATCATAAATCTTATATTACCAAGTATATGGCACTCCCCATCTGCCTCACCCACTAATTAGAGCTCCCAGCCCTGTGAAGAGTCCAGTACCAACCCTATTTCCATGGTGGGGAAGAAGCTAAGGAGAGGAAGGGGAATACTTCATCTGTTATTACAAAGAAAAGCAGTCCAAAATAGAAAGATTTAGAGCTAAGATATTCACTGGCCTGGGACCAATGCATACAACCCCTTTATCCCCTCCCACCTCCCACACCAGAAACATTAAAGAATAGAGAATCAAAGCTTTACATGTGCAACATGAATCCACTTCTCAATAATCTTGGCTCTTTGCTGTGTTTTGAGTTCCCTGTTCTTCATGACAGTGCTGAGAACACAATTGGTAACTGCATTGAACTGAATGATGGTGGCTCTGATGGTTGGCACCAGGTGCTTGTTTTCTTCCTTGTCCCTTCGAGACCAGATGCTTCCCAAACAGTGGTGGGAAACAACTTTCTGGAAGAGTTTCTAGAGTGAAATAGAGATTTTTTTTATGTCAGCAGGATTCTCCTAGACCTCTATTGTCCACATGACAGTGAAGAATGTTTACAGGACAAATTTTATCTAAATCTAATGTGATATTAAAAAGGTAAAGATTTACTTTCTCTTAGTTTAAAATAAGACACCTTGGCATATTATTTATAGGCTTGATGCTCTAGAAAACCTGTCAGCTAAATAGTCCTGGGAAAATCAGAGGCAGCTTTAGATCAGTTACATGACCAAGGGGAAAGGGAAAAAAACCCCAAAAGATACAGTGATGTTTTGAAGGAGATTAATATAGACAAACCAAATCAGAACACTATGTATTACCTGTACATCTTTAGGCCAGATAGTAACACAGTCAAAATGTGCTATATCTCAGATGTCAAACACTGAACTTTGCCAAGAAGGCTGCACAGTTTACAGGCACACCTCAAAGAAACCCAACCAAAACTTCAGAACGACTGAAGGAAAAAAGTCCAGTGAAGGAAGCAAGTTTGGTTAACCAAGCAGAGCTGTGCTGTGTGTCCCAACAACCTGCACAATCCCATCATGGTGCGGGGTTGGGAAGGACCTCTGGAGATCATCCAGTCCAACCCCCCTGCTAAAGCAGGGTCACCTACAGCAGGTTGCCCAGGATCACAATGTCCAGGTGGGTTTGGAATGTGTCCAGAGAAGGAGACTCCACAGCCTCTCTGGGCAGCCTGCTCCAGGGCTCCAGCACCCTCACAGCAAAGTTCTTCTTGATGTTGAGGTGCAACCTCCTCCATTCCTGTTTGTGCCCACTGCTCCTTGTCTTATAACTGAAAAGATGTTTCACCTGCTTTTGAGCACTGTACTTATACAGACAGAAATTTAAAAGCAGACTACAGAAACCCAGCACTATTTCCCCTCACATCTCAAGCTCTACATTTATTCTACATACAGCATCCATGTATGTTAACTGTTCAGCCACTAGGTCCTCTTGGAAAGAAGAGAATTCTACATCATCTTCACATTGGATCTCCAGTTCCTCTTTATGATCCAGGTCACAGAAGGTAATATTAATGAAGTTGTCACCTGTCCAGGATAAAAAACACAACTTAATAAACATGTACAGCAAGCAGGGAATCAAAGCAGAAGTTTAAGAGATCACAGTATATATTGCAGCAGAACGCTCCAAGGGGGCCGCCTGATGTCATGGTCCCACTGTGCTGCATGTTTTAGCAAGAAAGATGCTGACCTGTAGATTAAATTGGCAAACAAAAGGTGGAAGAAACAGAGACAGAGTTAGAATTGAGCTGTTCAGGGATTCTTAGCAGAGAAATGGCTTAACCCATTTTCTAACCTTTCTTCTGAAAGAAGAAACATCAACCACCCCCAACAAAAATTCCTTGTCAGCACTGCTGAATTTTGCTAATCTAAATGTCAGTATTTATGCATTTTATAATCTGTAAACCACAAAAAATAAACTGCAGAGGAACAAGATTGCAGTTGTCTCCCCAAAATACTGCACTGGGAATGCTCTTACGTCCAGATTTCATCTCCCACATGTGAAAATAAAGAGAGCTATCAGGTTTCTTGGCACCATTTGTGGCTACATAGGCTGTACTGAAGAAAGTTTATTCCAGCATCCCTCACCTTCCCTCTCTGGGAATGCTTCCCAGCAAAAGGAATACCATCTGCAGCACTCAGCTGAATGCTTCAGCTAAACTTGCACTGGGCATCATTGAAGAGGTGGGAGAAGAGAGCTGTTTCAATCAAGTCCTGTGCAGAAGGGAAGGGATTGCATGGATATTCCCATGCCACCTTCTGGCTCCCACAAGTCAGGAACAAAGCCATATTAAAACACAAAGAAACATGCACTTGTTTCCCATGGTGGAGGAGGAAGTCAAACAGAAAACTCCTGAAAACAAATCCTCTTCCTAATCCCTTTTACCATAAGGCAGCAGTAACTCCCTGAGAAGGAAGGGAAAACAAAGTGGACTTGAAGACTAACACCACAAGCACTGAGCTTACTACCAAGGAGATTTCATTAACAACAGCATGCAGTGCATGTCCGAGTATGTTGTGCAACACTTCATTACCCAACTAAAGCAAACATGAAAGCAACAAAAGCAGATAAAGTGAGACTTCATCACTGGTTGTCAAAATACTCTGGTTTTCCTTTCTTCAGCCATTAGCACAAAAACAAACCAACAAACAAAAAACCCCAATCAGCAACGCTAATTGCTGCAGTTTTGATGCAAGAAATTAGGGGTACAGGCTGCACCCAGACTTCCATCTGTACAGTCACTGACAGAGCTGAACTCGATAAATGGAGACCTCTGTCCCAGCAGGGTTTTTCTGTGGCTGTTTTGTAACAATACACATAATTAAATGGACTTCTGCTGAACTGTTACAAGAGTCACACTTTTTTCCTCTCTCTTTTTGGCTGTGTAACTCCTCGCTTTCCTTTTGGCTCTTGAAATTCAACTGAAAGTTCTCATCATTGCCTACTCAAATCCTCACACTATGCCTCTTTTTCTCCCATCTTTCTCACCTTCATAACCATGTAACCAGTCTTTTCTATACCCTTCAAGAAGCTGGAATCCTCTTGTACTCAAGCATCTCATCATCTTCAAATCACCCAGATCCACTTAACCCTCTCCGAGCCCAGCTGCCCTCTTGACTTTGCTGAGGGCAACCACGTGCCCCTTCTGCATTTGCAGTCTCTGACTCACCTTGGGTTGCATTGCTCAAGCTGCAAGAAGTGAGGCCAGGAACAGCTTTTATCTATGGATCTGGTTGTGCAATCTAATCTGCTGGCATAGTTGATGGCAGCACTGAATGGAGCTCTGATTACCCAAATCAAACTGCAGAATTAGGGCCCAGATTTGTAAATTCAGACCACAGGATGAACGCTTTAGGATGATAATTATCACCCAGCCTTGATGGCAGACAAACACATTTAGAGTCTTGAAGGAAGTCTCTGAAAGAAGTGGCAATTCTAAAACTCTTCTCTGCAGACCTCACAGGTCAGTTGTGTTCTAATTCACAGTCTCTGTTCTGTCACAGTTTATCACGTTATGTGCAACAGTTTCACACAGACTGACCCATCTGTAACGTGGAAAAGAACCTTTTCAACTGTTACTGGAGGAAACTGGTGCAGAAGCAGAGCTGCTGGGAACTTCTGCTTGCTTTGAACAAGAGATGAACCCAAATATAGCTCTTGGGAGTTTTCTTTGATTGCCCCATGGGAACCTAATCCAGGAAAGGACATCAATAGGCCCACATGGACAATCCCATTCACCTGCTTGTGTTCCATAGGGAAAATGCCCGGGCTTTGTGCACTACTCCTTTTTATGTCAACATTAATGACCCAGTTAATTTGGTGTTTCACAGCATTACACACTGAGATGGTATTTGTGGAACATCCGGCAGACATGGGTTTTATGGGATGAAATGGGGGGGGGTTTCTGTCATTTCCTTTATTACATTCATTATTCCCTTCTGCCCCTTTGCCAAAGCTGGAAGCTGATCCCAGTTCTCACTCACACACTACATGAGCTCCTATGGCTTTGCAGCTTGTGGCACAGGAAGCTTTCTGAGCAGGATAAGGGTATTTGTGGGGCTGGAGGCTGCACACAGCGTATCTGTGTTACTACAGCTCACTATTGTTTCGGTCCACTGTGACCCCCAATAACGTCAGATTTTCCTCTGTCCTTGGATACCAGCAGACAGCCACTCAAATAGGAAAAAACAGCCACAGCCACTTCCTCTGACATGATGGTAACTAGGAAGAAAAGCCTCATGACAACAGGGCTTCTGACTCAGACTGTAGTTTGTTGCAGCTCTGTAGTTTGGTTTTTGCTGGTTTGGGCTTTTCTTGGGGGAAGGAGATGTTTGAAATAAGAAGCCCAGCTAAAGAGTAGCTGTGATCTTTAATTCAGTGACGTGGGAATTGCGCTGACAATTAACCATTTGGTCAAGGCTCTGGGATTGCTGCAGCACCTAAGGAAGGCATGGGCACCTACACTGGACAATTTCACCCCACACAAAACCTGCAGCCTCACACAGAGATTTTGTTTGTAAAAAGAAACAAACAAGGAAGAAGGCACCAGCAAGCCTCTCAATAGTGTCAGTTAAGCAGAAGAGTTAATTAAGTGTGCTCCACATAAATCCCTGTGGTATCACATCGTCTGGGAGAACAGAAAGGCAGAAGGGAAGGGTAACTCACAGTCATTCTCCACTTCTTGGCTCTGGAACTGCTCCAAGAGGTTCTGTGCCCTCCTCTCTGGGTCAGAGTCAGGCATGTTCCTCTTCAGGTAATGCAGCAACTTCAGCAAACATGGGTAGTCGGGTGGCTCTCTGAAATCCTCAGCACACTGATCGAGCCAGGCGCTTAAGATTGATGCTATGGCACTAAAAGCAAACACAGAGAGAAGACAAGGCTTGCACACAGCACCTACCCATGCAAGCAGATCTTCCTGTATCTTACACAGCAATAAAGATGCTGAGACAGTCACAACTCATTAGAGCCCACATGGAGGCTTTTCTGAGCAAGGAAGTTAATTTGTCCTTTTTATGCATAGAATCTTATTTAAAAGCCTCTCAGGTTTTACCAGGAGCTTCAGTGAAGCTGGCCCTGGTCTGCACTCCTGCAAGTTACAGCCCCTGCAAACACCAAGTAACAAAGAATCAAATCCATGTAAGCTACATTGCGACCTTCCTGTTGAATTCATGACATCAAATGATGATAGCTAAAGCGATTAACCCAACTGAATAGCTTAATTCAATTGGAAGGACCTGCAATGACCATCTAGTCCAACTGCCTGAACACTTCAGGGCTGACCAAAACTTAAAGCATTGTGTTAAAGGCATTGGCCAAATGCCTCTTCAACACTGAAATCTCAGGGCATTGACCACCTTTCTAGAAAGCCTGTTCCAGGGTTTGAGCTGCCCTCTTGGTAAAGAAATGCTTCTGAATGTCCAGTCTGAACTTCCCCTGGCACAACTCCAAACCATTCCCACGCATCCTGTCCCTGGATCCCAGGGAGAATTGCTCAGCAGCTCCCTGTCCACCTGCCCTCCTTGGGAAGTTGCAGAGAGCAATGAGGTCACCCCTCAGCCTCCTGTTGTCCAAACTAGACAAACCCAGAGCCCTCAGCCCTTTCTCATAGGACATGCCTGCCAACCCTGACACCAGATTGATTGCCCTCCTCTAGATACATGCAAAGACCTTCACCTCCTTCTCCTTAAACTACACACAGAATTCAAGGTGAGGTTGAAGAAACCATCCTTGGGGATATTTAGAGGAAGCCTGGAAGAAGTGCTAAGGGACATGGTCTAACAGTTGTGTACAGGGAGATCTCATGTTATAGATTTAAGAAAATTCAAGCCTGGGTTAAAAATAATGAGCAACTTATTTTGTTTCTGCTGCAGGAAAAACTGTGAGGTCTTTGGTTTGATATAGCAACACACTGGTAAACCAGCAGGTATGTTTGGGTGCATCAGTCAGCACTGGTCATGGCAGATACTGCAGCTGGGAAGACACAGATGAGATCAAAATGCTTTTTAAAGAGAATTTTGTTTATCTGAGCTGAAAAGGATTTTTGCACGGTCACATAATATAGTATGTTGGCCATGGCCACTGTCTCATGATCACCTGCTGTGGTATTCAGAGTAAGACATAACATGAAAGGGAAAAAGCCCCTTATTCCAGCAGAAAAGGCACAACAAACTTCTGAGAAAAGGAAGTCCTGAAGATTCCCTCTGTGATAACCATCCCAGCACTTCACATCTCTTCCAGCCAGTAGTCCTAAATGCCATGGCAAGCATGAGAGGTGACTCACAGGTATTGCTGTTACAGGAAGCAGGGAAGATGTTTAGGAAACAAGAAACAGTTCTGTAGGGAAGATGATCTCATGAGCCTTCAAAAACACAGCTGAGATGACCAAGTAACATCAGCCCCAGTTTGCACTGGGTCCTGCTGGGTTCTGCAAGTGCTTAGGGCTGAGCTTAGCCCTTCAAAACGACACTTATCACAAAAATCTTCCCCAATACCTTTCCCAACAACCCCAGTTCACAAGATCTTCATGCAGTAACAGTACCCCATACTCCTGATGATACTTGGTGAAGAGAAGGATATGCCCTCAGTAAAAACCTCAGCCACAAGTCTACAGCTGAAGACAGCAATGTGTCTGCTCCAATTGCATCTGGGCTCTGTACTCATGGCAATCAGGCACTTAGTTTTAAAGTTCAAATCCTCAAAAACATCAGTGTGGTGGTTCTGGGTCTATCATGTTAATAGCTGCAAGCTGAAAAGGGAAAAGCAAGCCAGTGGAACTTCTCTTTGCTCAGTTTATGAGATCATGAGAGGAGTTCAAATATGAACACGGATTTCACATGTAGACAGCAAAGAACCCGAAGGCCAGCCAAGAAAGCTCTCATATCAGAGCATGTTTGTTCTGTGAGTAAGGAAACCACAGTAATATCTGGTTAACTGAGCTGCTCAGTAGCATTCACAATAAACCAGTAGTTATGAAAGAGTAAAGATAGTTTCACTCTCCTTGTCTCATCTTAATCACCTTGTGTTTTCCTTAAAACTCAATTAACTTTTAATGCCATACAGATGGCATTTTACAAGTCCCATTCATTTCAGTCTGTCATTTCTTCTGTTTCCTCCTCTGATGTTGTGGCAACTTCAAATTTCTCACTAGAGTATTTGGCAGTCTGTCAGCAATAGTGTTTACTTAGGCTTGCTGACAGGAGAACCTCTGGAGTTACAATTTTAGAGCTACAAAGAGTATTTGCAACCAAAAGCTAACATGCAAATGCGTTCTGGATTTCAGGTTTCAGTGCAAATATGAAACAGACTGTACAGCTTGGAAGAGTCTTGTCACATCTGAAAACCATTTTGAGACCAAATTTTCACAGCTCTGCTCAGACAAACTTACACCATACATGCAACAGGGATGGCCTTTGTGGTTTAGGCCAGTGGTGGAGCTTTTATCTGGAGCTTCAGGACCATTTTTCTCAGCCAGACAGGTGTTACACAACAGCCAGTGCTCCATGACCACCATAGTGAAGCCAACAGTGCCAGCCCAGCCCGAGTTGCAAGAAAGGCCACCAACAGATGGGTGCCCACAGAGAGGCTACCAAGCTTTCACTCTGCCCTCTCTCCTTTCCTCACTCTTTTAACCATCCTCTCCAACTCAGCACATACCCAGAGCACTGTGTCACAGCAGCACTTAAAAACACCATTGTCCTATGTCCACAGTATTTCCATCTCTCTTCCACCACAGGTAGGTGAATACCATGCCTGCTCCATGCCCCAGCTGTGTATCTTCTGCTCTGTGCTTCTTCTCCCCACCCACGTCACAAACTCAGCATCATCCCTACTGGCTCCCCCACCAAAACTTAGGCTGGGTATCCTTTTCTTATGAGCATTTACCAGTTCAGCAATAATTTGGAAGGAGGAGCTTCTCCACAGGATAAGTTCTTGTGCTAATATTGTTCACACACTCCTAGTACTAAGCTCAGCTTCCAGAGGCTTGGTTGAAGGCCACTTTCATAAGCTGCAGAATAAACAGAGTTTAAGACAGAGACAGTCTCCCAGAGCAGGGTGAAGAGTTCACAGCTGTTACAGACACTGTTTTTTGCCAGCAAAATCATTTCAGTCAAGAGGGGAAATAAGAAAGAGAAGAAAGGTACACAGTGCCCTACTGACCTCCTACTGCCTGATGGTTTAATTGGTGTGTCAGAGAGGGAGCCTTGCTGAAAAGGGGCTGGAGAATTGCCCATACCTTGCAGTACCTTTACATTTGTTGCCCTTGAGAAGAGACTCCCTGTACTCGACAGACACAGCCAGATGACATTTTTCATGCATTGACTATGAGCTGTATTTTTTTCCTTTCCTGCCTATAGGAAAAAATGTTTAACTTCTGTCCTGCCAACCACAGGCTTTGGGCTCTGTTAAGCACTGCTTTCACACCTATCAGAAAGTCTTCTGATTTCTATACCAGCTTTGCCTGAAGCCCATCACTGAAGGTTTCAGTCTCCAAATTCTATCTACTCTTAGGTGAAAGAAGTGTTCTGATTCTGCTGTTCACAAATTGGGAACATAGAACTACTAAATCCCTCCCATCTACCTATGAGCCACCACAAAATGTAATGAGACTCTGGCAGCTCCAAGTGTAACTTCTCCATTAAGCTAAGCTAGCAGGGCACTGAAGAGGTGGAAAATGAGGCCTCCCTATCACATAGCCACAAGTCAGTCAAAATGTCACATGGAGATTCTGCATAGTCTTTTCTGAACTGGGATGACAACCCTAACACTGGTTCTGATGAGGTCTGCATGAGAATTAAAGAGATCATTTCTTGCCAAGAAGGCAAAGGCAGTATTTTCCTTCCCACTACAATTACTTCTGAAGAGAATCTCAACTAGTAAAGGGAACAAGGAGAACCTCAGTTGTAAAAAGGGATTTAATGACTGATTTCTTATTAAATTGGACAGGAATGTGCAGAAAACTATCTGCAATTTGCTGAGACCACCAATGGAATAACCTTTACAGAAGGCTATTCCCTCTCCTCCACTGCTCCTGCAATAGCTTTCATGTCTGCTCACACAAGCTAGACGAAGCCAGCTCTATTTTCTTGTTTCCCTTGTTAAATAACACCATGGGCAGTTGAATCTCAACTTTGAGTTGGGTGCAAAATGTATGTAAAATGCAAGCTAAGGCTGACACAAGGGTAGCCTCTCACACCCAGCTTGTTTATAAATAAGGTGCAGATGACTTCCAGCAAATTATCCACTCCTCTCATGATCTGGGAAGAACTGGTTGAAGAGCACACAGTGAGACTTTCCCTGGGACACATGTAACGTCACTAAGGGACTAGCTCTGCTAGCTGTTCTTTGTTTTAACTGAGATGCCAATCATTATTTTTCTTCTCTAATTATTCTTGTTTGGTTGGTTCTGGTTGTTTTCATAACTCTCCCACTCTTGCACTGCTTATGCTGCCCTGTGTTTGACTCTGCTTCTCAAGTAACCGCATTGGTTTCTGCTGTTGTTTTAGCTTAATTGGCTTTACTGGAATGAATGCTGATTGCTGCTCTCCCAAATGCATCTTAACAGCTTCCTACCATGGATTTCCCAGGCATCATGAACTTCCAGCCAATTTTCTTCCATCTGTCTCACATTCCTTTGGTGTCTGTTCTCCTGGAGTACAATGTTTCAGGACCAGTTTAATTTCTGCAGTGCTGTAACCCTGCACATTGTTTTCCAGCAGAACTGTTAACTTCAGGAGGAAACAAAAGACAAGTTTTCTGTTGGGAAGATCTAAATGCATAAGAAGCCACAGGACAATGTTTATCACTGTGAGAAACTCCAGATGCTGCAGTATTACATTGAAGGTTTGGGTATTTGCCATTTTAATGCAGAAGAGGAGGGGTAAACATGCAAGGCATGCCATGTGGTAACTGAATCAATCCTCAATTTTCTGTATTTGAATTGTTTTACCCAATTGCTGGGGAGTGAAACAAGCAGGCTTTGGTTGTGCTTCGAGCTGCTTTGTCTGTGGTTTTCAATCACATCACAATCCAAGTTTTAATAGCAAATAAATTCCACATTTTGATAACAAAGCAGATGCCACTAGGAGCTGACACATAAGGCGACAACAACAAAAGCCTGGAGTATTTTGCTTCATTTCTGTGGCCTGTCATTCCTCTGAGGGAGAATGCCACCAGTCTGCTCCAAATCAGCAAACCAAAGCCAGTAGCAAAAGGAAACCACAATCTTATGGTCCAAGAGGAGACCTGAAAGGACTTTTACCATTACTCAAGCTCATTTAGGATATAAAAGCCTCAGGACTCAGCCATGGCAGTGCTTGGGACTGCAGAAGAGGAGCTTAAAGCTCTGTTTACTCCTTGCACTACGTAATCTGTTTCTGCTTCTCATTCCACTGGTGCAACTCCAGCAAGAATCCTTCCTTTCACAGCACTGGGGAGCTGAACATTCCACACAGCCAGGTAAAAAAATAAATAAATACCACCACCACAGATAATTAAACTCCCCATTTGAAATCTCACACCTGGAGATCAGTTTTCTGGTTCTACCATTTTATCTTTAGTATCCTTGAGAAACATAACCTAAACTGGGATTTATAAAAGCTCTTAAAGTCTCTTTGGTTTCATCAGGAAGCAGATGATGTAGGGATCAGATGCCCTTATTGCTGGCTTTGCTCTGGCTGTGGAATCTCTTGTAAGCTACAAACACAAGAGATATTTCTAAGTACAGAAGGAGATGGCCCATTTTTTCCTCTCCACATTATTTGCACCAGAAGGGTGTCTGTAAAGAAAATGTACTGTTAGACCTCTGGAAAACAAACAAACAAAAAATGGTGGTCCAAGTCCACAGGTCAACATGGCAACACTGTCTGCCTCTTGAAAAGCCTCTCCCACGGGTCACCTCGGGTTCCTACTACTATATTTTTGAGCAAGGTCTTCAAATAACTAGGTTCAGTTAACATTAAACTTGTCTTCCCCGAACACAAACATTGCAGGCAAGCCTGGACTGCCAGGCTGGACATTCTTCTGTCTGTGCTGAACAGGAACAAATCACTTCTGGGAACTTCACTGACACAAATCTTTAAAACTCCTGGCAACAAGCTCAGCACCTTTTATCCATGAACTGTGATGTGCTGCATCAGCTCTCCAGGACGTGTAAGTGTAGCAAGTCATCTCAGTGACTTGGCCTCAGCACTGTTTTGGACCCTCACATCACTCAGAGGCATCTCAGTATGCAGTGCAGCTAATGGCTTCCAAAAGGTACAAGAAGCTAAAACATTTTATACTTCAAAGGCTTTATCGTTCATTCTCTGCCCTCAACCAGCTCCAGACAGGTCTTTAATGCCCATCCTTCGGGAAGGAAGTGTCCAGCTCCCTTGATACATCACCTCTTTAAATTCATGGAGCCTGTGCTTTGGGTATAGATAGCAGTGGATTGCCCAGAGATGTAAACACCACCTTTCAGAAGTAGGAGGGAAACAGGACACAAGTTATTTCACAGATCATTCTGTGTAGAAAACGAAACCTTTTAACAAGGAGTTAAAAGTTAACAGTGGAGCTCTCCTGCTCTGAATAGAGAGCACAGTGATCAGGTTGTATCACCAAAAGCATTGTCTCTACCTATCTCGGAGATTTCAGGAGCACTGCAGTCTCCAAACAGCATTAGGTGCTGCTGATCCTCTTCCCAGAATAGGTAAAAGACTTGAGATCTCCCGAAGGAGACTCTCTCATTTAAGCTGCCCATGACTCCCAGCTGGTAAGATGTGGAGTCTTCACTTCAGACACAAGCAACAGAAAGTAGTTTATTTCTTTTTGCTCTTCCTTCTTTCCTCACTTGCTTTTTGTTGGGTGCTGTGTACCAAACCATACACATAGACTAGACAATCTCACTTAAAAACACAACTAAACCACAATTAAAACCCCCACAGTTCATGCTATGTGTATCATATGGGCCTCTCTTTAATTGCTCATGCTGCCCATCATGCTGGTAATCCTTATTTGTGTTTAATGTATGTATCATTTTGAACTCTCATGTCTTTCTGTGTTATAGCTATTCTTTTGGAAGTCAGGAGAAGTCCTAAGCTAAAACATGCAGCAAACACAGAACTCCATTCACAGCAGTGACCTAAGATGAGGAAGCAACTCTGTCATACCTCAACACAAAAACATGCAGAACTGAGACCCAGCAGCAGGCAATCCTGTTTATGTGATGCAAGGATTAGCAAAATGAATTGCTCATAGGAAAAGGCAGAGGGTCAAGGAAGCTACTCCTCACAACTCTCTTATCAGTCAATTAAGAGAGGCATAGCATCCTGTTTCTGACAAGCCAGGCTCAAATCCACCTAACTCAGACATTTGACTGGAATACCTGACCTTACTGGACTTTACTCTTCTGTTGTTTGCAATCAGGAACTTTGAGTGACAAAGTAGTGAGAACTGTGGAAAGCAAGCTACCAAACATGAAAAGCTAAGGTGGGTCCTGATACTAAAAAACAGCTTAGAGTTGTGAATGGCAGGGGTTTGAAGCTCACAAAGCTTTTGATGGTGTTCAGAGCTTACCCGTGACTCTAAGGTCCAAGCTGTGTATTTTTAAAGTTATAAACTTGCAGTACCTGTGTTTAAACTGTGTATTACTGAATGAAGCCTTAAAGAAAAGGGGAGGGTTTTTACAGGGGAGGTTTAAGCTGGATGTCAGGAAGAAGTTCTATACAGAGAGAGTGATTGCCCGTTGGAATGGGCTGCCCGGGGAGGTGGTGGAGTCATCATCATTGGAGGTGTTCAGGAGGAGACTTGATGGGGTGCTTGGTGCCATGGTTTAGTTGATTAGGTGGGTTGGATTGGTTGATGGGTTGGATGTGATGATCTTGAAGGCCTCTTCCAACCTGGTTTATTCTATTCTGTTCCAATAAAAAGCCCAAAAGACATTTTGTATTTGGTGTGATTAAGTCAGATTCCTGTTACAAAATGTCTTTTATTTTGACCACTCCAGTGGCCCAAAAATTATAGGAATGATGCTTAAGTGAACAGGAGAAAATCCCCTTGGCAGAAGGGATCCTTAGAAGGCATGTTTCTGAACATAGCTGAAGTGATCTTGGGTCAGTAACAACTATATGTCACTGCAACAAGTGTGAGAAGGAACTGCTGGCTGAGACAGAGAATTTGGAAACACAAGGGCAGGTTTATAGCTCCCACAAGTCTCTCGAACGAGGCTGTGCCATGAGTGTGCTCCTGCCCAAGGGGGTTGTGAGCTACTTGAAGACTGAGTGTGATGCTAAAATAATAATAATTTTTAAATTATGTACTGCAAGCATTTTCCTTCTCAAAATACATCACACTCCTAGACTACAAGTACAGAAAGCACAGAGAATTTCAGCATAGGAAGTTGTAAGCTGTGGGCTTACACATGACACTATTCCTCCCGCAGGTACCTGAGATTTTGCAAACCCCCCTCTCCTTTAAAGCTCCATGAGGTATGTAGTCATAAACTCTTATCCTGCAGCTGTTTTGAACTTCTGTAGCATTTTTGTGTGTGTGTGTCAAAGCAGTGGAAATGCTTGAAATTACATCCCCATTTCTAAAGCCCCAAATGGATTTTTAAAGCATCTGAGCTGTCACAACAGGAGTCTGAGAAATGCAGAAATCTCTGGCCACAGACCATGGGCTTCCTCATGACATGTTTTACCTCTGAGAAATGCAGAGTTATTACTAAGAAATATCATGGGTCTGCTGCTTCTTCCTCTTCTCTAAGTCATATAAAACTGAGAGCACAATTCTATCATGTTTCTGTTCTATGAGAAGAGGGCAAATGCAATCATATTGGAATTATCCCAAAGAAGAGAAAACCTGAACTACTAGAAGTACGTGTTTCACAATGGGACTACAAAGCCAACCTCTTTTCCAGATACCATTAATCATAACTAAGAGACAAACAGACAGAGCAACTGCAATCAGTGGAAATTTTTAAGGCTGGAAAGTGACTTCATATCTCTACAGGAATCTGTTAAAACACATACCTGACAAATTATTTTGTTGACTATTGTTGAGCTTTCTTTAAGTAATTGGGGAACAGGTATTGAATCCAGACTTAAAAAGTATCTGATGAGGGACAAAGGCTCAAAATCAGCTGCACCAACTATATTAATGAAAACTGTCAGACAAACTCATCAGAAGCTGGGATACCACAGGAAGAGGACCACAAACTCCACCCATTTGTCAGTTCCTGGACATGCAGAGGCATTATGTGATGATTACATGCCAAAAGGGAAGATAGCATTGATGTAGCAGGAAGCAGCCAGGCAGGGGATATGAGATAAACTATGTGTTACATCAGCAGGAAGACAATTTCATTTAAAAATAAATAAATAAGGCAAACATGCTCCTACTGAATATTATTTCACTTGCAAGCTCACCCCTACACACACACCTGAGTGACACTAACATCAGTATTACCTTCCCCCCTTTTCTCTCCATCTCATCATCAAACTCCTTTGGGTCCATGAGAAGGCAGTGGGAGGTGAAATGACCTTTTTCGTCCCCAATATACATCCATATTCTGTTTTGCAGGAAGGGTACTGCATTAACTCACACTTTATGACTGAACTGACTGAGGGGGAAGTCAAATAGTTTGCCCAGAGCTGCAGGTGACCCTAGAGCTCATTTTGGATAGGAGTGTGAGAAACCACTGGCTGCCTGTTATTGCTTCTACCCACTATATTTATACTGTCTTCTTGGTGCTTGTAACCGTGTTAACTACCAGCCCTTCTTTGATGAGTTCTCATGGTGAAACAGGAGGAAAAGGCTCCAGGGAGATCCAAGGAAACCTAAGGAAGAAACCTTTTACAGGTGGTAAGACCCTGGCCTAGGTTGCCCAGAGAGGTGGTAGATGCCCCATCCCTGGGAACCATTCCAGGTCAGGCTGTTTAGAGCTCTGAGCAACCTGCTGTAGTTGCAGATGTCCCTGCTGATTGCAAGGGGGTTGGACTAGTTGACCTTTCAAGGTGCCTTCCAACACAAACCATTCTGTGAAAATAGTGAAAGCCAGGGAAGAATTGGGGCGAACTGAGCTCCCTTGTTGATTCTCATGGGGCAAGAGGAAGAGCTCACATCAGCAGAGCTTGTAGCTTTCTGTCCTAGTTAGGTGCTAAAAAATCCCAGGACTTACCAAGCGCTAACTTTTTGTTTCTAACTAAAGCCTCTGAGAACCCTGTATCATTTCAGACATTAACTAAGCTCTACTACAGAGACAGCTACTGAAATACAGCCAAGGAGCTTCTGTTCATTTATCTCTGGGGGCTAAACACAGTGGTTTCTGCATGGATGACAAGACAAAGCAACCCCACTCCATTCTGACAATGGAGACAGGAAGGCATTTGGTATGTTCATGGAGACCATTTAAACCTAGCCTTGAAACCTTCCTATCCCAACACACAAGCCATCAGAAACATATGGAGGTAAGCAGAAGACTAAGCACAATATCATGGAACACAATGTGATTCAAATGGAGCCTGCCTGAACCTCGGGAATGGCAGTGTGGGCAGTGTATTTCTCAGTCTTGCCTGGACTGTGGACCTCATGATAAGGAAGTTCAACTTCTTTTTCCTTCATGTCAAAACAAAAAGACACTTCTTCAATGACAGAGAAATCAGTGCACTGGTTGAGGAAAAAACAACCCAAAACTTAAGGGTTTCTTAACTGGAAGCTGAGAGAAATTCTTAGAAAAACAGCCTTTGGAAATGTTGAAGATTCTGTAGCCAAATGTAACGATGCAGCTGCTTTTCAGGGCCACAGTCCTGCAAACCACAGCTCCTGCAGGTGTCAAAGTACAAACACTGATGACCTAAGGCACATTTTACACCCAGCATCTGAAGATAAAAACACAAATTCATATGATGCCGGGAGGATAACCAAACCACCTTCCCCCTTGCATTTCAAAACAGCTTTGCTGTTTATCTTGCAAATTAGGATGACTTCAGAATTTAAATTTCACTCTAGGAGCAGCTGTAAATTACAGGGGCACTAATGGAAAAGACACACGCATGCACACGTTGCCAGAGACAGCCCCACCTTTGGTTTGCAGACACTGCTGTAATGCACAATAAAATCAGTCATAAGCAATAAACATTTACTGCCATAGATAAGGCAGGGGAAACAAACACTCCTTCTCTGTTTAAACAACAAAACGTTGGCCTAGATGTGTTCATCTCGTGTTTAATTTTGAGATGATTTCGCTGATGGGAAGACCTCTGGGTTTATATTATTGTCAACCTGCTCCAGGTGAACCTGCTCTGGCAGGTTGGACTACATGATCTTTGGAGGCCCCTTCCAACTCCTATCATCCTGTAACTCCGTGTGAGTCTGTGGTACGTTATGAGCAGAGCTACAGACTGGGGGCAGAGTGGCTGGAGAGCGGCCAGGCAGAAAGAGACCTGGGGGTACTGATTGACAGCTGCCTAAACATGAGCCAGCAGTGTGCCCAGGTGCCCAAGAAGGCCAATGGCATCCTGGCCTGCATCAAGAATAGTGTGGCCAGCAGGAGCACAGAAGTCATTGTGCCCCTGTACGCAGCACTGGTTAGGCCACACCTTGAGTACTGTGACCAGTTCTGGGCCCCTCAGTTTAAGAAGGACATCGAGATGCTTGAGCGTGTCCAGAGAAGGGCAATGAGGCTGGGGAGAGGCCTTGAGCACAAGCCCTATGAGGAAAGGCTGAGGGATCTGGGGTTGTTTAGCCTGGAGAAGAGGAGGCTCAGGGGAGACCTCATTGCTCTCTACAACTACCTGAAGGGTGGTTGTAGCCAGGAGGGGGTTGGTCTCTTCTCCCAGGCAACCAGCACCAGAACAAGAGGACACAGTCTCAAGCTGCACCAGGGGAAGTTTAGGCTTGAGGTGAGGAGAAAGTTCTTCACAGAGAGAGTTGTTCGCCATTGGAATGTGCTGCCCAGGGAGGTGGTGGAGTCACCGTCCCTGGAGGTGTTCAAGAGGGGATTGGACATGGCACTCGGTGCCATGGTCTAGTCATGAGGTCTTGGGTGACAGGTTGGGCTAGATGATCTTTGAGGTCTCTTCCAACCTTAGTGATACTGTGATATTTGGCCTTCCTACAAGCTTGTTCAGGCAAGCAAACAACACTGTGGAATTTGAAAAGGAACATCATCTCTGCTGCCCGTGTGCTCCCCCAACAGCAAGGCCTGGCCAAAGCCACACTTACGTCCTGAGCACTGTTTTGTATTCCGAGGAGTTCTCGCTTTCAATCTCTTCACAGCTTGTGGTCTCCAGGTTTTCATTTCTGAAAAATGAGATGGGTGTTTAGAGAAACCTCTGCTGAATAAAAGCAAAGCCTCCAATAGCACAATTCATATACAATTATCATAAACCTAAGGAGTGTTTCTACCTCAAACTACAAATCTAACAGTTGAGCAAAAGTAAGGAGATTATTTCATTTAGGAAGGGAAAAAAGTCCTAGAGAGGCAACTGGTTTCTTTCAACCTAATTCATGCAAAGCAACCTATACACAGGAAGAAACAATCAAAGTCATTTCTTTGCTCACTGCTCCAAGGCAGGTAGGCTTTGGGCACCATCACCTGCACAACACTTTGCTGGTGTACTCTGGGCATCCAAAAACCTCCCAAAGCTTCCTCTGGCCGTTGTGGCCAGTGAGCAGTGCCACCAGGCTGGTGCAGGGATTGAAGTCAGGCTGGATTCTCCATTTTGGGCATCCCTTCCACCCACATTTTCACCCCATCCACCCACATTTTCACCCCATCCATTGCCAGAGTAGCATTCCAGTGTCACTGACTGTAGCACAACCACTTTCTCCAACACAGCTTCTGCTTCTTTAGTGCTTGTCATTCCTCCCACCTCCAATTGTGATTTCACATGGTTTTCTAGGTGGCAAGTGTCCACTTGTGCCAAAGCTACTGAGGCAGTTGTCACACATGGGAATGGCCTGTGGCTCTGGGAAAATGTCACCAGAAAAGAGGAAACCACAGGCAGAACTCTAAAAGAACAAAGCAACATCTCTTACCTACATGGGCAGAGCATGTGCTTTGAAGGCAGGATTATGCACTTCATTTTCCACAGGACAAAGGAAATTGATTTTAAACTAGAGCAGGGCAGATTTAAATTAGACATGGGAAAGAATTCTTTACTATGAGGGTTGTGGAACACCAAAACAGGTTGCCCAAGGAGGTGGTGGAGGCCCCATCCCTGGAGACATTCAAGGTCAAGCTTAATGATGCTCTGAGCTACCTGACCTCATTAAAGATGCCCCAGCTGACCGCAGGGGGGTTGGACTGGATGACCTTTAAAGTTCTCTTTCAACCCAAACCATTCTATGATTCCATGATTTTCAGTTGGAGCACTCCTTATTTCAGATCTACCGCTCCATAAAGAATTTCGTGGTTCCTTACAGGCAGATTTAATGAAGGTGGACAATTACAGCTCAGAAAAAGGCAAGCTAATTTTACACATTCTGTGCTCAACTAATTGTGTCAGGCACCTCTAATTAAACCGTTAGGAGAACAAATGCATCTTCAAGTGTTTATGCTACAGCATCACACAGAGAAAATAGAGTGGGCTGTTGGTTTGTGCCCAGAAGGTTCATGTCAGAACTGTAACAAATTCATCCATAACTTTTCAAAGGATAAAACCAAGGGATGGTAGCTTTATGCTCCTCTAAAGTATCATCTAAGGCTTTGTGTGGAAGAATCCCAGATCTGCACTGTCAGTCACCCAGTGTACCTAACTCAAACTCACTGCTGGATTGTAAAGACCATGTCCTAGCCACCACCATCCACCAACCTCACACTGACTCTGCCCTACCATGGGTCCCCATTTCAGAGCTCCACAAGACTTTACAGTAAGAAATTATGTTGCAACAGTCTCATGACAAGGGCAATTCTGGACAATTCCATTGTGGATGGGGAAGCCGAGGCAAAGGGAGATCAAGGGTTTGCAAACATTCCAGTGCACTGCAGAGTAAACCCAAACTAATAAGAGCAAACAAGAAACCTCTCTGATAGGAGCAGTCTAACCACATAAGAAGGTCAGCTTGGGCTTCCTCAACCTTGAGAGTGCTGATCTAAGACCACTTGCATAATCTGAAACTGCTCATTTCAAACCAGCTCTTGCATCTCCAACGACACTGCAGGTAGAGGTAACAACCATTTATTTGCTCCAGTTGTTAACATGTATCTATGACACAGCTGAGAACAAACCCATGACTGCTTAAGCCCACTAGTTTAGTCCGACCAATACATGTCTCTCATTCAACTGAAAACTTCAGGAATCTCAGTGTTTCTTTAGCTGTCCTTAAAGAAAAGGCTAACAACATGCATCAAGTCTCACAATCATATGTTCTAGAGGTCTCAAATTCTTCCCAGTTACCCTGAAATGGTCCTGCTGACCCTATAAGATAGCAGAAGCGCGAGTGTAGGGTTTAAGTACTTCTTAAACCAGAAAGGGTCCTTTGAGGTACGCACACTTTGCCATTGGGATTTCACAGAGCTAATCCACACATCTAAAGGAAAAATATGCTTAGCTAAGATGACAACAGGGTAAGAAAGTCCTTCCAGACATGCTGAATAACACCTCAATCCCTCAGTCATCAGGGTGAATCACAACAGGAGCATTCACAGCAGAACTACTGCTCGCTACAACAATGGCTGTCAATCCCCTTCTGAATTTTTTTGGTGCATGGCTTCTGTGCTCTCTCTTATATTCTCCCAAGCAATTTCACACCCTGCCCGTGCTCCTTTTACTGGGATCAGCACTACTGAAGCTGTAAAACTGAATAGATAGCTCCTTTCTGACTCTTGGATACGCCTGAATTCACCACTTAATCCTACCTGGCTTCTCTCAGCTCTTAGTCATACCCTAAATGCTCATTACTGCTGTTTGCAATTCAAAGTGAATGCAATTAACTGTTTGAGACATGTCTCACTGCTTTCCTGCAAGAATGAAATAAATCAGAGGAGCCTTAATAGCAATACTTTCAACTCTTGGGTCAAAGTGCAAAATTTAACTTGGTTTTATTAGATTTAATTTTAATGGTTTCAAATGAGTGCTCTTGCGACCTGTAGGTTGTCCTGCATTTCCATATATTCCAGCACTGTTTAACCCTGTTACCAAGAAGCTGCAAAAAAGAGGGTTAAGGGGACTGTTTGAAGAACTATGCTGATGTCTTCCAGCGGAAATCACCCAGGACAGAATGGAGACAGGCTATGATGGCCACTCCTGTCCTGTTGCTAACGGGAGAGGATTTCACTCACCACTGCCATCTGCTATGTAAGATGACTCAAATACATCTTAGCCAAGAGACAAAAGAGATTATTTTTTTTTCCCTTCCTGCTGGGAGAAATATGCAAAGAAAGCTTTGGCTTTTTGAGTAAGAGTTACATGTTTATATTCATTTTTCATGATTCATTGTGCTGACTCGGTGTCATTGTCCTAGTATTGTATGAATATCAAATGCCGATTTGCAGAACATTAGGCACTTGTATTTAAATCCCAGAGAAAGCCACATGCTGATTTTTGTAATACAAATTCATAACAGAGTCAAAGAGCAGGCAATTCTCTGTGCACAAGCGGACAAGGACAACAAGCCTCGTTCTCCTGCCAGATGCAAACCTCTGCCTATCTCTCCACACAAGAGCTCTGCGTGAACAACAGGTCATTAAATACGGGTTAGGAGGAGTTAATGATACATCTGATGTAAAGAACAGTGTTTCTGCAGACTTCCACTGCTCTGTTCTCACCAGCTCCTGGACAAAGAGCCATTCACTACCCAGTCTTGTATGAATGCTTTGCATACAAAAAAAAAAGACATGAGAAACAAAAGGATCCTGTAGCCTACAGAACTTCTCAGCCTTGCTTGGCATTTGCAAAGTTATAAACTCCACTCAAAGGGACTGACTAAGCAAATGAGACCAGAATGTAATGGGTAGTACTGAATATTTAAATACTGAAAACAACATAAGAATGAGAATAGAAATGCACCCTTGCATCTCTGTTAAGAAGGGAAGGGAAAAAGAGGGAGGAAAATACTCTTTGGATAACTCTGAAATAATAAGGAAGCCCCAAACAAAGCCTAAATAAGGCTTTTAAGTGTTGAAACAAGCAACTTGGAAGCACAGATTCTCAGAGCAAGAGTCATAAGGTGTTTTAAATTATACACACAGAGAAGCGTGGAAGTGAAATCACTTCTTTAGGTGAGCAGACAAACTACCTGCTATCCAGGAAAACAGCAGAGGGAAGAGATGCCACAACAGTGAGCCACATGCCTTATGAAGCTACCGTCCCAAAACACAGGGCTCTACTACTGAAAGACCTACTCCTTCACTGTCCTCTCTCTGCCTTCATTTTCCTCTCCATCTACCCTCTATGATAATGAACATGCACAACTAACTTGTTATTTGTTGTCATTACCCAGCTGTGGCTCTCCCATCAAACAGGAGCCATCTCCTTCTCTGTGAACTCCTCAAGACAGGGACCAGCTGCCACTTTCTCTGTGGCTGTGCCAAGTACAGCACAGCCCTACTTTGAAGCGCCACTGCAAGGAACATGATGATCAGGACAAAATAAAATACCTAAGAGGCATTTGGCACAGTTCTGCTCTCATCTAGACAGCTAAATATTTCTGGCTTACATCATTCTTGTGCGTGGTTAATCCTAGAGTGCACCCAGTGCATTTCTGTATTCCCACTGTCACTGGGGGCACTCTGGGCTTATCCACTGTGGAGGCACCATTCTGTATCCCCACACCCAGGGGTAACAGGAGCTGGGCTCCTTTTCCTCCCTCCAGGAGCTTCCATCAAGTGTTTTCACATCCAAATGCCAACAAGATTATTTTTTCTTCTTTTACATCTCCCTAACCAGTTCTACCAAACAAAGAGAAAATATCAGAAGGTACAATGTTAAAGGCTTGGCAGCTTTTCAAAGTTGCCTGATGCACTGGGATGCCAAACTTCCATGAATACTAAGGAGATGTGGATGTCCAATTACTCTCATATAGCTTTGAAAATACAAGTCACCCCCCTCCCTTTTCAACATACCAGCCTATACCCAGGATTTTGTTTAGTTTGACTTCTACTCTGTGTTAAAAGAAAACCTTCATAGGCTCAACCCAGCCAAAAGAATTAATAGGGCTCCAGGCTCAAATTTAATAAAAAGCAGAAGCTTAATTTGAAGTCCTTGAGGGGAAAAAAAAAAGAAAGAAGAACAGATTAATTCACAATCTCCAACCAGTGTTAAGAGTTACACAGAGAGCAAATGGCACACCTCTGATTTTCCTAAAGACAAAAGTTATCAAAGGGCTCAGTTTAAAGGCCATTACAAGCAGCAGCATTGCAATAAAAATCCAGTGTCTTCTGACTGAAACACAGGGAGCTACATCTGTCTTAAAATATTCTGAATTGCACATTAACAGAATCCTTTTTTCCTGCCCTAACACTTCAACTTCTTTTAAGCACACCATCTGCTTTTTTATTTGCCTCTGTCACTCAGGGAAAAGCATCTCACCTTTTATGGACAGAATAAATATTTCATGTCCCAGATTCAGTGAATGCTTGGACAGGACACTCTTGCAGACCACATTAAATGACCAGCAGGTATCCCTCCACAACCTTCAGGTATGATACATCCTGATTTCCCAGGACACTTTTCCAAGGGTGCTGGGACTCTGTCTACTCTGAATTTGTGAGTATGCCTGATGCATGTTCATCAGACAATCCTGCAGCACGCAGTGAGGGATGTGTCCACAACAACAAATCCAACACAAACCAGATGCACTGGTCTCAAGGGCAACTCAGCTTCCACATATGTATTTTGGAGGAATTTTAGAACAATAATGTTGGAAAAGATCATCAAGTCCAACCATTCTCTAACTCTACCAAGGCTGGTGCTAAACTATGGTACTCAGCATCTCATCTCTTCCTCCAAGGATGGGGATTCAATCATCTCCCAGGGCAGCCTCTTTCCCTGTTTGAGGGCCCTTTCAGTGAAGCAGCTTCTTCTAATATCCTATCAAATATTGTCAATATGTATGTTCCTATAAAGAAAACCCTGTGTGCTACAACTGGGAGGTGCAGATGCTGTTCCTTCTTACTCTAAGGCAAGAAGCAGATCCCCTGTAAAAAGTTGGAAGCGTCTTTGTTGATCTGGCCACTGTTCTCCCTCAGACCAAACAAGAGCTCAGCATTGCTATTCCCGACTGTTCCTTTACTCCACAGTCCTCCACATCAAGAGGGAGAAGTGGGGCTCAAGCTCTTCACAGGAATCTAAAATTGGTAACTAATGCCAAAATCATACTTGCCTTGTCTAAGAGATTGCCCTTTTCATTCCTATTTTACTTCACTGGAAAACAGAATAGCAGTACTTCTGACGCCCACTTTAGTTACTATTAACAAGTATCACAGACAAGAAAGCTGTCAAAGTGCCGACTCTTTGCTGCTTGTTCTCCACTAAATGCAACGCTGAAAACTAAGCTGATTAAATTCAATTACTACCCATTTCTCTTTTCACTTTCCTTAAAACATCTGCTTTTCTTCACAAGTCCATATTCCGCAGCTGCATATAAATCATTCTAACTTTTATAGCTTCATCTCTATTTTGTCCCAAGCCATTAAATTCTAGATTATCCATGATATTCTAAAAGCCAAGAGAAACATCCACGGGATTCTTAAATGCTACACTCCTAAGATTTGTGAGAGGGGAAGGAAATGGTGACCTCCTAGGATTTCCTGTGGACTCCATCATTTATTATAGAAGGCTTGGGGTAACGCTGACAGGGTCAGGCAGCCTACATGCCCTTCCTCTGAAGCAGACCTTATAACTTGCTCTGAGAGGTACGCAAGCCAGTGAGACCAGAACTTGGCTCAGAAGAGAAATTTCTGTTCTTTGAGACTTTTCCCTTGTGTTTTCTTGCCCTCTTCTGACATGTTCACCTCTTTAAAGCAGCATCAGAGGAGGAGGGCAGGGCTGACTTCCTTAGTCATGTATGCTCCTGACTTGCTGCTGCTGCTCTAGACAATTGGATTACCCAAAACTACCTCAATACTGCTATAAAAATCCTTTAGGCTTTGTACCCAGAACTACCTGAGATGTTGCTATCATTTAACAAAGCAAATGCATCTCCAAAGCAAAACTGCAGCATCCAAACTTCTCTTCCTCTCCTTTCCTACCCTCAAAACCAGCCACAAGAGGCTGTCTCTCCTTAAAGCAGGACTTCTACAAAGCCAGCATGTTACTGAAACCCATGGAGACAGGAACTCCAGCTCTTCAAGACCACAAGGACACAGCAGTGCCCAAGTCTGGCCCAAGATCTTAAAGATCTTTTCCAACCAAAACAATTCTATGATTCTCAGATTCCTCCCCTCAGTCAGCAGCCAGCAATCCAGTGAGTAACTAGCACATCATATTTAGAAGAGGACACCTATTTGTCTGGTTACTCCTGCTTGAGTGCTCAATTGAAATCCCTTACAAACTAGCTGTGCACACATTTTAACCTGAATTAGTCCTGTCTGCCCCATTGCTTTTCCACTGCAGGCTGCCTTTCTCTTTTCTGATACTCTCCCGAGAAAACATAAAGACAAATTCAGAAGCCAGACTTGCCACTTCTTTTGTGCTGCAATCCAGCTGTAATATTACAGATTTAATTCCTAGATAGGAAAATATTAAGAACTTAATTGCAGATTAACTGAGCTAAATTGCACCAGCTATACAATTTATAGAAATCTTTACTGCGTGGAGCTGGCATCTTCACAGAAGCCCAAAGAGTTTAGGTGTCTTATGAGCAATGATTCTCAGAGAGCAAGTAATTACTTTCTTTAGGCTGTTTTTAAAATCCTATCATTAATAATTACAGTAGAGAAAACAAAACAGAAAGTAAAGCCCATGATGATGAACTTCATGAAGATCTTGAGTTCCTCCCCTCTCAAATTCCTCATCTTTGAGTATCTGAATTTGTAACTCAAATATTTCACTAAGTCTGTACATTTCTATTTTTAGGTTTCTGTGATCTTTATTCCTAGGGGGAAATATGAGGATAAAATAGAATCTAGAGGTTTCTACAAACTTCAGTGGAAAGGCAAGATTGCCAGAAGACTTTTTAATGACCCTTACAACAGTGCAGCCTAACAGTCTGAGCATTTTAATGGCTAGTGATGAAAACACCACAAAACACTGCAAACCACAACAAGGCTAATGGACTGTTTCAATGCATTACCCCTTTGCCCTCAACCCCAATTTTAAAATGCCTCAATCACAGAGAGATTTGATTATTTCAGTAGCCACTGAAGGGCTGAATTGACAATTCTGGAGACCAATATACCCTGCTAAAGGCAAAGATGGAACAGCATGGACAAGGATGCTGTGGCAGAACATGCCCTCCCATGCCTCAGTTTATTCAGACCTCCAGCAGCACCCACAACTTGGCTTCTTGGGCACTCTGGAGCACCCAGTGAATCCATCCAACTGAGGTGACCAAGAAGAACAGATTCAGACACTGGCCCATGAAATAATCACCTGTCCCACACAAAGGCTCTATGCACAAAGTTGTCTCTGCAAATGCATGCAGGAGAACAAAGTAGACACCAGGTCTGCTCCACATCTCCTTTCCTAGTCCTGCCCAGAGGCTTTGCACTGACCAAACAGCCAGCCCACCACCAAGGAGCCAAGGCAGCCTCTCAGAACCAAGAACTTTGTCCAAAACCATCACTTTGGTGAGCCCCCAGCTTAACAGATTTGATAGTATATCCAAAACTTGCTTGTCAGATACATGAGACCCTTTATAATTGCACATATTAAGTAAGTGCAGTATATAAACTGCTCTTTGCATTAACAGTCTTCTTTCTCCTGAGGACAGCAACAAAACCAACCAGATATGGATGTGTTAAAACACAGATGCATGAAAACCCAGGCTCAATTCCAACTGTCACTGTGAGTTAAGCTCTTTCTCAGTACACTCCTCCTAAGAATCTCCATCGTAGTCTGTTCCTCTCACTGTTTTTCTTCATCATCTCTTGACAGCACAGGGTCTTCAGGGTGGGGGCTGTTGCAAGCAATTCTAGGCATGTTTGCATAGTGATTTGTAAAATGAGGTCATGGTCTCAGGTGGGAGGTTTATTTGCATTACTGAAGTACTTCAGTAAGACAGAATTAAGAATGGAAACTACTAAGAATCATAACTGCGTTGAACTGGGTGGGGAATGTGCATGAAGATGATTGCTGGGCATTTAAACAGGATGTAGGAACGTACTTTAAGACAAAATGCTTTGTCTTAAGGCAACTTGAGAGCCTTTAATTGAAAAGTGAGGTGTGTATCAACAAGCTTAGAGTCATCTATGACTGGCAGATTCGTATTATTTGAAGTACTCACAAGTTCTCATAGACTGCAGAAAGAAAATTTCCCCAGATGCACATCAATTAATGCCTAAAAACCCCAAAAGAGCTGTCTGGCAACTGACCAACACAAAGCAACATAAACTGCACTGTTAGGGGGAAAGATACTTAAAACAGCCATTCTGGGCAATGCATCTTTGCAAAGGCTGCTATTCTAGCTGTTCCAACTTCTCCTGTTAAAAATGCATCTTTATAAAAAAAAAGGTAAGTAACAGAAACCACACATGGAGTATTACTGGCTGAAAGGTACAAGCTATATGCATAGAACTATTGGTTTCTCCCATATATTTGTGCTTCTCTGGCAATTTACACTCTTAGGAAGCAAGAGATAGCAAGTGACAGTGTGTCATGACAAAATCAGCTCCTCTTTTTTTATCAGAATCCCCACGAATTTGGTATCCCTTCATATTTCATTCTTCAAGGACATGTATGTCCACAGCTGAATCAAAAACAGAGTATAAGAATTCAAAAGAAGGAACTCCTCAGTATTTTTGTATTCTGGTATACAAGCACAGTCAATTTTTATTGCTTCCTATGTTCTGCGTCAGCATTGGTATGGACTGAGAGGTAAAGCTCACAGTAGTAAATCTAACTGCTCCCCAGCATGGTTGCTTCTTCCTCATCTGACTTCTTATCTGACTGTGAAGTTACTGTACTTGAGCAACCACAGGTGTTGCTACAATCAACACCATTATTAATTGAGCCACATAACATTCCTACAAGGCAAGTAGTAGGATACCCCTTTTCAGGTGCAAAAGAAAAGCAGAAGCAATGCATTCATGCCTTGTTCTTTATCTGCCAAAATCAAAACCTAGGAGCTTGTATGTTACTCTTCTAAGTACTATATGCTAAAAGAACTGTTTCTGTATGTCACTTCAATCTGAAAATGCAGCAAATGTGATACTCCCAAAATAAGCTCACCTCTGACCCAGTATCTCAAGATTTTAGGATGAAAAAGCTAATGTAGGAGGTTCTAAGCATTCTACAGATGTGATTTAACAGTCTTACCATAAAAGCTACTCTTACAGCAAGCAGTTTCCATGCTGCCTGCAAAAATGTATGACTGCATGCTCATGTGAAGCACTAGAAGGGGATACTAAGTTTTTTATGTTTGTACAAACCTGGTTTCAAATCAGGTCTCAAAATGTCAGTATCCAGCAAAATGTAGAAATTTGTTCTAGGAATGGCTTTGCAGACCACACATTCTGGGGAAGAAAATTAACTTATGTGGTTCCCAGTTTGGTTCCTTAGCAGTCAGACATGGTGCACCTGCCCTACCTATGCTTTGATGGGGGCTGGCATGCAGGCAGCAGACGTTTAGACATTTTATGGTTAAGTTGAAAATTCTGAATTTTGCAGCATTCTTGACACTTGTCCAAGGGATATACACTGAAGGTGGATTTAAGAAATTCCTGAGGACATTCCCCTAGCATGTTCAGTTCTCATTATTAACAGGCTCTTACCTGTCAAGGAGAAGTTCCAGTACTTCCTTAGTAGAAGCAAATGCTTTGTATGTTGAGAGGAAGATACTGATGTAGGTAAAATCATTATCCCCAAAAGCTGTCACAAGGTTCTCCACAAGCTTCTCCAAAGTTCCAGCTTTAATTGTCCTGATCTTGTATGTTTCAATCTGGCTGACAGTATGTTCTGAAGGTAACTGGTCCTCTTCCACCTACAATGTTGAAGCAAAAGCAAATTGCAAAAATCAGACAGAAGCAAGATCCCTGACACAGCTTTTACACTGAAACAAATTAAATTCCATCTTTTCAAAGCAACAGTCCACCTTTAGTTACTAAACAAATCTGTCATTTTTGTCTCTCCAAATGCTGTATCAAATTAAGCAAGGTTTTTTTAGTAAGTTTATCTTCAAGATGTTCCTCTGACACACCCCACAAAACATTTTATAGTCTGGCTGCTATCAAGCTATCTTATGATCCCATTATATATTGTTATCTAAAAGGAAATCTATTATCTCACAAACAGTATTACTGGAGGGAACAAGAGTGGTAATTGAGCGCCTCACTTCACTTCTGAATAAACATGAAAGTCAACCACAACTTCAGCATCAGCATTTGCGATTCCCTTCCTGAAAATATCAACTTTGGGTTGCCACACAGAACCTAGAGTCATGAACACATTTGGATTTGATACTTTTGCAAGGAGGGTGTCAAAGTCCTCATACAAACAATGCCACTATAACATTTCAATTTCTCTTACAGTTTCTGTTTGGCACCATAATCCAACTACCATGACCACTAAATTATACCCTGAAGTGCCACATCTACACGCTTCTTGAACACCTCCACGGACAGCAAGTCCACCACCTCCCTGGGCAGCCTGTTCTGATGCCTCACCACTCTTTCAGTAAAAACATTTTTCCTAGCATCCACTTTAATCTCTCTGCCCATCTGCTACAGCAAGCTGGGCTGGGAAATTGGTCCAGCCAAAACAGAGCTCTTCACGTGGCAGGCTCAGGTTGAACCCAGATGAGCTGTCTAACTGTTCACCCCACAGCTGCAGAAACACACAGGCTGACACAGGGAAAACAAGTTTGGGTGCAAGCTGCAAGACAATTTCTGGAGGCACTGCAAGTTTCTATATGTTCAACCAGACTATGAAATTATAAACTGGATAACTCAGTCTTGTGTCACGAACCCATTACTGCCTTTTACAAGCAGAGAAGGCAACACACAGTCCCACCACACCAAATCCCACCGCTACACAAATGGAACCCACAGGGAAGGGATGAGGTTCCACCACAGTGACACACAAGATTTTGCTGCACAGATCTTATGGCTGTTTTAAAGGTGTGTCATTTGTAATATATAACACACCTTTAAGCCAGGTATACGACACCACCATTACAAAAATACCCAAGCTGTTGCTACCGGTATTTATCTCTTCCATTTTAATTTTCCCTATGGAAAACCTGCTTGGGAAAAAAAAAAAAAGTAATATTGCTGCCTTTTCAGCTTATGATTAAAATACACTTTTGAAAATAACTGGTTGCACAATGCAGTGGCTTTCAAACAGGGAAATAAGCCTTCACTGCTGTCTTTAACTCTTAGCTTTCTATCCAGCAGATTTCCCCGCTCCCACTGTACTGACTTAGGTCCATATTCTGCTCTGTGTGTGTAAAATCCTCTTGTACACTGATGTGACTCTGTACCAAACAAGGTCAGAATCTGCTTCTGAGATTGGTACATGCACAACACTTTCCATTAATTGCAACACCGCAACTTCCACAAGACATCATGTCAGGAGAAGGTTTAAAAAAAGGTATCAAACCCAAACCCCAAAGCCAAGCCTAAAACAAACCTGAAAATCGAAACCTGAGTTTGCCAGCAAAGTATTAAACTGCTGAAAATCATTTAAAGAGACTTTAAAGGGTTGTGTTTGTATTATGTTAGCAATTCTGCCTCTAAGTTTAAGAGGGAGAAAGGACTTGGCAGAGGAGCTCAGTAAGAGACTTACAGAGTAAGATGTTGTGGGCTGAGTTAGCATGCTAACAGGAAACTGCTCAGTCTGGATTTAATCAAGAGGCCATCTCTTCACTGACATAACCAGGCTACCCAAAGGCAAAGGAGGTTTCATGTTTGCTTTTGTATTTCCTGCTTAGAGGAATACTCTCTCCACCACTATTCAAAGATGCTCCTAAAGCTCTTTGTAAATTTTGACAGGGCATGCGGTCCCAGCATCTCAAAGCTTCACTGAGATTTTCACAGTCTTCTACAAGGCTACAAATAAACAAACACAGCATTTTACTGTCTGATTTACTTACGTTTTTTAAGCAGTCTCACTTTGATTTTTCAGGCAATGGATTATGGCCTTTATAATCTGCAAGTGTAGCTGATGAGTAAATAGATCCCAGGCAACCAGCACCAGAACAAGAGGACACAGTCTCAAGCTGTGCCAGGGAAGGTTTAGGCTGGAGGTTAGGAAGAAGTTCTTCACAGAACGAGTGACTGGCCATTGGGATGGGCTGCCCGGGGAGGGGGTGGAGTCACCATCACCGGAGGCGTTTAGGAAGAGACTGGATGGGTTGTTTGGTGCCATGGTTTAGTTGATTAGATGGTGCTGGGTGATAGGTTGGACCTGATCTTTTCCAACCTGGTTAATTCTATTCTATTCTATTCTAGCAGACAGCAGCTTTCAAAAGCAAACACAAAGACTGGACTGAGGTATCTTCTTGCAAGGTCTTATTTTCTGAGGTTGTGTGGGTACTGATCTAGTCCCATTCTAAAACCTTCACTAAGCCTCTGCAATGCTGTACCTTCAGAAGGGCCTGCTCTCCTTTAAGGCAGTGATTTTACAGCTCACCAGCACCAAATGTGACCCACATATACAGTCCTTGTTGAAACAGGAGAACTTCAGGCTGAATGAAAAACATGCAGGCTAAAAGGTTCCTTCAAACACAAACCCACTCCAAAAGCAGCTGCAGATACCCAGTACTGAAGGAGCTCTAACTGGGCTCCAAGCTGGTTACAATTAAGGCATTGACCTTCCTTCTGCACAGCCTGACTCCAGAACCAACACACAATCTTTGTGACTCACCCAGGCCTTGTCAAAGTGCCAGAACACCATATGGACAATTGCAGGATAAGAAAAAGTTACAAGCACTAGAACAATATCCAACAGGCCTCTTCTTTCTGCCACAGTTGCCAATACAAGGGCTTGAACGGGCAGGTCCTAAGTTGCAAGCAGCTTGTTACTGGGTGCTTGTGACTGAGGGTGCAAAAGTAAGGGAATCCCAGAATCCCAACATGCTTGGGGTTGGAAAGGACCTCTAGAGATCATCTAGTCCGGTGTCACCCACAGCAAGTTGCCCAGGATCACAGTGTCCAGGCAAATTTGGAATCTCTCCAGAGAAGGAGACCCCTGGGAAGAATGGTTACCCCAGAAGACCATTGGCCCTCTTGGCCACAAAAAGCACATTGCTAGCTCATGGTGAACTTGTTGTCTGTTCACAAGGCCTCCTCCACAGAGCTGCTTTCCAGCAGGTCAACCCATAACCTGTACTATTGGATTATTTCTCCCCAGGTGCAGGACCTTACACTTGCCCTTGCTGAAATTCATGAAGTTCCCCCCCCTACGACTCTCCATCCTGTTGAGGTCTCACTGAATAGCAGCACAGCCTGATGGTCTGTCAGCCACTCCTCCTAGTTTGGTATCATCAAACTTGCTGATGGCACACTCCATTCCTTCATTGAGTCATTGATGAAGACGGTGAACAAGATTGAACCTGGTACTGAACCCTGGGGAACTTCATGAGCCACAGGTCTCCAACTAGACTCCAACAACACTCCTTGTGAACCTTGTGAGATACCATATGCAGCCTTTGATACTACAATCCCTATTTCCCATTAGATCTCTGCAAGAGCAGGCTGAAACATGCTGATCTCTTGCCATTTTGCCTACCAGTGACAGGAAAACAAAGCAAAACTTCCACATGCCTCAAAGCTGCCAGGCACTTCACTCAGCTTGAGAGACAAAACGCAGACCTCACAGGCCAAAGGTACAAGTACTACCCATTAACTTTCAATAGGGTTATAAATTAATCATAAACACCATCATCTCCATCATTAATGATTTATCTTAGCAACAGGGAATAAAGACTCAAGGCAAACAAAACAGTTCCAATTCTGCAACAGTACAAAACCAGGCTGCTCCCCAGACAATGACATACAGGGTTGTAGCCATTGTTTCAGAAGTATCACTGGAAACAACCACCTTTACCCCAAAGCACAGAGATCTGCAGATTTTTTTTCCAATACAAATATTATCTGTTGAGATTCTGAAAGTGAGACCTGTGGAACGAAATCAATGTAATTATTTTTCATCAGACAGACTGGAAAAAAAATACCAAAAGAAAACAATTGGAATGAACAAGAAAATTAAACAAGATACCAACTATTCTTCAGGCTTAGCCATTTCTAACATTTCCACTTTATTAACTCAATTTTTACTGATTTTGACAGATTTTCAAAAGCTTTTTACTCTCCTTGAAACTTACAGCTTTTCCAGATGGGGAGTTTTCCACTTTACCTACTTTTATTAGCTTACTGGACAGACACCCTGTGCTGGAACAAAACTGCCTGAAGTGCAGTAACTTGTAAGTTACCTAAAACTAAGGCACTGTAACCCAAGAATGACTGTTTCTTTTCACTGTTTGCCTAAATATGAATCAATTTTAGCCTTCTGAAAGTAGGAATAAGAGGCTTTTTCTGATTTTGCCCTTATTTCTGTTTTGGTTTTTTTACACACAAGCTCTCCAGCATAAAACTTGAATATTTACACTCATCTTTGGGGGGGGGAGGAATAATGGAATGATTAAGCTTCAAAAGCTCCAGAAATACAAGCATCTATAACACCAGTATGCATTAAAACCCTAAAGTATCTTCATTTAACATGCAGTCACACATCACTGAAAGTAGCAAGACAGATGAAACAGCAAAGCTGTTTGAAGAACTGCTGGATTCCATGGCAAAAACCACACAGACCTTAACAATGTGTCTTCAAGATGCTATTGTAAAACTGATATTCACTTGATTTTTGTAAAGAACAACTGCAGAGATATTAAAAAGTTTTTTGACACAGTGTTTCCCTCCAGTAAAGATCTTAATGAACTCTACAGTAGAGTCTGCTCCCCTTAAAAGGAAGAAAGTGAGCCTGTCCCATACATATTGACAGATGAAATCCACAGCAGCTGACAATCATGCTGAACTGACTCAAACTTGCACTCATTGTGCTGACTCCCCCCCCTCCACACCACGTGATCATTAAAAAAAAGCACTAAACCAACCTCTAAAAATGGTACTTTTGCACTAACAATGCCACACAACAATGCACATGAGAAAGAGTGGTGACTTTGCTAAGCTTATCAGATGTAACCAAAAGCATTTCAAGCGTCACTAAGGTAGACACATCCATGTGCCCTCCTCCAAACGGTTCTTCAATGCTGGCAGTACTTAGGAGCCTTGCATCCCATGCCCTTATCCTCCTCTCCACAGAGCTGTCAGCCTGGAATGTCAGCTCATATGAGATAAAACTCTGAATGTGCAGCAGAATTTCCACTCTAGGAAACCACTGCTTGAAAGCCAGGAGCATTTGGGTGGCCAGATCTCCTGCAGACTCAAGCCAGCGTGGATGCCTTTGCAGGAGCAGCTGCTTTTATCATACAGCGCACTTGGAAATAAAAACAACTATGGAGCCCTCCACTTTTCTAACTCCTGTCTCCTCATTTTAGATACTGCTGAAAAAAAAAAAAAAAATCAGAATTCTGTATCAAACTCAGAAGCCTAAGTAACTTTATGAGTGCTTTCCTAAGATCTGACACCTAGGGGTATTCCTGAATTTCCAAAGCTCCACTCCTCTCCTTTCCCTTCTTACCACATAAATAACCTTTCTTGGCAGCAACCCAGAGTTTCCAGGACCAATTAATTCCATGATCATTACACAAAAGGCATTCTCATTTTCTCCTCTTTAGAGCTCACAGCCTGGCTGGTATCTGTCTGAAGAGCTGGCAAACAGTAACAACAAAAGCTGTGGGTAAAACTTAGAGGTAGGGGTGAAAAAAGATTAAAAATTAAATAAGGAAAAAGAAGGGGGGGGTGGAAGAAAAAAAAAATCCTTTTACACAAATGCTGTTGCTCAGTTAGAACCCTTTCAACTCAGGCACCTTGCAGCTACTTTAACCACTCTGGGGAAACAAGAAACAACAGGCATACCAGGGTGCTGAGCTGTGTATTCTCACACCTTCTGAAGTTATGCAAATATCCACTCATTTGGGTATCAGTGAATTATATGTGGGACTAGCTCCAAATGAATCAAAGCAAGAGTAAAGCAGCCTAATTTACACATCACCTCTCATTGCATGCAACTAAAGGAGCAAGTGCATTAAGGAACTAAATCTTCAAAGAGGTCTGCATTAAAATGGCATTGTCCAGCTCTTGCAAACAGTAGAACTTATTCAGCCATAGGAACATACAAATTCCTTCTCTGAATGTGGCCCACTTCTTAGAAGCATCTGTGCAGCAAGGGAATGCAGCCATATTGTTCAATGAGAAGCAAGTCCCCTAAGAGGTTCCCTATATGGCATACACGATTTTTCAAGAGGCCAAAATTCCCATCTCTAGCTATCTTGTATGTTTTAGGCACCAACCTTCACATCGCTTCTTACCTACATGAAGTCCCATCTGACTCTCACCTCTCTTGTCTTGTCTCAAGACAAACCCTCCCACCCTCTTCATCTGACTTAATTTCCATTGTGTTAACTGAACCTGAACAATGAGATCACTTAAAATCCTTTTCATTTTTGCTTGATGTGTTTCACAGTTCTGCTGTTCACCACAGTCTTGTTCTCCTGTAAACATGCCAGGGACTTATCATTTTCATAATACGTCAGGATGTGTAAATGTTCCTTGCGGTGGTTTTGATTGGACATTGAAGCTTAGGCAAGTTCCAAATTTAAAACAGAAAAGCAAGAAAAAGAAACCAGCAAGTCAGGTAAGACTCTGGGTCATGTGCATCTTACACTGTTTGAGGAATTGTTGTCATCAAATGACATTTACTAGAAACACTCTCCTAACCCAGCAAACAATCGTGTCCTATATTAAATGTCTTTCCAGAGCCCTTCTATATTAGAGAACCACTTTGGTAAAACTCTTCATCCTCCTCTCTTCAGTGCACAGGAATACCAAAATGTCTAGCCACCAAACTAAGCAGTAAGTAAGTGCTCAAACTAATAAACAACTAAGCAAGCAGGGCACCAGCCCAAAGGCATGGAAAAAGGGTCTACTGCCCATTTTTGAAGTAAAATCTGCTCATTTGGCATAATATTTTGACTTCTGGAGATGAAAGCAGCATTACAGTATCTCCATGAGGGAAGTGCTCTACACAGAGTACTTAGACTTGCATAAAGCAGTCAGTGATTAACTGTCAAAACTAATAAAGACTTTTACAGGTGTGGATTGATTATAGAGGGTCCCTTAGAGAGGGAAACAGGCAGCTGGGGCAGTTCCCCTGTGCCCCAGAAACAGCAAATAGTAATTACTGTTTCTGCTAACAACCCTTGTCTTAACTTCTCTTCCTCCCTCCCCACACTCGTTGCTTCCAGTTTGTCCTAGAAATTCATAGGTGCCAAAGCCTGCTTGCAGTTCCCAGGCTAAATTACTTATTAGGAAGCACAAAGGAGAAGGAAGGGAATGTTGCGTGGGGAAAAACAGCACAAAAAAAGTGACAGACAGCTCAAATATTTCACTTGACTCTGAGCCAGCTTTCAGTAATCCTCACTATAGATGGCAACGATGGCTGTACTATGCCTTCCACCTGAAGAGAATGAAGAGGTTAGGCTCACAGCACAGCAAATACTGCATTTACATACAGAATGCAAGCCTTGGTTGTGATTGTCTTGTAAACACAACTTAAACCTTAATCAAGTAATAAATTTTGACTGTTCACCACCCCAGAAGTTGTTATCCATAGGGAGTTTGGCCTTTCAGACGACAGTCTTGCAGGAAGAAGTAATTCTCTTGGGAGGTCCTTAAAAGGTAGCTCAAGAGAATCTTAACACTGGAAATTCAAGCCATGGGTATATTATTCCTGGATAGAGTCAAATTCAAGATCTCTGCGTGCCTCAGATTTGCAGCCATGGAAGGGCAGGTTAACACCAACCTCCGTAAACTACTTCAGAGCCCATAGGTGACCAGCACTCTACAGAACCAGGCCATGTCATTTCCACAATGAGCCCACACAGCAGAAGTAGACGACCACCAAACCAACCTAGCTTGGTTGCTGCAAGCACATGATGAAAGCTAAAAGCAGCAATGAAAATATGACAAATCCATGCATTAAGCTCAGAAGGCCAGATGAGCCAGTGAGCTCATCTGTAAGGTCTACTGGGAGCTTGAAAATGAACTCTTACCCAAATGAAAACCTCTTCCCGGTTCTTCCTCACCCATTTCACTATCTTCGAAGGAATCATTTGCTGAAGTCAGGCAGTATCAGTCAGTCTAGATCTTAATACAGGGTTGAAACACCAAGGGTGTTCCACAGAAAAGACCTTCTGCACTGCTACCAA
Organism: Dryobates pubescens; assembly: GCF_014839835.1. Taxonomy (NCBI): domain Eukaryota; kingdom Metazoa; phylum Chordata; class Aves; order Piciformes; family Picidae; genus Dryobates; species Dryobates pubescens. The sequence goes on along the minus strand of NC_071622.1, from coordinate 13,493,732 downwards.
GCAACTGTAGAATACTGTCACAAGCCAACAACTAAGGCAGAGAAAGCAAGGAGCAGCAGAAACCCAGGTGCAAACAAATACTCTGAAAACAGGATACTGTCAAGTCATTGCAGTATTTTTGCTAAACACGACAAGCTGATATGCTCTGTAAGCAGCCAGGCTGAACACATGCAATGGGATTAATTTATTGGTGTGTAAATCTCCTTCAGGAGAGCTAACTAAATTCTGAATGAGTGATGTGTCAACTTCCCAACTTGAAGAGCATTTCTAGCAAACAAGAACATGCACAGGTAATCATCTACCTTCCTCATTTCAACTGATCAGGCATCTTAGGTTAAATTATTGACCCAAACCCACACAGAAGTCCCTTTTCATCCTTCCCAGACTACTTTTGAATGCAAATATTAAAGAACTTTATACAGGGCAGACTGTGTAAGGTGGCAGAAGTCAGCTCACCTGTCTCAACGACACGTGACAACACTGCAGCCTCTAGACAGAATATGTTCTCCTGTCTTAAGCTATCTGGATTTCAAATGCCTACAACATTGAACCTTTCTCCCCATGTTAACCACACCAATATCCTCCCAGATACATAAAAAAAAAATATATCTGCTAGAGTCATCATCTAGCCCATAAATAACTCAGTCTGCCTTGAAATCAAAAGCCTTGTTCTTCAAGCCTTTGTAACCCTGTCCCAAGCCTCATCTCCTGGTCTCATCCACCTCAATGCAATTATTGCATAACCACAACTTTAATATTGCTTCCCCTCCCATCTCCCTAATTCCCTTTTATTGCTAAATGAGCCTTGATTATTTTAACACAAGGCTGCATATCACAGCATTATTTCCAGTACAGCTGAATTTTGATGCCATCCTTCATACTGCCCTGGTTATCAGTGCAATGACACTGCCACTGCACAGAGATCTTCTCAATTATCATCAAATTTCTAAGCTGCCTGAATGTTAAAGATGACCACAACTCTGTGCCTATCCTAAGAAATATCAGAGGAAATGCTTCTTTCATGAAAAATGCTAACATAAAACATGCTGTCATTTAATAACCATCAAGCACAACAAACAGAAGGGATGATCAATATTACCACTAGCAGTCAGACTTAACACAGCGAGAGGAACAAAAGTTATAGGTCAACATGAAAAAATGTTGACCATTCAGAAACACAGAGATCATTTTCCATCAGTACCTATGGCTGCTAGGAGTAAAAAACTTCCTCTGAAAAGTCACACTATAGAATAGAATAAACCAAGTTGGAAGAGACCTTCAAGATCATTGCATCCAACCTATTATCCAACACCACCCAATCAACTAAACCATGCAACCAAGCACCCTATCAAGTCACCTCCTGAACACCTCCAGTGATGGTGACTCCACCACCTCCTCAGGCAGCCCATTCCAATGGGCAATCACTCTCTGTGTGAAGAACTTCTTCCTAACATTCAGCCTAAACCTCCCCTAGCACAGCTTGAGACTGTGTCCTCTTGTTCTGGTGCTGATTGCCTGGGAGAAGAGACCAATCTCCGCCTGTCTACAACATCCCTTAAGGTAGTCTCCTCTTCTCCAGGCTAAGCAGCTCCCTCAGTCTCTCCTCGTAGGGGTTGTGTTCCAAACCCCTCACCAACTTCGTTGCTCTTCTCTGGACTCGTTCCAGCAAGTCAACATCCTTCCTAAACTGAGGGGCCCAGAACTGGACACAGTACTCGAGGTGTGGCCTAACCAGTGCAGTGTACAGGGGCACAATGACCTCCCTGCTCCTGCTGGCCACACTGTTCTTGATGCAGGCCAGGATGCCATTGGCCCTCCTGGCTAGCTGGGCACACTGCAGGCTCATGTTCAGCCTACCATCAACCAGCAACCCCAGGTCCCTCTCTGCCTGGCTGCTCTCCAGCCACTCTGACTCCAGCCTGTAGCACTGCATGGGGTTGTTGTGGCCAATGTGCAGAACCCGGCACTTGGATGTGTTAAATCTCATGCCGATGGATTCTGCCCACCTGTCCAGCCTGTCAAGGTCCCTCCAAGAAGGGACCCCTTCCAAGAATGTGATTTAATTATGAAACTCATCATCACTTTCTGTACAGTCAGTAGAGACAAGAAACGTGCTTTATGAGACAGAAGACAACAATGTAGAGCTCAAAACGGACTTAAGGATGCCCCAAGTAAGAATTCTGTTGCATAATAGTAGCATGAATGCACATTACATAACCCCAAACACTTTTATTCATCCTTATTTGTTGGCTTTCCTTTCACACTGTAAAGCTAGCTCAAACAGTACACAGAAATTAATATTACACTGACTCAGGAAATCAGTGTAAAGTGCTACTGCACTCAGCAAGATGACAGGTTTTAATAGTATGAATAGCTGGAAAATAAAGCCGTAGGTGGAAGGAGATGAAATGCATTCTGACAGAGGAGAAAACAGTTAGCAGAGGACTGAGATTTTAAAATAAACTGAAGTTAAAACACAAGGTATTTTGGGGGAAGAAAAAAATATCCAGGGAATGTTATTACATGGTTCTTAACAATTACTGTGAGCAATCTCCAGAGCCAAGCTTTATTAGTCTTTGCTAGAAGAAACAGGTTAGCAGTAAGTAACCGTTTTTTATGACCACAGCATGAATATATATCTAAACTGCATTATAATCTTCATTTTGATGGCTGTGCTTTTTACTACCCTTTGTTTTGAAACTAAGAAACCTCTCCGGGGTGGGGTCTGAGTAGGAAAAGCAGCAACAGTAAGCCAGTGTTACCTAATACTAAGGATTACCAGCTTGAACCTTTCTTAAAGTGCTAAAAGAGTCCAAAATCAATTGCTAGTTCAGGCCAAACTGCATTTTTACTGTATTATCTAGTGGTCACAGGGGATTCAATTATGGAATCTCTTAGATTCTTCTCTTGTACCCATATAAAGAAAGGGAATGTCTATCACAGAATGTTTTGGGTTGGAAAGGACCTCTTAAAGATGCAGTCCAACCTCCCTGCAGTCAGCAGGGACATCTGCAGATACAGCAGGTTGCTGTCCAACCTCTCTTGGAATGGTTCCAGGGACAGTGGTTCTATCACTTTGCTGGACAACCTGGGCAAGTGCCTCACCACCCTCAAGGCCTGAATTTGCTTCCTTCTATCTAGTCTGAATCTCCCTTTCTTAGTTAAAACCCATCATCCTTGTGGCCCATCATCCCACATGAGGCCCTGTTAAAAAGATTGTCCCCCATCTAAGTATGACCACGTGTGTGTCGCTGTGTCCCATCCCTGTGACAGTAACATCCTTGTGCCAATTCTTCTGTCTTCTCTCTGACAAATTCTGTATTTTGTATGACAAGCTGTATACACACATGGCAACTAAACACACCATGACCACACAACTGTCTGCATTCTTCTAATGACAGCACCCAGCCATGAATCCACCTCTTCTGACACAGCAGAAAGCAGCATGGGTCGTGTGAGCTGGCGCTGAATCCATTGCAGACATTTGTGTTTTGGTTTAAGAATGTTGTAGTTGAATTTAAATCCTTAGGCAATGGACACAAATCAAAACACACACATCATTACGGGGAAGTATTGAGGCAGAATGCAAAACAAGTACAGCTCACAAGTAAGGGGAGGAAGAAAGAGCAAAACGCATCAAGCTGCAAGATAGAAGAGAAATTGTCTATGTTTGTGTCTGGTTTTGGGGGGACCATTGTTTAATTACCCGTCAGGAGTTAACAGCATACTTACATTCTTCTCTGTCCTGTCCTAACTTTGTGACCACTTGATATTTTCTGAACAAAGCAACTGGTTTTGTACGAAGAACGTGAGCCTCGTGGTTTAAGGAAGCGTGTAAGAGTTCATTCACATTTTGTGTGCTGCTACAGGGAGCCAGCAGACTAAAAGCACAGCCAGAATCAATCTGAAGCACTCAATGGGAGGAATGCAAAAGCCTAAGATCTGACTTCCAAATGAAATACGTTATTGTTACTTGTGAAACATTTCCAACAGCAGCACAATGAGTGCCGTGTCTAAACACCAGGCACCAAACCCTGCCCTAAAGGGTTTCCTCTCTAAAAATACAATGTGCAGTGCAGGTAGGGCCAGAGATAGCAACAAAACAAGCAGACAGACAAAAGGATGCGTAGGTTTATCTCCAGAACCATTTTCCTGTTTTATTTGCATCTAATATTTCAACTGGCACCTCAGAAGCATTTAATTAACTAACCTTGGAAGACAACAGTTAAACCTGATTTGTCATGTGCACCCCAACACCAACAAAGCTTTCAAACCTTACCAATCTCATCTAATGAGTTCTCTCCACATGAATACTATAAACAACCAAAGGTCATTCTGCACTTGAGTCAAAAGAGAAACTTGGTATGATTCAATGCATGCAAGCTTTTATGCAAGTTTATGTGGGGCATAAATTATATATAGGAGGAAATAAACCCTTAAATTGTTCTTCAGCATAGAATTATAGAATATTTTGAGTTGCAAGAACTTTTAAGGTCATGTAGTCCAATCCCCCTACAGGCAGCAGGGGCATCTGAAACTAGAGCAGGTGGCTCAGAGCCCCATCCAACCTGACCTGGAAAGTTTCCAGGGATGGGGCTTCTACCACCACTCTGGGTATCCTGGGCCAGTGTCTCACCACCCTCACTGTCTAACATTTTGGTCTATTTCTGTTTTAGGACACACAGATACTCTGGAGTTTAGATCATTGATTTTTAAGAGTCAGAAGGTGCCACTGAGATCAGGAAGTCTAAGCTACTACATGAGGTGTATCACAAGTGACCAGTTTCAAGTCCAAGAGCTATGAACATTTGAAGACATCTCAAAACATTGAGTTGTTCCATATTGTCCAATCATTCTGGAACCTTCTCAATAGGAAGTGCCACTTTGTAATAAAAACCTGTAGTTTGACTTGCACAAAGAGTCCTAGAAAGGAAGAAACAGCTCATGACCAGGAGAGAAGTTTGTAAGGAGAAAGGCAACTGTACAAAACAGCTGAGGGGGTGGCAGGGGAAAACAAAACATCTTTTCAAATTGCTTTCAGAACAAAAAGGTGGGAAGAAAATAGATGAACAAAATGGAATATAAAACCAGGATCAGTTTGCAAAACTATTTTAAATACCTACACCTTATTAGGGCCATTATGGCCTGGTAGCAGTGTTGCTGGCTATAGTCCATAAGCCATCTGGGGTTGACCCACCACAACCCAGCCACCCACCCCACAAGAGAGCCACTCCTCCAAGTGTTGCACACCTAGGTTCTAGGGTGAAGGTGGTAAACTCTGGTATCTCATCTGAAACCTTTCTTTTCACAGACAAGATTTGCAGAGCCATGTCTCTGCATCTGTAAACAGTAGAGTTTATTACTCTCCAAAATTCCAAGGGTAAAGCTTGGACAACAGTCACAGGGTGTATCAGGAGGATCTTGCTCTGCTACACAACTTTTCTTAGATGTCCAGCACAGTAGAAGACTTTTCTCTTCTAAATTTGAATCTGTAGAGTTCTGTTAAAGTATTAAAGCATAAGAGTTTGCCTCATCACCATCACTAAATCTCAGCACGAGTAGCAAGTTACTACAGGTAAGAAAATGAAACCCTCAGAAAAAAAGTTGGGCAGCTCAAGCCACAGGATGAGTCATTAACAAATTAATACAGGACTCCTGCTTTCCTCTACCTTTCTAAATCCAGTCTGACAATTGTCCCCATATTGGTATGACAGGGCCATTATACATAATAACTCATGTGTTCAATATCACATGCAGCAACCAGTTTATTCTCAGTGAGGATTTTACATTAAGTCACAGGAGACAAGTGGAGCAGCGGCAGCTATGGGACAACCACCACAAATTTTGGTATGCAATAGCTTCTGCACCGATGCAGGGCTGAGCTACACAGAGATTACCACAAAATTTGGACATAAATTGGTATTTGATCACCAACTGGTGGCAAAGAAGAAGAAACAAAACCTCCCTCAGACTGCAACCCAGCAGCCTGACAGAGCAGGAGTGCTACTGTGCAAAATGGCAGAAAGATTCACACCTAAGGTGAAGGCTGCCAGAGCTTCGTTTTGATTGCCAAAGCTATTAAAGGGGAGCTACACTGATGGGCAACAGATGGCTTATACAACTACATGTAGAGAAATGTAAGAGGCCAGCAAAAAAGTCTGTTGAAAGTACTAGCCTCAAAGGTCACCCAGTGGCACACAAATCAGAGGAAAGATCTGAAGGGTTAGAGTAGGCACAACATTAAATCTTTCAGCACAACACTTGGAAGCAGCAACAAAAAGCAAACAATTCTGCAACATATAAATAAAGGGTACCAAAGCAAGTCAAAGGACATTATTCTTCCACTGCATAAAGGGTCTAATGAGACCACATGTAGAGCACCATACTCTCTTCTAGCTGCCTTATTTTTAAAGCAGCTATTGTGAAGCTGAATAGGGGTAAGCAAAGGGCAACCCACACAATTCCTACTGTTGCAGATTTGAAACCAGCAAGGACACAAACTTTTGTTTCACACATAGACAAAAAAAGCAGGATCTGAGCACTCACTGACCAAGGAGGAGGTGGCAGAACTACTGGAGAACAGGCCTACAACAAGCTCCCATACTATGTTGCAATATGGTCCTGACATCTTCTGGACATTAAAGTTCTCATGATTCTTTTCATGACAGCCTGTGTTCAGTTTTATTCTGCCTCATTAAATATGTGCCATAAACAAATTGAAACCAGAACTCTGTAAACAGCAACACATAATAATTGTCATTTTAAACTAAACTTGAGGTTTTCCCCTCTGACAATGGCCATATGCTATAGAGGAAGGTGAAGAAATAACACCCATAACATACAGAATAAGCATGGGGTCTGTGGTGACAGGTTGGACTTGATGATCTTTGAGTTCTCTTCCAAACTTGGTGATTCTGTGAACTGCAGGAGGTGCTTGTTTTATGCCTACATCACAAAGTGTCACATGTCTTGTGCTTCCCATCTCACATTTCTCATTTCTTTTCATTATTTAGAGAAATGCCCAATCCATTCTGAATTCTTCCAGACTCACTTGGATTCACTTACTTCTTCCAGCAGCAACTCTTTCAGGTTATTTACATATAATGTAAAATTAACACATTTCTTCACCCCCTTCCCTTGCTCTCAAAACCACCCAACATTCCTGGAGTGTCCCTTCTCCACCCACTGTTTTAAGTGTCTCTGTATATCCTCCTGTTCATTGCCAACATTGAGCCTCAGTCCTGTGAAAATTTAACAAATGCACTTTTCTAAACCTGCACATCAATCTTGGTTGCAAATTTAAATCCTCACCCTTTCAGTGTCTCCAAATCCCAGCAATCCTTTCCCACCTGTGGATGCCTTTTCTACTTCCCTTACCTTTGAGGTGAGGAGAAAAGCATCAAGAATGAGAGAGGTGCTACTGTCATCTTTTTAGTGCTATTTTCTAAGTTTCACTGCACTCTCCAGCTTTGTATTTGAGCTTGCTTACACAACAGCTCTGCTGCCTGGTGGGCAAATGCTTCCACTGAACTCTAGACTCTCAGAAGTCCTGGTCTTCTCAAGTAGTTTTGAATTAATTCACTTCTGGTCCTAAATTGTTTCAGTATGCTGCTGTGCATTGTTAAGCAGCTGCCCCTTGTGGCATACATCACATGGGGAAAAGATATCCATGTGATAACACTATGAAGCCACTAAATAAAGTTCACCATGACATTTTGACAGCTAATCCATCTCCCCCTGAACTTTATCTAATGCTTCAAACTCAGCAATCTCCAAAAAAAGAATCTTTTTAAAGTCACATTGTCCCAGAAACACTTTTTTCCCCATCTCCCCAAAGAAAGGGGGACTCACCAGCAGAAAACTCAGCAATAAAGCCCCACCTCAATCATACTTTTGTACTAGGTCACATTACAACATATTTCTCATAGTCTGCCTGGTGAAAATTTGTGGCCAGACTTTGACAGTTATTTGGATGAGAGATGCTGTAAGAATGCAAGATCATTATCATTTTACTTGGAGAGGGTTTTACTTTCCTTCCGGTCCCTAAATTATTGGTGGCATGGTGCTGAACTGAGAGCTACAGTGCAGCTGTATTCAGGCACTAGCATGAGTCCATTCTGGGCCTAGGCAGAGTGATTTCCATAAACAGTAAAGAGATTTCAGAGTCCAAAATACAAAATTCCTCACTACAGCTTTAAAACTTAATAAAATAATCCCCCAAATCAAAACACATCCTCACACATCTCAATAAAATCCTTATTCCAGGAGGTGTGAACACATAAAAAAACTTTATAGCTCAGCCTTTAATGTAAAGCTACATGCTACTATACCACCCAGGAAGAACTACAACTTGCTTTAAGAGCTTGTATGACCACTCAGCATGGTAGAAAAGAGCATTTTGTAGGTGAATCAGGGTCAGAAGAAGTTCTGGGAAACTGCAGAAGCAAAGTATGCTCCCTGGAGACAACTAGTCAGCTGCTCAGCCCTTTAGGAACAACATCTAAACGTGTCTGCATCAACTATGAGGAAATAAAGAGAAGTAGGTAAATAAAACATGCCCAAGTATCATCTTAGGGTTCAAAGATGGGTGTATCAAAGTGGTCCACCTCCATTGGAAATGAGCAGCTTTCCTGCTGTCTGAGCAATCACACATCCATTGCAAGTGGGACTTTCTGTCCTAGTGGTGTTTTTTTACTAAAAGACAAGTCTCATCATAACAATGTACAATCTCTGACATGATCTTACTGTGGGGATGACACTAAGTCATCCCTGGAAACATTCCAGGACAAGCTGTCTGGGGCTCTGAGCAACCTGTTCTAACTGAAGATGCCACTGCTCACCGCAGGAGGGTTGGACTCAATGACTGTTGAAGTTCCCTTCTAACCCAAAATATTCTATGGTTCTGTGGTCTTGCCTCTGGTTTACAAGACACCACACAAACACAAGCAAGAACAGGACTTGCACTGAGTTAGGGTTCATCTACCCCTTCCAGAACTAGTCACCCCATTTTCTTCAAGGGGCTAGGCCATGATCTGATCACTCTGTGCTCAATCCTTCACACAGCTGCAACTCCTCACATTGCTGGCTACAGGAGGCTGTATGTTTAGAAAAGAGATTCCTACACCAGTAGTAAAAGATGCAAGTCCAAAGCATGCATTTACACACTGTCACTAAACATATTTTTAATTAGCTTTGCCAAGGCTAAATTTAAATGCAAGCGTGACTAACAGGCTCGCAATGCTTCAGCCTGGTTCTTAAATGAAAACATCAAAACCCAAACTGTAAAGCTAATGGTTTCTCCAGGGCTATTCTCTTCAGAGCATCTCAGCCCAATTCATATGCTGCTTCACCCAGGCTTTCCTATGACACATAACCACACTCCTCACCAACACTTCTTTGACCCAACAAGTGACCTACATCTTCTAGCATTCAGAAAGAAAATGCTGGTTTCTTTGCAGAGCAAAGTGGGGTTTTTTTTGTGTCCTCCCTTTCAATTCTTGAAAAAGCAAGCAAGATAACATTCAGGTGCAAGACAATGAGATGCTATAATTCAGGAGAACCTCCAGCATCCAAGAAGAGCAGTTTAAAAAGACAGGCATGCTGGATAGCAGAGGAATTCCCAGTGGAGATTAATTATAGCACAGGATGTCATTATATTCCTGCATGTCAGAGGTAAACTGAAAGTGTGCCAAAGGCAAGTTTTTGTCCATAAAAAACCCACCAAAACCAACTCATAGGCTGGCTGTGAGGTTTCCAAACATCCAGCCACATACAACCAGTCCAAAAACACAACAGTGTAGTCCCCAGCAACTGTGTCGGCTCGTTATTCCACTGAATGGAGGGATCATTAGTGAAAGATGCCTCTGCACAGCCCCACAGGAAGGGAGGCTGCCCATGTCTCCCTCCCTAGCTCCATACAGCCTCACAGGAGCATTGTCCAGCCTCGACTCAGTGTTAACACCACCACAAGATTAAAGCCCTGTCACAGCCTGGAATGGGATGTCTGAAACTCAGCCGAGAGTGTGACACTGCTACAAAGCCAGTTACCCTTCTAATTACTCATGTTGACCCTGGAACTGGGAAAGTAGGAGACAGTAATCTTTCAGGCTTCCATCTTAAAACTCATAATAAGCTCAGTTTCCATTCAGAGTGCTGTTTCACATACAGCCTCTATTACCCAGCTGATGACTGCATCAAAGAGTGCTCCTTGGCATATCCCGGGAGCAGAGACCTCTGCCTGAACCAGGAAGGAAGGAGAAAAATATTCCATAAGAAGTCATTAATAAAGGCTATGAGGTTGTGGTACTAATATACCCACAACTGAAGGGAAGGGCAGGAGGAAAGAGCCTACTCAAAACCAAAAGGCAAGCTGAGTGAAATGCCAAAGCTTTTTCCTAACTATGCACCTGCCTATAGGTAAAATCATCCCGTTTCCTCTGAAATCTCCTATATATTCACTTTTTCGGGTCTCTGGCGCTTGGCAGGCATCTTCTACCACACAAAATTGATGGGAACACACCCCATCTTTCTTCCTGCTCCAAGAGAGTTTTTCAGAAGACAGCATTGGGAGTGGACAATAGCACAACATGGTTTCTATAAGAAGCCTGTCAGCATCTTGGGAACTGCTTTTCTGCTTCTGCCAAACATACGGTCAGAACTACACCCTGGCCTTGGTCTGGGTGGTCAGGATGGGCTGCAGGAACCTGATCCAAAGAGTCTAGTTTACTCAAAAAGGACCAACACATGCTATAAATCAAGAGACAAAACAGCAAACTGCAGGAAGGACAATCATCAGCCAAGTCCTTGCTTGCTGATTCCACAGGAAACTACTTTTGACCAGAACATCTGGGACCTAAAAGTAAGATCAAAAAGAAATCACAGAGCTGGCTCAGAAGGGCATATGAGAGGGTAAGGAGCAGGCCCAGAGAAAATTTGAGGTTGTGCATGTTCCTAAAATGGTGATGGTTCCAGGAGCTGTTTAAATATCAACCCATACTTATAGGCCAACATTGGAGAGAAAAAATAAACAAACTAAACCTTTTCCGATGGACTGTTCAAGCTAAAGGGAAGGTAGTGTCCTAGGTCCTAACTGAGGTACAGACTACTTAGAAGTAGTCTGTAGTTTTTGTAATGTTTTTCTGACTGAACTCTCCAGTACAAGCTTCCTGCCAGTACAACTGTAGATGTGTTTAGAAGCCAAACTCACTGTCACATGCAGTGTGAAGCACAGGACAGTCATTCAAAACTCATTTTTAACACACCACAAAACTCTTCAAAAATGTAATTATCAAATAATGTTGATGTTAAAAAAAGGACAAAAATATTTAACAAGAGTTTTGGTCCTTTGCAGCTCTTCCCCCTTTCAAAACTTTGGAGGCATTTAAAACCACCCTTCTACAGCAGCGAGTTTGTAGCATTGGAAGAGCATATTCTGCTACACGTTCAAAGTTACAGCATCAAAGACACTTTGAAACAAGTAATGTTTTGCATCAATCTCTGCCTGCACAAACCCCAGAGCCCGAAGTTCAGCTGTGGCCAAAAAAAGAAAGCAGAAAGAAAAAAAAAAAACATGGATCTAAAATCCACCCTAGAGAAGGAATCAATGGCTAACTAAAGCAGGCAGCAGTGGCCATGAGGGAGCATAGCATTTCCCTGCTATCTGGGTATCTAAGGCTCAGAGGAAGAGCAGTCCATGTCATCCATCAGCAGAGCAAGAAACGTGATGCTTAAGGACTGCCCATTTAAGATGTAGAGATATGGTCTCTGCAGGCCTCCCCTGGTGCACAGAGGCTCTGGGGAAGTCCCATTCCCGGCTGCTTTTCCTGTGACCTGCCCCACTAAAAACTCTGGAGGCAGAGAGCAGGTCTCTTTCTCACTCCTTCCCAGATAAAGGACTCCAATAGGAAAAACACTGACAAGCCTTAGGGAGCCTCTCCTGTCTCAAAGACTCATTCCTCATTACCAGGGCAGGACACCAGCCACTCACCCCTCCTGAAGCCCTGGAAAGGTGAGATAAAGCACTCTGGACTGGTTAATGGGGAGGTCTACAAAAGTCACTCCACAGCATCTGAAACACTTTGCTTTTCCTTTTTGCAGTCGTCTCATTCATCTGCCCATGCCACACCCAAGCCTTTCACACCTCATTTTCTGTGGCACTGATTCTGCCCCTTTCTTCTTACACCATTCTCCAACTTCACACCAACATTTTCCAACACCTCTTTGCTACTTTTCTGCATCCACTTCCCCATATTCCACTTCCCAGTGAATATTCAGAGATCCACATAAACAAGGCACACTCTTTGTCCACCTCCCCCCTCCTCATTGTCTCCTCACTCCCACTCATCCTTCTCTCACTGCTCCTAGAACAACTTCAAACCTACATTTGGCAGCAGCCTCCCCTTCATATACTGGTCTCTGCCTGCTTTGAATTAACCAAAGCTTTTCAGCCACCCTTTTCTTCATCAGCTTGGATAAGACACGCAGGGAACTTCTACCACAAAATAGCTGCTTTCAAATGCTCCCTCCCTTTTGTAGTGTGTCTTCTCCAGACTCTCCTTCATCCTTTACACACAACCAGCTTCGCGCTGCCAACTTCCCTCCCTCTGATTGTACATCTGGATTTCTTTTTGTCACAAACTCCCACATTTTTCCTCACAAAAATGCAACTTCCACCCTAGTCCTCCCCTCTGTTGCACACTTTCTTGCTCTTACATTTCCTCTTGGCTTAGAAACGCACAATTGGAGGATACTGTGTTCTGCTACCAAAGGAAATCAGTTTATAATCCTTCCCTTCAAATCATCCACCTCCAGTACTGGTGCCTGTTTGGTTCTTTGCTCCCTTCACTCTTTCTGGAGTGCGATTCCACTGTATCTTTGCTCTGATGATTTGACACTTTCTTTTACTTTCTAACAACTTATACATCAGTCTATAGCTGGGGTGAACAGTGCTTTTCCCTCCGTCGTGCTTACTTCATGATGTTTAAAAGGTATTAATCGTGTACTCCCTAAATCTTCATTTTGTCAACCCAAACTGAAGTCCTCAGATTATAACAAACTCCTCATTTCCTCGATGATCCCAAAAGTCCTCTCCTGTCTCCCTTCCAGTTTGCATCAAGTTTCTCAAAAATGACTGGAATTACTACTGTGAGCCCTTTCTGGTTTGCATCACATTTGCATCAATCCTGTGATTGGAAGTTGGAAAGCACAAGGACAAAAACAAAAATAGTAGAACTTATTTCAATTCATTCACAAACATGCTTTTGCATGCATTGCTATTCAATTTCAACCCACTTCTGTCACACCAATCCTGAATGTCAGACTGTAGGATATTTCCTTCCTCCAGGTAGAGCTCCCGTAGGCGCCTGTCTCCAGACCAAAAGTCCTTCTTTCAGCTTCTGCTGCTGCAGCAGCTCTTCAACAGGTCCTTCAAAATACTTTGTAAATCCTCAGCCTCTCCACAGACTAATTTTTTTTTTTAGTGTTTTCAAGGGCAGATTTCCAAACAGATTAAACCAACAGCTTTTTTAAACCCAGAAGATCATTTATCTTTGTGAGATTAGTATCTCCTCTTGCCTTAGTTAAATTCTTGCCAGTTACCAAGAACATTCATCCACCCAGGTAGCTTTCAGCCACCCCCTCACTTGCCTCTTTGCTATTTATATGGCCATTCATTTTCTTCCTGCCTACTGTCTTACACCATTTGTTCTCTTTTCTCTTTCTACCACTGTAAGGCCTATTCTGCAGGCCCCTAGCTATGGTGCATCTTCAATGTGTGCATCAACTGGTGTATGGCACAAACACAACAACCAGATCAACTACCTTCACTAGAAAGTCTTTTCCTTCCCCTTTTCAATTTTGTGAGTTCCACAGTGAAGCAACTTCAGCATTTAAATTTAATCCCACTCCTTATCTGCAGTCCCAGCTCCTCAATTTCTATTTGTAAAGGTTCAAGGAGTCCTTCTCATTTCTGCCTGCTGCAAGTGCAGAAGTCTCTTTCCTAAGGTGCTCCTCAAATCCTTTAACTGCTCTAGAGGATCTCACCTCACCTTATAACTCTTGGACCTTTTGCCTCCCAGTCTCATCACTCTCCTACTCAAAAATCTCTGTCAGTATCTCATCTCAAACATTCTCCCCACCTGTCCCCTTTTCTACCTGCCCCATTTTTCTTTCTCCTCCAACTAACTGTTAGCTTTTCAGTCTACTGTTCACAATAAATCACTGACTGGAGTTTACCTCTTCCAATGCCATTCATACTCCATCAGCATACTGCTCCTGGCAACAGAAATTCAAGTGTTCAGCAGCTGATCTACTTTTACAGCCACTGCTTTACTCTTCTTCTCTGCTTCTAACTGTGGTATGACTCAGCTGGTCTCCGTTTCTTTTCATGAGTACCTGGGTGTCAGTTCAAGATCAAAAAAGCCCCACAGAACTCTAAACATCTCACCTGTCTTTTCTGCTTTGTTGTCTTTTCCTCCTGGACAATGGTATCATCCTGTTTAAAACACAGGGTGCCAGACTCCCTACTGGCTGTCTTTATGTCCTCAGTGACAAGCCACATCTCATTTTTCACGTTTGTTCTGTGTTGTAGTTTTAAAGCATCACCTTCTCGTTCCAGCTACTCATTCAAATCCCCTGCTGCACTCTAAAATCTTCTGTTCCAGTTACTGATGTTCCTTTTTCCTCCTAGCCCAGCATAATGCCACTCAAAATTATGATAAATGTCCACTCAAAAGCCTGCTGCAGAAATCATTCTCCTCATCTCCTCTTTTAAGCGTGCCATCCATCTATACAAATCTTCACTTTTCCATCTTTCTCTCTCACAAAGAAGTTAGGCTGTGTATCTCAGTTTCCATGTCCTTTGTGGCTTGTTTCCAAGCTCCACATCACCTCTCTCAAGATTTTGGAGACCCCCTCAAAGTCCATCCTGGAGACACCAAAGCCCACTTTCATTTTGTCTTGTTGAACCAGTTGTGGGGGGGGATGCATTCTCCCTCAATACCTCCAGAAGTTACATTTAACTTTTCAAGTTTCATTAAGATTCTCCATTACCTTGAGGGCTGCAAATAACCTGAGGACAATCAAACTGTTGTGAGGTTAATACCAGTGCCTCAGATACCAATCAGCAACTGAGACAACGTATGTGTACAGCCAGGCCTCATATGATACTTAGTCTGCAAGCTCTTTTCACTCAGGATAGTGCTTTTGTGCAGCATAAAATCACCAAATGGTACGGGTTGGAAGCAACCTTTAAAGGCCATTTAGTCCAACCTGCCTGCAGGCAGCAGGGATATCTACAGCTACCTCAAGGTGCTCACAACCCCAAACAACCTGACTTGAAATGTTCCCAGGGATGAAGCATCTACCACCTTTTATTTTCAACCATCACCCCCTGTCCTGTCACAACACACCCTGCCAAAAAGTCTGTCCCCAGCTTTCTTACTGGTCCTTTTAAGTACTGAAAGGCCACCAGAAGGTCTCTCTGGAAACTTTCTTTCCCAGGCTGAACAACCCACTCTCTCAGCCTGGCCTCACAGTAGAGGGCTTCCAGCCTCAATCACAAAAAATTACATCTCAACATGAGAAAACTGACCATTCTCTCAGGACCAGCCATTCAAGAACTCTGCAGGAGTTCTTAGGATAGAGACTTTTTAAAAAGATTTATTAGACCTCTTGAAACTTAAAGACCTAGGTTCCTTTGCTTACTAGTACCTGCACAAGAACATATTTAACCAAGATTTCAAGTTTCTCAGCAATTGAAGGAATTGGTAATAAACCCCAACACACTCACAATAAGCATGATTTTTTTATATGCCTTCACCAGAGGTTCTAGGAAATTTCAGATCTGCATTTTTCTGACACATCCAAGAATTTACCACCTCATACTTTTCACCTGACTTTTCACACAGCATTACTGAGAACTAACCATTCTGGAGCCACTGGATCAAGCTCCTGCTCTAGTATTTAACATCCCCATGCAATACCAAGGTTTTAAATTACTTGGGCTTTTCAAGTCACCAGGAACTTGACCTGTGCTACTAAACCAGGAGGAGCTCAGTGCTGCAGAGAAGGTCAAAACTCTAATGAGGCCTCTACAGGGCACAAACTACACTGAAAAAGTAACTTTTTAAAAAGTAAACCCACACATGCATATAATCAGTAACAGAGCTGCTGTATTTGTGTCAATGAAGGCTCAATACTTGCTGATGTACAAACAACTTGTTCCCATACTCTTCATCTGACCTTGAATCTTCAATCTAAGCATGACTTAGCGCACCACCGACAAGAAAGGACACCAAGCCTGCTAAATCTAACATCTTATTTAGTGCCATGAATTTAAAAGCATAGGAAAAATAAAATCATAACATCCAAGATTAAGAAAAAAGTCACCTGATGACAATTCTAAATGAGACAATGACGCTTTTGAAGGCAAAACTGCTGGGGGCGGGGATGGCTATTCATAAATAATGTTCTGGGTTAGAGGCTATTTATTGACTTTAGGACCACAGTAAAGCTATTAATGAAACAAGATCACAAAAAGAGCTTAAAATATTTCATGTTCTGAAGACCTTAAGGGACAGAAATAGCCCATGTATTTCAAAATATTTTCCAATAATATGCATGAATTTTTTTTTTCCTGATTGGAGACATCAGCCTGCAAGCTGAAGTCATCAATTTATGTCCAGAACAGGTGCAGACTTCTGACCCACTGCCTCTTTCTCCATAAAAAGGGCTCCATTTTGACCTACAAAAAAAGTCTAACACTAACCACAGAAAGCTAAAAGCCACCTCCGTGACCTTGCAGTCCTTTGTCTGCCTGTTAAGATCGGCACCATCAGCTGTGGTTGATGATCTCAGGAACACAAATGCACTCTGCCTTTGAGAATGTGACCAAGACCTGGCAAACTCCTCCTACCCAAAGGGAACAACAGAGCCCAAATAGGGAAAAAAATAAAATCTACTTTTCTAAAATATGTTTATGGGACACAGACATGTCCAAAATGACCTCCAACTCTTACCACAAAACCACCAGCTGGTGGAATTTACCGGAGCTCAAAAATACTTTCTAATATTTTTCCTGGTAGGAAACAGGAGGCAGAGATGGGAAATCTGCCACTCAAAGGAAGCAGATTTGAAATTATCTGTTCTGATTAGAACTCTGTGTACTTCTTGGAAACATGGGATGGGGAGATTCTAAGCACTATCTGTATGCAGGAGAGAATTTGCTTATCTTTTTTGACTGTGGTTTCAGCTCTGTCGTACAGCTTTTATGTCACAGCACATCTCCAGAAATCTTTTTTCTGTAAGCCTCAAGGAAGTTTTAAAAGTCTTTAAAATACCAACCTGGATACTACATGAAACCAAGTTCTCGTACTATTGCCTTGAATCTTGAAGAAAATACATAAACATAAAATAATATGAAAGCTGTAACGACCTCCTGAAGATCTGGCTCCAGCTGCCACAGCTGCAATAATTCCACCAAAGTGAGGACATGTTGTATCAGCTGGGGACTTGGTCTGACAAAGGTGAAGGCACTAAGCAGCGTTTCAAATTGAGTGTGTGTGCACTGAAGCTCATTTTACTTACCACTAAAGCCTTCCTGCTTTGAAATATACCTTTGAAAAACAGCAGAGCGCTGAAATTCTTGCAGAAATGCAGACAATTAATTTCTCAGCTGGCTGAGAAAGCAGTACAAAAATAAGACCCAAGCGTCTTGAGGAAGTTTCTACTAACTTTTCAGAGTCTTTCATTAATCAAAATGCCATGGCTATTTGTTTGGGAGCTGTGAGATAGATTTCTAGCAGCAGAAATGAGCTATAGCCCAGTCTGAAATAACTGTTAAATGTTCCAGCTTCGCAGGCCAGAAGCTAAGCTCATTATTTCTGCACTAAGTAACAACTGAGCCACGGCCACAACTGGGGAAATCTTTTTTACACGTCAAGAGGAAGAGTCAACACAAGGAGATGTTATTTCAGATGATCCTGACAGACAACTTCAGTGTTCTGGTTTGCTTTTTTAAATAGTGAGAGCAGTCAGAGCTAAAAGTTAATATTGTAATGATTGGTGTGGAATTCGGCTTCCTCCAAAGTCCACGATCAGCCTTCCAAAATACCACACCAACCTCACTTACCCCAAGCCATCTTGCTCCTTTGCTGGCAGCCTGCTGAATCTGCACTCTTTTCAGGGTGACATGGTAAACAGCTCCCTCTTCTACTTCTTCACCCTCATCTTGAATTGTGGTCTACCAAGGAAAGGGGAAAGAAAACACGTAAGAGAGAAAAGAACACTCTCCCTCTTCTGCTAGCCACAATCTATACCAGGTGCTCTACTGCTTGGGGCAGAAGATAGGCTGCACAAAGTAAATGCAACAATCACAGCAGCACAAGATTCTTTTAGATGGAGGGAACACGGGAGATATTCTTGGCAAGCTGTCCTTTCCTGTGGTATCAAGATACCCTGACTTTCCATTTAACCATTTTTCCTAGGCTAGCACATATTTTAAATAGTTGTATAAAGACTTTTCGAAGGAAACAGTTTGGTTTTGATTAGCAGTTCTCTCTTCCCTTTCCTTCCCTCCTTTTCCAAAGCAATTAACCTCTTCAGTCTTTCAATTATGGAAGAACTGCACTTTTTAAAACTGCTAAATTACTTAGGCAAGGCAGCCTTTAAACTTTGACGTTCACAAGCATTTAAAATACAGGGACCCTTTATTTCTGTTGACAGGAGAAATCTAAAGTCCTTGTGGTTAGCTTTTCCAAAACCCATTCTTTCAAGCTAAAAAAAAAAATCCAAACCAAAAAAAACCAAAACCGAACCCAAAACACAACTTGCCGGAGTCAAGGCTTTAAAACTCACAGCTAATAGAAAGCGGATGAAAGAGACAAGAAAGAAGCTGAACGCCTCCCCAACTTTAACCGAAGATGTGCTGCAGCAGTGACTCCTCACCGCCGAGATGATGAACCGTACAAAGAGCGCAAAGCCGCTGCCGCACGCACACAAAACAGGCGTCTGGATTTCTCCGAAAAGGCAACTAACTTCCCTCTCTCCATCCTCCCCTGGAAGACAAGCATCTCCGGGGAAGCGAGGGAGAGCGGCGAGGCTCCGGGAAGCGGCGCGCCCGGCCACCAGCACCCCGCGGCACGGGCAGGGGATGGGGGAGACTGGGACACGGGACGCCCGGTTACCATTTTAGCTCTCCACAGCAATTTCATTCTCGATGCCTTCCCAGGCGCCTCGGCGGGGCACGCCGCTGTCCGCCGTCGCCTCACCGGTCCGCCCTGCCCTGCCAGCGGCTGCCGCCGCCGCGGGCCGGGCCGGGCCGAGCCGTGCGGCCCCTCGGCTCCGCGGCGCGGGAGGGCGGGCGGCAGCACCAGGCCCCGCCTCGGCCCGGCCCCGCCGAGGGGCTTCCTGTTTACCACAGGCAGAAAAGTTGCGCCGGCTTCGGTCGCTCAGTGCGCGGGCGGCAGCCGTGGGGGTGTAGTTTCCCGCGGCTTACAGCCCGGAGCGGGGCGGTCACCCGCCCTCACCCGGTTGTCCCTGTGAGGGGGACAAGGTACGAGCGTTCTGCCCGGCTCCCCGTGGGGCCGGGCACGGAGGAAACGCCTCCGCCAGCCTCCTCCGGCCGGGTGCAGCGGCGCTGCGGGGCCCGGACACGGCAGCGGAGAGCGGCAGGGGGTGCGGGTCGCCGGGGACCGGCTGCCTTCGGGGCACGCTGCGTGCCGGTCTCGTTCTGTCCTAGCCTAAAAGCCGAGGTCCGCAAAAGACGGGAACTCCAAGCCAAGCTCAATTCTAAAAACTTACTTCTACAGGTGTGAAAGTCGACGTTAAGAGTAAAGCTCGACACTCCGCCGTGTCCTGGTCTTGCCTCTGCAGGACCTTGTGCCTGCCCAGCACTTGGAGAGCAGAGGGAGAACCTTCCTCATCCTCCTCCTGCTCCTCCTCCACCGCCTCTGCCCCCACCAGCCAGGCTGCCCTCTATGCTGGCTGGGGGTCCCTTGCAGCCCTCTGCAAGCCCCTGACCACCATCACCTCACGGCGAGATGCAAACAGCGGGGACAGGGGATGTGCAGCTGTATAGCAGCAGATAAGAAACAGGTGATAAACCGAGGAGCCATGAGGAGCAGAGACGTGGGCTGTGAAGTCAGATTGAGAAGAGAATAGGGCTGAGGTCCTGGTTTGAGGAGATAGAAAATGGGAGGCAAGGGGAAAACGTTCCTACGTCTTGCCATTAGACACCAGGAAACTAACGCTGAGTGTTTTCACCTGTGTCTCGTTATGAGCATGACCTCCTATTCGAGAAGAAAAGGTTCTCATACTGATTTTGTAATCAAGAAGTTAGGGTCCACTATATTTCCCACCTACTGTCTTGGACACAGTCTAAACCCACAACACTGTTTTCCTTCTGGGGAGTCCCTTGCTCGCAGACAAGCCTGTATCAGCTCTCAAAACAAGTTGTAGACATCAGCATGTAAACAGAATCTCAAGCTAAATGGTTTTAAACCCACTAACTTAAGTTGTCCATAGCTTAGGGTTTGGTGAGAGAAGTTGCATCCAGAAGCTACTATACAAGCCAGTGACAGCAGTTAAGACTCGGACCAGAGAGTTCAGACCTGAACCTCAGTGCTAACAGCCATTATATTTTTATACACAAAGCATTACTACCAGTTATCTCAGGAGAGGGGCTGCTTCAGACAAGCTGTTATCACTTGCAGCTGTTAAGATGAGGAAGCATGTGAAAGCAAGGAACATTATTTTAAGCTATGAAACCAAGACTGAGCTGTGCTGTCACAGGTGAACTGATCTGATTGTTTGCCAGGCTGTGCATTTAGTTTGTCTAATATTGAATGTGATCCAGAACATGCTGAGGCAGAGAAAGGCTTTAAAAGTCTAAAATGTATTATAGCATACAAATCAAACTCTAGATTTTCCAGAGCCCCTTGATTTCTCCTGTAAAACTGAACAGAGCAGTTTGAATGCTTCAGATTTTGCAAAACACCTTTCCACATCATAATTTTTAGGTGCAAACCCAGAGAGCCTGCACTGAATTCTTGTAGTTAGCCCAGCAGGCATGTGAAGCAGTTTCAGAACAAATTGCTGCTGAACAGGAGAAACATGAAAATGGATATCTAGCTACAAGGAATGTAACACCAAAGGCAAATAATTATTCTGTGTTGAAATAAAAGCTTTGTCATGGTGTGGTGTTCTGGTGCACCAGTATATCAAACTGCATCCTGGTTTTGTGACAGTATACTTTGAATTTACATGCTGGCTTTCATCCTAAGAAACTGCACAAACAAGGTACTGTACAAACTGCACCCCTGGAGCGTGGCTACACCTGGGCCACTGAACAAGGACCTACAACACATGCAGTAAGGGGGGACAAAAATTCTGGCCAAGGTGATGAGGTCTGTATGACAACAGAGACGTCTATTTTACAAGAACAAAGAGCTACCCTACACTCTTCCAGATGTGAAGTCAAAGTTTCACAGTCTAAATCACACACAAATGCTCATCTTGGCCTCAGTGATCTTAAAGGTCTTTGGCAACCTAAACAATTCTATGATCTTTTCATCCCTTGATCTCAGCTCTGCCAAACATGCACCTGAGATGGCAACCAGTGTTCTCTGGGGTTTTCCAGCACCACCCACCCTCTTCTGTCATGTGTGCTAAAAGAACCTGTGAAGGTTATGCTTCAGAGGAAGTTATTTCCCAGCTCAACAGATTTCTGAGTGAGCCTGGAAGATGATACTTTACAATGAGATGTCCTCAGTCAGCTGATGTGGGAGGAAAGTATCAGAATTAGCCTGAAAGAAAAATTAATTGACTATCCTAAGCATTAGTGCTCCTTAAGGATGAGGCAAAAATATCCACCAACCCAATACTAAAATGATCTGCCATTTGTAGAAACCTTCAATATTTACTTGACTGAAATCTTCATCTAGTTATTATTTACCCCTTAAAGTAATTTGCACAATTAAGCTTTTAGAAATTGCTTTCAGCAACTAGTTTGGCTGCAAGGGGGAAACTGCAAAACAGCCCAAACAACACACAGTACACCTTAGTCTGACCAATTTAATCTTTCTTTAGCCCCAGCCTGGGATGCTAGTTTAAAAAGGACATAAGCAGTAGCTTACTTTAGCATGAGCTTAAAACATTCATGTCAAAGGAACTAAATTCTTCAGATTCTTTGATGAACTGGAGCCTAGGCCCTGAAATCAGTGAATCACAGGTTCAAGCCTCCCTGTGACCAAGTCTTCTCCCCACAAGAAGTACATCAAATGCAGCATTGTAAAAAGCCCAGGAATAACATTTGCAACAGCTTTTTGATGAAGAACTGTTAATCCAAATCCTCTGATAAGTCTAATACTTGCAGTTTTCTAGTTTCTTGGAAGTCTGGATTCTGTTGGTAACTGTCTTACTTGGGAAAAGACCCTTTGTAGGTTGGGGTGGTGTCTTCATTAAAGCACCTGACAGGGGATGGAGTAGTGTTTTCCAATGTAGCGTGACTTCCTTTTGCTGCAGTATTTGCTTGCTCTCCAGCTAAACAAAGAGGTTAGTTTAACTACACTACTTCTTTTGACAGACCTTGTCTGTATTTATATCTTCAGATCCCCTAGCTACAACAGTGTTGCTACATGGAATACAAGAGATTTCTCCCGAACTGGTGGAATTTTTCAAAGTGAATGAAACATATTGTACTGACTGCACATTTCACAGAAGGACCTGTCTGAAGTCCAGTTGCTGTCATTAACTTGTACAGAAACATGCACATCTGGGTATGTATACTACCTAACATACATGTGTTTGATGTTTTAGGGAGAAAGGATTATGCTCAGTCTAGGCTCCTAAAAATCTGCCTTGTATCCAACCACTGATTATTTCATACTGGAATGGAGGAAATGCATATGTAACATTTAACTTCCATTTAGCTGCATTCTGAGACCATTGTGTAGTATTCAACTACTTATTCGAGAGCAAGAGACAGGATCAGAATGCACAGGAAAAGATGAAGACAAAGCAGGCTCTGATTAATCTGGAAGATGTTCTGTAATGACTTCAAGGACCAATGGAAAAGCATAAGAACAGTCTGCAAGAAGGTTTAGTGGAACTCATGTTTTGCTCTTTTAACAGACATTAATCACAACACTGATCCATCCCAACAAACCACACTCCTGGGCAATGCTGCATTAAGTGTCTGGTTCATTCCAAATCATGTTCACATGCAATGACTACATTCCTGCATAACCGAACTCTGTGCCTGCCCTTTCTACTGAGTCAGATTTGCTCCTCTAACACATCTGAGTGTCCATTCCCTCCCCCTCACAACAAGAAAGAAACATAAATCCACTTGTGAATGCAACCTTACACTCCTTACAGTGAAATGTTATATAAGAGAATACTTTGAGGTCTGGAAAGCTCTCAAACTGCAGATCGTTGACCACTTAGAGCCCAAAAAGAACTTGCCAACTCTCCACAGAGAAATAAGCTAGTTACAGAGTGATGATTTTTCCTTGTTTTCAGCTATTGCTACAGCTGGCCTGCAGACGCTTTCATGAGAAGACAAAGCAGAAGACCTATAAACCAGCTGGAAAGAAAGAGCAGCCAGTCTTACTGCTTCTGCTAGGGGCCTAACAGGAGGAGAAAAGGAAACAGAAGTCAGAGATACCCAAATAAGGGAAATACTTGGGAGAGCAAAGTAACAGAGACAAAGTAACCAGGTGACATAGGAGTCATCCTAGATAGGTTCTCCGTGAGGGAAAAGCATCATGCAGCCTAAAAGGACAGAAGCCAGGTACCAGAGACCTGCCTACAAATTTGCTTCACTGATGCTCAATAAACACACAGCTGGCCCATTTATTTCTTTCAAATAAAGGGGAAACACTCCTTGCATTACAAAGTATGTAGGTTTGGTCATGGTTTCAAGATGTTCCTTTCAATGGCAGTGCCAGGTCAAGCAAGTTCCACTGCCTGGTGCTAGACTGTGCTAGCGATTAGAGTTGTTTGCAGGTTGGATATGCTGGACATTTCTAGTGGCCATGCTTTGCATTAAATGTTTTTCCAATATTACCTTTTCCTTTTTTCTTTTTTTTTTCCCCAAGAAGCAATGGCTATCACCTCAAGAGTACTATCTATTTGTGTTCAACTGTTCGTTGGAAGAGAGGATTCCACAAGAGAGACAGTTCATCCTGTAAAAAATATGAGCCTGTCCAAAGAGACACCCTTGCAGTGGATGATGGATTAGAAGTGCATGCCTCCAAAAGGAAATAAATGCTATTTCTGTTAAGACTATCTCATTAATTATTTGCCTGCTTTCTTTATAACCACATTTCATCCTTCCTTTCCATTCAGAGCACACGCCCTCCACTTGATAACTAACAGGTGCTGCAGAATGTAGTTCTCGAGACTGAAACTATTGTAAAAACCCAAACCACACACAGATGGGCCACAAAAGCTGCAGAATGCAGAGCCCATAGAAATACAAACACAAAACACTTATCAGTTTTATATTGGGTTTTAATGGCTCTGGACTCTGACCTGCAGCTTGGCTCTTCACCACAGCTCCTGTATGAAACTCACCTGGTAGTATTCCTTTACCTTGTGCACACCTGAGCTCCTGCTTTCCACTCAATTACAGTTTGGCAGGGAGTGCTTTAGATCTGCTTAGCATTCAGCATGATGTAAGCTCACCTACACTGAAGGTCCTTTGCAGCACAAAGCATCTCACAAACACATACCTCAGACAGTCATTTCCATCAGTAGAGCGGCCATACTCTGCACATGCTGCTTGCTGATGTAGGGAGTAACAGGGGTGAGCCAGGTCCTTCACCTTCCTCATTTGGAAATAAACTAACTTGAATCTTTGTATTATTTAAATGTCTGAGATACACTGTCACTGCATGTCAACCAGGAAGAAAAAATTGGGAGGGTCAAAAGTTAAACTAGAATTTTAAACCACTAGCTATTCATAGAATCACTAAGGGTGGGAAAGACCTCTAAAATCATCAAGTCCAACTGTCAACACTACCATGCCCACTAAACCATGTCCCAAAGTGCCATATCTACACTTTTTTTTTTTAACACCTCCAGGAATGGTGACTTCACCACTTCCCTGGGTAGCCCTTTCCAATGCTTTCAGTAAATAAATGTTTCCTAGTATCTAATCAAACCTCCTGTGGCACAACTTGAGGCTATTTCAATCAAAGCAAAGGAAATGTTACACTATACACAGTATGTCTGATCTTCCATTCTCTTCTAACTTTTGCAATCCTTACTCCTTTGCAAAAAGGGAAAACCAATGTTTTCTGCTCACTCTGACCAGCATTGGAAGGTATGACAATGCAGTAGGAGCTCAGGAAAGGACCAAATACACAAGTTCATCACAATCTGACTTCATTGACACTAGAACTAAAAGGAAAGGCCTTCAAGGAATTGGCAATATTAACCAGCATCATGGTAAAATGTGAGAGGAAACGCAGCAAAGCTCCCATACATAACACTCAATTAATGATTCATACGGCTGCATAATTAATGATGCCAAGTCAGAAAATTCTGTAGTTAAGGAAGCACATCCAGCCTTGCTGTGACCTCTCATTTCACATGTGATTGTGATTAGATAGGCATGCACTGTTTCACAAACTACGCTGTTCAGTAGAACATGGCATGCTTTTGTATAATCTCAGATCTAGGTGGAATATCTCCTTCAGGAACAGCAAGTCCTTAGACTTCCATTTGTTAAGACTTCAAAGCAACGCTGCTTGCAAAACCACAGTCACATTGCTGGTAAACTGCACCACCTGCAACATCATATGAAGAAACAACAGCGTGTTTTAGTCCCTGTCTGCAGAGCCTTTTGATTCAAGAGGAGTGTACACAGTGCTAGTGTACCGCAGAATCTAGACTTGTATCTGCCTCTACTCAGTCTGTGAAACTTCCCTTGGTTCTCTGGAAAGAACCTGTAGAAGCAGAGACAGTAAGTCCTAGAAACTTGAATCTTAGTCGCTCATATTGCAAAACACCCAGAAACTTTTCTTAGGCCAGAAGTGCTTTATGAGGTCTTCTGTTCCTTTTCCAGCCCCACGTGTCCCTGCTGCTTCCTTCTCTAGTTTCGTGCTACTCGGCTGTCTGCAGCAAATCCTCTTGACTGCACCCTTCACACGCTTTGAAGGAAGAAACAAACCCCTCAACTGCAGGCTGAGTACATGGCTTTCTAAGGCTTGTAATTCAGTCAAATCAAAGCCAAAACTAAGACACTTCACAGTCCTGACTATTTCAGTGCCAAACCTTAGCACACTCACGCTGCAAAGCTGTTCAAATGAAGGCAGCAAAAAGTCTTTATGGAGAGGAAAAATAGTTTTCCACTCTCCTCATACTCACACATGGATGAAATGTTTGCACTCAAACTTTCCAAAAAATTCACCTTTGAGCAGAGTCCAAGGGCCTCATTTGAACAATTTAAAAACTTTCTGCAAAGAATAAATACTTTAGAGAGGCATTGCTCAATTACAAATTTGACTGTGGGTAATTCTCCTGGCGTCAATTCCATTTCTCCCAATTTACATTGTCATGAGACTAGCATCAACCCCAGTGCCTACACAGAACTAATAAAAATTATTACTCTATTCTCCAACAAAAAGTTAAGGAAGACTGAAAAGAGAAGGCTAGTATATCCAGCCAGCTTTATATACCTGAAAGAGCAGAGATTTGGATCCTGCAGCAGACCCTACCACCAGTACAACCCATGTCTTACTCAGCTGACGGTTTGATCACAGAGTTCTGCCTGAGCTGCCTCTGATTTCACTACCCTTCCATGATAATTTAATCATATCTCAAAAAATACCAAACTAAACCACCAAAAACAACCAAAGGAAAGTAAATACCATGTTGCATGGTAATGCCACTGAGCAATTTCTTTGTAAAGATGGTACGAAACAGCTATGACAGATCAAGGGTTTGGGGAAGAGACTGAAGCATTCAGATACTGCACAGTGCTTGAAACGAGGATATCTTGGGGGATAAAAGGGTGTCAATGACATGAAAGTTGCTTATGCTGTTGAGATCACTCTGTAAACAATGAGACTGTGTTTCCTTATTTTATTATTGCTTATTAAGGGAGAACACAGGGAGATGGAGCTCTCAAATGTCATCCTCTCTCAAGGAAAGGACTAACTTTCCCATACTTCCGTTTGGTATTGGCAGTGTTGTAACCACCAAGTTGTCCTAGAGACATTGTGATGTAAGCAGGTTCTTTTCTCTGCAGCAATTGAATTAAGGAAAAGAAAATCCTTAATCCTTTCCCTGCTTTGTGAATCAAATGGCTCTCCTATACAGGTGTCACTCAAAAGGTTGCCTTCTCTGTGTTCCAGATTTTTTTTTTTGCAACTAAGCAAGGTTTAATAATTAAATTGGTGCCAGCACAAATATGTATTGGATTGATATAGCAAAGTTCTCATTTTCCCTGACTGCTTTCTCATCTCCATAAACCGTGTGACTCTCCATAAGCAGCTTCTGACTTTCAGTACATTCCCAAATTTGTTATTTATGTTATTGGCTAGTTAGTACTCAATTATTCTCCTCATTCCCAAATTACCTGCCACAGTTCATGTTCTTTTCTAGCAAGTTTCAGTTTCCAGAACAAGAAATCTGTTGGATTAAATGAGCTCTCAAAACTTCCCGTTTACAAACATAACTTTCTTTTTCCCTTCTGCTCTGTTTTGTTTTGCTTTGGTTACAGACATACTGCACATGCACCTTCTATGGCCCTGTTACAGTATGCTTGAACAGTATCACAGTATATCAGAGGTTGGAAGGGACCTCAAGAGATCATTGGGTCCAACCCCCCTGCCAAAGCAGGATCACTTAAGGTAGTCTGCACAGGAATGCATCCAGGTGGGTTTTGAAAGTCTCCAGAGAAGGGGACTCCACAACCTCCCTGGGCAGCGTGTTCCAGTGCTCTGAAACCCTCACCCTAAAAAAGTTTCTCCTCATGTTGAGGTGAAATCTTCTATGTTCACGTTTTAATCCATTGATTCTTGTCTTATTACTGTGCACCACCAAAAAGAGCTTGGCCCCCTCCACTTGACACCTACCCCTCAGATATTTATAGACATTGATGAGATCAGCTCTCAGTCTTCTCTTCTCAAGACTAAATAGCCCCAGGGATCCTAGTCTCTCTTCACAGATGAGATGCTCAGGTCCCCTAATCATCCTCATGGCTCTCCATTGGATTTTCTCCAGCAGTTCTCTGTCTTCTCTTAACTGGGGAGCCCAAAACTGGACACACAGGTATGGTCTCACCGGGGCAGAGTAGAGAGGTAGAACAAGTTCCCTAGACCTACTGGCTACACCCTTCTTGGTGCATCCTGTGGCACCACACATCCCAGGATACCAATGGCTCTTTTGGCTACAAGGTCACATTGCTGTGGAGAATTTGCTGTCCACCAACACTCCAAGGTTTTTCTCTGTGGAGATGTTTTCCAGCAGGGCAGCCCCTAGCCTGTACTGATGAATGTTGTTATTCCTCCCCTGATGTAGGATCCCGCACTTGTCCTTATTAAACTTCATGAGGTTTGCCTGCACCCAGCTCTCTACCCTGACCAGATCTTGTTGGATGGCTACACAGCCTGACGGTGTCAGCAACACCCCCAGTTTTGTATCATCAGCAAACTTGCTGAGGGTACTCTCAATCCCCCTATCCAGGTTGTTGAACAAAACTGGACGCAATACCAATCCCTGAGGAATACCACTGGCCACAGGCCTCCAAGCTGACTCTGTCCCACTGATGATGACCCTCTGAACTCTGTTGTTGAGCCAGTTTTCAATCCACCTCACTGACCAGCTGTCTATGCTTTTCTATGAGGATGTTATGGGAGACAGTATCAAAAGCCTTACTGAAGTCAAGATATAGGACATCCATTGCTCTTCCCTCATCTACCCATTTGGTCACAATTTCATACAAGTCTATCAGCTTAGTCAGACAGGATCTCCCCTTAGTAAATCCATGTTGGCTACTCCTGATAGCCTTCTTGTCTTCCATGTGGTTAGAGATGACCTCCAGGATGAGCTGTTGGAGATTTTAGATACATAAATAAAATAAGGATTTCATTCTCCCTAATTTTGACTCTAGAGACTTTCTCATTTTACCTCTTAGAAAAGAAGTATTTCCTCCCCTAGAAGTCTGTATCCCTCTGGTATCCTTTAATCCAAGCACTCCCCAAAGGACTCTGGACTTAATAATTACATTGAAGTGTCTATTATTTAGGATACTAGGAGGATTTCCCGCTCTGTCCAGGGCCTCCTGCTCCTCTGAGCAGATCTTTGCCAGCTAGGTCCATATTTGTATGGAATTAGTTCAAAGACCAGTAACTTTGTCCCTGCCACCCACGGAATTACAATCAGATGTCTTCATTTTGACTCACTTCACATATACATGCTTACCAGAACAAGTTAATGAAGACTTTGAATTGAAATGCTGTTCCTATAATAAATCCTGGTAATAACATGTTTTCAATGGCATTATATATGTTAAAGATCACAAATAAAATATCAGGAAGTCTATATCTTAGACTTAAAACATGAGGGAAATCTGCATAAAGTGATCTTGTGAATTGTGAACCCCAACCCAAAGCCTGGCAGTTCTAAATGTTGTGCACAAACACAACACTCTGAACTTCTGAGAGGTCATTAAAGTAGCAGTGATAAATTAATCATAAATCCTTTTCTTCCTATTATAATGTATATTATTTGCTTACTTATTCTAAGTGACCTATATTGAGCTTATAAAATCTATCCCCCTTTATTGGGGAACAATATATTTCAAAATACTTAGAAATCCTCCAAAAGACTCCAAAAATACTGAGAAATGCTCAGAAAAAGACCCCATTTTAAGAAGCCTGCAGAGTGGCAGTCATACACAAGAGCTGTTCTGGATGCTGAAGACTGCTGAACACCATGGACAGATTTCTCAGGCAGATCTAAACCAAATCCTTGCAAGCTTTCATGTAAGAAGGGCACTCTGTGAGATTCTGTGGTCTCAGATGGCAGTGCTGTTAATCTGAGCCAGCAAAGCATTCCCACCGGCGTAACAGAAAACAGAACACAGGCTTCAGTTCAGCTCAGAGTGAAGACATGAGAATAAGCTCATTTTCCAGTTGGCTTGGGCTACTGATCCCACCTTTTTCCCAGTGCTCAAGCAACCAGCAAGTTTGAGTTGTCTTTTTTTTTTTTTTTACATTGGGTTAAAAGGGAAATGATTGAAGTGAAGCAAGAATTCAGCTTATTTATGGGTCTCTTGTTTTCTTTAATGCTACATTCATTCTAACTGATTTCACCAAATCCTACAAGGGTTGTGTTACCCTCTTCTAGCCCTGCTACAGAGCAAAGTAGGCACCACTAAATCAGGCTCCTCCTGCAGCTTTCCTTTGAGCGCTATTTAGATTTGCAGCGAGGAGAAGAGAATGGTAAATAAATATGTAACAATTAACCTAAGAAATATATCATCTGGTCCCCACATTGTGTTTTTTTAATCATACATTTCACTGTAACAGTTAAAATTTCAGGGCTTTACACTAACTACCACAGCAACCTGCAAATCAGGTTTCTGTCTTTTGAGTTCAATGAAATCCAGGTTTGGGGAGGCTGGGATTTGGGGTTGAATTGTTTTTGTGATGGTTTAGTTGTTTTTACTGCTTCTACCTCTGAAATATCCCATGCTCAAATACAACAGTCTGTACAATGGCAACTTGCCTTCTCCAGCCTGGCTGGACTCTCTCCATCTTGCTCAGGTCCTGGTGTGATCTCGTTCTTTTGTCCTCTACAAGGTCTGCAATGGACTATCTTCCATGGCTGTTTGAAAGCAATGATGAAATGTAACTAGCAATACATTGACTTTTAATGTTCATTATGTTTCTCTATTGTGATAAGGTCATTATGCAAATAAAGAAGATGCTCAGTCAGGTTCATTGGACTTCAGTGGATTCCCTTGCAAGGGAAAGGTGATAGGATTAGACCACAGGCTGTAAACACTTCAGTCCCCTCTGGTATTATGTTGTTTTATTATTATTGGCACTTTGTATTCAGACAGCAAAGACATTCATTTAAGGATTCTAGTTTCTATTTGCAGCTCTATTACATCTATTTTTGTTTGGACTTATTTAAAGACAACAGTATCAACCCAGAAACAAAAGACAGGAAGGAGATGGAAGTCCACAATGCTTGAGGCTCTACACAATGACAGGAAACAGCTCGTGTTTTGACAGTTCCCCCAATTCTCTTCCAGCCAAACTTTACTGAAGAATTAGACAAAGTCCAAAAAGCAAAATGAAAACATAAACAGAGCTCCACAAAGGGGAAATCCTCTTATGCTCAGGGACCAGCAGAGTGGAAAATTTTAGAGGGAATCCAGGTCTAGAGAACTATGTTAGAAAAAGCATATAAATATAAAAGAGGGACTGGAACAGTACAGGACAGCGACAGGATATAACAAGAACAAATGATTCCATGGTCCACTCCAAGCAATCCCATTCCTCCAAGCAAAATTACAAACAAACCAAACATTTAGTATGTTTTGTAATGGGTACAGTCACAGGATACCTGGCTTAGGTATTTTCAAAGTACCTACCAGAGTCACAGGTGAACACAGGGCATGAATGTTTTAGGCATATAAAGCTCCTGAACTAATTTGCCTCAGAGATTACCACAAGGTCAGGCAAGAAATGTCCTTCAGCTTTATATTGATTATAAATATATGAGCATAAAACCTCAGCTGGGTTAAAGAAAAGGTAAGAAAACCTGCATAGAATCATAGAATTATCTAGGCTGGAAAAGACCTCTAAAATCAAGTCCAACCTAACACTACCAAGTCCACACTAAACCTTGTCCCTCAGCACCATATCTGCATGGCTTTTAAACCCCTCCAGGGGTGAGGACTTCACCATTTCTCTGGGCAGACTGTTCTGTGGCTTGACAACCCTTTCAGGGAAGATATTTTTCCTGTTGTCCAACCTAAACCTCCCCTGGCACAACTTGAGGCCATTTCCTCTCATCCCATTACTTGGTACTTGGCTGAACAGACTAACAGCCACCTCACTACAACTGCCTTTCATTTCTAAATATGTGCTGTAGATAGAAAAAGATCTAGCTGAAGGCAAACATAGTTTCTCTGCAGTAAAAAACAAGTAATGACTCTGAAACTGGCCAGGGCTGACCATTGTACACAAAAGTTCCAGCAGAAGCCAACTGTTTTGCTCTCCAGAGATGGGCTGGAAACACACCAATAAACAGGAAGGAAGACAGCCTTTTCAAGGGAGCATTACAAACAGCAAATTAATTGTGCAATATGTTACTGTGTTCAAGGAGATGAACTGGATTGGAAATCAAAAAGTAGAGCAGGTAATTAATAATTATACAGTTATAGTAAAACCCCAAACACTAAAACACACACACAAAAGAAGTCAAAGTCCACCCCACTGTAGGTGAACCTGCTGTAGCAGGGGCTGTGGATTAGATGATGTCCAGAAGTCCCTTCCAATCCCCACTGTGCTGGGTTTGTGTGATTCTGTGAAATTCTCTCAGTCTGAACAGTGACAGGAACCATGAGGATTTTGAGGCATCCTCAAAGACATAGAGTCTTTAATCCACAAGTAGTTTCTTACTTGAAGCTGCCTTGATCGAGAGGACTATTCAAACTGCAAGGCAATTCTTTAGTAATACTGCCTGTAAGCATACCAGAAAGTGTCCAATGCAGTAAAGGTTTTTAAGGTGATCACCAGTGCACTGAGGACTGGAATAAACCACCCAAGCCAGCAGCAGACAGCATTAGGTGGCGGTATGTTTCAGTCATTACAGATATATCCTGGATTAAACCTCCAAGCAAGAAGCAAAATGACACTGTACCGTCCACTTCCCCCAGATACGTATCAATTATTCTTTCTGGCAAGAAGAAAGCAAAGAAGCCATAGCCCAAGAAGAGGAAAAAGCCAGAATTGCAGCTTAGTGCAGAGCACGGCCAGACGTGCGTTTGTCACCGTAACGTGGCACAATGTGTCAGTTGATAATTTGGCACCCACCGAAGAGAAGGAATTCTGCTTATTTTTTGTTCCACTACCTAGTCCAAAACCAAGTGCAACGTTGCACAATCCCTCCAACTTTGTTGGATGAGCAACAGACAGAAACAAGATTTGCAGAAAGCAGGGGGGGGGAATAAAAAATCCTAGTTCTTTTTTCTGGCTAAATGCTTATATGTTAAAAAAGCAAAGAGTTCCTCAGAGGAAAATACCGCTCTTTGGCCTTCCCAGGCAGGTTTCTTGCTCTTCCAACTGGGTTCCAGACTTCATGGATTTCTTTCCCCCTCTTCCTTCCCCCAACCCTTGATGATAGTATTTGGCAGGAACTTTTAATTAAAAATAAATAAATATATAAATAAATAAATCCAGGCTGCCTTTGTGCTACCCCAGCAAACCTCTCTGGGGAAATGATGTTCTTTGCTCAGCAATTCCTGTTCAGCACAGAGTGCCAACACGAGGAAAACAGCTGGAGTGACTTCCTATTCCCCATTCAGGCCTGGCAGCTTAGGAACAGACACTTACAGAAAGAAACAGAGGCTGAGACCAACAAAGAATCATTGACAAAGCAATGCACCATGACTTTTGTAAGATGTTATTTCCAGCTCATTTTTTTTAATGAATACATTCAGTCTTTCAAGATAACACTGAACGCATTAACAACCTGACCTGTCTGCCCACCAAAGCTGTGGAAAGGCCTCACATCAAGTGGCAACCAGCACCACAATGAAGAAAGTGGATCCCTTGTAAAGACCATGCAGGAATGGTCAATGCTGCTCAAGCCCAGGTCACAACAGCCTGATCCTGGGCACAGCCTCCAGCACTAACAACTAGCAATAGCAATGCAAAGCAACTGATACATGCCTGATGTCATCATCCCGTGAAGGTGCTGGGGCTTCAGTATGTATTTTCTGGGACAGGCATGTCCCACAAACTACTGCAGATTCCAACAGAGGTTACAAAAATGCTGAGGGGCCTGGAGCATCTCTGTGAGGAGGAAAGTCTGAGAGACATGGTGCTGTTTAGCCTGGAGAAAAGCAGACTGAGAGAAGCTTTCTCAATAGCTAAAGGGCAGGGGGCAAGAGGATGGGGCCAGGCTCTTTTCAGTGGTGCCCAGCAACAAGACAAGGGGCAATGGGCACAAATTCGAACCCAGGAGGTTCTGTCTGAGCAGGAGGAGTAAATTCCTTCCTGTGAGGATGCTGGAGCCCTGGAGCAGGCTGACCAGAGAGGTTGCAGA
Source organism: Dryobates pubescens (assembly GCF_014839835.1). Lineage (NCBI taxonomy): Eukaryota > Metazoa > Chordata > Aves > Piciformes > Picidae > Dryobates > Dryobates pubescens. The sequence continues at coordinate 13,459,439 of NC_071622.1, read as the reverse complement.
GATTCCAGACCCACCTGGACATTGTGATCCTGGGCAAACTGCTGTGGGTGACGCTGCTTTAGCAGTGGGGTTGAACTGGATGATCCTCAGCAGTCCCTTCCATTCCCTACCATGCTGTGATTCTGTAATTTTCAGTATTACAGCACATTCTTGATAACTCCTTTAGCATCTAAAATATGACAATAATGCAAAGATTGTAACTTTTAAAGTCTTGTAGTTACATCATCTTCACACTGAGGAGAGAGGAGCTTGCCAAGATGAGATTGATAATTATGTGGCTGAAATCCTAACAGCTGTCAGACACATAAGGATATTGTCCAGTCTAATCTGAACACCAAGAGATTTACTTTAAATCCCTTTCCACTCTCTAGAAAACCAACACTGACTAATGCAGCTATCACCACATCTCCCCAAGCTTCAAGATTATTTTGATGGACATTATTTTTATCCAGAGAAACACGATGTCTAGTTACAAAAACATAGAAAGCCAACATTTCAGCCAAGGAGCCAGGAAGTCCTGCTATTCTAAATCAAACTGCTCCATGGGCTTTAATTTGAAAATCCATATATTACTTGCTAACTTCCTTACATTTAAATTTCAAAATGCAAAGCATCTGAGATCTGGAAGAGACCCAACAGTTAAATCTCCAGGGAAGTCAGGCAAGGCTGATAATTGGGTTCAGATGAGGGTATATCTATTTATGTTTTTACTACACTGATACTGGATAACACTCCTTGCATTTCCCCCTTTTTTCATCTTTGTTCCTTTATTCCTTTTAAGGAAAAGTGACCTTTTTAGCTGTGTCTCATCACTAATCACATCAAGATAATACTAACTAACCCTTTACAATAGTCTGGCTTCTAATGGATTAGTGAGGAGGGAAGGGAGGGGAGAGCAGTGCTACACCCCTAAGGCAACAGACTTCACAATCTGAAGGTCTGTCCTTTTCCTGGGGCTGTGTCATCACAACACTCTGAATGCCAGGTCGCCTTCCTTCTTTCCTCACCTCCTTTTCTTATTTTACTATGGATTTCCTTCACTGTAACTTTGTGACCAGCTCTCAGCCTACTCAGTGAACAAACAACAAATTCCTCTGGTTCAATCTGCAATTGAGAAACAAGGAAAGAAGTTCCTCCAACGGTATTTAGATGAGAAGAATGGAAATAAATATTCCAAAGTCATATTCAAGTGATTATACAAATGTTGATTAACATAAGACTACATTAAAAGCAAGTGCCCTGTGTGTAAGGTACAGGGCATGTAACTCGTCTTTTCCTACTTGTTTAATCAGAAGACTTAAGGAGAAAAGTCATGATGTGTATCACAGTCAAGTCAGGACTAGCTTCAGGATCAGAATATAGCACTAGCCATGTCCCAGAACAGTCAGATGGCAGCAAATCTTCTACCTGTTCTAACATGCCCTCCATCATCTTTGTTGGTCTCCTGTGCTAGTACATGAACAGAGTACAAGCATATGCAGATCAAATGCAGGTATTACACAGGTATGCTAAAAAAGAGGATCCATGGCCAAACTTAATTAGTCTCCATGGGAGACAGACACCAAAGGGATTATGAAGTCCCTCTTCAGAACTTTATCATGCTTATTTGTTGTGCTTGTGAAGATGTTTCTTATCTAGGTCACTGTTTTACCTTTTCCTGCTCAATTATTTGAGGAATTGTTTTACAGCCTCCTTTGATCTTGGTATCCAGGCCAGCAACAATACAAGTAGAGTGGGGTAAATGGTATCTTAAACAATATTTAGCAAAAGCCATAGAGAAATTCTTCCAGTTTATCATGTTTCCACTGCAAAGAAAGGTGCCATTAAAACCAAGAGATCACCTACACAACAGTAGCTTGAGAAGGCTCCCAAGATAAGCAACTGATCTCTTTGAGCCTTCTCCCTGAGGTACAGCAGTGTGTTTGCCATCTATCATCTACCTAAATACCTGAAATCTATTGAACAAGGGATTGAGAGGATGTGACAACTGCAAATTCATTCTTCATCAGACCTGAAGTTAAAAAGGCATTATGTACATGTTGAAGAAGAAACCTTAAGTCTAGAGATTTATAAGTTAGTAGCAAGTCATAAAACTCCTAACCACAGCCATCAAAACCTGATGAGATATTGGGAAGGATCAACCTTACTCCGAGGGCTCAGCTGGCTAAGTCTTTAAAATAACACTGAAGGAATTAGCTCAGTATACTCTTTCTTTTTTTTTCAGCCTGATTTCCCAGGCAATTGCATTGCCTGCCACCCTCCCCCTTAAACCAGTGGATTCAAGCCAGGTTGGACAGAAATTTAAACTGCTGTGCGGTTGATGGAAATCTTCTACAACTGGAGAGGAAAGGCTCTTCTAGCTTCTCATTGATAAAAATATGACCCCATCCTGGGAAATACTTCATTCTGAGCATGCTGATTCCAGATTCTAAGAAGCTATCTCCAAACACAAACTATAGGAAAACTAGACTTTGGTCTCCATGGACTCCATGGTTGAGACTGCCTGCAAAAAATCCAGGGCATATTCAACAGGTCTCAGAAAACCTCCTGTGTGGGGTCTTGGAACAAATACTGAGAAACTCAGACTTGGATTAATATGAAACCCCATAATACAGACCTGAAACAAATCAATCATTCTTATTCTCACAAAACTGAAGCCTAGCTTCTAATCAGTCTCTGAGCTAAGTCATTTCATCCCTTCCTCCACATATCCCAGTTAGCCTACCCTCCTTCCCATGCAGCCCAAGCGAAAAACCAGTTAGCGTTGTAGCTGATCCTCACCACCACTTGACTGCCCAACCAACATGTCTGTGCCAACTGGCCTGCTAGAAAAAAGCAGAGAAGAAAACAACTGGAGCCCCAGTTGGAAGCCTTCTCACAGAAGTGGACACATTTGGGCATTTTTGTTTATAGGGGCATTAGCTTCAACAGAAGGTCATGCAAGACAGCTAAAGACAGTAGCTGCATCTGGCTTCCCAATAAAATGTACTTGCCATCATCAACAGCAATTTTTTTTAACTTGAGTTTTAGCACAAAGTCAGAGCATTCCTTGATTGACTTGGATGAAGAAATAATGCTGGTAAGAAAGATGGTGGCAGGGGGATACCCTGCAAGCTGAGCAATGACAAGAGTGTGGGAAAGGTATCCCCTGGAAGCTGAAGGGAAAAAACAACTCGTGGCAGTTTGATTCCTCCACTATGCAAAGTTGTTGCTTTGAGTAAGATTTTTCATAAACAGGTGAATGGAGTTTTTAAAAACCCACAAACTGTCTGGCTCCAATGATTTTTTTTCTTCCTAACAAGAAAACTCTCTAAGAACCCAAACTACTGGCAAGCTGCTTGGGTGAGAAGGGGGACCAGTACAGCAGGAACGTAACACAATTGATTACTGAGGATTGGAAGTCAGGGCTTGGGCACTGCCTCACATAATTTTCAGGAACCAACATGATTTTAGGAAGCTTTCTGTGGTGACTTGTGTTTAAAACACAGATAATACATAGAACTGCCCCAAAATATTTCACATGTTAAGTTTTGTGAATCAGAAAATGGGGAATCAATGTGGTTCATTAGAAATACCTTGGGTTTGAAACATCTTTACCCCAAACTGAGACTTCCCAGCAGAATTGTCCCTAGACTTCTACCACCTTTAACCCCAGCCAGAGACTGGCAAGTGCTCACAACTCTGTCAGCTGTGAGTTGCTGAAATAAGTGTGTTAGTGGTGTTAACGGAAATGAGAATGGCATTTGAAACAAAACAAAGCAAAAAATCTCACAGGATCTAGGGGCAAAAAAATCCTGCAGGATCTAGGGGATGTCTCATTTATGTGGAATGCATCAACTAGTTTGGAGCAAAGTGAAGCTCTGAAATAAAACTAAGACTTTCTGATATTTTTAGTCACCTCTTACTTTCCTCACACAGGACATTATGAAACTTCAGTTACTTTACAGCAGGTTCTGGTCCACCTTCCACCATTCCTTCCCTCTTCCAAACCAGACAAAATAAGCATGCCACGCTCAAGAACCTTCTGTCTACAAAAGGGTAAACATTCAGCTGAGGCAGCGTCCACAGAAAGGAATAGATGTCTTCAAGGGTTTCCCATTTCTGCTCACCAAGAAAATAGAGTTGTTTCTTACACATATTATGACAGAATCCATACAGCAAACCCCAGATCTAATCCTGTGTCGGACACTTGATGAATAAATACAACTGGACTCTTCCTGCCCCGAAGAGTTTAGCTCCACATCTGTGGAGCACTTTGAAGCCATCAGACTGAAGGTGCTACTGAAATACTAAATTATTTTTAAAATATTAAAAGCAAGCAAACCAGCAGGTTTGCTTTCATGTAAAGGAAGTCTGCTTTGTTATCACAACACAAGGCGTATGTTGGGTGGAAATCCAGGTGTTCCATGGCTCAGGATGACACCTGGCCCCAACCAGAAAACAGCTACGTGCTTCCTGTGCAGAGCTCTATTTGTTTTCTGTTTGCATTTTGAAAGCATGCTTTCTCAACATCTATTTTTATTTGAATTTAACAAGATCATTTTAGTTGTATTTTTTCTTATTGGTAAAATATACAGATTTTTGGAGTACCCCTTCTCCTAATAAATTTCAAGGTGACCTAATTGTGGCCTTCCAGTATCTGAAGGGGGCCTACAAGAAGGCTGGGGAGGGACTTCTCAGGATATCAGGTAGTGATAGGACTAGGGGGAATGGAATGAAGCTGGAGGTGGGGAGATTCAGACTGGACATGAGGAGGAAGTTCTTCACCATGAGAGTGGTGAAGCCCTGGAATGGATTGTCCAGGGAGGTGGTTGAGGCCCCAGCCCTGGAGGTGTTTAAGACCAGGCTGGATGAGGCTCTGGCCAGCCTGATCTAGTGTGGGGTGTCCCTGCCCATGGCAGGGGGGTAGAACTAGATGATCCTTGTGGTCCCTTCCAACCCTGGCTGATACTATGATACTATGATTCAAAGGGAGAAGGGGGGAAAAAACCCTATTACTCTAGAAGACTAGAACACAGGGAAGAAAAAAAGTGTGGGGGGAAAAAGAGTTACAAAGAGTATAGGTTAAAAATGCCCTTCTCAAACAACTTGGATTAGAGAATATAAGAGGTAAACACAACTGTAAAAAAAAAAATTACGTAATAGACATACAGGGCAATAGTAGAAACTGTGATGGTGGAAAGTGAAACAAGGAGTTATGGTACCACAGAGCACAAAATGTGATACAGCACACTGTGCGGGCTGAGAAACTCAAGAGGCAGCAAAATATTTCATCTGCTGCATTCCAGACTGGTATCAAACTGGAGACCTGGCATTTTATAACCTTACTTATCAAGTACTTGTACATAAAGTAGAGATAGAAGAGGTCTGATAGGTAGCAGTCCCAGCTGTCAAACTTTAACCCTTAACCTACAGATGTATAAAGACACATTAAAATGTATAAACATCAAGGATCAAAGCACCAACACCCAGCAAACACACACAAACCATTCAGCATTGTCTTCACAAGTGCTGTTAAGAATTGTCCAAGGCATTCTTAAGATGTGATGAGAAATCCAGGCACAGCCCTGCTAAAGCATTTGAAAACCTACAGAAAATTGCAGTTCCTTAAGCATTTCCTATAACACAGTAAGATTTTTTTTTCTGCCACCCTGGGATACAAAAGTCCAAGCTCTTTGCAAGAGACATAGCTATACCAGATGTTTGTTTTTCTCAATCGAATCTGTTTCAGTTTCTCTTTTAGGAGGATATGGGTTTACACCACAGCCTGCATCCTGAAGTGCATCAAAAAGTTGTACAGAACAAGGAATTACCTTCGGTTATGATTTGGCTTTGTAGGCAAATCCCATGAGTACAAAGGACCCAGTGTGAACTCCAGCACAGTCTGGGACATTACAATTTGTTTTTATTTTCCAGCTTTTAGCACTTCTGTTACATACTTATCAGGTCTCCCCACATTTCACAGATTGCTGAATCAAACATCCCAAAGTACTCCAAGAAGTGAGGGTGAAATGTGACAGGGATGAGTATCAGTTAGCAGGAACTAAACCACTAGCAGTTAAAACAGCGGGAGGGACTGTCTCTGTGCAAGAGCCAAGGTGGTATTTATCATAGAGTTATAGAATGTTAGGAGCTGGAAGGGACCTCCAGAGATCAAATAAATTCATTGGTATTTATAAAGCCCTTGTCTCAGGACTTCAGGTTTAGAAGTCCTGAGATAAGGTCCTATAGCAGATCAGGGCATCAACACTTTGAAAATAATCTTTACTCAGAATAAAGACAAAAAATAAAGACAAAATAACAAGACATTCCTTGACCACAAGTTTATCCATCTAAAAGACTGGCAATCGTTAAACCTGAGTGTCTGAAATATCTGGCAAGGGCTTTGAGGTATTCTCAACACAACCAGAAGCAGGAAGGAGCAGATTGCACCTCCATGAGATTTAATTCCAAAAGATAACTTCACTGCTTATCTGATCTACATCTGCAATCTGAGCCCTTGGAGGCTTGCCCACCACCACTAAACATGACATGAAGCTGAGAATGCAGGAAACCTCAACTGATTGAGTCAAGAAATCATGTATGCAACAAAATGAGGTCATACAGTCCTTGCAGTTTCACAACGGGAGAAGGGGCAGGGAAGGAAAAGGAAGTCCTCTATCCTGGGATTGCAAGACACTCCACAGCTAGTGGTATTCTCACATTGTTTTTTGTTTTCATCCACTTTCCTGTCCTGCTTTATCCCTTCCTCACACAACTGCTTACCAACAGTGCAACTAACACAAAACAACACAAGCTTCAAACTTCCCACTGTCTTAATACTACCAATTATACTGGAAAATGCCTCATTTTCTCCTAAATGATTCTAGTAAAAACCAGCTCAGACTGCACAATGCACACCTCTGGAAACAGAATATTATTTCTTACTGCAATTTTTACTGGATCTTGAGATGACTGACAGAATTTAGGCAGTTTATATGAGTTTTAACTGCACCAAATAAGAGGCTTCAGTGCTGTACACAGAAATGCCTCGTCTTATTTGTGAGCTGCCCTACACGTATCAAAGGAGTCTGAGTGAATTCTCATCATCCAGACTGAATGCATCACTTTATGCAGCCATGACATAAAAACGCTGGCTCTTCTCTCATACAAAAGAAAATAGCAATACCCTGAAATCACGTGTCTTTTAGGCAGCTTCCCAAGCACACTTTGTTTTCATTGACTAAAATAATGCCTAACAATAGCAATTGAAAGCAGATTTTCCTTTACTATAAAAAGTCTTATTCTATTAGGGGCCAGCAGATCTGAAATTATGTTACTTAGCTAGCACTCATGTCTGCATAGTGAGAGAACATAGGTCATCTAAACAGAGAAATATTATTGCCTTTTCTACTGTTTTAATGACAAGATTAGAGATGGAACTGGCCCAAACCAACATTTTGAGCCCCACCAAACCATTTGGCAATGTCTGCCACATCATCCTATTTATTGGTTCCCTGATGACCATTCCTGTAAATAGCCCCAGAAGTCACAAGGGTTGTAGAGGCTGTTTAGGATGCCCAGGGTCAATACCCACAGCTAAAACATCCCCAGGCATCTCTGGGTGTTCCCAAAGAACACCAAATTATGGCCTCCTCTTCTTGTCTTGTACAGCCATCATTTGTCAGTCTGTTTGAGCTGAGTCACCAGGCAGATAGTTTGGAAGGAGGAGTTTATATAGGTGTAAGCATTCTTTATTGCACTGGCTAATTTTGATTGGCCTGGTTATATTGTTAACAGAGTGGGGTCACAACTCCAATGGGGTTTATGTCAGTGCCACTCCATCTATTTCAGAAGAAGGGCTCTGAAGTAGACAAGTAGAGGTGAGGTCAGAATTGGCCTGGATATTGATTCAATATTCTACATGTACACAGCTCATAGCTCAGATGAAAATTAAAAGGAGCATTCCTGCCTGTTTCATGACACTTATGCAAACTGGTAAAACTTTCCCTGGCTTTATGCTTCTGGAGACCATCCTAGCTCTACTGACCTTCACTGAAGCTCATTTTTCCACATATTAATAATTTGAGCCTAAATCTCACATTTTCTGAGCTGATATTTTCTAAGAATGAATATGGCTCTTTGAGTCCCAAGAATTATCCTCACTTTAAATGGAAAGGAGATGAAGCAGCACAGTATTAACAGGCATGCAGTAGCTGGTTTCAATATTTTTTTGGTTATTTCTACATGCTTCATGTGTTTCATATGAATTACAGCCAGCCCTTCTTGTTCCATCTCTAAAGCTTACATTCTGGGTTTCTATTTTCTATCACTAAGCACAGGCTCTTGACAAGTTTGCTGCCTTTTGCATAGGTCAGGAGGAAAGCTGTCCAACTGCCAACAAACAAAGCTCACTGGTAACACTTCATAAAGTGATATGGAAGAATTTCTCAACCTAGAGTCTGTGGTGTGACCACACTCAACAGAATGGGATTTTAAATGAAATAATAAAAAAACCCCTCTGAGTTACTTCATCTATAATTTGTCCTTACTGCTTTTTGCTCTCCTAAAATTTAAACTGGTCACTTTGCCTATGATGTTTAAGTATTCGTTATACCTCATTCACCTTACTGCTATGGGATCCATCTCCATTTCAGCCTAAGAGATTGCTGTCTCTCTGCCTGACTAACGAGGAAGCTGCCCAGTTTCAATGTCAAACAGGAGCAATCCCCAGTCTAAGAGCCATCAGGGAGAAAATTTCCATTTCAGGAAGAGAAGAGTAGGAAAAGCATAGGGAAAGCGCTGACATGAAGAGATAGGTGTCAGGAGGAGGAAGAGGAGTATGATTAACTAATTCACCCCAATGGATGTGATGTTATCTCAGAGTTATGCAAAGACCATGAATTAGGATGGAAGACTGCTGGCTTTCCTCACTCCACAGCATTTACAGCTTCTTCTTGACTCAACAGTTTTCTGCTTTATTCAAGATGGATGATATTCCAAAGCCAGCAAGCATTTGTCTTTCATTTTCTCTGGTTTTACCTCTGTCCAATCCAGACAACAGCAATCCTTTTTTATTTTCAAATAACTTTCTTGCCTTCTCTTCAATATTGATTGGAAACAACCTGACAGATGGAGGTTTTGATCAGTGCACTAGGAAATCTATCTGTTTCATTTTTATGACCTGGTTAATCACACTTTTTAAGCCTGTGAAAATAATCAAAACAGGGCCAGATTTTCCCCATGTGCAGGCACAGGGGTAACCTATTATAACATACAGACTATACACAAAAGCTGAGAGACCACTAACCAATTCATCTTTACAGAACAACTAGGGGAAAAAAAACAAGCCAACAAAAAACATCCCAAAACCAAACAAACTAACATCACTACCAACCTCTCTCCAGTCAAATTCTCCCTCTTTTCAGAATATCTGCTCATAACTCTCATGTGAAGTTTCCACTGTGCCTTTAATGCCAATAGCACATCTTATTCTGCAGTCTCCAGTTAAAGAGCTGTGCACAACGTTATGAAACCACTAATATTAGATTAATTGCTGCTATTTCACTTTATATTTCCTAGGACAATGCATACACAAGGACAGCATTTTTCTAGCACAGAAGATAGATATTTATAAGAAAGATATTTATATATATATATATATGTATGTTGTGAGCTTCACAAACTGACACAACCACCTTTATGTAGATTATTACAGAGAAGAATAAAGCAAACCTCTTATTCACTGTGTCCACATGGTTCCCTGAAACCTGAGCACATGAATGTCTGGTTCTGATCATTCACCTGTGTCAGGAGCATGTAAATCATACCTTACCCAGGAAAGGATGAACAAAGCACAAACAAATTATCAATATGCTGGGGTTCTGTGGCTTTCAGACATGATGTGTACATTATGTGCTTACAAATAAAGCAAATAGAGTAAAAGTCAGACAGGAAAGAGAGACAGGAACTTCCCCTTCCTTGCAGTGGGCTAGAAGGAATCACGAGAAAAAAGCTTGACTAAGTCCTGAAAAAAAGAGAAAGGTCATCCTGTATATCTGGAAAAAGGACTTCACAGCAGTGCTGCTAGATTCCTGGAAGAAACTGGAAGAATCATCTCTTGGAAAGAGGTAAGTCAGAGGATGATGATAGCAGGATAGTGCAGATCAGCATTGCTTAGAAAATACCCTTTTTACTTTTGAGAGCCAAAGGGTTGAAAAGCCTTGAAAGCCTTGAAGAGGATAGCGATGCTCAAACTTAGCCTTTGAGATGGGAACCCAGCTAACAAAACCAGGTTACTGCTGAACAACTTTAGAGCTTTTCACTTTCTCAGGGTATGAAAGATTTGGGGTTGAAGGCAGAGGAGCCCTTCCTTTCACTGAAAATGGCTTAACTTCCACGCCAGCCTCATGAAGGGCTGCAGGCTGGCCACGATACCAGCAGGAAGTTTGGATTCTAATTAATTTGAGGGTGCATTTGTAGCTGCCGTGTGACCTATCTCTTTCCTAACCTCTGTTTACATTTTTCTCATCCAACCACATATCAATCCAAATTCATATCTGTAACAGTAACAGCAGGTACCATTGTGACCAGTTTCATGCTATGTTAACCACCACCCTCAGCTGCCAGTACCCTAGCTGTACAATAACTAAATCAGCTTTGGCAGCTGTTTCTGTTTTAGTTCCATACCCTGCAAAGATTTATACATCTGCTTAACTTTACCCATGTCAACAGTCCCAGTGCCATCAGTAGGAGCCTTCCTATTTGTAAATTTCAGCTCTGTAGAATCAGGACACTCCCCAGAATTCTCACAAGCAAGGAAAATCTGAATTTGAAATAAGCATGATTAGAATTTCTTTGGTTTGTGTTTCCAGGATCCCATTTTTCATGACGCCTTCTCAAGTAGCCTTAGATACAAATATGTGTCTCCAAGCCCAGAAAATCTCTCAAGGGCCCTTTTAGATGTTTGCTTGACTATGAGTGAAAGCCAGCAAAAGGAACAGCTGAAAAGAAAGCACTTGAACATCAGTTATGGCCATTTATCTCAACAGGTTTATAATCACACTGAAGAGTAATCTACAGAGACTGTTTAAACTGAATGAACCAGAGGGTAACTGGCTCACAGGCCAGTCTAGCATATGGCAGAGCTACTTATGCCCATCTCAACCTAATTCAAAAGCTAAATTCTATTTAATGCCCACATCCAGGTTCACCAGCACCTACCTAATGTAACAGAAACAGAAGACACATTGCTGTTCTTTATGCTGGTCATTATCAAAGGCATGGTAAATTTATCAGTGAATAAAAGATTTAAAACCAACCAAACTTTAAATTCCACTCTGAATAGATAGACAAGGGGAAAATCCTTATTCTCAGATGTAAAGATAGAGAAAAGGAAACAAAAAAGGAGCAGTGGAACACTAGAAAACATTCTGGAAGTGAGGTGATAATTTAAGTCACTTTGAGGCTGGACAAGACAAGTGAGGAAAGTTTGGTGGAACTGTTTTTGAAAGTCTGACGTTCACAGGAGCTCAAGCAGGAAATGTTCCAAACTCAGCATCTAACTCCTCACTAATCTTTACGGCCCAGTGGCAGAATGCACAATGCCAGGGTTCTGCTCCTGCAGTGCTTGATAACCCAAACTCACGTGTTAAATGAACTTGAGATTGTTGGGTGTTGGAGGCAGGCTATGCCACTGCACCTCTGGTTTAAATTGTCCCCGTGGATGGGTTTATTAGCAGTTGTGGACAGCATCCTGCTTCTCCCTTCTTTTGCTCCTTATGTTTCAAATCTTAGGACTGCAGAAGAATGTCAAGTCTCTGGCTGTTTAAAGGGCCATGTGACTGCTCTGGACTATGAACTCAGATAAACTTCTTACTGAATGAAGTCATGTGTAAAATGCTTTCCAACAGAGATTATTTTGAACCAAGCTGTACTAAGAAATGCAACAGAATTTCAACACTCCTATTTCACCAGGAAAAAAAAAAAAAAGGAACCATTCTAGTACTCAAGGCAAGGCTTTGCAGGGAAGCACCACATCCCCTCCCAGAAAGGGAACGGCACTTGTACTGGACTAGGGAGGCAGATGATGGTTTAGTCTAGGGAATAAAAACATCATAGTTCCATATAATTACATGTCAGAAAAACACAGCTTTTGCCTAATTGGTTCATGCAACTTTGCTTCCAAAAGACACCTTCATAAATCAGGGTATCCCAAGTTTAAATCAGAAAAACCAGTGTCAAGTCCAAACTGGCCATGGATGGATCAGAATTTCTGTGTTGCTTCTTAGCTTGAAGAGTATCAAGTTTTAGCTAACATTGGGATTAAAATAATTCACAGCCCTGCTCATTAAGCTTTTGGGGCTTTTTTCCCTAGGAGCAGAACATATGGCTTGTATCTTGGCTGACTTCCAGCCTCAGTAATTATGTACTGACCACAGAAGTTTCCCCTGTGGTTTGAACTGGATAAAGCATTCTTCTCCAGTTCCTCCTGTGAACATTTGTACCTTGTTGAGGAACACTGTCAAACAGCTCCTGCCCCAAAGACTGCTGCATTTTAGTCACAAGCAAAACTATCCCTTAAAGTTATATTTATATCTATATCCCTGTCCTCTCCAAATACAGTTGGGAGAAATAAGGATATAATTATAATTTTAAATATAATTGGATCTGTTAACTCATGTTTTGAATTTTGAATGATATCCAGTAAACATGATCTGCTGGATCAGGATGATGTTTTCAAGCAGTGAAAGTGATAGATGAAGATGGGATTTTTTCCTAACAACATCAAGTGTTAAAATCCTCAGGTTCATACAACTTATTTAATATCAAGTTTCTCCTGAGGATGAGCTCACAAAGGGCTTGAGATCAACATTAGAGAAGATGTGGCCAAGCTTTCTGCTGGGCCATGGGACAATCAGTCAAGGCCCAAGGAACAGTTTGAATACCTTGCCTTTATCCCAAGGCATTGACTGTTTTGATTGGTGTGTTGCATTTCAAGAATAAAGAGAATTAAAATGAAAGAGCTTTATACAACACTGCAGTCCACCATGTATTTTGAAGATCTCAAGGCATTTTCCACCTGCTTAGTGCCAAGAGAAAGCACTAGAATTGTCTTATAAAGAACTACAGAATCAAGCTAGGTACTTGATCAGGTAGAATTCTTCCTCCTTCCCACTCAAGATGAAAATTACCAAAAGGGAGAAGTCATTGTGAGTACCTCAATTTTTCATTTCCCATCTTGAAACTATCTGAATTCCAAATTCCCAGTGTGTGTAAACTATTAATCTTAGCTGAAGTCTGCAGCATTTACTGCCTCTGTAGATGCATCAGGATTGCTATGACAAATTGGGTGCCCTCTAAGTAAGAAGCCCCTTTACCTATTTCTGCTGCACGATGTGTAAGTGACACTAAGCGGGAACAGCTGCAAGAGAGCCGTTTAGTCCAGTCTAGATTTCAACCACTTGGTCGGATATACAAATTATTTTCAAGATGACAAGAGAGCTGAATGCTGAGGGCTTTTAGCTGCCTGATCCACAGGGGAGTATACACAGAGAGTAGATTGGGAGAAGATTGAACGTGCTGGATTTTGATCAGGCCAACAAACAAACAAAAAAGACAAGTTGTAGAGGGACATATAAAATTTTAAGTGCATCTAGTAGCATCCTTTTAAAGACACTGAAACGGAGTTCAAGCCGGTGCTTCCTTCGAGGATAAAGTGAGATTTATCCCCGGTGACCAACATTGCCATCATGCGGCCATTGGAGCTCTGCACAAGCATCAGCAGTGACGGAGCCGGAACCTGGCTCCTTATTTGCAGCTTTGTAAATTGTCTGTAATGATGCTGGCACCTTACAGGAGAACTAGTGTGGTGGCGATAACTCATAACATCCAGCACTCCCTTCTTCAGACCTCTTCTTTTTGATGCCAGGTAGCAAAGGCATTTTTCATCTCCTGAGACAACCCGCTGCTACAGTGACGCTGCACTGTACAGTACAGAGTAAAAGTGAACATCAAACCCACACAGCAACATCAAAAATTACAAATGGGGCATTCTCGATGCCAGGAAGTCGATCTTTAGATGTGATCCGAATGAGAACAGCACAATAGCCTGACTCAGGAAAGCGCTCCAACACAGGAAAATACATGGAAATTGGCATAGAGTCAGGAGTGGAAAACAAAGCAAATGAATCAAATTAGCAATTTAAGAAGAAGAATGAAACACTGACAGAGGGCAAAATACCATAGAATGCAGAGTCAAGCTGTAATAATATATGCAGGCAGAAAAGCTGCACATGGTCAGAAAAAGTAGTAATGGAATCAAATCAGATCCAGGGATGATCAGTGCCTCAATTAGAGCAGCAGTGAAGAAAAGCAATTATCTGCTCAAATCAAAAGTTGTTAATCTACTCAAAACTTATATTTGCAGTCAGATGGGATCCTGCCCAAGCCAAGCAGGCATGATTTAGTTTAGCCATGAAATTGGACACAGAATCACAACCTGGTAGGAGCTGGAAGGGACCTCTGGAGATCATCCAGTCCATTCCCTCTGCTAAACCAGGGTCACTCACAGCAGGCTGCCCAGGATCACAATGTCCAGGCAGGTATGGAATCTCTGCGCAGAGAGACTCCACAACCTCTCTGGGCAGCCTGCTCCAGAACTCTCAAAGCAAAGAAGTTTTCCCTCCTGTTCATATGGACCCTCCAGACCACCTCTCAGGCTGAATTACAGCCTCAATGAAGGACAGACAAACCTGTTAAGGAAGGGCTAGCTTCAATGCCTGCATACGAGGGCAGAAGCACAAGAGGAGCTTTCTGCCCAGCTGGCACCACAAGCAGATATGCACAGAAATAGCAACTGACTGCAAAGAAATTCAGTAACATGCTTGTTAGAACAACATCCATCTTTTAGTTATAAAAACCTTGTATCAGAACAGCACTAAAGAAACAAAGGATACTTAATCACTGGGGATAGGAAACAAATATTGACAGGCAAAGAACAGCAGCGTAACTGCCACCGGTGGCTGGCTGTACAAAGAAAATCTTGTTTGGATTCTGGTCTCCTAGCACTTGGCACCTGTAAACACCAAAAGAAGCCTGCCTGCCTTCAGCAGTGCAACTGGAGCAAAGTTACTGTGCTGAGGAAAGGTCCTTCTACAGCTCAGCTTCCAGAACTGTGGAAGCAACAGTTCTTCTTTCATATTACTCCAAAAATAAAGCTTCCAGTATCAAAGAACTGGCATCTCTGAACCAATCCTAAAAAGCTAGAGAAATTGCTACCCTCCAGAGCTGGAGCTGCTGAGATGGTAATTCTACCTTTTTTGTTGTTGTTTTGAGGGTGATTATGCCTTTTGTTTTGTTGATGTTTGGCCAGATTACATGCGGCTCATCTGCTAACCAAGTCCTGAAAGACAGCTGGGTTTATGATGCTGTTTCTCCTGTCTAGGGTATGAGGGCAGAACCCTAAGAAATGCTTTTTGATCATATTTTTAGCCTTCAAAAAAGGCTACTTTGTGAAAACTAAAACTGCTCCCAGGCTGCAACAGAGCTTTGTTCTTTGTGTTATTGATCATGTTTCAGTATGCTGATATAATCATAGAATGATTGAGGCTGGAAAAGAACTCTTAAGATTATCAAGTCTAACCATCAATCTGACACCACTATGTCCCAAAGTGCAATGTCTATGTGTTTTTGAATGCTTCCAGTGATGAGGACTCCACCATTGCTCTGGGCAGCCTGTTCCAGGGCTTGATGACCCTTTTGGGGAAGAAATTGTTCCTAATTTCCAATTGAAACTTCCTGTGGCATGATTTAAGGCTGTTTCCTCTTGCCCTATTGCTTATTACCTGGGAGAAGAGGCTGACCCCCATCTCACCACAGCCTCCTTTCAGGGAGTTGTATGTCACTACATGTGTCATTCTGAAGGGACTATTCCCTATTATTTTTGCAGCTTAAGTGCAATGCAAGTTGAATTGCTGAACTAAAATATTCCTTTCCTTTATCATTCAGGATTGTCAGCTAGGAAGCACATAAACATGAAGAGTTTTCAACAGGACATGAATGCACAGGAGGAAAGAGTTTTCCAAGAATACCTGACAAGCCAGGGGACTGTGGTAAAGCCCTACTATTGGCAGAGACAGAACCATATCTGTGCTAAGTGTCCCTACCACATACGGACTGGTGAGGAGGCCAGAGTTCCTTATGCAGAATTTCGCAGGATCTTTGGCTTCCCCTACAGATCAAGAGCAGCTCTCCAGACCAAACACCTTCTCTTCTATGAGCTAAGGAATTTTTCAGGCAAATTAGTCCAAAAAGGCCACGCTACAAACTGTACTGCCCAAGGCAGCCACCCTGAATCTATGCTGTTTGAGGCGGGTGGTTATCTGGATGCAGTCACGGGTGCCTATGAAAACCGGGGCTGCATTGTCCTCTATTCTAATTACTCTCCTTGTAACGAGGCTTTCCACTGCTGCATAAGTAAAATCTACAACTTCCTGCTGAAGTACCCAGAAATCAAGCTCTGCATCTTCTTCTCCCAGCTTTATCACACTGAGGACAGTTTCCCCACGGCCACATGGAACTGTGAAGCTCTGTGGAGCCTCTCCAGCCTGTGGCCTCAGGTGACCCTGCAGAGGCTGCCGGAGGGGACACGGCCTTACCTCCTCTGCAATTTTGTGTATGGCATCCCAGGGCCAATCCTTTCTCACCCAACTCCACCATCAAGAACTTCAGCAGATCAACAAAATCTGCATCAAATGAATGACTTCACAGGAACAAAACTGTATTTTAGAGAAGCCTTTCCACAAGGGATGCAGGGAAAGCCTGCTGCATGGCAGAACTTAAAGGTCTTTTCTTCTCCTAGCCTGGCCTCCCATCAGCCTTTCCAAGGGACAAAAGGCAGTCCACTACCTCCCACATCTCAAAGCCACTTGGTGCATTACCCAGGCATGTTTTTCCCCTTTCAGAGGGAACATCTCTACCCCAAACCTAAAAATATCATAAGGCATTTAAGAATGCCAAAGAAATAAATGAATGAAACTTGTAATTCTGAAATGACTCTATGACCTTAAAGGTACTTTACAACCAAAATGATTGGAATGTTTTCAATTCTATGTTTCCAAGTGGCAGATCCCTGCTCTGAAGGTGCTCCAAACTGAACTGCTTTGAGGCTGTAAGACCTCTGTTTTACACAGATGGCAAACCCCCTGGCACCAATAAAGTCACCTCCTACCAAAGTTAGCCCAGAGAGTAACTGTGGGTCTCAAATATCTGATTATGAACATAAAATGCTTTTGGTTTAGTCCCACACCTTTGAAACCTAAACCCCTGGTAGTAAAACCAAAATCTCAGTATCTCCCAATTACCTCCTGTGATTAATTTATTTGTTGGCCTGTAGCCAATTTCTATCAGTAAAATACAAACAGTTCACAAGCTGCAACCACAGCTACAAGTGGACTGTAGCCTCTCAGCTGAGACAGCTGTGGTGGAACATGTAACTTACCCTAAATTCCTCCTCTATCAAGAAGATGGTTCAGCAGTTAATGCTAATACATGAATAAGGTTTTGCCACCAGCTATTTCCTTAATAATAGAGGGATTTATATATACATATGTGTGTATATGTTTTTTAGTGGTTTTGGTTTTGTTCTTGTTTTGTTTTGTTTTGTGGGGCTGTTGCCTTCCATTAAGAGGAACCTCACAGGGCTCTGTAATTTTCTGATGAGTAAGAAATACCTAATAGGAGAGCTACACCATTTAAAGCTTTGTGTTCACTTTATGATTCAACATAGAACCAGAGACTGCTTTGCGTTGGAAGGGACCTTTAAAGGTCACATAGTCCAATCTCCCTCCAGACAGAAGGGACATCTGCAACTAGAGCAGGCTGCTCACAGCCTTTTCCAACCTGACAGGGCTCCCAGCATAAGGCATCTAGTACCTCTCTGGGCAACCAGGGCCAGTGTTTACCGCCATTATTGTAAAAAGATGGCTGAACAACCCCAAGTCTCTCAGCCTGCCCTCATAGCAAAGCTGTTTCAGCTCTCTGATCGTTTCTGGTGGCCCTAAATATATTTGTTACTATACGAAAGGTCTTCAAGAACGGGGCAACTAAAGAACGTTTAACAGCAAACAGGAGCTCCTTCCCAGGTGCTGTCAGTTGTGTATAAACACACTGGTTTGCTTTGTAACATCAGTGCTTCTACTACTTTTTCACCATTTTTGTGATCACAAATGTTATGTACCTGAGTAATGAAAAAAAAAAAAGGTAGTAGCTTGGTTCTCATCATGACCTTAAATACCCTTCACACCTCAGCTGGGGAAAGTTTTTAAATCTCTCCAGGAATGGAGATTCCATTACTGCTCTAGGCAGCCTGTTCCAGGCCTTAACAAACCTTTTGGGAAAGAAATTGTTCCTGATGCCCAACCTAAACCTCTCCTAGTGCAATCTGAGGCCACTTCCTCATGTCCTATCACAAAAATGTTACCTAATATGTTCACAAGAAGCTTTCTAAGCTGAAAGGGGGTTGTAGTGAGGTGTGCGTTGCTCTCTTCTCCCTACTAAGAAGTGACAGAAGGATAGGAAATGACCTCACGTTGCACTAGGGTAAGTTTAGATTAGATATGAGAAAATATTTCTTTACTGAAAGAGTGGTCAAGGCCTGGACCAGGCTGCACACGGAGGTGGTAGAATCACCATCCCTGGAGGGTTTCAAAGAATGTGTAGACATGGCATATTTGGCACAGTGGTATTGAGTTCATGGTTGGAGTTGATGATCTTGAGGTTTTTTAGCAATAAAATGATCCTGTGATTCTTTGTTACTTAATTTGCCCAAAATTGCATAGAACCAATGTTATAATGTCTTTTTTTTTTCCCATTACAATCTAGTAGCAATAAAGTGGTGCTCAATGCTCTAAATTCAGGATCAAACTGTAGTTATTAACCATGGGGCTAATAACTGTGGTTATTAACCATGTTGTATTTACACTGTTATGCATGATATGTGAGCACTTTGTGCCCATGGAAAAACCTGGGAGGGGTAGGCAGGGTCCTGCCTTGTTCATACCCGTCTGAAAAATAGGCCAGAGTTGAAGCATGGCATCGTGGCTTGTCAGTGGTTCCACAGAAATAGCTGGTAGGAGAAGCTGGACACTGAGAAATGAAGGTGGACACGGGCACGCAGACTGCATGCGGTGAGGCTGCACAGCCACAGATGGGGCTGCACGCTGTCAGGTGAAGCTGGCCGGGGGCCAGACAGACCACCACACACCACCAGACAGACTCGCTGCACACCATCAAACCCCACCACAAAGACTCACTGCACACCATCAAACCACACCACAAACCCTCAGACCCCACCACAACCACACCACAAACCCCCAACCACCACCACAGACCCCACACCAAAACCCACCAGGCACACACGGGCCAGACAGACTCGCCGCACACCACCAAACCCCACACCAAACCCCCAAGCCTCACAACAAACAGCACCAAAAATCACGGCAAGAAAGCCACCCGAAGGCACCGAAAAGCAAGACACGCACACCACCACCACCACCCCGCCAGGGACGCTCGCAAGCAGCCGCCCAACCTGGTAAGGCGTTAACGGGCTCGCCCGCAGCAGTGCTCCCGCCCCCGGCCCGTGACGCACCTCGCGGCCCACCAATGGCAGCTAGCCTCCGGGGCCGCCGCCCTTTCCCGGGGCGCGCCTGCCGTGCGCGCGTGTCCGCGGCAGGCGCGAGCGGGGCGGCCATGGCGAAGCACACGGTGTCCTCGGCGCGGTTCCGCCGGGTGGATGTCGATGAGTACGACGAGAACAAGTTTGTGGACGAGGAGGACGGAGGCGACGGGCAAGCGGGGCCCGATGAGGGCGAGGTGGATTCATGCCTGCGGCAATATCCTTCTGCCTGCGGGTGAGAAAGAGTCTCGTCAGGAGCGGGCGCGGCGGCTGTGGGAGCCGGGTGCGGCGCCCTGCGGGCAGGGAACGGGCACGGCACGGGCATGGGCATGGCCTGGCCTGACAGGAGGGCGGGAAGCGGCTGAGGGGAAAGGCGGCCGGGGCTGGCAGGAGGAAGGGTACAAGGCTGATAGTGGGGAAGCGACCGGGACTGACAGAAGGCAGGCAGCTCTACTTCCTCCCCATCACGGCAGAGGAGGCGGCGGCGGCGGCTCAGGGCTGCCGTATCTGGGAGGGGCGACCAGGATGGAGGAAGGGGTTTTCCTGTAGAAGAAAGCCGCCGGCTTCCCTGCCTGGCTCTTGCCACCAGCCACTGCTGAGTCGCTGTCCCTGAGCCCTGTATTGGAGGGCTACCAATTGGAGACGCGGTGGAGAATAATTTATTTTCCTTGGATCCTCGTTCGCTGAGGAGCCTAAGAAGTATGCTCCAATGCTGGAAGTGTGCAGCTTCTATTCAGTGCTGCTCCTTCCTCTAATGGCCTGATGATTGCAACGTTACAATGTAGTCTGTGTTGGCTGTTGAGGTAATCATTGCAGCCACCGTTAGTACCGTTAGGTATTTTCAGTCATACACAAGCCAGCTACAGGTCTCACTTCCCTGCAGCTGGTTCCGTTTCTTCCTAAATACTTGGCATCTGGTCCTTAACCATCTGGCACAGGGAACATGATGGCTGCACTACAGGCGGCTCTGAAGAACCCTCCTATCAACACAAAGAACCAGGCAGTGAAGGTGAAGAACGAACTCTCTCATTGCTTACTCCTCCTCCTGGTTTGAGCTAGAACAAAACACTGACACTCCTTAAAAATTTGGGTTTGTTTCTGTAACCCAACCAACCCTGCCAGGTGCACTTTGAGGAACCCAGGGAAGCTGGTTTTAGGGTATTCCCTGATGTCAAAACATCCATGAACTCCAGTCATTCAATGTTGTTCAAAATACCACAGCCTTGGGTGTCACCTGTGCTTTAAATTGGTGCTGGATCAGGTTTTATGTGTTCTCCTACCTGGGCTGCTGGTGTGTTGTGTGCCTTGGGAAACTCTGCGCAGCACCAAGCGCCCGTGTCTGATCCAGAGCTGGCAGCACATAGACGTAGTTGTCACTGAACAACCAAGGAACCACAAGTTGTCACCTCTGACTAAGGAAGCTGCTAGCACAGCCAGAGCCTGAACCTACAAAAAAGGAAGAACTGGAGGTTAATTGCATCCAATCAAAACTGAGCTGTTCAAAACCTCAGCAGCGTATGCAAGCACTGCCCCTATGACTCAATGTGGCTGCCTGCTGCATGCCTGTATTTCTGAACCTCTGCAGACTAAACCTTGAATGGCTCCTGATTGCAGTAGCAGGAGGAACAGGCAGATAAGACATGGAATTGCCCAGATGGCAAGTGCCTGCAGAGGTCCGTTCTCCCTGCTTGAGAGTCCCACAGGCATGTTTCTTGTGCTGTTTACCAGGCTGCCTGTGGAGACTCACCTTTCCCAAGGGTTCTATCAGGGTTTTGAGATCCAGCAGTTTGTAAGAAGTGTGGCCAGCAGCAGGTTGAGGGAGGTGGATCTTCTCTTCCTCTGCTCTGCCCCAGTGAGGCATCTGGAGTAACTGTGTCCAGTTATGGGCTTCCCAGTTCAAGAGAGACAGGGAACTACTGGAGGGAACCCAGTGGAGGCCACAAAGATGCTGAGGACTCTGGAGCATCTCTGTGAGGAGGAAGGGCTGAGAGACCTGGGACTGTTTAGCCCCAAACCCCACCATGCTGGGATTCTGTTACAGGAAGTGCTGTATGAAAGGCTTAAAAGCTTTGTTCTCAAATCAATGACTTGCTTCCATTAGATGTATATTGATGTACACACTGTGAAGACACTGGAATTGAAGAGGGCAGAACAACTCAAATGTTTGGCCTCATTTTCAGTTGGTCTCATGGAACTTCCAAGTTTTTACTTCCCAGTTTTTCACATGATGTCCTGCTAAGCGAAGTAGCTATGTGATATTAAGCTGAACAAACTTAACATCCTTAATTTCCAAGGAATGAAGCTACTTGAAGTAGTTGTATAAGGGAACTATTCAGAAGTCCAGCATATATGAGACCTTTTTCTTTCATCCACCCCCAGTGATGGATGAGCAGGAAGAGCTGCTTTGTTGATTACATGGCTAATTGCCGCTGTAATCACGCCCCACACATTTCTGGGCCTGAACTGACATTGAGATAGACTTGCAAATGGTTATTAATGCAAAATATTAGTGCTGCAAGTTTGCATGTTGGGACAGATGCTGACTATGTTGAAAACATGTGGATTCAAGCTGTCATCTCTTCCAGGCTGGGTAGTGGCATTTCCACGGAATAGAATCATGGAATCAGACTGGTTTGGGTTGGAAGGGACCTTTAAAAGGTCATCTAGTCCAACCCCACTGCAGTCAGAAGGGACATCTGCAACTAGAGCAGGTTGCTCAGAGCCTCCAACAACCTGACCTGGAATGGTTCCAGCAATGGGGCATCTACCACCTTTCTTTGCCACCCGAGTCGATGTTTCACCACCATAACCTAGTATCTTGTTAAATGGTACAGAGAGGCTCTGGTGACAAAAGGGAGCTGGCTTGTAGAATTATTTGGGAATTTGCCAGACCTTGAGTTTCAGAATTATTATTCAGCTGTAACCTAAGTTGATGGGTGGAGAGCTGCAAACACAAAGAGGGAGGAAAAAATCCTAGACCAGAACAAACACAATTCAACTCTTAGATGCTGTTTATCTGTTACATGTTATTATCACATGCTTTGTGCACAACCTGCCCTTTTCAACCAGCCTTTCAAATTGTTCTCAAATGATGCACCTTACATGGGAGTGTGTCTTTGCCTGCCTCATTTCTTGACAGGACCGTGCAGAAAGCATTGTCCTGAAGGTCCTCATTTCCTTCAAAGCCAACGACATTGAGAAGGCAGTGCAGTCACTGGACAAGAACGGGGTTGACCTGCTGATGAAGTACATCTACAAAGGCTTTGAGAGCCCCTCTGACAACAGCAGTGCTGTGCTGCTGCAGTGGCATGAGAAGGTGTGTTTGCAGGGTGTGCTCTTGTGTGAGGGCGTTCTTGGGTCTGGGGCATGCTCACCAAGCCTAGTAAAACTGAAATGTCACGTCTCATGCTCTGAGAGGTCCTGCCAGCTCTCGTGCCTGTTCCCGATTCCTTGAGTAGACATTCTGCAGCTAAAGTTGGGGTTTATGTTAGATTGAGGGATACAAAACCCTTCAGTCCAGTGATTCATGTGGATGGAAGTAGAATTTCCTTCCCAGAGGGAAGCAAAATTTGCAGCTTAGAAATAAAAGCTTGTTAAATAACTGCCTTCAAAGCAAACATGGTCCTTGTTCCCTGGCACCCCGAGTTTAAGTGCAGTTTTGGTCTCTGCTGTACAAACCAGGTGCAGACAGGCTGGAAAGTGTACAGAAAACTGGTACCCCTGCCATGGGAGGAAATGCTGAGAGCGCTGCGTTTGTTCAGCCTTGGAAAGAGGAAGCTTAGGGGAGACCTTATTACCAGGGTCCAATACATAAAGGGTTGCCACCAGGAGGATGGATACTCCCTCTGTAAAAGAAGCCCCATGGGAAAAACAAGGGGTTGATGGGTAACAAGTTACTGCTGGGAAGATTCTGATTTGACTCCAGAAGAAAAGTTTCTCCATGAGAACAGTCAGACATTGGAATCATTTCCCAAGGGAAGCAGTGGATTCCCCTACATTGGTCAGTTCTAAGACTCAGCTTGACAGGGTGCTGGGCCAGCTCATTTCAACTACACTATCACCTAGAAAGGTTGGACCAGATGATCCTTGGGGTCCCTTCCAACCTGGCTTCCTGTGATTCTGTGTGATTTACAACGTAAAAGGCAGGGAAATACTCATCTGAAACATAGTCAGGAAGGTTTTCTGGTCAGTGGTTTCAGCTTGCAGTTACCCTGACCTGGGGTAATTCCCATGTTTCTGTTCCCAGGCGCTGGCTGCTGGAGGAGTGGGGTCCATCGTGCGTGTTCTGACTGCCAGGAAAACGGTTTAAATCCAGCAACAAGCAGCTGTCTGCCCTCCAGGGCCTGGGAAGTGCTGGTGCAAACCCCAGACCACCAAATGCCGTTGCTGCCCCGTGGACAGTGCCTGTCTCTCAGCTTGCCTTCTTGCTGCTGCTTTCATACCTGACCAGTAATGCATATCGTGATCTCTTCTTATGTTTTTGTGGTTAAATTCTGGAAAATTATGAAGGTGCAATTTTGTTTCTAACAGGAATATTTGGGACTGGTGAACATTTCAGTGACAGCATCTAGCAACAGTCACAGCTTTGTCTTTAGGGTGATTGGCATTTGTGTGTAATTATGGCTGATTACAACCTGACTTTCCAAGTAAGTGCTGAGGGACTGAGGGCGATGTCCTAATTCTTTCTGCTAGCCAAGCTGTGTTTTGCCCTAAGATCTATATTTGAGAAGTGAGGCAGCTATTAACATAGGTAATGGGACCATGCTTCCTTTGGTGAACCTCTGAACCTACTGCCTTGAAAAGCCTTGAACAGGACAGCAAGCAAAAACTTTCTGACCCCAATTATCATTCCCGAGAGCTTACCCTCACATCTCACAGCCTGCTCAGGTTCCTTATGATGAGTCAGGTCTGCAGCAGGGAGGTCATGAAATTGTCCATCGTGCAGTTGGGATGATAGAACTTAAAAGGTCCATTTATGCTGGAGCCAAGCCAGTGGGAGCAAAGATCCTGAAATGAAGGAAAAGCAACTTTCACACAGCAAATCCCCTCTCAGCAACTTGAAAGAGGTTTAATTTTGTCAAGCACAATGAAGAGGCTGCTTGGGGCAATGTGAGAAACACTTACTGGTGTTCTCTTGGTCCTTGCAGAGCTCCCATATTTTGTT
Organism: Dryobates pubescens; assembly: GCF_014839835.1. Classification (NCBI taxonomy): domain Eukaryota; kingdom Metazoa; phylum Chordata; class Aves; order Piciformes; family Picidae; genus Dryobates; species Dryobates pubescens. The sequence continues at coordinate 13,434,621 of NC_071622.1, read as the reverse complement.
TCCTAGTGTCTTAAGGGACACCAGAGAGTTCACATTGCTGTTGGGTTGAGCCACAACATGTTAGCTAGTGGGCACATCAGGTTCCAAAATACAGAGGAGTATCTCACAAAGAATTGGAAAAGGCCAGCACATCCCAGACCTCAGGTCACTGTTGATGGTTTAGGGCCAGGACTAAAACACATATTTTCCATTCACCATTTTACTGCAGTTCACTTGTGTAAAACTGTTGGGGAACTTGTGAAATCTTTGCTGTTTTTTGATACCTGCTTTTTTGTTTTTGTAAAAATAACAAAGACCAGACAATAAATTGTTGCTGAGTATTTACCTGGTATCTGAAGTGCCTTCAGGTTAACTATGGGACTGACCATTTTCAGCAGGCTGCTGCTCCAGGATGGACAACACTGGAAAACAAAGCCCTAAAACATTATTTTTCTTGCTTTCTAGCTCTTATTTGTAGCTGTAAGTAATAGTGACAGGTGGACAGCTTCCTCCAACTGAAAGATCTGTGATTTACCCAAGGAGGTGGCGGAGTCACCATCCCTGGAGGTGTTCAAGAAATAACATGGGCATGGCACTGTGGAACTTGGTTTAGTGGCCATGGCAGTGTTAGTTTGACAGTTAGACTTGATGTTCTTAGAGGTCTTTCCCAACCAAAGCAATTCTATGATTTAAAGAACAGTATGTTCCAAACCAGGACTACTAGAGATGTCTCTGCCTACGCTAAAATTGTAGCCAGAAAACAGGATCCTCACAACCATTAATGCCAGAATTAATTAACTGGCATAAATGTTAGATGCTTTCTCAAGAACAAAGGAAGGAGAAGGGTAATGATCTATGCAGGGTGGTTGTGGAGCAACACTCCTGATTTCACAGTGGGCTTTTGGTTTGTCTGTCTGCCTGCCCCAGCTCCAAGATGAAACATGTATTTGTTGGGTTTAATGACTGAAGCACAGATACAGTGCTGGGCTTGTCCTGTGGGTGGGGTGACTGCATGTGCCTGCGTCATCGCTAATGGCACGCACACTCAGCTTGAACTCCTGAAGGGCTGAGTCTACAGAAACCAGGTGTGGGGCACTCCAAAGGCACTTCATTACAAACTAGAACACAAGAGATTTCACTTCAGGAAAAGCTTCTTTGCTGTGAGGGTGCTGGAGCCCTGACCCAGGCTGCACAGAGAGGTTGTGGAGTCTCCTTCCCTGCAGAGATTGCACATCTACCTGGACGCTGTAATCCTGGGCAACCTGCTCTGTGCGATCCTGCTTTAGCAGGCAGGTCAGACCTCTGAGGATCCAGAGGTCCCTTCCAACCTCTGCTATGCTGGGATTCTGTGATGACCCAAGTCATCCCTTTGGAAAAGTGGAACTAGTGCCTTCAGAGAGCTTTGACCAAAGCATTCCCAATGCACTGTGTTCACTCAGGAGTCAGTAAGACCACTTCACTGAAGCCTTTTTAACCTCCATCCCACCTCTTCCTCCCCTAGTTTCCCCAGGACAGTTCAAGACCTGTACAGTTGCTGCTGCCACTTGTGGTGGATACAAGCAGAATGGTACCTCTCCACAGGACAGCAGACCCCTGTCACCTGCCACCGCTCACTCACCCAGGGTGCCCATGTCCTTCGTGGCCTCAGCACAGACAAGAGCCAGTGTGGTGACCCCTCAACTGCTTGGTGCCTTCCCTACCTTTCTTCCCAGGGTGCTTTTTCTCACTTACCTTCTTCAGAAGAACAACCAGAGGCACTGGGCACGCAAGGTGGAAGACATGGTCCTGATGCAAAGACCACGAAAAAGGTCCAGGTTTCAACCACGCATACCACCACGCCTTGGCCTCCTGGGCATGTGTAGGGATGGCTCTGTCCTTGTAACTCTCCTGGGGATTGTTTGGCTTTTCTGTGTCTTTCTGTTCATCCAAATCTGGTTAAGACTCCAATCAATCCTCATTTAAAAAAGAAATAACTGATAAATTACTCTTTGTAACCCTGTTGTATAAATGTATTGTTTACAAATGCATTGAATGATTAAATGTATTAAAGAATATTCAAAATAACAAGAATTAATAAAATTAACCAAATCCTACGAGGAATGGCTGAAGGAACTGGGGTGGTTCAGCCTGGAGAAAGGCTGAGGGGACACCACATTGGTTTCTACAGCTCCCTGAAAGGAGGTTGGAGCCAGGTGGGGGGTTGGTCTCTTCTCCCAAGGAACAAATGATAGGACAAGAGGGAATGTCCTCAGATTGCTCCAGGGGAGGTTTAGTTTGGACATTAGGAACAAATTCTTCCCCAGAAGGGTTGTCAAAGCCTGTTCAGAGCAGTGGTGAAGTCCCCATCCCTGGAGGGATTTCAAAGTCATATAGATATGGTGCTGAGAGACATAACTTAGTAGTGGCCTGGCAGTGCTGGGTTTGTGGCTGGACTTGATGACTGTAAAGGTCTCTTCCAACCAAAATCATTCTGTGATTCTATGTTTTTACAATGAAAAGCTGTAATGCCAGATAAATTAAAAGTATTTTCCAAAACAATTGCTGTTGAAGCAGGTCAGCTACCTCTAGATGGCATTAGATAAATGGAGGCAACCAGATGAGCCATCCTAAGAGGTTCAGCAGCTTCCCCTTGGCCAGGCTACGATGTATTTAGAACCATTTACACAATAGATACACCTGCATTCAGGGATCTGCAGGAGGGCATCTCTCCTGATACCTGGGTGACATGAATCTGAAAAGTAAATCTAGTTTTAAACCAAATTAGCTTCTTTCCTCCAAATCCTTCCTTGTTCAGTCTCATGGACCACACAAATACCACAAGCATCCCAGCAGGCACATGGCAGAGGACAGCAGGTGATCAAGGCACAGTCAAAATCCACCATCATGGCGTTCACAGGAGCTTGTGGGGATGGGACCAGCCTGTAGGATGGAGAGAGCTTCACATGGGAATCACCTCCAGACAGAATCTGTCTTGTAGCAGTTGGGGCTGGTGGAGGCCACCCTCAGCTCCCAAACCCAACTTGTTTCCAACAAGAGCAAACATTAGCATACGCCCAGGCACAGGAGGTGTTCTAATCCTTTGAGTAATATGGCACAACAGGTTTCTAGGTCAGAGAAAGATGATAGGCAGGGAAGGAAAAAACATTCCAAAAAATCCTCAATTTTGCAACCCACATTTCCCTTCCTATTACAAGAAGGAAGCCTTCACTGAAAAATACTTCACATGCTGACTGGACCTACTCGAAGAGGACCAGCATTTGCAGAGCTCTCTAGGAAGGCTCAGTGCTTCTGAGCTTGGCTTGCAAACCTCCCACCACTGCTTCAACTTGTATAGAGCATGTGGCAAAAGTACCTTACCAGTCACATCCTGCTTTTGTAACAGCCAAGAGAAGCTGCTGGCCTCCTGCTGCCCCAGGCTACAGCTCCAGCTAAGCCCTGGCCTCCAAGTCATCCATCACTTGGCCAAAGAGTTCCTTCAGGCTCCTACTTTGCTCCCTGCCACCACCTAGGGCTATGAGGATGATTAAGGGACAGAAACTTCTGTCTGATGAGTAAAGGCTGAGAGACCTGGGGCTGTTTAGTCTGGATAAGGGAAGACTGAGGGAAGATCTTATTAATGTTGATACATATCTGAAGGGTGGGTGTCAAGAAGTGGGGGCAAGTCTCTTTTCAGTGTTGTCCTGTGATAGGACAAGGAGCAGCAGGCAAACTGGAACCCAGAAAGTTCCGCTTCAGCAGGAGGAGAAACTTCTCTATTGTGAGGGTGCTGAAGCACTGAAACAGGCTGTCTGGAGAGCTTGTACAGTCTCCTTCCCTGGTTGGCCTGCAATAGGTGATCCTGCTTTGGCAGCAGGGTTGGACTTGATCTCCAGAGGTCCCTTCCAACCCCTCCCATTCTATGACTGTGATTTAGGGAATGAGCCCTGCTATGCAAAGTGAAAAGTGACTGCTGCACCTTTGCTGGATTTGGGGCATTCCTACTTATTTCTTACCCATCTCTTGGCAATCTGCATCTGTGCTGGACTCCATGAATCTCTCATGAGAAATGCCACCATCTTCATTACCCACTTCCTCTTGGCCTTGACTGTAGAAGAAAAGAGTTTGCCAACTAAATAACTTGGAAAGATAATGGGGAACAAGAGACTGACTGACTAGAAGGGGTTTGTTTATCACAGCTTTGAAATTGCCTAAATGTGACCTTAAAAAACCCAAGCAGATGAGCTGCTCTGAGCACCTGCAATGCTTACAGTTGGCAGATCCCATCTTGCTGTGAAAGGCCAGGGTTAAAAAACAACACTTGGCTTAGGGGTGATCTCACATCCCCCTCCAGCTCACCTTGTACCAGTTTTGGGATCATCCTGATCCCACCAGTGTGCCTGTTCAGATAATTAAATGGCTAAAAATGACCATAGAATACTACAGTAAGGTGAACCAATTCCCATGAGATGGAGCCTCCCTCAAAGGGATGAGAAAAGGCAGCTCAGTGGGGTGTTTTCATGCTCACCATGCTCCCACCCTTTGGTGTCACTTTGACTGGCTTCATTTCCCTCTGCTGTTCTGGAGGTCAGAGAGTCTCTTCCATGCTCCTGTTGGAAGCCCTGGAAGCCATCTGGGTGCAAGGGGATGCCAAGGGCACGGTTACAACTGGAGAACCAAACAGAGCACAAGGTTCAGGGGTGGAGCACAAGGTTCAGGAGTGCTCAGTCCTACTCTTACTGAAAACTAAGCTCTTCAGCAGCTCGGGCTTCTTCCCAAGCAGAAGTCAAAGTTTCCTCCATGGTCTCCCTCCTGCTGTGTCATTTGCTGAGGAAGCATGAGTAAGTGCACAAGGGACAGGGCTTGCTGACACATCTTGTGCATCACATCACTGGTACATGAGGCACAGTCAAACAGACTTCCAAAACTACTTAGGATCACATGTGGAATGCTCAGCTCCAAACCTTCTGAGTCAGCAGGTCAGATCCCCTGCCATCACTGCCTCTGTGGGTCCTCTCAGCAGCACTCCAGAACCATTTATGCTCCACCGGCCACAAAAGCCCTCAACAAAAGTGATGTTGGGCTGAGGGCGAGTTACCACCACTGCTGGGGCTCAGTGTGATACGGTCACTGGCCCCTGAAGCCCCATCCTTCAGCAACTCCATGTACCCTCAGCAGTGTAGCTCCTCACTGGGGCAGTGCAGTGGGAGATAGACAGGACAAAAGGTTGTGACTTTGACTGTACCATGCCTTCCTGCTCAAGCAGCACAGCTGCTGGCAGGAGGTGATTGCAGGAACCATTGAGCAACTGTTTTCATTGAAGACCACACTTTGGAGGCCACAAGGAGCTTGGCTACAGTGCTCACCCTTTGCAACCCTAAATTAAGCTTGGCAAGCTTAAATTTGACCTGGCCAACCATCCAGCCAACAACATCCATGGCTTTTCATGAAAAGCCCAGAGAAGCAAAACCATAAGAGGTGAGGAGTGGCTGCCAGAGAGGACCCAGTGTGCACAGCCTCTCAGCGTGGAAACCCACCGCAGCCTCTGCCCCACTTCCCCATTCCGGGGCCACGTTTCACTGACGTTGAGTGAGGCCACTTCCTGCCAGCTTTGCGACATGGGCAGAAGTAGTACAGGCAGAAGGGAGCTAGAGAAAGGCTGCGCAACACCACAAGGAAGAACGAGGAGAGAGGCAAGCCCCGCGACGCGGCTGTGGACCTCAGGTCCTGCTCCCACCACACCATGTCCCTGGTGGAGACGATCCGGCTGTGGCAAGAAGGGGTGTGTGCAGCAGACGGCAAGGAGTGGAGGGCAGCCCTGGAAGCTTTCACAGCTGTTCAGAACCCCCCTGCCAAAATCTGCTTTAACATTGGCTGCGTCCACCTTGTTCTGGGGAACCTGGCTGAGGCAGAGGAGGTAAGGTACAGCCCTTGGGGGTCACTACTCCTGCTTGCATACCTGCCAAACAGATGGACTCAGTGGGGAAGGGAGGAACTGAGGGTCATGTTGTGACCAGGGGAAGGATCTGGGGCCTTTTGAAGCTCGGATGAAATGTGACATTCCTGGGCTGTTCCTGCTGAACCTGTTTGCCAGTGAACCACAGAATTGTTTTGGTTGGAAAAGACCTCCAAGATCATCAAATCAGAGGTGAAGCATCAGATGAGGTCAGCTTGCTGCTCTCCCTCTCTCTTTACAAGAGGTGGCTGTGGAGGCACTAAGATGCTGAGTGAACAGTGGCAGATGGTTCCAGCTCAAAAAAGATTAGAAGCCTGGTAGAGGTTCCACCACCCAGTGCCCAGCACTGCAGGGAGACAGCCCAACTTAGGTCACTTGTCTAAAGCAGGACAGATAAAACCACTCTTCAGCCTCAGATTTTTCAAAGTCCTCCCTTTTTACCTCTTTTTTACCCCTTCCCTACCTCCATGCAGGCTTTCACCCGGAGCATTGGCTGTGACAAGCATCTGGCCGTGGCTTATTTCCAGCGGGCGACTGTATTTTGCCGGAGGCAGAAGTGAGTGGAAAGGTTTAAAGTTTCATTCTTGCCCCTTGTGGAGATGCCAGCCTGCAGCTGAGGACGGTCCCAGGCAGGTTGGCAGCCCAGGGGCTAAACTGCAACCCTTTGAGGTAAACCAGGCTTCTGTTGGTCAGCAAGGTTGGATGAACACCAGCCTTGGAGCATTTCCACTCCTCATAAGGTATCTGAAACCAGTGCAAGGAGATAGGAGAGACCCAGCTAAACTCACACAAGCTTGCTTAAAGAATTAGAGGCAGGCAGATTGGCACCATGAGGTGGTGACACTCTTGTCCTCTCCTCCCCAGCCATGAAAAGGCGATTGAAGACTTTAAAGAAGCACTGGCCCAGCTGCGAGGCAACCAGCTCATCGACTACAAGATCCTGGGCTTGCGGTACAGGCTCTTTGCTTGTGAGGTAAGGAAGACCTGACCAGTTGTTTTGGTCCCAAAGGTCTGTTCACCAGCTCAAGAAACCTAAGGAGAAGACAGCCAACCTCTCTTTGTACCTTGCAACAACCAAGAGAAGTGGTGCAGTGCCACCACCCACCTGCCAGTGAGTTCTCAGAGTTCATTCCCTTGCTCCCATCCCTCTGGCAGATACTCTACAACATCGCACTGGTGTATGCCACGATGGAGGACTGGAAGAGAGCTGAGGAGCACCTGACACTGGCCATGAACTTGAAGAGCGAGCCCCAGCACAACAAGATTGACAGGGCAATGGAAGCCATCCTGGTATGGAAGAGCAGGTCTTACAGTTGCCATGCTTGCTCATGGCAGCCCCACATCGAGAAGGGAGATGATCTCAGTGATAGAGACCACCTTGTAGGTGCATCTTTAGCAGAGCAGGAGTAAAATGCGGTGGGATGAATAAAATGTGGGTGTCATAGTGACACATGAGTTGGTGGGAAGAACTTTGGGTCACTTGTGAGGCAGTTGATTGTTGAATGGAATGAACCATGTCAGGGCCAGGGTTGGGCTGTCAAGGTGGCATTTTGGCTTTATGGAACAAAATCTTAATCCCAGAGGGGTTAGAAGGAAGGGGACATTAAGCAGTCCCTGATCTCACCTCTGAAGAGCACTATGATTCCTCTCTACTACAGAAGCAGAAGGTCTGTGAGCTGGTAGCCATTCCTGTGGGGAAGCTGTTTAGACCAAATGAAAAGCAAGTGGCTCAGCTGGAGAAGAAGGACTACTTGGGAAAGGCCACGGTAAGAAAGAAAGATCTTATTTATTCAGGCCAAGCCTGTGGGCTGAGGAGAGCTGCTAACCACCCTCTCACCACCCCTATGAGTTGCTACCTCGTGGGCAACCAGAGATGTGGAGCTGGTCCATGCCTCTGGGATCTCTTCAGGCATGGGTGGAGGAATGGAACATAGGGTTTCACGGGGAATAGGGACTCTGCAAGAATAGAGGAGCTAAAGGGATGTTTCAGCAGAGCATGGCCTATTTTCAGTTCCTCTCCTTAGTAAGACAATGAGGGACAGTCAGTCATCAATGAGCTGGAAATGTCCCACTGGAGCTTCAACTCTAGCCAAGATTTCTTTGGGGAGGGAAACATAAGTTATTCAACACCTGACACCCACAAATGACCTCCAGCTTTCCCCCTACTCCATCTGAAAGGGACTTTTCTGCTCAGATCAGTGAGCAAGCTTTTTTTTTTAACCCAGCAGTGTTAGGTCACCACTAAACCATGTCCCTCAGCACCACATCTACATGGCTTTTCAATCCCTCCAGGGATGAGGACTCCACTACTACTCCAGACAGCCTATTTCAGGGCTTGACAACCCTTTTGGGGAAGAAATTGTTCCTCATGTCCAACCTAAATCTCCCCCGGCACAACCTGAGGCCTCTTGTCATATCACTTGTTACTTGGGAGAAGAGACCAACTTTCACCTGGATCCAACCTCCTTTTCTCCAGGCAGAACAACCCCAGTTCCCTCAGCTGCTCTTTATCAGGCTTGTTCTCTAGACCCTTCAGCAGTTTTCTTGCCCTTCTCTGGACATTTTCTAGTACCTGAATCAGATGACTGAGAGCCAAGCAGCAGCTCAGGTGTCAGTCAGCTGGAGCTGGATGCTTTGGCTCCCATCACTATTTGTCATTAAAACATGAAGAGAAACTTTGAGGCTATAATGGCTGCAACTACAGTAACAGTGAGGCTAAGAGCTTAGAACTTACCATGGCTGAGAGGTGAATCCCTTGAACCTGAAGCATCCTGAAGAACTTGGCTTGGCAACAGCACAGGATGAGGGTAGACATCAAAAGCCTAAGAGAGGTCTACATGAATCAAGTCACTGCCTGTCTGTCTTTGGCTCTAGGTGGTGGCATCTGTGGTGGACAAGGATGACTTTTCAGGCTTTGCTCCGCTCCAACCACCGGTAAGGCACCATCAGTGAGCAGCATCCTTGCCAAAAGTTCAGGAGGATGTGGGGATGGGTATCATCTCCATCTTGCTCAGAGCTCCAGCTTACAGTGGGAAGCTAACAGCAGCATCAACACTGTGAACTTTCTGCTACTGCCATGGTGAGGAGGTGGATGCTGCCCACACATCTCAGATGCTCTCTACATCACTGGAGAGTGGAGTCCACACCTATGACTGTGGTTGAGGTTAAGCTGGTTCCTTGAACAGGGAAGTAGGGGCCTGGTGGTACATCCTCTGGCCCTGCCATTGCTGTGGACTGACAGCTTTTGATGGGGTGCAGTCTCAGACCCTCCTGCAAGAGCTCATTGTTTCTAGTAGCTTCTTCAGAGTGATCCTGAATCCACCAGAAACCTTAAATTACTTTGGCAGGAGAGACCATAAAGGACAACGATGGCAGGAGGGGATTTTACAAGAGTGATGGGAAGATACAGGGGGACACAACTTAGTTTAAACCAGCTGATCTCAAACCCTGGATCTCAGCCCTCTGTGAGTTGAAATCAAAATCATGAGTGAAGCCAGGCCTGTGCCTCTGAAAACCAACTAGAGGGGGAAGAATGAGGAAACTGCTCCTCAGAAGGAGCAACACCACTGATAATCCTCATGGCACAAAAGGCAGTTGCTTTATGCATCTGGGTGGCAGAGAGATGAAAACTTATCACAGCCAGCTGCAAAGCAGCAGACCCCTCCCTTTAGATCCTCTGACCTGACACCAGCCCAGGGAGGAAGGAAGCATGTAGGGGTGATGGCAGGCATGGTAGAAGGCTGCAGGACACACCTGCAAAGCAAGTGAAATCCTCCTACTGGTGATTCCATTGTTTTCTTGTTGGCAGGCCTCTGGTCCTCCCCCAAGGCCCAAGACTCCAGAAATCCTCAGGTAAGTTGGATGTAGCATAGACAATGCTGCTCAACCAAGCAGCCAGGTCCAACCTCATCATGTACCACTGAAGCTGAGCTTTCAGCCACCACCCAAAACTCAGGGGAATGGATGATAGAAACAAGGAGGTAGAGGGTTCCCCCCACAAAGTAAACTGACCACGTTGCCCACCTTCCTGAGCTGTCCTCTGCCCCTGCCCCCAGGGCCCTGCAAGGGCAGCCACACCGTGTCCTGTTCGAGTTCATCCCTGAGACTGCCGAAGAGCTGCAGGTCCTGCCAGGAAACATTGTCTTTGTCCTGAAGAAAGAGAAGGACAACTGGGCTACAGTGATGTTCAATGGAAAGGTACCAGGGCTGTGCTTGGCAGGAGAGGGCAGATGATGGGGTGGACACTGTAAGGTTCTACAGAGAACTTGCAAGGCAAAGCCTCGCATCAGCAACTAAGCAAACTTCTGGCTTAAGACCCTTCTGTCCACCTTGGCTCAGGCCACAGGTTTTGGTAAAACCTATCCAACCTTCAGCAACTAACCTTCAAGCCTCAGGGACTCTCCTGGGTTCAGGGCAGGGTGTGGACAAGCTCAGCTGCATCCTCCAGCAGTGGGTTGCCTCCTTGCCAAGAAATCCCCAGTTGTCTCCTTCCCCCACAGAAAGGGATCGTCCCCTGCAACTTCCTCGAGCCCGTGGAGCTCCAGAACAAGCTGCATATTCAGGTGAGGAGGCCCTGGAGGACAGACTGTGTCGTGGGAAGGGCAAATCTCCACACATTCACCCACCACATGTTGCAGGCCTTCCAGCAGGTCCCATACCTGCAAATCCCTCCACTTTGTAATGCTGGGGTTGGGTCTTCTGCCTGGTGGTCATTCAACATGAGGTCAGAGCCTGGCAAAATCAGTGCAGATGCCATGTGTGCCCCACCAGATGGTGGCTGGCAATGCCTGGGACATCAGGAGCGGTGAAGTTGACACTCCCCAACTCAAAACCCAACGGCCCTTGGGAAAACCGGGAGGGGAGGTTCCACAAGGCAGCAGCATCCCAGCTCCCTTAGGAAGGGAGGATTGACATCACTACCTTCTTCCCTTCTGGCACAGGAAGAAGCCTCTCTTGAAGCAGAGATCCCAGAGTCTCCCAGCTCTGCCACTCCAGAGAAGCCACGGAGGCCAGCACCGGGTCAGTGAGAGGAAGCTGAAGGGAAAGGAGTGTGCTAGGGAAGAGACCACTGGCAGCAGGCTGGAGATGGTTTCCTTAGTGTTGTGCCCTTAGGCTTTGACACCAGGGCTAGAGCTCTTCTCCATCTTGGTCCTGGGCATACTTGTGGTCATGGATGGAGAGAGATTAAAGCAGGAGGCAGAGACAGCAACTGCAGTGCTCTGGAAGGAGTGAACTAGAGCACCTGGATCTCTGAGTACACCAAGACCTTTTGTGCTCTTAGCTCAGCAACTAGTAGGAAAAAGGGCCTGGGGACAGGAGTGGGGCAAGTGACCCAGCTTGTCCAAGTCTTGGAGCAGAAGGTTCCTTACCAGCTTCTCCTTAGAGCAAGGCATCTGAGACTATTTTAGTCTTGCTGTGACTGGGCTGGTTTCGAAGGCACTGTGGTTGCCCTGGGAAGGTGATTCATGGCTGATGCTACCCAAAGTGCCATGTCCCAGGCCTGGAATAGGGATGGTACCACCAGGGTACCATCACCCCACAAAGGCACCATATCACCTCCACAACTGGTTTAGGATGCTGGGAAGTCAAAACAAGGCTCTGCTGCCTCCTTCCCTGGGAATTCTCAGGTGCACAATCCAAAACTGTGGTTTGAAACTAGGGAGCACCTGTGGGGGGAAGAAGCATTGTGTGCCATCCTCATATCTCATGGTGCTTGGAGCTTGGTAGGAGCCTGCAGCTGAGCTGAGCTCCACACTGCTGCAGGATAAGCCCATTTGCAATAGAAAATACCACTGTGCAGAGACCATACTGCACAAGTGCTGACCTGCTGCAGTGTGTTCTGGATATCAATGGATAGCCTAGCAAAAAATCAGAATATATGGACAACCAATTGCCAAGCCTTGTGATGGGCTTGAGGCAGCTGGCAGAGGGAAAAGTGGACCAAAATACAGCTAATGCCAGCATAGGGCTCATGTCCCAGGCAGAAGCAGTCTAGTGGTAAAGTTCAGGGAGATGGTGGCTGTGGCTCATGGGAGTTAAGGGGCAAACAGGTCAGGGGCCAAACAGCCTCAGAGAGTATCTTTATGGCACCAAAAGCCATTACAAATATAGCAGTGGGACTGCATATTGCAAGGCAGCTCTAGCCCTTGCTATAACAAGTACAGTTGTGCCCAAGCAGTGACAAAATGAAGGCCTGCATGAAACTACTCTGACTGGAGATCTGAATTCAGCTTCACAATCCTGACAGAGGACAGCAATTGCTTTTGGTGAGGACCTAGGAAGATCAGAGCTCAGCAGCAGCAGCTTTTGGTTTGGTTTTTCTTTTTAACTCCACCCAGGAAAGGCCTCTGACTCCTAAAGCTCCTGTCCCTGTAAGAGGGAAGTCAGAGTCCAAGCCTCTGCTTGATGGTTCTACCTAAATCTTATGGATGAAACCCGTGGCAGCTGCTGCTGCAGCCTTTCAAAGGACCACTGCTGGCTCCAGGGTTGGTTCTGTTGCTGCAGATAATGATGGGTGCTGAGAAGGGTTGCAGAAGATCTGGATGTGTTTAGGCACAAAGCAGCAGTGCTTACCTTGTCTCACTTGCTAAGCCACCCTTTTCTTCCTCCACAGACTATGTTCCTGCTACTGTGACACAGCCGAGAGACACAGCAAAGGTAACATCCTGTGAGCACAGACCCCAAGGTCCTGTTGGTGTTACAGATCTGCATTTGTGGCATGTTGAAAGGTGATGGCATGCCTGGCAAGCACCACAGCCCTCAAGTGTTTGAGGTTTTCACCATTCAGGAGCAGAATGACAGGGCTAGGGGCCATCAGGATCCAGCCAGATGACTAAGGCTGCTTTTATAGGAGTTGTCTTCCAGGGCCAGTCTTTGGTGGACCCAGAACTGTCAGCAGAGCCCTTGTATGACTATCATCTTGGTTGACTTGTAGCACTGAAGAAGGGCAAAAATAGGAGAGAGCCTGGCTGTAATGGCATGTGCTCCTAGGCAGGGTCAGCACTGGGGAGAGAGGTGGAAAAACACAATAGTCTCAACTCAAAAATAAAGCAAGAAATGAGGAGGTCAGGATGGCCAAACCTTGAATTTGGTCACCACAGCTTGGGTGACCCAACTGCTGACCTACCCTGAGGGAAGTACCAAGAGCTGCACATGCTAGAAGCATGGAATGGTTTTGGTTGGAAGAGAACTTTAAGATCATCAAGCCAGTACTGCCTGGTCATGCCTGGAGATATCTCCCTGACCAGCAGCCAGCTGATGCCTCACAGCTCAGCTCTGACTCACACAACTGCTGTTTCCACATCCTTGTCCCTCTCCCTACCCTCAACCACAAGCTCTGATATCCAACTTACCACTGGCAGGAGGCTGAATCCACCATCACCAGCCCTCACATCCTCAAGGTGCACTACAAATACACAGTGGCCCTGCAAGTCAAGCCAGACTTCTCTTACACAGAGCTCCTGGAGAAGGTTTGCAAGAAACTGGAGCTCCAACCTGAGCACACACAGCTGAGGTGAGGTGCTGGCTGTGGCATGGAGCAACAGCCACGTTCTCAGGGCTCCCCACCCTTACCTCATGTCCTCTGCACACCCAGGTATAAGCCTGTGGAGAGCCAAGCGCTGGTGACTCTGAGCACAGAGAACCTGGAGATGGCTTGGAGCCAAAGCAAGGACAACTGTCTGACAGTCTGGTGTGACAGCACAGAGGTCAGTGACAGCAAGCTGTAGCAACCACTTCTGATGCCCACTCCTGGTATTTGCTTTCCCTACTGTAAGTGCAGGCTTGTGGCTTTCAAAGCAAGCCAGTGACCTCTTGAAAGGCAGAGGAGCAGAGAGTGGGTGAAGAAGAGAAGCAGAACTTGAGTCTCTTACCCTGGTACAAAAGAAAAGAAGCTGAAAGCTGTTATTTCCTGCCCTAGGGAGAGGGTTTTTTAGTGGACAGCAAACCAGAGGAGTCACTGCAGGAAGCAACACCAGAGGAGGTGGGACAAACCCAAGTTATAGCACAGTACAATTATGAAGCCACTCAACCTGAAGACCTGGAGTTTCAGGCAGGAGATGTGATACTTGTTTTATCCAAAGGTAATCATGCTCCATCAGGGGAGGGGAGGGGAGGGGAGGGGAGGGGAGGGGAGGGGAGGGGAGGGGAGGGGAGGGGAGGGGAGGGGAGGGGAGGGGAGGGGAGGGGAGGGGAGGGGAGGGGAGGGGAGGGGAGGGGAGGGGAGGGGAGGGGAGGGGAGGGGAGGGGAGGGGAGGGGAGGGGAGGGGAGGGGAGGGGAGGGGAGGGGAGGGGAGGGGAGGGGACTCCCAGCTCTGGTGAGAGCATGGGTGTGACTATAAGATGCTAAGCACCTGCAGCAACTGCTGCTCACTCAGTGGATCCTACTTTCCCCTTCACTGCTGAGTGTTTCTCACTAAATGGTTGGTTCTGAGCTCGTGTGCATGTGGAAGTTACTGTGCTCCTGTATACCCCTGGCGTGCAAAAGCGGCGTCTATTTTATCTTCCAGTGAATGAAGACTGGTTAGAAGGCCAATGCAATGGGAAGATAGGCATCTTCCCATCTGCTTTTGTTCAAAGGTCTAACACTAAAGACCTTGAGATGTGATTTCAGAAGAGCTTAAAGTCATGGACAGAAATGAAGAACTCAGCTGTTGCAATCACCAAGTTTCCATATTAATCACTGCATGACAATGAGTGTTCAATAGAATTGCTACTCCTAGTAAAAGCTTTATTTGTGCTGTTACCCATTGCACTGTTCTCTAAAGCAGCTGCTTAGTAAAAAGCTGTTAATTGGGTTGCTGTTAGGAATATATCCAGTCCTAAAAGCAAGCACAGCCAAGAGGTATGTTCTGTCCCACCTGGTCTATCACACAGAATGGTGGGGGTTGGAAGGGACCTCTGGAGATCATCCAGTCCAACCCCCCTGCTAAAGCAGGGTCACCCACAGCAAGTTGCCCAGGATCAGTGTCCAGGTGGGTCTGGAATCTCTCCAGAGAAGACTCCACACCCTCTCTGGGCAGCCTGTTCTTAACACAGCTTTTACACACACATCCTAGCAGCTGGGGAAACCCATAAGGGTGGTGCCACTTGAATGTACAGCCCTGTCAACAGAGCCAGCAGAGGAACTGGCTTCCAAGAAGCTACAGACCAGGAAGGGCTGAACAGCTTTTGCTTGCTTAAAGCATTACAGAATTCCAGCCTGGTGGGGGTCTGAAGGAACCTCTGGAGATCATCTAGCCCAACCCTGCTGCTAATGCAGGCTCATCACAGCAGGTTACTGCCAACCGTATCACCTCACCCTGCGCCGACAGACAGCTGGCTTCCAAACACAGTGACACCAACTCCTCCAGCAATCAAACTGCACACATTTTTTCATCTTTGGGAGCAGGTCACACAGAAATTAAATTGTCCCCAGTATAAATGCCTGCACAATTCTGATGGCCTCTCCCTATCCAAGAGGTTTGCTCCCCTCTGCCTTTGCTGCTAATTTCACAGCATTTCCACTTCCCCAGCTGCTCCTTCTGATATTTAAAAATTATCTGCCCTGCTCCTGCCCCTTTATTGTTACAGGAACCTATTCTGAAGTTACCTGGATACAATGAATGCCTCTTGTTTCAAAACCAGAATATTGCTGTAGCTTTCTATGTTCATAGAATGGTTTGGGTTCCAGACCCACCCCAGCCCACCATGGGCAGGGACACCTTCCACTACACCAGGTTTCTTAAAGCCTCATCCAACCTGGCCCTGAACACCTCCAGGGAGGGGCATCCATGATTTCCCTGGAAAATCTGTTGCAATGTCTCATCACCATCACTGGAAAGAATTTCTTCCTGATGTCCAGTCTAAATCTGCCTACTTCAAGCTTCAATCCATTCCCCTTCACCCTACCACTACAAGCCCTTGTAAAAAGTCCCTCCCCAGCTTTCTTGTAGGCCCCCGTTGGGTTCTGGAACACATTTCTTGAACACATTTGAAGCATGCTGCTTAAAAATTATCCTAGATAAATTGTCACTGGCTTGGAAGGGACCTTTTAAGGTCATCTAGACCCATCTCCTGCAGTAAGCAGGGACATTCCCAACTAGGTCAGGCTGCTCAGAGCTCCATCAAACCTGATGTTGAATGTCTCCAGAGATCCAGATCTGTTTATCTGCAAGCAGGCCAACAGAAGAAGGATCCATGTCCTCCAGCTCCCAGTGCTTGCGCTCTAATGGGTTCAATCTGCAACTGAAGAGCTTTGCAACTCACTGCTGTCCCAGATCTTTGGTGCAGCAGGTAGAACACTGCACACAGGCAGCACAAAACCACGATCCCATTATCTTCCCTGAGTCCAAGCCTGAACCTCTGCAAGTTTTTTTCCTCTTTGAAACAGAAGACAAATTCAACTTGAAGCCTTCTCCTGCTATCTCCAGAAAAATAAGGTGGTTTTAAAAGCCTGCAGCCGAGTGACGCAGGAAATAAAGGTGACACAGAGATCTGGGTGGAGAGAACATGGTTTAATTAAAGGCAAAGCTGATTTCAGCAGCTGCAGTTCTTGCACAGACAGACAAAAAACACAAAAAAAAGCTTACGACACAAACGAGTTTCTTTTCAGGGGCCCCTTCCCTTGCTCCCCAGGGCGGTGGAGGGCGGGAGGGGAGTCCCAGCCGAGTCGGGAGGCATTCCCGAGGCCAGATGCTCATGCACAAGTGGAACGGTGCAGCTGGAACCCTGGCACTGCCAGGAGTGAGATGGTGAACCTGGTTAGCTCGTCTAGGGTGCAAGAGTCAGTGAGACATTCAAACACTGGAATGTGGCAGCTGCCTGGGTGCACAGCTCGAGACACAAACCGGGAGGGCTGGAGGGAAGCACAGAGGGGCTCGGTTCAGGTTACCACTGGGTGGGAACTTCACCTGTTGGACTCTTCCAAGAAAATACAGGTTCGAAATGCAACACAGAACAGTGATGCTGCTAAGGTGGAGACTGTGGGGGAGCTGCTCGCGTCCCCCCTCCCAGAGGGGTATCGTGTCTCCTCCGTCTTCCCTTTTCGTATTCTTTGGGGCTGCCCAGACTCCAGTGTCGCTTCGGCTCCTGCGTGTGCTTTGCTCTGCAGCTGGCTTCCAGCGCAGAGATCCTGAATCATCGCACAAACCCCTACTGCTAAACACAGCAAATGGACATTGAGATTGTTTCCGTGACTTCCCTGGGAAACCTACTAAACCTGCTGTCCTTTTCTTGAAACGCAGCTTCCAGTCTTCCTTCCCCCTAATAAATAGCAAATAAAATGTTTCTCCTTTTTCCCTTCTGCACCTTTTCCATCTATGAACAGCACTATGCCTTCTTCCGTGCGCGGCTCACGCACGCGTGTCCACTTGGATTTCGCTCCAGAACGGAAAGTTGGGGGCTGCAGCTGGGGGCTGGGGAAGGGGGGGGACGGGTTTCTGCAGAGCTGATGCGTGTGCCTGCGGGGGTGCAGAGGCTCTGCACTGTCCAGGCTGACTGACAACTTTACCCAGTCCTGCTGGACCCCTGATTTCTCTTTTTTTTTTGTCTTTTCTTTTGTGTGAGACGTTGCACGTTGGTAATGAAACTACTAGCGTCCAGCAAAGGTGGGAGGATGGAGAAAGAAAAAAAATAAACCAAAACAAAAACCAAAAACCATTGAAAGCTTTCTACCTACCTATTAAAATGAGTCAGGCTGTGAATGCACAGACTAGCCTGCCCTTTGTGGGGCTAGCCACTATGCTACAGTAAAATGTACAGGAATCAAACATTAATTTAAAACCCCATAGCAGTTAACTTGCTTGTCCAGCAGAGTGCTGCAATGCCCCGCGTCACCGATCCTAGCTCAAACACCTACTGAGAGGAGGGCATTTCATGCTGGAGTCTCTTAATCCACCCACGGGCTGGCCAAAGCCTTTGGGTGAAAGGTGAAGTGGTGTCAAGTGCCAGACTCTCCTTCATGAAACTCCTTTGCTAGCCCAGGACATAGAGCCCCACCTTGCCACCAACCACCTCTGACTGGAGCAGCAACTGGGGCTTTCATTGCTACACACTGACTACGAAGCACGTCTGTGTACGGAAGATTCAGTGTGATCTTACTACTGAGATAGTAATAAAGATGTTTAGGAGTAATTTCAACTACATTCTCAGTCAGCAAAGCAATCATTAATGGATTCCTATTTTATCTCCCCAAAGAGAGGAAAAAGATTGAGAAGTTCTCATTGGCTTCTCCCATCTGCCCTTCGTTCTCAGCTTTTACTTCCCATGTGGCTGGGGACATGCACGATGGAGAAGGTGAGAGGCGGTGATACCGGGTTACTGAGTGAGCCAAACAGCAGTTCCGCTCTCCCTCCGGAGGGCCCAGGGATGGGAGAGTTCCTGGTGTTGGTTTTTCTTGCACTGCAGACATTTTGTGCACACTCAGTGGGTTGGTGGAGCACTTACGCCCTCCTGACAGCAAGGAACAGAAGAGAGGGCTGCCACCTGCACAGGACCGTGTGGGCCAGTCCTGCAAACCCAACATGCCATGGTTTATGGAGCCTTCGGTTGCAAAGGGTTGCCACCTCTGTCTCAATGCGGCGGGTTCATGGTGCCTTGTCCGCGTTGCTGCTTCTGCTTCTGCTGCATTAACAGCTGCTCCAGGGCTGAGGGTCCAGGGTGCATCATGGAACTGGACCAGATGGACTAAAAACAAACAGCCAATACTAGCACCAACTCGTGTCAGACAATCCCCCTCACACAGATGAGAATGCAGAGACTCAATCCTAAAGGTCGTGTCCAACCTAAATGACTCTCTAACTCCATATCCTCCCTCTTTATCACACATACCTAGATTATCATGAAAGCTACCCAGACTTCAAAGAAGGTGTGCTAAAAAGAGGCTCTCTGGAAGGAGCTTCTCCTCCTCCAGAACCCTCATTACCATAACAATTCATCCCACATTAACGATTCTTTATTTTAGACTAGTCAAAACAAACGCTGCCATTTCTTCCAGTTCTGCCAGCCTGGGCTTGTTCCACAAAACATTCTAGAACAGCAAGAACTGGAAAACTGTGATGTCCTCCAGCACTGATCCCACCTCCCACACTGCCTGAGTAAGTGAATCTGCACGTCCTTTCCTGATGCTGAACTCTAGTGCCATAGGCTAAGGCCCATCACTGGATCTTCTGGCCCCACAGACAGCATCCATTCCTCAGCACAGTTTTAATCGAGTTTACCTTCAGGCTCTCCATAAGCACAGCTGAGGAGTCTTCCATAGCAGGAGGGCCTTGGGCTGCCCAGGTGCCACTGGGAGTGCTGGACTGGTGCCAGCTGCTCTCTGAAGACGAGGATGTTGCTGGGAGATAGTCCAGACCAAACCCTCCCATTGCTGAAACAGGAGAAGGACAAGTTCAAAGGAATGTGGCAAAACCAATGCAAAGCAAACACCATCAGCTGGCTTCACCCCAGCCTGGAGCCCAGCACTTGCCTGGCTTATCTGTTTTCCAGCGGTCTGCAACTCTCCTGTCTCTGTTGTCTGGAGTCCCAATAGGTCCAAAATTGGAGAAGGGAACAGAATTGTGATTATGGGTTGGAGGGGAGCTTGGCAAGCTGCTGGGGTTGGAGGAGTGAGGAGACTGGCTGGCTGGTGTTGAATGATCTAGTGATTAGAAGGCAAGAGGAAAAAGGTCAGCAGAAACAGCAGGAGCCTCTTGATTTTCAATTTCTTAGAACTGATGCAAATTTTGCCATTGCTCAGCTTTCTCCAGTGCTGAAGGTCAGTTTTTATTCCCTCAGGTACAATGCAAATTCCTAAGTTCTGAGTGATTTTTTGTGTGTGTATATACAGGATGACAATGACTGTTAAATGCACACTTGTGCTTACCAGAACAACCAAGCAATCTCAAGAGCACTGGTTAGTCAAAGTGAGCTTTTCTTATGTTTCTTGAAGAACCTTCCACAGAATCATGGAATGTTTTGGGCTGGAAGGGGCCTTTAAAGGTCAGCTAGTCCAACCCCACTGCAGTCAGCAAGGACACCTGCAACTAGATTAGGCTGCTCAGAGCCCCGAACGATGTGACCTTGAATCTACCATCTACCAGCTCTCTGGGGAACCTGGGACAGTGTCTCACCTCCTTCCTTCCTTCTCTCTAGTCTAGATCTCCCTCTTTTATCTTAAACCCATCACACCTTGTTTGTCACAAGAGACCTTGCTAAAAAGTCTGTCCTCAGCTTTCTGATCAGACCCTTCAAGTAGCAAAAGGCCACCAGAAGGTCTCCCTGGAGCCTTCTCTTCTGCAGGCTGAACAATCCAAACTCTCAGCCTGGTCTTGCAGCAGAGGGGTTCCAGCACTCTGATCACTTTTGTAGACTCCTCTGGACCCACTCTAACAGGTCTTCTCAAAATGAAAAATTGCCTCCAAGCTTGATGAATCAGTGAAAAAAAATATTAAGACCTTGAGGAGTTTACAAGTTTAAAAGCTGAATTCCCAAGTCTGGGAATGCTTTACCCTTCTATGATTCTATGAAGTAACTCAGACCAGAAGCCAGTACTGAGCAAAAGCAGGGAGCAGGCATGGAAAAGCCTATCTGCAGGCAGGAGAACAGAGTGCCAGAGGACACCACCACAGAGCACAAAACTCTGTGATCTTGAATGAATAGAATAGAATAAACCAGGTTGGAAGAGACCTTCAAGATCATCGTGTCCAACCTATCATCCAACCTAATCAACTAACTAAACCATGCAACCAAGCACCCTATCAAGTCTCCAAGAGGTGAAGGGAAATAAAACTGAAACCACGAGAGCCATAAATCCTGCTAGAATAAAAGCACTTTGCAACTCCTCCCATTTCACCCACAATGATCATTCCTGGTTGGTTGCAGAAGTCTCAGGGCAACCAAAAGTCTTGACCAGTGCTGATGGTATTTAAAATTCACTCATTTCTTAGACTGAATTCCCTCCCTTGTGCTCTTCTGGATTTTTAGTGAGAATAAAATAAACTCATGACATAATAGTTACAGTTTATGCCTTTAAGATAAATAATTAAGGGAAAAGTTGGTTTACTTTGCAGGCTGCTTAACAGTAAACAAACCAGCTCCAATCCCCTCCCCAAACTGTCATATTTTCCTCCACACTCTTTAGCCACATAGCTTCTTTTCTCTTTTAAATACCTGCATTATGAAATCCAGTTCTTCCTGCTTTGTCCAAAGAAGCAACACTGACAGCATAAGGATGTTCAAACCCTACTCCCAAATGCTTGTCAGGAATCTAAAGGGATTTCATGATTTAACACCTACAACTTTCATCTTGTTCAACTACTTCAATTAAAATCCCAGTTCTTATGTTATATTAACTAGAGAATCCCCTCATTTTTCTGAGAATATATAAAGAAACCCAAGCAGAAGCCTTCAGTCACCTTGTCAAGCAGGTATTCTTTTTAATCCCCAGTTACATTTAACTTGCAGCAGGTTCAGAATTAACTCAAATCCTCTTAAATCACTAGATACAAGAAAAACCAGACCAGGATTACCTGAGCTGGCTGGAAGGGATGGAGACCACGGAGTCCCTTCAAAGAGAGAATAGAGTGAAGTCTCCTGGTGGGCAACTGAAGGGGTGACTTCTGTTTTTGTGCTGGTATTCATGTTCTTCCCATACACCTCATTGAACATGCTGTTGTTCGGGTATCTTTCCTGGATGAACAAAAACAAAACACAGAACAAAACAAAAGACAAACAGGTAAGAGTTTAGGTAGCAGATTTACTTCAAACACTGAGATTGTACAAGGGAAACAATTAGAGATTAAAATATTTTTCTAACTCCCCCTCTTCATTGACCATTTTATTTAACATGAAGTCCACGACCTTCCGAATTAGAACAGATTTCTCCTGGCTGGACTGCAAAGCCTCCACAAAACCTTTAATTTCCCAGTAGTCACAAAATTTGAGAGGGACTTTTCATAACAGGGTCTAGTGACAGGACAAGGTGGGATGGTTTGAACTTGAGGGAGAGTAGGTTTAGAATGGGTCTTAGGGAGTTCTTCAGTACAAGGTGGGGTGAGACTCAGGAATGGGCTGCTCAGGGAGATTGTGGATGCCTCCTCCCTGGGGGTGTTCAAGGCCAGGTTGGATGAGGCCTTGGGCAGTCTAGTTGAGAGGTGTCCCTGCCCATGGTGGGGAGGTTGGAATAGATGATCTCTGAGGTCCCTCCCAACCTAAGCCATTCTATGATCAACACCCTGCTCAGACCTTTGGAAGAGAATGGGTAATGCATTGCTCACAAAAATCAAAACCTGCACACCATAATACTTTGAGATGCACCTTTTCTGTCAACACCACAATTCTACTAGGAGCAAGAGGCCCATGAATTCAGCAAGAGTCAAGAGTACATCTGCAGAACTACAGCCAGGGAGAATTTGGGAGGACAACTGAGAAAGGCAAGGATAACCTTGCCAACACAGAAATATGGCATCCATATGGATTCCTTTCAGGTCTTCCACTGCTTTGAAGTAAGGGCTGTCCCCAAATTTCTGCCAGTTTCATGTCAAACTCAAACAGCAAAGGGCTGCAGACACTGCTCCTCACTTACCTGATTAAGAGAAAAGCCACTAAGGGACAGGAAAGAAGATGACTGAGACATCAATTCTGATGGTTTTTCCAGCAGGGACTTCTTCAGAACCCAAAAAGGGAAAAAATCACAGTTAGTGCTCAGCATAGCAAGCAGGAAGTCAGTATTCTATCAGAAACTGCCAGGGTTGTTTTGGTCACAGTTAAAACCTTCATTTCATTGTAGCTCCAGCACCTCGGAGGACAGGCAGAACAAGCTAACAAAGACAGAAAGTCAGTAGTTTCCATACCAACGATAATGAACACCTGAAAATCAATCTGAGCATTTCAGGCAAACCCCACCACCAGAAGAGCTTTTTAAATCCTTAGTGTAATACTCTGACACATTCAGAGAGGAGACTCCTGCCAAAACCCCCTATAGCTGTGTAAAACCTTGTGAAAATGAGATAGGATCATTCCCAGTGATCGGAGGACTCCTTCAAACATGATTACTCTTGTATATTGCTACTGGCAGAGTAATTCTCAGCTTTGAGTGCAACCCTGCTGCACAGCCAGCCAAGTGTTGTGATTTTTTTTAATTAAACAGTCCAAATTTCATGTGGCAATCTCTTATTTTCAGTATAAATTACTGTGGAGAAGAATAAACAAATGCCAGTGTTTAAAACAGAGGCACCAGAAGTCCCCTGGGGTTCCATGTTGTGCTATGGGTATTACCGACCATTATTTCATCTATACTACCCTCTCTAATACAGCTGTTACTGCCAGTGGATTTCTCAGCTTTCCATTCAGTTCCTACTATGAAAGCAGTGAAAAATCAGAGTCTCTCTGAAACATCAGGAAGAAATCATAGAGTTTTCTTGGTTGGAAAAGACCTTTAAGTTCACTGAGTCCAAACATTCTCTCACTCCACTAAGTCAGGTGCTAAACCTCTCCCTCAGCACCACGTTTCAGTGTCTTTCAAACACCTCCAGGGACAGGGGTCCAACCACTTCCCTGGGGAGCCTGTTCTGGTGTTTGAGCACCCTTTCAGTGAAAAAGTTTCTTCTAACACCTGGTGCAATTTAAGGCCATATGCTTTCCTAAAATCACTTGTTACTAGGGAGAGAAGACCAATCCCCAGAATCAGTTATCATTACTACAGAAGTCAAAGAGCAGTTATAAAGCTTGGCTGGTAGACAACAAACAGCACCAAATTTAGAGCCAGGATCACCAAGCCACAGAATTATAGAAGCCATAAGTAAAACTCTGTGTGATCCTAAATGAAAGATGTGGTCTTGATCCAAATAAAACTCCTCTTGCACTCGTAGCAGCTCAGCATTTCAGATGTTTTTACGTGTATTGTTCAAACAACAAAACCCTGAACTAGCTTTCCTCTCCAACATGGTCTCAATATTTGGAATATCTTTGCTTTTATGCTACAAGCTTAAGACAAACAGCCTCATTTTCTTGGCAAGCAGCTCCCAGCTTGTTAGCTTCTCCAAGTGACAGCTCGTAACTTTGAAAGCACATTTTAAAAGGCAAACAAAATTCACGCTCTGCATATCCACATAGCTTGCACAGAGAGCTTCCTTCAGTTTGTCAGCAGAGAGCAAGAGCAGGAGCTTCAAAGGCAGCTGCTGAAAGAGCAGCTATTAGTTTCTTAGCAAAGGTATCTAATGAGAGAGAAATGGCTGGCTGGCTTGCTCCTGGCTCCTTGGGGTGACATATAAGATAACTGAGGAATAGACTTAATCAGAGATTTTGAGTGGAGTCACAAAGAACTCTTCTTGGTTACTGTTACTAATTTGAAATAGCAGTCCTTAATGAACATGCTTGTGGCCATACTAGAAAGGCACCCTGCATTTTCAGAGGCCATTTACAAATTCAGCAGCTCCAAGACCCTCCAGCTAGTGAACCAGGAAGGTTTTAATACATAAACGTAGTAAAAACTAAATTACAAATCTCTCAGTCTGCCCCAGATGACTATTTCTAGAGCAGTAATGGCTGTATTTCTAGAGGAGGCACCAATTACTTAGCCAGTTACTTGCAGTTTTCTCCCAAAGCCACCTTGCCTTTGCAGTCTCTTCTGCATTTAGCAGGGCAGCTTCCCCCTGCCTTTAGGGAATTTTTATATGCAGATTGTAATAAGCTACACTTGTTCTGATGGCTTCCCACAGCAGAGTCTGTGCAGCCCCTTGCCCTTATCTCTAAGCCTGTACAACTGCAGAAGAGTGAGTGCATTAAATGACACATTGATGTCTCTCATGGGGACTTTACTGACAAAAAACCCTGTTATGCTCATTTCTGAACAAATTAGCAGGCCTGGGTTTGGCCCAAGAGCTCTGCCATGGGCTTTCAGGTGGTCTGAGCTCTCACATAAAGCAGGGAGGTGGACAGGAGAGATAGGGGAGAGAAAGGAATTCTACATTTCTCATTTCACAGAAGAAAGATGCCAGTTAAGAGTGAGAAGCAGCAGTATTACATCAAATACATACAAAGAGACTTCGTCCAGGAAGAGAGGCGAGAGGCCCCAGCAGAGCTGGGTAAAGATCAGGAGGATTAGAGAAAATCAGCTCTTCCTCCTCCTCCAAGGCAGCCAGACTCTTTAACAGGTCCGGAGGAAGCAGAGGGGAGCTCTTGGGGTCCTAGTGACAGAAATGAGCACAGTGAGACAACAGAAGGCAGAAAGGGAACCA
Organism: Dryobates pubescens; assembly: GCF_014839835.1. Classification (NCBI taxonomy): domain Eukaryota; kingdom Metazoa; phylum Chordata; class Aves; order Piciformes; family Picidae; genus Dryobates; species Dryobates pubescens. Next base: position 13,409,514 of record NC_071622.1, on the reverse strand, counting down.
GCAAGAGATGTCAAGGAGAGACTAAGTCACAGCAGGAGGAGGGAAACCAGAGAAAGGCAGAAAGACATGCAGAAGTGCAGGGTGAGAAAGCAGTGCGGAAGTGTGCTGTGGCACACAGAGAGAAAACACTGAGCAGAAAAGACAACCAGCCCCATGGCCTAATGAGCACTGGGAGGAGCACTGCACCATCACAACAGTGGGCAGCTAGTTGTCATCAGTGGAGGGTGCACCTTCCATCCCAGCCACGCCAAACATTGAACCTCGCATTCAGGGAGACGGAACACAAAATCCTACTATTTTCCTTCTACAGCTGAGCTGTGAGCAATTTAAGGTTCAAATTAAATTATAAATGATCCCTCCTCTATTTGTGAGTTTAAATCCCATGAGACTTACCTCCACTGCTAATGGCTGCTATGTCAACATACAGCTGACCAGACTACTGAGTGCTGGTCAGACTTGGAACCTTGAATTTTGTGAGGGATGCTAAAAGCAAGAATCACAGGCTTCTGTCTGTACTGCACTGTGCTTCCAAGGCAGTTTCCCCTTCAGGCAGGACAACCTGGCCTAGACCCCATACCACAGTATAGAGGCAGACTCCTGTATATTGTCTGGCTTTTCTCTCTGAAGGACAAATCAAGTGATCTCAGCTGACCTTCTGAAAACCATGAGCGAGTTTACAGAAGCACATCTGACCGAAGGTTTAAAGAAGCCTCTGTTTAAGTTTGCTTATAAACATCACCAAAAGCGCTCACAGACAGCTCCAGGAGACTGTTAATAAATAACAAAGACTGAAGGTTTTATAAACAGCAACATGCAGCACAGCTGCATGAACAGAAGCAAAGTATTCCATTAGTGCAATCAAGAGCTGAGGGAGGTGTTCAGCTGTATCACTGCATAGTGGGGTTTGTAGGAAAACCAAAACCACAATCCAAGACAAGACTGCTCCTGCCATCCTTGATTTCTAGCCTCAGTCACTCCAGACACCAACATACTACATAGGTGTTAAAAGTTAATCATGCAGTCATCATTCAGCTGCAATCATCTGGATTGGTTTTATAGTTTTCACCAGTTGCCAGGCAAGAACCTTCCTCCACAATTATCAGCTGCTCTGTCTCTCCACCTGACAGACACACTGCTGAGATCAACATCACATCTACACCGAACAAGACTTACACCTACTTGCAACCAAATCTTCCAAGAGTTAGATCCCACACACAGCCAACTAAAAAGGAGAATTCATCACTGTTTACTGGAATTCCCCTACTCAGTTCCCTACCAAATAAGCTCACATTGACCTACTTGGGGCTACAGGGCATTCCTGAAGGAGGGAGACTCCTAAAGTTGTCAGGAATCTCAGAGCCTCATGGGTTTGCACCGCTTATAGCATGGATCTTTACCTCAAAGGTCATCCTGGAGACAGCATCCTGCTCTGGGCGGAAGACTCCTTGCCGTTTTCCCCTGCGGTCCATGCTAGACTGCTGTGCCATCACCCTATTGTCAGCCATGCCATAGGAAGAGTCCCAGTAATATTCTGGCACTTTGACTTCTGAGGGGTTCTGGTTATATGGCTCCATTGGGAAAGGCTTCATTTTTTTCTCCAGAGGTTGCTGTTGCATCACAGGAGGCTGCAATGACTGTTCAAATAATTTGAGAGGGTCCTGGGCGTGCAGGTAATAGGGCTGCTTTACAGGCATGATCTTCCCCAGGGAGCCTTGGACTTGAGGTGGGTTCCAGAGCTGCTTGGACGAATCTGTCTGAGGATACTGAGGCAGAGACAGGCAATGTTGCCAGTGAGTAGAAACAATTAATGCTATCTCATGTCTGGCAGCCTGGCTCACTTCTGCTTGACAATCCACAAACATTCTGATTTTGCTGTTCACTAAAATGCAGTCTCAACAAGCACCTAACACTCCCTAGTCAAGCTTTATGCAGACACCCAAGTATAGTCCTTACTCTAATCCAGTATCTTATAAATACCTTTACTAACCTACTGAGCCAGCCTTTTGCTGCCCAGAGCACCAGAAGGGACCCACCAGTGGCGCAAGACATGCCTGAAGGGAGATTTTTCTCCAGGACAACATGAGTTATCCTGTAGGTCTCTTCACATCCTGGAAGGCAGCCGTAAGGTCTTCCCAGAACCTTCTCTTCTCCAGGCAAAGACACCCATATGCTTCCAGGTCCCTTCCTAACTGAGATATTCTATCAATTATTTTAAACACAGCTTAGCACGTTGTGTTAGCCCAATTTACCTGCTGGAATCCAGAGTGGTGTGGTGGGCTCTTCCCCAGGCCCTGCACAGCTTTTGTAGGGGACTGTTGCTGCTGCTGCTGGGCCAGAGCTTGGACCTGTAACTGGCTTGCGGACTGTGCTGTTGCCTGAGCTGGTAAAGATGAGAGGGGTTGCTGGGAAGGAGGCGGTGTTTGCTGAGGTCCCTGGGTCATTGGCCCTGGTCCAGAGGGCCGTTGCTGGCTGTAAGGAATGTGGGACTGTTTCCCACCTTGCACCTGGTTTCCTGCAGGCGAATGAGCTGTGGGCTGGAGGAAGGTTCCTGGGACAGAAACACCACCCGGGAAGGTGTACCCGGTGCTCATGGGGAAAGCCACAGGAGGGGGGACGACGTATGTTGGAGGTGGAAACCCTGGAAAAAGTAAAAACCACACCATTAATCCCAATGTGGCAGAGCAGATGGCTCTCTCCAGGAAACATTCAGAGGATTGGGGGTTTTATTTATTTCTGGTTTGCTCTTTTAGACCATGAAGACAGGAAACACCAGTTTGCATACTGCACCGGAACATCCTTTCTCACCTCTGCGTGAACAGGGCTGTGATGAGGCGGATTCAGAGTTTCTGCTCAAGCTTTTGTGCAATATTCCAGACATTGGCAAAAGTCAACCACAGCAGCAACTGGGAGAGATATATGCTTCCTCTATACGTACCTCAATCCTTCTGCTGTTTTTCCTCACTACCTTTTTTCTTCACCGTGCTGTACCCCCAGAGTTCCCTCGCCCTCAAACACATGCATTTTCATGGACTAAACATCTGGAGTAATTGACAGAAGCAACTGATAAGTCTACTGCCTCTTACACCAAAGGACCACCTGTCTCAGGATCAATTTAGGCAGAAACAGATGGTAAGCAAACAAATCCTCCTATCTGCAAGATTAACTCCTTTCCTGGAGCTGACACTGAAAAGTCAGGTTTGGAAGGTAAGCCTTAATTCTGCATCTTGCAGGCTAGATTTTAGGCTGACCCTGGGACAGAGAAGATGTATGTCCCTGTGTTATTTTGAGCAAGCTCAAAAGCTGCAGAGAAGCCACATCTTCTAGCTATTCTGTCAGCAAACACAGACAGCAAGGTATGACAGGAACAACCCACAACCAAATGGGAACGCATGATGAAACAGAAGTAGCAAATAGAACCACACAAATTACAGCTTGAACCCAGCATCACTACAAAAGCAACTCAGCTTTGAAGAAGAAAGTGTGATTGATCTTTTGTAATGGAGTCCTATGAAGGAGAATCCTTCCTCCTGAGAAAGCAGAAGACTTTGTCATATTTTGACTAACTACAGAAAGAGCCTACTGGGCAGTTCCTTGATCTCGCACCCACTAACCAAGAAGAAAAGGTGGCAGATTTCATGACAGACCTTGATTCCAAAGCACAAAGCACCCTGTTTATATTATTTCACTTCTGCTATGCACCTTCTTTACTACTGAGCAAGATTCTTAACATGAGAAGGCATGTTCACTAAACCAACTCCTGCCTTCAGAGGCTGTAACAACTACCATTATGGGATTTTCTTTGCAGTTCATAGTAAACCATACTTCAAAAGAAGGATGCAAATTACCTGGCCGGCTAGGAAGGGGAGGGAAGGCTCCTGGGTGGTGAATGGGGATGAACTGAGAACTGCTGGCTTGACTTGGAGTCTGAGTTACAGGGGTTTTCCTGGCTTCAGACACCGGAGTCTTCCTCATTTCTGTCTGGGATTTCACCTAGTGCAAAAGAAAGCAAGAAGAAATCAGGTAACTTGTCCTGTAATTGCCCACATCATGTCTCAAGCAAAAAATTACAAACACAAAGGTAGAGACTCATTTCCTTTCCCTAAGTAACTGGGAGGGGTTCGGAACACAGAAACCCAGTTCCCTCCTCAGGTGACCCTGCCTGGCCTCAGGCACTCCTTGCCTCACGGAAACAGCCTAGGGATACCTACCCAGAAAATGCAACAGGCCTCTACTCTAGCAAGAGAGGGAAACAGACCTAATGACATCCCCAGACCACACAAGGAACTTACCCTGCTGCTTGCCTGCAGTGCCCTCAAACTAAAACAAAGTGCAGATGCTGTTTGTGCTTCTCCTAGGGCACTGCTTCAACCTAACTCCTACTACTTACCTGCAGCACCTTCAAAACCAAACACTACCCCCTTCTTCCTGGGGAACTCCTTCAGCCTAATCCATAGGGTGCTGCATATGCGCAAATTCCTGCACACTATGGAATCCTTCGGGCAGAGAGCAAACAAGAGACATAGCAGAGGTGCTTAACCCCTTTCAATTTGCTGTGTAACTGCTGTATGTTCTGTTTAAAAGAGCTGCACCAGTTAAAGGCAGAGAGAAGAATGGAATGGAATGTTTACCTGATTCTGAGTCTGCTGCAGTCTGGGTCTTCCTGGAGAGGAAGACAGAGGGGAAGACTACTTTCCCTTTCTGTTCAGCTCAGCAGAACTGCCTGGAATGCAAGATGGAGCAGGCAGGAAAAAGACAGCAAGCAAGGAACCTGGGCAATACAGAGAGGGCCCAGGAGCAGACCTGGTGATAAGCCTCAAAGGTGACTGAAAGAAAGGGTTTTATCAGTGGCCAAATGAAAAAAAATCCAAACCAAACAAACCAAAACTGTGGAGGGTTTATTTCAACATCTAGTGCTGCTGAGTTGAAAGGAGTTAGAGGGCAGTCTTTTCTGCCAAAAAAAAAACAGCAGTAAAGGGGTAGATGCATTCAAATGTGTGAGTTCTTTTCCAAATCATTTTGAATTTCCCCATTCCAAAGTTATGGGAGTGCAGTGCTGTGTTTAATTACAATCTTGTGTTTAATCACAAAAATAGATCAGAGACTGAGAAGTTTGGGTGCATTTTTGACCTCCTGCTTGAAAAAGTCAGGAGGGAACTCCACCTCAAGGTTCTGGCTGATGTAAAGCACCATGAATGATGCAGCCTTTGGCTCATGCCACATCTTTTCAGTGCCCACCTTTCCCCTTCATCACATTCTGTATATTCAACTTGTATCATGCCGCCCCTTTCTTCTCCAGAACCCATACCAAGAGCTATGCATTCTTTTGTAGCAATGGTGGTGTATTCAGAGACACTCTTCCTGCTGCTATAACATATTCCCAAAAGGTGACTTCCAGAAGACCTCCTACCTGATTTATACTTAACTTTCAAAACTTAAATAACCAGAAATGATTAATTAAGACAGAAAATTTTCATTTGCTTCCTTGCTTGTACTTGACCTCACTTCAGAAGTGTCAATACTACCAAAAATTCACTCCCCCAGAGTTCCCATGTGGTGCTTGAGAGAAGCACCATTTCATCCCAGTCACTTCCTAGGAGTATGTTACACCTTGAGTTAAGTCCACATGAAACCTTCCTTGGCATCTAACATTTTCCCTCCAGAGCAGAGAATCAACCTATGTCACACTTTCATGATCCTCTCTGAGTGTGGAATATTCACACTTATCTGCAAAACAGGACAAATTATTTTGTGTAACATTCTTAACATTTTTTGCTGACTAGGAGACTGGAACATTTGTAGCATTTAGGCAATGAACTATGGAGAAGATAAAGCCTGCTATTTCCAGGAAGGCCAAAGCAGAGCACTAACAGATTGCCAATCAGTATAAAATCTATACTGGTTTCTCAGAAGGGGCAAAAAAACCCCCAAACCTTCCCCATATTCTGGAGTAGCTCTGGATAATAAGTCCCACAAGCTATATAAACGAAAAAGAATTTAATGGGAATAGCTGCCATAAATACAGCTGATGGTCAGATTTAACTCCTATTCAACACAAGGCAAAGAGTGATCAACCACATCAGAACAAATTCTGCTACAGCTAGGCTTGAAATGAGTTTTGCCTGGGTTCACCTCTTAAGACAAACAACTTTTTGATAAATCAGTGGATTAAAGAGTCTTCCCTATCCAATGAACCACACATTTCTCAGAAGATCTGGTGAAGTGTATCAGCCTCTAGTCCTTATTTTGCATGACAGAGGCAAAAATATCAAAACTGAGTTGTGCTCAGGCCTGCAACTACAATCCTGATGTATTCAACAAATGAGTAAGAAACTTGCTATTCTGACTCACCTATACTGGTTTTCAGGTACCAAACTCTTGTTTGGTGTCTCTCAAATGATTGCCACAGTTTCCATAAGCTAACTCCCCTTTACCCCACCTTGGTAGGACCCCCTGCAAACCCAACTGCCAATTTAGATCTCCCGTTTCACCATGACGACGTTCAACAGCAAATAACTAGGAGAACAAGAAGAATGATCCATGAGTCCTAACACCACAAGCTGGCAAGACTGAAAGAGCTGGTTTATCTAGCCTAGGGAAAGCAAGACCTCAATTACAGAGGCCTCAGAGCAGTTGCAAAGTAAAAGACCTGTCCTGTGAAGTAGTAACAGGTTTACACACAGGTAAGGGAGATAAAGTGCATTAGGAAATAATTTCTGCTTGCAAAACAGTGAAGAACTGACACAGATTCTCTAGTGAACTAACTTGAGTCTCCATCACTATCATTAAATGCCTCCAGATGTAATCAGGGAATGACTGAGAGGTAGCCAAACTATCCAGGTACAAACCCTATGACTCTCCACCCTTATTTACTACAACTCAATGAAAGTCAGACCAGTAACTTCACTATTGGCTTTTGAGGTGAGCATTTTTGTATGCAATGCTCCCAGAAACAGAGGTAAAAAACATGCCTCTGAAAAAAAATACAACTGATACAAGAGCAGCTGATGCAAAAACCAGCAATTTTGAGCAAGTACCTGAGCAGATTTACGGTTTAAGAGCAGTGTGGCATTCCTTACTTCCACAGAGGGCCATCTGGCTGCATAGCCAGTACAGAGAATCTTACCCTACACCAACAATGGGGTGCTTTTGGGATGTGTGTAATTTACTGAACATGCACAAGTCAGCTGAATCAAAATTGCAGAGCACCCAGGTTCTCCACTAAAGACCAACATGATTAAGGCCTGGCCATGTGAACTGCCTTAGTGGCCTGAATGATTTGTGGAACAACAGGTAGAAGTCTAGGTTTTAAGACAGTTAGCATAGCAAAATCACCTTTAATTGCTACCTACCTTCTCCCCAACAAACTGAGACAGCATCAAGGAAAAGGGCAGAGACCCAAAGATCATCAATACCTGCTCTCTGAGACAGATGTGTTTCATTTTAATGTGTGTGCACAGCCCACAGCAAGACCTCAACTCTACCACACTCTACACAAGCAGCGACAGCCCTGACACAAACATGGCACCGCCTGGAAGGCAGCATCCCTTTGATCTAGAGGCTTACCTGAACTGCCACGTTCTGCTTTCCTGCTTCCTGCATCTTCTCCAAGCCACACTTCTTGGGCTCATTCTTTCTTTTATTGTTATCCTTCTTCCCATCATTCTTATTGGCTACTATTCCCTTGCTATAGTCTCTCCTTTCCCTACTGACATCTTTAGGAGGATAGATTCGCCCTTGCTCTCGGTTCATCTCCCGGGGCTTGATGTTCTCTTTGAATGTGACCATTGGTTTTTCTCCTGTGTCACAGTTGTTGTTCAGGCTTCTGCCAGAGGACAGAACTGATTTGAGTCCAGGGCTTCCATCTGTAGATAGCGGCTCTGCAATGGGTGTTTCCTGTGAGCTGAGACTCTCTTTGGCTTCACTAGGATCCTCTAGCAATAGCTCTGGGATTTCTGTCAAAAATAACAGCTTTCCTACCTCATTTTCACACTGAATCAACCTGAAAAGGACAGAAAGGATTGAAAAGCAAGACCATTACTCCATATACATGCCTTGTCATAAATCAGTCTAGGAAACAATGACATGCTGGCCCACAGAACATGTTAGTGCTGTCAGTGCCACATGGTATCTAACTGCTCTGTTGAACAGTGAGAAAACTCAGGCTTAACTCCAGCACCCATATCAGCTAAGCTTGCAGCAGCAAGAGCAACACAGAGAAGCTCCTTGCAATTACCTCGGCTGGTTATCAGCAATCCACTTCCCTGTGAAGATCAGACGCTGCTGTCGGATCCGACGCTGCTGTCCTTCCTTATCCCCTGTAATTGCCTGGTGGCCTTTGGAAAAATCCAAGTTCCTAGTATTGACAGAGGAGAGGGGAGCATATTAATTACACAGTTACCTTCTGCATCATCGTATTTCTTTAGAAGTACAACTGGTCAGCATTACTCTTCCACACTGTTAAATGTCACCAGACACTATTCAAAACATGACTGTTCAAAGGTCTGTGATTAACAGATGCAATTATTTTCTGGTAAGATGCACCTACATGAATGAGGTTTAGTGGGTTTCTTTAAAAAACAAAAGGCCCCAAAGCTTGTCTGTGTGACAACCAAAATCATGAATGTAATAGCAGGGTGAACACATCTAATGTTTAGTCAGGATTTCTGCATGATGTTAGGCAGAGTGATACAGTTTAAAACACAAAAAAACCCCAGCAAAGTGAAAACACATCAAGCTGTTTGCATGGAAAACAATTCCTTTCCTCACTTAAGTTTTCCCCTTTCAATGCACTAGTTGGAAGACTTCAAAAGCAAAATAATTCATGAGCAGTATTATCCGTCTGGCCAGGCTGGATCAATGGGCCAAGTCCCATAGGATGAGGTTCAAAAAGGCCAAGCACTGGGCTGTGCACATGGGTCACAAAAACCCCATGAGTGCCCCAGGCTTCAGGATAAGAACCTTGGGGTGCTGGTTGACAAGTCAGCTGAATAGGAGTTAGCCTGTGCCCCGGTGGCCAAAGTGGCCAACAGCATCCTGGCCTGGATCAGCTGCAGTGTGACCAGCAGGAGCAGGGAAGTGATTGTCTTCCTGTTTTTGACACTGGTGAGGCCACATCTCGAATACTAGGTTCAGTTTTGGGGTGCTCACTACAAGAAGGTGCTGGATTGTGTCCAGAGAAGGGTAACAAAGCTGGTGAAGGGTCTAGAGCACGAGTCCTATGAGGAGCAGTTGAGGGAACTGGGGTTGTTCAGCCTGGAAAAATGAAGCTGAGGGGAGATCTTTTGGCTCTCTACAACTCCCTGAAAGGAAGCTGAAGCAGGGTGGTGGTTGGTCTCTTCTCACAAGGAAGAAGCAACAGAACAAGAGGAAATGGCTTCAAGTTGTGCTGGGGGAGGTTTTATATTGGGTATTAGGAAAAATTTCTTCCCCAGAAGGATTGTCAAGGCCTGGAGCAGACTACCCAGAAATGTGGTGGAGTCCCCATCATCAAAGGGACTTAAAAGCCATGTAGGTGTCATGCTGAGGAACATGGTTTAGTGGTGACCAGACAGTGGTGGGCTAATGATTTGACTTAATGATCTTAAAGGTCTTTTCCAAGCAAAATAATTATATAAGCTCATGACTTCCCCTCAAGTTTTACTACATTGTCTACTACAGTTTTGAGAAGATAGCTATATCAATCCATTCAGTAGTAAGTATTCATCAATAAGTGTAGAAAACACGTCACTATCTATACAAGTAGTGACACCAGCAAGAATAGAGTCTTCTTCAGCTGTCACCCACCTGAATGAGGGCCTCAGAGCTAAGAATCCTTGCAACTCAAATTCTTCTGGAAGGGGGGTTGCTGGTGAACAGACAGTAAACAGCATTAAGCAAAACCATGAAAGCATTGAGAACAGGATCATAAATTGATACCTCAGCAAGGTCACTATGCACAGAAAGACTTCTAGTAACATGCTCAATTGTACTGGTGCGCCCTGCAATATGAGGAGCTCAGGAATGATAAAGTAGAGCCAGGTCTGCTCAACACAAGAAAGCAGCATTTGCAGACTGCTCATATGCACTAAAGCTAGAAGACATCTTGCTCTCTTATTTGCTCTTCAAATGCAATTCCCATTCTGAGTTCTTTACAGCACAGACCAGAATTACCATTGTTACTGGAGAGATCTTCTTCATGAGGCTGGAAGCTGTTTAGAAGCGAAATCAGCCAGGGCCATATGCTAGAAATTAGAAAACAGACAAACAGTAAGTAAAAGCTACAAAATGTGAAATTTATTCACCCTACCAAGAAAACACTGATTTCTGTGACAGTCACAGCTTCCATTAATTTCACAGACTCACAGATTGCATTGGGTTGGAAGGGGACCCTCAAAGGTCATCTTGTCAAAGCCCCATGAAGTCAGCCAGGACACCTCCAACTACGTCAGGCTGGCCCAAGGCCACATCAAGTCTGATGCTGAATGTCTCCAGGGACAGGGCCTCAACCACATCCCTGGGCAACCTGTTCCAGGGTTTCACCACTCTCATTGTAAAGAGCTTCCCGATATCCAACCTAAATCTACCCTGCCCCAGTTTCAAACCATTGCCCCTTGTTCAATTACTACAAGCCCTTCTAAACAGTCTCTCCCCAACCTTCCTGCAGGTCCCCTTCAGATATTGAAATGGAGGTCTAAGGTCTCCTCAGAGGCTTCTCTTTTCCAGGCTGAATAGCCCCAACTGTTCCAGCCTCTGATCATCTTTGTGTCCTCTGATTGCCAAGAAAAGGCAAAGTTTTTTGAAGTGTCAGGGAGAAGACCACTGTCTTGAAAAAAAATATGTATTTTTAAAGAGATAGTCTGAAGTTACCATGGAAGTTAGGCTCTCATAGCACAGTGTTCATCATCCAGCAAATCAGAAAGCCTGCTACAAATTTAATTAGATAAATCTACTGCACGAGCAAATGTTCAGAGCACCTGCTGGCAATCCATGTTTTCCAGTCTAAAGCTGACTGCTCTCAAGGCACAGCAAATTCATCAGTTGGGGAGCCAAACAAATTATTAACAAACAGCCATATGCAAGCACTTCAGTTCTGCAAGCTAACACAGCACTGAAGCACTGAAAGCTACCAGGAAGGCCTAAGTAAGGGTTGCACTGAGTAAGACCATTAAACTAGATGTTAACTGGCAGTCTCCTTACCTTGCCAGTGGCAATACCAGTACAAGCAGTGACTGGAAGGCCCTGGAGCGAATAGTTTAAGCATCACAACAATTGCTGCATAGGTGGTTAACATTTAGTAGCCATCAAAATGCTGGTTTCTCCATTTTTAAAGTCCCAAAAAGCCCAAGCATCCTTCTGCTTTAGTAATGGGCACCAAGTGCACACAGGCAACAGAAAGCTATTTTAGGAAGGTGACAACTGTGTTCGGTGTTAGTGAAATCAATCTGTCCTCCCCTCAGCAAGGCTTTCAGCCACCAGCTAGCACCTGGATTGGAGAAAGCCTGAGGTCAGCCACTTTCCAGCACTGCTGCAGGGACTGGAAGCATTGTGCTTTTCTCTACACACAACTAAGCCATCGTTACTTCCCGTGACCAACAAGGAACAAAGAGTAAAAAAGGAGAGTGCCAGTCTGTTGCAAACTACAGCAAACTGCAATCTTCCTGCACAACATCTGAAATAATGAGATTTCACAACAGAAGATCCCTAAAGAGCAGCAATGTAGTGATACACATGAAGATCTAGACCTAACATGGCTTCCACAGGGCAGGTTTGGGAAACTCGTTTCCAAAGAGCACGCACAAATATTGATCGATTTCTGTCCTTAGTTCTTGTCTTCAGATTTCTCTACTTTTCTAGGTAAACACACTTCTTTCCTATTTCAGATGCTTGCTCAGTTTGGGGTTGGATTCATTATCCATAGGAAAATGTAAGCATAGAGTGGGGACAACTGAAAGTCTAAAATAGAATAATGGAACCAATTAAATATGAATGCAGAGGAAGGGAAACTTCAATATAAAACAGACATCAGCAGATCAGAGGGAGAGGGCTGGAGAACCTCTCCTGTGATAACAGGCTGAAAGAGCTGGGGTTCTTCAGCATGGAGAAGGTGACTACAGGGAGGCTTTAGAGCAGCTTTCCAGTATTTGAAGGGGGCTACAGGAGAGCTGGGGAGAGACGTTCTACAAAGGACCAGGGCTTCAAACTGGAAGAAGTTTAATTTAGATTCTTCCACATGAGGGTATTGAGACACTGGAACAGGTTACCCAGAAAAATTGTGGAGGCTCTGATACTGGAAGTCTTTAAAGCCAGACTGGATGGGACCTTGAACAACCTGGTCAAGCAGGAGGTGTCCCTGCCCATGGCAGGGTGCTTGGAACTAGACGATCTTTAAGGTCCCTTTCAATCCAAACCATTCTATGATCACATTATTAACCACAGGCTAACAAGGGGTTTGTGTACATGTACAGTCTGCAATGAATGACTTTCATTAGGATCCTGCAGGAGAAAAAAAGGAAACTCTCATCTTTGCAAGCAGTGTGGAAGATGGACACCCATATGGACATTTTAGAGCCAACAAATGTAATGTCCACTAACTACCGTGTTTCTTCACAAATCTTAGCAGTATGTTACTTTCTTTTTAGGTTCACCTGTGCATTTTACAGCTGTCTGCTGCCCAATTCACAACTCCTTTGTACACTAAGTATCTGAGAGCATCACATTATCATGTCACAGTCTGAAAAACAAGCATGTTCCTCGTGGAGTCTGATAGTTTCATGGGCAGAAGGGCCTACTCTGCCTAACTCAACACAGACATTCACATCTGAAGATTCGTTCTGATGTTCCACAAAGTACTGCCCCTACCTACACTCTGCAAGAACTCCTTTATACCAGCATTTCAACAGAGAAGGTTACAATCATCTGACACCTTCCTTCAGAACATGCACACACTAATAACTCATTACCATCCCAAAACAAACTGTGAACTATTATTTTCCTTAATCTTGCCTCCAGGAGCTCTGGAACTGAAGTTCCCAAAGCTCCAGAGCTTTAGGTTTTGCACATATTTGAGCAAATCTTATTACCCATTTAGCAAAATGAGGTTTTAGAGCCCCCTGCTCCCTACACATCAATGTAGAGAAAATGCGAGCCTTGGCTAGAATCTCATCTTGCAGCACACTGCCAAGAGTGCTGAAACCACTGTGGCACATGGCACAAGTTCAGCTAAGCAGGCTGTTTCACACTGTGTTCCTTAAAGTGGCCATCCTAGGAAAAATACTTGCCCAACTGTGTCAGTAACAGTCACTCTGATCTGCAAAAACATCTTACAGGTCAGCAACACTTTACTAGCAGAGTTGCCATAATTCAGGAAAGGTTAACAGGCTATGAAAAATGTTGATGACTTTTCAACTATTTAAGCCTAAATTTATGAGATTAGAGGCAGAAGTGAAAAACCAGAGCAACAGGCCAGAATAATAATGCCTGTGCTGGCATTTAAAATACATTCTACAAAACTCAATTTTATTCTTAGAGGATGAGCCAGGAAAACTGGATTCCAGCACTGCCCAAGAGATGGCTTAATGCATGAAATGAAGTCAAATGTTCTCCTGCCACCTACCTCAAGAAATCTGAGAAATCAGTACATGAGAGGAAGGGTACACTCAGTAGTTAGGCTAAAGTCAGACATTATAACGTAGATGACCCTCATGAAAAAAAAAAACCACACTGAAGTTACACACAAACCTAAAGCAAATTTGCCATTGGAATGGGCTGCCAGGGAGGTGGTGGAGTCACCGTCCCTGGAGGGGTTCAAGAGGGGATTGGACGTGGCACATGGTGCCATGGTCTAGTCCTGAGGTCTGTGGTGACAGGTTGGACTCGATGATCTTTGAGGTCTCTTCCAACCTTGGTGATACTGTGAAATTAAAACACTGAATTTGTTTCAGGTAGCCCCCAAGACTACTTTTTAAGCACATCACATTCTCAGTCATTTTGATGTCTAATAATGCATTATATGGTTACTTTTCCCATTACTCTGTTGGAATCATCAGTTATTACTTCATGCACTCAAATGGATCAAAAGCAAGATGAACACTCACTACCGTCTTTCATCCACCACTGCCTCCTGGAAAACACTGGGCCGAAGTTTCAGCCAGTCCATTGAAACTTTCACAGCTGGAAGAGGATATGCAGCCCCAGAGTCCTCCTGGTAGTCATTTTGTAAAGGACACTTGCACAGAACTCCAAGAAAGGACACTAGGGACAGAGCAGGAAACAAACAAACAAACAACAAACCCAAATGATGAGCAAATGACACTGGAAAGTTTGACCAAACAACCTAACCAAACACACTGCACCCAGACACCTCTATTTTTAATAGCTAGTTCTTTAGAACAAAGCAACCCAGTTTCTGATCTGCTGGTGGATTTTGAGAGATTAAGGGGGTTATTTTGTTGTTGTTTGGGGGTTTGTGTGTTCTGGTGGTTTGTTTTTTTCAATAAAGTTTTCAGCCATAAAGCAGAACCTTGGTGTGTTTCTCCCCCTTTCCATTTGAAGTGTCATGGTAAATATAGAATGCCAGGTTGGAAGGGACCCCAGGGATCATCTGGTCCAACCTTTCTTGGTGATAGTGCAGTTAAAATGAGAAGACCCAGCACCCTGTCAAGCAGAGTCTTAAAACTGACCAACGTAGGGGAAATCACTTTGGTAAATGAATAAAATCCGGTGAGACAAGCCACATTCATTCAGCATTTACTAGAAATTATCAACCCAACTATCTATCTGCATTGTACCCACTTTCCTAGGTCAGCAGGCACACAAATCCACTGCAGTTAGCTCTGTAGGCCAGCAGCCAGCTCAGACCTGTTAGGACACACATGCTGTGAAACACTGATTACACCAGTGTGACCATGGTGCTTTCAAGAATTAACTCCAGGCTGGAATCTGGAGAAATTCAGCTGTTCAGAAATTTAAGTGTTTATGAACAAGCCCAAGCTTACCATGGGCTGGATCAGGTTAGGCAAATCATTATGCAGCTAGAGTGTAAAATGCTTTGCACTCCCACTTATCTCCTAATTGATATTCTCAAGGGCACCAGAACAGCTGAGGTTCTAGTTCAGTCAGCTGCAACTTCAGTTCTATTGAATCAGAACTGGCTCAATTCAAAGCAACTCAAAGCACACTGTGGCCAGCTGAAGAGCAGCCCCTCATATGCAGTACCACCCATTGACAAGGTGGGTACTACTTGGAACCCAGGTTAAAACATTCTTCCAGAAAACAGGAAAAATATGCTGAGTTCTGTAAGGCTTTCCTACATACTAGGAACTGCAGGCAGTGGGAGCTTGAGTGACTGTTAGTGTCACACTAGGTACAAGGCAAGTATCCTCTGCTCTGGTGAGACCCCACCTCAAGTCCTGTGTCCAGCTCTGGAGTTCCCAACGCAAGAAGAATATGGAACTCTTAAGAGCAGGTGCAGTGGAAGCCACAAAGATGATCAGAGGGCCGGAGCACCTCTGTTATAAAGACAGCCTGAGAGACTATAGAGTTCAGTCTGGACAAGAGAAGGCTGAAGGGAGACCCTAGAGCAGCCTTCCAGGATTTAAAGGGGGCTACAGAAGAGCTGGAGAGGGACTTTTTACAGAGGCATGGAGTGACAGGACATGGGACAATGGCTTCAAACTGAAAGAAGCTCGATTTAGATTAGACATTAGGAAGAAATTCTTCCCTATGAGGGTGGTGAGGCACTGGAACAGGCTGCCCAGAGGAGCTGTAGAGGCTCCAAGCCTGGAAGTGTTCAGAGCCAGGTTGGATGGAGCTTTGAGCAACCTGGTCTAGCCGGAGGTGTCCCTGCCCATGCCAGGGGGTTGGAACTAGATATCTTTAAGGTCCCATCCAACCCAAACCAGTCTGTGATTCAAAAGGAGTAAGTCCAGGACCCATCAATCCAGTGTTAGCACTGCTAGATAAATGATCCTGTGGGACCATCTTACAGAATCATAGATTTGTTTTGGTTGGAAAAGACCTCTAAGATCAAGTCCAACTATTATCTAACTCTGTCAAAGCTGGTGCTAAACCATGCCCCTTACCTTCTCTCTTAACTTCCTCCCACAATGCCTGTTCTCATCACTTACCTCACACAACCATTAAGCTAGATACCGACAGCAGAATTACTTGATGGATTCTATATAAAGCCAAAAGAGAAACACAAAAATCAATTAGTTTTCCTACTCACTGAAGAGAGCCAATAATTGTGTCCAGCAGAGCTGCTCATCCTGGCTGTAGCTGTGCTGCTCTGTTTCGTTGCTGAAGTCTCGCAGGTGATGCAGTTGGAACAGATTGATAACAGTAATATGGACTAACTGCTGAGAATTGAAGGCCTTCTGGAATAACAACCTCTGCAATAGACACACAGGCACAAAGGATTTGTTTTTATAGGGTAAAGCAAAGGCTGGGAAGGTTTAGTAGCTGCTACTTCACTGTTTGTCTAATGCTTCTGCCTTAAGGCAATATTCATTCCAGATTTTATGTTCAGGTCATCCCTGTGAGCGCAGCAATGGGCTTCCCAGGAGAACGTGGGTAGATTTCTTCTTTTAAGCCCAAGTTTTTGCTCATACATCAACACATGCACACAACAATCAGCCCCCCGCCTTGGATATGGCTCTCTTGCAGAGCAAACACAGCTTTAATGAACAATGACAGCACTGCAGTGCAACTGCAAGAATCAGAGGCACGCACAGCCGTGGCCGTTTCCAGCCTCTGGAAGAAACAGCATGGAGAAGGTGACACTTCAAATAACCACCCCAGGCAAATCTAATGACTGCATGGTTATGTATTAAAGACTAACTCCACGCCTGACTCCAGGGGTCATGGGATGCCACGGTAGACTAAACCAGCATAAGCTATTTACAAATGCATCTCAGTAAATAATAGATCATAGAATGGTTTAGGTTGGACAGGACCTTACAGGTCACCTAGTTCCAAGCTCTCTGCCTTGGGCAGGGACACCTTCCAGTAGAGCAGGTTGCTCAAGGGCTTATCCAGTCTGGCCTTGAACACCTCCACGAACGGGGCATCCATGACCTCCCTGGGGAACATGTTCCAGTGTTTCACCACCCCCACTGTAAAGAATTTTTTCCAGGCTAAATCTGCCCTCTTCCAGCTTCAGTCCATTCCCTCTCATCCTGTCACTACAAGCCCCTGTAAGAAGTCCCTCCTCAGTGTTCTTGTAGGCCTGTTCAGGTACTGGAAGGCCACCCTAAGGTCTCCCATGAGCCTTCTTTTTTCCAAACTGGACAGCCCCAACTATGCTGCAAGACTCCTTTCTCTGAACAGAAAAAGAAACTTTTTTTTTTGAGCATTGTGAAGAAAAGGAGATATCCTTTACACAATCAACTTGCCTCCCTGCCTGTTGCCTGAAGAGAAGTGGAATAACCAGCATAAGCATCGGGAGCAGGTGTGAGCTTCATGTCCAATGCTGATTTTCATTTAAGAGCATGAAGCACTCCACAGCCTGAATTGGCAGAGCTGTCAGCAGTAGAATCATAGGCCTGGCTGAACACTCCTTACCCTGTGATGACTCTCCTCATTCAGAGGTAAAAATCAACCACAAAGTTTGAATTATCCACCAATGATTATCCACCATACAGCCAATTTCACATCCACATTCAACCCACCGAAGTCAGAAGTGTTGCTCTCTTGGTAAATTACCTCTTACGTTGCATATATAAACAAAAAAGTCATCTAAGCAACAAAGCAGGGCTCAATTAGCTCTCTCAACACTGTGGACCAGTTCAGAAGAAAAAGACTGTTCCCCATGGCTGAGTAATGCCCATAATTGTTGAGTAAAGAATGTGGAAGAAGCAGTAGCCATTCAACAGCCAACATCATGCACAGAGAGATGCAATTACTTAATTTTGGAAACAGCATCTCTACCTCCCAGGGTTCAAGCAACTCCCATTCAAAACTCAATTCAAAACTTGTAGGGTTAGATTAGTTGGCATTTGTTTTATTCTAAAGAATGTTTGAACCAAGCTCTAGCAGCTCAATTCAGTGCAAAGTGGCAAGGAAAGAACATCTGTAATTCTTTAGATGGCTAGTATCACCTCCTCCTCTCTTACTTTGGAAAAAGCATCTATATTTGCTCTGTTGTACATATCCACACTACCTGCTCATTTATAGAATCACAGAATTATTTTGGTTGCAGAAGACCTCTAAGACTGAGTCCAAACACAGATCACAAATGATGCTGCTGAAGCAGAGCAGTTTGCAAAAGGCACCTAACAGTTAATGGAATCACAGAATGGCTCAGGTTGGAAGGGACCTTGGAGATCATCTACTCCAATGTCCCAGTAGGGACACCTCTCAACTAGACTTGGCTGCTCAAGGTCACATCCAACCTGGCCTCCAGAGAGAAGACATCCACAACCTCCCCGCCCAACCTGTTCCAGAGTCTCACCACCCTTGTACTGCAGAAGTTATTCCTAAGATCCAGTCTAAATCTATTCTGCCTCAGCTTCAAAACATTTCCCTTTGTCCTATTGCTGGACACCCTTGGGAAAAGTCCCTTTCCAGCCTTCCTGTAGGATCCCTTCAGGTACTGGAAGGCAGCTATAAGGTGTTCCCTGCCCCGAGTCGTCTCTTCTCTAGGATGAACAATCCCAGCTTCTTCAGCTTATCCTCATAGCAAAGGTGCTCCAGCCTCTGGATCACCTTTGTGGCCCTCCTCTGGACTTGCTCCAACAGTTCCATGTCCTTCTGATGGCGACACCAGAACAGTACTTGAGGTAATGTTCACTTTGATGTTGTTCTACCTTGTCTAAATGCCTTACAAAATTCTCTTTGTCTCAATCTTTGCTATATTGTCCAACTTCATGAGCTGGCATCATAATTAATGGGTACAACTGGATTTTCCAGAGGAAAGGTGTTCTGAATAGCTGCAGTCTACACACAGGTTAAAGCTGTACTGGAACACTGTTTTTAAAGGCAAACCACTGACAGGAAAGGCTGGTTGTCTGAGGGAGATGAAAAGCAGCCTGAATAACCAGAGGGAGTGAATGAACACCATCAAAAAAATGAAGCTCTCAAAGTTCCTTCAGCAACTGAGCCAAGGCTTCCCAGATGAATCAAGTGCTTCTCGCAGGCATCTCAGAATCAGCCAGGTTAAAGTCCAGAACATCAACTATAATCACTGATTTATCTTTATCTTCACCAATACACAGCACACATCAAATGGGAAGTCAACAGAACACCCAGTGTTAAGCTACCCATAACTGCCTGCTGGAACTTCCTGCATTTTAGCATGTCCAGAAGTTATTATGGAACTCTAATTTCAGAACCCAGCTGCTAAAAATATCCTTCTCAATACACTAATTGCTGTCTTGTTAGAACTAACCTTGAACTGTTCCTCCAGCTTTTCTCGAAGAGGGCTCAGCTTCTCCAAGCTCTTACTCAGGTACACATGGCCATGGAATTTAATGAATGCCTTGATGAAGTCAGACACGCTCCATCGAGTCTTCACCTCATCACGACTACAGTCAGAACAGAAATACCCAGCGTCAGTCTCTGGAATGGGACACAGCTGCACATAACATTACAGGCCTTGTCTATGGAGATTGAGGAAGAAGGAACATCCATGCAAAGCTGCTTGCACAGTATGCTTATTTCCTACATTCACCATTCACACTCAGGAGCATGCCAGACACAAACTATTCTTTGTGTAAGGAGGCTCTGACTGGACATGGGTCAGAGAATCCCAGCATGGGAGTTGGAAGGGACCTCTGGAGATTATCTAGTCCAACCCCCTGCTAAAGCAGAGTCACTCACAGCAGGTTGCCCGGGATCACAGTGTCCAGGTGGGTTTGGAATCTCTCCAAAGGAGACAAGCCCATAGCCTCTCTGGCCAGCCTGCTCCAGCACCCTCACAGCAAAGACGTTTCTCCTCCTGTTCAGATGGAACCTCCTGAGTTACAGTTTGTGCCCACTGCCCCTTGTCCAGTCACTGGGTACCACTGAAAAGAGTCTGGCCCCATTCTTTTGACCTCCACCCTTTAGACATTGATCAGCATCGATCAGATCCTGTCTCAGGCTGCTCTTCTCCAGGCTAAACTTCCCAACGTGTCTTGGCCTTTCCTCCTCACAGAGATGCTCCAGGCCCCTCAGCATCTTTGTAGCCTCTGCTGGGCTCTCTCCAGTAGTTTCCTGTCTCTCTTGAACTGGGGATGCTAGAACTAGACACACTGCTCCAGATGTGGCCTCAGTAGGGGAAGGTAGAGGGGGAGGAGAACCTCCCTTGATCTGCTGCTGGACATACTCTTCTGAATGCACCCCAGAAGACCATTTGCCTTCTCAGCCCAAGATACCACTAGGTCCAGGAATATCTGTTTCTACTACCAAATATGAATTACTTCTGACAAGGCAGCTACAGTTGGAAGAAATCTCTTCCATTTCATGAGAGCAGAAATCAGTTTGCTTGTCTTACCTTTCCAGTGCTTTAGAAAGTGCTTTTTGTAGGTTAGTGGAGGCAGCTGGGAAAGGAAACTTCACAGCAATGCTTCTGCAGTAGTAGAAAATTGTGGTCAAGTGGTCTCCTTTGGAGGAAGCTAGAATAGCCAACTGATTATAAGGCTGACCTAAGGGAGAAAAAGACAAGTTGTCCAACAAGTTGTCATAGAATAAAGCATGGTCATTTGAAAAAGGAGCACAAGGTCATAAATGCTTCAATAAACCAGGTTCAGATTCATCTGCTGGCCATTCTTCTCCAGCCTGGTATCAATACCACTCACATGAAAAAGCTTCTGAATTTGTGGTGCAGCATTTTTTGGCAGGGTGGTGGATGAGGGGTGTGGGCTTTTGTGTTTGGTTTGGGGTTTCTTTTTACACATATACTTGAAAACCAAACAACAAATATGGCAGAAGATTTCAGACCAAATAAGAAGATACTGTCAAAACCAGGCTTTCATCACCAACATATTTTATCTTCATCTATCTGGACATAATTCACCTCATGAGGCAAATCTAATTGTCAACAAATGTTCATCTGTTTTGCCTAAAGAGTAAAAATTTTACAGTTAGAATATGAAATATTTTTCTGTTAGAATAAAAAAAAGTTGAATTCCTGGTTTCAGAAGCCTGGCTCAAAAATTATTTAATCTTCTCTCACCATCCCCCCCATTTTAAACCACTGTAAGCCAACAGCTAACAGCAAGGCTCCTGAACTAAATAAAGAAGCCCTTCATTAGCATTAGGGCTACTAAATTTACAATTTTAACTACTAGACTTTATAAACTGGCATGTGAATAAAACCACACAAAAAAACCCCACACTGGTGGGGGGGGGGGGGGGTGTCCTTCATTAATTGTACTTGGTAACATACAAATCTAAACTAGTATAATTAATACAGCAACAGTGAAGCCTTGAGTGAAGCTGTGCATGACCTTCTTCACTCCTAAATCTTCAACATAGACATAGACCAGGCAAATAGTTACTATTTAAATGATTTACTGATGAGCCAGGCTTTGTTGCACCATTGTTTGGGGTACTTGGGGAGAGAGGTTTACATAGAATCCCAAGTTTCCAAGTGCCACACAAGAAAAGCAATACCTCAAATCTTCCTTTGGAATCATAAACCTAAAGGTATCCCAGACTCACCATTAGAAGGGACAAGCTGAGCTGCGTGTCTGTAGTAAGACTCTGCCTGGCTGGTCTGATTCCTGTAGCGAGCTAAGAAAACAACAACAAAAAAGAAGTTGAGGAATGAAACTCAACTCTCCTGAACTTCCCTTAGTAAAACCCAGCTAACCTGGAGAGAGGTTTACTATTCTACATTTAATTTTGAGGCGGTTGTTTTGCCTCTGCTTTGCCACTGCTTATCAGCTCTTACAGAATCACAGAATTGGTTGTTGAAAGAAATAAGATCATCAAGTCCAACCACTCTCTAACCCTACCGATTTTGATGCTAACCCATGTCCCTCAGCACCACATCTCTGCCTCTTTTAAACACGTCCAGGGATGGGGATTCAACCACCTCCCTGGAGAGCCTGTTTGCCTTTGAGAACCCTTTTAGTAAAGAAGTTTCTTCTAACATCCAACCTAAACTTCCCCTGGTGTAACTTGAGGCCATTTCCTCTTGTCCTATCACTTTTTACTAGGGAGAAGAGACTGACCCCGACCTGGCTCCAACCTCCTTTCAGGAAGTTGTAAAGCATCAGAAGATCTCCCCTCAGCCTCCTTCTCTCCAGAAATTTAGAAAGATGCTGTGCCAATAACATCACATGGAGACCTACAAATATTTTTGCCAATCATCAATTAGACCTACTTTTAGGTTGTTCTAAAAGCAGTTGCAGACACCTGTTAAAAGAGAACTTTATAGAGGACATAGTTCTACTCTAATCAACAAGGAAATAAACCTGTTGAAATTCATGTAAAAGGAAATCATGTTTATGGAAGGATGGATTTCTACCTGTTGCCTTTGTATTTAAGTGGAGTTAGATAATGGTTGGATTCAATGATCTTAAAGGTCTTTTCTAACCAAAATGATTCTATGATTCTAAGGTTTTCAAGCAGTGTTGTCAAATGGAGAAGTACACCAACCTGATGCAACAAGATTTTGTAAGTTACTGGTGTGAACATGTCACTATGCCTATGAGCTACAACATGATTAGTATGCTAGAAGGCAGATTCTAGTAAATCACTAGAAAGCTAGTGATTAACTGTCTCCACACGTTAACGTGTAACACGGTAAGTCCAACAGCATTATTTGCCAGACCTTCCTCCCTGCAGCAATCACCAAATATACAATCACAGAAACATCAGTGAGTGGTCTGGGTTAGAAAGAACCTTGAAGATTATCTAGCTCTAACCCCCCCAACATAGGCAGGGACACCTTCCACTAGACCAGGGTGCTCAAGGCCTTAAGACAACCTGGCCCTGAATACCTCCAGGGAGGGGGCATTCATGACCTCCCTGGGAAACCTGTTCTAGGGACTCACCACACCAACTGTAAAGAATTTCTTCCTCATCTCCAGTCTACATCTGCCCTCTTCAAGCACCAATCCATTCCCTCTCATCCTATCACTACAAGCCCTTGTAAAAAGTCCTTTACTGGCTTTCTTGTAGCCCCCTTTGGCTGCTGTAAGGTCTCCAGAGTTTTCTCTTCTCCAGGCAGAACTGTCCCCAACTCTCCCAGCCTGTCCCCACAGAAGAGGTTCTCCAGCCTCCTCTGGACCCACTCCAACATTTCACTCAGCTAATGACTACTCATCTAGCAGTTGTCCACGGTATGCACAGATCCCTTTTTGTGAAGGCTGAAGTCAATGCCCAACCTCTTTTTTCTCCCCAAACTCACCAATATCTCCAAGATGGACAAGGCAGTGCTGGCAGATGTATGAGCAGGAGCTAGACTGCGGCTTCACTATGGCGCTGGTGTGCGTCTGTTTATTGCTAATGATTCCCAGTTGGGAAGACTTCACACGACATGGCAAGTCAACATTAAAAACTGTGCACAATTCCTGTAATAACTAGAAAAACAGGTCCAGCTTAGCAGCAGTGAGAGAAGCAGAAAAGCACTTAAACAATAGACAAAACAGCATCACTGGGAGGAATGGATTAGCTAACAACTTTGAAGTGAACAAATCCAGGTTATGCAGAATCCCAGCATGGTGAGGGGTTGGAAGGGACCTCTGGAGATCATCCAGTCCAACCTCCTTGCTAAAGCAGGGGTATCCACAGCAGGTTGCCCTGGATCACATTGTCCAGGTTGGGTTGGAATCTCTCCAGAGAGGGAGAGAACCCTCTCTAGGCAGCTCCAGCAACCCCACAGCAAAGAATTTTCTCCTCCTGTTCAGATGGAACCTCCCAGGTTTCAGTTTGTGCCCTGCACCAGGTACCACTGTAAAGAACCCAGCCCCAGCCTCCCAGTCCCCACCCTTTGGCTCTTGCTGCCTGACGTGTCTCAGCCTTTCCTCCTCACAGAGGTGCTCCAGTCTCCTCAGCATCTTCATAGCCTCTGCTGGACTCTTTCCAGCAGTTCCTTGGGCTCCTCACTTCAAGAGAGATAGAACTAGACACAGTACTCCAGGCATGGCTTCACATCTCTGTCACATTCTCCATATGGAAGTCATCATGATTCATGCCAAATTATTTTGCTCAGAACCACAAAAGTGAGTTTTACTTTGGTATGAAGGAGCTCTGCATCCCAAACTCATAAGCAACTCAATTGCTAGGATACATAAATTATTATAGATTCATGGAATAGTTTGGGTTGGATGGGACCTTAAAGAACAGCTAGTTCTAAGTACCCTGCCATGGGCAGGGATACGTCCCACTAGACCAGGTTGCTCCTGGTCTCATCCATCCTGGTCTTGAACACTTTCAGGGAGATGGCATCCACACACTCCCTGGGATGCATCAGTGGAGACTGACTGTCAGACATCTGCAAATTTTGTTGCATTTTCTGGAGGTCTTTTGGTGTTTGATTTTGTTTGTTTGTTTTGTGTGTTGGGTGTTTTTGGGGCGGAGGGGGAGGGGATTGTTTGGCTGTTTGTTTTTAAAATAGGACACCCCAGAGCAAAGTATTTTTTTCCTTCTGAGGAAGTGGCACCATTCTTTGAAAAAAATGGAAAAGAATACCATTCTTTTCCAAAGCAGTTTGCTAGAAGTAAGAAAAAGCACTACCTGGCCTTAAACTTTAGAGAGAAGCCAGAACAAACCCAAATTTGTCAGCGACATAAGGCAATAGTGGCCAGCAGCTTGGTGCCTGAGTTGTCAGTAAATGTTTGTGCTGAAAGAGTGACTCATCCAAAAAAGGGGGCATCAGCTACTTCACCAAATATCTCAAAAGCTGATTGAAGGAAAACCTGAAATTTCCTGTTCTAATTATGTTCTAGAGACACGTTCTAGTGGTGACTTTGCAGTGCTGGGGCAAAGGCTGGCCTAGATGATCTTGAAGGTCCCTTTAACCAAGGATATGCTGTGATTTTGTAGTTAGTTCTTCTGAAGTAACCATGCAGCATGGAAAGGATGTGTTTCACTGCGTTCCAGGGGTAAAAATGCAAGTAAGAACTGACAGAATTTCTCCCAGCTGGGAACATTCTCATTCTCCAAATATATCAGACCTGCAGTTCCACATCCAGATACAGGCATACAGAACACCCAGACTTAGAGATGCAAGCTCTGCCAAACGCTAAACACGCGATGAGGTGCTTCTGCTTGCTGCAGAAGGTGCTTTGTGTTACACCTCCCTCCCTTTTTGCTGTCTTTTATACACCAGATAGAAATCCCCAAACGAGAGGGATCTCATGGATGAAAGCTGGATAAAAGAGAGCAACTTGACATCTTCCAACACACTGCATTAGGAGAATTCTTGCTCTCTTTCAAAGGTGTCACTTACGCAGGCCTCGCAGTTACAGAACAGGAATCTTGCCTGAGCGAAATCTTTAGAGACTGAAAATGGGACAATTAACATCACAGTGAACAGAGAAAGACAACTCAGTCTGGGGTGTCATACACAAAAAGAGCAAAATTCCCTGACACACTGCAGGGGAGAATGAGGCTTTTGCATGTCAAACAGTAAAGACAGTAGAAAACACTTGGCAACCATGTCATGGCCTGTCAAACCGTCTGCTTCAAATATAAAACTTTCCAAAAGACAGTACCAGAGGGAGAAAAAAAAAAAAAGATAACCACACAGGTTCTGGAAAAGAACCTGAGGTTGTCTTGCAGATGTTCAGAATCAACTCAGGAACTGATAGAGTAAGAATGACCTACTATCACAGTATCACAAAGGTTGGAAGAGACCCCAAGGATCATCAAGTCCAACCTGTCCCAACAGACCCCACAACTAGACCATGGCACCAAGTGCCACGTCCAATCTCCCCTTGAACACCTCCAGGGACGGTGACTCCACCACCTCCCTGGGCAGCCCATTCCAATGACGAATGACTCGCTCGGTGAAGAACCTTTTCCTCACCTCGAGTCTAAACCTCCCCTGGCACAGCTTGAGAATGTGTCCCCTCGTTCTGGTACTGGTTGCCTGGGAGAAGAGACCAACCCCCTCCTGTCTACAACCACCTTTCAGGTAGTTGTAGAGGGCAATGAGGTCACCCCTGATCCTTCTCCAGGCTAAACAATCCCAGCTCCCTCAGCCTCTCCTCACAGGGCTGTGCTCAAGGCCTCTCACCAGCCTTGTTGCCCTTCTCTGGACACGTTCAAGTGTCTCGATGTCCTTCTTAAACTGAGGGGCCCAGAACTGGACACATCTGGTAACCCAAGCATGGTGCAGGCTAGCCATGAGAGAAAGTTTAGAGCACTACTTGAAAGAGAGGATTCAACAGTGACAATGCTGCTGAAGCATACAGCTAACAAGGGGGGAAAAGGAAAGAAAGGCAAGTTATCTTTATTAAGGCCATTATCACACACTGATTCTTATTGTTCATCATCTACAAGTAAGGCATAAACACATGACTAGGAATCACATCTCTTTTGCAATTAACTGAAAACCTTGCAAAAGGTCCTTACCTCAGGAGCACTCAACAATACACTTTTTCTTAAGGGGAAAAGTTCCTACAACTGAACTGAGCAATCCTAAATAATTGTTGACAAAAATACAGAATTAAGACTGAAGGTGTGCTTGTAAACCTGGGGAAAGATTGAGAGCAGCCCTGTGGAGAAGGATTTGGGGATAATGGACATGAGCTGGTACTGTGTGCTTGCAGCTCAGACCTAACCATGTTCTGGGCTGATCCCCAACAGTGTGGGCAGCAGGTGAAAGGAGGGGATTCTGTCCCTCTGCTCCTGAGTGGTGCCACAGGACACCACAGCAATGATGGGAGGGATGGAAGCCCTCTTCTCTGAGGGCATGCTGCAGATGTTCAGTCTGGAGAAGAGAAGGACCCAGGAAAACACTCTTGTGGCCTTTCAGTACTTACAGGGGCCAATCAGACAGCTAGTACAGGCTTTTTCACAGGGCCTGTTGTGACAGGACAAGGGATGATGGTTTGAAACTTAAAGAGGAAGATTCAGAATGGATGGAAGGAAGAAATTTGTTTACACTGGGGGTGGCGAGACATGGGTACAGGTCTCAGACACTGCCACAGAGAGGTGGTAGATGCCCAATCCCTGGAAGCATTGCAGGTCAGATTGTTCAGAGCTGTGAGCAGCCTGCTCTAGTTGCAGACATCCCTGCTCATTGCAGAGGGGTTGTATTAGGTGACCTTTAAAGGTTTCTTCCAACACAAACTACTTTATGTTGTAAATGCTACATAATTCTCTTGGGGCCAACTACCTTACTTAGATGCAAGTTTGTTGGGCTTGGGCTTTTTTGTGTGTGGTGCTGTTACACTCAGACATTACAATTAAAATACAGAATTCTTCACCATCAGTGCAGAGACCAGAGTAAATGGTGTTAAGGAAGACTGCAGAGTCAAGGAAGACTAGACCTCCTGATAGCCAGGTGATTCAGATAAAAACTAGCTCAAGAAGGCTACAAATGTACAGCCAGAAAGCAAGAGACTAAGAGCAGGGAAGTATCATTCTACACTTCTCTGCTGCTTCATGTTGCCCTGAGCAGTCACAGCAGACTACTTTCTGTAAGAGACAAAATATGGGGCCAAACAGACCTTTGATCTTACCCAAAGCAGTGAGAGATAGGATGAGAGGAAATGGATTGAATCTTGAGGAGAGCAGATTTAGACCAGAGATTAGAAAAATTCTTTAGTGAGGGTGATGAAACACTGGAACAGGCTGCCCAGGGAGGTCGTGGATGCCCCCTCCCTGGAGCTGTTCAAGGCCAGGTTAGATGAAGCCTTGAGCAACCTGGTCTAGTGGAAGGTGTCCCTGCCTATGGCAAGAGGGTTGCAGCTAGATGATCTTTAAGGTCCTTTCCAACCTAAACCATTCTACCAAACTATAAATGAATGAATCTATGAATCCAACATAGCAATTAGTTTCCTATGCTATGGAAAGAGAGTTTACCTACTCTCTGACCCTAACACACTTCCTCAATGAGACTACAGGCTGCTATAACATTGGAGCTCACCTCTCACAAGCAGCTGATGGCACAGCACAGGAGCTCTTAATCTTAAAGCTGAAGCACATTTGCTTCCAGACTACCCAAGTATCCCACAGCCAACATACATTTTGCCACTCACCTGTGTGTAGAAGCCACTAGCTGCCTCTAAGAACAGAGAGAGGTTCGCCTGAACTTCGCTTCGATTTGGATTTGCTCTATTTTTCGCCTGACCCTGCAGCGTCGTGATCTGGTTTTTAAAGGCATGGTTCCAACTGAAAACAAAAGAAACATTTGCTTTCTTACTTTGGAAGCACCTTTGGCAGATGGCACAAGCAACAGGAAAGAACTATTTTATTACATGGATTCAGACAGGGAAATGAACATACAAAGTCAGGCAGCACTCAAGACAAGAAATTATGTTCAGCAGAGAGGCGCCACCTTTCCTCACCTCTCTGAACTAGGGAGCTGGATCCTCATACACCACAGTTAACACTAACAGCATTAGTATCTGCATGAATTTATTTTGTTTTAAGATGCATAGCTCTCTCTTCTGAAAATAAAATGTAGGGTATAAAAATTCCAGTTCAAAAAACATTCAGCTTCTGGAGGCATAGACAGGACATCTTGCTTCCCTCAGAGTGCTGTGAGAGCCACATGCTTCTCTTAATGAAATCTGTTCCAATTCATGTGTGTATCTTAAATAACAGAGAAGGGACTCCAGGTATGGAGAAAACCCATCAGGATCTTCCACCGATACCGAGGTGTTCATGGCTCATGTTGAAAAGTTGTCTCCTCACACTCCTCCTTCTGCCCAGCCCTCTACCTCAGAGTGTTTAAAGTGAGGGTCTTAAAGTGAGGGTCTTGGGCAGCTAATCAGTTCCTGCTAGACCTTGCTCAAAGTTCCAAATGATTACATGGGGCAAGTTTTCTCCTTTCTATAAAATCCAAACTTCAGCCCTCCCATTAGAGCACAAGAAAAGCCATGGTTTTTTCCCTCCCTCCCTTCCATATGGCTCACCAAAACCCACCCCTGAAGGACACAGCAGCCAGAGGTAAAATGCTAACACACTGAATGCTTTTCATCAACTCTGCAGTGCATCCACCATGCACAGCTCTCATTTTAAAGGAAAGATGACACCCATTTCACAGGATATAATTGGTCTTCTGAAAGTCTCAGGTTTTCCTGCTCTTCAGCCCAGATGACACATATACATACAAGATTATTGAGGTACTTACAGGTCCTGCTCCACCTTTTTATCTAAAGCATATTCCAAATCGGTCACTAGCATTTTCTGATATAAGTCCTGTAGAGCCTGTCTGGATGTCCAGACTTCTGCTGGACCCAGCTTCGAATCTGAACAACAGAAGAACAAAGACAACAGCTTTAGTAATACACAGACTTAGGGAATTATTCCAACTCACTTTTCACTCCCCCACCAATAGAGAGAACATAGCACAGTGTAAAATATTACTGCAGCCTTCTGGTATTTGAAGGGGGCATGCTACAGGAGAGCTGGAGAGGAACTTTTTAGAAAGGCAGGTAGTGACATGATGAGGGGTAACAGCTTCAAACTGGAAGCAGCTCAATTTAGATTAGACATCGGGAGAAAATTTTTCCCATGAGGGTGGGGAGACACTGGAACAGCTTGCCCAGAGAAGCTGTAGAGGTTCCAAGCCTGGAAGCATTCAAAGCGAGGTTAGATGGGTCCTTGAGCAACCTGGTCCAGTAGGAAGTGCTCTTGCTCATGGCGGGGAGGTTGGAACTAGATGATGTCTAAGCTTCCTTCCAACCCGAACCACTCTGATTCCATGATCCAACATCAAAAAGCTGTTTTCATCACAGATTCATCAGAAAAATGTTATGCAAGAACTACACAGGGACTGGGGATTAACTGGTCACTGATCAGTCAGGAGAAGACCAGAACTAGACATGAGCACAATTACGCTGCTGCTGGCAAGTTAAAAACAACAAAGCAGATAGAAAACGATTCTCCACAAGTCCTAGAATCATAGAATCATTTTGGTTGGCAAAGGCCTTTGTGATCATTGAGTTCAACCATTATCTAACTTTACCAAGGCTGGGGCTAACTCATTAAGCACCAGAATTTCTTGGCACTGGATGAACGTAGGAAAAATAATCAAGTCCATCAAGGGATGCTTAGCAGGACAGTCCCCAGAGCAAACCCTGTCAGTATTTAGGAGAACACTGCAGGCAAGTACAACTGCACGGTTAGCACTTCCTGACTCCTTGGGAGCCACTAAGCATAAATGCAAATACTGCTCCCTGCCACCCTGAGTTAAACAGTCTGATTTCCCACACTTTGTAAAACCAGCAACAGGTCTTATGAGGAGCTGTGGTGGCTTGGCCCTGGCTGGGGGCCACATGCCCACTAAAACCACTCTATCACTCCCCTTCTTAGATGGGCAGGGAATAGGGAAAACACAAGCAGAGGCCCACGGATCAAGGTGAGAGAAGCCAAGGGAACTACAGTTGGAGAAATGGAAGCTGAGGGGAGACCTTGTGGCTCACTACAACTTTATGAAAGGAAGATGGAGCTAGGTGGGGATTAGTCCCTTGTGCCAAGGAACAAGTGACAGGACAAGAGGAAATGGCCTCAAGTTGTGCCAGGGGTTGTTTGGGTTGGACATTAGAAGAAACTTCTTCCCTGAAAGGGTTCTCAAACACTGGAACAGGCTCTCCCATGAGGTGGTTGAATCCCCATCCCTGGAGGTGTTTAAAAGACACAGAGATACGCTGTGGATGGACATGTTTTAGCACCACCCTTGGAATTAGATAATGGTTGGACTCCATCTTAAATTCTATGATTCTATGACCTGAGCTGGGGGTGTGGGAGCACAAGGGATGGGCCTCACTCCAGGGAACGCATTCTGCTAATGGTGTAGCTGCTCCTACTGGGTCAGATGGATCCAGGCAGCTGTAATGTTCCTATGGGGACTACACCAACCTGCTACATGTACAATAAGGTGGTAAGCAAGGCTGAAGTTCATTATATAAGCTGCTTGCACTATGTGGCTGATACATTAATATAAACCATTTCCATTTGCCATAAACACACAGAGCTCAAAACATAGCCTGTAGCTTTTTATAGCATCTACAGGCTGCACTTCCATTACACATAACAGTGGTCAGATCAACATTTCCACCACCCATGTTTCTCAAGACCATCCAGATCCTTACTAAGACAAACAACAGAGGGTCCTTGACAGAAGCTAGCCTGGACAGGAGTCTAATCCCCAAATGGAGAATACAATGGGAGAGGAGAAGGGGGGTGATCTCCATCTCCAAGTGCTTTAACACAACCAAAGTCAACTTTAAAAACACCTCTGTTTTTAGATACAGGAGAAGGGGACACAGCTGTTAAAAGGCTATTTAGGAGGAGGAGGACAAACCTTTAACATCATGTGACACACTTCCCAGAGAATTCCAAGGAATGATAAGCATAAGGAACAGGAAACAAACCCCGGAATTAAGTATTAGCAGCTAGATCAACTGTATAATAAAGGCAATTACCTGTCATGTCAGCCTTCAGGACTTCTGCCTGCCTGCAAGAAAGTAATAAAACAATAAATTAGAAACAGACCGATCAAAATAATTGAATTCTGCCACGGGGCATTCATGCAACAGTGTGCAGATGAAGTGAGGCCACGTCTGTAGAGGCTGCCTGCAACCTACACTGCTATACTTTACCCCATGCAGTACAGATCTGAGCTACTGTGATAGGAATTCTCCTCATTCTTACCATGAACACTTCCCTTTCATTACTTTTTCCTGCTTAGCTCAAGTCCCTTCCAGAAAAAAGAAAAATTACCAACCACAACCTGCTTACATGACTTTCTAAGCTTTACCTGGCAGCATTCTAAGCTTTACACCGAGAGTGATAAGACACCGATCCAGGTTGCCCAGAGGTGGCAGATGCCCTATCCCTGGAAACATTCCAGTTCAGGTTGTCTGAGCAACCTGCTCTAGTTGCAGACATCCCTGCTGTCTGCAGAGGGGCTGAACTACACGGTTTTCAAAGATGCCTTCCAATCTAAAGCATTCTATGATTCTGTGGCCAACTACCACTCCTTTGCTGAACATCCTCTGCCAATCTCCACTGCAGGTAGAGGCCGGCAAAAAGTTTCTCAAATAAAGGAACATCAGGACACAATGCTCATTAAATAACTATTTATGAACAGTCATCGATGGCTGGATGGAGCAGCCATCAAGATACTACACTTAGGCACTGTTTCAGCAGTCCATAAAACTTCAAGGACCACTGCTGGCCCATCTGGCCAACAAAGAATGAACATAAGGCAGAGAGAGGCAGAAGGGACACAAGTCTGCCTGGTCTGGCTGGGTTTTGGTGGAACACATCCCTTTGCTTTTGCTACATTCAAATGTTTACATATACTTGCAGAGAGCAAGCTTTCCAAACCAGACATGGAATCCTCCTAGAGTATGAAATGCCCATCTCCACCTGCCTCCCTCAGCAGAAAAACTAGATGAAAGTCATCTGTGATTACATGAAAGTCAAATGCTAGCTTGGGAAAGAAGGAAGAGCTAGGCGAAAGCACCACCTAATCCCTAAAGCAGCTTCAGAACTAAGCATATTCTCTTTCTTGCCAAAGTGAAGTTGTGGTAACTGTAAAAATTGGTTTTTCAGGTTGTTCTGGGTTTTACTCACTGGCTGCAAATTATAGGGAAGGTTTTGAGATCCACATCAGGATTAAAAGATAAAGTAGTGCCAATGCCTCACTAGAAGATGTATATTTGCAAGTCCCTTTACAAAAGTTCTCTTTATTAAATGCAAGAATTATCTACACCATAATCACCACTGTTCAAGAAGCAATGGGATGCACCTTTACTTGAAGTTAAGAAGTGCAAGAAATAAATCTCTGCATCCCTCACCTGCTTTACTAATTTCATCTATTTAAGATAACTTCTAGTTTATTTCTTTCAAGGTGTCAATGAATTTTGTTTTCAACTCCTAATAACATCAAACACTCAAAGACTCTAGAATAGGCTGCCCAGGGAGGATGTGGATGCCTCCTCCCTGGGGGTGTTCAAGGCCAGGTTGCATGAGGCCCTGAGCAGCCAAGTCTGAGAGGTGTCCCTGTTCATGGCAGCCAGGTTAAAGCAGATGATCTCTAAGGTCCCTTCCAAGCTAAGCCATTCTATGAAGAAAAGATAATCCAATATTGCTGACAGACAAAAAAGTTAAAATATATATACTGTGTCACCAGAAAGCTGAAAGCCCAAGAAACGGGTCTGCCTCATCCACATGGAGGTAAGGACAGCAAAGCCCTCCCCACCACTGCATCTAAAGGATAGGAAAGAGCAGATCTTCTCCCCTCCCAGCTTAGAAAAGCTGATGAAGGATGGCAATCCAAGTGCTGCGCCTCGGAAGCCACTGCGATGCTGCCCTGCAAGTCTAGTCAAGCACAAAACTGAGCTGATCCTGCAGTGCTGTGACTTGGCAGCTGGAAATGCTGCTGCTCAGAAGGAAAAGCTGACTTGCTCAGGTGCTCAGGTCTCTTTTCAGAGTGACCAGCCAAGTTAACAGAGTTTGGCTCACACTTTGAACACTTGCCAGTTGTGCAAACATGTCTTCGAGCCGAGATCATGATCTGTGTTGCCAAAGCCAGGAATCCTACTGAGAGGCTCAGCCCAAGCAGGAAAAGCAGCACTGCTCTGGCAAAAACGAGCTGAAAATCCTCCTCCAGGCAAAAAGCCTCTGCCTTTTAAAAGGCCAAGAATCACTTCTCTCAAAATTACTTGTGCAGAACTACGGCAAGTACTAATCTTTAAAGGGGGAAATACACATAGCACCACCATAAAGGCTTTCTTTCCATAAAGTTGCCTGGAGAATTTAGACAAAGAGAGCCTCAGCCCTTCCATCAGGACAACCACTGACAGATGCTCCCTAAGTGTATAGCCCTAGGAATACGGCTGGGGCTGAACTTTTACCAGAAAGATTTCTTTTAGAACATACTTTTTGGAAGACAGGACTCATGGGCTCACAGAACAAAAGCCTTCAGGGCCAAACTCTTCTCTAACAGGAAAGCAAACTGTCTTTTTTTATTTAACAAGCTTGCAACACCACCACCATCCATGGAGGTGTTTAAACGAGGCAGAGATGTGGTGCTGAGGGACATAGTTTAGCACCAGCCTTGGTAGAGTTAGAGAATGGTTGGACTCAGTGATCTTACAAGGTCTCTTCCAACCAAAATGATTCTATGATTGCAACAAGATTGTCCCTAAACATTACATATATATATACACACACACACATGTGTATGTATATATATATTAATTTCAATACTTCCTTGAGACCAAAGGGATTAATGAAGCAAGTCTAACAACAACATGCTGTTTCTCACTTCCATTTAAAACCAACTTTGAAATAAACCAGCTTTATCAACCATGGCTAAGCCAGGATGAGAGAGGGCAGCATGGGTACCAAACCCCTTCTGCATTGGTGACACGATAGCAGCGCCATGGTGGGGGATTGGAAGGGACCTGTGGAGATCACCCAGTCCAATCCCCTTGCTAAAGCAGGTTCACCTAGCTCAGGTTGCACAGGAACACAACCAGGCAGGTTTGGAATCTCTCCAGAGGAGGAGACTCCACAACCTCTCTGGGCAGCCTGCTCCAGAACTCCAGCACCTTCACAGCGAAGAACAGAAGCATTGTCTGTTCTTTGAGCAGGAATCACTAGAGAGCCTTTACTGGGGCTCAGAGACTCCTAGCGGGCACAAATCAGAGCTCACTGATAGCAGCAAGAGATTCTGACTCTGCAAATGGCTCCTTGTCAAACATCTTTTTAACACACCTTTTTGTTCCTATAATTTCCTGCACCTCCTCATACTGAATTTGCATTGTAATCACTCACTCCAGTGCAAAAATATGTTGCCTGCCAACTAACTTGGTACAACTTGCCTATCATTTTATCATTTCAAGAATATTCTTCAGCACCTCCTCAGAATCACAGAATCCTAGAATTGTTTCTCTAAGACCATCAGCTCCAACCACCCTTGCCCAGTTGGACTTAGCATTTCAGTCTTCAAGTTTATTCAATACTTGAAAAGTTTCAAACCTTTAAGAGACCGTGGTCAGGACTTTCTTTTGAAGTTCTAAAGGCATAATACACATTCGAATTTAAGTACACCCAGATGGCAAAGGAAACATTTCTTCTCTTCAGAACCTGGCTGTATGTGGAGTCCAGTTCTGCTGGAAGTCAGGGACCTCTGACACTGTTTAGCCCAGAATGAACCACTGGCTTTAGCAAAACAAGATGGAAAATTTTTTGTTTTCTGAGTTTTATCCTAAGAAGAAAAATAAAGCAAGTTGTTCCCCTCCAACTGCTAAACACTACAGAAAGGAAACCCCACAAACATGGGGATCACATTGAGAGGTTGAAAGGAACACCAAAAGATCATATAGTCACATTTACACTTTTACATTAAGAGAAGTTTGCTTAAACTCTTACTGAAAAGACCACACAAACTCCCTGGTTACCTACTCTATTGCTAAGTGATAGTCCAGGTTTTTTTGAATGCCAACCTAAGGCCCTTCCACTGCAAGGCAATTCCTCCCAACAGCGCTCCCAGCAGAGCTTCTGTCTTTGTACAATGGCCACTTGTAAACCCAAAGCCTTACATGCACACTCTGAGCCATCACTTCTCTCCTGAAGGCAAAAATGTGGACCTTCATAAACTTTTCTAATCCTTACTGCTACCTGACTTGGAATTCCAACCATAGAAACATTTTGGCTGAAGAGATCTTTAAGATCATCAAGACCAACTGTTACCCAAACACTGCCAGGTCACCACTAAACCGTGTCCCTCAGCACCACATCTACACAACTTTTCAATCCTTCCAGGGATGAAGACTCCATCACTACCCTAGGCAGCCTGTGCCAGGCCTTGACAACACTTTTGGGAAAGAAATTGTTCCTAAGAGCAAATCTAAACCCTTCCTGAGGCAACCTGAAGCCAGTTCCTCTCATCCTATAACTTGTTATAGGCCCTAATGGCCCCCACTTCATTCCAACCTCCTTTCAGGGAATTGTAGTGAGGCGATCTCCCCTCAGCCTCCTTTTCTCAGGGCTGAACTCTCCCAGTCCTCTGAGCCACCTCTCAGAAGACTTCTGCCCTAAACTCCTCACGTACCACTAAACTACAGGGAACTATTTTAACATTGCTCCCATAGCAGCTCAAAGTACATTCTTCAGTTCTGCTTCAATTCAAAGCACACAGCATACAACTTCCAGTTCTGCATGAACCATGCTGCCTCTGGAAGAGGGCAATACGAGTTCTACAGATGCACAGCTTTCCTAGCAGGCTTTGTTCTCAAGCACAGAAAAGCAAGTAAAATTAAGCCCAAGCTGTCCAAGCAGCAATCTTATGTTACCTCCACTAACACCCACCACTTCTGAAAGTCCAACTGATCAAAGTCAAGCTTCACTTATGCCACTTCCTCTCATTTACACAGTGAGCTCGAGCCAGGCAAGACCAGGCCCAACAAGTTCTACAAAAAAGGTGGGGAAAACACAGACCACAAAGTCCCCTGAACTCTGCTCTCCACCATACCTAAAAGGGAATTCCACTTGGTTTTCCCCTAGCAGCCCTGAAGCATCACCAGCTGTGTCAGTTCCTTTATCAAACTTCAGTAACACAACTCTCCCGAAAAGGAATTGGGGATTTAGAGCACTAAAATGGGTAATGAGTCCAGGCAGCTGGCCTTATAAAAGCAGTCAGAATCCAATCACTTCTGTGGATACTATACAAACTAAAAACCATATGAAGTGGTCAGGGTAGCTTCATTCAAAGCAGGAATTTATATTCCTTCACTTGTCTTCCCCCGAGGTACCTGCAGTAATTGTACCACAATGAAGTGCCCACAGCCTAGAGAGTCTTAGCAGGAGGTGACTGATCCAAAGGCTCATCAAGGGCACTGCCAGAAAGTTCCTTTTTGTCTGAAAGGGAAATAAAGAGAGAACACATGTAGAATAAATAGGCAAGCTTTTCATTTTGGGTGGTTGCCTTCTGAGCATTTTCTATGCTGGCATACTAAAAAGAAAATAAAATGCACTTGATTAAAATAAAATAATATATTCTTTTCAGTATCATTCCAATACATGGCAAGGCTCACACCCAGAAGGAATACCAAAGCAACAGCCTCAGTGACTCTCTTTTGGATTTTCCTCAAACAAAAAACTTCAACAAAAATTTATGAAGACTAATACCTCACTTTTAAACAGAATCACAGACTGGTTTGGGTTGGAAGGGACCTTTAAAGGTCATCTAGTCCAACCACCCCTGCAGTCAGCAGGGACATCTACAACTAAAGCAGGTTTCTCAGAGCCCCAAACCACCTGATCTGGAATGGTTGCAGGAATGGGGCATCTCCTACCTCTCCAGGGAACCTGTGACAGTGTCTCATCACCTTAATAGTAAAAAAAAATTTCCTTCTTTCTAGTCTAAATCTATTTTCAAACCATCATTCCTTGTCCTATAACAACTAGCCCTACTAAGAAAGTCTGCCCCCAGCTTTCTGACTGTCCCCGTTAAGCACTGAAAGGCCACCAAAGGTCTCTCTGGCACCTTCTCTTCTCCAGGCTGAACAACTCCAGCTCTCTCAGCCTGGCCTCACAGCAGAGGGCTTCCAGCCCTCCCATCATTGCTGTGGTCTCCTCTGGCCCCAATCCAACAGGTCCATGTCCCTGTGCTGAGGACTCCAGAGCCAGCCACAGCACCGCAGGTAAGGTCTCAGCAGAGTGGGGAAGATTTGTTTGCATTTTACTATACCCATGCTG
The DNA here is from genome assembly GCF_014839835.1 of Dryobates pubescens. NCBI lineage: Eukaryota > Metazoa > Chordata > Aves > Piciformes > Picidae > Dryobates > Dryobates pubescens. Next base: position 13,371,717 of record NC_071622.1, on the reverse strand, counting down.
ATTCAGGGCAGGGGAAAGGAGTACAGAACACTAACAGCACAGGCAGTGAATATTCTACAGCATATTTAAGGGAGAGTTGCCTGCTCAGAAGCCTCAAAGCACCACGCACAAGACAGTACTCACATCAGGAGCTAAGCACTGAGCAACACTTAGTGTCTGATCTAGGCAGCTCCAGAGTTTAATGGGAAATAAGCGTTCTTCCATTCCGTTCCTAAGAGTAACCACTAACAAAACAGACAAAGCTCTACTAGCAGCTGTTAGACTCACTTAGCACTAATCCTTTACAGCTTCCCTAAAGGTTGGATTTTGAAAGACAGAAATAACTCTGACTTCCCCTGAACTATTTTGTAGACAGCAACTGTATCTCTCACTACCACTTGGAGTCAATTTTATAGTAGTCTTAGGATCATGTGCAAAACTAGCTTTTTATAATTCAGTCAAAGTAGCAGGGAACTTGTGGATGAACTTCACTTTCAGTATTTCCTTCACCTATTAATTCAATATCACCTAAATATAAAAAGCTTCAGACTGCAGCTCCAGCTAACAGCCTGCCACTAGCCAGGGTAGATTTTACGTCATTATACATGTATAGACTTCACCTTCTCACTTGTGTGTCACCTATGTACTAACAACTTTCCGCACTTTTTCTACATGGAACAAATTCTTAATGTCCTAGACTTGCCACCTAATTTAAATGATTATGGTTTTCACCAAGTGCTGGAATCACTTGCCTCAAGAGCAAGGCAGGTTTAGGTGATGTCAGCTCATACTGACCTAGCAAGAGATCTTCAAGCTGTGAGTCACTCAGTTAAATGCCTTTTATACCAAAAGAACAGTCTTCACAGATTATGGCAATGAAAAACACCTCCATCAGTACCACCTTACCATCACTTTTATGGGCTGACTAGTTTGAAGCTTCTTATTCCTGTTACAAGCAGCTGAAGTCAGGGCAGAGCTAATTTCTTTGGCCAGTGGCTTGATCAGATTAGAGCAGAGCTCAAAGCCACGCAAACAATTAATTCAGCATCAGTATAAATGTGTAAGTAAAAAAACCTGCATCTGCAAGCAGATGCTAAAGCAAGGCCCTCACCACCCAGACTCAAACTCTCTTCAGAGGGAATCCTGCTCTATTACTTTCTTGTTTCCACTTCAGCTGAGAGGAATGGGGAGAACCAGGGACACAGAATACAATTTTATTTCTAATCCCATCTTCACTCTTTCTTCTAGTCTGGACTCCATTAGAAGCAAGTCATAATAATCATCCTCAAAAAATAACCATCAAAAGCAACTTATTCCAAGTTTGATCAGAACTGACAATCCTCCTCCCTGGATAAGAGTACAAGTACCCTGGCAGTCAGCTCCACTCAAACTCATTTTTTGACTTGTTTCAAGCAAGTCAGTTCCTTTGTCTACAGATTTGGAAAAGATGTGTCCAACAGGTAAAAGCTACCCTAAGGGAAATGAAGACATGCTTACTCTCTGATTTAACCTACAACGAGGGAAATGGCTTGCATCAGGAACAGTGTGGCCAGCAGGAGCAGGGAGGTCATTCACCCCTGTAGGCTGCACTGGTTAGACCACACCTTGAGTACTGTGTCCAGTTCTGGGCCCCTCAGTTTAGGAAGGATGTTGACTTGCTGGAGCGTGTCCAGAAAAGGGCAACAAGGTTGGTGAGGGGCTTGGAGCACAAGCCCTATGAGGAGACATTGAGGGAGCTGGGGTTGCTTAGTCTGGAGAAGAAGAGACTCAGGGGTGACCTTATTGCTCTCTACAACTACCTGAAGGGGGGGTTGTAGACAGGCAGAGGTTGGTCTCTTCTCCCAGGCAGCCAGCACCAGAACAAGAGGACAGTCTCAGGCTGCACCAGGGGAAGTTAAGGCTGGAGGTTAGGAGGGAGTTCTACACAGAGTGATTGCCCATTGGAATGGGCTGCCTGGGGAGGTGGTGGAGTCACCATCATTGGAGGTGTTCAGGAGGAGACTTGATGGGGCCTTGGTGCCATGGGTTAGTTGTTTAGGTGGGTTGGATTGGTTGATGGGTTGCACGTGATGATTCTGAAGGTCTCTTCCAACCTGGTCTATTCTATTCTACTCTATTTCTATCCTATTCTATTTCTATTCTAAATATAATTGTCCTACCCTGCTCAAGCGTCCAGTGTTCAACTGCCTCCACCATGCTCCCTCTTGTTACAGCCTTGAGCTTGCACCAAGCACAGAAGCAAGTCTAAGCCTCGTTAAAACAGCAGTGCTACAAACATCAGTTAAATGCCTCAGAAACAGGATCCAGTCTGGGCAGTTGTTCAGGAGCAGCAATATGCCTGTCTAATCCAAGAAGTTGTAAAATTTGTCAGCAGAGTAACCTGCAAAGTAAGTACTCAACAAATTGTAGTTCTCAGATCAAACAAATATAGCTTAGAATAAAGGTACAGCTCTACGACTGGCTCATAAAAGCTCAGTTGTCTGGCCCACAGGTGCTAATTTGTAAAGGTATTTTTAAATACTATGCTGTTCATCAGCTTTCCTCAGAAAGTAAGGGGGGTTGGAAGTGACCTCTGAGGACCATCTAGTCCAACCTCCCTGCTAAAGCAGGGTCACTCACAGCAGGTTGTCCAGGATCACAGTGTCCAAGTAGGTTCGGAATCTCTCCAGAGAAGATGACTCTACAGCTTCTCTGGGCAGCCTGCTGGGCTCCAGCGCCCTCTCAGCAGAGAATTTCTTATCCTGCTCAGAGGAAACCTCCTGGGTTGCAGTTTGTGCTCACTGCCCCTTGGTCCTGTCACTGGGCACCACTGAGAAGAGTCTGGCCCCATTCTCCTGGCCCCTCACCCTTTAGCTATTGATCAGATCCCCTCCATCTGCTCTTCTCCAGGCTAAACAGACCCAGGTCTCTCAGCCTGTCCTCCTCACAGATATACTCAAGTCCCCTCAGTATCTTTGTAGCCCTCCACAATGACAGCTCATTCCCTCAAAAATATCCAGATTTTGGAGAGGGGAAAAAACCAATTAGAAAATCATAGAGCTCTGCTTGCTCACTATCCAGGAGGAACTTTTGGTAAGCACACAGAGGGTCATTAGTTCTTACAACCACAGTACCAAGCAGGATGTGAAAGGTTTGCATCCAAACTGTCTCACTTCCCCACGGTAATTCCCACAAGGCTCTGAGACTGAGCAAGGAAAGGCAAAAGAACACCAACAAACAAAAAATTCACACCCCAATAAATTATGCTCCTGTAATACTACTATTTTTTTCTCTTTCAAATCTGCTCTGATTAGAGTGCACATACCATCAAGTTTCAGCTGTGATTAACACACAGTAACACCAGCGCTCATTTGTCATAGCTACAGTTCCTGACTTCACTTGTGCTAAGGGCTGGAAATGGCAAATAACAGATTTTAAAGCAAGTGAACATCATTTAACTTCTGTTAACAGCTTTTGCATTATGAAAACCACATCCAGAGTTAGGGAAAATGCAGAAATCAGAGCACTGAGGTCAGATTCAAACCAGTATCATCACGTTAGTTTCAGAAAGTTAAGCTATTAAAGCCAGCCCTGCAGATAACCCAAGATCAGGCAGCAACACCAGCCCTTCCTGGACACTGTGGGAGACCTCCCAGGTAAGTTTTCAGAATTCAGTCTCAAGGCTGGTACTTACAGATTCAGTACCACACTCATGCAAGGCAGAGAAAACATTTTGCTTCCTCACCCATGTGTGGGGCTGATGAGCAGAGCACCTGCAGCTGGCAGGTCTAAAAAGGTGACATACACCACCCCTGGAAAGTCCACCCCACTGTGCACAGAGAGGTAAATATTTGTACCATGATAAGTCCTGATTTTTATCTCCAGCAGTTTCCTGATACCTTTAGCCTCCACTAATAGCTTAGGTCATAAAAACAAGATACCTTGATGATTTTTGGTGTTTTCTATGGCCCCACTTCCTCTCAATCCCTTGCTTTGAAATCATTCCTTGCCCAGTAGCAAGCACTGCTTCTCAGGCTCCAACGAGCTGAGAAAGACTTGGGATGGATGGAATTACCATTCCAGAGTTATTTGGAATGCAAGATGCTGTCTCTCTTGCTGAGCAGCAGATGGAGAACAAGCAAATATATAGGAAGTCACCATCAGAGGTGGCAGAAATAAAGCACAAGGAATCCCTGCTCATATTGTGCTTGCAGTAAGTTAACCACAATAAACGCAGTGGAGTTCAGCATCTGGAAATGTGCTTTCCAAGCACTAATACTGAGATCTATGCTCAGATAATCAAGACCTTCAAAACCATAAGGACTACATTTGTACACATTATCAAATGTGGTCATTCAACAATTGTATAAAGCTGGGGTTTGCCCAACCTCATTCATTTTATAAACTCACAATTATGTAAACATTACACAAAACACTGCCCATGCATAAATGGGACATACCCAGAAGTTTGAAAACAGCTCTTCATAATCAAGAGACTTTTCAGTGTGAAAGGACATTGCACAGTTTAGACAAGCTATGGCAACGCTCAGATGACATCAGAGTGTGCTCCTAACTGCAAGCTGCAGCTTCACAATTATTTTCAGTTCTCCATCTTGAAACTAAACACCACCCATGCTCCAAAAGCACAGCAACAGCACAAAGGCTCAGCACAGAATCAGAGAAATGTTTTGGTTGGAAAAAAACCTTTGACATCATCAAATCCAACTATTCTCTAATGCTACCAAGTCTGGTGCTAAACTGTAGCCCTCAGCACCACATCTCTGCCTCTTTTAAACACCTCCAGGGATGGGGATTCAGCCACCTTCCTGGGAAGCCTTTTTGCCTTTGAGAACCTTTTCAGTGAGGAAGTTTCTTCTAATGTCCAATCTAAACCTCTCCTGGTGCAAGCTGAGACCATTTCCTCTCATCATGCCACTTGTTAATTGGGAGAAGAGACCGACTGCCACCTGGCTCCAAACCCCTTTTAAGGAGCTATATAGAGCCACAATGTCTCCCCTCAGATTCCTCTTCTCCAGACTAAACAACCCCAGTTCCTTCAGTTGCTCCTCACCAGATCAGTTCTCCAGATCCTTCACCAGCTTCATTGCCCCTCTCTGGACCTGCTCCAGCACCTCAGTGTCCTTCTTGGCGTGAAGGGCCCAAAACCAAACTCAAGGTGTGGCCTCACCAGTGCTCAGTCCCTGCCCTGGTCCTGCTGGTCATACTACTACTGATCCAGGCCAGGATGCTGTAGACCTGGATGGCCACCTGGGCACACACTAGCTCATATTATGCCAGCTGCTGATCAACACAGTTTGTCTCTACTGGGCAGCTTTCCAGCCACTCTGCCCAAGCCTGGAGCATTCATGGGGCTGCAACCCAGGCACAGGACCCAGCACTTCACCTTGTTGAACCTTGAGGCCTCAGCCTGTTCATATTCCTTTGGAGATCCTTCCTACCCTCAAGTAGATCAACACTCCCTCCCAGCTAAGTGTTACCTGCAGTATTACTGATCATTCAGATCATTGATAAAGATTCTGGAGTGACTTAAAGAGAATCGTATCATTATTTTATGCTAATGGGCATTCAGTGCATCTTTACCAATAGTTTACAGGACTCCCAGTAGCTGCTCCCTGTTCTCCATCAGAAACACACAGGCAATGCTCTTTTGAACCACACTTTCCAACTAGGTAATTGTTTGGAAAAAAAACTTTCCCCAAGAAAGTATGAAAACTAGAAAAAGCAACAGGCAAAGTCTTCACCCTCCACAGATTTGATGCAGCTGTCACATACAGCAATTAAAAATAAATAAACCCCAAAAACACCTCACCAAAAAACCCAAGGCCTGGCCATTAAATTCTCACCTCACACCACAGCACCACCACTCTTCACTATGTGGACAGAACACAAGATACAAAGATGCTCATTCGAACTGGGGGAAACTACTGGGAGGGAGTTTGTTAATGAACATCAGATTAAACTTCTACTTTACTAACATCCAACTCTCCCACAGTCCTCTGCTGGTTCTCTTAAATTGAGGAACAGTTCACAGCCACATAAGCTGTCAAATACAAAACCCAAGGGCCCACTACCAAAGCACATGTAAATGTGTAAAGATACTCTCTGGTCTGTGTTCAGCTAAAGGAGCAACTATGACCAATCCAGCCAGTCCAGATCAAGCAAATTTTATTAGCTCAGGAGGAGAGAAGTGGCCTAGACACAGAGACATGTCCCTCTCTAGGAAGGGTGCACCTCGAAACTTGTGAGCCCTGTGGAACACAAACAGGTCTGGAGGGAAACCAACCTGGCTGAAGTGCTGCAGCACATTTGGCCAAGTCCTGCTGACCTCTGCAGTCGGCAGCAGGTCCAATCTGCCTCCAAACAGAGCTGCCACTGCTGTAGCACTCTCAGGTACTGCCAGTTAACCAGTAACCCACCCTTCCCATTTGGTTAGGAGCAAGCATCTGAGCAAATTTGTAACTTCCAAGGTTAATCCTGCTTTTGCAGATTACATGTTCTTAGAAAAGTAGCTTTACTTCAAATTTAAAACTCAACATCTTAAGACAGAGTCCTTTTCAGTCCTGTCATCTAGAGAAGCGATGTTCTGCCAACTAGAAATTGGTATCTGCTCTAGGAGTCAGGTATGGAAAAAAGTCTGGGTTTAAGACATCTTTACTGGACCTAAACTCCACAGAAAACAAAAATCTGAATGCAGTTTTCCACATTAGTCTCCCTTTCAACAGTCACACCTGACCTATTCAACTCACTCATTTTACCTCCTGCAGTGGCAGAGGAATAGACTTCACAGCATCCAGCTCCACAGCTGGACTAACTCATTCAGCCAGAAGATGGGTCTTAAGGCTGGAAAGATCCTCAAAAGTTTATGTAGCCCATTGCTCACCCTGATGTTAATGCTGACAAAAGTTTGCATTTCTTGAGGTCTTCCAGAGGCAGTCATCTCCATATCCCAAAGCAGCCTGGTCCAGCCACCTCACTACACCATTTCTGCATGGCACTACGTCATGCCTTAAAGAATCACAATGTACCATGGGTTTAGCCTCTCCAGCTCCTTTCTCCTACCAAATCCCTCAGCAAACATCACTAGCCTTGCTGAACCCACCACCACCTTCACAAGGTGTTCAAAGGGGCAATGAATGTCCTCACTTGGTTAGACTGAGACCACCTTTTCTATATCTTCCCCACACATTAGAATAACAGGATCACAGAATCACATTGGTTGGAAAAGACCATTAATATCAAGACCAATCATTCTCTAACATTACCAAGTCTGGTGCTAAACCACAGCCTTCAGCACCACATCTCTGCCACTTTAAAATACCTCCAGGGATGGGGATTCAACCACCTCCCTGGGGAGCCTATTCCAGTGTTTGAGAACATTTTCAATGAAGAAGTTTCTTCTAATGTCCATCCTAGACCTCCCCTGGTGCAACCTGAGGCCATTGCCTCTTATCCTATCACTTGTTCCTTGGCAGAAGAGACTGCCCCCCACCTGGGTCCAATCTCCTTTCAGGTAGCTGTGGAGAGTCAGAAGGTCTCCCTTCAGCCTTCTCTTCTCCAGACTAAACAACCCCATTTTCCTCAGCCACTTCTCACAAAACTTTTCTCCAGACCTTTCACCAGCTCTGTAGCCCTTCTCTGGATCTGCTCCAGCACCTCAATGTCCTTCTTGGAGTGAGGGGCCCAAAACTGAACCCAGTACTCATGGTCTGGCTTCAACAGTACTGACTACAGGGGGACAATCCCTGCCCTGGTCCTGCTGGCCACAGTATTTCTGATCCAGGCTAGGATGCTCTTGGCCACCTGAGCAAACTGCTAGCTCATGCTCAGCCAGCTGTCAATCAACATCTCCAGGCTTTTCTCTACTGGGCAGCTTTCCAGCCACTCTACCCCAAGCTTGGAGCACTGAAGGGCGTTGTTGTGACCAACATATTAAGCAAGAAGGGATGATGCTGGTAAAAGACTCAGCGTGTGACTACACCATTGTTGGCTGTTAACACTTCTGTGGTATTCAGGTTGCACAAGCCAGCTCAGCCCTGGCATTTCACGTTGCAACCACAACAGCTTGGATCTTGTCATCCAATGTTTTGTGTAGCACACCAGCAAGCCCAAAATTAATTTTAAAATAGAATAATTTTGGCATTGTATTTCAGCATTTGACAGTAAAGGATGGAAACAATGTAGATTAGGCTGCTCTGCCCCAAGATCTGAAATCCATACAGTCAACCTTCCTGCCATGGGCAGGAGCACCTCCTACTAGACCAGGTTGCTCAAGGCCTCCTCCAACCTGGCCTTGAACACCTCCTGTGAAGGGGCATCTACAACCTGCCTGGACAGCCTGTTGCAGTGTCTCACCACCCTCACTGTTAAGTATTTCTCCCTAGTATCTAGTTTAAATGTGCCCTCTTTACCTCTTTCTGATTTGTCATTCCTCAAGACAAGACGCTCTTGGGCTACAGCGCTTAACACTCCAGTGCAGAAGTTTCAAGTTGTGTAGTCCTCAAAGAATTCCTTCAGGCATTAATAGAATCTGCTGTATATAAAATATTATTTTATAACCATCTTTAATGCAGAGTGTACAGAATTTTACCTGATTTTGAAACAGTATCTCAAAATTCCAACTACATAACGTCATATCACAGGCAGCCATATGACTCCTTTTAGCATTCACTTCTGCTGTCTATCATGAAAGCTACCAAAATAGTCTGGGAGCTGCACAAGCAGCATCAACAAGCATTTGATGTCTTCATTACAAAGATACTGGAAATATCTTTCTGGATAGTTTCAAGCTTTAGAGGTTATTTTAGTCCTTGGTATCAAAACCAGGAGAAGATGAGTACTTCAGCTAAAGCTGGACTGCACTCTCAGCAAGCCACAATCCCCTGCAACTGTTTTGGCCTCAAGTCCCATAACTCCTACAGTTTACCTCAAAACAGAATACATCTCTAAAATGAAGTATTCAAGATAGGTTCAGACTGGGTGGAAAACTTGCCAGAAGTTCATGCCCTAATATGATCTGTGTGACATGCTCCTGTATTACATCAAATGAATGTTGACAATGCATAGTAGGCAGTTTATCCAAGAATTGTAAGACTGGTTTGGGTTGGGAGGGACATTAGCAGATCATCTAGTTCCAACCCCTGGCCATGGGCAGGGACACCTCCCACTAGACCACGTTGCTCAAGGTCCCATCCATCCTGGCTTGGAACACTTTCAGGCTTGGAACCTGCCCAACTTCTGTTCCAGTCCTCTCTCCAAAAGAACCTCGCCACCCTCATGGGGAAAAACTTCCTCCCAATGTCTAATCTAAATTGAGCTTGTTCCAGTTTGAAGCTGTTACCCTTCATGCTGTCACTCCATGCCTTTGTAAAAAGTCCCTCTCTAGCTCCCCTGTATCCTCCTTCAAATACTGGAAGGGTGCTCTAAGGTCTACCCAGAGCCTTGTCTTCTCCAGGCTGAACAATCCCAACTCTCTCAGCCTGTTCAGTGACCACCTTCATGGCCTCCTCTGGACCCACTCTAATATCCCTCTTGGGTTGTGGCCTTCAGAACTGACCCCAGCACTGTAACAAGGGTGTCACAAGGGCAGAGGGGAAGAATCCCTTCTCTCAACCTGCCAGCCATGCATCTTTTGAAGCAGCCCAGGACATGGTTGGCTTCTGGGCTGCAAGCACACATTGCTGAGTCATGTTGAGCTTCTCATTGCCCAGCACTGCTGTCCATCCACTCTCCACACAACCTGTACCTGTGCTTGAGATTGCCCTGACCCAGGTGCAAGACCTTGCACTTGGCTTTGTTGATTTTCATGAGGTCCACCTGTCAAAATCCCTCTGGATGGCAACCCTTCCTTCCAGCATGTCAACCATACCACACAGCTTGGTGGTGTTGGCAAACTTGCTGAGGATGCTCTCAATCCCACTGTGCATGTCACTGGGAAAGATGTCATCACTTCTTTTCTAGTTGAAGGTTTCACCTATATGTTCAACTTTCCACACACTGGTGGTATTAAGACAAACTTGAACACCTTCTAAATTTTCATTGCAAGCTTATGCTGCATCTTTTAATTTAATTTATAATCATTAACCCATACAGAAATCTTACCTTCTGCTTCATATTGAAATGACATTTCCCCTCTTTTACTAGTAACTCCAGCTGGATGTTGAAGGTCTAAGAGCTTTTTCTCATCTAAGCAGTTTCCATACATTCTTGGTGGCTGTGGGTTTTTCTTTAATATTAGCAAGTCTGGCTTAAATCCTTTGGACACTGTCCTTACTGCCAGTCACAAAAGTCAGAGACTCTAGTAGATTAGCTTTTCCCAGGGAACGGCTGACTAGATCAAGCCCCTGTGCCCAGAAGTTGGGTCACAGCATTGTTCTCTCAAGTGTTTACACTACTTCAAGACAGACAACTACCATCTATTCAACATCAGACATCTTGCCCATCCTCCTTTCTCCTTCTCTTCCAGGTGCAGATGATTTGCATTTCTATTTCTACTTGTTGTTAGGAAAAAGCCTACTCTAAAGATCTCTTAATGGCACAAGTGTACAACAAATGAAGAGCACAACTACTCAAGACACTGCCAAAACCAGGACTGACTGCAGAAGGAAATGAAGCTGGAGTCTCAAAGGTTGATTGCTGGCTACAGGAAACCCTGGTTTAAAAAAAGATTATCACAGAGTGGCAGCTGTTTGACACACATGTGCCTTCAAATTATGGTGAGACCAACAGGACAAGGCAAAGCAAACACCCAGGAGACTTCCCATTGCAATGGTGAGTAGCAGAATCTACAGGATTATCATAAAATGGTTTTCTCAATGGATTTATCAAAAATTAATTCCTTTGACTTCCCTACAAGTGTGGTCAGGAACAGAAACTGTGAGAAATAACACAGGACAGATCATCAGGGAGTCCAGGGGAGCCTAGAGCAGGCTTGTTCCAAACAAACTGCCCTGATCAAACAGGAACAACTGTCAAGGCCTCATTAAATCAAGAAACATTGAAGTCAGTCTTGAATGAAGCCTCTTGATGCCCATAAGATCCATTTTACTTCATCCAACAAAAAAGACTAATCTCTGCCTAAGGTCCTAATAAAGTAATTGAAGAAATTCTCCCCAAGTTCATTTGGCAGAACCCATCCTAAAGGTTTGATACATTCAGAATTAATTTCTCCCTTCCTCACAGCTAGAGAGCAGCTCTCTGAGATAATTCAGCCATATGACAAGTGGGGCTTGCAACTCAAAACAGACAATGCTTCAGAGAACAGGGGGAGGAAATAAAATAAAGATCAGCTTACACAGACCAATATTAGATGAAGCAGAAAACTTCAATAAGGCTGACACTAGAGGATACTTTCAACACCTCAGACAATGAAATTAATATATGAGATATAGATTGCTGATGTATTAGAGACATCATAAGTATGTTCAGAAAAATGACATTTACTTTCCCTGAAGGTGGAATTGAAAACTAACTCTAGCAGGACTCCTAAGTACCTCAAGGGTATCTCTGATCTAAGTCCCATCAGTGAAATTCAGTCTGTAGCCCACAGCTGTGTAACAATCCCAAGAGTCTGATTGGCCTTCTGGTTCCTTACGATAATCCCTTGAGTGCAGACACCAGTGTGAATAATCCAAGAAAAGTCCTACTGGAATACAGAAAAAGGAGGAAACAGGCCTAGCATTACTCAAAAAAAAAGCTCTTATACCACTTCAGCTCACAGCATTATGTAGATCTGAAAGGGCAGCCACTGCTTTAACTCTGAGGAATCAAAACACTGCTTAAGCCATTTCCCCTCTCATTTGGTTGTCTAGGAAGTCCCCAAGCTTATGATCAAAATTTCTTCCATTCAAATGTGAAGAAAAGCAGCAGACAGACAAGTCCAGAAATGTGGCCTAAAGGCAGGACTCTGAGTTCAGCTGCACAAGCAAAAGCTGGTGATGAAACCAGTACAACTGTAAAGCTACAATCAACAAGATGCTGCATGCAACAGCACAAGTGCTCAAGAGGCACGTATGAAAAAAAGCCACCTGCCCTGCCTCCTGGATGAAACAGTAAGAAACTATAGCCCACAAGTCAGCTCTCTGAGTCCTTGTGTCATACCACAACAAACATTCCTCTGTTCTTAACACTGCAGTGAGATGGAGAAATAGACAAGATGCCATATGCCTCCCCAAGAACAGGAAAACCTAAGACCATAGAAATCTGTGATTTCCTTCAGTAAGGCATTCAGGACAACAGGAATGAAGTAGGCAATTCTGATGATTTCAGGTAATCAATCTGTGGGTTTATTCCCCTCCTGCTTGACAGCAGCTGAGGAGCATTCAAGAGAGATGAGGACATGCCTCAAGTTCAAAGTAACAAAAGGAATAACTAATGTCCTCCCACATATACTCCTTATACATTAGAGCTGCATTCCTTAACTGCTCTTCCAACATTCCTTACTCTGAAGACTCTGCTCCTACTACTGGACTTCTGCCGCTGTTGCGAACACACAATGGCAGTGATGAAGGACCCTTAAAACTCTACAACCCTCAGCAGCAACTCGTCCAACAAAATCAGACCTTACAGCAAGTCATCCTCTTCTCCCTCCCCAGCCACCATGCACTTGATCCACAATTACTCCTCTTCCATACTGATTTTTGCTGGCTGAGCAGGGCAAGGAAGACATCAAGGCATCTATCCATCAAGTCACTGCCTTCTCCCATCACACCAAGTGATCCTGAGCAGTGACTGCCGACAGCCTTTACTTCTCATGTGGGAAGCACCAAGACATCTGAAAACACATGCAATAACCATCACGGCAAAGTGAAAAGCAGGGCAGCTTGACATTCCATATGGATTGATGTAAATAATGTTCTAAGTCACTTGGTGTAAAAGTTAATGACATGATTTAGTGCCCAGATCAGCTTATTTGGAGGCAAAAAAAAACTATCTGACTGGAGCAGACTAGGGTTACTCGTTATGAAATTGCTATCTGGAAGAGAAACTCTTAGGCTAGAAGGAACAGATTTTGACTGGCTTGAGTATCATGCATGCTTTATATTGAGCACTTAAAGAGCTAAGCATTCATCAAGAAAATTTTAACAGGTAAATGTATCTTACCATGCACCAATATGCAGGAACTCAGCAGAAAAGAAGAAAAAAAGGAAAGGAAGAAAACCCACACAGCTCCAAACCCCTGTATTCAGAGGACAGCCTTCTGAAAATGCCTTGCTGCGGCCTAGGTGCCCCATCAAAACTTCAGACAAACATCACCTGTGTTCACTGCCAGACCAGAACCTTCTTCTCAACAAAGATCAAACTACATAGGAACACACAGGTTAGGACAAGAACTAACTGCTGCAGGAATCAACCTTGCAATCAGAAAAAAATAAATAAAGGCAGCTGTAACTTTACTTACACTAACCTGCACTTCTAGGTCACTGGAGCAGTGTTTGGCAAGTAACCTCAAAGCACAGCACAAAGAGCAGTAATAGCAGCCACAAGAAGCTGTGCTCTGAAGCATGGGAAAACAAGGGGGTATTCCCAGCCTAAGCTGAAAATGTGTACATTTGTGACAGTGATACCAGTTACATTCTATACAGACAGTCTACATGTAGCTACAGACAGAAATGGGGCATTATTTTTTCCTGCTATGGTCAGTGACCACTCTAGTGATAACCAGTGCCATCACTTAGAAGAAGCAGTCCCACCCTGCCTTTACCATTAGCACCTCATTCCTGCTGCACTCAACCTCACTCTTTTTGTCAGCACATGGGAGGTAACATAATGGACTGAGGACACCAACTCAGGCTACATTCTGTGGGTAAAAAAACAAACAAACCCACCCAAACCAACACAGCTTTAACCTAGTCTAGCTCCCCAGTCCAGTTCACTGAAGATCTGGCCATAAAACTACACCATCAAATCAGGGCTAAGCAGGAAAAGCTGAGTGGGACATATCTGTCAAAAGAGGTTCAGAACACATCCTTTGCCTATATGGCCAAGCAAGAAGATTCAAGATCTTGGATTACTGCAGCCCTCTTGCCTCCAGTGTACACAGACAGAATCACAACCTGGTAGGAGTTGGAAGGGACCTCTGGAGATCATCCAGTCCACTCCCTCCGCTAAACGAGGGTCACTCACAGCAGGCTGCCCAGGATCACAATGTCCAGGCAGGTATGGAATCCCTGCAGAGAGAGACTCCACAACCTCTCTGGGCAGTCTGCTCCAGAACTCTCAAAGCAAAGAAGTTTTCCCTCCTGTTCAGATGGACCCTCCAGACCCCCTCTCTGGCTGCTCTTCTCCAGAACAGCCCCAGGTCTCTCAGCCTTTCCTTCTCATACAGATGCTCCAGTCCCCTCAGCATTTTTGTAGCATCCACTGGACTCTCTCCAGTAGTTCCCTGTCTCTCTTGAACTGGGGAGCCCAGAACCAGACACAATACTCCAGATACTTACTAGGGTGAGTGGAGTGGGGAGGATAAACTCCCTTGGCCTGCTGGCACACAAAGTGCATTGTAGTGATTTAATTCCTTGTTTTGTTTTGCTTGCATGGCTTTTGCTTCACCCATTAAACCTCTCCATCTAAACCCACAAGCTTTATCCTCCCAATTCTTACTCCATCCCACTGGGGGAAAAGCAAGCAAGCAGCTGTGTGGGGCTTAGTTGCCAGCTAGGGTTAAACCATGACATCTCTAAACAGAAAAATCACACACCATGTTTGACATGAACCTCTGCATGTGCTGAGTTACACCAGCCGAACTCTATCTGCTTCCCTTCCAACAGACACACAATCAGGCTCTTCTAACCAGATAACTTCCATGAAGTCAATGGCAACAACCAGCTCTGGAACTCCCATCCTTCTCTAGAAGACTGCCAAAATTTGTCAAAGTCACTTGAGAACAAGAAGGAAAAATAGTGGTAACAATACATTGGCAGAAGCCTTGTTTCCTTCAGAATCTAGGCCTGAAGAAATCAGCATCAGTGCTGTGATGGCCCTGGGTGGCAGGAGGAAGTTCAATAATCCAAATCCCCATGAGGGAACAAGAAATAGCTGCACAGAGACCCAAAGGGTATAGCACATGTATTGGGGCTCTCAGCATGATGAATTTCTTTCAGCAGAAAGCTCAGAGGGGAATTGCTTAACACATTTTTTACTGCAATTCTTCTTACTCCGTAACACATTTTTTACTGTAATTCTTCTTACTCCATGGGTCACCACAGAAAGCATGTTGATCAGTAGTAAGTAGTAATCATCATCAATCTTATTTGCCTTTTTAAACCCTTACCCTTGAAGAAAAAGAAGTGTTGCTCACACTAAATTTTGGCAGCAATTCTAGTTATCAAATGTTAGAAACACCTGATATGGAGGAGGAAAAAAAAAAAAAAAGACAAAATAAGAAGAGACACTTTCCCTTTATGTTCCCCCCTGGAAAAAACCCCACAGTGCTACAAGGAGCCTCCTGAAAGGTCAAGGCAGTGTTTGATCTCTCCGCTACTCCTCCCCTGTTTAAAATGCAAGAGTAAACAATGTAGGAAAGTATCATTAATCACTTCAGCACGTAAAAAAGCTAGAGGGAATATTTTCCAAGACTGACTGGTCTTGTTCAGATATCAAGACAAATCAAGAAAGACATGTATCAAGCAGAGCGAGGTCAGTAGAGGCCCCCAGGGCAGTTAGGGCTGCAGTACTAGCATTCAGGACTCAAGGAGAGGGTGTGGAAGCCCAGCTTGGCCAGCCTTGGACAGGGAAGTCTTCAGGGCACCCACAGTAGCCTCATGCCTGTGGCAAGAGGACTGAGAAGATGGAGCCAGGCTCTCCCCAGCAGCATGTGGCAGGAGGATGAGACACATTGGGCAGACCTTAGCAGATGAGAGGTTCAGGCTGGATGTAAAGAAAATCTTTTCCACCAAAAGAACAGTCGGGGCATAGCACAGGATGCCCCAAAAGGCTGAGCTGCTTCTGCCCTGGAGACCTCAGGGGATCAGGACCTGAGAAACCTGGTCTGACTTCAGAGCTGTCTCTGCTTTGAGCAAGAGGTTGGACAAGGATTTCCTCAGTCTCCTCCAGCACAAGCTAACTCATGATCCTACCAACTCCTGGAAGCACACTGCAGGCAGATATTACAAGACTCTCAATTAAGAAGTTACATTTACCTTTCCTTCCATATACCCTCGGGATAATTAAATAACTGCCTCTGCCTGTCTCATGGAGACTCATTCTGGATTTCAAACAGCATTCTGGTTTGGGCCTTTCCAGCACTGACAAGCATCAACTCTGCATCACATGCACAGACTGCAGCACTACATTACCTCTGCTCTACCCTCCTCCATCACCAGTGAAGAAACACTGCAAGAGGTGTGTCATGGGCTGGCAGGCAGCAAAGGAGCAACAATGAAGAGACACGGCAGATGCAGAAGTTAATGGAGCTACAGATGAGTCTTTGCAAAACAGCCACAATTTAAACTATTAGAGCAGTCAAACCTTTAATGAAGTCAGTTATAGCCTCATCATAAGACTACAGGAAACTACCTACTGGTTTGTCAGAACTAGAATTTCTGAGTAGTGCTCAAGCCCTATAATAATTCCAAGCACTTTTCATTCCATGTTTACAGAGTGCTACAAGCCACAATTTACCAGGGTAAGGCCACGATTAACTCGTAACTACCGTTCACGTCCTTGTGAGAGGCCTGAGAGACAGGCCTGCCTCAGTCCAACTGCCAAGCTTTTGCATCCACAGTAACTCCATTTTGAACATCAACATACACAATTGGCAGTGCAGATCACCTGTTTTAAGTGCACAGATGTGGACCCAATAGTGTCTTACATAATGATGCACTCAGTAACTTCTCTGGTATCATGTTAGAAATCCTAGCAGAAGAGAGATTTTGTTTAAAAGTGATGACTTCTGTACCCAGCAGGACACATTTTGTGTTTACTGTAAGATGATTGCCCCAGGAGATTCATTTGATTTATGGGAATATTTGGAGATTCCCAAAGCAGCACAAACGGTCTGGGTACTAATATTTAGCCAGCTGAGATGAACATACTCACCTCAAGAGAAGTATGAACTATGCCCCAAGAGCTCTTTGAACAGCCTTCTGAAAGGTCTACTCACCTGACCAAGTGTAATGCAAATCTTTTAAGAAGCGACTCAAACAATGACTTGAGAGGAGTATCTAAGAAACAGGATGGGACAAAACACACTCCAGTAGTCCTGAAAGGTCACCTTGAGAAGGATAAGACTAGGAAAGGAAAAATCCCAACGCTTTCTTATGACACGTGAAGGTGCCAAAAAAAAACAGATTCTCCTGAAACTTTTAAAAGACTCAGTACACAAAAGTCTGACTTTCTTTGTTCCTCCTGGAAGACTTCTGTAGGAGTCTTGGGTCTTCCTCAGTTCCTGCACTTTGACTGAAAGAGCACAACCTTTTAAGGGCAGCATTTGGAAATGGTTGATTCATATACATTCACACACTGGTGGTGGAGGAGTTACGGCGGTCCAGCTAAAAGTCCTTCCTTCCCTGCTCTTCTTTTTCAGCGTCTCGATTCTTGCAGAGTCATTATTTCTCTAGTTATTCAACCATTACATGGGCACCTCAGAAATTCAGCTCCCTTCTGTCTAAAATTTCAATATACAGAGAAGGACTCCTCACGAAAACTCTCCTGTCCCTCCTCAGTCTTAAATGATGAAAAGTAGCAGAGATAATTTGCTCCACATCTTCATCTGGTTTTACCCTTACTTTTGCCTACTTGCTCCATAACCACACTCAGACTGAGCTTGTAATGCTACAGTAAGAAGGAGGATGCTGTCCTCCTTAAGACAGAAGACTAACAGAACTGGCTCTGAGAGTTTGAGGCTCTATTCCCAGTTCCTTTTATGAGCTTGGGCTGCAGTAATCCACAGCTCAAATTCTGCCCTATGCATATCAAACAACTTAAATATACATTCTGAGGAGCTCTTAAGGAAACCATCCCAAAGCTTACCTTCTATAAAGAGGAGCAAACCCGAACGTTCTTTAGAGGGAGAAGGTGAAGATCACTGACTACACAGTGCTTGAAAAGTGTGGGAGGGGGAGTGCTGGGTTGTTTTAGAAGATAAGGTTCCTGGTGATAAAGATAGGACTTGTTACTTATTATATGTTAGTGCAGCAGAACACAGAAGGTTAAGAAAGAATTGAGCAGTACAGGACTGAGGTAGGACAAGGACTTCAGCAGTACTGCCTTGTACTGACACAAGGCAGCCCAAGACTTGGAGAAGGAGAGGGGAGCAAAAGGTCACGACATTAAGATACATACTAGAATACAAAAGGAAGTCCTTTACTGGTGGAGGAGAGCTAATAATGAGGCATTTATGAATGGGAAAGAAAGAAAGAACAAAGAAGTTTTTAAGACACCAGAGGTTAGCAGCTTGGATGAGAAAAAGGCTTATAGACCTGTTATGAAAGAAAAAAAAATATTTCTTTTATTTGAAAAGCTAAACTTGAGACAGGATGTGGACTACCAGAGACAGACAGACAGAGATACAAGACAAGATCAGGAAGAAGAGGAGTATTTGGTGGATCAGTAAGGGGATACAGTAAGTGTTTCACAACCCTGGATAGAAAGAGGTATGGAAATGTAAAAGCCTCCTTAAATTCACCCCTAAGAAATCCTTCTCAAGCCTTAAAGTCCTCAAGAAGCGTGTTCATGCCCTTTTGGCATAGCTACACCTTTCCCATGAGGTGCTCAGGAAGGACGGGGTGGGAGGGGCGCACGACGGAGCACACAGTATTCAGCATTTCACGACTACTGAAAAGCCATTTGTAACTCGCAATGCTCCGCTGCAAAATCCCTGGAGAAAGCGTGCTTCATACTCATCAGATAAGCTCACCCAAGAGCCTATCAAGTTCTCCTCCTATCACCATGCGGCATCAGCCGCTCTCTACTTCAGGGATTCCGCAACGTTTCCGTCCAGCAAAGCGTCTCAAAAAAGCACGACCCCAGCGGCCCCGCTTCCCTCCCGAACCTTCCTGCTGACCGTCCCCACACCCCGACCGGCTGTACAAGCCACGGCGGAGGGCTTCCAGCAGGCCGCGGGCTGACTGGCGAGGGCTGGGATATAAGTCCTGCTAGTCTGGTTCTTCCTAGAGCACCTCACAGGTTTTGCTTCACCGCCGGGGTCAAAGTTGGCTGCAGCTCCGGAGCGGCGGCTTAGCACGGCACCTATTCGAAAAGGCACGGAGAATTCCGGCGGGGAAGCCCGAGGGGGTCCCCTGCTCTCCCTACCGCTCCAAGGAACCGGCTTGACCTTGCTGAGGAGCTCTCGTCTCACCAGACCGCCCTCAGCTAACCGGCAGCCAGGGCTGCCCGCCTGCGCGTACGAGGCTCCGTTCCGCCTCGGCCCCCGAACCTTGCCAGCGGTGCGGGGCTCAGTAACGTGGCGGCCGGGTCTCCCCACGCCCCCCCCCCCCGGGCATAGCCCCCTCACAGCCCTGGGCTCCTTACTGCCGCTGTGAAGCCTCTTCACGCTTCAGGGCACCACGTGCCGTCCGCTCCCCGCCACCTCCAGGGCTGTTAGCGGCGGCCTCGCCTCAGAGCGAACGGCGACCCCCCCACCTCTCCGCCCTCCCCCTCCCGCCGCTTCCCGGCCGGCTCTTACCGGAGATACTGCGCACACAGCAGGCTCATCCTCCGCTGCTCGCCGCCCCGTCCCGCCGCGGCTCTCACAGCCCGGGCCGGCCCGCCGCCCCCGCGCCGCCGCCGCTGCTGCTACCGCTGCCGCCTCCGGCCGCCGCCGCCATCTTCCCGTGCAGGGCCTGCCGCCGCGGGGGAGGGGCGGCAGGAAGGAAGGGGCGGGGGTGTCCCCGCTCTCCGCTCCGGCCAGGCACAGACGGTCACGATCCGCCGGCCCGCGGCAGCACCGCTCCCAGCAACCTCAACGGCCGCGGCGGGCCCCGGCAGCAGCCACCGCTCCTTCAGCCGCCCTCCCGCCGCCCCGTTGAGGCGCCCTGACCCTCCCGCCGCGCCGGCCGCGCTTCCGGGCCCGGCCCCGCCCCCGCCAGCACTTCCGGCGGCGCCACCGGCAAAGCCTTCCCCCCCCGCCGACCCGCGGCGACGCCCGATGATTGGCTCGTTCGCTGCCATAGCAACCGAGGGGGCAGCGGGGCGTTGTCACGGCAACCGCGGCGCCTTCCCGCCCGCCGGGCCGGGGCCTGCAGCCGCGGCATGGAGCGGGCCACTTCCGCCTCCCGGCACCGCCTCCTTCACTGGGTAAAACTTGGCTGATGGCCGGGCCCGATGAGTGGTGGGGAATGGAGTTAAATCCCTCTGGCAGCCGGTCACCGGTGGTGTTCCCCAGCTCAGTGCTGGGGCCAGTTCTCTTTAATATCGCTGTCAATGTTCAGGGCAAGCAGCTCGAGGGCACACCAAGTTTGGTGGGAGTGTTGATCTGCTTGAGGATAAGGAGAGTCTAGAGAAGGCCCTAGACAGGCTGGATGAGTGGGCTGATAGCAATAAGACGAATGCCAGGTCCTGCACACAAAAACCCCATGAACACTTCAGGTTTGGAGCAGAGTGTATGGAAACTGCCCAGCAGGAAAGGACACGGGAGTGCTGGTTGACAGTCATCTGAATATGAGCCAGCAGTGTGCCCAGGTGGCCAAGAAGGCCACTGGCATCCTTGTCTGCATCAGCAATAGTGTGGGCAGAAGGTAACCATCACCCCATACTCAGCCACACCTTGAGTACTGTGTGCAATTTCACTCCAAAAAGAACATTGAGATGCTGGAGCAGATCCAGAAAAGGGCAACAAAACTGGGAAGGATCTGGAGATCAAGTCTTGCAGTTGAAGGAACTGGGGGTTTTCAGCCTGGAGAAAAAGGAGGCTGAGGGGAGACCTTCTGGATCTCTGCAACTCCCTGAAAGGAGACTGGAGACAGGTGGGGGTTGGTCGCTTCTCCCAAGGGCAAGGTGAAATGGCTTCAAGCTGCACCAGGGGAGGTTTAGATTGGATATTAGGAATAATATCTTCCCAAAAGAGTTCTCAAGCCCTGGAAGTGGCTGCCTACAGCAGTGGTGGAACCCTCATCTCTGGAGGGATTTCAGAGTTACGCCGATGTGGTGCTGAGGAACATGATTTAGTGCTGATTTGTCAGCGCTAGGTTAATGGTTGGACTTTGTGATCTTAAGGATCTCTTCCAATCAAAACAATTCTGTCATTCTATCAGTTTACCCTTTACACAGGGTACTCTTCAGGGAGACAAGACGGTGAGCTCTCTGAGAGGCAGTGGCCCATGGTGCTGTAGGGGAGCTCTTGTCCCTCAAAACTCTGGCAGTGGTGGCAGCCTTGAGCTTTCATGACAGAAATGTTTTAGCAAGAACAGCACTGCTAGGCCTGAACTTCCAAATTAACCAGACTGCCCATTCCCTGCCACTTGCTTGCCCACATAAAAGAATTCTCAGAGTTTGGCTGCTCAGGTGTCTGGACTCAGAGGTCACTGTGAAGTGTCCCATATGTCCCTCATCTAGGTTCTCATTTGTTATCCTCAGGACCTGGGAGGCAGCAATGCAGCCCAGAGCTCTACTGTCAGCTTTGCAGACAGCAAGTCTCAATGTGGATTTGGGACATGGGTACATTAGGTGGTAACCTGGCACCTCAGTACAGCAGTCTATCACATCTAAACTTTTACAGTATTCACACAACGTGGTGCTGCCTCCTCTGCTGACTTGGTGACTCGTTTTATGCTCAAACTTGTCTTTTAGGGCAGGAAAATTCCCACTGAGTTCAGTGGCCATTAGACCAAGTGGGCCAGCCTGAAGAAATGAGGCAGCTGACAATTTGGGATCAGATGACCACCAAGGACGCTGGCTAATGCATATTGTTATTTGATCATGTAAGTGACCCTGGGGAGGGGAAAAAATAAATACATCTCTCACATTTTTTCAGGTTGAAACGAGAAAGTGTTTAGGGAAATAATTTTCAGAGCCCCACATGTTTGAACAGAACTGCTGCAGAATCAGTTTCCTGGTTTCAGTGCAATCAGGGCTGGGCAATGAGCCATGCTGCCAAAACTCCTTTTGAATCCTCAGGCAGGCACTGCAGGAGGGCTCAGGGCTCTGCTCCATCCCTGCAGGCTCTCAGCTGCTGAGCAGGAGTAAACTGGTTCAGTGCTGCACAAACTGGGGCTGCTCCTGCCTGCCTGGAACCTGTCCTGGGCTAAAACAGACATGTTGAGTCTGCACAGTTACCACAGGAATTCTGAATTCTCTGCTTCTTTTATCAATGAACAAATGCAGGTCTTCTGAGCTGCATCTCTCAGGGGACACATTGCCCAGGACTCTCACCAGGCTTTTTGTGTAATTTGCATGATCTGGACCCTCCTTCATTGGTTCCTGAGCCGGCACGCTTAGAATCACAGACTGGTTTGGGCTGAAAGAGACCTTTGAGCGTCATCTAGTCCACCTGCAGTCAGCAGGGACATCTGCAAGTAGAGCAGGTTGCTCACAACCCCAAACAACCTGACCTGGAATGGCTCCAGGGATGGGGCATCTACCACCTCTCTGGGCAACCTGGGACAGTGTCTCACCACTCTCAGTTTCAAAAATGTCTCCCTTCTCTCTAGTGAAACCTCCCTCTTTTACTTTAAATACATTACCCCTTGTCCTGTCACAACAGGCCCTGCTAAAATGTCTGTTCCCAGCCCTCATGTTGGCCCTTTTACATACCAAAAGGCCACAAAAGGTTCTCCCCTGAGCCGTCTCTTCTCCTGGCTGAACAAGCTCAACTCTCAGCCTTTCTTCATAGGAAAGACATTAGGGTAGCTTGCATCTTGGAGGAAACTCTCAGGCAGCATATACTACTGCACAGATACCTCGGGCTTGCCTGTACTCTTCACACATTTACCCATCTATTTCTTCTCCTTTGGAGGAGTTGAATAACCCAGGTTCTGAAAGCAGAAGCACCTTCAGCCAGTACCACTTCCCCTTCCACCCTACCACTTCTACACCCCCTCTGCAACTGGAGCCTTCCCCAGTCCCATGTTTGCACCATCTCCTAGCAGCAGAGTGGTGCTGTGAGAACAGCTGACATGGGACTCGGCACCAAAAGCCAAAACCTGACAGGAGTTCAGGCTCCCCATGAGCCTCCCCACCTCCCACAGAGCTGACTTGGAATTTTCCTGTTAGCTTTCTCCTTCACTTTTTTCTTAGGGGCTGTTCCATTCCCCTTCCCTTCTTTAGCTTTGGCCAAACTGTTGCTCTCCTCCTTTTTTTTCTGCTTCTTTTGCAGGAGAGGATCCCCTGCCAGAGTCTTCCTCCCAGGCAAAATGATATTGCACAGCCTGACTTTAAGGTAGCCACCAAACTGTGATGAGCTCTCTAGCACATCCTCTGCTTCATCCTCTCCTGGCAGCAATGTTCTTCCTTAAAATTAAGTTCTTGAAGTAAAATTAATGTCAGCCTGCACTGGTATTGCTTATTCTCTATCTTCAGTCCACCTGAGCATCATGCTGGACCTTAGATGGAGTCAGTGGAGAATAGGCTGTTGCTGTTTGCAACTCTGAGTGCAATTCTGAGCTCATCTATGCAAACTGGAGTTTCCAGGGCTGCCTCACCATGACTTCTACATTGCATGAGGACAGGAGAGGGGAAATTAGGAGGCAGAAGCTTGATTTGGGGTATTTTGGTGACGTGGCACATTTTGCCTTTCTGCTGTATGGATGACAAATGCAGGTCTCATTCAGAAGGCTACAAAGTGCTCCCTCGAGGTGTTACACTCATGCCACGTCAGGCAGAGGTGAGGAGCAGGCAGCATTGGCTCAGAGGCTGTCATGTTTGGTCTTGTCTGAGTCCAGGCCACCTCCAGACCCACTCCAAAAGACCTGAGAGATTCACATGGGACAGAACTGACTTCTGAGTCTTGAGCATCTGGCTACAGGCAGCCCCAAGGATTTTCAGGTGGATCTGATGAAGTCTGTTGCCAGCAGTATTTAACTTATATAGTGCCAACACAAATTGCTGAGCAGAGCTGTTCCTTGAGGCAGTTACATGAAGGAAGCTATGGCACATCAGGCCAACCTACCCATCCACAAAGCCTCCCTTCCCCTTTTCTCACTCCCCTTGAACATCTTCCAGCCACAGAAGCAAAGGATGCAGACCCTACAAAGGTTTTACTGTGTTATTCAGGGCTTTTCCTCCAAATTGCGGAGTCCTTTGCTTCTCTCTGAGTTTCAGTGCTGTTAGAACAGATTTTTCCATTAAGACAGTGCATCCATGGGTTCCTCTGCCCTGTCCACTCTTGCCTCTCAGAGAGCTCTTCCAAATTCCTGTGCCTCTGGATTTGGCCTCAGTTTCTCCCACACAGCATTATGGAGCACTTGGCCTTGTCTGCTTCTTGGCCTCTGCTCTGCTTCTTGTCAATTTCGACTCCAATCGTTTTGGTGCACACAGCAAAGGGCCTAATTTCATTTAAAGGGGAGTCACAAGCCATCCTCCCCTTAGTTTTTTTCCATAAGTGATAAAAGTCTTATCTTCAAAGAAGCAAATAGAGGTCTGTGCCTATTATAATTTCTGTCATTAATGGGTCAACTGTGGCCTACCTTTGTATGAATTACAGAGCACCAGGAAGGATTTGATCCCCAAATGATGACCAGAAATACCGAGTCCAGTGCATAAACTGGCCCTTAGCCAGCCACACAGCCTAAATACCCAGGAGCAAAGCTGTTCTGCTCTCCAGAGAGAAAGTCTCTTAATTCCAAATGTGAATCTGTTTTACATCCTTTGACAGCCTGTTACTGTACATACTCAGCATTTCACAGACCTCAGATGTGTTTATCCTCAAAGCACTGATCTAGCTTGATCTAAGAGGAGAATAAGTGACCATCTCCACTTACCAGATAGTCAGAGGAGCAGAAGAAATTTCTTCAAGGTCATTTATGACAAGAATGGAGAGGTGGACCATCTCCCATCCTTTTTCATTAACACTAACATCTTTAATTGTTCAGGAGTATCCTTGGGGTTTTGCAGAGTCTAAAGTCTCCCTTTTGTGTGTGTAAACTCTCCTTCTGTTTTCACATGCAGATGTGGGTGCTGGACAGCCCTCTCAGAGCCAAACCCTGGCTTTTAGGTCTTTGAGACATCCCCTTTTTCCTGCTGCTCAGGTTGAAAACCTGAGATCAAGGAAAGACAAGAACAGAGCTCAACAACTGAATGATAAAATGCCAGATTCTCTGCAGGTTTGGTGATTATTTCAATCTAAATGTTGTGGATGTGGGAAATTAGCTCTCAAAAGCAATTGAAGAAGGAAGAAACAAAGTATGAAGATACCTAAACAATCTTCATTTTGCCCTGTATTCATCCCCTCTCAGTAATTATATTACCACGATTAAAATGTGTTTGTTGTCATCCCAGATAATACTACTTAGGTTTTTAATTGTTAGAGACAAAAGCCTCATCTCACCTTAATTATACCCTCATTTCTCCAAATATAGCCTATACACAGAACTTCAGGAATTTGGACTGTCTAGAGGTTTGTCAAGTCTTCATTATTCCCTTGCAAATACCACCCAGAACAAAGAAAAAGAAAAAGGAAAAAAAAGTGAAATAAGCTGCATCTCTTAAAGAAATCCCTTTTTAATCCTTGTAATTCACAAGGTATCCAATGGATTTACTCTTCATTCTCCAAAAGTGCTCCACATCCTGGAAAGAACCACCCTTTCAGCTAAATCCCTCATGGAAGGGGAAGAGAAAGCAGCTGTTCCCAGGGAGTGGAGTGCCTCCACCTCACACCCCCAGCCTGCATAACCCAGCCTGGGTTGTGGCTGCACACATTGATCCATCCTGCACGGCTGAGCTGTAACCTCAGACAGAATTAGAGACATTAAAATGCCTGCAGAGATAATTGCATCTGTGGCCAATGCTCAGCTACTGAATATGGGTGAGAGGTCTGTGACCAAGCTGACCTTCCTGAGGAGACATCTGGAAAAGCCCCTCCAGTGTCCTAGAAATGCTGCACAACACTTTGGATCAGTTTGCAGAGGCCACTGCACTGGGGTGTGAGGACCACAACCTTGACACGTCCCCAGGAGCTTTATCCCCCAATGTCCTTTGGCAGCTCCTCCAGGAAATGATGAACCAAACCTTGAGAAAAGCTCTTGAGCTGGAAGAAGCAACCACTAGTTGGTCCCTGACCATGCTCTCCAGGCTACTCATGAATTTTCAGACCTCAGTTATAAGTCATCTCCTTCACTGGCTGCTCTTCAGCCTTGCTCACTCCTTTAATGTTTGAATGTCTGCTCCTGCCTTGGGCCACTAGAAATGGAAGGTTTCTCCCTTTGAGCTATCCCATGTGGCCTCAGACTTGGTCACCACAGGTTCAGCAGCTCCCACCAGCTCAACCATTGCTGGGGTGACTTCATAACTGATTTAAGCCCCTCCAACTCCTCAGCTGAACCTTAATACCACTTGGCTGTGGCTAACGCAGCCAAAAGACTCAATCTGATTTGTGCTTGCCAGGTCTTGGAGAAGAGAGATGGTGGAGAGGGGGACACCATGAAAGGGTGCCCAAACTCAGGGTTGCCTCTCACAGGACAGGTCTGGCCTGGAGTCAGCTCACAGGGAAAGGTGACTGGAAAGAAGTAAAGAACCTCCTCAGGGCCTCCATCCTCTGTTTGGGAGATACTTTTAAGATCATTTTCCTACTTGCCTGCCCTTGCAGAACAGCCTTCTCCCACTACCCTCCCCCCCTGACAGAAATTACTTTTCTTCCAATAGGTTTGGGTTATTTTGCAAATTGTCAAAAGCCTAAATCTGGAAGGTTTTCCTTCCCTTGTCCCAAGCCCAGGCGAAGAGACAAGGTAAATAGCAATGCCAGGAGGACCGAGGAGCCCCCACACTTCACCCCCAGCAGTCATAGGCATGGTGCTCCTTCCTTCTGCTGCACAGCCCCACTGCTGTCTGAATGGTGAAGAGCTCACCAGACGTTGATGCAGAAGTCCCCTTGGTGTGAACCACAGGTGATGTTCAAGGTGTGTTTCACAGGTCTGGCCTGGCTTCTCAAGTTCCATAGTCAATGATTTTGCAGTGCTGCTACAAGTCCCCTGTGTCAGGGCGGGCAGGTCACTGCATTTCTCTGTGCTATTTTCTTCCTCTGAGGATAAATCCAAACTAATCATCCTTCTGCCCTCTCCCTGTCCGGCTGCACCGGCTCTGCAGATGGCAGATGGCTGCTTGCTGCCGTGGGCTGGGTTGTTGCCCAAATCTGCTGGGGGTCTTGAGGCGCTCCAGCCCTGCCCAGCAATCACAGTGTGGGCTGACAGTGAGCATCTGGCTCCTGCAGCTGGGACTGTTGTTTTCTTGAGTGGGAAATTTGCACCTAATGCATTCAGGGAAAGCAGCAAGGAAAAGAAAATAAAGGCTTGGTTGGAAAACGTTGAGGGGAAAAAGGTGAAATAACCTCCTCCTGCACATGTAGTCTGTGTTGGAGGTAAGCTCTGTCTGCACCCTGCTCTCTAGCAGGAGCTTGGCTCTGGGTGCACATCTCAACGAGGTGTCCCTTGGGCTGGCTGAGCCACCACACAGCCTGGCAAGCGTCACTCCTGCACCAAAACCCGAACCAGCAGCGTTGCTAAGTGACAACTGATTTACCACATTGCTTACCCACTCCAGCACACAGTAGGAAAGCAAAAGAAGTACAGGCAGGGCTGGTCAGACTTCATCCCCACCAGAGCAAGGCACTGCATGACCCAGCTCTGGACACGCAGCCTTAGGTTTTCAGTGGTGCCAAGTAACAGGACAAGAGACACTAACAAGGAAGCCAGGAGCTCCTGTTCCATCTGAACAGGAGGAAAAACTTTGCTGTGAGGGTGCTGGAGCCCTGGAGCAGGCTGCCCAGAAAGGTTGTGGAGTCTTTCTTTGGAGAGATTCCAAACCTGCCTGGACACTGTGATTCTGGGCAAGCTGCTATGAGTGACCCTGCTTTAGCAAGGGAGTTGGATCAGATGATCTCCAGAGGTCCCTTCCAGTTCCCACTGTTCTGTAATTCTGTCTGGTGTTGAAGGTCAAACCCCAGCCTGAAGTGGAGCAGGCAGAGATTTGGCTGTGCATGCTGGCAGCTGGTGGGCCTGGTGTGTACTGATGGGGATCACCAGGCAGGAGAGCTTGATCGCACATGGTTTTCTTCATCTGTGCCTTCTCCTCCAACAGCTGCAAGTGGTGCAGCTTATGGAAGGCTGAAGGGAAAAGATGCCTCCTTGCAAAATTTCTTATGCCAAATAAGCGGAGAATGGGGTTAAAATTAAAAACAAAAAATAAATCAATGACCTCACCTGAACTTCAGTCTCTTCTGTACAAAAGGAGTCTGTAGAAGAGTCTTCCTGTAAAAGGCAAACCCGAACATTTCACATCAGTGCAAGGCCATACCACCTCAAGGGAAGGACACATCTTAGGTGGGAGCCTGCAGTAGAGAAGCACCATTGTAGTTCTGAGCTGGAGCAAACCAGTAGCATCACAATGCCATTCCCATCCAAACCCTGTGCTGCCAAGGAGCTCTGGGCCCATCACCAGGGGAGATGATTGTGCCTAAAGGAGCCCAAGGTCAGCTCTTGTGCAGGAACCATGGTGGCTTGCAGTTTGTTCTACCACTTCACAGGAATGGTGATGGCTCTGTCTGGTAAAGGCACTGGAGTATCCACAATGGAGAACAAGCATGGTTATCCCCACCTTGCCGGTGTGCAAACCAGCTTACCCAGAAACATCTTGTTGCTCAGTACCAACATCATGGTAACTCAGATTTCCAAACCTCTGGTTTCCAAAAGCAAAGAGGTTTCTGTCTCTTGGTGTATTAGACTCCAGCACTTGAACCAGTTGGTTGATTTTTAATACAAGGTTTGTGAAAAGAGAAAGAGACACATGCACAGAAGGACCAGTGGGGCAGCACACATGTGACCAAGGGAGGCTTGAAGAATGGCTTTTTCTCTCCTGTTGCCTTGAGGCTTATAAATGCTAATTGAAACATGTGGGTTCAAAGACAGACTTACACTTGAACACAGCACCAGTATAGAACTTCAGGGAGCCACAGCTTCTCCCAAAGCAGTGAATCTCTGCCTTTTGGCGTAAGTTCAGAAGAGCAGCCCAAGGAAATCCCAACACAACCCTCAAAATTCAAAGAATAATACAATCATGGAATGGTTTGGGTTGGAAGGGACCTTAAAGATCATTTAGTTGCATCCTTCTTGCCTTGGGCAGGGACACCTCCTGCTAGACCAGGTTGCTCCAGGCCTTGTCCAACCTGGCCTTGAACACTTCCAGGGAGAGGGAATCCAAACTTCCCTGGCCAAGCTGTTTCAGTGTCTCATCACCCTCACTATAAAAAATTCCTTCCTAATATCCAATCTAAAATCTCCCCTCTTCCAGCTTCAAACTATTTCCTCTCATCCTATCACTACAAGCTCTTGAAAAAAATCCTTCCATTTTCTTGTAGGCCCACTTCAGGTACTGGAAGACTTTTATAAGGTCTCCCTGGAGCTTTCATCCCATTAAACCATCAGTCATAGAATCAAAAACTATATCTGGTTGGAAGAGACCTCAAAGATCATCCAGTCCAATCTTCAACCCAGTACTGGAAGGTCAACACTAAACCATGTCCCTAAGTGCCAGGTCCACACACCTCTTGAACAGCCCCAGGGATGGTAACTCTGCCTCTGCCCTGGGCAGACCATTTCAATGTTTGATAACCCTTTCAGTGAAGAAATGTTTCCTAATATCCAACATAACCCTGCCCTGGTACAGCACACCATTTCCTCTAGTCCTGCCTATTGTCATCAAGGAGAAGAGACTGCCCCCTCCTCGTTCCAATCTCCCCTCAGGTAGTTGTAGAGAATGCTAAGGTCTCTATCATAAAATGTCCATACAAGAGGTAGAATAGAATAGAATAAACCAGGTTGGAAGAGACCTTCAAAATCATCGCGTCCAACCCATCAACCAATCCAACGCACCTAAGCAACTAAACCATGGCACCAAGCACCCCATCCAGTCTCCAAAGGTAGTAAGAAGGTAGAGCATCAAACATTTTCTAACGTCACAGTTTTTGTTTATTTATTTATCACCCTCTCTGCTTCCTCTGGCCTTTCTCACAGCCAACCCAAGCAGGCCGTGGGTGCCCTTATGTGTGCCTGTGGAGATGGATAATGGCATGTGGGTGCCTTCAAGTTTTATTTGGCTATGTATATGCATATAGACTAAACTAGACTAGACTAGAATAAACCAGATTGGAAGAGACCTTTGAGATCATCAAGTCCAACCTATCATCCAACACCATCTAATCAACTAAACCTCCCCTGGTGCAGCTTGAGACTGTGACCTCTTGTTCTGGTGCTGGTTGCCTAGGAGAAGAGACCAACCCCACCTGGCTACAACCTCCCTTCAGGTAGTTGTAGACAACAATAAGGTCTCCCCTGAGCATCCTCTTCTCCAGGCTAAGCAACCCCAGCTCCCTCAGCCTCTCCTCATAGGGCTGTGCTCCAAACCCCTCTGCACGTTCCAGCAACTCCACATCTTTCCTAAACTGAGGGGCCCAGAACTGGACACAGTACTCAAGGTGTGGCCTAACCAGTGCTGAGTACAGGGGCACAATGACCTCCCTGCTTCTGCTGGCCACACTGTTCCTGATACAGGCCAGGATGCCATTGGGCCTCTTGGCCACCTGGGCACACTGCTGGCTTATGTTCCGCCTACTATCAACCAGTACCCCCAGGTCCCTTTCTGCCTGGCCGCTCTCCAGCCATTCTGACCCCAGCCTGTAGCACTGCATGGGGTTGCTGTGGCCAATGTGCAGAACCCAGCACTTAGATGTGCTAAATCTCATGCCGTTGGACTCCGCCCACCTGTCCAGCCTGTCAAGGTCCCTCTGCAGAGCTCTTCTGCCCTCTAACAGATCAACACCTGCCCTCAGCTTGGTGTCGTCTGCAAACTTACTGATGATGGACTCCATCCCCTCCTCCAGATCATTGATAAAGATATTAAAGAGCATGGGGCCCAGCACTGATCCCTGGGGCACACCACTAGTGACTGGCTGCCAGCTGGATGTGGCACCATTCACCACCACTCTCTGGGCTTGGCCCTCCAGCCAGTTCCTAACCCAGCGCAGAGTGCTCCTGTCCAAGCCATGAGCTGACAGCTTGGCCAGGAGTTTTCTGTGGGGGACAGTATCAAAGGCCTTGCTGAAGTTCAAGTAGACTGCATCCACAGCCTTCCCCACATCCACCAGGCAGCCACCTGGTCATAGAAGGAGATCAGGTTGGTCAGGCAGGACCTGCCCTTCCTGAATCCATGCTGGCTGGGCCTGATCCCTTGGCCATCCTGTAAGTGCTGTGTGACTGTACTCAAGATGACCTGTTCCATAATCTTACCTGGCACTGAGGTCAGGCTGACAGGTCTGTAATTCCCTGGCTCATCCAACCGGCACTTCTTAGCCAGCTTCCAGTCATCTGGGACCTCTCCAGTGAGCCAGGACTGTTGAAAAATGATGGAGAGAAGTGTACATCTGTATGCATACAGATATGTATGTCCCTGTACTTGGCACCCATGAGGCCACACATTGAACAATGGGTTCAGTTCTGGGTCTTTCACTACAAGAACATTGAGATGCTGGACTGGGTCCTGCATCCAGATGCTGGGTCCAGAGAGGGACAACGAGGCTGGTGAAGGGTCTGGAGAACAGGTCTGGTGAGGAACAACTGAGGGAACTGGGATTGTTCAGCCTGGAGAAAAGGAAGCTGAGGGGAGATCTTCTAGGTCACTATAGTTCCGTGAAAGGAGGTTGGAGCAAGGTGAGGGTTGGCCTCCTCTCCCTGCTAACAAGTAATAGGACAAGAAGAAATGGCTTCAAGTTTAGGTTGGACATGAGAAACAATTTCTTCCCAAAAGGGTTGTCAAGCCATGGAAGAGGCTGCCCAGGGCAGTGGTGGAGTCCCCATCCCTGGAGGGGTTTTAAAAGCCGTGTAGACGTGGTGCTGAGGGGCATGGTTTAGTGGTGACTTGGCAGTGATGGTTAATGGCTGGACTCGGACTTGATGCCTTTAAATGTCTCTCCCAACCGAAACAGCCCTGTGACTCCGGGACTGTGTCACGTTCACAGGGATCTGCAGTGTTCCGGCACTACCGGCTGCCAGTGCCATCCTGCCTGGCCATCCTCTTGTGCCCGTGGGCCGAGCCTGGCAGGGGGAGGCGGCCCCAGCCCCGCTCCCGCTCCCGCAGCCGCGGCGCCGCCTCCGCTCCCGCCCCGGCCCCGCTCCCTCCTCCCTGCTCCCTCCCTCCCTCCCGCCGCCGCCGCCGCCGCAGCCGCACCGAGACACAAAAAGCGGCTGGGGCCGGGCTGGGCTGGGCAGGGCCGGGCAGGGCCGTGCCGGCACCATGACGGAGACCACCAAGACTCACGTTATCCTGCTGGCCTGCGGCAGCTTCAATCCTATCACCAGGGGCCACATCCAGATGTTCGGTCAGTCCTGGCGGTGGGGCGGGGCTGCACTCCGCGGGGAGAAGGGGAATGTTTAGGGTGCATTTGGAGCGAGGCGGGGGGGGGGGGGTGGTGGTGGTGGATGTCGAGGCAGCTCCTGGGGGGATGTTTGGTGTACTGGAAGGGGATGGTCGGCGCTGAGTCCTAGGGGGTGTGTGTGGCCTTGGGGTGTATTGAGGAGTGGGGTGTCAGCCCCGCTCCCGAGGGTGGGGGTGTGAATCATCTCCGCTCCTCGGGGATAGTGGATGGCGGGAGTCAGCCCTGTTCCCGGGAGATACTGGGGAGGTGCCATCCCTGCTTCTGGGAGGTACTGATGGGGGGAAGGGGTCAGAGCCTCTCCCTGGGGGTACTGGGGGGGCGTCAGCCCCGCTCCCGTGGCTCCGGGGCCGCCCCGGCCGGGCGCTGTCCGCGGCGGCGGTGCTGAAGGCGCGGCGGGCGGAGGCCAATCCGGGCCTCGGTCCCCGGGCACAGCGGCAGGGCTGGCGTCCAGCTTTGGGTTATGCTTCCCTTGAGATAGCGGGGACTCCGCCGGCCATACATACTCTCTGCACTCACCTCCTCACCATCCCACAGCCCACACACACCCCCAGGGTTGGTCCTGGCACAGGTTCCTGGCAAGTGTTTGTACACTGCCTCCTGCCCGTGGGGTCTGGGAGGCTGCAGTTGCTGCAGCACTTTCGTATCCTCTCTAACTGGGGAGGGAGGGACTGAGCTAAGCTGCTGAAGCCAGGTATGGCCGAACTGAGCAAAAACATTCTGTAAGTCAAAATATTAGAATGCCCAACCTTTAGATTGATAATGGGTCAAAGGAATTGGCACTGTTTGTGTGAGATGATTGATATTGTTGAGCATCCCTAAGCTGTTTCAAATGATGGGGATGCTGGAATCACTGCTAGAGCCTGCTCAGGCAAGAGAAGAGGGAGGGAGAGATGGGTGGAGGAAGGGCAGTCTCTGTCAAAGGCAGTCTGACATGCCATAAATACTGGCAGGTTGGGTAAAGCTTGAAATGCCTGGAGATCCTTGCACAAACAGCCACTTACCTGGAGCATGGGAGTCCTTGGAGGGTTGAAGCATCTACTGCAGACCACCAAATAAAATGGGAGTAGGAAGATCAGCTCCTCTAACATCCCTTCTTGAAGTGCAGCGAGCGGAACTATCCTCGTTGTCTGATCGGAGATTTCAGACAGGGGAGCAGATGCTAAGGGTCTCATGCTACAGCTGGAGATGCACCCCTGGGGATTCTGAAAGCTGTACATGAGTTTCTAAGCACAAAAATAATTTAAATCAGCTTGGGGTATTTATGCATCAGGCCTTGTTTTCATGGACCATAATGAGTCGGGCAGCAGGCTAGAAAATGATGATTTTCTAAATGCAAATGATCATGTTATTCCATTTCATAAATGCCAATAAAATGTAGTCCTAGGCACCAACAGACCTGAAACTTGGAAAAATCCTATTCCTTAAGCAACAGAAATTGTGAACAACAAGAAACAAAACGAAAAATGGAGCTGGGGCTGTTCAGCCTGGAAAAAAGAAGGCTCCAGGGACACCTTATAGCAGCTTTCCAGTGCATAAAAGGGGCCTGCGAGAAAGCTGGGAAGGGACTTTTTGCAAGGGCTTGCTGTGACAGGGCAAGAGGGAATGGATTGAAGCATGATCAGGGTAGATTTAGACTGGACTTTACAAATAAATTCTACATGAGGGTAGTGAGATGCTGGAACAGGTTGCACAGGGAGGTTGTGGATGACCCCTTAGTGGAGGTGTTCAAGGCCAGGTTGGATAAGGCCTTGAACAAACTGGTCCTGTGGAGAATGACGCTGCCCATGGCAGTGGGGTTGATCTTTAAGGTCCCTTCTAACCCAAAGCATTCAATGAATCTATGAGTCTATTTAAAAATCAAACCAATCTGCCAATGAAATTACGGGGACTCGTTTGATAGAAGCAGCTACTGAGAAAGCGGATTTTTGGAATCCACATTATTTAGTCCTAGGTGAGATCTTGATCAAGAAAAGTAGTACTAAAAATGTCAAGGTGGCCCATATTCGGTGGACTAAAAACCAGTAACAGGATTTATTATGGAGAATGAGGATTACTGAGATATGGGTATGAGGTGGGTGTGTTTAGTAGACTCCTGATGAGATATTTTTTTCTCCTCAGTACTGCTCAGTGTCTTTATCAATGACCTGGAGGAAAATATATAATCCCTGCTGGTAAAAAGTGCCAAATAACCCCAAAGTGGACAGAATAGCAATTAATGCTGGTAATGAGTCTGTTGTGGTTGTTTGATAAAAAGAGCTTGTTCAAACAGCGATGGCAAATGCAAAGTCATATGTCCAGCAAGGAGGAACACACGTCGAGTATAAACAACCGGGAAATGTCTTCTGCCAAGCAGCGACTGTGTCAAGGACTGAGGAGTGATTGTATGCAGCCCACTGAATACAAACCCTCTGTGCTGCTGTAAATAAAGCAGCAAGTGCAGTCCTGATAGATAGAAGCAGGGGGGATGTCAAGCAGCAGAAGAAAGGTTCTACTATGTTCATACACAGCGTTAACACAGCCCTTCTTGGAGGAACAGTAACAAGAGTTGCATTAGCTCCAGAAGCCAGACTTTGTGGCAAGACTCTAGACAGGCTCACTCTAGATCCATCCTTACAGAAACGACTTGAGCATTACATATCTGCCTGAGGGAATGATGTGTGGTATTTGATGGAAAGGGGCTCCTTTATTCAGCAGAGGAAGGAATAGTGAGATGCCAGAAGCAGGCTTAGATACCACACAGCTTCAGACTAGAAATACGGTGTGTGGGTCTGAGAGAAGGTAAGCAATGAGCCCCTCATTACAAAGACATTGAGGTGCTGGAGCAGGTCCAAAGAAGGGGTTGTTTAGTCTAGAGAAAAGGCTGAGGGGAGACCTAGAGGTTGCAGCCAGGTGGGGGTAGGTCTCTTTTCCTAAGTAACAAGTTGATAGGAAAAGAGGAAATGGCCTCAGGTTGTGCCAGGGAGATTTAGGTTGGACATTAATAATAATATGTTCCCATAAAGGGTTGTCAAGCCCTGGAAGAGGTGGAGAGTCCATCCCTGGAGGGATTGAAAAAGCCATGTAAATGTGGTGCTAAGGGATGTGGGTTAGTGGTGACCTGGCAGTACAGGGTTAATGGTTGGACACAGTGATCTTCAAAATATCTCTTCCAATCAAAACGATTCTGTGATTCTTTAAGTAGTAGGGAAAAGTACTTGAGTATTTGATGGATTCTCCATTCCCTGAAGGCTATAAATCAAGACTCAGACATAGTTCAGGAAGCTCAAATTGGATGTCTGGAAGTGGACATTTTCCATGCACATGTCCTGTGGAGATCCGGGAATACAGGTCCTGAGATACCCGATAGGGGCGAATGAGACTTCCACAAAGAAAGGACACAGAATTTACCTTCTAAATCCCTGCTCATTTTTGCTTGAGGAACTCTCCCTCCCAACTCTAAAAGAATAATCATCTAAAGCCATAGGAATCTCAACCAAAATCTGTGTTACTCGTTTAGCTCTGTGCTATACAAGTCCAACCAAAACAGTACTCCAGCCTGTAAATGTTGCCTTTCAAACAGCTGAATTTGTGCAAAAATATTGTCTTTCTCTTCCAGACAAATATTTGGGCTTCGTGAGCCTGATAGGAGGATTTTTTTTGCTGAACACAGAGAGATACAATTTATCTATTTAACACATGGCACTAATTAAGCCAACAGAAAGTATAAGATCTGCACTGGTATATGCCAACCATCATCTTTCTAAGTATGGATCTTACCATGTTTTATTCAGGCCAAAAGCCAACCTTTTCCCATAGGATTTTTTTCCTGAATATGAGATGGATTAATTATTTGGAAGTCTCTTCTAGTGGGGAGAAAGGTTCCCACCCTGTTTGTTTTTTCCAACAGTCATGTAAGATTAAGAGTCAGTGTCATTGTTATCCTTGGCTTCCCAGAAAGCTAGGATCCTTGCTACAACCCTAGAACTGCAACTGCAACACACCACTGACACTGACATCAGTGAGGAACTGGACTTACTGCAGCAGGGTTTCCTCCATCCTCTGCCAGATGCAAGGGTGGGTCACTGGGCCTCAGCAAATGAAGCTGTTCCATGTCTGCATACAAAAAAAAAGAATTAATATACAGAATAAGTTAATTATTAACAAAAGACATATAATAAAAACATAGGTGAGATACAGTTGCTGTACAGCCATCTAAACCAAGGAGTTGAGGCAAACACCCACATAGTCCTGAAAACACTCTGAGTTATTTGTGGTATCAGATGTGCTTTGAGCTGTAT
This sequence comes from Dryobates pubescens, assembly GCF_014839835.1. Lineage (NCBI taxonomy): Eukaryota > Metazoa > Chordata > Aves > Piciformes > Picidae > Dryobates > Dryobates pubescens. The sequence continues at coordinate 13,334,955 of NC_071622.1, read as the reverse complement.
GTATGTTCTGAGTCACAATTTTGAGTTGTATTTTCTAGCTGTGTGTGGCTATGAGAGACAGTTTAGGATGCCAGTGTCAGGGGGAGGACAGAAGGGAAGAGGACAGAGGTTGTTTCTGAAGCTTGACATAAACATTGGTAAGCTCCAGACTGAAATAAAGGTTCATTTGTACCCTAAAGAGGGACAGGAACAGCAGATGCCAAGCAAAAAGTCTTAATAACTGTAGAAAACTGAGATGACACAAAACCCTACCACTCTTCAGGGCCAGGGAGCCCAGCTGATTACCATGGCTGGCACACACCCAAAATCAAACCACTTGAGGTTCTTGCTGACACATGGAGAAACACTGAGATGTTTAGAGGCTTAACACTTCTTCACTGCAGCCAGCTCAGGTGGGGAACCACTGAGATGTCCCCACGCTGGCTTCAGCATCTCAGTGCAAACTGCTAGGGTCACACGGAAAGACACATTACTGTTGGCAGAGAGATTTGCTGCCTAAAGGACATCTCCCTCCATCTTGGCTTCACCACAGTTCAGCTACAGCTTCCTGCCTGTGTAAAAAATGCCACCCAAAGGACAAAAGCCAAGCAACTAATGTCAAAAGCAAAACCTAATCCACACAGCCCTGCTAATGCACCAAAGCCTGTGCTGCTGCTCCTCCAGCTGAAGAACTTCTGCTTGCTTTGACAATTACCTCCTCTCTCCACCTTGCCCCAGCTCAGGAAACTCCAGCACAACCATGTCCTCCTGCTGCCTGAGGTTCCAAGCATGAAAACCAAAGGGCAGCCCTGCAGTACAAGGTAGAAACTATTTTTAAGTAAAACAAACAAACAAACAAAACAACCATGCAGTTAATTTTAAAGGTGGTGTTGGGAGAAATAGCAGGGTTAAAGACATCACTGTGCAAGGTCAGAGGCTCCAGGGTTTGTGTGGTTCTCCCTCTTGGTGTTTCAAGATATGAGAAGGGGCCAACAAAGAGGCCAACAAACTGCCAGAGCTGGAAGCAAGATGCTGAGTGACCTTCTTTGTAGTTCTGCAGGGGAAAAGGCTTGTGCTGTCCCGTGGGTATGTGACAATAGGAGTGTTGTTCTGATGACTTCTGCAAACTGAAACATGAGGAATTTGGTGGGGGAAGATGTTATCAGGTCTGTCAAGATACATTGTTTCAATATTGATTTCTTTTTCTACTTTAGCCATTTTTCTTAAATTGTAGAAGAAGAGGTCTCTCTGTAAATGCCCACGTTCTCCACTTTGGCACCTAAGACATTTTTTTCTTGGCTTTCTAAAGCTGTGAAATTCCTCAGCCCATCTTTGCATGTGCAAATATCTGGCACCAGGAAATGGCCTTGCTCACCCAACACATATTTTTTTCTGCCCAGCTCTGAGAGCAGCCTAACACAGCTTCATCTCCTATCAAACCCAACCCCTTTTGACACATTTCCACCCTCCTTTCCAGCTCTGGAATTAGCAGATTAGAGATTAGGGATCTCCATGCCTTTGCAGAAAATATCCTCAACTCACCTTCACCTCTCCGAGCTGCATGATGCCCATGAGGTCTAGCAATATGGAGGCTGGGGGCTGTGGGGATGCTGGGCTCAGAGGCAGCAGTTTGGTTGCCTCCTAAGGAAAGGGTAGGGACTCTGCCAGAGGCACTTGGACTTTTTTGCAGCTATTTTTGGGGCACTTTCAAGCAAATAGGTGATTTTAATCAAATCTGTCATGTCTGTCTGTATCCAGGGTGTCATCTTCTGAGTGCTGGTTTATGGAATGATGGGCTGCTCCAGGTCTGCTTGTGTGGGAGAAATGGGTTTCATGATGTCATTCAGTTGTGGCCACCTTCTAGGGAGTCTCGGTACCTTAGATGTTTTAAACCTGTTTGGCCATAGGATTTTCCACCTACTGTATTTCAAACAGTGCTAGGATCGTGGAATTGTGCAGGACAACAGCTTGTAGAATTCTGAAAGCCAGGAAATCTCTACCATCTTCCCTTTCCTCAGCCTTTTTGTCTAACTAGAATTAAACTGTCCCTATATCCTACATGCATCTGTTATTGAAGGGAATTTATATCCTAACCAATAGCCGGGTAAAAAACATTTCTGATGGACAACAGGACTCTGCCATCAAAAATAAAACTCTCTATTACATGGCTTCCTAAGAAAATATGAGCAACTAAAGCTCCCAGCAGGCTGATCTTTGATTACTCCACGTAACCCTTGTAAAGGAGCAGCACTGGGGTCTGCTGCATCACCTAAACAGGGTCTTGGGATGAAGCAACAGAGTGCTACCTGGTCTAGTGGAAGGTGTCCCTGCCCATGGCAGGGTTGTTGGAACTAGGTGATCTGTAAGGTCCCTTCCAACCCAAGCCACTCTATGATTCTGCAGGTAAAGAGGAAAGAAGAGGCAGGAGCTGAGGCTTTTGCTACTGGTGGGTTGTTTTAATGTCCTGAATTCCAAGACTCACTTTTTCTTATATTGTTTTTTCTGTTGAGATGACTGAACTGCAGGGCAGTTTAACAAGAGCATCATTGCTTGGGATGGAGCTGGGAGAAATGTTGTAAGCAGAGTGGCAGTTCACCCTTTCCCCCTTTGCTTAAATGTGACTGTATCTGCAAATGACTAGAAGCAAAATTCACCCCCACCTCACCCCATCCAGCAAAAGCTCGTCAGGAGCTCAAGAAAGGCTTTGCTGCCTGCAACATGAGTAAGAAGTCAAAGCCTCTTCAGGGCTGCCTTGCATTTCCATTCCATCTCTGGGCTGAAATCTGAATGCATAATTAGTGAGAGCGATCGATGGAGCAAGAGGTGGGTAATCGGACTCCGGGAGGGCAGCATGGATTCAGCCTTGGCTTAGCTCCCCTTGAGATGCACAGGCAGAGCAGCAGCAGGAGGGATCCAATCTGGGGCAAAACCAGGAGAGATACCCTGGGTGGCTGATTGGACATGGGGAGTTATAGCATCTGTGCTCACCTCTCAGCAGCTTTTTAAGTCAGTGCTGGTTGGGCTCTGCAACACCACAGAGGGGGTTCCACTGACATTCAGGCTGCTGAAATTACAGCAAACAGCCCAAATCTTTCATGAGTAGGAAGGGTCTTAAAGGGCAAGACATGCCCAGCCTGGCCAGGTGCTCCTGGCTTATAGCAGTGGCAGATGGCAAAACCAGTCAGCCCAGCCTTGTGCAGTGGTGGGTGAGTCACCCGCACGCCTCCACTCCCAGCATTTCCCCAAAACATGCTGAAACTGCAGTTTCTTGGCTGCTGTGCTGTGAGGACAGAGCAGTACCAGCAGGACTGCAGCACCCATGGGTGCCAGTATATCAGTTAATGTCGTGTTCCCATCACTGCACACCAAACATTCTTTCTCAGGGCTGTTATCACCAGCTTCCTGCATCTCAAGCATCTTATCTCCACTTTATGACCCTCAGAGAGGAGGAGTTTTCCCAAGCACCGGATTAAACTCCATCAATAACTACTCAGGGAGTCTTTTAAAATATTTATAAAGCTCTTAAATATTTAGCAGTATTTATTACGGTTTGTGAGACATTGCATTGTCTCTACGACAATGCCACCCTTCAAAATATGCCACGTACCTGCTCTTACTCCCAGTGACTATAAACAAACCTGGCAGTGAGAAATCCAGCCCTACAACCTCATTCAAGAAAGAAACAGGGGCCCTGCTGCTATTTCAAAACTCTGCTCTCGCTAAGATGCTCACACCTGCCACATTGTCTTCACCAATGCTTTCTAACAGCAGCCCATGCAAATCTGAGGGTATCAACTAGCTGAATGCCAAAGCCCAGCAGCAGCAGCTCACATCCCTCCTGTGACCTTGGGCGAGTCATTTAATCTCTCCCAATTGGCGCAATGTAGGGGGACTCACATCTCAGCTTTCCCTGCCAGGCTGCTGTAGGTTTGTGTCAGGTACTGCAGCAATGGGGAATATAGGTAGGCTGAGCTTTGTGAATTCCAGCAGCAAACAGAATCACAGAATTGTTTAGGTTGGAAGGGACCATAAAGATCATCTCATACCAATCACTCGCCACAGACAGGGATAGCTCTTACCAGGCCAGGTTGCTCAGAACCCTGTCCAACCTGGTGTTGAATACATCCAGGAATGGGACATCCACAATGTCTCTGGGTAACCCGTGCCACTGTCTCACCACCCTCACAGACAACCTATGATACCTAGTATCTAAGCTAAATCTACCCTCTTTCAGCTTAAAGCCATTACCTCTTGTTTTATCACTACATGCCCTTGTAAAAAGTCCTTCCCCAGTTGTCTTGTAGACCTTACTTTTGCATGCTTTTGCCCTCAAAACCCCTTCTGTCAGCAAAGCAAGGAGGCTGGGAGGAGATCAGGAAGAAGGCACAGAGATGTGTTGGAGATGAGGCTGAGACTACACACCACCACTTGTGGCCAGGGCACAAGGGGCAAGCAGAAACAGTCCAGCTGTGTTGAATATGCAGCACAAGTAACCCTAACCTTAACCCTAACCTTAGCCTTAGCACGAACCCTAAGCCCCACCTGGGACCAGGGAGCCCAAAGCAGATACAGAAACTCCTGACAACCTCCAAGCCAGAAAAGATGGAGATAAAGCCAGAGCACCTCTGGCTTTTGAGATGAACCTGTCCTCTCTGGCATTTATAACCCCTGAATCCAAGTGCTCCTGTGATGCCACCTGTGCACAGCCAAGTAGGGCTGGATTTTGGGTGTGCCTTTCTTGGAGAAAGCCAGACAAAGTCTGCAGCGTCCATCACAACCCTGAAACCCAACCAGGTTCAGAGCACAGCTCTTGTTCCCTGAAGCAGCATTGCTTGCACATGTTGATGATGTGCAGTCATCCCTGGAGAGGACAACCTATGTTAGGAGCATGATTTTTTCCTCTGCCTTTCCAACATCTCCTAGTTTCCTTCAGTAAGCCTGAGTTTCAGGACATAGCTTGGTCATACCAGCAGAAATCTGTCACATCTGTATTCTGGAAACGGAAAAAACTACAGTCTTTAGAAATATGTATTTTCAAGAGCTGCTATGGGCCTTGCCCCAGGAAATGAACTGAGATAAGTCTGGTTTGAAGCTGGAGTAGGAGGCAAACACAGAGGAGCTCCCCATGGGATTGGTGAAGAGCCTGTCTGTGAGCCAGGCAAGGAAGAACTTGCCCAGCCTTCGCTCTACAAATATTTCTATTTTCATTGAAAATCCAGCAGCCCCTAACTGAGCTTAAGCCTTCCCTGAGGACATCATGTTCTGTGAGGGCTTATTGTCAAGGGAAGTAGGAAAATCCAGTTTTCCCAGTAAGATCTCGTGAGCTGGGCTGCGGGTGCTGGCAGGCATGGCTTTGCTTTCTAGTCCCTTTGTGCAAGGACATAACTGATGTTTCTCTGGTGAGGAAAATGGGGTCTGGGAATAGATCTGCAAAGACAGAGGGTTTCACTGAGCCGTGGAGCTGGGTGAGACACCGCTGCACTAATGGGAACATGACATCCTTTTGCTGTCACTGCCGTGGCTGCCTCTGCTACCCCATGCCATCACCAGCATCCCTCTGCCCTTCCTGCATCTCTGTAGACAGGATGCTTTCTGCCTGGACAGTCTTGGTTCAGCCAATGCAGATCTCTGCCAGTGTCAGCATCTTCAGATGCTTTGCCAACAAAACCAAGTCATGGGGCAGACTCACAATGTGGAGGTCAGCCCCATGCAGAGGCAGCCCAAGACCAGCAAGGAGCCACCAGGCAAATGTTCCCCATCTCTGCTCCATGGGAAATCAGGGATTGTAAAGCCTCCTCTCCTGGTAGGGTTGTGATCCTACTGTGCGTCAGCCCAGAGGAGCAGCACTGTGTGTACGGAGCTCTGCCTTTGATGTGCTACAACGGCTTGGGAGTGAAAACAAACACAGCACTTGGTGGAGAAAGTAGGGCAGTGGAAAAGAAGCCTGGAAATCCCCTGGGTGGCTTTTTCCCTCTCCACATTCAAAGAAAAAGGCACTGGATGACACTGATTTCCCAGCCTTTGGCTGACTGAGATGGGGACCAAGACCTCCCCAGGCATGAACACTGAGGTGCCTGTCCTATTTTGAACATGCCACTTGCATCCTAATAGAAGCAAAATAATAGACCATAGAATCACAGAATGTATTGGGTTGGAAGGGATCCTCGAAGGTCATCTTGTCCAACCCCCCTGCAGTGATCAGGGACACATGCTACTAGATCAGATTACTCAGAGCCCCATCACATTTGACCTTGAATGTCTTCAGGGGTGGGGCTTCTGCCATATCTCTGAGAAACCTGTTCCAGTATTTGACTGCCCTCGTCATGAAGAGCCTCTTCTTTGTGAAGAGCTTCCTTTATCCTGAAAAACTTCCTACTGCAGCAGGATAATGAAAATGCCAGTCTCTGCTGCTACCTATGTCCTGTCTGATTCTATCCATGGGCCCAGGGTGATAAAAATCAAAACAGTGCAGTTGGGACTGTGTGAACACCCTCCTCTTTTCTTGCCAGATAGTTTGGTTTTGTTGCTGATATTGAGACTCTTGTCAAAGCTCAGATACAGCTGCAGAATACCAGCTCGGGGTCAGATGCACCCCACAAACGTATGTCTCTTTACACTGAAAGGGAAAACCTCATTGCCATGAGTTTGCTGCAGCATGCAAAGCCCTTTCTGACTCTCGTAGCAGCAGCTAATGCACCAGCCAGGGAAAGGTGTACAACATCTCAGTTTTCACTTCTCAATACCATGCATACAAACAGTCCTCTTACCTAGAGATGTTTAATCCTTCTCTGAGGGTTTCTAAGCAGGGTGTTTTGGTGCTGAGATCCAAACACATTCTTCTTCATGTGAAGCCATGTTCTGAATCCATTTTTGTCTGCTAAGAGTTGCTCTTACCAGGTTAGATGTTACCCTCACCTCATCAGCCTCAAGACCTTTAAGAAGCCCAGGCAGTAGCTCTGAATGTCAAATACCACATGAAGAGTGGTTCGCCCTGGCAGGACTTAGCTGCCTGTACTTCAGCTGAGACCCAGCAAGGTGCTGAGCATGTTCCTTCTCTCCTTGTGATACCAGGATGGAGACCTCTGGACAATAAATTATATTGCTTCTCCTTAGAAGTAGTGAGTGACAACACTGTGCTCACCCCCTGCCTAACACAAAAGCAGATCCAGTTCCTGCCTGCAGGAACTTTTGCTGCCTTCAACTCAAGAAGCATCTCTCACCTGATATGCATTGCCTGCTGTATACCACATGCTGTAATGGGGAAAAGTGCTTCAGCCTGGGTTGCTTTGCCAGACACTTCCTCAGATGTTTGTTCTCAATATCTGGGAGCTGGAAGGTTTCTTCCAGGGCTCCTATGTGCCTTCTTACATTCACCACCTCTTGCAATATTCCAGTACTGAAAAGAGAGAGGAAAACAGAATGTCTTCAGTTTAAATTCCAATGATATCAAATAGGCTATTCCTCCATGACTTCACCTAAGAGACCCAGCTCACCTGAGACCAGCCAGGTCCTCTGCCAAGGCCCCATCTTGCTGAGTCTCCACGCTCTGCTGCTTCTAGGTCAGCCTACTGTAACTCAGAATTCAACCTTTTGTTTGTTTGGTTGGGTTTTTTTTATTGCTTTAAATGTCTAATTTCACTTTTCTGCCATGAAGACACGAGTGGTCAACAGATGGTGATAGCAGGAATCTCATTAATCATCACTCAGGCAGCTCTCAAATTTGGATACTGGTGGAGGAGGCCTTGGTGGGCTGGGAAGTGGAAGGTCAAGTGGTGCAGCATCTCTTCTCTGGGGCTTTTCACAGCTTTCCACCATGAGCCTTAAGATATTTGGTGGCTAAGTGCTTTGTTGTGCACATGAAAAGCCATCAAAACAAACATGCAGCAAGGACTGAAGCCATTGAGAGTAGAAGTCCCTTCCAACTTTGTTACTTCTACAATGCTCAGGTGCTGTATGGACTGATGAGCAATTTACTCAGAGATGAAAATCATTAAGCATTTAAGGGGGCTTAATGGAATTTTTTGTACCAATCAAAAGCCTGCTGGCAATCTGACTGAGATCATCTAAGAGGCATTGAGCCTGAGGTGGGACAGGCTGTGGGATACATGGGGATCACAGAATCATAGAATTGTTTGAGTTGGGAAAGACCTCTAATATCATCAAGTCCAACCATCAACCCAGCACCACCATGGCCATTAAACCATGTCCAAGTGCCATGTCCATGTATTTCTTGAGCATCTCCAGGGATGGTGACTCCACCACTTTCTGGACAGCCTGTTCCAATGCCTGACCACTCTTTCAGGAAAGAAATTTTTCCTATCTCCAACCTGGTACAATTTCAGGTAATTTCTTCTCATTCTGTCACCTGATACTAGGAAGAAGAGACCAACCCCCTCCTCACTGCACTCTCCTTTCACATAGTTGTAGAGACCAATGTGATCTCCTTAGAAACAGTCAATCTCATGATGAAGAACCACTTTCTGCCCTCCCTCCTGCTTCTTTCCAGAAGAGAAACCTCCCTTGAAGAGCAACCAGGACTTCCAGTAGAAATATCCTCTTGTCCCTCCAGGAAGATCAGAGAATGGAGATGCCAGTGGCTTCCCCAGCTCAAGGTGTGGCTGTAGGTGATGACGCTGGTGAAGTGGGTGAAAACACTGACTGGGGCAAAGAAAGTGGCTCTGGGGCAGGCCTGGGGAAACTGGGCTCTGAGATGAGGACATCTCCAATGAATACATCCATTGTTTGGCTCTCAGAGTTATATATATACTAAATCTTTATATATACACATGGACACCACTCAATTAGACTGAGAATATCTTCTGGCTCCTTGCCTGGGTTGGACTCAAGGTAGGAAGCAACATTTTAGTCCTTCAAGTGCTGCTAGCTCCAGAATAAAACAAAGAGTGCTGGCATATCTGAGCCATAGTCCTCTGCAGGAGAAGGTACTTTAGACAGTGGGAAGTGCCTCACTTGCCCTCAGCACTGCATGGCTGTGTCTCACCTCCTATCCAAGAGTATCAGATGCCAAATTGCTCAAATGGAGATCAGACACCCAGGAAAATGTTCCACCTTCTCCACAGAAAAAGGTAGAAAGGAGGACTGTGGGAACTACCAACCTGGCAGCCTCCCCTCTACCTGGGAAGATGATGGAATGGATACCCCTAGCAGCTCTGCTAAGGCTCATGGAGGTGATTCAAGACAGTCAGCATGGATTTATCAAGGGCAAAACCTGCCTGACCAACGTAGTAGCCTTCTGTAATGTAGTGACTACATCAATGAACAAGGGAAGAGCTATGGATGTCATCTGTCTGGAGTTCTGTAATGCCTTTGACTCAGTTCCCTACAACATCCTTCTCTCTAAACTGGAGCGCAATGGATTGAATGGGTGGACTGTCAGGTGGTTAATTAATTGTTTGGATGGTTGCATCCAGAGTAGTAGTCATTGGCTTGCTATCCAGATAGAGGCTGGTGAAAAGGGGTGTCCCTCAGGGGTCCATACTGGGACCAGTGCTGTTTAATATCTTCATCAATGACTGAGGAATCAAGTGCACCCTCAGAAAGTTTGCAGATGATACCAAGCTGAATGAACAAAAAGAAGGAGATTTAGATTAGATATGAGGAAGAAATTCTTTGTTATGAGAGTGTTGAGACACTGGCCCAGGTTGCCCAGAGGGTTGGTAGGTGCTCCATCTCTGGAACCGTTCCGGATCAGGTTGTTTGGGGCTCTAAGAAACCTGCTCTAGTTGAAGATGTTCCTGCTCACTGTAGGGTAGTTGGACTTAGAAGATTCCTTCTCACCCAAACCCTTCTGTGATTCTATGATCACTCATGGCTGAGCACTCTCCTCTAGCTCAGATCACAAGGAAGAGCAATTGCAGAACTTTCTTGCCCCCTTGCTACCTCCTGTGTGTTTGGGGGGGGGCTGCCACAGAGGGTGAATAGCCTGCAGCTGCAATCCCCCATGGGGAGAAGAGCACAAATCAGAGCTGGCCACCAGCATTCCTCTGTTAAAAAAACATATGTAGGAGGAGAGAGGAAGTCTTAGGGGTGCAGATGAAGCAGGTACCAAGGCAAAGGAAATAGAATTTGAAATTACACCTTGAAAAATTGAGCCCGAGGAAGATTTGATTTCATTAACGTCAATTTGGGTGGTGGAGCAGAGCCAGCGGAGCTGAAACGCTGCGATTCAATATACTCTGTGAGACTTGCCAAAAAGAAATGTCTCTCAAATAAGCACTGATTTCCTGCTGGGGAAGCAGGGGGGCGCTTCTTCATTCCTTCTGGGCAAAATCATCACTTACACATTTGTGGCCCTGGGCTGTATCGTCTAATTGGTCTTTCCTCACCAGCCTCTCACAGGAATTATATAATGGTTGAAGGGACCTCTGGAGATCATCGAGTCCAACCCCCTGCCAAAGCAGGGTCACCTAGGGCAGGGTCACACAGGAATGCATCCAGGTAGGTTTTAAAAGTCTCCAGAGAAAGGAGCCTCCACAACCTCTCTGGGCAGCCTGGACCAGTGATACATCACCCTTACCACCAAGAAATTTCTCATCATGTTTAGGTGGATCCTCCTGTGTTCCAGCCGGGGAGGTGGTGGAGTCACCATCATTGGCGGTGTTCAGGAGGGGACTTGATAGGGTGCTCGGTGCCATGGTTTAGTTGATTAGGTGGTGTTGGATTGGTTGATAGGTTGGATGCAATGATCTTGAAGGTCTCTTCCAACCTGGTCTATTCTATTCTATTCTATTCTATTCATTGCTCCTTGCCCTATTACTGGACACCACCAAAAAAGGACTGGCACCTTCATCTTCACACCCACCCCTCAGATATTTATAGACATTGATAAGATCCCCACTCAGCCTTCCCTTCTCCAGACTAAACAGCCCCAGGTCTCTCAGTCTTTCTTCATAGTAGAAGTCCCTTAACTATCCTCATAGCTCTCCATTAGACTCTCCAGTAGATCCCTGGCTCTCCTGAACTGGAAAGCCCCAAACTGGATACAGTATTCCAGGCGTGGTCTCACCAGGGTAGAGTAGAGATGGAGGAGAACAACCCTTGACCTGCTAGACAGGCAAAAATATTTGAAGTTCATTTATAGAGGTGAGCAAAGCTGGGCTGAGGCAGCAAGAAGGTGTCACCAGTGCTTGGAAGGAAGGATCTGTGTGTCACCCTTGTCCCTTCCTTCCAAGCACAAGGCTAAGGTCAACCACCAGCCCCTGCAGAGGTGCTGTGCCAGGAGGCATAGAGCTGGGGAACCATACATGAAAGCTCTCTACCACATAAGCATGCTGCCAGTGGACTAGTGCATGTCTTGTCAGGGTCCATCACTGGTAGGTTATTTGTGTCATGAACCTGGTCCCAACAAGCAATGTATTTTGCATGGAAAACAAGACACATTTTGTAAAAATAGGTCTTTCCTGACAGCATGGACCTGGGGGTTTGGAGGAAGCACTGTGTTATCAAAGCAGCTGCAGCAGTTCAAAGTGATGACCCAACAAACCCAGCACCCTGTTTCCAGAAACTCAGAGTGATCAGGGCCATGTTTGGACATGGAACTTGTCAGCTTAGCTTCATGCTGTGCACAGCTCTGCTTCTTCAGCTTGGAAGACCAAGGACAGCAGAAGACCTAAAGGTAGAAGGAGGTGCAAGGACAGAAAGAAACGCAAGGACAGGAGGAGTCTCACCTTCTTTGCCCCTTTGGTGCCAGCCATTACCTCCACCCCATCTCCCTGCCCTTGCTGCCCAGCTCCTAGTTGCTCCTGACATGGAGCCCCATTGCTGACCACCCATCATTTCAAGATGCTGAGACCCACACCTCTTCCTGCACATGCCAGGAGCACATGCCTTGGCAGGAAGCACTGCAGCCTCAGCCCAAGGCAGGAACTGAACTACCAAGATCCCCAGGACATCTTAAAAGAGCTAAAGGGGTTTTGCCTTGCCTTGTGCAGAGGATGGGGCTGAAGGCTGCCTGAGCTAACTCATTTTGACAGGCTTGACTACAGCTGCCTGTTACCTTCCCCATGTAGCCACTGCAGAATGCACCATGCTAAGAAGATTCTATCTGAAAAAGACAAACAATGAAGCTTTAAATGGAGTATCATGATTACAGTATGGACACAAACTAATGCCACAATCTCGTGCCATGCTGCAGCCACAGTGCCACCTGCCTCAAGTGTTCTGCCACCATCCTGGCAATGAGGGTGGCTGCTTCCACCATGGTTCTGGCACAGTTCCTTTCCAAATGGGATTTGAGATGCTCCTGAGGACCAGGGAAGTGATCTTACCCCTGTGCTGGGCACTGGTGAGGCCACACCTTGAATACTGGGTTCAGGTTTGGGCCCCTCACACCAAGAAGAGCATTGAGGTGCTGGATGTGTTTGTTTGATATTCAGTGGCATTTTTTTTGCTTGGAAATTTCCTTCTTGTTTTAACTTGCATTTTAAATTGCATGATGATATAAAGGTACTCACTGGTCCACTGATCTTGGCTCCTTTGCACACCCAAAGCCGCAGCTTTCATGCAACAGGGAGGCTCTGCTTTGGCTTTTCCAAACATTAAGCCTGGATTATGTCCCTGCATGGAGGCAACTGCTCTCTGTGTTTCAGTGCACTTCCAAGGCAGGCAGGATAGCCTTCCTGTCATAGAATCATAGAGTCATTTTGGTTGGAAAAGACCTTCAAGATCATCAAGTCCAACCATTGACTTAACACTACCATGACCATTTAACCATATCCCTAGGTGCCATATCTACATGCTTCTTGAGCACCTCCAGGGATAAGTGACTCTACCTCTGCCTCCCTGGGCAGCCTGTCCTAATATCTGACCACTCCTGCAGGAAAGAAATTGTTCCTAACATCCAACCTAAACCTTCCCTGGGGCAACTTGAGGCCATTTCTTCTTGTCCTATGAACCTCCTTGGTTTCTAGGCTGAGCCAGATATATTTCCTCACTCCTTTTAATTCCTCTTTTGACATCATGGCTCAGTGTTTACTTTTTTTGCTATAAAAGTCTCTTGATGCCATTTTCTGTAACATATCCTATGCAGTCTTTTTGTTTCTCAATCTAGAAGAGTCTCAGGATACAATTTCTGTGAAAGATGCCTGAAAGAGCAGAATCAGGAGGAAAAAAAATTACTCTTTTTTTCCCCCCTCTCCTTGATAGATTAACCTTGAAGTCATCTATGAGAAAACCAGTAGTGTCAATAAAAATAAGAGCACTGGAAAGAAAGAAGTGCTGCTGGTACCCCCCAGTTCCTCTTTATAAAATGCAGAATGGAGAAGAAAGGATTTTTTTGAACACTTGGCTTCCTGGACAAGTGGTTACAAAGGGTTGTTGTGGTGGGCTGTATTGAGAACCCCACCACCCATGGAGTTTTTTTGCTTTAATTTATGATGCTGATTCAACCTCAGATGTCTTTCTTCATGTGAAAAAAAAAAATCCCAAGAACCCTGGCTTTTTCTACATGATGATCCCCCACAGAGTGCTTCACTGAGTACCTCTTGCAGCACAGATAAACACAATCAGGGCTATATTTGCTCCCCTTGCCATTCCAGTGAGACCCACTGATGGATGGAGATGTTATCACATGATTTCCAGAAAATACAAAAAAAATACAAAAAATGTAGCAAATACAAAAAATGTAGTTCAAAGCAGACTGTTGGTGTTAACCCCTTTGGGCTCAGTATGTAGTCAACAGCATCCTGGCCTGCAGCGTGGCCTGATGTGATTGTAGTGATTGTCCCGATGTACTCAGCACTGCTGAGGCTGCAACTCGAATACTGCTTTCAGTTTTGGGACCCTCACTTCCAAAAGGACATGGAAGTGCAGGAGTGTTTCTAGAGAAGGGCAATGAAGCTGGTGAGTGGTCTATAGAACAAGTCCTATGAGGAGCAGCTGAGGGAACTGGGGTTATTTAGCCTGGAGAAAAGAAGGTTGAGGGGAGACCTTCTGGCTCTCTACAACTCCCTGAAAGAAGGTTGGAGCAAAGTGAGGGTTGGTCTCCCTAGTTACAAGTCGTAGGGCAAAAAGAAACGGCCTCAAGTTGCACCAGGGGAGGTTTAGGTTAGACATTGAGAAACTATTTCTTCCCCCAAAAAGTTTGTCAAGCCCTGGAAGAGGCTGCCCAGGGCAGTGATGGAGTCCCATTCCTGGAAGGGTTTCACAGTCCTGTAGGTGTGGTGCTGAGGGATATGGTTTAGTAGTGACCTGGCAGTGCTGGGTTAATGGTTGGACTTGATGATCTCCAAGGTCTCTTCCAACCAAAACTATTCTACAGTCCTCTGATTCTGTTTGAGCTAAGGGAAGGAAGCTTAAGCTTACATACATCTAATCCAGGCAATTGAATTTTACTTCAAGCACTGATCAAATGATTTAAGCCCATTTCTCTCTCTCTTGGGGCTGGCACGCCCAAGGCATAAAGCTGGGAAGGAAGCCAGGGAAGGATTTCAGGTGAGATCTGAGGAATAGGTTTTATTGAGGCTGGCAAACCTCCCCCAGGCTCTCATGGCAACCTGGGGCTGCTCAGTGCCCTTGGGGGTTAAAAATGATCTTGGCAATTATAGTTCCATAATTGACTTTTAACTGACCCAATAGCTGAATATTCCCTAGCAGAAATTTCTACGTTTGGAGGAAAAGAAGAGCTGGCCTCATCACTCTCGTTGTAAAGAATTTCTTCCTTCTCTACAGTCTGCATCTCCCTCTTTTAGTTCAAACCATCACCCCCTGTCCTGTCACAACAGACCCTGCTAAAAATTCCATCCCCAGCTTTCTTAGGGGTCCCTTTAAATGCTGAAAGACCACAAGAAGATCTTCCCAGAGCCTTCAAGAGAAGCATCATGGCACAAAAGTGTGTGCTCTGGGGCAGGAGAGGTTGGTCAAACATGGTGTGGGAGTCCACCAGAGTTTAGCAGCTCTTTGCCAGCATTTTGATCCTTGAACATCACCCTTTGGGAATACCAGCTGGAGAGTGCATATCAGGCTGGAGGGACTCTGGCAAGTTTCTTGGCTTGGTGGGACAAAGGTATCTTATGGTGGGAGGGAGAGGTGTTAAGAGTGATGCAGCTGCTGAGGGACTAGCTGGGGCATGGGTGGTGAGTGCCACAGGAAAAGGACCTGGGGAAAGCACCACAGACAACATCACTGCCGTATATATAATAGGATGTGTTGCGGGGAGCAGTGAGAACTTGAGGGAGAAAGTGTTGAAGGTGAGGGAGCTGTGGCAGGCACCATGCCATGACTGACCTTGCCATTGCTGGAGGTTCTTCCAGGGCTGCCAGAAGAGCCCATCTCTGCCAAGCAACTCTCATCGGTGGTGCAGGCTCTTGGATGCCCCTCTGATGCCCTGGAGAGGGAGTTGAAGGTGATTTGGGGTCTGAATGTGATTTAGCTTTTGCTACAGAACTGCCTTCTTCACCAACCCTCATTCCCACAAGAGGTCTCTGGGAAGGTCCATGCTCAACATCGCCAAGGATGGTGCCAAAAGAGAAGGGCATTAAAGACAAAGCCAGCCTGGGTAACCAGGACTGCTCAAGTCAGGATGAGCTTCTCTATAGGTGTTGGGCAAATCTGGGGGGGCAGCAGCAGAGTATTATGGGGCTTAGTGTGTCCAACTGAACCCTTCTATGCTCTTTTGCTTGTGCTCTCCTCCAGAGCGAGCCCGGGATTACCTGCACAAGACCGGACGCTTCATCGTCATCGGCGGCATTGTCTCGCCTGTGCATGACTCCTATGGGAAGACGGTAGGCTTGTCCCTATCTTCCCTGCCTGCCACCTCTGTGCAATGGTACCTCTGAAGCCAGTGGGAAGCACTGGGCACTGCTGCTGCACCCGTGGTCCTTTCATGGATCTCCTCCACTCAAGGCAGCCTTAAACCATGAGAAAGCCTTCTAGAGAACAGAGAGGATGAAATCATTTAGTCTTTAGATAAAAACTGCAGCAACACCCTGCAAACACCCAAAGTCCTGAACTGCAAAGAGAAAGAGTCTCACCCAAAATGGTGGTGGTCATCTCCTCGTGCTGGGTTTTGGGGTGGGATTTTTTAATGATTTCAAAGACAATTTTAGTGTGGGAATGGTGACTATGCAAACAGGGACCTTTAAAAGCACTTCCTGGGGCAAAGGGAAAATCCAAATTAGGAGAGGAAAGAGTTTCCTCCTCTCCTGAAAGCTGGAGAAGTTTCATCAAGACATCACCATCCCCAGTTCTGGCCCCACTGTAGCACAGGGCTGAGCATGGTGGTGCTGGGCAAATCTCACTGAACAGAGTGTGATGGGGGCTGAAGCAAGTGCCCCAGCAAACTGGAGCTTAAACGCATTTTTGTGGCCAGTCCTTCTGATCTGTCCCATCTGAGAACTCTGCCCCAGGAAGGTTTGCAAGCCCTGACTGGCCAGGACACGATGCTTGCCTCTCATAACCATTCCTCCATTACCCTTCTCTTGCAGGGTCTAGTCTCCAGCCGGCACCGCCTGACCATGTGCCAACTGGCCGTCCAGTCCTCTGACTGGATCAGGTGAGTGGCAGAGCTTACACTCACCACAGCACCAGCAGCCCCCAGCAGCTTCCCCTTCCCCAGCACAGTTGTGGCAGTCTTGCATACAAATTGGATATGCTGCCAGCTGCTAGAGCTCCAGCCAAGGAAAACCAAAGGCTTTCCTCTCTTTGTCCAGCTGGGGGCCTGTAAGGAGGGTTCCACTTCAAGGCTTCATGGGGGCTTGCAAACCCCTGCTGCATCTGTGGCGTCTGGACAAAGCCCCAAGTCGCCCAGCCCACCCCAGCCTTGTGCTGTGGCACTTTCCCTTTCTACACCTGCAGCATCACCCCATGGCCATGTGGCAGCTGAGGTGGGACCAGAAGCATTTCTGGGCTGCCCTCAGGAAAGAGAGTTGTAACACATGTAGTGACATTCAAGTCAAAGGAAAGCTGGTTAGCTGGGTACCAGGAATGGAAAGGTGCCCAGACATATGTTCAGGTCCCCAAAGCTATTAGGAAGAGCAGGATGGAAGGACATGGTCCATGACAGAGCTATGGGAGAGGCAGTGTCTGCTCAGGGCACTGCACTCAGGGTCAGTTTGGAGGAGGTAGCATGGCCAGAAGGTCCAGCTGCTGACCATCAGCCTACACTGTTACCTTGCTGTGCTCCTTGCAGGGTGGATCCCTGGGAGTGCTACCAGGACACCTGGCAGACCACCTGCAGCGTGCTGGAGCACCACCGTGACCTGATGAAGGTGAGGCAGCCCCTGTGCCTGTTCCTGTGTCTTTCTTTGCTGTATATTTCTGTGTATATATATAGTGAATACTGTATATATTGTGTATACATACCCTGCATTTTCCCATTGCTTATAAAATACAGCATTTCCTTTGCTTTTCCGGCTGAGTTAGCTGTGGTTTTTTTATTCCTTCTTAGTGGGGGAGGGAAAGCTGGGCCTTCTCTCTCAACCCACAACAGTGCCCTCACTCTCCTAGCCCCAGGTCCACCCAAAGAGGCTGGATGGGATTGGGGATCCTCTAGTGAGCTTGGACTTACCTGTCACTAAAGATGACCTTCAGCCTGGAGGCTCAATGTGATGGTCATAACAGCTGTGGGAGTTTAGGCAGCTGGGGTGAAGGCACTGTCCCTGTTACAGCTCTCCCTCCTTGCAGAGAGTGACTGGCTGCATCCTCTCCAACGTCAACACGCCCTCCATCACCCCCGTGATCGGCCAGCCCCAGAACGAGTCCTCGCAGACCATCTACCAGAACAACAACAATGTCTCCAACAAGCCCACTGCGGGTAGGTGGCAGTGGGGTAGGGAAGAGGGGGATGATCATCCTCACCTCTCAGCCAGGGCTGCCGAGAGTTAGGCACAGCGTTTCGTCAGCTTATTTTGGGGTCAGGTCACTCATCAGGCTCCACGCACCAAGTCCAGGGTGGGGTGGAGATGTGATGGAGAAGTTAGAGTCCAGCACAGCAAGGGCAGCCAAGAACAGCTTAAAATGGCTGTCTAGTCCCACTGGACTTTGGCTGGATGATATCCAGGTAGCAAGATCAGCCAAGAAAAAGGGTACCTGGTATCCACCGGGCGTCTGCAAGGGATGGACTTGCTGGGTCCTCCACAAGCTGGTGGGATATAGGACATTGAGCTATTAGCTGGAAAGAAGAGGGATCATTGCTTAAATCCCATAAAACAAAACGTCTTGTGATGTTTCTAGTGATTTTAGCTGTCCAGCTGGTCCCTTCAAGACACAGTGTAGCACTCGTGGGAGTTAAGCCCTCAAATGGATGTGGTGGGGAGATGCTGCGAGCACTTCCTGCACATGGGTGTAGAAGTATCTCATGGGACCAGGCTGGCTGAAGCATCCATGTGGGTCAGTCTGACAGGCATTGTCATCTCTCTGCTTAGTTTTCATTTTTAATGGTTGGACTTGATGATCTTAATTCTCTGATTCTTCTTCACCTTTAGCAAAGATCCTGGGGAAGGTGGGAGAAAGCCTGAGCCGGATCTGCTGTGTTCGCCCACCCATGGAGCGCTTCACCTTCGTGGGTATGTAGAAGAAAGATCCAGCATCACCTTTGCTTTAGCTCCAGCTCCTAGATTTCTTCACAGCCCACTATCCTAGGCTGGGGACAAGCATCTCTCTTTTGCTTCCCTTCTCCAGATGAAAATGCCAACTTGGGGACAGTGATGAGATACGAGGAGATTGGTGAGTACCCAGCTCTGCTCCATGTCACTCCATCTCCTCTGGATCAGCACTGTGCAGCTCAGGAGTAGCTTCACAAGAAGTCCAGTGGCAAGTGAAGGATGCTGGATCATCTCACCCTGGTGCCAGCTGTTGGGAATCAGGGGTGAAACAGGAGCAGTGTTCAACTAGCCTGAGCCCCTTTCCATTGGCAGACAAGCAGCCTGAAGTAAGGGAGCAAGCAGCAGGGACCCAGCTCCCAGTGCTGGCGTGGACCTGCCATGGCATTATGCTTTGAAAGTCACCCCAAGTGCCATCAAACATGACCTCCCGTGGTGGTGTTACCTGCATCCTCTCATCACCTGCAGACCCATCAGGCTGAGCTCAGCATTACCATACATCACCCAGAGCTCTGCATGGGGAGCTTGTCAGTTGTTTTGAAACCCATCTCATGGACTGGCTCACATGTAGCCTGGAAAACACCCATCTTGGCACCGGTAGCATGCGGAGCCCAATGGCTCTGGCCAACTTAGAAATGCCAACCAGAGAGGCACCTTCCTGTGCAGTTGCATCTTCCCACTCATGTGGGTGAGTTTATGGCTTTCTTCTGGTGGTTGTGGAAATAAATTAATCTTTATGGTCCTGTCAGAGCAGAAAGTTTCTCCCTGTAGCATGACTATGGAGCAGCAAAGCCAGCTCTCACAGCAAGCTGTCAGCAAGCAGCAGTCCCGGCTTGGGGAGAGAAGGATGAGCAAGGAAAACTTCTGGTGCTTCACCGTTAGCTTTGCTAAAGCAAACCCAGCCATGCCCAGAGCTCTGAGCAGTCCCCTGGAATCTCCTGGTGCCCCACAGCTGGAGTCCCTACAGCAGATCACAAAGCAATTTGTGGGTGCTCGCAGCATGGAGAAGTGACTCCTGCCCCGAGGGATGCCCCATCTCCAGGGCTGGAGCACAGCCCCACTTTGACTGTGTGCAGCAATACTAACAACAACCCAGTAGTACAGGAGAGGAGCTGACACAGAGTAGGCTGGGAGGTATTTGATGTTTGGAACCAGTAGGAATGCAAGAAGGACCACAGGAACTTAGAATCATAGAATTGTTTTAGCTGGAAAAGACCTCCAAGCCCATTGAGTCCAACCTTCAACCTAAGACCAACATGGCCATTAAACCATGTCCAAGTGCCTTGTCCACACATTTCTTGTTCACCTCCAGGGATGGTGACGCCACCACCTCCCTGGGCAGCCTGTTCCAATGCCTGATCACTCTTGCAGGAAAGAAATTCTAGCGTGCCTTGTTTTGGCAAAGTCTGATGAAGATCTCCCTGAGCAGGAGAGTGGAATGGGGAGTGGGAGGGGAGGGGGCCAGTGGTGCCTGCTCAGCCTGTTTGCTCCCACCTTTGACCTTCTCTACTTCTTTCCTTCAGAGCTTCGCATCTTACTGCTCTGTGGCAGTGACCTACTGGAGTCCTTCTGCATCCCTGGTCTCTGGAATGAGGCAGATGTGAGTCACCACTGCTGTGCAACCCTCCATGCCCCTCTTCCCCACGCTCCCTTCCTCCTTCTCTTCTTCCCATACCCATCTCTTTTGAGAGCCACTCAGGTCCTGTGAGATGGCAGGTGCCCTCCACCCCCACCTTCTCTTCCATCCCAACTCTGACCCATACGTCTTCTACACATGGTCAGCCTGCAGGACAGTGTCTTCTGCTCGAGAGTCACCAACTGTGTCTCCTGTAAACCCAAACCCTGCTCCCACCCACCACTCATGCAGAGGACAGCACCCAGGATTCAGGCAAGCTTTCCAAAAGCTATACTCTCACTACTCACCGCTTTGAAGGAGTATCAAGCAGCTGCCAGTCCCAGCAGCTCGAGGCATGGAGACAGGAAATAGGAGGTTTGCAGAAGTTGGCCTGATATTAGAAATGAGACACTTCACAGCCCAATGGACAGCTTTCACCACAGAAAATTCTAGCTCTAGCTCTTGTGGATGAGTCAGTTTTGGCCTGAGATGGGTGAGACCATGGGAGCCATTCCCATGTGGTGGCAAATTTGGCCACCAGCCTCGGCACAAACTCAGGTAGGACAACTCTGGTCTTCTAAGATGATACTTCTGTCAGGAGAAACACATCCATCTTGCTCATAAAGTCTTCCAGCAAGGCAGAGGTCATGTATTCTTTGGGCAACTTCTGCTGCTGCTACCCTCTTTCTATTATCACAAGCCCTTCCTAAACCTTAACTTCAACATCTACTAGTAGGATTTATTTCATCCACCACAGACCACTCACTACACCTTGATAAATCCAAGTTTCTGCCAAAGACCATCCAGATTACCTCTGATTCACTTTCTAACTCCAATCCTGACCCTGGCCTAGGTTTCAATGGGCAGGGGGTTGACAGACAGAGGCAGGTTTTGCATGGCATGGTCATAAAGGTCTCTCCCTTTTGGGTTGCTCCTAGATGGAGGTGATCGTTGGGGAATTTGGGATTGTGGTGGTTCCCCGAGATGGAGCAGACCCTGAGCGGATCATGAACCACTCCTCCATACTTCGCAAGTACAAAGTAAGTGGCTGCATGCCTGGCCAGGGAAGGCTGAAGAGGGACCCACAGCCTCTCTTGACCCAGAGGTGCACTTCGACCCAGGCACAAAATGTCTTGAGGCCAGATGCTCTCAGCTGCTAGGTGGAATGGGGCCACCATGCAGCAGCTCCCTCAGGCCACTAGGGCAGGCAGTGCTGGCAGAGCAGATGTCTACCTCTGGGCCAGCCCTTCAGTCCTCTCTCCCTCTTTCCTCTCTGCAGAACAACATCCTGGTGGTGAAGGACGACTCGAACCACCCCATGTCGGTTGTCAGCTCCACCAAAAGCAGGTGAGTCATGCAGGAGGATTCCTGCTATATGATGGGGAGAGGGGTGCCCCTGGGCAGCTCCTCCATTTGTGGGGACAACAAGGTGCCACCCAAGCAGGCTCTGAACCCTTTTTCTTCCCCTGCACCCTCAGACTGGCTCTGCAGCATGGGGATGGACATGTTGTGGATTACCTCTGCCAGCCCGTCATTGACTACATCCTCAAGAGCCAGCTCTACATCAACGCCTCTGGCTAAGTGCTGGAGGTCCTGCAGCAAGACAGCCCTCGTGTCCCACCTGCCTACAGCTCTCCATCACTCTTTTCTCTCTCTCAGTCCATGTCTCCATCTCTCTCTCCACCCCATGGCCTCCTGCCCGTGTTTTCCTCTTACCCCCAGCGCCAACGCTCCATCATGCAGCAATGTCCAGGGAACCACGGCACGGCCCCGAGGGGAATGGTTTGGTCTCTTCTTTGGGAGGAACCACTCTCCCCATCGTATGCTGGGAGGGTGGTGGGACCAGCAGAAAAGTGATGTGCTCAGTGCACTTGACGGGAGGCAGCTCCAGCACTCCCCTCCCAGCATGTCACTGGGCTATAGCCCACCCTGATCTGTCCTCCCAGCATGCTCAGTGCAGGGCCCTCCTCTTCTGCATCATCTTGTGGTACTTAAGCTCAATAAGTCTAGGTGGACTTTTTTTTTTTTCCTGGAATAGGTTTAGTGTGAGCCCTTTGGACCTCTCAACTTGATGACCAAACAAGTCCTGGTTGGCAGCAGGCAGTTGTTACCCAGCTGACTTGGTGCCCCATGTCAGGTGAACCTCCTCAAGCCATCAGTAGGACAACCTAGAGAGCAAAATCCCCTCCTGGCCCTGAAAAATGATAGAGAAGGCATTTCTGAAGGGGAGCAGAGGCCTTGGCAGGCATTGCTGCCAACACATTACTACAGGGGGTGTTATGTCTAACCTTTCCTTGGCTGAAAGTGAACCCAACTCACCCCAAGCACCCTCTAGGCAAGCAGAGTTGGGGTGGTGCTCTACTCTGACCCAGCATTGGAGGGAGAAACCCATAGCACCTAGAAAGGGACCTGACACTCATGAAGCCAAGAAAAGAAGGAGGAAGAAGCAGGTGGTAACCCAAAGCCTCTGGGTGAGAATTTACCCCAAGCCTGGCTGTGCTTTATGGGGGCTGGGTCCCTCCCTTTCCTCTAGCCTCCAGACCTCCATCTCTATCTGTAAACTTCCCATTTCTCCCTCAACTCCTTGAAGAGTCCATCTGATGCATGATACTTCCCCCCTCCAAAACCAGATGTGGCTGCATTGTACATCCCTGGGAACATGCCAGGCTCCTGCTCTCCTGCCTGTGACGTGCCCCAGATGCTGGTGATGAAGTCTAGTGGAGATGCTCACTTTATAAAAGCAGGGCAGCTACCATGGAGCTGAAAAGAAAAAAAAAGTATTCAGGTCTTGTGAAGAGGAGGGGTGCTGAAGCTCCTGCTGAGCTTCCCCAGATGGCAAGGACCCTGCACAGCCCCTGGAAAGGTCACCACCATGAGAAGGAAGGTACAGTCCTGCTTTACTCCTTGCCTTCTCCTCTCCTTAACCTCGTAGTGCTTTGGCTAGAGCCCTGCTGGCTGTAGCTCCTGGGCATGTGCTCACTTCTCACAAGTTTGGATAACTAGACTCAGACTAGCTCACACCATCATCCCCACTCCCATTGCCCATGCTGGCTTTGTTGCTTTCCTAGCGTGGTGCTGATCCCCAGAAAGGGACAGTGTTGAGCTGAGACACCTGAAGGCTGGGAGTCCTCCTTGGGTGTTTCAAGGAAAGATTTGAAATTACCTTTTTTTTCCCCCTTAAACACCTCTGAAGGGTCACAAGCTGCTCTCATGGAAGCTCCAAAGATAAGACATTGTGCTAAATCTGGTGACCAGCTGGATGCTGGCATCTCTGTAGCAGCAGGCAGCTTTGGACAAAATAAGGTGGCCTGCAGTCACAGGTAGCAGGCAGGGTTCAGTCACGGGTAGCAGGCAGGGTTTTATGAGCAGTTAGCTAACAACTTCACAATAAGGGCACAGCCTTTCCCAGAACACAAAACAAGAGACAGAATCGATGTGACTTGCCCAAAGGCCAGAAGAGGTCTTTCCTTGCCAAGGATTGTTTGGGAACTCCAGCTGAATCCCTCAGTGCCAGCTCTGGTAGCTCCAGGTGGTTGGTATCCCATGGGATGAAGAGATACAGAGACAGGAAAGCAGAGAGTGGTGAGAGCATGTGGGGCTCAGAGTGCAGGAATGCCTCTTCTCCAGGGAGGTCTTAAGCTAGTTTGAGCTGTTTGCCAATACCCTACTGAGTTCCCTTAGCTAATGCACTGGGCAGGTGCCTGTGGTGGGACATCTCATCTGTAAGATACCCAAGGTACATAAGCCAGTAGCTAGACTCCTCTCCACCCATTATTTTCATGCATTCATTTTTTCAGCCTCTCCTTCCTCTCCACCTGAACACAGAAGTTGTTTCAGACAGCAGCCTCCTCTCCTTGCTGGCCATCACCCATGTTTCTTAGCTCCATGCTGGAGGAGAAAAAGCAATGTTAGGAACCAGTCTCCAAAACACACAGAAACACAGAGAGGGAGTTTAAACTGCTGGGGGAGTGATGCCTCTGTGAAGGAGGAGGAAGGGCAGTGGCCTTAGCTGAGGAAAAGACACAGGGAAATAAAACAAAGGAGATGGAGAAGGCAGACAAGTGGTGCGTCCAAAAGCCACCTCAGACCCTCACTCCTTCAGGTAACATGAGATGGGACACAGGGGAAGCCAGCTGGCTTCCTATTCCACCCTCATCATGGCTAGGACAGCATGCCTTAGAGACGTTATTGTGGTACAGATGATGAGTACGTTCTGCCTTGCCTGCACCTTGGTGTATCTGCTGAGTAACACTCCCAGTGTTGAGGGGTAAGATAGGGAGGTGTAGGAGGTTGTTCCACTCTGGGACTGCTTTGGAAAATGTCTTTGGGTGGACATGGCTAAAAAACCCAATAAATCATCCCTGAAGATCCACGTGACCGCCGGGGAAGGTGAGGACTGGGGTTTGCAGGGTGCAGGGGAGGGCGGGGAAGAAGCTCATGGGTTTTGATCTTTGAACCTCCACTTTTAAATGGTGCAGTTTGCTGAAAAAGACATGAACTTCCAACACCTTTGGGGAGAAAAATAAAATAAAAGGGGGGGTGGTGGGGAGGGAAAGGGGTTGAAGATACCATGCCACCAGTTTCACCTTTGTCAGAAGTTTTGGAGCCTAACTTTGTTTGTTGGGGTTTTTATTTTGTTTTGTTTTCTTCTGCTGCTATATGAAGAAAAATGGTCATTGACAAGAAAGAAAAAAAAAAACAACAAACCTTTATCAGCAAAATGTTTAAATTATGTAATAAACAAACCAAAACAAAACCATGTTACTGGTGTCATTTCAAAACAGCCCCGAGCCTGAGTCATAGAATCATTATGGTTGGAAAAGACCTTTAGGATCATTGAGTCCAACCATAACCCAACAACCATGACCACTAAACTCTATCCTGAAGCAAGTCAGTCCAAAGAGCACAAGTGGCTGCGTGGCTGGGACAACCCATGGCCAAAGCTATCTCAAGCAGGGAGCCAGAGATTATAAACCAGTAGGCAAGATCCAGCCATAGAAACATCCATTATTTATTGACCTTCTCCTTTTCCAAAAGCCCAACTCATAAAAAACCAAGTCCATAGTACCTGTCCCTGTGCTGTACAAAGGGAGAAGGAAGAGGTGCCAGAGGCCAAGATGCATCTCACTTAAATAAAAGATAGGGCAGACATATTAACCCATATGTCCTTATCAAGCCAAAGCATGGGTGCTGCTTTATCACAAAATCACAGCTAACAAGGAGTGACTGTGTCCCCCACAATGTCCTTCTCCATCCAGACCTCTTCTTTCACCACCACCCAGGTCAGGGGCCTTCAGCCTAGCTGACATCCAGCATCTCCTGGCTTGTTTTAACCTGAAATGGCACCTAAGGGAAGTTTGGAACAGTGTCAGAAGGGAACTGGACCCACAGGAAAGCCACAAGTGGATGATGGGAACACTGTGATCTTCAGCTCCTTCAAGCTCTGCTCAAACGTATGGTGAGAAACCCTGTGGACAATTACTTGAGCCTCTGAGAAACATCCAGCACCACATAGGAAGGAATGAGGGGAAAATGGACAGCACCAAATGAGATCATCAATATCTTCACATGGACCAAAACAGGACACTGGCATTCTGTCAGGATGGGACATGAGAGCTTGTGGCTCTTGGACAATCTCATGGACATGAGAGTTGTGGCTGCAGATCCCTGGAGAAATGCCTTGTTCCTGTGACAAGTGCTGGAGGGTCCTGGGTGCTTGCGTAGAAGGGATACCACCTTGATTTCCCCAGCTCTGGAACATCCAAGAAGCTGCCCAGTACCTAACCAAGTGGCCTTGGAAGGAAAGGTTGTATAAGGAGATGGGGTAGGGAGGCTTGTGCTTCTCTCAGGAGGATCTTTGAGAAGAAAGCCATCTCTCAGGGGCTCTGGGACTCAAAAAGAAGGGTGGGAGAAAGAAAGAGAATGCTCTTCTCCTTGCTGAGGGGAACAGGTAGAAGAAAGAATTTCCACTTGAGGAGTCCCAGCAGTTCTCTCCTCCTCTGCTAATCTGCATGCCAGACCAGGAGGGGAGATTCACAGGAGATGGAGAAACTCTCAGTCATGAACTTTGCCTTTGAACCATGCAAACCCCTAAGGTCAACACGAGGCAACCCCCACCTGCCCCTCAGAAATGCTGTAGGAGTGGGAAGTTCTGTAGTCAACATCACCTTCACACAACTAGGCATCTTCCTCCTGTGACCAAGGGACAGACCACTTGGATAAATGAGGCAGTCTCCAGGGCCAGCATAAGGATGTGGCCTTCAGCCACCACACCAAGCTTGAGGGTAAGGATCACTTCAACACAATCAGACACAGCTGGTCCTGCCAGGTTTAGAGAGAGCAGCTGGGCCAGCTTCTCCTGCCTTCAGAGCCTGGCAGGTGCTGCAGCCATTCCACAGCTCTCTCATGGCAACTCAATGGCTTTCGTGTTGTAACAGCCTGGAGGAAGACTCTTCTGGATCTCCTCCAGGTTCTTAATATCTGCCAGGATCTCGTCAATGCTGCTCTCCAGCGTCCGCACCCGGGCCTTCTGCAGCGCAGCTGTCTGTTCCAGCTCCAACATCTCATCCTTCAGCTGGTTGGTTCTGGTTTTGGCTTTGCTGAAATTCATCTCAAGCTGCTTCAGGCCATCCTCATCCACAGCACCAGGCTGGTCTGTTGCACAGGAGGAAAGCAAGGAAGAGGGAATGATTCATGGAGTCTGAGCACCAGATTTTTCTAGATACTTCTCTGTCCTGCTGCCCAGGCCTCTTACAGGCACCACCTGAGGCAGCTTCTCACACAACTCCCAGCATCCCTGTCTAGACCCAAGTGAGGACCTGTGTCCATCAATGCCCTACAATAGTGGTGCAAAACCTACTCATAAGACGCAGCAGCTCTTCCAGGGCACTCAATGTCTCCTGCACGACCAACCCTGCCTGGGCAGCCTTGGTGTGGACCACCTGAGCTTCCTGAGCTGTCTGAAGAAGGCAAGATGGCAGCTGTAAGGTCAAGTCTGGCCCAAAAGTCAACAGGGAAGGGGTCAATGCAAGGGAGATGGGGACCCACCTCCTGTATCCCAGCAGCATCTGCCTCAACCTCTGAGAGCTTCCTCTCAAATTCGCCATCCACTTCCTTGGCTTCACGCTGCAGAGTGGCCACTGCCTTCTCCAGGGCAAGGACACCATCAGCTGTCTTGTTGGCTTCCACCCTCAGCCGTGTAATCTCCTGGGGAAGGCAAAGGCACTTTCAGATGGGCAGAGCACAGCCAAAATCATTCTGGGTGCACCAAGGTGTGGAGCTGGTGGAAACTGGTTCTTTCTACAGGGACTACAGGGACAGGCTCTCCTGAGTCCTTCATGTTCCCCTGCCAGTTGCTCCACAGTTGTTTCTAGGACCATGGCTCAACCCCACCTGCACACATCAGCAAGTCCCTGGGAATTTACAACACACATTTAGGAGTCAAACCTACCAACACCAACCCTGGGAGCTTACAAGCCTGCCAGTGACTCCAGATGTAGAAGTAGAAAACACCACCTTGATCTCCAAAAGCTGGCTATAGTGAGATGCCACAGATACCTCATGGGACAGATGTGCAGAGATCCACACACCCCCCTCTCATCTACAGCCAACTCTGGTATCTGCAGGGTCCACTGTAGACAAATACCAGCTTAAAAGTCAACACATCAGATCTGAAAGTCATAGAACTATAGAACTGTTTTGAATGGAAGAGACCTTTAAAATGATGAAGTCTGACCGTTAACCCAGCACTGCCAGGTCACCACTAAACCATGTCCCTCAGCACCACATCTACACAGCTTTTCAGTCCCTCCGGGGACAGGGACTCTACCACTGCCCTGGGCAGCCTGTTCCAGGGCTTGACAACCCCCTCATGAAAGAAATTGTTCCTCAGTGTCTAACCTAACCCTCCCCTGGCAACTTGAGGCCATTTTGTCTTGTCCTATCTCTTATTACTTGGGAGAAGAAACAACCCCCAGCTGGTTCCAACCTTTTGGGGAGTTGCAGAAAGCAATGAGGTCTCCCCTCTTTTCCAGACTAAACAACCCCAGGTTCTTCAGCTGCTCTGCACAAGACCTGTTCTCCAGACTTTCACCAGCTTTGTTGCCCTTCTCTGGACAAGCTCCAGCACTTCAATGTCCTTCCTGGAGTGAGGGGCCCAAAACTGAACCCAGTATTCGAGGTGTGGCCTGACCAGTGCTGAGCACATGAAGACCATTCTAGTCCTGCAGGTCACACTATTGTTGGTGCAAGCCAGGATGCTGTTGGCTTTGTTGGTCAAGTCAATGCATCGTGCCCACCATGAAGCTATCAACCATCTCCTCTCCTTCCATAGCTTTCTCTTTCAAACCCCTTTCTGCAACAGCACCAGCACCAGAGTCTGTCCTCACCTGCTGGATCCCCATGGTGATCGACTTTGCTTCCTCTGCTGTGCTGCTGGCTGCCTTGGATTGAGAAGCAGCACTGCCCAGAATCCCTTCAGCTCGGTCTGTCTTCTCCCTGGCACTTGCCACCATACTGCTGATAATCTGTAGCCTCATCATAGCATCTTCTGCCTCTCTTCTTTTATCATCTGCCTGCAGGTTAAACTCTGGAAGAAGCACAAGTGGAAATGAAGCCACACCAGCTTTATGAGATCCCACGAGGGAGGGGAAGGAAGGGTTTCTAGAACATTACCCCTGAGGCTCTTCAAGATCTGTTCCACCTCATAGAAGGTGGCATTGCCAGCACTCACAGCTTGCAGGGCTGTGCTCCTGGCAAGGTTGGCTCGGGACAGCAGCTGTGTCAACATCTGTAACAAGCCAAAGGCACACAACAGGCAGATGAAGGGCACAGTATAAGAGCATCAGACAGTCCCAGAGCTGCCCACAAGGAACTGTGCTGGGAGAGAAGACCCAGAAGCCCAAATGCCTGTTGCAGCCCCTGAATCAAAGACACCCCATCCTGGTCTGTCAGCATTGGTTTGTGCTGGTGCTCCTCAACCAGCTCCAGCCATCTTGAGTCATCTAAGCTCTGATCTTTCCAGGAACCTCATATGGAGGAGACATGCAGGTAAGACCCTTCAGCAGCAGCTATGCACAACATGGTGAGGTCTGCCAGCAGCTCTAGATGATCAGCCCCAAGCAGAGGAAAGGGACTATCCTGTATCAGGTTGAGCAGAGCTACATCCCCTTTGGTGAAGAAGTTAGGACAGCACATTGTGGTGCTGGTGCCATGGGCATCCCACCAAGGCTCCAGCTCATGCTGAAGGTGACTCAAGTCATAGTCCCCAGCCAACCACTTACCGCTCTCTCGCCCTCTCCCCTCTGCAGCAGCTGCTTGATGTCCTCCTCCCAGCGCCCCGTGCGGCTCTTCAGTTGCCTGTACTGTGCCATGTAGGTGTCCACCGTGCTCAGGAGAGTACTGACATCCTGCTTCAGCTGGGTGGCCTCCCCCTGAAACACAGAGATGAGATGATTGCCTGGGAGTCCCAGCATCTCCCCAGTGTTTACTGGGAACAACCATGGCAAGCAGCAGTATGGTGGCACAGGCAGCTACAGGGGCAAAAGGGTGGGAAGATGCATATCCAATGGCTCTCCAGTGGGGATGGACACCTGGGAAGGGCTGAGCTGCTAGCAAAGTAGCAGGGAGGGCACAGGGGAGAACAGGAGATCTCCTGGTCCAGTAGTCATGAAGTCCTCACCTCAAAGGATCCAATGCTGGTCTTCATCAGGTGGGACAGGGAGCTGAGGAGTTCCCGGCTGCCCTGATAAGCCTTGTCTGCTTCAGGGGCCATCCCATCAGCTTCAGCCTTCAGGCCTCCAGCCAGTGACTTCAGCTCCTCATACCTGCACAGACAGGAGGATGAAAAGCGTCACCCAGCCAAGCTGCCAACCCCCTACCACAGCACATGTCCAACACTAACTTGTTCACTCTCTCCAAGGCCTCATGCAAGCTGATCAGGCAGGGAAAGCTAACCACCAACATCCTCACATCTCACCCCCAGGGACAACCCTGGGGTGTCCCCTGGCTCTTTGCTCCTGGTCCAGAAACCAAAGGTATTTCACACCAGCTGAACCCTCCCAGGCTCCATGGTAGCTCTGTTAATTCCTATCCTACCATTGGATGTTTCCTCTTGCACATCCCTGTTTAGCTTCTCCATTTTGTCCAGGCTTGCTGCTCACACCTCACCAAGTAGTGTGCAAAGGCCCAGCACCATCGTGGGGCCTGAGGTGACACCAGTCCAACCAAGAAAGCCATCCAGGCAACAAGGGGTTAAATCCTGCTTTGGGCTAAATCCAACTCAGGTGTGCAACCACACCTAGAAGTTGGTCCCAGCAGCCTGTTAACACACATGGTGTTAAACCCCTTCCCTGTCTGCAGGCAGGTCCCCAGGAGCATCAGTGGGAAGCAGATGCTCCACAGAGCTGGCAATCATAGAATCATAGAATTGTTTCATTTGGAAAACACCCCTAAGGTCATTGAGTCCAGTCATCAATGCTCCATCTCCATTGCTCAGATCTGCTAGTGACCAAAATCCAGACAAGCCCCTGCTTGCTCTGTCACCAGCTGCTTATCTCTGTGTCCTGAAGGGTCAAACCCCAAAATATGCCCTAGCCCAGACAATGAGCTAAGCACCTGTGAATGTGCTAAGCTGGGACCATTCCTGGGGTCCAGATGGTCAAAGCAAATGTGTAGCATGTGTGATTAACTTTGTAACACAGCTGTGGACTCTGTGTGTCCCTGGCCATGTTTGGATATGACCCATCCCATAGGTCCAATGAACAGGGTTCTGTGTTACCAAAAGGCATTAATTGTCTGGGGACAGTATTTCAGCCAGATGAGAAGTTAGGCAACTTGCCTTGTTCTCACCCAGCAAGCAACAAGAGCCAAATGCTGCCCGAGTAGCAGCTGAAGAACTTGTCCTAACAGGCAGCAGCTACACCCAGGCCTTGCATCTGGAACGAGGCAGAAAGGAGAAAAGCTCCAAGAGAACTGAATCCCAGAGGAGGCTACAATCTGGCAACAGAGCACACAAGAGAGGCCCCCTAGCCCTCTCCGAGCCAAGGACTGCTCGAGTTGTAGCCACAGCATCTGGGAAGACACCAGACAGACGAGCAAGTTGTGAGTCCCTGGCTCCTCTGCCACAGAATCCCATTTGCTGGGAAACCACAATCACAGAACCTTTATTTCCAACTTGAATCGCTGTATTGGAAATGTTAGGTCTGTGCTTAAATCATTTAACTGTCTTTATATGTGGAATGCAACACCCACAACCGAGCAACTGCAGCTGAGAACACGCTGTGTGAAGGAGCTCCGGCGCTGTTTGAAGGTAACACTGCCCAAGGCATCAAATTATTAAAATAGGTTCAAATACACATTTTGTTATGCTCTGTCACCCAACCTGGGAGGCAGGGAAGGGGGCATGGACACTTGGCCACACCCTGCCGCCCTCCCAAACGCCCCCGCGACAGGCAGCCTGCACTCACGTCTGGAGCAGCCCTCGCAGGGAGCCGGCAGCAGCCTCCTCTCGGCCAGCCGCTGCACGCACCAGCTCCAGCGCCTGCTGCGTGTCCTCCCACGCCCTCGTCGCAGCTTGGTCAATGGTGCCGGCAGCTTGTGAGTGGCTGCAAAACACAGAGAGGGGTTGTGAGAAAAGTTTCCCACCTGAGCTGTCTGCTTTACTTTCGGATTTAGTGATTCTGGATCACAGAATCAGAATCATAGAACTGTTTAGGCTAGGAAAAGCCTGTAAGATTGAGTCCAACCTTTAACCCGGTGCTACCAGGACAACACTAAACCACATCCCTCAGCGTCATATTTATACAGCTTTTAAACCCCTCCAGGGATGGGGACTCCATCACCACCCTGTTTCAAGGCTTGACAACACTTTTGAGAGAAGAAATTGTTTCTCATGTCCAACCTAAACCTCTCCTGGTGCAACCTGTGGTAGTTTCTTGTCCTGTCACTTGCTACTAGGGAGAAGGGAGCTGCACTCACCTGGCTCCAATCTCTCTTTAGGGAACTGTAGAGGGCTAGAAGGTCTCTCCTCAGCCTCCTTTTCTCTGAGCTAAACAACCCTGGTTCCCTCAGCTGCTCCTCACAAGATTTGTGCTCTAGATACCTCACCAGCTTTCTTCCCATTCTTGGATGCTCTCCAGCACCTCAATGTCCTTCTTAGAATGAATAGCCTAAAAATGAACCCACTGTCAAAGGGTGAGCAAGGTGCACTGGTACTGGTGCATTGGTGAGCTCCAGTACTCAAGGTGCAGCCCCACAGGTGCTGACTATAGGGAGACTATTGCTGGCCTGG
Source organism: Dryobates pubescens (assembly GCF_014839835.1). Classification (NCBI taxonomy): domain Eukaryota; kingdom Metazoa; phylum Chordata; class Aves; order Piciformes; family Picidae; genus Dryobates; species Dryobates pubescens. The sequence goes on along the minus strand of NC_071622.1, from coordinate 13,302,515 downwards.
TCCTGCAGGTCACGCTATTGCTGATACACACCAGGATGCTGGTGGCCTTCTTGTCTACCTGGGCACATGCTGGGTCATATTCAGCTAGGTGTTGATCAACACCCCTAGGTCATTTTCCATTGTGAAGCTTTCCAGTCAATCTGTCCTACGCCTTAAGCATTCCTGGGGTTGTTGTAACCCAAATGCAAGACTCAGACTGAACTCTCTCAGAGCATGCAGCATGTTGGAGAAGGGGACACATATTTGGCTTGTCCTTCCTGCACGTGCAATAGGAAGAGGAGCACCAGAGGGGAGGCAGATACAGCAGTTCCAACTGGACATCCACGAGAAATTCTGACCCCAAGGATACTTCTACAACACATCCAACACCACCTTCAAAGGTAACCAAGGACAGCTCTCTAGGGCAGTGAAGCCAGCCCAGCAGCTACATCTTGCTCTGCTTCAGGGCTGGCACAGGGGTTCTGGCAGCTTCAGCCTGGTGACTGGGGCAAACACCCACAGAAAGGACCTTCTAGGTATCTAGCCGGATCTCAGTCTCCCTCCCATCTCTCTCAGGTGACAATGGGAGCGACTCACCTGTTGGCCAGTCTCAGAGCCTCCTGGGCCAGCGTCAAGAACTGATTGGGGCCTCCAGGAAGGTTTGAAACAGGAACGGACTAAGGAGGAAGGAGGCAAGGGGGTGAGTGTTCTTCCCTGCTCTCCATCCAATTCATCAGCAAAAGATGCAATCATAGCACAACCTAGCCCCTCAAAGACCCCTGCCAGCACCTCTCCATGTCCCAGTCCTGCAGAAAGGACCACCAGAACATCTTGGCACTCACAAAATGCAGCAACAGGGGTACATTAAATTCTTGCTTTCTCCATGGAAGTTTCTTCAGCCCTGGGCCAGACTAGGGGCACGTTGCATGAAGATGCTCTTACCACCCGATGCAGGGCAGCTCCGCTGCGGTCCAGGTCCAGCTTGGCTCTCTCCAGCAGCCGCCGGGTCTCCTGCACCTGCCTCTCATACTGGCTTCCCAGAGACCGCAGCCTGCCCACTGTTGCCTTGACCTCGTCCAAGCGGCTCTGAGAGCTGGACCCTTGTCCCTTCATCCTGGCCACACGGCTTTCCAGAGACCTGTCAGAGGCTGGTGAGAAGGAAGGAGGAATGCTAGAGAGAAATTCATCACTGAGCAGAAAGGCACAAGCAGCAAAGCCTTTCCCTGATACAGCACAGATAGCCCCATCTAAAGGCAGCAAATGAGTGGTACCTTGTAGGCTCAGGGCTTCCCCAAGGATCGTCCTCAGCATCTCCTCAGCCAGCTGCATCCTCCGCTCCAGCTCCTGACTCTCAGTCCCACCGCCAGCTTGCACCTCTGAGAACAGTAGCTCCAGCTCTGACAGCTGCTGCTGGTACAGGTCCACCTGCAATCACAGTAGACCAGGCCATCAGTCTCTGCTCAAGCTCCTCTTCTCCAAGCTGAACAAGCCCAGTTTGCTCAGCTGCTCCTCACCAGACCTGTTCTCCAGACCCTTCACTAGCTTTGTTACCCTTCTCTGGACACACTCCAGCACCTCAGTGTCCTGTAGTAAGATGCCTAAAACTAAACACAATACTCAAGGTGTGGATTTGCCAGTGTGCAGTCCAGGGGGGCAATCCCTGCCCTGCTGCTTCTGGCCACCCTATTGTTGATGCTTGAGGGTAAGTGTTTCTCTGCAACCCTTGCCTTTCAGTGGTCCCAGGGCTGCCACAGATACTCACCTGGGCTTTCACCTGGTCATAGCAAGCAGGGCACTCGCTCTCTTCACAGTTGGGGCCCTCAAAACCAGGCTTGCAGATGCAGCTCCCATCACTCCTGCATTTCAGGGGCTCAGCACCCAGCGAGTTGCATTCACAGGCTGCGGGTTGGAGTGCCACAGGGTCAGACGAGCCTGTTCCCACTTCAGGTCTCAGCACATCCATCCATGCTCTCCTGCTTTTCTCCCACTGTTTAAGCCCTGTGCACCCACTTTCCAGTCTCAGTTTTCGCAGCTTCCCCCTTCCCATCAAGCCACTCTGCACTGCCCCTCCCCAGCTCAGAGAGAGTGCCCAGCTCTCACCTCGGCACTTGTGGGCAGGGTCAGGGGCCAGGGGGTTCCCGAAGAAGCCATCCTTGCAGCGATCGCAGTGGAAGCCGGCGGTGTTGTAGATGCACTTGAGGCACTCTCCCGTCCGCCGGTCGCAGTTGCCCACGGCGTTGGGCTCCACGTTGCCGTTGCAGCGGCACGGCTGGCAGGGCTGGGAAGCCACCGGGTCTCCAAAATAGCCATCAGCACAGTACTCACAGCTGGCTCCTGGGATGAGGGAGGAGGAGCAGCAGCTCACGTTCTTGCCCCGCAGAAACAAGAACATCAGCTCCATCAAGGTTAGCACAGCAACAGCTGCACTCTGCTCACCACCACAGCCAAGGCAGCACCCACCAGGCAGGTTCTCAGAAGCTTGGTGCAACAACTGACTTTGGGCAAGTTCTTTCCTACCTTTTTTTTTTTTTTGGGGGGGGGGGAGTGTTTTGGGTTTTTTTTACCCCTGTTTTTCTGTTCCCTCCCCTCTGTACCTATCCTTTTCCCCTCCATAGTATCTGGTGAGATAAGAACCTTCCCTGGGACAGGGTCATGTGTGCTCAGCACAGCCCTTGAGGCCAAAACACCGTGTTACAGGTGGGAGCAGTGGTGCTGTAGGCTGAGAACACAGGATGATCCCCTCAGCCTCAAGCATCCTGACCCACTGGTGCCTTTATCTCCCCATACAGTGGGCAGAAGCTCTGGAGATAAGCAGAGCAGAAGCAATGTGTAGAAGGGCATTACCAGTAGCTCCAGGAGGACAGTGGTCACAGATGACCTCCTCACCACCAGGCATCACCAAGCAGCCCTGGCCATTGCTGCAGGGACATGGTCTGCAGCTGTAGGGCTGCTGGGGGTCTCGGTAGGAGCCAAAGGGGCAGCTGACAATGTTGCCCACGTTTTCATCTCCTGAGTAGCATTCACCTGAAGAAGAAAGGAAAGGGCTTAGTTTGCTCTCACCCCTGGTAGGACATGCTCCACCAGTCCACCTCCTGGACATCCTTTGCTGGTGGCTGTGCTACCCACTGCAGCACAAGCACCTATGGTCCAGCATCCTCCACTGGAGCCTTTGAGATGCCCACACCTGTCCATACATACTCTGCTTATCTGCCTGTTGGTCCTTCCCACATGGTGAAGGACTAAGTAACAAGTGATGGGACAAGAGGAAACAGCCTCAAGTTGCACCAGGGGAAGTTTAAGTTGGACATTAGGAATAATTTCTTCTCCAAAAAGGTTGTCAAGGCCTGGAAATGGCTACTCCAGGCAGTGGTGGAGTCCCCACCCCTGCAGGGTTTTCAAAGCCATGTAGATGTGGTGCTGAGGGATATGGTTTAGTGGTGACCTGGCAGTGCCGCATGAAGGGTTGGACTTGATGATCTTAAAGGACTCTTCCAACTAAAACGATTCCATGAATCCATGATTCTGTCCATGCAGACAGAACCTGACTGGGTCCAAATCATCTTCCCTCTGCTTCTGACCACAGTGCTCTGGGCGGTTCTGTCCATGATGTTCCTCCACCCTCCAGTCCCCCAGGTCAGTGATATTGCCCCATTCAGTGCCCCCCACAGCTGCCTGTAGCTCATTTCTTGGGACACAGCCAGCCACCCTGCAATCCCACACCCCTTCAAACACAGCATGGTGGTGGCTTCTCTTACCAGTGTCAGGATCACAAATTCCTCCCCCTTGGCACCTGCACAGCACACAGGTGCTGAAGGGCCCCATGCTGGGGACATCTCTGTGGTAGCCAGGGGCACACCTCTCACAGAACTGGCCCCTGTAGCCCGCCGGGCACTCGCAGTGTTCCACCCAGGGAGCAGGGACTCCAGCCACAGGCTGCGCTGACACCAGGGTGACATTGTCGATGTAGCCAGTGCCTGCAGAGAGATACAGCCAGTCACCTGTGGGGACCAGCAGCTCCATCCCCAACACCCCTGTACCCAGGACTTCCAGTGCCTGCATGTTTCACCACAACACCCGGGGCAGACAGACTGGAGCTGAAGCTTTCCTGTCCCCACTTTTGCCATTCTGTTCAATTTGTTCATTATTTAATTTTGCCCATTTTAGAGCACTTTAGAAAAATCAAATGTATCCTGGGCTGCATCAAAAGAGTGACTAGCAGGTCACAGGAGAGGATTCTTCCCCTCTACTCTGCTCTTGTGAGACCCCATCTGGAGTAGAGCATCCAACTCTGGAGTCCCCAGCACAAGAAGGACATGGATCTGTTGGAGAGGGTCCAGAGGAAGGCTGCAAAGATGATTAGAAAGCTGCAGCACCTCCCCTATGGGGACAGGCTGTGAGAGTTGGGGCTATTCAGCTTCAAGAAGAAAAGGCTCTGAGGAGACCTTAATGTGTCCTTCCATTACCTGAAGGCAGCTACACTGGGGAGGGACTTTTTATAAGGGCTTGTAGTGACAGGATGGGGCAATGGTTTGAAACTAGAGAAGGGTGCATTTAGATTAGACATTAGGAAGAAGTTCTTTGCTGTGAGGGTGATGAGACACTGGAATGAGTTGCCCAGAGAAGTTGTGGATGCCTCATCCCTGAAAGAGTTTAAGCCCTGGCTGGATGTGTCTTTGAGTGATCTGGTCTAGTAGGAGGTGTCCCTGCCCACAGCAGGGGGGATAGAACTAGATGATCTTTAAGGTCCCTTCCAACTCAAACTATTCTAAGACTTGTTAATACCTTCCAGCAAAGGTGTCTCCATCTGAAGACTTGGCTAGCAATGAGGAGAAGCCAACCTTGGGCTTGCAGGCTCTCCCTCCACTTACTGTACTCCCCAAAGGTGGCTCTGACCCAGAGAGCTGTCAGATTTCCCAGCAGCCTGCGATATTCAAAGCGATTCAGCCTTGGGATCCACTTGCTGCTCGGGTGCTCATCCAACCTGGGGGAGAAGTGGAACCAGTTTCAAGAAGATGAGGTGTCTCACCCAGAAAATGCAGCAGCTCTCACCCATCTTCCTCCTGAGCTCAAGGCTCTGGGAAACAGCTTCCACCCATGTGTCTGACCCCCAGCAAAGTACCCAGCTCAACCTCATGCCAGCTCTTCTACTGCCCCTCTCACAAAGCAAACTCCTCATCCGGGAGGGAAGGACCTGAGATGCATCCAACCCAAGCCAGGCAACCCTTTGGGATCCTGAGGGATCAGAGCTGAATCCAGGAGCTCCTTGAAGTCACAGTCTTTCATACTCACCCTTCCCCAAATGCACTAACACCCCTCTTTACCTGAATGTGTAGGTATGGCTGACACCACAGGGCAGGATCTTCCCCTGGGGCAGGAAGGGAGCTGTGACTCTCAGGCCATCTCCTTCCAGGACCACATCATGTGGAGATGGCTCGCGTCCCCCTCGGTCCAGACGGTAATCGAAGGAGAGTGTCTGGCCGTAACTCAGCTGCTGGTTCCCAAGGAATTTTGCTGCAAAGGGAAGGAAGGGAGAAAATTCAAGGCTTAAAATGATGCTTTCCTCCTAAAGGTTGGGTTTATGGTATCAGGTCATGTAAAGGAGACATGATTGCCAATCCCACACCTACCAGGTGCGACGAAATATATGGGCTCCGATCTCCTTGCCACTATGAAGGCATCCTGATGGCGTGGGGACCACTGGAGGTGGGCTGGGGAGCCACTTTCATGGACACCTCGCCATCCTTCAGCACCTGGAGCACAAACCAGGAGCAGTCAGGGGGACAGTGAAGGTGTTTCCAGGACTAAAGCAACTTCCTCAAGTTGTCTGTTATCAAATTCCTTCAGCTTCCTACCCCTTGACCTCCAAGGGGGCAGCACAGATGGCCCTGTGCTGAAACAAGCCAGCCTGGGCATAAAGGTTTTCTCCCAACTGGGAGAAATACATGATGAAGCTTCCCTCAACCTTTATACCCTACTTCTACCTATGATGAAGCCCTCCCACTCATCAAAAGGATTCCCAGCAGAGCTTCAAAACAGGAGATTCCTCCAGTATGTCAAAGAGAAGGGAGGGCAAACTCTGCCCTACTGAAGCCACATCTGGAGTACTGGGTCCAGTTCTGGGCTCTCAAGGTCAAGAGACACAGGGAAGTACTGAAGAGAGACCAGCAGAGGCTATAAAGATGCTGAGGGGCCTGGAGCATCTCTGTGAGGAGGAAAGGCTGAGAGACCTGGGGCTCTTTAGCCTGGAGAAGAGCAGCCTGAGAGGGGAGCTGATCAATGTTGATCAATAGCTACAGGCTGGGGGGCAAGAGAATGGGACCAAACGCTTCAGTGGTGCCCAGTGACAAGACAAGGGGCAATGGGCACAAACTGGAACCCAGGAGGTTCCACTTAAACACCTGCAGGAGCCACAGGGAATGTCCTGCTGTAAGAGATGTCTTGCGTGGGCTTCACCTTGCTGGAAGGTGGAGGTGATGTTGTAGACACTGTAGTTGTCTGCACTGACACACACAGTGGAGTGCCCGTAGCAGAAGCACGGGGAGCATCCCGCAGGGTTTCCGACGTCCAAGTTGTAGAAGTTTCGCTTGCACCTGGAAACACAAGGAGGTGACAACAGCCAAGTCCATTTTCTCCTCTTCCTGATCAACACAACCAGCTCTCTAGTGACAGCCATGCAACATAGTCATGGTCCAAGGTCACTCAAAGGCTGGGATGTGCAAGTCAGGGAGATGGAGCACAATGATTTGGACAGTCCTCCTCACACCCACCTCTCACAGCGCTCTCCGGTGGTGCTCTCCTTGCAGACACAGAGGCCGGAGAAGCAGCCCCCGATGCTGCCAGCTGGGTCACACTCACACTGCTGGCTCCTGCAAGGGCACAGTGAGAAGCTCTATCTGGATTTCCAGCTCAGCTTTGGAGTCCCCAGGAGTCATACAAGACCTTGAGAACCTCCCAGCTACCAATCCCATACCAGAAGAAGAAAAATAATCGGCAGAGCCATGTCTCCAAGCGATCCAGCTGCAGCAGAATGGATGCCAGGTTCAGACAGCATCCAATGCTAGCCCCCCAGGATACCCCAGAGCACCAGACCCAGAAGCAAAGTGAACCTCTGCTCAGATTAATAAACCTTGACTGAGTTTAACAGACCTTGGCTGAGCTCCAACAGGCAGCAGTAGTACTGGAAGGCTCAGGCAGGTTTGGCAGTATGGCTGCAGGCAGCCACCCGTTGCCTCCACCCCCTGTCTCCCAGGGGCCCCAACAGGGAGCAGCAGCAGGGTGAAGGCCACCAGGATCCTGGCTTGTATCAGCAATAGTGCAGCCAGCAGTAGTAGTGAAGTGATTGTCCCCATGGTTTGGGCCCTCACTTAAGAAGGTGCTAGACCATGTCCAGAAAAGGGTAATGAAGCTGGCAAAGGGTCTGGAGAACAGGTCAGGTGAGGAGCAGCTGAGGGAACCAGGGTTATTTAATCTAGAGAAGAGAAGGTGGAGGGGAGACTTCTATCTCTACAAGTCCCTTGAAAGAGGTTGCAGTGTGGTGTCAGTCAACCTCTTCTCCCAGGTAACAAATAATAAGACAAGAGGAAATGGCCTCAGGTTGCACCAGGGGAAGATTAAGTTGAACATGAACAGAACAGAATAGAATAGAGCAGAGCAGAGCAGGTTGGAAAAGACCTTTAGTAAGAAGTTCTTCCCCTAAAAGGTTGTCTAAGTCTGGAACAGACTGCCCAGGGAGTCCCCACCCTGAAGAGATTTCAAAGCCATGTAGATGTGGTGCTGAGGGACATGGTTTAGGGGTGACTTGGCAGTGCTGGGTTAACAGTTTGGTCATGATGATCCAAGAGGTCTCTTCCAACCCTGATAATTCTATGAGTCTATGAAGCAAAGAAGAGGAGGACACAACACTGAGGAAGCCAAACCAGCAGCATTCAGAAGATGTTCAAACAGGGCTTCCTGCAAGGAAAGGAGTTGCTCTTTGTGTGCACATCCTTGCATGGGGGCAGTCCTTGGGAGGGGCACCGACACCAGACAGGCCCACCATGGTTATTCTACATCCCACAGCCTGTCTGTTGCTTGTTTGACTTCATATGGATAATAAAGCCCCAGAGAGATGCTGAGCTCCGATTTTGGCACTGTTGAGTGACAGCAAGTTCTGCAGGCTGGAAGAGAGGGCCAGCCCCTCTCAAGCCCACTCCCGGTAAGGTTAGCTTAAGGCTGCTGGTATGCTGCCATGAGATAATCTGCTTCTGCCCTTGCATGGGCTCTTTACAGCAGCTGAGAGAGCTCTGGAGGCTGGCCCTGTAGCTGTCACTATGCCACTGATAGTCACTAGCACTTACTGCCCGATCCTCTGGCACCCAGCATTGGAGAGGGACTCAAAGCCTGGCTGGCACTGGTCACACTTCTTGCCCATCACTCCAGGTTTGCAGCTGCACCAACCATCTCTGTCACACTGTGGGCTGAGGGAACCTGTGGAAAGAGGGGAAGGAACAGTTGGGATAGGCACCTCCCTGCAATGGTGCCAGCAGGCAACCCAGACTCAGCAACAGGTCCCCCTTGAGATCCTGTCATGGGGCTGAGACACCGAGTCTGGCTGTTAAAGCTGCTCCAGCCTCCTTGTCTGATGCAGGAGACCTGGAAGATGTAAATCCTATCAGGCATTTATCAGATACCCAGGACAAGGTTCCTCTTTTCTACCATAAAGGTCATTGTAAAGGACAAGATGAACTCCAAGACATGCAAATCAAGCAGAGAATTTTTTTCTTCTTTGCCAGACCCTTTCTAGTAGGCATCTGTAGACCTTGATTTTGGTGCCTCTAAGGACCCTATGGGGCTGAAGGCCATGGCAGGAACTTTGATTTCTGACCCCCTGTACAGGCACTAAGGAGAGAAGATGCCAGAGCCACCAGCAGCCATCCTGCTACTGGGTCCTCCTTGTACACCAGTATGGAGGGCGTTCCAGGGGATATTCACCCTCTCACCCCATCAAAGCTATTGCTCTGTCCTGTTGCACCTGCTTATCATGTTCAGTTGGTGATCTTCCTGCATTGGCAGAGACCAACATGCATTTTGGTATCTACAGCACCTCAGTGCAAGATGCATGAGCTACCTGCTTGTGGAGCAACACAAAAATCAAAGGTGAGGCAGCCATCCCATGTACTGTGTACCCACCTCAAGGCCCACAGAAAACACCTCAGAGCTAGACATCCCGTCTCATAGTCCTGCAGCCTGCAGGAAGCTGCCAGAGGAGGTGGAAAGGGTGAAGCCTCCTCCAGTGCTGTAGTACTTTGCTCCACCTCCCTTTCCAAGGCACACCACCATAAACTTGGGAATTACCCTGTTGCTTTTACAAGCCTTTGTGGAGCCTGCCAAGCACTGTGACACCCAGGAAGCATCAGCCTGACTCAAAGCCTGTGAAAGCCACCATTGCCTGCACTGGGGTTTGGCTGTTGTCCTCAAGAAAAGGGTGACAGCTAGGAGAGGCAAGCGTCTCCCCACAGAGCAGGTCCTTGAGGGCATCAGCAGGTTCATGGACACTCATTGAATCCAGGGCAAAGCAGAGCAGGGTCCCTCTCAGCAAGACAGGGACTGTTGACAGAGAAGCTGGAAGGGATGCCATCCGGAGGCAGGCTGGAGGAATAGGCCTATGTGAACTTCAGGAAGTTCAGTAAGATCAAACACAAGGTCCTGCACTTGGGTCATGGCAATCCTGAGTATCAATACAGGACGGGGGGATGGATGGATGGATGGATGGATGGATGGCAGCCCTGTGGAGAAGGACTTGGATATGAACTGGTAGATGTTTTAAATTAAAAGAGGGCAGATTTAAATTGGACATAAGGAAGAAATGCTTATGGTGAGGGTGGTGGGACACTGAAACAGGTCACCCAAAGCACTTATGGATGCTCCTCATCATTGAAAGTGTTCAAGGACACATTGGATGGGGCTTTGATCAACCGTATCCAGCGAAAAATGTCCATGCCCATGGCAGGGGAGTTGGATTCAGTGATCTTTGAAGGTCCTTTCCAGTGCAAACTGTTCTGTGAGCCTGTGATTATTTTAAGGTGCAGGTGGGTCTAGAAGTCTGGATGCAGCCTGGAGCTGCTGCAGAATTAAGAATTCCCAGCCTCAAGCAATGAAGAACCCAGGAGGAGCTCCTGTGACTTACAGTGCAGTAACAAAGTGATAAGCTCTGGCAGCTCCCCAGATAATCCCACCTGGAGCCAAGCTGGCCCCACTCACTCCTCTTGTGATGCTCTGGTCTGGTGTGTAGGGACCTGGAGCCTAGGGTTGTTTTTCCTGCAGAAAAGGAGGCTGAGGGGAGACCTTCTCACTCTCTACAATTCCCTGAGAGATCGGAGTGAGGTGGGGATCAAATGTTAGGAAATGGCCTCAGGCTGCACCAGGGGAGGTTTAGGTTGAACATTAGCAATTTCTTCCCACAAAAGGTTGCCTAGGCCTGGTTGCTTGCCCAGGGCAGTGGTGGAGTCCTCATTCCTGGAGGAATTTCAAAGTCATGTAGATGTGGTGCTGGGGGACCTGGGTCAGTGGTGACCTGGCAATGCTAGGTTAACAGTTTGGCCATGATGTTCTTAAAGGCCTCTTCCAACCAAAACAAATCTGTGATTCTTTAAGCCCCCCTATCCCCCTGACCCAGACCTCTCTCCTCCTGGTTAGCAGCCACCTACCCTGTGGGTGGCAGCGGCAGGGCAGGCAGCAGTCCTGGTCCCGCTGTCGGAAGAAGCCTTCCTTGCAGCGCTCGCAGTGGACACCCTCCGTATTGCCCAGGCAGCCGAGGCAGCGGTACCCGTTCCCCGTCTCCCGCAGCAGGTACCAGTCGAAGATGCACTGCCTGGACATCCCGTTGCAGTCACAGACTAGGGGGAGCAGAGACATGTCAGGTGATGCTTCCAGGTGAGGGCACCAGCTATGAAGCTGTAATCCCACCCTGATGAGCAAGGAGTGAGCACATGCAATGCAAACCTCCCATTCCTGCTCTGCTAACACAAGCCCTGTCTCCATCAGCCACCCCTGTGCCACCAGTGCCCACACCACGCTCCTCATCCTCACACTTTGGAGCAATGACTGCTTTCACTGCTGGCACAGCTCAGGATGGGCAAACCACCCCAAGCCAAGCAAGGTTTTGGCAGGATGACACAGGTCATCTCACCCCACCATCCCCATGAGGAAAAGCTGCAGCTGCCCCTATTGCTATGTGGTGGATGCCAGGAAGGACAGGTGTGAGGTTTTGCATCCCACCACAGCCAGGACAGATGAAACCTTTGGAGAGCAGACTGGCAGGTATCTCACCAGACATGCCTGCTCTAGTACTGTTCTTCATAGACTTACCTAGATCTTCTCTTGAAGCTTCCTCTCATCTATTTGCCAAGCCCCTGGCAGACAGTTCTAGAGTGTTTAAGCCTGAGGACCTTTATTTATGATGAGTTCCTTAGCACCACCGAGGAAAGCAGACATGGTTCAAAGAATGGAGAAATAAACACTCTGAGGGAAAAGCAGGGTCCACAGGGGTGCAGAGCCTGCTGATGAGCTGTTCTAAACCACCCTGATGCTACCATGGGATCCTCAACCTCCCTCCAAGAAACTCTGCTCACTGCTGACCTCCTTGGCACATGAAATACTGTCTCCGACTTCCCACTCCCAGCTTAGGTCACCTCTGACAGCACAGGGACGTGGAGGAAATCCAAAAGCAAGCAGAAACCTGCAGCATGGTTGTTCTTGACACACACAGGGGCTCCTCCTTCCCACTGCTCTTCTGGCACAGCTTAGCCTGAGGATACAAGGTCCCTGTTTCTCTGCATCTGTGCCTCCGGGGAGCAGAAGCCGCCTCTTGTGCTCACCACCCAAGCACGCTTGCAACTGGGCACTGCCCACCTCCCTCACACACCCATCAACACCCACATACCAGACAGAGGCACTCAGAGAGCGCCAGCTGGGCCTGCTGCCAGGAGCAGAGGTGACCTCATGCTCCAACAAACAGGGAGAGACATTTCTCCAGCTCTGGCAGATGCACTTCTCGCCTTGCAGCCTGGCTGCCAAGAGACCAAGGCCCATCTGTAGAAGATCTACTGCCACTCCAGCCTGCTGGGAGAGGACCTATGGGTGCAGAAGTCCTGCCTCTTAGGGTGTCTAGAGCCTCAGTGGATGTCACCAGCATGAAAGGGCAGAGAAAATACAAACAGCCCACCAAGAGCAGCTCTGTGGGACTTTCCCCAGGTATTTGGGCTCAGGACTACTTGGGGTCAGTCCCACCCCTCATTCCCCTACACTAAAGCTGAAATGCCTCAAGCTGGAAGGGATCCATAAGGATCATCAAGTTCTCCATGAGGATCATCTTCAGCTCCACCCACGCATCACCAGTCTACGTAATCTGGAAGCTTTACTGTGCTGCTAAATTACAGGTGTGAGCAGCACTCCCTCAGGGAACAAAAACCTTTCTTCAGGTCTGGCTCTAAAGCTGCAGCATGTTAAGAGCCAACTCTCCACCCTTCCAACCCCAGCATGGATACAGATCCAAAGCCATTTAAGAAGTTGGTGCAGGTTAGTTCCACCACCTCACTGGTGTAGCTGTTCCTGTTGCTGGTCTTCTCCTGGATGCCTGAGAATTCAGGCAGGTTATTTTTTCCCAAGAGTGAGGCACTGCAGTTGCTAACAAGATGGAGCACACAGGAGCTGCTGGAAAATGAGGACCAAGGAAGGACAGGATCATCTTTGTATCTAGGTACACTGAGACTGCCCTGACATCATGGAGTTCTCAGACAGCTGTGGAGGAAAACAAGCTTTGCAAAGGAGAAGCCTTGCAGCTGGATTTCTGCAGTGCTATGTCAGGATGAAGGAGGTCTATGGCATACATCCAGCAGGATATCACTCCTCCAGCTCCTGCCCAGCAGCATAAGGCATGAAAAATCCTTATTTGCTGTACTGAAAAAGTCCCACATCAGAAAGGCTCGGAGAAGAATATAGGCAGCTTCAGACCCACTAGGTTATCTACTGAAATCCACAGAACTGGGAAATGAGGTTGGCCCTGAGTCTGTGAGGAGCAGGAAAACCTGCCTGGAGCTCCAGGGGCTCTGTAAGCATGGGCAGGGAGAAACTACCCACCAGGAGCCAAACCGTCTTCACCTTTTCACCCACACCCGCATTGGCCACATGGTATCCTGGGTGCATTAAGAGTGTGACCAACAGGTTGAGGGAGGTTCTTCTCCCCCTCTGCCCTAGTGAGACCACATCTAGAGAACTGGGTCCAGTTCTGGGCTACCCAGTTCAAGAGACACAGGGAACTAAAATGGAGAGAGTCCAGTGGAGGCTACAAAGATGCTGAAGGGCCTGGAGCATCTCCGTGAGGAGGAAAGGCTGAGAGAACCTGGGCCTGTTGAGCCTGGAGAAGAGCAGCCTGAGAGGGTAATCTGATCAATGCTCAGCAAGAGCTAAAGGGCAGGGTTCAAGAGGATGGGTCCAGACTCTGTTCGGTGACAGGAAAAAGGGCACTGGGCACAAACTGGAATGCAGGAGGTTCCACCTGAACACAAAGGAAAAGTTTCTTGCTGTGAGGGTGGTGGAGCCCTGGAGCAGGCTGCCCAGAGAGGTTGCAGAGTCTCATTCTCTGGAGAGAATCCAAACCCACCTGGACATTGTGATCCTAGGTGCCCCTGCTTTAGCAGGAGGGTTGGACTAGGTGATCTCCAGAGGCCCTTTCCAACCCCCACCGTGGTGGAACTCTGTGCCTCAGAAGGTCTGCTGCAGCGTTGAAGCCTGGCCAGTTACCAACTGTGACTTTTAGGTAGGTGCAGAAATAGGTTTGAGAGTCCAGGGAAAAGCAGCAATTCCCAACATTCTGCCAGGAAGGGGGTGGGAAGAATACACAGCAGTAGTTTCAAATGTGCATGTAATTAAGCCCGCTGTGATAATTATCCAAGCAGCACATCAAGCAAATCAGGTCTTTTTAACAAGAAAACAAACACAAAACACTTAGTCAGCATTTCTTTCCCCTATCACGTTGCACTGCACTTGAAAGAAAACTGAGAAGAGACCAACTCCAAGCCCCAGGGGTGTGTTTCTGACCAAAAAAATACCCTGAAATCACTCAGCATTTACAAAATACTTGTGAAAACCCAGTCTTGGCCAAGCACCCCCATCCCCAGACTATCAGCCAATGCATCCAAAACCTTAATGTCCCTGCACTGCGTCTTCTGCTACAGCTGCAGATCCAAGAGGATCCTCCATGGGTTTTAAGTTTGTGAACCGTGGGAGAGTCTCCGCCTGCAACGGGGTGTGATGGGGCCATGGGCAGCTTGTAAGCCCCACGGACTGGCACAAAACACAAACACAGCACGTGTTACTACAGCAAACCGGATCTGAGATGCTTCCAGTTCTTCCTGAGGCTTTGTGAAAGTTCTGGGTTCAGCCACCTGCTCCCTGGGTAACACTTATCCTCATGCCCAAATCCCACCCAGGTAGAATCATGGAATCATCTAGGCCAGAAAAGACCTTTCAGATGATCAAAGAGCAATAAAGAATCACACAGAAATGAGACATCTAAAGGGGATACCAGAAAAAAACCCAAAGACCTTATGGGATATTTAATCCCAGGGGAAGCATAAGGAGAAGCACCTAAAACCCCAATTTTAATCCCAAAGGCGGGAGGGGAGAGCATCCCAGAAGCACCCAGCTGGCTCCCAGTTACTCTCAGGCACTGGGGCAGGGCTGCAGGTCAGGATCGCACACCAGCATGCAAGAAGGAGCAGCCAACCTTCCCAAAGCCTCACCTTCTCCTCCGTTGGAGCTCAGGGCTGCAGGCAGGAGCAACATCACGAGGGAGCAGAGGGGCAGGAGCCAGCACCCAGCCATTTCTGGAGCCAGGGAGCACACGGAGCTCCCGAGCCGCTGCCTACTGCTTTCTTTCCGGGTGGTTTTTATCTGCTGCTCCACCTGAGTCACTCCCAACAGGAAGAGCGCCTGTGCCGTGGGCTGACTCACCCCAAGCAAGGAGAGCCCAGCCCAGGGAGCACAGACAGAATCATGGAATCATTTAGGTTGGAGAAACCCTCAAGACCATCAAGTCCAACCGTTAACCAGCACTGCCAGGTCACTACTAAACTACGTCCCTCAGCACCACATCTACGCAGCTTTGAAATCTCTCCAGGCATTATGGCCCACCTGCACCACTGACAAAGCACAACACCCCAAAGACCTTCTGCCTGCATCCTTCCAGGGGTTCTAGCTCACAGGAAAGAAGAAAATATAGCTGCAGCCCCTGCAGACACTCCTCCTGCCCATCCTGCTCACCCAGCTCCATCCCAGCTGCTGTCTCTGGGAAGAGCCGGGCTGCCCGGGCATGCAGGCGGCTTCCAGGGAGATAAATGAAACATGATGAGCTCACGGGAAGCATGGGGAGGGTGGGTGGGGGCTGTTTGCTCGCAAGCCAGGGCCAGCCAACCAACCTGCAAGAGCAGGGCTCAAAACCAGCTGGAAGAGGTGACTAGAGGGCCTCACAACCAAAGGCTGCTGGAGATGCAAAAAGACCCCGAGCACAGTTCTGGCATGTGCTTAGGAAAACAAATCTGTTGGGATTTCGTAGCCACAGACTGGTTTGCATGGGAAGGGACCTTTAAAGCACATTTAGTTCAATGCCCCTGCAGTCAGCAGGGACATCTGCAACTAGAGCAGATTTCTCAGAGTCCAAGACAAACTGACCTGAAATGGTTCCTGCAGTGGGGTTTCTACCACCTCTCTGGGCAACCTAGGCCAAAGTCTCCTCAACCTCAGTGTAAAAAATGTCTTCTTTCTCTCTAGTGTCAATCTCCCTCTTTCAGTTTAAGCTGTCACCCCTTATCCTGTCACAACAAAAGTCTGTCCCCAGCTTTCTGACTATCCCCTTTAAGCACTGGAAGACTGCAAGGTCCCATGGAACCTTCTCTTCTCCAAGCTGAACAACCCAAACTTTCTCAGCCTGGCCTCACAGCAAAGAGGCTCCAGCCCTCAGATCACTTCTGTGGTCTCCTCTGGACCCACTCCAACACATAGATGTCCTCAGGAGGGGATTGGACATGGCACTTGGTGCCATGGTTTAGTCATGAGGTCTGTGGTGACAGGTTGGACTTGATGATCTTTGAGGTCTCTTCCAATCTTGGTGATTCTGTGATTCCTTGTGCTGAGGACTGCAGAGCTGGACACAGAATTGCAGAGCAGAGATTTACCAGACGACAATCAGTTTCAATAAATCTCCAGACCTAGAAATAGGGTTGAGGCCAGGGGTCATCACACACATTTGTCCACTTTGGGTCCTGAGACAGAACATGGAGTTGGATGGATCCTTGGCCCTGCCTGGAATGACCACTTCTATGCTAGAAAGATGAGAAGTGAAACAGAAAGTAAAAAGGCTTGTACAGGGGCACTGATGGAGCTGGGCTGCACAGCTCCAGGTCCATTTACATTTCAGTCTCAAGGGCAGCCAACAAACCACACAAGACATAAAGGCAAATCCTATCATGCCCCTCACCTTTGCCTTGGAGGAGAATACAATGCTTCTACAGGGAAAAAGAGAATATGCAGGCAGAAGACCCCCTAGTCCTGAATGTATCAGGATAAGTGAGATTCTGCAGCTCGTTCACCTGACCTTCAAGAGCAGCCCACCAGAGAGGATCACAAGGAAGGACGGGCCCTTGCGCAGCGTCACAGCATCTGCCCTGCTTACTGTCACGGGACACTGCCGCAAGTGGCCTGAGTGCTTCATAAGCACTTTTAGATGGAGTGAAGACATCTAACAAATTTGTCCCCAGCCTAAGACCTTTCAGGTCACCTTCTGCATTCAGGACTGAAACTCAGCCCAGTGATGCTGATTTGCTGCTCATTTCAGAGGTAACAAACTCACAGTGATTAACACTCGAGTCCTCATCTAAGCCTCTTATGCTGCCCAAGAGCCTCCAGACAGTTGTGCACCTGGAGCTGACTCAGAGGGCTTTCCTCCACAGTTCCTGGTGATCTCATGGGTGCAACCAGCCTGAATTCACCACATCTTTGCACCTCCCTTTGCCAGGCTGACCTGCCTCCTCTGAGTCAACTCTCTTATCGACAGGCTGCTTCCTTTTAATCTCACATGATGGAGCTTAATATAGATCTCAGCAAGGAACCCAGCTTCACATACACACTGGTGGCATGTTGGGGTTTGGCACCCAAGGTTGTCTTTCCTAGTTTAAGGGTTTTTTAAGAAGCAAGACAAAACTATTTAAGGTGTTCCCACCGATTTGGCAGGTTTTAGGGTCTACTCATTCCTCTAATGAAACACAATCTCTTCTGGGGTTTCAGGGGTTGGCCTGTTGGAAAGCTGCTCCAGTGAACAGTAAGTTATCCACGGGACAGCAATGTACCCTTGTGGCTAAAAAGGCAAATGGAATCCTAGAGTGCATCAAGAAGAGCGTGTCCAGCAGCTTAAGGGAGGTTCTCCTCCCCTGCTATGCTGACCTGATGAGACCACATCTGGAGTACTGTGTCCAGTTCTGGGCTCCCCAGTTCAGGAGGAACAGAGACAGCCTCTGTTTGACACTGTCTAGTATATGAGGATGACTACAATGAGGAATGGCTGAGAGACCTGGGGCTTTCTGAAGACAATGAGAAGATACATATAAATATCTGAAGGGTGGGTGTCAAGAAGCAGGGGTCAGTCTCTTTTCAGTGGTGCCCTGGATTAGGACAAGGGGCAATGGACACAAACTGGAACACAGGAGGCACCACCTGAGCGTGAGGCAAAAGTTCTTTGCTGTGAGGGCGCGGGAGCACTGGACCAGGCTGCCCAGTCTGGAGTCTCCTTCTCTGGAGATTTTCAAGACCCATCTGGATGTGTTCCTGTGTGACCTGCCCTAGGTGATCCTGCTTTGGCAGGGGGTTGGACTGGATGATGTCCAGAAGTCCCTTCCAACTCCTACTGTTCTATAACTTTGCTCTAAAGGACATCACTTGCTTCAAACACCTCTGCTGCACCCTTCCTACCCACCAACACTGCCCAGCCCAGGAAGCTCATCTCCTCTAGCAGTGCTGTCAGTACAGCAATTCACTTGGACCATGGTCCTTGGATGATTTCTCTCTTGGCAGACCAGCTCTTACCACCAGGAAACTTTCCCCTTGTCTGGCTCCTCTGCACTATCCTTTCTGTCTCAGAGTTACCACCCCGCCTCTTCCTTCCCTTCTGCAAACAAGACACTGACACAGCTCTCTCTCCAGTCACTTCTGCATATTTACTCATGTTACTCTTACCTCGTCATCCTCCACCATCCTTCAAGTTCACCACTGAACACCAACACATATGTGCCACACCAAAATATCTGTTTTCTGGGGCCTTGATATTCTAAACACACCAGATCTGGAACAAACAGATGCCTACCACCCTCCACAGAGAAAATGTTGCCTGTCACTGCAGCAGGACCGTTTAGAAAAGGTCTCATATAAACATGGTTAGCAAAAGTATTACCTTCCAGAGCGAACACAGGTGGAAGAGACGGGAGACATGAAGAGTAATGGTGCTCATCAGCCACTGCAATGAATCAAATTTCTCCACTGGAGAACCCAAATCATAAACCTCCAATGAAAGAGAAGTCCTTCTGAAGATGCCCTGTGCTCATTCTTCAGCTGCTCCACAAGGAAATCATTGCAGTGGTTGGCAAATGTATCAGTCCTTGAGGATGTGGCCATGGCAGAATGAACCACTCCGAAGAGCCTGAATCCACAGAACAATCTGAAGTATGCTGATGGCTGCTGGTGGGAAGTGATAGATGAGTGAAAGCCCTGAAGATATTGACTTAAACAAGGAAGAAAACTCTTTTTGGTGCCTCGTTACAGAAAAGTGACTCTAGACTGTTGCCCATGTTCTCACAGCTCAGCTCATCCCTGGTACCCTCAAACCTCCCTCCACAAGAGACCTTCTGAGCTGCAAGATTCTCCTTTACTCCAGTCCTGAGCTGCTTCTGGGGACAGGGGTTGTTGAGAAGTGGCTTGTCTCAAGCTTTTTTCTGTTTGCTTGTTCACTGGCCTTGCTGCCACCTACCTGCACACACCTGCTCAGCACCAGCCTCTTTGAACCCAAGGAGTTTCTCCTGAGTCTGGCAGCAGACCTTTATCCTGCCACCCGGGACTTCCTCAACGTGGAAAATCAGGAATCCTGCCCTGCCAGTATCACCAAACACACTGTGCAGCCATAAAACCTGGACTTCACTCTCTCCTCAGCCAGATGGGTGCCCTGGGCTCCTCAAAGCAGGCTGAGGGGCAGCACACCAAGATGCCTTCCTTGTGGTGGTTCCCTGGTGCAGCTATTTCAAGATAGAGAACCTGTTCTATCACCCAGGACTGAAAGCACCATGACAGTATTTGTTGATCCTTAACACACACACACAAAAGCACATACAAATACATGTCTCTTCCTTACTCAGCAACATGTGGCATTCCTTCTGGAGATGACTTCTGGGATGTTTTAAGTTTAGAGCTGGCTTTGGTTTCACAGCTGCTTTTGGTGGGTCCAGAGGTGCAGCTGGGATCAGCCCTTGTTCAGGAGCAAACTCACGCCAGCCAAGGCCACTCAGAGCAGGGGAGATTGTTCCATCAGGACATGCAGGAGAGCAGAACACCAGGGTTCACAGGAGAGTTATGCCCTGCCTGGGACATGGTAGGAGAGGTAGTGAGCAAGAAGGGCAGGGCTGGGTAGCAGCAGCACAGCAAGGAAGCGCTGTCATGTCTGGCCTTGCTTTGCCTGTACCAGTAAAAGGGCGAGACAGCCAGCCAGCCATGAGCAAAGGCAGTGCCATCCCTCTGTGTTCCACTGCTTCTACGCCCTGCAGAAGCAAACCTTACAGATGAGATGTCCAATGACAGGAAAAGGGGCACCAGGTGCAAGCGGAAGCAGAAGAGGTTCCACGTGAACATAAGGAAAAACTTTTTCCCTGTGAGGGTGCTGGAACCCTGGAGCAGGCTGCAGAGTCTCCTCCTCTGGAGAGATTCCAAAATCCACCCCCAGGGATGTGTTCCTCTGCGTCCTGTCCTAGGCAATCCTGCTTTGGCAGGAGGATTGGACTGGATGATTTCTAAAGGTCCCTTCCAAACCCTAACATTCTGTGAGGCACATCTCCATCAACACGCACCCCACACCTCCACACCCCCCTCCCCAAGAAGCAACACACCAGAGGCGGCTGAGGTGTGAGGGGTTACAAATATTCAGACTTTATTATAAATAAGAAATACTGTTTTATACATAAAAACTGCAAGTGTTGCATTTTGTTCACCGCCCCAGACAGCAAGACCACAGAATTAAGGCAAAAAAAAAAAAGAAAAGCTGGAGTGAAGGCACATACTGAGGGGGCCACAGTCAGGAATAAGGTGATGAAGGGACTGTCACGTGTCACCCGTGACACCCAGCACTCCACCAGCAGCTGTTGCAGCATCACATTACGTAAAGAAATAACTGGACTTATACACTGAGTAATGGCTGTAATGCAGTAGTGATTAAGAGATTGCTTATAAAGATTTTTTTTCTTTTTCATTTAAAAATAAAATTCTGTTAAAAACAGCTTAAGGAGAGGGGGAAAAAAAAAAGGCAGAGAGGGGAAAGCAGGAAACCTTAAGGCCTGAGGTCAGCCAGGGCATGCACGCATCTTGGCGTCTGCTCTTCTCACAGCCTTGGCAGAGAGGTGACGCGGTTACAGGCAGCCATCTGACCAGAGCAGCCAGCCAAGGCACCCAGCTCAGCAGCCCACAAGTGTGGCTGTGCACAGGTAAGCTCTTCTCCAAGCACTGGACACGTTTGCAGGTGGGGGAAAGCCCAAGCTGGTCAATCACCTCCAAGATAAAGGTACAAGAGTGAGGCAGGGTTTGCTGGGAACACCCCTTGCCCAGCAGTGCCCTTCCCAAGGGCGCACCAAGCCTCCTGCCTCGTGCAGTGGTATCGAGATGTCCCCCAAATCCAGCTCTCTAACCACCTCAACGCTGGTGTCCCAGCAGTGCTACAAGTTCCTCACAGTTCAGCTGCAAAGCCACAGCTCCCACTCTCCACCTACTACAACTTCCCTGGGGGACACAAAACGGGAATGCTACGACCACCATGCATCAGGGCTGGCTTTGGAGGGAGGGCTAGGAAGCAGCCACTCAAGGGGCAAAGTGGTTATTGCTGGTGCCCATAAGAGTGCTGAGGGCATGGGAGAGGGAGAAAGCAGGAGCCCAGGTAGGAGGAACAGCAAGCTCCAAGGGAGTAAGGGGGAGAGAAGGGATGTGCAGTGCCCACGCCCTGATGGCTGCTGGGGAGAGGCAGAGAGAGGAGGGAGGCCAGGCTGTGCCACTCTGGAAATGTGGCTGAGGATATTTACACACACACACGTACACACGAGAGACTTCCTCACACTGTAATCATGATTTAGAAAAAAAAAAAAAGAAAAAAATCACATTCACACAAAAAATATAAATTTGAAATAATTAATAGCACCAGTGTGTGTCAGGTAATAAATTTCTTCCCCGCTACGCAAACGTACAAAGTTGCATAGTGTTTAAGGAGAGATATATATGGGGGGCTGAAGGAAGGGGGGAGGGATGCCAGGCTGGAGGCAAGGAGGAAGCTGCAGAAGATGTCAAGGAGGAAAAGTGAGGGGGCTCCCTCCTGCTCCCACCCAGCACCAGTAAGGAGCCAGGGGCACTAGCTGGGGAGGGAGCCTGCAGGGAGGTGCGGCAGCGGTGAGAGATGCAGACCTGCCACCCCAGGAAGTCCCCGTGCTGCGGTGGCATTATGGTGACTGGGAGAGTGGTAGGCAAGAAGAAAGGAGAGCACTGGCAAACTCCAGCTCTTTCTGCCAGGCAAAAGCTGAGAGCAACACCAAGAGATGTAAAAACACCACTGTCATCCTTCAGAAAAAAAGATGGGGCAAAAGACTCTGCATTCCCCCTTCCTTCCCCATCCAAAGACAGTCAACATGAAGGCCAGTGCATCTGTCAGAGCTCTCTGGATGGCAGATCCCCTCTCCAGCAAGACTTCTGCTCAAACAAATTAACCTGCCCATCAGACATTCACAGCCTAAAAACCAGAGCCTCTGGCAATTCAGTAGCAATACCTACAGATGGGCATGCAGCTCGCAGCTTTCTAACTCCTCGGTCTGGAAGCTGCCTACACACCAGACCCAAAACTTCTCCACAGAGCAGGAGTGGGGAAGATCTATTGCTCTACCAGAAAAGACCGACCACTCTACCAGCATCCCATCCTCCCAAAAAGCTTCTCTCAGAGGCTGTGGGTTTGTTGTTTATTTTTTTCCCCTCAGAGCACTGCATCACAGAAAGCATTTCAGAAAGAGGCTTCACCCATTTTGTCAAAGGCTACCAACTCTGTTGGAGTGGCCACTAGTTAACCATTAAAACAGTAACAATAAGTTCACAGGGTTAGAAGTTGGGAAGAAGGATCTGAATGAGTGCAGCTATACTGGCCATTACAGTAATACTTTGGTAGCCATCCCCTTCCTTCAAAGGGACAGAGAGCTCTGGGACTGAGGATTTTGGAGTGGAGGGGAGAAGAGAGGAGTGAAAGGAGGGTTAGTTTTGCCTTGCCATACCCAGCTCACATGGGTAATTCTGAACCACAGCACAGAGAGTCCAGAGCACCTCTCGTTCCTGTGCTAATCCAAGGGAAACTGTGTCTGAGAGGGGGGCAAAGGTGGAGTGCTCAGGAAGACAATTTATATAAAAAACCCCTTTGATGCCCAGAGACGGAGATTTAATTTGTTTCTCTTAAAAAAAAAAATAAAATAGAACTTTCAACTTATCCTGATTGGAAAAGAAAACAGTGGCTGTGAGCAGCAAGGAGTCAGGGGTCTGAAGAAGGCAACTGTGTGGTAAGGCACTCCATAGTCAAACCACTGCTCCACTGCTCACCAGGGGAGCCTTCCCCACCCCAGAGCACCCTCAAGGTTTCTCAATGGACGGGGTATTAAAACAGCCAGAAGGCAAGGTCTTCTTGATGTCTTCCAGGTTGCTAATGTCCTTCAGGATCTCTTCAATATCCCTGTTGTAGGCCTGTATCGCATCATCCTGTTTCCTGGCTTCTCTCTCGAGGAAAGACACTTTCTGGTCCAGGTCGCTATCTTTCATCTGGTCTTTGGCACTGTTCAGGGTACCCTCAATTTCATTCAGTTTGTTCAAGTCCACTGTCTCCAGTTGTCCTGAAAAGCCAGAAGCAAATAGCAAAGGTCATTAAAAAGCCTTTGATGTTCTAGGTGTGAGTGCTTGCACAGCTAAGCCCACACAAAGACCTCCATCAGGCCATCTCTGCATTAGAAACAAGACCAACCAAACGGGTTATACCTCCTGTGCCTCAAACATGGTCCGCAGCTGGCAGGAAAGTGATTCTGAACATTGCACCAAATGTTTTGAGGCTACCCCAGGAAAGAAAAAGCTCCAAAGTCCTTGCTCAGCAGATACAAATGCCGTTTCTAGAAGCCCAAAGACCCATTTCACAGAATCCCAGCATGTTGAGGGTTGGAGATCTGGAAATAACCTAGAGAGTCACCTAGAGCAGGTTGCCCAGGATCACATCCATGCAGGTTTGGAATCACTAGAGGAGACTCTACACCCACTCTGGGCAGCCTGTTGCAGTGTTCCAGAACCCTCAGAAGAAAGGTTCGCTCCCTTGCACAGCACCAGCAGGGAAGCCATGGCAGCTGCTGGCACCACCACATCAGAGACCACTCAAAGCTGCACAGCACATGAAGGAAGGCCTTACCTAACTGATCCAGCAGGTCATTAATGACAGTGAGCAAGCTGTTCACAGAGTTCTTCGCTTTTCTTGCATTGTCTTCTGCCTCCTGGGCAGCCTGTGAGGCCTGCAGGGTATAAAAAAGGACAGCACACAAAGGTTGTAGGGATTATGAAAACCTTGCCTCTCCTTTTCACCTTCCCTGGCTCACCTCTCCAGGATCACACCCCAGCACTGAGCTCATCATTGATACCCTTCAAATCACCAGGATGGGGAAGCCCTGATAGCTGAACAGGATTTTGCAGGATGAGTCAGAACATGGTCTAAAGGGCTACGTTCAAGAAGCCTACACTAATGCCACCAGAGGAGCTCTTTGGCTTGTCTCATGTTTTCAGTCCCACTTAAAACTTGAAAGATATCGAATCACAGAATTGTTTTGGTTGGAGAAGACCTTTAACATCATGGAGTCCAAACATTTTCTAATTCCACCAAGGCTGGCATTAAACCATGTCCCTCAGCACCACATCTCTGCATCTTTTCAAAACCTCCAGGGATGGGGATTCAACCACCTCCCTGGGGAGCCTGTTCCAGTGTTTGAGAACCCTTTCAGTGAAGATGTTTCTTCTAATGTCCAATTTAAACCCCCCCTGGTGCAACTTGAGCCCATTTCTCCTTGTCCTACCACTTTTAACTAGTGAGAAGAGTTCAACCCCCACCTGGCTCCAACCTCCTTTCAGGGAGTCGTAGAGAACAATGAGATCTCCCCGCAA
Source organism: Dryobates pubescens (assembly GCF_014839835.1). NCBI lineage: Eukaryota > Metazoa > Chordata > Aves > Piciformes > Picidae > Dryobates > Dryobates pubescens. Next base: position 13,278,044 of record NC_071622.1, on the reverse strand, counting down.
CCTCCTTTTCTCCAGACTGAACAATTTCACTTCCCTCAGCTGCTCCTCACCAGACCTGTTCTCCAGACCCTTCTCCAGCACCTCTATGTTACTCTACAAGCAAGGGGCCCAAAAGTGAACCCAGTATTCAAGGTGCAGCTTCACCAGTGCTAAGTACAGGAGGACAATCACTGCCTTAAGTCCTGCTTGTCACGCTACTGCTGATCCAGGCCAGGATGCTGGTGGGCTTCTTGGCCACCCAGGCACATGCTGGCTCATTTTCAGCCAGCTGCTAATCAACACCCCCAGGTAAACTGAACGCTGGCTGGACCCAGTGCTATCTTTGCAGGAGAAGGAGAACACATTGCCAGCACAGCAGAGAGAAGGCAGCTTCTTGTCACTGCTGCCGCCTGCCAGCGTCACTTACCATGCTTGCCATCATCATATCCTGCTCAGCATCCTCCTGCTTCTGCTTCAGCTCCTTCTCCGCATCCTGCAGTTGCTTCATCATGTCATCCACCTCCTTGGCCAGCCCCGTCACATCAGCAAAAGTCTTGTCAGCCTCAGCTCTGGTAGCAGCAGCACTCTGCAGCAACAAGGGGAACAGGATGGTAAAAGGTGTGAAGCTGCAGAACTTCCTTGGATCTTTTCCATCAAAATGCACCCACTTCCTAGCACGCCACATTCTGCATTCCCTGGTGAGGAACGAGGCAGAAAGCACGCCGGGCTCGGCAGTAAGTACTGGAACAGAGCGGGCTGTGCAGTTACACACCACTGTGTCAGGAGAGGTGGCTTCACAGGGTGCAGGCCTCACCTTCTGAACAGAAGCAGCGATTTTTTCAGCATCATCTGCTTTAGCCTTGGCTTCGCGAGCATCGGCAGCAGCATTGCCCAGAGCCTGCTCCGCCTGGCGTGTCTTACTGTTGGCTTCAGCAATGGTCTGGGTGATGGCAGGAATCTTCTTCAGGGCCTCTTCAGCTGCTGTCTTGTTATCATTCACCCGCTTATCGAAATCTAAGGAAGGGCAAAGCAGAGTCTCATCGCTTACAAGTACAGAATCATTAAGGTTGGAAGAGACCTCCAAGATCATCAAGTCCAACCTTCTACCCAACACCTCCATGACCAATAGACCATGTCCAAAAGTGTCAGATTTACTCATTTTCTGAACACCTCCAGGGATGGTGACCCCACCACCTCCCTGGGCAGCCTGTTCCAATGCTTCCCAATAGCTAATCTAAACCTCCCCTGGTGCAGCTTGAGGCCATTTCCTCTTGTCCTGTCATTAGTTACTTAGGAGAAAAGGCCAACACTGGTCTCACTACAACCTCCTTTCAACCAGCTGTAGAGAACACTTGATCCAAAAAGGTCTTGGGATGCTTCTTTGGCCAAGATACCCAAGACTTCATCACCTTGAGCAACCTGATCTGGTTGCAGATGTCCCTGCTCACTGCAGGGGGTGTGGACAAGGTGGCCTTTAAAGGTCCCTTCTAACCCAAACCATTCTATGATTTATTCTATGACACCAGAGGGACCAAGAGCACACTGGGGTGATGAGGAAAGGTACATGCTTACATCTCTCCCTATTACCTATCTTCTGACACTAATTAAGGAACTTAAACAAAAGGTGATTTCTAGTCACTGAAAACATTTCTATTTTTTAATTTAAAGTTTTAAAAAGAAAAGAAAAAGAGAGCCAAAAGAACCCACTCAGCATTTAGGAACTGGCAATAGCACAGCCCATTTAACCAAGATGCCCTACTGCCAAGTGACTTGTCACACAGGAACTGAAAGATTCACTGCAAGTGCTTTCTCTTTACCTTTCAGGTTGCTGAGAATGGTGTTGGCCTCCTGGAGTGTGCCATTGCCCTTCCGAGCAGCTTCTTCAGCCATAGCTTTCGCTGCATCTGCTCGAGCCAAGAGCTGGTCTGCAGTCTAAGGACACATGGCATGGATCAATGTATTACACAGAATCCCAGCATGGTGGAGATCAGAACGGACCTCTGGAGACCAGCAAATCCAACCCCCCTGCTAAACCAGGAAAACCCACAGAAGGTTGCTGACAATCACAATGTCCAGGTGGGCTTGGAATCTCTTCAGAGAAGGAGACTGCACACCCTCTCTGAGCAGCCTGCACCAAGGCTCCAGCACCCTCACAGGAAATAAGTTGTTCCTCCTGTTCAGGTGGAACCTCCTGGGTTGCAGTTTGTACCCATTGGCCCTTTCCCTGTCGCCGAGCACCACTGAAAAGACTAGTCCCATCTCTTGCCCACCACCTTTTAGCTACTGATCCCCTCTCAGGCTGCTGTTCCCCAGGCTAAACAGCCCCAAGTCTTTCAGCCTTTCCTCCGCACAGAGACGCTGCAGGCTCCTTGACATCTCCATAGCCTCTGCTGGACTCTCACCAGTAGCTGCCTGCCTCTTTTGAACTGGGGAGCCCAGAACTGGAAACAATTACTCCAGATGTGGCTCCCCTAAGGCAGACTAGAAAGAACTGCTGCTGGTCCCACACTTTTTAATGTAGCCCAGGAGACCAATGGCATTCTTGGCCACAAAAGCAGATTGCTAGCTCGTGGTGAACTTAATGTTCACCAGCACTCCCAGGTCCTTCTCCATGGAGCTGCTTTCCAGCAGGTCAATCCTTCATGTGCAGCAGAACAGGGAGTTATTCCTCCTTAAGTGGGAGGAATCATATTCTCACCTTTTGAAGGATGACCATCTGGGGTACCAAAACCCACTGCTCAGTCTGAGGCACCAACATCATACAGAAGAACATTTACCCCTGAGTTGCAATGATGTTAACTACTTTTGGAACACTGTTCTGAACAGAAATAACAGACCTGGGAAACATCACCTGTTCTCCCAGACAACTTTGATGCCTTTGCTTTTACCAGTTTTTGGGATCTCTTTTCCAAGACCACTCTTCAGTATTCTCCTAAGTAACAAAGTAGTGCTAACATAAGACTGAGTCAGACTGAATCTATCTAATCTATCCAGGTACATGTTTTCCTCTGGGTTTGTTTATTGTGTGTGTTAAGAGTGTTTTGGGGTTTTTTTGTGGTTGGTTGGTTTTGTTCTGGGGATTTTTGCTTGGTTGTTTTCCAACACACACACACCCCCCCCCGCCCCCAGGAACGAAAGCCTGAACACAAACCAGAACTGACCTGCTGCTCTGTTTTCCCTTTCTCCAAGAGGTTCTTCACTTCTAGCTCCTTTCCTTTCATGTCTTCTCTCAAGTCCTCATAATCTTTCAACTTCCTGGCAATTAGCTGATCTAACTCCTCTGCTTCTTTCTTGATCTTATTTGCTTCATTCTGCAGGTGGAATACAGAAACAGACATGGATTCCTGAAATTTAAAGGACTTCTGAAGAGGTGACAAAATGCAGTATAGTTTCTAATGCAGACAGGAGCTCTGATGGGCTCCCATCTCTTACAACTATAATTGTAACTTGGTCTTCAAAGCTCTGAATGCCAGGAAGGTCAGCACAACGAGAAACAGAAACTGCAAAGTTCCATATGCCAGAAAATCTACTGCAGTACAGTGAGCACAGGAGAGGGAGCAGTCCTGCAGGCTTCAGAGGGCACTAGGATTTTGCACTCCTCTGTTCAAGCCAAGGTGTTTGACAAACAATACTTCACTTGGCTTTCAGTCCTTCAGATAGTCAGAGGTGTGGCTTTAGGGAGCTTGCATGCAAGTTTGCATGCAAGTCTCCTGCATAAGAGCTGAAATGCACCAGTCAGGATTAAGCCTGGATGGACAAAAATTCTACAGACTGCTTTTATGCAGAGAAACATTATCAGAGCACAGGCAAGGCATGTCAGCAGCCCAGCACTCCACTGGAATGATTGTCCTTACTGATCTTCAGCAAACGCTGTGCACGATGCTTCCCTTGCCTACCTCTAGCCCCGTGGAGTCGACAGTAGGCAGACTGGTGAGGTTAGCATAGATCTGCAAGGCTTTGTTTCCAGCTTCCTCTGCCTCTGCAAGCACCTTGTTAGCCTGCTTCTCTAGGTCTCGAGAGATGTTCCTGGCTTGATTATACCTAGAAGGCCCCAAGGATGCAGTTACACAATTTTCTTTGCCAAACTGAACTTAGAGAGTAGAGAGGTTAAGAAATCAAAAGACAACTCCATAAAGGCCAAAGCAGACAACATTATAGAATGCCTCTTAGTTTTCAGCACTGCTCTGAAAGCCAGGATAAACCCCCAATATTCAGGTGACTGACTCACTTCAGGTTGAGCTCCTCAATGTCATTTGCAGTTTGGTTTTCTCCAGCCAGGGTCTTCAGCAGCAGCTGATACGCTTCTGTGGAAGTATCATTTGCTGCCTTGGCTATGCGAACAATCTCATCAGCTTCTTTTTTGTGTCTGGACAAGATTACAGAAGAGAAAGAATATCACAGACTGGTTTGGGTTGGAAAGGACCTTTAAAGGTCATCTAGTCCAATGCCTCTGCAGTCCAGTGCTCAAAGCCTTACCTAACCTCACCTGAAATGTTTCTACCACCTCTCTGGGCAAGCTGGGCCAATGTTTCACCATCCTCAGTGTCATAAATTTCTTCCTTCTGTTTAGTCTGAATCTCCAGCTTTTCGTTTAAACCCATCACCCCTTGTCCTGTCACAACAAGCCCTGCTGAGATGTCTAGCCCCATCTCTTTCTGACTGGCCCCCTTAAGTCCTGAAGGGCCACCAGAAGGTCTCCCTGAAGCTTTCTGTTCTCAAGGCTGAACAACCACAAATCTCTCAGCCTGGCCTCACAGCAGAGGGGCTCCAACCCTTAGATCATTTTTGTGGCCTCCTAGAGATAATGCCATTAGAATAGTCAGCCAGTGGTTTCAGTTCCAGATATTACTCTCTCTTTTCCCTCCTTCACCCAGGTTTGCGGTTTGAAACCAGCTCTGCAACCAGGGCACCACTCCAGCAGCGCTCACGAGATCAGCTAAAAGGCACTGCTATGGTTGTAGGTGTCCCTACCGGTCTTTGCTCTCAGTGATACATGGCCATGCACCCACAGTGCCAGTTTATTCAGCAAGTGGCCTGTCTTTTGGATCAAGCAAAGTCAGTTTTGCTTGCCCCTTGCAGAGAAGGGCAGGGCCCTCACTTGGGCTGTGAGGAGCACTTCTTGCCACAGCCTACCTTTCAGCCAGCTTACGGGCCTCTTCTGCCAATAGAGTCATGTTGTTAGGGTCCCCAGTTGACTCTGGAGGTGTAATGGACTGGAAAAAACAAAAGAAAAAAAAACCTTAAAGCTGGTTTTTCATCTTTTATTCATCTCTGCTTGAAATATTTATTGTCATGATCTAAATGCTTAGAGACATGTCTAACCTACTTCTGACTTCCATGGATTTTTTTTCCTTAGGCCCATGCAGTTTCCACTGCTGCTTATCCCTTAAAAACAAAGGTGCTGATGTTTATTTAGGAGTTCTTAGGATAGGTTCTTCAGCCAGGAGCTCTGATACAATCTACGGCAGACACTAGTGACCTTCCATTATTTATTTCCCATGACTTTGGGTAAAGATATTTCCATAGGAAATTTTTTATAGGAGAGAGAGAGAACAAGGGGAGAAGCACACCAGAGGGCACAGCAAGGAAAGGCCCTCTCCTCTCCTAACCAGGTGGAACCTCAGCAGCATACTCACCACGTTGTCAGCTGCCATCTTTGCCTTCTCAAGCATATTAGAAGCTAAGCTGATTAGGTCTTCGGTATCCTCCACCCGCACCCGGGCTTGCTCTGCCAGGTTCTCCGTCTCCCGCACTGTGCCCTGAATGTTCCTCAGCCTGTTGAGCTGACTCACTAGTGTGCTATTGATGTCCTTGAGGCGATCCATGAGGTCCTGATCTACATCTGAAACACAAAGTATAAAAGAGAACAAGCAAAATTAATTACAGTGGGAAAAGAAGCTGGAGAAACAGCTTATCACTGCAGGCAACACGGAATGACAGAATGGTCTGGGTTGGAAGTGACCTCCAAATGTGTTGAGGCCATTGGAGGTTGTGACCTCCTAGTCCAACTCCCCCTGCAGTACGCAGGGGCATCCTCAACTAGATCAAGCTGCCCACCGTGGCACAGGGCCACAACTACCTCCCTGGGCAACCCATTCCAGTGTTACACTACCCTCACGGTGCAGAACTTGTTCCTAACATCCAACCTAAATCTTCTCTAGTTTGAAGCCATCATCCCTCGTCCTATCACTGCAGGCCTTTGTAAACAGTCTTTCTCCATCCTTCTTTTAGGTCCCCTTCAGGTACCAGAAGGTTGTTATTAGGTCCCCCTGAAGCCTTCTTTTCTCCAGGCTGAACAAACCCAGCTCCATCAGCCTGTCTTTGTAGCAGAGGTGTTCCAACCCTGTGATTATTTTCATGGCCCTCCTCTGGACCTGCTCCATCAGATCTGTGTCCTTCCTGTACTGAGAGCTCCAGACCTGGATGCATGCTGGTACATGTTGGTAGGTTAATCCCCTCTTGAAAGGGGACCAAAGAAAGCTGTTTCATAAGTCAGTCAGGTGGGCATCAAAGTCATCATCAGAATGTGCACCAAATATGAGGAATGAAAAGCCATTTAACTACTGACAAACCTGCTAGGTGTTGGAACCAACTCTGATGGGAGATTGTGTTCAGAATCATGTTACACCTCTGTCATTGACTTAAAGGCAACAGAGTTCTCAAGAGCACTTTGCGAATTCTCTTTAACTCCTAGAAGGTAGGGAGGGATGAAGGAATAGTGGGGCTGTGTTTTACTCCTAGCCTTGGTTGATGGTGGCAAATCTTTGTTTTGCACATCTAGAGAGCAGTGGGGGAATACAGGCATAAGAGCACAGTCATTGCTGTTTAGATGATCCCATACACATCTCAGCACCATCTAAAGTAGTTGTCTGTTCTGATGCACAGCACAGGCTTGAAACAAAACACCTTGTGCTCAAAGGGAACAAGAACATCAAGCAAAGAGCTCATTTCCCTTCAGCCCACATCTGATCAGGTCAACTCACCTTTGCTCTTTTGTGCTTCATGGAGCAGCTCTGTAACATCTCTTTCTGCTTGCTTCAACCTCTCTTCAAAGGCTTGATCAGTTACGGCATCCTCTCCTGTACCCAGATTTGCTATAAGATTTTCCAGCTCCTGCAGCCTCTCTCGCTGCTCTGCCACCTAAGCAAGAGGGACAGAACACAGCTGTGAGAACACAAAGCACCTTGATGCTTGCTGAAAGCAGAGAGGTTCAGCCAGCCAAGGGTGCTACAGTGGCTGCACAGGTGGGCACATGCTACCATCTCCAGTGGCACCAAGAGAGGAATCTGTGGCCTCACCTTGTCCTTCACTAATCTGTAGCAGGCTGGGCACTCCTGGCAGCCTGGCCACGAGCGGTTGTAGAAATAGTTCTCTTCGCACTGGTCACAGCGGCTGCCCACGAAGCCTTCCTTGCACTCACAGCGACCGTTGTCCCGGCACTGCAGGGAGCGGGACCCCTCGGGATCACAGTCGCAGGCTGCAGGAAGTCACATCTCAGTCAGAAATACCTCACAGACACAAAGGTCCCAAAATCCACACAGCGAGAACACCCTCAATACCCTCAGATGTCTGCCAGATCAATAGGGCACAAACCCATAGCTGAAGCCTCGCTCCTCATAGGGATGCTCCTAGGCACACCAGAGCACTCAGGAGATAATATTGCTGTGTTCACGGTGATGCTACAAAGCATCACTGTCCACAAAGCATTATCATCTTCTACCCCATTTCACTGGAACCAACTGCAGGTAATTCTTCTTGCTCTTTACAAATAGGGTTATCAAGGAGGAATGTTTGGATCATCCTATTTTTCAACCATGTTTAGAAGATCTGTTGCTCCTCAACACACAGTCTGGATATTCAGGCCATTTTCAGAGTAGGTGTGCAGAGATTTAACATTAGGAAACAAGACTGGTGCAAGATTCATAGCAAGTATTTGAGAGTTGGGCTACTGAACCTTTAAAGGTCCCTTCCAACCCAATGCATTCTATGATTCTATTTACACCAAAGCAGGTATGTCATATGTTGGAGGTCTTCCTACCCCCAGTTAAACAGGAGGAAAAGGGGCTAAGCTGTTGTATAGAGATGGAAATTCCACCACACAGCGTGCAGACACAAGTGCCAGCTTCTGCTGTGATGAAAAGCAAGGTGTCAATGTGCCTTCCCAGAGACAGAAGCAAGGGCAAGGCAGGCTGGGCAACATGCTTCCCACCTGCCTTCCTCCAGCCTCCCAGACTTACGTTTACAACCTTCAGAGCCAAAGCCAAAGTGGTTGACCTCACATCTGTCGCAATGCTGGCCAGCCACGCCAGGCTGGCACTCGCACTGCCCAGTTTGTATGTCGCACTGGCCATTGGTGGAGCCCAGAGCATGGCAGTTGCACCTGGAGAAGACAGCCACACATCAAATGTTAACACAGAAGGGAGGAGACACTGCAAGTGCCTCCCTGAAGAAGCCCTAACAAACACAGCTCAATGTTTCCCTCCATTCATCGAAAGTGACTTTTCTCTCTGCACAGCAAGAGGAGGGGAGCCACTGAGACTTTGAACTGTGCAAGGTCACTTGGTGCCTGTACTAAAAAAGGAACACACAAGCTCCTGCTACCAATAATCACACAGTCATGTGGCACTTTTCTATTTAAAACCCTAATATAAAACTATTTATAAGTCAGGCTTTTTGCACAGCCTTCAAAGCCCCCCCCCTTGACTGCTGTTCTTCCCCACCCCCAGCAACATGGAGGCACACAATTATTTTTGACAAACATCACAGTTCTGCACAAAGTGAACACAGACCCCCCTGAGAATCAGGCTTTTTGCCACAAGCCAAGGCAAACGTCACCTCTCACAGCCACGTCCACTCTGGAGGTTGAAGTAGCCGGGCTCACAGGCACTGCAGTCCCTCCCAGTGACATGAGACAGGCACTCACACTGCCCAGTCACTTGATTGCAACTCGTCTGCTGATTCACCGTGCCGTAGGGACTGCAGTGACAAGCTGCAAAGATAAAAAGGATGGGGAAAAAAATCAGAAAGTTAGAAAGTCCCTTGTGTTGGCACTCTGCTAGCCAGTCCCTGAACAGGGCTGGATCCAGAACAGGAGGCAGCACAGCATCACACAATGCTTTTGCTTCAATGGCAGTAAGCACCCACAAACACAAGCACTTTAGCAAGCTACGGCCACCAAACCAGGACAAAGCCATGCATTGCTGCTGATGGGGACAAACAACAGCCTCACATCATGTCCTGACAACGCATCAGGAAGCAGCAGCTCACAGGGACACCACCAGCTTTAAATGCAAGAGGAACTGGCTCTCACCTCGGCACTTGTGGGCAGGGTCGGGGGCCAGGGGGTTCCCGAAGAAGCCTTCCTTGCAGCGGTCACAGTAGAAGCCGGCAGTGTTGTAGATGCACTTGAGGCACTCTCCTGTCTGGCGGTCACAGTTGCCCACAGCGTTGGGATCAATGTTGTCATTGCACTGGCAGAGGCGGCAAGGCCTGACAGCTCCGTTGGCACCCAGCGGGTCTCCGAAATAGGCATCATCACACAGCTCGCATCTCTTGCCTGGGACACGACAAACACACGTGCTGCAGCTAAAAGCCCTCTGCTGCTGTCTCACCCAGACCCCACTGCAGCCCCTTCTGCAAAGGACACTCTCCAGCGTCCTCCTCTTTCATCTTTCTCTTGGGGCCAGAAAGGTGCAAGAAACCAGAAAACCACAGAACTGAGGTTGGAAGAGACATTTGAGACCATCAAGTCCAACCGCTCACCTAGAGCTCACACTTCCACTGTTACTGCTAAGCCACTACTACTAAATCATGTCCCTCAGCACCACATCCATACACCTTCTAAATCCCTCCAGAGAAGGGAAATCCACCACTGCCTTGGGCAGCCTGTGCCAATACTTGAGAACCCTTTCTGTGAAGAAATGTTTCTAATATCCAACCTGAACCTACCCTTGCACAGCTTGAAGACATTTCCTCTTGTCCCATCTGCTGTTGCACACAAGAAGAGACCAACCCTCATCTCGCTGCAACCTCTTTTCAGGCAGTTGTAGAGGGTTAGGAGGTTTCCCTCAGCCTCCTCTTCTGAGTGCAGGACTCAACACATGACTTCATTGAATCTCATAATGTTGGCCTCAGCCCATCAATCCAGCCTGTCCAGATCTCTCTGCAGAGCTCCCCTGCCTTCCAGCAGATTGACATGTCCACCCAACTTGCTGTCATCTGCAAACTTACTGAGGGTGCACTTGAACCCCCTCATCCAGATCATTGATAAAGCTGTTAAAACCACATGCAAACCCCTTCCCTTAAACTTAAGCTGCTTTTTTCACTCAAGCTTTGCATGATGAATTTCAGCTCCTCATTTCCCTCCTATCCCTTTAAGCCAAACCTACTTGCTGCAGTTTGTTGCTAATTTAAAAGTCCAAGCAGGTAGAGCTCTGTGGGGTGTCACTGCTCCACAAAACCTCACTGCCAACAAGATCTGTCAAACCTCCATGGGCAGCCAGTGAAGCATCCAACTCAGTAGCTCCCTATGCTTACTGCAGGTTTCACCTCCCCAGCCAACTACTAGCTCCATTTCTTAAACAATTCTTGCACACATGAACTGTCTTTCCCCTCATTTTCCCTGTCACACACCAAGAAGGCAGCAGGAGACAGGAGGAACTCTTGTGCAATCATAGAGATAGAAGCAAAATGAGCTTGTACGGACACCTGAGGTACAGGGAAACTGGAGCTCTGGACTGAGCAATGACACCCATGGGAACCTCCATGAGGTGCCTCTGTGCATGGTCAAGAGCTTTTCTAAGCATTTCAAGCATTTCTGGGTATTCTGTACTTCGGACTCTGCCATGCCAGGCTGAAAATCAGAAGAGAAGCAAAGGAAGCTGCCTAGCTGTTCACTGGCAGAACAAAAGGCTCTTAATGGCTCAGGTAGAAGCTCAGCCTTCACGGTTTATTGCTAAGAAAATGATCTGAACCTGTTCACATATTTCTCTTTAAAACCACTGAGCATAAATTCAGTTTTTGAGTCACTGCAGTCTTCCTGCTTTTCCTAGGGAGGGCACTGGCCCTCCTCTGCAAGCATCCTGCAGTGCCTCTTTGGCTGGCAAATTGCTTCTTCTAATTTTATTTCAGCCTGACCCACCTTCCTGGCTTTTTTCATTCTGTTCTGTTTTCTGCCCAACACCATGCAACTGACAGAACTCTGTTAGAAGCTATCACAACTCACCTACACAGCACACAGAGCAGGCTGCTTAGATGAAGCCTTTGTTCCCCTTTTGTTCTTAAGGGACAGACACAAAGAACAGCAGCAGCCCTGGAGAGCAGTCAGGCTGAGAGGGACCTGGGGGTGCTGGTCGACGGTAGACTGAACATGAGCCTGCAGTGTGCCCAGGCAGCTAAGAGGGCCAATGGCATCCTGGCCTGCATCAGGAACAGTGTGGCCAGCAGGAGCAGGGAGGTCATTCTGCCCCTGTACACTGCACTGGTTAGGCCGCACCTCGAGTACTGTGTCCAGTTCTGGGCCCCTCAGTTTAGGAAGGATGTTGACTTGCTGGAACGAGTCCAGAGAAGAGCAACAAAGTTGGTGAGGGGTTTGGAACATAAGCCCTACGAGGAGAGGCTGAGGGAGCTGGGGTTGCTTAGCCTGGAGAAGAGGAGACTCAGGGGTGACCTTATTGCTCTCTACAACTATCTGAAGGGAGGTTGTAGACAGACAGATGTTGGTCTCTTCTCCCAGGCAAGCAGTACCAGAACAAGAGGACACAGTCTCAGGCTGCGCCAGGGGAGGTTCAGGCTGGATGTTAGAAAAAAGTTCTATACAGAAAGAGTGATTGCACATTGGAATGGGCTGCCTGGGGAGGTGGTGGAGTCGCCATCACTGGAGGTTTTTAGGAGAAGACTTGACAGGGTGCTTGGTGCTGTGGGTTAGTTGCTTGGGCGGAGTTGGATTGGTGATGGGTTGGACGCGATGATCTTGAAGGTCTCTTCCAACCTGGTTTATTCTATGTATTCTATGTATTCTATGTGATCCCCACACAGGAGAGAAGCTAGGGCTCAGGAAGGCAGAAGGATTTGAACCAGAAGACACAACAGCTTTCAGTGCTGTTTACAGCAGGTCAGAGCCCCAAAACTGGTTTGAGAGAGGTTTCCACAGGCATGTGGGGTATAGAGGCAGGGGGGAAAAGGGTGGTGTAGGAACACACCTGTAGTGCCAGTCTGGCAGCTAGTGCACACAACCTCCCTTGTGCGGGGCACGATGGCACAGCTCGAGCTGCCGGGGCACGGGCAGGGCTGGCAGTCTGAGGCTGTGCCTGCTGTCGCATCTCCGTAGTAGCCATCACTGCACTTCTCACAGTGAGCCCCCGCCGTGTTATCCCTGCAATGGCACACGCCTGCAACAGACAGGAAGATGGGTTTTGCTTCACTGTCCAGCTCCAAAAGAAGAGCAGCCCTCTTGCTGCTCCCTGTTTTATGGTCCCATCTTACCTGTCTCGGGCTCGCAGGTCTCACTGTGCCCATTGCAAGCACAAGGCACACAGGGGCTGTAGGGCCCGAGGCCCGGTGTCTCTCGACGGTACCCAGAGGAGCAGCGCTCACAGAACTGCCCCTCGTATCCTGCTGGACAGGAGCAGCTCTCAACCCAGGGCACAGGCACGCCAGGTCCAGGACGAGCACTTGTGATGGTAACATCATCCAGGTGACCAGCACCTAGAAAGCATCAAGAGAGGGGAAACGCTTTGTAACCACAAAGGCTCTCAGCACCACTCCACCAACCACACATCTGAATGGTCCCAGGGACAGACAAGTGGATGCTTGCAGCTGGTAAAGTGAACCAAGAAGCAAAATCCTTCAGGAAGGTTTAGACAGATGAGAAAAGATGCAACACAGATCAAGAAGGGGATGCACAGGGCAGGGAAGTTGAGAATAACAAGACAGAGAAGGATGCTGGGAACTGCATGTGAGCAAGCGCAGTTAGTTAAGTACGTTACATCTTGCACGTGTGTGGTTTGCATTTCCAATGCAAACACCAAACCCAATTCCTGTCTTTCCAAGGTGGACAAACCATTTTCCCAGCAATTTTAATGCACCATCTCTGACACAGCGTCCGCACATCATGCCTGCGGGTAAACTCCTCAGAGCAAAGCACTGAGCAGAGCCTCAGCTCCCACGTAAGAGCAGTGGCTACAGCACTTAGGGGATGGCTTGTTCCACAGCTTTCCTCCCCTCCATTTCACAGCCCCACATTCCTCTTTGTGAGTCACCTCTGCTGAAAAACACTTGCAGCTTTCCCACCTTTCCCAAATGCAAATTCTACCTTTGCAGTTTTCTGAAAAACTACTTCCTCACACAACAGCACCCAAGGACAAAAGCTGGTTTTGCTCCAAATTTATGTGTGAGTTCTTAAATAACTTCTCATTACAAGGAACTTTAACTCCAGTTCAGCACAGGCAGTGCTTTTGAGACCTTTTCCTTCCCATTTGTCAAGCCAAGGCAGGACCAGGCAACAGGGAGGATGTAACCATTCCAGGTGTGGCAGAAACCGAGGCCGAAATGTACACTCCATGCAATTCTCCTACATGTCATTCTTCAGAACCCTCTGCTACACATTTCTACTGATCTGGAAGACACTGGCTGTCTAATGCAGCAAAACCCCATGTTTAGACGTAAACAATCAGCAGGGGATGGGTGCTCAGCTTCTAAACTTTCAAAAGGCAACACATTTTACCCCATGTCTTCTTCAGGAGGCCTGGGAGAAGCTGTTACACAGAAAGGCTAGGTAAAAAGCGGTCTGCAGAAGCTTTACCAAAGAAGCTGCCACAACTATTTCTGCAACATTCAGCTGAGCGACTTACTTCTCTCACTGTACGTCCCACGGATCTTGATAGAAGTCAAGTTGTGCAGAAGCTTCTGGAACTCAAATGCTGTAAGAACAGGCCTCCACGGGTAGTCTGCAGCCTCATGGAGCCTAGGGAGAAGAGCCATATATTATCAGCAAAGCCTTCAGATGCTAACAGCTGCACCCTTTTAACACACCCTTTCCAGCAGCAACATAGTTCACACACAGTTACACAACGCTGCTGGACAGCGAGCTTCAAATTAACCTGATAAGACCACTCTTCTGAGCTAAAATTCATGCTGCTTGTTTCCTCAAGAGCTCAGAGGCCAGGTGAACCTCGGGGTAGGTCTCAGCTGCTCCCATCACATTGGAACTGTGAGTTCCCAACACAAGAACAACATGAAACTGCTGGAGCAGGTCCAGAGCAGGGCCACAAAGACGATCAGAGTGCTGAGGCACCACCTCTTAAGGCATGGGCTGAGTTGGGTTTGTTCAGCCTGGGGAAATAAAGGCTCTGGCGAAAGCCTTCCATAACCTGACGGGGTCTACAGGAAAGCTGGGGAGGCACTTTTAATAAGGACTTGTAGCGATAGGGTGAGGAAGAATGGATTGAAGCTGGAAGGGCGATTTAAACTGGAAAAGAAATTCTTCACAATGAAGGTGGTGAAACATGGGAACAGGTTGCCCAGGGAGGTCACAAATGCCCCCTCCCTGAAGGTGTTCAAGGCCAAGTTGAACAAGGTCTTGAGCAATCTGTTCTGATGGAAGATATCCCTGCCCATGACATGAGGGCTGGAAGCAGACGATCTTTAAAGTCCTTCCAACCCAAACCATCCTCTCACCTGAAAGTGTAGGTCACCACGTTCTCACTGGGGTAAGGGTTGCCCTGGGCAATGAGCGGCACTGACACTCTCAGCCCAGCCCCTTCCAGCACCAGGTCCTCTGCAGAGAGGCGCGTGTCACGCCTGTCCACGCGGAAGGAAAACGTCAAGTTTTGCCCATAGCTCAAAACCTGGTTGCCCAAGAACTTGCCTGAAAGGGGCAGAAATGGTTGCAGTTAGGCAACAGAACAGACAGGGCACAAGCAGCACAGAAAGCCTCACTTCTCAAATGACCTACGTGGGGCAACAAAATAGATGGGGAAGTAGCTGTCAGAGATCACAGAGATATCCTGGCTCTCCGCACTCCACTGCAGCGAGACTTCAGAGCCATCGCGCTGCTCGGCACGCCACTCGTCCTCTCCTGCAAAAACCAAACGTGCAAGGATTAACACCCTTGGAAGATGCAGCTCCGCACACACCTCTCATGCCAAGCTCTGTGAGCCTGTACACCGGCACTAACACATTTCTGAAAGCAGCTGTGCAAGAAGACATAGACAGTCATCATCACCTTTCCATGTTAAGCCCCTAACTCAAGTGCTGACTTGAACCCTCTGAACTTTGAGCCCTATCACAACTATTTGTTCAAAATCTTCTCTTCTAAAGAGCTTAAGCAGGGATGGGGAAACCTGCAGTTCCCTGCAACTTGATAAGCATTTTGGCCTTTGTACAAACTGTTCTGCAGTGGAATTTTAATTAAAGATATGTTCTTTTCAGACTAGGCAGCATGAGAACATGCAAACAGAGGGAACTATGAAAAAAGACTTTTGCTGAGCTTACAGACTTACATCAGAAACACAACTGCATTTTATTCAGAGGTATATAAACACCAAATCTAAAGTGATTATAATCCTGTCAGAAACTCTCAATTTGGTTTTATAGCTGAGGAAACGCTTCCTTTGCCAGCACTTCTCTCAAGCCCTTTATATTTGCAATTCCCAGTTGCACCTGCATGGCGTACATTAGTGCTGGGTGCCTGAGGCTAGGGCTGTGAATTCATTCCTCCCTAACTGAACAAGTGAGCTGTAGACATGGAAGCTCCCAGGAACTTCAGAATTAACTCAGCACTCCCCAAAGAGAGATCCCAGCTTTGCCTGCTCAAGGTTTGTGGCCTTGCACAGAGAGGAAGGGGAAGATTTTTTTAATGGCTTCTGACTTGTGTCTACAGCTCAATCTGCCATAAAAAGGAAGGTTCCACTTTACCAAACTGGAAGTTGGAGGTGATGCTGTAGATACTGTAGCCAATGGCATTGGTGCAGACTGAAGAGTGTCCAAAACAGAAGCAGGGGGTACAGCCTCTTGGATTGGAAGAATCCAGATGGAAAAACCCAGGTTTGCATCTGAAGATGTGAAGGAAAGAGAACTCATTTCCTTGATGCTCACCCCAGGCCATCGCTTGGATGTTTCTCATTCTTGAAACAAAGCCCTGGGAATTGAAACTCACCTCTCACAGTGGAAGCCTTCAACATTGTCCTTGCATGCACACCGTCCCGTATCAACATTGCATTCCCCTGTGCTGCCAGCCAGATCACAAGAACAGGGCCTGAGAGAGTCAGGGGAGAGGATAAACCATTAAGAGCCACACAGAGAAGTGAAAAAGCACCTAGTTTTAATTCTAGAGAGTAGCAGTCCTCCTTACCTGCACCCAGCTTCAGAGAGAGAGTGGAAGCCTGGCTGGCAGCGGTCACACTTCTCACCCATCACACCGGGCTTGCAGCTGCACTGGCCATAGCTGTCACACTGCGTGCTGAGGGAGCCTATGGGGAGAGCAGGGACAGGCACCTCAGCAGACCCACATGGCTCTCTATCAGCCTGCTTTACACAATGGGCAAGAAACATGGGGAAAGAAAGGTGGAAACACAGCTTACCTAGGGACTGCCTGCCTGTAGCTCACAGGGATTTTTTCCCTTAGGAAAGGGAATCTAGAGATGCTGAATCATTACCTAACCTTCCAAACGACAGACAGCTTTCCAGTCTTTTTGTCAACCTTTTTACATATAAACTTCAAATTGCAATCTCATTATTATTCCTGGTTTGTCCTCAGTGCTACCTTTGCATGGCCCTAAGACCATGCCTGTTTTACCCTGCAGCACACCATGTCTGAGATTTTATTCCCTGGATCCTCTGTGTTCTCCATAATCACCATGTCCTCTTTATCAGGGAATATCCCTGTCTCTCCCTTTCAAGCTTTTATTTACTCCTTGATTCCCAAGTTGAAGCCTAAACCACTTCCTTGGAGCAAGGCTATATGTGCCACTATTATGCCTAACAAACACTTGAGCAAACCCCACATTTTTGGAAGGGTATTTCCCTCAGTACTGCTCTGATCAAGAGGACTTGCACAGAAAGCAACAGGTCTTTAATGTGTGGCAGACAAAATGCTTTCTCCCAAGCACTGACGCAGCCTACAGCCTAGGAATTGCCAGCACTGCAACGGTTAACTACCAGAAGAAAAAGTATTTTAATATACAGAAATAGTTGCTTCTTTCCACTTCAGTCCACAGCAGAAGATTATAACAAAGTGAAGAGTTACAAAATAATTAAGCTGGACAGGACAGAACAACTCAAAAACCTTTACTATATAAAAGCCAAAGTTCAGATCCCCTTTGCAGTTCCAGGAAAAAGCAGTACTTGGTCAAAAAAGAAAAGGCAATTTAAACCTATCCAGGGGTTTCAAATGCACCCAGGGTGCCAGTGTGCCATGGGATACAAGCTGATGGCTAAGTTAAGGCCAAATTTCAGAGTGCTTTATAAAGACCTGAGAAGTCACCTCCCTGTTTCTCAACCGTCTCAGCTGACACCAGCCCTCATCCCTCTTAAAATAAGATGTGACACGAGGATCTGAGAGAGCAAGCACAGAAAGAAAGAGGCCTTTCTTGGTCAAAAAGTCACAACTGTGCAACTCTCTGACCAAATTAGATAGGAGATGTACCCTGGCAGACCTCTTGCTGTCTGCTTATAGGGCATGCTGCAAGCAATTACTTATTCCAGCTACTCTATTTTGGAACCTCACATCTTACTATCTGTTACCCTTTTGTCTCCTTTCCCCCTTCTTTGCTGTGGGCTTGTGTAGTTACAGGATTACTCTATACAGGTCAAGTGGTTCCCTTGACTACAAAAGATTTGTCCTCCTAACAGAATTTTGTCCTTCTAGGGTTTTTTAAATTTATTTTTAATGGGTTTAACTACATATTTTGAGTTTACTTCGATTTTTCTCACCCCCACCCCTTTCTGTGTTTAAGGTTTCACTGGTTTGTATTTATAGTGCTTGGATACTCAGTAGGAGAAACTGATTCAGCTGAAGTTCACTACAATTCTTCAGTATGACCAACCTCCAGAAATATCCCCTCACATCATCTTGTTTAAGAATTTAAATGAGCTCTTCAGTGCTGGGAGCACACAATGGGAAACAAAACAAAACCCAACACACACACACAGATAAAACCTCCCCAAAATCCCCAAACCTACCAAACAAAAAATAACAACAACAACATCTGTTTCAGAAGACATTTTTGAAGGAGCAAATGCTGCAGAGGTGAACCATCTGCCCCTGCCATCCTGACTCCAGTTGTTAGATCCAAGGGTAATTTAAACCAAAGCACAACCCAATAAACATTTCCTACATGGGAGGGGGAAAAGGAAAGAAAAGGTAAACAAAATTATCTGAAAGGAGGTTGAAGCCAGGTGAGGGTTGGTCTCTTCTCATTAGTAACAAGAGACAGGACGAGAGGAAGTGGCCTCAAGTTGCACCAAGGGAGGTTTAGATTAGACATTAGAAGAAACTTCTTCACTGAGAGGTTTCTCAAACACTGGAACAGGCTCCCCAGGGAGGTGGTTGAATCACCACCAGCCTTGGTGGAGTTAGATAATGGTTGGACTGGATGATCTTAGAGGTCCCCTCCAACCAAAAGGATTCTGTGATGATCCTATGTATTTTTCACCCTGTACTTTGCACTTAGCTGTGTAACCAAGAGAAAAGCAAGCTTCTGTGCACAGGAGATTGCAAGCAGAAACAGTTGCTGCTGGTCCTTACCAACAGGGTTGCAGCTGCAGGGCAGACATCCCTCCTCACTGCCCAGACGATAGAAGCTGTCCCTGCACCTCTCGCAGTGGGCACCATCAGTGTTATCCGAGCAGCCTGTGCAGTGCCCCCCATGGCCCGTGGAGCGGTACAGCTCGGGGTCAAAGTAGCACTCCTGTGACCTCCCATTGCAGTCACAAGCTGTGAAGACAAGGGTACCATCATTAGAGAGCATAAGTGGTCACACAAGCCCTGCAGTCACAAGACTCACTACACAGATATAAAACTGTAGAGGAGCTGGAGCAGGAGCCTATAACCATCCTGAGATGTACGCACAGATCACCTGAAGCTTTTGTGCATCAATGAGACAAAAAAGGGGGAAGCAAGGTTTTGTGATAGTTGAACATGGGCAGGTGGAAGTAAAGATACAGCAGTGAAACAGGCTCCTCAAAACCGCTCTCATCCACATCCAGAAGAGAACCAGCATTTTCTAACCTACTTTTTTCCTCTTTAGGCTGCCATTTGCAGCTGAAATGCTGCCCTGCTGATCTCAGTTGTGCAAACAAGCAAGACAAGATAACAGCAAGGCTGATTTCATGCTGTGAGGAGAGTTTCTCCCCTAGATTACAGATCCTCTCTGTCCAAAAAGTAGGAGACATGGGTTTCACTGGCCTGTTGAGGAAAGCCACAAGTCTTGACCAGACAGCTGGGACTGATCAAAACACCCAGGGGTCAGACAGGAAGAAAGCTTTGCTGTCTAAAAAGCTTCCCCATAAAGTAAACTACCAGAAGCTGTGGTCCACGACAGAAACCCAAACAAAATAAACTGGCATTCAGTCACAGAGATGCACGTTTGTGAATCACAGCTATTGCAACAGCCTCTAAATTGGACAAAATATTCAACAAGCAACTATAAAAACCAATAATCCAAATACAAGAGGAAGTCAGTGGATGCTAAATGAACTTTTGGAAGGTCGGTGGTAGTCCAGTATACTAAATGCAGGAAAGCCTGTACATTTTTTGTGGCACATCTCTTTCACAAGGGTCACTCCTATCTTGCTTCAGAAAAGAGATGATCCCCTCTAGGGATCTACCAGAAAGCTCCTACAGGACAGGAGTGAAATGATCAGCAGTCCTGCAAAATCTCTGCTGAAAACCACCAGAACTGTGCTTAACGCTGACTAAGTGCAATCAAGACAAGTTAAAGCCATGGAGGGCCAGCTCCTGGATGCCAGCAGAGGCAGAAGATTCAACCTCTGAGAGGTTTCCCCTCAAGCATGGCCACACATACGCAAGCATTCGTTGGCACTCTCTGCTGTGGCTCTCCTCCAGGGACGGTCATTGAAGAAGGGAAGACACTTTTCACAGTCGACCCCAAAGGTGTTGTGTTTGCAGTTGCAGACCAACTTCCCAACCTCATTCTTCATGCACTCGCTTGCATGCCCGTTACATTTGCATCTGGTTGAGGAGACAGAGAACATGTATTTAAACTTCAGGGATCCAGGTGATTCACAGAGCAAACCCAAAACCTAAGCCCAGATCTGAAAATATGAGGTGAGACAACAGCAATGGTAAATGGTCATAAAACTGAGAAGATATCTGCTGCTGTTCAGCCTGAAGAAGAGGAGGCTCCAGGGAGGCCTTACTGAGATCTTTCAGTATCTAAGGAGGGCCTTACAAGAAACAGAGACACTTTTTACCACGGCCTGTAGTGACAGGACATAGGGCAATGATTTTAAACTGAAAGGACACAGGTTTAGATCAGACATAATGACGGGAAGTTCAATAATGAGAGTGAGGAGACGCTGGAACAGGTTGACCAGAGAAGTGGGATGCCCCACCACTGGAAGTGCTCATGGTCAGGCTGGGTGAAGTTCTGAGTAACCTGCTCTAGTTGCAGATGTCCCTGATGTCTGCGGTGGGTTGGACTTGATGACCTTTAAATGTCCTTTCCAAACAAATAGGTGTAGTATGTTTGCGTTAGGCATTTACAAATGTGAGAACATCAACCAACTCTTTCAGAGTCTGTCACTGAAATAGAGTAAGCTGAGTAGAAGTAGAGAGGTTTATTTGCTTTACGTTAACATACTCTCCACAGTTTCTCTCTCATGAGAGTCTAGAAGGCATGCATGCTGGCGGTGTGTTTGTACCAGTAAGAAATCACATAGCACAAAGGTGACTAATACAGGTGCCCAGGGATCTCCACAGCGTGGTGGTGCAGCCAAGGCAAATCCCCACGCTGTCAAATCCCAGTCTCAGGACAGCTCTCTGTAAACAGTCCAAAAACTGTTCTGGCCTCAGCTCTTGTTTAGGCAAACAGCTTATAATCAACAACTTGAGATTTAAGCTTTCTGCAACGTGTGTTGGCAAAAGACAACCAAGAACAACCATGACATTGTCCAAAGCTTCAGATCTTCCTAGGGGATACTTCCCAAAAATAGATGTGAAGCAGAGATGCTGAGATTTTCTACTGACTAATTCTACAGATATAGAAAAGAAAATTATTAACATGGTAAAAACCACACACAGTGAGGGATAAAAAAAAGTTGACTTTTTTGTCACTCTTTTCACCTTTCACCCTCCCAAACAGCTTCACATTTGGGCTAATGGAGGGGGGGAATATACATATATAATCAAACTCTGTCTGCCCTGCAATTATAACTACAATAGGTTATCCACAGGATTTGCAAGCTTGCTAAGATTCACTCTACTGCATTTTGGGTTTAAGACAGTCAATAACAACTGGAGCTTAGTAGTACCACAAGAGCATAATCAAAATCTTTAAAGCACTCTAGTCACCCTGACCAAAAGCTTTGAATGAGTACAAAGGTTTGTCTACTCACCTACCACCCACAGCAAAATCAGAAATTGCATAGTAGTAAGACTTGAGAACTTTGGGGTCATTGAAGACTTCATCTCCAAATGTGTTCAAACGATTGAGAGTCACCCTAATATCTGTAGCTGTCACCCATTCCTAGAGAAGACAGAAATCCCATCAGATGAGTTCTGTCATTAGAAGTTGGACTCTCAAAGCCATTCATTAATCAGCACATTTCTTCCTCATTGTTTTCCCCTCTGCACCTCAGAAGCTCACATGTCCTGCTCAAGAGGCCTTATACCATATCCTCCTGGTTTTGGTTTGTTTTCTAGACCCTGATCTTCTCTGGATACACTTTCCAGTGCCTCTGCACATCTGGACTGCTCTCAGCTGCGAAGCAGTTGGTAATGTCTCCAGCAAGAAGCTCAGTGGAAGCAATTAAGCAAACACACTAGTTGTACACATCCATCCAACCACAGCTTTCCTGCAAAGCTACATGGCACGAACAGGAAGAGCTTTAGGGCACATTTGTCCACAGACATACACCACACCAGGTGAAGAGACACAGACAGGGGAATAAGACTGCGGAAGCAAAACAGACAGATCTGGCTTGCAGCACAAGAGCTCTTCATAATATTTACACAGCATCTTCACCACAGTACCCTGCCCTCCTTGTCCCCAGATTCCACACCACCTTCAGCCAACAACTGTCATCAGTAACTCCTTGGTTTTGTTACAGTTTTGCAATGTCACTTTCCTTTGCTCATCCCTATGTGCGTATGACTGTGCTGAGCTGCATCACTGCTTACCTAGTACAGTAAGAATCACAGAACCACAGAATTGTTTCAGGTGGAAAACACCTCTAAGATTGAGTCTAGTTATCAACCTAAGACCACCAAGGCCATTAAACCACATCCTAAACTGCCATGTCCCCACATTCCTTGAACTGCTCCTGAGACAGTGACTCCACTACCTCTCTGGGCAGCCTGTTCCAATGACTTACCACTCTAATATCCAACCTAAACCTCCTTTGGCACAATTTCAGGTCATTTCCTCTCATTCTATGACTTCTTACTAAGAAGAGGAGACCAATCCCCACCTCACTCCAACCTCCTTTCAGGTAGCTGTAAATGGCAATGAGGTCTTCCCTCCATGTCAAGTGGCATTGTGAATGCTAACAACAAAAAACCCCAAGATAACACACACTGTGGGTAAAACCAAGCTCCCTGCAGCACATGTGGAGGAGAACAGCTCAGGGTTTCCAATAACCTTTTGTTTGTTTAGAAGAACCTCACATTTCTTGAATTTTTGTGTTCAAAACACCCATGGATGCCTCAAATATTTAACTGAGGTTTTACCTTCCTTATTTCTAAAGCAACAGCAAAATGCCCACAGCTGCTTTCTAAGTAGGCAGAGATTTGCATCCATTCGCTGAAGATCTCATATTTGAAGCATTTTTATAATCACTTTCTCAGTACAGTTTGTAGCCAGGTGGGGGTTGGTCTCTTCTCCCAGGCAACCACCAACAGAACAAGAGGACACAGTCTCAAGCTGCACCAGGGGAGGTTTAGGCTGGATATTAGGAAGAAGTTCTTAATGGAAAGAGTGATTGGCCATTGGAATGTGCTGTCCACGGAGGTGGTGGAGTCCCCACCCCTGGAGGTGTTTAGGAAGAGACTGGATGGGTTGCTCGTTGCCATGGTTTAGCTGATGAGATGGCGTTGGGTGATAGGTTGGACTTGATGACCTCAAAGGTCTCTTCCAACCTGGTCTATTCTATTCTATCTCCATGATATCCAAGGACAAATCATCCCTAATGGAATAATTTTGCTTTTTGTACCATAAACCTAGTCAAGAGTTCACCTCTTCCTTCAAAAGCATCTCTTTGGGTTGTCCATCCCAACTTCCCTGTGCAAGGGCTTTTCAATACGAGTATGGGTCATAGCGCAGCCCACTGTCAGCACAAAGCCAGCATTCACAAGGACTGAACTGACTCAACTCAGACCACCCAGCTGATGTGCTCCTGCTCACGTACCTGTAGCACGGGGCTGTTGTCAAAGTTATAGGCACTGGGACGACCCTCCAGCGTTGAGAAGGCCACGTTGCCCCCGGTGAGGGGGGAGATGTCACTGAACTCATCCGTGCAGAGGGCCTGCTGCTCGTCCTCCCCAGTCCGAATAAAGCCCCGATTGACTTTGCGATAGGTGCTCTCGCAGGAGCCGCTGTAATACTGGTAGGGCACCCAGGGGCCATCTTCCCTGGTGCGTTTGTAGATGGCAAAACTCTCCGGCCGACTGGTGTGGAACTTCAGACGCACATAGGTGATGTCAAAGGCCTTTCCTGTGGATGAGAGAAGAAAGATGTGAGACAGACTCAACTCAGAGAGCTGCACTGCAATTCTCTTTGGAAGAAAGATCTCTTCTCGTGCTCGCCAGCAGGATGAACAGCTCCCAGTAGCACCAGACTTCTCTCTTTCAATCCTGTGAACTATGTCTCCCAGCAAAGACAAAGGAACAGAAGGCAGAAGTTGAGGGCAGGCTAAGTAGACAAATAGACCTACAGACTTCTGTACAACCAAACATCTCACATGCTGCAATTCTCTTCTGCAGACATCACCACAGGTGTCCTTACCCCAACAGATTACATGAGAGCTATGAACAGTTTGCATCTAAGGCTATCTCCAAGTTATCCATACCATTTGATAATATTTTTTTCCCAAATACATATATGGGAGGAATGGGATTACCAGAGAGGCTGTAGAGCCTGGATTGTACCTCTAAATGCTCCCTAAACAGACAATATCCCAAGCTTTCTACTTCTCAGGAAGCCTCTCCTCCAGCACTGAAGTACAGAGCACGCCCTCTTCTACTCATCCCCTGGGAAAGATTAAAAAAAAGTTTAAGTTTCCCAGATCATATGATTAAAGTCACCATGACACTTCTGAGATCCAAGTGTAATAATTTACACATTAATCATATTCTCCCTCCCCTAGGAAAAATGTAAACCCACTTCCCTGCCTAACATCTCCTAACAGGTTTGGGGCAATCAGTGGCTCATTCTTCACACATTCTTCTCCGGGGACTGGAGCATTTAACCCCTAACAGGTAAAACAGCTGCCTGGGGGATTCAAACTCCTGAGGGCAAGAGGGCCATAGCACATTTCCTCTGCCATCCCTGCCAGCAGAGGGACATGTTCCCAGGAGAAGACATACAGCTGTGTGCCAGCTGCTCTTGCTCCACCTCAGCGAGCAGACTCTCTACAACCAGGACACCCTGGAGCACGTACAGAACTTGCTAAAACATGAGGTTTGCATGGCACAAAACCTTGGGTGTTTAGTCCTTGCCAAGCTCTTTCATGCTCCCACCACCTCCAAAAAAAAGGGAAAAAAAAAAATCACTGCTTTCCTCAGAGCCTGCAGCCATCATTGGTCCCTTGCTTGACTGAAAGAAAAGCTGCTAGAAGAGTTTCAGCCATCTGAGAAACAGGTTTTTTCTGCTTATAGAAGTCACATGGATTTAACCTCAACTTGTACAATCTATTAACTCCAGCATGTTAATTTTTAACACGAGGCTTTGCACCTGCTGCAGAGTGGCTCTCTTCTCAAGTTAGAGCAGACCAGATGGCACCAGGTAACAAGAACAGCGTGGCTCTCAAAGTGCACACAAAACCCGACGGCAATGAATCAGGTCATGAACCACAGCTCTCACTCTTGGGCTGCCCACTGGTTAAACTGGGACCAGCATGCATGAGACATCACATCCAGAGCCCAGCCAGAGCAGGGGAGCAACCTCTGTCCTTCCAGGCTGCTAGAAACACCAGAAGTAGCAGGAAAAGCATGGCAAAGGGGCTAGAAATCAGCATATCAGAAAAATAATGAAGTAAAAATCAAGACATAAAGCACCCAAAAAACCTAAAGCAATTTCCATGTCCTAAATAAAGAACAATCTTGTGTTGAAAGCCAACAGCCCAACCTGCCAAGGAGTATTATCTGTGCATGACATGCAAGGCCACTGAAGTATCATGCAGATACACCCCTCCCAATGCTTCCCACAAAATACCCTTTCCTATTTATATCGTGTGAGATGTTACAGATGACCTAAGTGCAAGACTGGAAGCCAGATGTTTAGTCTTTACTGAAGTAGTGGTCAGGATTTGGACTAGGCAACCCAGGGAGGTGGTGGAGTCACCATCCCTGGAGGTGTTCAAGAAATATATGGGGATGGCACTTAAGGATGTGGTTTAATGGCCATGATGGTGTTGGATTGATGGTTGGACTCAATGATCTTAGAGGCAGTTTCCAAATGAAGTGATTCTCTAACAATTCTATGATAACCTGTCTCTTGCTCAGTAGTAACATGCCATTGGCTTGGAGCCAAGATCTTCTTACATGCAGAAGACAAGTGGAAGCAATCACACCATTAATGCCAAACTGTTTCCTTAAGAGCTAGAATATCTAAAGGACCAACACCTAACAGTATAATGCAGCTTCAGTACACCCTCCCCCTTGCCATCAACACAAGAAAAGAATCCTGCTTCCATTTGTTTGTTAGTATTTTTCTTTTGAATCTCAATGTAAGGCAAGAAGAAACATCACATGTACAAATCAGAACCTCCCAGGTTTCCCATTTCTCCTGCCACACAGTCTCCTCTCAAGGACAGAGCTCCTCACTGAAGGCAAAGTATGCTTCAAAGGCGAAAAGTTCCTTCAGGAACTCAAGGTGAGCACACCAGACACAAACCAATAGACCAGGTGTGCACAAGTATCTTTTTCAGGCCCGTGGTAAACAAACCCAAGGGCCTCGAGCAGTCTGGTCTATTAGGAGGTGTCCCTGCCCATGGCAGGGAGTTGGAACTAGATGACCTTTAAGGACCCTTACAATCCATACCATTCTATGATATCCTCCCCATCCGTC
The DNA here is from genome assembly GCF_014839835.1 of Dryobates pubescens. Taxonomy (NCBI): domain Eukaryota; kingdom Metazoa; phylum Chordata; class Aves; order Piciformes; family Picidae; genus Dryobates; species Dryobates pubescens. The sequence continues at coordinate 13,251,600 of NC_071622.1, read as the reverse complement.
TTTTCCAGATAAAGGCAAGGAGCCCTGGAAGCAAATGACTCATTTTTTGGTAAGAAAAACCCTAACAACCATATTGACTTGCAACTTGCCTGCCTGAGAACTTCACCAACTTCACCCTTGGATAGGCAGCAACTGAAAAACCTGCTAAAATTGTTTTGTCACTAATAAAACTGTCATCAGCATAATGAGACAGTTTTCTTTGAGCTGTGTGCTGAAACAAAGCAAAATGTGAGGCTGAAAGTCTGCCCTGGTGGGATTTCTTTAGGCAATTTTCATGACAAATGAGAACAGTGAAGGCATCAGGCAAGAGCACCCACTCCATGAGTCAAGAGGGGTGAGGAACTAAGCCAGAGCCAACAGCATGAAGAACATTCAATTAAACGGCGGCAAATGAACTGTCAAGAGTACCCTGCTACTTTGATTGGGAGCAGTTAGCGTTCTACTAGCAATGCATTCCTCTGGCATTGAGGAAAAATCCATTCAAGCTTCACCAAGATGATTTTGGGGAGGAAACACTTTGAAAGAATCCTGGGAATGAAGAGGGGGCCGGGCATGCACTCTCGCTCCACACAAAACCTTCTGCTCTAGCAGAAAGGCCAGGTCACAGCCTGCACGTCCTGAAAAGGAGCTATTCTTCTCCTCTCTACTACAACTGGCTTATGGTCCCTGCTCCCCAGCAGTCTCTTACAGTTTCCTGAAAAAATTCCAGCTCAGCTAAAGGCACAACACGTGCAAACAGCGCTCTGGGCAGCCAAAACATTTTCCACAGAAATCCCTTGTGCTAAATGGCCAGGGCCCTCCCTTTTTCAGCTTGGGTTTTACACAGCAGGCAAGAGGAAATGCATTCAAAACCCACCAGACCCAACAACCTGGGTGAAAAAGACATTTATTTCAGCTGGCAGAGTAAGTACTTGAGAAATCCTGATAATAGCATTAAAGAGGAATGCAGTTAATGCACAGAGAGGCTGTGTGCTCCCCACGTATCAGCTTGTCCTGGGTAAATACTGCTAGGACAATGGAGTTTACCCAAGACCAGCTGACACAGGGTTGAAATGTGTTTCCCCACTGTTCATACCCAACCTAAAAGCTGTGCTTAGCAGCCTAGCAGCTCACAGGGCTCTTCAAGATTGCAAAGCCTTTTTCTTAACAAAGATAATCTGCCCAGGTTGCTTTCAAGTTTTGCAGGGCCAAATAAACATCTCCTGCTACACTGTGAGAAACGGCAGCAGCAATAACCAGGTGAAAGGCAGCTGGGAACATTTCACTGGGAAGACAAAAAGGCATTGTTCCCCTGTTCCTAGAAACTGCTAATTATTTTGATCTCAGTTTGGCTTAGAAGTGTCTGATAGTGTCAAGTATCAGATAACATTTCCCTCTGTGTACTGAGCAGTGGCAGGTCTGCTCTGCAGGAAGAACTGCAGAGGTCTACTATAAAAGTTCTGTAGTACAAAGACAGTGTGCAGCAATTAGCAACCATGAGCTCAGCACTTGGGCAGTGCAACCTGACACATCTTAGAATCATAGATTTGTTTCAGTTGGAAAAGACCTCCAAGATCAGAGTCCAACCATCATCCCATCACCACCATGACCATTAAGCCATGTCACAAAGGACCATGTCCAGACATTTCTTGAACACCTCCAGGGAGGATGACTCTATCACCTTCCTGGGCAGCCTGGTCAAATGCCTGACCACTCTTTACTGAAAAAGAAATTTTTCCTAATGTCCAAACTAAACCTCCCCTGGCACAGTAAGAGGTCATTTCCTCTCTTCTGTCACCTGATACAAGGGAGAGGAGACCAACCCCCCACCCTCGCTCCAACCTCCTTTCAAGGAAGCTGTAGAGAGCAATGCAGTCTCCCCTCAAGCCTCCTTTTCTCTAGATTAAACAACCCCAGGTCCCTCAGCTGCTCCTCACAAGACCTGTTCTCCAGACCCTTAACCAGCTTTGTTGCCCTTATCTCTCTGTTGCCTCCATAGGTAACTTATTCAGAGATCGAGGGAAGCCACTACTACACAATCTCAACTGTTATTCTCCACAGATCGCTGTTACTAAAACATCAAGGTGCTTTTCCTGAGGCACGAAGCTGTCCAGCAGCAAGTGAGGAAGTGACAGAATACCCAGCTTGTTTTGGTAAGTCAGGGATGTAGGAAACCCCACATGGTACCTTTCTTTAAAGTAGGCAAACACATGTCTGAGCCTTCCAGACAGCACTGCAATTACAGATTGAACCAAGGGGCAAATCTGGGTGCCTGCAGAGGCAGCAGCCTGGAAACATTCAGCATTGTTGTACAGGGGATGCTCCCCCCAACAACCCTCTCACAATATTGGGCTGACCACAGCTACCAGATGTCACCAGCAATTAAAGCCCTTCCTTAGCAGGCTGATCACTCACTCCAGGATCTCAGGGTCCCCCAGGAAATGCCACACACTCAAAACCATAAAGATATGCTGGAAAAATGTAAGCAAATGCTATTTAGATCTTCAGAAACTCCTCCCTTTCCCTCCAAGTAAGGAATATTTCCCCTACACACAAAAGCCCTCCTTGTATTCAGACCCCTGAGAAGGAATGGCTAATTTACATCAGGAAAAGGTCCCGCCAGCTGGCACGCCAACCAGAAGCACTGGATTGTGAGCAGATGCCTGGAAGAGATAAGCCCAGAGACACTTGCTGCTTCCATTATGTGAAGCAAATATGTCCTTGTGGCCAACAGGGCCAATGGTGTCCTGGGGTCCATCAAGGGAAGTGTGTCCAGCAGGTCTAGGGAGGGTCTCCTCCTCCTCTGCTCTGCCCTGGTGAGACCACACCTGCAATACTGTGTCCAGTTTGGGGCTCCCCAGTTCAAGAGAGAGAGATCTGCTGGAGAGAGTCCAATGGACAGTTACAAGGATGATTACGGGACTTGAACATATCTCCTAAGAAAGACTGAGAGACCTGGAGCTGTTAGTCTTGAGAAGGCTGAGAGGGGATCTTATCAACATCTATAAATATCTGAGGTGTATGTGTCAAGATGAAGGTGTCAGGCTCTTTTCAGTAGTAGTAATAGGACAAGGAACAAGAAGTATAAACTAGAGGTTCCACCTCAACATGAGGAGAAACTTCTTTACTGTGAGGGAACAGTACTGGAACAGACTGCCCAGAGAGGCTGTGGAATCTCCTTTGGAGACTTTCAAGATGTATCTGGATGTGTTCCTGTGTGGCCCACCCTAAGTGAACCTGCTTTGGCACAGGGATTGGACTCACTCTCCAGAAGTCCCTTTCCAACTCCTAACATTCTGTGATTCTGTGATTACTGGTCCACTCACATTCCCTGCAAGAAGATGATATTGGGCAAAGAACCAAACCTTTGCAAGTCATGAAATGGTTAAACTTTGTTCTTACTTGACAGGTTTCCCCACCATTCCCACGAAGAAAGGCCAGCTTTCCCAGTTCACTAGGCTAGAATGTGCCCCATGCCATTCCTCTATCTTGTCCTTAACTCACACCTCAACTCTGGCCCTTCTTGAACCATCAACTCTCCCCACCACCTAGCACAATAATGCTGGACCAGCTACAAGCAGACAGACCAACTTTGCTGCTTCAAGACACTCATCTGCTACTCTCTGACAAATTAAAGAGCTGCTGGTGACAGCATGAGGCAGCTTCTCCCACTCTTACATTACCACCACGTGCAAATGGTAGCACAGATACTAGAATCTCACAAGAGCAGTGAATTGCAAAGGATGGAAACACTGATATCAACGGACAGCAGCAAGTTCACAGGATCTTGCTTAAGACTGATCAGCTTCTTCAGCCAGCCAAGCACTCCAAGTCTTCAGCTACTCTCATATTTAGTTCAGCCTCCTATGTTAGAACCCCTCCTAAAGGCTTCCCTCTTGGAGCACAGACACTGCAGGTAAGAGAGGAATATTTAAGGATAATTGAGTTATCCCATCCTGAGGAGCTGGACAAGATTGTACAGCATGCAGATGGGCAACAAAGCAGGACAGTGCTTCTAAGGAGAGAAAGAGAGAAACATCCTGAGCAACTTGCTCTTTTGGAATGAAAATTCCTGTTAAACAACAACAGCCCAACACCTGCAAGACACATAAGCAGCAAGTTATGTCGCTTGCATCACACACGCGTGAAAAAGCCAAACTTGTGACAGAAAGCAAGAAATCATTGTAGTTCCAGAGCAAAATGTCCTTACAGCTACACCCTAGCCTTTCTGGGAAAAATTGTGGAGGAGGAGGAAGTTGAAAGCATGAGTATTGCACAAGCAAATGGAATATCCAGCATCTGAAGAATGAAAATGAAGGATTTCCACTGTCTGATGATCTTCACTGGGGAAATAGCTCCACAGAGGAGCATGGATGACAGCTCTTAAATGCTGAGTAGTGGCCAATAGGGGAACACAACCTAGCAATAAGAAAGCTTAGGTTTATTTTCTTGTCTTCACCTAAAGAGCTTGGAGATTTACACACGTACCTCATGAATGAGAAATGCCTGAATGACCCCATCACAATCCACGTTTCACCAAGCCACAGTTTTTGGCACACAGAGCTCCACCACAGAGGGGCACCTGGGTTTTAAGAAAGCCCAGAGATATAAACATGGGTTGCTTTTTCTGGGCTCCTGTACTAAGACAGGGAAGGAGGAAGGAAACGAGTTTGGGACACGGGGGGAAATGAGCACGGCCTTGAGTGAGCTGGAATGAAGGCGAACTCCCACCACCCCATTAGATCATACATTCTTCCAGCACTCCCAAACAAAGGCACCATTGACTCGCGCGCGTGGGCGGCTCTGGACAGCAAAAGGCTGCCCAGTAAATTACAGCATGATAACCCAACATTGATAAGTCATCGAGGCTGCTTGTTCTACTCATGTTTCCGAAGAGGGGGGAGGAGGAGGAGAAACTCATTTTCCCCCTTCATGGGCTGAAGGCAGCCTGCTAAGAGATGCTGTTTTTTCATTTGCTTGCCCCTAAATCGGTGTAAAAGTCAGAAAACACCACCCAATAATTCAGTCCAGCTTGATGCCTTATTTGTACAGCTTGGATGCAAAGATGTTAAATCCCTTTCCCAAAACAGCCAGCTGTGTTTACTCACCAGGGACTGGAAAGATCCCATATACAACACAGAAGTCCTATCTGCACAGGAAGCCTCAAAGTCCTTTTTCAGCACAAATGAGAAAAGCACGCTTTAAAAAGGCACTTCACACTTGGCGAGTGCCGCCAGATCATGGATGATCAAGGACACTACAGGCCCTTTTGAGGAGGGCTCCATTGCATTTCTGGATTGCAGAGCTCCCTCCTGCCACCAGTGTCGGCACCAAGGTGAATGGGATCCGGGTTACGACAGATCAGGATCCTTGGAAAGTTCATCTGCTTGTACTGAATGCCCAGATGTTCCATGGCCTGTACACAATAGGTACAGGTGAAACTAAGATACTCCTCCAACTGAAGGACTACAGAAAGGTGGGAGTTTACTCTCCCAAAAGTGGGGGTCTACCCAGGAAATAAAAGAATTTAAGAGTATTGATCTGAAGAGTCTAGTTTTTCCAGAAAAAGCAAAAGAAGCTATCTTTGCCTTTTATTACCAGCAGAAGAATGCAGAGCAATTACCAAGAAATCACTGTTTCACAAAACCTCTGCAGGTAGGGGTTGGAAGGGACCTCTGAAGATATCTAGCCCAACCCCCCTGCTAAAGCAGGGTCACCCACAGAAGGTTGCCAGTGATCACAATATCCAGGTGGGTTTGGAATCTCTCCAGAGAAGGAGACTCCTCAACCTCTCTCTGCAACTTGCTCCAGGGCTCCAAAACCCCCACAGCAAAGAAGTTCTTCCTGTTCAGAAGGAACCTCCTGGGTTTCAGTTTGTGCCCACTGTCCTTGTCCTGTCAGTGAGAATCACTGAAAATTGCCTAGCTCCATCCTCTTGTCCCCCACCCCTTAGTTGTTGATCAGATCCCCTCTTAGGCAGCTCTTCTCCAGGCTAAACAGTCGCAGCTCTCTCAACCTTTCCTCCTCATGTAGATGCTCCAGGCCCTTCAGCATCTTTGTAGCCTCTGCTGGACTCTCTCCAGTAGTGCTCTATCTCTCCTGAACTGGAATCACAACAAAGCAGCCTTCACCATTTTCAAATCATTCTTAGAGCATTCAACCGAAAGTGACAACACAATGAGCAAGTTGAGTTACATTTTAATTTCCCCTCAGATATTTTGAGAGTATCAGGTGTAGGAAGGAGTATTCCTGATGTTCAGCTCCAACTATATCTAGTCAGAGGTGAAGATTAGGAGATGGAATTATAGAATTGTTTTGATTGGAGAAGACCTTTAACATCATTGAGTCCAATCATACTCTAACTGTACCAAGGCTGGTGCTAAACCATGTTCCTCAGCACCACATCTCCTCAGCTTTTAAATACCTCCACGAGGGGGATTCAATGACCTTCCTGGGGAGTAAGTTCCAGTGTTTGAGTACCCTTTCAGTGAAGAAGTTTCTTCTAATGTCCAACCTAAACCTCCTCTGGTGCAACATCAGGCTATTTCCTCTTGTCCTATGACTTACTACTAAGAAGAGAGCCACCCCGACCTGGCTCCAGCCTCCTTTCAGGGAGTTTTAGAAAGCCAGAAGGTCTCCCCTCAGCCTCTTTTCCTCTAGGAGAATGACTAGGAAAAAAGACTAAACCTTCTTTTCAGCCTCTCAAAAAGTTTTAACAGCTAAACAACAGCAGGTTTAGATACCACATTGGGCCAAGTGGTAAACACATGACTTCTTGTGAAAGAAAGCAAGTTTGCTAGCCTGTAGCGCAGTAACCTTGCCAACAAATTTAACATCAGGTAATCTAGTGAGGATTACAAACCCATTTATGTAAAGGACAATTAGATCTTACTAACTTGTGATCAAAAGGGGGGGGGGGGGGAGGGAAGGAAAAAAGATAAACAGCATTGTGCCAACGTGGTAGTTAGAGTAGGAGTGCTAACAGGCTTTCCTTAAGTCTGTTTTCCTTCTGCATGGCCTCCCAGGAGCCTCACCCTCTAACTCAATACTCTTTCCCTTGCTCTTAGGACATGTTCTTTCAGCCAGCACATTTCAAGCATACAAAGAGCAATGAGGTGTCCCCTCAGACTCCTTTTCTCCATACTGAACAACCCCAGTTCCCTCAGCAGTCCCTCTTCAGACTTCTTTGCCAGACCCTTCACCAGCTTCATTGCTCTTCTCTGGATACTCTCCAGCAACTCAGTATCTTTGTTGCAGTGAGGGGCCCAAAACTGAACTCTGTGTTTGAGTAAACAAGATGCTTCAGTTGAAGTTCAGCAAATCCAAAGGACCAGAGTCATCCTGGCCAAACGCAGCCTGAAAGCAATTTTGGATGGTGTCTGTGTGCATGGGTGAGAAGCTAAGACACCCTTCACTCCAGCCCCAGCACTCCTGGAGGGGAGTCTCAAGAGCTCACACCAGAGCATTGCCTCTCCTCATAGTTCAATGGCTCCATCCCTCATGATCACCCACGAGTTTCTGTGAAATGCTATTTTGACACCTTTCCCCTGCCTGTTGAAAGGCAGCACTTGTCCTACTCACCCTCTTCCCTTTCCCTGCTCACCCTCCTTCTCCTCCACATATGCTCATAGCCCACAATGGCTCCAATGCCTGGCTTGGCTCCTATCTGAATATCAAAAACACACAGCCTGTGTTGTTGAGCCTAATTAAGAGCAAATTAAGTGACAGGACTCTGCACCAGCATTCTGAGCAGTGACTGCTTCAAGGAGCTCTGGGAGCAAGGCAATCTTCCAGACTGGCTCCCACACTGCTGGCTCTACAGCCACAGAGAGGCCAGAAACGTTCCTGACACAAAACACTGAATTCTCTGGAATTTTGATGGTTTAATCTCCCTCCTGCCCCTGTCCTTCCACCTCCCACTCACCAGCCACAGCTCTTTTTTCAGACACAGGCCCTAATGAACACGGCGGCTATTTGGAAGCAATCCTGTTGCTATTAGCATCCATCACCTGGCCCCGGTGCAGACAGAACAGCTTTCTTTTCTCAAGGATTTAAGGAGTTTCACATTCCTCAGTAAACATTTAAGAAAACTGACTTCCAGCACATCTGAAGCCCAGCGTTTCATGTTGCACAGCTCCTTTCCCCCCTGAGGAATCTCCTGCTCCTCCTGACTGACCGCTGCTAAGGATTTTAAGTAGCAGTCTGAGTGCCTCCATGCTATCTTTTAATGCATTTTCAGTCGATTACAGGCTTATGGAGCAACTGCCATTATTTATGAAGCACAAATTGCAACAATATCCATATGGACCATTTTCAGCCACCCACCCACACAACGGCTTTACTTTCTCAGCCTATTAAGCCAGGGAAGGAATTGGGATAAACAGACTTGACAAATCCATTGCTGGAGCGAGGCCACTTCCAAAACAAAGCTTGCCACTGAGTTATGTTTCAAATATGCTTTGGAAAGCCAGAAGCAAAGCTCTTCCAAATGCTTCTTGAGGCAGAGTGGGAATTGCACTCTGGAGTCACAAGTAACTGCTAGCATGTGCCTTCAGCTCTGCCTCTGGAGAGCAAACTGCACAAATTGCAAATGCTCATGCAAGTTACAAAGGTGTATTAAACACATGACTCAGCAAGTTCATGTTCATCTATGTGCTCTGGCTGGAGATACACAAAGGACAGTAGTGAGGCTGCTGTTGGTCCCTTCTTCCAAGTAAGTGGCAATATGACAAGAGGAAACGGGCTTAAGTTGTGCCAGGGGAGGTTTAGGCTGGAGACTAGGAAAAATTTCTTTCCTGAAAAAGTGGTCAGGCATTGGACCAGGATGGCCAGGGAGCTGCGGGAGTCACTGGCCCTGGAGGTGTTCGAGAGGTGTGCAGACGTGGAACTTCAGGACATAGTTTAGTGGTCGTGTTAGGTGGTTGGACTTGATCTTAAAGGCCTTTTCCAACCCTAATCATGCCATGAACTACTAAACCCTGTGACTATTCCTCCTTAGAAGAAAATACACATACTCAAGAAGTTACCATGGCTCAGCATGACCAGTTTCTTACAGAAGCAACTCTGTAAGATTACTTTGGAACACCACAGAGTATGAAGCATGAAAGTGGATGCTCTCTGCTGACCTTTCAAAGACAATATTCACTCCAGGCTTCTCAAAACTTCCAGCTGCAAAATCTGTAGTACGTGGCTTAATTCACAGACTAAAACTGAGCCAAATCTGCTTTTCATCAGGCTCCAAAACACCTCAATGTATCCATGCCAAACCTAGATTTGGAAAGTTTTCTGTAGATCTAAACTCCTTCCACTTAGGTGGCCTTTGGCTGCCCATCCAGGAGCAGAGAAATTCTGAGAAAGCCAAAAAAAAGAAAAGGAAGAACTGTAAAGGAAGAACTGAAAAGAAGGTACCAACATATAGCTACATAGCTCCTGAAATGGGACAGAACAGCAACTGGGATACCACTGAGACAGTGTGAACAAGTCTCTCACCAAAGCACGTTCTCTTCCAGCAGCTCCAGCACAAATAACAACAAAAAATACTAACATGTTTAGAAGATGTTCCACAGAGACTTTAATTTGTGGAGATTATCTGCTGGTCTTGAAATATGGGCCACAGAGTATGACAAAGTCAGTGCCTGGTTCCCAGTAGCAGGAATGCAACTGAACCCTGGGTGTGTAATTCATGCACCTTCAGGCAGCAGAGAAGCCAGGCAGTTGTGCTGTGAGAAACAGACTGGGTCTGATGGAAAAGGGAACAAAAAAAAGGCAAAGCAATACATTTTATTCCCAGATGGTCAGAGATCATGGTGCTCAAAAACTCAGCTATGCATTTAAGTAACAAACATGTGGATTAGGAACAGCTGCAGAAACACAGAGCACAGACGAGACAAAGCAATGGGAAACCCACATGCTCTTCCAGAAGTAGGTTCAGCCGCCTCTGGACTGCTGCAGAGGACATTTCCAGTGAGGTAATTACAGAAGAGCACCCTTGTGAGCAACCTTCTAGCAACCATCTAAGAAACATCTTGCACATCAGAAGACAAATCTACCCCCAAGCTCCACGTCTAGAGGCATGTGCTATGATGACCCCTGTCACACACAGGTTCTCTGACAGGATGTGAACAGCTCAAGATTCCCTTAGGTAGCAGCACTGCCTAAAAAAGGGTGATTGCACAGAAAATTGGCACTGAATGCCAAACAACGAGTCTTCCTTTGGGCATGCTACACTGCTGTGAAGCCTACATGAATTCTACCAGAAGGGGCTTTTCTCAGGAGATAAGTTAGTAGAAATTCTGAGTAGTGCTGCTAAGGCAGTGGCACTCCTTCAAAAATCTTAAATACCTATCTGACAAAAGGGCCTTTTGTGAAGTTAAAAGACAACTCTCCCAACTCAATTAGTAGCATAAACTACCACACATTAAAACTTCAAGTAATTTGTTCACCATCAGTGTAGCAGCCTATGAAGCAGAAGTCAAAATACTTCTTCCTCCCTCTGCCTTCAGGGTCCCCAGCTTTCTGATCAGCCCCTTAAAATACTGAAAAGTGAGCAGAAGGTCTCCCTGCAGCCTTGTCCAGGCTGAATGACTCTAGTCTAGCCTCACAGCAGAGGGTTTTCCGCCCTTCCATCATTGCTGTGACCTCTTCTGGCCCCACTCCAGCAGTCCTTCTTGTGCTGAAGTCAAACCTAGCATCTGTCCACAGTAAGGAAACACTGTAAACGTGCAGAAGCATTGAGGAAGACCTTCATTCATCAGAAACACAGGTAAAGCAACAGTACCTTCTAACTTCAAACCCACACACCCCTCACACAAAATTTAGTGAAAAACCTTGTTTTACTTGGTTTTAGTTTGAAAATAAGAGTTGCTGAAGAACAAAAGCTCACCAAGGATTTCAATGTTAGCCTGAAACACAAGGTGTTTCCTTACCACATAGCAGCAGATAAGCACAAGACAGGCAGAAAGACAACATCTGTTGATATCTGCTTGGGTGAACGGAGACATTTAAAGCCACTTCACTCAGAATCCTATACAATACTTGATACTGCTAAGACAGGCATGGTGGCACAGAGGAAGCCCTGCGAGTAGAGAAATTAACAATGTATGTCTTCCTATATGCAAGCCTCTTGGAGGAATTTTGGAAGGGAAGTCTTGCATCTTCTGAACTCCTTGACAGGGATGCCTTCAGAGATGCATGTTTGAAACTTGCTTCCCACTTTGGTCAACCTTTTTCGTGATGCTAACAACAACTGTCATGAATGTGGAGAGTTTCCTCCTTCTACCCACTCAAGCATAAGAGCAGTAAAGGGTTCGGAACTATGTGGGACATGACAGGGCACAGGCTACATTCTTAGGCAAGTTCTGCTTCCATAGGACAATGCATTCCAGTAAGAGAAACACAACTGCCTCTTGTTTGCAAAAAGGGAATGAACAGCCAGGCCTTCCTGAGTCACAGTGAAGAATTCCATGAGCCTCTCATGACACTGCCAGAAAAAGAAGCTTTAACATACAAAGTTAGTGGAGCAGTACCAGACAGAACAGCCTCCCTCTGGATGACCAAATGGATGGGTATGACTTTCTTGGATGTCTCACTCCTCCACAGGCCTGGAGAGCAGATTGAGTAAATGGTTACATCGCCAGATCAAGAAGGAATACCTGAAGTACTTCAAACACAAGGACAAGTTGCACTCACCCAGGTTTCCTTTCTCCAAGGTGTGATCATCTTATATTTTACTCTACATTATTTGGACTATAAACATCTTATTTTATCTGAACAAGTAATTCTAGGAAATACACATTCTCTTTGCTTTGAAGTCAGAAAAAAAAAAAAAAAAGTAATTTTTAAGCTCTGGTATTTGAAGAGGGCTACAGAAGAGCTGGAGAGGGACTTTTTACAAAGGCATGGAGTGACAGGACCAGGGGTGAGAGTGTTTCACCACCTCATTGTAAGCTCTACAGTGTAGAGCTTAATTTCACATCTGCAAAGTGATGCAAAAAAATAGCACTGCTATAGAAAATAAGGCTCAGGCCATGATTAGAGACACCAGATTTTACACAGATGACAAGAACATTAAATCAATACCAACATTAATGCAATCGTTTCCAGATCACACTGAACTGCTTTTTCAAGCAGTTATTTGAGCTTGTGATCTAATTGACTCTTTGCAAAGCTAAGGACAGCAGTAAAAAGTTAATTTTCAGTTGATTGAAACCTAGAAACACAGACAACTTTTAAGAGGTGCATTAAAAAGTCCAGCTCTGTGCTGCTGATTTCTGAAATACTGTGATGATGGTGGGAAAGACACCGAGACAAGAAGCTGATTGTACTGACAACTTGATAAGGGGGGGGGATCCTGGAATGGCTGATGTTGCTGAGGAGAAGGAAGCAGTTTTCCCTGTACCTGCAGTTTTCCCTGTATTACTGCAGAGCTTACTTTGGATGAGAACTGGGAAAAGGTCCTTCAGCAGTTAAGACGCATTCACGCTTCACCTCCTACATCTCACTTCAGCTGAAAGAGGGCAATTACCTTCCTTCTCTCTGTCCTCCTTTATCTAGACCACTGAGTCCTGAAGATAAGTAAAATGTGAGCAGAAAAAAACCCACTACAGTTTGAGAGATGGTAGCTAAATGTGGACATACCAAAGGAGATTTTACCAAAGGGCACTGCTACAGAAACAGTAGCTTCACTGACCAGTCACTGCTTCATTTACCTCAGGTGGTAGAGTCAACCACCTAACCAGGTCTGGTTACTGGTTAATTTATGTTGTAGAAAGAGAAGGCAGCTAGGCACAGGGGCTTTTTAAGGCCATTCCCATCTCCTAGGAACATGAAGTACATAAACTATTCACCGCTTCATTTACCAAGTGATCAGATAGTAACAGCCTTCAAATTTAAACCACATTGCCTAACATGAGCATATCCTCCCTCAGAGTCACTGGTTGAAGAGTAATCTATTTCCCTGCAGTTCATGGGAAAACAAAGCCAGGCTGTTCCCAGCCTTTTCATGCACATACCAACAAGCTTTGGAAAGAAGAGGAACTTCAGAGGGTAAAGCTGTGAACATGAACATGTAGAAGAAAATCATTGTGCTGGCTAATTGCAGCCCTATAGTACATTGCAATTCAGAAAACACCTTTTTGATAATCAATTCTTCTCGGGACTCAACTCCTCCTCTCCAAATACAGACCTCACAAACATCTCAAAGTCCCTCTGAGACAAACAATTTAACTGCTAAAAACAAACAAACAAACAAAAATGTACTCACTTATTTGCCAAGCAAAGTTTCCCTAAATGCTAGTATCTCAACAGCAAATAAGCATGAAGTTGCACCAAGTATATCTGCATAGGAAAGCCTCCACATAGTGTTTAAATGAGAACAAAACAAAAAGGCAAAAGCAACAAAACAACCAAAACACCAAAGCTCTGGTTATGAAGCCTTCGAGCTTCTAAGGCCTTGACTGGATGCTCAGCACCAGCATGCAGAAAGCATACAGCTCTGCCTTTTCCCACACTGCTTTTAAAACCCCTTAAAAGCAACTAATTCACCCAGTTCCTACTTCTAAGCTTAACAATGAAGAGCTGCAACAGCTTCCTGGATAATCTCTCTATCCTAATGTCCACTGTGAATCTTGAAACATACTCAAACAAAACATCATTCAGGAGAAAAAGAACCACCTTCAGACTTATGTAAAATAGTCACAGCAAAAGCTTGGAATACAAAGCTGTAGACAAAGGGTTGGGTTAATCCTTGGTCTAATCTATTTTTCTGTCTAAATGCAGGGAAAGGTAAAGCCAGGGTATAAAAGATTCTTCAAAGAATCCCTCTTTCTTCGGTGATTCTGTATGTGTGTCATTGTCAACAGCACAGCTACTACTTCATGCTCAATTCCAAACAAAAATTAAACTCCAGGTTTGTTCCCCAAGACATCCCCACACTCTCTACATCACAGAATGGTAGGGGTTGGAAGGAACCTCTCCAAGCCCCGCCGCCAAGGTAGGTTTGCCTGGAGAAAGTCACACAGAAACACATCCAGACGAGTTTTGAATGCCTGCAGAGATAGAAACTCCACCACCTCTGTGGGCATTCTGTTCCAGTGCTCCATTACCCTTTAAAGAAGTTCCTCCTTATGTTTAGCTGGAACTTCTTAACTTCAGGTTTGTGCCCATTACCCCTTGTCCTGTCACTGGGCACCACTGAAAAGAGACTGGCCCCATCCTCCTGACACCCATGCATTTATGAGATCCACCCTCAGTCTTTTCCAGACAAAAAATCCTCAAGTCCCTCAGCCTTTCCTCATAAGAGAGATGTTCCAGTCCCCTCATCATCTTTGTAGCCCTTTGCTGTACCCTCTCCACCAATTCCCTAAGAATTCTTTCCTTCCTCAAGCTGCATAACATCTTCAGTATCACCATTATTCCAAGTAACTTCCCCAATGCTCAGAAGTGAGGGAAAAACATTAACTCTGGCACTATATTTGAAGTCCTCTGGCACTACAACAGACTGGAAGAGAGGTGATCCACTCACACTGGTACCTGCACAGCTTCAGGGATGCTGGGTTAGATTTTTCTTATTACACATTAAGTGTTTATTGTTGTGGAAACTGATCAGATAAACCACTACAGCTGCTCAGTCCTAGAATCACAGAATGATTTGGGTTGGAAGGGGACCTTAAAGATCATCTAGTCCCAACTCCCCCTGTCATGAACAGGGATATCTTTCATTAGACCAGGGTGCTCAAAGCCCTGTTCAACCTGGTCTTGAACACTTCCAGAGATGGAGCATCCACAAGTTCTCTGGACAACCTGTACAGTGTCTCACTACCCTCAAAGTGAAGAGTTTGTTCCTTGCATCTAATCTCTATCTTCCCTCTTTCAGTTTGAAAAGACAGTCACCATTCTCTCTCACACAAAGGAAAAACACTAAAAAAAAAGAACAAACACATTAATAAAATTCAGGTCTACAGCACATCTAAAGGCAGAAGCACAGAGTGTCCTGCATCCAGCTGAGCGTGCAGGCCTGGGGAAGGGCCGTGCTCCATGAGCAGGACTGCCAAAACCACACAAACCAGATACACCACATCTGCTCCACTGGATCGCTGAGCGCCTGGACAGCACCACCGAGCACAAACTGTCCTAACAGTGTTGTTTTGCCTCCTGTTTACCCCTTAAAACTCACAGCTGCACTGGGAAGCCTCTTCTCCTCATCACAGAAGCCCCACTGGGCCACAAGTTGCAGAACAGCACGTAGAGCAAGTCCAGCTCCTCCACCCCCAGGCATTTGATGCCCACGCAGAGGAGTTCCAAATCAATGGCTGACTCCACCCCACTGAGCTCCGAGGTCCAAAGCTTCCCACGCCAGGGTCCAGGATCCATCCTGGCAGCAAGGGACTACATTTCACAGGCCAACCGTCAAGTGCAATGAATAAAAGCACACCTGTGCTTCAAAAGAGGTCTCTGGGGATTAAATGAAACAGATGTCAGCAGGAAGGACATGCCCCATCCCTCTTCTGCCCACGAGAAGCACCTGCTGTTTCTCTCTGCCTCTTGCTCTAGTTTGCAGGTTTTTGCCAAATATGCAGAGAGCTGCAGCCCTCTCAAGCTGCAGAGGAGGGACGAGGAAACAGCCAGCACTTTAGAAAAAGTAGGCTTCAGGCTTGCACATTCCTGAGATGAGTAGCAGAATGATCAAGAGAAATTTCTATCCCTGCCCACAATATTAATGGGCAACTTCTTTGATGGAGAAGAATTTCCATGGGGTAATGAAGCTGACCTTCTCCCTCCTCGAAAAAAGAATTCATAAATGGAAGATTTTTGTATTTGTTTCAATGCTTAAAATTTATTACAGCATTATCCAACTCAGAAATCAACCCAAAGTGCTTTAACTGTTGAAGCTCTGCTGACTTTACGCTAACAATCTACAGCAGTGGTCCATGTCGAATGAGAAGATTTTTGCACCAGGTGCTCTTGCTGAATAGAATAGACTAGACCAGGTTGGAATGCTACTAGAACCAAATAATGCTACTAGAGCCAAATAATCTCAGCAGTGGTGCCACAGCAATACCAAATTTCATTACAATATTCCCCAAACCATCCTGCAGCAACAGTGTCTACACTACAGCAAAGGATGCTGTTTACTACACCAGCTTTTCCATCTCAAACCTTTTATCTCCAAATGTTTCCCTCCTGTCCTCCAAGTTCTTGAAGTTTAACCCGTGCTGTCAAGCCCTCCTCATTACTCCAGTAACTGCTTAAACTTCATTGTCAATTCCAACCAGCAGAGAGGTCTTGAGAATCACTGAATTCATACAAGGTCTGTCATTGGGGATTAACTAGAAATAGGATTCCTAAGGAAGAGAGACCATTTGACATACCTGTTCTCACTCAATTGTATCTTCCATTACTAAAAGGTACTAAGATGGAATTAGTCCCACCAGTCAGTGGAGATGCTCCCAGTAATACATGGCTGTTAACCACACAGTTAATTCAGACCTCACTGTAAGTGAACAGTTCAAGTGTTTCCCTTCCAGCATGACTGCATACTAAATGCATCCCTGGGGTTTTTATCTGCTAAAGGTCCTGCTGGATAACCTCATCTTCTGCAGCCTTTTGAAATTCCTCACTAACCACATAACCAATTTCATTACTTTAATTTCAGTGGCTGTGTCATCTGAAAACATTACCTCTTCACTTTTTAAAGAGATTAAAAACCACAGGTGCCAACAGAGGCTCTTCAGAAATCCTGTTTCCAAGCTCTGATGAAAACTGACTGCACTTGTTCCCCTCTCTCCCCGCTAAGCAAATCCTGGAGTGTAACAGCTTTCCAAGCCTACACCATATTCTAGCAGGTGCTCTCATAATTTTATGTTTTTTAATACTAGGCATGCACCTCAGATGACAACTTTCTTGCTTCTTTCACTGCAAAGAGGCAAGTTGAGTTTAGAAGCATCACTGCATCAATGTGCCCTATAATCTACTCCTAGTTCAAGATGGCCATGAGCCTCTTACCTCCCCCCTACCCAGAAAACCTGCAGATCACCAAAACTCCCTTGGCTGTAGATGAAGAACATGAACGGGGCTTTTCTTCTTCCATTTTGAAAGACCCTAAGAACACTGGAACAACAATTTCAGAGGCTCAAAACACCTATGAGTAGCTCAACCACCTCACAAACTAAGCTCCCGTGCTAAAACTTTGCCCTTACTTGGAGGTAATGCTGCTGCTTTCTCTGGACCACAGCTGTCCTGGGATGGGTGACTCCATCCAAACCCTGTTAAGTTTATCAGGAGAAACAGTGTCCTCCTTTGGCATCATTGGAATCCAGCAGAATTAACTACTTGAAACTCAGCAGTGAGGACCAGAAAATAGGTTTTACGTCACTTGCTCAAACTAAACAATCATCAAAGTGATCTAACATCATGCTCAGTGGGGCTCCTCTCAAAGTTTCCTGTGCAGAAGTGGTAGAAACCCACTTAACTGATAACATCAATACCAAGATTTCACTGTTCCCATCTATAACCAAAAGATCAATAAAAACAAGGATGCTGCCCTGGAAAGGCAGACTATCACATGGTGAGCCCCCCCCAGCCCCAGATGTTGGAAAGCAGATGAAAACACAAAGAGTTCATTCCCACCCCAACACAGCAGCTCAGTTTGTTCCAAGCTCCTACAAAGCATATGGAATTTTAAGATTCCCAGTCCAGCAGAAATGGTAGGAAGGGCTGCCATACCAGCTCAGGGTGATGCTCCAGAAGACCTGGACCCAAGCAAATACATGAAGCAACCCAGACCTGAGCTTCTTCCTGCACTCCTCCTCTTCTGCCTGGAGGCTAGGAGCACATTTTGTAAGACACTGTTCCCAGACACATCAAGCAGAGCAGATCAAGCACAAGTTTCTATGTATTTACACATTCTGTTTACAGAAGGCTCTGGAATTAATAAGAATGGAATCATTTCATCTGTCTGCAGGGGGTGGAAACAGAGGAGGAAACACTGCAAATTCAGAAATAAGCACCATCTGTTCCTCCTGGCAGCCCCTGCACCCTTCCAGCTCAGATGAGCTCTTTGAAACAGGCTTCAGTGGTGGAGAGGAAAGTTGCCTTCTGCAGCCCCCTCACCTTCACACATGCACAAGCCAGCAGCTTCCACCCAAGAAGCCCTGGCCATGAAAGTGCCATACAAACCCTGTCTGCAAAGGACAAGGGACAGAATCATAGAACTGGTTTGGTTGCAAATGACCTTTAAGATGATTTGAGTTCAACTATTACCTAATTCTACTAAGACTGGTGCTAAACCACATCCCACATCTACACAGCTTTTAAATCTCTCCAGGAATTCTACCACTGCTCTGGGCAGCCTGTTCCAGGGCTTGACAACACTTTTGGGGAACACATTTGCTCCTTATGTCCAACCCAAATCTCACATGATGCAACCTGAGGCTGTTTTCTCTTGTCCTGTCACTAAGAGCCTTGAACAGGCTGCCCAGGGCAGTGGCGGAGTCCCCATCCCCAGAGGGACTTCAAAGCCGGGTAGATGTGGTTCTGAGGGACATGTTTTAAATGCTGGGTTAACATTAGACTCACTCTTAAAGGTCTCTTTCAAACTATTCTATGATTCTGTCGAATCTATCAGTCTTCAGGTTATTGATGTAGAGTAGAATACAAATAACCAGGTTGGAAAAGACCTTCGAGATCACCGAGTCCAACCTATCACCCAACACTATCTAATCAACAAAACCATTTCACCTCATCCAGTCTCTTTTTAAACACCTCCAGGGATGGTGACTCCACCACCTCCCTGGGCAGCACATTCCAATGGCCAATCACTCTTTCTGTGAAGAACAACTTCCTCACATCCAGCCTAAACCTCCCCTGGCACAGTTTGAGACTGTGTCCTATTGTTCTGGTGCTGGTTGCCTGGGGGAAGAGACCAACCCCAACCTGGCTACAACCTCCCTTCAGGTAGCTGTAGACAGCAATAAGGTCACCCCTGAGTCTCCTCTTCTCCAGGCTAAGCAACCCCAGCTCCCTCAGCCTCTCCTCGTAGGGCTTGTGAAGCTGCATCTACCCAGTGGTGCAGTAGGGAATAAGACTACAAAAGGACATGCCAATTTCTATACACACACACACCCCCAGGTGCCTGGCACATGTGGGTAACCTCTCCAGCCTACTTTTCTTGAGGGTTAATTCTACTACAATTTCTGCTGTACAACATTGTGGCAAAACCCAAAAATCAGAGATCAACCTGCTACTAGCAATAGTAAAACAAACACACACACCCCCAAAAAAACAGCCCAGGGAAGATATGGCAGGGAAAGGGCTTTACAATGGTCTGAAGGGGCAATCTCATTTGAGAGTTTGTTCCTACCTACCTTCTTTTACATTCAACCCTTTTAAAATGTCAAAGCTCTACAGACCAACTTGGACTTAAGGCTTTTTTGGTACCACTGTACAACTCAGGGCCTTTCCAAGCCCTGGGGCAGGATGCAATAGCTGTTGCATCACACTAACCCACAAGACAGGTCAACTCTACACATTCTTAATACTGAGTGATGTGAAACTCATCTTGCATGTCAGTTCCCACCAGGAATCAGAAGCATTTCCTTGCTCTAGGGTCCAAACAGCAGTGGCATCTTTCTCTCAGATGTTGGTTTTGGTAACCAAAAGAAAGGTGCAGTGAGTAACTGCATCACTGCAGGCAGAAACAGTATGAGCTGGACTTTGAAGTTTTCAAAACCAGACTGGGCAAGGCCCAGACTAAACTGATCTGAATTCCACACCAATCATGCTCCAAGCAGGATTTTGGACTACAGGACCTTCTGAGGTCCCTTTCATCCTACTGAATGGGATGAAGGTCCAGACTGCAGACAAACTTAGACGTGCCTGACCTCCCGTAACAGTCAATGGTGCCCCAGTCAAAGCAGTCAAGAGACTTTGGAGAGCAATCAATCACAGTACTGCAGACACCATGACAGTCAAGAAAAGAGCTCTGAAGATTCACTGGCCAAAAGCTGCTCCTAAGCTCCACATGGGCACCCACTACTGGGTGGGCACCCAGCCCACGTCAAACAACCAGAGGGTAATATTACACCTGCAGTTCCACGTTTTCCTGCTGCAGCCTTCAATACAGAAGAGACTTCTCAGTACACAAAGGGGTCCAAAAGGAATTAGAAGCACACAGAGAGGTTTCCTCCTTTAGGCTTTCTTTAACAGCATAGATTTGTTCTAGGCTGATTTTTACCCAAATTATCTGAAATGAACAGGACTGCTGCTGAGCACCACAAATGGGAACAGATGCTGCTGTTCTCTGTGCTGGCTCCATGTCATTCAGCTAATCTTTACTGTACAAATTCAAAGCCTCCCCTGCAGAAGGTCTGTGTGTAGCAGGCACAGCAGAAGCAACTGCAGTGCCACTAACCTCAGGCTGGACAGGGAATGGACAAGGTGATGTCTCTGTTTGCATGGAGCTCTCTGCAAGCTTTCTGTAAGGAAGTTATTAAGAAATCAGAAAGCAAAAAGGCTTTCTGTGCGTGAGTTGTATTTCAATAGACTTATTTTAGTGAAGGAATAAAAAAAAATGAAATTCTGTTCCTCCACCTGACTAAAACAGGAGCAGAAGACAATTCAGCTCTGTACCAGTGCCACAGGACAAGAAGCACACAGCGCCCTAATTCTGCCTGAAACCATTCAGAGTCCACAGCCAAGGAAACATTTGGTTACAAGAGACGTACCTATGCCAAAGAAACAGCTGGTTATAAGAGGTGTACCTACCAGAGTCCCACTAGCAGTAGGAAGAGAACTCAGCAATGAGCAGTATTTAAAGCCTTTATTAACAGAGCCAAGGGGAAGAGAGCTCTGTTCCATAGCAACCTCCAAGGTTTTGAAGTTTGTTTCTGTTCTTTTTTTGGGACAGAAACAAACTGTCCCTGACATTTTTTCAGGAACAAAACTGTAATGAATTATCAGAGCTGGAGATCACCACCTTGTCCCTTCCAGAGGCATCATCCTGTGAGGAGGTTGGGCAGAGAGGTGCAAAACATTCCATGCTCACAAACAGAAATTCGGCATCTTCGCTATCAGCTCCTTTTGGATCAAGAACTTAAACCCCTGTCTCTGCAATCCAGGCCTATGCTTTGGAAAAGTAAATACATTAAAATGTTATCAGCCTACAGCATCCAGAGCAACTTCTCTTCCTAAAGCTTTAAAGCCACAAGTGCTCCTGCTGATACACTACTCTAAACAAGAATGCTTATTTTGGCAAGACTTCATTTAGCTGAGAGTACGCTGCTCTTCTCAAGAGGTTAGGAAGGAAGCATCTAGCTGAGAGCCCCCAGAGCTCTCTGTTCTCTTAAGAAAAAAAACCCAACTGGTTTCAGAGCAAGGAGTGCTGCAAATAAGCCACACACATCACCTTCAGAGGAATAAAGAGATCTTCCCTCAAAGCCCACACCACTGCAGTAGGCACAAACATCAAAAGCCCCCTGAGGCTGCTCCTCCTGGCACAAGCCCACGTGGAGCAGCATGAGCACAGCACTCTACAACAGCTTCACAGTGCTGTAGAATGGAGAAGGATATAGGATTTTCTTTCCCAAGACGGAGCAGCCATCCAACTGCAGCTCTGTGACATCACCAACCTCTCCCACACAGCTCAAGAGTATCAGAGGGTCAAAGGCCATTTTGATGTTGAGTTACTAGACAGTCATGGAATCGTTTTGGTCAGAAGAAACCTCTAAGATCACATTCACACAGCTTTGAAATCCTTCCAGGGATGAGGCTTCCACCACTTCCCTGGGCAGCCCCTTCCAAGGACTAACAACCCTTTTAGGGGAAGAAATTGCTCCCATTGCCAAACCTAAGCCTCCCCTGGAACAACTTGAGACATTTTCCTCTCGTCCCAGTGCTTGTTATTTGGAAGAAGAGACAGACCCCCAAGCTGGCTCCAACCTCTTTCCAGGGAGTGGTAGAGAATGTGAAGGTGTCTTCTCAGCCTCCTTTTCTCCAGACCTAAAGGCATCCCGTGCCCCAGCTTCTGCTATGAGCCAAACCCAGACAACCTGCAGGTGGGGTTATGTCAATTACCAATTACTACTAATTAATATCACAGTTTTCTAATCCAGCACAGCATTTTGAAACATTTTAATACACCTCAAAAGCAGAAAGCCTCAAACAGACCCATGATCCACACCTCTGGCAAAACCTCATTTCCAGGGGCTGTGCTGCACTTTGGAGATAAACAGGGTGGGGGAAACATATGAGAAAACTAAGTACCAGTTTGGGGTTTTTGTGGGCTGTGTGTCAAGCAAAAACCTAAGCTACCTAAACACAGGAGAAACCTCTTTGCTGTGAGGGTTCCAGAGCCCTGGAGCAGGCTGCTCAGAGAGGTTGTAAAGTCTCCTTTTCTGCAGAGATTCCAAACTCACCTGGACATTGTGATCCTGGGCAACCTGCTGTGGGTGACCCTGCTTTAGCTGTGGAGCTGGACTGGATGAGCTTCACAGGTCCCTTCCCATCCCACCATGCTGGGATTGTATGAAGAAAAGGGAGGCAGAGGGGGCAATTGCCAGTGTTTTATTTTTGCATGCTCAGAGACAGGAAGGAGAGGTTTCCCTCTGACACATGCAAATTGATGGGAGTATTTTTAAAACTGGGAGACAAATCAAAAATTGCATGAATAGGACAAGCAAGAAGCCTGCAGATCAGGGCAAAAGCACTTTACTTAGAGCAGGAGAAAGACTTGAAAGCCAGGCTGAGTAAACAGGAAAGCTGTAGACCTCAGGAAACAATAGTATCAGCCAGGTTCCCTTTCTGGGTTTTACCACCAATTGTTTCCCTGTGCTTTTGGAGAGATGTTTAATGTTTTCTGCTTTGAGAAACCCTCTGGAAAAGCATATTAGCTTTCAGCAGCACCCTGGAGTACAGCAGACCAGCTGGGCTGGAGAGCAGACTCTTGGGGCACTTAACCCTGCAAGCCCCTGAATGTCACAACCTACCAACCAACATTAAGATAGACATGAGCAAGACAAACAGGGCTACTGCTGAGGTGAACTTGGGAAGGAGTGTTCCAGCCAGCACAGGACAGTACTTCTGTCATTATAAATAAAATTATTCCAGTTTGGAGGGGTTGGGTGCTTTTTGTTCAGGTGTATATCATGCAGCAGCCAAAAGATGACACCTTGGAAAAGCCCAGGAACAGAAGTACATAAGGAACTTCATGCAGCACACTTGTTTCAACACCATGTGACTTAGGCACCAAGGCACAGACAGTAGTTTTCTACTCATCATCCACTCTTAGCCTAGACTTGCCTTGAGGTCTCAGGCTGGTCTGGTACCATTTCCACCCTTACACAAATTCACTAAGTACCCTTGAAAATAGGCTTCACACTCAAGCTTCCCAGTCCACTTACAAGTGGACTATGTGCTACCTCTGACATGCAGCAGCTGGGAGCACTAAGCCAGCTGACTGATGGCCCTTGCCTGAAGGGCAGATAATCCACAGACCCAGTGGGTCACATAGTTGTGCTGAGCATTTTTCTAGTCAGCAGCATTTGATTTTGGAGAAAACATCAGTAAACAAGAGAGAAAAGCATGAAAAACAGCTTGCCTTTCCCTACTGCTTTTGCAAGAGAGGTCACATCCTTTGACATGATTGTTAAATTCCAGGCACGAGCAGCCAGGTGAAGACCAGAGTTGGATCCAGCTCTGCAGCTGAGGTCTCAGCAGTGCAGGTAGAGGGGCAGAAGCCGTTCAACACCTCCCTCCTCAGCAATTGTGCCTCTGTTGCACACCAAAAGCAAAGAATAACTGGGGGTGTATGTGTGTGAGGGGGGGTGGGTTCCCAGGCTGGTACAGAGCCACAGGCAGGAAGCAGGTCCAAAATACAGGGGTTTGGCAGAAGACAATGAGAAACCACAGGAAGGAAAGGGAGCCTCACACACGAGAGGCAAGACAAGCACGATACTGAAAACCAAGCAGCTGCAACAGCTCAATCACTTTGAGTATTGACTTCTTCCACCATCCCTGCAGGTGTTCAAGAGGGGATTGGATGTGGCACTTGGTGCCATGGTTTAGTCATGGGGTCTGTGGTGACAGATTGGACTTGATGGTCTTTGAGGTCTCTTCCAACCTTGGTTGATTCTGTGATTCTTCCAGGACAGTGGAAAAGGCAGTGAAGAATATAAGGGAAGCAAAAGAGAAGACTAGAAAATGAGAAGAATCAAATTAAGAACCTTTCCCCCCACCCCCCAACAGCTAAGCAGCTAAGGCTGTACCAACCTGACAAGAAAGTTCCCAGGGAAAAAGCAAGCTGCCAGCTCTATTCCCAAATTTAGCACAGAAATACTGTGACCTATGACAGGGAATATTTTGTAAGTTACAACCACGAGGATAAATAGAAACTTTTAAAAACAAAGAGGCTTATAGAAGCATGCTACTCATTTGAACTCCAAAAGAGCCTTTGAGCATAACAGCATTTTCTCACAAAATAAAAAATAATAATCTATAGTATTAAAAAAAAACCAAACCCAGATCACAGACTGATGAGTTGGAAGGGACTTTCAGAGATCATCTCGCCGAAATCTCCCTGCCACAGCAAGATCACCTAGAGCAGGCTGCACAGGAAGGTGAAAACTACTACTCCTCTTCAATTAAAAGCCTCCAGAAATGTTAAAATTGCTTGGCAGCATGTACAATTAACTTCTGAAGATGGAAAGGAACTGTAAGCACTCTGACACAGAGTTTAGCTGGGCACCAAAGTCATGGAGGGAAGCTCCCCATCTGGAACAAGTCCAGAGAAGGGCAACAAAGTTGGTGAGGGGTTTGGAGCACAAGCCCTATGAGGAGAGGCTGAGGGAGCTGGGGCTGCTTAGCCTGGAGAAGAGGAGACTCAGGGGTGACCTTATTATTCTCTACAACTACCTGAAGGGAGGTTGTAGACAGGCAGATGTTGGTCTCTTCTCCCAGGCAGCCAGCACCAGAACAAGAGGACACAGTCTCAAGCTGCACCAGGGGAGGTTTAGGCTGGATGTTAGGAAGAAGTTCTACACAGAGAGAGTGATTGCCCATTGGAATGGGCTGCCTGGGGAGCTGGTGGAGTCACCATACTGGAGGTGTTCAGGAGACTTGATGGGGTGCTTGGTGCCATGGTTTAGTTGATTAGGTAGGTTGGATTGGTTGATGGGTTGGACACGATGATCTTGAAGGTCTCTTCCAACCTGGTTTATTCTATTCTATTCTGCCCATCACGCTCCAGCACTGCCCCATCCAATAAAACAACAAGCTTGTGCACATTTGGAACACAGGCACCACCAGAAAGTGACATGGAGTAACCTAGAAGTTATTTTTATATGTACTTTTTAGGATCCCTTTGTATTACCACAAGCATCTGTTGCCCATGCTGCAGATGAGCGTCCTCCCAATGACGAGGATGTATGATCTGCTTTGGGGAGCATTCTGAGCCTAGTAAGGCAGCACTGTTAATTGCTCCTTATCAACATACACATGCCCTTGTTGGGCTGGGTCTTGGTGATTAGAGGATCCTATTAATCAGGGGGAATCCTAGCCATGTGAGGAGGAGAGGAGGAAAGAAAAAACAAAACCGTCTTTGCAGTGCAAAGGGAGAAAGAAAGGAGCAATTGCTGTGTTTGAACACGAGCAAAACCCTCCCTTCTTCCTTCCACTTCAGGAAAACAAAACCAAGCCCACAGCTTTGTACCTTGCCCTTATGTTTGTCCTACATCCCCGTTTCCTGCAGAACTGCAGTCCCATGCAAGTTACAGATGACTTTCACAGCTGCACAAGAGACAGCTGGATACAGAATAATACCTGGCAAGTGCTGTGCAGGCTTGAGATAAGCCCGTGCATCTGCTAACACCATCACAGCAAGGGCGCAATAAAACCTGTGTGGTCACCATCAGCGTTCCGTGATGACAAAATGCAGGTACCAACAGCTGACTGCCACTAGAAAGAAGCCAACTTGAAACTCCGGAAACAGCTCTCCATCATTTCATGCACTATTTAAATTTGGAAGCTTGTCTCTGCAACCACTATGTCTAGAGATACTCATGGTTGAATTCCATATTCAGGGTGCTGAGGGATATGTTTTAGCAGCAGATTTGGTAGTGTGGGGTTAATGGTTGGACTTGATGAAGGCTGCCTTCAGTCTGGGGCAACCTCAGCCAAGTTAGGTGTCCTGAAAATTTGGGGTTTACAGTGGTCACAACTACCAGGGAAAGGGAAATTGCATAAACTTATTTGCTGCATGGTACAGATCAGTACAGTGTCATTATTTGCCCTGTATCATCCCTTGTGCTTTATGCCCTTATAGACCTGGGCTTGCCTGCACGGTGATGGGATGAGGAAACACAGATTTTTCAGTAGCTGAGCGAGTTGTATCAAAACTCAAATGGTCTGCTGGATATCATTTCAGGTTCTTTCACAAACAAGTTCTGCACTTGGTGCCTCTTCATTACAAAAGCCAACAAATCCATAGAAGTCCGAAGCTCAGCCTGTTACTGTAATAATCACCCTATCTAGTGAATGGTAGCTTACCAAGAACCTCATTCATCCAAAGGATGGTCTCCTCTTAGCTCAGAAAAGCAGCTCCTCCATGTGGGGTCAAGAGGACGTCAGAAACCAACCCCTTCCAAAACCTGGTGCTTCTTAAAATACAAGGCACAATTCAGCTTCCAGAGGACCTGTCAACACCAACACAACAGCCCTGCCTTGAACACTTCTATTTTTAACAGTTTCCACCCATCCAGAGGACAACCACGTAATAAACCTAAAGGAAGCATAACTAAGAGAGAGATGATCAACAAAACCTTTTCAGGGTCATCCTGATGAACATGAGTCCAAGCTTAATAGGCAGCTCAAATGTGTTGCAAAGATCACTGAATTACCAATGTAAACCAGTCTTGCAGACAGAAGAGATGCCAAAAACTGCTATTCCATCACCTGGGAGCATGACAGCACATGGAGCTGATTCTGATGCAAAAGGTCAATGCATGATACACTTGTGTGATGGAATAAGAATTACTTGGTATGGCTGCTACGGAGAATAGGTGCTACAAAGGATAAAGTTGACCTTAACTAGCTTGTTCTTCATTAGATGTGCCTGATCCCTTTAATTTTCTTTAGGATCTTTAAGATCACACTGCAAATCAGAGCACTCTCAGAGAGCTTTAAAACCTCCTGGACTACATACACGTGTGCACGCTATCTTTAGCCAACAAGCCTCTGCCTGCCTTGCTGGCAGGACCCAGCTTGTGCTCAGGCTGAAGACAGCTTGCTTCCAAACAGTCATAAACTTGCAGCGCTGGAAGGAAACTACACATTTAGCATCACAACCAATGTGACCCAGAGGTGTTTCAGTCCTTGTCCCAGCAGGAAGGAAGGGCTGAGCACTCCAAAACCCCCAGCAGGACTCCATGATTTACCCACCAGAATGACTTCGAGCTACTTTGGAAGCCAAGCCCATTTTGGACAGCTTTCAAGCATTATCTGGGGAAGAGGAAGTTGGTTATTCAGTGCCTTTCCCCCCAAATGGGAGCGGAGGGGGAAGGGTGAAGTTGCACTACCCAACTGTGCCTGCACTTACAAAGGAGCTTTCAGTCATCTGACAAAGGGGCTGTCCCCATGCTGTGCTTTCAGGCACCATCTATACATCCCTTCAGGAATGAAATAGACATGAGCTCAGTTTGTGCTCACCCCCACAACCTGAACTCCCCACCAATGATCCCCACACCTCTTCCCAGCACATCAGAGGCAGCTCCAGACTGGCAGATGGGCTGGATCCTTCCAGCAGGAATCCTTCCTGGGCAGGAGCTGCTGCATAGCCACGCAAAAATGCATAGCTTTAGGGCCCTTCTTGCTCATCTTGATCTCTGGGTGGGCAGGACACATACTCAAGGGAAACCTCTGTAAATAAAACCCTCAGGTATGCTAAACTCTTTTTCCATTCCCTCAGGCACCTGCAGATTAGGCAAGTAGGTGAAAGTTGCAATGAAAAAAAAAAAAAGGAAGAAAAAAAAGAAAACCACAACACAATGCTCCTTAGAACTAATGAATACACTTCATTTGCAGGATCAAAGAGTACTTTTCTGTCCCCCAAACCAGAAAGCATAACCATTTTTCTATCTCCATTCCACCGAAATTTATCAGCATTCATTGGCTGACCGACTGCTGGAGGAGCAGCTCTACAGCTCTGTACAGGCGGCAGGTGACTTGCAGGAAAACCTCCTCTTCCAAGATGCAGAAGCCAACTTCTCATCTTTTTGGAAGCTTATGAACAAAAGAACTGCTGACACAACATCCGCCTGGCCAACCTGACACAATCATTCTGCAGGGGCTCTTCTAGTTAATTAACCCAAATTGCTGAGACACTTCAGCCTCCTCCTCTCCTTCAGCCTACATTTAACTCTTTGATATGTGATGAGCATCAGCAGCACAGGAGTTCTTTATGGGTTCAACCCCCCACGCCCCCCCTTACTATGGGAACTCCAAGCCCAGAAAGAGAAAAGCAAGTTATTACGGTGTTATTAATTCCAAAATGAGTAAACCTATAAATTTAATTGCACTGGGATGCACCATCTCAATTTTCAGCATCATCTATGAAAACCACCAGATCTAGCTTTACACTGATTTTTTTTTTCTTTTCCCTCTTGAATAACTCTTTGTGATGGAAAGCTTTTTAAAAGATAAAGAGACTGTTTAGCAAGTGATTTTTCCTCTCTAGATCAATGTGTTGCCCTTCAATCTGCTTCCAGGATGGTCAAGCAGCTGCACAAGTATCAGTTTGCCCAATTACTTTAATGGGGTATTAATTTTCAAAAGCAAATTTCATTATTTGGTTTTACTGCTTATGCCAAGTCAGCTCCAACAAGCCAGGACAGCTGAATCTCCAAATAAAGAGGTTTTGCATAAAACAAAAAAAAACCTCTACAAGAACTCAGATTTTTTTTCTTAACCTAACACTTTCTTCTCTATGAAAATCCCCCCTTAGGAACAGCTCCCTAATCTCTCTCAATCTTTTTCTCTTGGGGGTTTTTTTTTGGTTGGTGGGTTTTGGTTTGGTTTTTTTTGGTTGTGGGTGTTGTGTTTGTTTTGACTTCAACGAAGGAGCTGCATCCATCTGCAAGGCAAACAGGGGGAAATTCCAAATTAATTTTATTCCTTTCTATCCAAGATTCTAAGCCTGGGTTATGAGAAACTACTGTGAACTTTGAAAACTCAAAGTCCTCGCTTTGAGTCTCATCATACAGGTCCTTAAATGTTTTAGAGAGCGCTCAAAGCTGGCTGCAACTGGTGTAAAGCTTGTCGTCCCCCCCCCCTTTTTGCCTGTGCATCCCCCAGTGCCTTCTTCCCATCAACCACATTTATGTGGCCCCAGGCACACCCCGGTATCACCAAGGCCACCAAAAGGTTATCTTTCCATCAGATTAACTGCTGGGACTTAAGCAAGCAAGCTGATACACCCAGCCAAAGGCTGCATGATTCCTCGCCCCCAGCGGCACTGAATGATGCAGGGCTGAGAGCAGACAGTGTGCCTTGAGGGACCACAAAGCCACACCTTCATTCCTTGCCTCTCCAATTTTCAGCACCCCACTGAGCTACAGGACAGCTATTCTGCAAGGACACTGTGTGATTCACGCACACAAAACGCTTCTGCCTTGTCATCTGTTGCCACAGCAACTGGGCACAAAACACTGCCGGCATGAAAGCCTTGAGGCTGGTGGAAGAGGAAAGACCGGGAAGCAATAACGCACAAGATAAAACCAATACACGCACCCACTTGAGCACCTCCTGACCACTGCCTGTTAGTCGAACCCAGAAGACAAAGTCTACAGATTCCAGCAGCTCATCCCTGCAGTTTATACTGCGTTGTGGACAATCACAGAATGGTTTGGGAGGGAGGGATCTTTAAAGGTCATCTAGTTCAGCCTCTCTGCAGCGAGCACTGACACCCGCAACCAGAGCAGGTTGCCCGGAGCCCCTGACCTCCAACATTTTCATGGCTGGGACTTCTACCACCTCTCTGTACAACTTGAGGCAGTGTTTCACCATCTTCAGTGTAAAACATGCCTCTCACTAGCATAAATCTCCCTCTTTTAGTTTAAAACCAGCACCCCTTGTCCTGTCACAACAGGCTCTGCTAGACAGTCTGTCCACAGCTTTCTTATCAATCCCTTAAAGTACTGAAAGAAAAAAGTTTAATGGCGATTTGGTTCTTTCATCTTGGTAACACTCTGCAAAGAAATGTAGTGGTGTGTGTCCTTCAGGTGCAGTAGATGGCACATGCTCCAGGAATGCCTGACCAATTACTCATTAATCCCTTTTTAATTGCTGATTCAAACGACCATAATCTTTTCCAACTTTCCTTCAAAGTCTTTAAACACACCTTTCTCAAAACCAGCAGCCCTTGTCCTAGAGGGTGTTGTCTTTCCCATCTTGTCTCACACCTCAGAAGAAAGATGCAAGAACATAAAAATCACAGTGTTTTGGGTTGGAAGGGACCTTTGAAGGGCATCTAGTCCAACCCCCCTGCAAAGAGCACAGACATTTTCAACTAGAGCAGGTTGCCCAGAGCCCAAAACAACCTGACCTGGAATGGTTCCAGGGATGGGGCATCTATCACCTCTCTGGGGATCCTGGCGCAGTGTCACACCACCCTCAACATAAAGAATCTCTCTCCTATCTAGTCCAAGTCTCCCTCTTTTGGTTTAAACCCATCACTTGTCCCATCACAAAAAGACAACCTACTGGTCTTAGCATCTACATCAAAAAGTAGCAGTTAGCCACCACAAAGTGTTTTTCTTTCTTTTTTTCCTCTTTTTTCTTAAGCACAGTGAGGTTGCCCTTACTTTAGTTCTGCCAAGACACCCTGTAGAAACACCTGAAGAAACCACCATTTCTTTACAAGCACCACAATGAATAACTGCTCTCTATAAAACCCTCTTCACAACCACCATGCCTAGTTTTCCAACTCAACCTTTTGCAGGCCTTTTCTGCTGAGTTACCTGTGCTGAAAGTTGGTCCTAAACCATCAGCAGGATAAACCCAAAAGCTGATAGATCTCAATTGTACATTAAGATGAGCTTCCCATGAGCAGCCAGCACAGCTACCTGAACAAAGAGTTTCTGCAGACCACATACTACTACAGGAGCGCGTGCGCCCTGTGTCTTTTGGACTAGTACCAGCAAATGTCTTAAGCAAGTCTGGACAGGCGTCACTCCTCAGAGGGGGGTGATCAAGAAAGTTCTCCCCTGTTAGCTAATTACACACCGAGCACAAAGGATGGAACAGAACACCCCATACTTTCACATCCTCCAGAGTCCCAGTGGCAATACCAACTCATTTTCTTGAGGTTTCTTCCAGCCAGGTATCTCGTGGGTTCCCCAAAGCCATGAGCACTGTTGGGGAGCAGGGGAAGCAGCAAGGATGCCAAGCACACAAGGATGCCCAGACCATGCAGCTGTGTGTTTGCAGGGAGGACAAAAGCCAGCAGGGCTGCCAGCACTGCTGTGAATTTCAAAGACTCACAGGACTTAGCCAGACATAGCTCAAAGTTTGTGGCGCACAGCACTAATGACGAAGATTAAGGACTCACAACTCTACTCCATTTGCTGAACCCTGCTCTACACTCTGTACCAGCACTCAACATCACTCCCATCGATGGGATCACCCTTTCAAAGCACCTTTCATTCCCTCCCACTGTTTTCAAGCTAATGGTGACTCTTTAGGGTTGGGAGCAACACAAAAAAGCAGGATTTGGGGGACAGAAAGGCTGGCAGACAGGGTCCATCCCATCTAGCAGAGCAGCATGTTAATTATCTACTAAGTATTTCACAAAAGAACATGCCAAAGCCTGGAGTTGCAAAACAGACTGTATGGATGACATGAAAAAGCCAATTAATTCTCAGACAAGTTAGCGAGGAGATACATTTTGCAGGAGGTTGTGCAATAGGAAGAACAGAGCTTTGAATAAATATTTGTAGCCTCTTCCACGCAACAGCTAGTGACACCTTCCAGGCAAAGATCAGTGTAAGCAGCCCACACGAGAGCATTGTTGGAGCTGTGCATCCAAATCCTTGGTTAATTAACCATTAATTTGGTGAATAACGATGTACAAAAGAGACCAGAGCTGCATACTTGGAGTGCACCAGAAAACCAGTTCATTCCCTGACACAAATAAGAGCTTTACCAGCACTGCAGATGAAGCTCTTGACCTCTGATGATGATCATCAGTGCCACAGCTACATCACAGCTGCTCCAGACAGTTTGTGGACACCACAGGTAGGTGCTAGGAATGAGGAGTAAAACATGATTTGTCATAAAAAAAAACACCCCAACAACCCAGGATTGCTACTGCCGTGTTTTACTTGAACTCACAGAATCCAAACACAGAAAGGCAACACACCCAACTTGGCCAAACTCCTGATGTCTTTCCCTAGTGCTACCCATCTTTCAGAACTGCAGACAAATGCATGTTCCTAGAGATTTCCAGAACAGTAGATCTCAAACTGGATGCCTCTCAAAGAGTGCCTCTTGGATAATTTTAATTGAATTCTAAGCTCCATACCCAAATAAAGACCAGTAGCTGCCTGCCAGGGAACAGACAGAACCAGCCTGAGGTGCAAAGGGTGTCCCAAGTTCAGGATTTACAGCCTTTCCAGCATCTTCCAAGCAGTTATGGGCTTCTCCTGATAAAGCTGCTACGTCTTACAAGGAATGGAAGTACACAAAAATCAGGATAGAAGGAAATACACAGCAGAGAAAATGCACCTCAAGCTGACCAAACCCTGTAACTGCTACACCTGCCTGCTTGCCAGACATAGATGAGCAGTAGGGGCTCAACCTGCAGACTTCCAGCCAGATGCTCACTCGTCATCATACTGGTGACTTCTAGCACCTTTTCTTCACACAATAGTCTTGACTCTCTGATTTGAAGAAACTTGATCCTGGAGAAGAAAAACTTAGGCATCGTTTATTCCTGTCTTCAGGGGATACTGACTGACACAGATAACTAAGGTCACTTGCAAGAGAACTGTGTATTCAGAGATAGAGTTCTGTCATCAGTTAATTGTTTCCTAGAGGTATTTATCATGATTTGAAGTATCAGTCCTTCATGGAAACCACAAGCTTCCCTTTCTAACCAGGAGTCAGGGACTCTGGCACTGCAACAACCTACTTGCAATGAGTTCAGAGAGATAGCCAAAAAGAAACAGGCAACAGTAAATACACTGGCTCTTAAGACTTGCAACAAAAGTGAAAACGGCCCTTATTTGCTGAAAGTACTATGAGGCTCTTGGAAAAGCTCATCTCTGTGCCATTACTTCCAGAATAATCCATACTTTGTTCTCCAAGGAGGGAGGGAGGGAGGAAGGGTGTGAGAAAGGGGCAACATGCACATAGGGGTGTGTGCAGAGTCACTCTGCTTAGAAAGCAGAAGAGCAGTGACTCGTGTAATGCTGGTAATTTAATCTGTTAACTCATGCCTGCAGAGCACAGATGGAGGGGACTGAAGAGCCATCAGAGTTCCGAGCACTGCTCTCAGCTCCACCAGCAACCCCAGCTGAGCGGGGACAGGAGAGGGAGGGCTGGGAGGTGAAGATTTCATTAACTAACCACCACACGATGATAGTGGGATGTCACTTTATTCAGAGCTCATGTTTCACCCTGGCAGCAGCACCAGTCCTTGCAGCAGCTGCTGTGTCCCCAGAGCCCCAAATCTCTTTACTCCACTCTTTGTGTATTTTCTTCATAACCCTGCTGGGAATCAGCAGTAAAAAACATTCCTTTTTACAACAGAAGAAATTACTTTGACTCAGGAAAACCTGTAACTGTATTTCAGTGAGGGGCTTCCTCTCCACTCCAAACGTGAATGTGTGCAAGACAGGAAACTACAGAACAATATGAAGCATTGGACAATTTTAAACTTGCATTGCACTTTGCAACTGAGCATCACCAGAGTGACTAAAATGAAAACCACCAGCCTCTTGTCTGAGGACATGTATAAAGCAGCCAGCACGGGAGCCATGCTACCCTTGCAGGCTGAGAGGCCACTGCTGGGACCAGAAATGTAGGGAGATTTCAGCTGAACAACCCCACTCAAGGAGAGAACCATCTCAACTTTGCCAGGAATAGGTCAGTACGAGGGAAACAGGAGGGAGATGAAGCCAAGGCAGGTTGCAAGGAGCTTTAGAAAGAAGGGAGAGGGGCCAGAAAAGACAAGTAAAGCAAACAGGAGGTCAGCGAGCTTAGAGCAACCATAGCCTTAAGCATCAACTTTTAAACTAGCTCATCAGGCAGATGACTTGGTGTCCAGAAACTGCGTGTCCTAGGTTACGCCAGCCAGGATAGCTGGACCCAGGAGAGCTGTGAAGGCAGATAATGAAAGCAGAGAAAGCAGCAGCTGGAGGGAAAGCATCAGCTGCTGTGACAAAATAAAAGTAGGTTGCTGGGCCAAGCCCAGCACCCCCAGCGCCACAGCCAGGAAGCAGGGCAGAGGGATCCCCACAAATAAATCACATTTGTTTCAGAAGCTGGGAGGCAAGAGCAGCAGGCACGGCAGCCTCTCCACGGCCGCTCCCCAGGGACCAACCCCGCAAGCTGCCGGGAACAAAACCCCACTGCAAAATCCCACCGGATGGGAGCATGCAAAGGGCTGGAGATGAAAGGACTATAAATAATCATCATAATTAGCAGTGCACAAGAGAGAG
Source organism: Dryobates pubescens (assembly GCF_014839835.1). Taxonomy (NCBI): domain Eukaryota; kingdom Metazoa; phylum Chordata; class Aves; order Piciformes; family Picidae; genus Dryobates; species Dryobates pubescens. The sequence continues at coordinate 13,216,918 of NC_071622.1, read as the reverse complement.
CCTAGGATGAGAACATTTTCTTTTGACTCAGTCAAGCAGTCTCATTTAACACTGCGATAGCAAGCAGCATCTGCTGGTGGCTTTTCCAGAAAGGACTGATTTTTCATTCCGCTAATCTCAGCAAGAGTTACTCCCGGAGCACAAGGAGCCTTCCGCAGCTTGGCGCTTGCACTCCACAACCTTATAAGTACAGCACAAGAAAGTACCAAGGAAACAGCCCACTTATCCCTCTTCAAGAGGCTCCATTTGCTTGAAGACTCTGAGACACATTATCTTTTACTTCAAAGATGAGAAAGATTTACTTTCCTGAAACCAAATATACAGGGAAGGGAAAGAAACTATTTTTTAACAGAACAAACCACCTGTCCAGGACCCTTGATACTTCTCCTCAAAAAAAAACCACCTACACCAGGCCAAGTGCAACAATCTGCACAAGCAGCAGCTCACCAAGGCAGGAACAAGGTCTTTTCTGATGCCAAGTAGGTTGAGCTATAAAGCAAACCCTGAAAAATAACTCCCGAGGTGAAAGCAGTGTGCTTAGGACTGGGCTGGTACCAATCCCAAACTCCACAGCATTCCCTTGGTCCTGGAGAGCTCAAGGGAATAAGCATTTTGGGCAGCTGCTGGCAAGACAAGGGCTTGTCCTTGTACAGCCAGCCACTACCTACTTGAACACCATCATGCTGGGGAAGACCAGCTCCTGTCATCAAGCAGGTTTATATGTTTGGCAGGTTTTAGGGAAGTTATGGGTGTTCCTTTCAAGACACTCCTCCAACGCAGCTGATATTCCTATTAGAAACAGTTGAGAGCAATGCAAGGGACATGTCTTCCTCCTTTCCATTTCAGGCCACTCTTAGGGGCCAGCTGCCAATCCTGAAGACAATTCTACACTCTGATCTTCCCAGAGGAGCACTTCAAGCCTCTGAAGATGAATTAGACACAGGACCCACTACAAAGCCAACATAGGTAAGCAGTTCTCCAAGCACACCAGTCTGCAACCAAGACTGCTACAGAAAGCTGACCCAAACACCCTGGGTGTCTTTGCAAGATCTCAATATATGAACTCCACTAAACACCTTAAAAATATTCCCCTACCCCCACAAACCAACCAACCCCCAAACCAACCAGAAAAAGAAGCCCTCTAGCTATCTGGAAATCTCCCTCCCATGTACAAGATGGTACTAGCTTACCTACAAAAGACCAAAAAAAAATTCCAGTAATAGGTTTTGGATACTGTTTCTAAAAGAGGAAATTCTGAAGTCCTCCATTCCTGCATCCAGCTGTGTTGTGTCAGAACTGCAGGCGTGATTAACCACTGGAAACAGCTCTTTGATGACTATCCCACCGGAATATCTAAAACAAGTAGAAGCATGGAAACAAGTGCTTTGCCACCCAGTTTCAAAACAAAAAAAGCTGAAGAGCACTGAATAATACATAAGGGGGTTGGTTGGGGGGTTTTGTTTTCTCTTTTGGGTTAATTTTTTGGTGAAAGATGTCTCAAATAGGGCTGGGCCGGGGGGGGGTGGGGGTGGGGGGAACAAAAAAAAAGGATTAAAGGCTGAGGTTTATTTATTTGTTTAAGTAAAATTACCTTGCTTTTTGAAAGTTGATGAATTCCTACTAATTTTCCAAGCTTGGGAAAAAGCTCTGAGGAATCAGTGTTCTAAATCAAAAGAACCTAACACACCCCCCCCCCCAAAAGGTAACAGCAGCTTCTACCTGTAGCCTGACAGTCTACAAAAGGCAGCCTCTCAGCTCAGTATTCCTGATCCTGTTGACAACTGTACATGTCTGCTAGTTACAGCTCTCTAATCTCACAGAGCAGTTGCTTTGTTAGCAGCTGTCCTGAACCTCTTGTCACTGCTGATGTGACAGCCAACACCACCATCACACTGCTAAAGCCCCAGCGTTACTCAAGGGATGCTGCAGGCCATGAGAATAGTCTCAGGTGCTTCCTTTGCAGATGGATCAGTGTTAAGAGGCTGTCCTAACATTACCTAGAGTTTTCAACACAGCCAATGATGCTACAGGTCCTCAACACAAGCATCCTCATTCAACCCAACTTAAAGCTTGTAAAGCTTAATTTGAGACACATAGGGCTACTCTGTACTCTGGGTAAAAGAAAATAAACCATAAAACCAATATGATCCTTTTTGTCTGGCAGGACAAAAGACCCAGCAAGATTTCTGCAATTTACCAGGAAACTATGAAATTCATTTTAGTTTCTGATCAGAACACACTCTGGTAGGCACCAATCAGCAAGATTTCATAGTTAAAAGACACGTTAAAGCAGGGTGAAATGGTTCTTCTAGGGTAGGAGCTCACAAGAGGGGCGGCAGCCCCAGGCTGAGCTTCCAGAAGTTGACATGAGCCAGAGACAATGAGGTTAGATGTTATTAGTTCAGTTTAACACACCAGGCCTCATACCCCAGGTAGGAACCAGAGCCAGACAGCAAGCCTGCACGAAATCACTCAGCACAGCCTCACCGGCAGCAGTCAATGATGAATTAGGGCCCCGAGGACACAAGCAGGAGGTCTTGGTCTGACAAAGGTTGTGTGATTGAGGACAATGTTCACAGTCCTGTTTTTAAGAACTATGATAAATTGAAGATCCGAGCTTCCTATCCATCTGTGCTGGAAATGATTTCCTCTACGTGCTGCTTGCAGAGCAATCCTGTTTCTCAACTCCGTGGGAAGCAGCAGCCTGGGATTTCTTTCTCGCAGGCTCAGAGAGGCCAGCAGAGCCTCCCAAAGCCTCAGGATGCAAGACAAATGGTACCTAACACTACTGAGCAAGCCAGACGTTTTTCATCCAGTTAACCATTCCTACCAGCAAACCACAGTTTCTTCCAAGGTTTGGACCTACAAAAGCAACTACCTGACTGTGCCAAAACCCTCAAGTCATCCTTCTAGCAGCCCAGGGCAAGCCCCACAAAGAGCAGCTGGTTTTGCAGCAAGATAGCATGCAATCCCGGCTCTCTCCATCCCCAAAAATAGGTGCTCTGCTGCGTATAGGAGTCACAAAGGCGTCACGCAGCGGCATCAGCAGCCCAGGACAGACGCAGGGCAGCAGAGCTGGAGAAAACCCGGGAATGTCCAGGGTATGCGGGAAGCCACGAAGAGCTTTAAAGTGACTTTATATAACTGCACTGAACAACTGCTGGCCATTAAAAGCCCTGATCTCCTAACTGCTCCTGTCGAAACCTGCAAAATGTAAATTAAGCCAACTAAAATAGAGGCCCCCAGGGCTCCTCCACAAATACCACAGCTAAGCCACCGTGGCCAGCCTGGGCTCAACACGCCTGCAAGGGCTTCCTGACACACCGGCCCAGGAGCCGGAAATGCTCTTCCCAGTGCCCTTATTACCGTTTCTTGCAGTTTTTAACTAATGCCAGGCAAAGCTTCATGTGCCTGCACCCTGCATGCTTGCAGTCAGTTTCACAGTGGTTCCTTTAGAAGGCAACCAACCAGAGCCTTGTAAAGTTTTAACAGGATAACCAGCAAATGAAAGACATCACTCTGCTAAATCACCAAATCACAGACTGTGAGGGGCTGGAAGGGACCTCAAAAGATCATCTAGTCCACCCCAACAAAGCAACTGGCTTCATCCCATACTTCATTCTAAGGTCTGTTTTATAGCCCTCCCTTCAAAAACCAAAACGCTGCTTTTCTGCAGTAAGAAAAATCTCATCTGCTAGAAACAACTGGCAAATCAAGCCAAGGCTGAACAGAAGAACTGGCATCTTGCCTGGGTTTCCTTGTAAATGCCTTCAAATGGCAGTCATGCCCCAAACTACGCTTCACAGACAAAGTATATATAACCAAGCATCATCGCTCTCCTCAAAGCCAAATAAAGGACTGAGCAGTTAGAAAAGGGGGAGGTGAAGGAGACAGGCATGCCACATCTCCTGACAACCAGCAGTTTTCACAAGGTTTTCTTTATTTTCTACATACAAGCTACCATCCTGCTTGTTGAGGTGGGTTTCTGGGCTGATCTAAAGTAGGGATTTGAGAAGAATTCAAGAGTGGGAACACTCAGCTCTAACCATGGTCCATGCCCATAAACACAGATGATGCTTTTAATGCAGGCAACCAGCAAGTTAATTTTTATTCTTGAAAGACAGGTTAGCAGAGGGTTGTGTTTCAGCACCATGCCAGGTCCTCTTCCCAAGCGGTGAGAGAAGAGGTGAGAATCAGTCAATCATGCCAACAAGATAGTCCCAAATTCACAGCTGAGGCCACCAGCATCACCAGTCAAGAACATCTCCTGGGCACTGTCCCTGCTGAGATGCAGTGGCAGTGACTAGCACTGGGAAAGCCAAACCAGAGTGCTCGTGGCTTGCAGGCTCTTGATAAAAGCACAGCTGCCCTCAGTGGAGATGGGGCCACCCCACCACCAGGAAACAGCCACCAGCATGCTGAGGACGCTACCTCTTTGTCCCAGGAACAAAACACCAGGATCACAATTGCTGAAATCAAGCAGATTCAGGCAGAGAAAAAGCAGTAGGGAAAAATGAGAGGTGGCTCTAGCAGGGCTGGTTGGGAACAGAGAGGGCACATGTAAAAGCGGTGTAGAAACAACAGAATGGACACAAATTAAGAGCTGCAGAAGGAAGTAGTGAGAATCTGCTCTGAAAAAATACAAGCTTCTGCCCAGCAATATCACCCAGCACCAGAAATACCCCATGCACCGTCACTGCTGTTCCTTTACCCCTTTTTCTAGTGTTCAGAGCAGCTTTAGCACACAACCTGAGACCTGGGAAATGGGGGGAAGCAAAGTGATAGTAGTAAAGGACAGTGCTGCTCCTCCTCCTCTCACCCACTAAGCTAATTACCCAGACACCACCCTGAAAATGGGTTCATCTCCCTCCATCTCCTGATTTACAGCTGCAAACCTCTGTCTTCAGGCCTCACAGGGGAGGACTCCTACTTAAGGGGTCTTAATATCCTCTCAAAGAAAAACAGCTTTTGTAACTCCAGATGTAACCAGCAATCACCGTAATTCCCTTCTCCCAAGGGGCAATTACCCCAATTCCCTCTCCCCCTCTCCAAACACTTTAACTCAATAATAGTGATCTGCATTTCTCTTTCAGACTCTTTGCTAGCATCCAGTCCCAAAACTAAAGGGTTTTAAGTTTGTTTCAAACTTCAAATCAAACAAAGATTCAAAGAGACCCATATTCACCTGTTGGCAACAACTCGTGGCTCTGACTGACCTGTTGCAGGTTCCCCTGAAACTTTACAGTGGCCTACAAGGGTTAAACATCATTGAATACTAATCAAGACATCCCAAATTGCCAAAAACTCAGCACTGGGCAGCATTTGCATGCTGGAAGCCCGCAGAGTTGATGCCACTGGTCCTGAATGGGTGCAAAGCACCATTCAGGATACCAGTGCTTTTAGAAGGCAACTGCAGCATCAAACAAGGACACCAGTTTGAGCACACAGCCAAATCCTCAACAAACACGCAGAACTAACTGCATAAAAGGGCTTTGTGTCCCAAAATTCATTTACATCCTACCGAGTACACCACTACTTGTCAGGCTCTTTGACCAATGTCAATAATTGTGTCCCACAGACCGTGATGTGCTGTGAGGAACAGCACACGGGCACGCAGAACGCCAGTGTGGTACCCAATAGCTCATGCCAACAAAGATGGTTTGAACACTTGACAAAAGTGGAGCAGAGCAACGCTGCAGAGGGATTTGGGGCATTTGAGACTAAAATGGTAGTTTGCAGTACTCGACACATCCTTAGCTCCCAGTGAACTCAGTGACGCATACAGAGTCACACAGGGATACTTACTGCTTGCACAGCACGTGCACAGAGAGCATAATCCTTTGCTGTGAGTCTTCTTAAAACTAACTCCTGCCACTACCATGCCCATGACAGGCTTCCAATTCTTAAAATGATTTACACTACCAAAAAAAACCCCAAAAACACAACAAACCAAAGTGGGGGTGAGTGGAACACTAGTCAAATAGCTGAAAGTCAGCCAGACGACTTCTGCTTAAAAATTATTCTCTACTCTAGAAATTTGCCTGAGCAAATTCACAAAGCTACAAGAAGCCTGCAAACCAACCTGAAACGCAAATGAGTGATCATGTTGCAGTGTTACAGCATTTTAAAGATGCAGTTGTTTTCCTCAAAGGAACATGCCCATGTTTGCTCCAGTATGCTGGAGAACCATCCCATTTCCAAGAACACCCACACACATGCAGGAGCAAAGACTCAGGGACAGCAGCAATACTGGATAATGAAGATGATGATATCTAATAAAAAAGAAATCAAAATAAAGTCTTAACTTACTGGTTTTTTCCAGGTTTTCTGAATAAAATATTGCCAATGTACAAAAAACCAAGAGGCTCTAGTAACGACTTCCCTTTCATATGAACAACTCAACAGGTTTACATGGTGTTTTTATTGTGAAGCCCCCAACACAAAGAAACACTTTGGGGTGGCGATACACTCCTGGCTGCTGAGGCAGATGGATGTGGTCAGCAAATGACCCCCTGGTACACGACTCAGTGACATCACCTCTATCCCATGAACATGGGTAGGAGCATTCATACCTATTCTCCAGTCACAAAACCCAAGATCAAGCACAACTTCTTCCTCTGAATTACACCAAAACACTCAATGCATTAGTGACAATTAAGTTCTAAGTGAGCCTTTAGATTCAACAGCAGCTCTTGAACAGACACCAGGAATAGTTACACTGTTGAAAAGAAAGCATGGATGGTTACACTGAGGCTTTTCTTCAGTTTTACTTTATTTAAGGGCAAGAGGATACAGGCTGCGGTTTTAACTTTCTGCTGGCTGGCTTGTCTTCCAGTGCTAAACAATTACCCTGCCTCCATGTCACGACAGCTTCAATTACTGAATGAACAGAGTAAAACAGCTTGTCCACAAACCAAACTGCGAGCTAATACGCTATCCCAAGGGAACTTCTGGGAATGCCAATTAATCACAAAATTCACTTTTGTTTGTTTTGTTTCTCACTTGGTGTCATGGGGTCTGCAGTAATGATGACAGTTCTCTGACAGGCCTAACCCACGCAGTACTGAAAGGACAACACTGCACCTGTATAGGAGGATACAGAGCAGACATGCCCCTGGCATGAATGTTTCCCTGCAGTGTTTGACACTTTCCGAATAACCTTTCCCATCTGAATCTAAAGCCTGCTGTGTGGAAGACTCCAGGATCAGAACTTCCCAAGGCACAAGGCAAGACACTTTCACGCACCTCACACCACTGCACGTTCTGCCTCCTGCAGCATGGGCTCGTTTATTTCACACACAGATGGCACAACCAACACAGACGGCAATGAGTGACAGGAGAAAAAAAAATCACAGACTGCTTTGGGTTAAAAGGAACCTTTAAACACCATCTAGTCCAACCTCTCTGCATTGAACAGGGACATCTGCAACTATATCAGGTTGCTCACGCCCAAACAACCTTACCTGGAATGTTTCCAGGGATGGGGCATCTACCACTTCTCTGGCCAACCTGGGACAGTGTTTCACCACCCTCACTATAACTTTTTTTCCCCTTCTGCCCAGTCTAAGGCCTTTTAATTTAAAGCCATCACCCTTTGTCCTTTCTCAACAGGCCCTGATAAAAAGTCTGTCCCAATCGTCTTACTAACTCCCATCAAGCCTACTAACTCCCTAGAGCCTTTTCTTCTCCAGGCAGAGAAACTCCAACTGTCTTAGCCTGGTCTCACAGCAAAAGGGTTCCAAGCCCTTACATCGCTGTTAGAGCAACAGGTCCCTGTCTGTCAGACAAGCAATGAAGCAACATTCATTTTGCCCTTCACTTCTGGGGAGAAGGCTGAAACTCAAGTCTATACAGCCCTACTCTGCAGCTGTCATTATTCTTAAACACCAGCAAGCCAAGGGGCAGAGAGAATCATAGAATTATTTCTGTCGGAGACGACATCCAAGATCATCAAGTCCAACCATCGACCCTATGCCACCATGGCCATTAAACCATCTTCCTAAGTACCCCGTCTACATGCAGCATCCTCCTCTGCACAATTAAACCTTTGGCTGAGGCAACCCAAGCCACAATAGGACCTTTGGAGCAAGTATTTGCTTGGGACAAAGGGAATCCATCCAGGCTCATGGAATTATTTTGATTGGAAAAGACCTCAGGGATCATCAAGTCCAACCCTTAGCCCAGCACTACCAGATCACCACTAAACCAGTGCCTCCGGTCTCTTTACACACACCGAACGAAAACCCACTTTGGCCACCAACCCCCCGCCCAGGGCGTTGGTACAGCCGCCTGTAATAACCAGAGCCCAAGCAGCGCCTGAAGGCAGCGCGGCGCGGGGCAGAGCAGGGCGGTCCCTCAGCCCCCCGCCCTTGGCGCCATCTTCCTTCCGGGCGGAGGGGTGCGGTGGGGTGCGGGGGTCCCTTACCCAGGTGGAGGGTGAGGTTGACGGCGGTGGGGTGCTGCACGCCCGCCAGCATGGTGCGGCTCTGCCACCAGGTGGCATCGGCCGGGCTGTTGTAGTCAGTGAGGAAGGCGGCGCCGTGGCTCAGGTGGGGCTGGGCGGCGTCGCAGAGGTGGCAGGACTGGGTGACGCCGGTGACGCCGGTCTGCACGCAGTACTCCTCGGCCGGCGTCCCGCACGTGTGGGTGGCCAGCACCGTGGCGTTGAAAGCCGCGTTGACGAACTCGGGCATGCAGCGCTGAGGACGGCCGCTCCGCTCCTCCGTGCATTCGTCCATGGCGCCGCCGCAGCGCCCGGGCAACCACAGCCACAGCACCGCCAGCCACAGCGCCCGCGTCCGCCGCTCGCCGCCGCACGCCATAACGCTCGGGCCGGCGGCGGAGGGAACCGGCCGAGCGGCGCGGGGCTCGGTCGGTCGCTCGCTGGCTGCCGCCGCCGCTCCGCGCCTGGCCGCGGGCTGGGAGGGGATGGGCCCGGCCCGGGCGAAGAGAGGCGAGGCAAGGCGGGGCTGCCGGCGCAGAGCAGGCCGGGAGCGGAGTCCCGCCGGCGAAGCGGGCCCGGGAACTGCTGGGAGCCTCCCCCTCGCTGCCGGAATGCAGGAACTTAAAGGGGCGATGCCGGCGGTGGGGCCCGCGCCGAGGGAAAGCGCTCCCTGCTCGCCCGCGCTGCCGATAGTCCCGTGGAAGGGCTACCAGGAGGGTATCCCCCTCACAACACCCCTGCCATTGCCTGTCGCAATGTGTCCCCTCAACCTCTGGCGCCGAGCTAGTCACCGCCTCTGCCCCTTCAGATCCCAACAGAAGCCACCCTTTTCTTTATTTTACAGGCTTTTCCGGGAGGCAGAAGGTCAAGTTTCTCAAAAAATGTGACAAAATTGATGGTGCCGTTCTCAACCCAGTTAGTTTTGTGCTGTCCAAGGGTGCAGGTAGAAAAGTGGGTCTGGACTCATATTGCCACCTCCACTTCTTTAATTTTTAATTAACTGAGACTTTCCTGTCTCAATTTAGATCTCTGTGCTGCTTAGGGGCATTGGCTCTGTCAGAAGTGGCCACGGACTAGGTTATGATTTCAGCTATCACTGTAAGATCTCTCTGTGCCTTTTCAGGTTGAGTAACCATGCAAAGATTTGTGTAAAATCCAAGAATCATGTAAAGCCAAAACTGCTTTAATAGGAGAAAGTGCCTACAGAAGCCTGCTCAGGAAACAGGAAACTACTTCTGGAGATAGAAGTCGACAGGGAGAATCATGGAAAGACTTTGTAAACTTGGTGTTAGTTATACTCTGAGAAAGCTCAAGTGCAGCCTGTGGCCAAGAGAAAAAATACAATCTGTTCTGGGAAAAATGTGCAATTTCTTGCTTTAAAGTAAACACACACATCCTATAGAAGCTGCCCCTTTTCTCCTCCCATTAAGAGCCTGTGTTGGACTATTCACAAGGTCTGTACAGCATGTACTTATAAGCAAGCCTGGAAACTTTCTTACTGCTGGTAGATTTTATTATTACATTTGGTGCTACACGTTGGTGAGTTCATTCCTCCTGTTGCCTCCCAACTGGATATTAACCTGGCTGTGATGACATAAACTCTGTGCCAGGAGTCCCCTGGACATCCCCCTGAAAGTCATGGTTGTGATATGGAGTCACCACTGCACCGCTATTGTTCAGACTGGAATTACACATGTCCAGTGGAAAGTCTGGTTTCATCCACTTCCCCCCCCCCCTTTTCCTCAGTTTCTGAAGACACGTCAGCTGCTGTGAAAGTGATGCTGAGCTGACGCTGGCAAGGCAGAAGCTCTGGAAAGAGCATGTTGATGGGGCTTCTGAAGTACAGCAACAGCCGAGTTGATGCCTGCAGCTGGGAGAGCACACAGCAGGCACAGCAGGGAAGGCAACCAGGAGTAGGAAGCTACATGGAACAGACTGATGGGTGGGAGAGAAGGATTAGGATAGAGGTAAAATCAGAGGGTGTTGCCACAAATCCCACTCAGTGGAGCGATGGGATCATCTGTCCAAGTGTGGGAGGTTCCCATGAATAATGGAAAAAATTCTGCTTAATGGAAAATTCTTGGGTTTAAAGATACTCCATTTTAGTACCTAAAAATAATGATTTGCTTGAGTTTTTTAACTGATCATTTCCCAACATTTTAAAGGATGTATGTAGGACCATACTCAACAGATTATGTGCTTTAGCCCTTCTGTCTTTTCCAGGTTACTGATTCTAATAAATTCTGAGAAAGAGATATCTGCTGCTATCAAAATCCACTTCATACTCATAACTGCAATTTAATCTATGACATACTTATTTAAAGTACTCAGATGAAGTGATGCAGTCATCTTTCATTTGGTAAACCTGCACTCATCTAACTAAAACCAGAACTAAATCTCACATCCTTCTAAATATATGACCTGTGCTTTCCTTTTAATGCCTCATCTGGTGAAACGCTCCTTGAAGCACTGCAGCATAATTCCCCACAAACCTATGTCCTTCCCAGCACCGCAAAAAGCATCCTCATATAAAAGATCTGTGACTTAGAAGCACAGAACTCGATGAGTTAGAACTCTGCCATGCTTACAGGGGTGAAGGACAGTAAAAATACCTTAGTCCATAAATTCTTACAACTGGAAACTCCCACAAAGCAGTGAGTCACCCTGCACAGCAGGAGTGGCCCAAAAGGAAGGAAGGAATGTTTGATAGATAAGATGGGCACAACGACAAAACATTCAGTTAACCATCCATAAAATGAGAAAAATATTTGTGGAAAAGGTTTGTGACTCTGCTGGGCTTAAAGAAACTGTGGTGAAAAAGTGATGTGACTGCTGCTCCAAAAGCGGGTGCAAATCTTCAAGCACTTACTGCTCTGAGTTGTGCTAACCACAAAGATATCAAGCCTCAAGAAAATTTGCTTTCTGTTTAATAAGGAGGTGGTCAAGGAGGAACTTAAATATATGAAGTGTAGCAATCAGCACTTTGTTACCTCAGTTATTTTTTGAAGTACGCGGGTCAGGCTAAACGAATGAGAACAAGCTGGGAGAAAGAACAAAGAGAAGAAATGCAAAAAAGGAAAAGCAGCATAAAAGCCTGAGAGGAAACAGCCTTTATAAAAGCAGCTCTTACAGGAAATTCTGTCAGCTTTCAGAAGGCCAGAACTCCTGAGGCTGGCAGTCTCAATCTTCAAACAGACCTCTTTTAGGAGAAAAGGGAAAAGAAAAGCAGTTGTTTTTTTTTCCCTTTTGATCAAGAAACAAAAAAAAAAAATTGCAGCAATGTGGTGTGAGCCCATGAGCAATTTGAAATAAACTATGAGCACAGTTAGCCTCTGTCCTTCTAGAGCAGCTCCAACCAAGTGCAAAAACACCTATGTACCGAGACTTCTGACCCGTTTGGGGCTTAGGAGGGCTAGGACGTGTTTAGTAAGTGTCACCGGACAGAAAGTACTCTAATATTCAGTCTTCTCATGCTGATTTAGCATCAGCATCTGCTGACAGACAAAATTTGAGTGGATACCCTACAGAAGACTGCTGCAGAGTTTCACACTGTGGTAGCAGAGTTTGGTTGCTCTTTGGGTATCAATTATTAAAACACACACACACACGGCCCATGGATAAAACCAACCTGCCTTTGCTGCTAAAAGGAAATAGATAACTTGGGGATCCCCTCATGAAACTTGCTGTACACCCAGACATTTCATTACCAGTACATTTATGCCATTTTACACACACACAGAAAAATGAAAGACCGAACCACCCATGCTTGCCATCAGTTTTACAAAGGTTCCAGCCACTGGAGAAGCCACACAAGCAACTATATGAAATGTCACTTGTCACCATCTGGTTGGTTTGGGCAATGTAAGAAGCAGCTTCCCGCCCTGCCCTCCATCACACAGGGGCTTTTCCCCAGGCCTCACTGCTTCTGTCAGTTGGCACAATCCAAACAACAGTAATTGCAGCAGACAACCACTCCCCGGCCACAAAACCGCCCAAAAACACTTAAAAGAAAGCAGCGAGTCAGCAGATCCACCAAAGAGTCAGTGCAAAAGGGACAGTGTTCAGCAAGACTGGGTGACCAATTCAGATGCTCTTACAGGTGGATGTGAAAAGAAACCACACTGCAGTTTGCAGTAGTATACTGAGGGACACAGGAAAAAACCCTGCTCTAAACTGATTCTTTTTATGAAGATAAAAGCCTCAGGCTTACTTGGTTTTCTCTCTTGTTGGGCTGTTTGGTTGGGGTTTTATTCCCTTTTGATCTTTCTTTCTTTTACCAAGTTGGATTCAGTATTTTGACTCGGTCCCAGCTGGGACAATCCCTGTGATTCCACTAAAGAACATAAACCACTGCAAATTTAAGTGACTGATCCATGATGTCTTTCTAGTATCCAAAGTGAAATGATCAGAGTGCTCATGTGCTCTGAAGGTGGTATTTCAGTGCCCTTCTTACCAGCTGGGTGCTGCTTCAGTCTCAGTATCAAGGACAATGACGACAAAGCTTGACTTCTGCATGCAATCACCTATATGTGTGGCTAAGACCAGAGAGAAAAGCTGTGCAGAATTAAAACATCTCATATTTTCTTTCAATGGGCTGGCAGAAACTGCAGATGGGGGAATGAGATTGAGGGTTGACAAATCTTTCTTCACAGTGCAACACATGGAGCTTAGGATAAGAAATGCATTTCTGTATTAAAACTTGTTTTAAAGACAACCTGTTTAGAGGAGTTCTCCCATGACCAAAAACTCAAAGCCAGGGTAGATCAGCAGGCTGGTCTAGTAGGGTGTGTCCCTGCCCATGGCAGGGTGGATTGGAACTAAATGATCTTTAAGGTCCCTTCCAACCCAAACCATTCCATGAATCTATGATTCTGTGATTCAAGGGTTGGTGTTCAGAGAATGTGAATTAGTTTGGTAAATGCTTGAGGTATCCACTACCAAAAGCACAGAACAGATCAGAGAGCCATACCAGATCCTACATACAAACCTGTCATGATTTTACAGGAGCAGAAAGTTCCTGTGATCTTATAAACAGAACTAACTGGAGAGCCACTAGCCATGAAGGCAGAAGGTGTTTTGTGAAATAGTCTATTTAAGTTTCACTCTCTTATCTGCTCTTTTGCATTCCCCTGAACAACCCTGTGCAGCAGCTATGGGGAGGTGACTAGAAAAGCACCTCTGAACCTGTTGATGAGAGGTAATCTGCTTCTTACAAGTTTCTGCAAACGCAGGAGAAATGAAAGATGTGAGCTCATTATTTTATCTCTTTTCTGGAGTGGGTTTGGGATGCATCCTCCCTTTCTCTCCTTAATACTGCAGTGTTGGGAAGAAATATGCTAAACCAAACATAAAACATGAAAGGACTGTGCAGCTTTTCATCTTCCTACTGTGGGTTCCAGCACAGCCCATTCTTTTAACCAAAGCCCATTTTGGTTGATGGGTGTCTGTTAGTGTGTATGATATGAACTTGCAATCTTTGATTCCTAGCAGATAAGATTATTATCTTTTGTCTTTACTCTTTTTATTCTGTGGTGTAGTCTTGTGCTGAATTTAAGTGATCACATCTTGCAGCCTGTGTTAGACCAACAACCTGAGCCAGCCCTAACTACTTCCCCTCTACAAGGCCTCCATTTGGCTGTCCAAAGCCACCCTGAACAGCTTGCCTTTGTAAAGCCCACCAATGAGGGCATTTGGAACAGGACATGCATGGATGGGTGCATTTGGCCTTAAAACATCCAGTGGGCTTCTTGGAGATGAGATGTTCCTCAGCACTCCCCTTCTTCCCTTCCAGCACTCCCATTCTCCTCAGTACACCAGCAGTGCACTGCATGGGGGAACTTCAGCTAGAGGAATTGATTAGATCTATTTCTATTCACTTGGGCTCAGAGCCACCTTCATCCTTGCACCACAGGGTCCACTGAGGGATGCTCTGCCACCCAAAAATTCCAGTAATATTTAGGTTTCTGATGCACTGAGGGAGTTCCCTCTGAAAAGAGCAGGACTTGTTTACCCAGATCCATTTGGATAAGGTCTGGTTCCTGTTCTTCACAGACTTGCATAGCTATGTAAATTCACCTCCTGTGTGAGCCTGGGCTGTTTACCCTAACTGTAAAACATTCCCAGTAGAGCTATCCACTGATAAAATGCCATCCCAGAAAGTCCTGCCTGTGCCGGGGGTGCTCACGGGTATCTCACCATGCAGGATGTTGACTTGTGTGACCACAGCCAAGCTGTTTAACACATATCCTTCCTGAGCTTCCAGAAAGATTCCCAAGATTGTTTTCAACAGAAAACTGGATAGCTTCTTTTGCCCAGTGCCAAGAGGGCCGATTTTTTGTTCCCAGTTAGTCCTTAACTATAGTTTATGGTCACAACCTTATTTTGTTTCTCTCATAGCACAGTTGGCCACTCAGTCTTGCTGTGGACATTATTTATGGGCTTAAGTTGTGCCAGGGGAGCTTTAGGTTGGATATTTGGAAAATTTTCTTTACTGGAAGAGTGATCAGGCATTGGAACAGGCTGCCCAGAGAGGTGGTGGAGGTGTTCAAGAAGCGCATAGATGTGGCGCTTCAGGATGTAGCTTAGTGGTCATGGTAGTTGGGTTATGGTTGGACTTGGTGATCCTAAAGGTCCTTCCCAACCTTAATGATTCTATGATTATTTTTATTAATAATAAATCATGTTGTTTTATCGTTTGTCAAACCCTTTTTTTCTTCATACAAGGTGGTTATTGAGATCAACCTTAATTTCCTCATTATAAAAGCTTACCTTCTTTAGTTTAGTGTTCTTTAAGCATAGTTTTTATGAACTTTCCTTTGCTTTTCAACACCAACCTGATCCATAAGGCAGAGCGTTGGATCCTCCTTCATTTGGAGCAACTGAACTCCCATTTTCTTCTGTGTCTGTAATTTTTGTTTAATTATAAGAGAGTCTGTCCTCCCAGTCTGAAGCATGCAACACGCTGTGTAAACACTCATACAGCTACTTATGGATTATCAAAGCAAAGAGGCAAATTCAGGTTGTTAGGGAAGGAAACAACATTTTAAAACTCATCAGTGGATACCATAAACACTGGAAAAATGTCTAAGATTCCTTATAAATAGACTCTTTCCTGCTAAATGTCTCCTTTTTTCTTTTTCTTTTGAAATACCAGTGGCAAGACACCTAAGGAGGGGATTTGAAAATGTGTTAAAATAAGAACTCAGTAGGCAAGAAAAAACAGTTTCCCTAAGTGTAGGCTGCATTTTGCTTGCTGGGAACCTCAGCAATACTACCCACATTTTCATCCCTGCCACTCAATTCATGGAAATATCAGCAAGACAAAATCAAGTGTTCAGAAAAAGGCAGTGGTGGGAAGTTCTAGGACCTGTATCCTGTATGTGTTAGATCTTTCAAAAATAGGCAATCTGCATAGCTCCTCAGCTGTTAGTAATTTATTCCAATTGATACTCAGGAAGACTATTATATCAGAGAACCATAGAATGGCTTGGGTTGGAAGGGACCTCAGAGATCATATATTCCAAACTCCCTGTCAGGGACAGGAACACCTCTCAACTAGACTCAGCTGCTCAAGGCCTTATCCAACTTGGCCTTGAACACCTCGAGAGAGGAAGCATCAACAACCTACTTCAGCAACCTATTCCAGAGTTTCACCACCCTCATACTAAAGAACTTCTTCCTAACTTCCAGTCTAAACCTGCTCTCCCTCAGCTTAAAACCATTCACTAGACACCCTTATGCAAAGTCCCTCTCCAGCCTTCCTGTAGGATCCCTTCAGGTACTGCAAGGCAGCTATAAGGTCCTCTCAGAATCTTCTCTTCTCCAGGCTGAACAACCCCAGCTCCCTCAGCCCATTCTCATAGCAGAGGTGCTCCAGCCCTTTGATCATCTTTGTGGTCCTCCTCTGGACTTGCTCCAACAACTCTGTGTCCTTCATATGATGGGGACACCAGAACTGGATACAGTATTCAATATGTGATCTCACAAGAGCAAAGAGGAAGAATCACTTCTCTTGAGAGAATTTGGTATCATTAATGTATCCAAAATTAATTGGCAGCTAGAAAATGTAGTTCATCTGCTCAGATCTCTGAGAAGTAGATTTTAGATACCTTAATTTACCTCCATCTGTAAGTAAGGCTATTGTAAAACATATGGAGAAGTCAAATCAAGAATTAGTCTGCTGATTTATTAAACAATAAATTCTAATTGTCTGTGATGTGTTTAACTTAGAGTAAACACCAAAAGAGGTGACAGAGGACAGGCTGCATCTCTCCTCCTCCTGCTTTCTCACAATGATTCAGATGCCTGTCAGGGAAAGGCTGTCGTATTTTAATCACATTAGAGATGTAGATATCAGCACATGCCTCTCAAAACTGATTTCTTCTATGATTTTAAACCACAGAATGCTCTTTAAAATAGCACCTCATTGTGAGTGCCTGGTGTTGTTTTTAACCCAGAATGTAGGTTTTCTTGATCCACTTTTTGATTTGAGTCATTCTCAAAACACATTTCACACCTCCCCACCAGCCATTGGCTTGTGGCAACCGAGTTTTTGCCACCCCAACTGTTTAACTTCAAAGGTTAAGCAAACAGAAAGGCTCCAGAACATAAACATCTTTCTATAGTGATACATACCTAGCATACCATTGTCATCAACGCTCCAGTGCAGCTCCCCAAGCTCTCAAATGCTCTCTGAACTTTTCTACAGGTTTGGTCATTCCCATGCCAGACTCCATGGGTTGGAAGGGACCTTGAAGGTCATCTATTTCCAGCCCCCCCGCCATGGGTAGGGACACTTGCCACTTTAAAACCAGTATGTGTCCCAGGATGTGTACATTAGGAGGCAAGGGTGCCCTAGTGGATATTAGTGATTTATCAGACATCACCAGGTACCACTGCTATTGATTTTACACCCTTGTTTAGAGTTTTCACACAGATACATTCAGTTTCTCTTTGATTAACCAAAGCACCTGTGCTTCTTCCTACAAGGAAGCTGGCTGTGCACTGGGTGAACTGGATTTAATGGGTTCTGCCAGGTGGGTGTCCCTCTAGGGTACTCCCTTCCAAACAATTTACACAAAGATAGAATAATAGAATCATTAAGGTTGGAAAAGGCCTTTAAGATCAAGCCCAACCATAACCCAACTACCATGGGCACTAAACTATATCCTGAAGCACCACATCTACATGCTTCTTGAACACCTCCAGGAATGGAGATAAAACTCTCCACACAGCACCTGAAAGCTTGGTGAGTTTCCCAATAATCACTAGGAGTTCTTTCCAGCTCAGCTTAATTTAGGAAAACATTTTTTTCCTTTTTTTCCCCACCTCATGTTTGTGTCTTCCAGCAATTCATTGCCCTCCCTGGATGTGAGGCTTCCATTCCCAAAGGAGCCAAAATCACAGAATCATAGAATGGGTTGGGTTGGAAGGGACCTTAAAGATTATCTAGTTCCAACCTGCCCTGCCATGAGCAGGGACACCTTCCACTAGTCTGGGTTGCTCGAGGCTCCATCCAATCTGGCCTTTAACCCCTCCAGGGAGGGGGCATTGGAGGTGCAAGAGACATTGCTGGTTTGTTAACACATAGGATAAATCAGGCTTGAAAGCTTTTACTCACGTTCACCTGTGGACAGGTCCACAGTTAAACTACTTCCATCTCTCAGGGTGAGAGGCAATATTCCCTCCCTGAAAGCCACATGGTCCCAGTTTAGCAATATCTGGCTTTCCAAATGGAGTAATAAGAGTGAATAAAGCTGCACAAAGAGAGGACACAGAACTCCATTACTCCCACAAAGTGTACAACAGTTAGCCTTTGCTCATGCTGAATCCAAATACTCACAGACATGTTTTCTTCCAGGTCACAGTTGGGACAGCAGATGTTCTCCCAGTGTGTAATGCTCCTTGGATCCTGCTGTCAGCACTGCCAATTTATTCAGGTTCCAGAGGATAAAGAGGAGTTAGCTCAATGAAGCAATTGTTCCTGCCACTATGAGGCATCTCTTAGATCCTTGCTTTAGGGAAGCTAAAATGTGAAGGGGTGAGGAACAAACCTGGTGGCACCAAGCAAGATGTGCAGATGTACTGGCAGATAGCCAGTAGTACAGCAGCTATTTCATTGCTTTTCTCTCTCAAACTATGTCACTCTGTAGGAGAAGACTCTTCCAAGCCTGTTACAGTTTCTGTAGCTGTACACCAGAACTCCTGCATTTTTCACATTTCCTTGAACTTTGTGGAGCTGGAACTCTCCAGTAAATGGCTGAAGAAAGATTGCCAGATGGCACAGAATGTTAGGTAGGTGCAGTCCTGAAGCAGAACTTGCCTTTGTACCAATGTTGAAACAGTGAGGCAGCAGCTGGTTAACACCACAGCAGAGCTGCAGAAGATAGTCTGTAGGCAAAGGGGGCCAGCAGTACAATGGACAAACTGAGGCTGAAAGAAACCGACTGGGTTGGGATCTGCTAGACTAAATCAGAGCCTTTCATCATCAGTCCAGAAGATGTAATTCCACTTCTACTGAAATACCTCTTGAGGTAACTTCTCTGGCTATCTGTCCTGTGTATCCTTGATGCTGTCCATGATGGTCTTGTGTCCTGATGACCCCTGAAAGTTCCTGTTAAAATCAGCAGGCTCGTGACCCATGTAGTGTATTTAATAGAATTTCACCCCAGGTGTCTCTAAGTGAAGAATGTTCTCTTTCCATGGGGTAAAAAGAGCATTACTAAGCACACTATGTTGTGATTAGAGATTTTTTTTTTCTTTCTTAGATAGCCAGCCAATGTTCTCCTTTAAGACTTTGGTCATGTAAACACTTCCAACTCAAGATGAAGTTCCCAGCCTTTTCTTGGATAAGCTAACTAGGTTGCAGTCTTTTCATTAGACCCATTTTGGGCTTTGGATACTTTGTGACCACTTTGAACTCTCTCCAGACTTTTAAAACTGTAAAAATGCTGGATATGAGAGTTTAGTGTGTTTTAGAAGTAATCCTTCCTTTAGCATATGCAGAAATAACAGAACTGTTTTCACATGCACATGTCTTTGCAACCAGCAGATGTTCAGGTCTTTTTCTTCACTTATTTACAAGGACTTTGAAGTCCTCCTCAGAGACAGCTTTCAACATGGTCAGCTGTGCAGATCTGGCTTTGCTAAATTTCATTCCTGACAAAGACCATTTACTTGGAACTTTTTAGAAGGTAGCCTTTTAGACTTAACCAGGTTGGAAAAGACCTTTGAGATCATCCAACCTATCATCCAACACTATCTAATCAACTAAACCATGGCACCAAGTGCCCCATCCAGTCTCTTCTTAAACACCTCCCTGGGCAGCACATTCCAATGGCCAATCACTCTTTCTATGAAGAACTTCTTCCTAACCTCCAGCCTAAACCTCTCCTGGTACAGCTTGAGACTCTGTCCTCTTCTTCTGGTGCTGGTTGCCTGGGAGAACAAAACAAGGCAGACCCAAATCTGTATTGACCTTTACAGCAACTCTTCATCTACTGGGGAGTCTCCACTCAACATCTGAAGGTCACCTGAAGGCTGAACCTGGAAAGCTTCAGTCTGAAAGCAAAGGCTCTGTCAAAGCTGGAAGCAACTCAAAATAAGTTATATAGTGTGGGAAAGCTCAGTAAGCTCCTTGCATTGTTTAGATCACTTTGAACAGATGAGTCACAGCCAATAGGGAAAGGAGCCATCCTTTAAAATGTAAATTGAGAAAGCAGCAGCTTAAATAAAGCAGCAGTTTAAATACATTGCTGGTGCCTGGTGCAGCTGTTGGTGACCACAGCTCCCCGATGCAGACATTGTTTTTACATATATGGCACAGAGACTCAAAAACACTCTGCCTGGAAGCTACCACAGGAGGATAAGATGCTTTTCTCACCAATACTGGGTCTTAGTTTAATATTCTAAGAATCCCAGTATGGTGGGTGTTAGAAGGAACCTCTGGCAATCATCCAGTCCAAATCCACTCCTAAACCAGGGTCACTCACAGCAGCTTGCTCAGGATCACAATGTCCAAGTGGGTTTAGAATCTCTCCAGAGGAGACTCCACAACCTCTCTGGCAGCCTACTCTAGGGCTTCAGCACCCTCATAGCACAGAAGCTTCCCCTCAAGTTCAGGTTGAACCTCCTGGGTTCCAGTTAGTGCCTGTTGCCTCTTGTCCTGTCACAGGCCACTACCTGAATCTAAAATATGGCAAGGCTGAACATGAGTAAATCTATGTCACATTGCTAGAAGCCTTGTCTGGCTGCGATGACCTCACATAGAATCATTTGTCAGCTTCTAGTTGCCCCATCCTTGGCTCTACAGAAGCCTCTCTATGTCCTTCTTGACCTTATTTAAGTTATTCCCAGAGGTATTGCTCCTTGCTGCTTTCCAGTTCTTGGTGCACAGCATTTTTAAGGCTACAGCCACTTACCTCAAGAGCTGACAGGACATTCAAAACATCTTTTTAATCAAAAACGTCAAGTAGGCAGCATTATGGATCCTGATGACTTCTGTGATTGAGAACCACTCTGGGAAATATGGTCCCTGCAACATTGTCTTTGTTCCCAGTGATAAATTCAAAGTGACAATCAGTTAAAGCAATCAGTTTGAGGTTTTACTTTGGAACAAATTAAGACTACATTGAAAACTTTGTTGAGTCTTTGCGATTTGGAACACTACAAGGCAAAACTCTTTGCTTTGAAAAACACAGCCTTGGACTTTGTCCTGAGTGAGGGAGGAAAAAGAAATCTTAATCTCCAGCTCTGGAGAGCCTGCCAACATGAAAATGCTTTTGCATGTATCTGTTGATTTGTTTTGCTTCACTTTTTGGTGCCTCACCCTTAGATTAAAGATTCTCAAATGGCAGCTTGTAAGTCATAAGCAGATTTTTCTCCTCATGGTCTGACTTTATTTTTCTGTACCCTACTCCAAAAACTGCAGACACCTTTGAAAAACAGAAGAGGTGAGGGCTACAGGAGCACACCACTAGAGGTACCTAGTGAATATCTGGCTCCCAGCAGAGAACAGCAACATCTACTTGCACAGTTAGTTCTTATCTGTTGAAGGCTTTCCCTTTAATAGTATTTAAAAGTATAATAATAGTATTATAGATAAAGTATCACATGTGTAAATCACCTCCAGGATGGTGGTATTCCCGTATGCAGGATGTGCTTCCAAACCACTGCAATACCTGCTTGCTTTCTGTCCTGCACAAGATTGCCTCTTGCAGCTTTACTTAGACCTTACACATTAGGGAGAAATGATTCTCCCACTGTTTGATGATGATGGTGATCCTTTCCTTAGTATCTGCAGAAGAACATATTTATGCATGATTAGTCCAACCCAAGATCAATGTCTGTTGCACCTTCAACTTCTACTTGGTATCCATGTTCTTCAAAATGATAGTGGTAAAACAGGCTGCCCAAGGATGTGGTTGAGGCTTCATCCCTGGAGACATTCAAGATCAGACTTGATATGGCCCAGGGCAGCCTGATCTAGTTGGAGGTGTCCCTGCTGACTGCAGGGGTCATGGACAAGATGACCTTTAAGGGTCCCTTCCAACCCAATGCATTCTATGAATCGGTGAACAGAGCTGCCCAGCTTCTGATGGGCTGACACAAGAGCACCTCTCCTGCTCAAGTGCACCAGGACAACTGGCCTCACAGACAAAGGTGTGGTATTTTTGCAACCCCTCTCCTCTCTCTTTTGTGGCAGCCTGCTGCCTTGCTCCATCAGTGAGCGCAGCCAAACACCATTCCAGAAGCATTGCTGAGTCTTTGGCTAGTCCTGCAAGGAGCCTGCCAGCTCCACTGGCCAAACCCAATGTCTGTATCGGCCCCAACGGAGGAGGGGGAACCATTTTATGACAGCTGTTGAAGGTCACACCGTAAACACCAGTGCTACCGCTCCTCTCTTGTCCCAAATGATCCCAGTGGTTTGGATGAGAGTGTGGTATGTGAGCAAGCAGTTCAAGGCTCACTCCCTGCTCTTCAAAGTTCAGGTTATAAAGTGGAGAATTAGCAAAACTTAGCTGATGAATTTGGGGCTGCTCTAACCAAATGAGATGGGTCTCAAGACAAAGATCTTCAAGACACTTGAAATAAAAAGATCTTCAAGACACTTCTGCCTTTCCTGAGTAAATCTTTGCAACGTCCAGGGCTTTGTGACTTTGTTTGCAAACATGAGGGCATCCCAAGAGATCATAAATAACTAAAAGTCTAATGCTGTTTCACAGGCAGGATGGATTAGAAATCTGCTGCTTTGGTTCTCCAAAGAACAGAACCAAGCTGTTGCCATCACTGTGATGAGTTTTCCTATCATGGGTTTCGTAGCTCTTTCCTTCTGCTTCCACAGTTATGTTTGCAATGTGTTTACGCATTCTCATTCCCTTCAGCCGTCTCTCTCTGCAGGGCTGTGCTCAGGAGAAGCCTCAAAACACCCCATAGTTCCACTGATCTCAAATTCTTGTCTTTACAACAGTTTTGCTTGTTTTCATAGAATCATAGAATTGTTTCACCTGGAAATGACCTCTAAGATCATCAAGTCCAGCTGTCAGCCTAACACCTCCATGGCCATTAAACCATGTCCCAAAGTGCTATGTCCACGCATTTCTTGAACACCTCCAGGGATGCTGACTCCACCACCTCCCTGGGCAGCCTGGTCAAATGCCTGACCACTCTTTCAGGAAAGAGAACTTTCCTAATATCCAACCTAAACCTTCCCTGGCACAAACTGAGTCATTTTCCCCTTGTTCTGTCACCTGACACTAGGGAGAACAGATCAATCCCTACTTCACTCCAACCTCCTTTCAGGAGGTTGCAACATGAGCTCTCTGTGCACTTGCAGCCCGGAAAGCCAATCAGATCCTGGGCTGCATCAAGAGAAGTGTGGCCAGCAGGTCAAGGGAGGTGATTCTCCCCCTCTACTCAGCTCTGGTGAGACCCCACCTGGAGTACTGCCTCCAGTTCTGGAGCCCCTATTACAAAAGGGATATGGATGTGCTGGAAGGTGTCCAGAGAAGGGCCACGAGGATGATCAGAGGGCTGGAGCACCTCTCCTATGAGGACAGACAGAAAGAGTTGGGGCTGTTCAGTTTGGAGAAGAGAAGCCTCCGAAGTGACCTAATTGTGGCCTTCCAGTATCTGAAGGGAGCCTACAAGAAGGCTGGGGAGGGACTTCTCAGGATATCAGGTAGTGATAGGACTAGGGGGAATGGAATGAAGCTGGAGGTGGGGAGATTCAGGCTGGACGTGAGGAGGAAGTTCTTCACTGTGAGAGTGGTGAAGCCCTGGAATGGATTGTCCAGGGAGGTGGTTGAGGCCCCGTCCCTGGAGGTGTTTAAGACCAGGCTGGATGAGGCTCTGGCCAGCCTGATTTAGTGTGGGGTGTCCCTGCCCATGGCAGGGGGGTTGGAACTAGATGATCCTTGTGGTCCCTTCCAACCCTGACTGATACTATGATACTTGTATGCTCCTGATTATATTCTGCAGGAGAACAGGCAAGTTTAATTGCCCTGGAATGCTTCCTACTTCTTCCCTCTCCCCACTTCTAAATAACAGTTATGTCCAAATTTTGTCTCAGCTAATTCTAATTATTTTGCATTTTTTCCAGATTAGGAACATTATTTGCCAACTTTTGTGAGTTAAAAAACAACTTTTTCCTGCTCGCTGTTGCTGCTGTATCCCCTTACGTACCATAACGTCAAGATACCCTTTCCTCAGCAGGGGCTGGGATGATGATGAGTTGTGTGGAGCTCTGGCTGAGGAACTATTCATGCTGCAGTGGGTTATCACTCCAAAAATCATATAGAAGCATATAAAAATCTTGTTTGAAACTGGTTCATTATCAAAGTAACACTAAACAAGAACCAGCAGCTGGAGAAGCTCATGGGCAGAGAAGTAGTGAACTACTGAGTCTCTCTGAACTGCTGAAGGCACAGAGGACCCCTGGAAACACTTCTGGACATAAGCTACCTACATCTTTAGGGGGCAAAAAAAGGAAGACAAAACCAAAAAGAACTATACACTGCACTGTACACTGCACTGGTTAGGCCGCACCTCGAGTACTGTGTCCAGTTCTGGGCCCCTCAGTTTAGGAAGGAGGTTGACTTGCTGGAACGAGTCCAGAGAAGAGCAACAAAGTTGGTGAGGGGTTTGGAACATAAGCCCTACGAGGAGAGGCTGAGGGAGCTGGGGTTGCTTAGCCTGGAGAAGAGGAGACTCAGGGGTGACCTTATTACTCTCTACAACTACCTGAAGGGAGGTTGTAGACAGACGGATGTTGGTCTCTTCTCCCAGGCAAGCAGTACCAGAACAAGAGGACACAGTCTCAGGCTGCGCCAGGGGAGGTTCAGGCTGGATGTTAGAAAAAAGTTCTATACAGAAAGAGTGATTGCCCATTGGAATGGGCTGCCTGGGGAGGTGGTGGAGTCGCCATCACTGGAGGTTTTCAGGAGAAGACTTGACAGGGTGCTTGGTGCTGTGGGTTAGTTGCTTGGGCGGTGTTGGATTGGTTGATGGGTTGGACGCGGTGATCTTGAAGGTCTCTTCCAACCTGGTTTATTCTATGTATTCTATGTATTCTATTCTATGTATTCTATTTCAAATTATCTTTGATGGTCATTATCTTACAGAAGTGACTTTTTGATATTAAGTGCCATGGCTGTGAATTACAGAATGTGTCCAGTTTGCTCCCGGTGCTCATGAGGAAAGCCAACCGCATCCTGGCCTAGATCAGCACTAGTGTGGCCAGTAGGACCAGGGCAGTGATTGTGCCCCTGCACTCAGCAGTAGTGAGACCACACATCGAACACTGGGTTCAGTTTTGGGCCCCTCACTACAAAAAGGACATTGAGATGCTGGAGTCTGCCCAGAGAAGGGCAACAAAACTGGTGAAGAGTCTGGAGAACAGGTCTAGTGAGGAACAGCTGAGAGAACTGGGGTTGTTCAGCCTGGAGAAAAGGAGGCTGAGGGGAGACCTTCTGGTTCTCTACAACTCCCTGAAAGGAGGTTGGCGCCAGGTGGGGGTTGGTCTCGTAACAAGTGACAGGACAAGAGAAAATGGCCTGAAGTTGCACCAGGGCAGGTTTAGATTGGACATAAGAAAATACTTCACTGAAAGGGTTCTCAAACATTGGAACAGGCTCCCCAGGGAGGTGGCTGAATCCCCATCCCTGGAGGTCTACAAAGACATGGGATTACATGGGAAATCTGGCAGTGTCAGGGATTCTCATGTAAATGAGGGTATAAATTCCTTAATTCTGACTTGGGTGATTATGTACCAGAAGTACTCAAGAGCAGAATGACTTCAGGAGGGGTGGTGAGGCAGATGTTCTATTGGCTGTCAAATACAGGATAGTACAGATTTGGTTTTGCTTTTCCCCATGCTGTGTCCTTACATTAGGTGACACACTATGTTTTAATTTCTTTATCGACAGCCTTTGATCATCCTGAAACTTGAGCTCTGGTCAGGACATGCTCTTCATGCCCTTTTGGCTGCTTAAATTCTCCTTCATTTGGATTAGGAGACCTCCATGCCCCCTTCCTCCCACTGCAGATGCTCTCCTCCTACAGCCAAGCTCATACTTTGGACACTGCCAAATTTCTGAGTCACTCCAAGATTGAAAAAAAAAAAAAAAAAAGAAAAAAAAGTTTCTAATGGTGCCTTGGAAAATGTGACATCACTGGGAAGGACTCACAGTTTTTTTGCTCTGACAGGCTGTGCTTGCACAGTTCCCACCATGCTAATTTGGCTAATCTTAACTCCTCAAGTTCTTTCTTGCCCCCAAATCCCAGAACTGATCAGAACTGCAGAGGAAAGGAGTGAAAAGTGGAGGATGAGAAGAAAATACCTTCAGGGATGTCACTTAGCAGTGCCCAAAATGAAGCAGAGCTCCTTAATATGAAAGCATAGAATTAAAATGACAATAAATCCACCATTAAACGGTGGTCTAGGTTCTATGACACCTAAACTCCAGCAAGGCAGTTCTGGTCCTATCTGTATTAGTCTGTCAAACATTAAAGGCAGCTATGCTGGGACAGCCATGTTTAGACTTCAGCACTTGTCTTCAACTATGAGTCAGAGCATAAAGCCTTGACATTTCAGGAGACTGAAGTTTACTTTGAGGATTTGGATGTAGTCTGAGCAGCTGAGCACAGAAGGAATAACCAGCTGAAGTAAATGGGCAATCAGCTGAAAGTCAAATTAGCTTTTAAAATGTTTTACAATAAGTAACAGCAGCAAAAAAAAATCAAATCCCAGCACTTAAGGTATCTTTTCTTCTTCCTTAGAAGCCTTCCTAAACTCCTACATGCCACTTACTACAGATCTGTTCAGGGATGGACCTTCAAACTTTGTTCTCCCTCCACTGGTGAGAATTTGGGGCAGACAGCACAGAGCTAGATGACCAAATGCATTATTTTTTATGTTCACCACAGTTGAGAATTTTGGAATTTTTTGCCATTTCTTTCCTTAGAAAGGGTCCTGATGCACTCAGAAAACCAGAATAGAACAGCTCAGGTTGGAAGAGACCTCAGAGATCACCTCTTCCAATACCCTCTGCAGGGATACCTATCAACTAGACTTGGGTGCTCCAGGCCTCATCCAACCCGATCCTGAACACCTCCAGGGAAGGGGCAGCCACAACCAGTCTGGGCAACCATTCTTCACTCTACAGAGAAGTCTACGTCAGCAGAAAAGCCTGGAGCTCCCTGCTCCAAACCATGCAGAAGGTGGTAACACACTCTAAGTGAATCCCAGATTCAGGTTTCAGGAATACTGATACACTTGATGGTATCAAGGATCACAGAATCACCAAGATGGCTCTGTAAGTCTTCTCTGGGTATTTAAACACTGCCTCACTTTTATCTAGTTTTTAAGAACACTCCATTAGAAATGCAAAAACTGTTGGACTTGCTTTAAACTTCACTCAGACATGAACACACCCCAGTAAGCACAAATAATTATTGGTTCTGAATAAATGTTCCAGTTGGATTAGTGGAGAGGTGGAGAGGTTAATCTCACCAGGCTTAGTAACATAACAGGATTTACACCAAGCTGTGCCCACAGACATCATGCTCTGCTGCTGCAAGTACCAAGTGTGTGTTACAGGCAGAAGCTGCCCATGCTGTAACAGAGGGAGAGTTTGGGCCAAAAGAGCCCAAACCATTCATATTTACACATTTGTTGTCAGCTGGAGCACTTCCCACATCTTGCTCACACAGCTGTTCCTACACAACACAGCCTAGCTGTAGAAACCCCTTGAGAGTAACCTGTACCTGCAGGCGTCCAGTATCATCTGCCCCTGGCTCCAGGTCACTCCCAGGTGCCAGTCTGGCAGGTAGGGAGGGCACTATACCTTGCTGGAGGCTCTTTATTCCCCTCTGTGTGGATACACTGCTGCCAGCACTGGGCAGCCAGCTGAGCTCTGAATGTCTGGAATCCACAGGCTGCAACTTCAATGCATTCTCATTAAAGACTGGCTCTTTCACATGAGTTTGGAAGAAGGAAGCGTGACTGCTTTGGAGTGGCAATGTCAATGAAAGCTGCCTCTTTCAGGTGAAGGGCACACTTTGTGTGCCTGAGGTCACTTCAGGTTCTGCAGAGACAAGCAGCATCACATCAGCCTGGAAAAAGGTATTGCCACATCCCCATGTTACCTGGATCAGAAGCGTCATGGCAGGAGGTGTAACACAGCATGCAACAGGCCAGGGTTGGCTGCAAAGGAACCAAGTGCTGCCTGGCAGAGACAGCAAACCACTGTGGCGCGGCTGATTTGCACAGGTTATTGGGCAACAAAGCAGTATCCCTGCTGAGCCCAGGCTCTGCAGCTTGACATTTGTTTGGCAGAGAAGGTTTGTAGGCACTGAAAAGATTTCCTCTGAATGCTGTAAATCTCCTACAACCAAACTAACAAAGAGATGGCTTCAAAATCTGAATGCCAATCCCAAATGAAACACATAGCATGTAAGGCTTTAATAACAAACCCTTTATTAAGAACAAAATCATACAACTGGCAGGAAACTCCCTAAGAGCACGATATATTACAGAGCTGTACTGGTACTAAGGGACTGAGACGGCAAAAACAGAGTGCTAACAGCAAGAGAGGGACAGGGGACAGCAATACACATTTGGTGCAGTGGGAAGACTGCCCGGGGCTCCTGCCACTACCACCCACCCATCCCCGGACTCCCACAGCCGCCTCGATAGCCACCGCCTGCTCCTCGGTAGCCTCCTCCTCCATAGCCTCCCCCAGGGCCACCTTGGTATCCTCTTCCTCCCGGGCGCCTACCGGAGTAGCCATAGCCACCATACCCTCTACCTCTGTAGCCAGAGCCACGCGCGGAACCTCCCCAACCTCTGAAGCCGCCTCCGTTGTCATAGCGAGGCATTTTCGGGGGACGAGGACCATCGCCGAACCTGGCAAAGGGAAACAGGGGTGATTTGATGCAACCTTATGGATTCTGTTGGTTTGAATATTTAGAGGAATCATCAATTGCTAAGATTTTCAGTTAAGATGCCTCTGCTTGAGAAGGTCTACTGGAGAGTCCAGCAGAGGCTACAAAGATGCTGAGGGGTCTGGAGCATCTACGTGAGGAGGAAAGGCTGAGAGACCTGGGGCTGTTTAGCCTGGAGAGGGGATCTGATCAATGCTGATCAATTGCTAAAGGGCTGGGGAGAAGAAGATGGAGCTAGACTATTTTCAGTGGTGCCCTGTGACAGGACAAGGGGCAATGGACACAAACTGGGACACAGCAGCTTCCATCTGAACAGGAAGAAAAGTTTCTTTGCTGTGAGGATGCTGGAGCCCTAGAGCAGGCTGCCCAGAGAGGCTGTGGAGTCTCCTTCTCTGGAGAGATTCCAAACCCACTGGGACATTGTGATCCTGGGCAACCTGCTGTGGCTGACTCTGCTTTAGCAGGGAGTTTGGACAGGCTTATCTCCAGAGGTCACTTCCACCCCCACCACGCAGGGGTTCTGTGAATTACAGTTGCACTTCTGTGCCTTTTTCACTTCAGTAAAGCAAAGCGGGGAATGGCTGCTGTGCCACATTAGCAGTCTCTCCTCCGATCCTCAGCCAAGTCTACACCTGGGACAGAAAGCTTTCCCCTCAGTCTCACTTTTCCAGGTCACACAAATGTGCAGGGAGCCCTGTTCCTGTTTGAGTGAGCACAGTGGTGTTTATCACAGTCCTCATAAAACACACTGATGTGTACATCAGAACTGGGCTTTGTTTTGTCCCTTGTCCCCCTTGTGGCTGTGCTTCAGAAGCATGTTATGAAAACAATGGCCAATGGAGGGGTCTAAGCACAGCCAAACATTTATCTTGTTTCCAGAGACAGATGAGTAAGACTGACCAAAATAAATGTGGATTATCTTTTCTTCCCTGCGTTTTGGAAGAGCTGATGACAGCTATTATTGCCGAGAGCCATTTGTAATTCCTGTGGAAACAGGCAGTGATTCACCCACATCAGGCTCTGAACATGACAATTTTACATACACTCAGGTTACTTGGAAATGAAAGCCTGATGCTCCTGTTGCATGTGGGACAAGACTCTCCTGGTGATTTTAGCTCTGGGATTCTGCAGGGAGGAAGCAGTGGAGCTGACAGATCTTATCTGCTCTGTTCAAGCCTTTGCTGCCCTGAGAAGTAAAAATGGTGCTGTTCCTCACCCCAGAGCTACAACCACAAACCCACAGAGCCCAGCTAACCTTGTGGTGCCAGCCAAGAGGCTAAGGCCCGAGGCTGAGGGCCTGGAGAGCTGGCGGATGACATTCAGCATTCGCTCATTCGCTGGGTCCAGCTGCTGAATGAGCCCAGGATCTTTAGTTACTTCCACCACAAGAGCCTCCATTGCCGCGCGCAGAGCAGTGATGCAGGCAGCTGCGTTGTGGGGCATCTTCAGCTTGATCCTAGAGCACAAAGAATAATGTTAGGATGAGAGAAGCAGAGAACCATTTAAGTTAGAGAAGACCTTTAAGATCATAGAGTCCAACCATTAACCCAGCACTGCCAGCTCACCAGTAAACCACGCCCCTCAGCACCACATCTACACAGCTTCTAAATACCTCCAGAGACAGGGACCCCACCACTATGCTGGGCAGCCTGTTCCAGGCCTTAACATCCCTTTTGAGGAAGAAATTGTTCCTCATGTCCAACCTAAACCTCCCCTGGTGCAACATGAGGCTGTTTTGTCTTGTCCTATTGCTTGTTACTAGGGAGGAGAGGCTTACCATCACGTCGCTCCAGCCCCTTTTCAGGGAGTTGTAGAGCGCAATAAGGTCTCCCCTCAGCCTCCCCTTCTCCAGACTAAACAACCCCAGGTTCCTCAGATGCTCCTCAGACCTGTTCTCTAGAGCCTTTACCAGCTTTGTTGCCCTTCTCTGGACACACTCTAGCACCAAAATGTCCTTCCTGGAGTAAGGGGCCCAAAAGTGAGCTGAGTACTCAAGTTGTGGCCTCACCAGTGTTAAGTACAGGTGGACAGTCACTTCCCTACTCCTGCTGGCCACATTATGGCTGATCTAGGCCAGGATGCTGTTGGCCTTTTTGGCCACCTGGGTACACACTGGCTCATGGTCAGACAGCTGTCAACCAACACCATTAGATATATTACAACTTCTAGGAGAGAACTTACAACAAAAGATGTTCTCAGATGTTTACTGAGTGCTGCACACACTGAGGCAGAACCCCATATTCCCATCTTTGAAATTCCAGCTCGTAGGTAAGGAAGGCAAAATTGCAAGATCCCTAAAATCTGACATTGTTAAAACAGAACTTCCCTTGTATTTAAATTTGCTCTTGAGGTTTAACATACTCGGGTAACACCGATACTTAAGCCCCAGCATCAAAATAAGGATACCAAAATATGAAGCAAACTAAAGACATGAGGCTCCTTGAGATTTGAAAGCTCCAGGACACACTCAAAAGCATTAATGAATTAATCTTAAGTAATCCTTCACCTCCAATTCATTGACCTGGGAGGGGAAAAAAAGCCAGACATCCAGATGGTATGTGGTCACGGCCATAAAATGCATGCTGCCAGAGGCAACCAAATCCTCAGCATTTCTCTCCTGCCGGCTGAAGAGGAGGTGAAAAATACACAGTACCTCCCATTCAACATTCCAGTTGAAGGGCATAAATCCAGCAGGTTTTATGAAACTGGAGGGATGTTTTCAGCTGAAACAGCTAATCTGCCCCAAACGGTGTCAATACAAAGCTCTCCCTTCCTCGCAGGAAGCATAGGTAGTGTCCTCCCCATAACCTGCATCCCACAGCTCCCATGGCTTGCTCTGGGCTTCCTGCCCTGTAAAGACTTATGTCTGTCTTAGCAGTTGCCCCTTGTGTCCTTTCACAGACCTATCATGAGCCACAAGGAGGGTTCATACCAGTCATCCACCAGAATGAGCTCCCCATCTGACAGGACCTTCTTGGAGGCAAAGAGCAGCAGCTGCAGCGGGCTCACCATGGTCATCGCTTTGGCAGAGATGGCTCGTGTTCGGATCTGTGGGTGGAAGAGGAACATGACTCCAAGTGACCCCTATGCCCTCCTGTGGCTACTCAAACCAGAGGATTTTGCAAACAGTAACACAAAAAGTCCAGACACAGTGCTAGGAAACCCTATGTTAGGTACAGAGCTGTGAAGAAAAGCTCCCGTTGCTTCCTCAGTAGTGTCCTACAGATGCCAATTCGGATGTTGCTACGCACCTGTGCAACCAGCCCACTTTGTCATTTTATAGACACAAGACCTTAAGTTCATGCTTGAAGTGAGCACTTGGACAACACTGAGCCAGCTGACCTGAGCTGGAGATAACAGCAACAACTACATGGGCTACAGCCCTTCATCTGGAAGAGGCACTCAAGAGCAGTACTTGGGATTTCAGCCTCCCACCCTTACAGCTGCCTCTCTCCCTCCTTTCTTTCACACTGGATAGTGATGGGCAGAATCTGTTGTACTTTGTCCTCAGAGAGAAGATTTCCTCCTGTTTGGAAGGAACTACACATTTGAAAGACAGAAACTTGTGGCAGAAAAATGGCCAGGGCAGGGAACTTTCAATGCCAAACTGCAGGGGAAATGGAAAACCAGCCCTGAGAGAGGAACTTTCTTTTAGTAGGTAAACATGAGTAGAGAAACAGTGGAATCCAAATCCTTCCTTCATCCCAATCTATACCCCAGTGCTGTCTCAGCTACTATTAAGCCACTGCCTTACCCACTCTCAGTTTTCCATGCGTATTTTATAGAATCCTTATATTATTTGGGTTGGAAGAGACCTTTAAGATCACAGAGTCCCAACTATTAATCCAGCACTGCCAGGTCACCACTAAACCACGTCCCTCAGCACCACACCTATACAGACTTTATACCTCTCCATGGATGGGGACTCCACCACTGCCCTGGGCAGCCTGTTCCAGGTCTTGACAACCCTTTTGGGGTAAAATTTTTCCTAATACCCAACCTAAACCTCCCCTGGTGCTACTTGAGGCTATTTTCTCTTATACTACTGTTTTTTGCTTGGGAGAAGAGACCAAACCTCACCCAACTCCAACCTCCTTTCAGGGAGCTGTAGAGAGCCAGGTCTTCCCTCAGCCTCCTTTTCTCTGGGATAAAAATCCCAATTCTCCCAGCTGCTCCTCACAGGATTTGTGACACAAAACTTACTAATTTTGATCAAATAAAGCATAGCTTTTTGAGTTCAAAAGTCTTTTGGTGTTTCTAGAAGAGTGCACTTATGGTTGAAGTAGACCAAAGCCCTGACCCACGTGGGATCCTGTCATAAAGGGTGAAGAAGAGACAAAGCCTCACCACAGCTTTAAACTATGTATGTGGAAATCCAGAGTATCCAGCTGAGTGCTCAGCCTGTGCCCAAAGGAGTCAAGACTCCATTTATTAGAAATTAAGTGGTTACCAAAATAAGCTGCATGTCAGCAGAAAGGACTGAGGATATAAAATCAGCACAAACAAACTGCAATTCTGAACTAACCAGTGTGGACAAGGCAACAAATAAACCCCCCCACAGCACCCCCTCTGCTATGATATCTTAAGAGGCTCTTCTTACAGCAAGGGGCTTTGCTAATTCAATGTTTAGTCTAAAGAACATCTTTACAGCACTTCCTAGGCTGAAGGAACAAGGATGTTGTGCACAGCTGGTTTCAGCTACAGGCAACAACATGCTTCAGGACCTCGCCAGCACTGTGCTGGACTTAAGTGCTGTGTGTACAGGCTGGCAGCCCAAGGACTGTCTGCCAGCTATGTCCTACACGAAGGCACTACCTTCATCTGCTCCTTGAGCAAACGGCAACCTAGAGCAGCTGCCTTCTTGATGGTCAGCACTAGAGGACACAAGAGCACACAGGGGTTTATGTGTGCTCTTATGTGTGCTGAGTAGACAAAATTAATATGGGATGGAGTAAAAGGCCATGGGGCCCTGGGGAAAGCATCTCAGGGGATTTGTGAGATACTTAGGAAATGGGAGCTGCCCTCAGGAGCTCATAAACTACCTATCTGCCAGAAAGGGAGCACCTCACTGCTGTCTTATGTATTCCCATTTTCTCTCTGGATTCATAAGTAGCAGAGGTGATAAGGGCAAAAATTCTATAGTGCCTAATTAGTTTGGAATTACTTCTAAAGCAATCTCTTAAAGATGGTAATAATGTAGACCTTTATCTTTCTCTATCACCTGGCCATTTTCACACCACTCACAGCAACTTCCTATGCAAGTCAGCTTCTACTGAATAGGGTTGCCTGGAAGTTACTGGAGGGCTGAGTGACACCATGACCACAAAAGGTTCATTTTTTGAAAACCAAACCAACCAAACAAAAGAAACCCACTCCAAAACCAAACCACTCCCCCCCACCTCCAACAAGCTAAATACTGCACAGTGTAGTTTTTCTCTTACAGTTTCTTTACCAAGAAGAGCCTCTCAGCCAACTTGGCAGCATGTGATCAAGAACAAATGCCAAGCCTTTACCTTCTCTCCAAACACAAAAAAGGGTGATGGATACTTGATGTCCTGGCTGCTGAAAGGGCAGTTGACAGATGACTTGTGGATGAGTGCACTGTGCCCCTCAGTGGTAAGAATTTTCCTTTTCTCCTTGTGGTAGCAGACATTGGGGTAGACCCCAAAAGCAAGCAGGGAGATTACAACATCCAGGTTATTATCTGGTCCAGTGTTGTTAAACGGCTGAGTAATCAAGCACTCTGTTGAGAGAGAACAGAAAACTGGCTCACATCCACAGGCCATGTAGGACAGCAGAGCAGAGCTGTTTAGGATCCTGGATCAATGCATTTTTCTGAGTCAATCCACTGGTAGATGTGCATCTGTTCTACAAATGACCTCTGCACTGGAAGCATTTTGGATCTACATTCACTGTTCAATGCATTCACAAAGAGCAAAAAGCTGAAAACTACTACTACAAAGAGGTATTTTTCTCTTCCAGGCTCTTTAACAACAAGGAATGAGGGGTTTGCCCAGAATGTGCTGTACCACAGCGTGTTTACTGACATTTGTTTTGGAGACAGATCATTTGGGGGAGGTCAGAATGGATGTTTTGGTGAATTTATTTGTTACAAACCTCCCCAGAGTGTCTGGTAGCTTGTTTCCAGGTCATCTTGCCCAGAAATAAAGTTAAGGATAAATGCAGCAATGATCCTAGCGGCATGAGGATTTAAAAAAACTAAAAATAAAGGAATTTAAAACAACAGAGAAGGAAAAAAAGAGAGAGAGAAACATCTGCTGAATGCAGCCAGCCATGCCATTTAACTGAGCAAGCTCCTCAGGGATGGCAGGCAAAATCAGAACCTGGTCAGCTTTAAGAATTTGGTGTTTTTTCCATAGAAAACTGAATATATGACACTACTGTACATCTCTCCTCCAGCATAAACCCAGAAAATCATAGGGTGCATAGCACACTATTCAGATCACAAAGACTAGGGCTAATGAAAAGGGGAAGGAAAGCACAGCACATTTTGGAGACACTTCAAGTGAAGGAGGAAGAAAATCATAGTATCATAGTATCAGTCAGGGTTGGAAGGGACCACAAGGATCATCTAGTTCCAACCCCCCTGCCATGGGCAGGGACACCCCACACTAAATCAGGCTGGCCAGAGCCTCATCCAGCCTGGTCTTAAACACCTCCAGGGACAGGGCCTCAACTACATCCCTGGACAACCCATTCCAGGGCTTCACCACTCTCATGGTGAAGAACTTCCTCCTCACGTCCAGCTTGAATCTCCCTACCTCCAGCTTCATTCCATCCCCCCTAGTCCTATCACTACCTGAGATCCTGAGAAGTCCCTCCCCAGCCTTCCTGTAGGCCCCCTTCAGATACTGGAAGGCCACAATAAGGTCACCTTGGAGCCTTCTCTTCTCCAGACTGAACAGCCCCAACTCTTTCAGTCTGTCCTCATAGGAGAGGTGCTCCAGCCCTCTGATCATCCTCGTGGCCCTTCTCTGGACACCTTCCCACACATCCATATCCCTTTTGTAATAGGGGCTCCAGAACTGGAGGCAGTACTCCAGGTGGGGTCTCACCAGAGCTGAGTAGAGGGGGAGAATCACCTCCCTTGACGTGCTGGCCACACTTCTCTTGATGCAGCCCCTAAGGGGAGTTGTTTAATAGATTTTTAATCCTGCAGCCCTAAGTTCAGCCTCCAAAATCTCCTTGTGTTGCAACACAGTCACCACAGCTGCTCTGGTTCAGACAGCTCCAAGAGAATGAGACAGCACTAAAATGCCACCTGAACACAGCTGTGAAAGCATAGCAGCTTTATTGCAAATCCTGTCAGCCTCTCTGCTTCTGTGCTCATCACAGGTTATCCTGTTTCTCATCTCACAATGAAACATGCAATCATTCAGTTACTATGTTTGAGCAGAATCACCTTCAGGGAAGCCAGAACTGATAAGTATATCCTTCAGCTGGACTTTTGCTTCCCAAGTCATTCTCAGAGTAGCCATGCTGAGCCTTTTGTGTTCACAAAACCTTTTTTCTGCTTCTTCACCACCCATTCTAGAAAACAAACAGAGTGCATTAGAAGTCTGTGCAGGAGGAGAAGCGTGACAGTCTAGCTGTCTAGTCACAGAACTGCTCACCCTGTTACCCACTTCTCACCAAATTTGGAGTCAAGACACTATACCTTGCATCATCCCAGGCCTGGAAAACAGAGAGCAAAGCAACATGATCTGAAAACCTGCTCCCAGCAAAATTCCTGTGGACATAACCCAGGCGTTTGCCTTCATTGATGAAAGGTTCAGGGAAACAGGTGGCTGCAGAGATGGTACAAATAGCATCTCCCACACTGAAAGAAACCACAAAAGGCTCAGGATCAGATTCATTCACAACGTTGCTGCCAGCAGCTATTACAGGCTGGTGATACTAGAGAAAACTTTTCTGCTAGACACCTCAGTAATTTGGTTCTTATCTACCAGAGTTCTTCCAGAAACACTCCTCTGGAAGCAGTGACAACCATTAGCTCCAATTCCAGTACTTTCATAACAACTAGTGTTCACAAGCATCCATCTTCCCTCCTCTATTCCTGTCCACATACCATCTCCTTCCAGTAAAAAGGACCTTGCAGCCATCACAATTACAAATAACAGATCCTTACTTCTGCTAAAGCAAAACATGGGGATTCACTTTTCTTATCTAGGTGTCAGACTTCACATCTCACCACTAGCTCACTGCTACAGTAAGTATTTAGTATCTCATTAATTCAGTATTCAGCCTTTCTTGGTCCCTTGCAGTTAACTCTGCACTTCCTGACTAATCCCTCTGCTCTAGAAGTTATTGGCATTCTGCTTTCACAATTATTGAGTTTTCTATCCCCAGTTACAGCGTTTATTGCTTGTCTAGCTGTAGAGTGCATGTCCAGAGGCTCAGGAACTCAGAGAAACAAGACCACCACCACTGAGACTACTCAACTTACTAAAAAATACAGCCCATTATCATCATCTTGCCAAGACGAGGTTCAATGGGAAGCTTGGCTAGGATCCTTCCAAGAGGTGTCAGCTCATCATTGGAATCCAAGGCATCAAGTTCTGCAACAAAATCGCTTGTTATTCAAGATGGTTACCTAATCCTAGAAATCCTTAGGTAAGAAAGCCAGAAAGTTAATAACTGGGTTTGAATACAATCTCATCTGTATTGCTTACAGTACTACCAACCTGATTTTCAAAACTGGTCTGAGGTTTTACAGATGTTTTATTACCTCCTTCACAACTGCACTCATTGCATACTCGTTTTTCCATTTCTTTTTAGTTCACTTCTGTACAAACTCCTATTTCACTATTAAGCTTATTTCAAGTCCCTGTATTTGCCATGATTGACCTAATTTCTGCCTCATGAAAATCAGAGCAGCCTTACCACAGCCAACTGCAGTGTTTTCACTGCAACTGTTAAATCACACAGCCCTCTGCTCATCAAAAGGAGAACACCCACAGACTCTCTCTTCCACAGACTTTGCCTCCTTCTATTACCTAAGGATTTTCACTTGAGCTCATCCTCAAAACGATCAAACCACTGCCAACCAGTGGAGTTAAAGATGTCATCTCTCCAGAGAAGAGACTCCACAACCAATCTGAGCAGCCTGATCCAGGGCTTCAGCACCCTCACATCCTCTCTTCCTCTTCAGGGGAAATCTCCTAGGTTCCAGCTTGTGCCCACTGTCCCTTATCCTGTTGCTGGGCACCTCTGAAGAGTCTGGCCCCATCCTCTTTCTCCCCACCCTTTAGTTACTTATCAGGCTAAATAGCCAGAAAATTGAGGCACACATAGAAACACCTTCTTTATGTTAAAGCTGACAGTTGCCTTTTTCCCTGGCTCTGCATTTCTCGCCTGCAGGGTAAGAAAAGCACTAAAAAGCTTTAGAGCAGGAAGTGATTAAACCTGAATACACACTTCCAGCTATCTTCTTCACTCTGATCTCCCTCCCGTATACAGGCAATGCAGGCTCCTCACACCATTTTTTCATGAAGTCAACAATCAAATAGGTATTTCAGTTCTCAAAAAATTTAAGAAAGACTTATTTAGTGATTTGAGATCACGGTTTCAAATCTAAAGCATCGATTCAAGGTTCTTTCCTGCTTCATTTTACTCATATTCTAGATAGTTCCTTGAAGAAAACTACGGAGACAGCTTAACCCCCCCACCTCAGTTTCTCCTGTTTTAGAAGGACAGATGATTGCATATTCATAATCTGGAGTTTTAATTACTTGACAAAATGCTGAGATGAGGTCAGGGAATTGTACAAAGCTGTAATTAGACAATAAACCACTAACTTCTCTTTTTCAGTACCTTTCCAGTCCAGTGCCTAAGGCAAAATTACTGAGCCTGTGTCATACACAGCAGTACCACAGCTGGAAAACAGGAAGCTGGAAGCTACCGTAAGTAGAATAACAAAACAAGCCTTAAGTTTAAAGGTTCAAGTTTCTTAAAGGAATGACCTTGCACTTGGGAATTAAGTATTTCTTCAGCTGCAGAAGGCACTGCCACCCACACGATGCATCCAGGAAACCTCCTTGCTGTTCCAGACAGCAAGCTACTACACAAAGAACCTCACCAGAGATGGTAAAACCCTTTGCAAGTGATCATTACATGTAGGAAACAACTTGGAGCCAAGCCTCACCAACACACAGACTTGTGGACAAACATCAATACCTCTTAGTGTGCGTTCTGCTTCGATCACTGCATCCAAAGGTGGTGGTTCTATTGCTTTGGCCAAAAACTGGCCAATTCCTCCCAGCCGCAGCAATTTGATGCTCAAAGCGATTTCGTGAAGCGGTGTTCGAAACATTTCCGGTGTCATGTGAGTTTGGAGTCTGGAATGAGAAGGGAACCAAAAAACTCACATTTTTCTGAACACAAGTTTTGGCCATCATCACAGGTCATGCCACTGGCATCATCTCCCTCCCCTCAAAGGAAATACCACCTTCCAGACAACTCATCAGCTATCACTGTGCTCCCATAACCATCTTCTGCCAGTATTTATCTCCTATGCCTCTCAATTCCTATCTCAGGGTAAATTTACAATGGAAATGCAGATGGCAGAGTGCTCCCATCACCACTGCCTGGTGTGGACTCCAGCATAAGCTGACCACACAGAGAATCTGCATGGCTGAAGACCCTGATTCTCAGCATGGTTGTGCTCAGCCCCACACCTGCCCCCTTGCTATTCCTACTTTGCTAAAGAAGGTCTTCCACTTCTGAGAGAGAGAACCTGCTTTCAACCTGCCTTACATACAAGCACTTTTCTACTTGTCTATCTATCAATTCCAGACCACCCAACTCCTTGTGCACATTTCTCCTTTGATCACTAAGAAGAGTAAGTATTTTTGCTGGAAGCTTTCCAAAGATGGTTTTCTTGTAGTAAAAAGACCTGATAGAGTGGGCTCTTAAATCTTCAGCACAGTATCACTGGTGGCCCTGCAGCTTGCTGTCTGAAATATCAACTCCTAGGAATGACTGCACTGAGCAACAGACAGTTAGAAGAGGTTTCAAACCACCTTGAACAGGAATCCACATTCAGCTGGCACCTGATTTAGACAATATCTTGATTACTTACACAAGCCCATAAACTCTTTCCCAGACATCATGGAGTTAGTATTTTGGTTTTGTTCCTTAAAGGAAGGTAACCTTAAAGTAACTGAGTTCCATGATTATTTCAGTAGCCTAAAACAAATTCAGTGTCAAAAATTCTTAAATGAAACCCCCACCACTGCACTAGACAGCTGCTCTAAATACAGTTGAGCAATTTAAGGAAAGTTTTTGACCAACAGATGCTTTCAGAGGTTACAAGAAGTTGAACATCAAAACACTGCTACACTCTAGGCAAGCTGAGGAAAGGACACTGACACTTCCATGAGAGAGATCAAACACTGAGTGTAGCAGCTGTGTAGACTTCTACAACCAGCAGAATTATTTCCATGGCTCTGCAAACTGAGCAAGTGCTTGGCAGATTGAAGAGGACAAAACTTGCAGCAGCAGGAAAGGTGCTAGAGCAGCATGGAGGGGGCTTTCTGGTTACAAAATGGGGATGGAAGGAAAAGTAACGTTTGTCTTCCCTGCTTTTTACCACTTCCATGACAAAACTGCCTGTTATGTGAGGACGCTAGGTGCCCGCAACGACTGAAAGCATACTACAGCCTTTTCCTCATTACAAGGGCCTTTTCTGCCTTGTCTCATTTCCTTTCCTCATTATAAGGGCCTTTTCTGCCTTGCCTCATTTCCTAAGCAGCATTATTTTTTCTCCTGAAAGAGTCTGTAGGTTGCAGGGAAAGCCTTCATAATTTCTTTAGAGCAAAAGAAACAAGGTATCCATCATGCACTGACTTTGCGCCTCTCCTCTCTGTTCCTCCTGAAACCATTTGCCCAGTTGGAACAGAAGTAGCAGAAAACAGTTCTGGGAGAAACCTCAGATTATTTTCTTTCTAGAGATCACAGCCTCACCTTTCAAAGCGAGCTCTGCTGCATAAATAGAAACAAAACCCAGCACGCACACGTCCAGCTCTTCCTTTCCGCTGCTCCAAGTTAGTTTTGGATGCCCAGACTGTGGCATAGTTTGTCATGTTGTTATGAGCAGTAAACAGCTTCACTTTCTGTCTGTTAAAAGAAAAAACCCCACAATCAGATCAGATGTTCTAACACACAGAAGATTACATTTTTCATCTTAAGTCCTGCCACATCTGTTCTTACTTCACTCCTTGCAGCCACACTGCTTTTAAGATGCAAGCCACCCGTTTGACTAGCTAAGCTTTGAGTAATTTGGCATCTCTAGAAGCTGAGGTATCACAATCTTTATAGAGCCCCAAAACTTCACTCCATGCATAGTCTTAAGCTATGCACAGAGTGAAGTTTTCACAACTGACTCAAAAGGTTGAAATTCTCATGCAATTAATGAGGACCCTATGTGTAATCTGCTCAGAGAACACACACAGAGACAGGACCTGCAACGAACTACAAAACCCATACCCTTCCATCAGTCTGCACTGAATGCTTAGGATTCCTTTGGCAGGCTATGTATTTCAAACAGGCATGGAGACTCAGTGACACCTCACATCAATAGTGCCAGCGTGAATGTGGCTGACCAAAGCCAGCCCACTGAAATGCCAGTGGGGTTTGTAACTGTGCTGGATAGCTAAAGACAATGCTAATTTGTCTTGAGTCCTCAAATTCAGTTGTGTGGCTACAGGAATACAAGCAGTTCTGTGTGCTCAGAAAACTTTTTTTGCATTCCAAAGAACAGGATTTACAAGACAAACAGCTGCCTCATGAACTCACTTGCAGGAGTCTATAACATAGACCACATCGTTGATAGTAATGCTAGTCTCAGCAATGCTGGTAGATAAAATAACCTATAAAAGACAGGAAATGCACATTGAAATATATTCAGTCTGCAAAAGTAAAGGACTACAAAACAGCCAGCAAGACATTTCACAACAGCACAAGAGAACAAAGCATGCCACCCTCCACACACAAAAGCCTCTCGTACTTTTGTCACTCCCGCAGGCACAGGATCAAACACTCGACGCTGCTCCTCCAGAGGAATTTGAGAATGCAGAGGTAAAATTCTGTACTGCTGGCTTCCTACAACA
The DNA here is from genome assembly GCF_014839835.1 of Dryobates pubescens. Lineage (NCBI taxonomy): Eukaryota > Metazoa > Chordata > Aves > Piciformes > Picidae > Dryobates > Dryobates pubescens. Next base: position 13,174,903 of record NC_071622.1, on the reverse strand, counting down.
TGAATAGAAGTAGGTCAGTTTCTGCTTTGTACAACATAATCATTTCTACCCATTCATTCTAGGGATAAATTAATCCATCTCCCTAAACTACACATCTAACGCTCATCTTTGCACAGTCAGCTGTTGCCTTTGGAAAAGGCAGAGAATGATTTGGGCTGGAAGGGACTTTAAGGATCTAGTTCCAACCCCACAGGTTTCCCACACTTTCAGGCTTGGAATCTTCACTAATTCTCTGGGCAACCTGTTCCAGTACCTCACCACCCTCATGGGGATAAGTTTCTTCCTTATGTCTAATCTAAATCCAGCTTCTTCCAGTTGGAAGCCATTACCCCTCATCCTATGAAACAGAACAGAACACAGTTGCTTGTACCAAAGCGTGGATTCATTTCTAGATGCTTCTGCATTGTGTATATCAAGTTCCATCCAGGCAAGAAAACAAGCACAGCTCCTGGGACATTCAGGGTCTTGATATAAATTAGCAGCGCCTCAATCAGTTCAAAAGAAGTTTCTCTCTCACTCAGCTGAGCCATGGTGTGCTTTGTTTCTGGGCCATATTCATCACTGCAAATGAGGTTGCAGTTGGCCTACAAACAACAGACAACATTAAAAGAAGTCATATAAATTATTTCACTTCAACTGTGAAGACTGACTGGACAGACAAATAGTTAAATGATAGAGGAGTAGTTGATAGAGAAGATCAGGCACAGATCACAGTGACACACAATAAGCACCACAAGTACTGCCTCCCCAGTTTTCCAATATCAGAATGGAATTCTAATTCCATTGCACTAAGTTCTAACTTAATGCAAATTGGCAGCAGGAAGCTATCCAACTATTTCTGTTCAGATGAATGGGCAACATGTCATGGGGAACATGACCTAAACAGTAGTTTCAGATCTACAAATTAAAAGATATTATCATGAAAGCTACAGTTTCCTGACAGTGGATGTAAGCACTACCAATATCAACTGCAAGAGAAGGGAGAGAATCTACACTGTCACCCTGAAAACACATTACCAAGCTAATTTGTCTGTTTCTTCTTCCAAGGTCATCTTTTCACTTTTAAAAGCATTGAAAAAGAAGCAGGCTGACAAAACATGAGACTTTTAGCCTCAAAGAGCAGAAATTCTCCAGTTTACAAAGGCAATGAGAAAATTCAACTTCTGAAGTTAAGAGCCATCTTCGAAACTAAAAAACATGAAAGCTGCTAAAAAAAGGTGAAGTTCAACAATGCTGAATGAATTACACTTGAGATACAAGCCCTAACTGGCACTTGTTGAATTCTAAGTATTAAAAAAGTCAAACATACATCCTCATCTTCATTTTCTTCATCTTTATCTTTCTTCTTCTTTTCTTTTGGTGGAGGAACAAACTTAGTCATTTGAATGCAATCTTCCAGAAAATAAGCTGCAAAGACAAGCAGTAGTTACCAGGACTGACCACTGGCTGGTTTGTTTTCAATATTGGCTCCCTGAAAGCTATTTCCATTATTCCTAGTCTCACAGACAACTCTCTGAAACAACAAAGCCTGACTATTACCATCTCATTCTCCAACAGAATCTATCCCAAGTGGCAGTGTTTGAGTGTTCAGGTTTTGTGCTGTAGGGTTTGAAGATTCATAGGTTCATACAATTGTTTGAATCGAATAGGACCATAAAGATCATTTAGTTCTAACCCTCTTGCCATGGGCAGGGATACTTCCCACTACACCAGGTTGCTCTAGGCCCCATCCAACCTGTTCCTGAACACCTCCAGGGAGGAAGCATCCACAACCTTCATGGGCAACCTGTTCCAGTCTAAATCTGCCCTCCTCAAGCTTCAGTCCATTTCTTCTCATCCTATCACTATAAGCCCTTGTAAAAAGTCCCTTCCAGCTTTCTTGTAGGCCCCTTCAGATACTGGAAGGCTGCTCTAACATCTCCTTGGAGCCTTCTCTTCTCCAGGCTGAACAGCCCCAAGTCTCTCAGCCTGTCCCCATAGGGAAAAGGTGCTCCACCCCCCGATCATCTTTGGGGCCCTCATAGGGGTTCACATTGTTTATTTTGTTTCTAAAGGCAAGGGCTCTGTGTAAAGACTTGGTGTTACTGACTTCTCTGCACAGGCTAAACCTCACTGTAAGACATGACAGCGCAAAGGAAGCGTGGGTCTTGACATGCCCATAATCTTAAAGCATATGGCTGATAAAAATGAAGGCAGCTTTTGCAAGTTCAACCAATCATTTACCTTGGACAGGAAAGGTTCTTCCAAAGACCTCAATGATAGGACAGTTGAAGAAGTATTCACAAAACATAGTAGTGTCAATGGTGGCAGACATAAGGATAACCCTGATCTCAGGATAGGCCTGGACTACATCTCTCAGCACCACCAAGAGAAAGTCAGTCTGCACAGAAAGAGAAGAACAATAGCATTCGTTTCTTACACATAAGAAGCAACATCTTCCCAAGAGACCAGAATTACACAGCCACGTATTTAGCTTGGAAAGAGATGTAACAATTACCACACCGACACTCTGTAACTAGAAACAGCTGTAGGGCTTTATTTTGCCAGTACTGCAATTCTTGGGATAGGTGAATTTTAGGATTTTCAGTGTAAAGAAGAGTTGTTCTTTTACCAGAATGAAACACACTCAAGAAAAGCAGTCCAAAACAGTTTGACTCTTTCCTAACAATGCATTGCAACCTAAAGTCTTCTTAAACTTGGTTCAGGTATGAAGGAGCCAGAGCTGATAAAACAAATACATGCAGGTGCATGTGAAGTTTTATAGTTCTGTTTAAAGACATTAATTTAGTCCTGCCATTGAGTTAGGCAGGCCCTTAGTTCAACAGATAACATGACAAGCATATTTCAAAGCTGGGAACTTGTATTTTGCATTATTAATACAAACTAAAGAGATGAAGAGATCAGAAAAATCTGCACATTCTGACAAAACAAGCTTAAACAGTGTGTCAAAACTGCACAGTCTGTCTTGCTGGTGTGGCAAATTTGCCACAGAACAATCAAGGGGACAGAAAATGTTTCCCATTTCTTACACTATATACAATTCCCCCAAGTCTATTCTCAACTTCTTGCACTGGCTTTGGTGTCAAACCCAAATTTCAACATGTCACTATCAAGATGGCAGCTCCTGTGAATACCAGTGCTGTTCCCTCACAGTAATAGAGAGCTGCCAGTAGGAAAAGCACTCCAAAAGCAAGGTGACATTCAGCATGCTCCCACATCCTTGTACCATGGTGTTCTACTCTCCAGAGAGGAGCAGGCCATTGACGGAGATCCTCCCAAGAGAAAAGAGATAGGGCAGCAACTATTCTATTCTACTCTACTCTATTCTATTCTATTTTAGTAAGTCCTTGCTCTTTTAGCCAGGGAATGAGAAGTGCTAAAAATCATTCCAAAGGTGGCAAACACACATATATGGTATTTAGCAAAATGCATTTTCCTTTCATGTTTATTATTACACCAGAATGCAGGCAATGTTCAACAGAACAGAAGCACCCAGAGAAAGAGGATAAGCATCAGTTAACTCACATTGAGGTCTCTCTCGTGGATCTCATCAACAATAACATGACTAATGCCACGGATCCCAGCCTCCACCTTTCTCAGAAGAACACCTTAAACAGAGTAGTTAAATGTTGCTGTAAGTAATAGCTCTATCCTCCCCATCCCTGCCACTTCATCAAGAACATCAAGATTCAAAAATCAAGGAGTGTGCAGGCTGCCCAGCACCTTTTACAGCACCATCTCTAACTGTCAGGCTTCCATTTGTACAAACAATGTTGAGGGCATGAAGTACTACTGCTAGAAAGGCTCTTCCTTTCAGTGCTGCTTCCCCTTCTGTCTTTTAAGGGCAATCAATATATAGCAGTTTTATCTCCAGGAGATGATTTCTGCATGGTATTATACCTGTATTATCACACTTCTGAACAACAATCTTAATCTCTCATTGCACGGCACTGTCAGCAAACTTCTACCCAAAGCACCCTTTTTCATCTCTTATGCAACCTTTCTGAAAAATGTAATCTAACCACTAAGAGAATCCCAGCATGGTGGGGGTTGGAAGGGATCTCTGAAGATCAGCCAGTCCAACCCCCCTGCTAAAGCAGAGTCAACCACAACAGGCTGCCCAAGATCACAATGTCCAGGTGAGTTTCCAATCTCTCCAGAGAAGGAGACTCCACAATGTCTCTAGACAGCCTGCTCCAGGGCTCCAACACCCTCACACCAAAGAAGTTTTTCCTCCTGTTCAGATGGAACCTCCTGGGTTCCAGTTTGTGCCCACTGCCCCTCATCCTGTCACTGAAAAGCATCTGGCCTCATCCTCTTGCCCCCCACTCTTTAGCTGTTGATGAGCATTGACCAGATCCCCTGTCTTCTAACTCCAAAGGATTCAAAGCCATGAGCAAACAGCCCCAAAGCCAAATCAAGCCATACAGACCTACAGTGCAGAAGAGCATGCTGCCGTGGGGCCGAGGCAGCACTGACTCGAATCGCACGCTGTACCCACAGCTCTGCCCAGGTTCCTCTCCTCTCTCATATGCCACACGCTCTGCTACAGACACAGCGCTGATCCTGCGGGGCTGAGGGAGGAAAGAGGTTTCTAGTGATCAGGTTTTATCAAATCCAAGAAAGCAAATTATAAATGCTCTAAGAGTCTTGTCCTAGGACTTCTTTACAGAGTAGTCATTAGACTGCTATCTGTAACAGCAGGGTTCTTCTGAAATGGTTCATTCTGCACATCAAATCAGAGGAGGGATGGGTATAAGATCTATGGGAACCAGGAGCTGGCCTTTGCCAGATGGTTTATCCTCAGTCTGCAAAGAACCTTTCACCAGGGAAGCTACAAGCCAGATTATCCCAACTGTAGATAGAGGAGAGGAAAACATTCCAAATGAAAATATACATGATCAGAGATCACAGAATGGTTTGGGTTAGAATGAACCTTTAAAGGTCACCTAGTGCAACCCCCCCCTGCAGTCAGCAGGGACTGACACTGAGCCCTCTTCTACACATACTACTGCATGATACTCTCATGACTGACATCCTGCAATGATTTCTCAATGCATCCTGATAGGTATTTGATGTTTGTAACAGACTCCTCACCTGTGTCACCACTATGTTGCACTCTGCAGCTCTGTTGGTTCTGATGTACTCATCCAGGATGTACTGGGGCACTTGTGTGGTTTTGCCACAACCGGTGGCCCCGCGAATGACGACAACAGAATTGTTCTGGACCGCCTGCAGAATTTCATTTTCAAAATTCTTCACAGGTAAGGAGTCTCTCTCTTCCTGGATCTGGAAAAAAATATCCAGCACATTTCCAAACAGCTTCAAATATCAACCTATCCTGCTCCACACCAATGTTTTGTCTCACTCAGCAACACAGGTAAATATGTTTAAGAACGAATCAGAGCTGGTTTTGTTTTCATTTCCGTAGAATCGTTACGGTTGGAAAAGACCTTTAAGATCATCAAGTCCAACCACTAATCTAATGCTGCCAAGTCCACCACCACTAAACCACATCCTGCAGCACCACATCTACACATTTTTTGAATGCTTCCAGGGATTGGGATTCCACCACTTCTCTGGACAACTTGTTCCAGGGCTCAATCTCACAATGAAAACATTGTTCCTCATGTCCAACCTCAACTTCCCTTGGCACAGCCTGAGGCTGTTTTATTCTATCACTTGTTCCATGGGAGAAGAGACCAATCCCCAACTGGCTCCAGCCTCCTTTCAGGGAGTTGCAGAGAGCCACTCCTCTCAGCCTCCTTTACTCCAGGTTAAACAACCTCAGCTCCCTCAGTCTTAGCAGTGCCACATCCATCCCAGTCTAACATCCAGCACTTCTGAAAACTTAGTGCATGTTAACACTGAAATCCAGTCTGACACACTTTGCACTTAGTATCTTCAGCCTCTTCTAGGAAATAAGCAGCAGCAGCATGCCCTGCCACAGGAAGCACTTACTCTTTGCAGTTCTTCCTCATGCTCCAAACGGTACATGAAAACACTCTTCAAATCCATGCTGATTTGCTCTGGAGCAAGCTGCAAAGACAAGACATTGTTCAGAGACTTTTTGACTCCTCTGCTTATCTGTATCTTAACTTCAATATAAAATCAGGCACATGGAACCCCAGCATGGTGGAGGTTTTAAGTGACTTCCTTTGGACTGTGTCGTATTTTAAATCCCAGGGGAAAAAGCATTCACAAGTTCTGGTAGCATGGGGAAAACAAACAACAAATTGATTTTTAAAGTTCTCTTACATTTGCCAGAGGCCCCTCATCAATATTGCAGCCAGTCCAAGGGTTCCAGTTGGAATGAGGTGGTGACCATGGAACAGCTTCCATATAACTCTGTCTCTGTGATGGTTCAAAATGGGCCAACTTTCCAACGGTAATCGAAACCGGATTACTGGGATCTTCGGGCTATAAATCCAAAAGCAAAGTGGACAGAGAAAGATAAATGCATTAAACAAGCAGGCCTGAGGTTAGATCCTGGAGTACCTGAACCACACACTCACCAAAGGTACAGTCTCCAGAGACAGCTCCCGCATAGTTTTTTGCAGCTGACTTTCTAAGTCAGGGGACAGCAACACATCATAGGGCTCCATCTGTCAAATGTTTAAAAACTACATGTTGATATACACAAACAGACAAATAGAAGTCACAACTGCTACTGGAGAACATACTGAACCATCACATAACTCCTTTGTGCATTTTGAACCAATGGCCCTATTTGGCCTTCTTTCATTCTTGAAACATTTTTGCTGCTTCTCATCCAAGAGGAATCTGCAGAACATTTTAAACCCCTGAGTTTAATTTCAGAGGAAAACATTCCAAAATTTGTAACTGAAAAGAAAAAAAACACCACAGGCCAAAGAATGACTCCAAACAGCCAAGAACTGCACAAGGCATAAAGAGAATTAAGCTTCTAGAAAATGTACACTGCAAAAAGTAGTTGATACCAATCCTGTTTCAGAGACTGTACAACTAGTTTACTGCTCCATTCACCCAGACACAAAGTTGTATTTCCAAAGAATCAAAATGATGATTAACTTGAAATCTGTTAAATATGGAGAGCAAACTGGAACTCATCTTGACAAGGGAGTACTTGTGTTACTACAATGAAAGCAACCATTTCTAACCTTTCTCCCAAACTCACCGATTCTCCTTTTTTCTTTGTCTGTCCAGAATAAGGTTCTATGACACCAAGATGGTAGAGTTGTCTAACCAGGGAAAGGGCACAGGACTGGGCTGCCAGCTTCTTGTTTGATCCATGCTCACGACCGAAAATTCCTGCAGCACATAAAGTTCAGAGCTGTAGCAGCTGAATGGTCAAACAGCTTCCACACAAGGTAATGCACTGAAATGGGCTTCCTGGCTGTTCACACTGGACAGGTTCCACAGGGAGTGTCTCAAATCTCAGTCAATCCTTTGACACTGTTTGCCACAGCATCCTTCCAGAGAAACTGGCTGCACATAGCCTGATTGGGTGTACACTTTGCTGCATAAAAAAATGTCTGGATGGCCTCAGCCAAAGAGTGGTGGGGAATGGATTTAACTCCGACAGGTAGCCAGTCACAAGTCGTGTTCCCCAGAGCTCAGAGATGTGGCTGGTTCTCTTTAATAGCCCTATCAATTACCTGGATGAGGGAACTGAGTGCACCCTCAGTAAGCCTGCAGATAACACTAAATTGGGTGGGAGTGCTGATCTGCTGAAGGATAGGAAGGCTCTGCAGGGAGACCAACACAGGCTGGATCGATAGGCCAAGTTCAATGGGGTGAGGTTCAACGCCAAGTGCCTGGTCCTGCAACAACTCCGAGCAACACTAAGCTTGGGACACAGGGGCTGGAAAGTTATCCAGCAGAAAAGGATCTGGGGTGCTGGTTGACAGTGAGCTGAACATGAGCCAGCAGTGCTCTCAGGTGGCCAAAAAGGCCACCACCTTCAGCAGCGGTATGGCCAGCAGGACTAGGGAAGTGCTCGTCCCTCTGCACTGGTGAGACCACACCTTGAATACTGGGTTCAGTTTTGGGCCCCTCACTCCAAGGACACTGAGGTGCTGCAGCACATCCAGAGAAGGGCAATGAAGCTGATGAAGGGTCTGGAGAACAGATCTGGTGAGGAGCAGCTGAGGAGCAACTGAGTTCAGAGAAGAAGAGCATGAGGGGAGACCTCACTGCTCTTTACAACTCCCTGAAAGGACGATAGAATGAGAGGAAATGGCCTGAAATTGTCCCAGGGGAGGTTCAGGTTGGATATTAGGAAAACATTTCTTCACTGAGAGAGTTGTCAGGCATTGAAACAGGCTGCCCAGGGAGGTGGTGGAGTTACCATCCCTAGAGATGTTCAAGAAACGTGTGGACATGACACGTCAGGACATTGTTTAATGGCCATGGTGGTGTTAGGTCAATGGTTGGACTCCAGAAGCTTAGAGGTCATTTCCAAGCAAAACAGTTCTACGATTCCATGAAATTCAGAGTTCTAATGGAAAATTCAACCAGGTCCCTTCAGTAGCTGACTCACACTCACTGGGGAATGTTACTGACTTCCCCTATGAAAGTTTTTAATGCGTTCAGTGTCTAAGGAACAAAGATTATCCCAAACCACCCATCAACATCACACAAATTTCACAGCAAGCTCTATATAAATGGGTATGGTATGGATAACATGCTTATTACCTCAGAACTACCAGACACCTGCCTTCTCAGACATGTGAAGAACAAGTAATTAGGACAAACAAAACCTGCTGTATCTCATGAGCATTTCTTTGTGCCAAGAAGAAAGGTCAGTGGAAGCACATAGGCAGTAGAATGTAACAAGCACAGCACACAACTCGTATCAGGAAACAAACATGAACCTTCGCTCTGCAACTGACTCCAACACCTAACTACAAAAGACTGCACCCACAAGGTGTACCAATACTCACCTACTCCTAAGACAAAAACCAACTAGGAACACTTACTTCTGCCCAGCTGCTTCACATAAATGTTCATTTCTGCAATAAAGCTCCTGTAAGAGATAGAAAGAACACAAAGGTACAACTATCAAGAGCTGACATGGGGAAAATATCCACTCTTCCCAATTCTTCTAGGCAAAGATCACTGTGTCCTCAGTCAGAAACTCTCAACTCATCAACCACCAAGGTAAAACATTACTGTTATTAGTCCCCCTAACTGTAAGTTAGTAGGTAGCAGACTTGCCATCAATAGATCTGTTTAAGTAGAGTCCTGCAAAAGTCACTCTTCAGCACTGAAATTTAAAGCCACTCTTGGGAAATATGCTCCAAGCTAAGGTCACAATTGTAAAGCAAACACTAAGTTAAAGTAACATTCACATGCACCCCTCTGCACCATAAACTATCCCACGTTATACTAACATAACCCACTAGCAGCCTAGGTTTATTAACTCAGATGCAACATACAGCTACCCTGGCCTTTGCCACACATTTGGCCAGCTAAGAGCACAGACCAAACTAAACCAGGTTATTTTGTCAAAGACCATTGAATGTATCTGCACAGAAGGAGCCAGAATACTTGAATTTTCATGCAGCCCTCACTGCCATTCTCTGGGAAGAGCATACAACCCAAAGCAACTCTGTGCAGCAAATGCAACAGTTTGCCCAGGAGGCACATAACCAATTGATTCAAAGGTCACTGCGCTTTTAATTTGGGTTTAAAACAATGGGAAAGCCATACATCAGCAGAGAACAATGGAAACCAAGATCCATGTTCTTAAGAATCACAAAATATGTATTTGCACAGGTGAAAAATCAAAGCTGAATTCTTGTAAGCCAGCATTTAAACTGACAAGTGTAACTTAAGATGTGTGACTGGTTTTTTTTGCCTGAGATCCTCTCTGAACTATGCTTTGGCACTGGCACAGCTGCAGGCAGAGCCTTGCATCTGTGTCATTCGTTTCTTGCTGTAAGCAAATAAACAAACAAAGGTTAAGTGAGGGATTTAAATTTCAAGTTAGAACTCCTTCCTGTACTAGCAGTGAACTGACCTTCAGGCACAGTGGCTTCATGGGTCAAAGGCCACTGGCTTTCAGGGACACAACAGCCAACTAAGGCACCGATGACAGTATGTTTCTCAGCCAGGCCTACAGTCAGCATTCAATCTCATTCTCCTCCACCTAAGGGGAGAACAGCAACACCAGAAATCAGTTGGCAGCAGAATCCCATGTGATTGCTTAGCACAGCCTCAGCAGCCCATGTGTGAACGTGCACAGATCTTTGGTGTCGCTCACTGCTACCATCTTCAGTAGGAACACAAGGAGGCGGAGGCATCCCATGGATGGAACCCCAAAAGAGCAAAGCCACGTCCCATCCCCTAATATTCAGCTCATACTTGGGTAGCAGGACAGCCAGGCTTATATTTACAGTTCATGCTCTCCTCTCTTTAACTAAAGCAAAGTTTCCAAATTCAAATTCTCTAGTTATTACTGAGTTCTTATACCATGTGCTATGGCTAACTGACAACAAAAAACCCTTTCTCCTTTAAAAATCTCTGAGAGCAAGGCTGACATTTGCTATAAAGACCATTACTTTTAAAAAGTAATCAGACTGGTAGGATACATGCAACTGGTATATCTTTAAAAATCCCAACCAACCATATTGCTGTCCTCAAAACTCCAAAATCATCTGAAATGATGTGTCTCCTGTTACACCAAAAGCGTTAAATCCAATAGTCTGCCCTCCCTCAATGAGCACCAGAACACACATGGATTGTTTCATGCCTATCTGATCATTTGCAGCAGACTGTTAGTTCCCCCTTCTGCTACTCCATCCAGGGCACTTCACACAAGCTTTCCTGGATGGAGTAAAACTGAATGCTCTCTGGAAGAACAGCAAGTGGGCTGAGAAACATACTGTCATCAGTGGCCATCTCATTCTGTCCAAGCTGATAGGGGTTTCAACATAGGGGCTTAATGCTTTACCTGAAGAAGGCCTAGCAAAATGAGCTGCACAAATCATCTTGAGAGTTGCAGAAGAAAAGAAGCCCTCAAGAACTATGAATTCCTACTACTAGACATACTAATTTATGTTTGTCATTTAAGGGAAAGAAACGTCCTTGCTTGAGGACATAAATGGAGATGAAGAGACTTGAAGAAAGGTTTTGCACAAGAAATTAGAGCTTTCTGACACCAATACACATATTTTTGATGTTCTAAATGCCTGTAAAACTCCACAACAAGAGAATACCAGAAGTCCTGCAATTGAAACTCTCATGAAAGACTGCAATTAGAGAAGTCACTTGTCTTTCAAAAACAATAACTCTCACAGAACACAAGTTTTTATAACACAAATACCCCAGAATCCAGCAGTAGCAGCATGTCATTGTTCCTGACCAGAACATTTGATTCTCTTTCACAAGAAATAATACAATGTCATCCAATGATGATTTGTAAAGACTATTCCAAACAGGGGTAAAAACCCTAAAAAGACCAATCCTTTCTGCACAGTCTGTTATGTGTTACTTCCATTTGGCAGAAACATGTAATTTTTCTGATGGAATAGACAGAAAGTCAAAAAAAAAAAGTAATACCCAGCTGGTTTCAACCAGAATTAAAGAGCCTGAAAACTCCTTTGGGCAGATTCTTCCAAACTAATTTTTCCAGTGGAAGATCAAACTACCAAAAAAAGCTAATTCTAATAAAAATATAAGTAAAATGTCCTTAAAGCACATTTCTACATAAGCAAATGTAAGCATATTTCAGATTTACTCAAAACATACAAAGGCAACTGCAGCCACACAATTACCAGAGCACTGCTTCCAGTCAGAACACCACTTCAACAGTTAGCACAGCGATCATTTAAAAGCTGCACATCCATGAAAATATCAGACAGCAAAGTCTTCAGTCACTCAGATCTCAGCAGCAAGGCTCATCGACCCCTACTTCAGAATTTAGGGCTGCAGGTGGCCCTGATGAAGAGCACTGGTTTCTCAAAGGGCACTATGGAGCAGCCCAAGTTAAGTGTGATTACCACTGTCACCAAAAAAGTTTCTAAAACTTGATATGCAGGAGATGATTAAACAACCAAACCTGTTGTGATCAGGCCCCATTTCAGTGTATTTATATTCTTCCTGAATCTTCTCCTTTTGGAAAAACTGGTTCAGACGTGCCTTGGCATTTTCCAGGTTCCAGTTCCCATGAAGATCAGCATTTGAGTCTGGTTCTGACTCTGAGGTCTAGCAGTGGGGGGGGGGGGAAAGAAAACAGTACTTGTTTCTACTTTCTAGTAGATTTAATTCTTAATCATTCTCACAAATTTTTGAAATAACTATCTAGATGCTATCAAACAGTTTATACTTCATTACAGAAAATGCTCAAAACTTCTCAGCATTTCCTTACTTTCACAACAAAATGGCTGTACCACTGGATATTCACAGCATCTGCAGTGATTTATCTTGTTCTCAGCTTGAACAAGTTGCCTTTGTTCAAAGTCAACAGGCAAATCGGCAGCTTAAGTTACAGCCAACAGCAAAATATCAAATGAAAACTGCAAGCTTGATTATAAATGCTAAAACCAAGTAAAAGGGAGTGAAAAAATACCTGTTTAAGAAGGAAAGGAGAATTACATAGAATGACTTACTGCCTGCACTTCTTGCTCCTCTCTCTTTAAGTAGTAATCACTCAAATTTGCACCCCGATCCCACTGAGCTCCGTGACTGCCACAGTTTCCAGGTGCTGCACTTGGGCCATTGCCTACCACGTGGGGAAACAAACAAAACAAAACAAAGCCAAAATAACTTTCCTAAAGAGGATGACAGAGAGGGGAATCAATACAGCTGACCAATATGATCTAGTATTGTTCCTTTATTGTTCCAGTGTTGTTCGAGTATAGTGCAAGCATAGTACAGGACAGATAGTAGTGCAGACAGGCTAATAAGAAGTGTGTAGAAGAAGTGCATAGTAAGGGAACCTTTGCAACTTATATAAACTTGGAGAGCATTGCTGGCATGGCTTCACTGGGTCCTCACAAGTGACCACACACCATACTACTATTGATTACTGGTTAAACTAGCAATACCACGCGAGGTTGTTGATGCACGTGTGCATCCTGTTATTCTGAGAGAACTCTCTGTGTTTATAGCTACCAGCGTCCTGCTTTGGTTACACAGTGCAGGCACAGCACTGTTCTGCTACACTGCTAGCCACTTCTGCACCCATGCTGGACACGGCCTACCACCATGTCAGGCTCTAGGCCTACACTGCCAGATTGCTCACTGCTTATTGCAACCATTACCACACTTTCCCAGAACATGTTCTTAGCAATAGAAAGGTACTGCCTGCAGAGGTACTGCCTGGCAACCTTGACAGGACATGAGCAGTCTCTCGGATCTCATGCAGTCACTCACACCTCTGCCTCACAACCACAATGACTTTTGATTGTCTTCTGTCTGCACACTGAGGCTATTTTGGAGGTAAACCCACACTCAAATCTCTACATGTCTGTTACATCCACGTATGCGTGAGTCAGCTTTCACAGTCTTACCTATTTCAGCCTCTAGAATCAAATGGGGAGGAAGAGGTCCACCCAAAGAGGAACTGGAACCAGTAGCATCTCTAGGTGCTTCTTGTTCATCAGGGGCATCACCGGTTGCAGGCTAGGAGAGAAAATGAAGGGAATTATCAGCATATTTGGACAGAATAAAGTCTTTTTACTATTTAGCTAAAAAACTGTTCAGGCAGTTTAGAGATCATTATGCAATAGTTACTCCCAGTAGTAATCTCTTTTAAAAAATGAAAAGAATACACTTTCTGAATATTTGGCTTTTTGTGGGTGTTCTAAATAAGCATTTCCACCAACACTGTCTCCCACAGCATCCTCCTGAAGAAGCTGGCTTGGATGGGTGGACATCTTACTGGGTTAAGAACTGGCTGAGAGCCAGGCACAGAGTGCTGGTGAATGGAGCTAAAATCCAGCTGGCATCCAGTTCTCTAATATCCTTATCGATGATTTGGATGAGGGCATTGAGTACACCCTCAGTAAGTTTGCTGATGACACCAAGTTAGGTGGTAGCACTGAGTTGCTGGAGGGAAGATATACAGAAGGACCTGCACAGGCTGTGTGAGATGTTCAACATGGACAAATGCTGGGTCCTACACTTAGGTCACAACAATCTCATGAATGCTCTAGGCTTGGGAAAGAGTAGCTGGAAAGCTGTTCAGTGGAAAAGAAGCCAATGTGTACCCAGGTGGCCACAAATGCCAACAGCATCCTGGCCTGTGTCAGCAGTAGTACAGCCAGCAGGAACGGGGCAGGGATTGCCTCCCTGTACTCAGCACTGGTGAGGCCACACCTTGAATACTGGATTTAGTTTTAGGACTCTCACTTCAAGAAGGACATTGAGGTGCTGGAGTACATCCAGAGAAGGGCAATGAAGTGGGTTAAAGGTCTAGAGAACAAGTATTATAAGGAGCAGCTGAGGGAACTGGGATTGTTATGTCTGGAGAAAAGGAGGCTGAGGGGAGACCTCGCTGCTCCTCTACAACTCCCTGAAAGGAGGTTGGACCCAGGTAGGGGTCTGTCTCTTCTTCCAAGTAACAAGTGATAAAACGTTGCACCAGGAGACATTTAGGTTGGACATTAATAACAATTTCTTCACCAAAAAGAGTGGTAAGCCACTGGAACAGGCTGCCCAGCAAGGTGGTCACCATTCCTGGAGGTGTTCAACAAATGAGTGGCACTCTGGGACATGGTTTAATGGCCACGGTGGTGTTAGGTCAATGGTTGGACTCAATGACCTTAGACATCTTTTCCAGCCAAAACAATTCTACAATTCTAACAAGAAGGCCTGACTTACTGATGTGCAGCAACTGTAATATCACCCAGAGAACAAGAACAGTTAATGGTACGTATCATATATCCAAGGGAAGTCAAATGTACTTTCTAACCACACCCCCAGACAAAAAGCTGTCAGAAGGCAACAGTACTTCCAGGAAATGACCAAACCATGGTTATCTTAACAATCTGAATTCTTCACATTCTGAGATGTTCACATTTAACTACCTGAACACACCACCTCTGCTTTTTTTAAGACACAGAACATGTTACCCCTACTTAGGACCCAGCCACACAGCACATTGTGTTGCCAGGAAACAGGTGCCTCGGAAACAGTATTGGCCCAGTTACCACAGGGCTTCACCTGACCTAATGAGGCAGGGATGCTGCTGCCACTGATCAAACTATTTATCTCATATAGAGATATCCTTGATGGAGTACTACAAAGAGGCTCTTCCCTCCTAATAGGGTAAAACACTGGAACAGGTTGCCCAGGGAGGTGATGGATGCTCCCTCTCTGGAGGTGTTCAAAGCCAGATTGTATGAGGCTTTGAGCAATCTGATCTAGTGGGAGGTGTCCCTGTCTGTAGCAGGGCACGGTGGAACTAGATGATCTTTAATGCCCTTTCCAACCCCAACCACTGTATGAATTTATGAATCTATAACCTGCAGCATGGGGACTCTGATCAACACACCACTGTTTTTACCAGACCTCCCTGCAACATTCACTGTATGTACTCTAGCTTTCCAGCACTGCAAGCAGAAGTCCTGTCATGTCTTCTTCACATGGTGCCAGACTGAACTCCAGGGATAAAATGCAACTGGACAAACAGCACTGCAAGATCAGCCTTTGGAAAGAAGAAAGAGCAGCTTACTCCAAATGAAGGGACTTCTTCTCTCTTCATTTCATTCACACGAATCAAGTAGTTGACAAAGTCTCGGGCAGCGTTGCTCTGCGCATCTTTCTTGTTGGTGGAATTGCCCATGCCAACATAGTTGAAGCCTTCCACTCGAACCTGCAAACAAAACCACAATGCTTTGGCACATACAACTGAAAGGGTTTTGAAAACCAGTAGTACTGACTGAAACACCGTATTTCAGTTGCTTCTTGTACAATACAGAAGCTGCCTTAATCCCAAACCCTCAGACAACAAGGGACAGCAGTAGGCTGGTGTGTCCTCTGCTGTAGAGCCACATTACTACACCTAGCAAGATGTAACAGATTGCACCAACTTCGAGCCAAGCTTTAAAGCAGCAATTTTACAGCCTGACAGCTTACCCAACAGGCTGCTGCAAAACTTGATCAGAGCAAGCTTATTCAGACTAAGCAGGTATTTCAAAACACGCTTTTCTGCCACTACTGTCTTAAACAGTTATTGTCCTTCTTTTATATTTACAGTCAGTAATTCCGTTTTCTTTCAGCTTCACTTATTACAAAATCCCAGGTTGGAAGGGACCTCTGGAGATCATCTAGTCACTCCCCCTCTAAAGCAAGGTCACCTTATGCACTTCTGATTGTCACTCTTCACTCTGCTAACTATGGGAGCAGTTTTTAACTATAGTTAGTTGTTTATAACAGGGGAAGCAGGGGAAGTGGCTGGGGAAAAAAAAGGCAAGTAGGTTTGCATGTAACATTCCAGCTAGTCTCAACCACCACTAATACCAGACTGCATCTGTCCTTTGGTAGTGAATCACAGCAGTACTTGACACCCATTTTCTCATCAGACACCACACTCTGCTCGCACTGTGCTTAACAGGTTCCATCCAAACCATGAGCTTCCATCTCGGCAGACTATCAAATCTACCAGGACAATGGTATCACCAATCAAATGCTAATCCTACTGGATTCACAACTGTCCTATTATACTGTGAAAACTAGCAAAAGAGAGGGTTTTAGTGTGACGTATCCTAAGCTTCTACAGATGCTTATGGGGCATCAGCATATAAAAACCAGAACATAACTGTCCACACAGTCCACACTGCCACTTCATCCAAGTAATGCTCAATGTCTCTTTTAAAACCGTTTAAATACCCTTGTGCTTCTCAGCTTTATTACTGCTGGGGAAGAGGAACAGAGAAGGAAGGGTACAGCAACAAATTCAAGGTGCTCAGTACAAATCTATGGCACCCTTTGCAAACCAACCCCTTCTGCATGTGGCCTTGCACTTAGTGCCAGCTTCTTCTTAGCGATCTCAGAGCCTAACTGAATTCAAAGCTCTCTGCTGGCACACCCACAATATGTGGAGCCAGGAACAGCATAGTGTTAGAGCAGTGCACAGAGCAGAGGCCAACGCAACAGGAATTTTAATGTCTTGCAATGCAACTTCCAGAGAGGATCAAAGCTTTTGGTGAGACACTGGACCCCTCTGCCCGCAATTTTAACGGCAAGAAGGAGCACACACTAAGAAAACCGATTCCTCCTTGCTGCAAGAGCTCTGAACCAAGCTGCTTTACTCTCACAAACCCACCAAGTGCGTTTTATACCCACAGGCACAATCAGCCTGGACGCTTCGCCTGCAAAATGGCTGAGCCTCCGGCTACCCGCCCTCCCTAAGCGCTCCCGGCGCCCTCGACTGCGCGGAGCCTCCCGCTGAGGGCCTGACAGAACCCAGCTCCCGGCAGGCCCCAGACCCCCGGGCAGGCCCAAACCCTTGGCAAACACCTGACACCCAGCCCGCTGCGGTCCCCGAGCAGGCCCCAGATCCCATAGCAGGCCCCAGAGGCCCGAGCAGGGCCTAGGCCGCGGCCCTCTCCGGGGACGCCGGCAGGCGGCAGGCCCGCACCTCGCAGAGGAAGGTTTGCCGGTTGCGGCCGCCTCCGGCGCGGATCTCGTAGGTCGGCATCAGCCTCCTCTTCCCGCACCAGGCGTACAGGTAGTTCTTCACGTCGCCCATGGCGCCGGCAGGGTATCAGGACACACACCGAAGGGGCCACGGCCCTCCCGCTCCTCCCGGCGCCAGCCTAGCGGCGGACAGCACCGCCCCCCGCCGGCCCCCCGCATCCTCCCGCGCATGCGCAGCGGCGCATGGACAGGGCGGCACTGGGCCCGGCCGCGGCCAGCGCTCCGCGGCGGGAGCGCGGGGTGGTATTGCTGCCGGGCTTCTCTTACTCAGTGCCGCAGCACAGAGGGGAGCAGAGTAAAGGGACCTGATGGGTAAATTCACCCTCAGTCACGGGGTTGTTTAGCTTGGATGAGAGCTTTTAAGATCAAGTCCAACCATTAACAAGCACTGCCAGGTCACCATTAAACCATGTCCCTCAGCACCACATCTACGTGACTCTTCAGGGATGGGGACTCCACCACTGCCCTGGACAGCCTGGTCCAGACCTTGACAATCCTTTTGGGGAAGGAATTGTTCCTCATGTCCAACCTAAACCTACCCTGCTGTAACTAGACTTTTTTCTCTCATCCTATCACTTGTCACTAGGGAAAAGAGACCAACCCACACCTGACACCAACCTCCTTTCATGGAGTTGTAGAGAGCTGGAAAGTCTGCCCTCAGCCTCTTTTTATCTCCAGGGTAAACAACCCCAGTTCCCTTAACAGCTCCTCACCAGACCTGTTCTCCAGACCCTTCACCAGCTTTGTTGCTCTTCTCTGGACACACTTCAGCACCTCAATGTCCTTGTAGTGATGGACCCAAAACTAAAGTCAGTATTTGATGTGTGGCCTCACCAGAGCTGAGTACAGGGGAAAAATCACCTCCCTGCTCCTGCTGGTCATGCTATTTCTAATCCAAGCCAAGAGGCTGTTGGCCTTCTTGGCTACCTTGGCACACACACAGGCTCCTTTTCCACTGAGCAGCTTTCCAGATGCTCTTCCCTAAGCCTAGAGCATTCATGGGCTTGTTGTGACTCAAGTGCAGGGCCCAGCACTTGTCCTTGTTGAACCTCATCCCACTGGCCTCAGCCCAGCGATACAGCCTGTCCAAGACCCTCCCTAGGGCCTCCCAACACTCCTGCCTAACTTGGTGTCATCAGCAACTTTCCTATCTTACACATCATATGCCCTGTACTGAAATACTCTGTGGGTTACAATTAGCATGGCAGCATTTGTATTTATTTTCCAAAGGGCCTAGGAAGCAACTCTCACATCCTCAGAGGACAAGGGTCTCCACAGGCATGGCAGTGCACGAGCCCACAGGCCTCAGCGGCTTCAGTCCCAGGAATGGTGCACAGCAGCCTCTGCAGCCACCCACAGCACCCAGGACTGAGTCATCTCTTTTCCCATCACTCAACAAAGACAAGGTTCCCTAAACGTCTTAGAAAATCCAGGGGAAGGAAAGGAAGCCTTTGTTATTGTGTATTTTGTGTTCAGTGGTTACACAGTGAGGGGAATTTAGTACTTTTTTTTCATGCTTTTGTCTTATAGAAAATTAGTGACATGCCTCCACATTTACCTCCCTCTCTTTCCTCTCTACAATCATCCCTGTCAGGAGATCTGGGGCAAGGGATGAAGGGCATGAGACCTCACATTTCTCAGCCACATTTTCTGTCAGAGAGTAAAAGCTCAAGCTGGTGGAGAGAAGTCCTGAGTGCAAACAAGCACATTTTAATCCCACAGTAGGTGATGTTCTGACATGGAAGACATTATTCTGCATTGCAATGGAGAGATGCACAGCTCAATTGTGGCTTCATTTTCACCACAAGGAAAAAGATGGACAATTGTCTGCCCATTAGAGAGATGAAAGTTTTCTGTTGCAAAAGGATTCTTTTAATTTTGCATTCAGTAAAGATATATACAGTGAGATAAGACAAAAGAGGATTTCATATGTTCAGTGTCCCAGTGATTCTGCCAGTAAGGCTGGTGTGAGCAGCCAGTGTCACACCATTGTTTAAATACACAGTATAGTGCTCATCAAGAGAAGATGGGAGACAGATCTTCATTCTGTCTAGATAAAAGGACTTTGTATTCTCCGACTGAGGAAAATTTGCTTTTTTTATTAAGAGATACCAGCTAGTCCTGGCAAGTGCAGAGCTCCAGGAGAGCAGAGTGAAGTTACACTAAAAAGGGCTGCATGTGCAACAACAAAGCCAGCACAGGGGCTGAGGCACATTGCCAATTCCCTGAAAGAAATTACAGCCCATCACATGGGGAGTGTGCCACATGACAGTGAATACCAGAAAAGGAACCTCCACTTCCAGAGTGACATGGAAACAAACATCAGTTGCCATCAGGCCACACAATGCTATCCAGCTTGGCTTTGGCCTTGATGATGAACTCCTCAGAGGCATCAATGAGGGGAGGCCGTGGAGGTCCCATGGGAATGCCAGAAACAAAAGTCATGACAGCTTTAGTTTGCGCAACACCAAAACCTGAGTGGACAAAAGCACCATCAGCACATTTAGAGACCGTTGTGCTTACACAGAGCCAAGCCTTGGGAGTCATAACATTCTGATGTCATGTGACAACAACATTAGTATCAGCTAAGACCACCCTGAGAAACTCCAGGAGGCCTCTCTGTCCATAGCTCAGATCTCCTTATGTACCTCTGGAAATTCAGTGTTTGCCTCTTTATTTATCAGGTTAAATAATGATCCATTTCCTCTGACTGTTAACCCAAGAAATTCAACCAAGCGCTAAAGCTCAGCTAGATTCACTGGGGATTACACATGTACAGCATCGACACAGTGGACAGTTCTCTTCATTAAGTGAAAACCATGAAATGTCTGACTGACTCTCCCTGTACTACTCTGACTTGTTTTTTGTAGTAAATATGTAAGCAATTACAGAATTGCTTTTTATATTAAAACTTGGTTTTGTTTCTAAAAATCATTCAGTTCTAAAATGCTTTTGCCTTGTAAAGCCTTGACTCTTTTAAATCATAGCAAGGGAGGAGAGACAAGTGTCAGAGCTGCTTGCCTACTGGAACACCACCATTCCAAAAAAAACCAACAACCTAGAAATGAGATTTTGGAGACAGAACAACATTTAAAAAGCCAACCCACAGAAAGAGTCAGGATAAGAAAAAGGGTGAAACACAAAGATTTCACAGAAGGAAGGAAATGAGACTGGAATCTGTTGGGGATGCTTGGTCAGCTCCCTTTGTTGAGTTCCCAGCTGCTACTAACTCAGCAGACACAACATTTTCTCACTGCAGAAATCTTCCAGGAAGGAAGTTCTGAGGGTACAGCAACATGAGAGCTTCTGGAGCACCAAGTCTGCATTTTCAGATGCAACGAGGGAAGGAGGCAGCATAGAACTTACCTAGCTTGATGACAAAATTGAGAAATTCCCCTGTAAGAAACTAGAAAAGACAGACAGCACTTTATTAGCTCCTGCAAAGTTTTAAGGTGTAAAAGCATCCAGAGCTGTTATGATATTTACATAGTATCTAATTATTGCACAGCTCTGAGAAAAGCCCTTGGGCACCCTTTCAATCTATGGAAATACTGATTGTGTTCCACTGGAATAGGCAAGGGAAGGATAGATAAAAGGAAACTATGGCTCCCTCTCAGCCTATCACTCTTGTTCAAGCTGTCCCTAACTGCAAGCAGCCTAAGAACACTCATAAGTTTTGTATCAGGCTCTAAAGCTTTACAAATCTGAATACCCACTGCCTAATGATTTCCCAGAGGAGATCATCTTTCAGATGTCTTTTAGACTTTCCTCCTGCAGTCACTTCTATTATAAGGCAAAAATACAAAAAGATGCTTGAAATGCCCCATAAAAACACTGGGCATAGATTGTAGACTGATTGCTCAGAACTCCTCAGGAATATTCAAGTTGTCCAAGAGCAAGAGGGGTCAAGGCAGAGCTGATCTGGCATAGCTTTCTGTCCTACACTATGTAAGGTATCCTCAGAATATTCCTTGTCAAGTGCCTTGTTCAGGAAAAAAGGCCAGGCCACTGCTCACTGCACAGAGGAGGTTAGAGTTGAAGGATAAGGCAGGTATTGGTTAGAAGTTAGTAAGCCAAAAAGGTAAGGAAAGATAAGTAACAAGCAGAGGAAATGGAGCTGAAAGAATTTTGCTTTCCTAAAGCTACCTAAGGGTGTGGATGACAAAATCACATGGAATACAGCCCCAGCAGAGCCTGAAGAAAAAGAAGGCTACTCCTAGTGAGGATGTTAGGATACTATACCTGATACCTCCGCGCTAACACAAGGTCTGGCTTCGCAAAGGCTTGCAACATCAGATTGGTTTTTTGCCCCAAGTAGTTGTATGTACTGTCAAAAAACAGAAATAGAGAGGAGCTCAGAACCACTGAAACGAAATAAGCAGCCATAGGCTTTGGCTGTTGACATTATAATAATGCCATTATTATGATAGGGATTCATGCAATCTACGTGAAGCTTATATTGTCAATCATCTGAAGTATGCCAAGCCCCACGGAAGAGTTTACAGAGCAAATTTCTCTTCTCAGTTCTTTACAAAAGGAAGTGCTTATCAAAATTAAAAATAAAAAGACACAATTTAACAATATAGAAAGTCAGTGATTCCCCAACTGTTTGTTCCATTTAAGAGTTAGCTACGCAAGAACAGAGATATCACACAGTAATTTATCTAAACAGCCTGGTGTGAGGGACAGAAGACAAATCAGAAATCAAACTCAGCAGAGCCCTTTTCCTTTCAAACTTCTCATGTGAACTGAAGATTTTAACCTCTCTTGGTTTTCCACATGGTAAAGAGAAAAGTGATTCCCTACTTCAGAAAGTTGCCGTGGGGATAAAGATGTTGAAACCGTGGGGTCAGCTTGCAGACTGCAGCAATAATCACTCAAAGGAACATAACCTGAGATCCCAGGTGATAAGCCTGTTCCATAGCTAGCACTGAAGCTAGCTCATCTGTCTGCTTGCTGCTCTGCAGCCCTACCCTGCAAAATTCTCCACTGCAGCAACTGAAGATAGTGAGAGGAACACTGTTGTAGACAATGGAAGATACAACAATACAGTGTGTGTGTTTTGATGGGAAGGAAGCCAAACCATACTGACCTTCCAACTGCTCCATTTGCCCCTATTGCCAGTGCACCCAGCAGTTGCTAGTTTGGGGTGGGGGGAGAAAAGAAAATAATTTTTACTTCATGTAACAAAGGGGGAAGAAAAGTGTGGTGGGAAGGAGCAGCAAGACCACCTGGCACTGAATGTCCAGGGTTACTTTTTTCCCTAAGGCTGAAGCAAGAGAATGCCACAGAAGAAACAATTTGTAAGAATCTCTTACCTCATCCACCCCATAAAGAAATTCAAATTGCTCTGCCTCATTCTTGTTTATACACTGTGCAAGGTCCAAGAGGTCTGTGTCACTGAACTTCACACCCTGGAAGGTGGGAATCCGCTCTTTTATTCCATCCAGCAACTCTTCAACACGAACTGTGCAGAAGAGCAATCTCTTATGAGGAAACACACCTTTCCTGTGGGAGACTGCCCTGTCTTGTGCTCCAGAAGCATTCACTTCTGGTCTAAGCCTAAACTATATAGCTCTAAAACAAGCAGTAGGACACCTTCAGTGTGGTTTACTTCCCACACTCAGCCAAAAGACATCTTTCCATCCTCTCTGAAGCATTCCTTTTACCAGATCAGAAGGGAAACACCAGAAGCCTATGTTTAGGAATGAACTGACAACAATATATTTTAAAATAAATATAAATACTTCCAGAAACATCACAACCTGCTGTCTAGAGCTCATTCCTCTGCTAAATAACAAGATCACACGTAACTGATTGGCAAACATGACTATGCAGTCAGTGTACACCAAGAGAGAGTGGTCACTATCATGTGATTCAACTACGGTTATCCATGAAAATTACCTATCCTGGTCCACCTAAGTGCAAAACCATGGTCAGCATCACCTCCTTGATCCAAGTTGTTCAGTACTTACAAGCCAAAACCTTTTTCCAATTAAGAGGAATTCCATTTATTTTCCATTGTTGGATTCACCTCTTATTTTCAGAAAGGATCTTTTCCACAGCAGCTTGCACATGAGGTGAGCAGAGGCCACATACTACGGTAGACTAATCACAGAAGCCACTGGGATTACTCGGGCTGCTTAGAAGAGCTCATGAAGCAGTACTTACTCTTCACACCTGTCAGAGGAGGAATGTGGTAGTAATAAAATGGAACTTCAGGGGCTTCAGACGCAACCTTCTGTAAGAAAGCAACCAGTTCATCTGGAAGAAAGCAAGCAAGGACCCACATAAGAGAAGGAGATTATCTGTGGGGAACAAGAAGTCAGATTCTGAGCAACCAGGAGCTGTGGAGGGACCACCTACAGCCTGTGTAACATACACACTGAGCCATATAGAAACCTGCACACATCATAAAACATTAAATGGAACAAAACTCAGTGGAAGATCTTAGGAAAGGCAAAGAGGATATTTATTTTGGACCAAACCAATTGCAGTAATTCACACTCATTCTCTTAGAGATTTAACTCTGCTCTCACATGTGCAAGACTTGTGTGCCAAATTGGTCTCATCAGGATCACTTGTGCACAACATAGAGAGCAAGGGATTAAGTTCACATTCACCTCCCTGCAGTACTGCTCAGTGGTGATGATGAACAAGTTGTTGGACAACTTTTTTGTACTGTTTTAGGAATCAAAGAGATTCCCGAGAATCTTGTTCACTGCATGCTTTATAAATTTTAGGCAGCCTTCCCTAAATAAGACATGATACACCAGACATGGCCTCACTACGGCAGAGTAGAGGGAGAGAAGAACCTCCCTTGATCTGCTGACCACACTCTTCCTAATGCACCCCAATACACCATTGGCCTTCTTGGCTATCAGGGCATCTTGCTGGTTCAAAGATGGCAGTGATCCTGTATCTATGATAAAAGTTTACAGTGCAATATAAAAGGGCCTCAGTGGGGCAATCACATCTACTTACCTTTGTTTGTAGGTTTGAAGAAGAAGGGGGCTATCACAGCAATAGCACTAGCTCCTATGGCAGCTGCATGTCTTGCCTACAAAGGAGGGAATGGAAGGTATCTGAAGGTACATGTGGTTGCTGTGTATCACATACAAAGCGAAAAGGAATCACATCATATACACACCAACTCCTGGGACTCTGGCAGACTCAGTGCTCCCACGTGAATGATCACATGATCCAATCTGCAGGAGAAACAAGAAGGTTCAGAGCTGCTCACAGGGCATGAACAGGCAGATTGAGTTAACTTCCATTTCTTCTCAAGAATAAGCAGCCCTTTTGTCATAACACAACAAGGACACGGCTTTTTTTATCTCTAGAGCCCTATTTTGTCCCCTTGCTCCCAGTGTACCAAAGAGAAGCATTCTTGCAAGCTCTCTAAGCAGCCGAACTGGAAACTGGACACCAGTTAACTGGCAGTAACAAAACAGACTTCTGTGACAAAGATGCAAGGGAACCAAGTCAAACAACAAAATAGTCCAAACCAAGACATCAGCAAATCACTCAGGCATGCCTATATCACAACTCAATATAGGGAATCCCCTGTTCACTCTCAGCTACTCACTTGTCTTTTCCTTGGCACACCCATTCTTCTGCCAGCTGTTTCCTCTCCTGGGTGCTAAGGGACAGTCCTTCTCCTGTTGTGCCATTCACTGTTTCAACACAATACAACACACTTGCTGAGGTCTGGCCTACATGTACTGGTTTTACTGAAGACACGAACTGACACCTTTGATGGTATTAAACATAACTTTTCTCCCCCCAACTCATTTTAAGATAGCAATGGTCTGCACCAGCATCTGCCTGAAGATTGCAGTATAACCATCACTGAATGCTGTGCTGGAACACTTGACTGTTTCAGGATCAGCAATGGTGGGAGGCAGGAGGCAGAATCAGCTGCTGAAACTGGGAAACTGTTCCCCAGCCATCTCCTCCCCACAGACACTACCTCCTTCTCCCTGCAGTGAGTCAGGCTTGTGGCAAGCGCAGCGAGCCAGGCGGAGTGAGTGTCTATTCTCCACTCCAACAGCTTGACCTGAAATTTGGTGTCTCTGCGGTGAGCAGAATTTTGTGTGCTACCTAGGCCAGAGTGCACCTGGAAAACAAGATCTATATTCAGTCACAAACACCAGATTAAACTGGGACAGCTGAAGCCACTACCACTCTCTGCTCTGCATCTTGGCACTCTTTTGACTGCAGTTTTGAACCAAAACCTTAGGACTGTCTTCAGCTTAATTAATCATGGCAGGCTGTGAATAAGCGTGGTTTAGCAGATGCTGTATTCTCTACCCTGTCAGCCCTCCTGCCCCCATAGCAGTCCCTGAGATGGAAGCAGAACAAAGAGATAGGAACAGTGACCACCCTGATATCACCCAGTATACCACAGATCTCCTAAAGAACCCTGTCTGGCTTTGATGAATTCACTGAATTTTCTGGACTCCTGAGCTGATGGGGTTTTAATCAGATCATGGAATCATAGAATGGTTTGGGTTGGAAGGGACCTTAAAAGACTGTCTAGTTCCAACTGTCCCACTGAGCAGGGCCACCCTCCACTAGACCAGGTTGCTAAAGACCTCATCCAACCTGGCCTTGAACACCTCCAGGAAGGGGGCATCCACAACCTCCCTGCGTAACCTGTTCTAGTGTCTCACCACCTTCACTGTAAAGAACTTCTTCCAGTCTAAATCTGCCCTCTTCCTTCTTAATGTAATTTCCCCTTGTCAAATGCATCTTGCCCAGGCAAAGGGGAGAATCATTCAGCTGTGTCTTCTCTGCCGACACAATTCATCCACACATCTCAGGGAACACTTTTGTATGAAAGTGACACTTACAGAATCACAGAATCAGTCAGGGTTGGAAGGGACCACAAGGATCATCTAGTTCCAACCCCCCTGCCATGGGCAGGGACACCCCACACTAGATCAGGCTGGCCAGAGCCTCATCCAGCCTGGGCTTAAACACCTCCAGGAATGGGGCCTCAACCACCTCCCTGGACAACCCATTCCAGGGCTTCACCACTCTCATGGTGAAGAACTTCCTCCTCACGTCCAGCCTGAATCTCCCCACCTCCAGCTTCATTCCATTCCCCCTAGTCCTATCACTACCTGATATCCTGAGAAGTCCCTCCCTAGCCTTCTTGTAGGCCCCCTTCAGATACTTTTATCCCACACAGAATGGGGTGTAGGCAAAAGCAGAAGCCTTCAGTATTGCCTTACATTCTCCACTGGTGAACATAAATGTCCAGAATGAACCAATATTTCTCCATATCAGGCAAGATATCACAGGATTGCCATCCAGACAAAAGGATAGAACTGTTTCTGACAACTTACCAAAGATGTTCTTGATGTTCTGCTTGCCTACCAGATAGTCGACGTATTGACCAATCACCGAAAGGTTTATTTGTCTGAAAAGAAAGAAACCTCAGGAGCCACCAGTCTACACCCACAAATACCCTAACCTTGGAGATTAAAACAAAAGAAAGACATGTTGCACAAGCCTTGCATTTGTGCACGCACAAACTTCCCCAAGGTATGACACTCTCAGCATGTGTTTAGGATTTCAAGTAACAGGTCGGTCCTGAATTCTTCCTTCCAGTTTCTCTTCCTCCTGACAAGCAGTTCACTCTTCCAACCTTGTATCTCAACTGATAATTACTGCAAGCTCATCACAGCAAAGGACTTTTTGGGGGCAGATGTGAGAGACAAGAGGCACTAAAACTTTTTTAACTGTTGAAGGAAATAGGAGTCCTTGAGAGCACAAAGATATTTGTGCAAGAGCTGGCAAATAGTTAAACTACACTTGCAACTGCTGGACACGGACCGTGAAATGGCATCTGCTGGATGTGACTTTGACCTTGCTCTCTCATAATAGGATGAGGGAAGCAACAGACTTCCCTGACAAACGGGAAATTGAATTCTAGCTTTATCTTTTCTGCTTATTTTGTTTATCAGTGTATAATATTTCACCTTGTTTCCATTTGTCAAACACACAGACCAACCCTGTAGTCTGAAAGGAAATTCTGGGACCCTGACTGGGTTCACACATCACCTAAAATTTCAGAGCTACATTCCCAGAACTTTCCTTACAAGGGTCATGCATTCCAGGCAGCAGGCTCAGGTCATTCTCCAAATAATATGTTGCAATACATTTGAAATACAGAAATAGATAGAGAGACATAGAATCATTTATGTTTGAAAAGAACTTTAAGATCATTGAGACCAACCATTAACCCAGCACTGCAAAATTCCTTATGTCCAAGCTAAACTTCCCCTGATGCAATGTGAGGCCATTTCCTCTTATCTTGTGTCTTGCTACTTGGGGAGAAGAAACCGACCCCACCAGGCTCCAACCTCCTTTCAGGGAGTTGTAGAGAGCCAGAAGGTCTTCACTCAGCCTCCTTTTCTCCAGGCTAAACAATCCCAGTTCCCTCAGCTGCTCCTCACCAGACCGTTTTCTAGATGCCTCATCAGCTTTTTTTGCCCTTCTATGGACCCGCTCCAGCATCTCAACATCCTTCTTGTAGTGAGGGGATAGTTGAGTCGTAATACAAAATGGAATTGGAATGATGCTTCCTTAAAAGCAAGAAAGGAAGCAGTAACTGCAATGCAAATGAGTTCCCTGGCTGACATAATACCATGCCTTACAGCATTTCCAGAAGCAAGGTCTCAGTTTCGAAGACTACTAGCAAATCTCCACCAGCTCCCTTCAGAAACACACAGAGATCTGGACATATTCCCCACCAGAGCAGCTCAGAGTCCTTTGCTGACTCTAGTAAATCTGTCTTGCAACATCAAAATGCAGTAGGGAGGACGTGTTTGTTACCACTGCTTTGAGGAAGGCTGATTTTCAACTTCCAGTTTGATGTTATTTTCAGAACCCTGCAGTCCTTGCAATATTTTTGGGGGGTTTAGACTAATCCTATGCACACATATATTCACATTAATGTGTTAGTTCTGGTATCTAGGGTAAGGAAAAGAATAAAAAGACAGCACGTTTTCAAGTTCTCAAGAGCTCTTTTAAGTAGGGCTGTGATTTTCCTTAACAAAAGGGAAAACAATGCAATACTCTACCTATATAACCTTGCTAGGATTTAATTACAATACAAAAGCAGCAGAAAGAGAAAGAGAAGATTGATCCAAACTCTTCAGCGCTAGACATACAGAACTTGGTGGGCAGGTGCAGACAGAGGTGAAGGGAACCCACTCTAGTGCTAGCAGGATGAACCTATTACTTTCCTCATCCCATCAGAGATCTGATTAAAAAAAACAACCAAACAAGAAAACGCACCAAACCAAACACAAACCTGATCATTTCAGAATTAGAAATACAGAAAATAGAAGTCTAAGGTAACAGTAATCAGTGAAACTTTGACAACTCACCCATCAGGAGTCATTGGAGTGACTGTAGCAGCTACAAGACCCTGTAACTTTTTTCTAGGTGTCATTGAGCTGTTTGGGAAGGAGATGATATTAAAATGATTACCATCTTTATATAAGTGTTGATCAAAAGCAGAACCGGACAAGCAGAGTTCAGAAGAAGTGGATTTTGCAAGGCAGTTAATTGTGGTTAGAGAATGCTTTTTGTTGTTGTTGAAAAACATCTTATCACAAGCAGCACCATGCCCAGACAGGACTGGGAGCCCCAGGCACTGCGAGACATTTATTTTATCTTTCTTTTTCCCCATGTAGGCTGTGGTCTAGCACGTACCTGGTAGCCTGACAGGGAGAACGGCGCTGCAGAGGAGCGGGCTCAAAACGCTTTCCCCGAGCAGGGCACCCTCACGTTGCCCCACTGCAGATCTCCAGTCAATCGAGGGGCCGGCCCGGGCACCTCCGGTCGCCTGGAGCAGCGGCTCAGGCTCCCGCCGCCCCGCCCCTCGCTCGCCTCGCCGGCTGCCGGCCCGGCTACGCGGCGGTTCCGGGGCGGCCCCGCTGGCCACAGCGCTCCCCTCCGGCCCGGCTCAGCGGGCGGCGGCGCTACGCCGGCGCCGTTTGGCCTCCGTGCGCCCGGGCACCGCCTTCCGTGGCTACGAGGCCAGAAGGCGCTGAGCGGGTGGGAGGCGACCTGAGGGCGGGGAACCGGCATCACCTGATAGCTCGCTACAGAAGCCATCTCCTCCACCCATCCTCCACCTTCCCCCCGGGTCTCCTCGGTGACCCCCTGAAACAGCCAGCGTCCTGCAGGCTCCCAGCACCAGCAGCCTGCTCTCCAGAGAACACAACCGTTTTGGTTGGAAAAGACCCTTAAGATCATCGAGTCCAACTCTTAACCCAGCACTGCAACGTGACCACTAAGCCATGTCCCTCAGCACCACGTCTCCATAGCTTTGAAATACGTCCAGGGATGAGGACTCCACCACTGCCCTGAGCAGCCTGTTCGAGGGCTTGACAACCCTTTTGGGGAAACATACTGTTCCTAATGTCCAGTCTAAACCTCCCCTGATGCAACCGAAGGCCATTTCCTCGACCTATCACTTGTTCCTCTGGAGAAGAGACTGACCCCCACCCAGCTCCAAACACCTTTCAGGGAGCTATAGGGAGCTATGAGGTCTCCCCTCAGCCTCCTTTTCTCCAGAATAAACAACCACAGTTCCCACTGATGCTCCTCACAGGACTTGATTTCCTGGCCCTTCACCAGCTTTGTTGCCCTTCTCTGGACCTGCTCAGGCACCTCAATGTCCTTCTTAGAGAGACCCAAAACTGCTGTAGCCCCACCAGTGCTGAGTACAGGGACACAATCACTGCCCTGGTCCTGCTGGTCCCAGTATTGCTTGATCCAGGCCAGGATGCTGGTGGCCTTCTTGGCCACCTGGCCCCACAGTGGCTCATATTCAGCCAGCATTTGACCAACATTCCCATGTTTAACATCTAAAGCTTATTTGGATCACTATTTGCAAGCTTAAAAATAAGAAAATAAACAAATTTTAAAAGTAAATAACAGGGTGCAGAGAAGGATTTTGCAAGGCTCACCATGGCAAGTGGTGTAGCAAACCCACACTGTTGTGTCCTAAAGGGAACAAGCACCAGAGGGCACGTCAGACGCTTGCCAAGGCCTGGGAACTGTGATAAAGAGCATTTCTAGTTAAGAGTTTGCTTTTTTCCCCATACAAACTGGTCACATTTAATCTTTTATCTGTCCTTACACAAAAACAAAGCTGCAACTGGAGATGAAACCTAAAACTACAGCTCAGTAATTTAAGGGTAATCATCAAAATATTCTCATTATCATAAAATAAAATCTCATACGGCCCAAAAATTCATCATTGAACCAAAAGCCACAAGGTGCATAGAAAGGAGAAGTGGAAGACTTGCTTCATTGTGGCCTTCCTATGCACATCACCATGTCCTGGGTGCTGTTTACATTGTAAGGGCTGCAGGACACCACAAGGACTTCAGCCAGGAAAGGCTTCAGCTGCCTTTTCTCTCATCCTCTGCCCATTTCTGGTGCTGGAAGCACTCTCAGCCCCAGTGCAGTGCCCTGGCTTTGAGACACACAGCATGGGGAGCTGGGAGGACCCCATTGCTGTGTGAGAAAGGCTAACAGAGGTCAGGCTATGCCAAAGGAGCAGAAAACAACAGCTTATGGGGAGCTAGAAGTGCTCCCTGTGTGCAGCCCACATGGCTTTGGTTTTGTTCTGCAACCTGTGGTTTTATCAGATGTGTAGCACATGCAGTGCCGAGTCTGAGTTCCGTGGCAGACAGGCACCTGTGCACAACACAATCCTCCTCTGTCCCACCAGAACCACAGCTGGTCCAGAATCCAAGCCTTCTCACAGCAGATGTGACCAGCAGACCACCAGCAGCACTTCTAAAGGACAAAGTTGGGTCCTGCACAGGGTTGAGGCTGATATTGAACAGACTTGGAAGAAGGGAGGTTGTGAAAAGCCATATGAAATGCACAGACTGACCACCAAAAAGATATCAATTGGTCTTTCTTGATTATGCCCCAAAGCCTGCAGCTTGCAGGTCTCCTGTGGTCCCAGTTTGCGTCCTAGGGAAAAGAATTTGGGTTTCCCACACTCACCCATTAAAACAGGTGCAATAAAACATTCACATTTTGAGATCTTCCATCAAAATGTGTTTGAACAGCATCCAGGGCCTGCAGGAGGGACGAATCCCCCATTGTTGTGTGCTCTGGGACTGCATTTTTCGTGTAGACACAAAATAATCTTAGGAGTTTGGGTTTGTGGTATTCCTCCTCCACTCCAAACTATGCTCACTGTGGGCTGTGCACATGCAGAGGTCACTTTCCCAGGGGGCTGGCTTTATTGAAAAGTTCTCACAAAGCACATGTATTTTTGTTTTCTTTGAGGCTCAGAAATTTCCAGAATTTCCTCTTCTCCATGTTCTTCCATCCCTATGAGCAATTTCTCTTTCTCTAGGCTGAGCAGTCCTAGCTCTCTCAGCCTCTCCTTGTAATAGAGGACCATCGACCATCTTCAGGGCCATTCACTGGACTTACTCTGGGAAGCCTGTCTTCCCTTTAGTGGGGAGACCAGCTCTCCAGTTCCATCTCACCAGTGCTGAGCAGACACTCCTTGACCTGCTGGCAACTCCTTTTGTAATGCAGGATACTGCAGGGTCACATTACTGGCTCATGTTCAACCCGGTGTCCACCAGGACCCCTAGGTGCTCTTTGGGCACACTGCTTTATAGCTAAGTGGCTCCCAGTCTGTACTGGTGTATGGACTTACCACTTCCCTGCTGCAGGACATTGCACCTCCCTTTGTTGAAGTTCATGATGTTCCTTTCAGTTAATTTCTCCAGCCTGTCCAGGTCCCTCTGCAAACTTGCTGAGGGTACTCTGCTCCATCAATGTGGTCATGAATGAAGAACCTCAGCAGGCCTGGTACCAGAAGAACACTGAATTTCATGAGGTTTGAAGATAATTCAGAGCTCTGCAGTTCAGTGTTTTAAGAGTTTTAGAGTTACTCTATGCTGTTGACAGCTTCTGAGGTATGTTTTACAGTAGCTTGAAGTGCTTTAGAGCTGCTTAAAACAGTCTGTAGGAATTACAGATTGGTCCAGAAGAGTTTAAGAACTGCTTAGATCTCTTAGAGGTATTTCAAAGATGTGTAGAGGAGTTCAGAGCTGTACAGCAGAGATTTAAAGGCATTTTAGACATATTTAGAGACACATTAGTGAGCTTATAGTAACATAGAGGAGCTTTAGGCAGTTTATAGGTGCTCTGAAAAGCTTTAGAAGGAGTTTACATCTATTTCAAGTGCTGTAAACTCCTGTAAAGGAGTTTTGTCATGCTTTGCAAGACTTTAGAGCTGCTTAGAAATGTTAATAGGGGTTTTAGAAGGGTTGGATCAATTTAGCAGTGTGGAGCTGCTTAGTGCTGTTTGAAGGATTTCAGAGAAGTTTGAGCAGTGTTCCTCTCTATACAGGAGTTTCAGAACTGCATCAATGAGTTCTAGAGCAGTTGTAAGGAGTCTGAGAGGGGTTTGACAGCAACTTTATAGCATTTTGCTGCTGCTTGAAGTAGTGTGGAGGAATTTTACATACTGATTGGAAGATTTTGAGAGAGGCAGCATGGATATTTTAGAAGAATTTAGAGGAATTCGATAGGGCCTTGAGCAACCTGGTCTAGGAGATGTCCCTGCCCATGGCAGGGGCTTTGAAACTAGATGATCTTTAAAGTCTCTTCCAAACCATTCTGAGAATCTATGAATTTATAGTCTCTCACCATTGTCTATAATTGATTAGAAGAGATTTAGAGCTGTGTAGATGGGTTGTAGAGAAGTATAGTGCAGGTTAGAGATATTCTGGAGCTGTTTAAAGATGTCTGGACTGGTTTAATGGCACCCTGGAGTGTTTTAGAACCAGTGAAATGATTTAAGGAGGTGTAATAACAGCTCTTTAAGAGCTCATCATAGGTGTTTCATAGCTGTCTGGTGGTATTTTAGAGAGGTTTAGAGGGATATTCAAGGATTTTTAGAGGTCCCTAGAAGAGTTTAAGAGGTCCAAAGGAAATTCAGGGATCTTCAGATCAATAGAGAAAAGTTCTACATCAGATGAATCTGAAGACTGCTTAGAGGAGGTTTAGAAAGATGTTAGTGCAATTTAGAGGACCCTAACACTCTTGAAAGGGTTAATACAGCTCTCCAGAACTGTTTTGTGTGCTTTTGAGGAGTATGGAGGAATTTGGGAGTTATTTTTCATATCTTTAGAGCTGTTTGCAGGAGGTTTAAAGGTATTTTAAAGAGGCTAATAAATTGTTAGGGATGCTTAGAGCCATTTAGTGGCAGGTTAGAGCTGATCAGAAGAGTTTTAGAGTGATTTAGAGACCACTTAGAGGTGTGTGGAGGGATTTGCTTGGAGGAGATTTCCCATTGCAGCAGAGGAGGTCTTTACAACTCTTTAGAGCTGATTTAAGTACTTTTAGAAGAGGTATACAGTTGTTTAGAGCTGTCCATAGGAGGTTGAAGTCTTACAGCAGTTCAGAGATATTGTAGAGGCATTTTAGGATTGTTCCAGCCCATCATCTCCCCACTTCACTGCTGGTTCAGGGTCAAGACTGTCTTCTCAGGCTTTTCAAAGCCACAATCAGTATTTCTGACTGCCCTTACTGACACTGACCCTCTCCCTTATTCCTTGGGTGAGGGTTTCATGTTTCAGAGTAGTCTGCTTACCTTTGGAAGAAATGCCATTAAGAAAATGATGGTAAAGGTTCTAAGATTCTGCTATCTACACTGATAAGGCCCTGTGTGAATACTGTGCTTCAGCCAAAAAACATACACAAGTTATTCCACAGAGGTTTAAAGAACAGCATAGGTTGAGTTCAGCAGTACTACACAGCACATGCCTCCTCTTCGTGCCTCCTGTAGTCATCAGCGAATGCAGCAGAGCATGTCCCCCTCATGCTATTCACCCAAGTGCTACAATGATGTGTGAGTTCAGTCTTAAAGATGAAAGAAGAAATTAGTTAGTGTACTATCACCATTTAAAATACTTCCTCTCCTTTATACTCATTTCCAGTGCATGTTTAATGCCAAATACATCCTTTCACTGGAAAAACCCCACAAACATTTAAGGCAGGCTTAAACAGCTGTGGGAATTTATATTTGGGAGCATCTGAACACAAGAACTCATATTCAGGTTCCAAACTCTGCCTTGTAAATGTTGGGGAAGGCAGAAGAAGAGTTTAGGATGCAGCTGCAGCATGACGTGTGCTGACCGGAAAAGCTCAGAAGATAATAAAGGCACCAGGGAAAACAACAGAAATCAGTTGCTCTTCCCAAAGCAAGTGATTAAAAATATAGTTTTATAGAGTTATGCATTTTTCCTAAAAAGAATGAACATGAAAGTCAAAAGCTTACCTAGAGAACTCCAAAAGGTCATTTAATATAGGGAGGTTATAAAACCTCCTTTGTTGCCATGTGCCAACACACTGGATTCACATATCTGTTAAGAGCTCTGTTATCCAAATAACTGATTTGCTGAGGCAGTTCAACTGCCAAAGCAAAAGGCCCTGCAAGCATCCTCTAGACGTTTTTATTCTTGCTGTGTTAACACTTCCAACATTTTCTTTGATGACTACAACTTACTGTCCCTGTCCTGCTTTCCCCAAGTCACACTTCTCTCTTCTGGTTGGGCATAATGAAACGATAGTTTTGATTCAGTTTCTCTCTGCAATAAATAAATAAATGTATCCACATAAAATTTTATTTCAAGGACAGAACCAAGTCTGTTTTCAGAACAAATACAAAGTACCAGAGTCTAAATGATGGCAGAAAATCAAAAAGCAACACCTATTAAAGTGATGTCAAAATACCATCTTGGCTGGCTGGTATTCAGAAGTGCATCATCTCAGAAGCTGACCTCATGTGATTTTATGTAGAGCAGCCACCTCATGTTTCTCTGCTCTAAATCTAAAGGTGCAGAAGAAATACTGACCTCTCAGATTGCAAATCAGAGTTTTAAACTGTTCATCTGGATATCAGTTGTGCTTAGAAGCCAACTGAGCATAAACTGGAGGTTCTTCCTAACTTAGAACTTTTTTAACTGTCCTAACACAGACATTCAGACTGGTGTGTTTGCTGCATAAAAGGTGATTAACATGCCAAGATGTGGATTTTTTAGATGTTAAGATACTTAAATGTTTAATCATTAAAATCAACTAATAGATACCATGATTAAGTGTAAAACACTAAAAATAACCATCATGGTACACTGGATCCATTAGTGAGCTAAGGTATCACTGGCAAACAAGTTTGAGTCTTTTGCCTTAAAGTAAAGCCCACCTCTGAACACAAACAACAGTGCCATCTGCTGCAGAATGCATCATGGACTCATCTTGAGAAAGAAGACAAAAAAGAGACCAGGCTCTTAAAAGAAAAAATCCATCTCTGGAGGCCTTACTTTTATAATCTAAATAACAAGAATTGCCATCAAAACCACACATCCACTGCTAAAACCCCACTCTTAGGAGATGGGAGAAGTTCTGATATGATCCATGTAACTAAGATCAGAAAGAAGCTTGGGAGACAAACCCTCAGTGAGGATAACTGGTTGATTTGTGCTTGAGTGGTGACTTGGGTCAATAAGCCAGAAAGAGAACACTTTCCTACAGCCATACATCATGAATGCCTGCAGGCCAACAAATCCATCCATGATTTGACTGCAAGGGCCTTGTACTGGATTCCTCATTTTGCTTCTGCTTCACGTGACCCAGTATGTACCACAGTGCTCCTCAGCTCATACTCCAGAAGAGCCGCTGCAACAGACACACCTCTAGCAAGAAGCTTACCAGTTCAGTTTCAGTTACCTCTTCATGTCTTTTGGGAACATTTTATTTCTTTCAAGAGATTTCACTTGCCCAGGGAAAACATGGAATCTCTGTGGAACAGTACTGTAAGTACATTCAAGCTCCTACAGAAGATGGTATGGTTACACTTCATTTTCTTTGCTGGAAGTGAGAATAAGACCTAAAAAGGAATTTGCTAGAAGGCTTTCCCTTTCTTTAGAGCAAGGATATAAGAAGCTTCTCTGAGGAGATAAATTTTCAGAAAACATCTAGCAGCATATGAAGACACCTTTACTGCCTTGGACTATTACTTGTAGTAACTACAGTAACATCACATGCTCAGCTTCTGTATCGTGAAGTAAGGGCTTC
The DNA here is from genome assembly GCF_014839835.1 of Dryobates pubescens. Lineage (NCBI taxonomy): Eukaryota > Metazoa > Chordata > Aves > Piciformes > Picidae > Dryobates > Dryobates pubescens. The sequence goes on along the minus strand of NC_071622.1, from coordinate 13,138,132 downwards.
TGCATCATCTGATGTGTGTGTGGTTACAAAAACAAATGCCATTTATAAGTGAAGAGTCTTGGGGTTTTTACATCAAAATCATTATCAAACACAAGGCTAACTGATACTCTGACAGGCAGAAAGGAAGAACTGCCTGGAGCAGCTGGATGGAGACCACTTGTTAGAAAGGCCAAACTGTAAATACATGTCCTTCTCTGTCCCTCACACACATTTTTTTCATACTACACTATAGACTTGTGACTTACAAGAACATGACTCAAAGTTGTCATTAACCAGACTGCAAGAAAACATACTTTCCTGAGCTTCTCCAATTCCAGTGGGGAAAAAAAATCACCTTTTTCTTGTGCAAGCAGTCTGCTTGCCTCTGGGGATAAAGACAACTTGCACCACACTACCTGAATCCCACCACAGCTGTTGCAATGCTGCTGCAGAGCAGAGGTAAGCAGTTTTGGTATTCAGCATGTTAGTTAAGCTCTTGTCTGGGCTTGTTATAGTTAGGGTCTAGAGAGATGAAAAGGGAGATCACAGGTGGTAATATCACAGGCTTGTCCTTCTCCAACAGAAGATGATAGCCTGAAAAGCCATTACTGAGGTTCATGAGGGTGTTCTGCACACAAGTGCCTGGTGAAAACAGCTGTTAAGCTACAAACTGTATGCTTTTATGTGCCCTCTACTCCCCGAGTTTAAGACAACAGTACAGAGAAATACTGCTTTGTCAGCTCTTCTAGAGAATAATTATTGCCTGTTTAATTAGTACATTTAGGGCTTCTCTGTGGGAAGCAATTCTTTGTATTAGAGGTATGGCATGTGGCATTTATGTAAGCACTACGCAGTACATTATGGAGGCTTCAAACCTGGAAGTGTTCAAAGCCAGGACAGATGGAGCCTTGAACAACCTGCTCTAGTAGGAGGTGTCCCTGCCCATAGCAGAGGGGTTTGAACTAGATGATCTTTAAGGTCCCTTCCAAGCCAAACCATTCTATAATTCTATGAGTATGAGCCTTTAGTAGTGCCTGTTTGTTTCTTTTCCCCATGCACTAGAGACAGGCAAGCAAATTAGCAGTATCCATTTGCTGTTGAACTTCCCTGTCTTATGTTCCACAAACTACTGGGACCTCAAGATCTTAAACCAGTCACTTCATGTTATTTTCCTGTGAAAATAACATGAAGAGTTAGCATACTCTCCCCCTCTGGAGATATTCAAGACCTGTCTGGATGCGTTCCAGTGTGACCTGGTATAGGTGGTCCTGCTCTGGCAGGGGAGTTGGACTAGATGATCTTTCGAGGTCCCTTCCAGCTCCTAACATGCTGTGTTTTTCCCTTATTTGGAGGTACCAGCAAGCCTAGGTGTCTGCTTCCATCCAAATCCTCTCCTCACTCCCTTAATTACATACATTTTGGGTATGCATACAGTTATGCACAGAATACATGTCCTCATGCCCACGTCTTCCAACTGCTGACATGTTCTCAATGTGTATGTGAAAAATGAGAGTGTTGGAAAACATCTCCAGGGAAAACACTGAGGATTGTTCTCCAGCCTCAGGCTGCTCCACCCGGAACAGTCAGCGCTTTGTTGGGGACCTCAGCTGGACACAGACAAACTGACTGGGGGTTTGTTCTGGGCCTCTCTCCTTCAGAATCCACAGTGGGCTTGTGTTTATCTATGGATTAATTGCCCCTATTTCAAGGGGTAAATTTCTTGAGATCTGCCAAACTGTTGTGGCTGGGTATAATTTTTGACACGGGCTCCTCTGGTCTAGAGAAAATCATTACTAGTATGCATTTGGCAGAAATGTTCAGGTGAAAGTAATCTAAGAGCTAACCTTACCTAAGCACCTGCCTTTGCACACGGGTGGCTCCTGAGCAAAGACCTTCTGCTTCTCCAAATCGCCCTGCAAATTCTCCTGTTTGACCCAAGCAGAACAGATAAAATTGAGAGTTTACTCCATAAAATAAAAGCACAAAGCAAGAAGAGAACTGCATTTCAGACCTTAACAAGTTCTAGCAGGCTTTGTGAGTAAACCACTCTCCTACACCACCCCACTTCTGTGGCTTTAGAAGCTCTGTAGCTTTACAGATACATTTGCAATTGTTATTTGACGTGGCTTGGGCTTTTGTTTATTCCCCTTTCTGGCACAGCAGTGTACTGCACATCACCCTGACAAAGTTCCCTACAAGCAAAGTGTGTTTCCTGTTAAAAGTCACTCCCAGCTATTGATTTCAAATGTCCCAGAGAGCTTAGCTGAATTTGGCTGCAAGGAATTTGCACCAACTATGACCAGCATGGGAGCTGTTCTGAAAACTCCAACTGCCAAGTTTAATCTGCCCTATTGTGCTGGTACCCGAGTATGTCTGGAACTGCAGAGTTCAATGGGCCGTCCAGCTTCACTCTGTGTTATTACAGAGCTATTTCACAATAGCTTTGTGTAACCCCTTTGTGCTGATATCCGAGGGCTAAGGGAGCTGATTAGCCTCAAATACTGCTCCAAACAGCTGGCCATTCTAGAACACTGTCTGCCTTTCATTGCAAGCCAGCAATCACGTGAGGATGGCCCTAGCTTAGCTTGCAGACGGATTTCTACCTACCATTTCACCCCAGGGGTTAAAAGGAAAAGCTGTCATTCTGCACCATCCCTTCCATCTAATCTGAGTCTAGGTGGATATCTTATTTATGTGGAATTCTTTCTTCTGAAGCACAAAACCTGCCACTGACCCCAACACAAAGAGGCACAAAGCCTCCCCTGGAAACCAGTGGAAGTTACACAAGGGCGCAACACTGTTTATGGAGCCAGATCACACACTGGACCCAGTGTTGCCTCGTGGGCAGTAGGCTGGGCTTTCGGCATTTGCGTGGGAGCTCACCAACGAGCCCCAGAGAAGGCTACAGCTCTCCTGGTTTTCATAACAGCATCCTCCTCCAGCATGGGCGGGGTCTGGGGGAACCAAAATAAACATGACACGCAGCCACTATGTGCAGCCCCAGAGGAATAGCCTGCCATAGCTAGAAGGAGGACAGCTTGACCTGTGAGTATGTCTGCTTTCTCCATGTTCCTAATACAACTAGTAGCTTATGGAATGGCACGTTCTGGCTATGTGTACATCATCAGTGTGACCTGTGAAGGTACCTGCTGTGCTCCTTGTCCCTTTAGCCTATGTGTTAACAGCCAAAGAAGCCTAGACACACCTCAGCTTTCCTCTAGATTTATAAATTAATTCTGCTCCAAATACTTGAAGGATTCTTCTAATTGTCTTCTGCCCTCCCAAAGCATTGTTTTATCTAATTCAGAAATATTTGGACATGTGGTCGCTAACAGTACTGGCCACAAAGTTATAAGCCCCAGAACTGTGAGAGATTTAACCAGCAGTTCAGAAGAAGTGTGTCAGGGAGGGGTTGGAACCGGCAAGTATAGAGACAGGCTAGCTCCTCCAGCAGCTACTGCCACAGCAGGTGTTGCAACAGAGGAATGCTTACTTCTCTGCTTTCTAACCTACCCAGGAACACATGAAGAGGAAGGATGTGTTTTGTACCAAGTTGTAGCAAAGAAAAAGCAAAGCAGCAGCCTTTGCCTTTGAAATGGCCATGGATAAAATAGTATAAGAAATGTAATTGCTCACATTTGCTTATAATAAAACTACTGGACTCCTGCTCTGTTGTTATGCTTTTCTGATTTGTAAATGCTGGTATCAAGTGTATTAGAGTACAAAGGTCCAGCTTTTAACTGACAGCACTTCCTGGTGACCAGTCCTGGAGAAGACTGCCGAGTATGTTGTATCTTCAGGCTGGGACAGGGAAGGAGACAGCACTTGCTTTAACTGCTGGCACCTCTCCCCTGCTGTGTGGTTTTCTGGTCTTCCCTTGCTCTAGAATGAAGGCTGAAGGAGCTGCTTGAAAAAGCTCAACACACAAGCATGTGTGCACTACTTATTTTAAGGATTGTAAGTGAAATCAGTGCCAGTGAGGGCTTGGGCTTTTTCCTAGAAAAGCTTTTCAATCTCACAGGCCTCAAAGAGGGAACTCCTTGTAGCCACTTCTAAACCAGGATACAGAAGGGGATTGATAGCATTCAAAAGTAGTCTACATAACAACATGGAAACAGACAAGAAAGTAGTCGGGTAGCACAAGGCAGTTCTTCATTTAGCAAAACTGGCCATCCACAAACATATTAAAGCCAGTGCACCTTAAAGACCTCACCACAGGAGGTGCCACATGGTTTAGCACCAGACTTAGTAGGAGACAATGTCTGTACTTGACCTTAAAGGTCTTTTCCAACCAAAATGATTCTATGGCATGTTGTGAACAACATCAGGGCATCCTCAGTAATAAAACCCCATGAAAAACAGTAGAGCCACAAATGACAGAACAGTGGCTTCTTGTGTGGTCAGCTATGAACAGATGAGGAGGTGGAGATGAAAAATAACCTCAAAGTTTGTTCTCTTACCCAACAAATACCCAATTGTTACACTCTGAGAAGATAATGTACCACCATCTAAGAATCAAGACAATTGTTGAACTAATGATGTGCCATCACACTTTTAACCAGATACAATCATTTCAAGACTGATTTTGATTATTTCCACTTATTTTGGGACAGTGAAGCTGAGTGTTTTCATGGTTTCAGCTTTTTTCTCCTGTCTGAAGGCTACTTAGCCATGTATTCATAAATACAGAAAAACTCATCTATTCACAAGACTCTGGGGCTAAGGGCCTTTAAGAAGGGTATCAGCTATGATAATGAGCATAATGAAGTCACAGGCACAGTCCATACCAGAGCATCCACCCATCATCACAAACATCTTTACATCCAGCAGTAAAGCATTTGAAATCCTGAAGTCCCTGTTACAGATTGTTATTCACAGATTTCCACAAAACTGCCACTTGCAGAATCTCAGAACTTGCTTTGCAGCCAGCAGTGAAGGCAGCATATCCTAGATAATGAACACAGCCTAGAGACAGCTTCTTAATTTTGGTTCTGTTGGATCCTTCCAGGCTAAAAGGATTTCAGCCCTTGTTGCTGAATTACTGAGAATAAACAGTGGAATCTAGGCCTTTCACATTTTCAGGGACAACTGTCCTGGAGAATGAAATAAATTGGCTTTTGGCCTGAATTTTCCAGTCACTTCTCAGCACAGTCAGCATTACTGAAAGGTTGGAGACCAGAAGCTGAGAAACAGCTGTTTGATATTAGGCAGAGAAAGCACTAGTATCAAGTGATAGAATGAGAGGAAATGGGCTCAAACTGCTCCAGAGGAGGTTTAGGTTGGATATTAGGAGTAATTTCTTTCCTGCAAGAGTGATCAGGTGTTTGACAGGCTGCCCAGGGAGGTGCATCCCTGGAGACATTCAAGAAATGCCATGGCACTTCAGAACATAGTTTAGTGGCCAGGGTGGTGTTGATGGTTGGACTCAATCTTAGAGGTCTTTTCCAACAGAAATAAGTTTATGATTATGTGATTGTATGATTTATATATCACTGATTGGAACTGTTTGCCCTTCAGCTCTGGCAAGATGATCAAATCATTCAAGCAAACGTTTCTGTCCCTGGATCTGCAGTCCCCACGGTGGAGCTCAGCAGAGACAATGGTAATGTCTAAAGGCCAGGACAACAGAGCTCACTGCAGGCAGGGTGATGTAGTGCCAAGGTAAATTTGGGATTCTCAGTCTGATGAGCACAGAAGAGCTGGAATACCTTACTGAGGACACTGTTCATACCTAAATACAAAGCAAGAGAGGAACTCATAAGCTCTGAGGAGCTCAGCCCAAGGCAGAACAGTGTATTTTCATGAGGGGGGCACCGATTTGACATTTGGGGTATGCCTAGAGTATGCAAAGAGGTTGCCCAGTGTTACTTGATTGCAACAGTATTTTCATGCAGATTTGGGAAAAAAAGAGTATGAATTTACATAGTATTAAGATTATCTCATGGCTCCTGTGACTTTTGCTGCCTTTCAGGCAAAGGACTATGAACTGCGGCAGTATGAGACAGCCAAGTGGGTCAGCACAGTCATTAGGGGAGAGACCCAGAAGGAGGCAATGCGCCAGGGCTTCTGGAAACTCTTCCACTACATCCAAGGGAAAAATGAGAAAGGTATGAAGGGTTCTGAACTGCAAGAGGCACAAAAGGGAGACAAAGCTGAATAGTCCAAGACAGAAGAGCTGGGACACAGCAGGTTCCTTCTCCTGTACTAACACCTTTATGGCTCTTCAGCCATTAAACCTTTGAGACTACTTCAGTGTCTGCTTTTAGGCTAAGTCCGTATGACCATTTAAACCAGCATCTAGCCTTTACTACAGCTCAGACCATTTAAACCAACATCTAGCCTTTACTACAGCTCAGACCATTTAAACCAACATCTAGCCTTTACTACAGCTCAGACCATTTAAACCAACATCTAGCCTTTACTACAGCTCAGAAGACTCTTCCTCTCTCCTCTAGAAATGAAGATTGATATGACTGTGCCAGTGACATGCCTGGTAAAATCTGGCTGTGCAGACTTCAAGATCTCTTTCTTTTTGCCACATGAGCATCAGGACTCTCCCCCACAGCCCACAGACGCAGATGTGTTTGTTGAAGAGCGCAAGGCGGCGGGCATCTTTGTCCGGTAAGCTACACCAGCACAGAGAGCAAATGAAGACAGCTAGTGAAAGAGGGTCAGGTATTAGTCTGGACTACAGTCAGTCAGACTTTGACTGTGCATATAGCCAACCTTTTTAGGGTTGGGTGTCTTGACAAGCACAAAAAAAGCCAAACTTTGAAACATTAGTTTTTAAGCACTCAGAAATGCAGCCTTCAGAATCCTCCTCTGTAGGGTACATCCTGTGCTCAGAGTATCAAAATCACTGAAGCCCCATATATTCAGAATCTCAAACTCACACAAGAGGAAAAGCACCTCAAAGCCACATTTGCCACAGGTAATCTGTTAGCCAATGCTCTCAGAATTGCACTTGTTTTTAAATCCTTTTTAACTGGCATAGCCAAAACTTACTCTGCAGTTCACTTAGTAACTCCAAACTCCATCAGAAGTGCTCAAATACTTTATGAAGGCCTGAGGTTTCCTTTAGGAAAACCAGATCAAAAGCAGGGACCAGAACTCTTAACATCAGAAAAAAAATTACCAAAATAACACACCCCAAAAAAAACCCCTTTTACTTCCAGGTCCTTTGGTGGATTTGCCTCCCCAGAGAAATATGCTGAGGAAGCTGAAGTCTTGTCCAGAATCCTAAGAAACAGAGGCCAACCATTCCATGAAGACTTCTTCTATACTGCAGGCTATGACAGTCCCTTCAAGCTCTTTAACAGGCACAATGAAGTGTGGTATTTTAAAAAGTAATATGGTGTAGGGGGGGGAATATTAAGAGGTTACTAATCAGCTCTGGATGAAAACAGATCTATTAATGGCTTTTGCTTTACTGCAGAAGGTTTAATTTGCACATGGACACACGATCATGTCTAGGATGAAATGTTACTCTGGCTAAAATGGTTTCAGCTCTTCCTAAAAGATGTAATCACACCAGCTGGAGTGGGAAGGAGATGGGATAAACCTATTCCCCTTACTGAAAGGTTTGAGGGAACACAGAAAACACTCCAGCAGAACAGTTTGTATGTCCAGTTTTACTTCTTACTGGAAGTGCTACAGCAATAGCTCAAGTGTTAGAGAGAGCAAGTTCTTCAGAGCAAATTACCATATTGTTATCACTCATGATAAATGAGGGAAATCAAATGGAAACCCATCTTAGCAGGCCCTGGTGCCTCATATGCAGCAACAATACTATTTTAAAATGTATCAAACCCTCCCCCCAACCCAGCTTCCCACTCTGCTGTTTCTGCCTCAGAGGCTGGACACACTATTGCTCCAGACTAATGCCAGTGACCAGGTTAGACCAAGAATCCAGTGGGAAAGGGTTAACAAGTGTCCAAGCTGCATGCTTATACTGTGCACATCTGTGCCTGAAGACGCAACACCAGACTTAATGGTGGCCTGTAATTTTAGGAGCAAATACACAAGTAGTGTTTCTCACCTATAAAACACTAATTACTACTTAGGTTTTTTATCTTTGTTCAGGTCAGGTCAACTGCAGTTTGTATTCCAGCAACACCTGACATTTAAGTTAAGACACTTGCAGGACTAGCATTTAAACTAGTTTAATCCCTGCTCTAAGTCTACTTGCAACTTTCATGAAGTAGCCTAGAAGCAGTTTATAGCAAGCTGTTCAAGTCAAAGCAGTTCAAAACAACAAGTAGATTTCACAAAGCTTTATTGGTTCCAATCAGTTGCAGGCAAGCGCTACCAGTGTGGTAAAACACCTTTGGCTCTTTTAATGCTGTTCATGCAAGTGTAACCCGTTATTCTGCCATCTTCCACCTATTAAGACAGACAGAAGAACCACCGTAAGGCATCAAACCAGTACAAGAAGCTTACTGGGAACAACTCAGACCTTAGGTATTCATCTCTGTTCAGAAAGAGAGTTCAAGCTAAGGTGATCATCATTTTGTTCCCACAAATAAATTTAATTATTACTAGAGTTACACTCACCTCCTTGGTTCTTCATAAAAATTGCCTCCTCACCTAAAACAAGAAAGCAGAGTTAACACATGCAGTAGCACAACTGCTAAAAGCTCTACAGCAGCTTTGTAACCTCAGACAATGTGGAACGGAAATGGTTAATATCACAGGAATTCATTTGGCAGAATCGAATTTCATCAGTGGCTACAAATACTCCCAGAACTCTTTACAGAATTTCTGCTGTGTGGTCTTACCCAGTGAGGCTGAAGACAGCATGATCCTTCCCTGAGAAAGAGAGAAGTTGTTTCAGAATAAGACAAGTTTCATCTACAAAATGCTATTCACTCATTTTAACCACCAAGAGGCTGCATTTCAACTGGCAACTGATGAAAGTTTCAACTTGCACCCTCAAATAGGATACATAAAGCTTATAAAACCTAACAGAGTTGGAAATACAGAACTAGGAAACTTATTTGCTCTTCGACACTGTAATCCCAACAGAAAGCTCTGCTCCAGGAGTTGATACCTGAAATACAAGTCCCATAGAAAAATCACCTTGGAAACCTGTCCTTAAAACCGAGAAGCAGTCTGTTAGAGCAAACAAGTTCATAGAGTGAGCATCTAGTTTGTGTGCAGCCAACATAAAAGATCAGCAAAAATTACTGAGTAGTTCCAACCACAGCAGACAAGGTTGGTGCATTTTTTTTAAGTCAAGAGTGTGGTGGTATAGTGTCAGTCCACACAGCAGCCAGACACATCAGATGAGAGCTGTGATAGGAGTCCTGTCTGCTGCTGTGCCTTCTGCTGTAGTATGCTTATCAACACCGCACTGGCTAACTGGTCTCCACTGCTTCAGCTACTTTACTATTCCCACTGTGCAGCTATCCAGAAATAAAGAAGTTTTCAGTCATTCAGGCCACATCTTTTCATACTGAGAGATCTACAGAGTTTACCACTGACTGCAGTGGTAAGAGTATCTGCTTGGAAAGAGCTCTTTTCAACAAATTTGGAACTGGAGAGAAGCACACTCTTCCTTCAAGTATATATGTTTATTTCCACAATATCTTGAGTGGAAGAATCAGAATACAAAGGGAAGGCAAATCATATGATAGGACTAATTTTAGGCACTACTACACATTCAGCACAAAGACAGTATTCCAGTAGTTATCAAACCCCATGCACTCTACTTACCTCAGATGTGGGTCTTCTCACACACTCCCCACAAGCTTCACTCTGTAACAAGTAAAATGTTTTTAACACACTCCTTGGCAGCACTTCAGAGTTTGTTTGAATGCAAGTACTGTTTCAGTGCAAGAGTCTTCCTCAGCCTCTTTCAGAGAGATTCCCATTGTTTTAAATGGATCATCACAAACAGTACATACTAATACGTGTTCAACATTCCATTACTTTTGTTTGTCCTTAGAGGACCTGATTCTTGCATTCAAGATCTTACCCCTCACACATCCTCCTTTGCATCATGTAGAAGCTCACATCTAGCCATTGAGAAATAATTTACCACAACTTCAGCTACTGAGGCTCAGTGCTACTCCCTGCAAAAGCCCAGTCATTTTACCAACAAAGTTGAAATGGCAAAATAATTATCCTGGCTTCAGTCAGCACAAGCTCTGCACTGCTAGGTTACCACATATTCTTACCATCTGATAAGTAATCAATAGCAGCTGCATATTTTAACTGGTCCATACTATTTCAGTTTGCAGTTAACATTTTTAAGCAGTATAAAAAAAATCATCTTATGGCAACCAAGAGGCAAGCAGCACACAAGAAAATGAAGTGTCAGTTCAATGCTGTTACCCTAGACCTTCAAGAACTCCTCAGTCATTGTTACAATCATTACCATCTTCTCATTATCTTCAGTCAAAGTGCAAGACAACCTCTAGCACCATGAGTAAGTGAACCCTGCAGGCTACTGGTAAGCTGTGATCTACTGGTCTAGGCAGGAAAACCCTCCAGGAACCTTCTGCTTGATGCTGCAGCTACACAGCTGCTGGCTGCTAATTGCTTCTCCATCACACAGTTCTGACCAGTCACATGCATTTTCTGGCAACTTACTTTTGCTGGCAGAACTAAGCACCACTTCACAGCTTCACTGCAGCAACCCTGGAACAAAGCAGCACATTATGAGGGCAGCACAGGAGCAAGCACAAGGATGAAATCCTGTATGGTGCAAGGATGAAACCCTGTCAGGTGCCTGAAGTCAGATAGAGCTAATTGCAGACCTCCATGATTGTAGTCAAGGTAGTCACATCTCATCACACAGGCAGCTCACACTATCAGCTATCTGATTTAAGCTAAGATTGTTGTGGGCAAGAGGGGAAACACAAATAGTGCTATCAGAGCAACATCTGTGTGTCTCTGAATTCAAACATAAGTTCAGCACACATCATCCTGTCAAGGCTGGGCCTTTATCCATCAGTTCCCCCCATCACCATCCTCCTGTTTTGGCAGAGATGGAAATAGCCAGCACTGGCCCTCCCTTGCACCTCCCCATCCAGCTTACATGCAGTTCAACGCTTCACTTCTATGCATATTTTAATGCTAATACTTGGGAAGTTAAAAACAAGGTACTTACATCACAAGAAGAAACACTCTGGAAGCCTGCAAAGAAAGTTTGCTGTGAAGTAGGGTCCAGCAGAACATTTTAGCATAGAACAGCTCCAGTGAAATACTGTATCAGTGTTTAGTCAACTTTTATCCTCACTGGGATCAGAGACCTGATTCAACATCATCTACAGTATTCCGCAAAGCTTCCACCCCTTTCCACAAAAGGAGCCAAAGCCACCTCCCAGAACTCTCCCCAATGCCCTTGAGATAATGTCTCAGGTCCAGAGACTAATGGAATTGCAGTAACATGAACTGTGTAAACATTCTGTGTGGCCTGAACCAGGAAAAGCATTTCAGATATTGAATTCACAGTACTGGCACACTGACCATTTTGTCTCAAATAGGCACATTCTACAAATCTTGTAACACCAAAACCCCCAAGTTGTTCAGTGCTTTAATTGTGAAGGCACACACTTAGGGCACCAGTAACTTCACTTCAGATTTTCCATGTAACAAAATGATTTGCAGACCCCCTGATCTCCAAAACCAAACTCTCAAGCTGAAACACAGCATAGCCAAATGCAGCATTCATAGTTTTGTGCTTGGTTTGTGTGTTTGGGGTTTTTTTTAATTACCTTCAATTTAGGAAGGCCTTGTGTCTTCCAAGATTAGGAACATGTGAAGGCAGACACCATCTGTGCAGGGCAGCCTGTAAATCAAGAGAACACTTCTAGAACACCTTCATGTAGGAGGCAGCCTTTCAGCTTTCCACATGAATTAACAGTCTAAGGTACAGGGGGCTGCATCAGATAGGAGCGAAAGACAGTCACCGCATGTTCACCATGGGTCATCTGCTGAACTATGCAGTCATCACACGCAGCCTATTCACATCAGGGACATTAATTCAGATGCAAACAAAATAGTTATTTACCTTGCACAGCTCATAGCTTCAAATTCAAGTGCCTGCAACAGGAGAAAAAAATAAGTTATTCCCTCAGCCTTCATGGCCAAGCCTACACCTCCTAAGCAAGAGCTATCACAAGGGAAAGATACATCAGATAGGAGGCGAAAGACAACTTTTTTTTCATCACAGTATGCTTTGCTGAACTATGCCATCATCACAGTATCTGCACTGGTGTAAGAACCAAGCCTCTTGTGACAGCTTAGGAAAACTCAAGCTCCCTTAATAAACTGAAAATACTCATTTTTTAAATGCTACCAGGTATTAACTGTTTCTGTGTGTTAGTGCAAATTAATCCCAGAATGATTCTCTTCCATCCTTTCTACTGCAGTGTTTCAATACCCTCATGGAATAAACCCCCTTGGTTTCTCACCAAGCAGTGTTTCTTCTGCAAGTCTTCCAAACACAGGATGCAAAACCTGCAAGGAAAAAAGTTTATGAGCAGTCCATTCAAAAGTCAAAACACTGAAGGGAATTCTAAGCTGTTGTGCCTCAGCATGAATTTATGGTGGTAGAAGTACTCATCACTCTCGTGGTCAAGAGTAGCAAATAAGTGTCATCATTGTGGCACCAGAGTAGAAAAATGAGCTCAGGGAAGAAAGTTTACTTAATAGCTGGTATTATCAGAACAAAGCTGCTCTCTAGACAAACACTGAGCACTATTACTGTTTAGTTTTCAATTTGTTTTTTTTTACCTTGTGAAGTAGCATCAACTCTCCATATTTGGTGGCAGATCTGGAAAAGATACATGTTTCAGACTCTAGTACAACTAGGGGCAGTACCTCCAGCAATGACACTAAGCAATGGAAAAAGCCTCAGTATGGAGTTTTCAGAAATCACTTCTGTCCACTACTCTTAAAACCATCATTGGCTCTGGGGTTTAATTAGCACTGATCACAAGAGCTACAGTTTTTCTGAAACAGGCATCAAGCACTTTCCTCCTACCATTTATTGATGTGGATGGCAAAGCAGCAGTGGAGGAAAAGCCAACCAGGGTACTACTACAGTCTGATTACAGGAAGGAGGACTACTGGTCCAAAACAGGAGTCTCACCATTCTCTTCCCAGTACAAAAAGTCACTTTAAACAGTGGAGGGGTGAGGACTTGCTAAAGTGGGTTACAAACACCAGCCCTGTACTCTCTTAAGAGCCAGGCTCATTGCTGCAGTAGAGCCTACACTTCATTTCTCAACTGCAACTCCTGATTTCTGAAGCAACACCTACCTGTTCAAGGCCAAAGCAGGAAGAGTGCAGCTGATGCATCTTGAACTGAAACAAAAAAGTATCAGTTAGTTTTTGTTCTTACAAGAATGAAGATATGTGCACACATGCTCCAAAGGCAAGCCACACTTCATCTCTCTGAAGGCCACAAAAATAATTGCTACCCTCTATTTTTAAGCTGAAATAACTTCTGAATTTTCTATAGCTTTATTTTTAGTCTGTAAACACTGCATCAGTCCTGTACCCATTAGCTTAGCTTGACCCCTGGGAATCTGAGCTATGCCAGATACACTACTCTGATATTCCATGCCCAGCTCAGATATGTTGGCAATTCATCAGGCTCTCAGATGTCCCTACCAACATAATATTCATCATATGCAGGCATGTGGAACTGCAAGCAAGCCCTCAGATCGCTTTGTTAACGTGAGGCCTTGAATTGTAGCACTGGACTATCACCCTAAGCGCATGATAGAAGGAAAAATCTCTCCCCGTTGACTCATAAGCAGGGGACAACCTCCACTTTCCCCACGCGAAAGGGCTCATCCCAGCCTGGCTCTGCGTACAGGCATTAATCTACAGCGGAACGAACACCATGTCAGCGTGGTGGGGGAGCGTGGTGGAGGAGACCTCTGGAGATTTAGTCCAACCCCTCTGCGAAAGAAGGATCACTCAGGCCAAATTGCCCAGGATCGCAATCTCCAGATGAGTTTGGAGTCTTTCTACAGAAGCATTTTTCCTTCGTCCTATCACAGCACTACAACATTCTGCACCACATTTTTTATCAGCCAAAGCCAACCCCCTAAAACCTAGTGATGAACGAAGAAAGAGTCCCCAAGCGAGACCCCGGAAGGGATGCACCGCACCAGCCGCTCGCCGAGCTGTGACTCGCTCAAACTAGAGATCCGGCCGCAGGCGCGGCCTTTCCGTAACACTTACATCCCTCCCCGCTGCGCGGTGAAATGACGAGCCCCCGAGACTGGAGCTACTCGGGCCCGCCATTTCCGTGGCCCCAGCATTAGTCTACCCTTCTTGCAGCCCACAGGGAAATCTTCTCCCCCACACAACCACTACCTATGTGTGCGTTCTCCCGGGGCGCCACGAGGCGGAATATCCTCAGGAGGCCCCAGCGGCCTAGGCCGCAGACCAGGCCTCAGCGACATAATCCGCCTCTATCCTCCCCAGCCATCACCCATCGCGGCTCAAGCTCCACTGGAATCACCTCCTCATCACTCCCCAGAGCGGCGAGGGCTCACACAAGGCGGGAAACCCGCCTCACTCACCGGCAGGGCAGCGACTGCAAACCCCATCACCGCAAGACCACGAGCCAAAGAGAGCGAGGGGCCCCCTGCGCGCCCTTTATATAGCGCCGTCGCCGATCACGTGATGGAGGCTCGGTGGGCGGGGCGAGGCCACCACCTTCTGGGCGGGGCAGCGGGGGGCCGTGGCAGAAGGCGTGAAGGGGGCGTACCGCGGGGGCGGGGGGAACGATGAGCGCCGCGGCCTCACGGGCGGGAATTTTCTTCCGGGGTGCGGCCCGCTCAGGGGGTTTCGCTTCCGGGACGGTGCTGCGGGCCCTTCCCACCCCCGCCAGGTAGGGACCGGCGCGGCGAGGGACCGGCGGGCCGGGCAGGGCGGGGCAGGGCGGGGCGGGGTGGGGCGGGGGGAGGCCCAGGACCGCCCCGCCCGTGAGGCGCCGTCACGCCCGCGGGGGCCGGCGCGGGGGGGCTGGGGAGCGCGGCCGCGCCCCGCTGCTGCCCCTCCTCCCTTCAGGGCCCCGTCGGATCCGCTACCCCAAACATCCGCGGGGTCTTCGCTGACTGGGCCCTTCCCTTCCCAGAGGCCCCGCGGCTCACCCTCGGTCTCGCCCTGTCCGTGGGAGGGGGAGCGGTGCGTTGTCAGCCCCACGGGCGGGACGGCGTGGGGCCGGTTTAGCCCTGGAGGTGAGGGAGGGGTGGGTCTGGGTCCGGCTTCTCCGCGGAACCCCGGGTCTGGGTCCTCAGGCGCCTTCCCTGCAGCTGTCAGGTCTAAAAACGATCCGTAACCACGTCGCAGCGGGAGCGGAGGCCTGGGGCCACCGCTTCCGAGCTGTGCAATAAAGCTACTTCGGACGTGGTTTAGCGGACAAGGTGGGTCTTTTCCAACCTTAATGAATCTGTTATTTGCTCTTTTAATTAAGGCAGGGAGGTATGAGAAAGACAGCACCTCCCATCCCGGTTTAGAACTGCTGTTCTTTGTGTTGAGGTCCCATTGTAATTTGAAAGTAGTCAAGTTGACCACTCTTGGTGAATCTCAGCCCTAAAAGCTGTGAGTTTTCAGTTCAGCCTCCTCTAAGCAGCTTGACAGCTTTCTGACAAAGGATATATTGAGTGATCATCATTGCTGCAGATGGCTGGTCTCAGCTCTTTACCAGAGTCTGATGGATTGAGGATTTCTGCTGCTTTCAGTAGTTGCCTCCCTAGGTGAAAGGCATCTTCTGAGATCAGCAAGTCCAAGTCTCAGCTGGTGACACTCACATTGTAATAAAACCAGAGATGAGTGTCTTGTTATGTTCTCTGTAAAGAGCTCTGTGCCGCAGATCATGCTCACCCTGCAGGTAAGGGCTGAGGTGATGAACCTGTGATCTAGAGCCAGGAAAGACAAACATTGAGATGTCTTTGCATTGCCAGATGAGGTATGTAAGCTTTTGGTAGACCCGTCACCCAGGAGGCCAGAAATTGCTTTCTGACAAGAATAGTCTGAACCAGAAAGATTGTTTCCCACTCACCAGCCTCTAATGAAGGTTGTCCCCAAAGTGCATCATGAATGTTGCTTCCTCACTGCTGAGGCAGATGAAGCTACATGTGTCCTCATCTGCTGTTATCAGCAAGACAGATTTTTCCCTGCCTTCAGAGATGAAACTTGCTGGTGGAGGATCTGGAGAACAGGTCTTGTGAGGAGCAGCTGAAGCAACTGGAGTTGTTTAGCCTGGAGAAAAAGAGGCTGAGGGGAGACTTTCTGGCTCTTTCCAATTCCCCAAAAGGAGGTTGGAGCTAGGTGGGTGTTGCTAGTGAGGCAGGTTGGTTGTGAGTGAGACAGGGCTGTTTCATCCCTGAGAAGATCCCTGTGTACCTTTGCTTTAATTGCTTTCCTTAAGAAAGACAGTGCTTATTTCTTGAGAAACTGGTGCTTTGGGATTTTTTGGGGTTACAAGCTCCCCACTCCTGTAAACATCTGCCCAGGCCCGTTGTGATTTTTGTGTGAGTGTTTCTGGTGGTGTAAGTGAGAAGGAGAACTCTGCATGTGTTACATGCTGCAGGGTTAGTGCCAGAGATAGCAGCCCCTAAGAGAGGAAATAACTTACTCAGGTTGGTTGTGCTTCCATTTTGTTATGTTAATGACCACCGTACAACACTAACACTGAGCAGACAGTGGGAAAACGATCCTTTTAATAAGATTCAGCCTTGCTCTTGGTTTGGGGTGGGACATCACAGCTAATCCTGCTGCTGTATCCTCCAGCAAAACAAAGAATGACAAAGCTTAACGCTCCTGATTGTGCTCAGGAGCATTTGTTTCCTCCTTGCTATGTTTTATTTTCTTCTCTTCTTTTTTTCCTCATAAAGGGGAAGGGGGCAAAAAGTTTTCAGATCTTCTTACTCCATCAGAAGAAAAAAGGAAACCAGCAAGCTATCACCCCCATTTCCTCCCCTTTGCATGTCACTAACATTACAGGTAAGACGTTGGAGTTTCTCTTTCACCTTCATTTGTGGCTTTGAAGTTCTGCCTCCAACGTGTTGACACGGACCTCTGTGCTGTAGTTCTCTGGGTTTTATGGGGTTTATTGCTTTCTTCTAAGGGTAGAGGGAGGAGGTAGGAAGCCATGGTGTTTTCTGCCTCCTGGTCTGCCCTAGCCTGGAAGCCAGCCAGCCAGTGATCTCTGCGCAGGACTGGAGAAGATTGACAGGCTGTGCTGCAGCTTCAGGTTTAATAACGTCTTTGGCCAAGTTTGCACAAAGTCTGCTCAGGCAGATGAACATGTGCTGTCCTGCATCCTTGAGAAATATCACAGGACCAAAGTCCTTTGAGGCCCACAGGCTCTCCTGTGTGCTGGTCACGTCCATTATGAGGTTTCCTGGAGTAGGCACTTTGAGCCTTGGTATTCCCAGCTTGCCTGAAATGGTTTTGGTATCTCCAGCATTCTGCTCAATCAACACTTCAGATGCCAGCCAGCTTGGATGCTGTTCATGCCATGAGTGGTCTTTAATAGACTTGTTTACTTTATTTACTTCCTTTTTTTTTTTCTTTTTGGGTGACTTTACATCTAAATTTGGATCATTCCAAGTTTTTGACCATATATGGTCAGGGTTCCTTTTCAAACTTTGCCAAAATGAAATGTGATGATTATAGGAAATGAATTATGGAAGGGAAAGTAGGAGAACTAGTTCTTTAATCCCTCTTGTTCCTGTGTTGTCTTTTGCCCTCTGCAGTATCTCAAGCTGCACCAGTGCCAGCTTCTTCTGCCAGGGAGTCACTCGTGCCCAGTGACTGGGCTGATAAGTTGCTGTTTAGAACCTGATTTTGCTCTTTTTCCTGCACTAACCTGTTAGATTATTTTCTGCCACATGTCAGAAGCACCACACAGGATGAATATCTTGCTGTTAATGACGTACTTAAGATGTCTTGAGGTCAAATGTGTATCAGGTCAGCTGTTGAAATGTCTCTCAGGATGATGTAGGTCCCAGTGTCTCTTTCCTTAAGAGACATTAGGAGACCTCCCTCTCTACAACTCCCTGAAAGGAGGTTGTAGTGAGGTAAGGGTCGGTCTCTTCTCCCTAGTGACAAGTGATAGAGCAAGAGGAAATGGCCTCAAGTTGCACCAGGGAAGGTTTAGGTTGGACATTAGAAGAAACTTCTTCACTGAAAGAGTTCTCAAACACTGGAACAGGCTCCCCAGGGAGGTGGTTGAATCCCCATCCCTGGAGGTTTTGAAAAGGCATGGAGGTGTGGTGCTGAGGGACATGGCTTAGCACCAGCCTTGGCAGAGTTAGAGAATAGACGGACTCAATTATCTTAAAAGTCTTTTCCAACTGAAACAATTCTATAATCGTGTGATTCCTGATCCCTGTTTTACACAGGAGGGATGACAATATTACTTTCCCCCTTTTAAAGTGCTTAGAAGGTACCAGTGCTAAGTATTTTAATCCATTATGCAACCAGTTGCCTATTTTTAGTACCTGAACCATTTTCAATGTTCTTTTTACAATGCAAATGTGCTTTTATTGAGTCTGACAGAAGGAACTGTTTGGAGCACTTAAGCCACAGGGGATGGGGATCTATGGGGGACTGGTTGAACTCTTGTGGAAGGTGGTGCGCAGCACAGAAATGTCAGACAGCTGCTGTGAGGTGCTTGTAAATTGAGTGGTGAGAAATTTCTCTCCAAACCCCAGTATTTTAAACTGCAAAAAAGTAGGTGAGAAGCATTTTAAATGCAAGTGATAGATGATCTCTGTTAACATTGGTGTTTTTCCTCCCATTTTCCAGTAGGGTTGTGTGCCTGCAACTGGGACAGCCATGGAGAAAAGTGGGAACATTCAGCTGGAGATTCCTGACTTCAGCAACTCTGTCCTGAGCCACCTAAACCAGTTACGTATGCAGGGTCGCCTGTGCGACATCGTGGTCAATGTGCAGGGGCAAGCTTTCCGCGCTCACAAGGTGGTGCTGGCTGCCAGCTCGCCCTACTTCCGTGACCACATGTCCTTGAACGAAATGAGCACCGTGTCCATTTCTGTCATCAAGAACCCTTCTGTTTTCGAGCAGCTCCTTTCCTTCTGCTACACCGGTCGGATATGTCTGCAGCTGGCTGACATCATCAGTTACCTAACGGCCGCCAGTTTCTTGCAGATGCAGCACATCATAGACAAATGCACACAGATTCTTGAGGGAATCCATTTCAAGATCAATGTGGCAGAGGTGGAAGCAGAATTGAGCCAGACCAGGACAAAGCATCAGGAGAGGCCACCTGAGTCTCACCGGGTGACGCCACCTCTAAACCGTTCTCTGAGCCCGCGTCACAACACCCCGAAGGGGAGTCGCCTGGGCCAGGTGAGCACAGTGCTGGACATTCGGGAGCTCAGCCCGCCTGAGGAGTCCACCAGCCCCCAGATAATTGAGCAGAGTTCAGATGTGGAAAGCAGGGAGCCCATACTACGGATTAACAGAGCAGGACAGTGGTACGTTGAGACAGGACTGGGAGACCGCGGGGGACGGAGTGACGACGACGTCCGGCTGATGGGAGGAGTGCGCATTAAAACGGAGAACCTGGAGGAGTGGCTCGGGGCAGAGCATCAGCCATCAGGAGAAGATGGGAGCAGCGCTGAGGAGGTCACTGCTATGGTGATAGACACCACAGGCCAGGGACCGATGTGCCAAGAGGCTTATGCATTAGGGTCCTCCGGGACCAAAGTGGTCAGGCCGACCAGCAGTGAGATTGACAGGTGAGTTTTCTCTAACTGAATGACTGACCTTGGGTGTAAGAGGAGATGGTGCAAGACTGTCACTTGGCTGGGTTGGTGGCTTTGGAAACTCTCCCCTTTCTATTTCCTGTGGCCATCTTAAGCGTGAGTGCTGAAGGATTTTTTTCCCTCCTCTAGGGAAGTGTGTCCAGTTAGGGTTACAGTATTTCAGCTGGGCAGTGGTCAGACCAGCATCTCCAAGTCCAGGCTACCTTGGGAAATTAATTATTAGCACTCAGAGATGCACAGGTTGGAATCTCTACCTCTTGGTGTTTCAGCTGAGGAGGGATTTCTATCTAAAGATGTTCAGTTCAGCTTCAGTAGATGCTGGGCTCAGCAGTGGAATTATCAAGGTCACAGGCGATACGTCTGAGGCAAAGTGTCATTGCAGTGGTGCCTTCTGTCCTGGAAATATGGGGGTTGTTCTGTCTGTGAAACAAGCTTGTCACCAGCTGTAGGTCAAGAGGAAATTCTCTTCCTGGTGGTCCAGGACAGTAGTGGGTGGCAGGTTTACATCTTCTGAAGCAGTTGGAGTGGGGAGCCCATGGGCCTCCGCTTTTGTTTTGATTTATGTGAAAGAGCAGAAAGCCTGTATGGAAAAGAGGTGGTGAAATCTGCCCTGTTTTGACTTTCCATCCATCTGCTTCCCCTCCGCTCCAGCATTTGTTTTCTCACCCTAGCTCAGGCCAGGGAACGGATCTGACAAAAGGCAGGGAGGGTTTGCGTTTGTGGGGTTTCCCTTCACATCTGCTTCTCTTCTAGCTGAATCCCCCTGGTCCCCTGGGGCAACTTCCCTGGAAGCAGTGGACATTCTGTCACATGTCAATTAATAAATCCATCAGTAGGCATGGTGTCAAGCTTGCCCTAGGGAGACCAATCCTTTCTGAGTTCCTTAACTCTTTTCCACAGATCAGCAAGCCTCCAGCTTCTCCTTTGGCAATGCACTCAGTACCCACCGCTTCCCACCTGGAATCCATCACATCACTTTGTTTTTACACTTAGCAGGGAGAGGAGGGGGAGGGCTGTAAATGCTCATAGTGAAATGGTTTCTTCTCCTGCTGTACAGTTCCAGAGTCACTGGGCCCCTATCTCTGTTAGCTCTGTGTTCCTGAGCTGGAAGCCAAATGACTCAGTTTTATTTTTCAGATGTTAAGACTGAAAGCACAGACCAGTATGACTTGGTTTTTCCTTTATACTTGCGCTGTCCCGCCTCCTGTGTTAGCTGGTGAGGATGAAGAGATGCTATACAGGTGCCTCTATTGCTCACCCGTTGTTCTAAACACCAGAGTGACCTGATGCCCATTAAAAACTCCGTTTACACTCTTCCCCCACCCCACAGATTTAGCCCTTCTGGCAGCATGGTTGCTGTGACTGAGCGGTACAGATCAAAAAGCGAGTCTCCCGGGCGGATGGATGAGCCCAAGCAGCCCAGTTCCCAGGTAGGCAGATCAAGAGCTTTGCAAGTAAATGTTGGCATTAAAGGTGAAGGGGACTGTGTTGTGCTGAAGTGCGTGACATTGTATCTTTGCAAGCAATACTGCCTGTGAAACAGGGACCTATTCCTGCTGCAAAGGGCTTAGTTGCTGACGCTGAGAATGTGTGCCATCAGTGTATGATTGCAAACTGAATTTGGCTGTCCTGTGGCATTTCATCCAGATACTTGGAAACCAGGAGGAGTTTCTCGCATTGTCTGAGGGCATAAATATCAACCCTCGTTCTGGGCAGGCCACCAACTCCTGAGGAGAAACTCCCTTTGCCTCCAGAGTCTGCCCTAAAACACTGTCAGCAAATGACTGAGCTGAGGGAGGAGGTGTTAGCTGGCTTCTGTGGAACAATGAGAGGTGACAACTGATCATTTCTATGCTAGTCCCAAAACGATTCCAAAAAGCCCCGCAGGCACTGCACCAGGATACCTTTAGGGTACAGTGTCAAAGGACTGTGGATTTGCAAAGAGGTCTGTTTCATCCCCAAGGGACTGTGTTGCATAGCAGAATTTGCAATGTAAACTAGCTCTGAAATCTCTGGTTTCCTGGGGTATGGGCACTGCTTTAGAATCGCAGAATCAGAATAATTTGGGTTGGAAAAGACCTTTAACATCATCCAGTCCAACCACTTTTTAACTGCCAAGCCTGGCGCTAAACCATGTCCCTCAGTACCACATCTCTGCCTCCAGGGATGGGGATTCAACCACCTACCTGGGGAGCCTGTTCCAGTGTTTGAGAACCCTTTTAGTGAAGAAGTTTCTTCTAATGTCTGACCTAAACCTTCCCTGGTGCAACTTGAGGCCATTTCCTCTCATGAATTTTGGAGCAGGAGGGAGAGATAGGCAGGAACACAGGAGGGCAATGGGCTATGGGGTGCAGCAGAGTGGGACATGATGGCAATACCTTTGCCTAATCATTTTGATGTGATTTTTTGGTGGCATGCAGTCAGTATCACAGGGCCACTGTAGTGCAAATGTTTCACCCCACACTGTGCAGAAGGGCTCTCGTGTGCCCGGTAGATAAGTAATGTGTTGGTTGGTAGTCAGATGACTTTGTTGGAGGCTGCTGAGGAGTTACCAGGCTGCTTTGTCCTTGAGAAAGACCAAGTAAAGCGAGGGAGAAAAAAACCCAAACATGATTGCTGTCTGCTGACCCTACTTCTATAAAACAAAAGATACCTTTTTGTTCTGATTTTGATGAAGCTTTGTTTTGTGTCCTCAGAATACATCTAGAATATTTCAGGGCAGAGTAACCCTCTAGGGGAGATGTGACACACAAAAGAAGTTTTAGTTCCATGTCCAAGAAAGCTGCTGTTAATTCTCCATCGTGAGGTGGCCTCAAGGGTAACACTGCAGGCTACTTTCTGCACAGGGATGTATCTTCACTCTCCGCTCCTCTGGTGTTGCCAAATCCTTGCTAAAATTAGTCTGCACATGATCCTTGCCCTGTGGCAGTTTTAGAGGGGAAAGAAAGTGCCTAGGTCTGTGCCTTTCTAGTCTTGTGCAGCTGAGCAGTGCTCATGCAGCTGCATACAATGGCACCAGGCACCGTGAAGCTGCTGCTCATGTGTGCACAGCCCTGGTTGCCAAGGGAGGGGCCCTGCTTCTGTTACACTGGTTGCTTGTCCGCGTTTGGCACTGTGGGGAAACAGCACAAGACTTGGGGGTGCAAATACTGCATCCTTCTGCACAGAGGGGTTCAGGAGACTGTCTGTACTTACTCTGGATAGGCTAGCTAGAAGTGTCTGTGCTAGAGCCAAAGCTTGCAGCTCAGGGTTACCTTTGGCGGTTTGTCTTCCCGGCTTCAGAAAATCAGGAGGAGCCAACTCATCCTTGCTGTGTGAGTGGGGCCAGGCATGCTGCAGAGCCTTCCCAGCAGCGCCGCGGGGCTGGGCTGGGCTGGGCTGGGCTGGGCTGGGCTGGAGAGCCATTTGGGAAAATGGGATTCATTACAACATGAATTCTGGGTGGCACCTGAGTAAATACCCTGTAAAATGACACCTGAAGAGTTTCAGATAGGATTTGTCGGTCATTCCACCTTTGTTTTACTGCGAGCTCGTCAACTGGCTTCTCTTTCTAACCTTGAGTAAGTGAAACAGAAGGTGGTATAAAGTATTTTAATCAAACTGGCTCAGGTTTGATTAAAAATAGCCTCTGTTGACACATTTGCTGCACCACTTGCTTGGTGGCTAAGCGTCCTCCTGCCAAGGCTTCCCATCCCCGGGTCTAGGGAATGACTTGGCAGAAGGGGCTGCCATAGCAGAGGTTTCTAATTGATTGCTCATTTGTCTTCAGCCTCAAGGCACCAGTTAAGCACTTAAATGTGTGCTTGAGGTTGCAGACATTAGCGCTGCCGATTTCGAGGTTTGGCACATGCCTCAGTGCTTTACTGGCTGGACTGGGGCCTGATCTGCTTTCCTGCAGTGTGTCTGAGGCTGTTGTGATTTTAGTGCTGCTTTGCTTCCTTCGCAGGGGGAGGAATCGGCCATGCTGGGAGTGAGCGGTTACGTGGAGTATCTGCGGGAGCAGGAGGTTTCGGAGCGCTGGTTCCGCTACAACCCGCGCCTCACTTGCATTTACTGTGCCAAATCCTTCAACCAGAAGGGCAGCCTGGACCGGCACATGCGCCTGCACATGGGCATCACGCCCTTCGTCTGCCGCATGTGTGGCAAGAAGTACACCCGCAAGGATCAGCTGGAGTACCATATCCGCAAGCACACGGGCAACAAGCCCTTCCACTGCCATGTCTGCGGCAAGAGCTTCCCTTTCCAGGCCATCCTCAACCAGCACTTTCGCAAGAACCACCCCGGCTGTATGCCTCTGGAGGGGCCCCACAGCATCTCCCCCGAGACCACCGTCACGTCTCGGGGGCAGGCAGAGGAGGAGTCTCCTCCGCAGGAGGAGGCCGCCGCTGTGGGCGAGACGGCACAGGGATCTGTGTCCACCACTGGGCCAGATTGAGACAGGGCTGCAGAGTCTGGGGAGAAAGGACCATCTTCCCGGTTCGGCTCTCAAGAGACAGCACCAACCTGGCAGGCTGGTACTGTAATTTGTGCAATGCCACCACTGGACAGAAAGAAGCTCCCAAGATGTTGCCAAAATAGAAGTATCTTTCTCTCTCTCTCTCAGTTTCTCTCACACACCCCCACACACACACGTAGAGTGTTAAACGTTTTTCTCCCTTACTCGTCCTCCTCAGGGAGAAAAACCAAACAACTGTGTCAATCAGCTTCTTATTCAGGGATCGACAGGATTTAACCTTTTTGTACCGTTCCGTAGCGATCTGGGACGAGCAGTCGTTTGTATTCCTCGATGGCGTTTTGGCCCTGCAGCCCTGCTGGGCCTGGCGTGCGGGGCTGCTCCTCGCTACATCTGCTGGTCCAGCTCCAGGGGAGAGCAGGGGTGAGGGGCCATTGCCTTCCTCTGTTCCCCAGGTAGCTGCCACCGTAAAAACAAACAGACTGTCCTGGTGGAACCTGCCTTGCCTGGGTGTATTTATCCCTGTCTTACTTTTGGGTGTGTCTCTTTTTACATTTTTACTTAAAACTGTTGGTTTAGGGCGTCTGGCTTGCCCCGTTCCAGGCGCGTGGCCTCAACGCCCCTCATTAAAAGCAGGCACGGCTATAAAGTGGTTGTTCTAGAGGTCAGCAAAATTTGAAGCACTTCAGCTACTCAGAAGTGAAATTTAGCAGCTGTGAGGTTTGCATTAGACCCTGATGCGTTGGGAGAAGGGTTGGAGAGGTCTTTTGGAGGAGGTTGTCCTTCACTGTCACTGATCCGGACAGTTCAGAGCACTCTGACGTCCTGCCCGTCAGGCTGCCGCGCTTCAGGTGTTGACGAGTGTTAGGAAGAGCTTTTCTGGACTGGCTGAATTGCAGAGTTAGAGGCTGGCTACCAAAGTCGTCCTTCACCCCTTCTCCCCGCCTCAACACGCACTTGATCTTTTATAACAGCAATATAGTAAAACTGAGAGGCTATCGTCCCAGCCCGGCAACCAGGGGTGGTTGCTTTTAAACGCGTTTCTACAAACAAGTTTGATAACCTTTTTTTATCAATGAAATGCAAAAAGAAAACCCTAACTTTTATTTCCTCGTAACAGTTCAGGAAACTGCCAAGTGAATGGTTCCTAGAGCAATCACAACTCTGTCCCCTTGCATGGACTTCAAGTTTTGTATTCTAAGCAGCTCTGATGTTTAGAGCAAGTCTAGCAAACCCCGAGAGACATGCCTGCATTGTGTTTTGTAGGTGTTTGCACGTGCTTACGTGTTTCCTAAATGGAAAAAGCATGGGACAGGTAGATAAGTGCAAATATCTTGACACCTTTTGAAGAAGTCTTCTAAAAAAAAATATGCAATACTTAAAGAGTTTTCTCTGGTTCTGATGCCGAGTTGTTCATGACGGAGGGAGGAAAACGAATGACAGGTTGCGCAGGTGGGGCTTGGGAGAGTTGAAAGAGTTCTCTTGGGGATGTGCAACATGTACGATAAGGAAGGGTGAAGTTCTGATCCTGAAGGTGATGGGAGGAACAAGGAGACAATGAAGGAGGAACACCCTTCGTCTTGCTTTGGCAAAGCAAGCTGGGCGAGCTGTTAGAGCGTGAAGAGAAAGTGTGTCCCACAGTCTGACTGCACAGCTGGGGGCACATGGAAACATCTCCAGGCCTCGCTTTCCACACCTCCAAGATGGGACTCGGGGTCATTTTCCTGCCCCTTCAGAGAAGAAAGGTGATGCATTCTTGCCTTGCTTTATATCTTTTTGGTAAGTGAAGAGTCTCACTGTTCCTCCCACATCCCTCTCGAAAAGCAGATGTGGCTCTAATGTTTTTTTGGGGGGAGGGGGAAGGGAGGGGCTTGGTGCCAGGATCCTTTGCAGGCGTTCTGAGCCGGGCACCTGCAGAGTAGAATTTCAATGACCATTTCAAACAGGAAAGCTGATATTTCACCTCCATTTTCCTTCTGTCCCTTCTTCCTCCTCTCCTGTCAAGTGTATCGTCACGCAGTGAATGATCTTTCTAAGCAGCCACCCGAGGGACCAGCCCCGTTGGCTTTCCTGCCAGAGGTCAAACAGGATTGTCTCTAAACAGTAAGGTTGCCTGAGAGCAGTTGCAGAAGATGAGGGCTAAGAGGGTGGCTAAGGTAGGTTTTGTTGCAATCGAGGTGCGGGGAGGAACAGAGGTGTGCAGAGTATGCTGCTTTAGTCATAGCTTTTGAAGTTACCAAAAAAAACCCAAATGAGAAAAAAATTCAAACCTTTGAAATCCTATCCTGTTCACCCTCGAGAGCATCACAAAGTTACTTTCAGTTGCTTAAAATATTTTTTTTTCCTTTGTTTAAGTGTTTTAAAATAGAACTTTTAAAAGAATACTACCAAACTATAAAAAACATAAAATTATTTATATACATATATTATATATAAATATAGTGGGAAAGTTTCCCTGCTGAGCTTGCTGTGAAGAGAAGGGTGAAGGTGCAGTAACTGCTACACAAGCAACATTTCCTCTGAAACAGATGGCAAACCGATCCTGCAGCGAGGAAGGGCTGACATCAGATGGATGCCTTTGCTCGCCTGGCACAGCTGTCAGCTTCCTGAGCAGGCTTTTGTTTTACTCTAGCGATACTGTGAACCGAGGAGCCTCCTGGGGTGCCCGCGGGTGCGGCATGGTTTGCTGATTCACTGCTTTTCAATTGGCCTGGGGAAAGCCAGGAGATGGGTCCTGGGCTGGTCTGAAAACAAAGCTTGTGAAAGGTTCTTTTTTCCTTTTTTATGTTGGTTTTGTTTGGTGTGGGGTTTTTTTTTCTGTTTGTTTGTTTGTTTGGGGTTTTAAATCTTTTTCTGTTTGTTTGTTTGGGGTTTTTTTTTTTGGTGCAGAGGTTGCCACTGTGTAAACGATCGTTTCTGATTGCATGCTGAAGAGCCAATATTCTTGCCTGGGCCTCGCTTGAGGTGAAGTTCATAGCTTGTAGCTAGAGTCAATATAAGGTATGGTAGTGGGAATCAGTTTAATATTATTTCTGTACATTTAATGGCTGTGTATGTGTATGTATGTATGGGAATCATGGTGTCTCCAATCTTGGGTTGGACGGTGCTGAAAGCAGTTGAGGCCCATCCGCACCAGAAGATGGAACCAGTTCAGGGGAATGGTTATGAAACCTTCCTTTTGGTGGTTGAGTTCCTCCGTGCAGATAAGGCCCCCAGGTTCAAGAGAAAAAGGGGTTTGGAGGTCATGCACGGTGTGGGAAAAGCTCGTGAATTTTCTGGCAGCAGAGGAGCTGCTTTCTGTGACAGAGTGATCCCATCTTGTGCTGCCTCTCCCTTGGCAAACCATGTAGCTTTTCACGGTTGCAGCGAAACTGTGGAGAATCAGATGCCAGCTTGCCAAGCGTGAACGCTTCTGTGACAGGTTGAGGCTTTGCACTTCCACGTCTAGCCACAGCTTCTTCCCCCTCTGCCAAAACTGTGATTTCAACTGTGATTTCAGGAGGATGTGAAGAGAACTCTGTCTTGTTTTAATACCTCTGTACTTAACATTTCTGTCTGCTTCAGAGTTAGGGCTTGCTAACCCATGTCTTCACTTGCCTCAGGCAGTGGTGGGCACACTCTTATTTCTGCAGTTGTCCTTCTCAGAGGGGGAGCACATTCCTTAGCTCTTTGCTGTGGCACAGAACCCTTCCAAATGTGAAGTGCTGTGGTTCTCTTCCTTGAGCCTGCAGAAAGCCCCGGTGCCAAGTCACAGCGGACTGACGTGATGGTTGCCGTGGCCATTCCCTGCTGCTGCCAGGTTCCCTGGAAATAGCTGTGAAAATAATGAGCTTTGTGTTAATACTGTGCTGCTGCTGGGGTGGGAAAGGTAAACCTCTTCCTCCTGGGAGGATAATCCATGTGAAGCTGGGAGAGGGAAAAAGCATGTCTCTTGTACTGGGAGTTTGTGCAAGCAAACCGCGCTTCTGCTTTCCAGCAGCTGGATAGAGAGAGATGAAGGAGAAGGCTTTGTGAGATGTGGAATTTACACCAGGAGGCTGGGGACACTCTTGGAGCCACTTAATGAGATTCAGGGATGTCAGCCTGGTAGGAGTCAGAGAAGCTGACATAGATGAGGCACCTGTTGCTTGTCCTCCCAGCATTGTCCAGCCGTTACGTTCAGTCTTTGACTTACCTACATCTTCCCTACAGTACTTCCAAGCTGTGATCTGTATAATTTGAATTCCAGAAGCCTGGGTGGCTGAAGGGCAGGAAAAATAGAAAGTGTTTTGTGTCTCTGGTGCTGTTGTAAATCTGGCCAGGGTCGGTAGCAACTGACTGCTTCCATCTGACAGCTATTCAGAGCAGAACTGCTTTGGGTCTGAGGTCTTGCTGAAAAGTGTAGTAGGGCAGGCTTGGTGGGAGAGGGCAGGGAGCCAGGATTTCAGCCTTCCATGAGACCAAGGCTGAAGCAAATTGACAGGACAGATCTCTCTGCTTGTCTTGCTCTTGTTTTGTGACAGCTAGGTGACTTGGCTGGCCATCCCACCCTTCTGTGCAAGAGTAGTTTCACCTCCAAGTGTGGCACAGTAAATGATTCCAAGCAGTCTGGTCTTTGGGCAGAGTCCTGTCACTTTTGGGCTGTTCAATCTCGATGACTTTGCAACAGCAGAGTTGGAGCTTATATTTGCTGCTGACTTCATCTCTCTTGCAGAACCCAACATGTAAGTAGAAAGCAGATGAAAAGCTGCAGTCAGTTTGGGTGGAAGGTAGCTTGTCAGCTAGACAGTTGTGCATCATTAAACCAGCAAAACCTGGCTCCTCTTAAAGTTGCTATTTAAACTTTATCAAATCCTCCTTGTTGATGCATGAGCTGCCTGCCAATTTAGCCCTACCAGCATCCAAGTGTTTCTGCAGATTAGAGACACCAAATGCTCTTTCTTGCTCTGCTGGAAATAGTCAGTGGATGGGAAAAGTCAAAGAGCAAAGCAAACTCCTACTTTTTGTCAGGGTCTGGGCTCTTGAGTTTCCCCTGGGAACTGAGCCCATAGCCAGGACTGAACCAGAAAGTCTGGGCCGTTTGCTGCAGCTGCGGCTGAGTGCCGGCGTAGCCTCATTGGGTGGTAACAGTGTTCTCAGAGATGAGCATTACTCCTGTCAGGAGGTGAGACCCATGCACAGAGCTTTGACATCTTCAGTAGAAGGTCCTAAAGAGGAGCTGACTATGTTTATTTTAATCACTGTCATTCAAAGACTATTTTAATAGAAAATACATTATATATATATATATATATTTGTAACCAAATGAAAGCTAGAACTATGCAAACACTACTGGCTGCTGCTTGAAACTGATATCTGGAATAGAGTAGATCTGGAGTAGATTTGTTGGTTGGGTTTGTGTTGGTTGGTTGGTTTGGTTGGGTTTTTTGTTTGTTTTAAAATAAAAAGCAGCAGGCCAAGGTTTTGCTGCAGTGAGTCTTACTAGAAACATAGATTATTCCTAATCTGGAACCCACACGTGTGGGTTATAAAGTGACCTGAAGAGTCCTGCCATCTCTAAACCATTTCCACCGGCTGTGGTATTGTTGCTGAAAGGCTTTCTGTTGTGGAATGTTGGAAAACACAGAGGCTGGGATGGGAAGAGATGGAATGTGATGTTTGGGCTGGTAGCTGGAAGAGAAGCAGCGCCAGGGAAGGACTGGGAGCATTGTGTTTTGGACATAGGATTGAGCTGGCTTCACAGAGTCTTTGTGCTGTGAAGATGTCTGCTGCTGGAATCGGGGCAGGGATCAAAGCATCCCCAGGTTCTGTTCTGTCCCAGTGGTAGCAGAAACCTTCCCGCTGAATCTGATGGTACTGGAGTTTAGTCTGCTGGGAGGAATTTCATGTGATTTCTACCATTTCTTTGTGTCAGATCTTTGCTTTTAGGATTAACTACACTATATCCAACTACAATCTTCAGTGACATTTGACTTTTTATTCCTGGGACTGTAGAAAATTCAGGTTTTCCAATAACATTATCCTCATCCCAACTGTGAACAAGTTACTACTGCTTCTTATAATTTATTGTCTGTTCCTTAACATCTGTCTGATCCAGCTGCTCACCAGCACCACCTTCCAGTGCTTCATTAGCTTTTATGCATAGGGAATTGTTGCAATGGATAAGTTGACCAGGCTAGTTGGGAGATTAGAAGCCTTTGAAGAGTGACTTCTTCCTCTAGCTGTCACTAGGGAGTGTACACACACATACCTGTATATATATCTATATGTATACTTAGATAAAGTGTTTCCATATAAACTCATTTAACATTATTCTTATATAATTTATATTTTAATCCAGTTGTAAACCAAAGTATTACAGCTTTTGAAACAATGTGTCATGGAAATAGGAGGAACTTTCCTTTTAGATGGGAGCTCTGAAAGACCTTTGCTGACAAAAACATGGATATGAATAAAAGTGAAGAACTTATGCTGCTGAATCCTAGAGATTTGCAGCCCTGGAAGGATTTAAGGATTGCTGGATAAAGTCTGATAGTGGATTATGCTTTAAAACACTGTTGGGGGGGGAGTTTCTCATCCAGTAGAACTGAGTATTGGAGGAATTGCTGTGGTGGGGTGTCTGAAAGAGATGAGACGTGGTTAAAGTGTGGTTGAAGCTAAGAGGGCAAAGTCGGGGAAAGCTGTTTGCTGCTGGTGTCTTCTGGTCACAGATCTGACTGAGATGTGCTGCATTCAGCTCTGAGCATCCTGCTGAACAACCCTGCAGGGATCTGCTCAGTCGATGGTGTGAATGAGCACGCTACCAGCACCACTCAGCAGCGTTTCAGAATCCTTTTGGAGTCTCTGCCCCTCTGCTGGTCACAAAACCTAGGACTTCTCTTGAATTGGGTGGCTTGGGTTGCATGACAACTTGCCTGCTAGAATACCTTGAGGATGTCCCCTGTGAGGGAAAATGAGGCAGGAATTCAGGTGAGGGTTTGCTGTGTATGCTAGAAGATGGATGTAAAGTGATTCTATATGGTCACCTGCCTGACCCCTTCCTTGTAAATGCAGGGTTTGAGTGAGTTTTGGTAAACTCCCATAGAAAAGACAGGACAGGCTGTCTCACTGCTGGCACTGCTTCTGCCAGTGTCTTCTTTGGCTTGCAATTTCTTGCTGTGGCATCTAACAAGGGTTGGGGTGTTTGTTGAGATGGAGTATGGCTGACACAGATCAGGTGCCCCTGGGCTTTGGTGCATCTCTGCCATGTGACTAAAAGGACCCACGAGGTGGGTTCAGGGCCTTCTGAAGGCTTGGGAATTGGTTTTGGCAGTGGTTTTAATGGTACTTAATGGTTTTGTAGGAAAACAAATGTTTTCTGGCAAGCCTAGAAGTAAAAAGGCAGAAGACAGCAAATCAGACAAGCCTGGCACAACTGGGAGCTAGAGAGAGGAAGCCACAAAAACAGCTGCTGAGGCACTTAGAGTCTAATTTATAGTTTTGGAGAACCAGCTGCTGCTATTTACTGATGTCTAGAGGTGGTTGGGGGTTTTTCAGTAGCTTCCCTGGAGGTGCAAGTTCTGCTGTCACAAATGGGAAGAAAAAGTGGGTTCAGAGATAAAATCTTACTGATTCTTCAGTAATTGCCTTTCCAAGGAATTAGCACTAAGAACAAATTTGCCTCTAACATAGTGTCCCACAGGTTTGGCAGCAGCTCTGCTTCCTCTTGCTCTTCTGCTCAGCCTATGTGCTAGAGTCTTTTTCTAAGGAGGGTTTCCCTGTGTCCCTTGCACTGAGCAGGGTGATGGTCCCCCTCCCTTTGTTAATTTATGTCACAGTACCCAGCAGCTCAGTGCATACTCACAGCTCATGGTAGGTCAAGCACTCTGGCAGCCACACGCAGCACAGCTCTTAACTACAGGGTCTGGCAAATGCAAATAGTCTGTGAGGATATCTGGTTGTCACCACTTCTGTGGGTTGAGTACAAGATCCCTTCTGTGCCACATGCTGTACCAGTGCATGGGAACGTCATCACATCAAATTCCTTTTGATTGTGGCATCCTGTAAGCAACTTCAGTGCAAAGGTGCTTCTCAGGGCAGCTGTTGGGATAAACTGGTCTGAGAGCAGCAGCAGATCCCATCTGGCTGCTGTGTTAGACAGCAGTTGTTCTGATAAACCTGGCACAAGAAAAGGGGAAAGCAGGCTAAGGAGAAGAGAGGTGCCTTAAATCAAGTGCTGGCTGCTAATGGGGCAGAGAAGAGTTATTTGCTTGGGGCAGTGAGTTGGATGTAGAGTTTGTGCCAATTTTTGTTCAAACAGGGGGTTGAGGCTGCATGCTGCTGGCTGGCTTTCCTGATGGCTTTGGGTCATGGACCAAAAATTCTTCTTTTTGTTTAAAAGCTTTAATTGTTTTTGTGGTCCCTTCCCAATTATTTTCATGTTCTGTTTATGTCAAGTCTCATCCAGCAGCTGTTTGTTATCTAAGAACAATCTCTGCAACGCCCACGGGTAGGGCTTTCTAGGACTTTGCAGATGACAGAGGTGGCTGTAGGAGGTGATGTCAGCAGCATGGTTTTTATGCTGCTGTAGAAGTTGGGAGGGATGAGGGTCTTTGTGGAGAACAGTCTCACTTGCAGTGTACATTGAGTCACTAGGCATTGATGCAGGGGGGCTCTGATATTACAGGCACAAGTGGGATTTTCTTTGGATATTTTCATTGGGGTTTCCCGCTGCGTGAGTGCTTCAGCTTCCTGCTTCAGGAACCAACAATAGGCTGTGTTGCCTTCAGCTGCAGGAACATGGTCAGCACTGAAGCTGTGCCTTGGGAGCCTGTGAGGGAGCCCAAGGAGGGGAATCATGTCCTTTTAGAACAGAAACCTAGATGGACCTGTCAAAGGCTTTTGCCAACAAGTAACTAAACCTGCATTTTGCAGGGTGGTGGAGCAGGCTTGGGGGGTTTGGCTGTTGACATATATCAGATCCTTGTTTTTGCAGGGTGAGATGGGCTATTTCAGAAATCTGGGCAAGGAACAGTAGTAGCATTTGAACCTCATGTTCTTCTGGGTTTACAGCAAGAACCACATGACGCAGCTTGTTGCTGGGAAGGGAGGGAAGGAGTGCAGCACCCTGTTCCGTGGCTGGGAGCACGTATGTGTTACGTCAGGGGGTGCTGGGCACCCCATGCCAGAGTTATTCAGTCCCCAAAAGTGGTCTTAGCTGTGCCCATCAAGCTTACAGGATAGCAGACCCTGCTGCCAGCACAGCTGTCCAGTTCATGTGTCATGCCTGTTTGTATGTTGACTGACAAGCTCAGAGCTTTCTTCTGAGCTGATGAGTAGCATCAGAGGGTGGTTCCCTGCAGAAGGTGGGGCAATACTTGCTAGAAAGCCAGTTGCATTACTGGTTATATTCTGGCAGCAGAATAATTATCAGAATAATTGTTTTCATTACAAAAAAAAGGTATTAATTCTGATCTGGTGACAGGGACCTGCTCACATCATCTCGTGTGTGGTTCACGTCACACCTCTACAAAGCTCTTCTTATCTCTCTCATATCTCCCTGCAGCTTGCAGTCTGTAACTGGGAAGAGGGCTGTGAAAGCCTTCAAAGTAAGTGAAAACAGCAGCACTTCCACCATGCTCACAGTTTGCCCACATTAGGTGGGACTTCTTTGGATAGCCAGGGACATGCCCTCTAGTTCTCCCCAGCCTGAGCTGTTTGGTGTAGGAGGGAGGAGATCTGCAAAGAGCAAGCCGAATCAGCAAGGAAAGGAAGTTGGCTTGGCAGGGAGGAGGGAGACAGCAGAAAGAGAAAGAAGGCTCAACTGCTGTCAGCACTGGCTGGGGCTGCTGGCACTGGGAACCAGCAGGAAGTGTTGGGTAGAATAGGAAATGACTGCAGAGTCTAATTAGAAAGAAATATGCATGTGTGTCCAGCACATTGTGGATGTAGTGGGCAGGGAATGCCAGCTTTAGAGCCTACCTGCACGTGTGCAGGAGCATTCAGGAAACCCTGCTGCCATGGGAGACAGGTGTGCAAAGGTGCTTTTCCTTTCTCCTACATTAGAGCTGAGCATCATCACCCAGTGTTTTCCATCTTGGAGGTGTGAACAATACCAAAGGAAAATGAGCTGCGGGGCAGGGGGTGTGGTGTGTGCACATTTGCTGTGTGGCTCTTAGAAATGGAAGGAACCGACAGGTGGCAAGTGAGGGTTGGGCATGGGTAGCACCAGACAGATTTCAAGTGCCATTTTGTCAGTGTGAGAGTTTCTAGCACATGTTGAAGACTGAAGTTTGATCCCAGTTTAGTGCTCTCTCCTTTACCAATGTTATTTCTTCTTCAGCAGCCAAGGGGAGGGCACAGAGAAGACAGAGCAAAGCTCTTCTCACAGGTGCACAGGGGAAGGAGAAGGAGCAGTGGGCAGAAGTTTATACAAGGGAGATTCAGGTTAGGTGTTACAGGATGGGGTTTTTTTCCCAGAAGTATAGCCAAACAGTATTGGAACAGGTTGTCCAGGGAGACACTGAAATCCTCATCTTGGGAGATATGCCAAACTTGGCCAGGCTAGACTCTGACTGACCTGCTGGGAGTCAGCCCTGCTTTGAGGGGGGAGGCAGGGTGAGGATGGAAGGCCTCCCATCCCATCCTCCCTTATTCTGGGCTTTTCTGCCACCCCTCCTGGAGTATAAAGTACTGCCCCACCACATAAGAGAGAAAAAGGACAGAGGTTTTTTCCTACCAGTGCATTTCCAATTATGATTTTTTTTCCCATGTCTCAGTGATTAATCCATGGAATAGCATCTTGTCTGCCAGGGTCTGTGGGAAAGTCCAACCACTCCCCATGCCCCCAGGTTCCTGTTTCCATTAGACTTGGCCAAGCTGTGTTTTTGTTACCTTTTTTTGTTGTTTAAGTGTTATCATGTAAAAAGGGGCAGCTTTAATGGGCTTCCCAGTTCATATCAGTTAAGCTTTTGAAACATATTCAGGTATCTCTTAAATACTGCTGTGCAAGTTCCTTCTTTAACCTGACATACTCGGATTTTTGCTGCAGTTAGCCAAGGCAGTACTTAGAAAAACCCAGTGCATGAGTGGTTTGCAGACTGTCAGCTGTGTTGAGCCTCCAGCTTGACTTAGTTTTTTGTCACTGTACTTGCCCCTCTGCCCCTCAGAAACATGGTTAAATGTCTCTGCGATTGCTGTGGCACAGTGAAGTTTGTTTGTTTAAACCTTCCCCTTATCTTTGCAGTCAGACCCTAAGTTATTGGCAATGGAACTGTGAAACTAATTAAGAATGAAAAATGAAGCAAAATTTGTTAGATTTACTTGCTGGCTGTAAAGTAGAGAAAATAGCAGCACGAAAGGAGAAAGGCAATTGAAATTACTCAGGCGGGGGCAAGGAGAGGAATCGCAGAACTGCAGCTGAGAAACTTCTTGGAAATTAGTTTGAACCTCATGCTACTCCACCAGTTCCCATTTGGTCATGTTCAGAAGTGGTTTATTGAGGTCAAGAGCTTTGCCTGTGGTCCGTTTATTCATCCCTGTGCTGAAGGCACTGGTGTGGTGTGGGAGCTTGTGCTCCCATGATGTTATTTGCTTGGGAGTTTCCACGTTTAAGGAAACTCTGTGGATTAGTGGGAAGCATTTATTTAACACTTCATTGCATGTCAAACTGGTAACTGAATGACTCTTGGCTTAATGAGAGAAAGGCTGGTGGGGAGGAAGAAAGTGCCATGTTGTCACAAAGGCTGGCAGCTGCAGGTTACACTGACAAAAGGGGGGCTATGCAAGTCTCCCAGTAGCAGGAAGTGTGGAGCCTCCTCACCCCTACAACTGTCCCCTGCCCACGGGATGTTTTCAGGGAGAAGGACTTCAAAGTGAAAGAGGAGCATTGTCATTCAGATCATGCATGTTTGTTTTGCATTCATGTACCTAAGGTTGTTGACAGGAGAGGCCAAGGGATGCAAGAGTGATCCTTCTTGGTGGCAAAACAGGGACTTTTCCTGAATAAGCTCTTTTGAAAGGTGACCTAGGAAGAGAACAGGCAGCTCTAAGTTCCTGCAGTAGCATTCCTCACCTTGTGCTGCATGCTTACAGGAAGGGTTGGCAAAGGACAAGAGAAGGCTGGATCAGAGATTAGTTCACACAAATAAAAGTCCTGCTTTGTCTGAAAAGGGAAGGGAGGCAGTTTTCCCCAAAGCCTCTGCTATCTTAAACACTAGCTGAAGCTCCCAGTGGGCTCTGAAGCTTCCCTCTGCCCCTTCCTTTACCCACTTCCCTTGTACCACACTGTGAATATGACACCAGTAGCTCTTTCTAACGTTTCCATTAAACTGCTCAGAGCATGAAATGCTGTCCTGTCATGCTGTAGCAGATGAGCGAGTGCCCTGCTCAGCTGAACAATAGTCCCAGACAGGGGCTCTGATGACTGAGCACTTCCCTGCTGAGCAGAAGGGTGCTGTAACAACTCAACCTAAGTGGCTTTGTATAGCAAGTTGTGATACAAATTTGATTTCTTAATGAACTAAACTGACAATCACCTTCTGAAGTAGAAAAGCCTCTTAGAGGGAATGGTCTAGTATGTCTTCAACAGGAAGATTTAACTGGCATAACTTTTAATGAAGAGCACAGGACTCTTTCTTTTTTTTGAGCAATCACTCCAGAGGTTGAGTTGCATTAAGCAGCAGAAGATTCACAGGACAGTAACTACCTCTGTCTCTGGGAGTGCTGAGGTTACCACACTACACACTCTGTATCAGCAAAGCTTTCACTTAAGACAGATTTGTTTTCCTTACCTCTGTGTTTCAGAAATGCAGGTCTGCTCTGTAAAGTGACTCTATGAAAATGGCATCTGGCAGGAGCAGGGGGAAGCCTTTTGGGGCCCAGTGTCCCTCTTTGCTGCCAGTTTCTGGCTGTGACCCTTGCAGGTTTGCTCTGGGTGGATTTGTTACTTCACGTGTTCAGCCAACTGTCCCTCAGGCCAAAGGCTGTTGCCAGGGCGGTGAGACCGTAGGCTCAGCTTCCTGCACTGGGAAATCAGTGAAGGCAGTGGAAAGCAAGAGGAGAACCCATCTCCCTCCTGCCTCTGAAGGAGCAGGCAGCAGTGGGGAGAAGAAAAAAATAAAAAGAAAAAAAAGAGCAAGCAATAAAATACAAAACACTTTTATACGTTGTTCCTTAGTCAGCAGATCTGACTCTGCAAATGTCTATGTATCTATACACACAAACACACAGAGAGAGCAGCTCTCTGGTGTGAAAAGGTGCCATTTTTTTCTAAACAGAGTCCCTTTCCAAACTAGAACAGCACTTTAAATAGGTTCCTCTTTAAAAAAAAAAAAAAAAAAAGTTTAAAAAAAAAGACAAAAAAAAAGAAAAAGAAAAAAACAAAACAAAACAAAAACACCTTTACTGAAGAAATGCACTTTAAATGGTAAGATGAGCACGGCTCTTGCTGGCTCTGACACAGCTGTACAGGTGGGTGGCTCCTGGTCAGCCAGAGCCTTGGAGGGAGCGGCCCTCGGCTGCCAGCGCAGCCCCCAAACTACCGCAGCTCTACCTCCCGCTCCCGCAGCCCTCCGGCCTGGCCCCACCGCCCCCCGCCAGCAGCTCCCGCCGCAGCGTGTCCCGGGCCACAGCTCAGCCTTGCTGTAGCACTAGCAGGACCAGCACGCCTCAGCCTGCTAGGATCCTTCCGTGACCCGTCAAGGAAAACCCCAGCCTTGCCTGTAAAGAATACTGAAACCCTGTCTGCAGTAGGTCAGAAGTGACCCCCTTACAACACAGCCCTCTGCCCACGCAGGGCTGAGCCAAGCTGAGCAAAGCCACCACAGAGTTGTTGCTGGGGCTGTGGTTTATTTTTTTCCCCATAATGTGGATGTGGAGCCCTGGGCAGTTCAGTATTTTTGTTTTTCAATCCAAGTTTGCGTGTCCCACATTGATTCTGCTCTGAGCTGGTTTGCAGAGTAACCATGTGTAAGAAACATTGTGCTGTCGCCTTCAACTGTCAACCTATAGATCAAACTTTGTAGGACTGGTGTCCTAACACTCAAAAGTTTTATTTTCACAGTTAAGAAAGTTCCTGCTGTACCAATTACTCTTTTTTTTTTTAATTATTATTATTATTAGTGTTATTTTTGGTTTCAAGAGAAAAAAAGTCAGTGTTCACACTCACCTGCAGTAGGTTGAAGTGGGTAGAGGATAGTGGAACACTGGAACAGGTTGCCCAGGGAGGTTGTTGAGGTCCCATCCCCAGAGATATTCAAGGTGAGGCTCAACAGGGCTCTGGGCAAGCTGATCTAGTTGAGGATGCCCCTGCTCACTGCAGAGGGGGTTGGACTAGATGACCTTTGGAAGTCTCTTCCAACCCAGACCATTCTATGATTCTGTGAAGTGTGATCCTGCTGTGTGTAACTTGTGGATGTCAGACTGTTCTTTGATGATTTCAACAAGCTGTCCCCAAGCTGCTCCTTCACCATCACCTTCCTTCTCCTCCTCCAGCAGCAGACAGCAGCTCTTTGAGGGGCCGACGGCACTCTGGCCGTTGGCGTGCAGGGTCAGCCAGGGCTGCTGGAGGTGGAACAAGCAAGGGTGGCAAGAGAAGCAGAGGTGGGGAAGGGGGAATCCAAACCAAGGTAGAGGGGACTGTACAATTGCAATGAAAGCAGTTTAGCAAAAAGCGCTCTCGTTGGACAGCTTTAAGAACAATGTGAATGAAAACTTAGCAACTTGGGTAGGAATCTTGGAAAATTCTATCAATGTATACTTGAAATTCTGTTTGTATTAAAAACAGCAAATCGCATTTCCTTCTTTCTTTTAACACTGTGTACAAGAACATTATGCATGTGAGTGGTTTGAGAATTAAATGGTTTAATACTCAGAGCCTCCTTGCTGTCCTGCAGCTGACTGGTGTGATCTGACCTTGGTTTTCTCTTTGCTGCCCACCACAAAGCAGCCGTGGTGGCAGAGCCTAGGCCCTGCTTTAGGCAGTTCTGCCCTAAGCCCAGTGACACAGGAGAGGTTGGGCAGTGGCCAGGGCACTGTTCCTGTCCTCTTTGGTGACTTATGACCCTTTTTTATGAGCACTGTCTCACCACTTGTGCAGGCTCAGCCCTTTTCAGTCTCACAGTGCTTATGCTGCAAGCTCAGCACCCAACTCCTGTTGCAGTGAGAAGGCTTCCCTGGCTGCTCATGGCAGGAGAAACATTTTGGTCAGTGCCATGCCAGAGACACCCAGGCATTGCCCCAGCTCTCCTCTTCCACCAGCTTCCACAGCAGAACCAGAGGCACAGGTTACAGGAGCAGATGGTTTCTGGAGCTGCACAATGCAGTCACAAGCTGGAGATAGGATTCAGCAGGAAAAGATACAGTGGTGACTGCCAGATCAGGTCAGGGAGAAGAGCAGCTGTCCCCTTTTTCTCCCAGGGCCCCAAATTCTGCATTACACACACAGCTTCTTTCCAAAGTGTTATTCCAGGCAAGCATCTCAATTGAAAAAGGGTAACTGCTTCACAGGTCTCTCAGGTGTGTAGGGCACTGCTGGCTACAGCAGAGAAGTTGATCCTCCCTGTCCAAACCACGCACCACTTGCAACAGAGATACTCAAACGATCCTACTGGGGAACTGCAGAGCGAGTCCTGCAAAACCCCTGACTGCTCCCAAAACTTGAGACAGAGTGACCAAACATCTCATAACAGCCCTCTCACAGACTGGCATATCTACCTCAAGTCCCTCACTGCTTGGCTTGCTGTAGCAATTG
This sequence comes from Dryobates pubescens, assembly GCF_014839835.1. Classification (NCBI taxonomy): domain Eukaryota; kingdom Metazoa; phylum Chordata; class Aves; order Piciformes; family Picidae; genus Dryobates; species Dryobates pubescens. The sequence continues at coordinate 13,098,228 of NC_071622.1, read as the reverse complement.
CTGCTGTGAGAGGAAGCTCTAGGGAAGACAGATGTTTCACTGTAGATGGGAAGGCAGATGTTTCACTGTAGATGGGAAGGCAGATGTTTCACTGGTTCTACAAAACCCAGAGTAAACTGCACACCGGGGAGTGCTGTCCACTGGTGCTTCAGCAGCTGTCTGCTGCTCAACAAAATGTATGCAACACATACTAACAACAGGACAGGACTTCTGCCCTTTTTGTTTAACACTTCTGCCTTTAGGGCAGCTGTTTAAAGAGGAAAACAAGCTCACCATATACTCTTCTTCTTGAAGACAAACCCTGTTAGAGGTCCTACAGCAGTATGGCCACCTTGTGTGGACCAGAAATCAGATGACACCTGTCGTGTGGCAGCAGGCCAGGACACCTCAAGCTCCAGGAGTAAACTTGCAGGTGAAAGAGCAGATTGCTAACAAGAGTGAAGGATATTGGTTATCTTACCCAGCCATCACCACCCTTCATACACATTCCCCACTACAGTGCTCTTCAGCGCAGAGCTAGTGCAAATCCTACTGCTCAAAGGGAAATCCACAGCCCTGGCTGTGCAAGGCCTTCACTGGTGACTGCTCGGACATGTCAGACAAGCCAGAGCTGCTAGCAGGTAGGGCTCTGGTGTTTGGCAGCTCTTCTGGGAAGTGCTGGGTTAATGGTTGGGCTCCATAATCTTAAAGGTCCTTTCCAACCTAAGTGAGTCTGTGATTCTTCCACCGGCTGGCATTCCACCCAGACCTGTCTACAGATGTTTCTGGCCCAGACAGCACATGCCACATGGCTGCTGCTGTTCCACTGACCCCTCCAGCATGGAGTTGCTCTGCTGAGACTGGGGAGCATAAGGAAAGTTTAAGTAAGTCCAGGAAGTGACTTAGTGAAAAGCGTCCATTCAGAGATAAGTTTGTTACATACAGATCTAGAGGCTTTTAATGAACTAGGGGATCAGAGTTACAGTTGGAGGCCTGGAAGGGAGGAGGGTTGTATGACAGCAATGCTGGACTTGGCTTTGGGTGCTGAAAAAAATTCCAGCTTCTCTTTGAATAAAGGATGGAGCAGGTGAGAGGTCCTCTGAGCTCCCTCACCTGACAGAGCAAGGAGCAGCTCAGCTGGATGCAGTCCCTCCCTGCAGCTTGCACCAAAAAGTGAGCCCAGGCAGCCCTGCTACAGCCCACATTTTGTGGCAGTACTTGACTGTGCCACTTCCAGAGGCAGAGGAGGGCAAAGCAGGCCCTGCCAGTCCCCTTAGGAGCAAGGATCAGCTATTCTGCCCATGAAGATGATGGTGTTGAGGGCAGCTTCCCGGATGAAAAGCAGGAAGGGCCTGTTGGCGTTGAAGATGACTCTATTCATGGGGAAGGAGCGGCCAGAGACAAGAACAGCTGTAGCAGCCGATGCCTCGCTGCCTTCTTCATTCACCTACAAACCAAGAGAGAGGATGGCATTACCGTGGGCATTATGGGTCCTGCACTTGAGTCACAACAACCTCATGCAACCTCAGGCTTCAGGCAGAGTGGCTGTAAAGTTGCTCAGCAGAAAAGGACCTGGGGGTGCTGGCTGACAGGTGGCTGAACATGAGCCACTGTGTGCCCAGGTGGCCAAAGTGGCCACCAGCATCCTGGCCTGGATCACCCATAGTGTGGCCAGCAGGGGTGAGGCCACACCTTGAGTATTGGGTTCAGCTTTGGGTCCCTCACTCCAAGAAGGACATTGAGGGACTAGGGCATGTCTAGAGAAGGGCAACAAAGCTGATGAAGGATCTGGAGAACAAGGGTGGTGAGGACCAGCTGAGGGACCTGGGGTTGTTTAGTCTGGAGAAGAGGAGGCTGAGGGGAGATCTCATTGCTCTCTACAACTCCCTGGAAGAAGGCTGGAGTGACATCACCTGAAATTGTGCCATGGGAGCTTTAAGTTGGATATTAGGAAAAATTTCTTCACTGAGAGAGTGGTCAGGCATTGGAACAGGCTGCCCAGGGAACTGGTAGAGTCTCCATCCTTGCAGGTGTTTAAGAAATGCATGGACATGCCACTCTGGGACATGGTTTGATGGCCATGGTGGTGTTGTGTCGATGGTTGGACTTGATGTTGAAGAACTTTTCCAACCAAAACAGTTCTATGATTCTATGCTGAACATAGAGGACTAGTCCTCTTTCTCTATGGAAGATGGATGCCAAGCTCCCACCTCTCCCCAGAGACCCAGACTGCTGAGGAAGTACACACCATGGGTTCAGAGCTGGTGTGTTTTTTTCCTTTAATACTTCATGTTTTTAAAAGCAAAAGAGGAAGACACCCCTGGGACAAAACAAGGCTTACCTCGAGAAAGGCTTTGTGGAAAGCCTCAGACACATACAGGTCTGTTCGGCCCTCTGCAATGATACCTGACATATAAAAAAGAGGAAGGGAAAACGATGGGTTTCAACAACACCTCTAGAGAGAACACACTTCTACCCTTCATGGCCTGTGTTCAAGCAGAAGGCACATCTGCCCTAAAATCAAAATAGCCTCTACCAACTGCAACTGATGGCTGAACTCCCATGCTCTTAGTGCAGAGCAAGGCTAAACGTCCATGAGGGGTCTTGATCACTTCTCCTTACTATTCATGTGATAGAACGAGAGGAAGTGGCCTGAAAATGTGCCAGGGGAGGCTTAGGTTGGGTATTAGAAAAAATATCTTTCCTGAAGGAGTGTTCAGGCATTGGAACAGGCAGCCCAGGGAAGCGGTGGAGTCACCATCCCTAGAGATGTTCAAGGAACAGCACTTTGGGATGTGGTTTAATGGCTGTGGTGGTGTAGGTTGAAGGTTGGACTTGATGATCCTGGAGGTATTCTCTAGTCAAAACAATTCTATGATTCTATAACTGACTGTAGCGACATGTAAATGCTTCCTTGCATGCTGCTGCACTTCCTGCCCTGGCACCTGTGGAGGAATGGCTGCCTTCTACCCCCACCCTGCACCACCCCGTCTCCACATCTGACCTGGGAGTCTGGCATTTTCCGGACTGAAGAGATCTTCCAGCCCCATTTTCCTCAGCTTCTCCTTGACACTGAAGCTGTCCTCAATGCGGAAGCGAGGGAGGTAGACAAAGAGAGAGACCTCCCTCATGGAGTCTATCCAGTCCTGCAGCTTCTCGGATGTCAGGTCTCGCTCAACCTCCACCAATGGTGTGCCAGCCTTGGGCAGGACCAGCACCATGGTGATATCATCCCCTTTGTAAGGCAGCTCCAGCACCTGGACTTTGTCCTGGGCAACAGACGCATGGCGGAACTTGGCCTCTTGGTACATGATTGGGATTTTGCAGGTCTCACCACTGGCTTTATGAAACACATCCAGTTTTGTGTTTGGAGCTGGGAACTGTGACTTCCAGTGCCCCTGAGAGGGGAGGAAAAACATGAGCAGTGTTTCCCTCCCAGGCAAAGGGGCTGCTCCCCTGGCTTTGTTAACCATACCTTAAAATAAATGGTGTTGACCAGGACCAGGACAGTGAGGTCATCAATAGCTCTCTCCGGGATCACCTCTGTAATGCGATTCTCTGTCTTATTAGCCACCCACTCATTAATGATCTTCCTGGAGAGTTCTGGCTTCTCCTGAAGAAAGAGACCAGAGAAAGTTAAGGGGTTTAAACACCTCTTTGTATGCCTTCTGCAGAAGACATGAACAGGGCATGTGCTCAGCCAGGACACTGCTCCCAGCACAGTGCTGCAGTGTTGAGAAATGGGAAGTGACTGTGGGTGAGGTGAACTGAGACAGGGGGAGCCCTCTGCCTTCACCCATATCCCACACACCCCGAGTGGGGCATTCCCTGTGGGAATAATCCTGATAGGGGTGGAGCAAAAGCAGAAAAACAGAGTAGGGGACCAAACAGGAAAAAAAAAAACCAACAAAAAAAATCCTGGGTAGTTGAAACTCACTTTGAAGTTCAAGGGCCAGAGTTTTGCTCCATAAACGATTTCACTGATGTTCTGATAGGTCTCATTGAAGACCAGTGACTTCTCCCCAAAGAGGCGGTTGGCGGACACCAGCTCTGAGGATTTGTTTGCTTTCTTGTAGAGCCGGCAGTTCAGCTTGGCAAAGAAGAAGTGGATCTGATCAGATGTCTTCTCCGAGATGGTGTCAAATCGAAAGACCTGCAGGAGCCACACAGGGAGAAGGAACCCATGAGCAGGCTCTTGCACTACCACAGCAGGTGGTGATGCAGCCTTTGCCTGCTGCTCAACAGCCTACATCATGGAGCCAAGCACTCTGCAGGCCCTCAGAGCTTCACCCTCCATGTTTGATTTGGAATCTAAGTTTACATAACAGCAACACATCACAAGCTCAAAGAATGAGTCCTGGAGCGTCCAAAATGGAGGAGTAAATGTTGCTCAGCGTGCCCAGGTGAGCACGCATAGGGTAAGCATTCTCAGCACGCTCCTCTTTCTGACTCTACTGATCAAGAGCTGAGGGGCAGGGGGCAAGAGGACAGAGCCAGACTTTTTGCAGTGGAGGACAGTGTTGGGATAAGGGGCAATGGGCACAAACTGGGACCCAGGAAGTTCCACCTGAACAGGAGGAAAAACTTCTTTGCTGTGAGGGTGCTGGAGCCCTGGAGCAGGCTGCCCAGAGAAGTTGCGGACCCTCCTCTGGACAGATTCCAAAACTGCCTGGACGTTGTGATCCTGCACAGCCTGCTCTGGGTGACCCTGCTTGAGTAATGAGGTTGGAGGAGGTCTCCAGAAGTCTTTCTCAACCCCCACAATTCTGTGATTCCTTGCTCTACATACTTGGCTTTTGACTCGTCCCAACTTCTGACGGTCTCTGACTCAGCATCCTATCCAGAAGACGACTCCAGCTCTTGCTCACTGAAGTTCCTTCCCTAGAGCTGTTGGCAGGACACCTGCCTGGATCTGCCTCTGTCCCCCACCCACTGCCATTGCCCCATCTGTCAGCGGAAGATCATAGTTTTGTACATGTCTATCTCACACATGGACATGATTTAGCTGGGCCCTTTAGGTGGTTCTGCAGAAGACACTAAGGTGTTGGAGATGTTTTCCTCTGTGCACTGTGACCTCTGTCAGGGAATAGATTCTAGCCTCCATATGAACCATGAGGCTTCTTCCAGAGCCGCTAACATTAACATAGTTCAAGCAGCCTGTTCACAACCCCCCTCCCACACCCCAGTCAGAGCCTCACACGAGATGAACACTGCACTGATGGGGCCTGGAAGCAACTCTCAGGTCAGTGCAAGTCACAGGACAACCCACAGGGTTTGTGCTAACCCCTCCTGTGATGATGCCAAAGGCTACTACCTTCCCAAGAACACTTCTCATGGCTTGTTGAGTAACTCTGGCACATCTTATCTGTTTTTGCAGGGAATGGGAACGTGCAGCAATCACTTGAGGGTAGATTTCTGCAGCACAGTGAATTTTTTTCTTATCTGCTCTTAGCTGCCAGCTGGAAGGACAATTATGATTTATCTACTACTATCCAGCCTCAGGGCTTTTAAGGCACAAAATCCCACAGCATGTTGCTCCACACCAACCTCCAGGATCTTTGGCATTGTTTCCTACATGGCAAAGGTGGCATTTCTGGCCATTCCATAAGGAAAAGGGAGAGATTAGGAGTGCAGCTCTTCATCCTGGGTGGCTCAGAGAGAGAAGGGTCTCCTCCTGGTGAGGAGGACTGCCCAGAAGGAACATGAGTGAAGATTTTGGGGATGGTTCACTGCTTTGCTCAAACTGTGTGGGTAACAGCAGGAGACCCCAATGTTACTTAACTCCAGAGGCAGAATCTGTAGGGACACTGGCAGTGAGGACAAGTGGAGCAGTTTCATTCACACCTCTTGCAACTTGTTGCAAGGAGGGAGGCCCGTTTGGGCTGTAGTCTCCCATCTGTGAGGAAGGTACAAGCAGTACCAAACCCCACATGGCAGACAAGTGGGTCTGACAGTGAGAAGGGTGCTGGCACAGGCCTTGGAAGCTCAGACTTTTACTTTGCTGCTCTAAAACTGCTCAATATAAACAGACAGAAACTGTTTTGACCTGAGTGCTCAGGCTGCTCTTAAGCTTACTACAAAGTGGAGCACAAGAAGCAATTGATGTTCCTGTGGTCCCAGAGGGTGACAGAGCCCTGGGAGCTGGGGGGAATGTGTGTCTTTAGTTTGGTCCCAAAGAAGAGAGAGAGAATGCAAAAAGAGCCTTTCCCAACAGGACTTGCTATCATGGCTTTTTCTGCTTTTTTAGTGCAAGAAAAGTTTTAGCCACCTGCTCAGACACACACTTGCTCAATCTGCAAGAAAACTGTTCCTGTTCCCATTCCCTTCCCTCATCTCCTAACTGGGCTTCCTTTCCCCCAGCTGAAGACTAACCTCTCAAAACCAGGAAATCCATGCTGAATGCTGGATCCAAAGGGACTCAGAGAAAAGAGCTGGGATCCATACATGCCCAGAGACAAGCAGCCCCTGTATGCCCTTCCCAGGAGCTTGTTCTCCCTTCCTGAGCCAGGGAGACAGCCTGACCCAGAGAGCCCTTGGGCAGCAGTCAGCCACTGTCACCTTTGCTGTCTTTCACACCCTGGTGACAGCTACAGGAAAAGGCTGAGGAATTCATAGAATCATTAAGGCTGGAAGAGACCTTTAAGATCGAGTCCAACCACACAGAATCATAGAATCCTTAAATGCCACCAACCTCCATGAGCTGCTGGAGGGTGCTACCACAAGCTCCAAGCTTGGTCATGGCAAAGGCTGTAGAAATGCTGAGGGGTGACATGAAGATGTTTTCCCCATTGTCCTTGGAGTCAGCCAGGTACTTGTAGAAGACAACAGCAAAGCGTGAGTTGGCCTTGGACAGCTCCCAGACGCGGGGGTTGGTCGATTCTGGGAGCTTATCCTTCTCTGGATCTTGCCCCTCACCCTCCTGGGGCTTCTTCTCGGGGTTGCGATAGATGCAGATAGGATTCACCGGGATGTCCCGGGGCTTTGCAGTGCAGATGTCTTCCACCACATAGGGCTCAGGGACTGCCAATCCCCAGACACTGACCAGACACACCAAGAACAGATGCATTGTCCTGGAACCAGAAAGAGAGATTAGGCACAACCTGCCTGCCCATGCTGCCACCACAGCCCGTGGCTCCTCTTTCAGCCAACATCAGAGTGACAGGAGCCCCGTGGTCCTTTCCAATTGCCCTTTTGTCCTGTAGCTGCAGGATAAACCGGGATAGACAACACCAAGAGCAGGACTAGCATGCCTCTGAACACGCTGCCTTCAGAAGCAATACACTGAAAACTTGCTGTCCCATAGCCCTGGGTGCAGTCCTTTTCAAGCAGCAGGCTCAGCCCTGACAAGTTTTTACAAAAATGTATGACTTGAACTTCTGAGTCCTCCCCATCAGCCCCACAAGGTGGCTACCATGATGGGACCCTGCCCACGTGGACACTTCCCTGAGACCAGCTATGATGGGAACTGGCACAGAATCACCAAAGCCACTCAGCTGCCCTGATCTGCAGCCCAGGTGCAGTTGTGTGTCTGTACAGATCGTAACCTTTCTTCATCATGGGGAGAAACCCCAAGCTCCACACACCAGCTGGCCTTTGACAAAATGTTTTGGACTGTTTCCTTCACCTTTTGCTGGGGGAATCTCCTAGTTTTACTGATCTACTCTTCTCCTTTCACCTGAGCTCCCCTGTCCACTTCAATTATTCTCTGTGCTTTCAGGCTCACCTCAGCTTTATGCTATTTAGGGTACTCATACAGGAAACCCTATGTGACCCTATGAGCTCCAGAAGTCCCTTCCAACCCCTATCATTCTGTTATACAGCAGAGAGGGGAGGTGGCAAGAGGGAGATCTCCAGAGGAGTGGGTCCCTCCATTAATAGAGCATCATTAATCCCCTAAAACTGTACTTTAGAAGTGTGCATGGTGTGGCTGGTGCACCACAGTTATTTCTGTCCCAAGTTCCCCACATTTCAATGCAAAGTGACTGCTTCTGGTACCTGAGGAGGGTAGGCTTATGCTAATCACCGTGTTCCAGCAAAAGCAGGGCTCTGAAAGTCCTCCAGCAAGGCAGAGAGAATTGCTATTTTCCTCTTTCCTGAAGGAGAGGACCTGCACATCCTATCAGCTCTGGTAGCAAGGCCTCAGCTGCCATTCTAGGGCCAGCTGAGTGGCACACAAGAGTTGTGGTTTTGAGATGCCCCTAACATGACTCTCTTGGGTTGGTTCATGTACCCTGTGGGAGGAAGCTCCCGGACCGCAGTCACAACAGCTTGGGAAACAACTACTGGAAAGGGCTGGCAGCCTGCCCAGGACGTGCCTGCTGTGGAGGACTTTCTCAAAGTTATGTCTAACTTCAGGGAGGTCTCTGCATGCTCCCACATACTCACTGCCACAGCTACCAAGTGCTGCCTCTTGAGTGACTAAAGATCAACTGCACTGAGCACTGGTGACCTCTCTGTCTGTGGGTCTCGCCAGTGCTGGTGGGCCAGCACTTGGGGGAGGAAAATAGCTGATGTGGCATGGACGACACCTCTGGGTTCTTTCACACCCCCCCTCCTCAAACTCTTGGGCAATGACTTCATCTTGGCTTCAGTTCCTCTGCAAAAGCAGGAATGACCTCATTTGGCACCAAGACTGCAAGGAGCCCCACAGGGCCCTCTCCAGCACACACTAACAGCATAGCAACCTGCACTGCAAGCAAACAGGCCCAACGAGATGGCCTCGCTCAGGCCACAGCACTGCTCTTGCTGCTTACAGATTGTCTTCCTAAGCGGCTAGGATGGATGCAACACCACAAGAGGGAAAACAAAAACAAAAAACCGAATCTAAAAGGGGAGGGAAGTCAACCACACACAGAAAACAAAAAAACAAGACCCAGAGCAAGAGGGCAAGAGAAAGGAAAACTATTCAGACAATTGAAAGCACTTCAGGAAGCGCGGCTCTTCCGAACCTTTCACTCCTACAGAAAAAGCCAGCCAGCAACAAGCCAGGCACACTTCTGTGCTGCCTGGCCCAAGGGCCAGGACTGCAGCGACCCTTGGCTGCCAGCCAGTGGCCCTCCCCCACACACTCTCAGCTCTCCCTGGCTCCAACAGCACGGACTTTCCTGTGGCCATCCCACCAGAGTCCCTGACCTGTCACCCTGCTCAACTCCAGGGAAAGGTATGTCCACAGGGATGTGCCGACCTGTCTGACAAGCATAGCTGCCTGCTTCTGTCAAGACAGAGACAGATCATGGTGTCCAAAGTGCTGCTAATCTCACATTTAAAACACAAAGCACAAGCACGGGAAGAACACCTTGTCTTCATCCTGTCCTGATTACATCAGGAGCACTCCCTGTTTCTACAAGTCCTGAATCCATTAGCATAGAGGACATACAGGACTTCACACTAACGGCTTAAATCCCAATTTATCAGCAAATAAGGCTGATTTGGCCCTTTACACATGCAGTCTTGTTTCATACAGCCAAGAGCCCTTGCTATTTCTTAGGCCAGGTCTTCACTGTAGGACTTGGCTGAAAAACACTGCTCCTCAACTCCCCCTCCACAGCTCCTCAACACTCCCTTTCCCCAGCAGCACTGCCACGCACACCATACGTCAACTGCTTTCATCCTGGAAGGATCCCAAAAGTACGACTGCAACATCACTACCTAAAAGGGGTTACTGGCAAGGAAGAATGTAAGAATTAGGAAGGGCTGTTTTTAATGCTTCACTCCTCTAAGAAGTGTAGAAAGCCAAGCAACAAGTTGCTGATTCAGCTCAAAGTCAGAAGGCTCTTGGTGAAGCGCAGAGAAACTCCCCCACCCCACACCTGCTGTGCAGCACAACTGGGCTTTAGCCAGCACAAGACATTTTCATCCCAGTTCTTCATCAGCGCTTGAAAGGTCAACTAACTGGGCTTGCAGACCCACAGCTCACCCTCCAGGAACGGCACTGGGGAATTTACTGATGCTATTTATCTGCTGTGAATGTCCCACAGTACCCATGTGGTGTGCTAAAGAGCCCAGCAAATGTTAATGACTGGCTCTCAAGAAAAAAAAGCCTTCCCTGTCCCCTCACACTCCCAAACAGCACTGCAAAGCAAATCATTAGTGCTCTTTGACAGCCAGGCAAGAGATCAAGAGTTACTCAGAACCACATGACCTCATGAATTGTTCTCCACACTATGAAACATTGCTATAGGTTGGGGGTAGAAATCAAGCATGACGCTACAGTGAGCCTTTGTGACGGCTTGGATGGGAGAATGCCCCAAAATGGCTCCTCAGGCCAGAGCAAAAAAACACTCTGGCAGCACCTCAATTTCATAGGCTTTCCCTTTTCATAAAGGAAAAAACCTATTATGAGGACTTAATTAACAATGAAAAATCAGCATAGATATCTCTCTTACCTGTCCCTGTACCTCCAGCCTTCTGCTTTTGGGATGCAAATGCAGATCTTGAGGAGAACAGGTAGTCTTGCTTGAAACCAAACTAGCCACGCAGTTTCCCCAGTGGATTTCTGTGTTCAAGCAGAGCTGAGACAAAAGCAGGGGAGGGTGGGAGGGGAGTGGGATGCTGAGGCCAAAGGCTGATGACCAGCTGCAAAAGGTTAAGCAAAGAGCAGGGTAAAATGGCAATGTTTAGTTTGAAAGAGGTTTTAAAGTTCAATCTGACAAGGGAAAGTTCTATCATCTACTCCATGCAAGTACCAGATGCATTCAGTTTTTGACAACTAACTGCTCATGTCATAAAAAAACCCAAAGACCAATACTTTCAAGAGTTCAAATAAAAGTGTGATGACCTAAGATATTTGTAAATCTCACTCTGGTATCTTCTAGCTCAGCAAAATGTTTTCCCCTGTCCTTAAGACCTGTCACCTCCCAGCTCCCAAACAAGCACAAGCTGGGAGAAACTGCCCCACTTGACACTCCACAGTTTTAAACATGTCCCCTCTTAATCACACTCACCTTCTCCCTTGCACAGCTGGACAGCTGAGGGTGAACAGCACCTCTTTCCTCCTTGCTGTGCTGAGCAGGACCGAGCAACAGAACTTCACATCTACAATGGAGCTCTTCTACAAATTCAATAGCCTCCTGAATATCAAAAGCCAGAAGCTAGCTGGCTGAGTGAACGCCAAAGCTGCCTTGTTACTGGCTTCCAGTAAAAGCCCAGCACCTGATGGAAGAACGCAGCTTCAAACTGGTTTAGAGTGAAATAAAAGCCTTTGTTATACCAGTAAGGGCTAGAATAAAAGTGGGAGAGACTGCAGAAATAAATGCATGTTACCAAAAGGATGACATGCTCTGGACCAATCTCTGCTTTTATGGGTTCCCCTTCGTAGCCTGGGGCCACAAGTGCCACACTTAAAAACTGCCTCTGCCCAACCCAGCACCCTTCCTGCACTGTGACCAGTTCCATAGCCTGGGCTATCTTCATCAAAGCAAGCACAAAAGCTGCACAATCCACCCTGACTCCTGCCTGCAAATATGCACAACCCTCTGCTCCTCAGAACTGCAGTCTGCATGGTTCAGTTTGAGCCAGACCTGTAGTACAAGTCTGAGTAACCTGTAGGTTAGGCATTTGCAATCTTTTGCAGGGGATAAAACCTTTATGAGTAAGGATGGACTGTACCTTGCTGCTCTAGCTGGCTGCCGGTTTAATTTCCCAAGGTAAATCCACATGCTTGCAGGGTCTTCAGGCTGAATTTGGGACCGTCTGCACCCAGCAGAGCCCACAGGCAAACATTCATACATGTGTGTCCATTCACCCAAAGCTGAGAAGTGGTTTAAGGCAGTAAAACCAAGAGCAAACATCTATTGTGTCTTGCACTCCCTGTTTAGCTCAAGCTAACGTGAACAAACTCCTACAGTGACAAAGTTCCCCAGGATGTGACTACTTGCTCACTTCACTGTAAAAGAGGCCAAGCAGCTAAAGCTGAGCAGCAAAATGGTGGTGGGCCTATTAACAGTGAGGTTTATTTCAGAACTGACACTGCAGGGCTGAAGGGATCTGTGAGCTGTTCAAGCCATACACTCTAGGGTAGCCATATCAATATTTGGGTGCAGCACCTAAGTGGTTGCTGTTCAGCTCAAAGCAACAACCCAGCACTCACATCCAGGCAGAGCTGGGAAGCATCCAAAATGTCAAAAGGTGTAAATACAAGGCCTTAGCTGTCTTGTTTGTTCTAGTGATGGTTTTCTCACAAAGCTGCTGTGCAGAGACCCAAAACAGGGATGAGCCGCTCAAAACCACCAAGCTCCAAAGCTCTAAGCCTAGCAGCCTGGGGCAAGATGAAGCATCCATGCCTCAGTTTTAGTTTCTCACACACAGGCATGGAACTGAAGTTCACAGTTATAGGGAAGGAGGTTACAAAGTAACTCAAGCTGTCTTCAAGCCAGGACAAGGGAGCTCTTCACTATGGGTGCTGCTGCCTTTTCCAAGCACTTGTGGAGCTATGTGGCACAGCACTTCCTGTCAACTCTGGATGGAGATCACAAACTCTGCTCTCTGCTTTACAGAGAACAGAGCCCAGGATAGTGTACAGGGAGACAGTGTGCTATCTCAGCATGCTTGCCCTGTCCTCCAAAATGCCCCTTTTTTTTGGAGAAGCTGAAAAGAAACAGGCCTTAAACATACCTGAGTGGTGAGCAGGAACACATTGGTTGGTGCTTTGGGTCCTGACTGGTGAGCTTCATGGACTCCGCAAGGCTTAGACATTTCTATAGATGAGGTTCTCTGTGATGACGTTAAGCAGTTGGGTAAAGGCTCGTGGGGCATAACCCAAATCCCAAGCCAAAGTGAGGGGAGAAGCTTCTCTTGGGTCTGTGTGAACACAGACTTCTGTAAGTCCCATGTAAGTTCAGATGATTTTTGGCAGCCTCAATTTTACAGCCTCAGTGTACTTGCTTGGAAATCTCCACCAGGGACAGAGTTTAGCGGTGACCTGGCAGTGCTGGGTTAATGGTTGGATTTTATGCTCTTAAAAGGTCTTTCCCAACTAAGTCTGTGATGATGTATAGGGAGGAAGACTCACGTACTCAGCATGAGATGGGATCAAGAAATCCTGTTATCCTTTCCCAGCTTCCTTCTGTCCTCGTTATCCATGCCCAAAGGGAAAAAGAAGTGCATCAGCTGCTATGCAACTGAACCCAGTCTCCCTCTGTCCTGTATAAAACCCTCCAAGTTTCCCCAAAGCTCTCCTGATGCAGAGTAGCACTTCAGATAATCTTTAAATGCCAGCCACTACAGAAACGGAGGTTTTTCATCCTTCCCAAGTGACTACCTGAGCATCCTGGATCCTCAGACCAGTGAAGGGAAAGGAAACCACCACAACTTGAATCATCTAGTTTTCTGCTGGATACAATTTCCTTCATAAGAACTGAATTCTTCAGGCCATCTAGTGGGAAAGTACAACAGTAAAGTGTGAGGGGGCCAAACCACCAGCACTTCAGCCCAGCAAAGCCCACAACTTGGGACTGGACCCACGGTGTCTGAGCTCATGCATTAAATCCCAGGGCAGAAAGCTGTGCTTGCCCTAGGACAGGAGGAGGAAGTTTGTCAGCAAAGCAGCAGCTTATCCCATGTCAGACTGCGTTCAGTGAATCTCGGGCTTATAGCCAGACTTCTTAAAAGCCCATGAGAAGAAGTGAAAGGAGAAGATTGAAAACCACAAAGCTGACTGCAGAGCAAACCTTATTCCAACTCTAAGGCAAGTCCCAAACAGGCTCACACTGCTTGCCCCTTGCTCCGAAGGCTTTGGTTTGCGCTACTTTGTTTTTTAAACACGCAGACTTTACTCAAGCAATTAGCAAAACTGATTGGGTATTCTCTCTTGGTCACCACATTATAAAGCTACTTTGTCTACAAATAGAGTCAGAAGAGAAGAAATCTCCAGAGGCACATGGCTTCTCTGACACTGGCATCTCTCACACTCCAGCCCAGAAAACACCCTTTGACCTGGAGAAAGTCTCAAAGGGCCAGCCTTACACCTCACACAAAACTTGAAAGAATGCACATTCACCCCAGACAGAAAATAAGAGATATTTCAAAGTGTTGTCCATTAATTTATCATTTAATATAAATGCTGACAGAAAAGCAGATAAGATCTTATGGACACTTCCATCTATTTACAGATCACATAGTGAATCACCACCTTTCCACTCATCATTTTTTTGTTGTTGAGTCTATAACTCAAGGGACCCTTAGACACTATGTGGAAGCATGGTGAGGATGAGTCAGCTTGAAGAGAGAAAAAAGCAAGATGAAGAGGGAAGAAGGAATAGCCATTTCAACATGTGGTCTTTTCTATATAACCACCATGCACACAGAACAGGGCTTCACTTCCTTGTTCTTCAATACAAAAGTGACACTGCTGGCTCTAGAGTTCCACAACAGAAACAAAGGAGGCAAATGCTGACTTTCAGATCTCTGGATCCTCTCGTCTTTCGCCTCCTTCAAGCCACTCTGTCCCAATTCAGCATACCTAGAAGGGTTTTCTTTCAAGTTTGAAAGTAAATTCCAGGAGTAAAGACACAGGGAAGTGACTAAGTAACCTCTTTCTTCTACTCCTTTTGTCACCTCAGTTTCTCCCAAAGGTAGTGAGAGGTCTAACCTTTCAAGGAAAGGGGTATCAATGCCTTGTATGCCTCTGAATGTCTCCCTCATGCTCAGGCATATATGGACAAGACTTCAGAATTCCCCTGAACTTGCAAAGAATTCACTTTAAGGAATTCTTCTCGTACATTCTATTTCATCTCTACTCCTATTAAAAATGTTTTGATAGTTACAAACAATAAATACTTACAACACCAACCCAGAGTCAGCCCTTCCCATAAAGGTTCAAGATTATTATTTTTGTTTTGATGGGGCAGAGAAGCAGGGAAGGAAGAAAGGAGCAGAAGGAGAAGAAAAGCAAGAGAAGAATCAATTCAAACAGAAAGACAGAATTCATGGCATTGTGTTTCGCTTTGATTTATGAGAGCAGTAGACAGGGAAATTTCACTTATCCAGGATCCAAAATAAGTTCAAGAAATAGCTCATAACCTGACTCAACAAACCTCATGGTCTCCTTTATTACCTAGACTATCTCTTTTTATTTTATTGTTTGTTAAATATACCTCTGCAGGGCACAATCACATACAATCAATACGATTGGAAAATTACATGAGCTCTATCCCAAGCATATATGCACCAATGTTAAAAAGTTATTTAAAAAACAAACAAACCAACCAACCAAAATAAAATAAACTCCACCCAAAAAGGTGATAATGACTGCAGAATGTCTCGGGGAGACTTGTACAGAACTAATAAGATCAAAGAAAACTAGGCTTACAAAAACAGGAGAAGAATCAAATAAAATAGTCACCTACAGAGAAATCCCACAACTGGAAGTAGATGATTTCAAAGAGGGGGTGGGAGCTGCCACATGGCAGATCCCACAATGGTTCCTCCTCCCATTCATGCTTTGCCTCAGCTCTTCCTCCCCTTAACAACAAATACAGTGGGGAAAGAGCTTGGTAAGATGCTACCAGTTATAGGAAATAGTGGAAAAAGAAAATCCAGCACAGTTGCAAAGCTGACTTCAAGGAAAGCTCCTCTTAACATAGAGGCTGCTTACACAGCAAGCAGAGGCCAAAGGGGTAATGGGAACTCCTTAAAATTAGGAAAAACTGGAATTAATTTGATCTGTGCATGTTCAAACGGCTTCATTTGAGAGGCTGGGGATTAGAGGTACCAATTGTGACCTGTGCAGCAGCTGTGATGTGGATGGGGTCTCTTCTCTTCCCTCTAGGTTTGCTGTACACATTTCTAACATGCTACCAGGTTTCTGTTTTTAAAAGCTAGAACTAAAGAGATCAGTGCACACGTCCAGTTGTGGGATCCATCCAATACACAATCTGGTTTGGATGCCAAAGACTTGTGAGTACTGTCTGCCACAGAACTATTCATAAAACTTTTTACCATTACAAAGTAGTAAATAATTTTTTTATACATCTTAAACATCAAATATGCCACAAGATTTTTTTTCTTTTGCTCAGAGATATGTTTTCCCCATACACATTCATCATTTCAAGCACTTTTTGTTTTCAGAGACACTGCACCACCCCTTGCTTCCATCTTTCCCAAAACTTTATTTTTCAAATTGAAGTTGATAGTCATGTTTCCCTGAAACTTTCAGGCTTTTGAATGGGTTGTTTGCTGGAATATGAAATCATCCAGCTTGCATATCAAACGACATGTGCCTTGCTGGATGAAGCTCGGCACCTCAACTTCCCCACATGCTGAATACTTGCCAATTTGCACTAAGATCAGACAAACTCACTGGGAAAGATCAGTTAATTATGAAGGTTACTAACCTTAGGCATCCAATTCATTATTATGGTAACTTATTTCAAGCTTTGAATGACTAGGATGTTCCCAAAGCAGACAAATCCACATTCCCACGTGCTGTTTTTATGGGCACAATTTCAGCCAGAGCTGCACCCTCTTTGCTTATCGTAGTGTTCAGTTTCCATGGCATGGCATTATACTTGCCACTGAGAAATAAAATGATAAATCAAATCAATATTAAGCTTGTTCTCCTTTCCCTGCTAATCAAGGCTCTACCTGCATCTCAAGAAGTGCCTCGAAGACTGACAACACTAAGCAGTTACATTCTTCTTCCTGCACAAGAATGAAGACCACATGTTAACTATGTAGGGACACTGTGCTGACATAACATTGCCCTAAATCCCTTACTGATATTGTATAGTCTGAACTAACTTGCTCTAGTCTCCCCCTGACATTTAAACAGAATAATGTAGTTGATAACAGTTGAGTATAGAAATGAGAATCCCCAGTGAAGTCTGACATTTCAGATTTTGTTTGATCTGAGGACAAATCAGTTTGCACTATATAATCTGTATAAGCTGCTATATCCCAAGGAACAACCACCCAAGCCTTAGCACCAAGACTGGATCTAAAGGGTGGCCCAGAAGAGCTGTTTCACTTTCCTCATGGATTCACAGCTAACATTTATTCAAGCAAAGCAGATGTTTTTCCAGTTCATGTCTAAATTACCATTTAAACATCTCAAGAGCTTTTGCTTCCTTGTTTTCATCCAGGGGAATTGATTTACTTTGATAGAAAAGAAATGAAGCTGCTGACACTGACTCTTTTTCAGCCGTTTTTAAATCACTGTTACCACTATTAAGAGACAGAAACAGGAAAGTGAATACGAAGGTAGTATCATGCTTCAGTTTTGCTCTGTGTTTCTTCTGTCTTTTCCTTCTGTGTTCTATTATTTTAGAGCTCAAAAAAAAGTCTTCATACATACACAGACAAGCACAGAACTTGCACAATGCTTGTATGATTTTTCTCTCTTATGTTTTAGAACACAGAAGATGTGACACTCCTGCTCTTGAGCCTCCTGATTATTAGCACTGAATTTCTTGGACCCCAAAAGTAGGTCAGAAATAGCTACTTAGGTACTTTATATTGGGGTTCCTCAGATAACTATCCAGTAAGTCTGCTCCATTTTAGTCTAGATTTATAAATGGAAGTGGCAAGGAAAACGAGGGTTTATGCTACTCTTGACATCCAGATTTCTCTCTGTACCTAAAAACTTTATTAACAGTCTACAGGAGTTTAAGTCAGATCACGGAAGGGAATTGCAAGCAGCTTGCTTGTATTATCAATGAAAAGCCTCACTCCTAGTCCTTTCTAATAATTTGCCCCCCTTTGCTCAATTTGTGCTGTCAAGAGATGATACCACCATACAAATTTGCTTCTTTCACATCTAATTTAATTTAATGCTACAGTTTGACAAGTCTTTTCAGTTCCAGTGGGCTCAAAAGTCAGTCACATTTGCAACACAGATTTCTCACGTACTGTAAATGAAGAAATTTTAAATCAGTATTCAATTTAAACACTTAAAGAACAATGCTTCTTTGATTACATAAAATTTCTCTGTTCCTCTCCCTCTCTAAATGAGCCACTCTGTCAGCTGAAAGTGTGCATGAGAGACTGGAAGGAAAAAAAAAAGTCAGAATACCCCAGACTCATCTTGGTACACTGCAAATTGTATGACTAAATGGAATGATTTTCCACAATTCAATGCATGGGTAAGGCTTGACAATCAGGATAACACAGTCAACTCTCAAAACCCTACAAAGATTTGACAATCAAAATGGCCATACCAGGAAAGAAAAAAAATTTTAAAAAAGTAAAGCACAAGTCTTTGGCTCTCCTTTAAAGAAAAACAGCAGTTCACCATGTTTATACAGCTCCCCCATTTGCCTACCAGTAGGGGCAATATCACATTTGTGCATCACTGAGTAATAACACCATTAGAAAAGGCAACTTCACAGAAGTTATTGGCTAAGCGAATTCATTTGAATGCTCTGTTTTGAGGCAGCAAGCTGTCACTGTTATACAATCAGGGAGGGTGAATGGGCAAGCCATAGAAGGGAAGGACAAAAGGCAGAATAAGTCTCAGAAGGAACTAGACAAAGAAGGACTTGAGAATGGGACAACAGTGTTGCAAGTCTGAAAGGTACTCTCATCTAAAGAAAAGAAGTCCTACTCTGAAACGGGACAGGATATGACAGTATACAAGAGGGGCAGAAGAAAAAGTAGTAGCTTCTCCTATTAAGAGAATTAAGTGACAGGAAAGGAAGAAGAGACATAAAGAGGAGGAAAACAACACTATGGAATAAACAAACATCATTTCTACACAAACGGAATCACTGAGATACTAAATCTTAATTTAAAACTTGAAGCTTCTAGGGGGTTTGTCTGCACTGGGGCTGAAACCCAGGCATCAATGAGGGGTCAAAGTTGTCCAGCTCAAGGAGAAAATCTAACCTACCTACCTACCAACCAAATGATGCAGTAGTGCCCTAACACTGTTGTAATATTGTTTCTTCTTGCCCAAGCAGATCGAACTAAACCGCTTTCTAGCTGATGCCCGTGTCACTGAGGTGCAATGGCCTATGGAGAAGAAAGTAGCAGGATAGAGAGCTACTGCAGAGATTTCCATTACATGTAGAGCTACCTGCCTTCCCCAGTTCTACTAGCATGCTTTTCCACAAAAAGGGAAAAATTCACATGTAGCTTCCAGGAAGTAATTTAAAGCATGCACTAAGTTCTGCTATTTCACTTGTTTCAGCAACTAAACCCCTGCAAAAACACCATGGAAAGGATAAGAGGAGGAGGGGCAAAAAACCAAATCCCCAAATCAATACTGTTGGTAGATATTAAACAAACTATTTAACAAGCTGAACTATAATACTGGGCAAACAGGGCATTCACCTGGACACACTGATCACAGCAAGGACACTACGCACAAAGTACAGCACGGAGAGGTGGACAAAGGAGAGGAAAAAAAACCCCCCAACAAAAAAAACCCACACCACACCAAAACCTAAAAAACCCACCATGAGCAAGGTCTTCCTTCTAATCCATGGGGTTTGAAAGCATTTACCATCTGTAGGCCAGCAATCTGAATAGTTCTTACTGCAGAATTTCTCCCGGGAACAGAAGTGGAGGGAAAAAAATAGTTAGTCCCTACCCTGGTAAGGAAACTAGCTGGCACAACTAATAAGAGGCAAAAAGGCTTTTTGCCCCCCCTCCAGTTTCTTCCTAGTGTTGAAAATGAATCTGTGGATTCAAACATGTCATAACCGTCTTTGAGAATTCATGTGACAAAGGATTTCTGCAGTCAAAAACCAGGTACTTTCTGGGCTTGTCCTCCTAGATTAGAATTATTGCACTAATTGCCTCAACTAAAATTAGCTCCTTGTGTTAATAATGACACAACGGGAAGAAGTCAACTCCTCCAAAGCAACAAGAAGGCTGACCTGAGGGTGGTGCTCTGCACTAAGGATGGGAGAAGAGGGCAGAGTGCCCGTATCAGCTGACTTGTGAGCAGGCTGCCAGGGGAACACATTAATCATCCTCATGCCCAGGAGCAGAGGAAGAAGAAACAGACCTGCCGAACTCAAAACTGCATCAGCCTCGTACTGCCTGGCTCAAAGGGGAGCGACTGTGATGCTAGGCCTCAAGTAGGAGCTACGGATGGATGGGGGCAAGGCAGAGATGAAGCCGTTCTAGCATGAAGGTGACTCTTGGCCAGGAGTTAAGATGGGTTAGGGGGAAGGGAAGAAAAAAAAAAAAAAAAAAAAGAAAAGAAAAGAAAAGAGGAAAAAAAAGAGCAAGCAAGCTTCAGAACTACTGTTGGCAATTAAGAGGCCAAAGTTCAGCTAAGAACAAAATAAACCCATGTGAAGACATATGGAGAGCGTGGGCGTCGAAAAATGCCTTTATTTTCATTTAGTGCTTCTACCTCCCAGACATTTGATCACAACAGCTGCGCTCATGCGAAAAAATTCTTAAAACATACCCAATATATATACAGATATAACTAT
The DNA here is from genome assembly GCF_014839835.1 of Dryobates pubescens. Taxonomy (NCBI): domain Eukaryota; kingdom Metazoa; phylum Chordata; class Aves; order Piciformes; family Picidae; genus Dryobates; species Dryobates pubescens. The sequence goes on along the minus strand of NC_071622.1, from coordinate 13,077,868 downwards.
GTATATATGTATATATATATATATTTATATATAAATTTTTATTTAAATAAAAAAGAAAGCTCGAATCCCAAGCCAATATGTGTATCAAATCCTTGACCAGCCAGGTCTGTAGGGCATAATCAAATTCAATGTGAAATAGTATACAAACGCGGTGCCTTGACTGGGCAAATTAAATAATTGCTACTCAAAAGAGTCTTCTGTTTGGACTCTCCTACTGGTAGGCAATAGTGGGACTGTATCCCCTCCCACCCCCCCCTTTTGTTGTATTTAACAGTATGATGAATGCGAAGCTTAGCTCAAGGTTGCTATGACCTCAGCAGGAGTTAAGGAAAAAAAAATAATTATCAAAACCAACAACAAAAGAACCACAAAACTAAAAACCAAGACGACGTATTAACTCTTGCTTTACCCAACCAAAGCAATGCAGTATTTTATTACATAACCAGTGCTTTCCCATTTAGTAGTCTAACCCAGAAAGGATAAACAAGAACAGGCCAAGAAGGTGCAGAGGAAGCAGTACTTGAAAAATCATTCTCCACAAAGTTGTTCTTCTGCAGGGTCTCACCCCGGTGCGTGTCAGAGTCAAAAAATGTGCAGCAAGAGGAAAGTCATGTACATTTCTTGAACTTTTAAAGAGAACATCTAGAAAGGCTGATGGTTTCTCCAACTCATGCTTACGAAGCATCTACTTGAAGCAGCAGCACACTACATCTATCACTAGATCTGCTTTTCAACACTTCTGATCACTTTTGACAGGGTCTGTGCTGCACCGTAAGTGGTTATTTTGGTCCATCTTTTCCCCTGCAGCAGGGGAATCTAGGAAGGGTTTGCTGCAACAGTGGTAGGCAAGTTGCATCCAGATTCTCAGGTGTCAAATTCTAAACACATGCTGACACATGCCAGCTTTCTATAAGAAATGAAAACTCCTCTCTGTGTTTTAAAGACTGCCATCACCAATGTGCACAAACCAAAGAAGATGTTCTTCCTCAGTAAAAGGCCCTCTCAGCAGTGCTACAATTAAACAATTGATGTACCACTGAATGTAAGAGAAGAAAAACAAAAATCAGGTTAGAGAGAAAACTATCTTTTTAATAAAGTAGCAATAAAGAACAAACAAAAGGTAAGAGTTGCTGCAAAGGAGGCATATATGAAAGACCTGTTTCAAAAGGCCATTAAGTCCCTCTGCATCAACTGAATTGTATGGACTTTGGGAAAGCTTGTTTAAAGGCATAATGAAAAAGGGGAAAAATACCCCAGCAAGCACTGGATGAACCAAAATTGTTCACCAGCACATTAGTAGTTAACACCCTTCCAGCAACTGCCCAACCTTGTGTTCTCTCTGCTTCCTACCTCTGCTTCAGTGATGGCCTTCACCAGTTGAGCCTCTACCGCAAGCCCAATATAACCAGCTTCAGAACAGCCATGCTGTAGTAGACTGGTTTGCACTCTGCTGACCTCTTCAGTTCCAACAGAAAACAAAAGGCCAGCACCCTTCCAATCAAATAACATATGATGGACACTGATTTTGTTATCTTCTTTAACTGCACATGCTGTGCTGGGCAATACAGTGAGGACAGCACCTGCTGCATTGCAAAGATTCTGTCACTTCTTTAAACTTAAATTACTTCAGCAAAAGAGTCTTGCACGAGCTAGGGTTCATTTCCTAGCTACACCAGGAGGAACTGTTTTAAGGATGAAGTTTGCTGCACATCTTTTGACACTGCAATTCACAGCTACTCTCCAAACCCCACTCCCTGCTTACCCTTAAACCATACAAGGAAGTTGGCCAGGCTATTTTAGTCGTTGAGAAGTTAAGGTGATGAGGAATTATGCACTGGGTATGTAATAATACCAAAATAAAAGGAAAAAAAAAACAACCTACCTCATTAAGATCATACAATTAATCAAACAGAGTATATATATAATATCTTTTTTTTTTTAAGCCCTGGGATCCAAGGCGTCCAAAGTTATTAAAATAAAGTTCATTCACAGAACAAAAACAAATTTAATTTGAATTGCTTGCAGATACTGCTAATTCTCATTTTTTTTTTTAATTAAAAAATGCGTTAATGTGAACTATGTGCAGGACTTGTTTCTAGTAGTTGTGTTTGTGCACATTGCCTCTGGACCTGCTGCTCTGCTACTGCTGTTGCTCCTGGGTTTCTCCAATCACCCCTGGAAAAAAACATGATGGAAGCTACCACCGCCCCAGCTGAAGAATCTCTGGGGTATGCTGGCCTCACTTCATGGAGCAGACGTGGGTGTAACTCCCGCTCTCTGGGAGTCATGGTTGTCTCCTCCTCCCTCCGGGTCCTCTGACAGGCTGAGAGATGCTGTCTTGTTTGACAGGAGGCCAATGTTCTCTTGTGTCAGGGCTGATCCATTTGGAACATCACTGCTGAAAGAAAGTTGAGAAGACAGAGAAGGAGGTGAAGGGAAGTAATTACAGAGATTTTAAGTAAAAGGACTTAAGGTTATTTGTTTCTGCAGCATCTCAAGGAACAGCTGTGAACATGTAAAGGCTTGCCTTGTATTACAAAGAGGTTGGTATACTGCAGATGCTGATCAGCAAAAGAAGTACTAAGACAAGGCTAATTGAAAATAAACCAGGCTACAGACTTTTGAGGTTCTAGATCAGTCATGTTTTGCAAAGCATTTGGGTATATGGCCACAAGAGGAACAGTATCCATCTGCGCAATACATACATTCCAGAACAGTTAACTTATTTTTTACTTAAAAAAGAAATAGTTGTTCCAATTTTCTTAATTCCAGAGTTCCATATGGAAAAACGAAGTTTCTGCTCTGGAGGCCTCAATCTAATGGCGCAGCAGAGAACTCAAGAACTGATTGTCAGAAGAAAGCACAGACTTCATAAACAGTCGAGGAGGAGACACTTTCTGAATAAATATCCAAACTCCAAACTGCTCCAAGCTTGGTGAAACCTGTGAGCTTTTCTATTCAAAGTTTCAGTCTGAATGCACACAGATGCTTGTTGTGTACATTTCCAGCCAACATCTGATTTCCTCAAATGTGAAATTAATCAGTCTCAGCATCTACACAAAGATTACTGCCTACAAAAAAAGGTGAACTTAATTTCAAAGTTACCTTTCTACACAACATCCACATCACAAACCTTAACAGGACAGAGTAACTTTCCTCTTACATTTGGAGTATTTCTTCTTTTTGACATTAAAAAAAGCAGACAAGAGATTTCTTTTATGGTGGTTATCTCCTGTTCCTCCCTAGTAATCATCTGATATTGACAAGATGGACTTTTGGTCTTAAAACCACTGCAGTTCTTCTGTTGTGTTAATTGACAGTCTCACTCCACTCACTCACTCAGCTGAACTGCTTGCACTGTGAAAACTCTATTTGTCTAATATTTTCCTAGTAGATCCTTCCACATCAGAGTCAATGTCAGGCAAGGGCTACTATTTATACATTCAAGAGCGACCCTGATTAATTCCCTCTCCTGTTACCCAAAGAAAGGCTGAAGACCCCTATTACCTGAACGTCAATGCGAGGTCCTCAGCCGGAACCTTGCTTTGTGGTTCTAACTGTCCATTTTCTGTCTGTTTAGTGGTGCCCAGTTTGTTTTTTATATCCAGTGAAGATTGGCTCTCCTTTAAAAAACAGGACAGGATAAAATTCTTTAACACTGTGTTATAAGAATTGAGACCTCTACCTTTAGGACTGATGCTGAAAGCCTATAAATTGGAGTCACACTGTAACCCACAGAAGCCATGAGACAAGAAAACAGACTCAGTAAGAGATGCTCATCCTCTTGGGACATGGTATTTCCCAAAAGGAAGGGATGATACCCGTAACAACAAGCAAAGACCACAGACTGTAACAGCACACAGACTTCTGAATGCTAGCCTCTACCTGCAGATGATATTTACGTTAAGGCACTTTATATAACTCATGGCACAGTGACCTTGGAGACCAGTCAGTTTTCAACAAATTTATTGCCACACTTATTTTCAAGTGGCTAGAATTCAAATTCTTCTCAAGGAAGAATCTACAAGTTCTCAGGAGGTTCTGAAGAATGAAGAGGTGAAGAGGGAGATGGATGACTCCAGATGCAGTCATCCAACAGAGAGCCTTTGTTGCCAGTGTGAAAGGGCTGCAGCCAGTTAGACAGCTCTCGACCTCTCTGCCTCCCACCCCCAAGGCACTCACCATGCTCAGCTCACGGGTTCTCTTCCCAATTTCCCTTTCCACCTGGTGTAGCTCCAAGCTCAGCTGTTCACTTGAGATCATCGCAGGCCACTTGGGAGGTGGGGGTGGGGGCTGTGGTTGGCCTGCCAGGGTAGTCGCCTCTCTCTGCAACAGCAGCCTGTTACTAACAGCCTAAATGCATAAAGCCAAGCACATACACAACTGAGCAGACAGCACACCAAGCACAGAAAGAGCTCTAGGCCATAACTCTGAAGTATTGCTGATTTGCAAAACCAAGGCCTTCTCTCTTCCTGCTTTGCAAGGTGCAAATTAAAATCACTTCCAGTGCAAGTTTATCAACATTTTCTACATGCAGACAAGCCTTTTCACTTTTAAAACAAGCAGTGTTAAATACCTTTTACAATAATAAGTGTGCATGGTTTCTCCTCATATACAGCTCCCTTCTCAAAACTAAGATAAAGCACAGGAACAAAGGCACTACTCTTTTGGTGAGCTATTTGTTGTATAAAAGGTATGGCAGCAGATTCTCTTATCTGCTTATTTCACAGCAGTAGAATGTATCAAATTCTACATCAGAGCCAGAATTACTATTGTCATACCCACATGTCTCAAGATATGTCAGTAAGTAGTTCTTCACTGACCTAGATTAGGAAGAAGAGGAACAGAGAGGGACAAGCAACTATGGTCATTCACAAGCTGCAAGCCACTAGCAGCCATGTTAAGAGCAGTAGCCATAGCAGCCACTCCAAAAATCTGCTAATACTTGGGAATCAGTTCCATAACACGTACTCTGCATTTAAACACATTATGGACAGCTCCACATAGCCAAACATCTGGTTGAGCTTCAAGTGGAAACACTCATTTGAGGAGAAAGCAAAATAATCTAGCTCTTCATGCTCTGAGTGAATTAAGCAATTGTTACAACCTCATAACAGGTAAATAAATGAGTAAGGTCTCCAGGATTTCAAACACCTACTTGTAGACTTGAACATAAGAGGTAAATTGTAAGCTGTCATCATGCAAAAATAACTCATTAGTTCTGAAAACTTATGGCAAAAATCAAGGCTCAAAACTCGGCTATATAGGATTTAACAATCCCAGTAACACTGAGCAAGAAAAGCAGGCTACCAAGGTTTTGCAACTTTCCAATACTCTTCTATTATGGCAAAGGCAGACATGCAAGATTTAAAACATTTCTCCTCTTGCTCCCAAACAAGAGCACAAGAACACAAGTTGTTTCAAATAACTAAGAAACACATCCTGCTTATAACTGATGCTGTGACTTAAGCACTGTGAGCTCTCAACTAATCTGCAATAACCTTCCTCTGTATGTGTTCTTAGGCAACCAAAGTCCACTACTTACAGCAATTCGTTCTGGGAAAACATTAATGAAGAGTTGCTGAACTACCTAGAATAGTTTTCCTGGTAAATATTTACTGATTTTTCCAAGAAGGAAAGAAGTAGCTAAGGTTTTGCTAACTCAAGTCTCTCATTACATCTTGACATTTCTCCTTCTGTGTCTCACAAAAGACTTCAGCTCATTAATTCTTTTAAGAAGGCAGGCTCTCATATTTCCACGTTACAAGTGACTACATTTCTGCTAAACGAGGAGACATCAATATTAAACTAATTTTTCAAGCTAAATATCTCCAGCACCTATCTTCTCAGCTCTTGTGGCTTGTGCTGTTTAGGAAGAAACAGGTACAACACAAAGCCAAACATGGAACTGATGAAGGTCATAGCTTTCTGTACAAAAAAAATCAGACACTGTTAATGGCAGTAAAGCCAAGAGGAACACGTATCTACACCACAAGCTTACCCCTGAGTAGGTGGATGAATGGAGAGAGGGAGTGAGCGAGAGAGAATGAGCAGAGTGCAGATTAAAGTGTCATGTTGCTTTGCACATAAAGTGCAAGGAAGTTTCTGCTGCTAAGCAGAGGTTTACACTGGTAGCACAGTCTCAATGCCTGGCATCACAGAATTAAGTGTTGTTACTGAATATCATTACAGCCAGGGAAAGGTCAACACACAAATAGCAGCTTTACCAGCTTCTTCTCTCTCCATACCACCTCTCGCCACTCCTCCAAATGCTGGTACCAACCTCTAGCCCTCGCATTTGTGTCTGCTGGCTGATCTGATGGTCCACTTGCTGCAGCTCCATGCGCAGCTGCTGCTCTCGTTCAGCTGAGGGCAACTGTTTCCCATGACCAGCCACATCCGACATGGACAGTCTCTCCCTTTGGGATCAGAAGAGCAAAAATAAGATGTCCAAAATAAATTTAGTCAGCTGTTTAGAAAACCAAAAAAAGTGAAAGTTTAGAAAAAGGCAAAGACAACAAGTCAATCCTACCTGTCATTGAAACGTCCCTGAGAAGGTATATTTTGATGAGAGTATGGAGAGCCTCCCCAGCCACCGTGAGTTCCATAAGGACTGTAGTCTGCCAGCAAACAAAGAAAATCATGTCACGTGATCACAGAAGGATCCTTTAAGTAGTTCACCCAAGACACAGAACTGGACAGACAGTAAAGAGCAACCAGAAAGGTCATCCCTCCAGGAGTGAGGAAGGCTAATGTTTCTCCTGCTGAACTGAGCACAAAAATACTCTGTGTTACTGGTGTCATGCGTGTAATGCATGACTCTTCCTACACATCCAACAAGACTTATGACAACCTCCCAGGGATTAAGAAGGACTTCAGACAGGGAGATGGGGATACAAACCCAAGCTTACAGCTACTGTAAGAGCAATTACTTTTACTACTTAAGTTCCTAAAAGACTCAAGAGTTGATAGGTAGAAATACCTAGCTCATACCAGCTTGAAGATTTAGCTGTCAAGAAAGCCAGAGTTGTAGATTTTATCACAGGTAGAATGTTACTGCTTGAATTAAATGAGTTTGTTTCTACTAGGTAACTCCTGAAAAAATCTAGAAGGAAGTTTGGGGGAATATAACTGTTTTCTTAAGATTATTCAGTACACCTTAAGAAAGAGATTGTCTTTTGAAGATATACAGCCTCACGATACATATGGTCAGGAAACAACAACTGTTAAGCAAGGCAAATAAAGTAGGAAAACAATCACACAATGGCAGGTGGTGGAAGAGACCTCTGGAGATCACCGAGTCCAATCCCTCTGCCAAGGAAGGTCACACAGGAACATGTCCAGGTGGGTTTTGAATATCTCCAGAGATGGAGACTATCACCTCTCTGGGCAATTTGTTCCAATGCTCCATTACCCTTAAAATAAACAAGTTTCTCCTCATGGTTAGATGGAACTTCTTACATTCAACTTTGTGCCCATTACACCTTGTCTTGTTGCTGGGCACCACTGAATCTGCATAAAGCTTAAAGCAGCAGCTACTGATAAAGTTCAGTGAAGTGCTTCATTACATATCTGAGAAAGCAGGACGTTTTTGCATTCTATTACATTTTTTTCATATCTATATATGTCTTCAGCTATCTATTTCTGAGGCAAGAAACAAGCTTACAGGGTCTGTCTTTAACATGTACTTTGTTGCAGTGCTGAAGAAAATAGCAACAGCCAGCAAAACACAAGAACACACAGGGTACCTGAAATGATTGATTTGGTGGTAGCTCCCTGAACCGCCATGGCCTGCAAGGGACCAGAATTCTGGTACATCGCTTTGGAAGTACGAGAAATAGCCCCAAATCTCGACACAGTTGGTCGGTCTCCGAACGGAATGAGGTCGTCGTCACCAGCCTCCGCTGCTCTTCGCTGCATGTCCAACCGCTGGTCACGCATGGCTTTACCTTCCACGTTCTAGACAAGATATGGAAAACCAGTCAAAAATTGACTCAGAAATAAACAAAACCACATTCCTTTCACAACAAGCTGATACCAGGACTTTACATCTCTCTTGTATCCTCTATTCTATTCATTCTTCTACAAGACCTCCTATTCTTCAGTTTATAATTCCACTGTTAGTACTGCTGTCTCTTTAATAAGATCACAGAATGGTAGGGGTTGGAAAGGACCTCTGGAGTCCAACCTCCCAGCCAAAGCAGGATCACCTAGGGCAGGCCACACAGGAATACATCCAGATGGGCCTTGAAAGTCTCCAGAGAAACAGACTCCACCACCCCTCTCAGCAGCCTTGTCCACCAAGACTCCAAGGCCCTTCTCCACGGAGCTGCTCTGTGAAGCAGCTGTGAAGGATTAATTGTGAACAAATCCAAGAGGAGGGAGCAGCAGCAGAAGAAAATGGGACAGAAGGGAAAAACTAACTCCAGACAGAAGGGAAAAACTAACTCCAGAAGAAAGTCAAAGAGATCTGTGGGCACCTCTGAGGGATACATACTCCATTCAAACAGAAATTTCTCTGCATCATCTAACAGTCTGCAGAGGACTCAAAATGAGAATTACCCAGTGTAGCACTTATTTGGACATCCTCTCAGGCATATTTCTCACAAAGTCACCAACCTGCTTGAAGCACCCTGGTTTCTAACTTGAGACTGAAACACTTTCATGGGTCAAAAAGTGTTCTCTCTACTCAAAAAAGTGTTCTCTCTACTCAAAAGAATTTTGCCAAGCAGTCACAAAGGGAAAAAGGCACACAGAAAACAAGCTCGATGTAGCGGGATAAGTCAATTTGACTTAATTTACTTAGAAGAAGAAACAAGAGATTATCAGGAAGATTTTTAACAAAGCTTTTCCTGAGATAAACTTAGGCCAGTTATGTAAGAAGTGAGGCTACTATGCAAAGACAACTAGCTGAAGGCTAAAAATTGTGTTTTAATTTGGGGGTCAATAAAAACAACTCTGCAAGCTTTCAGTGAGGATATGGATTGATGGAGACAGAGAAGACAACACAGTAAAGGCAGGAAGAAAGGGGTGAGAATGGCAGTCACAACTGAGCCAGAAGCTAAACTCAAGGAATATTGATATGCTCAAAGCAGAAGAGGCATTAGACAGCATCTACTTTGGAATTCTGAAAAAGAGGACATTTTAATCTCTGATTTGTAGGATACTGGTAATAAACAGAAATACATGGAAATTGAGTATGTGTAAGTAAAGCTGCAATGCCATCTCCATAAAACCCAAAGTTATGTCCTCTCAGAAGATAATATTCTTATTCTTGAAAAAAGGAATCTCTTATGAATAAAAACAAAAGAAGAATTCCCTTGCTATCTGCAGTGAAAGTCTCCTGAGACTTTTTTTCTGTGAGAAGACAAAAAGAAGAGAAGCACATATCCTATTTGCTTATCTGAAAACTAGCTCTGGGGCAGAAGAACGCTTTATCTAGTGATGAGAAAGGAGGCTGTTTCTGCAGAACCTTACTAAATCCCTTAAATGACTTCCAGTTTGTCTGCATGATTTTCCAACAGCAAGGATGAAAGACAAGAGACAAGACAAGAGATGTTTGTTGGTTCCTGAACACTGCCACTAGGACAGCAATAAGCTGATTTTCAGTAATCTCAGTACCTCCCCAGGTCAAACATGACAGTGTTAAGCCTGAGGCAAATGCATTGTGTAAGGACAGAGAGTAAAAGGGGGGAAAGCCACCTTTTAGGTCCTACTTCACACAGTGCCTTCAAGGATTGTCCTGGCTACAGGACAACAATTCAGTGGGAAGAAACCAGACACGTTCAATTCCAGTGAAGCAGAGGGGATGCAGGGAAGCCTGCTTGTGGGCAGAGATAAAGCTGGTCAGAAAAATCCTGTGATTTGGTTAAGTGGTTGCAACAGGCAGACACCTGTCCACAGAAGAATAAATTCTGGATAGAATTTTCTTCCCCCCTTACTGGCCAAAGGTCACCACGGCAGTGACAAAAGGTGGCAGAACACTTTTGCAGATGAGAGGTGACTGACTGTAATGTACTTCTGAGCTTAGATACAAGCAACGCTACCATCCTGGAAGGCAAGTGGCAGAGTCCCTCCAACCCACAAAAGCACAAACTGTTCCTCTGTGTTCCACTCATCCCTACATACCGCCATCTCCACACTCCTTGCTGCCACAACATCTTTGGGTTTTGCATCTTTGGTTCCAATGTAGGAGCCGATGGTGTCACAGGACCAGGGAGAGTACTGGCTGTAGTCATTTCCCTTGTATTTCCCAGCTACCTTCAGGTCTTCATCCAAATACTGTACAAAAACAAAAATCTGGTTCTGTAATTGAACAGAAGCAGCAGCTTCACAGCCACCACTGCTTAGTTCAACAGCAATGAAATGTGAAAAACACCACCAGGATTATTTTTTTATCAGATACATCACCATTTGGAATTGAGGCAAGGTATACATGAATTGGGTGAAATTCTAATCACCTGGCTACACTCCCAGGGCTTGCTGCTCACTTGGCCAGTATTAAAGTTATATTTTGACCTTGGTTAAGAAAAAAAATGAAAAAATAAACCTCTATCAAGCTGTTACTTAATTTTAAACGTGTCAGGAGCAAGTGAAGCGAAGTCCAGAAACTGTGAAGATTGACTACTTCAATTAAAGATGGCTCAAAACTTTTGGCTGCACCAAAGCAGATAGCTTAGGATCAGTGATCTCCAGAGACTGCACTCCAAGAACTTCTCACCAGAGGCACAAAAACCTATCTCCACAACACTTGCTGGCAGTGTACTGCAATAGTTTTCTTGTTGTCTTCACCTATCAGCACACACAAACTCCAGAGTATTTTACGTGCATGCTAGTAAGTCATGTACTGGTCAAAATATGCTTACCTCCTCTGAATGAAAAGGGTGAGGCAAGGTTGGCGAAGGTGCAAAAGGAGGTGGAGAGATCACCTTCCTTTCTTCTAGCTGGGCCATGATCTCTTTCCTTCGTCGGTGAAGTTCATCCAGGCTGGGATGAGGCTAAAATGAAGAAAGAAACAGGTTACAAAGTTTCTGAGACACTAAGGCATAAAACTAGGGATTTCAAAAATGTTCTTTGCCCAAAGAAAATATGACTAAACATAGGACATATGCATGCTTAACATAGCAGATATACATCCCTATGCCAGCCAGGCACCAGGAAGGCAGGCTACCTACCACTTACAAGATAACTAACCTAGTGTTTCTAACTTCAAGACTTTTAACCCACAGGTAGCAGGTAGTCCCCACTGCAGTCATATGAAGAAAGTGGTACAACTCTGCAGCTCATAACCTAGTCAGTTAGTTTGCATTTCCTAGTCATTGTGATAGCATTAAACAAAGGTACCAAATTCAAAACTTACAAATCTGTAAGCTATGTTAGAAAAGCTTTTTGGACTCAGCAACTTGATTCAGAGTCTTCTATTAGGAAGACCTTGCAGTTCACAACCTTGAAGTAGAGCAAATTTGGAGGAGCAGAGTTTTTAGTACCTTTATCAAGGGACGTTATATTTGCACATTGATTTATGTAGGCACAGAAGTACTCAGATGGGCAGTGCTAGAGTTCACACACTGCATTTGTCTCCACCAAGAAGAGAGTGGCCCTCTCCAGCCTAATCTTTTTTGGAGAAGTCAGGGCCATTTGAGACCTCCACTACTACTTCTATAAATCTATGATTCTATGAATTGTTTAGGCTGGAAAAGACCTTTAAGATCACTAATTTAACACTACTACGTCCACTGCTAAGCCACAGTATTCAGCAACACATCTACACATGTAAATGCCTCCAGGGATGGTGACTTTAAGCATTAAGTAGCAATTCACTCTTATAACTACAGAACTGACCAGTAACTAAACTGCCTTGCAGTTTTTGATCAGCTTCACTAAACGTAACTCTTCTAAAGTTCAAACCTCTAATTCCTCATAACCCCCTCCATCTTACTGCAAAAATACTCAACTTCAAGGAGCTGACATTTCCTCTCTCAAACAACTACAAAACCACAACACAAACAATACCCTGTGGCATGAAGGTCTGATCTGACTGAGGTGTGGAGCGACTGGGCAATAACTCTCTGCTTGCTGGTATCTGTCTCTGGCTTCAGGTACGTAGGGAGGTACAGCTGCTTGTGGAATTTCAATGGGTACAGGGCTTCCTCGCACAATCTCCTCTCGCTGGTAGGGCTGGATGGGGGGATACACACGGCGGCTGTCGTAGTGCGGTGGGTAGATGGGCTGTCCCATAGGAGGGTACTGCTGGGGCTGTGTGTACTGTGGGCTCACCACACGGTCCTGAAGGTAGGGTGGGTAATGGTCTAGGTATGGTGGACCAGGATCAGGAGCTGATGGAGGAGGTCGGACGAAGCGAGATATTGACTGTGTAGGGTAGTAAACTCCTGGAAAAACGTGAGAAGGAAAAATACAAACAAGATACAGAAAGTGATTAATAGAACTGTTTCAGACACTTCGGTCTACAAATATCATGAAGAGAATGGTGCAGAATTAGTATTTCACAGAATGGCAGAGGTTGGAAGGGACCTCTGGAGGTCATCTAATCCAATACCCCTGCTCATGCAGGGTCACCCCAGAGCAGGTTGTCCAGGATCATGTCCAGGCAGGTTTTGAAGGTCTCAAGAGCAAGAGATTCCACAGCCTCTCTGGGTAGATAATAATAAAATATAAGACTTTTTCCTTCAAGGTGCTCTGCAGCTACCTCATAAATGATCATGTCCCTCCCCTTTCTGTTCCAGGGATGCTTCTTTCCACTTCTAGTCTTATTTTTCTTCCACATTAACTTCATGTCATTTCTCTCTCCAATCTGATGTGTAAGAATTATTCCTTGTCTTCATATATAGCCATCACTTTGCTTTTTAATCCCCTTCCATGTAATCTTTTCTAGTTACAATTTTTCCTCCTAGCTTCTTTTTTATTACTTTTTTCTCCTTTTTGTGCCCAGCCCTTCTCTAATTACATTTGTGTCTACCCACTGCATGGATACTGCATGCATTTCTGAAACCCTCATGCACTTTGCATTAAGGAGTTAAGTACTCTCACCTCTCAAGCATAAACCTCTCTGTTGGTTAAGCTTTATTTCCATTTTGCTCAAGCCAAATCAAATTACAGTTTACCAGACTTTTGATCTAGCTTGCCAGTTTCCATTTCATTATGCCATCACCGTATTAGTCCACATAATATGCAAGAAAATGCCAACTTAAGGGCTTAAGTAAAGACCAGAGTGGAAGAAAAAGTAAAATTAATATGAAGATGAAAGACAAAGAGCTTGGTCGCAAATTTACCTTGTTGGTAGGGTGCTGGCTCAAATGGTGGGGCAGCTCCTCTAGGATCTTGATAAAACATATCTGCTTGGTGAGTACTGTACAACTGAGACCCTCGTGGTACCATCTGCAACTGCTTGGTGACAGACACTGAAGGCAGATCTGTTGGTGCCCGAGCGGGCACAGGATGAGGGTTCACCGGTAAGGCGGAAATGGAGCTCTTGGGGACAGATTCCAGCCTGTAAAGTAGAAAGGTGGCACTGCTCACTAAGGTCTGATATAGCAGACTATACTTTAAAACACTGTCTTGGTCTATGTTCCACCCTTTGATGGCTCACATAACCTTCTCCAGGTAAAACATAAGCAAACAGGGAAGTAAGACAGTTGGGAGTTTTAGCTTTAGACTTCTACTTTATTCTATGACTTCAAAAAACAAACCAACATAACCAGCCCAACCACCCTATCATGCACTCTGGAGCAGGGGTTTGCTTTGTTTCTACTGCATATTTACACACGTGACACTTGGAACAAGAGTTAGGAAGAGCCGTACAAGTCAGGAGGGGATCCAGGGGCACTGCTGCTCAGATGGTCCATCTTCCCTGGCTTCAGAGCCGTTTCGTAACCGGAGTCAGTCCCTCGAGAAATAAGTTGCGTCACTGTGCTGCCTGTTGACACAATTCCATTTGGCAGGGCAGAAGTTTTCCTAGTGGGCAAGTCCACTCCCCCTTCCTCCGAGAGGATAGCTCCTGAAGGCAGGCCCACCTCATTTAGCTGGCCCAGGGAGGCACTCAGGGGTTTTCTGGGAACCAGACGTTTGTTCATTTTACGGAACCTTCAGAAAGAGAAACACCAACAATTGAAACAAAAACCCAGGGAGATGCATTTGCAAGATTTTAAAACACAGATGCTGCCAAAAGCTTCAAGTCGGAACTCAAGTTTCCTAACAGCTTGTGAGAAATTGATGATGAGTATCTGTTAGATCACAACTTCACTGCTGTTTGAGCTGTTCATAGCACTTCCCATCAGAAGATTTTTCGTGACAAGTACACCAAGAATTCACAGCTAAACTTCAAACAGCAAATTTCAAACCCTACATCCTGTACATAAACACATTTTAACTGTAGAGAAGAACAAACCCACAAAATACCACATAAAGTATTACCTATAGTAACAAATCACTCTTTCTATTAGGAAGAAGTTCTTCACAGAGTGATCGCCCATTGGAAGGGGCTGCCCAGGGAGGTGGTGGAGTCACCATCACTGGAAGTGTTTAAGAAGAGACTGGATGGAGCACTAGGTGCTAGATGGTGTTGGGTGATAGGTTGGACTTGATGATCTCAAAGGGCTTTTCCCACCTGGTTAATTCTGTATATGCTCCAGAGTAAGAACTCCAGATGCTGCAGCATAAAAATCCCAGGTTTTGTTTTGTTCAGAGAAGAAATTAATAGCAGAGAACTGAAGCGACCGTTTGTCCATCACTAAGCCAAATCGAGCCTTTATTGCCACGGGGCAGCTTTCTTTGCTCAGATTTATGTTCCTGTACCAATATGCACCTTACACTGTTTGTGTAGTTTGATAAATTGATTGCAGAGACAAAAACTCTGTCATTCCAAAAATTAACTGCCTCTGCTATGTCTGAACATAACCCTTTTAACTAATATTCCACAAAAATCAGCACACTGACAGTACTGGAGCAACACAGAGAGCAAATTCTAGAGTTGAAGGTCTTCCACTGAACATGCCCCATTAGCTTAGATACCAGAATGCAACTGGGAGGGTGTATTTGTAGGCTGGAGGGTTTCTGCTGTTCATACTGTGGAGTAAGAGGCCATTTCATATGCCAGAATATTTCAACAGGCTTGAAACCAATGCTTTTGCAAACTAGGTACACACGCTATTGTAGGGGCAAAGAAAGTGGGGAGGAAGGTGGGCAGTTGTACTCTATCACTCAATCTTCTGATAACTTCTGTGTTTGCCCACATGCATGGCATTAATGGCCAAGGCAAAAAGAAGGGTTTTTGGTTGTCGCTGGGTTCTGTTGCTGGTTTTCAGCTGTGACCAAGTATATAGTCAGGAAAAGTGTAATCTTGCTATACATATCAGAGCTGTTCAGCTGTAAGGGTTCATTGACTATCTTCTAACCACCTCCATAACACTCCACCAACACCCCATCTTCCTAAACTATAAAATTCAAGCTACATGGTGTTAACAGTGGGAGTTGTACAGAATGCATTAAAAAGGACTAAGCAAACTGGGCTGTCACCACACTAAAAACACATAAGTAGGGACAGCCTACAGCTTTCCAAGCTTTCCACATGGTGCTCAGAAGTCATTCTGGCATCTCAAATCAGTCAGGCAAGTCAGCTGGATACATGGAGATGAGTGGAAAGCAGCTCCCCAGGCTGAACTTATGGCTTTACTTTGGCATCCTGCTCAATACCCAAACCATTTTCTCCTTGCATAGCAGCACTGCCACTTTCTCCTTGACAATTACTGCTGTATATCTGCCTCCCATCAGGGCTCTTAAAGGTGTGGTGTCTGATGGCTCTTCACTCTTTGAAGGCCTGCACCCAGGCTGCAGGATGGGGAGGACTGGCCATCCCTGCTCTTTCCAATTACAACACTACACTCAGGAAAGATGGACATGTGCATACACACCCTTTCCATCAAGGGTGACAATTTCTACAGCATGCTCCATGATTAAAGATTTAGAGTAAGTTGCACAATGCTGCTCTCTGGATTTTTATGAACAATTAATCTTTTTTTGCAGTCTCCACACATGCAGAATATAAAAATAATCTAAAAAAATTTTAATACTTGCCTATGAACACTGGGTCTTTGTCCCTTGCCAAGAGGAGAAGCAGCTACTGTTTAAGCAAGTCTAGATTATCATTTGCTGTCCAAATTACCACATACTTGCCCACAACCTTCCTGCAGACTTAAAGCTGTGTGTAGATACAGGAACTACATAGCAACAGCAATACATATTATTCTTAGTAAGTCTTTTTAAAGGAGGAGCACTCACACAATAGGTACTCAAAGGAATTAAGCTAAGATAACAGGTACAAGGAAGAATTGGAACCTGAAGCTCCCCAACCACCTACAGAAACTGCTGCAACCCGAAATGGAACAAGCATTCACCTCGCTTCACACAACAGCATTATTATAAAGCCACATAAGTCAGTTTGAATAAAATAGGGCTCTTTCACCTGCAAAGCTGGCAGACAGTCCTTGATACATACCACTATTTCAGAGATACTAATAGTGACATTCTATCCTGGTTAAATCATCCAAACCAGCACTACCAATCTCCGTTTTCTTAGCACCACGACAGGAGGGGAAAACCCCCAACTGTTTCTGCAGAACACAAGTATCAAAGTCCTATTCTCTGTTCATTTGAATAACTGCCTTTGTTACTCTCAACACCATGTGCTCTGCTCTTTTTTTCCCCCTTCCTGTTTTGCTGATGTACTGCACACTGGCCTTACTATACAGTCAACAAACTCCCATATTAATGCTTCCAGTTTCAGATGAAGGAAAAAACAAGAAAACTAGAAAGACTTCATATAATTTCAAATCCTTGGAGTCTTCTTATTAAAAAAAACCAAAACCAAAAGCAGAAGCCCCTTTTCTTTGAAAGATTTCAATTCTTTTAGCCCCCAAAAAGCACGTAACAAGTTATATATGTTGCATGAAATGCATTGTATTTATTTTTCTTACAATTCTTACATAATGCATTTTACTTGAAAAAACAATGCCACAAACCACCTTTGTAAGAGCAACAGCTTGCTCTTGGATAACTGGGTCCCCTCTAAATCTAATATCCATGTAGCTTATTTACAGCAGACTTTGTATGACCACCTTTTTTAACTCTTCAGCAACAGCTTTAACCACTTTACGTTACTGCATGTGCAATCTCTCAGTAAGTTTCAAAACACTGCTGTAGAAAGAAAACTTGTGAAGCTGGTTTTTAGGGTCTCTGGATAGCAGCACAGAACAAGAGAACCCCTACATCAGGAAAACTGCCAGCAAAGTCCTTCTCACACCTGAACATAAAGGCAAGGTAAGAAGTATGCAAAAATAAACAACCGTAATGGATGCAGTCAAACAGCATCTTTAGCTGTGTTTAAGTAAGAAAAAGAGTCCCATCTCCAAAACCTCTAGTTAACACTGGTGTGAATATCAAACTTTCATAACTGCATCACAGGGTGCTTTGCTTTGTATTCAAGAACAGTTTCAAAACTGTAAAGAGTTTTACAAGTTTTTCTGCATTATTTCTTGTTAACGTAACAAAGAAGTTACGCCTGCTCTCATTTCCTAGACCTAATGTATATAAAGCTTATGCATAAGAAGAAACAGAGATTGGGCTGATTTCTACTGTAAGAGGTACACTTACTTTTCTAGCTCCTCCTGTGAATGTGCAAAGGTGCAGCTGGCCCCTCGGGGGCATCCTCCTCTCTGTTTCATGTCTCGGCACATGTATGTCTTGTACTTGCTGTGCTGAGGAGGCTGACAGGGTTAAAGAAACTAGGTGAGATACCAAATACAAGAGTACTTAAGCAAGAGCTGACTACATCCTCTTACAGGCTTGAAGAAAATTCCCTCAGTGTGTATGCTCCATAAATGTCTCATGTAAAATAAATGACTGCAGCAGTAGTCATGTTTTAGATTCAAGAGTAGGTATTTTGACAAGTTAGAAAACCTTTTTTATTCAAATTCCTTACTGGAAGACAGCTGTATGTTTTGGGATACAGTTAAGTGGACAAAACTGATAGACAAATAAAATTACTGTGTTTAATCAGAAATTGCCAAGTATTCATCAATCCTTGTGGCAGATTGAAAAAACAATTTAGTCAGCTACTCTTCCTTTGCTTTCTGTTGGCTCAAAACAGCACTTGAGTATCCTTTTCATCTCTAAGAAAGTTAAGTTTCCTCAAGTTCCCCCTTACCCCTTTTGGACTACAAAAATCTCTTCATTATCTATGATAATTACTTCTATGAATAGTTGAGGATGCACTCCCACTCCTACAGAGATCAGCAGGGGATGGGTTGTCTTCTGTATTTTACTAATTTAAGTTACCCTAAGAAACAACCACCTACTGCAATCTTGCTGTCTGCATGCACACCCATTTGCCATTCCCTTTAAACAAGTTCTGACAGGGCCAGAGATGGTCTCAAAGACACTGAAGTTCCTACAGTTTTCATGGCAGAATTAAATCAGAGGCAGAAATGCCCAACTAGGAGTTCCCACTAAGGGAAAGGGCTCTAGAAGTAAAAGTCTTGTTTTCCATGAAATCCAGCCAGAAGATGTAAATCTCTAAGCAGACATCTGTACACTGATTTTTTTTTTTCCTTTTCTTATTCTTCCCCCACCCTTCCAACTGTAGTAAAAAAAGGATTTAGGCAGGATGTACAAGAGCTGCACAGCCTTCTGCTGGCCACTGCTGCCAGACAGCAAAACTCTGCCCAATGCTCACTTAGGAGGCTTTGGGTTCCCTTCCAAGCAGGGCAGCATGTACCAGGTCTAGGCAATGGTCTCACCAGAACAAAAACCCTTGCTGTTTTTCCCATCCCAACTTCCACTTGTGTATTCCTACTGCTATTCCTTCTGCTGGTAGCAATGCTCATTAGCCATCCAAGTGAACAGAAAAATGTAAGACAACAGAAATAATTCACTCTAATTTTGCCTCTTATTTTTGGCAGAGATTATCTTTCAACTAGTTCAGCTCCCCAAACCAGCTCTCCAAGAGGATGACTGCCAATGCAAGGGAGTGGGAATGTGTGACAGACAGCAAAGTCTAGCAGCAGCAGCTAGCATTTATACCAACTTAGCTACACAACAAAATGAGATCAAAAGAACATGTGATAAGATAATATTTGTATTTGGCAACATCATTTCATTTCTGAAACAGAAAGTTTCCCTTCAGGAATTTAGAAGGTACCTTTGTATGAAGTCTTCCAAAATGTTTAAACTTCACAGACCATTAAGCACAGGTGAACAAAATAAAATAAAGAATAATTTCATTTACACAGAGCTGTCTGGATGAAATCTGTCACATAAAAACAAACCAAAGAAAATTCTCACAGGTCATAATGCTAAACCTCCCAGCTTTTCTTCTCCACCCTCTCTAGTCAGGAGGGATGTTTATTCATTCCCCTAAGCTTGCAGCTTTTCATCCTGGTGAGCTGTGCAAAGTAATGCAACAGGCATTGAGGCACGTGTGTGCATTTTGGGGTTTGTGGTTTTTGTTTTTTTCTTTCCCCTGTTTCTTTTTTTGATAAATATGATACAGCAGTGCTATTTTTTTCATCAGCTCCTCATCAAACCAGGTGCCTCAGATGACATTAGTAAATATCTGCTATTTGATACAGCAAATAAAGTTTCAGACCAAGAATTTCCTAAGTGATTTAACTTTTACCTGTTGCTGATCTGTTCCTTTCTTGCTGTGATTCTGGATATAATCAACCAAGCCATGAACCACTGTCCTCACAGCAACTAGTCCATTTTCCAGTTGTTCCCATGTTGGAGGTGGTGCATCTATTGCATTATAAAAAGTCATCAGGTTTTTCCAAAACCAGGTAGAAAGAAGCCATAAGTATGACAAAACCTGACTAGACAGCCAAAAAGATTTAACTGGAAATGTGTGTCATTAGATAAAAAGGATTCAGTCCTTTCAATTCATGGATATGAACCACTTAAAGAATAAAGCCACCTATAGACTCAAGGCTGAACCTCACAATACATCAAATGAGCCTATAAGTCCATCATCAGCATGTCAAATTGTTTCCTTTTCCCAAAAATTTCATATCCCTCAAGAACTCCATAGTAAGTGCTCTCTACTAACTCTGCATGCAAAGCACAAATTGGGCTGAAAATCCCTGTTCTCACTCAGTCTGCTGCAGGTTAACACATTCTGTACAAATACCATCATCACTAGCCTAGATCACACAGGCACTGAGTAGCAACTGAAAATGATGCCAGTCACATGGAAAAACGTTACAAGGCAAACCTATGCATCAGCCCTTCACCTAACAGAGCAGTGTGAATGAACTGCACAACCCTAACTACAGTGGTGCTTGATTTTTCTAGACAACTTTTCTAATAGTTTAATCTGTTCCACAGATGACACTCCCACCACATGCCTACACACTGTGCTGCAAAACACTGGACCTCAAAGTGCTTCACTAAGCACTATCTTTAGCACCAGTGCTTTCTATTCTGCTCACAAGGACTAGATTCTTCCAGAGGAACTTGAAGGCACCTATAGAACAGCAGGGAAACAACTCGACAGCACAGAAGACCAGCCCATCAAGACCAGACCCACCTACTGAAACTGAACGAGGCTATTAGTGATTCCACTAACAAAAGGTGCAGTACACACAGCGTTCTGTCTCTGACTTGTTACAGACTGAAAGCCTTGTGAAGAAAGCACTACATCTCCTTTAGCTGGTTAGTACAACTGGTTCTCATTTAAAAGGTTAATGTAGTTGTTTGAAGAGAAACTAAAAACAACTCTTCATCTCCTGCAGCCAGTTTAGGCCTTCACATTATTTCAGTATTTATATTGATTTTACCAACAGTAACAAGTATAAAACAAAGCTTCAGCCAGAGTACTCTCCATTCCATTCCATCCCTTCCCTTCTCCCTCAGGCACTCCCTCCTCACATTACTGCTTTTCCAACCATTTCCATCTTTCTCTCCTCTGTCAAAAGCTCAGATTTTAATTTCCCAGTTATATTCTTTACAACTAACCTTGCCATCCCAAACTGTCTTTCACACCTCTGCAGAATTACATATTAACAAGAAAAATGCTAAATTCCCTAGGATAACAGATCTTTCTTTTCTAGACTGATTTTTTTCTCATCTTCTATTCAACCTATCAAAATACTACTCTGGAGTCTAAAGTTATTTACACAGAAGTTGCCCAATTATTTTAAGCTGCCTTTAAGGGTCTTCTGAGTGCTGTGCCTGCAGTCTTGAGATCTCATATCAAAAAGTAATACAGAGAGTTCCTAAAACAAAGAAAACAACACACATTTTTTACTAAAGTTAATGAAGTCCTTGATCTGATGAAGACATCCTTTAGATTGTAAACAAATTATTTGCTCTGGTGAAGAGCTAGAGAGAAACAGCTATCTCAGAGCAACAGTGAAGGTTCTGCATTAAGCAGAAGGGTTCTACCAACCCTCCTGTTGTTCTGCAAATCTCGTTTTAAATCATCAACATGTGTACTAGATAAGGAAAAACAAGGAAGCCAGGACTGCTGGCACTCCTTGCAGTTAGCGCTGCCAATACCAAGTATGCACCACGTAACCCCACAGGATTATGCCTACTCTACATCCTCATCCACCCTCACTCTGTGCTGTCAAGCAAGGAAGCTCTTGGAGCAGTGAAATGATTCCTGACATACTTCAGAATCTATTTTATCTTCAGAATAGTTCAGTTCCTCATACAGATTACTGCTGCTCCCAGGCTAGTTATGGACACCACTCAAGAATCTTATGTTTATTATGCATGTATGTATGTGTTCTTCCACTTGATGAACAGCTATCAATTCTTCTGCAGTGTTAAACTACTCCTGATAATCGCTAACTTAAAGGTTTCTATCAACCATCTCAACTTACCTGGACTGGGATCAATGTTTGCCAGAAGCTCTAGGTGAGGTCGAAGACGATTCAGGTTAGCTGGATCTCCAGTCCTCTGAAGAGCAATAGTTAGTTCCTGAACACTCTGTGCAAATGAGGCTGGGGTCTGCAACTTAAAAAAATGAAAATAATTAACTTTCTACAGCTGAAGTAATCCTCATCCTTTCTGCAGGCTGCTCCACAAGCTCACAAGAGCTGTCCTCTGAAACTGGTAACATGTTTTCTGCACAAACCCATTTCAGTCCACATCTTCTATAAATTCCTTTCCCAGTATGAAGAACACCAATTCTTTGACACTATAGATTTAAATACAGCTCTAAATAGATAATAAATAGACAAAACACAGGCTAGTGTTATTTCCAGCAATGTAATCTATTTCTTTTCTGTGTTGTGCTGGCACTCAGAAAAAATACATTAGCATTACAAACGATTTAATTTAAGTTTCTGAGGAGTCTAATATCTCCAAACCAACAACTTTGCACCCTGTTTTAGACCAAGTATAGCAGGTGAAGAGCAAGGCAGCTGAAGGAGAAAGCAAGCTAGCAATGTTCCATTCACTAACATCACACCATTTCAGTACGCAAAGTCCTTTCATTCTACCTAGACACTTCAGAAGGTGATTGGCAGAACACCTGAAAAGGTGGGCAAGGGCATAAACACACATTAGACTGATCTTGAAGCTAGCCCTACTGCAGAGCAGCCAAAGCAACTGTTCCATAGCTTCTGTAACAACCCATCAAATTTAGGTTGTTCCCATTTAAGTTCTTGCCCTTTACCCCATGTTCCCTCTAAACTAAGAGATCTGGGCATTTCCAGAGGTCAAGCATTTTATTTAAGAAAACTGCTTCCACTTGTCTTTCTTACTTCAGGTACAGACTAGGGGGCTAATTTGGTTTCAACTTATGCACTAACACTCTCCCTGGAAACACAAACCATTAACCTAGCTACCTTATTTCGGGAAGGACTGGGGAGTTAACCTTTGTGACTTCCCATCTGGAAGTAGATGTAAAGTAGAAAGAGATAGCAAGGTGGCAAAGGGAGCAAGATTTATTGACTAGCAAATATGTATTCTAATTATTTAGGCTACAACACTTTTGAAGTATCAGGGACACTATTTGAAAATTCATGTCACATGCAGTTAGATCTAAGCTAGGCTGGGCTGATTTGAGGTGGCTTTACCTTGTCAATGATAGACTGCATGTGGGATTTGTGAGACTGGTCTCCGTAGAGCAGTGAGGACCACTGATCTGGTGCAATGCGCAGGCCGGCTTCCATGGCTATTTGAACTATCTGGGAATCGTGTTCCCTTCGCAGAGCTTCGTAAGTCCGAAACTCTTCCTTCAGCTGCATCAGGGAGGAATCTTCGTCTCGCTTTGTCACCTGGTTGGGAGAAATAAGCCAAATAGGATTAACCAGGACAAACCAGAGATTATGTGAAATCCAAGGCAAGTGAAATCCTCACTCAGCAACTAAGTTCTTCCAAACTAAACCAAACTAAGACACTATGCAGTAAGGACTAGTTTCTACTAAAATAACACACTCCTCAAAGCAGAACCTCTATGAAATGGGGATCAAATAACTTATTTCAGCTCTGATACAGATACTGGTGGAACTGTCACACTTCCTATATGACTTCAACTTTTCCAGTCAAGGTGTTTTGTTTATACTGCAGTTTTGTCTGAGGGTACAATTAGCTGCAAAAAAAGCATTTTTCTCCTCATTTAGCAAAAGTCAATGAAGTTGACCAGCTAGGAATGAACCATTAAATGCTGTAATATTTAAGCTGCACAGTAAGCAGCTTAAGTTCTTTTTATACAACTCTGATATCCAAGAGCCTTGTATTTCTCTAACCATACCACTAGTCAATTAACAGAGCTGGGGATTTTCCAGCTTTAAGCCTCTTCTAAGGAGGTAAGTTCCAGTGACTTACATACAGGTTTTGTTACTCCTGCGCAGAGTCAAACCCCAGCTTTACAGCTTAAACTTGCAATTTCAGCCTACACTCTCCAAACACATGGGGGATTTAATGAGCGATGATTTCTGTAGTTACACATTTTGGGGCACATTTAATGTTTCAGGACAATGGAAATTCAAAGTGAAAACCAATAGTTTTCATAGCATTATGAAATCTCCAAGCAAAATCTTCTCCATACCTTGAAGCACGAGGCTCTGTAAAGAAGCTGAACAACATGCCCAATGCTAGTTTTAGAAGCCTGAGGAAACCGTGGCTCCAGCCTCTGAACCACAAAGAGAACCAAGACCTTCCGTGACAGAGCAGATCCATCTTCCAGAGCCAGCAGAACCAGCTTTAAAGCCTCCTCTTGCATTGCTGGTTGGAGGGGAAATGCAAAGAAAAGAGACAAAGGATGAGAAACAGTCCAGGTTTCTGCAGAGTTTCTTCTTTCCCTACATGGGGGTGATCAGCTACAAGACCCCCCACCGCACACACACAAACCCAGAAACAGGAAAAGGAGTTCAGCAAGAAGGGAGGGAAAAGAGGGAAGGAACACTCCCAGATTCCCAGGCTGGGACTGGGGAAACAGGACTTTGAACATTTTATTATAATTTGTTTGAATTTGGGTATCAGATGATAGGAAAACTTCTTTGTTGTCTATATGTCTCTCTCAGTTTTCAAAGCATATTATCTACATCCTACACTTATCCCAGCCAAAAAATCTGAAAGGCGGATGAAGAGCAAGGTTGGATCCCTTGCAGGTGGAAGAGCAACCAGTGTCCACACAAACACTTCAGGTGGTGTAGTATATTCTGCTAGGTAACAAGCCTCTCTTCCCTTCAGTGGTACAAAAGTTAGCATTCTCAAATTAGGCTTCATTCATTTGTTTCTATAGGGAAAAGCTTCTCAATTATGTTTTTCTTTAACAAACTGGCTTCATATCTCAAGCTTGTATTTGTTGGTCCTCAAAAAGCAAAGTCTACAGTTTAAGTAATGAGACTTCATTCAGTAAAAGTCAATGGTTTAGTATTCTATGAAAAAGAATTATAAGTATGTAATTTTTAAGATTGCATACAGCCCACCCCCAAATGTAGCAAATCTATCCCCATGACTGTTTTGTAAGTTTATTACCCTAGAAAAAGAAAAGAAGCCATGTCCAGTCACTTCTAGTAACCCTGGTTTTACCCAGAGTCTTATTTCTTTGAGGAACAGCAAGTGAGCAACTACTTGCTATTTTATCCCAAGAACGAAAGGACACACATCATTCTGAATTTTATAAAAGACTTTCAAAACTACTAAAAAATGTGAGAAGCTCCATGAGAGCAGCCCAACAGATACACCAGCAACTCTGAAGCCCTACTATTAAGAAACTAAGGCACTGCCTAATAAAATCACTCAGGGAACTCAACAACCTTCCTCCACTCTGAATTGTTTCCAGTACAGAAGTAGGACTGTGATGTCACCTACCTGGTCCAAGGAACTGGCATCCTCTGGCTCTCACTGCAGCCCAGAGGTTGGAAGAGAGCTGCTGAGGATTTTGATGCTGAAGAATGAG
Source organism: Dryobates pubescens (assembly GCF_014839835.1). Taxonomy (NCBI): domain Eukaryota; kingdom Metazoa; phylum Chordata; class Aves; order Piciformes; family Picidae; genus Dryobates; species Dryobates pubescens. The sequence goes on along the minus strand of NC_071622.1, from coordinate 13,052,445 downwards.
CTCTGTGACTGTTCTTTCACCAAGTGACCGTGCTGCACGCATTGCTCTGATGCGCCCTTCTTCCTCCACTAGCTGACAATGAACTAATGTCACAAGTTTCCTTTGCATGGGACGACTTAGCACACTCTGAGTAGTGCTGTTCAGACCCACACCTTCCAAAAAAATGAAACAGCAAAAAATTAATAAACTACCTCATATCTCCTCCATTTTTGCCAGCCTTCAGTGACTGTGCTGTGGAAATACAAAGCTAGCTCTCCTGATGTTCACTAGAGAAGGCCTATCACAAGTTCATTTTTGTTGGTTCATTTTACTCAACACTGAAAACAGTTCTTGGGAGTCAGCTTTGACATTCAAGTCTTGTGGGCCTCCAGAAGGTGCAACCTCAAGTGAATTATCTTCCTATGTTGGAATTCTACCATACACCCTTCCATATAGCTTTCCCTGGTGTCCCCTCAAGGGTAGGACCATTCTGCAGCTCTTTCTTTATTCACAAGCTTCAGGAATCACTGCCTTCCTTGATCTTGGTCTGTTTTCACAAGACATTCAGGCTTTTTTTTAATCAGTACACAACACCTCCAATGATTTGGCCTAGCAAAGACAAACTTGTTTGAGTTCACAATTGTTATGGTGATGTTTAATTATGTGTAAAAACTGTGATTCACAAACGTGCTGGGAGCCACTGAAATCAGGTTAAAGGAGTAAGTGACTTGTTAGACATACAGCTGCCAGACTGAACTTGTTTCACGGCACTGAGTTTGCTCACTGGGCCACTACTCCTCAGAGCAGTACTGCTATCACACTGAAATAGTTGGAAAAGCTTCAGACAGCTCGTTGCAAAACTGAATTTTTTGAAAACCTGATGTCTATGATGCACATCTGTACTACTTGGGGCTGCTGCGAGGATGTGGAGGCACTGGCACAGGTTGTTGGGAAGTTGTGCATGCCCTGTCTCTGGATGTGTCCAGGGTCAGGCTGGACAAGGCTCTGAGCAACCTGGTCTAGTTGAAGATGCTCCTGCCCACTGCAGGAGGGTTGGACACAATGAGCTTTAAAGGTGCCACCCAACCCAAACCTTTCCATAATTCTATGGTTTTGTAAATCCAACATCTATTATATAAAATCCATTCTCTTGAACCCAGTGCAGTTTTGCTAAATAAGAAATACTCAGATCGATCCAGCTTTTGTGTAGGATCTTGTATAAACAGAATATTAACTATTTCTCTAATAAAAAATATATGTAGTAACTTTCTTATTTCAGTTGATCCCTCCTCCATAGACAAGCTGCACCACTACAGTTACTTTGAGAAATGCAGAACTCAAAAAAAGCAGAATTATTTTTTACTTTAGTCTGAGGTCAACTCAGCTTACTGTTTGTCTCAACTTACTACACTGCAGCCAAATGGTTCAGCCCTTGTTGAACACTTTCTTTGATAAAATGCCTTTACATTCCAACCCCAGCCTCCCTCCCCAAGTGTAGACATAACAATGATCAAGTTAGTTGATTCAGTTTGTTTCTGAACAAGGTCTATATCCATTTTTCAAACAGATTAACTAGCCCATTGGATAGTTTGCTTTGAAATGTTTCCAGATGTCATTTTCCAAGGAAACAATGCAGGAACTACCTCTGGCACTGCTAAGTGGTTTGAGGTACAATGCTAATTCTTCCACACACTTCTTCCCCTCCTCATAATGCTTGGTATCTTCAGCTCCACTACATAAAGTAATTGGCTGCTGCTCAGGAACCTGAAAGGAGACGAGATGTACATCTATGATGAATATGCATAAATAAGTGGCAGACATGCTTACAAACATCACATCAACCTTGTTAATACCAAGCATTTCCTGTTTTGGTCCTCTTCAGTGTTTTTTCTGTATTAGCAAGCATTCTTTCAGCTTAATGAACAAACAGCATTAAAAAAAAAAATCAGCTAAAATGGGACATTAAAAAAAACTACTGAATTTATGCTTAGCAGACTTTTTACTTAGTGGCTGACAGAAACTAGATGCAGAAGACTTATTCTGTGACTAAAGCATTACATGAGAAACATGCCATTTCTTGTAACTATAAAACTTTAGCTGAAATAACACATATTGAGAAACTCCCAACATGGTAGGAGAAAAAAAAAACAAGGGGCGGGGGGGGGAGGGAAGAAAAAAAAGGAAAAAGAAGAAATCAGAATAAATCAGATAAACTCTGGTTTGCAGCTAAGTACAGATTTGTATCTTGAGCCTCTCAGCCCTAAAATCAGAGGAGACAATTAAGCAGCCAATATTCTAACACATCCTTATAACATATTCTGACTAGACAAAATTATCAAGCAGCAATACCAAATGCATATGAACATGTCCTGCAAGTATTAATCTGACAACACAGACTAGTTACATTCAAAAGTTTTGTGTTTGTTCTGATGATTTGGGTTTTTTTTTGGTTGTGGCATTCATTTCTTCATCCAGGCATCCACCAAACTCAGGATTTTTCAAGGGGAAGTTGGACTACTCCCTCCTTCAAGTTAAAACTATGTTTTTGTTTTCCTCCAGTTGTGTTCTTAAAGTTTTAAACAAATTTAGGGGTGCAGTATAGTACTGTACTAACTTCTCAGCACCACTACTCAGCAATCAATCCAATATATGATAGAGAAATGGAATTTCTCAGAAGACTAAACACAAGGACTTTTGGGGTATGCTACTGAAGTACAAGCAGATCTCAGGCTTCAACCTCTCTTTCTAAGTCAATCATTATCCCACTGGCAACAACAGCATGCTAATCCCACATAGCTGCTTACAGGGACCAACCCAGGCCTCAATCTAAAAGCACAAGCCTTTAATGCTCGCGTTAAAGGCAGCTACAAACCTGTTTACCTTCATATGCATATAAAGGCTACGTAAAGAGCAGCATTATGACTGCAGCAGCAAATAAAAACAGTGATTACATATGTGTGTGTCTATTTTATACATATATGGTTGCCACCACTACTGTGGATAGGATCTACTCATTTTAGTAGAAAATAATGGTTCAAACCCATGATCTCACTTCTACAGGTTTAGACAACCACACGTTAAGTTGTTCATTTGACACACATTGCAAAATACAAATTACTAGCTACATGTATTCTGCTTTTACAGCAGGTGACAAGAAAGTGTCAGTGTAATACATCAGCTACAATTAAGAGAGTTGATATCACCCCAAAACTAACATTATCAAGATAGCTTGGATCAGGCAGTCTTGCTTTTACTCATCTTAAAGGGAAAAACAAAACCAAGTTTAACCACACCAAAACAGCAAGGTTAGCCTGGATGCTTTTCAAAGACTGCAGTTAACTTGAAATTTTGGGGTGATTTGGGGGTTTTAACTTCAGAAATTATCTGGGGTTTGAGTTGTTTTGGGGGTTTTGTGTGTCTGTAAGCAAGAACACTCTCAGCAGGAGATTTTGTAGTGCTGTCTTACAGTGGTCAGACATAATTGTTGCAACAGCCTCAGCTGGATTGGTTTCTTGGGATTTGGCAAACAAATATTAAACACCTTCAATATTTGCTTTCATGTTAACAGAGCACTCCACCTCCTTTTCAAAGCCACTGCCATTTTAGCAGTCTGCTGCTGTCTGCAAAGTTATACAAGCAGAACTGGCTTATTGATCAAACAACATGCATCTCATGCATTTGTGCCAAGATAGAGACTACAGAGCCTCTGCCCCATTTACTGCTGTAATATATTTTGTGCAAATTCCTATTTATTCCTGCAAGCATTCAGTCTGGCCCTGGAGACAACCCGAAATAGAACCACAACTTCATAACACCCTGCAGACAAAGACAGCCTGGAACAGGAAGCTGTGCTCAGCCCTGGATTTTGATCTTGAATTAAGGTAGGTTTAGCACACATTCACAGCGGCAGTTTGGAATGCCATACACAGCACAACCCCATCAGCGAGACACAAGTACTGTCTAGGCAACTGACAGAACGCTTCCCCCTCCCCCCAGGAAAAAGCTGGCATAGAAAAACTTCCACTAGTTAAAGCTATTCAACACACTATCTGCGTATTATTCCCTGTTCTTCTCCTTGCAAGGGATGTCTCAGTCTAAGTATCTAAAAGCCCTGCACAACTGCAATGTCTGCAACATGAGCCTGGAAGATTAGAGTTTAGCTGTCACCTTAAACTGGAGGCACTGTAGTACTAAAGAATAAAACAAGATGCTTATTTTGTGGTTTCAGGAGTATTCAGAAAAAGAGAATGTATTTCTACACACACACTTCCATCTTCATCCATGTGATGCAACTCACAATAAAACTTGAAGTTGCTCTTTTGCTGGATCTATTACATGTTCTTCCACAGACTTAAAGTATTTTGTTAGAATGATTATAAAGGACAACAGGCACTAACTAGAACCCATCTGAACATAAGCAGAAACTTCTTTGTTGTGAGGGTGTCAGAGCCCTTGAGCAGGCTGCCCAGAAAGGTTGTGGAGTCTTCTTCTCTGGAGAGATTCCAAACCCACCTGGACATTGTGATCCTGGGCAATCTGTATGATTCATCAGATTCATGGGAGATCTGAATTTTAACTTTGGCTCTGTCATGGAATTGCTAAGGGACAACTGAGAAAAGCCTTTTCACTTCCTCTTCACAAAGTACCTTCTCAATTGCATGCAGGGCCCTATGGTCACTTCTATTTACAGGCCTCTTGAGAGCGTCAATATAGATGCCCTGCAGAGCAAGTTTGTAATTTTTATCCCCATTCAATATTCCATTTTCTCAGACACCACACCCTTATCAGTTTTCACTGCAAATATATTCACATAACATAATGAACACCTCCCAAGGGGGACTAGAACAAGACAGGAAAAATGATCTCAGATGTTTAATGACTTCAGATTTGCGTGCATCTGCCTTGGTAATGACTGCATCCTGGCAGCGGAATGCCACCCACAAGCATGACTGGGAAGAGGCAGGTTATGACACCAGGAGGAAGGGGACCGTAAAAAAAATGCTAAAGCATCACCTCATACCAGGCAGTGATTCTGAATTGATGAGTTAAGTGTAATTTGATGAAGGATGTCAGCTTGAGTTGTCACTAATTACCATTAGACATCTAATTGCATGGAATGAGAACATGTTAAACAGACCAAACCCCATTCTGTCTGGTTTGAAAATTGTTTCCCTCTTAATATGTATTTCTTTTTCCCCAGATGATTTGCTTCCTGCTTAAAAAAAAAAAAGACAAAACCCCAAAACCAACAACAACCAAACTGAACAAAACCTAAAGGCAAGTGCCTTCAGGTCCTCAAGAGCCTGTACTAAGGAGAACTTCTTCACAAGTAACTTCTCTTTTATGGCACCTTATTCCACCAGAAGTTAAAATAAAACATTACCAAATGGGCCACTGATCTCTCTGCAATTGCAATCCACTCCTTTTGAAAGGGCTATGAGTTCAGATCACTCTGTCATTCTTTCATCATATACACAATTCCATTGCCTAATGTCTAGAATTGCATTTATCATGTCCAGCAGGACACTAGGAAAGAAATTAAAGCACCACAGGAATTTTTGCCACTCAATGTCACCTGTGAGGAACGTGCACACTGCTGTTTCATTTGTTAAAAAAAACAGGAGGGAAGAGCTTAGATGACAGATCCATGATTATGCACCTTCAAAACACTGCCTGTTGAATGTTTACAATAGCTGCATACAGTGACTAATATGTGGATGCCTGAAGACTTAAAATTCAAACCCTCACTCCCATAGAAACTAGCATAAGGTATTTCTTTCACCAAAAAGTTTAAAAAGCAAGGTATTCCATGAATGCCTTTTTGATTTGCAGTCAAGGCCACTGTGCCTCCCTCCCTTCACAATACACTTAACACCAGCTTAGGTGCTCAGCTATTTCCAGCTCTCCCAAGAAGAGTAAATTTCATCTTCCCTTATAGCCTCTTTTCCCCCCTGCCACCACCTTATATGGCTGAACTGTGCAATCCTGCTTTCCGCAACAGACCCTGGTAACACTATTGCTGCGAACCATACTAGAGTGGGGCACAGGAATCAGAGGTTCTGTGCAACAAGTTTCAGTTTTGGAAATGGGTGGAGAGATGGAAAACTGATAAAAAGGCTGCAATTCAAGTCAGAAACCAACTCTTTTCACCATTAAAGTGACAAAGCCCACACAAATAGAAAATGCAGTTGTCCAAGAAATAGGTTACTGCTTTCCCAGGTGACTGTGACAAATTTAGCACATCTTCCCCAAAAGTACAGTCCTGCTTATTTCACCCCTTGTGCCTGCACGAAAGCCAGCCAGTGTGACTTGCTCTGGAATCCCACCACTGCTGTCAGTCACAGCCTGGTCTCCTCCCCTGCCTCTAGCACAAAAACCTGCTGAATGCTTACAAATGGGTGAATTTCTCAGAAGCCTCCCAAAAGGGAAAAGAACAAACTGTTCTTTTTCCCCCTAGATAAAAGCTTTAATTGTGTCATACCCTTTTCTGCTAAAGTGAAACTTGGTTTTTGGAATTTATCACTTAAAAATAAAAGAATTGGACATCTCCACGGACACAGGTTAAGGTGTACAGGTTGTTGATTAAGGGACGTCAATGACACGTTCACACTCCTGAAACTAAACCGAGAAGTGAAACAAGTTGATATTGCTCTCATGCTTTGCAATCTGGCCTGCTGCTTGCAGATAATTTTTGTTGATATGTACCAAAGAGAGCCCAACTTCTTAACAGGAGAGAGTTCAAAAACAGTGTATTTTCTGTGAAGTAATTTATTATTTTGTCTTTAGCCAAGCTTTTTTCCTGTGGAAAAAACCCCAAAAACAATCTTTACAGCAACTAGTGGAAAATAGCAACTGTTCCTCTGTCTTTGACAGCAGAATCATGTACTGATTTTCTAGTTCTCCACAGTACAAGTACCTGAAGGGAACGGGAAGAGAAAGGAGGGTGAGTTCTATTGAACACCGATTTCACTCCCATGCTCATTGCAATTAGGAACTGGAAGGGAGGTGGTGCAAATTTCTTAAAGGAAAGTTTGGTAGTAATCAAAACTCCACTAAGGTCATTGACTGGTGTTTAGGTACCAGAATGCAGTGAGCAGCACAAATGCAGGACTCAGTGGCAAGTGAGGGGGGAGGGAACACTTGCCTCTTCTAGTGGCATTTTGCAGCTTTAAGGCCACCATGAAATCTATAAGCCCTATAAATCTTGTTGACATAATTTTTGTGCTCCTCTTTTTATCTTAAATTTTTTTTATAACATTAATTCAACATCTGAACCTAGAGTTCAGAGCACTCTCAAGACAAATGCAATACTACCATAAAGCCACTCCTCCCTCTCCAAATCTCATGCACATATGGATGAGGAAATTCTGGCTAGCTAACCAGCAAAACCAGAGTAAAACTCAGTTACTTGTAACAGGAGCAGGGTGATATTCCATCTCATTTCAGAGAACCTTCTTTTTATGGGAATTTTAATTCCAAAAAAGATCAAGCTAAACAGCTACCACACAGCTTCTCACAAAGCTTAACAAATGCACACAAAACAACAAAAAAATTGCAGGAAGACAACAAAAGTTATCATGAATGTGAGCATCTAGATGCAGCTGGAACTGTTCTAGAAACTCCAGAACAAAAGGTGAAAGATTAAAGGGAGAAAGAATTATGTTTATTTATGGCATCACTCTCAGATCTTACACTGCTTGGAAGCTCTTCAAAGGGGGTGGCACACAGATCTCACATAAATGAAGCACATTCCATCTCATCATCCTCTCCTGCAGAGCAGGATGCGTCACTTCACTCAGCCAGAAATACGAGTCAATTTTAAAACTTCTCAACTTCCATGCCACACACCGCAAAACAGCAACAACAAATCAGCTGTATTGTCACAGAATTACAGAAACATTCAGGTTGGAGAAGACCCTCAGGATCACCAAGTCCAACCAATAACCCTACTCCATATCCCCAAGCACCACATCCAAATGACCCTTAAACACATCCAGGGTTGGAGACTCAACCACATTCCAATGCCTGACAACTCTTTCCATGAAAGAAGTTTCCTAATGTCCAGTCTAAACCTACCCAGTTGCAGCTTGAAGCCATTCCTTCTTGTTCTAGCACTAATTACCTGGGTGAAGAGAACAGCGCCAGCCTCTCTACAATATCCTTCCAGGTAGTTGTAGACAGCAATGAGGTCTCCCCTCAGCCTCGTCCTTTTCAAACTAAACAGCCCCAGCTCCCTCAGTCACTCTTCCTAAGATTTATTCTCCAGGCCCCCCACCAGCTATTATTTGATAAACCAAATGAAAAAGAGTTGTAGAAGCATGTCTGGATCTCTAGGTCACAGCACCTAATAAAAAGCATCTTTCCTTCCTCCACACCTCTTTCAAAGTTCCTCCACAGCTCTTTCCTTTTCCCTGAACTATGGATCTCATGGATTTTTCTGCTGCCTCCAGTTCCACCCAGCCCAGACACAAAGCCAGAACAATAACCCCTCTATAACAACTGCACCACATCTACATTTTTGTTCCTCACCCATAAGTTAGACTTGACTGCCCCTCCTCACTCAGAAGTTAGGCATGATTGTCCCTCCTCTACCCAAGTCCACAATCGTGTTCATCCTTGAGAGGTATGGGTTACAGGAAACTACCAGTGATCAAACCAGGGTAAGCTTGGGCCAATTAAAGTCCGTGCTGCAACTGAACAGTGCAATCATACTTTCCACACATCCCTGCCCGTCCCTCAGGATGCCATCAACATCTGTACCACTGGAGTACTCATCACCACCAGTTCAGCTGACCCCATAAGTACCTCATTCTAGCAGAAAGGGGAGTCTTGAACAGGCTCCCCAGATCACTTATGTGGATTTAGATTAATGCAGCAGCTCAAAGTTACATTTCCAGATTACAGTTTCAAATGAAACAAGGTGGTACAAAAGTTGCTTACCAGAGAGGTCTGTCCCACTTTACCCTCAGGGCAATCAATCACAAGTCTATAGGGTGAATATGGTAAAGCACGTAAGCTACTACAGAAGAATGGCTTCTCACCAAATAAGCTCACTGATCCAGTTCATCTCTTCAGCAGAGCATAGCCAGATACAAGTTAGGGAAGAAGGAAGGGAACAGAACCAACCTGTTCTGTGTGACAGTCCACGGTTATACAAAAGGAGATGCAACACAAAATCAGAGCGACCAGTAAAAGTAAGATTTGAACTGCCATTCCAGGCACGTCTACTACAGCACATCAAAGGTCTAACACCTGAATTCACCTAAGTCAGTCTATAAAAGGGTAGATGCCTACTATACACACCATTAACAGAGACATATTCTTTATTCATGAGTTGTCCTTCTAAACTCAAGACAGAAAACAACATAGAGATTTGGGTTTTTTACCTGAGCACCCACTAGCTGCAGCAAGGCTGAGTTCACAGGAAGGAGTTCAATGTCTGTGTTGATAGTGGTCTGGTCAAAAGGGCATGCCTTACGATGGAGCTTGTTGAGGCACATCTTGCAGACAGTGTGGCCGCAACCCAAGCTGATGGGCTTCCGGATTGTTTCGTCAAAAGTCTGTGTGCAAATTGGGCAGGAGAGAAAATCCGTCCATTGTGGAGCTTGTACAGGCATTGCTTCAGGAGTTATGTGACAAGACAAAAAACAAAAAAAAAATCTAAAGCACAGATTCCACTGGAATCAAATCTTTGACAAAAAAAGAAGTCTGTTTGTTTTTAAATATCTTCTGTAAGTACAGACAGTCAGCACATAGTGTGAAACATAACCTAGGAGACAAAAACAAAAACAGGAGGTTAGCAGTCTCTACTGGAACAGGCCTGTGAAATGCTTTGTGCTAGGTAAATACCACTTGTAGAGGTATAGCTGAACTGGGAGTACAGTCTTCCATTGAGTCATGACCAGCTTTAATTCCAGCTGGTTTCTGGCACTGGAGAAGCCTCTTATAAAAATAACTTCTGCCTTTATGTAGCTTAAAAAAAATTAAAATCAAGATGGTTACCAACTAAGATGAAAATCAAATAAATAAAAATCACAATGTCATTGAAATGGCAAGACTAATTAGCTTTTAGTCTTTATGTTCTCTTTTTTTCCTTATAAATGAGCCATTTAACATCAACTAGCTTTGAATAAAAAAGGCAGTTTTTGAAGGGTTGTTGTGCTTGCTCCACTAAAACAACTTTTTACAGTATTCATTGTGAGCTTTAAATAATTTTCCTTAGACAAGGCTTCATCCAAAGCCTCTATCACAAGCAAGCTTTCTTCCGAATTCAGTGGGCTCTGAATGGACATACAACGACTCCATAGAAACATCTGAACTACCACAGCCTCCAGAACAGGATGAACGCCTCAGGGTGCAGCCATACACTGTCTGCATGTAATCCAGCTCAGCCACCCTGCTAGGTAACACTACCTACTGCTACTTCAGCACCTTCATGCTGGCTGGTCCGTACAGAGCTGCATGCTACCACACAGACTTACAGCATCACATCTCTATTACCCTGGGAATCTCCATGCATTACTGGATGGAATTCAGCATTGGTAACTTGCCTCTAGCCTGCCAGCCAAGCACCTCCATCGTCCACAAGCAGTAAGAAAATATCTACAAGTTATTTTGGACTGGAAGAATGACAACTGTTTCCCAAAGACTTGATTTATATGATTCACTGCCTACCTAGGGATTCTATTGACAATATCTTTAATGCACTGTAAACCCACACTGGAACACTGCAATAGAGGAGAAGCTGGGAAGTCTTTATTACTTGACACGTCTGAATCAAAAAGCTTGGAGGATCAAATGTTGCTAATTATAAGGGAATGGAAGACAAGACATCCCTTTGGGAGGAAATAAATAAATGAAAGCAGAACTCTGTATGTGAGGATAAATATAAAAGAGTAGACAGAATGTAATGATATGGAAAGAGTTATTATCGAAGCGAACATCAGCAGCAAGAATTTCTAATGTCTGGCTTACTTTCTATCACCAGTTAAGTTAGCAAAAATCCTGTGCAGGTCACATAGACTTGTTACCACAGGTCTCTATAAAACAAGCAGCAAAATAACAATAAAAGCCCACCCCAACCACCCAGACATGTTCTTTTTTCCTTCCCACTAGCTTAAGGTTCAAGGAGTGTGCACTTGCTTACTAGTATCTGTTCAAAGTTGTTATACAAGCAAATCAGTAACGCTTTATAAAAAATTCTCAGCTTAGAAAACATCCTCAAAATTAAAACTCAGTTAAAAATAAAGGTAAAGAGAGAAACTTCAAGTTAGGACTTCTGCAACTCAGAATCAAAGCATTTTAAAACGGCTACAAAAATCTAATGCTAAAATAGAGACTCTGAAAAGCCCCAGGCTTTGGTCCAGAATTGAGTGTGACATTGTTCACAGTCAACATCATTTTGCCAAGGCAAACAGTGAAAAGTTACTAGTTAAGCTCTTAGCTGCATTTCATCAACAAAATATTAAAGCTTAGTCCTAAAGCTAATGGAAAAATTCACCTCTACCTTCCAAAGACAAGGTACAACACCACACAGCTACTGTTAACCAGCCAACAAGGAATCAATAAGAAATCAATGCTATCCAGACAGGGTGATACTGCGAGGAAGAAGTACTGCATGTGGTTAACCCAAACACCACCACGGCACACCTAGATGACCTGTCAAGGTTGTCCAGGATTTTCCCCCCCTCCCTAATTACCTTTTTAATAGAAAAAAAAATAAATATATATATATATTTTTTAATCTTGTAATTAGGCAGACAAATCATTCCCATCATCATAAATCAAATAACTAAAAAGTACAAATTTTTAATTTGGGTTAACTGCTTAAATCATCCAGAAAATTTATTTCCAAGCTTTGCCTCTCACTTCCTGACCCCTTAAGTAAACCTTGGTATCAAGTATTCCAACAGAATGACTCTTTGTAAACCAAATCTATGACAGAAATTGCCTTGAAACTGCACAAAAATCCTTCTGCCAAGAGCAGCACACAGCTTGATAAACTGTGTGTGTGTATCGCTGCGCTATGAAGTAACATCTGAACCAGATGGCTCCCTTTCTACCTCACTGGTATTAAAGTATCCACTAACAATTTCCCAGACCCACCTGCAATTCAGAAACCGTTTTGACAATCTATTTGAAACATTGACTATTAACCAAACTTTAAAGAAAGGCAGTTTCTTACTAACTGAGGAAACCTAAAACCAAAAGCTAACATGAAACTATACCATCAACACTAAAAAGCAGATGTAGACATGGAGACTCCACCATCCCAGGCTCTGAACTAGGAAAAATCAGTTGAGACAATTAAAACCAAACCAAACCCACACCACACAACAACAAACCCATGCACCAAAAAAACCCCTCATGTTAAAGAGAGACATATTATTCCTACCTGTACTTCTGGCTACTCCAGACAACTGGCATAATGGAATACGTCATATTTATTTACAATCTCAGCATTTGAAAGAGAAGTTTGAGGAGTCTGGGGAAGGAGGAATAATTAGTGGCATCCCTTATAAAGGCAGGTCTCAAAAGGCTGGGGAACAGAAGCAAAGCTTACACACAAACACAGCCCTCAAATGGGTCTCAGTGATCCCAAGGCTGGCACCAAACGACCAGAACAAAAGAGCACTTCACAGGAGTGATAAAGCCACACCCCGAACTATGGCTATTGCTATGCAATTACTGGAGAGGCACATTTCACCAGCAGGTGACAGTTCCCCCCTACCTGTGATGGACTTCTCTATCACCCCTCATCTGACCAGACTCTGCAGTACTGGTGCCCAATTACTAGAGGAAGGCTGCAGATAGAACTGACAAAAAAACAAAACAAACAAACAAAACCAAAACAAACCAAAAGTAGAGCTGGGAGAAACCTCAGGGAATCGTCTGTTTCAGCACAGTCTAACAGTTGGAACAGATGGCTAACTGGCTTAATCTAGCCAGCCTTTTCCCCACAGGAGAAGAGAATAGCTGTTTGAGCAACAAACCTTGCTCTGCTAATAAATCTCACAAACAGATCAGCACAGGACTGCAGAATTCCTCCAGTCCCACATAAGATGGGAATGGTGTTACAGACACTGACAGTTCACAAGTTGCACACATGCAGGCTGGCAACAAACCAAGCACTGCTGCTGCTGCAGCCTTCCATATATATGGGCCAGTTTTCCTGATGGGTCTTCAACCTTCAGACAAGGAAGCAGAGTCAAGCACTGGCATTCAGCGTAAATCTCTCTCATGCATAATGCATATGGCATGGGATATACGTGTTAAGGAATGGGGGAGATGCATGCCTTTTCACAGGATTTGTGACTTGCGATGACCTTGGAAATAACTGCAAAGAAAATACTCTCTATCTTCAAAGAGCTACTTTGTACAGGAGAGTTTACAAATGGCAATAAAATTATGGAAACAAGACAGTTCCATTATCACCGACAGCCATTGAAACCATCCTGACTACAAAAAGAGAACACTTCCTTGTACAGATAAGGTAGGAAAAGTACACTCGTACTTTCATGGTACAACACTTGAAAGTGTTGAGCCAGCATTATGCCATAAGTGAGCAGAATGCAGAAGATGCCAACATTTATAAGACATACCCATTTAAATAAAATCTTCCTCCCTATAGTAACATTTTTAACCCACACTCTCAATTTGCTAAGTATTTCACACCTGTTAGCTTCCAGCACTTTAAATATATATATACACACACACACACACACACACACACATTCCCCTCTTGTGCATGTGTATGTCAAACCCTGAGAAAATAAAATCCTAAAAACACACATCCACATTACATAGACTGGAAGACAAGAAGCTGTAATTAAGCATGAGGATGCCCCAAGACATAGACCTTGAATCTTACATTTGGACCAGACACAGACTCATTTTGTTATTTCCAAAATTGAAAATACCTGTATGTAAGTCTCCTCTTCCTGCTTTGCCCTGCATAAACTGTTTTCATCCACAGCTAGAAATAACTGAAAAAAAAAAAAAAAATCTCCCCTCTTCTGGGCCCTCCCCCACACTCCAAAAAAAATCCTTGAAATTCCATCCTTTGGCCCAGACTGGAAATGTCATGCTGTAATCAGATCAGTGACCCATCTCCACTGGGACCCTGCCAGTACTTCAGAGAAAGACAGGATCATTCTGTAAAGCACCAGGACAACTGTTCAACCAACACTTTCTCAAATTCCTTACTCTGCTGCACAGAATGCAGAGGGGCCAGGCTGTCCAAGATGTGTTATGTCCACGATGGTCGGAGCCTTCCACACCTCACTAGAAAGCTTTGTAGATCCAGCCCTCGAGAATAGGATGTCTTTAGAACGCAGAACACTTTATACCAATATCCACTGGTATCAAGTTTCACATATGATGACATACAGGAAGATTATTCTTCTTTCAGTTACAACTGAATGCCATTTGCACAAATCTCACTCTCTGAGCTCTTCAGTGCAAGTACTCAGTATATGCTGTCTTCTCTCACCAACACGTTATTTGGACCTAACGTGTCCTAGCACAGATGGATCACGTGCCATTCGGTCATGCACAAGCTAGCCCTGGTCATTCCCAGCAGCAGTCCACACTAAGTCATGTTACAGTTTAAGGCAGATGACTCAGCACACCTACAGGCATGCTCTGCTCGGTTCCTCCTGTTTCAGTATACAGAGCTCTCAAGAGCAATACATGCTCCCCTCTTTTTATACCTCCCTCTATGGCATCCCGCTAAGCTTTTCCTACCCCAGCAATATTGTCATCATCTTCACACACGAAGAACGAAATTCTTAAGAATATTATTTTATTGCCTGCTTTTGTTTCAGTCCTGAAGCTGTTGCATTTTTGCTGAGTCTTACTCCGAAACAAAACAAGCAGAACTTCCTGCAGCAGTTAGCATGGAAGTAAGCCTATTTAGCACAAAGCTTAACACCAGAGCAGCTCCTCACTGCCAAAACAAACTCAGGCTTGCCAACAGACCTGCTCACACAAATACAGCTCCTGCCTAATCTACAGTTTAATCTAATAAAGAAGAAAAAAACATTATTAATTCTTTTAAAGACTCTTACTCCTTAGTAGTAAAATACACATTTCTGAGGCAAAGTAACCTTGCCAAAGATGCAGTTCCCTCTCCCATGAGACTGGTTCTATGATACATTAACTACTTCAAAACCTCTGGCACTCCAGGTTAAAAGAAAATCAACAGCCTAAAAGAAAATCAACAGATGATAGTTTAACAATTCCCAACTATTATGGATTAGGAGATATCCACAGTGCAGTCCTTACCAACTGGACCACTCCATCCTAGCCTAGTGCCAAACAGACAGCACCCATTTTCACCAATGCTTTACTTCAGTAAATAAGTCTCCTATTTCAGCATACTCTACATGATAAATAGCTTTAAACATCTTTCCTGAGAAGCAAAGGACCTAATACTTTTTAATGTCTTGAACTTCATTTTAGAGAAAAACTGGCCTGACAGCCCATGGGAAACTCTGACTAGCCAAAAGTAATGTGTTGTTTATAAAGACTCAACACTTTGTTCTCAAAAGGCATGCTGAAGCCACATACACTCTGTACTGCCAACTTCATGGTTCACAGAAGAGGATAAAACAGTGCTAGCTGTGTTTTCTATAACCAGTTCCGCAGAAAAACTTCTAAAAAAAATTTAAAAGAGAACAAAAGCCTATTCCTGATCAGAGAACAGCCAGAGGAAGAAAACGCTTCTTACCTCTGCCTGGAGAGCTCCATGAACAACTCATACAATAAGCCCAGAATAGTATTTCCGATAGATCGAGGGCTTTTTTCCCCCACCCCGTCTGCTCTCTGAAACTTCTCTGTACACCGTCGCCTGACTGCAAGTGCTTCACTTCCTCATTCCTCCTCTGCGCATGCCTGCTTGCCTGCACGCTCCCCAACACCTTCAACACTTGCCCAGAAGACAGGGCTCTGTAAGAAAAGAAATTGCTATGCAACAGTAAACCCTGAAAGTTCGTGTGTAAGGCACATTCCCACCCTTCTTTCAAAGCTACATAAACACCAAAGGCTTTCAGTGGTTGTGTGATAAGTTTCTTTAAAATAAAGAAATTTAAAAAAAAGAAGATCATGAACACCATTAAAATTGTCTCTCCGAGTCACTGAAGCTCAGCTAAATCAGATTCAAAGTTTACTTGATTTTATCCTCAGTAACTTTTATTTTGACTGTGGAGAACAAAGGAAGAAGTTTGCCTACTTTCATGCAAAAGTCGCTTATTTGGTAGTCTGTAAAATGGCATAGGGAAACAGGGCCAGTTAAGGACAAGATGTTAGCCTTCATTTGAAGCTTGCAACAAGGAAAACAAACAATAAAAACACCACCGTCACAACTCTAACAGTACCTCCCCAGAGGAGCTAAGAGCAATTTAAAACGATTTAAGCTTCACAACATCCTGTGAGGCAAGAGCTACAGCATAGAAAACTGTTAAATAAGGTTATTTACCCAGTGTTTCATTGGGGGGTGGGAAGGAACCCCTACATATTGTTTTCACAAACTCCCTCACAACATTCAGTCTCTAGTCCTGCACCACTCGACTTGTGAATGTGTGCAGAGGAAGCTTAAATCTCTCTGCCCATATCCCCCAAACACACAACCTGCACGTGGCTCAGTCAGTTTTCAGGGAAGACACGCATGACCAAGTCCATAATTTCTGGTTGATATTATACATCCCTTCGAGTTTATTTAAAAGAAAGGGGAAGCGATCGATTCTTAACAGTAAATGGTTTAATGTTCTTACCACCTAGGAAAACTAGTACTCATAAGGACTCCCAAGCCCATTGATGATTAAGTCTGGGGAGTTAATAACAGACAAGCATGTTTAGAACATGTTCCCTTCATTTCAGGTTAAGAGTTCCTGCATTTGTCAATGCATATGACTGTAACAGCACAATGACCAAACCAGGATTAAATAAATAATTAAATAACAATAAATCAATGAAGAACCAAACAGATTAATGGAAGAAAGGCATAAGGTACTTCATATACCCACAAGTTTTCTGGAGAGTCTTTGGTTCCACTGGTCAAATAGTCAAGAGCTATCAGTCCTACTCTCAGGCAGGCAAGTTCTGCTGTTCCCAGAAGAAGATACATGTTTGAACAGCACAATACCCAAATAACCAAAAGAACCATAACAACCTCACATTTGATAGCTAGAGCTAATGATCAAGCAATTAATGTCCCTAAAGAATTATATACTGACATTACTGACTCTGAAGCTTTCTCCATGTAACTGGGGCAGTTAGAGAGAACATTTTGTTATGTACTCCAGAAAAAAACAAGTTGAAGTTTGTGTCTAGGAGGACTAATCTCTCCTGTGACAGTTTTTCAGCTTATAGAAGAGCCTAGATTGCAAAAGAAGGGTGGGGGGTTTCTTGTTTAGTTAAAAAAACAAATATGCACAATTCTAGATTTGATAGCACCTGCCATCAGATCATCCCTGAATAAAACCATAGTAAAGATAAGCAGAACAAACCTGAAGAAGTTTGTACCCTTGAGTCTACCTGGGGTCAGTCACAGAAGTCATTACTCTTCCTCACTCATCCCTCAAGATTTTCCAGCTGAACTGTGTGCATAACTGTTCCCTGGTTGAAGCTAGCACTTTTCAACATAGGTCTTTACTAACAAACACAGACAGGCATAAATTGCTGGACAGCAACTACATGACCAATACCTGATTTAAACTGAAACAGGGCAACAAATGAGCCACAAACAGCTGATCCAAAATAAAAACCTAAGTAGTAAGCAGTGGGAAGAGAGGAACATTCTAGAGACTGCACACACTTCATCTGTGCACAGGCAAATCAACAGTTGTCTGAATCCTAATCTGCTGAAGCTAGATTTTTTTTTTTCTATACACATTTTAGTATTCTGAAGTATCAAAAGTATCATGGCAGTGATAAGATGGGCATCTGCCAATAAGAAACCATATTAAATTCACTAGGACCGGTATGATTCTTTTCCATGTAGGAATAGTTTAGAGCTACCTGACTACTTCTGGGTGCGTTCAGTAGATGAAAAGTAAATTTAGGAAAGGAGGAGGAAGGGGAGGTCTTGCAGCCACTGTCTCTATAATTTTTCAGACTGAGGTAAGTACACATGAATTATTTAGTTAATACCCAGCACAATTCACTGAAAGAAAGCATAAAACCCACAACCTAACAAAAAATTAGAAAGTGTTGCTTGCCACCCACTCTTGGCAAGAACTTCCCTCCTAACTTGATTCAGCAGCTACAATTCTGCTTTGATGCCAAGTGACATCTCAGCTGTATTAAGGCTATTACTGCAATGTGAAACAATGAGGCAGCAAGGGGAAGAATTAAAAGCCTGGCTGGAGACAATGGTAAAGCACTATCAAAAAAAAGCTCCCCAGCCTCCCACCTACATAACAACCTTCAATTCCCACCTCCAGCAAATTTCTGTAAAAGAAACATTCCCTCTGGGGGGAGAACCCACAACAAAATCCAGAAGTTGCCAAACAGAATGTTTACAGGTGCTCTGTACATACTTTTTCATAACGTACTGCGAAAATACTCGTTAGACTTAAAAGCCTAGAATGGAGTAGTAGTGTGAAGTTCCTACCCATCTCACCTGCTCCCTTATGTTCAAGATTTAGCAGTACACTATTCACTCTCCCCAAAATGTGGCATTTTCAAACTACTTATTTAGAAAGGAAGAAAAAAGTACAAGTAAAAAAAAGAATCCCAAACCTCCCATTTCTAAGATTCCTGATGCAATAATGAGGAAATGCTAAAGCTGAAATATACTGTAAGAACATTATTAAGGGAGTACACCTGCTACTGCCCAGCCCAGGCAAGAAGAGCTTCTATTTCAATGAGCCATTGAGAGTTAAACATAAATGGAAAACTCCATTTTACACACAGCTTCACAGGTATGCAGAAAACAAGTAGTTTTCAAATGGACACTTAAAGTATCTCATAACTTACTTTTCAGTGAGTGTGAGCTCCCCCTTCCCTTGAACTTTTTTTTTTGGGGGGGGAAGTGTTTTTCCTTGTCACTTAGGTGCTGCACCCATTTTAAAATCAGGTATCAAATAGTTTCATGTTAGTAACTGTTTACATAACTGTAACTCCATATATATATTTATATATATAAAGCTCCAGTTACTCTGTTTTCCTTCAAAGAAAAATTAAGACTACTCTTAAACATCCAAAAGATCTTTTAATAAAAGCAGAAAATCATCCAAGAGCAGTGAAAACTAATGAATCTTTAAACAAAACCACTGATGTAGTCGCTTGTCTGCTTGGTTTTGAACTCTTAAGTTCTATTAATCACAAAAAAGGATCCGTTATTATACATCATATACAAAGTAATCTCTACTGTGGTATTTCAGAAGGCATTGGAGTAGTCTGTTTGCTAGCACATACATTTCATTATATCAGAAGTCCACAATAACAAAATTTTGTTCACCACCTCAAGCCTTTTTATAATTATATACCCTGTCACATCCATCTCAAACATTTTGCAAGAGAATTATTAAGCTGGATCAACTTCCAAAATTCATCTTCTCTAGTTCTGGCACCTCCATGGGATAGCATTTTTACATTAGTAAGGAATTGCACAGTACCATCAACTTCAAAGAGAAGATGCACAATTGAGAACGGTTGCCAAAACGCTGTCTTGCTTACCACATTAGTCACTACAACCACCTCTAAATAGTGGAGGTAAGCAGAGTGAGGAGCTACTAAGAGAAGATGATCTAGGCTTTCCTCATTTCTCTCTCCCAAACTACAGCTTAAGTCTAGCTGCACTCATCCTGTCTGTAACTGAAGAGACAATTGTTCAAAGATGAGTGAAAAAACTCAAGGTGTTAACAAAGACTATCATAGCCACTACCTACAAGCATGCCACTCCCAATGACATTTAACACCGCAGCTACAGAACCTCATCTCTCCTGAAACAGTGGATGATAACCTGCATTGCTTACCACAAGTTAATGCAGGTTTAACCATCACATCCTTATGAAAATACATAGAATACATAGAATACATAGAATAAACCAGGTTGGAAGAGACCTTCAAGATCATCGCGTCCAACCCATCAACCAATCCAACACCGCCCAAGCAACTAACCCACAGCACCAAGTACCCCGTCAAGTCTTCTCCTAAAAACCTCCAGTGATGGCGACTCCACCACCTCCCCAGGCAGCCCATTCCAATGGGCAATCACTCTTTCTGTATAGAACTTTTTTCTAACATCCAGCCTGAATCTCCCCTGGCGCAGCCTGAGACTGTGTCCTCTTGTTCTGGTACTGCTTGCCTGGGAGAAGAGACCAACATCCGTCTGTCTACAACCTCCCTTCAGGTAGTTGTAGAGAGTAATAAGGTCACCCCTGAGTCTCCTCTTCTCCAGGCTAAGCAACCCCAGCTCCCTCAGCCTCTCCTCGTAGGGCTTATGTTCCAAACCCCTCACCAACTTTGTTGCTCTTCTCTGGACTCGTTCCAGCAAGTCAACCTCCTTCCTAAACTGAGGGGCCCAGAACTGGACACAGTACTCGAGGTGCGGCCTAACCAGTGCAGTGTACAGGGGCAGAATGACCTCCCTGCTCCTGCTGGCCACACTGTTCCTGATGCAGGCCAGGATGCCATTGGCCCTCTTAGCTGCCTGGGCACACTGCAGGCTCATGTTCAGTCTACCGTCGACCAGCACCCCCAGGTCCCTCTCAGCCTGACTGCTCTCCAGCCACTCTGACCCCAGCCTGTAGCTCTGCATGGGGTTGCTGTGGCCAATGTGCAGAACCCAGCACTTGGATGTGTTCAATCTCATGCCGTTGGACTCTGCCCATCTGCCCAGCATCGAGAGTTGTTTTCATTCTGCTACCAACAAAGACCAACGAATCTTTAGCTATTCTGCATTTTTCAGTGCCATTTCACACATGGCTATCAGAAAGTACTTTCATGTCAGCTCTAGATCTGACATGCATCACCCACACCAGGGACCTAAACGTGTCAAAACCAAACCCCATTCCTTCCCATATTAGCGTCTAACAGACTGCAAAAGCTGTTCTGGATCTGTTAAATGGTCAACTAGTCCTGCAAACATAGGGGAAATAGAAGGAGAAACACAGAGGAGCAAGCCTCTTTTAGCACCAGCACAGATCTGATGAGTTTTTACCTGTAGTTTCATGAGCAGCTCATTTGAACACAGCCAGGGTAATACCGATTCTTAATATGTCTTCATTAGTGGAAGCCACATCTAAAGTATTGGTTAAATTCTAACTACATGCTGAAATGCTATTAAACTATTCTAACAGTGAGAATGACTAGACTAACAGTTTGGAACGAAAAGCAGTAGAAGGAAATGAGGAACTCAAGTGATAACAACCCATGGAAATATTCCTTTATATTAAACTATCTTTGTTTCAAAACTACTGCTTCACAGCTAAATTTAACCAATGTTTCTTGACAGTGCACATCACACAAACACAGTCAAAACCATCCTTTCAGCTCATCATGGTTACAGCAGTGAGCGAAGTGTTATCTCAAGAAGATAAAAAGAATGCTGCAGCAGCCTGTAACTCCAAGTTTTCTCACTGCTACTAGAATCAAGAGTTGCAAACAAAGAAGCAATCATGTAAATACTTACAATAGCTGGTATAAAAATAGCTTACAGGGACCAAATTGAGCCTGACATCCTCCTCTGGCAAGCTCTGTAGTAGCTTCACTGGTAGTAACAGGAATATTAAGATAAAGAACATAAGTTTCACAGATGACTGTGCTTGTTTCCATGACACAGGCTGCAATTGTGTTTTAATAACACAACCTAGTCTACGCTAAAGCTCTTGCAGTCATCCAAGGTTAAGAGGCAGCTTGTTGCAAAAATGGCACCAAGCCTGGAGTTTCAGCTCTATTGTATTAGCTGTGTTAAACAAAATAATAATAATAATAATAATAAAGTCAACATATGATTTAAGATTTTCTCGTCATCTGAGATTAGTTTTGTTGTAAAAATCCAAAACCTTTTCAGTATGGACAAACTTGCCCATCCTCTTTTAGCGTTAAATTACCATTCACACAGAGCTTAAAGTCTTTAAATATCAGTAGGAGAGGTCACACAACTGCTGCTGAAAAGCAGGTTAATTCAGGTACTTCTGACTCAGAATGTAATTGAGCCTCATTTGCTCTAAATGCTACTGGCCGCTGGGTGATTCCATTTGTAGCATTGCTCAAAAAGAGCAGTTCCAGAGGCCAGAAATAGCTTGGGGCAAGGTACTCCTTCGGAATGAAACTTTTCATGTAACCTTCAATTACAAGGAAAAACAAACAAACCAACCTTAGATATTTTGCTGCTTTGGTGTTAGTCTCACTTACCTTCCAGATAGATAAAAATAGCATCTTTTCTTTTCTTCACAGCTTTACAAGATCATTAAAAACAGTGCTCGCGGTTTCAGTGAGTGGAAACACAAGGTTCAAGTCTCAGGGTTTCCATTAAACACCTACTCCTAACCAACAACAAATATCTCAGAGCTTAACCACTAAAATGAAAGCTGCTGGTTTGGTTTTATTCCCCCCCCCCCCCCCCCCCTTTTTTTTTTTTTAATACAGCAAACTGTGTAAGTCAGCCATGTGTAACAGAGAAAAATCCAAACCTCCAACATCTCCTCAATCCTCCTATCAGTACCAGATAAGATTTTTGGCAGGAGTCTGAATTCAAATGGGAAGAAAAGTATCGTACATCTTCTTAAAAGAGGTCTTGGATTATAACCCTAGCTATGAAAGTTATGCAACTTGAAAAGCATCCAAGCAAGAAAGCAAAAACGTAATAATCCCAGGAAGTTACCTATTAAAAAAATCCACTGCCTACTTGATGAACTGTGCTGCTCCAGCCTTGTAAAAACAGTTCTATTCCAGGCACGGATTTTGATCTTTTTGCAAACAGTTCTCTTATGTACTGCTTACTTTACACATGGAGCAGCCTATGAAGAACAATTTCTCTTTCTTAGTTATTAATGCTAAATCTTAAAACTTATTTACCCCTGAAAACAGATTACAGCTATTTTATAGCTGCATCACTAACTAATTCTGACAGCTCACATACCAGCCTGTCATATCACCATGACTGATTCTATTCCCGCTTCTCAAAAGCTGTGCTAGTTCATTAAGGTAATTTCAGAATGTATCAGATGTACTTGAAGGAAAGGACTGGTGTCACTCACTTCCCCTTCATGAAAGCTCCCAATTACTGTCACAAAAACTGGTAAATGGAAAGGTCTAAGGCTTTCTTTCTCCCTTTGTCCTGGGGAAGTGGCAGGTGGGAGGAAGGACAACTGACATTCTTATTTAGCAGGTGAATGCATGCTTTACTTGCAGGAAGACGCAGTGGAACAGTTTGGGTTTTGTTCCCCTTCACATTTTACATGAAAGAAAATAGGCCTATGATCCTTTTAATCCCTGGTGAGTAACGCTGCCACCACACCCCATTCTCACCATGCAATGCCTGATGTGATAGCCACACCACTGCAGCCTCAAATTCCAATCTATAATTTACTGTACCGATACCAACTATTTCTGTGGACACCTTTCTTCCTGCTATGTCCTGAAATCATCCACGTCATACCCAAGCTTTGGCTTGACACAGCTAAAGCTGTTCTATTCTAAATTGGTCTAGCAAAGCTGAAAATGCACATAAAAATGGCTGTGATCATGTAATTCCTCCTCAGAAACACACCCAGAGACATCCCCACCCAGTCCTTGTGTGCTATTTTGTTAGAAGTACTTGACTAGGAAGTTCCACTGAGAAAGGAGTGACCAGAAGAGTCAACTACAGATTGTTCTGCTTGCTGAAGCCACATAAATCCTTAAGATCTAGAAAACCAGGGGAGAAAACATTTCATTTCTATGAATGACAGTGCAGAGACTTTGACACTTTGGGCAGAACAACCCAACTGATTGATTTCTGATACACTTGGTACAGGAATAAGTGGGGGGGAAGCAAGCAAGCCTGGAAGCAACTTGCCAGTTTTTATGTCATCTTAGTCCCGAGTTTATTCTTTCCTTTCCCCAAATGCCATAGAAATGAGGTAGAACATCACACATTAAGGAGAGATGAAAATTTTGCCAAGTATTCTTCTCCCCACCAAGAACATATTCTATAAAAATTAGACTGCTTGATGAGAAGAAAGTCTTCTTAGGTCTGGTAATAATTAGAGAAAAGGGATAAATTTAGTATAACGTATGGAATTTATTTTGCTTTGCAGTCAAAGCTGCCAAGTCTCTGCTACCAGAGCTCTCTTGCTCTAAGCAGAAGTCTCTACCAGAAGCCCTCAAAAGAGAAGGCTGAAAGAGAAATGCTACTCTGAAAATATGAGAAGGCCATCAAAGGTGACTTCTTACAATACAAGTCTTGAGCATGAAGACTACCAGCTGGGGTGTGCCTCTTTGCCTTGTGGTGAAGTGTTCAGAAGAGCTTTGACCACAGGCTTTCACTTTATTGTTTTAGTAATAAAAATAGAACTTTCATAACTACATTCAGAGTCACCAGAAATATACTAAGCAGCATCAATGAAGGGAAACTGCACACCTGCATTTCCCATGCACTGTCTTGAATCAGATCAAGGTTGTTCTCAGTGCCTCCCACTGTCATTATTAGGCAGAGGTGGGATGATTTAGAGTTTCCAAACACAGTCAGCTCTTGCTTTGAGCACCTTTTCTGTGCTCAAATCACAATAGTCAATGCAAAACAAATTATTTGTCTCCCTGAAGATCCTTAACACAAATACATCCTTGAATCCGACAAAGGAATAGATGATTCAGAAGAGAAAAACAGAATGAATCATTAAGCAAGCCAACATCAAGTCAGGAAGAGGCTCTGTCTAAAGTATAACTCAGTAGATAAACATCATAAAAAGTACCACAGAAGTGATATCTGCAGATAGTAGTCACAACATGATTTAATACAGAACATAAATACAAGAGACCAAAAGTGCACATGAGCATTTTGAAGTCCAGAAGACACCACCAATAGCTCACACCCCCATAGAACCCAACAACAGCTGGCAACAAACCAGTTACATTTAAAATAGTCTGGACTACTCCAAGCAACCAAAGTTAAAACTACTTCTTACTTCCCTGTATAACATTTTGTTTCCACTTGTATGAACAACCTATAAAGAAGTTAGTGTCCAGGCTTCCATCCTTGAGGCCTGGTTAAACAAGGAAGACTAAAATTAAAATTCACCATTTTAAGTGTGGGTTTTTGCAGCAACACCAAGACCTTTCTTGTAATTAATTCTACAGGAGGCCTTTTGAGGCAATAAAACAGAATGACTCATAAACAGGAAGGACAGCCTGAGTCGTAGCCTCTGGTTTAACTTACTCAGTCCATTCCATCAAGCCAGTTTAGGCTCAATTTATTTTTTACCTTTCTCCTTTTGAATTTACAGCAAGAGCCAAAGTAGTCACGAGGGAGTGCACCATGAACAATGCTGCCTAACTTCTCACCAGTTCCAGAGGAAGCGGTGACATTTTGATAGTCCTCAGTGAAGTCCAAGAACAAAGAGTCCCACAGTTGCTCCATTATCCAAGCAGCCCATCCTGCAAGTCTGAATTGTCAAAGCAACAAAATTAATAGGCAATATGCCCTCTCCGGTACCTGCATTTGGTAGCTGAATTGAACACCGGCTCCTAACAGAACAAAGTTAAATCAAAAACATAAAGTTTAATTCAAATGAAAGTTGATAATACTAGAGAACAAAAGATTACAAAGAGATTAGGGGAGGCAAAGACACCCATGGGTCCAGCAAAAAAAATCATCCTACAAGGAAACAAAGCATTTTAGTATGCAAAGAAATAGTCTCCTTACATAAAAGTCATTTCAGTCTGGAAAGAAACACAGGAAAGTGCTAATTTTTTTGGTAGTTGCTTTAGAAAATTGTGAGACTTTGCCCTGTTCTGATGCACTTTTGAAACAAAATCCACATTCTCTTTGCAAAGCAACACTAAGAACCACTGTCCTTCTGGAGCTGCCAGTAATTTTCCAGCTTCCAAATTTTCACATTTCCCCACACAATAATTAGTAACAATGCAGGTAATCAGTGACAATTTCAGTATTATAATAAACAACTGTTCATCAGGATCTTTCTGATTTGAGTAATTGGCTCTGTTGTTTACAACAGGGTACCTTGCAGATTTGGTACATTACATGTAAAGGTCTGAGCTCCTCAAACATGTCTAAGAACTCTGCAAATGCCATGTTAAACAGACTTCCTAATCACTCTAGAGAAGCTCAAGCAATACTTACCTAATCCAGCCACAAAAGATGTTGTACATTACTGGAAACGTTTTCATTTATAGAGGGTGGAGGCTAAGAGTTGCTTCACAGTATGCAGACATGCCAAGGCTTTCCTCCATCCCTCCTACCTAAAGCATAGCAGTGCTTTGCTAGTTTATATCTCCTCAAACCACTCAGAGCACTTCACTGTGGCACAAAACCCAGGATTGATTTTTATAAAATGAAATTCTGAAGTGTGAAACATGACAACAAAGATGATTGCTTCACTGAGCTCATGAGCAGAGTTCTCAAAATTTCATTAAACCACACTCACTTGTAAAGGTAGGAGGAAATTTTCTCCTGAGACTTCCAGACAGCAGTTTACACTTGGAAACAGGAGATTTAATTATCATTAGGCCTGCATAACTGCTACAATTATTAATGGCCATAAAATAATGTTTATGCAGCATGTAATAATTTCAGAAGGCCAGGAAAGCTCAAATTCACTTTCTACCATGGCTTTCCAATATAGTCGTGATTAATTTCAAGATCTCTCCTTTAGCTCTTGCATCCTGGCATAGAATGAAAACAAGAATAAAGGGCACAGCCCACTTCGGTCTTGCTGTACTGCAAGCGCCAGATTCATCAGATACAAACACTGGATAAGAAAGTCTTAACACTTTCATTTGTTTGTACAACTCCTAACACCAAATAGTACCTGAAGGACTTCTTTCTAAACTGATAACAAAAGGAAGGGGGGGGACAAGCTGAAGGAATGTGACTTACAATAAAAGTAAACAAATAGTTATTTTGCTGACTTTTGAAGGACATTTACACTACGCAGTCACTGGAAGAGTTACTCTTTCAAGTACATCTACAAGAAAAAGCAAAGAGAGCTAAGTTTGTGTGAATCATCTTTCCACTAAAACCAAAGCACTGCCACTGAACGCTGGGAATATTCCACAGAAGCTAGTTTATTAATAAGTAGATAATTAAAACCATCCCACTTGGCATGAATTTCAATCCATTCACTTTGTGATACCTTCCCTGAACCTCACTCCCTTTGCCCAAAACACAGTTCTTAAGTTTGAGTTGGAGACCAATGCTGCCTGCCACAATTTGTCAAAAATAATGAGCTGCAGATGCCTGAACACCTTCAAAGTATAATTAACAGACACAATTCCTGATACTCTGGTAGAAGTATCCTTTCAAAACAGTAGGGAAGTTAAAAGCTGTCACTGAAAAACCTAACTTGCTCACCATTTGGACTGAAGGAACTGCTAGAAAGTATTTCAGGAGGAAGTTCGGAGAAGAGCTTTAGAAGCAGACTACAAGCACTACTGCTCCATCAGCTGAGCAACCAGAATTTTACTATGGAAAGTGGGGTTTGAAACAACCATGCCTCAACCTTCAAAGCTTATCTTGACAGGGGCTGATAAAAATGGAAGCATCCTCAAAAATAATGACATTTGGAATGCCTAGATTTTATGTCAAGATTAAGAGCCTGATTTTAAAGAGTTACTAATTAGTTCAGTTTTAAATCACCTATTTAATCGGTGTAGTAGAGGAATGAAACAAACCTAAAGAAATCAGGAACCACATGCAAGATCTACATTTTCCTAGAGCAGCACATTTCAGTTACTCCACACAATGTTTCTTCAATTGTCTTTTAGCTGAAGCAACAGTCCTACAACAGCCGTCTCAGATTTACATAAAATGCAGCCTCCAAACTTCCAGTATTTGTGCAATTGAGAAATAATGTTTTATCTGAAGAACTAAAAAAGGTTGTTTTGCAAGAGATCTATAATGAAAGGGATCTATACAACAGTAAGAATATATAACTTGTACAACTTACAGCTATTCTAGGGACTTCAATGTTGCAATGAATAACAGTCAATAAAGCTTTCAGCTTTTGTAATGCTGAATTCAAGACTTGCCTGCCCGATACACTCTTCTGTGTTGTCTCCAATTCTGTAGCAACCTCTGCCACAATCTATGCGAGGCAAATGAAAGATCTGTTCCTTCCCTCCACCACACTTGCACTACTGCTTAGTTAAACTGCATATCCTCTGTTTCTTATGTGGAAAGACAGAAAAAACAAATAATTCTTTTGTCTGTCAAAACAATCCTCTTCCCTTGCCTCCCCTCTCCTCCTCCAACCATTTCATATGACGATTCTAATACATTCCTAATAATTCCTTTTTCTAGCAATGTAGTTAATATTGTACAAACCAGGCAAAGGCACAAAAGTGATAGAGATATTTTCTGTATTATTCTGCATGCTGTCCATATACTTTCCAAGGTGGTTTTTTTTTTTTAATTAATGGAAAAAGTCCCCCAACATGCTGACCAATGGATGTCCAGGACTTTTTTCTATGCAAATTAACAGTGAAGTCTTCAAATTTGCCAAAAGTCAATGACTGGTGCTTGGGATATGATGCTAATTAGACAGATGGACATTTTTCATGCAACACTGTCTTACACACCAAGTTCAATCTTGAGCAACAGCCAAGAGCTACTTTCTCAAATTAGCAGTAACATCTACTCATGGTCATTCTGTCAGTCTCACTGTTTCAAGTCTGTGTGCAGAAGTTTTCTGCAATATGTTTCTGATACATATAATAATCTCCACAGGCAGAAAGTTGTCCTAGAACACACACTGCTTTCTAATAACAGTGAGAAGGAAAACAGCTATTTCAAAGAAGGGACAAGGGGACACCCATGAGACTTCCATGAAACACACTTGTGTACAAATCCTAACACAGCAGTGCACAACTGCTTCTGACAACATCAATTTGCGACAAATTTAGAAATCTTGATATATTTCTCATGAAAGTCCCTCCATTCCCCAACTGGTGGCACAAACTGCGTTGCCACCATGCAGTCACAGGAAAGCTATTTCCTCAAGCACTCTGACCAGAAAGTCTTCCTATATCAGAAAAATCTATTTACAAGAAGCTGATAGGACTTTTACACCTTCTTGCCCATTACGCATTTCCACACATAAGAAAAAAAAGAAAAGTCATTAGAAATCAGTTAGCCCTCTGAAATCTCATACCTTTTCAACTTTTACCACTAAGAAAACGAAACCTATGCAAAAGATAACCATCAACAGACACACTTCTTGAGAAAAACAAGTAGTCAAGCTGAGTGATGGGAACCACACCTCATTCAGCATGCACCATGGAATATCTCTGCACAGAAAGGAAAGTAACACAACGTAAGTAAATATGTGGGTTTCCTTCTCGGTTATCATGAGTCCATAGGCTTCAGATTGCATTACTGTAATATAGCCTACACAGAATCTTGAAGGTCATACTGAAATTTCAGCTGGTACAGGACGTTTATATAATGACCCTTCACAACAGAAGCATACTATATAACTTTATTCCAGTATGATAATGGTTTCATATTCTTTACCAAGTGCATTAGCTTCAAACTACAAACTCCTCGTGTATTTTTATCTCTCACATACTTTTGAGTCAGATTTGGTTTTTTGGCCTAACAGCCAATATTCCTTGGGATGCTTCAACAACCAAACATGTGATATACTAGGTGCAGGAAGAACCACCACAAAATTACATAGAGTTTCACCTACAAAATGATTCCCTCAATCCTTTGGGGAAAAGAACTTTAAACAATGACCAGGCTTTGCAAAAGATTTACAAGTTCTATAAAAATCATCTCCTTCAATGGTACCTTGTTGTGGCGGCTGCGTAGCTATTAGGAGATGCTCAGAATGTTTGGGAGCCTAAACACAGGTGAATACTTTCCTTCTAGTTCAGCTTTACAATTCACACCATTTAAAAGCTACAATTCCACAAGTTCTTTGAAATGGATGGAAGATCTTTTTTCCAGGCATCCAGCATAAAAGCCATAGGACTGCTTGGATGGAATAACACAAGTAATTAAGAATCTCCCATATTATTATTATTAGATGTGGGAATGGGAAAGGTCAATTCCCTAAGCACCATGAAACAGCCTTTACAGCACTAATCAGTTACAGATATAGACCCTAAATAAAATGGGATGTCAGTCTTCATCATCATTATCAAAGCTGACCACCATCACCATTACCCAAGACCTCTGAACCACCTATTAAGAAATCAATATTTTTATATACAGACACTGAACCTCAGCTTCTGCACTGCTTAATTCAGCACAGTTGATAACGGTTGCCATTCATATGGCTGGTGAATCACTGACAACATGGCAGAAGTTTCCAAAAGCAATCCTGTTCATTTCTGTTCATCTGTTTTAACATGACTGATTTTACAGGACAATATATATATACACACACACACTATGATGGCCATAAATTAGATCCTGACATTAATGGATGCAATTTATGAATTCATACATTAACCTATTCATTAGAACATTAGGTTTTAAAATAATGATTGTCAGCAAAATCTCCTTCATAAATTTCTCAAAATATTTTGCATTTAACTAAGCTAATTTGGATACAAAGCTGACAAAAAGCCAACCCACACCACCACCAGAAAACATACAAGTACCTTCCCACTCATGTCCATTAAGGTTACTGCTGCTTAAAAGTGATTGACAGGCGCACCACTCAAGCCTCTGGTTGTCAAAACAAACTGCACTGATGGTACCTGCACTTCTAAATTTCCCTCAAAGCAGTCTGTCAAGCCGTCTGCTTTGACAGAACCTTTTCTAGGACAGGAAGATAAAGTAATAAGCTATTGCTGGGAAAAGAAAAGATGCCTAACTGATAATGTCTGCTTCTATTTATGTTAGTGGAAGCCACAATTTCATATCAACACTCTGTATTAATGGAATGAAGAAAGCCACGGTGAAGCTTAGAAACTGTCAACAAGGTACACACTCCTCCTAGGAAGAGTGGGTTATTTATATAGCTTTGAAGCCTCTTATTAGCTTCATTGACTTCAAACATAGATACAGACATTTATAGTTGATAAAATTAACCCCCCTCCACATCCTTACATGTCTGAAGGGGATAAAAAAATTAAGTATAAGAACACATTCATTACTACTTCATGGTATTTCTGTGTTATCTAACAATTCCATACCCATATGATGCGAATTAGAGTATAAATGCTGAATTTAACACCTGCATTTCTCTTCCAAGCAGAGCCTTTAGAGGATAGGGTTGCTAAACCAGTTGCAATGATTAAAGCAGATCCACAACAACTCAGGTGACTTTGAGCCCGTTAATAATTTTTGCAAATTCACACACACCCCCACCCCGCACTTCAGCCATTTTCAATACGGTAAAATCACACAGAAAACAGCAGCTATCACCGCATGGACAGAAGATTTCTCATACGTACTCGAGTGAGATTTACAAAAAAATGTATCAGTGAAGAGAGCTACTCCGAGGAAAAAGACATGCATGCATATGGCGAAAATGATGCGTTCCCAGTTCATAGGGAAAAAACCCGCACCAGTTCCCAGTTTTGAAAGGCCCAGGCTTCACAATAGCTTTTGAGGACAAAACCAGATTATCAGGACATTCCCAACCACCAAAGCACATTAAAATGCTGCTATGCTAACACCGCACTCTCAGTAAGAAACCTTACCCATCCTCACCCTCTTAATCCCAACAGCTACAACGTCAGGGTGAAAAACTAGTGAAAGTAAGCGGAGTTTCTGTTCGGTTTTATCACGGCTTCTCCCCACGCAGAGGGAGGCCAGGGGCCACCTCGTTCTTCCCTCAGGCGCCACAGACAAAAGAGCGACAACCCGAACCGGGGGGCGACGGGGATCTCCCTACACACCGACCACGGGAAAAGGAGGGCTCTGACCTTACCCACACCACACCCCCCACAATGATCGTTTAACTCTGCCGAGAGCGACAGGGGAGTTAGTTTTCCCTTCTTTCCAGGCACGCAAAGCCTCTGGAAAAACAACAGCAGATGCAGGCCACACACAAAAGACGCCTGTCCCTTCTCCGCCGTAGCCTGAGGCGATGCCGCCTCTCCCCGCCCCCAAGCTAGACCTAACCGCCAGGTCCTTCCCACACCCCTTCGCCTCTCCCGCACCCAGGGACGGCGGCCTTAAAAGCTTGCACCCTCTCTCCCTGCTCGGGGCGTTCCGAAATCGAGTCCGGCAGGAGCCTAAGGCCTAGAGAGGCAGGCAGCGGTACAGGCCTCACAAACAAACGCAGCACCCTCCCCTCCATCTCCCTTCCCCCAGAAGATGGGCAGAGCCCTCTCACCCCCCACCAGCGCCCCCGAGATCGGTCCCATTGTTCCCCGCACGCCAGGCTCTCTACTCCTCGCAGCCGAGCCCTTCAGCGGGGGGTGCTGCAGAGACAACGTACTCACCACATGGGCCGGGCTCCCCGCAGCGGCCACCGGCCCCCTCAGCTACGGCACACGGGCGCGGCCACAGCGCCCTGCTTCTCCAGCACCCGCAGGCCCTGGGACCCCCCCAACACCATCGCCTGCCACCCCTCCGCCACTGCCGCTGCAGCAGCGGCCATCTTGTGCGCCAGCTACCTCCCCTCACCGCCTGCCTGCCTGCTTCCCTGCACCGCCTCAACCGCCGCTGCCGACCGCCCCTTCCTGCACCCGCCTCTCCGGGCAGGCGGAGCAGGAGAAAAAGCCGAGTCACAGGCCACAGTGCCTTGACAGTGAGAGTAGGGTCTTGGTGGCTGCAGCTACGCGCTGCAGGGAGGGTGCTGTGAGGGATTGTCACGGACGGTTCTTGTTCCTCACTGTTCTCTCTTTTCTTTTGGGGGGATTTTTTTTCCTCTTTCTCATCTTCCCATCACCAGTGATGGTTATGGGTATAGGTAGGCTGTGGAGTCGAAGTCGTGGCTCTTCTTAAGCCTGAGGAGTTCTCTGTGTCCTCGGAGCCCCCCAAAAGCTCCAGGGTCGCCATTTTCTTTCCCTCAGCAGGGGAGGGGGCGTCCCCTCTATGGGGTACAGAGCGATTCCCCTTTTCTTCCTCGCTGTGCTTGCCTCATGCCATCGAACTTTAGAGCTTGGGACTGGGATATTTTCTTACTCCAAAGAACGCCTGAAAGGAGGCTGTAGCGAGGTTGGCGTTGGGATCTTCTCCGAAGTAACAAGCAGTTGTACAGAGGAAATGGCTTTACGTTGTGCCAGACCAGGTTTAGGTTGAGTATTAGGAAAAAATTCTTGTCCCAAAGGGTTGTCAAGCCTTCGAACAGCCTGCCCAGGGAAGCAGTGGAGCCCTGTCCCTGGAGAGATTTAAGATCTGGTGCTGAGGGATGTGGTTTAGCGGTGATCTGGCAGTGCTGGGTTAATGGTGGGACTCGATGATTTTAGATGTCTTTTCCAACCTGAATCATTCTGTGATTTTTAAAACTCACGGATGTTGTTCCTTATCCAGACAGATGGCTGCGCAGGGCAAACATTCCTGTTGCTTTGGCCACCTGGCCCATGGGAAGGTGTAGAGCTGAGTGCTGCCGGAGAAGGCCCCTGTAGCTCACTTTGCTGCAGAACACATATAATGCGTCCTTGGCCTCAACCAACACCGCAGGTAAGATGTATTGGGGCCTCACCGAGCCTTCCTGTATCACACAGTCTCTGAACATATAGAAAGCCTACTGAAGAAGTTTTAAAGTTAAGGTTTATCTTGCAACTATTCATTGTGAAAACTAGGCGTTCCCAGTTCATAGGAAGAAAACCCACACCAGTTCCCAGTTTTGAAAGGCCCAGGCCTCACAATAGCTTTTGAGGACAAAACCAGATTGCTGCATGTAGTTAGCACACACAGATAGTTTTAAAATGCTTATTTGACATCAAATTGATTCCCATTTTATAAAAACATGAACTGTGATGTAACATATAAAGGAATTTGTCCTTTTTTCCCCTCTCTGAATTTAACCACAAGAATCAGGTCCTGTCCTATTCCCCAGATATTTCATCACATATATTCTTAGTTGGAGGCTCTGCAGGATCAACGCTGGTGTGAGGTCGTTGTGCAGGATGCTGCAGATGGAATCACTGTAGTCCTAAACACTTTATAATGCTTAATTATCAGTGCAACATCAAAACCGCAGAGGGCTACATGACCTTGACATGCCATTAAACCAGTGCAATGTTAGGTCAAAAGTAACCCCGCCCAGAGCCAGGGGCTTGAGGCGGCAACCTGCAAAAGGAAACTAGGTCATGACATGTAGACGGGAACAGAGAAACAAGTAACAGATCTGAACTCTTTGACATGAGGGAAAGTCTATACAGAGAAGAGTTTAATCTTCAGATCCTATTTCTGACTCTTGAATTAATTATAGCCAGATTTTCATATTAACTATACAAGAAATGTGGTGATAGTGCCCAAATGTATTATTTATCTCAGTTTTACTAAAGAAATTATTATTTAAACTTTGCTACCAAAAAAAGTAAGCTTCTTGCTTATCAAGGATTAGTACTGGAGTAACATAATACTAAGAACAGCTATTAACTGAATTTCTGAAAATGGTTTTCTTGCCATATTCACAGGATTGTACAGACACAGAAGGCTGAGATCTTTACAAAGACCACATTTAACTTGCTGTGAGTAGTTACAAAATAAATCTAAACTGGGAAGGCATAACACTGAAGTGTGAGTCTTGAGCATTATAGCTGTTTTATTGTTATTTGAAGGAGATTAACAGGAAAAATTTAGTAATCTACCAATGGAAATATAAAACAAAGTTTGTAATCATCAGAATCCCTATTACCATCACTGCACAGTAAAGTAACTGAAGGAATGATTTAGTCAAGAATATCATAGTTAGGCAGATTTGGAAGCCAGGAACAGTCACAGATTAGTACATTATTATATTTTTATTGTTATTGTGACATTATAATGCTTCCTACAGTGCCCCAATGAAACATTAATATCACTTGTTCTTAATGACTGTATAAATTATGTAAATGTCTTTATCCTGAAGCAAAATCTTTCACATTTGGCACATTGCAGTGCAGTTTGTAAAAAAAAAACACCAAAAAAAACCCCCAACAAACCACAAAAATACCACCAAAACCTTGAATCATTATAGTCATATCTAATTAGTCCTTCCTCTTGGGAATTAACTACTACTAAGTAGTATCTTTGCACATTATTCTAGATCAACTTAGTTATTGCCTTCGTCCTATTGTTCTAATTTAAAATTGTACAGGGTACAGAAAATTTTCACCCAACAGTTTCCATCTCTTGCAGAGTCCTCTCCTAAATGTTATGTTAGAAATGTGAACCTGTGACAGTTTTAGGCTGTGCCTTTAAGGAAAGAGACAGTTACTGAGCGCTCTAGTTGAGTGTTTTGGTGTAAAAAGGAAAAACAAAGGTAATTCTAAATGAATTTCATTGGTAGATTGGTAGCAATGTAACTTTAAGGCTCTTTAGTTTTAATTCTGTTTGTGTCTCAGTCTGTTTCAGTCTGAGTCCGGACAGCTGTTTCTCTTTCTGTGCTTGGCGCTGACCTTCAGCTAAGGAGATAAGAAACTAATTCTTTTTCTTCCCTTAGCATATGCTTTGAACTAACAGAATTTCCCCTAACAATTGCTTTTCTCTCTAACCCTTTTTGGGAAAAAAGGAGGAAGGGGTAAAAGGGGGTTTGGGGGGGACCCTCCTCTATCGAGGGGAGGGGCAGGTTTTCTGTGTTACGTTCTTTCCTGTGTATTTTTGTATATACTGTAAATACTGTATATTGTGTCATCCTGCTTTTCTGACTGAGTTAGCCATGGTTTCTGGGGGGAGGGGGGGAGAAGTGAACCTTCTCTCACTACCACAGAACCTTACTGATGTTATTAGTGTCCTGTTCAGATGCAGAAGCCAGCACTAGATGGTAAAATGCTAGGTATTCACTGCAACCTTTGAGGTGACAGAAGATAGAAATGTTCAGGGTATAAGGACATCTTCTTACTTCCTTGTTTGTAGCAGATGATTGTTACACAGCATAGCATTCTGGTGTTTTGCTCAGTCTGGGTTTGAATACTCCATGCTGGAGACTTCTACCACTTTCTGTACTTTGTTCCAATATTGCTGAAAGGTTTTCACTTTCAGGTAGCCTATGTTTTCCCTCAGCATTTAATTCTGTTACCACTTAGTATAAGTCTGTTACCAGTTCTTACTTGCCAGCAACAATTTACAGTAGTACCACAGTGCTGCATTGTTTACAGAAATGGGACTTGAAATGACCTACAATTCTTAGTGAGTAACCTTGCAAGGATGGTTTGGGTTGGAAGGGACCTTGAAGATTGTGAAGTTCCAATCCCTCTGCCATGGACAGGAACACCTCTTACCGGACCAGTTGCTCAAGGCCCCATCCAACCTGGCCTTGAACATTTCCCAGGCAACAGCCTTCACAACTTCTCTGGGCAATCTGTTCCAGTGCCTTACCACCCTTGTGGTTAAGAATTTCTTCATAATGTCTCATCTAAATCAAGCTGCTTCCAGTTTGATTACATTACCCCTCATCCTGTCACTCCATGCCTTTGTAAAAAGTCCTTCTCCAGCTCTCCTGTAGCCCTCTTCAAATGCTAGAAGGCTGCTCTGAGGTCCCCCTCGAGCCTTTTCTTCTCTAGGCTGAAAACCCCTAACTCTCAGCCTATCTTCATAGGGGAGATATCTCAAAACCCATTTTAGACCTCCAACAGGGTTAAACATTTCTCATGACTGTTCTTCTGTTTGGATTTAAAAAATTCAGAAATTTACAGATGAGCTTGTTCTCTTTGGAAACTGATCCCACTAGATACCTAGATTATTTTTACTGCCTGCTTTCTCCACTTACCCAGCATTTCTTCCTGCATGATGCGCTGCTGCAGCATACGGAACACAAACCAGTATTTGCTTTTAGGATTACTGCTCTCATCTCTCATTTCAGCTTCTTATTAATTCTTCTGTAATGTATTCACCTAGATCTTTTTCTTATGCCATAGTATCATAGTATCAGTCAGGGTTGGAAGGGACCACAAGGATCATCTAGTTCCAACCCCCCTGCCATGGGCAGGGACATCCCACACTAGATCAGGCTGGCCAGAGCCTAAAGTCCCACAGGAATTAGTTTTGACTTGACAGTGTATTGGCTCAGTTTTTCATTCCTACTTTTTACTTTTTTCTTTCCAAAAGGGGACAATGTGTAGGCATGCTTTTAGGCTTTCACAGCTGTGTCTGACCTAGTAATGTTCTTCAGAGTGCACATTAGAAATTAATCTCTATATTAGCCTGTATAACTGAGAAAAATAGGTAAAATATCAGTGTGACTGCCAAATGATATCATCTGATTTTTCATTTTTTATATAAAACTGTGACAGCAGAATAGCAATCTTCATAAAAAGAAAGAGTCTTTTGTTTTTCAATGCATTGGGAATGTTTCAGTTCACTCATCTGATATCTACATGACCTGTAAAGGGCATAATAATGGAAAAGTTCTCATTTTGAAACCTGTGATAGCAGAGTGAAAGGCAAGAATTAAATATTTTTCCACTTAAAAAAAAAAAAAAGAGTCCTTGTTATTTCACACAGACAAGATTCTTGCATGTATCATGGAAACTAAAAGATAACAAAAATGAAAATCTTTAGCACTTGTGTTTGCTTGACCACCAGGTTAACAAAGCACTGGCAAGAGCAGAAGACTCACCTGTATCCAACCAATGTGATCATTGCAAAAAAGCCCCAGTTACTCAGGCTGAGCATCATCCAAGGCCATGTAATTTGACTTTTAGAGGCAGTTGTATATTATTTTTTCTTTTTTAAATAATGAGAGGATGATAGAGAGAAAATCTTCCCCTGCAGAAGGACATGCTCAGTATCTTTACCACAACATAAATGTTTTTATTTCCTTTATGCAAGGGAAGCCTGAATGATGCAAAGGAGTATGAAGGGCATAAGTGTAAAATTAATATTCCTCCATGAATGCTTCTCTCTCAACCATTCATTTTGCACAAGCAAAAAGTCCTGTTTAACCCACCAAACCTACCAGGTTTGTTTGTAAATTTGTAAACAATTTTGCAGTTCTTTGATGCTGTACATGATAGATTTGCAGAATATTGCAGTTATTAGTGCTTCTGTTTTCAGGCTACTAGGGATGCAAAAAATCCCTACCAATGTACCCTGTGGCAGCAGTTGCTGGGAATGATATGGATGGTAAGAAAATTCCCTTTGGTTTCTCACTAGGAGTGTCACTTAATTGTCCCATCTCATTATCCTTCATGTCCCACTGATGTTTAGAGATGCAACATGCTGACTTACTAGTCACAGAATCTTGTGGTGATCCTCATTGCCTTTCCATAGTTCCCTGGTTTGCTTTACTCCCAGAGCGTGAGTCAGCAACATCTTTCTCTAAGCATGACAAAATTTAGAAGCATTCTAAAGTGCAAGTCTTTGCAGCATAACAAGCACACCAACCCTCGTGGAGGCTGTGAGGATATCAGGGATTTGATGCTCACTGGGCAGAGCAAGTCAAAAGTTGCTACCACATACTCGTTGTTCTGGTGCCCTCTGCTGAAATAACCATCTGTTTGGCTTTTGAATCCACACCGGAGTGGGAGAAGAGCCTCTGTCAAGTGCCATATGCTGCCACCTTTTTATCTTCTACTTTAGGTCCTTGATTTATTTCCTTTTCTAGTCTTAACAAAAACAGAAGTATCACCCTTTATTTCATTTCCTTCCTCCAGCGGTACTTATGTTGACATTTCCTTTCTAAGGCAAGTCAGTACCTTTGTTTAGCTTAATGTAAAACCACAGCTTTATTCTCACTTTGCAGGGGAAGTTTAATTGTAGAGGTTAAACAACTTTTCAGGTTCAGTGGCAAGATGATGAATAAACCCTATGGTCTGGTCTCTGGTTCTTCTAACCACCCTCGTGCAAATTACAGTAATAACATTATGACTAAACTATCTGAATACTTTTTCCAGTCAAATTTCCCAGGTAGAGCACTCTTGCTACAACTGAAAAGTGGCACTGCCTTACATCACAGTAGTCACATCAAATGTCTGTAGTAGAAGAAAGCATGCTGATGATTTCCAGGGGTCATTCTTATTTACTGTTGCTTGTAAAGATTCACAGTTTGTACTGGTTTGGATTGAGAACACCCGATACAAGACTTCCCCAGTGCTGCATCTTCCAACAAATGGGATTATTAATTCCTACAGGAAAATAAAACACCAACCTTAGCTAATCCCAAGGTATGAATGACTGCATAAAGTATGTTTAGTTGTTTTTATGTTGTTGTGGATCTCCAGAGACCTCAGCACAGAAAAGACATGAATCTGTTGGAGCAGGGCCAGAGGAGGCCACAGCAATGATGGCAGGACTAGAACCCCTCTGCTGTGAGGCCAGGCTGAGAGAGTTGTGGTTGTTCACACTGGAGAAGAGAAGGCTCCAGGGAGACCACCTGGCAGCCTTTCAGTACTTAAAAGGGCTGATCAGAAAGCTGAGGACAGACTTTTACCGGGGCCTGTTGTGACAGGACAAGGGGTCCTCTTTGGTTTGAAACTGAAAGAGGGAAGACTTAGACTAGAAATAAAGAGAAAAAAAATTATTTATACTGAGGGTGTTGAAAAACCTGTCCACATTTCCTGGAAAGGTGGGAGATACCCCATCTCTGGAACCATTTCAGGTCAGGTTGTTTGGGGCTCTGAGCAACCTGCTTTAGCTGAAGATGTCCCTGCTGGCTGGGGAGCATAGACTGGACTAGATAACCTCCAAGCCTCTTTTACAACCCAAACTATTCTGTGATCTCAGGTAGCTGCTGCTTATCCAGATCTCAGTTCTAGCGGTTGTGTTGTGTTGTTTTGATGTATTGTTCAGGTAATTGCAGAGAGGCATTTTTACATTGCATCCCCTGTCTATTTCTGAGAAGAGACCTATAAAATCAACTCTGTAACATGTACCTGCAGTTCATGCTTGATAGGCACTTTACAGACACACTATTTTCAGTGCAAACATGGCAAATTTGTTTAGGTAGGCTAAGATTATTTTCCTGAGATCATAGCTGTATGGTAATTTCTTTTATTCTTTTACCAGATTCTACATACCATGTCTACTTTTACAGGCAAATTCTCACACACTAAGAATTTCCTCTCCCACTTTTACATTTCTTTTCAGCACAGTATTCTCCATCTCCTCTCTCTCATCACTGTAGAAAGCTTTTAGACACCATTCCAACAATTAATTTCAGCAGGAAACACAGAAATTTCTGATTTGTAAATGCAGGGCTCTGGTAAATGGTCATTAAGAATTCCATCCTGAATCTTCACCTTGAAAGACTTTTAATGTTCCAAATATTAAATTCTGTGTTTGACTTGGTTAAAAAGAAAACATGTTTTGTAAAATGAAGTTACCATCTTTTATTGTTAATAAAACAGCAATATTTTTTCCAACTTGGTGATTTGTTGGTTAAAAGCTACAGTCACTCAATGTGCATGTGGTGCTGCCTACTCTTGTTTCATTCCAGCAGGTGAAGGAGGCAGCATTTATGGCACAATAAAAAGGAAACTCACTGAAAGGAACCAGTAAGTTCAATGAAAAATAGTAAGAAGTAGTGGAAGTGAGCTCTCATCAGATAGGAAGACAAAGTATTTGTGGTTTGGCTAGTTAACTACTTTTGGTGTCATTTTCTGCATAAGCTACTGGTACAATTGCTAAGAAAAAAAGAGTGAAAGGATGAGAACATACTGTGAGCACAGATGGAGCTTACATTGTATATGCATTTTTAAGACAGTCAATTAATTTCATTTGAAGAAGAGTGACATCACTTTCTCAGAGATTAATGGGTGGTTCTTATACACTTATTGAGGCACATGGTGGATTCTGGTAAAGGCCAAAACTTCAGTCTGTTTGCTGGGTTAAGAACTGGCTGATGGCCAGGCTCAGAGTGCTGGGGAGTGGAGTTAAATCCCGTTGGTGGCTGTTCATAGGCGATGTGCCCCAGGACTCAGTACTAGGGCCAGCTGTCTTTATCAGTGATCTGGATGAGGGAATTGAGTGCACCATCAGTAAGTTTGCAGATGACATTAAATTGGATGGGAGTATTGATCTGCTTGATGATAGGAAGGCTCTGCAAAGTGATCTGGACAGGCTGGATCGATGGGATGAGGTTTAACAAAGCCAAGTGCCAGGTCCTGCAGCTGGGTCACAAAAAACCCAAGCAACACTCAAGGCTTGGGGCAGAGTGGTTGGAAAGTTGCCCAGCAGAAAAAGACCTGGAAATGCTAGTCAACAGCCAGCTTGTGCCCAGATGGCTGTCGCAGGGTGTTCCAAAATCCCCCTTCCACCCCTTCCCCCCCGCCCGGGGAATTCAAAGGCTCCAAATTCCTTTCCCCTTCCACTGCTGCCTTGAACAGGGAAAGGTAAAAAGGCCTTTTCCGTCCACCAGGATCGAGAGTCCCACGTGTGTATGCACTCATGGGAAAGCCCATGCTGGGATCTGGAATTGTGATTGGCTGGGTTCTTCCTGCCCAGTACCTGTTGGGACTGGACACATCATCTAGGTAGATCTTAAATAGGGTGACCAGAAAGAGTGCAGGGACTCATTTTGGGATCCACTATGTTTGTGGTGTTTGATTCAATAATGGAGAGATTTACCTGCAGCACCAGGACCTGGTTTCTCCCAGGGCCTCCGTAGCCTGGGTTCCTGCTCTTTACTCCACGAGAGCAAACCTGCCTCTCCCGTAAACTGCGGCTGTTCACTGGAAACATGCCAGCAGTAGGGCTTTTCTTGCACTGCCAAGGCAGTGCTGCTCCATGAGATTTGCCTCGTGGGAGCCATGTCTGGAGACACTTTAATTTTGGCGGCTTCCATTTTCTGTGGATTTATGCCGTGTGACCCACAAAATGGATTATGAACTTGCAGTTCCAGAGACTGTCGCTAAGGAGAGATCCAGGGACCGTCTCGAAGTTCCTACTCCGCCCTCGTGAGTAAAAGCCAGCACTCTCGGCTTTTCCCTAGGGTCCTGGCTTCCCTCTGATTTTCTAAGTGGGGTAAAGCTGTTTTGTGGCTTAGCCTTTTCCATTTTCTGAATTCTCTGAATTGAACCAAAATTGCCCATGAGCATCCTTGTGAAGTTCCCGACTGAACAGAACCTGTGAATTAAATTTAACTAGTTTGTACATACTTTTGGGGTGGGGCTTTCAGGAAAAATAAAGATAACTGTCTTTTTAAAATTCCTGCCTTGTTAAGTTATTCCCTTCAAAGCAATGGCCAAGATGGTCAACAGCATCCTGGCCTGGATCAGCAGTAGTGTGACCAGCAGGAGCAGGGAAGTGATTGTGTCCATGTACTTGACGCTGGTGAGGTCTCACCGCCAGTATTGGGTTCAGTTTTGGACTCCCTACTTACAAGTAGGATATTGAGGTACTGAAGTGTGTCCAGACAAGGGCAACAAAGCTGGTGGAAGGTCTAGAGAACAGGTCTTAGGAAGAACAACTGAGGGAACTGGGGTTGTTCAGTTTGGGAGAAGAGGAGGCTGAGGGAAGATCTTACTGCTCTCTACAACTCTCTCAAAGGAGGTTGGAGTGACGTGAGTGTTGGTCTCTTCTCTCTAGTATCAGGTGGTAGGACATGAGGAAATGGCCTGAAATTGTGCCATGGGAGCTTTAGGTTGGATATTATTAATTTTTTTACTGAAAGAGTGGTCAGGCATTGGAACAGGCTGCCCAGGGAGGTGGTGGAGTCACCATCCCTGGAAGTGTTCAAGAAATATATGGACATGGCACTTCAGGACATGGTTTAATGGCCATGGTGGTGTTAGATTGAGGGTTGGACTTGATGATCTTAGAGGACTTTTCCAGCCAAAGCAATTCTATAATTCTGTGATTTTGAGAAGTACATTTTCTGTTCTGTTAGGCAAGTTTCTCAGTCATACACAAGGTCACAGTATCTCCAGTCTATTTGTCCCCAATGCTTTTGGTGTCTTGGTGGCTCTGCTAGAAAGACATGTGCTACCTGCATTTGAAAACAGGACTTGGAAAGTAACTTACTCATCTTCTTCTTCAAAAAGTCCTCAGTCATTACAAGTTGAATATTGTTCAGCAATTTGGTATCAGAAAGTTGTTTATGTTGCAGTTTATCACTGTCTCTCCCAGGCAGCAGTTTTTCTTATCAGTGTTTCCATTAACACAGCACTCTACAAAATAAGTTGAAAAAAAGGGGACTATCCTCTGTTTTCATACAAACCTCACCTTCTCCTTAGATTTCCTTCCTCAGGAAGCACATATGCATATGTACACTTATTTGCATGTTAAACAAGATAAAACTGCTTCTACCTGACAGAGATGAGACAAACACTGAAAACCAGTTGAGAGCAAACATACTCATTTGCTCATCTCTTGAGTGTAGCATCTACAACTCCCAGGTGTCAGGCAGAGACTGAAACAAACTCCCTTTGTCTTGCACCTCTCAAGCTCACAACTTTAAACCACAATCCTAGGAATGCAATGTTAAAACTCTAATAATCTGACCCCCAGTTTGCCTTTTTATGTTATAGCATGGTAGGAGTTGGAAGGGACCTCTGGAGATCGAGCCCAGCCCTGTTTGCTTCTAAAACCAGAGAGATACAAACCACCTAATAATTTTCTGAGGCTGTCTGGTGTCTTCTGGCAGATCCTCAATGGGTTTCTCCCGGAGCTCATGCTGCTCAGTATTCATTTCTTGGCCTTCACATACCCTTTGTGTGCAGGATTTCACAGGGAATGCTGGTCTGCTGGGTTTACTAAGCACACCAATCATCATTGGCCTCTAAGATATAGATCTGTGAGGGAGGACCTGATCATGATTGGCACTTTAGGAGAAGATTTTGCCTTTTTGCTTTCCTTCTGACTGATCCTCAGCTTCTTTTCCAATGGTCTGGTGGCTACCTCCACCCAGTTCTCTCTGACCTCCACCAAAAGAGTGCACCATGACTTGGCTGAAGGCATGATTTCTCCCTTGAGCGAGTCCTTCAGTAGCTATGAGGATCACACAGAGCTCAAGCACTGCTTTTCCAGTAGCCACAGCCCCAGGGTAGGGACAGGAAGTAACAATGAGCCTGGGGTGGTAATTCTGGCCTTAGTGGGGGCAAAACCTCAGTTTGAGGCAGACATCCCCTTAACACTGTTGGGAATGTGCTGGGTCTGCAACATCCTGCTGGATGGAGGGGAAGAAATGTTCCTTCCAGGGCAATGAATCCTCCTGGCAGTAAATGCACACCTGAGGGGGTAACAGTGGTTGGGAGTCAGGCCCTGTCAGGCTGATGACACTGTGGAGTTGGGCCAAGTGGGGCTTGAAGCAGATGAGGTCCATGGAGCAAATGTGTGGACAGGAAGGAGGGGTGATGGCCCTTTGCCAGTGGCAAGTAACCATCCATGTGGCTTTCCTGAGTCCCTTGCTGTTTTTTTCTAGAATTTGAATAAAGGAGTTGCAGGATATTGTCTTTTAAAAATTGGATCACTTTGGAGGGAAAACGCTGCTGATTTATTAATAGCCAGTACCTGTAAGGAATCTTGTCTAGCTGACACCCAGACCATC
Organism: Dryobates pubescens; assembly: GCF_014839835.1. Taxonomy (NCBI): domain Eukaryota; kingdom Metazoa; phylum Chordata; class Aves; order Piciformes; family Picidae; genus Dryobates; species Dryobates pubescens. The sequence continues at coordinate 13,007,761 of NC_071622.1, read as the reverse complement.
CTGTTTGCATGTAACAGTGGTGCTGTACCCAGGCCCTCATATAGAGCTACATGTAGATGGGTTTGTGTGTTACCTGAATGGCAATGGGGTTATGGGTCCTTCAGTAACTCCTGTGAGTGAAGCAGTGAAGGTTTCACCATGCAGCCTGAAGGTTAGGTGTGTGGGCAGCTGAATGGTTGCACAAGTTAACAAAGCCTGGCCGGCCCTCCTAAGAAAGGCTCTATGCATTTACACTGGTTCTTAGGTGTGAAGTTGGAGTGTGCCATGCCACTGGGGGGCAGTCTAGGGAATTCTATGCATAAGCACTCAAAAAGATAACTTCCCTCCTTGTTCTGGTATCACTAACCTTTCTCAGCAGTAAAGGTGGAAAGAAAATAAAGTTGGATTCACCACTCCCACCTGAAACTGCCCCTTGTAATTCTGCATGCTTATTAAATACTGAGCTGCAGCACAGTGTAGTAAATTAGTGCTTCTCAAGATTTTGGAAGTTCTCTGTCACAGGAATCTACTGTTTCATCAGATTGGAACTCTATTTTGAGCTTTTCTTTTAAGTCTGAAAGAGATCTGCATTCTTTTAACCTTGAATCCTACAGCCACTGCTGCTCAGCTGTCTCTTTAGGATAGATGTTGTCTTTAGGATAGATGTTAGAAAATAGTTTCTTGTCTTCAGAAAACAGTTTCTCACACCACTTCCAATTTTCTTATTCTTCAGAACTTGCAGATGAAGGGGTTGCTTTGCAGGTCAGGGGTTCTTCTAACAGATACAAAGAGTGTTGAGTAGAAACATGCTGACAATAGGGAAGGCTTAATTTCCCCCTGCCTTTTGCACCACATAAAGGCAGACTTCTTTGTCTTACACCTTCGCAGGGCTTCCCTAATGAGGCCTACCAATTGCAGCTTACCACAGAAGGGCCTAAAGTTACAGAAGCTTTGCTGATGTAAAAGACTCAGCAGCAGTGTTTTAAGGTAGCTCCTAGGAACATCTTGCACTTTGGGAGGAGGTCAACACATCTGAATTTATGGACACTCAACTTCCAAGGCAGCAGAGTATAGATGTAGCAACAGATCAGTCCTAGATGCCTTGAGAGAGAGATGTGTGCAATATATGGCTCTGTGTGTGTGTATATATGAATATGCATAGAACACAGAAGCAGTTGGTGATGGGATGGTAGCCTTTACTGCTACACATTTTTGCATTATCCTAATTTTGTTTCTTATAGCTAAACCAAGATAAATATCTAACTCAGCAGTGTGTAATGTAACATTTGAAACTATGTAAGTACCAGGAAAAAAATAATTGTTAACCTTATAAAAGATTTTCCTTTTTTTCCTTTTTTTTCCCCTTTTTTAATTTTTTTTTTTGATAGAGAGCTGGGCAGCTCAAGGAACCAGCAATTATAGTGTGCATTAATTTGTTGATCTAGTCATCTGACTTCCCCACCCTGTTTAATAGTCTGACAATGTTGATGCAGATTTAGACTCCATTGTTGCTTTTTCATAATGCCATATGCAAGAAAGATTAAAGTCATAATGATAAGACCCCGTACAACCTGCATTGTCAAGTGAATTCATGTGACTTTCATGGTGAAGTAATAGCTCATGTGGCACAGCAGGTCTACAGAAGATCAGTATAGTTCTTATCAGCTTTTGCATAAAAAGGACCTAATTTTTCCAGCTCCATTTCATATAAAAATTCTACAATGGAACATTTAAAAGTGTAAAAAGGACCCTTTCTCGCAGGTTCTGCCATTAGATCCGAGCTCAATATTAATTACCAAATCCACCTTTCTCAGGAGGGGGGAGCTTCCTTGATAACTCTTCTGTTCCCCTTCCCACCCCAAAAGGAGAAGAGATCCTCTTTTGGTTCTGCTTCCCATTTAGTGAGCTGAGTGCTCAAATTTGGCACTGCTAGTTGAAACTCAAATCAGCCATCTCAGAGCCAAGAAAGCCACAAACAGCCCAGTTACTCTTCCCCAACACACAGAGAGGACCAGCACAATGTCTTTGCATGCTTGCAGTCCTGTATGGAGCCACACATCATTACCATTGGCTGAAAGATAGTGAAAAATACTACTTACTACAAGACATTTAAAAGTGAAAGGAAACATTCTCATCAGGAACCTAATAGCTAGAGAAGTAGAGAAGTATTCTGAGCTGGGTGAAAGATAGGGACATAGTTTCTCATCGCACAGGACACGTTGAGAGGTAGCAAAAGGATTTTATATGCTCATGGTGTTATGCAGATGCCTTCAGCAATGTATTGCAAGTTACAGACCACAGCTCTAGAAAGCTTGTAGCAACAGAAGGGTTGCTGGTCTTTTAAAATCTTTAGAATCTCAGCAGAAAGGATTTTCCACTTGTAATTAAAATTATAGAATTACTCTTTTTTGTACCACAGGAGTCCTTCTGGATGTCATTTTCAGATGGTTCTCAACTACTAAATTGTATCTTAACCCAGAAAATTGTTATAATGCTCTTTATCATTTGAACTATCTCATTCCCTCCTGCTGCTTCTCTGGATGAATATTTTAGTACATTTCTTCTTTTGTCAGTAATCCCTCAAAGCTTCATTTGGAGTACTGGGTTCAGTTTGGGGCCCATCTAGGTGCTGGATCGTGTCCAGACAAGGGCAATGAAGCTGGTGAAAGGTCTGGAGATCGGGTCTGGTGAGGAACAGCTGAGGGAACTGGGGTTGTTTAGCCTGGAGAAAAGGAGGCTTTGGGCAGACCTTCTGGTCCCTTCTTCCAACTAACAAGTGACAGAACAAAAGTAAATGACTTCAAGTTCCACCAGGGGAGGCTGGACGTGAGAAACAATTTCTTCTCCAAAAGGGTTGTCAAAGCCCTGGAACAGGCTGCCCAGGGCAGTGGTGCAGTCACAGTCCCTGGAGGCATTTAGAAGATGTGTAGATGTGGTTTTGAGGGACATGGCTTACCAGTGGACATGGTAGTGTTGGGTTAATGGTTGGACTTGATGATCATAAAGGTTTTTTTCCAGCCTAAATGATTTTATGTTTCTCTTACTATGATATCCAAAGTCTATAAAGTGTTAATGTTCTAAAGAGTAACAGCATTGCTAAATGAATCATGCAAAAGTACCAAGGACATTAAGCCCTAAACTGGTAAATCTGCAACACACTAAAAGATCATTCCACATCTCATTTAAACATAGCACTAATATATAAGATAACAAACAGTTGTTTGGTTTCTACATAACAAAGGTCAGGAAGTTTTTAAATCTCAGCAGACACAATCCCACTTTTAATTCAAATTAAAGTGTCAAAATACTTTATAGCTGTTCATTAGTAATCTAGGAGTAAATGCCATTCCATCTCAGTTCTGAGTGGCTGTGGGTAGTGTAGATCTAATTTATTCTATAAAACATGGATTTTATTTTTTTTTTTAAAGCAGGTAAAGAATTTACAAATTCAGTCTAAAGCTACCATTTAAAGGCCACATTTTCATCTTCAAAACTCAGGCAACAATGTTTTCTGCGTGTTTTTGCCCACTTAATGCTGCTGAAAATAAGGTATTGCTTCAGCTGCAACCATTGTCAGATTCACATCGATTTGTTCAGTCAGAAATAACTTGTAAACTCACTTCTGTACTATTGAACCACTAAATATGGGAAGCTAACAACCACAATATAAATAGATTATCTATATTCTGTTCTTCATTATGTGGGCAAGGCGTTTATTCAGGACTGTGTCACTGTTTAATTAGAATATTTGAAATGTGCTGAACAGCTTTAATTCATCCAACTTCACCATAGATTGTGTCTGGAAGGTCTCAGTAGGTATTAAAAAAGTGAGTTGAAGTGTTCATTAATTACCTGTTGAAGGGAATTTGACGCCATTTTACCTCTGGCATACAATGTCTGACACCAGCCCTATGATTTGCATAGATTCATAGAATCATAGAATGGTTTGGGTTGGAAGGAACCTTAAAGATATCTAGTTCAAATCCCTCTGCCATGGGCAGGGACACCATCCACTAGACCAGGTTGGATGAGGCCTTGAACACCTTCAGGGAGATGTCTCTGGGCAACCTGTTCCAATGTCTCACCACCCTCACTGTAAAGAATTTCTTCCTAACATCCAGTGTAAATCTGCCTTCCTCAAGCTTTTATGGTTATCAAACCCCACTAATGAAAAGTCACTGCTGCTCCTAAGTATTTCCTTGCAGGGCTCTTAGTTCTAAAGCTGTGAGAAGTCACTTGCTCTTCTGAGCTTTCTGCAGCTCAATCTATCAGGCCAGGGTGCTCAAATATAAAGACTTGAGTCAAAGGCCCTGGGATAATACTGGTGCTGAAGCTGCGGGAGAAACAGACTACAGTGGGATCCGTTCTAAACAATTGCTGCAGTTCCATTTTTATCTTGGAAATTTAGATTTAACAAGAATGATACAAACACAGAAGCTGTTGCTGTTGCTGGGACTATGCCATCCATACAAGTTGCCCACCAGTATATTCCAAAATAGATGTGTAAATGTGTTTTCCCAGCATTCCTGCCCCTCAAATTTGATAGGTTTATTCTGAACTCTACTTTCTTCCTATTATTTATGGGGATAGGCTTGATTATCTCCTAATAGGAATTTTTCCTTGAGTCTGCTTTCAGGCCTTGCCAGGCAGACCTCAGAGTCCCTGGTTTCTGACACAGAGAGGTCTCTCGCAGTGGCTGAAGGACTAGTTGTAGGAGATGCCCATTTTGAGCACAGGCCGAACAACCTTTGCTTTCCATTATCCTTCAGGGAAGGTTAAATGGAATTCCCTCTACCAAGGCAAATATTTATATATGATCTCTGTGGAGGTGAGGTTGTAGAAATTAATACACATGGACTTTATAGCTCCAATTAAATGTGCACCTGGATTCCATGTGTCCATCAATACTAGGCTTCAGCTCCCTGTAGTGGATAATGCAGGAGAGGCCTGGCATTGATTTATTTTCTTGGTGCATTTTAAAAGAAGTTGGTGGGTTTGGGTTTTTTTTCCCCCTCAATATATGGATGCTGTACATCTTGGGGATTTTTATTACACCTCACAGGACATTAAGGATAAGTAGGCTAAAAAAAGAGAAAGTGTCTCTTACAAGGAAAGGCTGAGAGACCTGGTGCTGGTTAGCCTGGAGAAGAGCAGACTGAGAGGGAATCTGATAAATGTTCATCAATAGCTAAAGGATGAGGGGCAAGAGGATGGGGCCAGACTCTTTTTAGTGGTGCCCTGTGATAGGTCAAGGAGCAATGGGCACGAACTAGAACCCAGAAGATTCCATCTGACCACAAGGAGAAACTTCTTTGCTGTGAGGGTGCTGGAGACCTGGAGTGGGCTGCCCAGGGAAGGTTGTGGAGTCTCTTCCTCTGGAGAGATTCCAAACCCACACAGACATTGTGATCCTGGGCAACCTGCCGTAGGTGACCCTGCTTTAGTAGCGCAGGGAGCGGACTGGATGATCTCCAGAGGTCTTTTCTGACCCCCCCCGAAGCAATGATTCTGTGATTAAGTATTTCAGCTTGAGAGTTCATTATGCAACAAAAAATAATTTCCACTTTCAGAGGGATGGGCTGGTACATGGATCTACTTCTCTTGCATACATATGGACTGCTTTCTTTAAACACGTCCTCATATTTTTCTAGGCTATACATTCATGTCTTTGACTTCTCAGATGTCCCAACGGACTTCTTTGAGTCATACCTGAGTATGACTTACGATGAAGCTGCCCGGACTTCTGGCAGTTCTTGCTGTTCTCCTCAGAAATTTGATTGAAACAGTGTCTGGAACAGAACTTTTCTTCACTGAAAGCCTTTTTAAGCTTAGTGGAGTGGGAGAATTATTTTGCTGCTCTTGTGCTTGAAAGTGTTTTACTACATTTCTGTACAACAGTCACATCTTTTCTTTTTTTTCACTGTGAAATCACTGTTGACTTATTTTCTTTCTGCGAGCTGCTATGAGCCAAGGCTTTTGCTAATCAGCCACTTTGTCTCCAGCTTACATTTTTGCAGACAATTATTCCCAGCTATATGGAAGGCTTTCTCACCTTATTGAGTTACATCCTATTTACTTCAGGTCCTTGTTCCAACTCATCATGATTTGTTCAATTCTAATTATATCTTCCAAATGATAGCTTCCGAAAACCTCTCACCTGAACAGGATATTCTTCGCAAATATGATAATAATATTCTCTGTCCTATTGCATCACAGTAGCAGTTCATGATTCAGGATGCAAACATCTGAAGATCTCACTTGCTATGAACTTATTTGCTTGTGAATCACCTGACACTACTTCTGAGTGCCATTTTCTAACCATTGCACACAAGTTTTGTTCAGCTAATGCTCTGCTGTCATCCTTGTGAGAATATTTGATGATGCAGCATCAAAAGCCTCTCTGAAGTAAAGATTCCACAATTTCCTTTTGTTCCAGTTTTTGCCTGATAGAGGGTCAAGCTGAATGGCCTCTGATTCGAGTCCATCCTTTCTTTTCCTAGGTAGGTACCACAGAACCTCATAATTTTTTTTCTGAGTTCTTGAAGATAACTGCTAATAATTTGGAGATTGCTTAGTCATGTCACTAAGTGTGTTGGCTGAAGCTTACCTGGCACATGACTTCTGTAAGCAACTTACTGGAATAGATTCTTTCCTTACTTGAGCTTAATAATTTGTTTTTACATTGCTAATATTAACTGTGTAAGCCACCTGACTACAGCTGACATTTTGGAGAAAAGCTAAGCAGGGGAAAAAAAAAAAGAAGTTGTTTTTGGTTTTCCTCACATGATTTGATAATTGTTTCCTCACCAACCTGAGAGCAAGTCACTCCCTCCCTGGTAATCTTCTACGTGAGCCTTTCATTCTTATGCTCAATGGCTCTTGGATAGTTTTAGGTCATTTTCTATGTGAACCTTTCTGGATTGTCCCTATTACAACAGCCACCTTGTTGTAATTTTTAATAATTTAACCCAGATTCTACTGTTTTTCAACAGTGCAAGTCACTGAAGTGGTTCAGAATGAGCCAGGTTCTTCTCTTGCTCACTTGCTTTCTCATTGCAATATTCTGTGGCCTTCACGACTTTCCAGAGTCTGCTTTGCCTTCCTGCAAAAGAAGAATCTGCAGAAGAATCTCAGTTTAGGTTAGACACTAGGAAGAATTTCTTTGCCATGAGAGTGATGAGGCACTGGAACAGGTTGCCCAGAGAAGTTGTGGTGGTTTTGACCATGGAAATGTTCAAGGTCAGGTTGGATGGAGTCTTGAGGAGCTTGGTCTAGAAGGTGTCCCTGCCTGTGGCAGGGGATTTGGAACTAGGCAATCTTGGAGGTCTCTTCCAACCCCAAACATTCTGTGATTCTGCAGTGCAGTTTGCCATTCAAACTGTCAGTTTACCGAAACTTACTGTCTTCAAGTCCTTTGGTTTAATTTTCCTTCCTTCCCTTTTGAAGAGTCATTAAGTTACTTGATTAACCACCATCACCCATATAGGCTCCCAGATTCCATTCTGAGTAGGTACCTTGCTTTTACCAGTCTCATTATCATCACTTCCCAAGCTTTAGAGGATTTTATTTGAATTAAAGTACCATGCACTTGATCTGTTCCTTTTGTGGGCTGCTAATGGGCCTTTGCTGTGACACTGTTCTTTTGCCTCCCTGTTTGCCATTAACCAAATATTTTAGTAGCTCTGTGCCTTACATTCCTTTTCTCCTACCCATGCTTCCTGATCAAGCTTTACATTTCCATTACAATAACCAGCTATGACAGTTTATTCCTAATTTTGGTTATGAATATACCAACTTTGAGTTCTGCCTGTTTCTTGCCCACGTTCTCATCTAAGCATGCAGCAGCTGAGTACAGTGCCAAGGAATGTTTTTTCACATTATTCCCCAATTATAATATTCAGTAAAATTGTTTCTCTCTTCCCCTTTCATTTCTCTTCTTTGTGGTTTCTCTGAACCTTGGGGTGTGATAAAAATAATCTGGAGATAATTTAATTTACACCAGCTGCAGATAACTAGGAAAGATACCTAACAGTAACAACAACAAAGAGGGACTGGCCAAATAGTCTTGATTTTCTTCTCTTTGCTCACTTCCCCAGCTTTGAGATGGGTTTACTACAGCATTATGATGCACAACAGTCTAACAAACAAACTTTCTCTTTGCCTGTATGCTCAGAATTTGCTTTTCTCACTGCATACAAGTGACCATTAAGGAGAATTTAACACTTGGACATTTCAAGTTTCAGTAGCTGTGCTCTTACAGTGCATTTCAGAAATCTTCAAAATCAGATTTCTGGGGGCTTGCTGCTACAAGGAATTGTGCTTCAACCTTTACCTCATGGTCTCCAAGCAGCTCACCTCTGCAGCAGGTATCAGTGAAGGAGGCTGGGACTGCTGTGGCCAGCTTCCGGGCAGTTCATCACTTGTGTCTTTCAGACATGAGCTGATGGAGCTCATCAGACAGTTGGAGCAGACCTGCTACCACGCTAGTGTAAGGAGCACAATGTTCTTAGCTCTCCACCCCAGTGAGGAGAAAACACTCTACAAACGGTTCCAGCAGGGGCAATCCCATTGGCTATTCTATGTTTGCTGGCTTTATGCAGCTACTTAAAGCTGAGGTCTGACATTCCCTAAGGTTTTCCTGATCGACGTCTGAAATGGAAAGAAGAGAGAGAAGCTGTATAAATTCTGTGGTCAATTTAAATGTGGTTTGCTTCACACACAAGACACAAAAAACCCAACCAAACAACAACCAAACAACAAAATCCCCCACAACCAAAAAAACCAACCACAACCAAGAGGGCAACTTTTCCTTACTTAAACACATTTTATTGCAGCATAATACCGTTTTTTATGTAAAACATACATATTTACTACTTCTATATTAAGCACGCAGAACCACTGTTGATTAGCAAACAGAATTTACTGCTTTGGGAAGGGTGGGGTACAAAATCAAAATGCAACATTAACCCTCTAGGAATTATTTTAGAGAGGACCATGAGCTGTAGCAGTTTCTGCTGTTCTCTTGTTGTGGTCGAGAACTCTGACACGTTTAGTGGCAGCTTTTCTGGAGCTGGGCCGAAAAGGTCCGTTCTCCCAAGACAGCTTCGCGCCTCGGGCCGGGCGCAGGCCTAACTGAGGGCAATTGGCACACGTGGCCGCTCGCAGACCCGATCTCCCTCTACCCCTACGGGGCGTCTGAGTAGCCCGGCCAGACCGGTGCGAGGGGACGGGCTGCGCTTGTGGCGGCGGCGGCGAGCGAGGGCGGGCCGCCTCCCCGCGGCCGCGCTCGGTGCCGGCGCCGTGTCAGCAAGGGGAGGGCAGCGGTGCGCGCGCGCGCCCCCGCCCGCTCCGCCATCCACCCGGCCCGCCACCCGCCGCCGGAATGTGGACGGCGCTGGCCTGGCCCTGAGGCGGCTGCGCGGACCGCCGAGCCCTTCGTGCCCGGCCTCCCCCCTACTGCCGGCGGCGGAGCACGGGCTGGAGGCGGCGGCAGAGAGGGGTGGACGGTTCAGCTGCCAGTGGTGAGAGACCGGGACGCTGCCTCGGGCCTCCTGCGCCGGGGTGAGGGCAGAGGGAGGGCAGGGGGCTCAAGAGAAGCGGAGGGAAGCGTCGCCGCTCCAGCAGGAGAACCGGCGCAGGGAGAGCACGGCGCCGGCCCTACTCGCCCGCCCTGTGCCACGGGGTGACAGTGCCCGCTGACCTAAGGTGGCTTCCTCCTTCGGCGGGCCGGGTCGGCTGCGCGGCCCCGGGAGCTGCCGGTCCCGGTCCCCCTCCCGGCGGCGGAGGGAGGAGGAGGAGGCGGCAGGAGTTGCGTGGCTGGTGGGGGGGATGGTTCGTAGTGTTTGCTGGTGTTTGTGTTGAGGGGGGAGTGCCCTTTGCGCCGCTGGGCGCTGGGACTATGCCGCTTCGTGGGGAGCGAGCTGAGGGGAAGTGGGGGGATGTGAAAAATAAAGTTGTTTTCGTCGTGCGGGAAAGGAGAGCGTAGTGCAAGCGTGCATCTCCCTTCCTCCTCCTCGGGAAAAGTGAAGTCACTTCCCAAGAGTCAAACCCAGCAAACTGCTGTCCTAATCAGAGCCGTCTACGCGTCTCGACTACATCCACGTTTTGGTTTTTCTGGATGTGTTGCTATTTGGTTTTTGTTTTGTTGCTCCCCTCTCTCTTTTTTTTTTTTTTTTTTTTAAAGATTGTTTTTCCAAGCCTGCCACAGTTAGGCCCTCCCTAACTATGATCCAGTACAAAAGTCCTTGTCTTTAGACAGAGTACTTCCAAAGTTGCTAAAACCGTCTGATGTGGGTATGGCACTCTGAATGAAATGGCCTTGGCAGCCCTGCTCGTTTGTGAGTCTCCAAAATGTGACATGTACTTTGCTCTTGCTTTTGCTCTTTCAAAGCTGCCTTGGTAAGATTGCTTGGTTTTGATAGTGTTATAAATAAATCATAACTTACCGGGTTTCATAGCTTATGGATATATGTGTGGGTTCTGTTGTGTGAGAGGCGGGGCGGGAGGGGGAAGGTATTTAAACTGTCATCTCTTCTTCAAAACAGAAACAAATCCAGCAAAATAGAAGAATTATCTTGCTTAGGGGAGTGTTGCTTTAATCGTTTTCTCTAACTGTAGTCTCATAACCATATTGGTGACTTTTCAAGTAAAACACTGGAGAAGGACAGCTGTCCTTTCTGCCACTTAGGATTGATCCTGGTGATGTTACAGGCATAATTTTCTTATTCCTTTAAAATCAGGAGAGGTGCTGTGGCTTGAGTTAACCCAAGATTTGTGATACAGGCCAAAATCTGGAGTGATTATCAGACTGACTCATGCTCCAGTCTTGCAAAGATTTACTGGGAGTATAAGATCTACAAGTTACTCCTGTGTCTAGGTTTTAAATGGGGTTGTAACTAATAATGTTAAGAGATTAATTTGCAGTTTAGAGTTGGACTACAAATATAGTTAACATGCAGTAATAACAAATTGACTCCAGTGCTGTATGAACTGAAGCTAAATTGGAGCATTATTCACAGATTACATCGGGTTGGAAAGGGCCCTTAAAGGTCATCTGCTGTCATCAGGGACATGTCCAACTAGATCAGGCTTCCCAGGGCTATGTCAAAGTGGATGTCTCCACCTCCCCAGTGGAGGAGCAACATTAAATGGACTACAGCTTTTTCCTCTATGTGTGTGTTTTTCTTCTCTGTGTCCAGAGAAGTAGCTGTGGTTTTCTCCTGCTCTCTTCTTTGCATATCCTTTCTTCTCACTGCACTTTCTGTTGATTCATCAATTGCTAGGCATTGTTAGATAGGGGCTTTATGAATTTATTCAGCTCTAATTTTAAAATAATCAGTTGTGTGTTTTTATTGCCTCAGCTATAACTGGAAGGCTATTTCAAACCTGACTGACCTTAGTAATTACCTACCTTTTGCTTTCCAGTCTAGGTTAATTTGTCATTGGATTATACCCATTTCATGTACCCAATGGACTGATACATTATGTTGGCACTTTTATCTCCATAGCAAAAGCAGCAGCACTCCGAAACAAGTGGATGCAAATATGTGTTGAAGCACAACACTGCTGGTTTCTTTTCTCGGCACCAGCTATACTTACCCTTCCTATAACAGCTCTCAGTTTCTGCCCATGAATTTTCACCTTGACCTTCTAAGTAAAAATTAAAAGGGACATTGCAAGTGTTAACTCTGAGCTTCATAGAGGTGTTCTTCTAATGAAGTTTGAGAATGTTTTCATAAGATGTGTTTTTTGAAACTCATACCTCTGGCAGTTTGTTCTAACCTCACTCTTACTGTGTTGTACTGGCCTTTATTGTAACCAGGGTTGCTGAAGGGCTGCTTCTTGGGAGTCCAGGTTTGTAGGCAAAGCCTGACACGTTTCAAAATTTGTTTCACCTTTTTCTGAATGCTTAACTTCAAAAAGAAATTAAACTTATCCACAGACTATTAGAAAGTACCCCCGTGGTTTTTAAGGTGTTTAGTTAATTTTGATAATCAGAAGTGTTCCAAGAGGGCACTTGGCGAAACTGAAAGGAAAAGTGTCAGTTTGGTAGGTGTGTGTTTGGGGCTGTTCATGAACACTGCATAAATAAATTGGTTTCCAAAACCTGCTTAGTTAAATAGCTGAGTCAGAAAGATGAATAAAGCCCTTATGGAAAACTGCTACTGTATTGTTTCTTCAGTGGGATGTTTTCTGTTCTTTGGAAAGAATAGCAGCAGTGAGGTTCTTTCTAATGTCGCTGAGTGGATGCAGGGAAAATTAAAGTTTTTGCCACCAAGTGAGATGAGTCACAGCCCTCTGCTTTTCTGCTCTCGTCATCCCTGAAACACACACCAGGATATCAAAGAAGATATGAAGCTCTTTTAGCTCAATTAACCTTAAAGGTGTGAAATTGTTCTGATGCTGAAAACCTTTTGTTTCCTAGTTATGAGGGAAACGTAGTGGTGCAAAGAGAAGGAGTTCTAAGGGCAGGTAGATAAGAGATGTTTACATTTTTGTGTACCACACTGGATGTATGCTTGTTATAAGTACAGGTAAACTGGAATTTTAATTATGAGAGGAATTAAACTTGGTGCATAAATTGCCAGATGAAATTTTAAAAAATAGAATCCTGGGCAAATGGAATAAATTAATGAAATGGAATTATTTAGGTTGGAAAGGGCTCCTGGGGGTGATCTTGTCCAGCTGCTTGCTTAAATTAAAGCAAGAGCTATTTAGATAAGGTTGTTACACCTTTCTGGGTAACCTGTTTCCATGTTATTCTACTGTGGGTAGAGGACTTTGCACATGTTTTGGAACTTCTTGAAGTTCCTGCTGGTGCACTTCTCCAGCATGTCCAAGAGCCTCTGACTAGGAACCCTGCTCTCCACTGCTTTGACCCTTTTGCCCAGTTTGATGTCATTGCCAAACTTGCTGAGGATACACCCTGTACCATCATCCACGTTAAAGACTTCAGATGGTACTGATTTCAGTGGTAATCTCTGATGCACGTGATTTGATTGTTGATCTTTCAGCCCAGCAGTTCAGTTAGTTTCCCAAACACCTTACTACTGCTTGCTTACCTAGTGTTTGCCTCATCAGTTTGGCTGTAAGTATGGTATTCATTGCCCTTCCATCACCTGCTGAGTCTGTTGTCTCTTTGCAGAGAACTAATGTGTTCATCAGGCATCGTTTCCCCTTGGTAAATCTACACTAGCTATTCCAAATCACCATCTTCTCATTCTTTAGCATGGGAATGGCTTCCAAGAAGATTTGCTCTTGAATCCTTTCATGGACTTAGGTTGGGCTGGCTGGATCCTCCTTGCTGTTCTTGAAATTCAGTGTAATGTTTACCTCTTTTTCAGTGGTAAGGAATCTCTCCCAGTCTCCACAGCCCTTCAAAAAGTGGTAGAGTGTGGAATTTTGGTGACATTGGCCAGCTCCTTCAGGACTCAGCTGTGTACCATCTGTTTGCACAGACTTGTGTATTTCCAGTTTACCAAAGTGCTTCTAAACTCCTAGTTACCTCCTGTTTTGGAGGTAATTCTTTACTGTATCAGACTCTTCCACTAGGCTCAGGGGTCTAGGGGAACTGAGGGCAGATCTTACTAGCTAAAACTGGGGCAAAAAAGTCTTTCAGTTTGCCAGCCTTGTCCTTTGTCACTAGGTCTCTGTCCTGCTGAATAAAGAAGCACTTCTGCTTGGCCTTCCTTTTGTGCTAACACAGGAGTCCCTCCATGTGCCCTTCATCCCTTGTCAGTTTCAGCTCCAGATGGATGTTGATTTTTTCCTCCTGCACAGGGGCTGTGCCTCCCTGTTCATCTTGGACAGATTCTACCTACTTTGCCTTTCTGTGTGCTTCAGCAGCAGACACCAAAATTGCTTTGTCTTACCTTTCTGTAGCTAGGAATATGTAAAACTTTGAAATGTTTTGAAGTCTTAGTGTCAATTCCTCCTAGGCAAGCAGTATAAGCTTTATCAAACTGATAAGGGAGTAAATCCTGAAGTGGAGTGCCAAGAGGCAAAACAATGAGAAAAATGAACCACACCTGTAGTTTTTTTTTAACTTATTCTTCCTTTCTTTCTGCCTCCCCCCTAACTTAAATAAGTAAGACCAGGTAGAAATCTACAGCTTAAGTGTATGACTTTTTTTTTTTCCTTTGGTTGGTCCTTGTACAGGAAAAGGAGATACTGATATTTAGCAGCAAGAGGGTTGGATAAATACTTTACTTCATGCAGTCTGTACATAGAATCAACAACAACAAGGTTGGTAGAGACCTCAAAAATCATCAAGTCCAACCTGTCACCCAAGACCTCATGACTACTAAACCATGGCACCAAGTGCCACATCCAGTCCCCTCTTGACCACCTCCAGGGACGGTGACTCCACCACCTCCCTGGGCAGCACATTCTGATGGCTAACTACTCTCTCTGTGAAGAACTTTCACCTCACCTTGAGCCTAAACTTCCCCTAGTGCAGCTTGAGACTGTGTCCTCTCGTTCTGGTGCTGGTTGCCTGGGAGAAGAGACTTGACACCCTCCTGGCTACAACCACCCTTCAGGTAGTTGTAGACAGCAATGAGGTCTCCCCTGAGCCTCCTCTTCAGGCTAAACAATCCCAGCTCCCTCAGCCTTTATTCGTAGGGCTTGTGCTCGAGGCCTCTCACCAGTCTCTTTGCCCTTCTCTGGACACAAAGAACTTTCAATTGAAATTAATGTTACATTTTTCTGTCTGCATAAATTGATTTGAGAAATCATTAAAATAACCCAACATTTTGGAAATGGAACTATTTTAAATAGGTATCATTTATTTCATTAATTCATTCAACGCTGTAGTTGTTATCTTTGAGTTCTGTATTTCTCAGTTAATCAATAAAAATAACAGGAGAAGTTGTTGAGTTTGAGCCTGTGTAGACAACTTCAAACAGAGTTCTTAGGTAGTTTGAACCCTCTGTGTGTCCCTGATGCTGCCTGCAGTTTCTCAACTGGTGTGAGTGGCATGATTTGTGCTCATGTACTTTTGGTGACTTGTTAGTACCAAGCCTTGGTTATCAGCTCAGGTGTGTCAGGTGCTGGTTTAGCTTTTCTAAGTAGGTCTTTGGTATCTGTTTGGACTAGAAATATGTTTTTTTAACATGGTTGGGAGTTTATTGCTGATGTTGCAGAAGGGTGTTTGAGTGGAGTTACATTTCTTTGCAAAACAGCGCTTAATAGTGATGGTGGCTTATGGTCAGATGGCAGCCTGCACATCTGCCTTTTGGACCTGATCTTTTGTTTCACACTAGGCTGCAGGCAAACTCTGAAATACTAAAGTTCACTGCTAATTATGGTGGACAACTCCCTGACTTAATTGCTCAGATTCTTAGTATCTTCCATATGATTTTTAAATAGCAAAGGAAAGGGCAGGAAAAAGAGAAGTGAAAGGTATTTTTAAGCACCAAGATTTCAGGCAGTGGCTGAATCTGAGTGGATCTTGGAGGCCACTTGCTAAGTGGTTGAGTGTGATTTCTGTGTTACTTTTGGGCTTAGAAGGTAAGTAAACTACTCAACGTTGTATAGTAACTCAGTGATATGAGTGAGGAGTAGAATGGACCTGAATGTAAGTGACAAACAAAGTACTTGCTGTAAAACTTGTGTAGTAATCATTTCAATGTAAGGGATCAGTTTTGAGTGACTTAACTATTCATGACCAGTCCCTTGTCTTTTCTTGCAAGCGAGTAAATGTAGTTACCAGCATGCCTCTTACATTATGTATATGTGTGTGTTCTTTCCTCACCAAAACTGCTATATGCCAAGTTTTATATTGCAAGAAGTGAAGGTCTGAGTTTCCAGAGGACAGTTACAGAATAGTCTTGAAGTTACACTTCTTGTCAGTGATGGGTACAGAAAGTACAACTGCTGTACTTTCGGGGGCTGAACTGAGTTTAGCAGTTGTACTTTCAGTTCAAGTACAGCTGACCTATCTGTTGTATGTACCTTAAGACACACAACTAGATTTTTTGGGTGGGGGGTTAAGCAGATTGCAGATACTGGTCTGTTGCGGTTGTCTGTGCATTTTTTAGGCTGTTTCTCCTATTGGAAAGGAAAGAGTGAGAGTTACAACGGGGTCTAAGAATCTTATCTTAAAGGTTGACTTTTAGTGTGAACTGATAGTTTAGATGATTTTGATAACTGCTACTACTATTTAGGGAAATAGCCCCTTTTATTGTAAATTTTTTTTCATCACAGAATCACAGCGTGGTGGGGATCGAAAGGGACCTCTGGAGATCATCCAATCCAACCCTGATTTAGTTGGAGGTGTCCCTGCTGACTGCAGTGGGGGTTGGACAAGATGACCTTTGCAGGTCTGTTCCAGTCCAATGCAATCTGTGAATCTGTGAGTCTTCTAGTCTATCCTGCAGTGCTGTGCTGACTGTGTTACAGCAAGCAGGTTTTGAGAACTGACAAGCAGCAGTCTCACTGTCATAACTTCTGGGATTAAGAACAAAGATATTTCAAGCTAAATCTGCAAAACCTAATATTGCCAAAATTAATGTTGCAACTCTGAAAATACCAATTATCATAACTTGCAATTCTGGCTTGAAGAACAAGGATTTTACTGACTCCTAAGGTAGTCAGTGCTGGGCATTGGATCAAGATTTCTTGTCTTTCTCTGGTGTCAGAAGTGACCCTTTTTTGGCAAGAAGAAAAAGATTGGCGCCCAGGATTGCTACCTCAGTGTATCACACTGCTGGTCCATATGGTCCCTTTTGTTTTACAGCATCTAATTCTTACTGGAACTAATGGCTTGTGGAGAAAATACTTGGTTGAAATATTGATTACATTTAATAGCCGTTGTTCTGTTGGCCAAATTTAGACTGGCTAAATTAACACACTTATTTTTGTTCTTCCAGAATAAACCATGAAATAACCTCTTTAAAATGATGACTATTTTATGCTACTTCTTTCCCCTGGAATGTAGGTCATTATATTTTCAAGTGGCCCTGCAGTTCAGTAAATAGGCTGTTGCTCAGTTTCAATTTGAATGCTGCCTGCAAGCATCATGTAGCAATGAAAAAAACCCAAACAACAAAACAGGAAGCCTAAACTTGTTAATCTTCAGCTATGAGAAATTGGACACTCTTTGTTGCTTCTTTATGTTTTTTGAAGTTGAAAATGAATTACTAGCTCAAGAAGCTGAAGTGTTAGTGGGTAGTTGATAGCAGGCAAACAGTGCGAGGGTGTGCTAGAGTTGCTTTATTTGCATTGTTTGCTTTATCCTGGAGGTAGAATGAACTACTGAACTTAAACTAGTTGTTTGACATTATAGTAGGCTACTAAGTAAGTAAGTTCTGTTTGCCAGAACTTGATGTGTAAATGTGTTTATTATTATTACTTCTTTTTATGAGATAGACATGACGACCAGTAACAGTAGCACAGGATCATCGAAAGGGGCCTTCAGAGATCTCAAGATCCAAGCCCCCTGTCAAAGAAGGGCTGCCTAGGGCAGGTTACACAGGAACACATCCAGGCAGATTTTGAAAGTCTCCAGAGAATGAGACTCTGCAACCTCTCTGGGCAGCCTGCTGCAGGGCTCCAGCACCTTCACACCAAAGAAGTTTCTCCTTTTGTTGCGGGGGAACTTCCTGTGTTCCGGTTTGTACCTGTTCTTCCTTGTCCTGTTACGGCACACCACCGAAAAGAGGTTGGCATTTTCATCTTGACATCTACCCCTCAGATGTTTATAGGCATTGGTAAGATCCCCTCTCAGTCTTCTTTTCTCCAGACTAAACAGCCCCAGGTCTCAGTCTTTTTTAGGAGGGATGTTCAGGTCCCTTACTCATCCTCACAGCTCTCCTCTGGATTCTTTATTTCAAAGTTGTACTTTTTGGAAGGAGATAGGGAGGAGAAAGATACTTCTTTGAACTGTCAGAAAATAAAAATATATTGCCTTAAATTGGTTAAACACTAATTGGATTCGATAGCCTTGATCATACTTGTTATTGGCATAAATTAGTGTGTCAGCAAGAGGCATGCCTGCTCATGTAATCTGTTCTTCAGCTGGTGTATTATGCCACTGGTTGGTGTGGACAAATCTCAGGCCTGAATAATTATTTAAATCATTGTTAAAAATAGTTCCCTCAACCTTAATTTTAACTCTGTTGTGGCTGGGGTGTAGCTTGTCCTCTGTGGCTTTTCTTACTCAAAGTGCGCAAGTAAAAGGAAGTACCAGACTGGATGGGAGATGTCCTTTGCAGCTTACCTTACGTGCTTTCACTTCTCTGGACTCATACTTCATCTACTGTCCGTGATGCTTTTTCCACCCAAGATGTAAATTTCAGGAGTTCAGATCAGTGAGATTTTTCTGGTTTAAAATTTTGTTCTTGTCTTCCTTTGTGCCTGTGATTTGCAGTGATCGATCTCTGCTGAAGAGGAGAAGTGGTGCTTCTCTGTCAGCTGCTTTCTTGCCTGAGTCATGCTCCAGCTGAGTACCAACCACATGCCTACCATTCCTCTTAAGAGTTCTTTGCCCTGATAATCTTCAAGTTAAGTTAAATAAATGCAGTATTTTTCTGAAGAGACTCCAAACTATGAAGCTTTGTAACTTTTAAGTGGTTCAGTGGCTCGTGCATAATCTAAAGATTCAAGTATCAGGAGAGCTGTTTCTCTCAGTATTCATAATGTGATATGTTTAAAGGTGCTGGTTGGAATCAGTTTGAGAAGATGTGGATGTGGTATGTTTTTGAAGGAGAGCAGCCACTTTCCTGTTTGCATAGCTCTTTTTTCATTGTTTTCCTTAAATTGCTATTCTTTGGCTGTAAGATTGACACATAAGAACAGTTTGCAAACCTCTGTAGCTAGGCACCCAAAACAACAGCTAAAACCAGTCTCCATCCATGAACAGACTAATTATTTTCTGTTGCCTACATAATAAAGGTTTGCTTTCACAGAGGAGGCAGTGTTGCCAAAATAAGCTGTGTGGTTGCTTTCTAGTTGTGGGTTCTTTATAATTATTTTCTTTTAGTTTTGTTTGTTGTTTTCTTCGGAAAAATCTCTGTTCTTAACATTGTTTTTGTGGAAATTAGAGGAATTTTTATATATATAAATATGTATTAAAGAAATAATGATGACAGCAGTTGTTTCTCTATATGAGGTTGATTTTAATCTTAGGAAATAGTAAGCCAAGTAAATGCTTGCTTATTTATTTGTTTGCTTTTCCTGTATGCCCTTTGCATAGATAAGAGTCTGGCAAACAATTTATGGATAATTAAAGAGGAGTTAGTATGGACATAGAGAATATGAACTTAGCTTCTTATCTGAAGATTGCACAGAGAAGTTGAGATTAAGAAGAATATTATGGTGCTGCTGTTGTCAGTGGGATTTAAATAAACTGATTCTATGACATTTAAGATTTTCTTCTGCTATGTGGCCACTCAGAGAAAAGAGTTTTGGAGAAGATGGTCAGTGGTACTGCTTCAACATATGATGTGGGAAGGAATTTTATAAAGCTCACAGAACCACAGAGCGTTAGGGGTTGGAGGGGACCTCGAAAGATTGTCTAGTCCAGCCCCCTTGTCCAAGCAGGATCACCCAGAGCAGGTCACAGAAACACATCCAAATGGGTCTTGAAAGTCTCTAGAGAAGGAGACTCCACAACCTTTCTGGGCAGTCTGTTCCAGTATTTTTCACCCTCACAGTAAGAACTTTTTATGTTCACATGAAACCTCTTGTGCTCCATCTTGCACCTGTTGCCCCTTGCCCTGTCATTGATCATCACTGTTGAGAGCCTGTCTCTTTAGTCTTTCAGTGATAAAGCATTGAAAACGCTTCAGATGCACAAAGCTTTACCTTTGTTAGCTTTCTGGGGAAGGTATGCCTTAATCATAGAATGGTTTGGGTTGGAAAGGACCTAAAAGATCATGAAGTTCCAATCCCCCTGCCATGGGCAGGCATACCTCCTACTAGACCTGGTTTACTCAAGGTTCCATCCAGCCTGCCTTTGAACTCTTCGAGGCTTGGAGCCTTTACGTCTTCTCTGGAGATCCTGGTCCAGTGCCTCATCACCCTCATAGGGAAGAATTTCTGCCTAATGTCTAAACTTCCAGTTTGAAGCCATTACCCCCCTTCATGTCACTTTGTAGAAGTCCTGCTTTGTAAAAAGTCCCTCTTCAGCTCTCCTGCAGAAAGTGTAATTGGCCATTGGAATGGGCTGCCCAGGGAGGTGGTGGAGTCACCATCACTGGAAGTGTTTATAAAGAGACTGGATGAGGCACTTAGTGCCATGGTTTAGTTGATTAGATGTTGTTGGGTGATAGGTTGGTCTTGATGATCTTGAAGGTCTTTACCAACCTGGTTAATTCTGTATTCTGTACTGGAAACAGTGTTAACCAAGGACATACGGGTCAGGGCTCTGTATGTCTCTTGTTAAAGTTACCATAGCTGCCACACCATGAGTCTGCTAACAGAGTTCTTGACACATTTCTTGAAAATATGATGTTGTGGTCTCAGACTGTTTTGTGTTTGTGTCTATGTTTGTGTCAGTGTCTGTCCAGTTTCCAGTTCCCCAAACTGGCAAGTGAGAATATAACCACATCACTTTTGCAAACTAGAAATCTGAGTCACGTAGCATCTGTGATTTCAAGTTCAGTCAGCTTAATGTCCTTGTTGCTGCCACAGGCTGCATTACATAGCCCAAAAAAAGGGAAAAGTCTGCACTTTTCTGTGTACATTTGTACTTTAGATATCTGCTAGCAGAAGATGGATCTCTTCATTGCCATATTGCACCTTTGTCTGCAGAAAGATATCAGGGAGTCTCTTGAGAAACTTTAGTTCTGCAAACAGGTAGACGTTACCTACCAGTATCTTATTTGGGGTTTGAAAGCCTGTCTTTAATACAGGACCTGATTTCAATTGTCTGATAAAGTATGAATAAGCCTGCTCTTGATGGCCTTCTTTCAAAAAGGCAAGAAGCTTCCTTTTTAAACATGTTGCTTACTGAAAACAGCTAGATCAACGTTTGTCTTGATTGCCTGTTCTCTGTTCAGAGCTCTGCATTTCATAACATTTTTGTTTGGTTGTTTTTTGTTGGTAAATGCTGGAACAAAAAGAAAGCAACTGCTCCTTTTTTCCCTGAACCAGCCTGAACAGTAATTGAGGAATACGTATTGGACACAACCTGGAAGTACCCCAGAAAATGTCTGCTGACTGGTTCATGTGAAAATTTGAATGGCTTTTGGGGACCAGTTTGAGGAATCTTTGAAACTTACCCAAGTCTGCAACGCAGGTCACTTCTGGAAATTCGGTGAGCTCCATCTTAGGGTTCTTCTTCTCCTGTAATAGTAGAGACTGTGTGTTGCCTGCAGTGTCCTGCCCTGAGCTACTCTGCCCAGCAATCCCATGGACATATCAGTGTGCAGCTGTTTCTGTATATGACGTGGTTTTGCAACTCTGTATTCAATACAAAATGGATAGAAGAGTTAGTAAAGGAAGGAATTAGGAGCATTCCTGTCCTCTATCCCTTACTCTTGATTCAGTGCAGAACCTACTTGAGTCTTCCAGGATTGCTGTTTTTCAGTGTTTTCAGCCACTGAGGCTACTTTATAGAGAGAGCTGCATTGAACCTGGGATGCCTTCCTGGGATGAAGTGGGAAGCTGCTAGGTTCAGACCTTCTAAAGCTAGGTACTGTACAGATGTCTAGTAAGTTTCAGCCTCTGGCCCCAAACACTTATATTCCAGTGCTGATATTCTAGCTTTTCTCCGGGGCTCTGTGCAAGCAAACCACTGAAACTGAAGTACAGCAGAGAGATTGAGTAATTTGCCCAAAAGTGCACAATAAATCTCACAGAGCAAAGCAACAGCTTTCTTCAGTCATTGTAGTATCCCTACAGCTTAAAGTATTCTCTGGAGCAAGAGCTATGCCCTGCTTTTAAAACTAGGTAAGTCCTGATTACTTCGTATTTCAAAATCCTTTGGCCTGAAAATGTTTGTCAGAAAGCCTTTTCTGAAATGGTTACTTGACAGAATTTTAGTCCTTTAGCATGGCAGGCTTTATTTAGCTGAGTTTGGAAAATTTTCCTCCTGTATATTTATTGCCAAATTTCTGAAGTTTTTTTTTCCATTTGGTATTTGTTCATCAAAGTGTAGAGGAAAAAATATCTTCTCTATAGGAAGAAGATGCCTGTTCAAGACAATTGGTTTGGAGAAATCATTTCCTTGTGGTAGTAGTACATACTTCTCATACTTCTTACTGTGAAGAGAACTTTTCAAAGTACAATTTGTTGTCTGAAGGTCTGGTTGGAAGAGCAGTGCTGACTCTTAGCTCTTAGCTTCTTCTTGGGAAGCTACCATCTGGTCTGAGGCATTGGCAGAACAGAAGGTGCGTTCACACCGTGACCACATTTGCTCATCTGAAACTCCACAGCAGCTTAAACTAAGCTGTTGGATGCCATGCAAGTGACTGAAGTGCATTATGTTTGCTGAGTTCCCTGTCCCTGACTGTCAGCCCCTTTCTGCTGGTTACTGCCCTCCTAGTAGGGCAGTGTGTTTAATGCTTAAACCTCTTTCGTCGGTGTTCAGAGAGAGCATTCAGCTTCAGTATTGGCTGCTGGTAACTTAACTTCAGGGAATAAAGTTAACATGGTTGTAGACTGCACAACTGTGTTGTGACTGATGCAGTCAAGAATCAATTACCATATTCTTAACTTTCAGCTTTTCCTCAGAAAGGATGATCAAATTAATTAGGCTTATTTCTAAGTATAATAGGGGAGGTCTGTTAGACTTTGTATGTGTCTAATAGGTTCTTTACCTTTTGTGGGGAAAAGGGGAGTTCCTGTGTATAACACAGTAATGAGTAAAAAAGGAATAAGTCTTTAACACCACTGAAGGGAAGTGACACAACCATTTGCTGACTGGAGGTGACTGGAAAGTCCAGAATGCACAAGCCTCTTTTCTTGTTACTAAAGAATAAAAACCCCTTCAGATGTTTTACTCCTTCCCCAAATAACTGTAATGCATGATTCTTCCTGAGAGGTTTTTAATCTTTTTACTGCTTTTCCTAAGAAATGCTTAACTGAAGTATCAGATCATGGACCTTTATAATGTGAAAATAGAAACTTTTTTCCTCTCAGAAGCTTACTACTTAAGATGGTATAAATCTCAGCAATTTTCACAAGACTCAAACTCTGACATGAACTATTCTCAAGTTGCTTAATTTGAAGAATGACTTGATCATGATGCTGGGTACTTGATTTTTCTCTGCCATTAAAACTATTTTTGATCAAAGATTGACCATAAAAGATTGTGTATAAAGCTTTTACTTTCTAAAGAGTGTGTAGCTGGAATGGAGGAGTCTGCTCACTCTTGAGATTTTCATTTTTAGTGTGCACATTTTCCATGAGCAATCTAGAGCACTTTTATCCATTTCTTATATGGACTCTAGCAGGTTGTCTTAGCAGAAGACCTGAGTGGTTCATAGACTTGTGACTGTGCATGTGAGCTAAGGAGCGTAGAACTGCATTCTTCTGGTTGTGGTGTTTACTTCCTGAGTGTCTGACCCATTTCTATTCCTGTTTTACTGATAAGCTGAAAGTAGTGTGGCTTTGCTGTGGCTGAGGTGGCAGAGAGGCATTCACCTGAGTTACACTGATGGCAGGCTGGAGCGGGCTATAATGAATGGCTGAAATGAGGGGTTCTGGGAGGAAAGTATGTCTGCGCTGGATGTGGTGGGTTAAACTGGTTGGAAAGGCAAGTTTGGAGTGCTCTCTTAAAGACATTAAATGCCTTGCACCTCAGATGTTACTGCAAGAATGCATGCAGTATGCTTTTAAATGTCTGATCTGAATGACAAGCTCCTTGTGATCATCTGACATTTGTAGTATTTCCTTTTTCCTTCAGATAAAAATTTAGGAAGTAGGAATTCTCTAAAGCTGCCTTTATCCACATAGGGCAAGACAGCTACTTTTTACATCATCATACTTCTCTAGTTCTCTTTGGCTTTACAAATGTTAAATTTGCCCTGGTTTTGTATAAAAATATTGCTATGAAAAGCTTTTCCTAGTTCACAGCCTGCCTGTCAGTTCTTATTTTGCTGCAGAAAGAGGAACTGATGGTATGCTAGTATTAACAGCTTGCATTTGTCTTCTGATAACTGATACAGTAGAGAACCATCTTGTGTTGGAGGTCCTGTGTTATTCTCCCATAAGGAAGCATAAAAAATAAACAAACTTCCCTTATGAGGACAGGCTGAGAGTTGGGGCTGTTCAGCCTAGAGAGGGGAATGCTTTTAGACTGTAGAGCACTAACTGAAGGGGGCCTACAATAAAACTGGGGACTTTTTACAAGGCCTTGTAATGATAGGATGAGGGAGAGTGGATTGAAGCTTGAGAAGGGCAGATTTAGACTGGATATTAGAAATAATTTCTTTGCAGTGAGGGTGGTGAGACACTGGAAGAGGTTGCCTCGGGTCATTGTGGATGCCCCTTCCCTGGCCTTGAGCAACCTGGTCAAGTGGAAGGTGCTCCTGTCCAATGCAGGGTGTTTGGAACATGATGATCTTTAAGGTCCCTTCCAACCCAAACCATTCTATGAATCTATGAAACCACAAAAAAAAAAAAAAGTCAAACTAGCATATCTTGTGATTGCTTCTCTTTACAAATATGCTAGAATTAGTGGTGAGACTTCACTTTTGTCATCTTCAGTAAGTCCAGCCATAGTAGGTTTAGGGTAGGAGGGAGAGAGGCTTCTTGTAGACTAGATCTCAGCTCTTGATATGACTGATAGCAATCCTCTGTTGTTCTCTCTGCTGGTGTGTAACTGCAGAGCTCATGATTACTCAGGATGCAATGTATTTGGGGTGCATAATTTTATCTCCTTTCAGTGCTTTCAAAGAGTTCTCTAATAGTGGACCTCTGCTTTTATATTGAGGATTTACTTTTGGTTTAATATTTAGTTTGACCTAGACTTGCTGTTCATTGCAAATACTACATGAACTCTTCAGAGATACTTTTCATGGAGTCATAGAATTGTTTTGGTTAGAAAAGACCTTTAAGTCCAGCCATTCTTTAACTCTGGCAAGGCTGGTGCTAAACCATGACCCTCAGCACCACATCTCTGCCTCTTTTAAACACCCCCAAGGATGGGGATACAACCATTTTACATCATGATATTGGTTAAAAAAATACACAGTTTTAATAAGTTGTGTTTAACATACTTAAAGTCTTGTGGTTTAAAACTTTTGCCAGAAAGATCTTTAAAGCAAATATGTTTTTTTGAAAAATGAAACAAAACTTACAAAGTAAGTTTTGATTGAACAAAGTTGTTCTGATTGAAGAAGACCTTTCAGATCATCTAGTTCAACCAGACACATCTCTGTCTCTTTTAAACACCTCTAGGGATGGGGATTCAACCACCTCCCTGGGGAGCCTATTCCAGTGTTTGAAAACTCTTTCAGTGAAGAAGTTTCTTCTAATATCTAAACCTCCCCTGGTGCCACTTGAGGCCATTTCACAGAATCAGAACTTTCCTCTTGATTTGTTACTAGGGATAAGAGACTGGCTCCAACCTCCTTTCAGGGAGTTGTGAAGAGCAGTGAGCTCTCCCCTCAGCCTCCTCATTTCTAGCCTAAACAACCCCAGTTCCTTCAGCTGCTCCTCACCAGGCCTGTTTTCCAGACCCTTCAGCAGCTTTGTTGCCCTTCTCTGGATCTGCTCCAGCACCAAAATGTCCTTGGAGTGAGGGCCTCAAATCTGAACAAGGTACTCAAGGTGTGGCCTCACCGGTGCCAAGTAAAGGGCCTTGAGTATAGAGCTCTTCAGTTATTGTTGGATTTCTGTCTGTAATACCCTGCCTGGGTTTATGTAAAACTGGGCTAGGTTAGGGAGAGGGAAAATCTTGCTGCGGAGCTGCATGTATAAATCATTATGACAAGCCAAGCCTTTGCAAAAGCAAAACCATGTTGACTGTAATTTCTTAAGTGATACAAAATAATTTTGTTTTGAAAGTAATCTAGTTCCCACTTTTGGTTTTTTTGTTGTTTTTTTTTCTCCAGTCTGAAGTTGCTAAACTGCTGCTTCTGGCTAGCCTGTGAAATAATCATAGAATCACCTGGGTTGGAAGGGACCTCTAAATGTCATGACATCATTAATTAGGTCGCACAGAGCCCTGTAAAGCGTCACTTTGAATATCTCCTGTTCCAGTGGTCAACCACCCTCATTGCATGCCTCTTCAGAATGTGGGAAACACACATCTGTCTTTGTGTGCTGCTCTTGTTCCCTGGAGCTAGACCTAACTCCACATTCTTTCTTGGTCACTGGGTGTTTTGGAGTTTTAAGTGGGAAGCAAGTGTGGCACAGTTCTGCTCTTCGGTGCAGCTGTAAAGCCCAGTGTGGAGCTAAACCTGTCTTTAATCACCTGTCACAGCAGACCTTTGCTTGAGCTGCTCCTCTGGGGACACTTTCCAGCCTTGTGAAGGTGACAGGAGCAGTGTTTCCCTCTGTGCTGTATGGGACTTTCAGTACTCTGAGTCTTACCCACAACAAATCCCAGTGGCTTTCAGGATACTGAACTGGAAACAGACCCTATCTGAAAGTGATAAGGTCTGTCTGAAAATAGATTTTTCTCTTCCTTAACACAATAAATATTAAAACATAGATCCATTTAAAAAGTCTCATACCCAGTGTTCTTCATTCCCTGAGGAAACAGGGAACACATCCTGACTTAATGTGGGTTGGTCCTGTCTGTATTTGGTGGCTACCTGCAGCAGCTGCCCTCATTCCCAAGTGCTTTGGGATTGTTATATGTACTCCTAATGTATCAGCTGATCATTATTTTTCCCTGTCTTCTTGTTGTTTTGTTTCCAAATTTATTTTTTGATGTAATTTCTGTCAGATACCATAACATTTATAGGCTTTTTGGGGTATAGAATTTTATTTAGTGGTGTGGTTAATTTGAACTCTGTTGTAGGGTGTGGTGGTGTGGGGGTTTTTTTGAGTGTGTTTGTTTCTTCCTTTCTTTCTGAAAAGGATGTGGTTCTGGTTTAGAATCACCTTTGACTTTACCTGTAGATATAAAGAATAATAAAAACTACCATAACTGGTTGCTCAATATGTTTTCATGTGGAGAACATGCACTTGAATATAGAATTTTTGGAAAATCACTCTTCAGGTGATCTATCTTCACACAACCTGCGCAACACTCTGGGGAAGAGAGAGACCTGTGTGAGGGAGAGCAAAGGGCAGGAGTTAGGAAGGTCGAGGGAGCAGACTCTGAAAGATTAGAAACACAGGAGGTGGAAGCTCTGAGGTCAACTTCCTCATGTCTTATCACTACGCATGGGTAACAGCTACTGCTGTAAAATCATAGGATTTTTAAACACACTCCATCAAAGTCATACTTTCAGTTTAAAAAGTATTCCTATCCAAATCAGAGTTTGAGGAATATATCACAATATCAGTAAGTATTGTATTATTGCAGAGTAACTCTGTGTTACACCTATTAACAGCTTCATAACTCATTATTTATTTTTTTCTTCTTCTTTGTTAGGTTCTTGTGGCAGGAAGAAAATACTGAACTGAGATGGAAGTCAAAACATCATTTAGCAAAGCCAGCAGGATTCCTGAAACTGTATCCACGTTAATTAATGAAGACTTTGTCTTGGTTCATCAGCAATCTGAGGACACCTCTGGAAAAGATGAAAAGCCTCAGCTGAAGGTTTACTGTTGCTTTGTTTTAAATGTGTAGTAAGATTTGTATTGATCAAAAGACTTGAAACTTCTTTGGAATATTTAATTAAAGATCCTTTATGCTTGAGGAGACTCTCAGGCTGTAGTTTTTTTGTCCTTGCTTATTACCAGTGAAATGAGCAGCTCAGATTTGCCTAATCTGTCCAAAAGCAGCAGTTCAGATTTTATTTTAATAACTTCTTCAGGAATCAGCTTTATTAGTATGCTGTGGATTTGTACATTAGTAGAGGGCTAAAAAGTTCCTTTGAAAGAATAAGCTTCAGATTAAAGCTTGGGAAATATTCTTTATTTAGGGATCAGAGGCTCTGGACGTTGTTATCTTGAAGGAAACATGGAATTAGGGGTCTTAGTTTTTTAGTTTTGAATTTCCTTTTCCTGCTTAGTGCTACTTTAGGCATGACTAAAACCTTTTCTAAAAGCCTTCTACCTCTAAATAGCAGAATAATTTAGCATTTGGGTGACAGCTGATTTGTTAATTACAAATGTCCTCACTTGAGTTGCAGTAGCTGATTTACTGGTTTGGTCTGCTTGGAACAATAGGAATTTGTTCCCCTTGAAATGGCAGTAAGTACTTGGCTTGTCTTTGCAGAACTGTTTGGTGGTTATTTACCACTGACAATTTCTCTCTGTAATTAAACACTATCTGCTGCTTTAGTAATTCTGGCTGAAGAGAGGCAGAGGAACTGGAGGTAGAATCCATGATGTGACTTTATTATCAGCCATGGGGGTCTGAAAAACTAATATTTATGAAAGGCTGCCTTTCCCCCTCCCTGTTTCCTTAGACTTACACCTTTCCTACGCATGGGATAATTGGTGAGACAAATGGATTGGATATCACTAAGGAAGGAAAATTGTCTTTAAGACTAAGTGTAACAAAGTCTGTTGATGTTCTGAAAGTCTGATCCTTTGAGTGGAGGATGTCAACACACAAACCTGTTACTTTAAGAGGGGTCTGTAGTTGGATGATTGTTGGATTAGCAGTGAGAATATAGATATTACATGTAATGGCATGGGACATTGGATTACATTTGATGTAATTGTGTTGATAGTAGTGTTGTTCAGCAAAGATTCTCAACTTTTACAATGAATAAGACTCTGTTTTTGAAACCCACCATTGATAGTAAAACTACAAGTACCTTTTAAAAATGTCATCTCATTCTGCTTACAGGTGTTTTCAAATGAAGATGGTCAGCTGGAGAAGGCAATGGAAGAGATACTGAGGGATTCTGAAAAAGACCAGAATACTTTCTGTGCTCTCCAAGAAGGTTTTGGTGATGCAGGCAGGGAGGCAGCAGGTCAAACAAATCAGCCATCTTTGCACCTTGTTTTAGACCCTTCTACTACAGGTACTGCTAAAGTGCTTCCCACCTCAATCATATATGGCATGTTTTCTCTTTATGCAGTTTCAAAACCAAATCAAGTTTCTGGAGCTTCATTCCAAAAATATACTGGAGAATACTCTGAGGCCTCCTCTCCTTTCCTGATGAGTTGAGTGTTATAGACAGAAATAAGCTTATCACACTGATAACCTGTGCTGCTTTGTTTTGGTCAAGATAATTTTTGTGTTGCTCCAGCCCTAGATGAGTTAGGACTTGTGTAACTTGCTGAACGGACTACAGTTGAGGCAGAGGTACTACTGGTGGAGTAACAGAAGTTTCAGGGTTTCAAGTTCATTGATAGTACTGCCTGCAAATTAAACACACCCTGAGCAAACATGAATTTCTCAGCTCTGGTTCTGTCACTAGGCATCAGTAAGGACAGCTTTATACTTGATATTTGCTAGGAAGGATTGTGGTACTTCTGGTATTTGAAGCTTTGCTGTAAAAGAGAAGGCTGAGAGCTTTTTTGGTAAACTAGATTGTGTATACTTTATATAAAATACATTGCAGCTTTAGGTTTTATGTATATGTGTGTGTGTTAGGAATATAAAGCTGTGGCCATCCCTGTGGGCCTTGAGTTAGAATTATTTTTCCCTCAACAGTATGCAGAGCACTTCTGTGGCATTGCATCGGATCATTCCCATAACCATCTGTTCAGGAAGTAAAAAAACCCAAACTTTTTGTGGTAGAATAAGCTAGAAGTTTAGGCATAATGAAAAGAGCCTTCTCTTAATTACATTAATGCTGCATTTTTGAAAAACTTATCCTTGCTGGCTCCCTGTTTGATGTACTTCAAACAGAACACAACCCTTAGCAAGAATGAACAAAGAAATATTTGTGGGTTCATTCCCTCCAAGTAGGAATAATTCAATTTTGCAGCCTTTATAATTGAAGTATTATGGAAATATTTAGCTATAGTAATGAGAAATAGAAATAACAGGGCAGGTTGCTTAGAGAGGTTTGGAATGAGAATCCAGCCCTGAGCCATAAAATGCTGAAGGGAATAGAATATCTCTCCTCTGAGAAAAGGCTGAGGGAGCTGGGTCTCTATAGCATGGAGGAGACTTGAGGGGTGACTTCACTCATGTTTATAAAGATGTGAAGGGTGAGTGCTGGGAAGATAGGACAAGGGGCAATGGGTGCAAGCTCGAGCACAGGAGGTTCCATGTGAACATAGGGAAAAACTTTTTCACTGTGAGGATGACAAAACACTGGAGCAGGCTGCCCAGAGCAGTTGTGGAGTCTTCTCTGGAAACATTGAAAACCTGCCTAGATGTGTTCCTGTGTGACCTGCCCTAGGTGATCCTGCTCTGGCAGGGGCATTGGACTGAATGATCTTTTGTGCTCCTTTCCAATACCTAACATTCTGTGGTTCTTGATCTTTGAGGATACTAAAATTCGGATGGACAAGGCCCTGAGTGGCCTAGTCCAGTTCTGAAACCAGCCCTAATCTAACCTGATCTGTCTTTGAGCAGGAGTTAAAGCGAGATGACCTGCAGAGGTCTTTTCCCAACTGGTTTATTCTGATTCCATACTTGATGAATTTTTGTTCCACCTCTGTTATTGTTTCTCAAATGTCAAAACACTTTAAAAAAGCCTACCAGAGAACAACAGTAGTGGCACAGTTCCCTAAAGCTCCCTCCAGATCTGTGTTCGTAGTAGTGTGATAGTAGAACACTTCTGCTGGGTATCAAAGAGATACACTTTTTCTTTTCTCCATCTCCCTGCTGGTTTCATGCAGTTAATAGAGCTCTCTCAGGAATGTGGATCACATTCAGTAAATGCTACAGAAGCTCCAGAGTTATGGACAGAAGAACATTAGAGGCATCTTCATACATAATGATGAGTAGGAACTAGGAGGAGGTGTAAGCAAACTGAAGAAAAGAGTACCTGGGGAATGAAACTTAGAGAAAAAATGTGTTCTAGCACTGCTTAAGAGTCAGAAGAGAATTTATCCATATGCCAGACTTAAAATTTAGCTGACCTGGACTTCTGTTTCCAGTGTCCATTCCCAGAAAAAGCAGGAGATTTTGTTCTGGAGCTCACTGAGAAAACAAGCTGTCACAGTGAAAGGCAACAGTTAAACAAGTGGTCTGTTCCTTTTCAGAAATCTCTGCTCCACGACCATCTTCTCCCCTGGAGCCCCTGGAAGAGGACAGTGTTTTGTTCAACAAACTGACTTACTTAGGTTTCACCAAGGTGTCTGCCCCTCGAAATGAAACAGAAGCGCTACATGCTATGGCAAACCTCAGATCCTCAAGTCAAGCCCCTTCACCTGTAACACTTTATGTTCCAAACATTCCAGAAGGCTCTGTAAGGTACCATACAAATGTTTTTTGGCTACTTGCAGACACATACAAGGTGGATTCTGACTTTGTAACTCACACAGGGAGGTAGAATTGCTGAATTTAAGCTCAAAGTTTGTGCTCGGAGGCAATTATTTTGAGAATTTCTGTGAGAATACAGCATCAACAAAAACATTTCTTTCCACCTGCATCCATTCAAATATTACACTGAGAGATACACTGGAAAGGCAGAGCTGATAATGCCTGTTTTCTCCAAACCTGTCTGTAATTGTCTCCAAGGAAGATATGCTGAGACAGTGGTGGTCCTGCAGGCTGTGGGTTAGCTGAAGATATTTCTGGTTTAGACACCTCCATATATGTTGAAGACTTGATCTAGTCTTTATTTCTAGACATTGCTGTACTAAATGCAAGTCTGAAGGATATAGCTAAATTTCTTTCCTGTGTTCCACCTGTGTATTGATTATCATCTTGCACAGAAAGCTCTTCAAGCACATAGATTAAATATCCTTTGTTTTGATCTTTAAACCCAGTTTAAGATTTCATTTGAGGTTATGGCAAGATTTCATTTAAATTAGGAAACTACACTGCATGCTTCTATGATGGCAACTGTCAGGCAGATAGGAGATGTTAGGTGTGCTGTAGCTATTTTTTAGCTGTGGTGGTCATTCAACAATGTTATTTTGCAATTGAAGCTGTAGGTTCCTGTGATCTTTAATTGCAGAGGACATCATTAAGAGAAGGACAGCCTGGGAATTTGCAGAACTGTAAAGGTGAATCCTGGCCAGGTGGAGTTCCATTTAACGTGTCCCACCAATATTACAATGCTGAATCCTCTCTAGGCATTTCCCCACTTCAGAAGATTATTCCTTTAGTGTTACTGGTATAAACCTGGGATTCTATTCCCTGTAACCAGGTATTTATTCACCTCTAGGCACAAGTATCACAAAGACAGAAGAGAACTGTGTAGCTTTATTAGTCTTTAAAACTCACTGTCTCTTAGTCCATTCTGAGACCACCATCCCTGTTATCTTTAAAGTTGTTCTGAGTTTGAGGAGTTTAAAATTGTGTATGCACTGTTAGATCTGTGATTAACAATCAGCTGAACATGGCAGCAGCAAACATCTGCTAGGCTAAATAGTCCTGTAGATTCTGAGGAAATGATAGTTTCTTAATGGTTTCTTAAACAGAGATTTAAATTCTTTTAGAATGTTGAATTTCTTTGTTCTTTCTATGTAAGCTACATTTTTTGCTGTGGGTTCCTATGTTTCTGCTCTTGGTTTGTCATGAATGATTTCAGGTCAATGCTGGCCATTGCTACTGCATGGTATAGAGCCACTGTATTTGTCTGTATCATGGAGTATTAAGCTAATGCTACAACCAGAAACATTTGCATCTTACATTTGGAGAGCCTGATATTCCTGCTCCCACTGCCCATCTCCTGTACTTGAATTTAGTAGTAATGAGAGATTAGATATTTATTTGATTGCAGAATATCTTTTTTGGTAGACCTGCTTGATTTACTGACCTCTTTCTTTGATCATCCCTCTTCCTTTCCTTGACAGAATAATCAATCAATCAACCAATACAGAGATAGCCTCTTTCCCAATCTACAAGGTGTTGTTTTGTGTGCGTGGGCAAAATGGGACTTCAGAGAGTGACTGTTTTGCATTTACTGAAAGCAGCTGTGGGACAGAAGAGTTCCAGATCCATGTGTTCTCCTGTGAGATTAAAGAGGCAGTAAGTATTAGATGTTGTACAAGGACTAGTAAAAAGGCTACAAGCAGTGTTTCAAGCAGTTACTGCAGAAGTAGAAATGATATATAGTGCCTTGAAAAAAATCTGTGAATGTGCATATAATGAGTTTCAGAGAAGGTGCATATGGGAATACTAATAGAATTTAACTTTCAGTATTCCAAAAGAATTCCAAAACACACTGTAATGGGAAGATGTAGAAAGCCCAAGTTCAAGACAAATCTTCTGTTTTTTCAGGCCTCGTTAGGTAGGTTTCAGATTAAAGTTGCAGCGTAGGCCTCGTGAACTACAGAAAATAATTCTGCGGTGCTCTGCCCTAGATATTTTAGGAAGAATTATGTGGTACTTTGGGAGAAAAGAGTTTCCTAGGGTGGAAAAACTGAGGCTGAAAAAGAGGAAATCTTGGGGGTTGTGATCTGCAAAAGCAGGCTGCAAGTTGTTAAATGCACAACCTGAAAAATGCATTATTCCAGTTTGCTAATGAGCTGCATTCCTCGTCTTGTCATATAGAATAACTTGGTGGGCATTACATGAGCAGAGAACGTGACCTGAATGGGAACAGCACATGTTGGTACTGCCTTTGCTTGGTGATTAAACACCAACTGGAATGTTTTGTCTCAGGTCAGGCATGCTTTGTGTTCAGTATGAGAGGCAAGTGACAGTAATTTGATGACCTTCAAACCCACATTCACAGATTGCATCAGTTTGGAGGGGACCCTTGTCCAACCCCCCAGCAGCCAGCAAGGACACCTCCAACCACATCCCTGGCAACCTGCTCCAGTATTCTATTTCATTGTAAAGAACTTCCTCCTAATGTCTGACCTAAATCTCCCCTGCTCCAGTTTCAAATTATTGCTCCTCATCCTATCACTACAAGCCCTTCTAATGAGTCTTTCCCCAGCCTTCCTGTGGGTCCCCTTCAAATACTGAAATACAGCTTTGAGATCTCCCTGGAGCCTTCTCTTCTCCAGGCTGAACAGCCCTGGTTCTTGTAGCCTGTCTTGGTAGGAGATATGTGGCAGTACCATTACACAATGTTCTGTTTTGGATAAACCCATGAATTCTTCTGCTTCTCTGCAGGTCAGCCGAATTTTATACAGCTTCTCAACGGCATTCAAGCGATCTTCCAAACAGGCATCCGAGCATGTTAAGGATTTTGTTCTTCCTACTCCAGATAGTGATGTGTACACTTTCAGTGTTTCCTTAGAAGTCAAAGAAGATGATGGAAAAGGAAACTTTAGGTAACCCAAATGGAAAGTAGAAATTCTTTGAAAGAACAGCTGGAGGTGTTCAAGGCCAAGTTGGATAAGGCCTTGAGCAACCAAGGAGGTTGGAGTAGCTGATCTCTAAGGTCCCTTCCAACCTAAGCCATTCTATGAAAGAAGCATCTGGCTACTTGCAGAATGCACAGCTGTTGTCTTGCAGTAAAACTGATTTGGTCTCTTTTCATAAGGAGACTTGTTATCCAAGGAAGCTGTGCTTTGCTTTCACCATTTTGTTCTTTGTATACTTTCTGTAAAAAGATTAAAAATCGCAGTGCTTTTCTCAAGTTAGTTTATTTTACATACATGACTTCTGAAAGGTATGCTCAAGGTAGGGCTGTGTAAATGGAAAAGATAGTAGAAAGTCTGATAAACCAATTTTTTTGAGTAAATACAGTCTAGTAGTCTCTCCTTTCTTAAATAAGCTAAGGAATTCTAAATTTATTGATGATTTAAAAAATATAAACTAAGAATTACAGAGGGCAGGGGAGCAAAGTATTCTTTGCCTGACAGGAAATTCAAGATTTTTTTTTGAATGAGAGAGAGTTGATAGTAAGAGTTAATTCTCTGAAAATGACCTATTTATTTGTCACTGTAGCCAGTATATAGTGCATTTTCTGTTATTTTAACCTCCTAAATACTCCATGCAATTCTGCACATCTTTGTCTGATAAATTCCCCAGACAGGCAGCACACTAAGTGTGAGCCTACAGTCTGGTTTTCTTCAGTGCTGGTTTACTAACTTGTGAATAAAGGAAGAGAAGATCTCTCAGAGGAGCTGAGCCATTAACAGTTTAAATGGGCTGCTGCTCTCTTCTCTGTATTTAACAGTTCATGTTCTGTACCTGTGCTTAAGAAACTTATTTCTTTATTCTTTCAGCCCTGTGCCAAAAGATAGAGATAAATTGTATTTCAAACTGAAACAGGGAATAGAGAAGAAGGTGGTGATTACAGTTCAGCAGCTCTCAAACAAAGAGTTGGCCATTGAAAGGTAAGATGCTTACAAAAATAAGAGAGGACAGTAGTGCACTTTTCTTGCCCTGCATGTTACGGAGCAGAAAAAAGCCACAACAGTGACACAGGAAATAACTATGCAATATAATTAATTTCTACGTGTGCAGTACTACAATTTTAAGTTCTTTTTGAAGCATTTGTGTGATTTTTCAGGTGAAAACACAAAATACAGCCTTTAAGACTGAAGTACTCTTGTTTTTTTGTCTTTTGAATGTGATGTTAAGATGCTTATGACAGTCAGATGCTTTTGTTTTGCTTTCTGTTGTTTTAAGTAGTGCAAAAAATGGATTTATTGTAATCCTGCATTACCAGCATCTCATTGTTTAGGAACAGTTACCTAGTTAGGTTATGTGAACTATGTGTTAAGCCTTGGAGCATACTAATCTGTTTAATCCTGTGCTGGAGCACTGGGTTTGGACTCAGCCTGCTGGTTAGAAGCAGCAAGCTTTTGGTGGAGTCTTCAAGATGAATGACATTCATTGTAGTTTTGTTAGAACATGATCCTAATGTTTCTCTTCAAGTGATGGCAAAGAGCTCAGGAATGGTTGATGACTCATGTTGTATTTCCTGGGAATTACATGATGGGAATCTCTTTTAGTCTGTCTCATCTGACCTTTTGAACAAAGCATTTGCACAAGAAGTGGCCTGTGCATGTGAAGAATAACCATTAGTTCATGTATTCATTAACTGCGGACTCTTGCTGCTGCAGTAGTGGTGGTGTTGTATTAATTGAAAACAGGAAAGCCACCAGATGGCAATCTTAGCAAAAGAGTGGCAATGGGAGGATTCAATTTTAGTGAAAAGGGAATTCTGGATAGCAAGAGAATCGAGCAGAAACCCCCACAATCCTCACAGACCCTCAGCTTGATCTGTTGATTTGCTTTCAAGCTCTTACTTCAGAAATGAAACTAATATTTTAGAGAAGGAAGATACAGCAGAAGTTTTTATCATCATTCCTTTGTGTGATAGAATTGTGCTTTTGCTGCTCATTGGCTTAAAAAAATAATCCTATTTGCAGTGTATTTTTAACTCATATGCTTTTGGCTTTAGAATTCATTTAACAAATGATGAAACTTTAAAATAGCCTTTGGGGCTTGTCCCTCTGCCCAGCCCAAGTAAAGCTACCTGCCTTAGAAATGAGCTTCTATTTTTGTTGTTTAGGGTGTTCAATTCAGATGTTATTTTATCACCACAAGCTTTGCTTATCAAAAATTATTAACTGACATGCTGTACACAGGCTTGTTAGATATTCCATGTAGTTACCCTGCATGATACTGAAATTCAAAACCTGTATAAAAGATCAGTTCAGGTTATATCAGACAGTGAGCTTCTAAGAAGTAATTTAATGTGTCTTCAGAAGTCTTTCTAAGTGGAAATTATCATGTGAACATATGTCATTGCTGAAGAAAGTTGGTCTCTCGTCTCAAGAGTTCAAGGATCTTTCTTCATGATTCCAGAAAAGTAAACCTGGTATCACTGGGAGAAACTCACCACCTCCTGGTGTTCAGATCTGACTGGGTTTGGTTGATGGGGAGTAGGTTACTCAGTTGAGTTGCTTTGTCCCTTCCTGCCTTTATGGCCTGTTTGACTTGGGTTTTGCCTGCTTTTATCTAGGTCCAAGCAGGTAAAGAAATTATGTTCATTCCTGTCTCCTAGGTTTGAGTCCTGGGTGGCACTACACAGAGTTAGTCCCACAATGTGGGGTGTCAAATCTCAGTTAACAGGATTCCA
Source organism: Dryobates pubescens (assembly GCF_014839835.1). NCBI lineage: Eukaryota > Metazoa > Chordata > Aves > Piciformes > Picidae > Dryobates > Dryobates pubescens. The sequence goes on along the minus strand of NC_071622.1, from coordinate 12,970,643 downwards.
GAAGAAAATTCTGGTTGATGATTGAAGGCAATAAAAAGTTGTTCTGCAGAGTGAAGTAGCCTTTTGTTCTGAGAAGTGAGAGGATTTGGTCTCAGTACAGTGATTAAATATCCTACCATCATACAAGAGAGTTAATACCAAGTAATGTAGGTATAGCTTGAGTTAAAGATTGGGGACTTTAGAATTGATGAGCAAGAATATGGTTGGTTGCTTAATAGTACTGGACACTGTTAAAGATCATGTTAGCATGTTAATGCCATCAGCCTTGTCTGTGGGTAGCATTTGCATTGATATAAACTCCAAGGATGTATTAGTGAAGAGTAGTTTCACTTCTTTTTTTTGCACCTGTAGAAACTAACTGAATTTAGACATAGTAGTGCACCTGCACATAGCTTCTTGGTAGCCAGCTGTTAAGTGCAGAAACCTCAACATGTCAGAAAGGCAAGACTGAGGTCCACAGTCTGTGCAGGTCGTTTTGAATCATGGGTGTGTGGTTCAGCTTCCTCAAATTGGAGGCTGAATGTGTTGAGAGGTGTTTGTATAAAATTCACCTCCTCTGCAAGTGAGGGTCCTGAATTCATTTGAACTCATTTATTCCAACTCAGTGGGAACAGAAGCCCTGACACACTTTTAGTAGCAGAGTACTGCCAGTCCCTACTAGTAACTGCTTCTGTGAGAGGCAAGGGGTTACCTGTGTTCCTGACTCCCACTCTTTTGGAAGTGCAATACCCAAAATTTTTGGCTGGCAGACATCAGAACTTGTGTACATCAGAGATATGGCACAGCAAGAGCTGGGATCTGTGAGCCTTTGAAAAGCATAAATATTTTGCCTGCCTCTGAATCTTAGCCTTATAGTTTTCTTTAGCAGCTGTACCAAGAAGCTAGTGACCCCCCTATTCCTGTAAATTATAGCCCCCTCAGAGCTTTTGCTACCCCAGGAAGAGAAAGTAGGCAGTCTACTGTAGTGTTCTGCCTAGTCTCACAGAGAAGCTTGCTTGTGTGGTCAAATACAAGTCCTAACATCCTACCTGCTGCGGTGGCTTGACATGACACTGCACTGTGCTTTCTAGATAAATCAAAATTGTTGTCTTCTGTTTTATTTACCACTTTGATTTGAGTAGTGAAAGAGAATGGAGAAGGAAAAAACCAATTGTGGATATAAATTACTGTTTAGGTTTAATGAGGTGGAAAATGAAAATCATATATTTAAATGGAAAAGGTGCAAACTTACTAGCTGGTGTAGTAATTGCTTGTCTTAAGACTTTCACAGTTAATAACATTATTGAAATGATGCTTGCTATTATAGTGCAGTTCATGATACAGTGTGCTTGCTGGAGAACTGTGAAATTATTCTATCTTCAAATAATCTCCTTAAAATTTGTTTGCTGAAAACCCTAAATTTTTGTTTGGCCAAATGTGTTGCCCAGATGGCAGAAGTGGTTTTGTTCAGACTTGGAGATGGTGGGAATGGGAGAGCTTCCCCCGGTGCACTCCGATATCTAGTGGAAGGGTACAGAGCCAGACTTTTCTTGTAGGTGTGGAAAGGTAGGATTAGAGTCAGTGGACACAGCTTCAAAGGTGATGAGGCACTGGAACTGGTTGCCCAAGGAAGCTGTGGAGGCTCCAAGCCTGGAAGTGTTCCAAGCCAGGTTGGATGGGGCCTTGAGCAGCCTGGTGTAGTAGGAGATGTCCCTGCTCATGGCAGGGGAGTTGGAACTAGATGATCTTTAAGATCCCTTCTAACCCAAACCGTTCTCTGATTCTGTGAGTTTACTTCTCTGGGAATTCCTGAGTTGAAGCCAGTTGTTTCTAATACAGAGGGAATTAATGATTGGAGCAGGCTGCCAAAAGAGATTATTCATTCTCTGTACTCAGAGATGCATAGAACTTGACAAAGCCCTGAGCAGCCTGTGTCAAGTTGGTCTTCTTCTGGGTAGACGTTTGGATCAGACTGCTTGTGGAGATCGCTTCCAGTTGATATCATTCAGTGATAAAAGTGGAATGGTTGATGATTAGAGAATTGAACTGTACAGAAGAGAAGTTCTCAGAGCAAATCCATCTGAAATACAATCCCAACTTTCCATAGCATTTCATGATACAATTGCTTTCACGTTATTTTTTGCTTCCTTGTTTAAAGGTCTCTGCTTAATTTGGGTTTACATTTTGCATTTGCATTTACTTTTGCAAGGGCTTGTAGTACTAGGACAAGAGTGAAAGGTTTTAAGCGTGAGGAGAGGAGATTTAGACTAGAAGAAGTTCTTTATGGAGAGGATGATGAGAGCCCGGAACAGGTTGCCTGGGGAGACTCTGGATGGCCCTTATTGGAGGTGTTCAAGACCATGTTGGATGAGACCTTGAACATCCTGGTGTCCCTGCCCATGGCAGGAGTGGTTGGAACTAGATGATCTTTAAGGTCCCTTCCCACCCAAACCATTCTATGAATCTGTGAATTTTTGTATTCATAATAGAGTATATTCAAAGGAGAGAAAGATAGAGGTGATTTGCAGAAACCTCAGACTTGGATTTGTGCCTTCAATATTTAGAAAGTTCAAAAGTCTGAATGTTCAAAGAACTAAATATTATTATTGTACTGTTGCAGATCTTGAGAACATTTTCTTGTTAGATGATTGGGTGGGAATTCAGAAAATCAAGGTTCTGCGTAATACAGAAGTTCAGTTTTAAAAAGTTGGCTTTTAAAGGCCTTTCCTGGTTTACATCAGGGTCACTATGGGTGATAGAATGGGTGCATTTGTAGCTTTTCATATGATTGTATGATCTGGGGAGAGTAAATCTCATCACCAAGGTACAGAAATTGTTGATATCTTTAAACTCAATATTCAGAGTTGTTCTTTTAAAAATAATTGCTTGTTCACAGGTCAGACATAAATTTCTGTCATCTGCATTCTGGAAAAGAATTTCATTGTCATTTCTATAATATACATTGTGATCTTTCCTGAGTGTTGCCATAACACTAACAAAAAAAGCTGGGAAGAAAGGTTTTCTTTAAATTAGAAGCCGTGGGTGGCTGTGCCATTATGCTCAAGAAAATAATTTTGTATTTTGAAAAGCTAATAGATTTTTTTTCTTTTTTTAATTTTCTTTCTTTTCTTCTTTTTTTTTTTTTCCCCTTCAAATTAACTTCACAGATGCTTTGGGATGCTTCTAAGCCCTGGAAGAAATGTGAAGAACAGTGACATGCATTTACTAGACATGGTAATACTTAACTCCAATAACCTGTATAGGAAGATAGAAGTGATTTAGGAAAAAACCCAAACCACAGCAAACAAGCCTCTCATCTGGTTGGGTTTTGTTGCTTAAATCCTGGGGTTTGTGTCTCCAAACATGAAACTTGTTACATACAAAGGACAGAACATTTCAATTTGTGTCAGAACCTGTGGCATCTGTTTTCTGTTCCCTTGGTGAAGCAGGGCCAGCTGACAACTGGTTGTTACATGTTCTGTGTTGTGTTAAGCTTGTCACTTACTCATTTAGAGCAAATAAGTGGTTTTATATTTGAGCATTGGCAAAGTGGCACTGAAAACTCTGCTTTATTTGCTTAGTTTTAGTTTAAATTCTTGCTCAGAGTTTGGAGTTTTCACTTGTCTTCTACAGCCTTTGTTTCAGGGGGTTGCTTCTATGAGAACCATAAAATAATCTGATCCTTTCTGTGACAATAGCAATTTACTTTCACACTGTGGGTACATATTGGAACATTTTTTTAACTCAAGAAGTGCTTGAGTTAAACCAATCAGACATGGCTGTACAGTTAATCACCTTTTGCATTTCCTTACTCAAGTTGGTGATTCTAGTTACCAGTATTTAACTTACTATTAGTTTTTATTTACTTATTATTTCTCTTGTCAGACTGTTATTTCCCTGTTTATATTTATGAGCTCATTTTTACTGGTTTTATTTGCTGACACATGAGTTTTGATTTTCCATTTTCATCATTTGATTAGAAAAATGAATAAATTATAGTGTAATAAATTGGCTTCTATAAATCCATGCAACATCTTTTTGCTGTATGGGCTGTATACTTGAATTCCTGAGCTTAGTCCACCTATAATTCTGTTTACATTTGCATTCCAAGTGCATTTAACTGCAGATTTAGATTGTTGAGTAGGAATATGAATTACCTTTTGTCTATAGGGAGGCTTTGCTATGGGCCTGTCCCAGAATACCTCAGGGAGCAGATATTTGCCTGATGCTAGACGTAGCTCATACGTACAGGTCTTGTACTCTGGTTATTCCTAGCAGGTCTATAAGAAATACTTGTTGAAGTAACAGTTGTATAGCCTAAGATTATTTTAACCATAAAAAAGCAATTGATATTAGTATGGATTTTATCATGTGTGGCTGTTTTGACTTTATTTGCATATTATCCTAAAAAAGGCCCTTTTAAATCTCAAGTTACTGTGGTCCATGCCTGAGCCACTCTGGGAAAAATCTGGCGGAGGTGTAATTATGGATTGGAAAAAAAGGGGTTGACCTTTGGGTTGGAGTTGTTTAGATCTTACTCTGTTGTTTTGGGTTTGTTTTGCTTTATTTTTTTCTGGATCATTTCTGTCTGTACCATGGGTGCTAGTTCAATTTTACAGAGTTTCTTGTAACTCCCCCTCTCATAACCATCTCAGTTGCTCAGAAAGTGGAGAGGCAGACATAAGCATAATGAGCATTTAAAAAAATAATTGATAAACTAACTTATCTTCCATTTCTTGTATGTTTCTCCTCTTCTAATGTTGCTTCTGCATCTCCAGTTGCCCTACAACATTTCTCAATCCATTATTTCAGGTTCTTTATTTGGATTGTGTTTTCCAAAGCGAACATAATCTTACTCTGAAGTTGCTAAAACTTCTTGCCCTCTCCCTGCTCAGTATCTTTGGTCTCAAACCATGACTCTAATAGAATCCTGTATGCTTACATTTTTAGGAATCCATGGGAAAGAGTTCTGATGGGAAAGCTTATGTAATTACTGGGATGTGGAATCCTAATGCACCCATGTTTGTAGTACTTAATGAAGAAACCCCTAAAGGTAATTTAATCTCATTTGTAAAATCGTTTCACCTGATGTGGATTTGGTTTATGTATTTTCTCCTGGGAATCATGGTGCATGTGTGAGTACATGCACTATTATGTTCCAGGAGTCATCAGAGAATTGTAGAATGGTTTGAGTTGGGCCTTAAAGGTATCTAGTTCCAACCCCCTGCCATGGGCAGGGAAAACCTGGTCTGGCAGGAGGTGGCCCTGCCCATGGCTGGGAAGTTGGAACTAGATGATCTTCAAGGTCCCTTCCAACCCAAATCATTCTGTGATTCTATGATACAGAAAGGCTTTTCAATTTGAACAACAGTTCACTTGTATCATCTATTGTTTTGAGACATTTGAGCTTTGACTGATGCAGCTGTGTGTGGCTTGTTGCTGTGTTTAGATAAGCGTGTGTTCATGACTGTGGCAGTGGATATGGTGGTCACTGAGGTGGTGGAGCCAGTCCGGTTCCTGCTGGAGACCCTGGTGCGCGTGTATCCTGCCAACGAACGCTTCTGGTACTTCAGCAGAAAAACCTTCACAGAAACATTTTACATGAAACTAAAGCAGGTAATGCACCTTTGCTTTTCAAAGAGAAGCTGATGCTGAGAGCATTTGGTTTTGTCAGGCCTTTATAAAAGTTAGGTGGCGTCTGCACCTCAGGTGTTGTTCCTGTGAACTTTTTATTTCTCAGATGCCAAAGTGCAGAATGTTTAAGTCACATACATATGTTCAGTGCCTTTGTAAACTGGATTATACCCACTCATAAGTCATTGCCATTGTGGGCTTAAACAATTTTGAACCTACCTATTGTGTGCTCTCTAATTTCATACCATCTGACCTGTATGTGGACTCCTACAGCAAGTCCATTTGACTGGTGAAAGTGAGAAATGGCTCTTCAGCAGTTTACTGTAAATTAACTAATATGTAAGACAGGGAAATCCTGCCTCATGAGATTCAAAATGTGAAGGTAGGTAAGAATATCGTCCTTTAAAGACAAAAGATCCTAAAGCAGAGATTTGAAAGAGTTAGGCTGTTACCATCATCTTTTCAGAGTCTCTGGGAAGGTAGGTTTCTCCCTGGTTTCAGAAAAGGAAGTTGGAAGATGCCTGGAAAACTAAGCTGTGCTGCATGGAGATGGGGTTATAAAATGAACTGCATTCTTGTCCTTCACTGTCTCAAGGCTTTATGAGATGTGAGGCCAAGGGCATTATTGCAGTAATTTGTTAGCATTGTTTGTCTGATTTCTTACTGGGGCCTGTAATGGTATGAAATGTTCAAATAGCAGCAAGAAAATAACCATTTTTGGCAAATTCCTTTCTCTGAAGCATTTCTTTGGCAGTCTCTTGGAGATTGGCTTTTAAGTCAAGTTGTACAAACACTGCTTGATTCTACAAGAGGGAGGGAAGATGAGGCTTAATGCATAGTTGTGTATTCCCTGCATGTCAGCTTTCTCAGTCCTGTGCTTGTGAGATTAATGTGCATTTATTTTTTCTCAAGCACTGAGAGATGATACATCATAGATTCACAGAATGGTTTTGGTTGGAAGGGAACTTAAAGATCATCTAATTCCAGCTCCCTGCCTTGGGCAGGGACATCTCTCACTATACCATGTTACTCAAGGCCTCAAGCCTCATCCAGTCTGGCTTAAACACCTCCATGGAGGGGGCATCCATGACCTCCCTGGGCAGCCTGTTCCAGTGTCTCATCACCCTTTCTATAAAGAATTTCCTTCTAATGCCCAGTCTAAATCTCCTCTCTTCCAGCTTAAATTCATTCATTCTTGTCCTATCACTAGAAGTCCCTCACCAGCTTTCTTGTAGGCCCCCTTTGGCTATTGGAAGGCTGCTCTAAGGCCTCCCTGGAGCCTTCTGTTCTCCAGACTGAACTACCCCAACTCTCTCAGCCTGTCCCCATAGGGGAGGTTCTCCAGCTCTCTGATCATCCTCATGGCCCTCCTCTGGATCCATTCCATCTTATCTGTAAATGTTTGTTCAATGGTTATCTGTTGGGTTATCCTTTGGGCAGTGGATGAGGTACACAGAGTGTCTCTGCCTGTTATCATGGTAGGGTGATGTGCAATTGCATCCTCCTGCAGCAGCTGTGAGCCTGCTTTCTCCAGGAGTTGCATTATGGTATTGGTTCAGAAAGCAAGCAGCAGAGAGGCTAACTGCACCATTTGCATTGGAGTAGTGCCCCATCATCTTTCACTAATGAAACCAAAGAGCAGTAATTTAATTTATCTGAGCCTGTTGTGAATATCTGAGATGTCATCTTCCTGTGGGCTACAGGAATAGGTCTGAAAAAACCCCAATCTGTGTGGATATTATGTGGCAAAGTGCTGCTGTGTTTAACGCTTAGAGTAAATAAATCTCATGCAACACTGTTTCTGTGTTCTGCTAAAGATTAACACAGCGATTTTAGGATGTAAGAAAATCTGAGACAAAGCAACTCTTCATCTGCAACTGTGGAGGCTATCTACATTTTAAATTTAAAGAAAACCCATTTGGAAATGTTACATTCTCAGCTGGCTGATCAGTGAAGCTTTCCTTTGAAGTTACCTACAACTGTACCATTTTTTAACTGAGGAGTATGGATGCTTTCTTTTTTTTTCCCCTTTGCACCCCTTATAACGTGGCAAACATACACAGGACTCTCATTCCTGAGAAAACAGATCCAGTTCTTCCTGCTCTGCAGTTCAGAGAAGCTTTTTACACTTTTGGGAAAGAAATGCTTTTCATCTTTGCCATCTTTCTACAAGATTAGGTCTAGGTTATGAGTGACAGGATTTCTCTAGCTGACCTGTAGCAAGTCTCTATTTGGCCAATTAGCAGCCGGACAGTTTGCACGGCAATAGCTGTTCCTGCCAACAGTGTCCCAAAGACACTGTACCGCAGGGCACTCTTACTCCTTGGAAAAGAACATTGCAGATGGCATTGGGATCAGCCATTAGTGAAAGCAGTGGAGGAGAAGCTGATTCTAGGAAATGTAACAGTGGATTAGTGTAAAAGGTCTCAGCTCCAAAGATAAATGGCTTCTCTGCACAGGACAATGAATCACAAAATCCCAACATAGTGAGGGATTGGAAGGGACTTCTGGAGATCAACTAGTCCAAGCTTTCTGCTAAAGCAGGGTCACCCACAGCAGCTTGCCCGCGATCACAATGTCCAGGCAGGTTTGGAATCTTCCCAGAGAAGGAGACTCTGCAGCCTCTCTCCAGTGCTCCATAACGCTCCGGGTAAAGAAGTGAAGAGTCCTGTGATACAACTTCCTGCTAATGTAAAGTCATGACAGAAACACTGTCAGTCCTTGTACAAATGTGGAGTGTTTGACTGTGGGTGACAAATTAATGTGTGCAGTCACAGTATCACAGTATCACTAAGGTTGGGAGAGACCTCGAGGATCATCGAGTCCAACCTGTCTCCACAGACCTCATGACTACACCATGGCACCAAGTGCCACAGCAAATCCCCTCTTGAACACCTCCAGGGATGGTGACTCCACCACCTCCCTGGGCAGCTCATTCCAATGGCGAACGACTCGCTTGGTGAAGAACTTTCTCCTCACCTTGAGTCTAAACCTCCCCTGGCGAAGCTTCAGACTGTGTCCCCTTGTTCTAGTGCTGGTTGCCTGGTAGAAGAGACCAACCCCTTCCGGGCTACAACCACCTTTCAGGTACTTGTAGAGGGCAATGAGGTCACCCCTGAGCCTCCTCTTCTCCAGGCTAAACAATCCCAGCTCCCTCAGCCTCTCCTCATAGGGCTTGTGCTCAAGTCTGCCCAGTTCTAGCATGCAGAGACCTTGGCAGGAGACTTCAGACTTGGGCTATCTCAGCAGGATGCCCATTCCAGTAAGGAAGCATCCATTAGTGATGTTCCAAAAGGAAGCGTGTTGTAAAATGGCATTTTCCTACACGCGGTAAATGGGGCCTGTCTGTATTGGCAAAGAAAAACCAGAACTCCTCTGAGAAAGGATTACAAATAGTTCTGACAGGTTGAACCAAGTTTGTTGAGATCCAGTTGGGTGTGAGAAATGGCCTTGAATGCAGGTTACCGTGTGGTTTAAGATTGTTTTGTCTGGCTATCTACCAACCTACCTGTCTACTTATGCACATTGTCATCTGAGAACACTGTCCTTGTAAAGGTGGATTCATATGGACAGCAAATCAGTGCTTCAGAAACAAGAAGTAACCCAGTTATTTACACCTTCTGGAGGTGAGTCCTGCAGTTAATCTCATGCAGGGAGTTGAAGATTTCTGCATTTTGTAGCATGCAACATAATCCATAGTACCTCACATCTTCCTCCCTCAAAAATAAAAGTAATGGTTACTAATATTGGTGTCATCAATCCTTGATTGTGTTAACCAAGGCTTGATAATGATGCTCTGTGAGAATTGAAACAGGGACAATGGCTCTCATGTCATCTTCCTGAATGTGACAAAATGCAGGGTATTTAAGACTGCACCCCAAAAGTCATTAAGGTGACTTCAGAAGTTCAGTGATCAGTGGCTGATCACTGGAGCCACTGCTTCCAGGGAATGTCAGCTTTAAAGGAAGATCTGAATAACTAACCTAAAATACAATAGGAAAGTTTTCTCAGAATACAATAATTTATACTGTGTCACTCCAAGCAGTCCTGATTCAAGCTGCAGAATTTCACTGGTTGGTTGAAACTGCAAGTGATAGTCAGCAGTTCATGTGCATCTCCAGTGAAGGTGTCCTGGAGCCTTCCACTTTATAATAATTTTGTTTTCTAAACAAACTGAATATTCTCTGACTTAATTTTGTTCTTTTCCTTTTTCATGGTTAATTTGATGGTTTTAATATGTTTTTAAAATGACCTTATTTTAACTTATTAGGCAAAATGCACAAACCCCAAATAGCACAACATTTTGGGCTGGCTTGTGTAGTACAATAGTTTGCAGTTTTATACAGTTCTCTACAAATACAGTAATCACTCTGTATCAATGAATAATACTTGACTTCAGAACTGTAACTCAGAGGAAAAACAGACTTTTGTTCTGGCCAGTGGTGTTCCTCAGGGATCAGTACTGGATCTGGTTTTGTTCAATATCTTCTTCAGTAACCAGGATGAGGGGCTTTGAATGGACCCTCAGCAAGTCTGCTGATGGTATGAATTTGGTGGGGAGTGGCTGATGCCCTGTCTGGCGGTGCTGCCATCCAGCAAGATCTGGACAGGCTGGAGAGCTGGGTGAAGAACCTCATGAAGTTCAATAAGGACCAGTACAGAACTGGGCTTGTCCTGCTAGAAAGCAGCCCCATGGAGAAAGACCTTGGAGTCCCAGTGGACAGTAGGGTACTTATGGGACAGCAATGTGCCCTTGTGGCCAAGAGGGCAAATGACATCCTCGGGTGCATTAAGAAAAGTGTGTCCAGCAGGTCTAGGGAGGTTCTCCTCCCCCTCTACTCTGGTGAGACCACACCTGCAATACTGTGTCCAGTTTTGGGTTCCCCAATTCAAGAAAAGCTGGGATGTACAGAAGAGAGTCCAATGGAGAGCTACAGGAATGATATGGGGACTTGAACATCTGTCCTATGAAGAAAGGCTGAGAGACCAGGGGCTGTTTAGTCTGGAGCGGAGAAGGCTGAGAGGAGATGTTATCAATGTCTATAAATATCTGAAGAGTGGGTGTCAGGATGAAGGTGCCAGGCTCCCTTCACTGTTGCACAGTGAAAGGACAAAGAACAGTGGGTACAAGCCAGAACACAGGAGGTTCTGCCTCAATATGAGGACACACTTCTTTACAGTGAGGGTGGTGGAGGACTGGACCAGGCTGCCCAGAGAGGTTGTGGAGTCTCCTCTGGAGACTTTCAAGACGCACCTGGATGTGTTCCTGTGTGACCTGCCCTAGGTGACCCTGCTTTGGCAGGGTGTTGGACTAAATTTTCAGAGGCCCCTTCCAACCCCTAATATTCTGTGAAAATTTGTATTCAGTGCTTAAATTATGGGTTAGTAACTTCTTTTTCATATGGAAGTCTGTTGGAGATAGAGGACATAGGTTAAACGGAACTTTTCTAGCCTGAAATGAAAATCAAACACTGCCCTCTGCTTTCCAACCTTTGAAGTAATTTGTCTTGGAAGTTATCAATTAACTGAAGCAGCAGGTTGGGAAGATAAGCTACTTTTCAGTGGAAATAATTTTGTTCAGGAAAACATTTTGACCTCAAATATATATAGTTGCAGATACTACACTCAAATTTCCAGGTGAGTATAACTGTTAGATTGACAGGTAGTGATATTTTATAACTTGTGTGCACATAGACACTCACATCTGTATAGAAGTAAGAAACAGATCTTGGGCTGCAAACAAGTTCTTTAGCTAGGCACAGCCATTATATTTCCCCTTTGAAAGGAGCATATTACAAAGTACACTCACTGGAAGGAAGATGAAACTTTCTGTTGTTTCAATGAGTAAAACACTACAAGGAGCTTTTCACAATTTACAGCTTTCAAAAAACATGAGGGTTGTTTTTTTTTCTTTTAGTCTTGTCTTTACCTACTAAAAACTCCTACCATTAAATTTCCTGCCCTTCCTCAGGCATTTGATTCCAGTTTCTGTGATGCCAGTTACTCCAATCTTTTTCCTGTTTGTTTTTTCCTGTTTTCTTTTGCTGCAGTTTCTCTTTGGCCTCACCTCATTGTGTATGTTTAAATGGGAAAGATTTTTTGGTCATAATTCTGAACAGTACTTAAGAGGCAGCTTTGGAAATAATGCAGGTTTATTTATTTTTCCTACCTGAAAAACCTTAGAGAGAAATAGAGCTGTCAGCTACTGCCAGTCTGTCTGTGCCATTGCAAAGGAATTTGAGGGAGTCTTACCCAAACGAATGTTTAGCCTTGATAGGAGACTTGCTTGCATGTGTTTTGGGTTTGGTTTTGACATGCTGTTAGAGCTGTGTTTATCAGTGGTGTGGACCTAATACAGACATGTATTTTGTTTTAGTCTGAAGGAAAAAGCCACACAAGTGCTGGGGATGCAATTTATGAAGTTGTCAGCCTACAAAGAGAGTCTGCAAAAGAAGAAGAATTGGTCAGTCCCACAAGTGGAGGGGGGCCTACGTCATCCCAGGAGGATGAGGCAGAAGAAGGTAAGAATAAATCATAGAGTCATAGGATTGTTTTAGTTGGAAGAGGCCTTTATGATCATTGAGTCCAACCTTCAAAATAAGACCACCATGGCCATTAAATGAGCACTTACAGTTCCCAGAGATAGTATTATTACATTTCTGCTATTAATTTACTCATTTAATACTTCCTCTGTGCATCTAGTTGAAATACAACTGGTTTGGACTTAAGGATCACCTGTAATTTTCTACTAGCTTTGGTTCTGTAGTACTGCATTTTATATACCAAGCCATTATTTGGAGTTCTTCCAGTAGAAGCAGCAGACAAGGCATGCACAGTTTTCTGTGTGCTTCAGAATGTGTTACTGCTGCCTTTGTCCTCTGCTTGCAAGACAGGAAAACTTTTGCAGAGGAATATTTTTCCTGATTGGAAGCCATTTGCCTTCAACTTAACTGCTAAAGGACAGCATTGAAATGGGCTTTGAAGTGGTGGGCTTTAAATATCTGTTGGTAAAGAAAAACAAACCAAATCCCAGACAGACTCATACAGGGAATTCCCCCATCCCTAAACTGTCTGCTGAGTTTGTGATTGTTACCCCTCATTTATAATGCGGGCTTAGCAAAGTATCTCAGTTGGGGATCATGTTAAAGATTGGTGCTCTTCCTGGGCCTAGTGTATTTGCCTGCCCTATCCAAAGCTAACAGTACCTCAGTGTTTTTCCCGTGGGTGTTTTTGTTTGATTTGTTGTTGTTGTTGTTTTGGTTTTTCTTGAAGGCCCTTGGCCTGCTGCCTTCTCTTTGTACTCTGAGGGTTAGCACATAGCATTCAGGATAGGCTTTCTATGTGTCATTTTTCATCTGGGTATCTGACCTACCAGAACTCGAGAGAGTTTTGCAAATGTATTCTTCAGATTGCTGGCACTGTTCTGTCAATACTATAAAAGGTCTGACTTACTACAGCAGAACAAAATCCTTCTTGATTCTTACTCATAGGTAAGTAGCTGGCTATTAGTTTATGCAATACAGATGGGAAGCCTGTGATCAACACAGTCAGGAGCAGACAAGTAGGGTTATGTGGTTACAAACACCCCCACATATCCCAGCTGACCCCAGGCTTACAAAACCCCTGGCCAGGTGCTCTTTAGTGAAGTGAAAAGCTGCTTGTAACCCCTGAGAAGGGAGCAGGATGGGCATTAACTGTCACTCCCTCCTTTGTATCAAGTCCCACTGACTGGTAAACCCAGTATTTTCTCTAAAGGAGCTTTTCTGTTTAATTGGTATTTGGGATTGCTTTGCTGTTCATAGCAGGAATTCAGATTTGACCTTTGGCTCTTGTGGTTCAGTGTAGCGTAGTTCAGCATCTGTGGGTGTTCTTTTCCCTGCTGGATGTTGGAATTGTATTAGGCAGAATGTTTTGGGGAACTTATTTTATAGGATAGAGTTTTAAGTAATTGAATCCCTTTTAAAAAAAACCAAACAAAACAAAAAAACAAGATAAAAAAATAATTGCTTCTTACTGGGAAGGGTGAAGCACTGTTCCAGAACTTGATGAATGTAGCACAATCAGTAATAAAAGTGGATATTGTCATCATGGTACTATCATAGACAGGCTTTATTTTATTATAGTGTAAAAGTATTCCTCTGGGATATGAGCCTAAGTTCAGCTTTGGTTTAGCTTCTAATGCTGGTTTCCATATTTTTAAATGTAGATCACTTCCTAAGAGAAGGCATTAAAAATACCATGATGTGACTCTGTTCTCATGGAAACTGCATTTAGAGTTCTCTGCCTAGAACTTCTCTATCCTGGTGGATATGCAGGTTAAATGAGTCATTTGCAGTTGTGCTAAATAAATCTCTTCATTCTTTTTCTTTCTTTTTCTTTTCAGGGTACTAATTATGATGATGGAAAAAAAACCCTCTTGAGTTTACAGTGTCTTGTCTTAGCCTTGGAAGAAGGCTTTTCCTTGTCTTAAACATTAAGGAATACCTGGCCATAGAGGTTTTTTTGTGCTTGCAGCCTGACCGGGGCAGGTGTGCTTTATAAGGACTTCACCATTTCCTAGGCCAAAGGCTGATGTTCCCATTACAGATATTGAGAATTATTATTTGCTTCTTTTTTGTTATTTTTTTTTGCTATATCCTCATATATATCCTACATGCCCACAGAATGGTACTTAATTTTACTTCAGAAACACTCCACATTGCAGTTTCAGTTGTGTATGCATGCCTCAACTACAACTGTCCTGATTCCTGTGTACCCTGTGTGTGCACACAGCTCAGTGGGATGTCTCATGTCATGACTATACCAATAAAGATGTTCATAAGATGGATTTTTTTTTTCCCCCCAATTTTATTCTTTTTGTTGTTAACAAGAGGCCAAACATGATCCCTGACCCCCTAGGGCAACAAAGTTGGTGAGGGGCTTGGAACACAAGCCCTATGAGGAGAGACTGAGGGAGCTGGGGTTGTTTAGCCTGGAGGAGACTCAGGGGTGACCTTATTGCTCTCTACAACTACCTGAAGGGGGATTGTAGACAGGCAGAGGTTGGTCTCTTCTCCCAGGCTACCAGTACCAGAACAAGAGGACACAGTCTCAGGCTGTGCCTGGGGGGGTTTAGGCTGGAGGTTAGGAGGAAGTTTTACACAGAGAGAGTGATTGCCCATTGGAATGGGCTGCTCGAGGAGGTGGTGGAGTCACCATCACTGGAGGTGTTCAGGAGGAGACTTGATAGGGTGCTTGGTGTCATGGTTTAGTTGATTAGGTGGTGTTGGATGATGGGTTGGACACGATGATCTTGAAGGTCTCTTCCAACCTGGTTTATTCTATTCTATAAGATACTGACTGCATTAGTGTTAGGCCTAGTCAGCATATAGAAAATTGAGATCATATATTCCTTAAATAACATTCTTAGCTTGTAATATGATTTCCTCATTTGAGCTTTATTTTTCACCTGAACAGCTATATAAAAAAAATAAATAAATGAAGAACTTTGCAGGGATTGTGCCATAGCTACTTAGAGGTCCTTTAAGATCAAGCTCCTATTATTTTATTTTTTGTTTTAATTATTAACTTTGTGATAGATATTTCTGGTAACCCAGTCATTTAACGTTCCTTGCTTTGGAGCTAATAATTTAAAAAATATAATTAATAGTAATGATTTCCTGTCCAAACCTAGCATGTGAAGTACAGTCCTCGAGAAGTTTTCTGCTGTTCCATTTGGAATATAATTTTTGAAAAATTAAAATACATAATGAGGAAAGTCTTGCACTTCCTGGCAAGGCCTCAAGTAAAGTGGAGCTCAGTATCAGTTTTTATCAATAAGCAGAGAAGTTTAGTATTAATATTTAATTTGAAGCAGAACCTTGTAACAGGGTGCAGGGCACAGCTGTTCAAACTCCTCTTTCTCCATTTCACAGTATCACTAAGGTTGGAAGAGGCCTCAAAGATTATCGAGTCCAACCTGTCACCACAGACCTCATGACTAGACCATGGCACCAAGTGCCACGTCCAATCCCTTTTGGAACACCTCCAGGGACGGTGACTCCACCACCTCCTCGAGCAGCCCATTCCAATGGGCAATCACTCTCTCTGTGTAAAACTTCCTGGGCAGCACATTCCAATGACGAATGACTCTCTCGGTGAAGAACTTTCTCCTCACCGTGAGGCTAAACTTCCCCTGGCGCAGCTTGAGACTATGTCCTCTTCTTCTGGTGCTGGTTGCCTGGGAGAAGAGACCAACCCCTTCCTGGCTACAACCACCTTTCAGGTAGTTGTAGAGGGCAATGAGGTCACCCCTGAGCCTCCTCTTTTCCTCTTTTTTTTGGAGCATTAGGAGTGAGAACATGCCCAGAAGTGGTACCTCCCATACTGAGTTGGTCAAAACAGACAAAGCAGCACAGAGTGGTGGTGTTGTAATGTCATTCTGTGGCTGCTTGCATGTGTAAGCATGAGACTGGAGAAAATGGCTTCCCAGCAGAAACACTGGCCAGGGGAATGTAGCCCTAGAAATAAATAACACAGAAGGCAGCCAACAGCATCGTGGCCTGGATCAGCAACAGTGCAACAAACGGGACCAGGGCAGTGATTGTCCCCCAGTACTCAGCACTGGTGACGCCACATCTTGAGTACCTTGTTCAGTTTTGGGTGCCTCACTCCAAGAAGGACATTGAGGTGCTGGAGCATGTCCAAAGAAGGGCAGCAAAGCTGGTGAAGGGTCTGGACAACAGGTCTTACAAGGAGTGGCTGAGGGAACTGAGGTTGTTTAGTCTGGAGAAGAGGAGGCTGAGGGGAGACCTCATTGCTCTCTACAACTCCCTGAAAGGAGAGGGTGGTTGATCTCTTCTGCCCAGTAAAAAATCAAGAGGGAGTAGCCTCAAATTGCACCAGGAGAGGTTTAAATGGGGTATCAGAAGAAATATCTTTGCTGAAAGGGTTCTCAAACACTGAAACAGGCTCCCCAGGGAGGTGGTTGAATCCTTATCCCTGGAGGTGTTGAAAAGACACAGAGATGTGGTGCTGAGGGACATGGATTAGCACCAGCCTTGCTATAGAGTTAGAGAATGGTTGGACTCAATGATCTTTGTCTTCCCCAAACAAAACAATTCTGATTCCATGGCTAGGCTAGCTTCTTTTAGCAGCAGTGCTTGCTTTCACCATAGAGGAAATGAGTTCATTTGAGTTTCTTCTTGAATCAAAACACTATTAGAAGGCTGTAAGTGGGAACAATTCTGTTTAAACCCAGAAAATAGACTTTAAACTGTGACACAGTTGAAGATGCTTTTTGCTGGAGTTCTATGTCATCCCAAGTGACTGGTTACTAGCTTTTGTTCTAACCTATAAATTGGCAGCAGAGCAAACACAGGATGTCTAGCAGACCTCCTGAAGCAGGTGATGATTCCTGATAGGTAAAAGATAACATGCTTACCAAGTCTCTAAAAAGGAGTTTCTGAGCATGGGTTTTAGATTATCTCTAGAACACTCTCAGATGACTTGCAGGAATGCAGTTGTAATTTATCACAAGAATTGATTACCTTGATGGTTTAGTTGCAACTTTTCTGCTACTCAGCTGGGAACTGAGCAGGGCTGCAGTTGACAGCAGAGTGGGAACTGATCTATCAACACTGGACTTAAATGAAAAAGAATCCTATTGAAATATGCTTGGTGTTTAGTTACTGGTCTTTAATAAGAAGAAATTCTGTGTAACTGAAGCTGTAGAAGTAAGAAAGAGCCACAAAAGAGCAAACCCAAGAAGCTTAAGAGAGTAAAACTTTTATCTCTGTGTTCTCTCCAAGAACAATATTATACAATAGCAAAAATACTATTATGAGAGGTAGGGAAATTTGGTGTGGAGATGGTGACATTTGACAGTAAAAATAGAAATGGAAGGTTAGAGGACCCTGAAAGCTTCAAAGAAATGTGAGTGTGGTGCGTTGGACAGCACAAAAAGTGCATACTGTAGGTAAGGAGTGGGCAGTACTAAATGATAGGAGATGATCAGTCAGACTAAATTAGGGTGCCGTGTCAAGTGTTGTGGGTGGGTAGAGGCTGTTTTCAGGATTCAGAAAAGCAAAGGAGTAGAGGAGGTGGTGTTTTAGGAGTCAATAGAGCTATTGAGAGTATTTAGTGATAAAATAGGGAGTTAGGATGAGGGACAGTATGACCAAATGAGGGTGATTGAGTCAAAAGAATGACATTAGTAGTGTGAAAATAGTCGACTCTGCATTTTTATCCACATTAAAATAGCTTTGTGTAATTCATAGGAACTGTTTGTTGTATTAATCCAAAACAGTCAAGTGGGTGGGTCCCAAAGAAGATCTGTTAAATCTGTACTGGGCTCTTTATGCTGTCTCCATAAAAATTATCTGAAACTTCCTAGATCTTGTATTCATGAGGTCATCTGACTAGTAGCTGTCTTCAGACAAGAACCTTTTGCTGCAGATCCATAGAAGGTCACAGTCCCAGACTGGTGGAGATCTGAAGGTACCTTTGAGGTTTATCTAGTCCAACCCCTCTGCTAAAGCAGGGCCACCCACAGCAGGTTGCTCAGGATCACAATATCCAGATGGGTTTGGAATCTCTCCAGAGGAGACTCCACAACCTCTCTGGGCAGCCTGCTCCAGGGCTCCAGTACCCTCACAGCAAAGAATTTTTAACTCTTGTTGAGATGGAACCCACTGGGTTCCAGTTTGTGCCCACTGTCCCTTGTTGTGTCACTGAGCACCACTGAAAAGAGTCTGTCCCAAATAATTTGCCCCCTTTAGCTCTTGCTGAGCATTGCTTAGCTTCCCTCTCAGGCTGCTCTTCTCCAGGCTGAAGAGCCCCAGGTCTCTCAGCCTTTCCTCCTCACAGAGATGCTCTAGTCTCCTCAACATCTTTGTAGCCTCCACTGGACTCTCTCTACTAGTTCCCTGTCTCTCTTGAACTGGGGAGCCCAGAACTGGTCACAGCTGAGTTTTAAAATGCAAGCACTTCTGAAAAATGCAGATCTACAGTTTCCAAATGAAAGGAAAATCCTCCTGATGAGCGTGATGTTATTTTCTGAACTCTGCTAACTGTTCCCTTGCACTGGATTATTTTCCTGCCTTACAGGTTAACTTTTAAAAATTAAAAATCAGAGAATAAATGCACTTGGTTGACTTTTGCAGCTAGTACTGTGCTGCCAGAAGGAATCTAAGCACAGAAGACTATTTTCTTAATATGCCCTGAATGGTGGCAAGCACTTGAAAGTTAGAGTTGTATTTAAATTTGTCCATGTGAGTCTGACCTTTATGGTAAGAGTCAAGTGTTTGAAATGTTCAGGATTTGAAGCACATCTGTGGCTTACAGAAGCATTCAATAAAATTACAGGGTAGTAAATGGAAGGGAAAATTGGGGAATTTTAAGGTTGCTTCTGTTGCAGGTTTGTAGGGGCATAGAAGAACAGGGAAGGTCACCTATGTGGGACTTCAGGTTCTTTCCTGCCCTGTAACTCAGGTCACTGTTGGAGTTCACTTGTAAGCCAGGTTTGCAAGCAAGGCCCTCAAGAAATGAGTGGGGCTCCCTCTGAGTTATCATCCCCTCCTTTTTCCCTCCAGTGTCCACAGGACACTCCTGCAGGGTGCCCCTACCTATCTCATAGGTAGGGATTCTGTCCTGGATAAAATCTGCTGCTCACACTGACTTGGTGAACTTTCAAGGCAAAGCATAATTCCATTGTTCTGAGCAACAGTTCATGAATGCTCCAGGGAAATGTGTTGATGACTTCAGTTTAGTCTTGCAGAATGATGGGGGAAATTGCTTCCATATAAAGGGAATTTTCAGTTCCTCAAGTCCATAGGTGAAATCTGATTCTTAGATTGCAGTCCTTTTTTGACTTACATAAAATCACTTCGGATTGTGGTACAAACCAGATATTTTTCAGTAATAAATTAGCAAAGATTGATGATTGCATCTTCTCTGGAATGTTTTAGATGTTTTCTTTTGGTAATGGTTGTCTTACTTGTGTGCAGGACAATATGGTAGTTTGAAAGTTGTTTGGAAAAGGATTTTACAAACCTGTTGGTTTGTTAGGCTCTATCAAGAGAATTGTGGCCAGAAGGTCAACCAAAGTGGTTCTGCCCCCATACTCTGCTCCTGTGGGACCCCACCTCCAATACTGTGTCCAGTTCTGGTGTCCCTGTCATAAGAAGGACATAGAACTGTTGGAGTGAGTCCAGAGACGGGCCACAAAGATGATCCTAGGGTTGGAGCACCTCTGCTATAAGGATAGGCAGAGGGAGCTGGGGAGCCCGTTCAGCCTGGGGAGGACTCCAGAGGGGTCTCATAGCTGCCTTCCAACACCTGAGGTAAACCTGCAGGAAGGCTGGAGAGGGACTTTTCACAGTGGTGTCTAGAAACAGAACAAGCAGGAATGGTTTTAAGCTGATGGAAAGTAGGTTTAGACTGGATCTTAGGAAGATGTTCTTCAGTGTGAGGGTGATGAGACTCTGGAATAGATTTTGCAGAGAGGATGTGGATGCCCCCTCCTTGGGAGGGTTTGAGGCCAGATTGGGTACTGCCTTAAGCAACCAAGAGTAGTTGAGCGTCATCCCTGCCTATGGCAGGGAGGTTGGAGTAGGTGATCTCTTAAGTTCCCTTGCAGCCTAAGCCATTCTATGATTCTATTGCTAGAGAATCTTAGGTCTCAGTCATGAGTGACACACTTTTGTGTAGCCCCAGGCTGTCACTGATGTGCTCGTGTAAGTTCCCATTTCATATAATTTAAATACTACCTTTTATATAAAGGTGATTAAAGAGATTTTTCTCACCAAACAATTCCCCTTGACATTTTACTAATAACTGTTAACATCACAGTGAGATTCCTGTCTTTTTAGTTTGGGTCATTAGTGTTGCATTAAATTGTAAGCATCTTAAAGTGCCTTGCGGGCTGCATTTGCACTGCAAGTAAATGCCAGGCAATAGATAATTTTAATGTGTCTCTAATGTTGATTTGCTTTTGCTTTTGCTGCTATCAAGTATGGCAGGAGATGCTGGTGTACAAATTTGTAAATTGCTAATAGGGAGTAAAGAATTGCATTGCACTAGAACTGTGGCATCTCAGCTGTGACTTTCTGGTGCGTTCTCAGAGATGTCAGTTTTCAGACAGCAGAGTGGATGTGGAAGTTGTTTATATTTACCAGAATGCCTCCAGTGTGCAGCATTTAGTTGGCTTTGTCATATGTGTGGGAGCAAAAATGCCTAACTGAAGCAGTAATTTTTTCTCCACTCTTTTATTCAGCTTTAAGCATTTGTACATCAAATGCAGCTCTGTCATGGTGGTTTGCTTGTATGTTCGCTGCACAAGGGTAGAACCACAGAACCAGGTTGGAAAGGACCTTTAAGATCATAGAGTCCAACCATTATTGTTCTTCTTGGTTTTTACTCTCTTTATATGCGCTGCACTTGCTGCCAAATTAATTTGTCTTCAAGTAAATTACATAACTTAGATATAATCAGAAGGTTCTTGTGAGCAGAATTCAATGCAAGGCTTCTTTGTTCATATTCATACATCTGTATTTTTCTGCTCTTCCCTCTAAATTAGGAAATATACTGAGGATTGTAATTCCATAAGTGTATAATTTGGAATGCATTTTGAAATCTTTTTTTTTTTCTCTTTATCAAAATAATCTGTAAGGCACTGAAATGGATTTCATAACTTTGTTTCAGTCTTGCCTTTCCTGGCAAAGCTATAGTTCATGCTCTGTAATTTCCTGTTCTATTATAAATGGAAACTGGCTTTTTTTGATGGCCTTTCTCTTTTATCTAGGATGTATAGAATGATTCCATGTCAGGAACATCTATATCTTTTTGCCCTGATAATACGCTGCCAACTTCAGCTCCCCCTTCATTTTTGTTCTTCTCCTGCAAAAAATCAAACTTCTTATTTTTGAAGTATTCCCATTCTATTCCCACCTTTCTTCATGACCTAATTTCCTTCTTCAGGCTGCTTCAACTACATTATTTTTCAGTTCCACCTACTCTTCCATTTCACTTGTAACAGCTTCTCAATTAACACTCATTAAAATTTTTTTTCTTCTTCCCATCAATGCTCCAATCCCACCTGTTCATTTTTATCTGCTCTATTAACGTGTTTCTACTGGCTTTAGGATGTGCTTCGCTTTTATATTTCAGCTCTCTGAAACAACGGTAGAATTTTCCGCCGTATCTGCCTGATTTGTTAACTAACAGTGGGTTTGACATGTTGTATGTCAGGTGATCTAGTAGATTCCTTTAAGGAGAGCTGAACTTCTTGGACCATGAGAGTGGTGAAGCCCTGGAATGGGTTGTCCAGGGAGGTGGTTGAGGCCCCATCCCTGAAGGTGTTTAAGACCAGGGTGGATGAGGCTCTGGCCAGCCTGATCTAGTGTGGGGTGTCTCTGCCCATGGCATTGGGGTTGGAACTAGATGATCCTTGTGGTCTCTTCCAACCTTGACTGATACTATGAAAAGCAGCTGTGTAGCTATAGAGTTGGTGTTAAATGTGGATGAGGGGAGTATTGTTCAAAGGGATGTTTTTAAAGTAAGATGCAGGGAAAAAGCCCACTCAAAAAGGCCCACTCCAAAATAAAGTAACCTTCTTGCACTGGCAAACAGGAAGATTAAAAACATGCAAGCATATTTAATACCTTAGTTTTTAGTTGGCATGAAGAAGAGTTATTAACTGGAATCTTATTTCCTCAAACCAGAAATGGAAATTAGCAATAACTATAACAAATTACTTGTGTTATAAAGACTCTGTTAAGTATGTTAAGTATCTGATCAGAGGAACATCTGTGCTATTGGCTTCTTTTTGAGTTGGTGTCTCAAGGTATTTTGTTAGTCTCTGCACAGCTTGTCTGTGCTGCTGTGGATACCTTTGAGGTGCTCCATGTTCTGTATCTGTGTGTGGGGTCAAAGGCCTTGTGCTATCAGGATAAATGAGTGGAAAGAAGAGGCAAAGATTTTATGTCTCTGTGTTCATATTTGTTTGGGTTTTTTATTTCTTTTTTTCTGTGGGACATTGGTTTATAATGAAGAGTTTCTCTATGTGTAGTTCTTCTGTTCTGAACACTTGATGCCTCAGTATCTTGTTTGAGTACTTCTCATCAAGAAAAAACACAGACCTGGTAAAGGGAAAAATCAGATGTGATTGGAAGTCTGGACAATGTGTTCTCTGAGGAAAGTGGCAAAGAATTGTAAAGAAGAAAGAATAAAGACAAATATAGGGCAATGAAACTGATGAAGGCTTGGGAGATCACATCTTAAAGAGGAGAGGCCGAGGGAGCAGGGATTATTTAGCCTGAAGAGGAGGAGGCTGGCGGGAGACCTCATTACCCTCTACAACTCCCTGAAAAAATGTTGGAGTGAGGCTGGTGATGGCCTCTTCTCCTAAGTAACTGAGGATGGGAGAAGAAGAAATGGCCTTGTGTTCCACCAGGGGAGATTTAGGTTGGATATTAGGAAGAATTTCTTTCTTGCAAGACTTACCAGGCATTGGACCAGGCTGCCCAGGGAGGTGGTGGGGTCCCCATCCCTGGAGGTGTTAAGAAAACGATATGGTCTAGTGGTCATGGAGGTGTTGGGTAGAAGGTTGGACTTCATGATCTTAGAGGTCTTTTCCACCCTTAATAATTCAATAATGTTTTTGGAAGTGAGATGTGCTAAAATTGTATTCCATGTTGACTCTGTTTAGGAGAAAAAAGTAATTGACATAAATTGCAGGTAGAAAGAATTTGGCTTGAACTGAGAGATGTAGTCCATAGAGTAAAAGTAATGGAGTCCTCGGAATGAGCTGCCTAGGGAGGTAATTGGAGGTTTATAGGGTTAGATCAGACAAGTATCTGCAGGGGACTGTATGATCAAGACCTGTGTTGTCTTTGTTTGAGTTAAAAAGTAAGGCCTTGAATAACCTGGTGGAGCTGTCTTGTAAGGTTCATCTTAATCACTCTGTTGCTATCTTGGGAGATAGTCAAAGCTTGTCATGGCTTTACAGTGTTCCAACTATGTATAGCCATTTTGCTGCATAGGGTGCTTTTCTGTGGCACTTTTGTCAATTACAAATACTTCATTAAACCAAACTAAAAACCCAAACATATGCCCCTCTAGGCCGAAATAACCTTACTGCCATTTCATATCAAAGGCAATTGTTGTCATTCTGAAAGCTGTATTTGTTTCCCTTTAAAAACAGTTTTTGATGCTCTTCCAGATCAGACTAAATCCAAAGAGGTGCCTCTGCTATGTAGAAGTTGAGCCACATTGGGAAGTGTCTCCTAAACAATTAGTTGGCAAGAGTAATGAGCCTTAGTTTATTTTGCTGAAGTGCTAAGAGGTCATTCTTACCAACAATCATACCTCTGCAAGTTGGAGTCTGTGTATAAAAGGGAGAGGGGGAAGTAATAATGCAGCCTAGTCCACAGAGTATTGCTACATGGCAAATGTTAGTGCTGGGCCACTTAAATTATTTACTATGTGAGCAGACTGTTCAGAATAGGGCACAAGGAATTGTATTTTATCTAAGGAGTGTTTCTAGATGGAGTAGGCACAGAATTAGATATCTCCAGTAGGCTGCCAATCTTCTCTTCAGTTAGATTCAGTTTGTTCTTGAATGTCCCTAGGGATTTCTGAAAGAGCCCATTTCTGTGTTTGTCTGTAGGTATGCTAACAAAACAGACAATGTGCAAAACCTGTCAGCCAGAGATCCTTCCCCAACCCACATGGTAGCTGTACAGGTTTCCATCTTTATCTCATGAAAATGGCTAATGTCCAGAAGAAGAAAAACAAATGCCGTTGGGCCAGAAGGAGAATCTGAATAGGCCTCACCTCAGTCCATGAGACTGCTTATGGAGCAAATACTCCCCCAAAACTGTGACCCCCTTGCTTTCTGTGATAAGGTGTCCGGTGCTGTGAATAAGGAATGAGTGGTGGATGCTGTGTGCTTTGATTTTAGCAGGGACTCCATCACTGTATCTCACATTGTCCTTATTTAATCAATGAGATAGGGACTGGATAAGTGAAAAATAATGTGGTTGGAAGGTTGGCTGGACTGCTGGGATGAAAGAATCAATCACTGGTGCGAAGTCCAGCTGGCAGCCAGCAAGTGGTGGTATCTTTCAGGGATCAGTGTTGGGATCAATGCTGTTAAATGTCTTTATTAATCATCTGTGTGGTGGGACAGAATGCACCCTCAGCAGGTTTGTGGACGAAAACTTGAGGGGTGGTCTATAATACTTGAAGGCAGTACTCCTACTTAGAGAGACTTGGACAGGCTGGAGAATTGCACAGGCAGGAACCTCATGAAACTCAACAAAGGCAAGTGCAAAGCCCTGCACCTGTGGTAGAATAACCCAACAGGAGAACACAGGCAGGATGCGAACCAAGAAGAAAGCTGCTTTTGCAGAAGAGATCCAGCAGGCAAAAAAGCTGAAAATGAGCCAGCATTGTACCCTCAGAACAGCACAGGCCAAGCACACCCTGGGCTGTGTCAGCAGGAATCAAGCCAGCAGGTCCTCTATTCAGCACATGCAAGGCTGCGTTTGGGTACTGGGTCCACTTTTGGGCTCCCTGTGGTGCAAGACAGGTATCAATACACTGGTGCAGATAACAGGAACAAGATTGAGGGAACTGAGTTTAGTGCAGGCTGGAGAAGAAAATGCTTAGAGGGGTGTGGTGTCTACTGGTACATCAGAGGACTTGGAACCAGGGACTTCTGAGAGGTGCACAACTCAGAGGCTGAAAGGCAAGACACCAGACACAAGTTGGACACCTGGGAAATTCTGTTTAGGCAAAAGGATGGTTTTGGTAGGTTGGTTTGTTATTAAACCATGAACATGGTCAAATAGTGCAACAGATTGTCAGAGAGAGTCTGCAATCTCCTTTCTTGAAAGTGTTCAAAAACTATCCTCTCACTCAGGTCTGAGTGACCTGATCTAACTAGAGCTACTTGGAGTAGGAGATTGGACTAGGTGATCTCCAGAGGTCTCTTCCAGCCTGTAACATTTTATGCTGGTGCTGTGCAGAGCAATAATTACTCTGAAAGTGCAATCCATCAAAGGTTGCTCTGAATTTAGGGAACTGGTTCATGAGGCATGCACGAAGTGAGGCTTTTGTGAATTTTGTGAAACACATTGCAATTCAGAATAAACAAACAAAAACCTGAGAGGTTTACTGTTAGCTCTAAGTGCTCCTAAAGGCTGTTTGTGTATACACACATTTACAACACAGCTCGCTTGAGATGTTCTCCATCCTCCTCTCATTCTGTCCAGCTGAAAGGCTCAGGCAGGTTAGGGCAAAGAAAGGAGGGAGGGTGAAGTAGGCAGTACATTTAGAGGAGGGCATCTGTGGCATTCCCAGCAGAGTAAGGGTGGATAAAATCATGCTGTGGCTAATGGATTCCGTAGAATGGTTTGGGTTGGAAAGGACCTTAAAGATCCTCTAGTTCTAACCCCCTGCCATGGGTAGGGACACCTACTAGACCTGGTTGCTGAAGGCCACATCCAACCTGTCCTTGAACACTATAGAAAGTGGAAGAAAATGTATAAAAGTACACCCTGGAAGAGATATCTACAGTTAAGTAACCCTTTCACAGCCTCTTTTATTTATTATTTCTTTTCCTTCATTTATACCTAAGTCCTTATACAGGTTGGGCTATGTAAATTGTCTTCAGAGTGGAAACAAGGTGGAGATTTTTAAAGCTGTTTATTCTCTCTCCTTTGCCCTGTTCTATTTTGAAGTTTGACGTTAGCATCTTTTGAAAGGGAGCATATGGCATTTCTAATTAAGGCCCATGATTTTCTGACATATAACTGAATAATACATTCCAAATACTGTTAAGCCTTCCAGATGAAAGAACTTTCCAGGCTGAAGCACTGAAGCTTTGTGAGCTATTTTGCCAGAGTGTGTATGCTGTGTAACACTGATCTCCTTAAGAACCTCAAGGAATTTTGCATACAATCCCAGTGCAGGGAGAAAAGGAGGGGGTTGTGTCTTTTGTCTGATCTTGGCAGGTTTGGGTCAGATAACAGCTTGTGTGCTTTGTTCCTGAAAGTATTCAGTGTAGCTTCGCTTCTAAATGTTTTCATCTGGCTGGGGATTTAATTCATCTCTATCAGATTTTGTTTCAGACCATAAGATTGGTTTGTGTCTCTTCACCAGTGGCTCTTGCAGAAATGCACTGTAGCTCTTCAGTGTCTCCAAAGCAATTCAAATATCTCCTTTTAGAATTTGCTGCCATTGTGTCTACCTTTACCTTCAGTGTGTGAAACTTTCCTGAACTGATGATTTAGGATAGGTTTCTGGTGTGAGCCAGTTTTCTTGAGATCCTCAATATGTACCAGTATCATGAGAAGGAGTTTGAGGTGTCGGTGACAAACTCACCATGACCCATCAGTGATCACTTGCCGCCCAGAGGGCAACTACATACTGGGCTGCATCAAAAAGAATTGTGACCAACAGGATGAGGGAGGGGATTCTGCCCCTCTACTCTGCTGAGCCCCCCCACGTGGACTGCTGTGTCCAGACATGGAACTGTTGGAGCAGGTCCCAGAGAAGGCCAGAAAGATGATCAGAGGGCTGGTGGGGAGATTCTGTTGGAAGTAGGGGCTGTTCGGCCTAGAGAAGAGAAGGCTCCAGGGAGACCTTATAGGGGCTTTTGAGTACCTGTGAAAGGGGCCTACAAGAAAGCCAGAAAGGGACTTTTTACAAAGGCCTGTAATGATGAGAGAGAATAGATTGAAGCTTCAGGGGGGGAGATGTAGACTGGAGATTAGGAATAAATTCTTTCCAGTGAGGGTGGTGAGACCCTGGAACAGGTTGCCCAGGGAGGCCATGGATGCTCCCTCCCTAGAGGTGTTTAAGGCCTGGTTGATCAGTCAGGCCTAGTGGAAGGTGTGCCCATGGAGGGGGGGTGGTTTAGAGCTAGATGACAATTAAGGTCACTTCCAAGCCAAACCATTCTATGAATGTCTGAATCATTAACATGTACCTTGTGTCTCTGAATGATGAGTGTACTCAGTCTAGAGAAGATTGCCTCAAAATTTCTTTCCTTATTTTCATGGGAAGTAGAATGGCTGCGTTTATAACCAGTCTCTTGCACCCAGTTAGGCAGGTCAGCAGAGGAGAGAATTTAAAGCATGTAATCCATTTAATTGCTTTACTTTAACTTTTTTTTTAGTTATTACCAGGACTGGGTGGTGAGGAGTTTTGCCTCTAATCTATTTTTGCTGGTTTAAAAATCAAAGGGGAATTGAGTTTTCAAATACATTTCTCCAATTGGAATGTAATGGTTTCCTTTTGTTACTGGCAAACTTTGATAGTGATGCTAATTTGTGGTTAAAATTATAACTTAGAGTGGTTTAGATCTTTACATTTCCATCTTTAGATCTAGTGAATATATGCAAAAGATTGGAAACCTTAAAATCAAGGTTCCTGTAGATTCATGAGGAATGTGGGTGTTGGTTTTGGTTTGGTGGTTTGGGTTTTTTTTAATCTAAGGGGAAGTATTTAAATGCAGGTTGGTCTTGTATTTGGGGTCCTGTCAGCTTGTACAAATTGAATCACAGAATCATTTTAGTTGGAAAAGACCTTTAGGATTATCAAGTCCAATCATTAACTCAGCAGTGCCAGGTCACTACTAAACCATGCCCCTCAGCACCACATCTACACAGCTTTAAAATCCCTTCAGGGATGAGGACTCCACCACTGTCCTGGACAGCCTGTTCCAGGCTAGAGGCTTTCATTAAGCCAACGTTCAATTTGAAATGCAAAGAGATTTCTGGTATGTACTCTCTTCTCTTAGGGCAGCATTTTTGCTGTTAATCGTCCTTGAAATGCAGTAGATGCTGTCTTTGTCCTCACCGTTCATTGTCAAATTCAAGCACTGGTGATATTTTTATTAATGACTTGTATTTGACAGTTGCTGAGACTGTACATTAGAAATGGGTAATTGAAGTGAGAACGACAAGGGTCGGGATTTAAGAGGATAATTATGCAAGTACTGAAGATCCTCCTCTACCTGAACTACTACCATTGTCTACATAAAGTTGGAGGTCAAGTGTTTAATACTTTTTAGCTTCATTTTTTTGTTTCATTTTTAGCTTCTTGAGACAGCTCAGTTTATAGGAAAGAGTGGCCTTGGAGACCTTGTAACATCTAAACTCTCCATAGTTCCAGAGGCCTCTGAGGATAATGGGGCTGTTGCATTGTCCTCTTTTAGGTTGTGCATAGTAAAAGAGCTGAGAATTGGAGCCTTGTCAGTGTTTAACATTGTGGACATGGTTAGCACTGTGGACATGTTAATTTGTAGCAGTATTTTATTCAGATAAAATTGGAAACATCCACATAGCTGCAAAGCCACATTCACATGAGAAGCCGCTCTACACAGTCTCTGCAGCTCTGTGTGATCACACGCCTAGAGCCATGAGACACTGGGAAACTGGATGGTTACTTGGGTTGGGTGGTTATTTGAGCACACTGTGCCAGGCTCCCATTATCCCTTCTGGTGGTGTTGTTATTCATTTAATGACATATCTCTCTCCATAACCATTTCAATAGTTCTGAGGTTTCTTTTCCATTTGGGACAGTTTTTTCTGTTCCATGCAACATGTCATGGTGTTGTTTTTACAGCTCACCTGTGAACTTGTTTCACTTTAAAAAAGTGACTTTGTGGCTCTGAGGCTTCTTGAGCTCAGTTGCACATGAGAGCAGAGCAGCAACGAAGGGATGTGGTGTGATGAAGCAGCATTATCTACTATGCTTCGAAAGAGAATTCCCTTTATGTGAAGGCTGGAGTGGATGTGACTTGTAGATAATAATGCATTGTGAGATTTCATTACACAGAGAGCTGACAGCCTTGAAGCTTTTCTCACAGTAAAGCTCTTCTAGTTCCCAGCCCCTTTTCCTGTGGCAGCACTGTGAATTACTCCCTAGTCTTGTACCTTTGAACTTGGTGGTGACGTTATTAATACACTTGTTTTGTCAAGTCTGCTAAACATTCTTTATGGTTCCACTAATATTTCCTATGTTTTTGTGGTGTTAAAACTGATACATGAGAAGATTTTGTCTGAGACCTATATGTATGAACCTTCAGTATCTGTTCTCCTTAGTAAATCTCTGCATGCTTTTGTTTCTTTTTTTTTCTGTCTTTTTTTTCCTCTTTTTTTTCTTTTCTTTTTTTTTTTCTTCTTTTTTCTTCTTTTTTTTTTTTCTTTCTTTTTTTCTTTTTTTTCTTTCTTTTTGCAGAGAGTGATAATGAGCTCTCCAGTGGCACTGGTGATGTGTCAAAGGATTGTCCTGAGAAGATTTTGTATTCCTGGGGAGAATTACTGGGCAGATGGTAATACTTCATTTCTTAAATTTAAGTACTAACCTTTCCTTTGTTTATGAGACTGTATGCTCTTGAGCAGCAGGTTTTGCATTCTTCAGCTTACACAGTTTAAAAACTGAAATATAGAACCCACTGAGGTGTGTTTTTTAAACCTTGTTTAAGAGGGACTAGTAAGTGCACTTATTTTAGCCTGTGCTTGTATGACAGTTCTCTCCCCAATGTCTTGTTTCATTCAATGTTTGGGAAAAGGCTCTGTGGACACCTTATAGCAGCCTGAAAGGGCCTACAAGAAAGCTGGAAAGGGACTCTTCACAAGGGCTTGTAGTGATAGGATGAGGGGGAATCAATTGAAGCTTGAGGAGGGGAGATACAGACTGAATATTAGGAATAAATTCTCTGCAGTGAGGGTGGGGAGACACTGGAACAGGTTATCCAAGGAGATTGTAGATGCCCTCTCCCTGGAGGTATTCAAGGCGAGGTTGTAGGAGGCCTTGAGCAACCTGGTCTAGTGGGAGGTGTCTGTGTCCATGGCAGGGGGTTTGGAACTAGATGATCTTTAAGGTCCCTTCCAACTGAAACCTTTCTGTGAACCTGTGAGTATGTCCATGGATGCTCGTGCTGCACGTGTGAGCCTCCAAATGCAGAACTTTCTGGCCATCTGTCTTTTTTTGGGCTGGATGTTAAGTTTTCCCAAAACTCAGTGCCCCTTAGTACTAGGATAGAAAAGACAGAGCAACTCCAATCTGTCCTAAGCCTTTTGTACTAGCTGACTTACATGGATTGGTTTATTTGTTTAGAAGCACTCTTTTGTTTTTCTTAATTTTTAAAAAATGTTCTATGTGTAAGCACTTGAAAAGAAATTCTAGAAAGAACTTGATCTGCCCTGAAACTGTTTCTGTTGGAGAGTAAAATGAAGAATATTTGTAAGCCTAGAGTATGTTCTCAACAGTGTTATTTCTGTGGTTTAATTAAGTGCTTCAATAGCAGCGTACCCTCTGCCAAGAGAGGAACAAGTCTGTGTATTTGCTACCTTATACTATTAGCAGATGCCAGAACCACTTACTTGGTTTTCCCTTTGTAAGTAATAGCTCTTGCTGCCTGAGACAAAAATAATCAGAGGCCCTTAATCAGGCATTGGCAAAGTTTCCTTTTCTTAACTCCAAAAAGAGAGCTGAAAAACACATTAGGAATTCATCTGGGCAATAGTTCTCTTTACTTGGCCACTTTGTAGCTTTGGAGAAACAGCACCTCTTGCTGCTGGCCTCATCTTCATGGTGATCTCATGCAAAGGTGACTGAGCAAGACATCATAAGATTTTATTAAGCTCAGTGGAGCCCTTCCCTCCTGCTTCTTTTTAACTCTTTTGTCAGCCAAGTTTCTGGCCTTAATGAAACATCTTTTCTGAGAAAGCACAGATATTGCATGAAATGATTCTACAAATCTTCTGTCATTTCAGAAAACACTGAGGGAAAGTGTGGAAGGCAGTTGATCCCTAGAGGCAATTGCATTTTCCTCACCTGAAAAGGCTATAAACAGATCTGCTCTTGAGCTCTTTAGGACTTCCCAAAGGCTATTCTAAAAGACATCCCTAGAGAGAGTTTATGAATTGTTAGCAGCTTTATACCTGGCACTCCAAACCACTAAGGAAGGCTATCCCTAGTCCTTTCTGAGCAGGTTTGTTTCACTCTGCATTGCATTTATGTTGAAAGATGCTGCTTTTTAAATTGGTACTTTTAATTTTATCTGTCAGGTGATTATTTTATGTTAAACTTTTGCCTGTGACAATTATCTGGACTCCTGTGGATAAGCTTGCTGAAGTAAAGAAAAATAACACCCACAGTTCATTATCTCAAGTTTCACAGAATCACCACGGTTGGAAGAGACCTTAAAGATCATCAAGTCCAATCTGTCACCACAGACCCCATGACTAAACCATGGCACCAAGTGCCACATCCAATCCCCTCTTGAACACCTCTAGGGATGGTGACTCCACCACCTCCCTGGGCAGCCCATTCCAATGACAAATGACTCTCTCAGTGAAGAACTTTCTCCTCACCTCGAGCCTAAACTTCCCCTGGTGCAGCTTGAGACTGTGTCCTCTTGTTCTGGTGCTGGTTGCTTGAGAGAAGAGACCAACTCCCTCCTGGCGACAACCACCCTTCAGGTAGTTGTAGAGAGCAGTAAGGTCTCCCATGAGCCTCCTCTTCTCCAGGTTTCCTGCAACCAACTATTTCTTCGAGTTAGTCAAGCACCCTATTGAGACAAAGCATTTAAGACTTCTGGAGTAAACTACTTTGAAGTCCTAACATAACTTACTCACTTAACTCAGAGAATCATTTAGTAGTTAAAACACCTTAGTTAAAAATGGGAGGAGATACGGAAGATCCCAGCGAGCCAGAAGACTTGCAGTAGCAAACATTTTCTTTAGGACACTCTTAAGCAGTATTCATTTTTAAGACAAATCCAAGTGTATAAAGTACTTGAATTCCTGAACAGCATTTTTTACCTTTAAAGGGCAAAACTTGGAAAGAGTAACAGATGAAAAATGGTTACGGTTTGAAAAGTAAAAATAGAGTGAAACAAAATCTTCTGGTGTGTTGCAAACTGCAGCATATGCTAGTGGAATATCTGTGCACTGGCTAAACAAAGTAAATAAACAAAAATTAACATTTCCACTTGGATAAGTGGTGTGCTGATTTGTCTCTTGGATGAAGCATTCCTTGCATTTTAATTTGTGTTTGTCATTTCATTTAAATGTCACTGTAGCCAAAAGGACTGACTCAGCAGAAACAGTGCTCCAAGAGTCTCCTTCAGACATGGAAACAGGGATAAGAGAATTTTCCAGGAAGAGACAATAAGCTGTTGGAAAGCACTGCAAGATTTTAAGATTTATTTTACTATTTAGTGCATCCTCAGCATTAAAGTTGTTATTTCAAGCTGAGCTAGTTTAGCTGAGTACTGAAGTATTTCTGATGCAGTTTGTTGTTGATTTGTTTCCTTTTTTTTTTTTTTTGGAGTAGCAGTGATCAATAACAGTCTTTGATCAGAAATAGTTATTTTTCAAGTTGGAGCCTAGTCTGTGCCATCCCTATTCTCTGTCCTTGCTCTTTGATGTTCTAAAATGATCTCTTTGAAATACAGCACTTTGTAACTAATTAAAGATGTCAGCACCCGTGAATGACCCATTTTTTCCCACGTGCTAAAGGATAAGGCTAGAATAAGCTTTTACTTTATGCTTTTGTTCTGTCACAGTTTGGCCAAGCAGGTGTCAGAAGGTGTGTAGGAATGTGAGGTGCCTGGGCTTCTCACAAAGAAGGGAAAAAAATGTATATTTGTTCGCTATTGTGGAATACAGAGCAAGGATTATTAATCACAGGATCACAGAATTGTTCCTGTTTGAGACCCCTAAGGTCATGGAGTACAACTTTCAACCTAAGACCACCATGGCCATTAAACCATGTCCTGAAGTGCCCTGTCCACACGTTTCTTGAGCACCTCAAGGGACAGTGACTCCACCACCTCCCTGGGCAGCCTGTTCCAATGCCTGATCACTCTTTCAGCAAAGAAATTTTTCCTAATGTCCAACCTCAACCTCTCCTGGCAGAAGTTCTGGCCACTTCCTCCTGTTCTGTCACGGGTTGCTAGGGAGAATATCATCCTTGTACTACAGGAAAAGGAAATTTGTTTAGAGCACCTTTTAAATTTAAAACATTTGTAGTAATCTGTTCACATCTTAATGACCTGTTTGAAAGAATGAGTGCTCTAAACATTTGCTTTAAGTGGAGGGTCAAATTGCAGGTTGTTCAATTTAATCACAGCTTGCTAGCTTTTGGCTCAACTGCCACTCTTAACGGTTCTTCTGCCAGAGGAGCTGAAAATCCTAACAATGGTCAAAGCTGCAACAGGGCGAAGCACTTCCCACATCAGAGGTATAGAGTCAATTCGTGTAGCTTTGTTGCTTGCATTGCTCTGAAAATTGCCATGATAAGTCAAAGCAAGGATTAATCAAGATCAGTAAACAGTTATGTCAGAAAGGACTTTCAAACATCTTTGCCTGGGAGCTCTGCCACACTGTGCATGTGCAGTGATTTGACCTTAAATCTATGGACTAAGGGTCTGGGTTATTGAAGGCATATCTAGTATTTAACCTGGCTGAATATCCCCTTTTTAATGTACTGTATCCCAGCATTTGCAGGATTAATCACACAGTGATTAATAGTCCCTCCCCAGCCTTCTTGTAGCCCCCTTCAGGTACTGGAAGACTGCTCTAAGGTCTCCCAAGAGCCTTCTCTTTGCCAGGCTGAACAACCCCAACTCTCTCAGCCTGTCCCCACAGGAGAGGTGCTTCCACCCTCTGATCACTTGTATGGTGATCTGCTCCTCTGGATCTGCTCCAGCAGTTCAATTTCCTTCTCATGCTGGAGACACCAGAACTGGACTTAGTACTCCACGTGGGGGTCTCATGAGAGCAGAAGAGAGGCAGAGTATCCTCTCCCTGTCCTACTCTCACTGCTTTTGATGCAGCTGCCTTCTGGACTGCTAGCAACTATTGCTGGCTCATGGTGAGTTTGTCGTTAACTGACAGTCCTCCTCCAGACTGCTCTTTCGAGCACTCCTTGCCTATCTTACATTTATGCTTGGGATTGCCCTGACCCAGGTGTAGGACATTATACTTGGCCTTGTTGAACTTCATGAGGTTAGTTTGGGCCCATCATTCAAGCCTGTCCAAGTCCCTCTGCATAAAACAAGTCATCCTGCAGTTGCCTTTCTGCTTTTCTTGGTGTGTGTACAAGCAGACAGTAAGGCACTGGCTCAGCTAAGAGGCAGATTCATTTGGAGTGGGGGGATTTTACTGAGGGTGCAAGTGTTCCTGCTTTGTGGGACTTTCTGCATATTCTTGGTGTCAAGTGAAAAACTGGAGCTTTAGGCTTCATGTTAATACTCTTAAAAATGTTTATTTGTTTTCCAAATTCTGTTTCTCTGTATATCTTAGGCTGTTTTTAATTTCCTGATGTTAACTAAAGCTAAATGTATGTGTTGGACAAATATTTAAATGGAATTGTCTGCACAGATGGCATAGTATTCTCTTTCAATTCAGACTGTCTTCATTAGCCAGCTTAGTTCAGTTTCTGCAATTTTGTTGGTTTAATGTCCATTAATTCCTCTGTACCTGGAGAACTTGGGTATCAGTACATTTTGCCTGTGCTTCATACTGTAAATCCTTGCAGAATGTTTCCTTACCATCTGACAAATATACATTAGCATAACCAGTGGCAGAAAACTTACCTTGCCAGTTGCTGATTCTGCTTTTCAGATCAATACTAGAAAGTTTAAAAACTCTTTATAGTTTCTGTCTATTTTGGCTTCTGTAGCTGAAGTGTAATAGGCAAATGATTGTCTTGTTTCTCAGGCACAACAATCTTGTGGTGAGACCAAATGGATTATCTACGCTGGTGAAAAGCGGTGTGCCAGAAGCACTAAGGGCAGAGGTTTGGCAGCTGCTGGCAGGATGCCATGACAACCAGGCAATGCTGGATAAATACAGAGTTCTCATCACAATGGTAAGGGAGCTGATTTTTCTTCTTTATTTTTTTTTCTGTTTGTTTGGGGTTTGGTTGTTAGTTAGGGGGGTTTTTGTTTTACTTTGTTGGTGGTGCTGGTGGTGCTGTTGGCTTTGTTCTCCATTGGTTGAAATGAATTCTGCTGAGCAGCAGTTTTATTCAGTGGCAAGGCAGTAAAGGGGTGAAACAATTTGACGTGTTTTAAGCAGCTGAAATGGTGATTGGGCAACGTTACCTCCTGCCAAGGATACCTGCTGGATGGCATTAACAATAGAAATTGCTGACCTATATCTGCAGTAATGTTTGACATTTAGCTTTCTGTTCCCTTGCTGTGATGATGAGAAGCACATCAGCTTGTTGTTCAGGTGTTTGATTGATTGGGGATTTTTTTAAAAATAAACTGAACTTAATTGTTTTATTTCTTCCACAATTTCTGATTCAGGTTACTTTTATAAACTCAAATTCATAATTCACTTCCCCCCCCCCCCCCCCAGCAGTTTGTTCTCTCTATGCCTTAATTTTCTCTTCTTTAAAAAACCCTCAGACCAGCCAACCAACCAAAACTTCACAAAGTTGGATACCTCTTGTGTTGTTGTTGATGTTAAAAAAGAAAGATAAGTCCATTTTTACCCAGCAGAAAAGCAGCCTTCTTGCTGTATGGGTGTTTTGAGAGGAGAATCCTTTTGGGAATCTCTTCCCATACAGCATCGTCAGTGCATTCAGGAAACAGTATAAGAAGTCTGCACAGATGTTCCAGACGTAGCTGTGATTGACAGTGGAGAACCACTGTGCTCTAGTAGTGAAAACTCTGCGGTGTCAGGAGGTCAGCTCAGCACCGGGGGGTACTAAAGTTGTTGTCACTGCAGGGTAGAGGAGAAGCAGCTGTCTCAAAAAATGGTCATGATGGCAGGAACATATGAAGAGAATCCTGTTTGTGGCTCAGAGAAAGTGTTGGATTTGTTCTCTAGGGAATGAATCATCTGTCCATACAGAAGTTCTGGGGTAGTGTTGCTGGTACAAGTTTCCTTTCATAGTTCTGTCACATCTCTTTGGTACTTATCCCCTTAATGTGACCTACCCACTATGCTTGTAAAGTTTAACAGCGTTCCTCGAGTGAGAGCTGTCCTCATGCCTTCTTTCTCCTTTACCACCGAGGAAGGATGTTTTGATAGTGTACACTTTTTTTTCTTTCTGACGTTGTAGCCGGGTTATATTTTCTTTAGAAACCATTCACAGGACATCTGTCAACTGTATGTTGCATCAAAACCGCCTCCGTTATTTTGCTCTTGCTTTCCAAAAGTGAGGAAGATGTTTGTTTCACAGCGGAGGAGGGAGTGGAGAACTTGTAAAATGCAAGCAAGCTCAGCTTGACGTTGGGGCCTCATGCCTTAAAAATACCTCGCTGCGCTTGGTCGTTGCAGGATAGAAACGTTTCGGTGACGTGTATTCTGGAAGAGGCCATGTCATACAGGATTTAATGTGAAATACTGTTGTTACAGAGTAGGAAATGAAATCCTTTTCTGAACTGAAGCATTTATGCCAACTCAGGGTTTGGTGGTGTGTTTTTTTTGAAGTAAATCACTTTTATTCAAAGACCTCAAAATGTCTTCTTTAGTCTGAACATAACTACCCGCGATCACATCATCTGGCACACCCTGCATGGAAGGCGTCATCGAAAGAAACGAAAAGGAGAGAGTCTGTTCCAAACCAAAGCTAAGGCCCATCTTTAGGAATGCTTAATACTAAGCACTCCAGAAAAACTTGTCAGCTGTTGGTTTTTTTTTTTTTTAATCTGATATTTACATTTGTGAACAAAACTCCTTTCAGTTTCATTGTAATGTGGAATGTGAATTCAGCTGTTTTAGAGGGACACAGACACACATACATACATTATTCTCTGACTCCTCCTAAAAGCTTTTTTGTAGCATTATGTCTGTCAATAATAGCAGGCATGTTAAACATCACAATCATTTGGGTATCTGAAGGGGGCCTACAAGAAGGCTGGGGAGGGACTTCTCAGGATACCAGGTAGTGATAGGACTAGGGGGAATGGAATGAAGGCACAGTGTCAAACGGCCACAGCTGGAGATGGGGAGATTCAGGCTGGATGTGAGGAGGAAGCTCTTCACCGTGAGAGTGGTGAAGCCCTGGAATGGGTTGTCCACGGAGGTGGTTGGGGCGCCGTCCCTGGAGGTGATTAAGACCAGGCTGGATGAGGCTCTGGCCAGCCTGATCTAGTGTGGGGTGTCCCTGCCCATGGCAGGGGGGTTGGAACTAGATGATCCTTGTGGTCCCTTCCAACCCTGACTGATACTATGATACTATGATTGTTCACTCCCTTCTCCTCTACAAAAAAGCAGATCTTATTTCTTTGTTTTCTGCAGTTTGTACACTACTGTCCCAATATACCAACAACATGGACTTTACTTCTTCTGGAATTACTTATTCTCCCCATCAAAAAGAATCCTGGAATCATGCCAATTGGGAAAAAACTTTAAAATCATCGATTCCAATCACTAGATAGCTGTGGTCTTGATTCTTTCAGTTTATACACATGCCTTGACTTTGGTCATTCTGCTTAATGTTCCTGTCATTTGGGCCCTCTTCTGGAAGCTGGATTTTGTTGTGGATGTCTTGTACAACTTCAGTAAGTGTGTGCATTCCTGAGCAGATTTCTATAAGATATTTTTAAGTGATTTGAAGATGGAGAATAAAGAGTGCTAAGATACAGAAAGCAGGTGGTAGAAACGTCTTCCAACTTGGCCCCACCATCTATGTACCTCTTCATACAACTCCCTCTGATGCAGTGCTCTACCTTAAAACACCTCCGTTTTATTGCCTTTCATAACACTCTGCCCATGCTGCTTGATCTCTGAGCTCATTGTAACAGCTCCCACGCTCTTCACACTGCAGCCCTTTCCCCTGCTGGTCATCCAGCCTTACCTGCACTATTTGGCTGAACTGCCAGATGCAGTACCTGAGAAAGAGGGTACCTGGGAAGATCTCTGCACCTGGAATTTTTAAGACAGTTTATATTGGTGCAGCTGGGTCTTTTTTTTTTCTTTTCTTTCTGTCTAGTAAAATAATGTAGCTGAACTATGTCATGTTATAGCAGAATTCTGTAGAGTACTGTAGTAATTGATAGTGTCAGCCAGTACTTGTCAGTAAGGTAAGGAATGGTGGCCAGTTTTCTTCAGTGAGGTTTGGTTTTGAAGGCATCTTAGAATCACAGAATTGTTTTGGTTGGAAAAGACCTCCCAAGATCACCAAGTCCAGCTGTCAACCTAAAACTAACCATGGCCATTAAACCATGTCCTGAAGTGCCATGTCTACACATTTCTTGAACACTTCCAGGGATGGTGACTCCATTACCTCCCTGGGCAGCCTGTTCCAATGCCTGACTACCTTTCAGCAAAGAAAATTTTCCTTGTGTCGAACCTAAACCTCCCCTGGCACAATTTCAGGCCAGTTCTTCTCTTTCAGTAACCTGATACTAGGGAGAAGAGACCAAGCCCCACCTCACTCCAACTTCAGGGAGTTGTGGAGAGCAATGAGGTCTCCCCTCAGCTTCCTCCAGACTAACCAGTCCCAGTTCCCTCAGCCATTCCTCACAAGATCTGTTCTCCAGACCTTCACCAGTTTTGTTGCCCTTCTCTGGACACATCTTTACCATCTTGGATTTCTTTGAGAGCTAAAGGAATTCTTTCCTAAAGAAAGTTTCAGAAGGCTAATTTGAGGAACAGATCCTGAAAACTGTCATTTTACCATCATGGCTGGAATTAATACCATTGAACATGTGAGACCTAATTTATGACTGGGGAACAGAGAGGAATATGTTAAAAAGTGGAACTTCACTGCAGTGTTGCCAGTTACCTCCTGGTGAAACTCTTGCTTGGTAGTAGAGGAGAACTGTATCTCTGTGAGGCCAAAAACACGTTCCTTGTGCTGAACTGAGTGGTAGCAGACTCTCAACACTTAAATTTTCTTTAGAGACTATGATATAGACACATTTGTTGTTCTCTGCCAGTTGCATGCAGATTGTGCATAAGTAGTGTGTTAGACTGGCCAACTCTTATTCACATCACTTAACAACTCTGCTATGCATGTTACTGTCTCCATATCCATCTGTATGCAGAGCTGTGAAATCTGCTGCAGTATTTTTCAGCTAGAGGAGTGTTTTCTTCAGTGTGTTCTGCAGGAGAGAGTAATTTGGGGCTTGATTTAGTGTTTCAGTTCAGCAGAGAAAGCAAAATAAAATCTCTGTCTTATTTAGAAAAATCAATGCCATAGTTATTTTCTCCAGAAGGCATGTCCTCTAGGCCTTCACACTGGAGGTCAGCAGCCTGTCAGGAGTGATCTAGTGAGCTGTGTTTCCTTCCCCAGATCAGAGCATTCACACGCTGAGACATCTCCCACTTCTAGGTGAGTTTGGAGTTCCAGGAGGAAAAGGAGACAGAAACACCTCTGCTCTCCCAAATCCTTTCTTACTGACAAGCACTATCTTGCTGTATCTTGTGTCTCCTGCTGCCTCCCAGCTTGGTGATTATTATGAGCACTTTTGACTGGAGCACAATAGTAGATCTTGCATACAGTTTGAGAGAGTAGGAGTTGTGATTTGGCAGCTGCTTGGTTTCTGACATATATGTAAATCTCTACTGCATAGCAATCAAAATCTGCCTTAGTTACCCTTCTGCCATATGTGCCATGAGGTTTTGACCCCCTTGCATGGAGCACAGAAAAGGAAGGAGAAAATAAAATATACATGCACAGAGATCAATGTGCCCTTATGAATATTGATTGATTTTAAGCAAAATGGCAGAGGCAGATCTTAGTGAGGAAAATCTGCTTTTATAGTCACAGAATCACAGAATGATAGGGGTTGGAAGGGACTCTGGAGATGATCGAGTCCAACCACTCTGCCAAGGCAGGGTCATCTAGAGGAGGTCACACAGGAACACATCCAGGTGGGCTTTGAATGTCTCCAGAGATAGAGACTCCACCACCTCTCGGCAGTCCCGTTCCAGTGCTCCATTACCCTTAAGTGCTTCCTCATGTTTAGGTGGAACTTATGTTCAAGTTTATGCCCATTACCCCTTGTCCTGTCGCTGGGCACCACTGAGCCAGGACTGGTGCCATCACACTGATACCTACCATCTAAATATTTGTAGTAATTTATGAAATCTCCCATCAGTCTTCTGTTTTCTAGACCAAAAAGACCCAATTCTCTTGGCCTTTCCTCATAAGAGAGATGTTCCAGCCCCCCCATCATCTTTGTAGCTCTTTTCTGTGCCCTCTCCAGCAAGTCCCTGTCCTTCTGGAGCTGGGGAGCTCAGACTGGACACAGTATGCCAGATGTAGCCTCACTAGTGCAGAATAGAGTGGCCACACTCTTTATCATAATTCTTGTTCATAATGCTGATGAAGGAGTAATCCCAGTACTCATGTGCAGAGCTTTGGTGAAAGCCTGTCAGGTGCCTTTGCTGGAAGTGCAAGTCAAGTCAATGTAAGTAGAAGGCATGCACCAAGCTCAAGTCTCTTCACTGACAGGGTTTTTTTTCTCCTCCCTACTTGATGTTATTTCATGTTCAGCTTCACTAGTTCCTCTTGAGACTCAGATGAGTTTTTCCAGGACATGTATTTTGAGCTCTGATAAACCAACCAGTGGAAAGCAACAGTTCACCCCATTTACAGCTGAGGTGACTGGCAATTGTCTTTAGCAATAGCTATGCTCCACCTTGTCCCACTCTGCCCCTTTCAGAGTAGGTGTCAGGTACTGTCAGTGTGTAAATCTGCTGTCACTTGATGCCAGTAATAAAGCAACTTGGTGTGTCTGAGTTGAGACAGAATTTTTACTTGGTACATTTTATGCTGCCTATTACTAACATTTTGCTTTTCTGTTCTAGATTATTTCATTCTTGGATGTGCTTTCACTGCTGAATTTGTAGGGTGAGAATTCTTTCCATCCATCTCAGCGTTAGGGGCTGGGGGGCTGTTTTCTAGAACTGTAACTGAGCACTCTTGAAATTACCTACACTCAAGTCCTTCTTCCTCCCTGTAGAAAATGACCCCTGTCAGGGTTGTGTGTATTTGTGTAAGTAAAGTAAGAAAAGAATAAAGAAGGCAGCCATTCACATTCTGTATAAAGAATGTATAAATTCTTTATAGAAGACTTTCAGTTTGCAATCTGATTTCCAATAAGAAGTGAGCTGTACTTAAAAAATTAATCTTGACAGCATTCCACAGACTACTTTTAAATGCCACTGCTGCTCTGGCTTGAGGAAACAACTTGTTTGAAATCTGTTATGATTAAAAATGAAGCTCCACAAAGGCAAGTGTAGGGTCCTGCATCTGGGGAAGAATAACCCCCTGCACCAGCACAGGCAAGGGGTTGACCTTCACGGAGAAGCACCTGGGAGTGCTGGTGGACAAGAAGTTCACAATGAGCCAGCAGTGTGCCCTTGTGTCCAAGAAGGCTAATGGTGCCTTGGAATGCATTAAGAAGAAAATGGCCAGCAGCATGTCGAGGGAGGTTCTCCTCCCACTCTACTCTTCCCTAGTGAGGCCACATGTGGAGTACTGTGTCCTCCTCTGTCCTTCTTGGTTCAAGAGAGACAAGGAACTATGGGAGAGAGTCCAACAAAGGGCTAAGAAGATGCTGAGGGGACTGGAGGATATGAGGAGAAAAAGCTGAGACACCTCGGGCTATTTAGCTGGGAGAAAAGCAGAATGGGAGGGGATCTTCTCAGTGCTGATCAATAGTTAAAGGGTGGGGGGCAAGAGGATGTGGCCAGATTCTTCCATGGTGCCCAGCGACAGGACGGGGGGCAGCAGGTACAAACTGGAACCCTGGAGGTTCCATCTGAACAGGTAAAAACCTTCTCCTTTGTGAGGGTGCTGGAGCCCTGGAGCAAGCTACTCAGAGAGGTTGTGGAGTCTTCTTCTCTGAGGGGATTCCAAATCCCACATGACATTGTGATCATGGGGAATCTGCTGTGCGTGACCTGCTTTAGCTAGGGGGATTGGACTAGGTGATCCCTAGAGGTGCCTTCCAACCCCCAGCAGTCTGTCTGATTCTGTTTGGGATGGAAGTTTTTTGCCTTTTTTTTTTGCCTTTTTTCTGGTTGTTGTTTTGGTTTGGTGGTTTTTTTTTTTTCAAGTATGATGAGCAAAAGAATCCCAGTTTCAGATAAATGAGATGCTGGCAGCGTTTTGTTGCTCAAAAGCAATGCAAGTTTGCATTTGGATGTGATGCCCATTTTTGGTTTGGATGGTGACTTTGAGTCAGAGGTCTTAAAGACTAAATGATTGTCCTTCCAAATGACTTGTAAGAGACCCAAAAATAAGATTATTTGTTTATTGTCATAATTTCCTTTGGCAATATGAGCATGTGCCCAGAACAGTTAGAGATAATAACTAATTAACAGGTCAGGCTTCAGAAGAGTTGGCCAAAAAATAGCTTTGTCTGCTGACTCTGTAATGGTGTTTTGGGTCAGAGCCAGTAACATTTCAAGCCACCCTACAGAACAGTGAAAAGCCTGAGAATTCTTCCAGAGTCTGAAGCAGATAT
Organism: Dryobates pubescens; assembly: GCF_014839835.1. Lineage (NCBI taxonomy): Eukaryota > Metazoa > Chordata > Aves > Piciformes > Picidae > Dryobates > Dryobates pubescens. The sequence continues at coordinate 12,927,589 of NC_071622.1, read as the reverse complement.
GAGAGGTGTTGATTTGGGGATTAAATATTGCTGTATCATGAAAATAATTTGTCTCAGTAATGGAATAATTTGATATTGGCACTAATCACACAGAGGTACAATCCTCACACAGCAGAGAATTACATGACAGTTCATCCCATTGCTGCAGAAAATGGAGCAAATTGATTGGGTTTGGGGCTAGATGAACTCTGATCAATTTACAGCTAATAGATGTAGTTTATCATTTCTGGTTGCATTATGATTTCTGAACCCTGCAAGAAAAGCTTTTTCTTATGAAACAGAAATAAATTAAAAAATGCAAATTAAGGGTTTAGAGTTTTGGAGAGCTCTCAGGTGAAAAGGTTTGGTAGGCCCAGACACAAACTTTAGCTCATGTTTGTTGACAAGAGCAGTAAATGATGGCAGACAGCAGCAGTCTCTGTACACTGATGGAACTGTAGCTTCCACATCAATTTTCTTGTCTCTGTGGAGTCATGCGTTCAGTTGCCACCCCAGGATGAGTTGTGCATGATATGGAGGGCAAGGGATGCTGGTTACAAAATCATTGCCTCAGTTTCCTCTTGGTTGGTGGGAACAAGCTACTTTTTTGACAAGTGTCTGGTGCTCTTCAAAAGTCAAACAATTCTCATGGTGTGGTCTTATCCCTTAGGCGCTTGCTGGCTTTAGTCTGTATAAATTTTAGTGCTTCTGCTCTTTGTTTCCTTATTGCAGGTGGGTTTGTGGCTTCCAGCCTGCTTTCCTGTTGGTAGAGGTATCTGCCATAGATTTGGGTCTCCAACTGGCAGGGCATCAGATCTCATACAAACCTCTACAGAAAAGGAAGAGCTACAGTAGGAAAAAAAAAAGGAATACTTTATCAGCTGTATTTCATTATTAAAAACACCTTCTGAGAACAGAAACTTTTTCATAGTGGTAGGTTCAAAGGAGTACACAAAAATGATGTGAGGGCTGGAACTCCTCTGCTGTAAGGCCAGGCTGAGAGAGTTGGGGTTGTTCAGCCTGGAGAAGAGAGGGCTGCAGGAGGCCCTTCTTGTGACCTTTCAGTACTTAAAGGAACTGCTTAGGAAGCTGGGGACAGACCTTTTAGCAGGGCTTTTTGTGACAGGACAAGGGGTGATGTGTTTAAACTAAAAGAGGTCGATTTAGACTGAAGAGAAGGGAGAAATTTTTTACAAAATGGGTGGTGAGGCATTGCCCCAGGTTGCCCAGAAAGGTGGAAGATGCCCCATTCCTGGAACTATTCCAGGTGAAATTGGATGGCCTTTGAGCAACTTGCTGTAGTTGCAGATGTCCCTGCTGACTTTCAGCGGGGCTGGACTAGATGACCTTTAAATTTTCCTTTCCAGCCTAAAGCATCCTATTATTCTATGGTTCTCTGAGAGGTCCTACAAATAGTTGTCAGCATCATCTCTTCTCCCAAAGCTCTAATAGTAGTCTCTTGTCCAAAACAAGAAATTGGAAATAGGATAGCTAGAATTAGCAAAAACCATTGTGGAAGTTTCATCGTTCTGCTGTAGCAGTCTTCCATGCAATGAATTATTTTTGAGTATCTGTTTTCCTTGGTGCAAACTGATCTCAGAGGAATGAAGATCAACTTTCACATAGAAGTGCAGGAATGTATTTACTTTTTAAACTTGGAAATTACCAAAACTGTTCAAACAAGAAAAGATATTTGCTTCTTTGCTTCGTATTTAATATTTACTCAGCTTTTTGCTTTTCATTGCTAGTTTACTCCCTTAGTAAATGGGAAGTGGAGGAGATTACAAATCAGCTGCTTTGTCTAGGCAAATAGAATAGAATAGAATAAACCAGGTTGGAAGAGACCTTCAAGATCATCGTGTCCAACCCATCAACCAATCCAACCCACCTAAACAACTAACCCATTGGCACCAAGCACCCCATCAAGTCTCCTCCTGAGCACCTCCAATGATGGTGACTCCACCACCTCCCCAGGCAGCCCATTCCAATGGGCAATCACGCTCTCTGTATAGAACTTCTTCCTAACATCCAGCCTAAACCTCCCCTGGCTCAGCCTGAGACTGTGTCCTGTTGTTCTGGTGCTGGCTGCCTGGGAAAAGAGACCAACCTCTGCCTGTCTACAGCCTCTCTTCAGGTAGTTGTAGAGAGCAATAAGGTCACCCCTGAGTCTCCTCCTCTCCAGGCTAAGCAAGCCCAGCTCCCTCACCCTCTCCTCACAGGGCTTGTGTTCCAAAGCCTTCACCAACTTCCTTGCCCTTCTCTGGACACGTTCCAGCAAGTCAACATCCTTCCTAAACTGAGGGGCCCAGAACTGGACACAGTACTCAAGGTATGGCCTAATCAGTGCAGTGTGCTTATGCCATGTTTGTGATTGATTAGTAGTATTAAATTTATTAGTATTAATTTGAAATCAGTATTATTAAACTTATTTAGAATAATAATTTTAGTGATAATAAGTTTTATTTATTTTAAATAATTATTATTATTGCTCAACAGTTCTGTTGAAAGAGTTTAGCTGTGGATTGACTGAATGACTTCTATAGGAAGGCTGTTTGAATAGAAAATTAATCAAGCTTGTTATTTACAGCAATACCAAAGGATATTAAGTTAACTCTAGGAAGAGGAATGTTTTTTGTCCCAATGGCATTGTGCAGGGTTCCACTGCTCAGTGTTCTGAGACTAATTAATCAGTAAGAGTGTCTAATTAAAAAGATGACTGTTCACCAGCTGCCACAGCAGGTTGGCTAATGGACTGAAACATTAGAGTATTTTTGGAGCAAATATTTGTGTTCAGAATGCTGCATCTGTTTGTCCTAACTGAAAATGGGGGAGTTTGTTTCTATCTAGAGAGGAATAATTTGAACCTTTTCTGGCCAGTGCAGTGGGGAGTGACCCATCTCACCAGAACTCCCTCTGGCCACAAACCACACAAGATCTCAAGAGCAGCAATGTGATGGTTTCTCCTTGCATCAGTGTTTCAAAAATGTGTCTATGCAATCCAGCATTCTCATCTTTCTAGACAAACTGCTGTCCTGGGCTGCAGCCAAGCTGGGACCAGTACCATCTTTTCTGTTGGCACATGTGCTTATGGCACATGGCCTTCTGAGAATGGTAAAAGCATCCTGAAATCCTCGAAGGTGGTACCTTGCCCAGTTTATGGTTACAAATACGTGAAGCAAAACATGCCTCTCTTTGCATGCTGAGCAGATGTCCCAGCAGTAAAAAGTTCAGCTTGAAGCCAATTCTTCTTACCCTATTGCTTTTTTATATGGAGGAAGGGACCAACACACACCTGGCTCCAGCCTCCTTTCAGGGAGTTGTAGAGAGCCAGAAGATCTCCCCTTAGCCTCTTTTTCTCCAGACTACACACCTCCAGTTCCCTCAGTCACTTCTGAGAACACTTGTTCTGCAGACCCTTCACCAGCTTCGTTGCTCCTCTCTGGGATTACTCCAGTTCCTCAATGTCTTTGTAGCGAGAGACCCAAAACAGAACCCAGGGCCTCACCAGTGACAAGTACACGGGTAAGGTGACTGCTGTGGTCCTGCTGGTCACACTACTCCTGATCCAGGCCACAATGCTGTTGGTTTTCTTGGCCTCCTGAGCACACTGCTGGCTTACATGCAGCCAGCTGTCAGCCAGCTGTCAAGCAGAATCACCAGGTCCTTTTCTGCTGGGCAGTTTCTAACCACTCTGCCCCAAGCCTGGAACATTCATGGGGTTGTTCATGCAGGACTTGGTATTTGGCCTTCTTGAACTTCATATCACTGGACTCAGCCCATTGATCCTGCCTGTCCACATCCGTCTGTAGAGCCTCATGAGCTTCCAGCATGTCAACACACTCACCCAGCTTGGTGGTTTATAATGTGGTTTGTAGATCATAGGCTGGTTGGATTGGTGGATGCCTAATTCTTAGTTTAAGTTGCACTGTTAACGCTGACAGTTACAGTCTTCCATTTGTTTGAATTGTTTTAGCAGAGCTGCATACCGTGGAATAATAACATATGATCTGAAAATACTTATTAGAGATTAGTGAAAAAATATTGCCTCTGAAGAGCTCAAGATGACAGATTTTTAATTCTTTAAAGAGCTTCATTTAAATTCAGCCCTCAGATAAAGGGTTCCATTTGTTATGAATGTACCAGGGTAGCTGGTTTCATAGTGAATGTTAATATCACTCATAGAAACTCAGGAATAAAATGTCCCTAAGGTGAATTTGCCAAGTTTTGATTCATTTTGAGCTCATTGGGAGAAAATCTTTCAATTTTGCGTGCAGAAAAGGGAAAAATCTTGTGCTCAGTCTTCAAAGAAATGATTCAGTTTAATGACAGCTCTCTTTAGGAAAAAAAGGAGTAGCTTTCATCTGTAATTTTTATTTATATGTCACCTTGATTTTCATTTTCATATATGAAAGTTTTCCACATTTGATGTGGAAATTAGCACCAGTAATAGTTTGGGGGTTTCTTGGTTTGGTGGTGGTTTTTTTCAGGGCTTTCATAAGGTTATGGAAAGTTCTGCCACATAAAGAATTTTCCTGCAGTTTCTTTTCTGTCCGTAAACACTTGTGGTTATGATTCTACCTTAAAGGTCTTTTCTAACTGAAATGATTCTATGATTCTCTTCCTTGAATTGCCACATTTTAATCCTCCCCCCGCAAATGAAAGGCATCCTATTATCTAGGTTTTTGCAAGACAGTAGGGAAAACCCTGGAGATTGGAGTGCATTGGGGGGTCAGTCTCTTCTTCCTAGTATCAGGTGATAGAACAAGAGGAAATAGCCTGAAATTGTGCCAGGGGAGGTTTAGGTTGGACATGAGGAACAATTTTGTTACAAAAAGAGTGGTCAGGCATTGGAACAGGCTGCCCAGGGAGGTGATGGAGTCCCCATCCCTGGAGATGTTCGAGAAACATGTGGACATGGCACTCTGGGACATGGTTTGATGGCCATTGTGGTGCTGGGTTGATGGTTGGACTCAATGATTTTGATTTTGGTCTTTTCCAACCAAAGCAATTTGGTTATTCTGTGTTTCTATGGTAGCACCCTGGAACCTTCTCTTCTCCAGGGTGAACAACCCCAATTTTCTCAGCCTGGCCCAACAGCAGAGGGCTTCCAGCCCTCCCAGCATTCCCTGGCCTTCTCTGGCCCACTCCAACAGGTCCATGTCTCTGCTGAAGACTCCAGAGCTGGCCCCAGCACTGCAGGTGGGGTCTCAGCAGAGTGAAGAGGAGGGCCATAATCCCCTCCCTCCACCTGCTGCCCACAGTGCTGCAGACAAAGTGTTTTGTTAGGTGGTATGGGGCAGGGATATCTTGGTATCTCACTGTTTATGAGTGTGCAGTACTAGGTGGTAGTTCTAGTGAATGCTTGGGACCTCAAAGCTCATTTTAAAATTCACAATACTCCTTCCAAGATGAAACATTAGTGGTTGTCTTAGTTTAATTTGAATATTGCTTCATTAATGGGCATTCAGTTTTCTTGTAGCAGTAACAATGCTGAAAGGGCAACCCTGGTAAGAAGATTTGAACGCTGATATTCCACAGCACTGAGTAGAGATGTCTGGTTCTGAAGCCTTCTGCAGTGTGTGTTATCTTTATGCAATCATACACATTCTGTGTGTGTATCTCTGTCATGCAGCATAGGACACTGCTTAGATGAAGCAAATTGTTCTGTACAGAGGGCCACTGTGAGCGAGCTGCAGTTCCTAAGAGCAGAATTATCTTTAAGCAATCAACCTTCTCTTTGTATCACTCTTTCATCTAAAATTCAATTCTTCCTAACCAGCCTCTGCTTTTGATCAGAGGTTGCATAACTGGCATTCCCCAGGCTGCATAACTGAAGGACTGGGGCTGCTGAAGGTGAGAGGAGACAAAACATCAGCTTTTGTACGTGGCTGCAAGGGAGCAATCAGTATGAGAGGAGTTAGGTGATACTATCCATACAGCATCAGAAGACCATACTCCAAATTAGAGGAACTGAATTTAAAAGGTCTTGTTTGTAGGGCTAACTCATGTCTGTTATTGCATGCATAAATAAACAAGAACATTAGGCTTCAGAAGAATTTCAGGCCAGTAAATCTCAAATGAGAAGGCTGTTTATGTGTCACTGGGTTGCTGAACCTTCCACATTGGCTTGTGCAAGTGGCTTGTGTATGCAAATGCAGTGACTCTATCTCAAATCTACTTTCTCTCTTGAAAATCTGAATGTCTGACTGTAATTTGAATTTGGAATGGTTTGTCTCTGAATTTAAGCTGAAGGCAAGCTCATTGTAGATTCCCTTGTGTGATTTTTGAAAAGGTTGTTTCAAACTATTGGGAACTGCTCTCCCTAAGAGCCCAATCTGGAGGCTTGTACTTGCTTACACAGAAAAAGATGCAGAGGTCAGTTTAAAAAAATAAATAAATTTCCTGTGGCTATTTTATCAGAGGTAATGTTTCAGAAATCTTAAATGCATTTATTTCAGAGAGCAAACCATCTTTTCCTAACTATTAATTGCTGCTTTCAATATGTAAATATTCAATGCTATAGAAATTAAACAGAGGGCTTAGAGAAGAACACTAATAATCAGAGGACCCAAAAGTATACTTGACAGTCAGCTTTTTAGGTTTCTCCAAATAATCATAGTTGATGTTGAGGTCTCTTCAGATGCCTTGGTTACCAGCAGTACTTCTGGTCAACGTGTTATTAAAGCACATTTTACCATAGCGGCGTGCAGCCAGCAGTGGGCTTGCCGCAGTAGTTGCAATTAGCAGTAATGAAAGGTGCGAGCTGCATGTGCGGAACAATTATTACATCACTTAAATTCAGACTAGAATTTAATAGGGGATGATTTTAGGTAGCCTTTGCTACCTTCATTTAGCTATGACTTCTTTGTGATAAACCCCCAAATGACATTATTATTCATGTGTTGTCTAGGATAGTCTTCTAAGGGCTTGCCCTACCATTAAGTACCTTTTACAGTAATCACTTCAGAAGAGATGAGAGACCTATAGATCTCTTTACACCCTGCATGCATTAAACATTTTTTTCCCTTTTGTAGTGATGAGTATGCTCATACCAATTAAGAGTGATTTCCCCTATCAGCAAGCAAATTTTCAGCTGCTGAGGCACACTAACCAAAACGAGATCCACTGCAGTCTGCTAATGCATATACTCTTTCTAATCATCTTCTGTGTAGGTTTCTGTGGATGCACCCAAATATTTTGGCAGCTAAGATTATATATTTTTTTTTTTCCTTGTGAATTTTCATCAGTTGTTTATAAACTGACAACTGAACATCAATGATGTGGAGCTTCATGTTTTTAAATCATATGCTGCATGTGACAAAGCCATCTTTCTATGGCTGGTTTGTCTCAAAAGCAATCCTGTTTCAAAACACACCCTTTTTTTTGACAGAGTAATGTAATATACAGCCTGAATCTAAAACCGAAACCTCTGTGTACAAGGGGCGTGAATTGAGGCTGTACCTTATTTAAGCTGCGTGCTTGCTACAAGAGATGTCTGTTATTGCATGTTCTGTCTCTTTTGCACACGTTATCTGGCAATTGCAAGGCTGATAGAGCACGGTAATTTGTAGGTATTTTTTTTTATTGACAAGATTTCCTTCCCTCCTTTGGTGGTGGAGCACAGACTGATTTGCTGTGTAGATGTGGTGTAAGGAGTGAGATGGGAGCAGATAGCTGGGACAGGGCAGGAAGGACAAGTGAGACAGCCTTCAGGTAGCCTTAGTTAGCTAAATGCAACATTACATGCTAATGAAGTCTACTCCATGTTACCTGTGTGGCAAAGGAATTAGAGGTGCCTTTTAGACTTGGTAAATGCAATTTCTTGTGGGAATTTGTAAATGCAATTTCAGAAAGCATTTCTTGTCTTTGTTGTCACACCTCTCAGGATTCCTTTTGCCTTTCCATGAAAATGCTTGCTCTCAACTTCACAGAATCACAGAAACCTTACTCTTTTATGGAAAATTGAAAATACAGAAACTCTTGTTAGGGAGAAAATGTGCCTGAAAATGTTATAATAACTCTTCTTTTGGAATACTTCTACATATATGTGGTTATACCTGATAGAACAACAAATGTGACCTCCAGATTATGAATGCAGTAGATTACATACTGATGGTTCAGTAGAGTGATATTTGGACTGCTACACATTTGCTTTGTACCTGAAGACTTACATTTCAGGCAACCAAGCTTAGTGAGGAACCTTAATTTCATAGAAAACTCAGAACAGCAGGTCTTTTGTCTTTGGTAGCGGGTTGAGTCAGCAACAAGCCTTGGAAATACACAGCCTGGCTCCTTTAGCCTCAGATTAGAGTACTTCTAATGCTTGGATTTAAAGCCTTGCTATTAATATGTCAAAGAATCACCCTGACTGATGAAAATTGTATGACTGTTGTATGTGGAGTTTCCTTTGCATGAGTTGTTGCTGTTGTCACTGATTCATTAGTTACTGTATTTTCCTACATGATTTGCATCTCTGGAAATACCTGTGGCTTTGTGTGATGCTGAAGAGGGAATGAGTTAACTGTGTATCTAGCCTCAAGGTGTAATATTGAGGCCGAGGAAGCAAAACTACAAAACCATACTTCAATTTGTCTGTGTTATCCTTGCTGCACTCCCTCGTGTGTTGTTTGAACTTTCAGTGTACATCTCTTGATTTTTTGTGCTGCCACCAGGAGTTAATCTGATTCTTCTCCCTGTAGTACAAATGAAGGAGGAATCTGACTTTGATCTGTATTCTTGGCCATGCTACTCCTGCAAGCTGAAAGCTCTCGCAGACTGGGCTGAGAGACTTGTCATATGGGTCAGAAAAGAGAAGGAACCTTGATTAAGAGCAATGAAGACAAATTGCAAGGCTGGTACTGTGTTACAACATTAGCCGGGATGTTGGGATAACAGCACATGTCATGTACATGGTTCCCATGCAAATATTGCCAGTGTAACTTACTGTTTCTAGTCAAAATTATCTGAAGTATCTGTTAAATACTTCCCTTAATATTAATTAAGGCTTATCTGAGTATTGGCTTTGGAACATTTCACAGTGCACACAATTCTGTTACATTTTAAATAAAAGCAGCAATTTTGACAGTCTGACAAGTGTTGGATGGGAGGCAAGGAGTCCTCCAAGACTGCTGCGGAAGTGCTGCTGTAGCTAGGAGCCCTGTAATGATGATCAAGCAGCTCTCAGAAATTTAAGTATGTTATGATCTTGTAATTATAGTCCTCTTTACGATTCCATACATAGAAAGGGGCAGAACTCTGCTGCTTGAGATGGGAATTTTGATATTCTCTAACTTTTTAGTACTGAATTTTAAATCATGAATTAACTTCTAATTCTATAATAGTCTTTTGGTCATTGTGATGACTGACTGTCGTGAGTTAATGCCCATTCTGAAAACAAAGCGGCGAGGGCTTGCGGGTGCTTTGCCCTCCCTGCAGGGCGTTTTCCCCCTGGGAAGCTGAGTCTGTTCCACTACCCCCTCCCTGCCCAGCTAGGGTATAAAAAGCAGGGGTTTGCAGCTATTAGGTCTCATTTTGGCTCCTGCCTCTCCTGGATGAGAGCTACTGCAGCTGCTTTCCTGTTCCTCTGCCACATGGTCGAGCTTGATCTTTCTCCCTGCTGCCTCTGCACCTCTTCAGAGAGAGACTGGTTTTGTATTCTTTTCCTACTCCTATCCACCCTTGTTCCTTGCCCTTGTGAACCTTACCTGTTACTGTTATACATATATTGTTTAAAGACAACTCTTTACCTCTCTACTTCCAAACCAACTCCAAATTATTATTTGGTGGATTTGTTCCTTCCTTTTTTTTCCCCACACCCCCCCCCCTCTGTTGGGAGGGAGGAGGGGGGAGTGGGGGAGAGATTCTCAGCCTTGCCCCCATCTGAGCTCTTAACTCCCAGTTAAGGCTTAAACCACCATACGGACAGAAATATTGTTGGGTTGCTGTTTATTTTAATAACAAGACATTTTTATCATGGCATCATATAATGTTAGGGGTTGGAGGGGACCTCTAGAAATCATTGAGTCCAACCTCTCTGCAAAGCAGGACCACTTAGGGCAGGTCACACAGGAATGCATCCACGTGGGTTCTGAAGATCTCTAGAGAAGGAGACTCCACAATCTTTCTGGGCAGCCTGCTGCAGATACGGTTGCCAGGGCATTAAATAAGTGGCATAAGGTGTGGGGTTTTTTTCCTACTGACCACGGGATGACTAATTTTCTGTTCACCTTGATTTCCTCTCTTGTACTCTGTAGAGTTCTCTGAAACTTGTACAAATTGTGATTTCCAAAACAGGATCCAAAAAAATCCCCACCAACCCCAGCCACTACTTGTCTCTGAAGCTCTTTCTGAAAATTGAGTCATAGACGTTACATTTTAAGCCAGCAGAATGTTTGATTATTCTACTTTTGACTGCCTTTAACATTCTAGTTGCCATAACAACTTTATTTCTTTATTTTTAGCACATCAGTTGCCATAACAATAAAATACAGCTTTTTGAATGTAACCTTTTTTCCCTCACTTTTTTATTTAAGGGGGGTGGGGAAGGAAATGGAGTAAAGCTCTTCCCTTAGGAACTCTTTGGTTAGAATAGAAGCTGAAAACCAATTATTTATTTATTTTTTTGGGTCTAACCTTATTCCATTTCTATAACAGTTTTTGGACTACCGAGTGTTTTCGTAACTTATGTAGAAAACTGAATGCAAATCGCTGTGCAAAGCCTTTCCTTTGTAGAAAATTGCTGTTGGGGTTTCATTTTGATGTGTTGTGGTTAGTGCAGTATAAAACCAGAACTGCTAGAGAGTCAGTTCCAATGCTTTATTTCATTATATGGAATGGCTATAAATAAGGTATAGGCAACTGCTGCTGCTGAGGGAGGCATTTTTCTTTATGCTTTTGAAAGCTGTCTCTCTTTGTTTGGTTATTTTATTTTTACTTAACATAGGATTGCTTCAAAGATTAGTGTTTGCAGTGAGCAGCTCCATTTTTGTCATGTAATTATTTGTCTTATCTTTCATAATGGTGAGGATGATCCATCCCTGGAAGTGTTCAAAGCCAGTTTGGATGGGGCCTTGAGCAACCTGGTGTAGTAGCAGGTGTCCCTGCCCACGGCAGGGCATTGGAACTGGATGATCTTTAAGGTCCGTTCCAACCCAAGCCATTCTATGATTCTATCATGAAAAGTATGAGAACAAATGATGCTCAGTTTGTTCCTGCAGCTGACATTATAGACAGGCTGGAAAGAAGGGTGCTCAGGAAACATGCTGTGTGTCTTTTCAAGCCAAAGCAATTCTAGTGGCTATATGAAAGTGATGGCCGCTAGCAGGTAGGACCCAGTGCTTCCAGGTCTACCCATATGGCGCTTACCAAGCATGTTGTCAATTAGAGCTTGGTGTTTGGTTCAGTGTGCTGACAGGCCAAGGTTTAAGCAGTTGTATATGGTATAACTTAAAAATACATCTTTTAAGAGATTGATATTTAGCTTCAAGCCATAATTTTGAGCAGAGGGGAAAGGCTTATGTGTACATTTAACATTGCCAAAAGAGCCATAGAATCATAGAATGGTTTGGGTTCAAAGGGACCACCAAAGGGCATATAGTCCAGCCCTGATGCAGGCATCAGGGACATACATCTGCAACTAGATCAGGTTGCTAAGAGCCTTGTCTTTGTGGCTCTCCTCTGGACCTGCTCCATCAGGTCCATGCCTTTCCTATGTTGAGGGTCCCAGAGCTGAACACAGTACTCCAGGTGAGGTCTCACCAGAGCAGAGTAAAGTGGCAGAATCACCTCTCTCCATCTGCTGGCCATGCTTCTTTTGATGCAGCCCAGGATGCCATTGGCCTTCTGGACTGCATGTGTACACAGCTGGCTCATGTCCAGCTTCTCATCCAATTTCCAAGTCCTTTTCAGGAGGCCTGCTTTCTCTCACCTCATCCCCCAGCCTGTATTGATAATGAGGATTGGTCTGGCCCAGGTGCAGGACCTTGCACTTGATCTTGTTGAACCTCATAAGGTTCACCTGTGCCCACCTCTCCAGCTTGTCCTCTGGATGACATCTTATCCATCTGGTGTATCAACAGCACCACTCTGCTTGGTGTCATCTGCAAACTTGCTGATGGCGCACTCGATTCCACTGTCTGTATCATCAATAAAAATACTAGACTGGTTCCAGTACAGACCTCTGAGGATCACCACTTGTCACTGATTGCCATCTGGACTTTGAACTGTTGACCACTACCCTCTAGATGCAACCATCCAGCCAATTCCTTATACACTAAACAGTCCACCCATCAAATCCGTATCTCTCCAGCTTGGTGAGTAGGATGTTGTGTCAAAGGCCTCGCAGAAGTCCATACATATGACATCCATAGGTTATCCCTTGTCCACTGATGCAGTCACTCCACCATGGAAGGCCACTAGGTACATCATGCCTTGACTTCCATATTCCCTGCTTGTCTCCTTTCCAAGAACTCTTGTGGATCTCAAAATCATTGTCTTTATATTTAAGCTATTTTTATCACTGATAAAGTACATGTTTAAGTTCATTTTTTTTCTTAGAGATGGCAAATAGTGTCAAGTTTGGTATTTCTCTTTGAATAAAGAAAAGAATTTGTCAGCTCACATAACATTTCACGTGTGCCAATTTCTAGCTATGAAGTCCTCATTATCTAATACAATCAAAGTAATTTCAGACAAAATTGGCTAGTTATTGGAAGTTGAATGTATTTAGATGTTATTAATATTGAAACATAGTTATCAGATGTAAGATGATTTTATAAATTTTAATTAGCTCATTTTTAACCCTGCAAGGGGAAGAAAAAAGTCAGTAAATCTTGCTTTCTGTGGCATTTTCCAAACATCTATCATAGCTGACTTCGTGTCTCTGAGTTACTTCAACTGCTGCTGTTTGCAACATTTTCCCTTTAGGCAGCTCTTGGTAGGAAGCTATTCCTGGTCCTTTCTCATATATGGTTATTGATGCAAGTGTGTGTGCTGATATAGACTCCATGCTGTAAGAGAGTATAAGTGATACCTCTTCAGCAGTTCCAACTGAGAGGAAAAATTGGTCTAAATGAATCTGAGCTTAAAATCCATAAAAAGAAATTGTGCCACGCTTCAGTTTATAAATAGGTTTTGTGTCGTATCCTTTCCATCTTCCCCTTCTCCTTTTCTTCACCAAGTGGTAGAGAAGCAATGCCGAGTAACACTTTGGCTAAAGATACTGGTCCAAAATGCACAACCTGCTCCGATTGCCGCTTTGTTCTCAGGAAACAGTGCAGTTTGCTTCGCTAGTCCCAATTTGAGATCAGTACCACCTCAGTAGATCTTGCACTAAAACAAATGATGACTCTCTCATTCTTAGCTGATTTGTCTACCCTGTCAGTTGAAGCTATGACTTCTTCTCCTAGTGTTTTTCTGAGCCACCTCTTGTCTCCTAGAGGAAGCACTATTTTAAAAAAGCTATTAAGGGAAAAGTTTCGGGTGGAATGTGCCAATTATGTACGCAAATCAAAATGTAAATGGTCCATGTGACAAGGCACAGGCTTCCATCCAGCCCATCTAGATGAGACTGGATGTTCTGGGAGAAGGTACTGTAACCATTTAACCTAAACTGCATCCCTGAAAAGTGGGTTTGAATCTCCTTCTGTCCATGAATCTGTCGCGTCATGGTAGCTGCCAGTTAGCAGTGTTTAGTAAAGACAATTGAAGTGTGTAACTCTGAAGGGTTTTAAAGTATTTGTGAGAAGATGATGAACAGTGCACACAAATGTTCTTGTGTTGTAGCTTTCAAGAGAGATTAAAAGCAGGTTGCTAGAGGTGATGGAGGGGAGATTTCTGTCCTGCAGGACTGATCTTGTGACTTCCAGGAGCGTGGTGTTGCGATAGGGAAGGATTGGGAAGTTGAGCATACGCTGGTTTGTGGATGTGTGGCCTTAGCTTTGAGTTCTGAGAACTTTTTAGGAGTGAAACAGAAATGATGTTCTTGGCTGTACATAAGACATAGTGTTAAGTGCAACTGATTTTGCTTGTTGCTAAAGGCAATGAGGAAGGGAAGTCACGTTTGTGTGTACTTAAGCTTCATTCTTTGGTACATCCAAACCTGTGATTTAGGAAGACTGGCAGACATATATGGTTTTGATCCTTGTATTCCCATCATCGTTGCTTGTGCACAGGCCTTAGAACTTGGCTTCCTAATCAAGGCTGCAATAAATTATTCATCATTTGAACTCATTAAATCAAAATTGGTTGCCTTTTGAAAGGTCATGCTGTAGTTTAAGAGACCTCTTTGGCTTGCGGTCTGTGAAAAATCAAAGTAGATGATCACAGTGTTTGGGGTTTTTTCTTAGTAGCCTGAAAATCTGTTACTCCAGCTCTGCTGAAGTGGAGTTACTAATACTTACAGAGCTTATGCTTCTGCCAAGCCAGCTGGAATCCTTTTCAACATACACTTGCTTGTTGTCCAGCTGTGAAGATGTGCTTTAAAATACCAGTATCTGTGGAAGGTAATTCCTGGATTGACCTAGACAGAAATATTAGTAAAAGCATAACTATGTCAAAACATGGCTCTGAAACGTTTAAAGGAATGCAATATTAAAATAGTCCTTGAAGTATGATTTTAAAAGATGAGAAATGATTCCCACAGGAAAATTAAGGGTAAGACAGCCTACACCCTTTAGACTATTCTCTATGTTCTAGTATTTATTCATTTACAGTTTTCTTAATTACTGGCTTTTGTCCTGTGATTGTACAGGTGAAGATGTTAATATCTCTTGAAAGCAGTCTAATGAATAGCCACCTCATTTCCACTCATTCTAGTGTACTTCCATGTGTAGAGGCTGTTTTATGGTAAGACAGCTTCATGGACAGGACATGGGTTTATTATGTTTGAAATGCATCGAACTGCCTGCACGTGTTTGGTTTTTTTACTTTTCATACCATCCCAAGACATTTTCCTTGCTTTTCCAATGCCCATTTGGATTAATTTCTTATCACAAGTGGTAAGTTAGTACAGAGCATCCTTCCATAGCTCAAGTGCTGTTTGTTTAAAGCAAATGCTAGGTTTAATTCCTGAACAATGCTAATTGCCACCATTCATTAGACCTCACAGCATTTCCCTGCTGTAAAGTCACTTTGTGATAGACAATTTATTGCAGAGTGGTTTATTTCTATTGATTCAAGGCACAGAAGTTTGGTGGTATTTGCTGCTCCGAATTGAGCTTGTGAAGTGAATTCCATTTGTCATTGGAACATCAATAGAATCTTGAAGGATGCTCCTCCTGAAGAAAAATGTTCTTCACTGTAAAGCTCTGAAGAGCAACTGTCTATTCCATGTGATCACAGGACTACTGTTTAAAGGGAG
Source organism: Dryobates pubescens (assembly GCF_014839835.1). Classification (NCBI taxonomy): domain Eukaryota; kingdom Metazoa; phylum Chordata; class Aves; order Piciformes; family Picidae; genus Dryobates; species Dryobates pubescens. The sequence continues at coordinate 12,912,252 of NC_071622.1, read as the reverse complement.
GTGGTATCAATTTACTCCAAAAACTTGCTTTGCATTTACTCAGTGCATGAATAGTGTTAGCTGATTTAGGAGTTTAGAAGTTTGGGAGTGGTAGATGCAATCCTGAAGAAACAGTATAAAAGGAGTGCATAGTAAACTTGCAAGTGGGAATGCCCATCTTTCTCTAGTGATCCATGACACAGCATAAAATGTATTTTTCCCCCTGCATTTTCTTGTTCTGCATCACAGCATCCTAATTACCTAACCTTTCTATGATACTGGCTGATATGTGCCTCATTAGAAACTGTACTGGGAAAGAGCTGGGGCTGCGAGTCCAGTAGAGGAGCAAGCTGAAACGCAGCCTGATGGAATAGTATCAAAAGAAAAAAAGATCATTATCTCCCTCCCACACCCCTCCTATCCCTTGGCCTTTTAGAAAGCTACTGTCTCCTTCCAGCCTCTTCCCTGAATTACCTTCCCTTTCCACTCCACATTACACCAGCCCCTTCTTCTTCCCCACCTTACAGAATTTACTCTGTTGGTGCCATCAGCTTCACCTCTAATGTGACAAAGGCTTATGTAGGCTTTGGGGATATTTTTTGCCTGCAACAGTGAGGGAAGTGCTCCAGAGGAGCATCCACATTTCAAAATGTAGCTGTGTAACTTCTATCACTTGATCTTTTTGGCAGTCACAGGGATATGTGGGCCGTAGCATTGTAAAGTGATTTATGGGATTCTTTATGATCATGGGATGGAAGGGAGAAGGGAAGGAAACTGATCTGTGATAGTCTCGTTTATCAGTTTCGCTGTCTGCTGGAGAAATACAGATTTAAACCTTCTACAAGGTACTGTAGTTTCCCTGAGAACCACCACTTTTGGGTTTGTCTAGCTGTCCCAAGCATGTTTAGTCTTGGTGAGAATGAAGACAAATTCCAACAAAAAAAATTCTAAGCATGATGATACTGGCAGTCACAGTGAAGGGAGTCAAACATTGAAACAGGGACCCATGAAGGCTGTGAGAATTCACTCCTCAAAGATCTTCACATCTCAGATAGGACCCAACCTGGCCTAAACTTGGTGTTTGAACTGTGTTTGTAGTCAGCCTTGTTTTGACCTTGCTTTGTTTCCTTGCTTGGAGATTGTACATCTACCTCTGTATATACTTTCTCTAGTTCTAACCCCCCTGCCATGGAAAGGGACTCCTCACACTAGATCAGGTTGCCAAGAGCCACATCCAGCCTGGGCTTAAAAACCTCTAGCAAAGGGGCTTCTACCACCTCCCTGGGCATCCTGTTCCAGTGTCTCGCCACCCTCATGGTGAAGAACTTCTTCCTAACATCCAATCTGCATCTACCCATTTCTGTTTTTTTTTCCATTCCCCCTAGTCCTGTCACTACCTGACACCCTAAAATGTCGCTCCAGAGCTTTCCTGTAGGCCCCCTTCAGATACTGGAAGGCCACCATTAGGTCTCCTGGAAGCCTTCTCTTCTCCAGACTGAATAGCCCCAGCTCCCTCACTCTGTCCTCATAGGAGAGGTGCTCCAGCCCTCTGATCATCCTCATGGCCCTTCTCTGGACACTTTCCAGCACCTCCAGATCTTTTCACAGGCTTTCATCTCACACAAAGCTTGAGCTTCTGCCACGTCTCCTTTGTTTTCAACAGGATCAGATGGTGTGAGTCTTCTGTTTTGGATGTTAACTTTTGTTGTTTCTAGCTGATGTAGTTTAGACAGAAGGTGTGGAATTGCTCCTTTTCTTCAGCTTAAAGAAGAGTGCTCAGTCCTTCTGCTGGACCTAGCCAGCTGCAGTAAAATAGTGCCTTGCTGACAGCCATTACATTCTTCCAATAAACCTGTTCTCTCTTTCTCATTTCCTTTTCTTTACATGCAAATAAAACCCTTGAAGCACATTTAGTTTAAACTGTGCCAGAGTCCCTAATGTGTCTCTAATCTCCAGATAGAAAACTTTTTCTGCATAGCTTAATGTGCTGCCTCTGATACAACATCCCAGTATTGCCACATCTTGTACAATTCTGTCCGTAATTGCATCGTTTTGTCAGGACTAGCTGATTTCTGCTTTAATTTTCACTTGCCTCCAAGTAGATGTAAAATGCAAGCTAGTGCTGTTAGGCTGCTGCAGTTTGCACTGCTGCTTCCTGGAAAATGCCACAGGGAGTTGGGCTCTGGGAGTAATTGAGGTGACAAAACCACTGGCAGCTCTTTTCTGGTAGCAAAGGAAGCCTGCTCCTATTTCCACAAAGAAAGAAATCAAAATTCCTTCATCTCTTTAATTGTAATTTATGAGGGAGAAGCTTTTTACCTGTATTGAAAACCAACCAGCAGAGGCTGCCATTGATTTTTCTGTTCCCTCTTACCTGCTGAGCAAGACCTAGGTTTCTTGTCCAAACCCTGGAATATGTGGCTGTTACCAGAGTTGTGTGCTCTGAGCATACAGTAACAAGTGCTGCGTTTTTGTGCATCAGCTGGATCTGACCTGTGAGAAAGGTGACTCACCAAAACATCTGGAAGCTTTAGCAGCTGTCAGTATTCAAATGTCTTGAGCAGGATGTACTGAGCAGGTAGTTTCTGTGGTCTGCTTCATTTTAGGCTGTACCTTTGTTTAGCTAACATGCCCCCGTGTCTTTGAGCCTTTCTGACATCTATTTTAAGATGATGTGACCCTTGTTTGGGGTGCCCACCCCAAACTGGCTCGGGGAGGGAGAAGTACTGGTTGCTGCCATGCCCGTGCACGCTGGCGTTTGTTCTCCTCCTCCTGCCCCCACAGGAGGAGTGGGAAGTGGAGGAATAAAAATCGCTTCCTATTGTTCCGCCGGTGGTGTGGATAGCTGTGGCTTGAAGCTGTGCTGGGGGACTAAATTTAGTCGTTAAATCTGTTCTCGCAGCCAGTTACAGCACTGAGGTAGTGGAGCAATTTTAATTTCTGAAACCCTAGGATGGAGGAAGGTGGAATTGCCACACGTCGTCACGGCAAACTGCTCTCACACTGCTGCATTTTCTGCTGCTTCACAGCTCTCTAACCCTGTCATTCAGCCATGGGGATCTGCTCCAGGCTGTGCTCCAAAGACAAGATGTGAACCCAGCAGCAGCTTATTAACATTTTGCTCGTGATTTGCCTCGGGACTGAAAGAATTTCAATCACTAGTTTGTAATGACTTAGCTTGTTGCAACCTCCCATACCCTTCCTGGCACATATTTTGCTGGTCTCCAGCCCAAAATGCTGCTTCCTGGTTGGTGTTTTGGTATCCAAATATGCTGTTTGTGTGTCTAAGGATGCGTGAAGTGTCTCTGTAAGATAACTTTGATGGCTGCACTTCTGTCACCAGTTTTATTTTTAGGAAGCACGAAGTAAACAGAAGTTCTGAGTCCTTAATCGGGGAGTAACAGCATCTTTTGCGTGAACAGAGAGATCAGTTAGTTTAATTTAAAAGCCTGTGCTTTGAAATATAATGTGTTACTCACCAGTATTTGTGTTTCAACCGATGGCTGCAATCGGCTGGTGCCGTATGGAAACCAGTTCCAGATCAGCTTTAAAACAATCTGCCCTGAGAACGGCGATGGCTACTTTTTAGGGCTCTGTAATTCTGGTTTTTAATCGAGACAAGAAAATGTGTCTCGAACCACGGCAGCCTATGAAAGATGTATGTAAAATAAGTAACCTGAGAGTAACTTTTACTAAACCTCTTTAGTTAGGTGGTGACGGCGGCGCTTTCTAAAATGACAGCTTATCTATCGCGATACAAGACGAGTCGAGCGGCCGCGGTGTGAGGGGTGCACAGCTCTGGGGTCCAGCGGCTGTTGAGTCGCTTGGCGGTTTGAAGGCGCAGGTTGCAGGACTCTCCCACCCGCGCCGGTTCAGCCGCCCCCCGCTGCCTTCCCTCCACGGCGAGCCGCTGTGTGGGGCGCCGGGCCGAACCGCACGGCACCGAACCTGACCGGGTCTTCGTGCGGGCGCCGCTGCCCCCGCCGCTGTCGCTCGGCTCCGCTCGGTTCCGGCGCCTCCGCCGCCGCGCCGGCCCGGCCGCAGTTACCTAGTGACAGCGGCGCGGCGCGGCCATTGGCTGGGGCCGGGGCAAGCAGTCACCTTTCCAGCGCCCGGCGCGGCTGCTGCGGCCGCGGGAGGAGGAGAAAGAGGAGGAGGAGCGGGCTCAGGTGCAGGCAATCATTTGAAGGGGGAAGGAGAGAAAGAATCAGAGACGCTCCAGCCGCTCCACGGGAGCTGGGGCTCTCCTGCCAAGCGGCTCAGCACGGCGGCTGGGAGGGTGCTGCAGGTGAGGAGGAGCGCTGGAACAAAGCATCGCAGAAAGTAATAATTCCATAGGTGCCCTGTCGCTTGTAGGCGAAGGGAATGAACGACCGGAAATATTCTGGGATGTTCTAAAATCCAAAGGACTTTCTGTGCAGCATGGCAATGCACGGTAGGAAATTCACTCCAAAAAGAAGGCTTGAGCTCCAACAGCACTGGATATGTGGCTCTGCTAGTGTCTGAAATCCCTTCTGAAGGCACGGCAAGGACTAGCAGAAACATCGGAGAGATTCGGGTACTTTTCAAGAGACTTAGAGGAAATGCCAGTCTAATATCTGAATGACCTTGGAGATCGGATTGTGTGGATTCATTAATTCTCACTGCCAGCCTTCTAGTCTCAGGAACTCTAGGATTAAAGATGGTTTTAACATTTTAGGGGCCTTTCAAGAAGCAAGATTGTATGCAATTAATTACCTGCCTAATGATTTCTGAACTAAGCAAGCATTTACTTAAAACTGAACACAGAAGATGCTCCCTTTTAACGCTTGCTCTCTCCATAACTGCAAATAAAATGAACAAGGTAATGTCCTGCAATTAGAAGAACATTTTTTTTTTAAAGCAGCTATTTATTATTCTAATCATCTGATAAATGTAGAAACCCTTAAAGCTACATGGAAGATAAAGCAGAATAACTGAATAATGGAGTAGTAAACAATGGCAGCTTTTCTAGTGAAATCAGCATTTCATTAGCTTCACAGCAGAATGCAGATGGAAGTTTCTGTTCTCTTTGTGTGGGGGTTTGTGAAATGATTCAGGTGTTGCTACAGAGGTGAGCAATATCATGGATATACCTATGAACTGCTGGGTGATGAGCTGCTGTAGCAGAGTTTCCAAAGATGATTATTTTAAATTGCTGTTGCTGAAATTAAATTCAAGAGGATTCGTTTTGTCTGTGGGAACCTTGAGTTATGCTTCTGGCATTAATAATTGTAATGGACTCTAACTGTTGGAAGGAATTGTGAATATTGACATAAGTCTCCAAATTCTATTCTTAAATTAGTTTAATTTTTAAAGTGAATAGACACAATCTTCCTCATTGTATGTGAGATGTATGTTTTCTTTCTTGGGAGTCAGAGGACAAATCTGCCTTGTCCCCCACCCGTCTCCCTTCAAATAAAATGCATTATTCATACCCAAACAGTGGTGAGTCTATTGGAATTAACCTTGACAGAAATGTTTTCCTTACCCTTCCAATGAATAGCATGGATAAGACCAAGTACCATCTTCTGAAGGGAGCCAGAAAAGACATCTTGAGATGATGAACTTTTTCCTTTACTCAGTCTGTGATCTAAACTGAGACATTGAAAATATTATCTCCAGTAACTGCTGGTCCAGGAAACCTGAGCTGTACCTAGGTTCCTCCTTCCCTCTTTCCCTCTCACCCTGTTTTATTCCAAAGTAAATTACTTTCTCAGGAAAATAAGCAGTCAGATTTCCCTCCCTCCTTCCCTGGGAAATGAATGTGGCTCTTTTGTCAGTTTTTATTTTGATATTTCACTGTACCTGATTGTTTTAGAAGTGCCTTGTGTTTGCTAAAGATTGGTCAAGAGCACTGGAGGAGCTGATCAGTGGCCTTTCTCTTTCTGGCTTTTTTTTTTTTTCTTCTCTCTCTTTTCCTTTCCCCTTTTCTTTTCTCTGTTCTTTTCTTTCTTTTCTTAAAGCTAAGGTGTGCCAGAGGTGACGCACTGATGCTGAGGAGGCATCAACAGCTGTGGGACTGTAACCCTCTCAAATGTAAGCACTGGCAGTGTCTACAGAGAGAGATCGTGAGACGCTGAAGCAGAGTTTAGCTGCTGTTAAGCAGGTCACCTGCTCGCTCAGGCTCAGATTGCAGTGTTCCCCAATCACAAAACATGAACCAGTCCCGATGGATTGAACGGAGGACTCTGAATATGAGCAGTAGTGTTATGAACATATCTGAGCATCTCTCCTGCCCTCTTGGATTTGGTCACTACAATGCAGTTGACATCTGTATCCTTGAGACAGTTGTTATTGTCTTGCTCACATTTTTGATCATTGCGGGTAACTTAACTGTGATATTTGTTTTTCACTGTGCTCCGCTCCTGCACCATTACACCACCAGCTATTTTATTCAGACCATGGCCTATGCTGATCTTTTTGTTGGAGTTAGCTGCTTGGTTCCTACTTTGTCACTCCTCCACTACTCGACAGGTGTCCACGAGTCCTTGACTTGTCAAGTTTTTGGATACATCATCTCTGTGCTCAAAAGTGTATCTATGGCATGCCTTGCTTGCATCAGCGTGGATCGCTATCTTGCTATAACAAAGCCTCTCTCCTATAACCAACTGGTCACACCTTGTCGCTTGAGAATCTGCATCATTTTGATCTGGATATACTCTTGTCTGATCTTCTTGCCTTCCTTTCTTGGTTGGGGGAAACCTGGTTACCATGGAGATATTTTTGAGTGGTGTGCTACCTCCTGGCTAACTAACGCCTATTTTACTGGCTTTATCGTGTGCTTACTGTATGCTCCTGCTGCCTTTGTCATATGTTTCACCTATTTCCACATCTTTAAAATTTGCCGGCAGCACACCAAAGAGATAAATGATCGGAGAGCTCGATTTCCTAGCCACGAAGTGGATGCTGCTGGGGAGACTGGGCACAGCCCCGATCGCCGCTATGCCATGGTTTTGTTTCGGATAACCAGTGTGTTCTACGTGCTGTGGCTCCCCTATATCATCTACTTTCTGCTGGAGAGCTCTAGGGTCTTGGAAAACCCAGCACTTTCCTTCCTAACCACGTGGCTTGCTATAAGCAATAGTTTCTGCAACTGTGTCATCTATAGCCTCTCCAACAGCGTTTTCAGGCTGGGACTGCGGAGACTCTCAGAGACAATATGCTTCTCTTGTATGTGTTTAAAAGACAGGGATGTCCGGGACCCTAAACCGCGGAAACGAGCTAACTCCTGCTCCATTTAAAGGAAACTGGCGCATGTAATCACGCGCGGAGTTTTGATAGTGTTTGCTGTACCTGGAAGCTTGCCAGAAGAGAGATGTTTACTTGACTAGCTTGCTGTGATGTTAGAGTGAGTTTAAAAAGTGATTGGTGAAAAGGAAATGCTGCTGTGAGAGGGAGGTCACTGAACTTGAATATAGCTCTTGTGGAATTGTGAGGGGAGCGATTCGACAGAGACGATGCAAAAAGAGCTAAAAATCTTCCAAAGGGCGTGAAATAACTACCACTATCAGAGGAGGTTCCTCATCAAATAAATAAGTTAGCTACTACCTTATATTTTCCCCCTCGTAGAAAATTTGTCTATCTTTGTGTCAGAATATACTGTAGCCTTCTGAATTTCAATATATTTAAGAGGAAACAATCAACAACACAGTAAGTGGCTATCTGTAAATTATATACCTGAGGACTCTAGTAGATATTGCAGATTAATAATCAGCTTTATCTCTGCTCTGACATCTTGTACAATTTTCAGTTGTACAAACAACTGAAGGCCATGAAGCTTTTTGGATAGACCAGCACATTTTGGTACAACTTTTGCAGAAGTTCTCCCCCTCATTTCCCCCTTATGCCACCCTGCCTCCCTCCCCCCTTCCCCCCTCCCCCCCATGCTGTGCATCCCTGGATTCCATCTTGTCCAAGTGGTTTAGTTTGAGGGCACCTACCAAGTAAACTCAGTTTCAAACCATTCTTCCTGCAGAAAGCAATAGCCCTCCCTGGCTGGCTGAGTAACTGCAGCTGCCCATGGACACTGACTTCTTCAGTCTTTTATTCTCTTGATCCTGTTAAATTAGCATATGGTATCAACGTAGTGTCCTTTAGGGTGTACTAAAGCTTCTCCTTTATTGGCTACACAGATAATCCTAACGCAGATATGATAACCGCACACAGCAGTGTGCCTCACTGCTTCGAACACAAAACCTAACTAACCCTTTTCTTTGGGAAGTCTTAACTAGCTTACTGTTGTAGCTGTCAATCCATGGTGTGAACCTAGCGTGCACATACTGTATTTAACTTTTTTACTCTTTTTTTAGAGAAAACGTCAATTGTGGTCTGTGCCTGATGTTTTCATAGCACATGGACTAGGTCAATGCTACAGGATTAAAAAACCCTTACCACTTGCTTTATGAGAAATACTTCTGTGCAGTTGTTGAATAGCTGTTTGCTAGACAAGTGTTCTTGGAGGAGGTGAACAAGGCCATTTGGAATTAAATGCAAGCAGAGAGCTTCAGTATTTCCTTTTGTACTGAACTGATTTTCAGGTCCACTGAGGAAACCTTTCTTTTCTTTCTTTTTTTTTTTTTTTTTATTTACAAGGGTGCACATTAGGTTTGTGTAATCAATTGCCAGGGGTTCAGATGCATGCCAATTAATAAAATGGTTAAATTATTATTTTGAACCAAATGTGATTTTCTTAGATGGTTATTGGCTTTTAAAAAAAGGCCCAATTATTGATTATTGGTGCCTTTTACCACTGCACTATGATCCTTCTTTCACCAAAACACATATGTAAAGATCGTGCCTCTTACTTTTTGTAATGGAAGCTAACCACGCTTGCACACTTGTGGTTTGACTCTCAATCTCCCTTAACTATGTATTCTTTGTTCTGTTGAGGTGGTTCTGAACCCCTGTACATTTTTTAAAACCTGTAAGAAAGTTGAAACAATGGAATAAAGTAGTATTATGTATCTCAAAACCAACCTTGGCGTTAGTTCCCTGATGTTATGCTCTGTTCTCTGTGCAAGTTCTTTTGGGTTAGGACTACAAGAGTGAACAGTTTAACGTCCAAACCTCAAAGCTGTTCACTTGCTGTCTTAAATGTGCTAGCATTGCACAATCTTTAAAGCAGATTGAAATATGACTTGAAACATTCCTCTAGCTAAGCCGACCTGTTGCTGACAATTACCCCTGGTAGATATTATGGGAAACCAAGCAGTATTGTTTGCACATAATGGTAATGCTCCATGTCTACAGGATTGTCTCTGCTGCCTTCTTTTGAGAAGTTACTGTTTACTTCAGAAGACTCTTTTTGGCTGACTGCTGCTCTAGATAGTTGTGCAACCCCATCTCTTCTTACAAACACAACTTGGGTTCATTTCGGTTTGTCATTATTTTGTCATTGTTTCCTGCTTACTAGGTCTTCACTGTGCAAGGCTTAAACAAGGAGCAACAAAATATCTCATTTCTTACAACTCACAGGGTTGGTTTTATACCAGCTAAGTAGTTCTATATCTGTGCTCCAGGGCTAGTCTCTTACCACTTCTGGGTTTGGTTATTTTGGGGTATTTTTTGGCTTTCCTAATCACAAGTTTCTCTGATACCTCCTGAAAGTCAAGGCAAGCTCTAGAAAATGCTTGAAGTTTAACTAACCTTTTGTTAGACACAGCCTGGAGGCAGCAGATGCATTGTGAACATGGTGCTGTAACTACAAATGTTTAGAAATACACAAGCTAACTCATTTGTGTCGGTAGTGCCTTAGTTGAACCCTGCTTGTATAACCTCAGCAAGCGAAGTTGATGTACAGCGACTTGAAGCTTCACTGCCTGCAAATGGTAGATCAGAAAGAGAGCTTCACTTCAGAGCCTGCAGCACAAGGTTTACTCACCAGCCCACCAGCTGTTTGCCCTAAAGGGCAGAGCTAGCAATACTTTTCTCTCTACCATCATACTGAGCTTGCGGAGTTGTCAGGTGGAACTTCCCTCAGGCTGTTGTTGGAGAAAGGGAAGATAGTGGAAATCCAGTACCCTGCAAGCAAATCACAGGTTTCTTGGTTCTTTGCCCTTTTTTCTAGTTGATTTGTTTCTTAAACGTAAGCTTAACATTGTTGGTGCAAGAATGCCAGTTTGCTTATCTGGACCTTGAATTTTAGTTGCTGTAAAGTCACATTTCAGCCTGTTCCGAGTCTCCTGCAGTCTGTCCAACAAAACATCCTCAGCAGAGTTAAATACTTTCTTCTTATGGCTGGTTCCCAGATGACAGGGTTTGAGCTGATGGTCAGTCACACACATTTTTTAATTTAGTAATGTGTGTTGTTTTTTTTCAGAATGTTTTCTAAACTTGTGGTTTAACATTTTCTTTGAGGGAGGTTTGTTGTTGTTGTTTGAGTAATGCTGTCGAGGATTCCAGCTGGTGCTAAATTCTCTTCCAAAACTATCAGGCTGGATGTTTTAATGGCTATAAAAAGTCCAATAGAAATTCCAGTCACCTGATCTATCACTTTGGATTTTCCTTCTGCCATTATAAAGTCTCATGTTCCTGTATGAAAATCTGATTAAGGAATGGACTTGGAAAGCTGGCATCTGGAATACAGATCCTGGCTTCCATGGTCCTGAAGAGCTTTATGTTTTATGAAATAGCTAGTAAATAGGTGACCAGACAGTAACGAAAGAAACCTACATGAAATAATCATTGCTGATAGTATAGGTAATAATGCAGCCTCTCCATATAGATAAACATTGAAGGAGAAGCTAAAACTTTAGGTTCCTTTAAAAAAAAAAAAAGAAAAAAGATGACAATAATAGTAGTAGAAGTAATCACAAGACTATCATGAAAAACATTAAATAAAAAGGTTAAAGAGATATACCTAATAGGTAAGCAACCCAAATATGTATATGTATATATTTATATGAAGCTCTTTTGTCCTGGCAGATTATATTGTGTCATTATCTGTCTCTTCATTATTTATGTTTGTAGTGTACCAGAGGCTATGCCAAGGTCAGTTGCCTTACCAGTTTTAAGACCTCATGTCTTCAGCCTAAAGAGAAGGCAAAAAAACCCCCAAATAAAAATAACATAACTGTGTAATGGCAGCAGAAGTGCTACCAGAAAAGTAATTTGTTTTTCTTCACCAAATTCCATGTGCTTCCTTTTCTGGAATGGAATTTTCCTTAAAATACTATAAAGGGAGAGAAAACTCTAGCAGTGTAATGCGCAATGCTGTCTTTCAAAGGCTTATGTTTTTGTCTTACAGTAAGGTATTTTTTTCCTCTGTTTCCACTTAATTGTAATTGTACTGGGTAAAACAGGTGGTATCAGTCTAGGTTTATTTTCATGCAGAATCTTTGTATTTCCTCTACTAAAATGCTTGAAGTGTTTTTCTTTATTGAGCCACCTTTCATAGACAGAGATTATGAAGGCCTTTTTAAGATAAATTTTTATGTTGGTCTAACAATTATTTTTGATTCGCATCTGAAAAACGAAGCACCTGTAAGCACATGCAAAAAAAAAGGATAACATCTCCTTTTGGGGGTTGAAATAACTTACAAGTCAATGTAGGAACTGGCTGTTGAGAGAAGTGATTCAGTGTAATGATTAGTTACCTCATTAGCTGTTTCTCTTGCCTATGAAAAATTAAGTTGAACTGTAAACAAAAGACAGTTACTGCAACAGTGTCAAGTGGATGAGAAATGCATCAGATGAAATTCTGTCTCGCAGTTGGTTCTCAGCATGAAACTATTTTATCTTTCCATATTTAGTTGTAGCCAAGCAAATACATTGATTCTAAAATGTTTTAATGTTGCTGTTTGAATGCTGAGGATCTGTACGTCTCAATCCAAGCTGCTGCTCATTGGGGAAATATCTCTAACTGATGTCAACCCGAGTCGCAGCATGCCTAGCAACACCATAGTCCCGGGGCTGACAATGCCAAGGAGCAGTGCCAGAGGGTCAGGAGGTCAGCGTTGCTGTGGGGGAATAATATCACTGAAGGTGGCAGTGGCTTCCCCAACCATCCACCAGGATCAGCTCATTTGCAGATCTTTCAGTTTTGTTGTCACTGTCACCAAAAGGGGAAGTTTAATCCTTTGGCTTCAATCCCTCCTTGCTACCTTGTCTCTTTTTAAAGCTGTTTCATGGATGGAGTGGACACTGTAGTGTCATCATTCCACTGAAGAACTGATTTGGATTTATTTTGTTTGGATTCTTTTAATTGAAATGCTTGATACATGTCACTTGAACAGCAGAACCAAACATCAGTTTGTTAACCAGATGCTGATTAATTTTTAGGCCTTTCCAGAAGTGGAAGCATCTCTAAGGTAGTGCTTACCTGTCACTTGCAGCATTGCCTGCAACATTGCTTAAAGATAGTATTTTCCAAAGAGTACATGATTTTTACTAAACCAAACACAACATTCAAGTGAAAACTGATCCCCCCCCATTAACATGATTCATTTTTGTTTAAAATATATGCTGAATTTATACAGAGGTCTCTGCAGTCTTTAAGCATTCCTGTTAGCAGAAGTCTATGCCATTGTAGATTAACGGGGTGAAAAAAATGTCAAAGGATATTTAACAGTAACCTGCTCACATTTTTTTTCTGGCATTTTTCTATGAAATGACTCCTTTCTTAATCTGATGTTAGGAAAATCCTCTAAGATCCATGAGCTTGAAGTGCTAAAGCAGCAGCATGTGAATGGAGAAGAAGCTGTTAATAGTTATGTGCCCCAGCACAGCCTCAAGAAAATACTAAACACCCCTCACATTCACGTCCATCATTTCTGTGGGCTTTTCCTTTGACCAAGCACTGTGAAAGGTAGGATTAATATAAGGAAACTGTAGTGCTTTCGGCTGCACTGACAGGAGGCTAGGAAAAGCAATTTCAAGCAGTAAAAATGCCTGCAGATCTTCAGGATTTTATCACAGTTGTGTTCTAACTGCTGCCAAACTTAACCCTCTTGAGAAGAATGTGACAGCGATGCTGAAGGATTTTCATTTTAGTCACTGTGTGACTTGGTCTGAACAAAGAAAAGGCGACTTGGTTCGAAATGAAGTTTTGAAAATGCAATGATTGCCAGGGAAAAGTGTTTCACTTTTTGTATGCAGTGTTCATCCTGCCTCATAGCTCACAATCTCATTATGAGAGAAAGAGACAAACCACAAAGGTTTTGAGAAGGGGAAGCTCAGAAATGTCAGTGCTAATCATGCAGGGGCACTTCTGTATCTTGACAGCATTGCTTTTTGTTTCTTCCATTTCTTTAAATGAAACAGATGATGCTGGTTGGCTTTCTTTTCCTTCTTCTCTAAGTTATTTGAATAAGCACAAATTCTTTCCATCATGGAAGAAGTCCATTTGTTGAGATATTTAAATGAAGGATAGGGTAGTGGTTTAGGGTGTTCCCAGGAGAGAACAAAGTATGTTACTTGTGCAATGTGTGGTGCTTATGTATTTCGTACACTTTATGCAGGAAAATCTTCAAATGCCTGCACTAGGGGAGGGTTTCTAGTCCTTGGATGATCTCTTCAGTGTTACTTATGTTTGTGCATGCATTATTTAAAAGTTCTTCTGGCGTGACATCTAAATTTAGAATTGTAAATGGACAAATGATATTTTTTCATGATTGGGCAAATTTGTTCTGAGCTAGGAAAGACACTTGCTGAACCCACAGGGGTTTGGTGTTTAAGTGGTTCTAGCACACAGATTCTCATTAGTTGTTCTGTTGTGATAGGAGGTGTGTGCTGAGGCAGAAGAGCTGGCCATTCCTCAGAGGGACTGCTCATTTTTCATAGAATCATAGAACTGTTTTGGTTGGAAAAGACCTATAAGATCATCGAGTCCAGCCATCAACCTAATACCACCATGGCCGTTAAGCCATGTGTGAAAGTGCCATGTTCACACATCTCTTGAGCACCTCCAGGCATGGTGACACCACCAACTCCTTGGGCAGCCTATTCCAATGCCTGACCACTCTTGCAGTAAAGAAATTTTCCCTAATATCCAATCTAAACCTCCCCTGGCATGATTTGAGGACATTTCCTCTCATTCTATCACTTGATACTAGGGAGAAGTGACCAACCCCCTACCTCACTACATCAGATGAGCCCAGGTGAGCTTGTGGCTTTGGGGGGCCAGATGCTGAGAGTGAGTGACCTTTATTTACTTATTTGAGTTCACCTTAATGCCCCTACATTACTCAATCTCTGTGTTCACATCTGAGCTTAAATGAAGGTTGTCAGACACAAACCACAGGTGTCACTTTGGAATGTGCTTGCCCCCTGTTTCCTGCTGAGCTCCGTGCTGGTCTCTGGGTATGCTGTGCCATTTAAACCTGATTCATGTGCAGTGACTAAGCCCGTGGTGGTTTGAATTGGTACCGTGCTGCCAGCGGAGCAAAGCATCCCTGTGCCTTGCCACATCTTCCCGTGGCTGATTCAGGCCAGGCTGTCAGCAGAGCACAGCCCTGTTGCTGGCAGCAGGTAGGGCTGTTGGGCAGGGAGCACTGGTGTGGCTGAAGCATGTGCCTGTGCTCTGCCCATACTTTTACTACACAGAGTTAATACTCGTGATGTAGGCAGCTGAAGGCAGTGAAACCTCAAACTGCCTCCATAAGCTTTGTTTATTAGGGGCTTTAATGGCAAGGAAAAGTGTTGTAATTAAAAAGAGAGAGCTATATCCTATGAGTAATGGATCATTATTAGGTCAAGAACAAATCAGTCTGTTTCTCATCTATGCCCTCAGTAGGTGAACAGGATCTTCATTGTAGTATAATCAGGTAGATTTGGGGCACTGCAATTTTTACAGTGAGTTTTAATTCAACTCTATATGCACAAGGGTCATAGAATGGCAAGGTTTCTTCATTTCAAGGGCTTTGGGGATCACTTTGTGGCTAGAGCTGGGTAAGTCCTATGTGTGTATTAAAATTACCTAAGCCAAAACTGCAAAGACAGGCTGTAAATGAAACACCTTGATCCAAAATTACTTTCTCTGTGATACTGGCTACTTAGTATTGCCCAGGCTGTACTTTGTGTTGATCTATGAAGTTGCTATACAGAAAAGCAAGAAATCTAGCAACTGTAAGCATAATGGCATGCTATTATAATTACATTATTTTAAGATTTTTATTTTTTTTTTCAACTCAAGATATTTAGAGACCTTGTTTTCTGTGATCTCTTACCTTGGGAACTAGCAGCTAATTAATTATTTTCTTTGCTGGCTGTGCTTTACTTGCTCTCTGACTTTTGGGGGTTTTAAAGTTCCATTTGAATTTTAAATCCACTTTTGCTGTAATGTGTAGGTGTGTTCTTCACTTGACTCATGTGAAAACCTTGATGAGAATGTTAGGAAGATCGTGTCCTTGAAGGGAATGACATCTAGTCTCAAATCTATTTAGGCTGCACTTCACTGTATCTAAAACAAGCTGGTTTTGTACCTTGTTTGCTAGATTTCAGGTGTCTTGGCAACAAGCCTCATCCACAGATGACATGTTCTCCAACCTCTTCTTTTGGGCTGAAATATTATTTGCCACTGATTTTATTTGTAAACACTGCTAAATAAAGACACTGTGTTCTGGTGGTGAATCAGTATTTTGGGTAGGATTTACAGAGATGCCTCTCTCTGTTGTTATTTCCTTTGATTCTGATGGCAGAACATGAGGATTATTGCTCAAGTGCAGCTGCGAGTCTTGTCTATGTTACCCCTGTGCATCTGCAACTCCTTTCTTCTGGTTTATCTTGGCTTGAGAACTGGTTTTTTTTTTGGGAAAAAATATGTCTGTGATGGTTGGTCATTGATAACAATTGTACTTCTAAGGTTGTTTCATTTTATGAATTTGACTGCATTAGTAATGATTGCATTCTAAAAATAAAATCATAGCAAAGTGCCCTTGTAATAATGGCATTGATTTTGTTTAGAAATAATTTTGTAGCAAGATGGGTGGGGTGGGTGTGTGAAGTTGATAAAAAAGAGATTTGAAATGTGATGCAGGTGAGGAATACCTGTCACTACTTTGGGAAAGATTTGGTTTGCAAGTGGGAGAGGCTGATGAAATTCAAGAGATTAAATATAAACGCTGATTCTGAAATAAAGCAGCCCTTGGTTTTCACACAACAGCAAAATTATTTGTATTCATTTCCTGTCAAGAAGAGGATTTTGTGTTGCTATAAATTGCCTTATGGAAATGGTAGTTTAATGAGCCATGGCTTCCCCAAAAATACTGAGGTATTACCAATTATCTGGGTAACAAAGAGAACTATTAGAAAGCATCACCATAGTGCATCTGGCCCTTGAGCGCTGAGTGTAACTAGTCCATGGTAGCACAGCTGGAAGGAGTTCTGAGGAATGACAAAGGAACTGCTCTTCCCTAAGAGAGAATGAAAGTCTCTGGGATTTTCCAACCTAGAAAAGACAGGATGAAAGTGCAGGGGAGCACTTAGAGGTCTGAAAGGTTGTGAATGCCATGGGGGGAGAACTGGAGGTAATTACTTCTTGTTTCTCTTTTAACACAAAAGGATCAAAGTCAAGATGGCAGTGTGCAGTGAATTGTAGAATGTGTTGGTGAAAGACACTCTGGATGTCAAAAGCTAACATGGGTTAAAAATTCAGAGAAATTCAAGAGGAAGAGTGGATTAAATTATGTCATTATACTTCTGGCCTGGGAATCTGTATCCTACAGGTTACCAAAGGCTGGGGGAATGTGGTGGAGGAATTGCCACAGTAGATTTGTGCTGTTCTAAGACTTGTCCTTAGGCCTCAGCAGTTGTGGTTGCAGATGGTATCAGTGCTAAAGGAACCAAGAGCTGGCCTAAGGTGTCTGTCCTTACCTTCCCGCTCTCTTGTGGTGTTGTATCTTTGTTGCTTTTCATACACTAACTCCGGATGTTTCCTTTCATATTTGGCCTGTCAGGAAAAGAATGCACTATTTACTTCAGCTGTTGTTTTAGTGACTAAAATGGTGGGTGAAAAATGACCACCTGTGACTGCGCATCTCTGTGTGCATGTGGAAGGTGGCTGTGAGAGTACAAGTGTCAGTATGATCAACTGTCCCCATTTTTTTCTCACTTCTAAAGCAAAGTACCTTTGGGAAAACCATCAACAAAGTAGTTGTGAAGGGGACTATATTGCTATAGGAGTAAGGGATAAAGTTTGACTTTTTTCCCCCCAGTAAGTACAGTAATTAAGAGCCAAGCTATTATTGTAGGCAGTCTTCAGCTAAAAGGGCTTCTTACCCTACCCAAATAACATGTTTTAAAATAGGGATGCCTGCACAACACGTGGCTGTAAGATACCCCTCCCAAGCTGCCAATGGTTGGTAAAGGTCTTGCAAGGCCTCTACTTCATCATGCCATTGGAAAGTGATGGTGTCATACAGATTCTAGACTGACACAGAGGTCACTAGCAGCACAGGGGCTGCAGTTCCAGGAGGTACTAAATCCTTGAGAAGATTTGCTTGATGGTCCCTCGTGACAGATGACGTATGGTTAGCAGTTCCCAACAACTAACTGGTTGGGGAGTATGGTGAGAGAACACAACCGTGAAGCTAACAATGAAGTCCCACAGTGAACGAGGCAGGTATCTTAATGAGGATGGCGAGGACTGAGTTTGGCCATGTTTCTCCACTCCTCATCAGCAGTATGTGACCTGTGTTCTGCAATAACGTGCTCCCAGCGTGAAATAAAACCAGAATTCGAACTGGATGTCCATATAACTTGGGCTGATGTATTTATAGAGTTGGAAACAGTGTGTAGTTTGCTCTGCCTGTCAGCATATCTCCAAAACTGTATATTCATGTTAGTTCTTGTGGAGGAAAGCTGTTCCATCCTACTCCTTTCATTTTGCAATGACATCAGCTAACACTGGTTTGCCCCAATAACATTACCTTTTTTACTTTTAAAACCAGTATCAATAGTTATGTTCTATGAATAAAATGTGCTTTTAGAAATGTGTTCTGGTCCTTTCTTTGATAGGAAGATGATGAAGGGACTAGAACATCTCTCTTAGGAAGAAAGGCTGAAGGACTTAGGGCTTTTTAGCCTGGAGAAGGCTGAGGGGGGATGTTATCAATGCTTATAAACACTTAAAGGGCAAGTGTCAGGAGGATAGGGTCAGTCTTTTTTCAGTGGTATCTAGTGACAGGAAAAGAGGTAATGGGCATAAACTTCAATATGGGAAGTTCGATCTAAACATGAGGAGGAGCTTCTTCAATTTGAGAGCAGGTCTTGATCTGTTAGAGGGTAGAAGGGCTCCATCTCTGGAGTAATTCCAAACCCACCTGGCTGCTGTGCTGTGCAGCCTGCTCTATGTGAACCTGCTCTGGCAGGGAGGGTGGACTAGGTAATATCCCGAGGTCCCTTCCAACCCCTGTGACTCTGCTTGTGCCTTCTGTTTAAGTGGCTAAATCATGAAGTGGATTCTCTGTGCTCAAAATTGTTTTCCTGCGTTGTGGTTCTATGTCCTACTGCATCTTCAGGCTGAGAGTCCTCTTCCTCTTCTTTGTAGACTGCAGAGGTGGAAAAGATGGGAAAATGTCAGGCAAAATTGTAGCTGGGATGCCAGTGTTGAAATTTTCATGACCAAATGTGTCTTGTTCATTTTCTTGTACAGAATTTAAGTCAAGTGACAGAATCCAGCAAGATCATGGGAATTTTCTTTTTCTTTCCTTAACAATAATTATGATTTGAAAAACAATAGGTTCATACAGAAAGTTTTGACACTTCAGATGAATATTTGGTGTGAAGTGCAGGTTGGGTTTTATTTTCTGTTATTGGAAACATTCCTGTTCCTGGCAGTTTAAAACATTGAAAAATGGAAGTGTGGGCACTAGCAGGCGTATCTAACATGCCTCCTAAAAATGCAGTCTTGAAGTCATCAAAACTTTGCAATATTTTAGTAATAATAAAAAAACCCAAACCACAAACCCAAACAAAATGGTTTTTTGCCACTTTTAAGCAAGGTAGCTTGTTAGTATTATTAATTACACATATTTTGGTTCAACCCTTCACCCTTGCTGCAAGCAGAGTTCTCTCTGACTTGAGGGCAACCTTGGAATTTTGAGGAAGTTTGTCTCAGTTTTCTATAATCAGTCTAGCAGTGACATGGAAAGCCCTCAACTTCAGATTTTTCAGCAAGTACACAACATGACTCATGAGTATCCCCATTACAGTAGAAGGGGAAACAGCAGAAGCATTGCTAATGAGGACAGAAGTCCCACACGGAACAAGTGTGCATCTGTGTTTGTGTGCCGAACTGAAGACAATATGTTAACATATGTCCAAAAATCACATTTCTCATCTCACTTAAGACATACTGCTAAAAAGCACAGACCATGGAAGAGAAAAGGGAGGGAACACTGAGCTCTGGTTTGCTGCATTGTACTTCATGTTTTCTTTTAAGAGGAAAATTAACAGGGAGGATTTAAAACCAGTATCATTCTGCTGTGTGTGTAAAAATGTTGTGAAGATATTATGCTATTTTAAAGACCCTTAAATATAGATTGTTATTGTGAACACATGACAGGTTCAGCACTATGACTCTAGAACTTCTGTACTAGAACCAATGGTCTCCTGGGGTGCATTAAGATGATTGTGGCCAGCAGATTGAGGGAGGTTCTCCTCCTCTATTCTGCACAAGCGTGACAACATTGGGAGTACTGGGTCCAGCTCTAGGCTCCCCAGTTCAAGAGAGATAGGGAACTACTGGAGAGAGTTCAGTGGAGGCTGAGAGACCTGGAGCATCTCAGTGAGGATGAAAGGCTGAGAGGCCTGGGGCTGTTGAGCCTGGAGAAGAGCAGCCTGAGAGAAGAGCCGATAAATGCTGATTAATAGCTAAAGGGTGGAATGCAAGCAGATGGGATCAAACTGTTTTCAGTGGTGTCCAGTGACAGGACAAGGGGCAATAGGCACAAACTAGAACCTTGGAGGTTCCATCTGAACATGAGGAAAAACTTTGCTGTGAGAGTGCTGAATATCTGGAGCAGTCTGCCCAGAGAGGTTGTGGAGTCTCCTCTGGAGAGATTTCAAACCCACCTGGATTTTGTGATCCTGGGCAAGCTGCTGTGGGTAACCCTGCTTTAGCAGAGTGGTCAGACCAGATGATTTCCACAGGTCCCTTCTAGCCCCCACCATTCTGGGATTCTGTGACCAAAAGAGGTTGGGTAAATTTCCTTCTAGTTTCTTTTTCAGGCCCTTTGTATCCCCCTAGTTGTATTGCTTATTTTTTTTTTACTCAACAACATTATCCATTTTTCTTTGTAGTGAAATATGGCCATATAAACATAAAAGGCATGAAAATGTTCCAAACCTAGACTAAAGATTGAGACTGAGTCAAGATTAAATGTTTTTTTTGTTGCTATCATCTGTTACTGTCCAATTTGCCTGATGGAATATTTGAACATTCAGAATCAGAGTTGAAACCCCAAATGCTGTAGGGAGTGTTTGTTTTGTGGTAGAAGGTTTTGTTTGTGTTGTTGTTTTGTTGTTGTTGTTTTTAGATGAAAAACATCTTTTTATATTTATGAGACTTAATCTTAGCTTGATATATAACTGGTTGCTTTTGCATAGAACTTTTCTATTAGATATTTAACATGTTCCTTGATTAATGCTGCAGGAAGCCTTTTTCCACCCTGTGAGGACTTTTCTGCACAACAGCAGGTTGTTGGTCACACTTCAATTTATTATTCATGCCACCCTTGTTGTCCACAACAAAATAATCTCATGCATATAAATCAAGTTTGGGTTATGTCTTGTGCTGTTATAACTGGACAAAATGAATTCTCTCAGTTCAATCTCTTCAGTTCTTTCTGGTTCTTTGCACCAGCATCTCTAGTTGTGTTTGAGCTGACCTGCTTTCTTATTAATGGTTTTCATTCAAAATTAGGGCAATATTAGCATACATCATGATATATTTAGATTTCATTGTTCTTGGAGTTCCTTGAGCTCACAGTTAGATTTACAGTGTGAATCTAATACTTTCTGCCAACGGGTTTGTATCCTGTCTAGGTAACCATTACCAATCAGAAGGTTGGTAGCGATGTCTGGGCTCTGAACCCTAGTTAAAATACAGTTCTGAGTTCCCCAGTTCAAGAGGGTCAGGGAACTACTGGAGAGAATTCAGTGGAGGCTACGATGATGATTAAGGGACTGGAGCATCTCTCTTATGAAGAAAGCTGGGACACCTGGGACTGCTTTGTCTGGAGACAAGAAGGCTGAGAGGGGACCTGATCAATGTCTATAAATATCTGAAGGGTGGCTGTCAGACCGACAGAGCCAGTCTCCTTTCAGTGGTACTCAGTGATAGGACTCAAGTCACAGGAAATTCCATCTCAACATGGGAAAAAACTTTTTTTACTGTGGGGGTGACAGAGCCCTGGAGCAGGCTGCCCAGAGAGGTTGTGGAGTCTCCTTCTCTAAAGATCTTCAAAACCTGCCTAGGTGTGTTCCTATATAACCTGCCTTAAGGAATCCTGATCTGCAGGGGCCTGGACTTGATGATTTCTGGAGGTCCCTTCCAGCCCCTTGAATTCTGTGATTTGTAATATTTGTAATAATTTTAGCATTGACACTTAGAAGAATGTAACTCTAACATTAAATTTAGACCCAGTTGTTTACTTCTCATCATAGATCAGTGGTTTTGATAAACAGCTTACTGTCAACAGTGATTGAAGAGATTTCTTTCTTCTTTTCCTTTTTATTTTGGTCTCATGTATTTAAAGACTTGGATCTTGATCAAATACATAGTTATTGGGTGTAACCCAAGCAACTTGCAGTTCACACTCATTTCATTATTAGTTAGATACTTCACAGGAGATAAAACTATATATAGGAAAAGGCATGAATCCATTGAGAGGTCTTTTTGACTTGACAATCTGCAGTGCTGGTTTGAAGGATTTCACATCTAAAACTCATGCAGAATTCACAAAATTGGTGCCTGAAGTAATGACATTTTTAGGCTGCATGTGCTTACGAATTACACTTCCCTGGAGAATGCTGCAGCCATTGAGCACCTACACTGAATTTCATACCAGAGACTACACGTGCTATGGTCTGAACGTCTTCTAGTGTTGTAAATAGACCAGGGAACTGGCCTGAAGGCACTGGAATTCTGTGCCCATTTTTAGTTTGTTTGAAGAAAGTACTCTGTGTAGGGCTGTTGTTGGGCTTATGTAAACTCAGAGCTGCTGCTCAGTCGAGGTTGAAGGAGGACGTCCTTCCTCCCCACCCTGTCACACACAGAGATACCATCTGGGTGTATGGGATGAACTCCAGATCAGACCTGGAACTCAGCCAGAAAATGTTACAGAAACCTTGAAGCAAACAGAACAAAACATAGCCAAAGGAAGCCCTTCAGCAGCAGTGATGCATTCAGTGACAGGATGGTGTTTTTGATGTGCATGATACTCCACAGCGTTAATTTCCTTCCATCGGTGTGGGAAGGTTTGGAAAGGTGTAAGGTTGAAGCGTTTTAAGGATGTTTTGCCTGATACCTTACGCTTTATTTTTGAGGGTGTTTCTTGTGTTGTTCTCAAATATTGGCTTCTGGAGCGATGGGTTTTTACACTTCTGATTAGTTAATTTATTTCTCTCAGTAGGACTGAAGGTGAAAGAAAAGAGAAGCAGCTTAGGCAGCCATCCTTACCTTCACTCGTTTTTGGTTTCTGCAATTTGGATTTTTTTTCTTTCTATGAGAAGTTATTTCTTACACCTATGAACTGGAAGATAACTTAGAAAAGCAAGAACCACTTATTTTTTTCCTAATGGTTTTAACCAGCTACTTTTTGTCCTGGTTGCACATCATTAGTTTTTTACCTGCTGCTTCAGTGCGTTCTCAGTCTCTGAATTTATGTCTGTTTATAACTTAAACTTCACATAATACTGTTTCAGCCCTGACACCACATATGAGTTCTTTCACAAATGAATCCTGTAATATGTTTTGATTTAAACCAAACCAATCCCCCCAGTTATTAAGATACAACCAAGAGCGGATGAGGTGGGTTTTAACTAATTTTGCACTTTCTGATCATCCTTGGTTATGCCCTCTGAGGATCCCTTTTCCTGGCTCCTCTCTGTTTCTAATGCTCTGTGCCCAAAACTAATTCAGGTCTCTACTTGAGGTCTTTCCTTAGAGTTTTAAAGATCACACTTGCTCCAAGAAGTTGTTAGAGGGAAATTCTCAGGCTCCCACCCAGCACAAATCAGTGTTTCATTGTCATCCACTCCATCTTCCAGACCTCGGTATTGTGTGGTAGATACCTACAGGGCAGAATCTTTAGATTTAAAGGTCATTCTCAAATGTCTGTTAGAGAGGTAATAAATTATCAAGAATGGCTATGACTTTTGGAGGCAAAAATTATACCTCCTGGCTTTTAGAGCTTTATATATTGTGCTCTTTTCTGAGATGTAACAGAAGGAGAGAGAATGGCACTTGGGAAGCTGAGGGTTTAAAGTTAAATTCCTAAATATTCATTTGAGGCTGCTGTGTAGACCTGGCCTGATTTTTCAGGATTCCTGAGGAATCCAAAATCCCAGTCAAGTAACCCAACAACTGTGAATCTGTAAACTTGCTGAGATAATTTTATTCTTATTCATGTTACAAGATAACTTTTTAAATCAAGTTAGGGCTTCCAGTTTTTTAGCCTAGATCTTCTTTGGTTCTGATTGTTGTCTTCCTGGATCTGATGGGTATACCCCTGACAGAAATACTATTCTGAATTACATTTAATGGATCCATCAGTGTAATTCATTTTTTCCATCTCTCCTACATATTTTCAGTTCTACTTATTTTGTCAGCTTTCTCTTTTTCCAGTTTTCCCTTTTCCCTGTGGTTGCAGTCAAGTGCTTCCAGGCTTTTTTAACAAGCAGCGCTCAGCCTTGCTGTGAAATGGAAGCAGTATGGCTGGAGGAGAAGAGGAAGAGCTGTTGTAAGAGGAGATTGAAACTAACAGGACATTATGAATTCTGTTCAAAGCCATGTTTAGGTGGTTCCTCCTGACTGATGAGGGAAGCACCATGCACATCTGTGTTAGGATGTTACCAGCTCACCTTTTGTGTCTGGTGCTTGTTTAGAATTTGATCGAAATCAGAAGAGCGCAGGGAAACTCAGTAACCTTTCTGAATAAGGGTTAGAGTTATGACATCATTTATATTCCTTGTTTTAGTTTAAATTGGGAAGTAGAACTCTCCAGGGCATGGACAATTAGTAGAGAGAAGTTGCAAACCGAGTAAGATTTTGTTGATCAAAACATTTCAAAGAGTCAGAGCTGTACTTCAAAAGGGGGATTTTGGCTGGTTAAAAGACTCAGATGAGAGGTTGGACAGTGTGTGGAAAAATGAAGGCAAATGACATGACTGACTTCAGTCTGTGTTTTCCACTGCTTTCACAGAGGGTAGCATCCATTGAAAGCTTACAGGAGAGCTTCATCTTGCTGGGCTGTGTTTCAGTTACAGGCGGTTTTGAAGTGGGCTGCTCTCAAACTCAGTAGTCACAGTTTAGTCCAGTGGGATGATAGGTGGTGGGTGATGATCCCCCTATCACCACATGAGTGATAGGATGGGTGACTTGGGCTCTTATTCATCTAATACATATGAGGGTGTTTTAAAATACTGCTAGGTGGTAGAAGGTGAGTAAGAATAAATCACATTTCTAATCATTTGGAATCAAATTGTTCCCCCCCCATCTCTTTCCATCGTACAGTAAAGAATTTTTGTAGTGTGTGAATGCCAAGAAGTAGACAGCATCTATTCCTTTGTTGTGTTTCTTCCAGTTCCATGGTTTGTGTAGCAAAATAATAAGAGATAAGAGTTTTCTGAGAAGTTGGCACCATTACATCTAAAAAGGACCAGCTGAAGCAGTTGTCTGGGAACACCTTGTTTGCTTGCCCCTGGTAATTCTTGGTGTGAGGCAAAATTGCACTGGAGTGGTTAGCAGCATCCGTTGTCTAAGGAATGAGCTAATGTCTTCAGTGAGCTGCAGATGTGTTTTTGAGTGGTGCATTTTAGAAAATCCAGTTTTAGAACTGCACTTCTTACAGTTGTCCCCACCAGCTGCACAAGTCAGAAAACTGGACATAAACTCTGAGCTACGGGATTCCACTGACTGGGCACTTGGTGAAGAAGGGCTGTGCTGGAATTGGTATTATTTTGCTAGCCCTTATGGAGTTGGAGCTGAAGGTGAAGGTGTAGTGAGGGCTTCAGGAGAGTTGTAAGTGTGTCTCTCAGGGTAGGCAGACAGGCCAGGTTGCAGAGTTCGGAAATTTTCCTAGCGGAACTGTAAGAAAATTTCTGCTTCTGTTGCGAAGGCTGAGGGAGGATTTTATCAATGTCTACAAATATCTGAGAGGGTGGTTGTCAAGGTGAAGGTGCTAGGCTCTTTTTAATAGTGTCCTGTGGCAGGACAAGGAACAACGAATACAACCTGGAACACAGGAAGTTCCTCACAGGAACACAGGAGGAGACCCTTCTTAACCGGGAGGGTGATAGGGCACTGGAACAGGCAGCCCAGAGAGGCTGTGGGGTCTCCTTCTCTGGAGACTTTCAAAACCTACCTGGATGCATTCCTGTGCAGCCTGCCACAGGTGATCCTGCTTTGGCAGAGGAGTTGCACTCGATCTCTGGAGGTCCCTTCCAACCCCTGTTCAACCTTCTGTGAGGCTGCATTTTCAAGGGATCAACTCGAAATACACCTTAAAACAAAAAGAGTAAGAAAAATCTTACAATGCCGTTAGAGGCAAGTTTGTCCATATAAAAATAATGTAAAGAATCAGGACAGTGGTGTAATATTGTAGAAAATGTTGTCCCAGAGAGGCAGCACACTTCACAATGTGCCTCTGTAATGGCTGCATAAAGCAGAAAAGCATTTAGCAGTGACTTCTTGTACAGTCACTATTCCAAGATCTGATGTCTGCTGTATCCCTTGTCAGAGGTAAGTCCAGATGCTGTCAGAACTGAGATTCAGCCTGCTACCATTATAAAAGAAATACTGCACAGTGAGAAAGGAACTTTCTAGTAGCAGCCTCACCACACTTCCTGTGTTTCCAAGTGCAGTGAGTTATTCATGCTTATGGCACTCTTAGGTAGCTAAGAAGATAGGAATAGTACCCAGTCTGTATGGAGAGAGCATTAAGATTCTATTAACAGTCTGCCTAGTGACAAATGAGAGGACAAGAGGAAGTGGCCTCAAGTTGCATCAGGGAGGATTAGAAGAAACTTCTTCACAGAAGGGGTTGTCAACCACTGGAATAAGCTCCCCAGGGAGGTGGTTGAATCCCCATCCCTGGAGGTGTTTAAAAGATGCAGAGATGTGGTGCTGAGGGCCATGGTTTAGCACCAGCCTTGATAGAGTTAGATAATGGTTGGACTCGATGATCTTGAAGGGCTTTTCCAACCAAAATAATTCTGTAATTTTATGATTCTGTTCTGGGTTATTAGCACAGAAAACCCTGCATGCAGGAAAGAATGGTTCTCCACTATGTTTTTCTAAAGCCTGTGTGAAATAGCAGGATAATTCTGAGATAGGGGGATATGACTGTGTAGAGTCTTAAATCACTAGTTTATAAGATTGCTTTGAGAAGGTTATATGAGTGATAAACTGAACTAATACTGTGTTTATGGACTGTGTGGTGGGTGAATTATCAACAGAGTATAAATAAATGAACTGTTTTGAAGCACCCTTGTTAGTATTGTAAGTTATTATGCTTTCTTTAAAACAGGGAGCTGAGAAAAGAACCTGTTACTGTGAAGAATTATCTCTGCAGGTAGAGACTCGATCTTAAAGGTCTTTTCCAACCAAAATGATGCTAAGTCCTGTAGCGATGTTTCCTTGGGCTCTTCATTTTGCATATGATGCTGATTACAGTTGGTTGTCCCATGCCTCTTACTGTCTGAGTCTCAGCCCTCCTGCCTTCCCCAAAAGAACAGCTAAATACTTGATGTTAGCAAGGAACGAGCAGGATGGATCTGTTTTAATAATGACGGAAACACAGCTGACCCCAAAAGTAGAGGAAAAAGTACAAAATCTTGGACAGGGGAGCAATTGCAGTCCTTTTCATGGAAGAACTTGAGGTGTTCTCTATGTAATTAATCTGAATCTTATAAAATAACATTTTTTTTTCCCCTCAAAGTGACCAACACTGAAGAAATTGATATGAGAACAACATGTTCCGAGTTACCTAATACCAGACAAAAATGTCTGCATAATAATGAGGAAGAATGTTTTGCCCAAAATTTAATGTCCTTTGTGAAGGACACTAACCTCCCAGTGTTCTCTACTCAAGCCCTCAAGCCTTCCACCTCCCAACTGAAAATAAAGGACCAAACCCAACTGTAATGTTCTGGCCTTGAAGAAACACGAAGGTGGCGTTTGTTAAGTGACTAACTAGCTCGTTGTTCACAAACTGCACAACTGAATGCCTTTGCAGTCACTGCTGGGCAGTATAGATTTGTAGAGGCAAAGGAGAGCATAATTTAGTGAAAATTACACTTTCTAAGTAATTTGTTTTCAATTTCTGATATACTGACCATAAACAGTTTGTCTCGAAATAATGAAATAGGGAGCAATTAATTTCAAGCACCTTTCCTTCACATCTCGGTGAAAATCCTTGCCTGCCACCCCTCACTGTGGCAGTGAAAGGAGATACAAAGTGAGAGGAACCCACGGAGTGGTTGGGGAAGCTTCATTTCCATAAGAAATGAGGCTAAAAATACATTTTAATGCATCGCTGAGGGTGATGTATTGGTGAGAGCAAGTCTAATGAAAAGCTGTCTTATGCAGTTAGAGGATAACATTGTTCCTGTAATTGGGTACTGAAAGCAGAGCTTGTTATTTGTTGCAACAAATACCAGAGAAATGACAAGATAAAGAAGAGGTTGCAGAATGGGGGTAAAGCTTTTAAAAACAGATTTAAACCAGAAACAATAGAGGTGAACACTTCTAATGACAAGGTGGTGTATGAATGGTGTCAGTGCCAACATTTAGGCAGTGGTATTGGAGTTACTGAAACAGAACATGTTTTCAGTAGGAGGACAAAGTTTTGTAAAGCCTGCTCAACCCATTCAACAACATAATACTTGAGAAAAGAAAGAGAATGGGTAATAAGCACATTAAAAGCGGAGTGTATGATAGACTGGGTTTGTCTGAAGCAGTGTGTGAGGATGTTCATGCCCTCTGGACATTGCTTTCTTAACTTGGGATCTGATGGTTTACAGTACACAGAACAAAAAAATGAGATCTACTCTGCTCTGCTGAGACCTCACCTGAGTACTGTGTCCAGCTCCAGGGACTCCAACACAAGAGACGTGAACCTGCTGGAGTGGGTCCAGAGGAGGGCTACAAAGATGATCAGAGGGCTGGAGCACCTCTTCTATAAAGACAGGCTGAAAGAATTTTGGCTGTTCAGCCTGGAGAAGAGAAGACTCTGGGGAGAACTTAAAGCTGCCTTTCAGTATCTGAAGGGGACCTACAGGAAGGCTGGCAAGGGACTGTTTAGAGGGGCTTGTAGTGATAGTATGAGGGGCTTTGGTTTTAAATGGGAGCAAGAGTAGATTTAGGTTGGACATCAGGAGGAAGTTCTTTACAATGAGACTGGTGAAACCCTGGAACAGGTTGCTTAGGCATGTGGTTGAGGCCCCATCCCTGGAGATATTCAAGGTCAGACTTGATGAGGCCTTGGGCCTGGGTTGTTGGTGTCTTTGCTGACTGCAGATGGCTTCGACAAGATGACCTTTGCAGGTCCCTTTCAACCCAATACAATCTGTGAATCTGAATTATTCACTTCATTCACAGCTTTAAAAAGTAAGGGACTGGAGGCAGAGGAGAAGGCACAGGCACAGCCTCATGTTGCCAAAAGCTAGGGTTTTTTTTTGTTCTCCTAAGGGAAAATACCTGATAGACCATAAATACTAACGAGGCAATAAGATCATTCAGTTGAATGCGCTGCCCATGGGGGTGGTGGAGTCACCATTTACTGCAGGTGTTTAAGAGGAGACTGGACGAGGCACTTGATGCCATGGTTTAGTTGCTAAGTTGGTGTTGGGTGATAGGTTGGACTTGATAATCTCTAAGGTCTTTTCCAACCTGGTTAACTCTATTCAGTTCAATTCTGTTCTATTCTAATCTAATCTAATTCTATTCTACCTCCTATGTTGCACTTCTCATGTGCTTGTCCATTTTTATGAGGACAGCAAATGATGAAGAATGTTGAGCTGTGCTGGGCTCTCTGCTCCCATCCTTGGCTGGTCGCTTTGGCAGAGTAGGTGTCAGTAGTAAACTGCTAGTATCTCAACTAAGAAGCCAAAGGAAAAATGAGTCTGTGTGCTTGGTGAAACCAATGAAGTTCTTTTACTAAAGTATGCCAAGTAGTTTTCATAATGAATTTGCAGAATCATGAATGCTTTAGGTTGGAAGGGACCTCTGAAGGTCACCTAGTCCAACCCCCCTGAAGTGAGCAGAGACATCTTCAAATGGCTGCTTAGAGCCCTGTCCAACCTGTCCTGGAATGGTTCCAGGGATGAGGCATCTACTACCTGCCTGGGCATTATTTAACTTAAGTATAGGGTTAATTTTTTTAAGGGAACGTCATTTAATTTTGTGATTTTACATTAGTAACTAGTTAAAATACTTTAATTTTTATTTTATCCTCAGAAATAGATATACAGTCTCTACCATAGAGTGTGAGTAGACTGAAATGTCAGCTCTCTTCACTTCTTTTACAACCAGTCAACATTACCAAGGTACTGTGTGGCAGCGACGCTTCTCTGCGTCTGTCATTTTCAGCAGTGTAGGTGCTTGTAGGCAAAAGCAAATTAGATAAAGTAACTTCTTCTGAATGCTACTGTCTGGAAAGAAAAAAAAAAAAAGAAAGCCAAGTTAACATTGGTCATATTTAACACATGTACTTACTGCAGAGAGATTTAGCAGCAGTTAAGTGGAAATGACACCTGTCTGATTTAAGAAAGGTTTTAGCATAAAATGTTCCAAATGCAGTGACAATGTATAATGTTCTGTACGCTAAACGGGTATGGAGAGCAGTCATTTGTCTTAATTTTAGTCAGTCATTTTCTTCTTACAAGAGAAATGCTAATCTAGTGTGCTTTTAAAATTTTTCTGTTGTGCAGATTCCTAACACATTATAAATATCTGTATAAACAATTTAGATTGAATGTTGCAAACATTGCACAGATCTTAATAGTTCTTAACATATTTCCCATTTCTGTTACCTTTTTTCCTTACTGTGTTCATTAAGTTGTCAACTGATCTTCTTCTCTAGTATATGGATCTAATATATGGATCACTGGAGGTGTTTAAGAAGAGTGTGGATGAGGCACATGGTGCCATGGTTTAGTTGATTAGGTGGTGTTGGGTGATGGGTTGGACTTGATGATCTCAAAGGTTTTTTCCAACCTGGTCTATCCTTTCCCTTTCCCTTTCCCTTTCCCTTTCCCTTTCCCTTTCCCTTTCCCTTTCCCTTTCCCTTTCCCTTTCCCTTTCCCTTTCCCTTTCCCTTTCCCTTTCCCTTTCCCTTTCCCTTTCCCTTTCCCTTTCCCTTTCCCTTTCCCTTTCCCTTTCCCTTTCCTTCATCCTATCCTATCCTATCCTATCCTATCCTATCCTATCCTATCCTATCCTATCCTATCCTATCCTATCCTATCCTATCCTATCCTATCCTATCCTATCCTATCTCTTTGTAGTTTTCATTTCCCGTCATGGCAAGAAACCAGGAATATATTTTGTGATGGATGCATGGAAAACCAATATATTTTTTCGTGACAAAGTAATTGTATTTTGAGTTAAAATCAAACCCTTAAAGTAAAAACCAAAAGCAGTGATGATTTAGAGCATTACTCAGTCTGGTTGTGCTGAGAATCTTGACACTAAACCAGGGATGTGAGAGTCACAGGGTCATGGAATCACAGAATTGTTTCAGTTGGAAAAGACCTCTAAGATCACTGAGTCCAATGTCAACCTAACACCACGATGGTCATTAAACCATGCCCTGAAGTACCCTGTCCACACATTTCTTGAACACCTCCAGTGATGGTGACTCTACCACCAGCCTGTTCCAATGCCAGACCACCCTTTCAGTGAAGAAATTGTTCCTAATAGCCAACTGAAACCTCCCCTGGCACAATTTCTGGCCATAAAGCTCAAGATATTTGTGCTGTTCATGTGAAGCCAGATAAAATGGGGCAGAAACCCCATTTCTGGGCTGTTCCAGATGGGTTTAGGAACTGCTCACCTGTCTGCTCACCTTGTGGCCACCTCCTCAGCATCCCACATGCCTTGCCAAGGGGCACAGCTTCTTTCTACGGGAATCAATATTATTCAAAGTGAATTGGGAGCTTGCAATGTGATTTTGGTCTGAAACTTTTGAATTAGTTGCCCAGGAAGTGGGAATTAGTTCTTTGTATTGAGCTAGGAGCAGTGTGATGGAGGTATGAATTCAGAGCTTGCTTATACAACAAATTCTGGTGGGTTTTTCCTTAAGTTTTGTATACTCAATTTTGTGTGTGTATGGTAGCAGTGTGAGCAAGATGGAATCCAGACAGTATTGAAGTTGATGAGGCCTTCTACAGGCAACTTACAGCAGCCTCACAATTGCAGGCCCAGGTTCTCATGGGGGATTTCAACTACTCAGATATTTACTGGAAGGCCTACACAGCCAGCCACCCACAGTCCAGGAGGTTCCTCCAGTACACTGATGATAACTTCATGATGCAAATGGTGGAAGTGCCAAGTAGGAAAGGAGCATTACTGGACCTGATACTCACCAACAAGGAGGGTCTGGTTGAAGGTTGAGGGCAGCCTTGGCTGCAGCGACCACGAGATGGTAGAGTTCAGGATCTTGTGTGGTAGAAACCAAGTACGATCACAACGCTGGATTTCAGCAGGAGGCATTTTCAAGGTGAGGCTTGACAGGGCTCTGGGCAACCTGATCTATTTGAGGATGTCCCTGCTTACTGCAGAGGGGGTTGGGCTAGGTGACTAACCCAAACCATTCTAAGATTCTGTGATTTACTAGTGCCAATTCTATGTCCACCATCCTTCGGATAGTGCTGTTTGTTGTTTCAGCTCTTAGATATTTAGATAGAAATGGGGTTTTATTTGCAGGACTTAGAAGCAGTCTTACTGCTGAATTTTTTACTCTTTTATTGTGGGGGGATGATAAATTTATTTGCATACCCATTTTAGTAGATACTGACTGACCCTGAGCATGCTGTTTTGCTACTTCTACAGGTCAAACCAATTCTAGATATGATTGTAGTATTAAACCCCAGAGGAATTAGAATCCACAAGGTCTCATAATTTAGCAACACTTTCATTTAGAAGACCTTGATAAAATTTATATTTTTAAGTATTGAAAGTGGAAAGTGATTTGATTTTCTTCGACACATCTGAATAGGCTAAACAGGATGAAACATTTAGTGGTGGAGAGCCTTGCTCATAGCAACAGGGATGCTGTCTTGTTAAGGAGAAATAATCAGTCACTATTTCGGTCTCATTAATTGCAACAATTCTTGAATAATTACTGAAGAGCAGCAGCAGGACTTTACATATAGCTTTCAGTAAAACCTTCCATTTCACAAAATCCATTCCTAACTGAAAAGCAAAATAGAGATATAAACAGATTATCTAGTGCCTGCACTTCATTTGTGTCTGTTGGTCTCTGTTAACATCAAAGAGATGTATGTTGTGGTATTAACAGGTCTGACATGCATTACTTTCCAATGCGTTCTCTTCAGCTTGATTCCCATCTTCTGGGCTGAGCGCTGATAGAATCACTTACTACTCTTTCTCTTTGATGAAAACAAGCTTGCAAGCTCCTTATTTTGCAGCCTGGATTTCTGTCTACATGATCATAGAATAGAATAGAATAGAATAGAATAGACCAGAGCAGGTTGGAAGAAACCTTCAAGATCATCGCATCCAACCCATCAACCAATCCACCTAAACAACTAAACCATGGTACCAAGCACCCCATCAAGTCTCCTCCTGAACACCTCCAATGATGGTGACTCCACCACCTCCCCAGGCATTTTTGTCCATTTCAGCTTGATTAAAGAATTCCCCCCGCCCTATTTTTTTTTAATTCCATTTGTATTTAACTTCTTTCTCTTAAAGTGTTATTTGTATGTTTGATCCATGCAATTTCTTTGAGAGTTCTGTCTTGGATTTGGAAGGACTGATTTATATTTATCTAAATTTAAGGTTGAAATACAGCATATTGTACAGGCCATTGTCTTTTAATTGTAGGGATTGCTGAAGAATTTTTAGTTCTGACAAAATCAGGTTCTTATTCTTGAGATGTGAC
The DNA here is from genome assembly GCF_014839835.1 of Dryobates pubescens. Lineage (NCBI taxonomy): Eukaryota > Metazoa > Chordata > Aves > Piciformes > Picidae > Dryobates > Dryobates pubescens. The sequence goes on along the minus strand of NC_071622.1, from coordinate 12,878,968 downwards.
CAATTATCTAATACAATTCCTTGTAGGTGTGGGTTTGCATGGAATGTGCCACAGCAAGTGGTGACGTGTAATCTCCCTTTTGAGGAATACGTATTGTACTTCTAAAGTACCTGCTGACAATAGCTGCCAAAATTAGGTAGAAGATTGAGAGTAAGAAGGTATTCGAAGCAAGAACTTAGTACTTGCCACAGATCTGTAAATGAATAGCCACTGAAATTTTAATATGGTGGACAGGGTTGACCTGAACAAGCTCAGGAAGTGGGCCTGTGTGAACCTCACAAGGTTCAACAAGGCCAAGTGCAAGGTCCTGCACCTGATTCAGAGGAGTTCCTGGAATCAGCATGGGCTGGGGATGAATGGATAGAGAGGAGCCCTGTAGAAAAGGATTTGGGGGTGAGTGAGAAGCTGGATGTGAGGCAGCTGTGTCCTAGGCTGATCCCCTGCAGCATGGGCAGCAGGTGGAAGGAGTGGATTCTGCCCCTCTGCTCCACTCTGCTGAGACCCCACCTCCAGTGTTGGGGCCAGCAGAGGCATGGACGTGTTGGAGTGAGGCCAGAGGAGGCCACAACAATGATGGGAAGGCTGGAAGCCCTCTGCTATGAGGCCAGGGTGAGGGAGTTGGTGTTGTTCAGCCTGGAGAAGAGAAGGCCTTTCAGTACTTAAAGGGGCTGATATGAGGGACAGGGACAGAATTTTTAGCAGGCCCTGCTGTGACAGGACAAGGGGTGATGGTTTTGAAAGACAGAGATTCAGACTAGAGACAAGGAAGAAACTATTTACACTGAGGCTGGTGAAACACTGGCCCAGGTTGCCCAGAGAGGTAGTAGATGCCCCATCCCTGGAACCATTCCAGGTGAGATTGGATGGGGCTGTGAGCAACTTTCTAGGATCATGCATATTCTTTTTCCCCCATTTTTAAGGTTCTATCTGCTCTTGGTTTGTATCCTGTATCATGAGTGCATTCTGACAGTATTTTAGAAGGCTACATGCTCTTAGAGATTTTTTTTCTCCCCCATAAGTTAAGACTTTAAATGTTGGTGGTCCTCAAGGCAGTAAGCAAGGATGCAGCACTGCTGATTCATCATGCTTCACTGTGGGTAAAATGCAACTTCTACTCTGTTCCAGCTAAAAGTGTTGCTTTTTCTGTCATTTCTTTCTCATATAAAGTTGAGTTCTGTCAACAGCTAAGTCATAATGTCTGAAAGCCAGCATGGCTGAAGAGCAGCAGAATGCTGGCTCCTCTCTAATGCTTCCCCTTCAGTTTGTTCTTGTCCTTCACGACTGCAAGTCAGGTTCTGTTCTCCAGTATAAAATTCGAAGTACAGTTGTTTAAGTATTGTGTTAGAAACCAAAAGCGGCATAAAAATGAGGAAAAGCCTTTAAAATGTAATTGTACTGAGTAGTGAATTACTAAAAGCTGCTTGGTACTACATGTCATGAGTCTTTAATTACAGAAGTTAAAAGGTTGGTGCTTGTGATTTTCCAGATGATTGAAGGCATTCAGAGCTGTTCAAGTCTGTGCCACTTCTCAACTCTCCTCCCACCTCTATTTGTTCATTCTCCTTTGGTCGCCTCAGTGTGTGAGTCAGGGAGAGATGAAAAGAAATAATTATCAAAGCAGAAGAACACAGAATGAGCAAATTAGGTATTTTAAAAGATATTGTCAGGATTTGAGCTATACTTAGGGCCTCCTTTAGCTTTCCAGAACAATGGAGGGTTGCATTATATTTGGCGTTAAAACATATGTGCAAGTTACACAATACTTAGAATATTCCTAAAAAGCATGTATTGATCCAGCTCAAAACGTGTAAAAGGGAGAAGCCTTTGAAATCAAACAGCATGAATTTTTTATGTTTGGGGATCTTTGCTCCTTCTTTCTGTTCTTCACCTTTTAATCTCGTGCTAATAGACTCTCTACCACGATTTTGATTTATTACGAATAGTTTTTCGTGGTGATATATTGATTTTTTCCCCTCTGTTGAAGGAGCAGTCCCTCCTTTGTCGATCATTTGACCCCTCCTGTGATGATAGTCTGCTTTCTTTGAGTGTTTGAGAAAGAGCTTATAGAGAGCTGCCTTTGAACGCTCGCTGGGGAGGACATGGAAGAATTGGATTAAATTTTGTCCTTGGTTTAAGAAGGATTTAAATAGCTGTTTCTCGTGTCCCAAGGTCCCAGCTTGGAGGTAAACAGCAGATGTGAGAGGGGTGAGCTCTGCCTCTCTCGGTATGCTCTGCCGTTGCACATTAAAAAAACATTAAGTTTGGTTTGGCCAGCAAAAGCCAGCCTTAACGTGACCGAAACCTTGTCATTTAGGACACTTCCTGAAGGAGGAAATGTTCCAAAGACATTTTTGACTCCAGTTCCAATTCTGAGTGTTGCTGGTGTGTGTTAGTCCCATGACAGTTTACTCATTTTTTCCCTGCCTGCCTCGTTACTCTGCTTCAGCTTTTGATGTAATCAATGTGTCAGTTTTTGCTGGGCTGTGTCTCCTTACAGTTGTCAGTGGGCAACATCTCCCTTCTCTGCAGTAGGCTGTTCTCCAGCCTTCTCTCAGTTTCCATGCATAGTTTGCCTGTCTGTTCTGCTTTTTGGGGGGAGTTACGGCTTTTTTCTCCTAAATTTCTTCCAGCAGCTCTGTGGTGAGGGATGGTTCAGTACTGGATACCTTTTCTCCAGGGCCTCTAGAATCACAGAATCATAGATTGGTAGGGATTGGAAGGGACCTTGGAGATCATCGAGTCCAATCCTGCTGTCAAGGCATAATCACCTAGGGCAGGCCACACAAGAATGCATCCAGCTGGGTCTTGAAAGTCTCCAGAGAAGACCCCACAACCTCCCTGGGCAGCTGCACCAGGGCTCCAGCTCCCTCATAGGAAAGACGTTTTCTCTCATGTTGAAGCTTGTCTTATATCTAACTCAAAGTTTAGATTTAGCTAAGGTTAAAAAGCCTGCATGAGAACTTGATAATAAATGGAAGTGAAAGTTTAATATTAATAATAATGATCCAATCAAAGTTTTAAATAATATCTCATTTCTTTTTTCTTTTGGCAAATACTACAGTTTTTAGTGACAGAACCTAACTCTGCAATGCTGGAGCCTGAAAGGGGTGTTAAATGTAAGAGTGTTTTGGTTTCCATTTTCCCAGTGGCTGCATTAAAAATGACACTGCAGAAATGATAATAAATGGCACCATGTCAATTTTTGTTTAAATTAGCACAAATTGTGTTTCCATCATGGAAAAAGAAATCTTTTAATGGCCACTTGCCTCTACTAGTAGAGCATTTGCAGTGCTAAATGATTTCAGTGTATCACTTCTGTTTCCCTTTTATAGAGTTTGTTTGTGTAAAAGTGACAACTTTAACGTAGAATTGTATCTGGAAGTTGCTGCTTTCAGGTTGATTGCTGTGTGCTTTCCACACAAATACGTTTTATCCAGGGTAGAGCAATGTAAGTAAGATCTGTGTTAAGTTATTGTAATTACAGAATCAGTGGAGGGGTTTAAAAATAGCTAGTCTCAGATGGTATTTGATAAAGGTAATTAAGGCATGAAGAATAATGATAAAAACCTTTTCTTCTGCTGCTTTCCTGTAATGCTTGAGGCTTAATGTTTTACAATCAAAACACGAGTTTCTGGCCTGGAAGCTGTGCTGTGATGGAAGCTTGTCTGGTGCAGAAATGGAAAATATGTTATTAGTCTCCTTTAAATATATACATTGCTAAAGAAATCAAGAGATACCTGTTTGTGAGCTTGAGATGTTTTAACCACTCATAGTGATGCTGCATTTTTGGAAGACAAACTGTCCAGAGTGAGTGATGAAGGACTTTCTTACAAGGGCTTACTGTGATAGGGTGACAGGAAATGGATTTAAGCTTGAGGAGGGCAGATTTAGATTGGATATTGGAAAGAAGTTCTTTACAGTAGTGGTGGTGAGTCACTGGGACAGGTTGCCCAGGGAGGTCGTGGAAGGCCAGGTTGCATGAGGCCTTGAGCAACCTGGTCTAGTGGGAGGTGTCCCTGCCCATGGCAGGGGGTTTGGAACTAAATGATCTTTAAGGTCCCTTCCAAACCTAAACCATTCCATTATTCTGTGTATTAAAAAGTGAAATAGAAAGTGATTTTACATATACATGCATGTTGGACTTGATGATCTTGGAGGTCTTTCCCAGCCTTGGTGATTCTATGATTCTATATATATATATTTAATATTAGTGGCAAATAAATGTAAATAGAATAGAATAGAATAGAATAAACATGCCACACTGGTCACCACAGCTCATTGTGTGGATATTCTGGTGTGAAAGCGTTGTATGAATGCTCACTGTACAAATATTCTGGGCTGGAGCTGGTATCCAGCTGTTGCCATGATGGTTCACAAGTGGTACGATAAGCAGAAACTTCCTCCTCAGTGCAATTGTCAGAGCAATGCCGGCTGATGAAAGGCAGTGATCCCTTTCTGCTGCTCAGCCCTGGGGTGGAAAAGTGTCCAGTGCTGGGCTCTCAGGACAGGGCAGGCATAGGTAGGTTGAAGTGAGTCCACCACAGGGCCACAAAGATGATTAAGGTCTTGGGACATCCATCATCCAAGGAGAGGCTGAGAGCTGGGGATTATTTAGACTGGAGAAGAGAAAGCGCTGGGGGAATTACCCATGGGTACAAATGCTTCATGGCAAGAGATGTTAAAGATGATGGAGGCAAACGCAGATCACGGCAATGGGCTCAAATGGGAATACAGGAAATTCTGTTCAATTGTAAGACAAAACTTCTTACCATGAGCATTGTGAAACAGGACCAGGCTGCCCATGCTGTTTGCTGAGTCTCCATCCCTGGAGATACACAAAGACTGACTGAATGTGGTCCCAAGCAACCTGCTGTAGTTGTCCCTGCTGTGAACAAGGGGTTGAACTAGATAATCTCCAGAGGTCACAGAATCACCAAGGTTGGAAGAGACCTCAAAGATCATCAAGTCCAACATGTCACCACAGACCTCATGACTAAACCATGGCACCAAGTGCCACGTCCAGTCCCCTGTTGAACACCTCCAGGGATGGTGACTACACCACCTCCCTGGGCAGCCCATTCCAATGGTGAACAACTCTCTCAGTAAAGAACTTTCTCCTCACCTTGAGCCTAAACTTCTCCTGGCACATTCTAACATCACCAATTCTTGGTTCTATTTTAGTCAAAGAACTCTTAACACTGCAGAATTTAGCTGTATATTTCTGTACTGATAAGAATTTTTTTAACCTGTGTTGATTATACCCTGGGTTTTGAATGGATTAGTGTTTCTCTGTGCTTAGAAGAAACCTCTTCTATGCTTTTTTGCTTATTCAGGCAGGTGAGTTTTCATCTCAAGGATGAGATGAAAATTTTACCAAGGATGTGTTTTATTCAATTCAGCAGTCTGAACATATAATTGAAACAAAATTGTTGATGGAGTCACTTAAGAGCAGCTAAAATTCCGCTAGCTGCCTAGGAAGAGGGAATGAATGTTTCACCAGCGCTGCTGCTGAGGCAAATTCCCATGTGAAGCAAAAGTGGATATTTAAAGTGTCAAGAGTGTGCAAGTTAACAGTACGTGGGTTAAAGTACGTTGGAGATTACCTTGTCAGAAAGATTACCTTGTGAAAAGTAAATTGAGTATTTGCTGTCTCCTCCTACTGACTTGCTCTGTAGGCTCTAAAGTGACTACTACTTGCTAGGTATTTTGCTCCACGTGCAAACTAAACTCCTTTCCCTGGAAGAAGGCTTCATGTACTCTCGCACAATGTAAATATGAAGCTCTGGAAGATCTTGGCTGATGTCAGGGAGGAAAGTACTGATCACTAGGTGCCATCCTTCTGAACCAGACATGAGCTGGGACAGATTCTCACCACAGCAGGTGGCTTTCAGACAGAGTTAGTAGCTTATTTCTGAGTGGGATCTTAGTTTACCATATTCTTCTCTAAGTCTTCCTGGAGAACTCTAATCCTTGTAGCATAGGTCCTAAGTAGAAGCAGGTGGGACTTGTCTGAAGGTCCATCTAGAAGATGGTGAAGGCATGTCTAGAAGTCATCTAGGCAAGTCTTTCTCAGAGTGGAAATGTTGGTATCATTAAGTCAAGGCAACTACAACTTGGAGGTTTAGACTCGAGGTGAGGAGAAAGTTCTTCACTGAGTGAGTCATTCGTCATTGGAATGGGCTGCCCAGGGAGGTGGTGGAGTCACCATCCCTGGAGGTGTTCAAGAGGAGATTGGACGTGGCACTTGGTGCCATGGTCTAGTCATGAGGTCTGTGGAGACAGGTTGGACTCGATGATCCTCGAGGTCTCTTCCAACCTTAGTTATACTGTGATACTGTGAACTTAAGTCTATGAAGGTCTTGCTGACCTTCAAGGAAAAGTTCTGAGCCTGCTTTAGGTGACCTGTTGTGTTGGTGCACTGCTTTCCTAGTGCCCACAGCATGAACATACATGGATGGAGCACACCTTAAATAGTTGGAAGGAAGCAAGCTTTCAGTGTTCTTACATCTCTTTCATGGGAAAGAGTGGCAGCACTGTTGGCATAGCCACAACCAAGCAGTTGTTAGTGTCACCATCAAAACTTTCTTGTGTGCGCTACAGAGCCCTGGACCAGCCTTATCAGAGAGGTTTTGGAGTCTCCTTTTTCTAAATCTGTCAGGATATGATGCTGGGCAGCCTGCTGTGGATGACCCTCCTTTAGCAGGGTGGTTGGACTGGATGATCTCCAGAGGTCCTTTCCAACCCCCAACATGCTGGGATTCCACATGAACAACTTATGTGCTGGCAATTCGCTGCAGCTCATCTGACACTGGAGTCTCCCAGCCTGGACAGGTCTGGAGCTTCAATTCCCAATATCATGCTGCAGATTTCACAGGTACTGGAAGCATGTATTTATGTATTAGCATTGGATTCCAAAAAGCTGCAAAACCGCAGGCTAAATGGAGCTTATCATGCATTGTCATAGAATGATGCAATTAGCATGATTTCTTAGAAAAACAATAGGAACAAATTCGCTTAATTTCATGGCTGAACACTTCAGAAGTAGGTTTGGGTGAAGCTGGAGACATTTGCGTACAGGGCATAAAATTACTCTTCAAGGATCTTGGTATAGTAAACAAAACAAGGTTTTCACTTTATGTTATTCTTTCTAAATGAAAAGGCTTTAGGCAGTTATTGTTTATGTCAAGTCATTTTTTTTGTGTGTGCAAGAATGACAGAGAAATAAAATTTCCTGCATTAAAGGAGATAGCAGTGTAGCAATACAAACAACCCGTGTCCTGATGGCGGAAAAAGCCACTTCACTTAAGTGACTTTGAGATTGTGTAAGTATAGAACATCAGAATCACAGGAAAGCATAGATGTCTGCCTCCAGCTTCCCTTGAATGTCCCCCTTGACAGACTGCAGTTAGCTTGCCCTTTAGCCTTCTCCTTCTTGGGTTAAACCAGACAGCCCTGGCCTTTCCTCATGTCATACACTTCAGCCCCCAAGCCATCTTGGTGGACCTTTGCTGCATTCTCTCCACTTTGTAGATGCATTGCTTGTACTGACAGGCTTAACACAGGGCAGGTAGTACTCAAGATGCTGTATCACTAGTCCTGAGCACACAGGAATTCTCATTTCCCTTGATATGCTGTATGGAATGTGGGTAGGAATGGGCTGGGAAGTGAGAGAAGTCTTTTGAAAGCATTAAGAATCCCGAGGAACCAAGTATTAGAGATACAACAAATGTACCTGGGACTACACTGTGCAAAATAATAAGCAAAATGTGCTTGCTCAATCTGTTGATTGCAACTCTGCAAGCAGAGATTTCTAGATAGAAGAGAAATGTTGCTGGATTTTATATAACTGCTGAATAGTGATGTCAAAACCTGTATGTAACTAGAGAGAGCTAGGGAGGGACTTTTTACAAGGGCTTCTTGTGATAGACTGAGGGGGAATGGTTTGAAGCTTGAAGAGGGCAGATTTAGACTGGAGATTAGGAAGAAATTCTTTACAGTAAGAGTGGTGAGACACTGGAAGAGGTTGCCGAGGCAGGTTGTGGATGCCTCCTCCCTGGAGGTGTTCAAGGCCAGGTTGGATGGGACCTTGTGCAGCCTGGTCTAGTGGAAGGTGTTCCTGCCTATGGCAGGGGAGTTGGAACTAGATGATCTTTAAGGTCCCATCCAACTTAAGCCATTCTGTGATTCTACAATTCTATACCCTTTTATTTCAGAAGCCATAGCACTGCTAAATCAAGAGCAGTTCTGCTTCTGACCACAACAAAAACAGAATCAAGCCCCAAAGTATTTAATCAGGGAAGAAAAAAAATCAAATGGCATGTCTTTTTTTCCTACAATAGCACCATTATTTGGCAGTGCCATACAATAATTTTGTGCTCAACTTCATTGCAATCTATTTTGTAGTGAAATCAGGTGGTTATCAGCTGTGGTGGTTGTGTGTGTTCACAGGGCTCACATGGTTTCACGTGGTGGGCATTGCATGAAAGATGGTCATCTACAGATGTACCAGTAGTATGATGGTTTGCTTCTGAAAGTCTGAGCTGTCTGGGTTATTATGGAAATGAAAAGATGCTTTTAAAATAATTCTTCAGTCTTGCAACTGTGCTAAAAGGGTCTGTCCCCAGTGCCTCTGACGGTAGACAGGGTGGAAGGTCTGGGGAGTAGAAGGGCAAACCCTGGTCTCTTAACTTGCTACACATTCCTGGTGCTGACTCATTCAGACAGTTAGATTTGGCTCACCAACTGGATTATTTTTGGCTACTGCAGTTGATATTTGAGATGTATTTTTATCTATTACTAATTTCTGTGAAACCAAAAGCAAGAATGGTTGTCACTGAGAGGAACTGTGTCTGAACCTTACAGTCAGAAGAGGGCCCACAGACTGCACACAGTATTATTAATTATGCTTCTTAAGGTTCTATTAGCATTCAGCTGATGAAGCTGAGAGACCTGGGGCTCTTCAGCCTGGAAAAGAGCAGATTGAGATGGATCTTATAAATGCATATAATTATCTAAAGAGTGGAGGTCATGAGGATGGGACCAGGCTCTTCAAAGAGACATGCGATGATAGGACAAGGGGCAGTGGGTGCAAACTGGAACCCAGGAGGTTTCACTGGAATTTAAGGGGAAAATTCTTTGCTGTGAGAGTGCTGGAGCCCTGGAGCAGGCTGCCCAGAGAGATTGCGGAGTCTCTTTCTCTGGAGAGATTCCAAACCCACCTGGTCATTGTGATCCTGGGCAACCTGCTGTGGGTTACCCTGCTTTAGCAGGGGGAGTGGACTGGGTGATCTCTAGAGGTCCCTTCCAAGTTCCACAATGCTGGGATTCTATGATTTCTTTACTGTAATGATTGTCAAGCCAGTGGTTAATTACAGTGGGCCTGTTTCTGCTCCTCACCTCATTATCTCTGTTCTGTGCCGGGGCCTTCTGTGGCTGCCGTCTCCCCAGCGCTGGCAGCGGGGCCAGCCCAGCGCCAGCAGCGCCGGCGGCACAGGAATAGCGTGGCAGATGGCAGCAGGCACTATTTATAGCTCCGGCCATGCTGCCCGAGGTGAAAGAGTCTAGCAGGATTGTTTGCAGCCATTAGGGAACCAAGAAGACAATTTCATGGGGGGGGGGGGGGGGGGGGGGGAATCAGAAGCCAGAATCTGCATTCCTCAGAAGCCACCCTGGCAGTGCCTGAGTCGCGCTTGGTATTGATTTCAGTGGTTTCAAACCAGGGGAAGCTATTTTTTTCCTCTTGATTTGTGCCCTGTCTCCACTGCTCACCCCATGAACCTTCCAAATAGAGCCTCCTCCAAGCATTGTTGCACTGGTCAGGGCTGCGCTGGAAGAATTTATTGTTCTGTGGAAGTTGTGCTGCCATGGTAACTCAGGCACACGGAATGTTAATTGCAAGGCACAATATATGTTTATGAAAATAATTAATGAAAACATGAAAAGGGATGTTCTTATTATATTAGCTGTATCTCCTGGGCTCTGTTTCTCACTCTTCTTTTCCACAGCCAGGAATTACTGTGGGGCAGAGCTTTTAAAATGACATAATTTTACTCTTTTCATCCTGAAGTTTGGGGCTTTGTTGGTTATATTCTTCAATCAGATCGGATGAAACATCATCTTTTCAGAGGTTGGTTTGGGGTTTGATTGCACTTATAGCAAAAGCTGGAAGCAACATTTCATACCAAAGCAGAGGAACTTGTGCAATCAGATGCATGCAGTCCTGCAGATCCAGACATCAAGCTGACAGGAGTCAGTGACAAGGAAGAATAAGGAGAGAGAAAATAATCTCTCCTCATTATTATTATGATCCCAGGGAACTTACCTCACCTTCCAGTTACTGTTGGTTTTGTAGTGTTGTGTGAGCAGTGGGCAGGCACTGAGTCCAGTGCCGGTGTTGCTGTGCCTGCAAGTGTATGCCAGCCTCCCTCTTCTCCTCTCAGCCCATCCGTCACGCAGGACAGCCAAGTTGGCATGGAGTGACATAGACCCGGAGACACAGTGCTGTAGAGAACTCGAAATGGAGGTGGAACACACTGTGCCTCCTCTCTCCTGCTCCATCTTGTTGACAACCAAAGCCTGTTCTATGGGTTTAGTATTGACGATTTCTTTTGTCTGTAGCCATGCACTAATTCTGCCCTCTTGTGAGTAGTTCATATTGTTTCATATGAAGTATTTGATGGGTTTATTTTTAAAAGAACTAGCTCAATAAAAATCCAGGCTTTTTAGTTATGAATTGAGTGCAGTACTGACATAGTGATCTAGACACGGTAAATCTGTTTAGTCATTCCTCATGTTCCCCTTGTTTCTTTCTCTCTGACCCTCAAGCATGAAGTTTTGAATGCTGCAGCTGCTAGTGAAGTGAAATGTCATCTAACTCATTACCATGATTTTCACTGGGTGTGTGCAACATACGAATTTAAATGCTAATGAATGAATTTTGTTTTCTTTGTAAAGTGTGTTGGCTCGTGAAGTTTGTTTTAAAAATAACAAGACCGAACAAGACTTCTTCCCTTAAAGATTAATAGGATGTGATGCCAGTTAAACTTCAGTTTAGGCCAGGGAAGCCACTAACAATTCAATTATATCTCTATATTACATTGTTTGCTACCAACTTGCTGGTGTGTTCACAAAATACTACCTCTATTACGATACATTGTGCTTTTAATGTGCCGGCTTAATGATTTCATTGCTGGGTGATAGCTTTCAAATGGATGGGAAAACAAAAATACATTCTGCTCATTAAAGGGTTGCGTATCAAGTTCAACTTCATTAGTTTTGATTAGGGCTGAGTCGGTGCCATCTGTGCTGTCAGGATTGTACATCTTCCACCGAAAAGATGAGAGATTTGAAATCCAATTCTCTCCTGCCGTATTGCCCTCTGATTTTCTGTGGTTTTGTACGAAATTAACTTGGCTGCCTTCCATTTCTTTGTAGCTGAGCTTTTTATTTTTGGCTTCAGTTACCTGGCAGTGGAGTCTTTGGGCCAAGTTTTGATCTTCTGTGCTTGACTGGTTACCATGTAAATTTTCTTTAAAGCTTCAAGTCAAGGCTGTTGGTTTCAGTGCATTTTCCAAATTAAGAAATACCACAGTGTGTTATCACAGTGGTTAGAAATACAATGGTATTGTATTTGAGAGGATTCTGGAAGACATTGGAAACTATTTGAAGGAAAACAGTAAATCAGTATCAGTTGCTAGAGATTCAGACAACTTTTGTGAGTAAAGAGCTAACCAGTGAATGAACAGTTGTTACGGGAAAGCACTGGGTGAAGGTAGGAAGCACTTAAAACTTTATGCTGACTCTTAATAGATGTAACGGGCTCCCGAGAGTCAGGCAAACCCAATCTCTTTATTGCAGCTGGCCATTCCTACAGTGCTTCATAAAATGGGATTATTTGGTTTTATTGTTTATTTTTAAAGGGATAGAACTGAATGTAACAGATGCACAAATCATGTGGGGGATTCCGTGTCAAACCCGCTAACAAATCATGCCTGAGCTCTCATTTCAGAAACAGCTTCTGTGCTAAGGTTCTTTCCAGTACTTTCAGTTGCAAAGGATCTCTAAACTCTATCCTACATGAAGTATTATGTGATACAGAACTGCTGCTTTTTGTAAAGCTGATGGATAGAGAGTTCTTTGATAGCTTAAGCTGATCTAAATTGGGGTGGCTGCAGTTCTGACCTCTTGCCCGCCCCGCATGACCCTTCCTACCTCCTCTGCTTTTGCACCATCACTGGAGCTCGTGTGAGCTGCCAGGAAGAGACATCAGGGAGCTGACCTGGATGGAAATTAATGATATATTTTCCTCTGGGGTAGCTGTGGCCTAGATTAGTTCAGCCTATGATCAGATAAGTGCTGGTACTGGCTTAAGGGAGTGTGCAGGCGTGCACAGCCAAAGGGAGGAGCAGCAGCAGGCTGGGGCAGCCTTAAGCCACAGTCCGTGTCATTACCCTGATACAGCATTTTAGAAGTGAGTGGCTAATTGAGGCAGAGGTTAGCTTGCCCTTTGACTTGAAGTGATGATTCTCAGATGTTTGATCCCCTTAATTTCAAATAGGATTGTGATTTATTTCTACAGTTAAATTGCCAGCACTTGGCCTCACAAAATTAGTTCTGAAGTATAAAACAAGCTTCTACAAGTTACGACCCTAGTTTTTGTGAGTGGCCATGCAGGTTGGAAATGTGTTTTCATAATGGCAATTATAATTTAATTATCATTAGCCTGGAGAGGAACAGACTGAGAGGGGATCTTATTAATGTTTATAAATATCTGAAGGGTGGGTGTCAAGAAGAAGAGGCCACTGTCTTTTCAGTGGTGCCCTGTGATAGGACACAGGGCAACACACACAGCCTGAAACTCAAGATGTTCCATCTGAACAGGTGGAAGAACTGCTTTGCTGCCCAGAGAGGTCGTGGAGTCTCCTTTTCTGGAGAGATTCCAAACCTGCCTGAACATTCTGATCCCAGGCATCCTGCGGTGGGTGACTCTGATTTAGCAGGGGTGTTGGAATAGATGATCCCCAGGGGTCCCTTCCAATCCCCACCATACTGTGATTGTGTGGTCATTATAAATTGAAAGATTACTTTTCATCATTCATATTAAACAAAGCCTCGAGGTCTTGAAAACATTTCGTAGTTTTGCTGGGGTGAAAAAGAAAAAAAGAAGGCACCAACAGAACCTGTGCAGGATCTTCAAAGGCTTCAGTCATCCCTTGGTGCTCTCTCTAGTGATGAAAACTTATTAAAATGTGAGTTTTAGACAGTTCCTGGATTCAAAGAATGCTGTTACTTCTACTTTATTTGACTAGCTGGAATGAATCCCTGACTTGGTTTTCTCCCTGTCTCTTTGAAGTGATGGGTAGGAACTGCCACACAGTCTCATGTATTCGCATCACTCAAGCTGTAATTGTTGCCTGGCCGTTCATGAGAGAGTCTCTGCTCCTCTCTCTGGGAGCCAGCTGTAAAATAAGTAGTAAGCTTAACAAAGCATGAAGAATTATTGGCCTACAAATTAACGCTTAAATACTTCAGGGTTTGTTTTGTTGGTTTGTTGTTTGTTTTGGTTTTTTCCTTGCATAGATCCAGGAATACATGCTTGTCTTCTTGAAAAACAGCTCTGCAACATCACTGATGTGTTTCTAGCTAATCCACTGGGAAATACAGGTGAAGACTACCTTTGAAAAGTGCATTTACTGTGCACCTGCAGTGAGAATAATGCACTTCAGTCTGTATTTAACAAGAATCCTCGGTTTGCTTTGAATGTCACATTTTTGTGTCAGTTACTGTACTATTTCCTGGAGATAGAGATCTCTACCAACTGTAAACACCATGCCTGGTTGACTCCTTTAGCCAGCGACCATCACAGTGTCAGCAATGAGTGGGAATGTTATCTTAACCCATACCAGTACAGCTTGTGAGCATTTTCTACCTTATTTCTCTCCAGAGGCTTCCCAGTACCATATATTTCTCTCTTGTAAGGTTCTTTCTATCATTCTGTCAATTATTGATGAGGTCTGGTCTTGGAGCATTTGTTCTTAATGAATAATTTCAAAGACAAATAAAAGACCCCTCTGCAAATTTAATGTATTGCCCTTTTGTAGTGTCTTATATTGCTTCTTTGGAACAGTGCTCTGGGAAAAACAATCCAGAGCAAAAGCTATTTTGTTTGAAATTTTATGCATTATGGATATTTCTGCTATGAAGCTACAATATGTGACATACCTAGCATGAATAACAATGATTGTGTGATTTGCAAATGGAATGATGAGTATTTCTTTTAAGTTAGTATTTTATAGATTGATATTTGGGGGATGTGTGGTAAGGGTTGTACAAGCGAGAGATCAGGAAGTGTTGCAAGAAATTCTGGTTTAGAAGTAGAAAAGTCTAGTATAACAAATAATCTGAAAAGGTTATACTTAATGTTGATAATGTGCTCTTTTTTAGTTTGTAAATGATGATTGACTTACTTGCACTGCAGAAAGTAATCTTTTCTCGCTAATGTAATTGCAATCTGTGACATGCATTACACAGAATGAACTGTCGAGATTGGAAAGACCTCTAAGATCACTGAGTCCAACCATTAATCTGATACAGCCAGGTCCACCACTATACCATGTTCTGCAGAACTACATCTCCCTGTCTTTTCAGTCCCTTCAGGGGTGGGGAATCCACCACTGCCCTGGGCAGCTTAACAACCCTTTCAGGGAAGAAATGGTTTGAGATGTCTGACCTAAACCTCCTCTGGTGCAACTAGAGGTTGATTCCTCTTGTCCTGTTGTTTGTTCCTTGGGAGAAGAGACTGACTTCCGCCTCATGCCAGCCTTGTTTCAGGGAGTTGTAGAGAGTGAGAGGGTCTCCCCTCAGCCTCCTTTTCTCCATACTAAACTACCCTAGTTCCCTCAGTTGCTCCTAACAAGACCCATTCTTCAGACCCTTCACCAGCTTTGCTGCCCTTCTTGGGATCCACTCCAACACCTCTATGTCCTCCTTGGAGTGAGGGGCCCAAAACTGAACACAGTATTCAAGGTACAATTAATGAATTGTATGATGAGCCTGAAAATTAGGGACAATCTGTTCCATTGGACTACAGTCCTCTTTCTTTTAAACCAAACATCTGATTCATGTCTGTATCAAAATGGGTTGGTTTTTTGCCTCTTAATAGCCCAGCCTAAAATGTGCTTCGTGGCTGAAGGAATAGTCATTAGGTCAGCTGGGAAATACGCTGAGCTAACATGTCTCCTGGACATCATGAACCTGCAATTTTTGTGTTATCAGAGGAAAGGTGGAAACACCATCTGCTCTCTTCTGAGTTTGAGTCACCTTTGAGGCTGAGATCAGGAGTACTGGATGTGTAGTGTGTCCTTTCTTCTCTTTCTCCCCACTGCTTTAAATTGAGATGAGCTCTTTGGACAGTGGAAAATGTGAAGTAACATAAGGTAGCTTAAATATTACAATCATGATACATTATATTTGATAGATCCCTGGAGTCTTCAACCTGGAACCTTCCCCACACTTTTCCCCCCTCAGATTTCCATAGCAGTATCACTTAAATTTCCCCTTTTTTTTCCCTCTTTTCTAATGTGTATCTCACCCTGCTTCTCAGATTAAGCAGAATTTTGGGGTCATTTTCTACTGCTCTCTTTGAAGCAGCAAATTTACCTGCAGGAAAACTGTTGAGATAATTTTAAGATCTCTCTTCAGACTGAACTTCTACAATATCTCTTTTTTTAGCTATGACACAAAGCAAGGCTGAACTTAAAATAATGAGCTGTGAACTTCAGTGTTGTTAAGTGTTGGGTGAGCCACTGTCAGGTTGCATGTTTTTAAGACCAACAATGTGCAGGGAGATTTAATGGGGTTAAAGAAAGTTAGATAAAAGCTTTTTCAGTTACAAAAAATAGCATTATCTATTAAATCCAATACCTGAAGGGGACCTTCAGGAAGGCTGGAGAGGGACTTTTCATAAGGATGCCTAGTGATAGGACAAGGGGGAAGAGTTTGAAGCTGTGGGAGAGTATATTTAGACTGGATCTTAGGAAGAAGTTCTTCAGTACGAGAGTGGTGAGACTCTGGAATAGGTTGCCCAGAGAGATTGTGGATGCCCCTTCCTGGAGGTGTTCATGGTCAGGTTGGATGAGACCTTGGGCAATCAAGTCTAGCTGAGAGGCATCCCTGCCCCTGGCAGGGAGGTTGGAGTACATGATCTCTAAGGTCCCTTCCAATCTAAGCCATTCTATGTTACAAATAGCTGCCTACCTTACTGTGAGACATACATTGTAATTTCTTTATTTAGATCCTCATTGTTAGTAGAAGCCCAAAGTTTTCTGGTTGCTTCTCAATAAATTATGCATTGAGTCAAGTACTTCTGCAGTCTTTGGAGATAAGATTCAAGAGAAAACTTGGGGAAATGGTAGCTGTCACAGGGAAGAGTACTAAGCAGAATCAGAGTGAAAGACTCCAGGTGTTTCCTGGACACACATTTTTGTTTTGCCTATAAATAGCAGTCTGTGTTTATGCTTACTGATTCTTTGCAGAAAAAGCTGCAGGTATTTGATGGAAAACTTTGTACCATGTTCTGTTTAGACTCAGATCTGGCTTTATATATTTTTGGTGTTTTCCATCTTTTATATTCTGTCTTGACAGACATTTATACAGTGGGACATTAATCTTTTCCCTCTGCTTAATCTCTCTGTGAGAGGCTGTAACCCACTTTCCTGTAGCAGCAAATTAAGTTTTCTGTCTTGATCTTGAGAAGGTGAAAGTGCTGGTAAGACTCAATATTGCTAATGCCCTGATCAACCTTTGTTCTGCCCATTAAGATAATTAGTCTGGTTTTTGTAAGAATAAAGTCATTTAGATGGATTGCTAGATCAGGTACACCTGCCTTTTGGATCATAGGTATAAAGCAGTTTGGGGAGTTTTACAGTGCCAAAACCCACACTGACGATGTTCACCATAATGCTGCCTCATGCAAGTTAGCATATCCCAAAGGAAATGTGCTAGTTTTGATCTTCTTCTCATTAAGGGTCTGTTTGTCTGGTGCTTCAGCTGGGAGAAATGTCCCTCTGACTGTACTCTTAGCTCTGTGCCTTTAAATAGGTTTCTGTGATTTGGAAGCCTCAGTGCAGTACTAAATATATTAGACAGGAATTGTAAGGCCAGAGAAGAGAGTGGAGGTACACGGGTTGTATATTTGAAGTTTCAGAATAAAATGGGGTGGAAGAGGCCTACAACAATCATCTAGTCCAGTTGCTTGAATATTTCAGGGCTGACCAAAAGTTAAAGCATCTTTTAAAGGGCAAATTGTCCAAGTGTCCTTTTTACCATCAAAAGCCCTAGATACCTATGTGAGGCAGCAAAATGAGATGCCATTCACAATGAGTTCTGCAGCTTTATCATCCTCCTGCTCCAAAGATCAAGCTTCATTGCAGTAATGCAGTGTGATGGCTGTGCTACAGTTCTTATAATGACTTATTACAGCTGTTTGGTATTTCTCCTACATTTTTCCCTCCATTTCTTATACGTGAACTAAAGTGTCAATGAGCACCAGCAGCACCTGCAGCCAGAATTATGAGAGTCTTCAGCTGAGGAGAGATTTCTTCCAGCACTGAACTGAATTGCTCTGTAGGTTTTTCCTGACCTGAAGAGAAGGCACTCCCGAAATCAGATTTGGCCACTCTGCCATAATCTTTGGGAGAAGAGTTCAAATTTCACACATCTGGTACCTGGGGTTGTTTGTGTCTAAATTTAGATACACATCATATTTTAAGGAAAGGGTACCAGCTGTCCTGTTTGTTGGTACTTCTTGTTTTGACATTAACCTGTTCATATTTGTCAGCAATAACTTTGTAAAATAGTTCTACCCTTATTGTTTAGTCCTTACTTTGCCTTTGGGAAAATAATGCATTTTACAGAATACAGAATTAGCCAGGCTGGAAAAGACCTCCGAGATCATTGAGTCCAACCTATCACCCAGCCCTATCCAGTCAACTAAACCATGGCACCAAGCACCGCATCCAGTCTCTTCCTAAACACCTCCAGTGATG
Source organism: Dryobates pubescens (assembly GCF_014839835.1). Lineage (NCBI taxonomy): Eukaryota > Metazoa > Chordata > Aves > Piciformes > Picidae > Dryobates > Dryobates pubescens. Next base: position 12,860,924 of record NC_071622.1, on the reverse strand, counting down.
GTGGCTCTACCACCTCCCTGGGCAGCCCATTCCAATGGCTAATCACTCTTTCTGTGAAGAGTTTCTTCATAACATCCAGCCTAGGCCTCCCCTGGCACAGCTTGAGACTGTGTCCTCTTGTTTTGTTGGTGGTTGTCTGGGAGAAGAGACCAACCCACACCTGGCTACAACCTCTCTTCAGGTACTTGTAGATGGCCATAAGGTCTCCCCTAAGCCTCCTCTTCTCCAGCTCCCTCAGCCTTTCCTCATAGGGCTTGTGCTCCAAACCCCTCCCCAGCTTTGTTGCCCTTCTCTGGACATGTTCCAGCAAGTCAACATCTTTCCTAAACTGAGGGGCCCAGAACTGGACACAGGACTCAAGGTGTGGCCTAACCAGTGCTGAGTAAAGGGGCAAAATGGCCTCCCTGCTTCTGCTGGCCACACTATTCCTGATACAGGCCAGGATGCTACTGGTCTTCTTGGCCACCTGGGCACACTGCTGGCTCATGTTCAGCCTACTATCAACCAGTACCCCCAAGTCCCTTTCTGCCTGGCTGCTCTCCAGCCACTCTGACCCCAGCCTGTAGCACTGCATGGCGTTGCTGTAGCCAATGTGTAGAACCCAGCACTTAGATGTGTTAAATTTCATGCTGTTGGTCTCTGCCCACCTGTCCAGCCTGTCAATGTCCCTCTGCAGAGCTCACCTAACCTCTAATAGATCAACACCTACCCCAGCTTGGTGTTATCTGCAAACTTACTGATGATGGACTCAATGCCTTCATCCAGATCATCGATAAAGATATTAAAGAGCATGGGGCCCAGCACTGATCCCTGGGGAACACCACTAGTGACTGGCTGCCAGCTGGATGGAAGCATGTGACATTATTCAAGACTTAATCTTCAGGCCATGCTGTATGCCCCTTGCAAGAGATGATATACAACCTCTTAGAAACATATGGGGCCCCATTCTGGGTGGTGTAAAGAAGCCGTAACGAGGCATTAGCTACAAAAGTTTACTGAATCTTACTGTCTTTAGATACTGCTTTTAATTACTGTGTCTTAGTTTTGATTATTTTAACCTTTGCGATTGTCCCATCCTTCAGTCTTAGAGACCTTCCATTCACATTAGTCTGGTTACAGACCAGTTCATTGCGAATTTACTCAGCCTGAGAGTGTCTGTCCTTCTGACATCATGGTGTTGGAGGAATGCAGATTCAGAAGTAGTAAGAAGCTGCCCTTATTTTCTGCTATGCATTTCTGCAGTTTTCAGTAGCCCTTTCAATTACTATTTCCTTCCATTTACCAGTTAACATGGTGGTAGCAGTAGCAAATACTCTTATTACAATGCTGTAGATTAAGCCTGAGAGAGCTAAGGCCAAATAGATAAGGATTCACACAGTCTAACCAGCTGAGATCTTAAAGTGCCTATTAAGAAATGTGGTGCTGAAGTGTAATGCCAGTCAGAGAAATGAAAACAAGACCAACCATCTGTCATTTGTATTCTTCTCAGTGAGACTTCAAAGTATCTAGATGAGAGAGTATTACAGCATGTGCAATGTTTTCTTCCATCTTGCTTCCTAGCTGTGGTAATGAAGTATGAGAAGTGAGCATAATAAATACCCCAACCCCCAAACCAAAACACGCCCCCCCCCCCCCCCCCCAAAGTCAGTAATAAATATATCTTTTTTAAAAAGCCAATAATAACTGTATCTGTATTTACCAAAAGCCAATAGCCACTGAAATAGCCCCAAAGTATCTAAGCAACTTTAAAGACCTTTCAACTTTAATGTACATCAGTTGTATATTGTAGGAGTTCAAGAAACCTTGAGACATTAGGATGGTTTTAACAGTCTAGCATATGCTTCTAATACTCAAAAGGGAAAAAAATCCTTTTCATCTAATAGCTATAACCAGATTTTATAGAATTCCTTAGCCTGCATAATAAAACAGTCATTTGGATTTTCTTTCAAACTGATTTCCATTGATTTAAATTAAGATAAGATATTTGATTTATGGCTTCCTTTTATGAGTCAAGGAGAACTAAATGCAATTTATTTGGTTCTTTTCTTCTTTCCCATCCTTTATCTTGCTTTATTTCTTCTTTTTCCTCTTCTTCTCGCCACAGCTTCTTCATTTCTGTCCCTTCTGTTGCCCTACCTCAAATTCTCTCTCTATTTCAGTCCCTGCTTTGTCTGTTGGCTTTTGCACAGTGAGAGTCTGATAAAGCTTTTTACCCTATTTTGCTGTTGGCCATCCTGTTGTAATTGTATTTGTGAAGTACCTGAGGTCATTTAACAAGCTGGAGTCTCTTCTTTACCTCAGGCAAATGCCTATATAATTAAGTAACACACTTGAATGAGAGGTATTTTGCCTGGAAAACCAACAGAAGAAAACAGGAGGAGCAAAAGCTGAATCAAGGTTACCCTTTTACTGTAACCTTGTCTCTACGTGTGATCCTTCATTATACAGCAAAAACGTGCTTGCAGTTGCAGAGCTCTGGGGGATGCCTTTGCAGAGAGCAGCTTAACTTGATCTGTCTTAATTTATGAGGAGTCATTTTTGCTGGCAGTCTTGAGAATGCCCCCGAAAGCCCAAGCACCTTCCTTGGCAGCCAGACCTGCTGAGCACTGTGGGAAGCACCTTTTGTGCCTTTCCAGTTTTCTGTCATACCTGATGATGGGATGCCCATTTTGTTTCTTCTGCTGCCTTCTGCTTTAGGTGTTCTTGGAGGTGAAATTCAGGACACAGTAATGGGGAAGTTACTCAGCCAGGCTTATTTTATGGAGGTTTTGTAGGTGGGGTTTGGGTTTTGGCATCCTTTGCAGTAGAACTTTCTGTGTGTACAACCTTATTTAAAAAATGGGGCGTAATTACCTTTGTGTTCAATTCAAGGATCTAGGAACATAGTAAACAAACCTTCCAGATAGTAAAATTGTGGTTAGTTGGGAAGTATTGCAAGGAAATACATTTGACTTCAGTCCAGCTTTGGGAGTTTGCTTGCGGGGGGTGGTGGTGGTGGTTAAACGTCACCAATTTAGCTTTACTTCAGTGTTACAAGGTTGCTGGCATTTAAAGTAGACCCTGACTTAGCTGCCTAGCATCACTGAGCCACGTTACCACTGCAAATGTGTGGAAGGTGCTTCTGTAGCATTAAACCCAAGAGCTGTCTGGTGGTATTTTTTCAGTACTATTCTTTCCCTGATGGGATACTTTATTTTTATTTTCTCATTATCACAGTATCACAGTATCACAGTAACTAAGGTTGGAAGAGACCCCAAGGATCATCAAGTCCAACCTGTATTATAACTTTGTTTTAATCTTCTGTACCTGAGGCTTGATACTGAAACAAGTTAATTGCATCTTCTGGTGATGAAAGTAGCTCTTTTTATGTGTGTCTCAGTTATTTCTTCTTTCTTAGGGCATGGGAAATCATTGATTTTCTTGTTTGTATTGCTCATTGGCAGAAATGTCAGAGGTGCCAAGAAAGGCAGTGTTGGTTCACTTGGAATTAGCATATTTAAACAGACTGCCTTCTGTTTTGTCACAAAGAATGTGCACATAGACATTTTGTTTGTGTGTTACTGGTGAAGATGAAGGGATTCGGTAGGAGATCGTTGAAAAGTAACTGTATTATCTGTAAACTCAAGTAACCTCCCCATCATAATCAGGATAATTGGAGTAACTAAATTGAATTATTAAATAAGAGATGAACATAAGCTCCCTTGGTTTATTTCAAGGAGAGAGAAGAGCTGAAATATCCCTGAAATCTGCTTATTCCTATATGCAGTGCTTGAGAAATGTTCAGATACAATAAAAAGTAGTGTATAGAAAACTGGTCCCATTTTGAACCTACTTAGGATGATTTCTGTGCACTGTTCTGTCTTTGCACTGTCTGGTCTTTATTGTTATGACTTATATATTGTTATGACCTATATGTATTAAAGACTTCTAATAAGCTCAGATGCTGACAACTCATTATCAGCCTAGGCAGCAGCTGCTTGAACTTACTTGTAATTATAGGTACTGCAGTTAGACGGTGAAAGCCCCTTTGTGTTGATTCCCTCTCCTTGTAACTGAGAGGATACAAGGAAAGGATTAAGAGAGATCCATAGTCACCCTGTATCAGCACCTCTAGATGGCTTATGTCTACAGTTCATCTTGCAGCAAGTTCCAGAATTGCATTTGCAGTACCTGCCACCTGTACTGGCAGAGCTGGTTGCTCAGCAGAGACCTGGATGACTGCAGTTTCAGAAGTTGTCTTCAGTGTCTCATACACTCTGAAAGATCCAGTGAGGAAATATATATCAGGTGGTGTCCAGATTGTAAATGAATAGGACGTTGTGATCCTGGGCAACCTGCTCTGGGCATCCTTGCTTCATCAGGGGGTTGGACTAGATGATCTCCAGAGGTCCCTTCCACCCCCCACCATGCTGGGATTTTATGAACTTTTATGTACTTTTTCTTTTAGTACAATGTTGTGGCATCTCCATAATGGCTTCTGTGTTAGGTTGAAAAGTGCTTTATGTACATTAATTGCTTATTTGTGGTTATTACCACTCTAGATTTACCAGTGAAGGACTTGCTCCTCAGAAATAATACACAGTATTCAGTGTAGCTACAACTAAAGCAGGTTCTGACAGAGCCAGGCATGAAAACCATGTGCTTGTGTTTTGGTTCTTTTCCCTAGCCTTCATTTTCTGCAATGCACTGTTTCCTGAGGCTGGAATTGAGACTTTTAAGTCTTGACAAAAAGTGAATTTGATCTTCTATGCTCCCAGAGAGCAACAGTCTTTGGTCTTTTGGTCTGATGTCAACACTGAGTGATGCAAATTGCTGTCAAGTCAATAAATCCACCAGATTTTGGAATTCTTATATAAAGAACAAAGATAAGAATCATAGAATCATGCTGGAAGAGTCCTCCAGAGATAGAAAGGATTTGTTGATCTTAATAGTCTTGGAAGATGAGTGGTTCAAAAAAGTACATGTTTCCAAATAGAATAGAATAGAATAGAATAAACCAAGTTGGAAGAGACCTTCAAGATCATCGTGTCCAACCTATCATCCAACACCACCCAACCAAGTAAACCATGCAACCAAGCACCCTATCAAGTCTCCTCCTGAACACCTCCAGTGATGGTGACTCCACCACCTCCTCGAGCAGCCCATTCCAATGGGCAATCACTCTGTGTAAAACTTCCTCCTAACCTCCAGCCTAAACCTCCCCTGGCGCAGCCTGAGACTTTGTCCTCTTGTTCTGGTGCTGTTTGCCTGGGAGAAGAGGCCAACCTCAGCCTGTCTACAACGTCCCTTAAGGTAGTTGTAGAAAGCAATAAGGTCACCCCTGAGTCTCCTCTTCTCCAGGCTAAGCAACCTCGGCTCCCTCAGTCTGTCCTCATAGGGCTTGTGTTCCAAACCCCTCACCAACTTCCTTGCCCTTCTCTGGACACACCCCAGCAAGTCAACATCCTTCCTAAACTGAGTGGCCTAGAACTGGACACAGTACTCAAGTTGTGGCCTAACCAGTGCAGTGTCCAGGGGCAGAATGACACAGCAAAGAAGATATGAAGGTGGTGTTGTCTTAGCAAATATTGAAATGAAAGTATCCAGGATATTAACTGATTGCTTGAATTATGTAGCTGCTGTCAGGGAGCAGACCTGGAAGGTAACCACATTAGTGTGGTTTAGTTATTGTAAACATCATCCAGTTCTGGGCCCCTCAGTTTAGGAAGGATGTTGACTTGCTGGAACGAGTCCAGAGAAGGGCAACAAAGTTGGTGAGGGGTTTGGAACACAAGCCCTACGAGGAGAGGCTGAGGGAGCTGGGGTTGCTTAGCCTGGAGAAGAGGAGACTCAGGGGTGACCTTATTACTCTCTACAACTACCTGAAGGGAGGTTGTAGACTGACGGATGTTGGTCTCTTCTCCCAGGCAAGCAGTACCAGAACAAGAGGACACAGTCTCAGGCTGTGCCAGAGGAGGTTCAGGCTGGATGTTAGAAAAAAGTTCTATACAGAAAGAGTGATTGCCCATTGGAATGGGCTGCCTGGGGAGGTGGTGGAGTCACCATCACTGGAGGTTTTTAGGAGAAGACTTGACGGGGTGCTTGGTGCCGTGGGTTAGTTGTTTGGGCGGTGTTGGATTGGTTGATGGGTTGGACGCGATGATCTTGAAGGTCTCTTCCAACCTGGTTTATTCTATGTATTCTATGTATTCTATCATGGCTGACCATAGGTCTGGCTGACTCCATTGTTTGAGAAGATGAGGGACAGACATTTCCTTTTTGAAGAAACAATTTGTGCACTTCAACAGCTACAAACTTAAGAAGCTTTCCAAAATCAATGTATTGGCAAATCTTTATCTGCGTAGTGCTGCAAAGCCTTTCCTCCTTGTTAAAAACCAGCATCACCAAGCCAGATAAACTGACTCGATAACACAGCCTTTTCTCTTTATATCTTTATATTTTGCTAGCAGCAATAAGTACAGATGCTAAAGACTAGAGTGTGCTGGGAGGCTCTACATAACTCTGAATTCTGTTAGAATTCTTTCTTTTTTTTGCAAAGGAAAAATAGTCTCTGGAAATAGACTCTTTCCGTAAAATCTTAAATGGATGTTGATCACATTGTCTTTGGATTGCCAAAAGTAGTTCAGTTTCAGAATTCCCAAAATGTTGAAAGAAACACTGATCAGGCAGGCATCACAGGTTGGAGAGGACCCCAAGGATCATCTGGTCCAAGCTTTCTAGGTCATAGTGTAGTTGCAATAGTATCATACTATCATAGTATCAGTCAGGGTTGGAAGGGACCACAAGGATCATCTAGTTCCAACCCCCCTGCCATTCCCCCTAGTCCTATCACTATCTGATATCCCGAAAAGTCCCTCCCCAGCCTTCTTGTAGGCCCCCTTCAGATACTGGAAGGCCACAATTAGGTCACCTTGGAGCCTTCTCTTCTCCAGACTGAACAGCCCCAACTCTTTCAATCTGTCCTCATAGGAGAGGTGCTCCAGCCCTCTGATCATCCTCATGGCCCTTCTCTGGCCACCTTCCCGCACATCCATATCCCTTTTGTAATAGGGGCTCCAGAACTGGATACAGTACTCCAGGTGGGGTCTCACCAGAGCTGAGTAGAGGGGGAGAATCACCTCCCTTGACCTGCTGGCCACACTTCTCTTGATGCAGCCCAGGATCTGATTGGCTTTCCAGGCTGCAAGTGCACATTGAGAGCTCATGTTGAGCTTCTTGCCCACCAGCACCCCCAAGTCTCTCTCCTCCAGGCTGAAATGAGATGGCCCAGCACCCTGTCAACTTGAGTCTTAAACATGTTCAATGTAGGGGAAACCACTACTTCCCTTGGGGGATCTGCTTAGTCAGTGACACTGCAGGAAACTAATCTTTTAAGACTTTTTTATTTTCTTCCTTTTCTCTTTGTTTTCTTAAGAGGAGTTGACTTTTTAAAGATGTGTTTTAAGCAGTAGCTGTATTTTCTTTTTTATGCTTCTTGTAGTGAAGATTTCCAGGCACTTGTTTAAAATCTAAGTTTTGTAGCACCATCATCTAAAGTAGCCAAATAGGAGTCAAAAGATTCAAGTATGTCACCCTTTCCAGTTTCTGGAAGCAGCTCCACGTGACTTTTCCACAGCCATCTGTACTGGTGCAGTTAAGTATTGTCTGTTAGAAGCAGACCTTCCCTTTCCAGTTGCTTCTAGAAATTGCCAAGTGAGTTGGTGGTAGAGTCAGAAATACTGAATTTCAAATTACAGGTTAATCACAGGAACATTTTTTCCAGCCTTTACAAATGTAGTTTTGTCTCCAACAGAAGAGGCATAATCAAAAACCTCATCTGCAAATTAGCAAACCACAAGGAGCTTGAAGAGAATTTAACTTGCTACGTGGATAAACCTGTGGGTTACCTTTTTACTTAGGTAGTGCCTATACATGGTAGTGAAAAAAAGGTGAGATGATGACAAGTAAACTCAGTAAGATGTCTTTTACTTGGTCTGGTATATCTTCATGTCCTCTGGTGAGGCCAACCTTCCTAAGTAATAGCTGTTTAAAACAAGCAAACCTAAGATGAAATATATACTGGCTTCAGTTTTGGGCCCCTCACTACAAGGACACCTTGTTGCTGGAGCATGTGCAGAGGAGAGCAGCAAAGATGGTGAAGGGTCAGGAGAACAGGTCTGGTGAGAAGCAGCTGAGGGAGCTGGAGATGTTCAGTCTGGAGAAGAGGAGGCTGAGGGGAGACCTCACTGATCTCTACAACTCGCTGAAAGGAGTTTGGAGTGAGGTAGGGGCTGATCTCTTCTTCTGCCTAGATTCAGGTGTTAGGACAAGAGGAAATGCTCTGAAATTGTGCCAGGGAAGGTTACACTGGATATCAGGAAAAATTTCTTCACTGAAAGAGTGGTCAGGCATTGGAACAGACTGCCCAGGAAGGTGGCAGAGTCACTGTCCCTGGAGGTGTTCAAGAAATGTGTGGGCACGACGCTCTGGGATATGGCTTAATGGCATTGGTAGTCTGAGGTTGATGGTTGAACTCAATAATCTTGGAGGTCTTTTTCAAATGAAGCAATTCTGTGATTCTATGAAAATCCAGCACGTGGTGGGTTAAAGTTCCCCCCCCCAACATTAACTTTGCCAGACCAACTCAGTTAGAAGCAAATGAAGCTGTATTGACAAGCAGAATGTACACTCTACAATGGAATGAGATGAATATGTACAAAACATACAGTATTTACAATATTTACAGACATTTACAGTTAATAAACAGTACAAGGACCCCCCCTGGCCAAGGACCAGAGGAAGCTACCAGCTTCTTCTTCCCTGCCTCCCTTACCCCCTGTACAAAAGGGACAAGAAAGGAGCAGAGAAGTTATACTTAGCCAAGGCTAGACAAAGCATGCAGATTATCTTTCCCAAGGGAAGCAAAACAGCCAGAGATCAGAAAAGAAGAGAAAAAGGGAAGAATTGTTATGGTACAGCTCCTCTCATTCTAGATATTTACCCAATTAGTTTGTTTAGAATAATCTTTTGTTTTTCTTTTTACACCCAATAGTCGTTTATTTATATTTTCCTACATTTCTGCCTAAAATCTGTAACTGAATTTTAAAGGCATAGCCTAAAAGCACCACAGCAGTGCTTAAAAAATTCTCTCCAACCTTTAACAAAAGAATTCTGGTTATCCTACCTGCTAAAGACTGCATGACCCAAAGAAAGCCCCAAATGTAATAAAATGTGAAGTTGAAATGCAGAGATAGCTACTAACAGACCTGTATGTCCCTTCATGCCACCAACATCATATGGGAAGAAGATGACTCCAAGCTCCAGCTGTTAGTGTACAGAGGGTCTTACGTCTTGTGGGAGGTCAGGGAGCTTTCAGGATAAGTGTTTAACTCTGAACTCACAGCATGCCATGCCAGTGGCAAAAAATGGAGCCTGGTGCATTCCAAAGGTGATCTCCTGCCCAGTAGCAGAAGCAGTGTTTTTCTTTTGACAGCATCTTTCAGGAAGGATATGGCAGAGTGAGGAGAATAAATTATGTATCAGTAGCGTGGGAGGGAAGGGGGGGGCTGTACAGAATAGGAGAGGGAAAACAAAGCAGGCAGATAGTAAAGGTCATAGATAGTTTTTGTTTTTCAGAAGCAGCGAGTGTACGCAGGATTGATCGGGTTGTGTCTGATCTACTTTTGCTGTGATTTTTTACAGACGAATGTCATCTGGTCTGTTGCTGATTGACAGCTCAACCCTGTTAAGATCTGAGCTGTTCCTGCCTTACCTCTGTGACTGCTGCAATATCACTTTCTTTTTTTATAGCCACATACAGAGTAATATTTACATAGGTTTCTGACCTGTACTTCTGAATCTTGGATTTAGCATTCTCTGTGGTCACAGTCTACATCATCCAGAATCCTGCAGCTGAAAATTGTCATAACCTGCTTCTGGGAGGGTTCAAAACCTTGTGGTGGGCAGTTGGTCAGTGTGTCCTCATCAGGGCTTCCCCTCTTCCCATGTAGTTTTGACTTAAGTGTTGAAAGAAATACAGTGAGAGCCCTTCACAATAAGCATTGCTCCCATATGGCTGATCACATCAATAATAGGGCAGTTCCTTAGAAGCTCATGGCCAATCCAGTCCCAGTGGTACTCTGTCTGAAAGAGTTAGGGGCCCAGCCCACAGGATTTGCAAGAACTGGAGATCTGTATGTTTAGGAGCCATTGGTCATTTTGTGTTCCCAGTCTTTTTAAAAAGATGTATGACATAGTTGCTTTTCTGAAGGTCCTGTCTTGGGACCTTCATGAGCAGCTGCCCACTACCTTGTCAAGCACAGCCTGAGAAGAATGGGATATCATTTGATGAAAAAAGAAGTCTGCTTCCATGGACAGAGCTATATTAGTAATCCAGCATATTACCCTGATGAGGGAAGAGAGCCTTTGATGCTAAATTTAGATCCAAGCTTGACCTACTGGAAGCTCAAGACTGCTCAGACTTTGAACTATTGATTTGGGCCCATGTCCAGTAGAACCGTTCTTTCTTTCTGCTTGTAGCAAGCGCTTTTGCCCAAGCAGCAAGAAAAAAAGCTGAGACTGAGCCACAATTTGCAAAGTTCAGCTGACCACTCTGTTTACTGAACTAACCTAAATAGTGTCTTCCCTTTAAATATCTTGATATCTAACTGTTCAAAGTCTCTGAAGAATGGTCCCCTGCTATTTTCTCAGTTTCTGTTTCTCTGCTAATTAGTACTCTTTGACTATTACATGCTCTCAGCTGAATAAAAGCTGATGATGATTGAAAGGAAATGTATTTATAGAAAAGAGCTGCACTACAAGGTATGTATTACAAAAATGCTACAGAGGAACTGAGTACAAGCCAAACATCTTTTATTCAGTGTTTTTAAAAGGAAGAGCTATTGATTTCCTTTTTTTTTTCCCCTCCCAAATACTGATGGGTAAGGAGCCTGAGCTTTTCTTGGATCACTGCTTGGAAGGTTACAACATGCATGGTAATGATGAGAGGAGAGGGATTGCTGATGTGTGTATGTGATGGCACAACATGGTGTCAAGTCTACTGAAAGAAAGCATGAGTTTGGGAGGACACCGTTAACAAGGGGCAAAGCAACGTGCCAGTTGTGCAGATCATTTCAAACCCATGCTGACTGACCTCATCATCCATTTGGTGTGTTTTATATTTGCTGCCTGTTTAGGATTGTGGTTAACAGAATTTAAAGTTGTTATTCACATTCCCATGTGTGGAGCCATACAGAGCCACAAAGAACTTTAAGGAACAAAAATGGGCAATATTCCCCAACTCTTTTCTTTCAGCAAAATGATTAGGATACTGAAACAAATAATGCACAAATACTGTGCACTTGGCAAGTCAATATTTAGCTGTACAGATTTTCAGGGTTAAGAGGCATGGATTTACTGAGGGTACCTCTAACTCCTGCTACCAGCAGCTGGTGTGTTTCCATATCATACATTTCTGGCTAAATAGGAGTGATGAACACCTGCGGCAGGATGCAAGATTTTGCTTTCCAAGCAACATGTAGAAAAGTTTCAGTATCTAATCTTGAAGGAGCATGACACACCCGATTTCTGGGCCATGGCAATTTTAGATGTTGAAAGCCCATTTTGATTTTTTTTTTCCTTTTGTTGTTGCTGTTATTGTTGTTCACCCCGTTTCATACTTACCTTGGTACTTTGTGCTCTGGCAATTTTTAGCTAGTGAAGAGATGAAGAGAAGAGATGAGTAGGGCAAAATCATCTGTCTGAAGCTCATCAGAAGTGCAGAACCTTCAAATGGGTCTGGTGAGGTGAACTTGTACTGGATCTCTAGCACATTAAAATCACTTTGGTTTTGTGTGTAAACATCTGTGATAAAACCAAACTTGAAGGAGTTTTAGATTAGAGATAAGCATTTGGAAATTAAATACAAGATGAAAATTGCCTACTCATATGAATAATGATGTATTCTTGACTGCACATAGTTCTATGGGTTTGGATTGTCTTCTTCCCAGCATCTCTGCCTTGCTGTGTACAGAACAAACAGTGCTTACCTAATTAAGGAACAGCATTTTTTTTCTCTTCTTTTTTCTTTCTTCCACCATAATTATTTTTCACTGTGTAACCCTATACCTTACTATATACTGTTCAGGTCAGCATTTGAGGATGAAGTGATTATTTTCCTCTTTGGTGTTTCTGTAGGACTCATCACTGCAGTATTTCAGTGCTTCAGATGTTAATTGATTTTCATAACACCCTACTGAGATGGGGAATTATTATTAACCAGGGAAATGGAGCACAAGGAGATTGAGGTCAGAAGTGCTGCTCAGATTGAATGCCAGGTTTCAGACACCTGTGACCTGGTTTGTTATTGGTTTAGTAGTCACATCCAACTCTTGAATTCCTTTAATGGCAACTGTAAGTAATTCTGTATTTCTCCATATTGAGTCAACAGCTGTAAGACAATCAGCTGTATAGTGAGGAAAACTCAGATGACCACTCAGGGAATCTTTTGCATCACTGATGGTGTCTGGTTTCACATAAGTAACCTTGGGCAGAAGTGGGGAAAGGATCTGAGTCTGAAAACAGCATTGAGACATTATAACCTAAGGGATTTTTCTTTCATAATACATTCTTCTGGCTCATACCACACTTACCCTCCAGTTCTTCCAACAAAGGAAGTGAGACTCCACCTAGAGGAGTCTCTTCTAACTGGAATCCATCACCAGAATGGTTTCATTCATGATGACAAACAAGCAGAGGTCCTTTTCGGAGCATTTGTGAAATATTCTTAAGTAAAACATGATTTTTAATGTACATACTTAAAAATTGCCTGATAGTTTAAATTTTGAGTGCCTATGTGTCCTTAATTTTCTTTAACATCTATTTAATAGAAACAGTTTTCTGTTCTCTTCTGTATTTCTATGTGTAGTCTGCCTTCTGGCATCAAATGTCCACATTCAGCAGCATCTTAATAGCTCGAAATGGCAGCAATGTCAAGGAGTCAGTATTCTAGTACTCCCAATTCCAATAGCTTCACAGAGGCAGCAGTGCAGCTGTTTTAAAAGGGAGACAACTCAAAGTATAGAGCTTGTTCAGTAGGATGTCAGCTGTCATAGATTTGACATATGAAGATAATTCTTTTCCTCAGTAGAATATTGTTTCTCCAAGTTGGCAGCACAGAAATGATTATTAGAAATGACAAAGATCATTAGAACTCTGAAGGCTTTGATAGCCATCTCACCTTTGCCTGTTTTCATCTTAAATTCACAAATCATGACTTTCAGAAGAATAACTCCCCCCCCCACCCTGAAAATCTAAATGTAAGCTCATTTGCTGTGGTACTCCCAAGAACAGCCCTGCCAACAAACCCCATCTGGAAAAAGGTAGACATTTCAAGGAGCAGTTCTATACACATCTTCCCTCTAGGATAACTTCTTATCTTGGATTGTGAGTTTGTTGTATTGCACATGGCTGTTTTCTGTTGAGAAGGGGTTAATTGTCCTGCTTTTCAGCTTAGATTTTGTTTTGGGTCAATTTAATTGTTCTCTAGTTATTTCAGAAGCATCTGTTGCTATTAATGCTGACCGAAGCCTCATTTTAACTCAGCAACAGTGAATTTGCACTTGGGCCATTACAGAGATGTCTTTTTGTCCTCTGGTCCTGCTTCAGACATCTACCTTGTCAACTTCTATGTGCTCAGTTAAATGTTTACCTCTCACTCCAGGGAAAGACAGAAATGCAGGGAAGTCAAAGACAGGCTGGGAGGAAGACTGCAGTTATTGAGCCTCTCTTGTTGTTGAAAGCTGTGTAAATGAAAATACTAATTAAAGAAGTTTGGCTAGCAAACGGCTTATTATTAATTTTCATCATTATTCTGTGTTTTGCTGCATGTGATTTAGACTCTGTGCTTTGTTTTGGTTGCTGATAGTTGCAAGATGTTTCACTGTCCTCAAAATCATAATGATAGCCTGGTAAATGCACCAAAGTGTTTATTTTCTCCAGCAGTCCCAGTTAGCCTTAATAAAAACATCACTCCTCTTTGTAAGCTTTCTTTGCCGTAGCACGTAACAACACGCCTGGTATTTTACAAACTCCAGATTGCATTAGAGATGTTATTGGAAAGCAACAGTTGAGATCACTGAAAATGAGGACAGCATAAATGGATAAACTAACGATAGCAAAGATGCAGAGAAGGTGTGAGCTTCAGAGGGCTGCTTGAGAGAGAAGAAAGGGGAAGAGTTTTGTGGGCAAGGAATGGAGGATTGTGCCATGTGCAGAGAAGGATGGGTAAGGAAGGTGAAGCCGCAGTTTAACATAGAGGGTGTAGAGAATCAAAGGGAATGAGAAAGTGAATGACAATAGATTTATTAAAACCCCAAAACCACTGGGTTTTTTTGGTGTTTTTGTTGTTTTTAATCTGTGATAGTCAGTGGAATGCTCTTAGGAAGCATTAAAGTAACATTTATGCTGCTTGTGACCAGTTATTTTTGTAGCTGCCATTGAAGTGCTTGGAGAAATGCAGTGATGGGTTTTCATTTCTGGGGTAGCCCAATCCAACCCAGGGTGATATCTTTGTGTATGCTGGTTATGGCTGGACCCAAAGGGAAACTGTTGCTGGGAATTGCTGTGGGCTTTTGCCTCAGCTTCCCCCACGCAGCTGCGTTACTCCATGACATGGGCTCAATGTAGAGCTTTTATGGGATTGGGAAACGACCTCAGTTTGGGAGATTACCTGGTTGCTGATTCCAGCAGGTATAAAGAATCTTTTTTTTAGAGAGAGTTGTGGATTACAGACTCCAATCTGGGGGTTTAGAAGCTTTTCTGTATTTTATTTTCAAGGTAAAAGTATTTATAAAGGATTTATTTTCTGAGTCGCGGGTGAGGATTCTGTTGGTTTTTCCTTTAGGATTACAAAGGTAATAGAAAAAAGCACCCTTTGGTATTTACCAACCTAAAGGTGCTGCCTCATACTGAGGGTAACTGGAACCTGAAGATAAATGATTAACTGTGATAGTTTCAGCTCTGACATTTTGATGCCACTTCCTCATACACAGAGTGGCATTTCACAGGTCTGATTGCAGTGATTTCCATCCTGTGATAGAAATGCAGTATTGTAAGCAGTTGCTTCTTTATCTACAGGGCCAGGTATGTCTAGGGAACAACTCAGTTGCCTAAACGTGGGCATTTGGTGTCATTTTAGCTGTATATATGCAGATCATCACATGGAGCTTGCAGGGATGATGCAGCACTTGCAGCAGACCTGTATTCTTCTGCAGCAGCAGCAGCTGCTCACCAGGCAAGGTTATCTTTGAGCTTCTAAAATCGCATCTGACACCCATGTTTAGGCACCAAAATTATCCTTAATTGCTAGTCAATGTGAAAATGTAATTGATTTGGAGGTGGTAGCAGGGAAAGATAAGGGATTTATCTGAAAATACAGCATTTTCTGGTACTTGTTCTGGTTTTCTTCTTTTAAAGACCACTTAATCACAAACTTTGAACCTTTCTAAGTAATCATTCCAATTTGTAATTAACACTATTTTTGCGGTAGATTGACACACATTTCAAATGAAAACCTCGGAGTTTGCAAGAGAGAGACGGCCCAATTTTCTTCCCTTTTCTTTTTCTTACAGAGTAAAAGTAAGCAAATGTGGTAAAAAGGCACACCCAAATTAAATAACTAAGTCATTTCCTTTGAGTTTGAAAGTTGAACTGTAAGCCTGAAGGGCAGCAAACCTGCCACGTTGCTCTTGTTAAACTGTCAAGTTTATTACTGCATATGAGTCTAGAGGATTTTCAGTTTCTTCTACAAGCATTTGTGGAGGATGAGTCAGTAAAGCAGTTATCTAATGTATCCATGTTGACTGCACGTTGAGTTTTCTGTTCTGTTCTGTTTAATTACACTGTTGCCAGGCTAATGCGTTGGGATTTTTCTCTCCCTCTGTGTTTTTTTTCCACAGGATTCTGCTCAAGAGAGTGTCATTACTCGAGATATTCATCGTACATTTCCAGCACATGATTATTTCAAAGATACAGAAGGAGACGGTCAGGAATCTCTGTACAAAATCTGTAAGGTACAGTCAGTGCTCTGAATTTTGAACTCTGTTCCATATTTTGCTGTGACTGTGTTTTGCCCTGCTAACCCTGTTCTGACCCAAGTCAACTAATCAATCAAATTTTAAAGCTTTATTTGGACTGCATGGGGAGAGTGTAGTGTTTTCTGCAGTGCTGGATAGCCTGAAGTACTTTTTATAGCCTTCTATTTTGTATCTCCAAAGTTGCTGATGAGAACAGCAAGCCTCAAGCTAGCTTTACTAATGGGCAGTTTGACATCAGAGGTCCCCTTCAGTAGAAGGGTGGTCAGGTTAAACTCTTTTTGCTCTTCTGGTAGAGAGGTTTGTAGAGGAAGAGAAACACTCTGCTATGAGGTCAAGCAAGAATGTTTCTAGATAATTATGTACGGAAAAAGTTAGCTGACTTTTCCACAGGCAGTGTATATGTGTGGCTTTCCACTCAGCTCTTAGATCACCTCTGACTGAAGAAAATTCTCATGTTTACAGATTTGTACATGGGGAAGTTGAGGCATTAAAAGAACATATTGGTCCAGCTTGTACAGACAGACTTTGGTTGCTTAGGAGAGATCCAGAAGGCAGGACACTGCAGCTAGATAGGTAGTTCTCTAGCTATCAGTTGCAGATTTTATTATGTTTCTGGCAGTCAGTTTTCCTTTTACATTTTTTCCTACATGTAGAATAAATTATTGCCATAGTCAAAGCCATTTCCCTTCTGTTCCTTTTCCTTGTTACTCTGTTTCCACCTCCGATTAATAGACAGAAATGATGGAGTTGTCATAACAAGTAGAAAAAGAATGTCCTGCCCTTTGGGGTATAACGATACCTATTCCTGTTCTCCAGATAAATTCTATGGTGCTACAGATTCATTTTCAAACAATAATTTGGATGAATGTTAAATAGAGCTGATTAGGTTACATATATTTAAGTTCATTGTCATGAGTAATTCACATTTACCAAAAAAAAGGAATTGTAAAAAAATAAAGGAGCAGAGAGAACTTTGAACCAATTCTCACTAGTCTTGGAGGGCTCTAGAGGGCTACAAGAAAACAGTTCCTGTGCCAATTTTTAAAGGAGTAACTAGGACAATGCAGATAATTGTGGGCTTGTCAGTTTGATATCAGTTAAGTGAAAAATGAGGGAATAGCATTCAGCTTAGCAAGAGTTAGACATGAGAAGCATATTGTAATGAATGCCTGTGAGTTCACTGAAAATAGATCTTGACAAGCTAATACAAAGAAAAAAATAAATACAGGTTTCATTGGTGAAGGTAATTTCATCAAAATTCTGTCAGTTGTGTAGTCTGCCATGTGAAAAATGTATAAATGCTGGACAAATTGGAACGTGACCAAAATGCACATGAAAGTATTCAAACCTAGCCAGCTAGCAGGTTACTAAACATCAGCACTGAATAAATGTGTTTCACCCAGGGTGTCGTGAAGATCACTTGTTCGTTCCATGTATTCTGCTTAGTCACCCCAAGGGAAACAGAAAAATCATTTCTGATACAGATATCCTGATGACACAGAGAAAATGGGAATGGTAAATCAGGAGGTGTTAATGGATGTAAATAGATAGAGGATTGTGATGTGGGAGCAGAGCAACCTGAGTAACTCAGCGTTTTACAGCTGCTGCAGCTGCCTTTGTTTACTGTGCACAGAATTAAAGACGACTGTTTCCACATGGGAAGTATGTATTCCACATGGGTATCTCTAGAAATTCCATGAGGATGATGAAAGTATTTGGGAATCTACTTTAGAAAGAAAACCTCTTCTTCATTAATGAGTATCCCAGTTTATTTTGTTTAATAAAGAAGATAAAGGAATGAAACTGTCTGAACTAGGACTTAAGAGGAGTTATCTGTCCAGCAGGCAGCTGCACAGAGGCAGAGATCTCAGACTTTCCTGGATTTTCTGTAGTAAATATGACAAATTCTGCTTCTAAAGCTGGGAGCTTTCCCTGCTCTCAGGGCCTCTGTTACTCCTTCAGAACCCTGTTGCAGATACTGGTCCTCTTTTCTTGATGGCTCTGGATCAGAGACCTGCCAGCATGTTCAGGATTGCCCCATGAAGCATTTGGTATTTATCTGCAACTGAATGACCTCCATCACTTGGCCACTTGATATGAACACATTCTATGTCACTTCTTTGCAGTCTGCTTTTAATTTACTGCTTCAAACAGCTTTGTCTCATCAGCAGTCTTTGTTACTGAGCTATTGTTATGTTCTCTTTGATTTGTGAATAATTTCAATAGCAACAGCCCCAGCACATCTTTCCCTAAGGTTCTGTGAGCGACCTCACCTTCATTCTGTGGGTGAGAAATGACCATTTATTGCTATTCCTGTCCTGCTTCCTATCTGTTGATCAATTATTTGAGTCCATAAGAGGACCTTCTGTGGCACTTTACTTCCCTGAAAAGCCTTTAGGAAGGAATCTTTTTGAAGGTGGTCTAACAATCCTGGTAGACTTTACTGACTGCCTCATTCTTTTCTGTGCTCAGTGGTTTGAAGAAGGATTTGGGAAGCAGTGCTTCCTGGTTGAACAGCCATATCCAGTCTTCAGTGTTGAATTATTCATAAGTTTACTGATTTTTTCTTCTTGACAGTTTCCACCTACTTACCAACGTTGAGCTCAGACGTAACTGCTCTGTAGGTTTCTAGGCAGCAACTTTTCCTTCATCCTCGTACTGTTTCCTTTAAGACTCTCTTCTACTGGAGGACCTCGAGTTTATTGATGATGTAGTGAGTTTTAGAGAAACATGGGTAAAAGCTAATTAATTTGCTTATAAACTTGTTGTTCCATTGGAGAAAAAAATAATCGGTATTGAAAGGAATATTTTGACTACTTTATATTACTAAAATAACTTTTAACAGAGGGGCAGTGCCCTTATGCCCTTCTTGCAATATGAAAGCAAGGTATTTGAAGAATGAGTAAGGCTAGAAGAGGTCTGTCCTCAAGTGGGAGGGTAAAAAGCTGAAGAGCTTTTTCTTCATTTCCCACTGAAATGAGAGATGATGTGCGCTGTCAGATAAAAAGGAAAACCATTAAAAGCTCACTGCCTCGTTTTAACAGGTCTGTCAGTTTTAGTTCGTCTCTTAATCTCTTCTTCAGAACAGTGGGAAATCAGGAAAGATGGAAACTTGTTCAGTTGCAGAACATTTCTGTGACAAAGTATCTAAAAATAAACTTTCAGGCTGACAATGGTGATAAGGGATGAAAAGAGTTCCAGATTCTGGATGGGAGATTTTCACTGGAGGACATGGTGTTAAGCTAGATTTGCACAGAGCAGCCATCTTTGGACAAACTGTTGTGTTTCTCTTTCAAACCTGTGCAGATCCCAGCTCTTATTTCAGGAGCTCGCTCGCTGTTACAGTGAGTAACAGGATAGTACTCTCGACCTACTTCCCTGCCTGCATATGTAGTTAACAGCTCGGTGCTCCAGGGAATCCAAGCACTTGGCAGAGACACTCCTCTCAACAGGCTGGAGGTGACGTGGTGCCGAATGGAACAGGAGACACGTTTTCTCTCATTCTCTGATGAATGTGCCTCCAACCTGACAACCAACCACTGTGACTTTAATAGGAGAAGGACAGTGTGTTGCAGGGAGATCAATCAGGTTAGCTAGGTGAGTGTTCTTACTTGGCAAACTGGAAAAAGACACACAGTGCTTCCCTTTGTTTTCTGGAAATGGTTGAATTACATGAGCCCTCCACTGGGCAACCTATTCAGTGTTCCACCACCCTCATAGTAAAGAACTTCTTCCTAATGTCCAATCTAAATCTGCCCTGCTCTAGTTTAAAACCATTGGCCCATAGTCCTGTCACTACATGCAGTCCTATACGGTCTATACAGCCCTTCCCCAGCTTTCTTGTAGCCCCCTTAAGGTACTGGAAGGCCACTGGGTGGTCTTCCTGGAGCCTTCCCTTCTCTAGACTGAACAATCCCAACTCTGCTAACCTGTCTTCACAGGAGAGGTGCTTCAGCCGTCTGAGTGTTTCTGTGGCCCTCCTCTGGACGCTCTCCATCAGGTTCATGTCCCTCTTGTGTTGAGGGCCGCAGAGCTGGATACAGTACTCCAAGTGAGGTCTCACCAGAGAATAGTTGGTATCATGACCTCTTTTGTTACTAAATGTGTGTTTGGCTGATCAAATTGGTCATTTTTTCCTGGTTCCAGTCATAGTTGCCTGAAGGTTTTCTGTGCAGGATCAGTGTGATAACTAGTTTACTTTGGAACAAACCACTCTGATTTAGTTGTCGTTCCAGTGTCTGTCTGTTGGTACGCACACTAGCAGAGGCAATAATAAACTCTTTTTCTAGCAGAGCTAATACTGAGTGGGCTTCAGTATGGGTTTTTTTTAGCTTTCTTTACTGTGCAATTGAAATGTGAAAATGTCTTTGAGTTGCTGTTCTGTGACCAGGAGCTTCTATACCACGATAAGCTGTGAATGATGGATTGCTCTTTGGCTCAGCCTTCAGCATGGCAGAACTTCTGCTCAGTGCTATCCTGTAAGCTGATGGTCTGACTTGCATCCTTTTTTTATATTTCCATTCCCATTTCTTTGCAGCTTCTTTTTTCAGGTGATCACCTCTTCTCAGCAAATACATTCTTCCACATTTTTCAATCATTACCGTCTCCTCAGATTTACAACTGGGAAATTTCACTATTTGTCCACTTCAGTTTAATTATTTGTCAGAGAGCAGATCTCTCCTTTCCTACGGGAATCTCTTTGCCAATTTTAGAATAAACACTGGAGCATAACAGAACCGCTTAAGAATTATTTTTCCTCTGTTTTTAGTTGTTTATTTTCTTTGCTCCTGGGTTGAAGAGCAATTTTAGTAAATATTGTTGTCTTGTTTCATGGAAAGGATTTTAAATGTTATCTTGTCTTCTCCCATTTGCATATTAATAAGGCTCATTCTCTGTGCATCTGTGCTCAGCAAGGCAGCAGTAGTCCTGTTCCTGCATATGGGCTTTCTGCTGTGACTCTACTAGTGAAAAGGTCAGGATTGTGAATCTTCCATGCTGGAAAAGAGAGTAAAGGCTTTAATATGTTTGGGGGCCTGCCTGAATAGATGTGAAAATGTCTCCATTCTCTCAGGCCTTACAGCTCAGGAGAAGGCATGTTGTATAACACACACGTGCCTCTCCCAGATACCCAATACATGAGTAACTAAGTTCTAAAAATACAGTTTCCAGTTACCACAGAAATTCCTTATATAATGTGATACATCCTAAAAGCTGCAGTCAGAAGAATATTATTACTTTCAGACTGTTAGCCTCCTAATAAATTTAGGTACAGAGTTTTAAATTACGCTGTCACTAAAATTATTCAGCAGCCAAGCATCTCG
Organism: Dryobates pubescens; assembly: GCF_014839835.1. Lineage (NCBI taxonomy): Eukaryota > Metazoa > Chordata > Aves > Piciformes > Picidae > Dryobates > Dryobates pubescens. Next base: position 12,839,530 of record NC_071622.1, on the reverse strand, counting down.
TAAAATGCCTTGTTGTGTGAGAAGCCTGCATCAAAGTATGGGTGTGTTCTTGAGACAGCCTGGCTTGCAGACACTGTGTAAGGCTTTCAACTCTGCTAACACAGGCTTCAGCACAGAGCTATGTCTGTGTCAAACGTGGAGTAGATGCCCTAGATCATTTTTATCCTTTAGGTAGCAACAAAGGTAAGTGATGAGAGCAAATCAAGCTTTGTAATTCTGGTCCCCTCCCCCGGCAAACTTGCATTTGATTCCTTTTACATTTCCCTTGTTCCTGGGATGCAGATGCTGGATCTCTCATCTGGCTCTTCACAAGCAGTGCGCCTGTCGCTTGTTCAGAGAAGTGAGGGTTTCCTCTGCCAGCAGACATTATTGCTGGGAGGGGAGAGAGTGTTACGCAGGTGAGAGATGGAGATCTGTCGAACTTCTCCCTCTGCATTGCTGTGCAGTGTGTGGGGAGAAATGAAAGCTCTGGAAGCAAAAGACCTTTGTATAAGGCGGACATTGGTTAAATATTTTTCATGAGATCTCTTCAGTTTCTAATGCAGTTGTCACATTTAATGTCTATTGTTGCTGAGTTACTGTGGTGAAGGCAAATGGTCAGTGTGATTGTGAGCTGGTATTTGCGGCTGTTTTGCATTTTGTTGTTTTAAGTACATTGGACACTTCAGCAAGCATAAGCAGTGAGTTTCATGCTTACAAGGATGTAAAATGATGAAAAACATTTCATTCTGAAATGGAAGACCTACTCCCTGCCATTCTTTTACAACTGCTGAGATGTGTGGACAGCAGTTGCAGAAATCCCAGATCCTGAGGTTTTCAATTCAAATTAGCAACCTTTCCATTCTTCTTTTTAAATCTACTACTTGGAATTTTTATATCTACAGAAGATTCTGATCTTGGGAGATTTTCCTCCATTAATTATTTTAGAGAAGAATTTCTGTCCATCCATGGATTCTTTAATCACTTACCCAACGTGCAGGCAGTTCTCTGTCATTGAGGATTCTCTTGTTGCTTCATAATTACTCACTTTCTAATGATGTTGCACTTATATCTGCATGCTAGTTCTTCTCTTCAGAAGACAGACAACTATCAAAAAGATGTTTTAATTCTGTGAGTGAGATCTTCATTTAGTTAAAATGAACGCAAGTAGGCTTCAAGTCAATACCTTCATTAAGTCCCATTTATAAGACAGAGAATATTTAAAACCTCAGCTGAAGTATTGTGATTGGAGATTCCCCAGGAGCTTCAGAAAATAATAACTTAAAAGGCTGCAACATTGTCATGGGTTGTCATGGGAAAAATCCCATTCTCTCGAAATTATAAAGTTACAATGACTGCAGTGGCAGTAGGGGATTGGGGAATTTGCTTTGTTTTCATATTTCATGTAGAAAGACAAAGTTTATGCTCCTCAGCCACCTAAAAAGATAAATCTTCAATAATTAATCGTAGGTCTTTTGATAATAATACAGTGTTACAGTGATATCTGTAGCATCCTTATTTTTGAGGCTCTTTCGGTTAATTGCATCATATTTCAGCAATATCAATCCCAAAGGTTACTTAAAACTAAAGAAGTGTGATTGGAGAAGTAATATGCAGAAAGCTTCAGAAATCATTTTGCTTTGGGCAAATACAATGAAATGGTAGGTTTTAGAGGCTTCATTAAAACATAAATCTTTAGTTGCCAGGGTTATGATGCTTAACAGCAGAATCTCTCTGTTTGATCTAATTCTCTTGCAGAACTGAAGTTAGCATCCAAGTATTTGATAACAGCTGCTTGTGAGGATCAGATTTTGGGGAAGGACCTAATGAAAGTTCATTTCAAAAGGCAAAAGGCAAGCAGATCAAGGAGTTAATTTCCCCCCCCCCCCCCCCCCCAATTTATTGATTGCTTCAGAGATTTTTTAACCTTGACATCCTTTACTGGAACCCTCAACCATTTTTCTCTTATATCCTCTGCATATATGTCCACTCATTAATTTGTAATATATTTTTAAACCAAATTATCCACTATTAATTGATTTGTGGTTCTGTGGATCACCCCTTTCTAAAAATGTTGCACATTCATCATCTCTTCTTCTGATTAAATCAGCCAATTAATGAGATTCCAGTTTGCTTTTTCTTTCCCCCCAAGCTTTTTGGGTGAATACTGCCTGTTCTTACTAAATTTTTAGTATTTTTATTTCTTGCAATTTGTGGCCAGGAGGGGGTTAGTCTCTTCTCCCAGGCAACCAGCACCAGAACAAGAGTCTCAAGCTGCATCAGGGGAGGTTTAGGCTTGAGGTGAGGAGAAAGTTCTTCACTGAGAGAGTCGTTCACCATTGGAATGGGCTGCCTGGGGAGGTGGTGGAGTCACCATCCCTAGAGGTGTTCAAGAGGGGATTGGATGTAGCACTTGGTGCCATAGTTTAGTCATGAGGTCTGTGGTGACAGGTTGGACTTGATGATCTTTGAGGTCTCTTCCAACCTTGGTGATTCTGTGATTCTGTGATCTCTGCTAATACTCTGCTGGAGACAACTCCTTCAACACACCCCCTGCTAGAAATGGTTCCAGCAAGATGACAACCCCTGTGATACTTCTGTAATAAAACAGACACAAGGAAACTTCATGTGGGTTTTCATGTTTAAATAACTTTCCTACCTTGACCATATATTTCCAAGCAGAAGTTTTGCTTTCCTGCTGTGGATGTATTTGAAATGTTTTTTTAATGTGTTTATAAAGTTGATTATGAGAACATTTCCTGGTCTTGCTTCATATTTTTATATCAGACATTGAGAGTGGGGATTTTTTTTGCACCCTCCTCATTTTCCCTCCTTTGCCATAATTTCAACTTCTTGCACTATCTCAAAAGGGGCATATTTTTAATTCTGATAACTATATCAGTTTTAGAGGCAGCTCATGCCAGCATGTTCCTTTCTCAACAGTCACTTTAATACTTATGTGGATTCATTTGTTGCTGGTTTCAGCAAGCTATTAGCTGTCGTGCTAGTAATGCTTCTCAAAACAGAGAATCCAACTATGTTGATAATTTGCTACTAAATTTTCAGTCTGGATTTTTTTCCCAAGTGGTGTTGTACAGCGTGAAGAAATGATAAATGACATTTATTATTTGTAATTCTGCATATCTGTTTCTAAGCAGATACATCTTTTAGAAATACTACACAAATAAAATACTAGGCATCCATAAGCTGATAAAATTTGGGAACAAAGAGATAAAGGCTCCTGATGGTGATGATTAAGCAGTGGATGGTTCTAATTAGTCATATACAATATTAATTTAAGGGTTGAAAGTAATTTCTGTTAATTCAGTGCTTAATAGCTAAAGAGTAATTTTCAATTAACTTTTTCCAAGAGAACATCCATTTTTTTTCCGGTTCAGAGAATTGTCTGCTCTTGTACACTTCTGGGGTTCTTTCTGATATTTTACTTTTGTAGCTAGAAGTGGTTGAAACAACTTAGCAGATTGTAATGGTTCATTAAATTGTTTTCAATAATGTACCTGAGAAGCCTACCTGTCTGCTTCACCACTGAAACCGAGCAGGTTGGTTGGGGTCTTGAGCAACCTGGGCTGGTAGGAGGTGTTCTGCCCATGGCAGGGAGATTGGAGCTAGATGATCTTTAAGGTGCCTTCCAACCCAAACCAGTCTGTGATTCTATGATTTAGATTATTTTTCAATCAAATTCTAACTGATGCCATCTAACATGTTTAAAATCAGTGGCAAGCAATGTAGACAATTGACAAAGAGCTGCAAGTTACAATTCCATTTCTCTTAAAGCTTCCAGTGGATTAGGAAATGTATGGAAGAGTTGATTATAAACGGTGAACTTACAAGGAAAACTCAGGTTATATTCTTTACAGAAATCTTCTGGAATTATTCATGTAATCTGCTGTGGGTGACCCTGCTTTAGCAGGGAGGTTGCACTAGGTGATCTCCAGAGGTCCTTTCCAACCCCCACTATGCCAGCATTCTGTGATTTCTTTCCTAGTTTTTGTCCATCTGAATGAAAAAGGAAGGGTGGTTTATTTTTTTGGCCTCTGTGTCAAGGTTTCTGGCAGAGGGAGATGGTGGAGGCCCCATCCAAGGTCAGACTTGGTGGGGCTCTTAGCAACCTGATCTAGTTAAAGATGTCCCTGCTCACTGCAGGGGTGTTTGGGCTAGATGACCTTTAAAGGTCCCTTCCAGCCAATGCAATCTGGGATTCTAAATTATTTGCAGTTATGTCAATACTGTTGGCTGGAAAGGAGTCACATCCCATTTGGAGTCACCATTCTTTCTAACTTTTCAAGAGGCAGCTCAGCCACCTTTTGAAGATGCATCTCAGCTACCTTTGAAATACTGTATGGTAGACCCAGGGTTTGGTTTCCAAGCATACCTGACATTGTTTGTTCACAGGCTTTCTGTGCTTCCAGTCAGTGAATCTGCAATCTTGATTTCATTCAACACTTAAAAAAAGAAGCTAAGCACAGTGTTCCAGTTCAAAATGCTCTCATCCATAAACAGTCTTGGAGGCGGTGTGGGGGCAAAGCAAGTTTTCTGATTCATGTGCCTTGTTCCTCTCTGTAGCTCTGACCTTGTGCTTCTGTTTTCCCTGGTTGTAACCTTAGCACTGTGCTTGTTCTCGCAGGATGTCTCTCCCTTTCTCCAGTGTCAGTCCTGCTGCAGCTCATACTTTCTCAAGTTTCCTCAGATTTGTAACATGCTCTGACATCTCCTAAAAACAGTATCTGTCATCTTGTCTGAGAAATGTAATGGGGATGAAAAGTTGGTTATTTTAGTTTTGTTTTTCTAAGAGTAAGGAAAAAGTAGTATGTCAGTCACGGCAGGAAAATGGGTCTTGTTCATTCTTCAGCATAACAAGGACATAGGAAAACTGTTTCTGAGGAACCTTTCAGGCTTGAGTAGTTCTCAGTGGTTCTCTAATACCCATCCTCATGTTCTATACCTTCATGATGTTAGAACTTGTTTTTCCAAAACCATTCTCCCCACAACACAAACTTTCCTGTTTTTCATACCCTAATTGTTACACAGAATCATGGAATGGTGGAGGTTGGAAGGGGCCACTGGAGATCATCAGGTCCAACCCCCCTGCCAAAGCAGGATCGCTCAAGGCAGGTCACACAGGAACACATCCAGGCGGGTCTTGAAAGGCTCCAGAGAAGGAGACTCCACAGCTTCTCTGGGCAGCCTGTTCTGGAGCTCTGGCACCCTCGCAGTAAAGAAGTGTCTCCTCATGCTGAGGTGGAACTTCCTGTGGTCTAATTTGTGTCCATTGCCCCTTGTCCTATCACAGGATGCCATTGAAATGAGACTGTCCCCTTCTTGACACCCACCCTTCAGATATTTGTAAATATTAATAAGAGCTCCTCTCAGTCTTCTCCAGAATAAACAGCCCCAGGTCTCTCAGCCTTCCCTAATCAGAGAGATGTTCCAGTCCCTTGTTGCCTCTCTTAAATGCTCATTAGCCTATTGCTGTCCCTCTTGAACTGGGGAGCCCAGACTGGACACAATACTGCAGATGTAGTCTCAGTGTGGCACAGTAGAGGGGTCTCATCTCAGCAGTATTGTCCTAGATTTAGGTGAAGAGAAATTGCCCCCAGCTCTCTTCAAGTTGCTTGAATAAAAATAAGTATTTACAAACATGGTGTCTATGGAAGACTGAGTGTGACCAGGAAATGTTCCCTCAAGTCCCCTGAAAGCCTGTGCAGGAAGTTCTCCTTCCCCTCTACTCTGGCTTGGTGAGGCCACATCTGGAATATTGTGTCCAGTTCTGAGCCCCTCAGTTCAAGAAGGACCTCAGGGAACTGCTTGAAAGTGTGCAGTGCAGAGCCACAAAGGTGATGGAGTGGAACATCTCCTTTATGAGGAAAGGCTGAGGGTGCTGGGGCTCTTTAGCTTGGAGAAAACTGAAGGGCAACCTCATTCATGTTTATAAAGATGTGAAGGGTGATTGTCAAGAGGACAGAGCCAGGCTCTGCTCAGTGATGTCCACTGATAGGACAAGGGGCAGCAGGTGCAAGTTGGAGCAGAGGAGGTACCATGTGAACATAAGGAAAAACTTTTTCATTGTGAGTGTGACAGAGCCCTGGAACAGGCTGCCCAAAGAGGTTGTGGAGTCCTCGTCTCTGGAGACATTCAAAACCTGCCTAGTTGCGTTCCTGTGTGACCTGCAATAGGTGTTCCTGCTCTGGCAGGGGGGTTGGACTAGGTGATCTCTCGAGGTCCCTTCCAACCCCAAACGTTCTGTGATTCTGTGGTTGCAGTTTCACTCTCTCCATGATTGCAGCCTGCAGATTATCCCTTGTTCTGAATGGCTCATTGATTCTCACACATTTTGCTGATGATTGTGTGCACTTTAAATACATGTTGGCTTTCCTTTTTTCTAGGCATACTCTGTCTATGATGAAGACATTGGCTACTGCCAGGGACAGTCTTTCCTTGCAGCTGTGCTTCTACTTCATGTGAGTTAATTGGCAGATGAAAGCTTTGATATTGGAAACCAAAGCAGCTTTAAATTGAGTAGTACTGTAACTTGCTATTTGACAGATATTTGCTGCTGTTTATTTGTCTGTATTAATTTTCCTCTTGTTGCTGTTTGACAAATAGTGACTAATGGCTTCTATATTTGTGAATGTGGATTTGCTTTATCTGGTAGAAATCCATTAAATTGTCAAGTACTTCTGTGTCAAAACATGAAACTGATTTGTTACATATTCATATTTGCTTTTAATTCAGTTGTCATGTAGGTGAACTGCCTTTGTGTTTATGAATTTAACTTGGGAAGCTGTTCTCAGAGTAGCTAACCAGAGCAGGTAGTCTCAGTCATTTTCAGTGAGACCTTGTCTCCTGAGGTCATTTTATGATACCTTTTGAGTGCAAAACTGAATTTAAACCTTGATATTTTAGCCTGTAACAAAAAAACTGTACAGACTTTGATCTGTTGCTTCCTGTATATCCATGTACATATATGAGATAAATGCACCATTTTTGTGTTTGCAAGGGGCTTTAACTTTGATGTATCAGTGCAAAAGCAGCAGAATTAAGTAGTGTGGGTAATGTAAATTATACCTGAACAAATCACCCCAGTCCCCAATAAGCACTCTTAGAGAAAAGCAGCAGAATCAAGTAGTGTGGGTATTGTAAATAATACTGAACAAACCACCCCAGACCCCAACAATGACTCTTAGGCCCTGGCCTGCTTTTTCTGTCAGGCTTTAATGAACAAATGATTCATCCTAGCTGAAGTACATTTCAGCCTGTGGCTTTGAGTCAGCTGTTGGTGGTATATATGTTACAGGTACACCTCCTGAGGCATCTGGAACTCAAATTTAGATTAATTTCAGTTGTAGTTCCTAGTGAAATCTACGACTCCTGAAAGACTTAGGCTGCATGATATGCTGTGACAGTGTTACAGAGAATCTTTAGATTCTTTAAGGATAAACCTGAATTACTCACATTACTGCAATCCCACATACAGTGCAAATGAGCTTAGCTAAGAGTGATTTTACTATTAACTTTTTACCCAAGGAAGGACTGCTGTGTTCTGCTGGAGCCATTTCCAGAGGCAGAGCTGTTTAGGAATGAGTGGATGTCACATTCTTCATGTTTGACTAATATTTGAGCTGCTCTCACCGAGTTGTGTGCTGTCATTACTATGGAGGATCACCTCCATTTCTCGTGTGTCTGGAGTTAGGAGAAATTGCCCTGTACACAAGGAATACTAAATGGCAATTGCACTCATTTTAATATGCCCTTTATAACATTTGCTTTTACAATAGGATTTTAAACTGAAATAATCAGAGAAAGGGGGGAAGGGAAGCAGTCTCAATGAGCTCATGTAAGTTGGGAGCTTCCCAGGATGTCCTCAAACTCTCAAATTCTCCAACCAATCACTATGCTGTGAATGCTTGTAAGACCCTCTTTAACTTTTCTACCTTTGCATGGATTTCCAGACTATCCTTATGTAGGCCATTTCCTTTCCTTCTTTTTCTGGGACAGGATATCTTTTCTCTTCAGTGTAGCTATCTTTCAGGGATGGTTGGGTAGCCTGAACCTCCATCCTGGATTTTTGTGATTTTGCTGCTTTGATGAAATTGCCATCAAAGGTGAGCAGGTAACTTCTAATCACAGCGGGGACAGTGTTGCCAACTCGGAAGTGTTTAAGACTCACAGTATTTGACTTGTTGTTTTCTTGCTATCTCCTCTGGGGAGTCATTGCTATGTGAAAAACTGAAATTTGATTTTAAAATGGTCAATTTCAGGCTTTTGTGATTCCAAAGAAAAGATACTAAGGGACAAATACCTAAATGCTAAAGATGATAATGGAAATGGCCAAAAGTATTTGTTTAGATTAAAATAAATAAGAACTGCAAACTTGGTTTATGATTTTGAATGCTTGGAGTTGGTAATATTGAAGAATCTCTGTTCACTGAGAGTGAGGGCTCAGTGGCCTCTGCCTGTCAATGACTTTGGCTTAGTCTTTACCTCTGTTGCTGCTCCCTCTCCCTGTCTTGGGGGAGGAATGATTGTCAGTGCACGTGTGTCTGGTTGAGCATGCAAGGTAGGTGTGCTTGTGCATGAGCATCTGTCATTTTATTAGAATTAATTGTTACTTCACCAAAATAACTGAAATTTGCATTCATGTTGTTATAAAGCAGATTCAAGCCTTTTTGTAAGAATAAAACTATTTCTTCCCTTTACTCTCTCTGCAGCTTTTATCAGCTGTCAGGGGATCATTCCATCCAGATAAAATTGTGGTAAAGAGCTTTAAGTTCCCTAAGAGCTTGTCCTAGGTGAACCTAGCCTGGGCAGGTACCTAGCAGCTGGTATGGCAGTTCTTTATGCTAACCAGTTGCCTTCATTTATCATATCTGAAAATGAAAATGAAAGTGTCTGCCCATGGCCTTGGAGGCAGCTTGTAATCATAGGCTGAACAGAAATGATGAAAACCAGGAGGTAAATATCAAGAGACTAAAATTCTCTTTGAAGAAAATACTGAGCTTTTATCTATTGCTGATATCCAATAAGGAGTTGGCAAGAGGATGAATGAGTGAATCTACTGTAAGGTCAAAAGTTGTCAGTCTTGATACTCAGTAATTTTTTTCATCTGTCACATCTGATGCCTGCATAGGAAAGGTTGTTTTTAATGTGATTGAAAACCTGATTTGGGGTCTTCAGTGTCTCTGTGCCTATCCTAATATCGTGTTACCTGAAGGCATGGGGGAAGTGGGGGTAATGCCTAAGCAGTGAAGGTTTCATGACAAATTCAAGCTTCAGTGGGCTTAAGCCAACAAATGTAACTTCAGAGTGGCTTGCACAGCTTGTCTTTAGTACCACCTTCTAAATCTGTTGGATGAGAAATTTTGGTTAAAATGAAATGGAAATTATGGAGGCAGAGCTCCTCAAGTATTGTGTCCAGTTTGGGGCATCTCAGTACAAGAGAGATATCGAGGTGCTGGAGCCAGTGCAGAGGAGGGCAACAAAGCTGATGAAGGGCCTGTAGAATAAATCTTACAAAGAGTGACTAAAGGAGCTGGGGCTGTTTAGTTTGAAGAAGAGGAGGCTGAGGGGAGACCTCATTGCTGTCTACAACTACCTGGAAGGACATTGTAGGTAGGTTGATGCTGGTCTCTTCTCCCAGGTAATTAGCAACAGAACAAGAGGGACCCACCTCGAACTGCAGCAGGGTAGGTTTAGACAGTAGGAAAACTTTTTATTTCACAGAAAGAGTGGTCAGACATTGGAATAGGCTGTCCAGGGAGGTGATTAGGTCACCATCCCTGCATATGTTTAAAGGCCATTTAGATGTGGTGCTTGGGGTGAACTTTGTCAGTGGTTGGGCTTGATGATCGCAGTGGTCATTTCCAACCTCAATAATTCTATGAAAAAGTCGTGATGTTAATAAATGAGATCAGCCCTCCTGAGGTCACAGATAGATTCTGAAGGCAAAATTTGTAGTTTCCTTATTCACTATGGGAAACCTGTCTTCCCAGAGTTTGATGTCCTGGGGTTTGGATAAAAGCAGATAAGCATTACTCTCCCTAAGGGTTGGTTCTGCCTTAGTTCTGGATTTTCCCTTTTACCCAGGTCTCTCTCAGCAGAAATCACTATCCTAAGTTGTTGTCTTTTTCTTTCTGTTTTTCTTTGAAATTGTTCTGTAGCTGAGAGTTGTGTACTGGTTGTTCCCACATCTCTTTGTCAGGAAGAATTCTCATGGCAATTGTGCTCCTGTAGGGATGTACACTTAGATGAACTTATGATATGATCCCACACTTTCTTCAAAGAAGATCTCTCAGAGCCCAGTCAAGGTGCTTAATATTATGTCCAAAGAGTGCTTTGGTGGAAATTCCAATCGATCCCTGGTTCAGACTCATCACGCATAAGGGTGTGTATTTGTGTGAGGCATTTCCAGCCTCAGCTCGGGTTTAAAATGCTGTCTGTGTGTTTTTCCAAACAGATGCCGGAGGAGCAGGCATTCTGTGTATTTGTGAAAATAATGTATGACTATGGCTTGAGGGACCTCTACAGAAATAACTTTGAAGATCTCCATTGCAAATTTTTCCAGCTCGAGAAGCTAATGCAGGTGGGGCCGGGGAAACAAATCCTTTTACTTTGTTAATGGAAATAATGACATGAAGAAGGGGATTCATGCTTTGCTCCCACAAGTTACTGGACAATAATCCTCCTCTTGGTTTAGAGTGGGGGGTAGAGCCAAAGCAGGGAGGTTTAATGTCTGGATCCAAGCATCAAGAGTGAGATTTATTTCTAGTATCTTTTGTCTTTCACGTGCCAACCTTGCTGCTGATCTTTGTATCCAAGCAAGAGTAGGGTTTTTTTCTCTCTCTCAATCTTCACATTTTATGATACTGTTTAGAGAGAATGTCTCTGTTCTATTAAGGGCAGAGTATCTTTTGGACTGCCACCATCAGTGTCCTACTTTATGTGAATTAATGTTGATGGTTAAAAGGTCAGGCAAATCAGGACATCCTGATGCTTATGAAATATGAATCAAATGTAGGTCAATTTTTAGTCTTTCCTGTGCTTTCAGTATGTTGCTCCTTTTTCAGATGGAATTACTTCATAGTCAGAGCAGTTTAACATGAATCAACAGCTGCAAGTTTTACAAATAATAAAGAGGTACTAATGGTTCATTAAGCTTTGACCTACACTTCTGTGACTGCTGCTGTCAGTCATCATAGTTGACCATATATATATTCTGTGAGATATATTAAACCCAAACAAAACAGACTCACCATTAATTTAATACTTCTGTTTCATCTCTCAAATTGTGCAGATTTCCTACTATCTGCAGTAGAATTGTGTACTAATTAATTTGATACTTCAGCATATGGTCTCAATATCTACATATGTTAATAAAGATTGTCACTTTATTAACCAGACATGAATCGATCATCAGTGTGCTGCAGGACTGTCAGTGATTATTTTCTGTTGCTTATATATGCTTCTAGTTAGAGAACTTGCCTGCTGGGACTGTGGGCTTTCAAGCTCTGCAAGGTGATCACTTTGCTGTAGTATCCATTGGTGTTTATAGCAGAAGTGTTTATAGCAAGTCTCAGCAAAGGAATTACTTTAAAATATACACTATAGATGATGTAGGTTTCAAAACTGCTCTGCCTTTCAGCTGTTGAGGATTTGATAATTTCTCAGTATAATCTCAGTGCTTTGTCTCATACCCTGATAGAATCCACAGTCAGTATCTTACTAAAAACTGTAACCATGGGCACTGAAATCTATGAAGAAACACATTTCCATTGCTTAAAACAAGCTAGGATTTCACTCTGTTGTGTTTTACAGTGTTGAGTAACCTGGTATATACTGGCAGTGTAGAAGAAGAATTTGGATTAATGAGTAATAGTCAATATTCTTTCCTTTATTCTAGGAGCAGTTACCAGACTTGCACAGCCATTTCTCAGACCTCAATTTGGAAGCTCATATGTATGCATCCCAGTGGTTCCTCACTCTTTTTACTGCCAAGTTTCCACTATGCATGGTCTTCCACATCATTGACTTACTACTTTGTGAGGTAAGAACCCCTTGAATCAGAAAGCCCTTCCTCCATTCTGCAAATGCTTCTCCTTTTTTTTGTGTGTGTTTCATTTTGTTGGAATCATTTACTGTTTCATTTCAAAACTTGTGTAACTAAATCATGTAGAAACCATGGTTATGTGGAAAAAAAGATGTTCACTGGAATGCTGGTTTGGTTTTAAAATTAGACTTGTGGATTGCCTCATTCTTTGCTAAGAGATCTAATTAAGAATATCTGATGCACACATCTGTTCTTCATTTAATTTGTTGAATAATTGATTCAAAGTTAGCAACACTTCATTTCTTGATGATACCAAGTAGTAAAAGCCTAGCAGGCTTTTTGAGGGAAAGCTCTCCAAACTGTCTTGATTTGGAGTGCCCAAAGACAGTAAGGGCATTATATGTTGCTCTGATAGCCTGGTAGTAAATAAACAGAGAGAGATGCCAAGCAGCACAATGAATTAAGCTCTTCCTTTTTGTTTTTTACCCTACTATTTCAACTGAGGAATGTGCTACCATAGATACAAAATGGTGTGTTCCTGTATTGTAGATATGTCTGCACTTGCTTGAAAACAGGCAGGGGGTAGTGGTCAATGGCTCAATGTCCAGGTGGAGACCAGTGAGAAGTGATGTCCCTCAGGGGTCTGTACTGGGACCAGTGCTGTTTAATATTTTCATCAATGATATAGGCAGAAGTTTGAGTGCACCATCAGCAAGTTTGCAGTGGTGTAGTCTATAAGCCAGACGCACAGGATGTCATCCAAAGGAACCCAGACAAGCTGGAGAAGGGGACCCAGGTGAGCCTTACGAGGTTCAACAAGGCCCAATGCAAGGTCCTACACCTGGATTGGGACAATCCTCATAATCAGGCCAGGCTTAGGACAGATGCGATAGAGAGTAGCCCTGTGGAGATGGACTTGGGGGTACTGGTGGACAGGGAGGTGGTGGAGACCCCATCCCTGGAGACATTCAAGGTCAGGCTCTGAGCAACCTGGTCTAGTTGGGTATGTCCTTGCTTACTTCAGGGGGGATTGAACTAGATTATTTAAAGGTCTCACCAACCCAAACCATTCTATGATATTAAGAAACCGTGGGGCAGAATGTAGACAACATACTGAGGCCGTAGTGTAGACTATCAGAAGATGGCTCCTAAGGTTCGTAAGTCAAAATCATTTTAGTGGGATGAGACCTTTAAGATCAAGTCCAAATGTTAACCCAGCACCATGAGGTCACCACCAAACCATGCCCCTCACCACCACATCTACAGAGTTTTTAAATCCCTTCAGGGATGGTAACTTCACCACTGCCCTGGACAGCCTATCCCAGGGCTTGACAAGCCTTTCAGGGAAGAAGTTGTTCTTAATATCCAACCTAAACCTTTCCTGATGTAACTTGAGGCCATTTCCTTTGTCCTATTGCTTGTTCCTCGAGAGAAGTGACTGACTCCTTTCAAGGAACTGTAGAGAGTGAGAAGGTCTCCCGTCGGCCTCCTTTTCTTCAGGCTAAACAACCCCAGTTCCCTCAGTTGCTTCTCACAAGACTTGTGCTCTAGATCAGTCAACCAGTAGCAGGCCATTCTGAGAATTTGTGAGAGGAGCATAGATTAAGATCATAGTATAACAAAACTCTCGTTGGCCCTAAAGAAGGAAAGTAAAACCTGAAGTCCTAGTAGCAAACAGATCTTTAATGGAGGACTGAAATCCTGTTGTGCAGCTGTCCCTCCAGTCAGCCTTCACAAAAAGGAATGGAGCAGTCAACAAAACAATTTTTGCCTGCATTAAACCGTTCTTTACTTTATCTCTGAACAAACAGCATGCCTGCAATTCCAGTAACTGGAAGGAGAAAAAAACAGTTGTGGCTGCTAGCAGTGGAACATATTCTTCTGCGAAAACCCAAATCCTCAAAAACTCCAGAAGCCTTTGAAGTGAACTGTCTTGTGCTTTTAAAAACAAGCTTCCAGCCTGCTCATTAATTTGTCATAGATACAGATGAATTTTAAATAGCCTTCCACTTCCTTCCTGGCTGTGCTTTCTCCACGTCCCTGACCTGTCTGGTGTTGACAAAATGTTTACATCCTCTGCAACTCTTTTATGAAAGAAAAATATTAGGGGAAGAAAATCCATTGGTGAATGGATTCTGCCAACTAATCATTCCAAGGGAGCTTCTCTGTTCCCCACGACAGTATTTGCATTATGGATGAACAAATTGTGTCAACCAAGAGGCATTGGATGGAATTTATCTTTCTAGGTTTTGTCTCTGGCTGGAAGAATGAAATCAGTCATAGATTAACAGATTCACAGAATGATTTGGGTTGGAAGGGACCTTAAAGATCATCTAGTTCCAACCCCTATAACATTGGCAGGGACACCTCCCACTAGGCCAGGTTGCTCAAGGCCTCATCCAACCTGGCCCTGAACACCTCCAGGGAGAGGACATTAAATCTTCCCTGGGCAACCTGTTCCAATGTCTTACCAACCTCACTGTAAAGAATTTCTTCCTAATCTCCAGTCTAAATCTGCACTCCTCAAGCTTCAATACATTGCCCCTCATCCTATCACTACAAGCCTTTGTAAAAAGTCCTAACAAGAGATTCTTAAACTCTGCCTCCAAAGAGGAGAATAATACCTGTTAGAAATCCTGTAGTTTCTCAGCTAGTCAGGGAGGCACAGGGTGGCATGTAGCCATTCCCTGTGAGAACAGTGGAACTGTAGCGCAAGCTGGGGGGAGTGGACCTTGTGGGCAGGGTTATATCCTATGGAATAGCAGCTACATTAAGTTTTATGGGAAGAATTTTAAACCCATCAAAGTGAGCACCATTACATTCAAGGACTTTTCGTCATTCTCTCATTCAATTTGACTTTGACAGAACAACTGTGTTTAAATTCCTAGGAATTTGGGATTTGCCATGGCCTCTATGTGATTTGAGTTCTTTTATCCTCTATCTTCAGGTTTTTGAGGACATGGTTCAGCCCTCAAATTGCCTAAATTTCCCCCTGGCATTAGAATATTTCCTTAATAGCTCTGTCACCCATCCTGAAATTCAATATTTTGGAATTCTTTGTCTTTCCTACAACAGAAGCTTGAGGAGCATTATGGGCTTGCAGACAGGTACTTCACTGTGCTGTGGTACATTTTGTAAGGTTTAACACTTTTGACTTCATGCAATAAAAACTCAAACCTCTTAATCCAGTTGAAAGTTTTGATGTGATTGCAGGAAAATGAGTTTTTCTGAGCTTGGCCATGTAGTTAAATATTAACATGTCAGCATCAGCTGAAGACCTTCCTGCAATGTTCCTTTAGCTACCTGTTTCTACTGCTTTGTTTTTCTCTCCCCCTTTTGCAATGTCTGTTTGCATTGAAGAGCAACTTTGTTGATGAAATTGAGAGTTGTCTTTGGACTTGTCAGTCTTATCTATCAATATGACATAATGTTGTTGAACACTTTGTGAGCTTGCTCTTGTTTGGCTGTCTCTTTTCCATGTAAAATTATTTCATTAAAGTCATGCTCAGAAATAGCAGCTCATCTAGGGTAAAGCATGTCACTTAGATAGGGCTGTCCCCACAGCAGCCACTGCACCTGGGTTATGCTATAGAATATCAAAGAGTTGACATTTAGCTTCCATTTGCATTTTAGAGCGTTCAGTTGAAAATGGAAATCTGTGTTTTAAAGCCACTTAATAAGCAACCTGCGTTGGGCATTTAGAAGAGAAAGAAACCAAACCATTTGGCAGACAATTTGTAAGCATTTTTTAAATTGTCACGGGTTGTTTTTTTCCTGCTTAAAAAAGGAAAATACTCCAAGCAGTGTGATATGTACAGTACTGCCAGAACTAAAGGAGGTTCAGAGCTCAAGCTGCTGTCAATCTGTTATTAACCTAGAATTTTGAGATACTGCTGGTAACCTCCATTTTAAGGCTGTCTGACTGTTTCTGTGTGCAGGCCTTGAGGACCGTAAGGACTGTGCTTCTCTCCTTTTAAGAGTATATAAAAAGCTGTACTGCCTGCTGCCTTTTCTGGGCTGGTACACATATTTGTGTATTTAATGCCAGTAATTACATAGTGGTGTTAGAAAAATTAATAGTTTGATTACTGAGCTGCTGTTCTGTGAGCAAGACTGAACAGAAAGGGATGCAACTGATTATTATCAATACTGAATGTGAAATAATTGGATGTTTTCTATCAGTGCTAAGAAAAAAAATAAGTGAAACCACCTGAATCTTTTAAATGACTTGGTGATGGTAAAAGAGCACCTATTGATCATCGTGTCACAGAATTGTTTTGGTTGGAAAAGACCTCTAAGGTCATTGAGTCCAACCATCAACCTAAAACCACCATGGCCATTAAACCATGTCCCAGAGTACCATGTCGACACGTTTCTTGAACACCTCCAGGGATGGGGATTCAGTGTCACAGTATCACAGTATCACCGAGGTTGGAAGAGACCTCAAAGAACATCAAGTCCAACCTGTCACCACAGACCTCATGACTAAACCATGGCACCAAGTGCCACGTCCAATCCCCTCTTGAACACCTCCAGGGATGGTGACTCCACCACCTCCCTGGGCAGCCCATTCCAATGACGAATGACTCTCTCCATGAATAGGCTGCCTATTCCAGTGTGAATGTGGATTCTGGGAACACTGCTTCCTAAAGAAATTGTGAAACCCTTAGGAGAATCGTAACTATTGGTGCTGAGGATTTGATTTCTGTCTTATGTGTGTCTTGCTGAAGAATGGATGTGCCAGGAAACACTCTGCCGTATGGTATCACTCAGACGACAAGACCAGTCGTCACTGCCTGTTAGTACTAACTGAGTAGTAGATACCATAATAGCCTGCTATTTTTTGTCTGTCACTGTCAGATACTTCTGTGATGCCTTCAACAGAGTTGAGAAAGAACAGATTAACATTTTAATTTATTAAACTTCCTCAGGAATTGAGTCGGGAACAAGCCCACTTCCTCTGTAAGTCTGCACTCCAACGAATGTGAATTAAATGAAAGATTACGTACAGTTGTTTATCTTCTCTGGATCTATAGGGGAAGAAAAATAGATCTTTCTGGAATTACCTATTGTTGACATGGTGTCCACAGCTGTTAACCCTTCCAGTAATGAATGTTTCAACAAATCTTACCAAACAGCAGACTGGGCTTGCTGAAAATAAAATCTCTTTCAGTAAGTGCATATTAAAAGCTAGGCTTAAATTCTAAGTAGGCGTAGATCTGTGCTGAAACTGCCTGTGGTATTTCAGTACTAGTTAAACAGTAAAGTCAATGTCATCCCTGTGACTTGGAAAAGGCTGGAGGAGGGTCTGCTTGTTTTCCTTCTTGGGAATAAAGGCAATTAGATTTTGGCATTTAGACTGTGTCTTTCCTCCTGCCTATTGCTCTTTGCATTATGCTTGCTAGAGAGCTAAATCTCCTTCTGAAGCCTTTATCAGTTCAAGTAGACAGACTGGGAAGGATTTCTTGCCAAGACTGCTATAACTAGCTTTTAATTAATTTAAGAAGAAAGAGAATAGCTTAGCTCTGAGGCTCCAGATGGAAGGCTAGAATTTGAATGTACATGTCCAGTGGTAATGCTAGTTTGCTGCATTCAAGCATTTGTTGACATGTCAGCCATTCTATTCTATTTTTGTAGAAAGAACTTGAGGTCTAGAGTGGAGGTAGCTCAGGTTTTCTGGCCCTGAATGTTTTTTGTATTTAGATGAGTTATTTAAATACATGTTAAAAGTAATTTTAGCATAATTTATCTGATGACTACCACTGTATTCTGCTGGGGGTGGAGGGGGTTCCATACCAGAACAGAAATTCATTGAATCACAGAATGCATCCCTTTGGAAGGGACCCTTGAAGGTCATCTTGTCCAACGTCCCTGCAGTGAGCAAGGACATAGAATAGATTCATAGAATGGTTTAGATTGGAACGGAACTTGAAGAGAGGCTGAGGGAGCTGGTGTTGCTTAGCCTGGAGAAGAGGAGGCTCAGGGGAGACCTTATTGCTCTCTACAACTACCTGAAGGGAGGTTGTAGACAGGTGGGGGTTGGTCTCTTCTCCCAGGCAACCAGCACCAGAACAAGAGGACACAGTCTCAAGCTGCACCAGGGGAGGTTTAGACTGGTTGTTAGGAAGAAATTCTTCACAGAAAGAGTGATTGGCCATTGGAATGTGCTGCTTAGGGAGGTGGTGGAGTCACCATCATTGGAGGTGTTTAGAAGGAGACTTGATAGGGTGCTTGGTGCCATGGTTTAGTTGATTAGGTGGTGTTGGATGATGGGTTGGACACGGTGATCTTGAAGGTCTCTTCCAACCTGGTCTATTCTAGTCTCTTCTATCTAGTTCCAATCCCCCTGCCATGGGCAGGGACACCTTCTGCTAGACCAGGTTGCTCAAGGCCTCATCCATCTTTAACATCTTTAGAGCAGGTTACTCAGAGCCCCATTAAGTTTGACCTTGAATGACTCCAAGGATGAGGCTTCCACCACCTCTCTGGACAATTTGTTCCAGTGTTTCACTACCCTCATTGTAAGGAGCTTCCTCCTGATATCCAGCCTAAATCTGTCCTGCTCTAGTTTAAAGGGAAAAGGAAGGGAAAAGCGTGGTGTTGTGTTTGATGCACGAGGAACTTTTGCAAAGCTTTTGCACATGTGTGTTTGCAACACTCAGATCATAATGATAAAGAATTACAAGTGGGGATTTTTTTTTAAGTCAAGGTCACAAGAAGTATTAGGTACTTGGATACAAAATTTCAATCAATAGCAGAAATGTTCAAAGTATGTAATGCCATGTTCCACACTGCCACGGGGTCAGGGGAACACAGAATGTTCTGTTTAGTTCTAAAGCTTCACAGAATTTATACAAATTCAAGCCTAGACTGAGGAGAAGAATACTTCAACAGAGTGCACCTAGGAGAGTCTTAGAGAGTGTCAGGGTTTAACATAACTCTTTACTCTATGTTGTCCAGCTGTTCCGTGAGCATCCATAATTTATGTATCTCCCATTCATAGCTGCAGCTTGTTTATCCCCAAAATAACAAGGTTGGTGATAAATGCTCAGCATGAGCAAAGGAAAAACAGTCTCACAACCGTCTGCTGTTCAAGATAACTTATGTGAACAGAAGGTACCTTTCCAGTTATGTTGATAAATGTTGTGGTCATAAAATGTTGAAGCTGCTTCTGTTTCAGAAAGGCTTCTAAGATACAGGTGAAAAGTTACTGAAGATGAGGGGCCTATTTTAATGTCCTAATTTGTGCCTTAGAGGGAGAAGACATCTAATGCCATGTCACAGTATGTCTCTGAAATACTTTCCCCATTGCCACTGAAATATTTTAGCCACTTACTAGTTGATGTTCACTTGGTGGATTTTTCTAGGAATACAGTAAGCTTCCATAATGCTTACTTAACACCAGTGCCATCTGCTGTATTTGAATTGCAGCATATTCTAAGCAGTCTTGGCAGTCCTCAAAAACACTTCAGAAATAGCTGAAGGAAAATATCACAAAGGGAGAGTGATATTCTGTGAACAAATGCAAGAAGCTGGGCTAGTTTGGGGGCTGTTTTTGAAAAAGAGGGTAGCACAGCCTGCCTCTGCCAAAGCACTTCCCATTGCTTCGTGCTTGGAGCCTGAAACCAGACTGACTTTTCTAAGTATGTCAAATCAAAACATGAACTTCACATTCAAATGGTTGTTGGAAAGGGAAAATGAAGTTGAAGGTATAGAGGCAAGGGCTAGGACTTTGTTGTGATTGAAAGAGGGAGAAGCTGAAGAATGGACACTGGGAAGGAGATCAGATGGAGTGCAGGGAAGCAGGACACTGATTTAACAGGGATGTGCATTTCCCTTAGTGTTCTATGACCACACATAGAATTATAGAGCCATAGAATGGTTTGGTTTGGTAGGGACCTTTAAAGGTCATGGAATCATAGAATGGCTTGTGTTGGAAGGGACTTTAAAGATCATCTAGTCCCAGCCTCACTGCCATGAGCAGGGAGACCTTCCTCTAGAGTAGGTTGCACAATGTCTTGTCCAACCAGGCCTTGAACACCTCCAGGGAGGGGGCATCTGCAATGTCCCTGGGCAGCCTGTTCCAGTGTCTCACCACCTTAATTGTTGAGAATTTATTTCTAATATCCAGTCTGGAAAGAAATTCTTTACAGTAAGGGTGGTGAAATACTGGAACAGCTCGTCTGGTCCAGCCCCCTGCACAAGGGGAGAAGAGGCACAGCTCTCAATCAAGAGGTGTTCTGAACCCCTCATCTTGTCTCCTCTCAAGAAAATTGTGATCTGGAAGATTCCCACTCCTCTGAGCATGTCTAACAGCCATTCCCTGTTTTTCTGTGAGAGCTGGAGGACCTGTCTTATCTACAGAGATATGAGGAGGCCTCTTTATCTGTCCTGATTTTATGTATATGATAAGGCCTTTGATGCTTAGTCTGGATTCGGGCCTTTTTTTTTTTTTGTCCCCATATTAATCAGGTTTGGAGAGAGGGAAAAGAATGTCTAAAAATTCTATCACATAAATTCCTGAAAACCAGTAAAATTACTTTAGTGTATGGCTTGGTCAGGCAAACGAAGCAAGCTGCTGGCGCAGAACTAGCTGCCTGCAAATTAGGAACATGCCACTGCAGAGGTACCCAGTGGCAATTTGGTCCCTGGAAATGACTTTAAAATGCAATGGCTGGAATTCCTGTGCTTTGAAAACAGTCACAGAAGCTGGAGAGGAAAAAAAGTGCTAATCTCGTAGCACGCGATCAGCCATAGCAACATCCCAGCAGCAAATTTTGTGCAAACCACCCAAAACATGTAAATACTCATTAGCACTCCTCAACCCCATTAATTTCTGTTACAAGCAACCAAACAAACAGAATTTCACAGGAAATCATACTAATACAGGTTCATGGTTGCCTGGTAGTATTTATGGTGTGCCTTTTCATGCTGCGAAACACAGTAGAGTGGCACAATAAATACTGAATCCCACGGTGCCACTTTTACCATCTCCCTGGTACCTGCTTATTTAATAATACAGCCAACTGGTTTTAATTGGGCTTGTGTATTATTCACAGCATCATCATATCAGGGTGGAGATTCCTCTCTTTTCTCTCCTTCTTTCTAGCGTTACAGCGTTTCCTGTTGTGAGCCATTCTGGTGAGCAATGAATCACTGGGGGAAGCCCAGTCTGAGAAGTTGACTCTACTTCCTTTGCTAGCAATAAGATCTCTCTGCAGTTTGGGCTTTTCTCTCTCGTATAACAGCGTAGTAAGAAAGCTGCATCTGTTGCTTATAGCCTCAGTAAGTTTGCAGATGGCACCAAGTTGATCTGCTTGAGGGTGGGAAGGTTCTCCAGAGGGATCTAGACAGACTGCATGGATGGACTGAGACCAGTGGGATGAGGTTCTCCACTGGGGCCAGGTTCTTCACTTGGGCCACAACAACCCCATGCAACTCTGCAGGCTTTGGGGATACTGGTCAAATAGGAGCCAGCATATGCCCAGGTGGCCAAAAAGGCCAACAGCATCCTGGCCTTTATCAGGAACAGCATGGCCAGTAGTGATTGTCTCCCAGTATGGGTACTGGTGAAGCTGCACCTTGTATACTGCATTCAGTTTGGGGTCAGGACTCTGAGGTGGTGGAGCATTTCCAGAGAAGGGCAGTGAAGCAGGTGAAGGATCTAGAGCACACAAGTTTTGTGAATGGAGGTTGTAGCAAGGTGGGGGGGCAGTCTGTTCTCACGAATAACAAGTGACAGGAGAAGAGGAAATGGCCTCAAGTTGCTTGAAGGAAGGTTTAGGTTGGACCCTAGGAAAAAGATCTTCCCCAAACAGGTTATCCAGCCCTGGAACAGGCTGCCCAGGGCAGTGATGGAGTCCCCATCACTGGAGAGATTGGAAAGCCCTGTAGATGTGCTGATGAGGGACATGCTGTAGTGATGAGCTTGCAGTGCTGGGTTAATGGTTGGCCTTGATGGATGATCCTAAAGGTCTTTCACAACCCAAACAATTCTATGATTCTATACAAACCTTGCTTTTTCATGCTGTGCCTTATTTTAACAAGAGGTAGCCTTTCTCCCCCTCAGTTGTCTTGTCAGTGAACTAAAGGTACAAGTGAGACAAACCTCTCTGAGTAGAATATGTTAATTAACATCCATATCCCTGCAGAGCACGCTCCCAGCCTACCTTACTGACAAAGAGAAATTGGAGCTTCAGACCATATATTTATGTTGTCAGCAAAACAAAAATATTTGTGACATTCCTAAAGTTTATTGTGTGCTCTCCACATATTAGAGTTGCCAAACAAATGTTTTGCTGGAAGCAATCCAAAGCAGAAATAGAATTTTAATTCGCCTTTTGAGCTTGTAACCCCAATTACCCTCTGCAGCTCCTTTGAAAGAGTGTGCAACTGAACACATAATTATGAACCACTTTCAAATTACCAAACAATGTCAAATTAACTTCACTTGAATAGCTTTAAAAAAAAAGGGAAAAAGCAGGTATTAGAAAGCAGGAAGAGGTTAACTGGTTCTCCTGTGATAATCATGACAGGTGAGCCTTGACACCTCCCTGATCATAAGGAGGTGCTCAGTTGACTTTCATGTATATCTTCTTTACCTGGTGCTGCAACTTCGGTGAGAGTTGTCTCAGTGGCTTCACTATTTCATAGATTCATAGACACAGATTCATAGAATGGCTTAAGGGACCTTGAAGATCATCTATTTCCAACCCCACTGCCTTGGGCAAAGACACTCAGTAGACCAGATTGCTCAAGGCCTCATGCAGCCTAGCCTTTAACACCTCCAGGGAGGAGGTGTCTGCAACCTCTCTGAGCAACTTGTTCCAGTGTCTCACCACCCTCACTGTAAAGAATTTCTTTCCAACCTCCAGTGTAAATCTACCCTCTTCCAGCTCAAAGCCATTGTCCCTCATGCTGTCACACAAGCCCTTGTAAAAAGTCTCTCCCTGGATTTCTTATATGGCCCCTTCAGGTGTTGGAAGGCTGCTCTAAGGTCTTCAGCTTGAACAGCCCCAACTCTCTCAGCCAGTCCCCATAAAGGATGTGCTTCAGCCTCTGATCCATCTTTTGTGACCTCCTCTGGGCCTGCTGCAGCAACTCTAGGTCCCTCTTATGCTGGGGACACCAGTGTTCCAGGTGGGATCTCAGCAGAGGGGGAGAATAGCTTTGGACAGAAAACTTACTCCCTCATTAAATACTACCTCCTTAAATTATTTGGCCTAATTCTTCTGCCACCTCCATGCTATGTTGTTGAGTTCAGGCAAAGCAAATGCTACCCTGCTGCCCCCTTAAACTCCCTTTTTCTGGACTCTAAGTAGATTTTCTGGGTCAGCCAGATAGATGCGCCTCTTCTGTAGGAAGTCAGGAGCATCTTTTCTGTCACAGAGGTCTCACTGAACACAAAATAGATCCTACAAAATCAGATATTTACTATTCTATGTTTGTTCTTTGTTCCTAATCTTTTCAGGCCTTTTTGAATGTCATCTTGTTTTGTGTTGCAAAGTGAGGACTCCTCAAAGAGTTCTTCCATCTGCAGAAGGGATCTTGGCTTCAGACTGAGGAGTGTGAAAATTTCTCACTAGAAGAGAGCTTAATAAGCTTTCCACTTATTTTAAACCAGTCTTAATTTCAGTGCACATTTCAGTTCCACTAGAAGTTTTTCGATTTTACAGTCTCATGAGATAGTTTCACTGTTTGTCCATGAGAATGTTACCTACAATCTCTGTTGGAATGTGGTCTTTGGACATAAAATTTCACATAAGTGGATGCTTCTATGAAGGGCAGTCTCAATGAGTTAAATGGTGGCCTACCAGCTGGTGAATGTTTATCCCAGCACTGTGATACTAATAGGTATGAAGGGTTCCTGTGCAAAACTCTGCTCCTTCTTCTTGAGTAAGTGCTATCCTGTGGAAACCTCTCTAAAGCACAGAGCAGTCAGCATGGCACTCAGCAGGAACCATTAGGAGGCCCTACAATAGCAGAGATTATGAAGTTTTCCCTTTCCTGACCCTGATATCACCATCTTGACTGCAGAATAGGCAAGAGTTGTCTGCTTTGAGATGGGCTTGTTCCTTCTCCAAAACTCTTGAGTTTAATGAGATCTGTTAAAATGCTTTAGGCCTTTGCACAGGCTTAAGAGGATTCTTAAATGATGTGTTGGAAAACAAGATACCGTGCTGATGCTTAACTAGGTGCATGAGCCAGACTGCCACAGAAACTGCTGTCCTTCTGCAAAAGCTCCTTGAAGGAGGATACCCACATGCCTCCTTTCTGGGAGCCTTGTCTGTGGGCTTAATGTCTGTGAACTGTGCAGGCTGCACATTTCTCCTTCCTTCACTCACCAGCATGAAGCCTCTCAGGTTGAAAAGCAAGAGAGTGGCTGCATAATCAAGAAGTGATCCGACATGCTGGTAGGCCCCTAACCATTCCTGTGCTCTTATAATAGATCCTGTTTAGTAATACATTCAGAGCAGGCATTAGGAGGAAATTCTTCCCCACAAGGGTAGTGAGACACTGGAGCAGGTTGTCCAGAGAAGCTGTGGAGGCTCCAAGCCTGGAAGTCTTGAAAGCTGGCTTGGATGTGGCCTTCAGCAACCTGCTCTAGTGGGAGGTGTCCCTGCCCATGGCAGGGGAGTTTGAGCTAGATGATCTTTAAGCTCTCTTCCAACCCAAACCATTCTGTGATTCTGTGGTAGTGTATCTTTTCACTGTTGGCTGTTGTCTATTTAAAAAGACCCCAAGTGTTTAGGTAGTTATGGATGGACAACTTTCACATTGGCAGACTGTTAAAATACCAAAATGGGATTTGCCTGATATTAAAGCATTTATCTCCAAATGCCTAGTTAAACATGTGACCTTTGCTTTTAAAAAGTAATTATCCAAAGCTTATTTAATATGGACTCCCTTCTCTTTCCCCCTGTGGATGATTTGTATGTACTTTCATGTTTCCATTATAAAATTGCTGGAGGGATATTGCTAGCAATGATTTATATGTCTGGTGCACGTTGGTATTTTTGGTCCTTCTTGTAAAATAGATGGAAAAGTTTGAGCTCAATCTTATAAATCAGTGTGTGGTAAATGAAGTAGGATTTTAAATAAGAGATTGTGGAGAAATGAGCTTAGCCTCCTTTTTCATAATCATTAAATTTGTCTATGGCAGAATAGTCTTGCATGTATTAGGAAAAAATAAGCATGTAGAGCAATGGTTGTAAAATGTGTTGTTGAAATGGGTGGGTAAGGCACTGCATTTGAAACCTAAAGCACCTTGCTGTACAGCCAGATATGAGTGGCAGCCTCATTGGGGATTGCCAGATGCCAATTCACTTAGCTGCCAAGGGGTCTGTTAGTCCTTCAGATTCACCAAGTGCCAGCTGGTCAGTGTGAAGCTGCAGCAGTTGATGCCTGAGGTCCAAAATACTGCCTGGGTTTGGGACTTAACAAGTCCGTTCAGAAGAGTGTGGCCGAGGGAGGTTCTCCTCCCCCTCTACTCTGCCCTAGTGAGGCCACATTTGGAGTATTGTGTCCAGTTCTGGGCTCCCCAGTTCAAGAGAGAAAGGGAACTACAGGAGTGAGCATAGTGAAGATGCTGAGGGGCCTTGGAGCGTCTGTGTGAGGAGGAAAGGCTGAGAGGCCTGGAGAAGAGCAGCCTGAGAAGGGATCTGATCAATGATGATCAATAGCTAAAGGGTGGGAGGGCAAGAGGATGGGGCTGGGTTCTTCTCTTTGTAATGGCAAATTACAGGACAAGGGGCAATGGGTAGAGTCTAGAACACAGGATGTTTCACTTGAACATGAAGGAAAACTTTCCTATGAGAGTGTGGAGGCCTGGAGCAGGCTGCCCAGAGAGGCTGTGGAGCCTCCTTCTCTGGAGAGATTTCAAATGCAGCTGGACATTGTGGTCTTGGGCACCCTGCTGTAGGTGACCCTCCTTTAGCAGGGGGGTTGCACTAGATGATATCAGATGTCCTTTCCAACCTCTACTCTGCTGGGATTCTGTGATACATTTCCCTTTTAGGGGCAGGAAGGTGGAGACTTGTTACCTGTTGCCAGAAACAATGGAAGTGTCATCCAGGACAGTTGTATATGAAGATTTGAAGTCCTTTTAGGGTGCTTGTGCATTGAACAGGTTATCTCAAGTAACATGAGGGAGTTTGTGAGCTGCTCCTTGCCTGGTAGAGTTAGAAAAAGAGCTGAGGGGGTCCTTGAGGAAACCTGTTTCTGACACGTTGCTATCCATGTGAAGAATGGTTATACAAGAGGAGTACCAGGAAAGAGATTGATTAGCTTGAATTGAGGAGGCATGTGGGTTTCAGGCAGAACAGAAAAAGAATATTCAGAAAATAAATGATAACTGGATTGATTTGTGTGTGTTTGTGTTTTAGGTAGTGCCAGAACATCCACAGGGCACTAATTGCTCAGTGATTCCACAATTGCACATAATAGCTCTGGTCATAACAACATCTGAGCAACCAACAAACTCAGGTGGCTTGTAGTTGTGGCTCTCATTTATAGTTTGTATGGTCTATCAGATCCTCTCTGCTGGGAAATTAAAGTTATGTTGTGACTGTGTGGCTTCAAATTGATGTTTGGAATAAAATTGAGGCAACTATGACCTTAATTTACTGCTGCTGGTGCTCTAGTATTGTCAGTGTCTGGGCCAAAATCCCAGCCAGACATTTTTTCTATTAAAATGAAGTGTAAGAAGCAAGATAGGTGGTGTTGTACTTGAAGCATTTTTTACCCCAGTTAGCAGAAAGGTTTACTGTTAAAGAAGCAAGGTACAGTCCTGCTGCAATTGCGACCTCTAGTGGAAGAAGTCCGTTTGTTATCATAATGATTATGCATCAAATTGCAAAGTAATTCAGAGTGTTGCAATATTCATTATCTCTAACGTTGTAGCACTTCCAAGACTCATTAATGGTAAAATCCCTTCGAGGCACCATACTACTCATGTAAAAAAATAACCATTTCTTCCCAAGAATGCCTCTGACAAGTCTCTGTAGGGTTTTGTAACAGCTATTTTTTATGGCAGTATGGTCTCAGGCTTTCAGAATGTGGCTTGTAAAAATACTATTTATAATCTTAAACAATCAAGACTGTTTGAGGGATATAACTGTAGGAAGGCTCTCCAGATGAATCTGGACAGACTGGATCAATGGGCTGAAGTCAGGGTAGCCCAGGTGGCCAAGAAGGTCAACAGCATCCTGGCGTGGATCATCAATAACTTGAGCAAGACCAGGGCAATGGTCATTCCTCTGTACTTAGCACTGATGAGGCAATACCTTGAGTACTGTGTTCAGTTTTGGACCTTTCACTGTGAGAAGGACATTGAGGTGTTGCAGTGTATCCAAAAAAAGGCAACAGAGCTGGGGAAGGATTTAGAGCACAAATCTTGTTTATTCTTGGAGTAAAGGCTTGGCTGTGCTGCATTAATGGTTGGACTTGCTGATCTTGCAGGTCTCTTCCAGCTGAAACAATTCTGTGATTCTACAGTATGCAGTCTACAGACAGGAGAGTCTCTTCTATCAGCACAGGCAATGTGTGTGCTACCAGCAGGGCCCTCTTCTCCTGTCTATTGGCCTGAGCAGCCCTGGGCTGGTTCGCCAAACAGGACCCCAAGAGTAGTTTCAGTTTGTCCATTGGAGTCTTATTTGTAGTATGTGCTCCCTTACCCTGTGGAAAGGGGAAGGTTTAGGTTGGATATTAAGAAAAATTTCTTTCCTGAGAGTGGTCAGGCATTGGAACAGGCTGCCCAGGAAGGTGGTGGAGTCACCATCCCTGGAGGTGTTCAAGAAACGTGTGGACATGGCACTCTAGGACATGGTTTAAAGGTCATTGTGGTGTTAGGTCGATGGTTGGACTTGATGATCTTAGAGGCCATTTCCAACTGAAACAATTCTGTGATTATAAAACTTTAACATCTTAATTGTCACAATAAAGAGCTGTTGACTAAAAGCACAGGAATGTTTTTCATATTTTCATATAAAACTTAAATTAAAATGTAGCCTCTATAGTCCATCATTGGAGATGGTTTTTATTTGTGTGAATGCATTTCTTTGCACTTGTACTGCAGACCAGAAGGCAGACTGATACAGGCATCAGTTTGCTTGTCTATGAAATAGTTTTTATTTTTGGCTGATAACAAAAGAAGAAGAAGAAAAGAATAAAAGAGGTGTATTTTGTACTTGTGAAGGGGTTTTTTATTTTCCTTTGGGGTTTTTTTGCAACTGAGCTTGAAAGACTGTACATGATTAATCACAGCTAAGCTCAGTTACTTGGCAAAAATCCTATCAACTAGAATATTTATTACATTTTCTTGATGCTCTGCTTGTTACTGCTCATGAAAGCCAGCACTGACAGGTACTGAAACGATGGAGGGATAGCCTGTCACATCCAAAGCACCTGATGAATTGAACAGCCAGATTCCAAAAGCTCCAAAGAGCTGTCATCTTCCCCAGCCAGGAGTTTGGAAACGGTGCCTTGGGGCTTTAATGATGAACTTTGAAATGTGGCAGGGAAAAGAGAAGCATTCCCTAGAGACTTGGCAGCAGCTAGTTATGATGCTGCATGGTGCTAAGTAATAGAGAGGAGAGATTTGTGTGCTGGGACTGATTGAAGTCTTTTTCTTCTCATTTTCAGGGTATGAACATAATCTTCCATGTAGCCTTGGCTCTCTTAAAGGTAAGTCATTGATTAGAAGGGGGTTTAAAATTTTATTAAACTCTGTGGAATATTTTCTTAGCTTAATGTATCATGTCTGAGGGAATAATAATAGTGGGGCTTCTGGAGGAGGGAATGGAGGAGAAATATCATCCATTTGGGTAATGTCTTCAAAATTGCACTTGCAGTAGAGCTGTTTATATTAAACTTAATCATGTCATGAAGTTCCTGGAACAAGAAGTGTAGTCTAAGGATTTAAATGTCTCATGTAATAGCTATTTAAGAAAACAAGTCTGATTCATTTCACAGTGTATTTATTTTGTGGATAGGTTCTTACATATAACCATTCAAGAAGCATGTGACTGAGTATTATTTGGTATCAAATGTACTTGTCATGTCAGGAGAGGAATGAAAGTCTTTTATAATATGAGGAATTCTATCTTTGGCTTGGGCACAGATTTTACCTAAGCAAACAAACAAGTAAACCTGCCGGTAAAGCATTGGCCCTTTTGATACCAGTGAGACAGCTCCAAGTAAACTTACTCTGACCTTCACAAGTTGGCTCTGGTTCAAATCCAGTCCATAGACAGGCACTGATTTGAAATGCCACCTTTGAATTCAAATGAGATACCCATCAAATAATACAGGCTAAAATAACTTGTTACTCCTAACACAACAAACCCATAGTGTGGACACAGACTACTATCACTTGGCTGTTGCTAGTACTCCAGTGTGTTTTCCTCATCATTTACCTAGAAAGGACCAACAGCTACTAGTTGAGTTCGTCAGTGAAGAGTTTTTTCCAGAGGTTCAACTTCTGTGGCACAAAGTCTTACAGCAGAAGTGACCAACAGCAGGAATATATATGCATCTATAGCTATATATGCTGCTGCTGTCAACAGGCCAGTTGGGAATTACAAACCACATATATTTGTACTTGAGGTGGAGTAACTTTGGGGAAGTACTCCAGTATAAGTACAAGAGAGTATGTAGCATGAAGGTAAAGAAACCTGTGTTTTACACTGACAATGTGTCAGATGGTGTTAGGACTTTCTATGTGAACAAATACATTAAATGAAATTGCCTATAAACAGGAAATTTGATTAGTGTAGGTTTCCAGGGAAGTACTCCTACACAAATCTAAATTTGTAAAAAGGAGGGAGGGAAGGGTGTGCTCTTTTCTTCCTGTTTCATATTTTATTTGCAACTATGGGGGCTTGTTGATTTCTTTCTGGCTGTTTGAGAAGAGGAAAGTTCAGGAAAGTATTTCTTCAGTTTTATTACAGCTGTTTTCTAAGTTTAAGAGTTTTAAGAGTTGGTCTTAGTTCAGCTTTATAGCAGTTATTCTTTTCTGTATATATATATATTAATTCAGCTTGATAGCAGTTATTCTTTATATATATATATATATATATAAATTCAGCTTTATAGCAGTTACTCTTTTCTGTATATAATATTAATTCTGCTTTATAGCAGTTATTCTTTTCTGCATATATATATTCATATATGCAGTGTGCTGTGTCTGCCTGTTCTGGCAGTAATAAGCCTTAAATGGTGAGGGAGTTGTTATCCTGAGAAAGGTTTTCTATCTTGCAGCCAAAACCAAGTACAAATAAAAAACCACAGGTAAGACAGACAAGGTTCAAAGTCAGAAACACACAAATAAGAGCACAGTTCTGGAGTGGTACAAAGATGGAGCTGGTGATTATATACAATTGAATTAGCATATGATTTGCTTTCAGCAGGAATGGTTGTTCTGAGAGGGAAGAACATAATTTCATACTCCAAGCCCTGAAGTAATTTATTTCCTATTCAGATGTGTTCATTATCTCTCCTAATTATTAGAAACAAAGAGGCTTAGCATACAAGTCTTTCTAGGTTACATGTGTCTCCTGCAGAAGAAACACTTTAAAAACTGTGTCTTTCTAAGGTTTTGTTTCTCTCTGATTCTGAAGCAACTGAAAACAACTCCTAAGGATTTGTTCTTTGTTAGAACAGAGCAATTAATCTCTCATCTTCAATCTTTTGGATTGTTTTTGATTTGGATGAGGGAATCTATCATCAGTGGAATATCAGAGTCTTTACTGGGTAAATGCCATTTTCCTCACTGCCTTGCACAGTCTGTGCCTCACAATCCCTCATTAAATAGCAACAGAAGAGAAGCTTTTATCTTGAACTCCCATTTTCTTGATGCAGTTTCTCACTGCTACAAGCAGCTGTTAGTATTCACAGTGAATGCTTGTTAGTTTTGAAATGACAGTACTACTTCTGTGACCAATTACCCAAGACATCTTGATGCAGTAATCTTTGGAAAATAAACATGTATTTAAGACATGGGGGGAATCCTTTCCTTTCCCTTCTCCCACATTCTGAGTATGATTGTAGCAATGAGCAGCCAGAGGATTAAAGCTTTTTAGCTAGAGAGGCCATAATTTGTAATAGGGCATTAATCTGATTTCTTAGCAAAGGAAAAGCACCATTTTAATTTTTTTTTTTCCTGTGGCATCCAAATGTTGTAATTTCTGATGCATGTCAGTGCTTTTTGAGCACTTCCCAGGATGCTCCTCAGCCAGGCTCTCCAGCTGGCGGCAGTGTTTGACAGGTTGACATTAATCATTCACTTACGTCGTGTAGAGCCTGCACCTGGATTAATGTTTAGTGAGCTGAGCTTGTGGAGAGTAAAATCCCTCACCTTTCATTTTCTGAGCATCAGAACAGAATAGTGAAGCACTGGGGTGTGAAAAGAACCCTAGCATTGAAGAAGGCAATGAAGAAAACTGTGGTTTACAAGAACTCGACAAACATTGATATTGCTATTTTTAAATCCCCATTAGGACCATTAATAGAGAATGACAGAGGAGAATGCACCATTCCAGTGCCAGCACACTTTCTGATCCCTTTTGTCATCAACTAGTTATTGTCTTTGTTGGAAATCACAAAGTAAACATTAAAATCTTCACATCTGCTAGGGAAATAAAAGACAAAAGTAAACTTTGTTCATATTTTAATATAGAATAGAATAGAACAGAATAGAATAAACCAGGTTGGAAGAGACCTTCAAGATCGTCGTGTCCAACTTATCATTCAGCACCACCTAATCAACTAAACCATGCAACCAAGCACCCTATCAAGTCTCCTCCTGAACAGTAATTATTTCCTTAATCTTCTGTTTCTGATCCTCCTACCCTAGCACAAACAGCTAAATGCAGGCTTTGTTTTGCAATTAGCAAACCCAGGCAGGTATTAAAATGTAGGTTTGTGGAGAAATCAGGTTCGAGATTAGTCCCTCTTGTAGCTGCTGACTACAGAAAAGGTGGGGAAGAATACTCATGAACTGGAAGTGCAGAAATCAACCACAGGGCTTTATAGGACCACAGAATCATAAAGTGTGGAAAAGATCTCTTAAGATCATCAAGTCCAACCATCAGCTCAACACCACCATGACAAATAAACCACATCCCAAAGTGCCATGTCTGCATCTTTTTTAACACCTCCATGGGTGGTGATTCAACCACCTCCTTAGGCAGACTGTTAAGATAGATCCATGTCTAAACTTTCTTTTTGAACGTTCATCTACTTGTGGAGTGTGATTCATAACAACACTTGATGTCCACACTTAGGTTTTTGAGGTTTTGTCTGGGTGACTGCTAAAATCATGTTGCTTAATGCCAGAAGAAAGCCATAATTCTGATGAGGACAATGGAATACATTCAAATTGAGATGGGTAGAAAATAGTAAGAAACAACAGTGTCTTTGTTACTGCTTGTATTGGCCAGCCAGTGCATTATCTTACAGAGATTCACTTCAGTACATACCTTGTCTTAATCACAAAACCACAGAGTGGTTTGGATTGGAGGGGACCTTTAAAGGTCCCCTAGTCCAAACCCTCTGCAGGACATCTACAGCTAGCACAGGTTGCTCAGAGTCCCATCCAACCTGACCTGGTAGGTTGCCACAGATGAGGCATCTACCACTTCTCTGGGCAAGCTGGGCCAGTGTCTCACCACCCTCATTGTCAAAATTGTCTTCCTTCTTTAGAGTCTCAATCTCCCTTTTTTGGTTTAAACCATCACCCCTTGTCTTGTACCACAGGCCCTGCTAAAAAGTCTGTGCCCAGCTTTCCTTTAGACTCCCTCTACTTATTGAAAGGCCTCAGTAAGGTCTCCCTGGAGCCTTCTCTTCTCCAGCCTGAACAGCCCCAGCTCTCAGCCTGGTTTCACAGCAGAGGGGTTCCCGCCCTTGCATCATTTTTGTGTTGTTAAAACCAGTACTTTTATATGTATTGTTGCTTGAACTCAGGCAGATGTGAGCAGCATTTCTAAGGGTGCTTTTGGTTCTTCCAGCCCTCCTCGCTGCATGCTATCAAGTGATAACTTCATGTTACACAAACCAGGCAGTTGGATTTCTTGGTTATTTCTGCTGCCACCTTTCAGTCTCAATGCTGTTTGTGTCAGTGTGTGCCCAAGAGATTAGGGAGAAGCATACCAGTTACAATGGCAGGGACAGCAGATGATGCTGCTAATTCAGGTGGTGGGTACAGAGGCTCCTTAGATTAAGAAAAAAAGTGTCAAAATTACCTTGGATAAGGAGGGTTGTTTGTTATCTTTATAGCATTCTTTATGTGGACTGAAAAGGACCTCCTGGGTGAAAGAAATGCTTCTCTGCTGTATTATGCCATTATGTGACACAGCATCCATTTCATAAACTAGTAACAGCAGCAGTATTGCTGGTGGAAGGCCATTTCCCTTATTCCAGTTTAAATTTATCACTGATCATTATACACTCCTTTACTCTTCTATCTGCATTGTCCTTTATCTTAAATAGTCCCCTTTCTGCAGCACACACTGGTTTTCATCACCTTGAAGTATTTATAGATGCTATTCCTCCTGTTTACTAACTAAACCAGTATTCTGGGTGTTCTTGAACTCTACAGCATCTTGGTAATTCTCTTGTGCAGCCACTTAACTCTGTGGTAATCTTTCAGAGGTGGATGGCTGGGTCTCGAAGAGAAGTCACATTATGTTTTCTGTATGAATGTTGTATTTCCTTATGTCTAAAAAAAATACGAAAGCTGTGAGAATTTTATTGTTCTCTTAAATGTGCATGAAAAAATATTCATGACTAACCAGAGGATTCCACAACTACTATTTCATCACCTTGGATTTGTGTAAGAGCATGAATTTTGAGTAAAATTATGCTGTGCTTCTGTATAATTTACATTTCTCTTCTTCATGAACACATAATGAGTACTGTGTCCAGTTCTGGGCCCCTCAGTTTAGGAAGGATGTTGACTTGCTGGAGCGTGTCCAGAGAAGGGCAACGAAGTTGGTGAGGGGCTTGGAACACAGGCCCTATGAGGAGAGGCTGAGGGAGCTGGGGTTGCTTAGCCTGGAGAAGAGGAGACTCGGGGGGACCTTATTGCTCTCTACAACTAGCTGAAGGGGGATTGTAGACAGGCAGAGGTTGGTCTCTTCTCCCAGGCAGCCAGTACCAGAACAAGAGGACACAGTCTCAGGCTGCACCAGGGGAGGTTTAGGCTGGAGGTTAGGAGGAAGTTCTATACAGAGAGAGTGATTGGCCATTGGAATGGGCTGCCCTAGGAGGTGGTGGAGTCACCATTACTGGAGGTGTTCAGGAGGAAACTTGACAGGTGCTTGGTTACATGGTTTAGTTGGTTGGGTGGTGTTGGATGATAGGTTGGACATGATGATCTTGAAGGTCTCTTCCAACCTGGTTTATTCTATTCTATTCTATTCTATTCTATTCTATTCTATTCTATTCTATTCTATTCTATTCTATTCTATTCTATTCTAAAATAGATGTTGCCCTTTTATAGCAGTTTTAAAATAGCTTCTTTATGTAGCTGATTCCAGATGCAGAAGTAGATCCTAAATCTTTGGTGCTAGAGATTAGAACTGACTGTTCTGTTTTCAATGTCTTCTTCATTAGGCATAGAACAAGAGTTTCACTTTTAAAGGATTGCTCAGATCACTGCTTTTATATTTCTGGTTCCTAAATTGGGAAGGTCCATAATTTGCGGGGTTGCTGGGCTGAAGAATTTTCATTTCTCAGATTCATTCTTCCTATCACAAAAAACCCAGCATGTGGTGACTTGTTGGAGAATATATCAGAGAATTCTGTACTTGAAAGTGTTCAGAATCAATAAACTTCCAGACTACTGATATTCTATGCTTATTAAAATGAGTTTTCTGGTTTTAAATGTCCACCTTTATTTGCATGCTAAAAATCCATCCTGCCCTGACTAGTTACTTTCTTAGCCCATTTGATCTCCTTCTCACACCTAAAAATCAGTTCAGTTTCAGTTAGCTGGTTGTTCATTAATTTTTAATTTTGAGGGAGAAGAGACCTCCTTTAGAAAAGAACAGAAGGCTGAAAGCAGAGAAAGCACTGAACCCTGATTCATATATTAATGGGACTTCCTCATCATACTCTCTGTTCATAATTTCTAGGTAATGGAAACTGGAGATGGTGTTTTCAGGACTGAGATATATATATGTGTGTGTGTATACATATGTGTTTGTGTGTATGTGTATATATATATATATATGAGTGAGGAGAAAGTTCTTCACTGAGACAGTCGTTCACCATTGGAATGGGCTGCCCAGGGAGGTGGTGGAGTCACCATCCCTGGAGGTGTTGAAGAGAGGATTGGACGTGGCACTTGGTGCCGTGGTTTAGTCATGAGGTCTGTGGTGACAGGTTGGACTTGATGATCTTTGAGGTCTCTTCCAACCTTGGTGATTCTGTGTGATTCTGTGAAATGTTTTTCTCAATATCCTGTATTGGGGTCAGTCTCTTCCTCCAGGTAACTAGTGACAGAATGAGATGAAATTGCACCAGGCCTGAAGTTGCACCAGGGCAGGTTTAGGTTGGATATTAGGAAATATTTCTTTACTGCAGGAGTGGTCAGGCATTGGAACAGGCTGCCCAGAAAGGCCATGGAGTCACCATCCCTGGAGGTGCTCAAAAAATATGTAGCTGTGGCACTTGGAGAGATGGCTTTGTAGTGAAGTATGTAGTTGAAGTAAACAAAAACATAAAAGTGATCATTCTGCAGGCTTATCTTCCCCAGTAGCTTGTTGCCAACAGTGGATTCATGGGACAGACTGTCAGAACAGTAGGACTCTTTATGTTTCTTTTTTCCACTGGCAATTTGTGTCTTGGGTGCTCTCTGAGAAAGAAGTGGTGTCTCATGTTTAATGACTCTGTATGGATTGTTATTCCATGGGTTTGTCCATCATCTTTTGAACACATGTAAGGTAATAGCCACAGAGATTTTCTCAGCTTAATTATAATTTTGCTTGCCTTGGACCTGTCACCTGTGAGGTTCCTGTGTTGGAAGGCATTTTGGACACTTGGTACCTCTTCACATTCTCCAAGCCACTCATGAGCCTACCTATCCATCATCAGCTGTCTATTTTCTTAGTATATTTTTCTCATCTCATTTGGAAGCCTCCCATGAGCCCTATTACCTCTAAATACCTTTCTGTCTCTATTAACTCCTTTTTGAGATGGAGGGACCAGAGTAATGCATAATATCAAAGGTGAAAATACATCATGGAGTTATACCGTAGAATAATGGCATTCTCTGTTTAGATCTCTCTTCCTTTCCTATTAATTCCTTCCATTTGGTGTATTTTTTGACCTGTGCTGTGCACTGAGCTGATTATTTTCTTCGAGCTGTCTGCAGTGACTTCACAATTCATTCCTGAGCTGCAATTGTCAGCTCAGAGTCTATCATTTGTATGTAAAATTGATACCCTTCTCTTTATGCATCAATTTACATTTATCTGCATTGACTTCCATTTACCGTACTCTAGCCCAGCCTTCAGTCTCTTACGGGCCTTGTGAGGTTCTTTCCTGTAAAACCCTCTCTCTAAAACCCTGAATAATTTAGTAGCATGTTCAAACATTGTCACCTCACACTTCACCCTCTTTTCCAAGCCATTTCAGAGCAGACCGACCAGCACGACCCCAGCAGAGATCGCTGGTGGAACATACTATTGAAATGAATGGTTTTATCATGTCCTCTCTAATAATGATAAAGATGTAAACTTCAGTAAATCCAGATTACACAGTTGTGAGTAGACCTGAAGAACAGAAAGTACAAAGTAATTCCTGATAAGCTGAGAAGTGAAGCTCTTATTGTGGCCATGCTGTAATTCATATGGATTTTCAGAGCTGTTCTGGTGCAGAGTTTATCTTGCCCTCTTACAGGAATCAACTTGAAAGGGAAGTTCCATTATAGTTCTTCCTATTTTAGACTCTGTGTAGCTTATCAAAGTCAGTAATTTTTGCCACTAAAATGTTAAAGACAGTCCAATTCCTTTTTTTTTGGTTTAACAGTTGACATAGAAAAGTGAGCTGCTCTGATAGGTAGGCATTTCTCTATTAACAATTGATACAGCAATTATGAAGGTGTTTCATCTAGCTCTGTCCTGACCTTTCAGTACATTCTTGTAAAAATTTGACATCCCTGTCCACACAAAGCACAGGATGGGAGACAAGACTCAGTGGTGGCTTGCAGGAAGAACTGGGGCAGAGGGACGACCCAGGAGCTGGGCTGCTTACAGAGAGGGAGAAGGAAAACTGTGGTGCTCACATAGGGTGGTCATTCTGAAATCATTCATGGTGGGTTGGTTGCCAGATTTACAGCTCGTTGTTGTGCCCTATGAGACATGCAAATGGGAACGTGGATACCTGGGAACTAAACCAGTATGAACACCGAGAACTAAAGCCTTTGAGATCAGGCTTTGTGCACTCTTGGCAAAAGATTAAAGGTAGGAGCTGTGATAGCTGTGGCACTTTTTTTCCATGTGGAAAATGCACATAGCTCCCACTTTGATCATTATAAAATGATAGATAGAAAACCATCACCTTTCTTGGAATCCCATGAGCCTTTCACAAGTACTTCCTCAGTTTTTAACTGCATGTCTTTGTACACACACACACACACACACACACATACTATAGTGGTCCATATATTCCTCTAATTTGCTATATTTCATTTGATTTATAAAGGACTCCCCATCAAGATCTTCAGTATCTTCCTACAGAATTCACAAAATAGAGATAATTTCAAGTCACATTCTATGTGGTTTTATTTGCTTAGAGAATATTTTTGCATTAGCCACTTCTCCTGAGGTCAGTGGACCCCCACTGTTGTACATCTGAACAGATCTGAACTGCATCAGTACCACATGAGTGAGCAGACATTTCATGGATTAGAAGACCAGAATCAGAATTTAACTGTGCTTAAAGACCAGATCATCCACAACATGGAAACTGAAGCACAACTAGTATGTGTTTATCCTAGGGTGTTCTATTCAGTGTGCAAGTTACTGCCTTTTAGGCCCTTTCTAGTTTTGAAGCTGACTTCAGTCAGGCCCCTCTGAAGAATGATAAGAGAGTGAAGTTCACATTGCAAAAAATCAAAATTCCTCATCAGACATGAATATAAAAGCCTCTGCCCTTGTGAGGCCACATCTGGGGTACTGTCCTCAGTTCTGGACTCCCCAGTTCAAGAGAGACAAGGAACTACTCTCTTGAACTGGGAAGTCCAGAACTGAGGACGGTACTCCAGATATGGCCTCAGTTGCAGTGGGGGCTACAAAGATGCTGAACAGACTGGAGCATCTTTGTGAGGAGGAAAGGCTGAGAGTCCTGGGCCTCTTTAGCCTGGAGAAGAGCAGACTGAGAGGGGAGCTCAGCAAGAGCTAAACAGTGGGGAGCAAGAGGATGGAGCCAGGCTCTTGTCAGTGATGCCCAGCAACAGAAGAAGGGGCAACAGGCACAAACTGGAACCCAAGATGTTCCATCTGAACAAGAGGGAAAATTTCTTTGCTGTGAGGGTGCTGGAGCCCTGGAGCAGGGTGCCCAGAGAGGTGGTGGAGTCTGCTTCACTGGAGACATTGTGAATGCTGGGCAACCTGCTGTAGGTGACCCAGCTTTAGCAGGGGGTTGGACTAAGTGATCTCCAGAAGTTCCTTCCAGCCCCTGCCATCCTATGATTCTATGATTTCTGTGATAAGTAAGTTGTACTGTTCAATGAGGATGCAGAAGTATTTAAAAATGGCAGGAAGTGTAAGAAATTCCCAAATGCAAACCTGAGTGATGGTTCATTGTTCTGCTCTGCAAAAGGAGTTCTGGAGAACAAAAAGTGTTGGATTCCAGCTGATAATTAAGAGAGTTTTGGTCAAGTTTTGGATCTTTTTATTAAAACATTTTAGAGACCTCTTTTTAAGCAGGTCTCTTAGCCCTGATGTAAAAATCCTAATGATGGTAGTAGACCATATCTCTTGAGAACCTAATCCTGTAGTTAATTTTCCTCATTCCTAAGAACTGCACAATACTTATAACCTGAATTCACCTACTTTTAGCCTCTAACTACTGGATCCTATTACAACTTTTTAGAATTGAAGATTTTATTTAATAATCACTCCATTTCTTTTTTCATAAGCCCAGATCTTGCCTAAAATGAACCAAACCTGAATTTCTGTAAGGGACAGAGTTAGCTCTTGGCTTATGCAGGGAAGAATTTAATTTTTTTTTCATTGACAGTGCTCTGAATTATCTGTCCTCTTTTGCCCAAAAGTCACCAGTGACTCTGCCCATTCATCTCCATGCTTCTAGTTGGTTCTTTTCACCTGCTTCCCAACACACAGAGCATTATTTCCTCTCTTCTTTCTTCCCTTTTAAATGTTTTGAGCAATGTTTTCATTTGCATGTGGAAGATAGAACATAATGTTTCTAGAATATCACATTTAGCAGCATATGTTTTAATTAATGGAAACTCTTGAAAATTTCAGGGGAAAAAAAAACCTTTTAAAAAAAACAGCAAAAAAATCCTTTGCTTTAAACCATCTCACCCTACAAACATACAGAACATACAGCCTGCTGAGGTGCTCATTTAACCTGTGATAACTGATCAGCTTTATGATGTTCCCCTAAATGCATAACAACAATCTGGATAATAAACCAGAATCTCTGGAACTGCACCCTCAGTACATTTGCAGATGACACTAAGCTGGGTGGGAGTGTTGATCTGCTTCAGGGTAGGAAGGCTCTGTAAAGGGATCTGGATAGGCTGGATCAATGGGCTGAGGTCAATAGGATGAGGTTCAGCTGAGTGCCAGGTGATGCACTTGGGTCACAACAACTCCATGCAATACTCCAGGCTTGGGACAGAGTTGCTGGAAAGTTGCCCAGCAGAAAAGGACTTGGGGGTGCTGGTAGACAGCTGGCTGAAGATGAGCCAGCAGTGTGCTCAGGTGGGCAAGAAGGCAAACAACATCCTGGCCTGCCTTAGCAAGAGTGTGGCCAGCAGGAGTAGGGAAGTGATTGTGCCCCTGTACTTGGAACTGGTGAGGCCACAGCTGTACTACTGTGTTTTGGGCCCCTCACTCCAAGAAGGACATTGAGGTGCTGGAGTGTGGTCAGAGAAGGGCAACAAAGCTGGCAAAGGGTCTTGAGAACAGGTTTGGTGAGGAGCAGCTGAAGGAACTGATTATTTAGTCTGGAGAAGAGGAGGCTGAGGGGAGACCTCATTGCTCTCTACAGCTCCCTGAAAGGAGGTTGGAGTGAGGTGGGGTTCACTCCTTAGTATCAGGTGAAAGGATGAGATTAAATGGCTTGAGATTGTGTGAGGTTTAGGTTGGGTATTATGAAAAACTTTTTCACTGAAAGAGTGGTTAGGCATTGGAACAGGCTGCCCGGTGAGGTGGTGGAGTCACCCTCTCTGGAGGTGTTCAGGAAACGTGTGGACATGGCATTTGGACGTGGTTTAATGGCCATTGGTGGTGTTAGGTCGATGGTGGGACTTGATGATCTTAGAGATCATTTGCAACTGAAACAATTCTATGATTGTATGAAATACTCCTTATCTCAGGCTCAATAGAAATGCTGTAGCCTCCACCTCCTCAGAATCCTGCTCTGTGGACTAGTCCATACAGATTTTAATCTGTAAAAACAGTGTGTTGCAACCTGAGATGCTTACATCAGCTGTTGGACTACCACCTGTGCTAAACAGCTTCTATTAAATGCCACTATGGGTGGGGTGTCAGACTGAATGAAGTTCATTTCTTTTTCTTATTTTCTCTGCTTTTGGTAGTAGTTGCCTATATTTCTTCATGGTAAATGAAAATAATTTTCCTATTTTGACTATTCATGACCATAACATTTTAATTCAACCACCCTGTGCTACAGATCTTTTATTGCCATTAGCATTTCCCAAGTAACAAGTGATAGGATGAGAGGAAATTACCTCAAGTTGCACCAGGGCAGGTTTAGGTTGGATATTAGAAGAAATTTACTGGCCAAAAGGGTTGTCAGCCACTGGAACAGGCTGCCCAGGAAGGTGGTTGAATCCTCATCACTGGAGGTGTTTAAAAGACGCAGAGATCCGGTGCTGAGGGACATGATTTAGCACCAGCCTCGGCAGAGTTAGAGAATGATTGGACTCAATGATGTTAAAGATCTGTTCTAGCCAAAACTATTCTATAATTCTGTGTTTTCTTCTTGACATTCTAGACAAATGATTAGATCTTAAACTGCTTGCAGTTAATGTGGTTTAGATCCGTGGAGCTCCTCCCAGCACTTTAAATTGCCTCTTTTCTGTATGTGCGGTGTGTGTGGAACCTTGCTGCCTGCTCCCCTCAGAAGTGTGCTTTGCTCTGTTACCTGTCCCATTTTATAATTAGGCAATTCCAAAACCAAGCAGCATGACAGCATGCTTCCCAAACCACAGAGCTAGGAAATGAAGTAATACCTGCTAGGCTGTCTTCACCCAGATGGCAGAGGCACCTGGCCTACTGCCTGCACAGGCAATTTAAGGTGGGACATCATAGCGTTTTCCTTACAAACGTGCAGTTAATTTCTAGAAGCAATTAAAATCTGTGTTTCTGACATCATCCCCTCCCTGCCCATCATCTCCAGATTTAGAAATGCCTCCTGAGAACACAGTGCTGGAAATTGCCAGTATTTAAATTATTTAATTCAGTCCTGCATGAACTGTGCAAAGCTGGGCTGTGGCTTCTCAGCATCTCAGAAGCTGCTTGCTGCTCTCTCCTCACCAGCAGCCCGTCGCGATGTCCTTGCCCCTCTCCCATCCATCACCTGGGAGGGTTGAGGGTCTCTTGCCATACCTGCCCATCTTGTAATTGCTCTGAGTCTCTTTGCATTATGCAGAAGCAGACTGAATCCAAGTCATTATATGGGCTGGCAGGCCAGGTTCTTCCTAACCAGCAAATGTTGGAGGCTGCAGTTCATATGCTGTAAGCCTGGGATTCAACAGCCAAAGCCCTCAGCCCTGAATTGATTTAAGGCAGACGTGGAGGGGGAGCTCAGCTGTCCAGCCGCTCACTATTGGCTTCTTATTACGGCATTCTCCCCCGAGAGGCTCTCTGCATGCTCATTCACCCCCTCCTCCTCCTCCCAGCCCCCTCCTTGCCTACCCCTTCATTACTGATTCACAGCAAGCGGCAGCAGCGGCAGCCGCCACGCTTGTCACGAATCAGAGATTGCAATGAGCTCATCCTTTTCTCTTTGCAGCTTCAGAACTGCCCTGGCTTTATTGCTCTTCTTGCTGCTGCTGGCTGCTCTCACACCCAGCCCCAGACACTGAGCCCTGCACGCTCTCCATTGCCTTCCTCCCATCCCAGCTTGCCTGTGCTCATTTTCTGCCATTTTCCTGCCTTTTAAGGGACATTTTTAGATCCATGTTTTCTCTGGTTTGTTTTTCAAATCTACTCTGGACTCTGGCAGAGCCAGCAGGGTGGATCATATTTTACCTTGATTCTTAGCAAAGATGCTTTCCTCTTGCTGAGTGACCGACGGGCGTTGCTGTAGGCGGCCATCCCAGCCCGTTTCAGAGAGCCGAGCCTGGCTCTCCTCCTCTTGCACTTCTTGCAATTGCTGTTCAAAGCCGCTTCTTCTCACTCTGGATACTTATTACTTGCTGCTCATGGAAGAAGGGGTACCTTGCAAAACCCCAGCTGCCAAGCTCACACCACCTGTCAAAAAGTCCCAGGACATGCATGACGAGAGAAGCAAGCTGGTGAATGAGTATGCATGTCGAGTGCTGGAACTTCTGGGGATGGGGCATCGCCTGTTTGTGCCTCGACTGCTTGCGGTGAGATCACGTTTTCTTGACATTAATCCCTTGTGAATTTGCCATCTTCCCTCCTAAACCTGCTCCCCCCTCCATAACACACTGAATAGAGGTGTGAGTGATCTGTTGTTTTTGCTCTTAGCTTCTCAAAATCATCTCACTGAGTCTTTCTCTCTGCTGTTAGCTTGGGAGGACTGCACACTGGTCCTGCTAATGGGGATTGGTTCCACTCCTTAACTAGCTTGAAGGGTTCACAACCAGGCTGCATTGTAAAATATCTTTCCTAAAGCCAGGAATGCTTTTGTTCTCGGTCCTCTAATGATTCCAAACAAGCAGCATGCCCTGTCTACTTCAAGATACTGATGGCAAGTGTATCAGTGCTCAGCATTTAGAATTTTATACTTGTGACATCAAAGGTTAGTTTTAAACATCCTAAAAAATCAAACCTTGTTGATGTATTTTGGTTTTCTGCTCTTTCTGTGTTTCATTTTGAAAAGGCAGTTGAGGGTATGTAAAAAGTTTAAAATATTTGTGTAGAATTATCTGGGAAACAAATTGTTAAAGGTATTTTTATCTGTCATGGCAAATGCTGTCTGTCTGTGAAATGGCCTGGAATCGGTGTGGCACGTTAGAGTAGAGAGAAGCACGCTTGTCTCCTTCCTGCTGCTGTCCAAAGCTGACTCTAATCCAGAGGTCAGTACCTAGTCCTAGCTGTGGCTGCTCTGGGCTGCCTGCAGCTCAGAGGATCATTTGGTTTCTAGCCTTGTACACCAGAATGTCATTTTTACATGATGCCCATGAAGAGCTCTTTGCTGATCCCAGCCATTCCCCAGTGCCCTGTGCAGCCCACTGATAGACACAGTGACCTCTCTCGTGTTTGTGTGGTGGTACTGAAACCCATCTCTGTGTTCTGCAGTACTCTCACACACATGCATGTGCTCTGCATATTTTAAGATGTTCAGAGTGAAAAAAAAAAGGTGGGTGGCTGAACCAGTGTGTCCCCACACTATGAGGTGTTAGATATAAACAAGAAGATTCACAAACTCTCTGGGTACTAGGAACATGCAGGTGAATTTGGGTATCCATAGTCACTTGTAGAATGGAGTCTAGTGGCTAATAACGCGTGGTTGGACCCATTCTGTGTGGCAGCATTGGTCCAGTTTCCTTCCAAGTGTACCTAAATGCTCCTCCATCCCATCCTGCTGCTGCTGGTCTCCTGGGCAAGGACTGCCAAATCATTCTGGATTGTTTTGTGATGAGCTAGCTCTAAAGAAAGCAGAGGCAAACCCACTGAGCTCTTTTTCACTCGACTGAATCAGGCTTTGTATCTGGCCCTCCAGATGGAGACTACCAGGAAATTTAGCATCCTTCATCACCCAGGCAGCTTAGCTTCACTGAGTGATATAATATCCTTTAGTAGAAAAGGGAAAAATGAGAGGAGGGGGAAAGGGAAACCAAACAAATAATGCTTGGATTATTAGAGAGTCTTGACTTGTGGAGCAAATGTGATCTCCTGTCAGGTTTTATTAGCTAAATATACCTCTTCTGACAGCTATCCCTTCTGACGTGAAACCC
Organism: Dryobates pubescens; assembly: GCF_014839835.1. Taxonomy (NCBI): domain Eukaryota; kingdom Metazoa; phylum Chordata; class Aves; order Piciformes; family Picidae; genus Dryobates; species Dryobates pubescens. Next base: position 12,795,122 of record NC_071622.1, on the reverse strand, counting down.
TTCCGTAGAGGAGGAGAGACTGTTTTGCTGATGGTTGTTTTTTGTGGCTGGTTTGGTTTGGTTTTTTTTCAAATGAGAAATGTCTGAGAACCAAGAATTCGTACTTTAATCAGAACTGAAGCTACTTCAGAATCTCAGTGTTTCATAAAATTACAACTGGATTCTTTTTTACATGCATCAGCTTCTCCCTCTGCTGTGGTTTCAGGAAGCAATGCCTGGGAGGTTCCGAATATGCAGAATATGTGCCGGATTAGTGTTTCCTGAGAAGCACAGAAATGCCATCCATAACCTTTATGCCAGCCTTAGCAAAATTCAGAGCACCTACTCACTGCATCAGGCAGATGCCATGATGGGCAAGTGAAGCAGCACTAATTCAGACTGGGTTTATTCCCTTCGGGATGACCAGGGGTTGGATGAATCTAGTAGATTTTGATTTTGCTCTTATCCACGTTGGTAAGTGTTTTCTGTGGCAGAATGAGCACCACCTTTAAGTCTGGAGCTACATCTAAACACAGTGGTGACATTTTGAGCAGGGATACTACAGGGTGTGCACAGGATTATTGCTATGTTTGTGGATGCCAGCTTGTTGTGCACAAAACCAATGCAATTTTTTTGCTGTAACGCTTTTGTACCAGCGTTTTACAGAGAGCACATATAGGGAGAGATGTGTTTGCCAGTGTGGCTTTCCCAGCAACAAAATGGCCATGAGCAATGCCACTGAGAGGAGTCTGCTATGTATCACGTTAGAATGTGGGTGCTGGGGGGACTGGAGTATCTCTCCTGTGAGGAGACGCTGAGAGACTTGTGGCTGTTTAGCCTGGAGGAGAGCAGCCTGAGTGGGGATCTGATCAATAGCTAAAGGATGGAGGTCATGAGGTCAGGGCTGGGCTCTTCGAAGTGATGGCCAGTGACAGGACAAGGGACAGCAAGCACAAACTGGAACTCAGGAGGTTTCATTTGATCTTAAGGTGAAACTCTTAACTTTGAGGGTGCTGGAGCCCTGGAGAAGGTTGCCCAGGGAGTTTGTAGAGTCTCCTTCTCTGGAGAGATTCTGAACCCACCTGGACATTGTGATCCTGGGCAACCTGGTCTGGCAATGTGCTTTAGCAGGGGGATTAGAGTAGGTGATCCCAAGAGGTCCCTTCCAACTCCCACCACGCTGTGATTCTAGACGTGCATGACAGCGTAACTGCAGCAGAGTAGATTTACCCACCAAACTTTCTCAGGCCTGAATCCCAAGTTTATCCACCTTTGCCCATCATGGCGATACAGAAGGTCCACTTCATTCTCCTGGAGCCATCAAACCAGTATCAGGGCTGTGGCTCATGTTGAAGGGCAGCAGTCAGGCAGCATACAGCATTGCAGTCTTGATGCTACCAGTGGGAGAGGTAGAGTTGGCTTGATTTTGCACTGCACATCTTCTCAAGGGACCTTCAAACCATATAGCTGTGTGTTACAGAATAAATATTCTGAAAAAGCAGTGTGAGGATACTTGCAAACAATTTAAATTAACCAGGAGCAAATTAAATAGTGGAGTAGAGTATGGCCACGTTCTTCTCTGCCATTTACTTGGTCTTGTCCCCAATGTGTTCATTACAGTGTAAGAAAGGCAGTTTATATTCAATGACATTCTATAGACATCCTAAATATATATGTACAGAGAATTCTGTGGAAAGTTGTCATTTTTATGTGTTTGTGTGGAAGAAGGAGGATTAAATAAAGGCAGTGTAGTGTGCTTAATCCAAATTTCCTTCTGCTGTATTAGTTCTCAGGTGGGAATAGGAGTTATAGAGGATATAGTCAGTAATAAATGAGACTGCAGAATTAATAATTGAAGACAGAGAAATTAAATTAAGGAAAAAAGCCAAGGCTTTGTCCTTTGCCTTAATCACATTTCCCTACATGTTTTAGGTAAGGAAGCAGTAACATTATTTACTTTCAAAGAAAAAGAAATCACAATTAGCTTCATTTCAGTCTCTTAAATTCCTTTTCTGCTTTTTTGAATATTTGCAGTTTTGCAGGACTTCACCTTTAGATTGGAAAGCTTCCCCAGTACCTCTGGGAAAGGATTTTTCCTTGGTTTCAACTAATCCAGATAAGATCATTTTTAGGAACACATTGAAATACTTCAGCAATATGGGACATTCAAAGGCAGATTTAGTCTAACTCTGAAAGGGAAGCTGAGACTTTAGGACATGGTTCTCAGTGAGTTTCCTCAGCTGCTTGGATTTTAAAATGTATGTTAAACACAACTATAATTATTTCAAAATTACATAGAGAATGAGGAGGAAGTGCCCCAAAGTCCCCGAGTGCAAGAGCTGTAGTGCACTGCTAAACTTTAATTAATGGCTCGTTAAACTTACAGATGGTTTAGTGAAAGAGCTTGTGTTCCGCAAGCTGAGTGACACCAACCAAGAAATTTACAAATCTCTGCCTGTCAAACAGCTGCCAAAAGGTGCCCGAAACATCTTTATGATTTATTGATTAAAATCACAAAATGTCAAGAAATGTTAATCTTAGGATACCACCAGTGCTGCATGCCTGTTTTGTAGGAAGGGGACCTTTAAAGGCCACCTAGTCCACCCCCCCTGCAGAGAGCAGGAACATCTACGACTAGAGCAGGTTGCTCAAATCCACAAACAGCCTGGCCTTGAATGCTTCCATCTGCCACCTCTCTGGGCAACCTTGGACCACCACCATCAGTGTAAAAAATGTCTTCCTTATATCTAGTTAAATCTCCCTCTTTCAGTTTCAACCCATCATCCCTTGTCCTGTCACAACAGGCCCTGCTAAAACATCTGTCCCCAGCTTTCTGATCAGACCCTTTAAACACTGAAAGGCCCCCAGAAGGTCTCCCTGGAGCCTTCTCTTCTCCAGGCTGAATAACCCCAACTCTCTCATCCTGGCCTCACAGCAGAGGGCTTCCAGCCTTTGTAGCATTATTGTGGCTTCATGTAGACCTTCTTCAGCAGGTTGTGTCCTTCTTGTCTGGCGTCTCCATACCCAGTGTATGTGTGTATATATATGCATGCACACCTGTGTACATACACATGTATGTACACACAGATAACCTGAAGAAGTTCAAGTGCAGAAAATATTCTAAAGCACACAACCCAGGTAACGTTGACCTCAAAATGTCACTTTGGTTTCTCGTTATTTTCATAGTGGAACTAACTTTTTGATCAACAGATTAATGAAATGACAATACTCAGTAGAGCAGTAAGAGCTGAACACAAGAGGCTCTCCCACTCCTTTTATCAAATGATGCAGCATGAAGGTCTATAGCTTTTCATAACTATCATCTGAGGTTGGCAAACTCTGTCCCAGAAGTCCTCATTTCCATGACCCACCATTATTTTTAGGGTATTTTTCCTAGGCTACAGATTTTTCAGGGTTGAGAAGTCAAAATAATTATGATTTTATAAAAGTCATTTGTATTTGGGCTATTCAAATACCATTATAACAGTGATCCAAGCAGAAGCCTGGGAGAATTAAATCTGAATAAATGTTTTATGTGCAATTGCTGGTTTGCTGACCTATTTGCCTCTTTTTTGGTGTTTAATTTTAAATGAAGTGCTATGAACTCTACGGTGCATGTGCTTTTCTAAAGTTTGGCAGGGTAATTGAATTATTGATTATTAACATAACTAGTCTAGTGTCTAGTTAGGACCTCTAGGAAAAATATTTGCTCACGATTAGGATAGCTCAGCTCCTAATAAACTGCTGAAACTTTGGCAAAAAGTGTGTTTGGTGTTTGTTTTGTGCTGGCAGCAACTGTCCAGAAGTCTTAATTGCAAACACCCTCCTACTCTGTTGGAAGCATCTACCAGCCAGCTTGCCTTGGAGATCACCCATTGCAGTGTCTGAGCACCTTCTCTGTAAAACCACCGAACAACAGCACAGTGGATTCTACTGACTGGATGGTGTCTCTTTCCAGCTGGGGTCATGGCTGTGTCCATGGCTGGGTTTTGGAGGGCAATGGGAGAGGCTGTCATGGCATGAGGAAGAGGAGGGAACCGGAGAGCTTATCTCCCAAGAGGGCAAATTTGCAATGTAATAGGGAAATCTGTTTGTGTAGTGATCGCAGCTGTCAACATCACTGAGAGGGAAGGTGAGAAATCACTTTCAGCTAAGCTGGTGAGCAAACCATTTACTGCTTTTGGGTCAACATTACCCATCTGAACGTGGCCCAGAAGCAGCTTGGTTGCCAGCATGGGTTTTGGCAGCAGTGCTGTGTGACAAGTTGGTCCCGTCACGCTGTATAAATTGTCGATCATCTTCAATATCTCAGCATGAATGTGAAGTGGTGGTCTGCTCCCAGGTGTGGTAAAAGCATATCTAACCTCAGTAAAGTCATCCAGGAGAAATATGTTTTTAGAGAGAGGCTGTCTGGGTGTGTTGGCCTTAGCTGCACTCAGGAGTGGATCTGATTCATTAGATACCAAACTGCAGCAGCTTTCTGTCAACGCTACATTGGTCTTGTCTGATTGAGCCTCAGCCAAATAGTCCTCCTGCCAAAATTTTGTAGAGAGAATCAGATGTGATAGTTTGTTAAGCTGGACATTTCCCATCAGCATCCCAAAGGCAGCTTTTCTTGTGTCCCTGCAGTGGTGACCCAGCATCTTCTTTGGCTGTGAATGAAGGGAGGAGCAAATAGAGCTTGGGAGGACTCTTGAGGGTTTTGATGACAAGATTAGATAATCATTAAAAATGCTGCAGCTGTGGGGAAATGGAGCCACTGAAGCTACTGCAGTTGTGTTTGGAGTTTCCTCACTCTTCCTTTGTGATTAGTGTAACAGAAGCTACTACACAGTGCCCATTAGGGTACATGGCATAATCATCTCCACAAATACATAGAGTGATAGGGAAACAGTGCAGATTTTGTCCTTATAGACTTGTGATTGAGAACATCAAAGGACACACTGCTGTGCCAGTTCCCAAAGTGAAAGATGGGGCACGGAGCAGTGATGATTATCTGTGCCAGGGTGGCTCACCTCTGAAGTCACCTCATGCTCTTCCCCAGTCAGACATAGTGGATAGCCATGACAATACCTCCTCAACTTCTGTTGCTGTTCCAAGTTTGGTGTATAATGTAAAATCCTTTCAAAGATGCTTCTTCTTTGCCTCCACCAGATAAAGTTTGGGTCAGTTGTTGGGTTTGGTAGGGTGTTGTGGCATTTTCAGGAGAAATGTGGGTTATGCCGAGCTAGATATGAGTGTTACTGTTCTGTATCTGCAGCACCACTTCAGTTTGAGGAAAAATACGTTTGTACTTCTAAGGAGGGCTTTTACATAGTAGACATAATTCATAGAATCAATCACAGGATGGTTTGGGTTGGAAGGGACCTTTAAAGCTCATCTAGTCCAATTCCCCTGCAGTCAGCAAGAACATCTTCAAACAGATCAGCTTGCTCAGAGCCCAAAACAACCTGCCCTGGAATGTTTCCAGGGGTGGGGCATCTACCACCTCTCTGGGCAAGCAGTACCACTGTTTCATCACCATCAGTGTCAAAAAATTCTTCCTCATTTCTAATCTGAATCTCCTTCTTTCATTTTAAACCCATCATCCCTTGTCCTGTTACAACAGGCCCCGCTGGAAAGTCTGTCCCCAGCTTTCTGGTCAGCCCCTTTAAACACTGAAAGGCTCCTGTAAGCTCTCCCTGGAGCCTTCTCCAGGCTGAGCAACCCAAACTCTCTCATAGAAATTACGTTCATGTAAATTAATTATATGTAGAACATAATATCTATAGAGTTATTTTGATGTAAATGAAGAGGAAATGCTAGTTTGTAGGGTGCATGGGGAAGATTTTTGAACAACAGTAAAATTTTCTCTGCGTCATAGTGATAATGATATTTAGTTTTATTTAGTTAAACCAAACGTAACACCCAAGAGAAACAACAGCATCACTGCACCTCACCTCTTGTGCCTCACAGTTCCTCCCATTTCTCCCTGTGTAGAGCCAAATCTCTTGTGTTTGGCTGAAGTGTGCTTCCTGGAAAGAAGTTGTCTCAAATTGCAGACAGATGTTGAGTGCATGAGAAAATAGTTGAGAAGCAGGCTTTGAAACTCTGTGTATGTAATATACCTGCTGTGTACAGCAGGGCAAAGAGATGACTATGGGTGTTTGCTACTGATGAGACAGCACACCTGAAAATGGTGGTGGTGGTACCTGAGCAATTAATTCGGCAATGTACCTTAAACAAAGGTTGCTGTGCTGCTCTGGAGGTGTTTGTAGTAATGCCATGATACACAGTGCCGGTCCCTGTGCTACTGGGTCTGTACGCTGACATATTTTTTGTTCACTCTTTCTGGGTTAAAGATCTTGAAATTCTGTTTCTGAGATGATGTCCCAAATACCTTGCCTGGGCACAGTTTCTATTCACCTTTTAAATAAGCTCTCCTGAGGCTGAGTATTTCATATCTGCTCAATCTGGTGGTGTAGTTCTGGGTACATCCACAGATGAATACATTTGTCCCTGTGAATCGTATTACTCCATCAGCAGCAGAGCTGGATTAATGTTGAATGCTTAACATTTCCTGACCTGTTTGGCTTGATAGCACACTGAGAGCTACAGTGGTACGAGAGATGCAGCAATAAGCATGTAAAACATTTTCTGGCACACCTTTGAGAAATTGTGTCACAGACTTCTGCACATTGACTTGCTGATGCCTCTTAAGAGTCATGTGCATTAATGCTTCTGCCCTTCATGTCTGCAACCATACGTCTATATATACGTTGTCTTTTTAGGGCACCATTAGGGGAATCAGCAATGGTCTAATGCACAAGCTCTCTAGAAAATACTATAAATTCTCCCAGGTTTTTGTTGTTTGCTTGGGCTTTGTTCCTCTCCTCACTGAGTGACAACTTGACAGGCTGAGCCAGAATCCTTTTCTTACCCTGCAGGTATATGAGGATTAAATACATTAATGTGTTACAGTCCTCTGATGGTACTGCTCTGCCTGGCATTCCTGGGATGTGCTGTAGCCTCTGTTTTGTTTTAGGAGAGGTGTGTTAGAGAGTTGATATCAAGGAGGACACTAATGTGAATATTGGTGGCTTGGAAGACATTCAGTAGATGGCAAATGCAGTAAAAGAGTATGACTGCATGTTCTCAGCACTTACAGTGCATTCTTCTGTTTAACTGCAGACCTCAAAAGAGGACCTTCTACAAGCTGATTTTGAAGGAGCTTTAAAATTCTTCAGGGTTCAGTTGCCCAAGAGGTACAGAGCTGAAGAGAACGCCAGAAGACTGATGGAACAAGCTTGCAACATTAAGGTAAGGACAGACTTCATTTCCTCTCCTTCACTCAGGAGTTTTACTGGAAAAGCAAGGTGCAACCATTTGAATGCCAGGAGGATGTGGGAAGGGAAGTAATGAAATAATTAGTTTATTACTTTTTATATATAGTTGTGTACTTATACACACATGGGGTTTTATATTGAAGGAGGTAAAGCACTTTGCTTTTCTCCCCTTGTCTGCATCAGTGCAAGCTGATAATTGGAATGGAGAGCTAATGCATGATCAAACCCATTGAATTGTTGGAACTTTTCATTCCTTAATCAATTTATAAACAGTGATTACACTAAACCAATTAATCAGATGGATGATAATCCTGCAACCAAAGGTTTATTTTGACCAGAAGATACTTATTTTCTGAAGCATTACTGAATAATACATTGGTATTGGGGCAAAAACTTAGTTTCTTGGCCTATCAGACTTAGCAAGACAGAGTATCTTTGGATACTTTATTCAAGTCAAAAGGCTCCTATGAACATCTGGAGCACAAATATTGATCTTGTAATGGATGATGGCGAATTAGAGGAGCCTGACTGTAAGTTTTTGAGGGTGGTTGGAAATCCTCTGTTAAAAATGGCCAAAGAGGGTCATAAAGCTGACATTTGAGAGGTCTGCTATTCTCACTGGGAATTTTTCATAGAATAATATGATCATTTGGGTTGGAAAATCAAATCATCAACCCTAGTCTGCAAAGTCTACCACTAAGCCATTTTGTTGGATTCTGTATCGCTATGGATGGAATCAATAGTCAATCTTTTAAAAAAACCCTGCTTTTGTTAATTATTGCAGTGGGAGCACTGATGGGGAATGTTTGGTGCAGCCCAATAATGGGCTGAGAGCATCCCATCAGAAAGAATACCTGTCTAACACTCCCACCTTTTTTGTGTCTCTCAATATATTAATCTACTTCTGTGTTGCTTCATTTCATGGTTTATTACATGAGGGCTTTACATAGTGGTTAAAACTCAGATCAGATGGAAGAGTGGGGCTTGCTGCGGTGATGTTTATTCCAGACAGGAAAAAAAATGTATCTGTTTAACTTGGACATGGCACTTGGTGCCATGGTTGAGTAGTCATGAGGTCTTGGGTGACAGGTTGGACTTGATGATCTTTGAGGTCTTTTCCAACCTTATTGATTCTGTGATTCTATGAATTGGACTTGAGATTTGGGCTCTGCTACTCAGAATATTTGGGAGTAGACTAGTTTGATGTTTAGTGTTTAGTCCTTTGCTCAATTCTTGAGTAATTTAGGGACTTACCAAGTCAATAAAATGAGCTTTATATTTGTGTAATCAGTGTGGATTTTTCTGATGGGACATTAAAATAGTTATGGTACTTTTTGGCAGAGATATTTGTCAGTTTTCTAAGACCTGCCTTTCTCAATTTCTGGTGCAAATCTTCTGTGTGCCACACAATCATATTTATTTTTCATCACCTCTTTGCATTGGATAGGTGTGCATACGACGTGTCTTGTTTGGGAGGTATTGTTCTGTGCATCTAAGGCAGATGGTCAGTGCATGGTGCTTTGTGTGGGTTCAGCATGTGGGGCCTTTCAAAAGCAGAGAATACAACTCTGAGCTGTTGGCCTACATGAATGGGAAGGTGGCTGAAGGATTTGACAGTGCATCCACTGCATGTGTAGGATCTCATCTATCCTGAATGCCAGTCTGTAAGAGAAAAGGCCAGATGAGGACAGCAGACAGGGAATCAAGGCACACTCTCATCTTACAGAAGTACACAAGGACTAGCAGTAATTATTGGAATGGAGGGAGAATTCAGAGCTGAGAACTGGATTTATCAGGGACAGGAAAAAGTAATCTGAGTTACTTTCTGCTGGGTTAGTAACACCTCAGCCTTGTGAGGAGTGTAGGTGGGTTATTCTAATTCATTCCTTCATTCACATATAAGGCATGGGGGGAGGTGGGGAAAGCTACACTATTCCCAGAACAGTCTCTTGGTAATTAAGCTAGGAACAGTCTCTGTAGAGTGGGCTCTGAGCACAGGTAATTTATTTAAAACAAGGAAAACATGAAAGACTTCAGGAACGTTACGTGAGGGAACTCAGCACAAGACCGTACTGGAGGGGAGGATGCTCTTTACTTACAGTGAATCTCTTTTCGCTCATTTGTGCTCCTTCTGTCATAGATGCCACTCATACTGATAGCCGTGTAAGCACAAACACCAGCGCTTCTGTCTGCCCAGGATCACTTGTGTGTGATGAGGCTGAGGGACAGCAGCTATTAAGTCTTCATTATGTATCTTGGGTTCCTCTTGATTGATGAAAACAAACTAGGTTTTAGACAAATTGTTTGTAGTCTTCAGGAGTCAAGTGGTTCTCGTGGTGGGTTCGTCTCCCTCAAAAGCTTGCTTGCTGTCATTGCTCTTTATTCTCTGTGTCCTCATTGTGGTTGGGTTTGTGGCTTCCAGTCTGCTTTTCTGCTGGCATAAATGACATGCTGTAGCTCTGCTGCAGGTCTCCAGCTGGCTGGTTATCTCTGATATGGCTTCACCAAAGTAACAGCCTTCTGCTCTAGATGTAGCAAGACCTTTCTCACTAATTTGACTGCTGTCCTGGTTTGAGGTCAGATCCTCTCTTGCCCCTGAAAGGGGCAAAAGAATGACACACAAATGGTTTGCAGAAGTGGTGGAAAGTTTAAATGGAAAAGCAGTGTCTTTTACAGAAAGCTATAAGCATAGTGACAAAAGAAACCCAAAGCATGCACAGTCCCCTACAGCATACCCAAAAGCCTCCCAACACTTCCCTTCTCTCACCTAAGGGTATACCCAAAACCCCCAGGGCTCTTTCTTCCCCCCTGCCCCCCACTAGGCTAGTCTCAGCTGGCCAGGTCTGAGACTGCCCCTCCCCATTCTTCTCCTGGCATTAGGCCTAGACAGGACTAAGAGGCCTTGAGATACCTCCCCCACCATTACCTGATAGGGAGCATCTTTCATGGGAGCAGAGAGGGAAGACAGAGGAAGTGAAAGACTTTGAAGATACATTTATAGGGTGCAGGATATTATGGGTATGAAATATGCAGGTTCCTGTGTCCACCTACTGGGCTGGACACTCGGGAGACAGGAGGTGTAACCTATGTGGCAGCAACAGGAGGCACCCAGCCTAAACTGCCACAACTGAATGGGCTGCCCAGGGAGGTGGTGGAGTCACCGTCTCTGGAGGGGTTCAAGAGGGGACTGGACGTGGCACTTGGTGCTATGGTTTAGTCATGAGGTCTGTGGTGACAGGTTGGACTTGATGATCTTTGAAGTCTCTTCCAACCTTGGTGATACTGTGAACTGCTGTCACTCATGTCCTTGCTTATCAATACTTGCTGTTCTTGCAACCTTTCTCTGCATTGTTTCTTCTGGTGCTTTTGCATGCAAACATTTCCATTCACCCTTCTTTCAGACAGCTCTTAGTATTTCTGTTCCACAACCATACCAAGTGATTGTGTGATGCCTTGACTCTGTTAACTCGAAGTCCTGCTTTAAACTAAAACACACAAGGCTTGAGCTGACTTCACAATCACAGCTTTTATTTATTTGGATCAACTCTTCTCACTTTTGCAAACTAGAATGTCCTTAGAGAGGCAAATCTGAATCACAGGAATGTAATCTCTGTCTGGAGATGGCACATTAAATATTTGATAGGCAGAAGAGAAAATCACCTCGTAATGAAGAAGGTGATCAAGAGTCATCAACATGGTTTTATGAAGGGTAAATCATGCTTAACCAACCTAATAGCCTTCTGTGATGAGATGACTGTCATCATTTGAATGGTGGATGAGGGAAGAAGTGAGAATGTTATCTCAAGCATAGCAAGTATAGACACTGTCTCCCATCAGATCATTCTAGACAAACTAATGAAGATGGACTAGATAAGTGGGCAATGAAATGGATTGAAATCTGTCTGAATTTTCTTGGTTCAAATGGTTGTGATCAGCAGCAGGATGTCCAGCTGGAGGACCACTACTGCTTAGCCTCTTCATTAATGACCCAAATGAAGGGACAGAGGGTACCCTTAGCATATCTGCAGATGACACAGAGTTGGGAGGAGTGACTGGTGGAGTGTATGGGTGTGCTGCCATCCAGAGGTACCACATCTGGCTGAAGTAGGCCAGGAGGAATCTCATGAAGTTCAGCAAAGGGAAGTGCAAGTAACAGCTGTATGCACCATAACCTTCTGGAGGCTAGTGGACTGGAAGTTACCTTAACCAAAAAGGACTTGAGGGTCCTGGTGGGCATAGGGTTGAATATGAGCCAGCAGCGAGCCCCTGCAACATGGAAGGCCAAGTGGTATCCTGGGCTGCATTGGGAGGAGTGTTGCCAATGGGTCAAGGAAGTGATCCTTCTCTACTGAGCACTGGTGAGGGGTGTCTGGAGTACTACATCCAGGCCTGATCTCCCCAGGAAAAGCAAAGCATAGCTACAATGGTGAGAGCTTGATGAAGGGACATGAAGGTGATGAAGGGACAGGAGAATGTCTCCCATGAGGAGAAACTGAGAGGGCTGGGCTGTTCAGCCGGTAGCAGAGAAAGCTCAGGGGGATCTTTTCAGTGTAGGTAAATACCTGGTGGGAGGAACTGAAAAATATGAAGCCAGGCTCTTCTCAGTGGTGTCCAGTGAACAGACAAGAAGCAGTGGGCACAAAATCAAATAAACCCATTTATATTTATATGCTGATTATTTATTTGTTAATTCCAGGTGTGATCAGGCACAGGAGCAGGTTGCCCAAGGAGGTTGTGGAGTCTCCATCTGTGGAGAATCTCAAAATGCAACTGGCCCTGAGCAACCTGCAGTAGGTAACCCTACTTTGAGAGGGTGGTTTAGACAAGATGTTCACCTGAAGTCCTTTCCAACCTCAGCTGCTCCATGTTTCTCTAATTAGGCATTATAATCAAGGTATTTATTTGCAAACAGGGGCTAATAATTGCAGGAAATGCCAAAATAGGAAATTGCAGTCTTGATAACCATCACTCGGAGAGGGAAGGCAGAAGTTGCATGAGGTGCAGTTGTCTGTTTTGAATGCAGCAAAACATGTTCTGTTAAAAACCCCACAAACAAGACCCTTAAATGTGTGTGGAGGGGTTGTTTCTACTGTATGAATGGGCACTGTGTGTCTTTCAGCTGCTTCTCACTTCTGTATTAATACTTGCAGGCAAAACACCAGATATTTTTAGATTAAGTGCCATGGAGTATTTTCTTCACCTTTCTAAGCTAGCTACGAGGAATAAAAATAAGAGAACAATGATGGTGTGGCCAGGTTTCACGCTGCATCTTTCCCAGTGTTGCCCTTTTATTTCTTTTTTCCACATTGCTGCAAAACAAAACAGTTGTTTTACCATGTAATGATCTACCTCTACTTGCTTCATGTGTTTTGGTTTGGTTTGGGTTTTTTCTTGAGCTGTAGCTGGCATAGTTCTAGAGAAGGCAAATAAAAACAATGCATAGTGGGTTTCCCCCCTTAGTTTCATACCTTTTAAGTTGATCTCATTATTCTGCAGTGATAGTTTTATTGTCCTGTTTTTTAAAACAGAAAGAATGGTTCTGCAAATACAAAGCAAACAACAAGCTCTTATTAATTGAAAATGGTATGTGGACTGTGGTCGAGAATGTCTTGTTCAGGCAAGGCCTATGCATGGTTGCTCACCAAGTCTGAATTTTGATCTTTCGCTATAGAAGATGTAAAGAGACTGGCCCCATCCTCCTGGCACCCACCCTTTAAGTGTTTATTAGAATTGATAAGATCCCTCCTCAGGCTTCTCTAGGCTAAAAAGCCAACATTGGCAAAGTTTAGATATACTCAGGTGGAAGAGACTGAATCTGTGAATCTTTGACCTCATTTGGAGTACTGTGTCCAGTTCTGGGCTCCACAGTTCAAGAAGGAGAGGGAACTGCTATGAAGGGCTGTGAAGCTGGTAAGTGGACTAGAACATCTTTCTTACGAGGAAAGGCTGGGGGACTTAGGGCTTTTTAGCCTAAAGAAGGCTGAGAGGGGGATCTTACCAGTGCTTATAAATACTTAAAGGGTGGGTGTCAGGAGATTGGGGCCAGTCTTTTTTCAGTGGTGCCTAGTGACAGGACCAAGAGATAATGGGCACAAACTTGAACATAGGAAGTTCCATTTAACATGAGGAGGAACGTCTTTATTTCGTGAGTGATAGAGCACTGGAACAGGCTAGAGTCTCCATCTTTGGAGTCATTCCAAGCCTGCCTGGACATTGTGATTCTAGGCAGCCTGCTCTAGATGAACCTACGCTGGCAAGGGGGATTGGACTGGACAGTCTCCAGAGGTCCCTTCCAATCCCCATCATGCTGACATTCTGTGAAGGTATCTGCTAAGACATTTAGGGCAGACAGAGCCTGATATTGCACCCATTTCCCAGCTCAGAACAGTCACATAGTGGAGAAAGATATAAACTCTCCAAGTAGGATATCAGATGCTGATTTAAGAGTTAATGAAATGCAGAAAACATTAAAATGTAGAGAAAATGAATGAGGAATTTTCTGCTTTGTTTCCTGTTATGTTTCTAATCTTTAGTGTCTGTACCCTTCATTTTGTGATGGGCTTTACAGAGGGAGGGGCGTGTTTCTCCTGGAGTAGTCATTAACAGTTGTGGTTGTGAAGATGGGGTTGTGGATGATAATTTTCTACCTGACTAGAACAAGCTGCATATTATGTCTCTAGAATAAGGAATTATCCTAATGTCTTAGTGATTACCAGTGCTTTTTCTACTCATGCTTTTGAGGAAAATGAGCTTGCTTTCTTTCTTTCTAATTTTCCTCTCTTTTACAAGGGATATCAGAGATTTTTCCATGTCTCTGGAAGCCCACTTTGATAAATGAATGAATGAAGAAAGAGCCTCTTCTAGACTGATGAAGATTAAGCTTGATGGTGCTGTTTCATTGAAGCCACTCCCACATTCTGCATACTCACCTACATCTTCCTCAGTTGCCTTTTGCATCATGTAATTAAATTTCATTTGTTGGGATCTCTGTATCTCCTAAAGAAATTGTCCTTTAATACAGGAAGCCTATCCATTATCTCTCTTCTCACCTCCTTTCGTACATCTGACTTCAGTCAGTGGAGTTGTAGAATGGGAGGCCATGGTGGTATTAGGCTGATGGTTGGACTTGATCTTAGAGGTCTTTTGCAACTATAACTCTAGGATTCTAGGAAAATAAGTCGTGCTGGGAGGTATAGAAATGTCTTGGTTTGACGGTTTGCAAGTGAATTCAGGGAGTTGCACCTGTTTCTCCAACGCCATGCTGTGACACATGGAAGTGGAACATTCCAAATGTGTTAGGTTGCAGCTCGAAATGCCATTGAGTATAGCAGGCAGGTAGATGGAGAGATACTGGGAAGATAACTATAGATTTTCACTCTTTGTGCCAAGTGAAGGTGAAGAAACATATGGGATAGGCTGTGCAGGACCTGAGTCATGGAACCTGCAGGGAAGAATGTTCTGTTTATGGGATAGCATCTGTAATGATCTCTTCTATGTGGCTCAGGGATTACAGTGGCTCCTTGTCTGATCTTTCATCATCATTGGTGCATGAGAGACCTGCTCTATGAAAGTTCTAAGAAAAACTGCTTCCTAACCATGTATGTCTGGCCCCTCCTTGGACAAATAAGACTCCCCAGCAGTCCCAGCAGCATTACAGGGTTGCTTCTTTCAGTACTTTGGGTGAGAGGAGCAAATGGCTTTGAGAAGAGCTGGTGCCTTTTTCAATGCAAAGCAAGCACACATTTGTGTCACATGTCGCTGTGCTGGCGAGGTTATCACAGACTCACAGACTGGTTTGGGTTGGAAGGGGCCTTTAAACATCATCTGGTCTAACCCCCTTGCAGTCATCAGGGACATCTTCAACTAGAGTAGGTTCCACAGAGCCCCGAACAGTGTGACCTTGAAGGGCTCCAGGGATGGGGCATCTGCCACCTCTCTGGGCAACCTGGGCTAGTGTCTCACCATCCTTAATGCAAAAATATTCTTCCTCATAGCTAGTCAAAATGTAAACCTACATTATTGATCTCGCCTGGCTGCACCCACAGTTGTGGCTTGCACCAGGACTCCTGCATGGCTCATGGAGAAGAGCTCCACTAGCAGAGCCAGAAAGAAAAGGCCAAGGTACCAGGAGCTGTGCTAAGTTTTTTTCTCATTTCAGAATTGCTCTTTACATAGTTTTAAAATAGATTTACTTTAATAATATTGCAACTTAAATCTTTTGAATTCAGACTGGTGTTTTGAAGTTCACACCTTACTGTTGTGGGTGACTGACTTTATTCACACCTCTGCTGCTGCAAGGCATTTTTTGCAGGCATGGTTTAACAGGGAATTACATATTGATTTATGTGAGATCAATGGAAAGGAGTAAAAATAGCTCACTTGCTCTCCCTGTTCTTTCTAGTGCATTCCCTCTGTGTTTATATGCATGTATATGTATTTATCCAGATACTTGAGGGGTTTTCCTGTTGTGAGAGGTGGTAAGACAACAGAAACACAACAGAAAAGCAAAGGAGATAACTGCAGGACGGGCATGAAGCTGCAGAAGCCATTTATGCCTCTGGTTCTACCAGTGATATATCTAATTAATCTTCCAATATAAAGGACAGGGGGAAAATTACTCATTTCTCAACTTCTCAAGAAAAGGCCAAACCAAATTGAAAAGAATTATGTTTAGATCTATAGAAAAGCCTGCTCTGCCTGGATGCCATTTCTTATTAAAAGCCAATGATCAATTCCACTTACTGTGTCTGCACCCTTATCTCCCAAGTGCAGGATCCAATTGTCCTTGTAAGAAGGGTCATGTTTTTTAATGCCTCTTCTGTCTTCAGCTTGCTTCCTTCTGCTTGGCTTTGTAGTTTAGTGAGCTGGCACCTGAAAGTCAGATTAAAGTGCCTAGGGTGGACTTGGACATTATGATTGTAATCTTGGTGATAACTGTAAGCAACACAGAAATTGTCACATGTTAAAAAAACAACCAAAGCAAAACAAAAAAAACCCCAAACCACCAAAAACTAAAACGCCCAAAAAAACCCAACTAATTTTGGCCATGAAATATTTACTTGAACTCTGATTATCTATCTTTGAGTGAGCAGACATGTCAGCTGGTAGTGAAATTGTGTTTTTATGGTGATTAAGCATTAATAAAATCAGTTTGGTTTGGTTTAGTTTGGTTTGTGAAGGCTTTGCTTAGTTTTCTGATGTTTGTTTGTTTGTTGGGTTTTTCCCCCATTCATTCTGAGTTGGCATTGTAAACTAAATCAAGGCTGTTGCTATTTTCTCTCAACAGAGAAGGAACAGGATTTTATTATTAACAGTTAAATATAATCACCTTTTAACCACCCTAAGTGACCTTGCAAGCTAGCTACGTACAAATATTCTGGGAGGATCTCTTAAAGGAGGATGGAAATTTGAGATGGAAACGTGGATTAGGAATAGTCATTGCCTGTATCCCCAGCCATTGTATCACAGTGTATGGCATGAAGAGATTTGCCCAAAGTGTTAGTGGTTTAATTCAGTAAGGTGAGTGGGACATATGAAAACTGCTCCATGGTCCACCAGCCACCTAAATTGGTTTTGTCCACCTCCATGCCATCAGAAGCCCTGGCTTTCCAGGATGGCAGATGTTGAACGGAAGAAGGAAAGCACACTTGGATGTCTTTTGGCTTGAACTGCTTGGATCCTGCATGAATCTCAGCTCCTTTCCATCCTTGATTCTCAAAATAGTACAGAGAGCAATAGATGAAGGTGGCAGGGAGTCACACCATTTGACAGTTCTGTCTTCTGCCTTCTTTGCCATGATTTGCCTAGAATAACTCAGCTCTGTGAGTAAGAGGAAGGGAACATTTCTCCCGAGCTGAACTGGACACGTCTGAATCCCAGATGCAGGTTGACTGGAAGGTTGACTAATCTCCTTTAAGGTGACATGTGAAAATGTTCTCTCAGTTTTCTACCTCCAATGGTCTGTATGTCATGCAACAGCAGAGTGTCTAGAATTACTGTTGTCAGCATAGTAGTCATCTTAGTTGTTCTTTAGACCCATAGTATGGTTTGAGTTGGAAGGCACCTCCAAAGCTCATCTAGTCCAACCCCCTCTGCAGTAAGCAGGGGCATCCTCAACTAGATCAGGTTGCCCAGAGCCTTGTCAAGCCCCACAAGTTTGCTGTACCTCTTGCTCTCACAGTAAGGTGATAGCCTTTCTAGAGACACTTCTTTGATGTGAAAGAGGCTCAGCGAAAGCATAAATGTATTCCAAGATCAGCACTTAGGATCATAATTAAACTGAACAGAACCACAGGTGTTCACATTTTGTGGAGAAAGACTTGCAGGTGAAAATCAGATGCAGAAATGCCTGGAAATGAGCTCCATGCCTCATATTTATGCTAGCCAAAAAGTGCTCCTTGATATTGTCTGTAGCATCAAAAAAACTGTTGAGGCTTAAGATGGAGAAACAATCCTGGAGGTGAAAATTTATCTGTGCTTCTCTTGGACCTCTTTCAAGCAGTTCAATCTGAGGAACCAGGCATCAGCTCACCCATAAGTAGCAGAGTGGTAACTGATGAAATTGAGTTCTTCATATACAACAGACCATGAGGCCAAGGTGCTGCAACCCTTGCCAGCCTAAGTCTCTTTTACTGTCCATGGGAAGTCTTTTTGAAGCAATCCCTGAAGAACACTGTGTCCACTTCTTCTACAAGTCAATTCCCGTGACCAAAGAAGCTCCACATTCACCCCTCTGAACACTGGGGAAAGAAGCTCTGTTGTCTGCTGGGAGTTCAGCTCTCACAAGAGAATTCTCTTTTATTTCTACCCCTAGAAATGTTAGAGTACATATGTTTGGGCAAAAGATGTCAAGCTGCCTTGAGTCATGTTCAATCAGTCTAGTGAATCTGTACCTCTCTCAGAAATTACTGTGGTTATTTTATTTCTGCAGATGTTAAAGTTATTGGAAACAAGAGAAGGCTCCAAAGAGACCTTATGGTGGCCTTCAAGTATCTGAAGGGGGCCTACAAGAAAGCTGGGGAGGGACTTCTTAGAGTATTGGCTAATGATAGGACTGGGGGGAATGGATCCAAGCTAGAGGAGGGTAGATTTAGATTAGAGGTTAGGAAGAAGTTCTTCACCATAAAGGTGGTGAGACACTGGAACAGGTTGCCCAAAGAGGTGGAGGAAGCCTCATCCCTGGAAATTTTTAAGGCCAGGCAGAATGGGGCTCTGGGCAATCTGAGCTAGTGGAAAGTGTCCCTGCCCATGGCAGAGGGGGTTGGAACTAGATGATCCTTAAGGTCCCTTCCAACCCTGACAATTCTGTGATTCTGTTCAGTCGTGGCTATGTTCTGGAAAGCTGAGGTAATCCAGAGCCTGCAGTGGCTTGGGATAAAAACCAGTGATTCATTCTCAGTGTCATGCAGAGAACAGTTGGGATCAGATATTTGTTTCATTTCATTTGGTTTTTGACAGATGAAATGAGGTGACAAATTCTGAAGCACCATGCTAAAGTGAGACCTGAAGCTAGACTTAAAAATCACTGGAAAGGGGGAAGGCAAAGCTTGACAACATTCCCTTTCTTTTCCCTCAAGGGGTTTTGCAAAACAAAGAAAAGCCGTTGGAAACAGTTTCCTTATGCATTTTCGCTGGTGTTTGAGTTCCCAGGCACTTGCAGTTGAATTCCTGTGCTTTGAAAACAAGCAAACAAACAAAACTATGTGCATTTTAGAACTGCAGAGCTCTACACCCACAGCAGCTCTCAGAAGTGAGGGCCCTCTTAACAACTTCCTCTTACAAACCCCAGGCATGTTTTTGCCATTATTGATGCTGTTCAAAGGCAAATTCAGTGAGGGTTGCTGGGCTGTTATCTAAGCAATCTGTAGCTACTGGAGTGGAAGTTGAGCTGGGTGCATAAGAACAATAATCATACTTTTGGGATCTCCTTATTGTTTTGCTTCAATGTCCAGGTGGAGACCAGTGGCAAGTTCCTCAGTGGTCTGTCCTGGGTCCAGTGCTGTATGACATCTTCAGTGATATGGACAGTGGCATTGAATGCACCCTCAGCAAGTTTGCCAACCACACCAAGCTGTGTAGTGGACTCAAATAAGGGCAGGGATGCCAGCCAGAAGGATCTTGACAGGCTGGAGAAGTGGGCCAGTGCAAACTGCATGAGGTTCAACAAGTCACAGTGCAAGGTCCTGCATCTGGGTCAGGCCAGTCACAGCCACAAATCTAGGCTGGGTGCAGAGTGGGCTGAGAGTAGCTCTGAAGAAAGAGACGTGGGGTTATTGGTTGATGAGAAGCTCACCAGGAGCCAGCATTGCACTCATGCAGCCCAGAAGGCAAATTGTCTCCTGGGCCGCATTGAGAGGAGTGCTGCCAGCAGGTCAAGGGAGGTGATTCTGCCCCTCTACTGTGCTCTTGTGAGACCCCACCTTGAATACTGTGTCCACTTCTGTTGTCCACAGCATAAGAAGGACACAGAGCTGTTAGAGCAAGTCCAAAGGGCCACAAAGACGATCCAAGGGATGGATCACCTGTGCTGTGAGGATAGGCTGAGGGATCTGGGGTTGTTCAGCCTGAAGAAGACTCCGGGGGAATCTTAGATCTTCCATACCTGAAGGGATCCTACAGGAAGGCTGGAGAGGGACTTTCATAAGGGTGTCTAGCAGGAGAACAAAGGGGAATGGTTTTAAGCTGTGGGAGCTTAAATGGAAGAAGTTCTTCAGCAGATCTTGGGGAGTTCTTCAGTGCAAGGGTGGTGGGACTATGGAATAGGCTGTGCAGAGTGATTGTGGATACCCTCCTCTCTGAAGGTGTTCAAGGCCAGGTTGGATGAAGCCTTGAGCAGCCAGTTCTAGTTGAGAAGCCCATGGCAGGGAGGTTGGAGTAGATGATCTCCAAGGTCCCTTCCAGCCTAAGCCATTCTATGTTTCTCTGGTTTCCTACACTTAATTACTTTTGTTTTACCGTATTATGCCTTGTTTCTCTTGTGAAGAAAAACTGGTATAGAAAACATAGGGTTAAATGGTTAATGTTGCTTAATTTGTTTGTGTTTGGGCATAAATAAATTGCCTCAGGCTGGTAAACAGAGGTGAAGAGCTGTATGCCAGAGGCTTTGGAGAATCTAATTAAAGTGCTCTATAGAAACATCCTGGTGTATTTATCTCCATTTGCAGAGGTGTTTCATGCTGTTTAAGAATGAAAATGTGTGGCTTTGCTCTCTCACAGATGCTTAAATGGCGCTGTGGTGTTTGGCTGGGTTCTGTTGTTCACATCTGAAAGAATGCCTTTGTAAAGGAGCATGGTCAATGCAACA
Organism: Dryobates pubescens; assembly: GCF_014839835.1. Lineage (NCBI taxonomy): Eukaryota > Metazoa > Chordata > Aves > Piciformes > Picidae > Dryobates > Dryobates pubescens. Next base: position 12,774,515 of record NC_071622.1, on the reverse strand, counting down.
CTGGGGCACCTAGGCAAAAAGGTGTCAACCTATGGCCACATCAGCCAGCTTCTGGTTGCAGAAGGTCATAGAATGATAGAATGGTTTGGGTTGGAAGGTACCTTAAAGATCATCTAGTTCCAAACCCCTTATCATGTTCAGAGACATCTTCCACTAGACCAGGCTGTTTGAGGTCTCATCCAGGCTGATCTTGAACACCTCCAGGGAGGAGGAATCCACTGCCTCCCAGGGTAAACTGTGCCAGTGTCTCACCATTCTCACTGGAAAGAATTTCTTCCTGATCTCCAGCCTAAATCTGCTCTCCTCAAGCTTCAATTTATTCCCCCTAGTTCTGTCACTACAAGCCCTTGTAAAAAAATCCCTCCCCAGCTTTCTTGTAGCCTCTTCAAGTACTGGAAAGCAGTTCTAAGGTCTCCCCAGAGCTTTCTCTTCTCCAGGCTGTACAGCCCCAACTCTCTCAGCCTGTCCCTGTAAGAGAGATGCTCTAGCCCTCTGGTCATCTCACAAGAGCAGAGTACAGGGGGAGAATCACCTCCCTTGTTCTGCTGGTCACACTTCTTTTGATGCAGCCCAGCACATGGCTGCCTTCTGGGAGGCAAGCTCACATTGCTGACCCGTGGTGAGTTTTTCATCAACTGATACCCCCAAGTCCTTTTCCTTGACACTGCTCTCAAGGTACTCCTTGTCCAACCTATACTGTGCTTGGGATTCCCCTTACCCAAGTGTAGGACCTTGAACTTGGCCTTATTGAAGTTTATGAGGTTGGCTTGAGCCCACCTCTCAGGCCTGTCCAAGTCCCTCTGGATGGCATCACTTTCCTCCAGCACGTCAGCCAAGCCACACAACTTAGTGTCACCCTCAAGCTTGCTGAGGGTGCCTCAATCTCACCCTCCATGTCACTGACAAAGATGTTAAACAGCACTGGTCCCAGTACCAACCCCTGAGGGACACCACTTGCCAGTGGTCTCCATTCAAACGTTGAGCCATTGATCACAGCTGTCTGAGTGCTGCCATTCAGCCAATTCTTTACCCAGCAAGTGGTCCACCCCTCAAGTCCATGCTTCTCCAATTTGGGAACCAGGCTGTCACACAGGACAGTGTCAGACACTTCACCCAAGTCCAGGTAGATGATATCAGTTGCTCTTCCCTTATTCACTGATGCTGTAGCTCTACCATAAAAACCCACCAAGTTCATCAGTGCTGTTACACTCATGGATCTTCCAGATGTGCACCCACAGCCCTAAAGGTGTGCTGATGGGTTGTGGAAGCTGTGGTGGACAGCAACAGTTTGCTTCTCCTCTTTGCTCACACTTCCTTTGTCTCTGCAACAAAAATTAATAGGGAAGAATTCAAAGTCACTCCTGGTCATCTGTTTGCTGGGACACCTTGTCCATGTGCCTGATTTTTCTACTCAGTTGTTCAAGCAGCAGTTGAAGATCAGGTCCTCATTATGTTATCTGGTCTGTTTGCTATTGTTTCAGCTTCCTTTGCTTGCCTAATGCAATTTCCTTGACAATAATTCTTAGCCAAAATTTGATTGTGCAAGTGAAGTTCAAAAGCCAAGAAAAAAAACCCAGAAAATTTCATCTTCCAGCAGTTAATTAGCATAATAAATAATCATAAATCTGGTAGTATAGGCACACACCCTCTGTGTGTGCACGCCTCAGGCCCAAAGATGGTGTGTCAAGCTGAGTCACCCAGTTACAGTGACAGCAGAGATGCACAAGACCTAGAGTCACAGAACCATTTTGAGTGGAAGAGACCTTTGAGGTCATTGAGTCCAACCACTAACACAGCACTGCTAGGTCACCACTGAACCGTGTCCCTCAGCACCACATCTACATGGCTTTGAAATCCCTTCAAGCACGGGGACTCCACCGCTGCCTTAGGCAGCCTGTTCCAGGGCTTGGCAACCCTTTTGGTGAAGAAATTGTTCTTAATGTCCAGCCTACACTTCCCCTGCTGCAGGTTGGGGCATTTCCCCTGCACTAGCTCCCAGGCAGCCACTTCTTGACCGTATGAGAGCAGAATCACTCTGAATCATCTTCTCTTTTCTCTTCTACAAAGAATCCCGAGGCACTTCAGAGAGGTAACCCAGTTAAGTCTCAGCTCCAGCAGCTCTCCAGCCCAGCTGCAGTGGCACATTGCACCAGCCCAGAGGGGTCCTCACCACTCCTTTCCCAAATCAGAGTTTAAGGCATCGACCTCTGAAAAAGGAAATTAAACTGCAGCTAAAGTTCTTAGCAGAGTCAAGTAATTGTCTGAGCAGCTCTTTTCTAATCTCAGCAATCCTTTTGTTAACCCGTGGCTTAAAGCACCAGATCGATGACCTTATCGTGCATCCTCTCGAGGAGCAATTTCATGGCAGTCTGAGTAAGCCACCCGATGGTGCCGCCTGGGCTGCTTCGTCTTCACACAGTGGGGAGTATTGATTATACTTCAGCTAGCTGAGAGCAGTGGCAGGAATTGGAAACGGATCAGGCCTTTGATCCCTAACTGCATAACGAGGAAGCTTTGTTCTGCTTGCTGACACTCTCCCAATGGTAGCCTCTTGCCAGTTGCTGTATTCCATAACCTGAGGAAGTATTTTCATCTTCCCCACTTTGGACTCTTTTCCTGCTGTCAATGAAAGACAAAAACGTGTTGTCAGTCCGTTAGTTTTGATGACTTTACCATCCACCTGACCTGTCAGAATGGAGGGGGAAAAAAATCATCACCTTGTTGCTGCTGCATTACTTCCAAATTTTAAGCAGTCCTGAAGGCACTAAGTGTGATTTCATTGTTCACACAGTGGAAATGAAAGGGGCTGCAATTTGGTGCCTTCAGGACATAGATCCAAGCTCATGGTTTTCTTCATTACAGCAGCTCCTCCAGACCATCATACTCACATAGGTCTGTGTAGACACAAACCACATTGCTTCTCAGCAGCAGGAAGCTTGGAGGCAAATTTGACCATTGTCTCTCTTGTGACACAAAAAGAAGTTTAGGTTTGTGTTGTAATGAACTGCCTCCAAGGGTGTTTCCTAACTTGCCTTTTCCTTTTCTAAGCATGATGTAAAGCAGGGTCTGTCCCTTTCTGAGGAGGACAGGGGTGGTAATTAAGCAGCACCTAGCTTGGGACAGTTGTTTCTGAGCAGGTTCTTTTTATGAGGAGTTCTTGCACAGGCAGCGACTCTCTAGCCCAGAGGAATCTGGTTTTTGCTCTGCCCTGAAATGCGGCAGAGCTGGCTTCTCTGGCAGCTGGACGTTGTGATCCTGGGCATCCTGCTCTAGCATGGGGGTTGGACTAGAGGTCTCTTCCAACACCTGCCAGTGTATGATGCTTCAACCAACATGACAAACCAAGCACTTCAGGACAATGCAAAGACATGCCTGGTCAGGGCTGGGGTGTGAAGATGAAGGAGACACTTCCTGGACTTGATAACCCTTGCAAACCTCCTCTTGCTGCCTGAGAGCAGAGGACCTGCAAGCCTGAAGTGAAAGTGTTTATCCCAGGCACAGCACTAATTGCTGAGGTGAATTAGGGAGGATGGGTGGTTGTGGGTTGTGCCAGAGTCCATCTCATTTCTCTCACTCTCATCAATCTCTCTCTGTCAGGGAGCTTCTCCTCCAGAGACAGGCTGAGACCCTAATGGCTGAAGCAAGCAGGAAATGAGCAGCACATTTATAGTCTCAGTGCTGGGCTGAGAGCTCACATGGGGGCTTGTTGGGAGCCCTGGCTCTCCCGGGAACAGCAAAGAGTCCCTTTTTATTTTCATTCCATCTTTACAACTTTTACATCCACAAAATGTCAGCAACAGTAATGTCATGCAGAAGGACTTTGTCACAATCAGTGTTTACATGCTGCCTGTTTAAACAAGGGAACTATTTATCTCTGTGCCTTGTGGAGTTTTCAACCTTTGATCCATGATGCAGGGATGTTACATGAGATATACAGTCACAGGAATTTGGAGGCAGAGGGAGAGGTGGAAAAAAGTGAGAAATGAGCGCTTGATGTAGGGGACTTCGCACATCCTTGCTCAGTGATGAGGGCAAGTGTCCTTCTGTCATAAGGTTACATGGCTCGGGGCTTCATATTTGTTGCCTTTGTATTGCTTTTGTGATATAAAGTGAATTGTAAGGATTGGCAAGTGGGTAAAGAGGCCTGTGCTGCAGGAGGCTTCTTGGAATGATCAGTAATGATGGCTCTTAACGTTTTAATGTGCCATACACTGCACTAATGGACCTAAACCAGCATTTTATTCTGAAGGGAAATCTGTTGACATCAGAAAAGGTGACTTGGCTGCTGCAGGCGTGTGAAGAACATAGAGCAGACTGTAATGTAGGAAAGGACTGAGATTTTTGGTTTGTGACCTGGTCCAAACAGGAAGTAATTACAATCTAATTCAATTCTGAAAGTCTGGGAACCATGACAGCTGACAGAGTGACATTTGAAGAGAAATAACCATGCATTTTCTTATCCTTCAGACTCCTAAGTATTGCTGATGCTATTTGCTCTTCCTGCCTCCCTTTTTGGCACTCTTCATGCACTGTCAGAACTACAAGATTTAGGCTGCACCTTCATTTATGAAATCTTTTCTCCAGTAATTTCCAGTACTTGTGATCTCCCCTGGCTCTGCTCTGTGCTTGCTTCACGTCACAGCTGAGCAGCTGCCCCATCTGTCCATCTTGCAATGGGAAGGCAGCGCTTCTGTGCTCATCCCTCTGTAACTTGTCTTGCTGCCCTATGCTGCTGCTACTGGTGGGACCAGGGTGTGGGAGCCTGCAGCCTGTCTGTATCACACGGAACCTTTAGGCCAGCACATACAGGTGAGCCAGGTTCAACAGGCATTGCACACAGATACTAGCCCTGTAAGCCATAGCCCTTCCCTATAAAATGGGGCTAAGCACTGGAAATTGTGCAGTACTGGGTCATGGTTAACCGTGTAAAGGAAACCCTCTGGTGGAGAGGGGTGTGAGCCAGTTGCTGTGTGCCTTATAACCAGGCTGTTTGTATTAACACAGCAGCATTTTTTAATCTTCTTGGGAAGGTTAAATCCTGGGATGCACACCTGTAAGGACTCACTTAGGAAAGTGCAGGATAAAATTCCTTTTGAGTTTTGATACTCTTTGGTACCTGTGACCTAAACCAAGACAATCTCCCTTCAGTCACTCATTCTGCTCAAGTTCAGGGAGCACTAACAGCTTCACCAGATGCTTGACTCTCCAAATCCCTCAGAGATGAATGTTTCACAGCAGCTCTGTGAAGCAGGATTTTATTATCTCTTCTCTGGAGGAGGAGAAGCTGCAGCGATGGTGAAGCTATATGCTATGCTCAGGCACAGCTCACTCTGGCCTTGCAAAAAGGAAAGTATCAAGGTCAATGTGCTTCTCCAGCGATGGGATCACATTGTTCCAGTGAGCTGTTGTAGCCTATAGGTTGTTGTCGTGGGTACATGTGCTGGGAAGATCTCAGCACAGTCAGTTCTCTCCGTGTCTTTCCTCTGAGACTCCTCTTTCACCTTTGATAGATCTCTTAATAGGCTCATTAAGGAAATGGAGGGCATCTCGCCTAAGTGTTTGTCACATCAGTGAGTCTCACTTGCCTTCATTTCAACCTCAGACAAACAGGAAAACAAAATTGCCCAAAGCTCTTTGTGCACAGCCCCCAAGGACCCTGAAATCATTCTGAAAATGGTACGGATTGAGAACAGCCAAGCTGCTCTATAGTATCTCATTTACTACTGGTGGAACTGGTGATGGCTTGGATACGCGCCATCGCAGTCACAGGAACGATTAAGTGCTGTGTTGGGGCATGAAGGAGGATGAAATGCGGGTGAGAAGTTTGTCTGCTCCAAGCAAATTTGGTTCACACATAGGTCTTAGTCTGTGAAGTGCCACACAAATACAAGCTAGTCTGTACATAGGGAGTAAGGTAAGTTACTGCTGCTCTGTGTAAAAAGCACAGGAAAGGGACACTGTTTTCCCTTTCCTCCTCCAGTTTCATGCCTGGACAGGCCACGTAGCACCTTCTGATGGATCATCTGCCACATGGGTGGTGTCTTGCTGCCAGGGACAAGCCTCAAGGTTTATTGGGGCGTTGGTGGTATAGTGGTGAGCATAGCTGCCTTCCAAGCAGTTGACCCGGGTTCGATTCCCGGCCAACGCAGGTGGACTTTTTTTCTTATGATGTAGTTGCCATCACAGAAACGTGGTGGGACAACTCACATGACTGGAGCACTCTAGTTGATGGCTACAGGCTCTTCAGGAGAGACAGGTGAGAGAGAAGGGGTGGAGGGGTGGCCCTGTACATCAGGGAGGCTCTAGACACCATGGAACTAGAGATCAAGGATGATCAGGTTGAGTGCCTGTGGGTGAAAATTAGAGGGAAGACCAACAAGGCTGACATCCTGGTTGGAGCCTGTTATAGACCATCCAACCAGGATGAAGAGGTTGATGAATTATTCTATAGGCAGCTAGAGGCTGTCTCAAGATTGCCAGACCTTGTTCTTACGGGAGATTTTAACCTGCCTGATATCTGCTGGGAGTTTAACACATCAGAGAGGAGGCAGTCTAGGAGGTTCTTAGAGTGTATGGAGGACAGCTTCTTATCCCAGCTGCTGCATGAGCCTACCGGGGTAAGGCTTTGCTTGACCTTCTTTTTACCAATAGAGAAGGGCTGGTGGGAGATGTGGTGGCTGGAGGCTGGCTGGGGTCCAGTGGCCATGAGATAATTGAGTTTTCAATACGCAGTCAAGCTAAGAGGGGCAGCAACAAAACAGAGGGTGCCCATCCACAAGAAGGGCCGGTTGGACGAGCCAGGGAATTACAGACCTGTCAGCCTGACCTCAGTGCCAGGCAAGATTATGGAACAACTCATCTTGAGTGCAGTCACACAGCACTTACAGGATGGCCAAGGGATCAGGCCCAGCCAGCATGGATTCAGCATGGACCTTGAGTCCTGTGTCCAGCTCTGGGCCCCTCAGTTTAGGAGAGATGTTGAGTTGCTGGAATCGGTCCAGAGAAGGGCAACAAAGCTGGGGAGGGGCTTGGAGCACAAGCTCTAGGAGGAGAGGCTGAGGGAGCTGGGGTTGCTTAGTCTGGAGAATAGGAGGCTCAGGAGAGACCTTATTGCTGTCTACAACTACCTGAAGGGAGGTTGTAGCCAGGTGGGGGTTCGTCTCTTCTCCCAGGCAACCAGCACCAGAACAAGAGGACACAGTCTCAAGCTGCACCAGGGGAGGTTTAGGCTGGATGTTAGGAAGAAGTTCTTCATAGAAAGAGTGATTGGCCATTGGAAAGGGCTGCCCAGGGAGGTGGTGGAATCACCATCTCTAGAGGTGTTTAGGAAGAGACTGAATGGGGTGCTTGGTGTCATGGGTTGGACTCGATGATCTCAAAGGTCTTTTCCAACCTGGTTAATTCTATTCTATTCTATTCTATTCTATTCTATGCTATGCTATGCTATGCTATTCTATTCTATTCTATTCTATTCATGCCAAGATAGCAGTGGAAAACAATTAACTGGTACAATCTGGCTCCAGAATAAGTGACCCAGAAAAACCTTGCGTTCAAAACTACCATTTAAGCCTTCCATTAAGTGTGTACACATGTTCTTTCTGTTCTCATTTCACTCTGGCAGTGTTCAAGGCCAGGCTGGATGAGGCCTTGAGCAGCCAAGTCAAGTTGAGAGGTGTCCCTGCCCATGGTGGGGAGGTTGGACTTGTTCTCTAAGGTCCCTTCCAACCTAAGCCAAGTGCTGCCTGTGTAATGATTCTCTGCATCCATGTGATGTTGTTCCAGAAGGCTGGAGAAGCAAATGATGTAGAGGAATTATAGAATCATAGAATTGTTTTGGTTGGAAAAGACCTTAACGTCATTGACTCCAACCATTCTCTGACCCTACCAAGTCTGGTGCTAGCCCATGTGCCCCAGCACCACATCTGTGTATCATTTAAACACCTCCAGGGACTGGGATTCAACCATCACCTTGCTGGGGAACCTGTTCCAGTGTTTGAGAGCCCTTTCAGTGAAGAAGTTTCTTCTAATGTCCAATCTAAACCTCCCCACAGTGTGACTTGAAGTAATTACCTCTTGTTGTATCACTTGTTACCTCACTCCAGCCTCCTTTGAGGGAACTGTAGAGAGCAATGAGGTCTCCCCTCAGCCTCCTTCTCTCCAGACTAAACAATCTTAGTTCCCTCAGACACAAGACCTGTTCTCCAGACCTTTCACTGGTTTTGTTGCACTTCTCTGGCCCCTCTTCAGGACATAATTCTTCAAGTGAATGAAGAGATGGCCTCAAGATAACCTAGACCTGAAATGACTGAGAAGTACATTAGATAACTGCAACCAAGAATATGGCAGATAGTCAGCTGCCACTAATAGAACAAAGATAGCCTGATATGATTGGGTTTGAGCTATTTAAGATCGTTAATAAGTAATTAACCCATGAAGTGACTGTAACGGACATCATTTTAATCAAGATTGAGTTATTAACTTGCCAGGCGTGCTCTGGAATTTATCAGTGCCCAGCCAGGACAAAGCCCCTTGGCTGCCACGTTAATTAACGATCCTCCATGCCCAGGGAACACTCCTAAAAGATGTCCCCCATATCAGATTTGCCGGTTAACGCTCTTCTCCTCGCTGCCACTCAAAGGCCACCTCCCCAGTTTTACATTCAATTTGTCTTTTGCCAAAAAGCTGCTAATTTCATGCTACTTTAGCCCTGCAGCAGCCAGCCTGTTGCTAAGCAACCTCCAAAATACCAAAGGGGCCACGGTCTGGCTGCTTTTCTGCAGCCCATCCTTGTTCTTATTTATTTACTTTCCATCTTAGTTATTTATATAGCTAAACAGATTGCTTCCGTAAGATGGAAGCAGAGCTGTAAGCCTCTGAGCTGCATCAGGGTGCTTTTACTTGCGTGGTTTGTCTTTACTCCAGCACCATCCTCTCCCCTGTTTTTACTGTTCATCAGCTGAACAAGCTCCTCGTGATGTTTGTTGAGCTGGAGTGGCATCTAGGAGTGCACTGGGATTGTATTTTAAAGGCTTAGCCAGCCACAGACTGCTGTACCCAGTGTGAGATAGCAGCTGGGAACATGTTTGGTCCCAGTGGTCCTTGATGGAAGAGAAAAAGGGTCAGAACAAAGATGGCTTTGAGCCATTTCTCTGCTTACTTCATTTCTGGCTGCTTTAACTTCAGCTGTGTCTATGTTCTGGGCTTCCTGTGGCACAACCAGATCTGCAACGAGTGAAAAGATGGTTATGCCTCACCTGCCCAGCAGTGCTGGGGAAAGCCCTGCTGCAGAGGCAGTTCTGCAGGACAAACTGCATTTTTGTGAGGTGGGGCTGGGATCCCAGCCAGGGCACTGATTGGCCTTGTATCAGCCAGAGGCGCAGGTTGCTGGTGGAACGTTTGGTGTGTAGATAGACTGGTAGAGCTTTAGGCTCCATGTGGACAGAGGAGGGTAGCAGACGAGTAAGGAAGCTGTTACGGTGCCATTTGTTCAGACATGCTCCTAAAATGGTGGGAGGTGAAAGTGGTTTGTGTGCACTGCTACATTCTGTGCCACCCAGAGAGCCTCCTTGTTAAGTGAAAAAATACAACTTGAATTGCTTTGGACAAGCAGAAAAGCACTAAGCAGATCTACTGCAGGAGGGCCTGGCTGTGTTCATTTTGGAAGCGTTGATCACACCAGCATCAGTGTTGGACTGTGGTGATAACTTTGATGGAAGAACTGCCACAGTCTTCACTAAAGGCTTCAGAAACAATTTGGATGCTCTTACAAGCTCCAGTATGTTGCACCTTTACTCTAACACAATACTGTAGCTTGAGAAAGAGGAGGATGAATTCTGTAGAGATTTATTTGGAACAAACAAGGACAAACTTGGGTTTTCCCCCTTTTTATATGTTTTTGTTTCAGCAAGCAGAGACAATATTCACTGCAGCAGGCCACCCAAAGAAGTGGATGCCTCATCATTGGAAGTGTTCAAGGGGGCAGGGTGGATTTGATGATCTTTGAAGGTCCATTCCAACCCAAACTGTTCTGTGAGTCTGTGATTAAGGGGCAAGAGGGTCTTGAAATCTGGATGCAGCTTAGAGCTGCTGCAGAATTCAAAACTCCCAGCACCCAGCAGTGAAGAACCCAAGAAGGCTTCCATACTATATTTCTTCCACAGCTCTCCTGCCTGCCTCGGGTGGCTACTTACTGGCAGCTTCTTTGCCTGTCTAGTGTAGTTTTCATCATAGGCTTCTTTCTGGTAGAAAAAGCTTTTTTTCTACTTTGATGACCTGACCTTCTCTGGAGAAGGATCAAGAGAAGCACGTGAATACTTGGTTTTGTACATGAAGTCCTGCAGAAGAGGGGTTGGGCACAAGGCTGAATGCAACTTGTTTTCCATCAAAGTGAGGTGAGGAAGGTGATGGTTTATGTCCAAATTGAGTTTTCTCCCTTATTTGCTTTAAGGATTCAATTATGCATCTGGAAAACTAAACTGGTTCTGGGAGCGGTTCGGTGTGCTCATTCTATGTTCTCATCTTGAACTATCGGTCTTCTTGTTATTTGTTTGCTTGTCTGTCACTGGGATGTCCCCTTTTTATGTACATGCTGATTGTCAGTGCTCTGCTGACCTGCAGCTCCCTGTGGTTTTTTAATAGAGCTGAGATTTCACAATCCAGGCTGTGCTGTTTGTGCTGGCATGTACCTTTTGGTGCTGCTCTTCATGCAGAGCTCAGAAAACAGGTGCTCAGGCAAGTATTTAAGGTATCTCAAGTATTTTCTCAGCTGAGCTGTGAACAAAACTCCTGAGGCTAGAACAGCTCAAATGCCCAGGGATAACTTTTACTGCCCTGTGAGGTTGTTGCAGGTATGTTTGAAAAGACTGAGTTGACAGACCTAATTTTATTAATTGAAGATGGGAAGGGATAGGGATCTTTCAGTTGGGAAGATGCCAAGTCTTTTAGGGAAACACCTATGATGGTGAGCACCTTGAATTACACCCAGAAGCAGGCAAGTGGCTGGTGCATGTGGGGATCTCTGAGTTTCTAGTGGTTCTTTCCACCTGATGTACTCAGATTAGCTCTTGAACTTTCAGAGCTCTGGCAAAATATGGGGTTGTCTGCAACACTGAGGAAGGATAAAGTATACCTGAACTGAGGAGGCATAGCTGCCCTACAACCTGCTCACTGCTGGCACTGCTGCCTCTCGTTCTGCCTGAGTTGGTATTGTGCCCAGGCAGCTAGCTGTCTACACCCTGAAGTCTCAGAAAGATCTGAGAAGACCACAAGAATGCAAACAATACTGATAATGTGAGCACAGATTGTACATTTCTAATAGATCCAAAAAAAATTATGTGAGCATAAAAAGCCAGCATTGCCCAACTAAATAACCAGAGTGTTTCTGCAGTGTACTGCAGATAAGAGATGGCCAAAAACACTGGGATACCAAGCTAAGGTGCTCCATCTGTAGCTTCTCTTGCTGATGCTAGGAGAAAAGAAAAAATCTGACTGAGATGTTTCTGGTCTTTCTCAATGTCATGCTCCTGAGTAGTGTTACGGAACAGGAACCTATCCTTTTTTCTTTTTTTTTAAACTAGAGCAGAGTAGGTTTAGGTTGGACATTAGCAGGAAGTTCTTTACAGTGACCTTGGTGAAATACTGGAACAGCTTGCCCAGAGATGTGGTTGAGGCCTTGTCCCTGGGTTCATGGTCAAACTTGGTGGGGGCCTGAGCAACCTGATCTAGCTGGAGAGGTCCCTACTCACTGCAGCAGGGTTGGACCTTTGAGAATCCCTTCCAACCCAAGGCATTCTGTGATTCTGATTCTGTTGTGTTTTGTTTCCCCAATAGAGAATAGAGATCCCATCCATCTCAGTAGTGTCAATAGTGTACAACATCAGGGGTATGGCGTGTGTCACCAGTGTGCCTCATTCATTTTGCTCTCTTTAAAACTGAGGAAAGCTCTCTTATGAGCTGCTAAATCAATTGCCAGTCCCAGGCAACTCTTCCAGTAGCAGGAGTGTTGCCAAGTCCATGTTTAGTTCTCCAGGTTATTGCAGAGTTCTGCAGTGAGACATTCGTAGAAGACACTGTGTGGCATTTGAAGAGGCAACCATTATATGGCTGAGAAAGGTGATCAGTCTGTCACTGCTTTTGAAGAGTAATTAATTTTAGAGAGTAATTAGAAACTGAGCTATTCTCCCACATATGCAGCAAGGACATCTATAACCTCTCAAACCATTATGTAGGTCACCTGGATTTGCATCCCATGTAATATCCACATGGAGACAGATAACGATTTTCTTCTTTCCCTGTCAGTTCCTTATTATAAATTGGTTTATTTCCCTTCATTTTCAGATCAGCATCTTGTTTACACCATCAGATGAAATGTTGCAGTTCTCTGTTGTTGTGGGCAAAAGAACCCCCAGGGTTTATAATTGCAGTCTCCAAATGAGTGAACAAAAGCAGGCACTGATCTCCCCACCGTTCATTTCAGCTGCAAACACAGATTGCAACGGGATCGATGGAATCCGTCCTGAGTTCTGATGGATGATGGGCTGAAACTGCTGCCTTAGCATCCATAACCAACATCAAAACTCAGAGAAGCAAAGGCCTGCTATCTCTTACTCTTGCCTTTCCCCTATTTTTTAGCATTCTTTCCCAGGTTTGCTCTTCCAGCTTCAATCTGTTCCCCCTCATCCTGTCACTACAAGCCCTTGTAAAAAGTCCTTTCCCAGCTTTCTTGTAGGCCCCTACAGGTATTGGAAGGCTGCTATAAGGTCTCCCCAGAGCCTTCTCTTCTCCAGGCTGAACAGCCCAAATTCTCTCAGCCTGTCCACACAGGAGAGGTGCTCCAGCCCTCTGATCATCTTCATAGCCTCCTCTGGACCCACTCCAGCAATTCCATGTCCTTCTTGAGCTGGATGCAGTACTCCAGGTCCAAGTACCCCAGTCCAAGTACTCACAGTACTCCAAGTTCAAATAAAAGAATAAGACAGATGTGGAGGTTAGAAGAATATATGGAAATACCTCTGGTTCCCAAAGTAACATCTCATTATCATGTAGAGAGCTCTTTGATAACTTGTGGGAGAACCTGCCTTCTCTCCCCTCCACACATACCATTGGAGCTCTTACAGTAAGCTTATTAACAGTCAAATCAAGGCAGGTTAATCTTCAAATCATATGTAAATACAGCAGCTTTTCTCATTGTGGGATATTGAAGCATTAAACGTCGATGCAGATTTTCACAGCGGGAGACTAGATGAGCACAGTTAAGCACTGCAATAGTTTTGTCTCCCAAATCATCTTCTGAGAACAGAATTTCCTTCTCCCTGTGCTCTATGGTGATGAATGAGGATTTAGCAGTGAAGGATTATGTGAAGCTTAGATTAGTGGATGCTCCTGGCAGTCTTCTAACAGCTGATCAGCTTGCAGGGTCCTGAGCTGCTTTCCTACCCTGGAGCTGACCTGTACAAATTCCAGGGGAATTTGTCCCGGGGAACACTGAGACTTAGCTGCCTTTGTCTTTCCTAGCAGACAGATCTCATGTGAAATACTTTCCCTAGCAGATTGCTGTTCATCATCTTTGGTATAAATATACACAAGCAAGCCCTGTTTTCTGGGCTTTTTTTGGCTGCATTCAGTCCTTCGACCTGCGAGTTAATGTCTTCCTTTTTAACTCCATCACTGTGGGACACACCACTCTCGTGGAAAGTATCAGTAATTTGTTCTTTTAATGTATAATGCATGAAAAAAAATCTCATTTTGGAGTCTTCAAGCATGCCTCAGTCTAGACTGCATCTCACAGTCCAGCTGTCTGACTTCTGTACCTCAACTGCCAAGATGCTTAAACTGGTCTGTCTGGTTTTGTCCAGTTTAGCAGACACCATGTGCCATTTCCTGCTCACCCACCTCACTTCAGTCTTAATTACTCTTTATCTCATCCTTACAAGAAGTCCTACGCTGCATTTACTTTTTGTTTTGGGAATGTGCCATAACTATTGTGCTGTTTACACACAGAAATGTCACAGCTTTTCCATGAGGTTTCTGTCAGGAGATCCACATGGGAGACATGGAACAGGTTGCCCAGGAAGGTGGTAGAAGCCTCATCCCTAGAAGTTTTAAGACCAGGCTGAATGGGGCTCTGAGCAGCCTGATCTAGTGTGAGGTGTCCCTGCCCATGTCAGGGGGTTGGCCTCAGTCCTTTCCAGGGCTTTGTTACCATGCTCCAGGGGTACCAGCACAGCAGCCCTTGCCTCATCATTGAACAGCAGTATACACTATGGTGGCCTTGTGCATGACCAGCTCCAATGTGTTTGATGGACAGAGTATCTGCTGTGGTGCTGCCTTATTTCTTTCTTTTATTTAGCTACAAGGACTTCTCATAGTGCCTGGCTCTCCAGGTTTTCCTTCTTTCTTCTTTATTTCTTGTCCCATGCTATAGGTCAGGTGCAAAGTGACCATCAGTAAAGACACTAAAATCTGATGACCTTCAGGCAGGTCATGTTGGAGACCATGTTATTGCACTCTCCCTGTGCAGCATGGCTAGTTCCTAAGATGCTTAAGATCACTCTGGAGAAAGCTTGACAGCCAGCATTGTAATAACAGCTGTAATAACACTTGGCTGGTTTGCATTTTTCATTAATTTTACCTTTATTAGTCTTCCTCTGGGAGGTAGATAAGGGAAGGGAGGAAAAACATGGAGAGATATAGCTACTTTGGGAAAGAAAGTCAGGTGTGCATTTAGAATGAGCAGCTCTGAGTCCTGCACCCAGTTCTGAGTCTTTTCATGTGATACATGTCACTAATTTTAATGTGCTGCCTGATGTTAATTAACATCTCTTGCTTGTTGATTGTATGCTGTAAATGAAAAGCCAGCAGACCATGGGTGAAGGTAGTGACACAGAGCCATACTTGCTGTGTGGTTATTGTTTGCATGAACCCTGAACTAGCTCTGTGACTCTGATCGAGCTTTTGCTTGATAACATTTGGCTCTGCTGCCTTAGCTTGCAGGCTATTTGGGTGAAATCCCTGAATTGAGCTATCCTGAAACCAGGGCAGAAATCCATATAAAGAATTGCCAGTGCAAAGCATTCCTATACAACTGCTGTGCTGGTTTGATTGGAGAATATGCTCGACCCCATTGTTTTTCTTGTCAGTACCAGTTGAAGTGGTAAATGCAACAAGTTTAAAATAAATTTCACAGGTAGTGTTGGGTTAGGATCAGTTTCTTACGGAGCCTAGCTCTCAATGTCATTTGCGTGCTCTCAGTGGCACACAAACGCTATTCAGTTGCTGGATAGCCCCAGGGAATCTGTATCAGAGACATTCACAGTGTCAAACCGTCTGTAACCTTTGTCCCCTCAGCAGCCCCAGGGACCTGTTTATGCTGCTGAGACCTGGAGGACAGGGATTCAGGAGACGGTGGTAGGTGTAGGAAGGTCCCTGGGACCTGGCCCTTCTCACGAACTGCAGCCACCTCCCTCAGTTGTGTTGTTGTTTGTGGGTGTCTGCCCTCGCTGCACTGGGAGGAGATGAAAAATGGGTCCCCAAAGGGCAAGAGTGAAAAAAGAAGAAGGTGGCAGAAGCCTGCTGCTTTTCAGAAAACCATTAAGAAGTTCCTGCCTTTTCTTGCTGACTGTTTTCCACATGGGTGTCCCCAGTGCAAACTAATGTGGCTCTACTCAGAGTGCACTAGGCTGAAGTAGCTGTTGGGATGTTGTGAAGCTCACCAGTGCCACCACTTACCTTTGCACACAGGGGGAAAATTAAATCCCCTGCTCTGCTAAAATAAAAGGATGAGGAAAGAGGAAGCGCCCACTAGAGCACCCAGCACAAGAACATGGATCTGTTGGTGAGGGTCCAGAGGAGGGCCACAAAGATGATCAGAGAACATCTCCTACAAGAGCAGGCTGAGGGGGTTGGGTCTGTTTAGCTTGAGGAAGAGAAGGCTCTGGGGAGACCTTAGAGCAGTACCTAAATGGGGCCTAAAGGGAAGCTGGGGAAGGACTTTTTATAAGGGCCTGTGGTGACAGGACAAGGGGCAGATTTATATTGGACATTAAGATGTGCTTCACTGTGAGGTTGGTGAGACACTGGAACATGTTGCCCAGAGAAGCTGTGGACACCTTATCCCTGGAAGTGTTTAAGAACAGGCTGGCTGAGGCTTTGAGCAACCTGGTCTATTGGGAGGTGTTCCCTAAACATGCTGCAAAATCAGTTTGTTTTTTTTCAACAGCCAAAGGCTAGCATTTCCAGAATCTCCCAGTAAGATTTTATATTCCTTTTACTTGGTAGCAATGCTGGGGTGCCTGACTTTTCCCTTGTTTCTCCACCCCACCACCACCTCAGTTCATGAAGCAAGATATTTCAGCCAGACAGTTGACATCTGAAGGAAACTCTTGCTGAAGAGAGGAAATAACTTCTCATGCCTCTGTAAAGTGATAGTGGCAGTGTGGAAAAGAAATATGAAATCATAAATTTTAAACAGTGAATTTAATTAATTAAAAATCAAAAGAGAGTAATGAGTTAATTTAGAAGGCTGCAACATAATCTGGAAGGGACTGAGCTGAATAAGAATGAGTGTGTACCTGTAGGCTGGCATTCCAGCTACACTGCTCTTCAATCTGTTTCACGTTCTGAGAGATCAAAATGGGCGGATTTGGTTTAGGCAGCTTCATGCCCTCCTTTAGCTGTAGTTTCCAGTTAATGTAAAACCTGAAATGAAGTGCAGATTGACCCAAACTCTTCACAATTGCAGGCATTACTAACTGTCTGCTTGAGAAACAGAACAAATGCTCAGAATGTCAAACTGCTGGAGCAAAGAATATCAAACTGCTGGTGTGGATTCGGGGGAGGCCATGAAGGTGATCAGAGGGCTGGAGCACCTCCCCTGTGGGGACAGGCTGAGAGAGTTAGAGCTGTTCAGCCTGGAGAAGAAAAGGCTCCAGGCAGACTTTGGAGCAGCCTTCCAGTACCCAAAGCAGGCTACAAAAAAGCTGGGGAGGGACTTTTTACAAGGGCTTGTAGTGATAGGATGAGGGGGACCGGATTGAAGCTTGAGGAGGGCAGATTTAGACTGGAGATTAGGAAGAAATTCTTTCCAGTGAGACAGACTGCTCTTCTCCAGGCTCAACAGCCCCAGGCCTCTCAGCCTGTCCTCCTCACAGAGATGCTCCATGCCCCTCAGCATCTTTGTAGCCTCTGCTGAACTCTGTCTGGTAGTTCTCTTAACTGGGGAGCACATATCCGTCTGGATTAGTGCATACAACAGGCTGGTTGTTAAATGATCTTAGAGCAAGAAAATAATACTAGCGTCCAAACAGAGTGGTGAGACACTGGAACAGTTTGCCCTGGGAGGTGGTGGATGCCCCCTCCCTGGAACTGCTCAAGGCCAGGTTGGATGAGGCCTTGAGCAACCTGGTCTAATGGGAGGTGGCCCTGCCCATGGCAGGGGGTTTGGATCTAGATGATCTTTAAGATGATCTTCCAACCCAAAACCATTCTATGAATCTATGAAACACAATTAATGAAGAATATGTGTTTAAACATCCAGAGAGTGACCTTCCAGAGGTTGGGAAGCTATTGGCTGGCCTGCTATTCGACCCTTTCTGATGTTAGGAGTGAGGCTAATAAATAATTGTACTGCTTTCCATGAGCTTTAAAAACCATCTAGGAACTCTGTGGAAGAAAATCCTTACACAGCAGTTGTTGCAGAAGAGCAGGATTATCTGTTTGGGTGGCACCCAGCTGATTTGGGGAGGTGAGAGGGGAGTTGGACTATTTTCTGCTACATTCATTTTTCATCCAGAGAAGTGCTGAGTACATCTGTAAGGATTCCTCCTGATTTTGCAGTGATTTTGCTGGTTATGCTTTCTCCTAAGACTGAAGGAGACCAGGCTAATAGCACAGCCCTATTCTGTTATCTAATCTTATAAGTGTGGTTCATCAGAATTCTGCAGCACAGATTAATACAACTTTGCAGGCTCCAGTGCAAATACATGAGGTTATGTTTCAGGAGGTGAGACACCAACTTTCTCGCGTGTTTTATGCTCAGATATGGCCTGAAACAGTGCTGGGGGGAGGGTTAGGTCGATTTTAGGAAAAATTTCTTTCCTGAAAGAGTGGTCAGACATTGAAACAGGCTACCCATGGAGACAGTGGAGTCACCATCCATGGAGGTGTTCAAGAAACATGTGGACATGGCCCTTTGGAGCATGGTTTAATGGCCATGGTGCTGTTGGGTTGATGGTGGAACTTGATGATCTTAGAGGTCTTTTCCAACTAAAACAATTCTATGATTCTATTATTTGAGCAAACAGTAAATAGTTCAAGACACAGAACTGGTTGACATAAGTTCACAGTATCACAGTATCACAGTAACTAAGGTTGGAAGAGACCCCAAGGATCATCAAGTCCAACCTGTTCCAACAGACCTCACAACTAGATCATGGCACCAAGTGCCACGTCCAATCTCCTCTTGAACACCTCCAGGGACGGCGACTCCACCACCTCCCTGGGCAGCACATTCCAATGACGAATGACTCGCTCAGTGAAGAACTTTTTCCTCACCTCGAGTCTAAACCTCCCCTGGCACAACTTGAGACTGTGTCCCCTTGTTCTGGTGCTGGTTGCCTGGGAGAAGAGACCACACAGGTGTGTGTGAGTTGAAGGCTCAGAAGTCTTCACTTTCCTGTTGTGGGCTTCCCTGAGGGGGAGCATGTGCCAGCATGGCTGGTTTATGAGGAACTCCTCTGCCTCAGCAATTTCAGCCATGCTGACCTCTGCACGGCTGGGAGAGAAGCAGTCAGTCTTTGCTGGCCTCCATCTGCAAAAATGAATTTACATCTTGCCTGATCTCAGATGAGGAGAACACAGTGTGGTTGCAAGTGGGGAGGGTTTACCCATGGAAGTACATATGCTGAAGCACATCAAGCCCAGATTCTTCCACACATTTGGAGGATTATTTTAGGAGAAACCCAGGTGCATACACCCACTTCTTGAGAGAGGAGGGGGGGGAAAAAGGCCATGTTATTTGACATTTTAAATAATGAAAAGAAAACTTAGAGAAGCAGTCATTGAGCTATAGATCAGCCTCAGCATGGCAGCTGCTTTTCCCAGATGGTTTGGGGCATTCCTGTGAGCAGTGGCTGAGGTTCAGGGCTCACTCTGAATCCAAAAACACATCTAAAGGTGTTTATGTTGTGATGTCTAAAACAAGAACAGGTCTGTGAATAAAACCACAGTCTTCTCAAGGGCTGCATTGGCAGAGCAGAAAATGCTTCACTCCTTCACAGAATTCCAGAATCACAGAATGTTGGGGGTTGGAAGGGGCCTCCAGAGATTATTAAGTCCAACCTCCCTGCCAAGGCAGGTCCACCTAAAGAATGCTACACATCCAGGAATGGGATTTGAATGTCTTTGGAGATGGAGACTCCACCACCCCTTTGGGCAGCCCGTTCCAGTGCTATTTCACCCTTAAAGACGTTCCTCCTCATATCCCTCACCTGTGTGAAGGAAGCATCAGTGTCGATGGGGGGTTTGGATGGTGCTGCAGGTGGCTGAGCGTGCAGATGGAAGATCTGGGCTGTCTGCTGAGCTCAGATGGTCGGCAGGCCCTTTGTGCATGAGCAGAGAATATAACTCTGCTTTGGGATTCATGCTGCTTGACTTGTACCCAGGTGTTTCTCACTCGATGGTTGCACTCAAAACAGTTCTTTGCAGGTAAGAAGCTGTGAAAAGAGCAGTGAAAAGAGGGTGATACTTACCGTTATTGTTCCCATTTTGAGGGGAAAAAAGCCTGTGAACTTGCCTTGGAGGCTGCCAAATGCCATTCCAAGTGCTCTGAAAGGAGTTTTATGTTTCCTTATCTGAAGGGTGCTGTGATCTTCCCAGCTTCATTAATAGATGAAAAGCAAGTCACAAAAAAACCCGCCTCTCCGTTTCAGAAGCTGGTGGTAGGAAGGGAGTGCTTAGCAAGGAGCTGCACATACCTCACATACGTAAGGCTTTCCAGTCTATCAGAAGATCCTATCCCTGTCAGATAGCAGCAAGACATTCCTGGGGGTGGAGTGAGAGTGAATTTATCTTGGGAGAGAGCAGCATTTTGCTTTGCTAAGCTGGCTGGTTTGCTCAATTCGGGAATTTTCCATTCACCTCTCTTTTCCACCAGCATATAAATCTCAACAACTATAATTAGGGCTACTTTAAATAGTTAACAGAAAACTGCAGCTCACCTGTCCTTCTGCTGGCTCTCCTCTGTCGTCCTGCCTGCTTGCTGCTTCTCCAAAAATTCCTGCTTTAGAGGTATGCTCTCAAAACTGTCGTGGAGGGGGCTGAGTTCCTGTTCCTTCAGGAAGGCTGCTGCAAGGTAGATGTGTGGTGTTAGACTGAGAAGAGTGTTGTGCTTTCAAGATATAGGAAGCTGCTCTACATGGGTTTTATTGTCTTTGGATAGATTGTTCATCACTTCAACCCTCAAAAACCCTGTCTGAGGGAAGATCTGTGCTGAAATGCTGTGGTGTGGCCAGAGAAGGTGGTGAAGGGCATCTTTCTATTTGTCTTTTCCTTCCTGGTTCCTCTGGAATGCTGCTGCTGCTGTGTCTGGGTGGATGTGTTTGCTTTAGTCAGTCTAATTACACAGATTTGGTTTAATTGTCTTGATACTTAGGATTTTGTGGGCTGATGCAGGGTATAGAACAGACTGTTAACACAGATGTAAAATACAGGTTTGTTGGGATTTGTGGGCAGCTCAGCTCCATCAGCTTGAAACAACAGCTGAAAAACATCCTTTTAAAAGTAAAGATATGCATTAGCCAACATCAAAAATCAAGTCCTTGTGACTGCCAGTTATAACATGCCAAAATGACAAGCCCTCTGTTAAGGGATATGAGAAGAGTTATTTGTCCAATAATAGAACAGTGCTGTTAAATCATCATAACCTTTCTTTTGCGGGGGGGAGGGGAGAAGGGGGAGAAGGGAAGGGAATATAGGTTCTGGTCCCTAATTCTTTATAAACAGAAATGCCTGTTGGCTAAATGAGGCAAGACAGTCGCAGAGCTGCAGAGTAGATCTGATAATTTGCATTCTCCACCTCCTGCCCTTATGGCAGAGTTAAATTGGTCTCTCATTAGCAGGGGAAGGTTTGTTGTGACACCGCCGGCTCTCCCCACTGCGCCCACACGGCTGTTCCGCTGGAGCGGCTGCCAGCGGGGCGGGAGGGGCTGTGGGAAGGGACTTGCTTTACCTCTCACAACAGGTGCCTTTGTCAGCACACCTCGGAGGCAGCCAAGGAGGAGCCACTCTCAGCCCTACGCTTTGAACTTGTGCTACAAGAAAAAAACCTCCAACCATCTACCCCACAAGGCAAAGAAGGTGAAGAGGAAGCGGTCAGGTAAAGCGCCTCGGAAAAGCCAGAGCAGGGTTTAGCACGGCACGTGTGATTTTTGTCCAGGCGACACAAAGAGCTGTCTCGTGAGGTGGGCATCGCTTCAGGATTGGAATCAAAGTCTCTCTGCCGTGGGAATGAATCGGAAAAACCTGCGAGCCTGTGAAGGAAGCTGACAACAGCGCACTGCAGGTGCATTTCAAGGGAAAAATACCTTTTCTCCTCCTGCAAGGGTTAAGCACGATCAGAATCTGCTTCAGTCTCAAGGATTTAACATCAAGTGCTGCATTTTTTGTTTGCCATAAGCCTATTAGAACTCTCTCTGTTTCCTAGCAATAACATGTAATTTCCCCCCTATTTAAGTGAAAGAGATGTTGGGTTTTTAATCCTGTACGCTACAGCTGTTGCTCAAGTTTCCTATTCAAATGCAAATAGCACCTGGTGCTATTTAGGTACTCGTGTAATCTTTGAGAAAGATACTCCAGGAGCAGAGGGGAAAAAAGCAAGGTAGGTCTGACCCTGTTTATTCTGGAAAGTGAGAGCATAACCATATGCTACCAGCAGCCTGAACTGGAAATTTCTACCAGATTTGCTGCATCCAGCACAGACTCCTTTTGAAGACACATGTATGGCTGAAATGATTCATGTTTCTGGAGCAAGTCTGATTTTTCACCAGGAAGAACAAAAGGCTGCCAGAGAAGATAAAAATAGTGGATGAATCTAAGCAGAAGTGCTGATTTGGTTAGCAGTTGCACCTTGCCTGAGCCTCCTGGAAGAGCTGCAGTCTTCATTGCATTTTGTGTGGCTGCTTTATGCTGTGTTAGGAATGGACTCTTTTTGGAGGGTTGTGACTTGATGCCATCATCTTCCTGCTGAAGTCAGAGTAGATGCATTTCAGCTCTGCGTAAAAAGCAGAAGTGTTTCTAAAGGTTTTAAAAGAGAGATTCAGAAACTTGTGGAAAATTCCAAGGAATGTCTGAAAGAAGTCTCAAGTTTACAAATAAGTCAGAAGACACAATCCATTGGAAACTGAGACTCTGCTAACAAGAATCTCATCTTTCACAGGCAAAAACTGGATATAAAGAATAAGCAATTGCTGCAAAGTTGGAGAACAGAAGTGGTTCCAGTCCTGCTGTCAAGCACTGACGGATCTTTTCTCGCTTAATACTACTCTGCTTTGGCTCCTGCTTTTTCATTTTCATCCTGATAGTGGAATTAAAACAGGTTCCCTGGCTACCACCAAACTTAAGCAAATGCCTTTTGCAAGTTGGATGTTGGGAGCATGAGCAGGTGTTTCAGAGCTGCTTCCCATGATAAAAGGCACCCTAGAGAGGAAAGCCCACACGGGAGCTGATTTGCTGGGTCATGTTTTCTCTGGTGACACTCCTTCCTCATTAGCTTCTTCAGGTGGGTGTGAGCAACTGACACGGAACTGAGCCAAGGTTCAGCCTTGGATTGTCAACCTGCTGCGGCTGCTAACGGCTGCTTGCCGGCAAAATGATGGAAGAAATCTCCATAACGGTGGCTTACGATGCCCATGTTTTTAGCCAGCTGTATGAGGAAGACTTTCTGGCCAATCTGGTGGCAGTCAGCAAACCCAAAGCTATGGTAGGTGTTGATCTTGCTCCTTTGCCAGTACTGCTGAAGGTTATGCTCGGCCCAGTAGTTCAGTCCTTCTGCTGAAAGCTATTATCTATTTTCTCTTTTTATTCCTTCCTTTCAGAAATTTGCCTTTGTGCATCCCCACAATTAAAACAATTTCTTTCAGAAGAGATAAGATTATGACAATAACATCTTGCTGACGTACTGAGTTTAGAAGAAGGTGATTGCTTAATAGCATAATAGTTAAAAATAGTGGTTTTAAAATAATATTGAGATAACAATTAAAGTGGGAAGTGGCACTAAATAATGTAAACCCTTTTTGTGGTGTAGTGTGGTAATTAAAAGTTGGGGCCAGGCGCTCTGCGTGCAGCCAGGGTCTGGGGTCTAGGTGAGTGTCATCGCTAAGTCTTAAGAGAATCTGTGCCTTGTGTGGGAATGGTGATTTAACACACTTGTATGTTCTCTTGAATTCAGCTTAAGTATCTGTTCAAGCTTCTTAGCTTAACAACCACTTCCTTCTTCTATTTTTTGGTTATAAACAGTGTATATCTCTCTGTGAGTGACACGGAGAGCGTGGTCATCTGCCTCCCTCATGGAGATCCCAGCATTTGCAGGGAGCTGCACTGAAGTGAGCTACTTTTGACTCATAAATTTGGTGCCGAAATTCATCTTTGGCCTCAAATTCTACAGCTGAGCCCACGTATGAGCCAGTCTGCCTAGAATCAATCAGAGGTCTTTAGCAACCCAGTCGAGCATTTGTGTTTGCAGATTTTGGTCTGTGGATATGTTTGTATCCAGGTGGTTCACTAAGCTGTGACACAGGGAGTTACTGTCAGAAGAGGAAAAATTTGCTCTCTTGCTGTTTGTGTAACACCTCTCTAGGCCTGTTTCCTGCTTGTGTTTTTCTGCCTGTCCATGCTGAGGAGACCTCAGATGCATGAAATAGTCTCCTGCATCTCCTATAGACTTCTGAATGTAAACCAGAGTTCTGCCCAGTTATGCTGATGGTTTTTTCTGTGTCTGGCCTTCTTTAGGCTAGAATTTGGTAAGTCCTGTTCAAATGGTTAGCTGACAAAACTCTGCACTTTAGTGGGACCTGGTTGGAGGCTGGGCTCCAAGCAGGCTTTATATTTAAGCAGTGTATTGGCTGTATACTTTTTGGAACAGGAGCTGGATACTTTTTCTTCCATGCTGGGTATTTTTAAACCCACATTGTACCTTAATTTATTGCCCAGCTACAACCTTTCGACTTTTTCTGCCTTGGCTATTTACTAAGACAGCATTTATCATTTTAACTGGAAGCCCAGAGCAGGTTCTTCCCTGCAGATAGGTACCCATGTTGCAGTAGGACTAACAGGAGCCAGGTGCCTGTGGAGAAGGTGCTAGCTGCTGGGCTCTGGAGAAGCCCTTTTCTAGAGTTTCTGTGAGCAAATGATGGTGGCAGTGAGGGCCCCAAAACTGAACAAGAAGGCTGGAAGGGGCCTGTTTACAAACACCTGTAGTGATAGGACGAGGGGCAATGGTTTGAAATTAGAGATGGATGCTAGGAGGAAGTATTTTTACCATGAGGTTGGTGGAACACTGAAACAGATTTCCCAGGGAAGTAGTTAAGGTCCTGCCCTTAAACATATTCAAGGTCAGGCTTGACAAGGCTCTGAGCAACCTGTTCTGATGGAGGATGTTCCAGCTTACTGCAGGGGCATTGGATGACCTTTGGAGGTCCTTTCCAGCCCAAGCCATTTTATGATTTCATGATTTCTTGGATGCCTTCTGTCCTGAGCTGCTTGCATATTCTGGAGCTGGTACTGCAGTTGTTTAAATTCAAATCCATGTGGTAAAGCATTTCGTGGGTGGTTTACCTTGTGATTTAAATCTTTGCGAAGTGCTGCCTAAACAAGCTCGGTGATGGCCTCCGAGTCTTGTAGAGCTGTGGAGCAAAAGTAACGGACGTTGTGTTATGGACATCTAGATCCCTCCGGTTGTCAGGAGCACCACCCTACAGATCCACCCTGAAAATATGATGAAATCACTTTTTTGTTTTTTCCTCCTTTTTAAAAAAATACTTCCCTAAGAAGTAACTGCTTATCTCCAAGTAAACAGAGATACTTAGATCCCATAACCATGGGAGGGGAAGGTATTACTACTGCTGCTAGTTGTAAAATTTGAATGATTGATTTTAGTGTGAGCATATGTTCTTAGCAACTCTTTTTATTTATTTTTTTTCCCCTGAATCAAAGAATCTTAATGTGCTTCAATGCATTAGGCACCTTGAGTACTGTGTCCAGTTCTGGGCCCCTCAGTTTAGGAAGGATGTTGACTTGCTGGAGCGTGTCCAGAGAAGGGCAACAAAGTTGGTGAGGGGCTTGGAACACAAGCCCTATGAGGAGAGGCTGAGGGAGCTGGGCTTGCTTAGCCTGGAGAAGAGGAGACTCAGAGGTGACCTTACTGCTCTCTACAACTACCTTAAGGGAGGTTGTAGACAGGCAGAGGTTGGTCTCTTCTCCCAGGCAGCCGGTACCAGAACAAGAGGACACAGTCTCAGCTGTGCCAGGGGAGGTTTATGCTAGAGGTTAGGAGGAAGTTTTACACAGAGAGAGTGATTGCCCATTGGAATGGGCTGCCTGAAGAGTTGGTGGAGTTGCCATCACTGGAGGTGTTCAGGAGGAGACTTGATAGGGTGCTTGGTTGCATGGTTTAGTTGGTTGGGTGGTGTTGGATGATAGGTTGGACATGATGATCTTGAAGGTCTCTTCCAACCTGGTTTGTTCTATTATATAGCAGTAAATAAGAGATGTGTTTTGAGCTGGGTTCACACAGGAAACACTTAACTGCTCTTTTAAATGGTTGAGAGATATATTAACTCAAGCAAATAATAGTGCAAACAACCTGAGGAGGTTTAAGATTGAGCTCAAGCGGGTTATGATAGGATTAGATGGTGTATGGGAGCCTGCACTGCTAAGGGATGGGATCTGATGACTCAAAGTTTCTTTCAGTTCTCTGCTGCTATGTTTAATCATGGGACAAGCTGCCAGTGGGGATAGGTTTTGGCACATCCTGTTGATGCTGTCCTGGTCATTTTAGCAGATTGCATTAAGGTATGTGCTGCACATAAGGTAACTTTCTGTGGGAAGAACTCACAGAGTTTTTGTTTGCTCTCGGAGCTGGTGTAGGTTGCACAGGTATTTTTGCAGTCTGGGATTTAGCTCTTTGTTTTTGCAGAATGCAGGTGTCATTTATTTTTAAAGCTGTTTCTAGTGTGCTGCTCTGGTTGCAGAGAAAAGGTAAAAAATTGTGCTTGGAAGGCTTTCATCCTGTTTCACAGTCTGGATGCCAGAAGGACTTTGTTGTAGCTCCAGGAACCTTGTTATGAGTAGCTCATTGTAGTTCACTTGGGTTGTGCAATCAGTCAGCACACGGAAGAGTCTCTCTTGCATAGAGGAGAGAGCCACTTGTTACTGCATAAAGTGGCAAAGGGTTAACACTGAAACCAAACCAGGCCCAGGTCATTGAGGTCCTGGGTGGCTGATCCCAGGGCCAGCCCTGGCTAACCTTCTGGCATGTCCAGTGTCTGTAAGTAATGAATTACCTTCTTGAGGAAAACTGGAATGGGCTGCCCAGGGAAGTGGCGGAGTCACCATCCCTGGAGGTGTTCAAAGAATGTGTAGACAAAGCTCTCTGGGATGTGGATTAATGGGCTTGGTGGTGGTGGGTTGGTGGTTGGACTTGATGATCAACCTTAATGATTGTGTGATTCTGTTCCAAATCTGAATCATCTGCTGTTGTCCAGACCCATCAATTCTAGTTGAATTTTTCAGTGGGAAATGTCAGCTTTTCAGCAGTATTTTTGTAGCATTGCACTGATGCACATAAACACTAGACAATTCAAAAGGATGTAGAGGATCTGAGTTAAGGCTTTACTAAATATGTTCCAAAGGAACACTGTATGATAGTGGTCCTCCAACACACCTTCTAATCAAATTAGTCATACTGCAGTGTGACCATGACATATGGCTGTTTTGCTGTGTGGTCTTGCTTTCAAGATTTCAAGTTACTCTGAAACTACTTTGCACAGACATGCAAAGCAGCATACACAAGTGGGCTGCTGTGAGGTTTGTGCAAGAGCTGAGTAGCCTTACTCAGGAATTTAAATTCTCAGCTTATCTGCAGCAAGCTTGAACCCAAGGGGTGATGAAAATGGTATACTAAGTGGTATAATCCTCTTAATCCAGAGTTGAAGAACATTCTTCTGGAAAGCTGCATTGTGTTTTCATTTCCTTGCCTGCCTTGTTATGTTTAGCTCTGTTCATGGGAACGATCAGCCAGTTTGGAGAAGTAATTTGTGGTTTCCATTTCCCACCAAGGTTGAACTGAGGAGGTTCAAAGCTGCAAAGTGGGCAAAAAAACTGGGTCCCCTGGCAAGAGCACAGGGCAAGGTGGTCAGTGGGTTGAAGTGTAATTGGCAGCTGGCTAAACATTTTTGGGGGGGGGGTGCTGATAAGCCTGATATTGTTTAGTATCTTCAGGCCCAGACAACAGAAGAGGATGAAACCTGGTTTTCATATGGGAAACACTTGATTTTCAGGTGGCAAAAGCCAGAGTATATGTGGTGGACACATGGAAAGGCAGGTCTGCTGATCAGAGGAAGGCTGGGAAGGGTGGGCTGAGAGTAACTTCCAGAAGCTCAGCAGAGGCAAATGCAAAACCCTGGGTTCTTCCCTGGGTAGGAGTAACTCCATGATCTGTGCAGACACCTCTGATGCCTGGATAGCATCAGTTCAGAAAGTGTGCTGAGAGTCACAGAATGGTTTGGAAAGGAGGACCTTTAAAGGTTATCTACTCCAGTTCCCCTGCAGGGAGCATCTCACATGCTGAAGCCAGTCTAGAAACCCCACAGAGGAAA
This sequence comes from Dryobates pubescens, assembly GCF_014839835.1. Taxonomy (NCBI): domain Eukaryota; kingdom Metazoa; phylum Chordata; class Aves; order Piciformes; family Picidae; genus Dryobates; species Dryobates pubescens. The sequence continues at coordinate 12,746,649 of NC_071622.1, read as the reverse complement.
GGGATATTCACAACCCTAGTAGCAGGAGGGACCAGGAGCTTACACACTGCAGGGAAATTACCTTCTCTCTGGCCTATTAGGACATGTATGTGACAGCAGATGTACAGGAATTTCACACACTTGCTGAAAAAGCTGTTCTGGTTGTCTTAAACATGCTGGAACTCCACACCTTTAAAAGATGGGACAGCCAAGCATGGAAGAGGTTTCATGGAACAAATGCTTGTCTGATACAGCTCACAGAATGTGTAATGTACACAAACCTAGCCCCACATGTGGTACTCATGAATGGTGAAGAAGCATATTTTATACTAGAGTATACTACAGTAATGTGTAGCTGGCATAGAAAATAAATCTTTTTCATGCTTATTTTGCCTTCATCACTCATTTGTTGTTAAACGTGAAAAGTAATAGTTAGTACTAAAATACCTTGGGCTGTTTATTTTTACATTGCTTTCCCCCTCCACCCCCTTTTCCCTACAGTCCTAAACCTTCAGTGTGCAGCGCTATTTTGTTGCTCTGTGTTATAAGTACAGAGTAGAAACTGTCCGAGGTGAAGCCATAGCCTTTGGTATCAGGGCAGAAGACAGTCACCGTGTTTGGTAGGCGGGAGGGCATGGGAGTGAACTCCCCACTGCCTGAGAAGCCATCAGCTGCTGCTGGGCTGCACCCAGCCCTGCTTTTTGGTATTGCATCAGTGCTCATCAGCCTGATGGTTTTCCTGTTTCACTGAAACTCTCTGTGCTGCAATCTGTGTCTGACAATGTCATTGTCCAGCCTGTGTTTTGCACTGAGGCTCAGTGGCATGGTTCATCCTGCCCACTGATGGACAGAGGTGACAGCTGAGCAGATCTTCATCTTCCCATTACCTGAGCTTCCTCTTTCATCCCAACTTTGTTCCAGTAACACCTTTTGAAAATTAGAAAGTATTAAATGCTCTCTGGGAGAAGCATCCTGCTGTCCTTGGAGTATAACAGGTGGCAGCCAAGACACCATTTCCCATGATCTGTTACTCTCTTGCTGTTCAAAATCCGCTTCTAAGTTCTCATTTAAATTCATTCAGGGTTCAGCTTCCCATCTTGCATCTGGCATGCATTTTTGTGCCAGAGCACAGCATTCTGTACCATGACTTATTTTATCCCTGTGGAGGTACTTACATGCTGTGACCAGCTCAGCTGCTGGTGCTCTCTTGTACAGACAGAGGAGCTTGAGCTCTTACCCCTCCTGTTGTGAGGCATTTACACTCTGCACAAAGCACTTCAGTGCCTCTGCTCTGCATCCTCTTTTTTTCTTTTCTTTCCCCTCCCCCCCCCCCCCCCACTTGCATCTCCCAGGACTAGATGTTGTATTCCAGAACTGGTGCAGGATTAAAACTTCCCTAGTCACCTTGCTTTCTCCTACCCTAGTGCATCCCAGTGCTCCCCTTAGCTGTTCTGCCACAGCCTGGCTCCGATGGCCGAGTGACAACTCCCTCCGTGCAGAGGTGGTCTGTTATTTCCTACTCTCTTTCTTGTCTCAGTGTTCCCAGCTCCACACTCCAGTGTATGGCCTCCTGAGCAGTGCTGATGCAGCTGTTTGTGGAGCTGTGTTAGGAATGGTACTGTTACAGTTAAAAATTTTGAGTGTACATCTATTGAATCATCATGTTTCTAAGGATTCTTTTGGCCAGCATGCTGTCGAGCAGTGAGCAGGAGGGAGCAGGCTGTGGAGGAAGAGCTGGGTCTCTTATACTAGATTAGCATGAGGGACATGGAACTGCTGGAGCAGGTCTAGAGGAGGCCACAAAAATGATTGGAGGGCTGGAGCACCTGCCCTATGGGGACAGGCTGAGAGAGTTGGGGCTGTTCAGCCTGGAGATGAGTATGTATCCCTGGAGGTGTTCAAGAGGAGATTGGACGTGGCACTTGGTGCCATGGTCTAGTCGCGAGGTCTATCGAGACAGGTTGGACTTGATGATCCTTGGGGTCTCTTCCAGCCTTAGTTATACTGTGATACTGTGATGTTCTGGGGAGACTACAAGCCCTCTGAAGAGGGCTACAAGAAAGCTGGGGAAGGGTTTTTTTACAAGGGCTTTTAGTGACAGGACAAAGGAATGGATTGAAGCTTGAGGAGGGGAGATTTGGACTGGAAATTATGAGGAAATTCTTGCTAGTGAGGGTGGTGAGACACTGGAACGGGTTGCCCAGGGAGGTCATAAATGCCCCCTCCCTGGAGGTTGTTCAAGGCCAGGTTGGTTGAGGCCATGAGCAGCCTGGTCTAGTGGAAGGTGTCCCTGCCCATGATAGGGGGTTTGGAACTAGGTAATCTTTAAGATCCCTTCCAACCCAAACCATTCTCTAAATGAATCTGCTTTCACAGCATGTGCCTCCCAGTCCTTCATCCTCTGTTCTTCCCAGAGAGCAGAAAAGCTTCCAAGCTTCTGGAAAAGTCCAAATGGTGCTTTCTTGGGACTGATCCCATCTCATAATGGGATTTAACATTAGCAGGAGATCAGCTGTTCCGTGCTGTAGTTGAGCCCTACTTAGATTTGGTGTGAAGTCAGCACAGTGCTGTGACCATTTCCATAAATGCAGATATATATGTGCAGTTTCCTGATTCCTCTTGTTCTTTACTGCTCCTTCTATCCATGTGTCATCTGCAGATTTTATTAGCAGGACTGTATTTTCCACTTCCAGGACACTGATGTGATGTTTGATAGCACCAGATCTTTTACGAGTCCCAGAAGACTCTCTGTAGGATGTCATTAACCCCAAATGAAAAATGCCATTGAATAATGATTCTCTTTGACAGTGGCTTTTTGACCCATTTCCTAAGCTGTTTAATTCATGCTTTATGGCTGTCAGATACTCCTCTGGGGGGTGAAAAAATAAATGTATCATCTGGTAGCAAAGCCAGTACTAGAGAAGACTGCTGTAACTGTAAAGTTACCATCCATCAGTGAGAATTGTAGCTAAAGAATAAGATGGCACCTATAGCGTGTAAGACTACATTGGTGTGGGACCAGTTACATGCCAGCAGTAGTTATCAGCTGGATCCTTATCAGCTGCAGAGCATGTGTATGGGTTTCTGGGTTGCAGCTAACCAACCCAAGTCTTCCAGATGGTTTGGTCTGTGGTTTTGAGATGCTGATAATACAGGGTTTTCTTCTGGTCTCAAAGTGGATCTCTGCTGTGTTCAAGGATTTACTAAAAGTGAACATTGATGGACTGATGGCCTCATCAGCTAGTTCTGACTGTGCACGAAAGCCTGCAGCGGGGGCAGAAGGTTTAAATACAGCCCCCGAAAGCAGCCTTGTCTGTGCAGGTTTGGGAATCATACATGCACTTTGGATCTCTTGGGGCTGCTGTTCGGTGCTGCTGTGCGTCCCCTCCCTAGGGATGCTCTCCAGCAGCTGCATTCATGGTCTACAGTTACCTGCCAGCTCCATGGTGAGGTGTTCTGAGGCCACCACAGAGCCTGGAAGGCGCAACTGTGGCAAAACCTGAAGCCTCATTAGAGGCATGGAGGGAACCTTTTTGGCAGATGAAGAGTTAGAGAGATGACAGAGCAGAGTAAGGATTAGTTATTGCACTAAAATGCTGTACCATGCTTCAGTGAGTGCTTCCAGCTTCTTGGAAGCTGGACACTGTCCCACTGGCATTTTGAAAGTGCTGATCCCTTAATGTGCAGTTTGAAAGACTTTTTATTTTAGGGTTTTAGCGGTTGTGTTTATGGAGCTGGGCAAGCAGCAGTAAGACAGGGCTTTTGAGAAAATGTGACAGAAGTTGTTAGTTGCTGAAATACAGACAGTATTTGATTTGACAGAAGGGGGTGTGAATATCAGCACATGAGGGTTCAGCTGTATTAGAGACAAGGTGAGTATTTTCTGCCAGTGGAGTAATGCACTAAGGAGTAATTGCTCTTAGTAACTGGTGAGTTTGATAGATTTCTAGAAGCAATGAAAGGTGTTTTAGCATCAAGGACCTCACCAGATATCAGAGAGGCCCAAAGGTGATTTTAAAGATGCAAATTTAAAGTGTGACAAAATAAAAAATTTCTTGATGCTGTGATGCAGAATTGATCTAATATTAACACCTAGAGTGTGTGTTCAAAGAACACCATGAGGTTCTCTACTGAGGAATGTAGCTTGCCTGGGCATCATGCTCTCTACAACTTCTGAAGAGAGGATGAAGCTGGGTGGGAGTTGATCTCTTCTTCCTCATAAGAGGGAGATAGGACAAGAGGAAATGGCCTCAAGTTGCACCAGGGAGGTTAAGGTTGGATGTTAAGGAATAGTTTCTTCTCCAAAAGGGCTGTCAAACCTGGAACAGGCTGCCCAGGACAGTGGTGGAGTCCTCAATACTGGAGGGATTTAAAAGCTGTGTAGATGAGGGATAGGATTCAGTGGTGACCTGGCAGTGCTGGATTAATGGGTGGACTCAATAATCTTAAAGGGTTCTTCCAACCAAAAGCATTCTATGATACTCTTATTGTTCAGAGTTCTGATCTAGCATCCAGCCTCTGTCTTGGGAAGCAGAGCTTTTTTTTTCATTATGACCTGGGCATGGAGTGTGACAGGAGACAGGATGTGGCCTGATAACTCAGCACAGTCAGAATGGAGTCTGACAAGGCAGCTGGTGTCACCATTCCTGAGGCAGGTTTCAGAAGATGTATTCAGCTGGGGGTTTATTAGCTGAAAGCTGTGGATTCTGTGGGCTCTGTGTGTTCAACATTGATAGGTTTTACAGCCATGATAATACCAAGATTTTGAGCCTGGTCACTGATCCATTGCTAGCCTGGTGTCAGCAGATTTCCATCTGTGAGCCTGTGAGACAGATCTGTGTTGGCTTCGAGAGGTTGTTTCTTTGCTAAGTGATCCAAGAAAATCACTGGGGACTTACTGCAGAATTCTGTTGCCACAGGGATGGATGATGGCGAAGACTGCACTTCTCTTCCTGCTCGTCCCCCTGCAGTCAGCAAGGACACCTCCAACTAGATCAGGCTGTCCAGGGCCAGATTGAGTCTCATCTTCAATGTTTGCAGGGACAGTGCCTCAACAACATCCCTGGACAACCTGTTCCAGTGTTTCATCACTCTCGTTGTGAAGTTTCTACTAATGTCCAACCTAAATCTACTCTAGTTTAAAACTTCACCCTCATCCTGTCACTACAAGCCTTTCTAAACAGTCCTTCCCCAGCCTTCCTATAGGTCCCTTTCAGATACTGAAAGGCAGCTCTAAGGTCTCATTGGAGCCTTCTCTCCAGTCTGAACAGCCCCAATCCTTTCAGCCTGTCTTTGTAGGAAAAGTGCTCCAGCCCTCTGGTCATCTTTGTGGCCCTCCTGGACCCACTCTAGCACATCCATAACATACTTCAAAACACCCTTCTTCAGATCCCAGCGCTGGTTTTCTGTATTCCAAAATTCCTTTTCACTTTGAAATGTGGAGGGCTTTATTATAAACTTACTCAATTTAAAACTTTTTTATAACTAGTAATGTTATTTATTTATTATTCTATTAGAAATCAATTCCTCACAGCAAGGGTGGTGAGACAGGCTGGGTTGGATGAGGCCATAAGCAACCTGGTCTAGTGGAAGGTGTCCCTGTCCATGGCAGGGGGGTTAGAAATAGATAATCTTTAAAGGCCTCTCCAACCCAAACCGTTCTATGAATCTATGAACCTCACCTCTGAGCTAAAAAGACGACCTGAGCATCTTAAAAGCAGTGCTTGAAATGGCTGATGGTTTGAGATACTTGCAGCTGATGTCTATCAGCTCAACCCAGACACAAAGTACAGTTAAGGGTGTGAGCACTGAGATGCTGCTACACACCCTGAAAGGAAACAGCTACATCCACTTTGTCAGCAAACACCCATTTTGCATTTGAACTGCCTCTGGTCAACAGGAATCCTGTGGGTAAGGATACAATAACATTTGAAACACTCTAAAGGAAAGTATATGTGTGCAGGTGATTTCTATGATCCCACATAATGTAAAGAATGCCTGAACAATGAGAGCTCTGCCATAAAAGACTATCTAGGCTAAAAGAAACTGCCAATATATCCCAAGGCCACAGGTCAGGGTCAGATAATGGAGGAATCGGTGCTGAGCAGCCAGCTGGGACAAGGCCCTGCTCTGGATGACAATGTGAACAGCAGGGCTGCGAAGATGATCAGAGTGCTGGAGCACCTCTCCTGTGAAGACAGGCTGAGAGAGTTGAGGCTGTTCAGCCTGGAGAAGAGAAGGCTCTGGGGAGACCCAATAGCTGTATTTCAATATCTGAACAGGATCTTCAGGAAAGCTGGGGAGGGACTGTTTAGAAGGGCTTGTAGTGACAGGATGAGGAGCAACAGTTTGAGACTGGAGCAGGATAAAGGTTGGACATCAGGAGGAAGCTCTCTACAATGAGAGTGGTGAAACACTGGAACAGGTTGCCCAGGGATGTGGTTGAGGCCCTATCCCAGCAGACACTCAAAAATCAGACTCAGTCTGGCCCTGGGCAGCCTGATCTATTTGGAGGATGTCCCTGCTGACTGCAGGGGGGTTGGACAAGATGGCCCTTGAAGGGTCCCTTCCAACCCAAATCTGTGAATCTTTGCCATAAGGCAGAAAATTCTTTCCTTGAGCCTTCTTGAGTGTTCTTTTAAGTGTGTATTCCCCAGTCGGTGTCTGTGCCTCTCAGTCACAAGCATTGTGACGAGAGCAAAAGTTTATGATGGTGTTTGGAGATACAGTTGAGGGAACCAGGATTTTGTTTTCTTCTGTGTAGCTGCAGAGGGAGCCTTATTGAGTATCTCTGGGTCTCAGCTCACATTTTCAACTTAAATCACTGTGTTGCTGACGGAGTTTAAGTAGATCTTTGAACAGCAGGGCTGTGGAAGAGTCATGAATTCTGCCAGGTTCAGCAGGTTTAGATGAATGGAAATACATTGTGGAGATTAAAATCTGACAGGAGGATCTGGTGGTGGAAATCATCCCGTATCACTGACTGGGGCCACTGCCATTTGGATCACAGTACATTGCGCAGGTGCTCTGTACATTTTGCAACCTGCCTTTCCCTTCTTTTTATAAATTCCTGGGAGGGAATTTAGATCTTTTGATAATGGGCTGGTGTGGAAGAATAAAATAAAGATTAAAATTCACAGCAAAGCTGGTGTCCTTCGCCTCCAGCCAGCTTTCAAATTGGATTTGTATTATCCTGAAGATTCGCATCAGGAGGTCTTACGTTTTCAGAGCTGGCAACAAGGAGACTTGCAGGAGGAAGGAAACACTACCCTAGCAAGGAAGGGATTCTTTGTTGTGCAGCAAGGTGCTTTGCTGGTATAAAAAGAGCATTTCTGTCAGGGGTTTTTTGTTTGTTTGTTTGGGGGGGGTTTTTCCAAACATGAGGTGGAGAGATGCTGGTCTGCAGTAGGCACTCAGACAGGCATGCGTTCAGCAGACAACCTCTCAACACAACCAAGGTTTCCAAGGAATTTGAGGGAACATAATCTTCCTGCAGACAGATGATAAACCAGCATCTGACATTCTGGACCTTTATTGTACTGTGTACAACACATCAGCTGGAGAATAACAACACCATGGACCCACCTTTACCCACAACAGTGACAGCCAGTGGGCAGAGCTGCTAGCTTGCCCTAAACCAGGCTGCCCATGATGGTAAGCCTAGAATCAGGTGAGGTCTGAGAGGCTGCTTCACAAAAACATTTTTATCCCATTGCCTCCACACCAGGTGTTAGAGAATGTTTGATGAGGTTTGTGTGTGTTTTAGAGGGGAAGGTGTCTGGGTCCTGAATGTGATGCTGTTGCAGCTAGGAGAAACACTGCTGAGGGCTGTTCCACTTGATTTCAGACCTCTGGTGAAATAGCTTCTTATCAGTGAGCCATTCACCACATGGTGATAACAGGAGAAATGGAAATTCTTCAAGCTCTGTTCCAGCTTGTGAATTTTCTTTAGGTAGCTGCTGATTTTAATCCCTACATTTTCTTCTGCACATGAATGCTGCAGATTTTCTTCTTTACAGACTACCCAGCACAAATAGGGTATAGTGGGAAATTATGATTTGCCCTTTTTCCTCTCAGATTTCCTGCTTGTGGCTGATAAGCTCACTGGAGATAGAGTTGATCAGATTGCATTGCATAATATCTAAACACAACATCCCACTCACCCCCTTCAAAGTCTAATCCGAGAGACAAGTCTGTTGTGTCAATATGTGACTCTGGGTTTTGTTCTTTCTTTTTCATCACTTCATCCTCCCAAAAGAACAAGGAATTGCTTGTCTACTTATGAGTCTTGCTCTGAATGACAGACACTGCAGGATATTTCTTCATGTTTTTTAAAGGTGATACAGTTCATAGACTCATAGAATGATTTGGCTTGGAAGGCACCTTAAAGCTACTTAGTTCCAACGCCCCTGCCATGAGGTTCTCCATAAAGTGTTTAAAGAGCTATGTTATCCTCTCTTGAGCCTGATTAGTTGTCCTTTAAATATGAACTATTAACTGGAACAAATTGGTACAACAACTTTTGAGTGTGGTCTCAAATTTGTGTCACTAATCTACGTGAGATTCTGTTCAAATCTTACAGCCTTCATATGACACCCTTAGCAGAACCAAGCTCTCAGATGTCACACATGCTTGGACATGGTCCCTCTTTGCAGCAATGGGAAGCGTCTGGCCTTCTTGTGTGGCTTGCAGTGTGTGATGGATGGAGAAAGTGGAAGCTAGGCTGCAGCCAGTGTCTATGGTTGCTATCAATGCTTGCCCAAAGCAAGCTCAGCATGTTCCCACATCAGTCATTGGCATGCAGTGTAACCAAGCCTTTGCAGGGATGCAAGTCCCTAGCCTCAGTCTTGAAATGCCAAGCAATCCCATCACCAGTGAAACAGAAAATCAAGTCACTGCCTTCAAAGAAAGGAAAAGGAAAGCTCTGAGCATTTTGTTGATTGGCTTTTTTCCTTTTCTTTTTCTTCTCCCACAGAGGTGAGAAGTAGGAAGGAAAAAAAAATATGAAGAGAGCAGAGATCTCAGAATACTGTCTGCGTGTACTGTTTGTGTGATGGCACAATGTGTTTATGCAGTGCTAGATAGAGAAAAGAAGTGAGACTCTGGGAAAGAGATTCTCTGCTCAGTCTGGCATTGTGGCAGTGCTGGAAATTAGAAACTAGGTAATGGGATTTTTCTGTCTGGATCAGCCCCTGGCTGTCTTCAATATGTTTGGGAAATCACTTTACATCTCTGCTTCCATTTCCTTGGCTGTCAAATGAACATAATGATAACTACCTCCTCTGAGTGCTTGTGCTTCATTAGAGCAATAAAACATTTTGGAGGAAGGAGTCATAGCTGTGTGATTTACGAATCCAGCACAGTCAGGCTGAACTGTATGTAAACAGCTAAAGGAATTGCCGGAGGAGGGAAAGGTTCTCTGAAGCTGAGTGGATGCCTATCAGGCGCATTGCCTATATGCAGGATCATCAGGGAAGGTGAAGCAGAGCCTTCCAGCCCCGTCTGAACAGGAGAGCAGCTAAAACCAAAGTATTTCTGTTTCTTACCTGCCACATGCCACCTCACTGTGGTGAGTCCCTCAAGCGTTCGGTGCCGTAGCCTGCTGGTTTTTCTGTCTGAAGGAGGTTTTGCTTGTTCCGTTTTTCTGTGTGGATGTTTTATTGAGGTGCTCTTTTTCCCATGTACTACTTGTGGCATGATTTTATGCTTGAACACAATAAAATAAAACAAATTGGGGAGATAAGATCCTGAGATAAACAGATGAGCAATGTTTATAAACCATAAAAGTCTGGTGAATTCGATAACCATCGGTTCTAGCCGATATATCCCCTGGTGCTAAAGAAAGGAGAGATCAGCATTGCAGAAGCTTTTGCAGAAAATTTATGAGCTCGCTTTGTTCAGGAGCAATCCATGAAGATTGAAGCACAGCTAGCACTCTGCACTTATGAAAGGGTTTACAGAGAAGTCCCTTCTTGAACTCACAAACTGTTTCAGGGAATTAAATGTGGGGAATATGGAAATGGGCTTTTAAATTGTTATTCTTCTCTCCTGTTTATCAGTGTGTACCCAGAAGAAAATGCTGTAATAGACTATCAAACTCCTCTGACTAAGGCAGCTGAGTAGACAACAACAGTGAAGCACAGTCCCTGCCAAAGTCATTATGTGTACCTGCTCAAGTTTGTATTTTATGGGATAAGTGGATTAGCACAGACTGGTTTGCTAATAGGAGTTTCTCCTCCCTCAGCCTGTTAAGACAGACTTCCACTGTATTTAAGTGCTGCTTTCCAGTTAAGATGAGGTAGTAGCATAAAGATGCCAGCATGTGTAAGTCTTTTCTTTCATCCAGCACAGGAGCCATGTTCTGTGTCACAACATACTCCCTTGCACCCCAAAGCTTACACCATTTGGAGTTTGATCCCTGTTTCAGCTATTCTTCACTGTCACTGTTGCTAAGACAGTTGTTGTTAAGCTGTTTGTGTGCTGGAGAGCGTGCCAGGCACATGGACCACCCTTCACCCCAGGCCACGGCCATGGATAGCTGCTGTAGCGGTGAAGGAGGAAGCTTATTCCCCACACAGTTCAGATGGCCCACTTGTGGCCTACTCATAGCTACACATTAAAATCTGAGTAAAGGAGCATCATAGAGTCACAGAATGTTAGGGGCTGGAAGGGATCTCTAGAGATAATCTGGTCCAACCCCCTCCCAAAGCGGATACCTAGGGCAGGTCACACAGGAACATGTCCACATTTTGAATGTCTCCAGAAAAGGAGACTCCACGGCCTCTCTGGGCAGCCTGTTCCAGGGCTCTATCACCCTCACAGTAAAGAAGTATCTATGCATGTTGAGGTGGAACTTCGTATGTTCCAGCTTGTACCCATTGTTTCTTGTCCTGTCACTGGGCACTACTGAAAAGAGCCTTGCACCTTCATCCTGCCACTCACCCTTATTTATAGGCATTAATAAGATCCCCTCTCAGTCTTCTCCAGACTAAATTGCACCAGGTCTCTCAGTCGTTCTTCATATGAGAGATGTTCAAGTCCATTAACCATCCTTGTAGCTCTCCATGGGACTCTCTCCAGTAGATCCCTGTTTCTTGAATTGGGGAACCTCAAACTGGACACAGGATTCCAGGTGTGGTCTCACCAGACCAGAGTAGAAGGGGAAGATAACCTCCTTAGACCTTCTGGACACTCTTTTCTTAATGCACCCCATGACGTGTATAGGTAAGAATGGTTGGTGGGAGATGTTCCTAGGCATGAGGAAAAGAGTGCAAATTGTAAGTGAATGGAAGGAGGTGGAGAGAAGTTAAAGGAAGCGGTTGACTTGTTCTCCCCTGCTCATCATACAGGTTTTGATGTGTTAAGATTAGTTTCTGGTGATTAAGTGCATGTTAAATTCTGCCTCATCTAGATAGCAAATACAAGATGAAACAGAGAAAGAAGGCTGCTCTCAGGCAGCTTAATAAAGTAACCTTTGAAAAACGAGCATGGAGAGCTGCAGGCTGCTGGGTGTGAGGTTGCTACCAAAAAGCAGCAGGCTCAGTCTGGTAAGGGGCAGTTGTGGAACAGTGCTCATCACAGGCATTGGGTCACAGCACTGCTTTTTACCCCATCTGCTCTCTCTGTGCGAGCTACATGCTCAGATCATTGCCTTTGTGATGTCTCTTGCCTCTGTCTCCTGGATTACAGAGAGAAGTGTGATTTTTATTCACATATGAGCAAATCTTGTGGTGAAAGGGAAAAGGGGGATGCTGCTTCAGGCAGTGTGAGGCCCTTGGTGTGTCTCTGGGGGGAGGTCAGTGGAGGCAGTCCCTAGCAAAACTTGTTTAAACAGAAGGGGCTCCCTTGCACGTGGAAGAACTGCTGGCAGCAATAGGATAATGACTCTGCAATTTTTGCCTTTCTGCATTTTTCTCTATTTACACAAAAAAGTCTCTCTTGCATCTCCTGTTCCTTCAGACAGCAGGGTTCTTACTCAAGAATTCATAGAACCATAGAATTATAGAATTATTTTAGTTCAAAAATACCTTTGATATCATTGAGTCAACAATTCTGCTTGTTACACAGTGGGGACAGAGCAATGCCATCAAAGGTCCCTAGAGCGAGGCAGCATCACTCATACAGCACTGTGTACCCAGCTAAAAGGAGGAAATGAGGCAGAGGCTCTCCATGTTCTGTTGAAGGGAACAGAGGTGTTCTTTGTGTGCTGTGTTTGAAGTTGAAACTGTGTTTACCCAGAACCAAGCTGCCTGGCACTCGACCTGTCGGCGCAGTTTTTGACTGGCTTTGCGTGTAGTTTCTGTTTCCCTGCTGTGGCTGGAGGCCAGACTGCAGCATCCCCACCTTTGCCTAGCAGCAGGCTGAGGCCAGGATTCCGGAGGGCAGCAGTCACAAGTGTAATTTAGACATTAATACTCTTTCAGCCATAAACCCATTACTTGCATCCCCCTCAGGGAATTGTCCAGTCCTGTCATAGGAACACTCTGCTCTCATCTCACTTCTAACAGTTCTATTGCTAAGGTACTCTTGGTGAATCATACAAAGCAAAGTGTGTTTTCTTCTTCCCTGTTCTCTTACTCATGATGTTGATGATTATTTTTTTCTTGCTAGTTTTATTAAAACATCTCTACTTCCCTCTTGTTTTCCTTTAAATATCTGAATACTTAACAGAAAGATTTGTTTCTCTGTGAACTGTATTGGTAAGTGTTCAATGTGGCTTGCTTGAGTAGGGAAGGGGAGGCAACAGGGAGCACTTTATTCAGCAGCAGCTTTCCAGCACTTCCTTGGCTTCCTGTTTGCAAGGAGAGCTTTCAGACAGCCCTTCCAGTGTTCCTCTGATCTTCATATGTATGTTTTCCAAATCTCTTCCATAGGTGCCAACAAAAAAGCTGAAGAAATATGAGAGAGAGTATCAGACAATGCGAGAGAGTCAGCTGCAGCAGGAAGATCCTATGGACAGATACAAGGTAAGGGAGATGCTCTGTGGAAACCTGTTTGATGGGCTGAATGCCATGGGGAGTGCCCTGGTCCTAGTGGCTGAACTGAGGTGCGTGTACCGTGCTCACCTTGCTGGGATGTGCTGGTGCGGACCCTAGGGAAGTGAAGTGGCAGGTGCAACTCATCCCCTTTCTCGAACAAGCACTTTGAACACTTGGACTCTGTGGTTTTTTTCCTAGGAATATTTCAGTCAGGATTTGTAACTCTGAAGATATCCAGGAGTAGTCACATATAATATTTTTCTTCTTTCAGTTTATATGTTTGTAGGTAACTCTCCTGCTGTTGTGCTTTTACGGGAGATCTTCATGAGACGCAGAAACAAAGGGTGATTCTCAGCTACAGACACAAAAAGGAGAGAACACACATTGCTCTAGCACAAGCTGTGTGCGGTGGCATCCACAGAGACTTTGGGAAGATGAACTCTTCCTTGACTGATATGATTCTCATTATTCATCTCTGTTCATACCAAACTTCAGTGATATTTTTTTTGTTGTTGTTTTTTTGTTAATGTCACGCCTAGTACAGTGGGGCCCGGAGCTCTCCTGGGGTCTCAAGGTACTGCTGCAATAGAATTAATAGTATTGAATGTCCTGCTTTAAAGCAGCACAGAAATAAAGGGTCAGTTCTTGGTATGATAGCTTGATAGTTCACCATGAAAAGACTAGTTCTTTAACTTTGGATCAGCATCGCTTCTCTCCAATGTATTTGCCTTTATTGTCACTGCTCTATTCTGTTGCCATAAGTTTGTCTGAGGCCCTGCCTCTAGGCATCTACTTCACATAGTGTTCAGGAGGCATTTATTGCTTACCCTGTTCTGAAAACCCCAGTTTTCTTTAGGTGAAGCTGCCCATTGCCCAGGTCAGCTGGGAAGTGACATTGCTTACATATACCTGTACTGTTTTCTTGTTGTTCTTCATTGTGCCTTAGTATGTTAAGTGGTGTTGCAGGTGGTGTGAAGTCTTCCAGGACTGTGGAGTCATAAGTAATCATACAGAGTGCAACAGGTTTATGTGGTCTGTGAGGGAAGTGCCCCACATTCAGAAAGCCACAGTGTGAAAATCTGCAGTGGCACACTATGCCATAATTCACAGATGTGACAAGAGAGGGTTACAGGTGCAAAGAAATTAAAACTGACTTTGTTAACAAAAAGTATTTACCTGTGAAAATTTTGTAGTTCTTTTGATGTCAAAGCATGTAGATTTTAGCGATTGTGAGAACTGGGGCTACTGTAGCAGCTGAGAGCCAATAGTGGTTGTGGCCTATTTGGCAAAACCACAGTTCACTGATTAACTTCTGCTTAAGTATTTTTCCAGCGGTTCCAGTTCTGTGGAATTAAAATAATACTTAGAAAACAAATCAGACTTCTTTAAAGCTGTGGGGAAGCATAGTAACTAGTTCATCATGGGCAATGGATGGTGAAGAAAATTACCTCCAAGCTGCAAATGAGGATAGAGAAGGCAACTCTTTGGCCACTGTGTATGTCACTGTCACAGCCTGAGGTTTTGGCTTGCGCTTTGGAAACTCATTGTGTGATTTTATTTTTTAATGAAGCCAGATTGGGTCTGATCCTCTCAGCAATGCTGTGGTTAGAGACAGGCCCTGTAACTGGCTAGTTCCACATTAAGTTCAAAGTTGGGGTGCATTCTTCAGCTGATGAGTGTCATGGAGAAAGGCTTGTGAGTTCTCTCTGTTCTTCATCTTGCTTGATTGATTTTATTCATGTGTCAAGCTGAGGCTGGTAGGAATTGACATTTAAAGGGTGTTTTCAAAGGGCAGCAAGAGATTCAAGCTGTGTGGTCCTCACGTGGAGAAAGTGGGGAGCCAACTTTGCTTGCCCCTTAAATGATGGCTCTGCAGCCCTTGTGTTCAGAAATGCATTTCATTTTGGCAGCTCCAGTGCTGGACTTTGCCCAGCCAGGCTTGGTTTGGGACAGGACCGAGTCCATGCTGCCAAAGAGCCAGGATTGCCTGTGAGCATGGCATTGCTCTTAGCTTCATCTGGCTTCGTATGCTCCCTGTGTGGGCTGTGCCCTGAAGGCCTCCCTCATTGGAGTTCTTAGTGTCTATTCCCAGAACAAAATGAGGTTTTGGATTGCTGCCCTGGAATAGGATGCTTCTTGGATGGGATCTCTGGAATGGAGCTCCCTGTAGAATATTCCTCTCATAGGTCAAGAAGGAAACAGGCTTTCAGTCTGCTGATAGTTTTCAGTTATAGTTGTTAGATTTTGTTGTTCACAGCTTGCTACTGTTCTATTGCCAGCAGAGATTTGTCAGGACCACAAAGATACAGTAATGAAGGATGTCTTGAGTAAGACTCCTACCTGTGGCCTGGTCCTCAGTGGAAACAGCTCAATATGGAGTGTTGGGAGCATAGGAGCTGGACCATGCAGGCACTGGCATGGGAACCGCCCTGCAAATGGCACATGGCTGTCTTCTCCTCTTGGTCCATTCCTGCTGCACTGCAGAGGGAACTCGTGGGAGCAAGCACAGCTCTCACATGTGGATCTGACTTCCACTCAGGCATCCAGGAGAGCCCAGGACCCAGCCCCAGCAGGGTGAGGGCACAACACACTTCGTCCTTTCCTCCCCAATATTCTGTTCCTACAGGTGTTCCCAATCATGGGGATGTGAGGCTGAGCAGACTCCAGCAGCTGGGTATCCTGGGCAGGGTGCTCCCTCAATCCCACCCAGCCCAAACTCTCCATAAACTCCAGCAAAGGGCTGGTTTAGCAACATCCAGACTGCCGTTAACCAGTCGTGTTTTCTTGACAGGTTAAATTCATGTGCTGCAATGAGCTGTGTAAAGTGCCCCAGGAGGTCCTGCCCAGCTCCCGTTCTGCTTGTTGATTGTGATCTGACTTGCCAAAAGAACAGTATTGAAGTGCCATTATATTTGGTGGCTTTCCCCTTCTGTATTTACAAGTATTCTTAAGGAAAAGTGTATTTTTTTTCATGGGCACCTTTTCACTTTATTTTCCATTGTTTATAACAAATTGTCATGTTTTCCTCAGGTAGATTTTTTTAAAAGCACAAAGTAAATATGGTTTAAGTTGCTGTTTGTCACCAACTTTTATGACTTCTGGTTACCTGTAGAAACCATGAGAAAAAGCAAGTTGCATGTGCAGAAAAAACAGCAGTATAGTTCAGATGTTTGGAGTGTTTTTAGTGCTTTTTTTCTATTATGTTTGGTTTTTCTCTGTGTTTGAGAACACCTCATGTAACAGGGTTTTGGTTGACTTGATGAGAAATTGCCAGAGTCGAGTCTGGGACTCCTTGATGTAAAACAAAGAGGATATAAACACACAAAGAAGGGCTAGAGTTTTGCAAGCAGACCCTGCTTATGCACACAGTTCTGCTCTGAGGGCAAAAATGCCTTTTCCTCTGTGGACCTTGTTGTGCAACGGAGAAGTCTGAATAAATGTGTTGTTTGGATATAACAGGTTTTGTGTGTTTGAAGTGGAAGCAAAAATTAAGACACTGGTCATTTTTATTCAGAGCCATGGTAACTGTCATGAGGGAAAACTTCAGCCAACTCACTTTTTTTTTTTGTTTGTGGGTTTTGAAAAGAAGTGTGCTGGGGCACTTGTGGGAATGCTTCTTCAGAGTCAACAAAGAGAAACCACAGACCACCTCCAGGAGCCTCTGTGTTGCCTCCCATGAGAGGTTTTCCTGGAGAGTTTGCTGTGAAAGCCTTTTGGCTTTGTAGGTGGAGGTTCATGGGGTTTCCCACCACAATCAAGAGCCCTTTTTGGTGGGCTCATGAAGACTTCAGTTTGCTGACATCCAGAGAAGTGAATTTTAATCCGTGTTTTCATTCCCCTATTGAGGCTCTCTGCATACCCAAAGATCTGGGGTTTGGGCGTTTGCTCATCAGAAAATGTGACACTGAGTTGCTTAACAAGGTTTGTGACTCGTTACCACCCTGCTTGAGTAGCAGCACAGAGAGAATGCATCACCAACACTAAGCCTGTCAGGAGTTGCTCCTCAGTGCTGGCTGGAAGTGAGCAGAGGGTGGAGTTCAGCCTTTTAGCTTTCCTGAGCCGAGGCTGGCCTTCTGCTTCCAAAGTTGCTGCCTTCTTTCCATCCAGTGTGCAATGGAAGCTGGAACATACTGTCTTTCAAACTCAGAGCAAAAAATTCATTGAAGAATCAGCAACGTTTGGGTTTTGGGGGTTTTGTTTGTTTGGTTGGTTTTACTTTTAATTTTTCATCTTTTCTGCTTTTGTTGGTATTTTTTAAAATCGTTTTATATCCTGTTTTCACTGTCTTTACACCAATGGTTGAAAGCAGTATTTGGTCTGTGACTGTACAGGAGGTAAGTTGATTTGCATTTGTATGTCGCAGTGGTGTTTGTCCCTTTTGGAAATGCAGTATCCTCCTTTTAAAAGCTAGCCAGCATTCACCAGCTGCCTTTGGTAACCAGAAGGACTGTTTGGGGAGAGGAGTCTCTTTTACTGATGGTAGTCATTGAGCAGTGCCGAAGAGAAGGAAATCGCTGCCATGGCCAGTAGATTGTAGGTGGTGTGCAGAGAGAAGGCAGGAAGTTGTCTGTTTACACCCAGGGACAACCAGCAGGTCTGACAGGTTAGCTCATGCCAGGTTACAAAGTGCTGCCTGTGATGTGAGCCCTGTTGTAAGGAACCAGCTCCATCTGTTGAACTTTCTGCCGTCACAAGTGGTGTTTGATAAAGCCCTGTAAATATTTGAGAGCTGTATAGCTGGCTGCTTATGAAAAGCTGTTTTCTGTTTATGTCTTTGCTGTGCAAGGTTAGGTTTTATTTAGGTTTGAGTAGATTAAGAGTTTCCTCCTGAGGAAGGAGGCAGCTTTTCACTGCTAGATCTGGGGGGAGGAGCTGGAAAAGACAAGCCATCTAATCACCCATACTGCCATGTGTGGAGGATGAGTAAAGGTGGCTCTGTGGGAGACTTTTCAGCTGGGAGTTAGAAGTATGGTGAACGAGCTAAAAGCCTCTCTTTAGCTATTGACTGGATACCCAAGGTAAGAGATCTTTAACTTACTAGCAATGTGCCATGCCAGTTCCAGTTTAAGAGGAGGATAGTGCATTTCCAGCCACCTAGCTTGCTTACCCACTTGTCTGCGAATGCAAAGCAGGAACTTCCAACTTCACGTTGTGCAGCTTGCTTTGTGGACACTGAAGCTTTTGGCAAAAGCATAGCACAAATGTTAAAGCAAACCTCTTTCTCAGTTATTCTGTGGAAGTTTTAAGAATTTGCTGATTTCTTCCTCTAAGCAACATCCCTATGAGAAGGTGTTGGAGCTGCAGCTCCTGGCAGCAATACCATCCTGATCTGGTCCCAGCTTTTAGGTTACAAACCTCTAACAAATGCTCAGTGTCTCTAAAAACCATGATTTCTGAGATGGTGTGAGGTGGAAAACCACATTGAAATCTATTGTTGTTATGACTATCATTAGGATTCTTGACTGCAATTTGGTTTTACACTTTACATATTATCCTTACAGAAGAATTTTACTGGTAAGAATTCTTTGTCCCAAACAGAATACAGTGCAATTAAAATAAAAAAGATCCCCGAAGTTACGCATCTGTTAGCAGTGCTTATTTTAACTGTGTAAACCCAGAAGTATTTTACTTACAGTTTCTGTAACAAAGCAAGTTATTTAAAGTGTGATCTTCTGGAAAGGAAACAAACTTACTTTCCTGTTCAGGGCAGTGCAGCCTGGTTGCACAATAGGGTCACATTAAGGAGAGAATATTTGCAGAGGTTCTGCTTCCTGCCACAGAGGAAGGTCCCATACAGACGAAACCCGTTCTAGCGTCATCTTAGGAGCTGTGGTTATCCTTTTTTGTTTAAGATAAGTATGCAAAAATCTTTTTTGCAAGAGAAATGTAAATTAAATTGCAGTTTCATGGTGGTGAGCTTGGAAAGAAAAAAATACCTGAGTGTAGCTGGTGAGCAGGGGGAAGTGATGACCAGTGACTAATGTGCTTATGAAAAGAGATCACATTTGGTAGGAAAGCATTCACTGAAAAATTCTTGGAAACATTTTGCTGTCTTAAGTGCTGATATATATTCATTTTTACTGTTTTGGTTTGTTGTTTTGTCATTTGGGTTTGGTTTTTTCCCTGGAGAACATAACTTACCTTTCAAGTGAGCACAGGTCCTTTTTGAAATCTCAGCATGTAGTAGGCTATTGTTCCTCCGCCTAGGCATTTCTGTATGAACTTGGTGTTTTTCCTTCAGTTTCCATAGTGCACAGATTCCCTCTGCAGTCTCTGCTGGAATGAAAGATACACAGACATTGTGTGACTCAAAGCCAGCACTTCTTTTTTTCTCTCTTAAATTGTGTTTGAGGAGGGCACCTCTATTCTGTCCCACCTGGCTGTGTGTTTGATGTGGGCTTCTGGAAGTCCACTGACCCACAGACATATTTTGAATATGATTCTGTTTCTTAGCCCTGGAAGAGCAGTTACTGAAACTGATTTTTAAAATCCATGAATTACCACTGTTCATCCTTCTCTTGTGTATTTAACCTTCTCTAGTTAGTGTTCTGTGTAGCCATTTCTGCCTGTGCAGAGTGCACTGCATCAAGGACCAGGGCCTGCAGTCCCTAAGTTTGGCGTTTTGTTCTGCCATGCCTAGTCCACCTAACAGGTTCTGGGCCTGTTGCTGAGGGATTGAGGTCCTCTCTCCATCTGGCGCTTTTACTCAGTGGATATCTTGTAAAACATGCACTGTTGTAACTGCTGCAAGGAACAGAGCAAGTACACGAACAGCAATGCAGATGATAGGAGCTGTAGGGAGCACCTTGATAAATGCTGCTCTTTACTGGTCCTGCAGAAGCTGGGCACAACAGCATCTACTGAAAGGACTGTTTGTATGGATTGCAAAATGGAGCAGGACAGCTTTCTACTTTTGATTAGAAACATTATGAGTATCTCTTACACGGTCCTTGTTCACTGTTGCTGGGTGGGATTTTATCTGCCTCATTTCTTTTGATGATAAGCAAGCAGAAACCAAGTGCTCCTGTGGAGGGGCCTGGGTTTACTTCTGATAGAGAAAGCCTACAATCAGGGTGTCAGTTCTGTTACACAAAAATCACCCCAGGCATATAAGTGGAAGAGCTGCATTTGCACTGCTGGCTTCATTCACTGCTGTTTCCCAGAGCAGCAGTCCTGTCTTGATGTGCACTCTTGCCTTCTCCATGGCTTATACCCACAGTATACTCACTTATTGCTCTTCAGTATTGATAAGGATTAACTTCCTTTTCTGCCTGTTCCTTTCTTTCTACAGAGGGAGAACCGCAGGCTCCAAGAAGCAAGCATGAGGCTGGAGCAGGAGAATGATGACCTTGCCCATGAGCTTGTAACAAGCAAAATTGCCTTACGGAATGACCTGGACCAGGTAATGAGAGAGAGATGGGTCCTGGTCAGGCTCTGCTGATTTGGATCCATGTGGTTCTCAAAATCGGGGCTGTCTTTGTGAGCCCTGCTGGGTGGAGGGCTGGAGCACCTCTTCTATGGGGACAGGCTGTGAGAGTTGGGGCTGTTCAAGCTGGAGAAGAGAAGGCTCTGGGAGACCTTATAGCAGCCTTCCAGTACCTGAATGGGGCCTATAAGAAAGCTGGGGGGGAGATATTTTACAAGGTCTAAGGTGGAAGAGGGCAGATGGAAGAAATTCTTACAGTAAGGGTGATGAGACACTGCAACAGATTGCTAGGGAGGTTGGGGATAACCCCTCCCTGGAGGTGTTCAAGGCCAGGCCTTGAGCAGCCTGGTCTAGTGGAAAGTGTCCCTGCCCATGGCAGGGGTTGGGAATTAGATGATCTTTAAGGTCCATTCCAACCCAAATCATTCTATGAAAAAATAGTTTAGGTGGGCCTTCAGAAGGCAGGAAAAGGCAACACTAGAAACTGAATCTGCAGTACTGCTGACATGTCTATAGCAGTAGGTTTGTGCTAGCACAGAGAACATCTGATTAACACAGTTCTAATTCCAGGCTGAAGACAAGGCAGATGTTTTGAACAAGGAACTTCTCCTGACTAAGCAGAAGCTAGTGGAGACTGAAGAGGAGAAACGGAAGCAGGAAGAGGAAACTGCTCAGGTAAGGTGTTTTCCAACTGCTCCCATTTAGCAAGGAAGTGCAAGAACAAGGATCTGCAGAAAGGCATGAATGTGTTGCAACTCCAGAAAGGATTTTGTCTTCAAAATGTGCAGTTGCAATGCCAGTGTAAATATTTCTTTTTTAAAGTATGTTTTTCAGTGGTTTTCCTTTGCTTTTGAGCTCTGAATGTTCACTTTTTTGTACCTTTCTTCTTCCTAGTATTTTAATAACCATTTTACTGGTGGTGAGCAATCATAACTAAGGAGACATGATCAGACTTCTTAGAATTACCTAAACCAGGAGGTGAAGCTGTTGCCTTATCAGAGGCCGTTCTGGGTTCAGCTGCTGAAACAAGGCTGTGAATGCTCCTTTCTGAAGCTAGAACCAGCAGCAGAACAGAGTTGAGGGTCAGGAGAATTTTTTGCTGACTAGCCTTGGCCTTGTATTCCTTCAGCCTTAGCTTTCCAGTCTTATGTGTCTAAATTGCTGAATACTGACACACACCACGGTGTATTTTAAAAGTGGAAGCCTGATGTTTTTGCCACTTCAGAGCAGTGACTTCAACAATCAAATGCTCATTTCTTGTCTCTCTAAAATGGAGGATACCAAGTTCTCTGCTCTAAACCAAGCAACAGAGACCTTTTTCCTACTGAAAGAGCTCTCAAAATGTAGTGGTTCTGAGCAGGGAAGGAATGACTTAGCTGTATTTTAATGCAGTGCCACAGACCAAAATAGACTATTTTTTTTTTTCTTCTGTTACTGAGATGAGAGCGATAGTGCTGAGAGATTCTTCTTCCTGTTCCACTCCAAACAAAGAAATCATCTGTTTGCCCAAACCTGCTGTGTGACAGCATACAGAAAAACAAGGAGGAGGTCACTGTTTTGTGTTCTGCGGAGCAGGATGTACCACTGTTGAACACAGAGGAAAAGGATGACTCCACAGGAGGATTCTCTGGCAGGGATATACACTGTGTTACAGCACAGATTTCTTGGTTACAATTTAATATAATCAGTATTTGTATACTGAGTAAATCAGACATGTGTCTGAAGAACTGGAGGTCAGTGAGAAGGGGCTGTAAGACTGTTGTAAACACAGCAGGGCTTGGAGAGAACAATCTGATGACACATTTTGAGAGTTTCTCTGTGTATTAACTCCCCTCCTTCAATTCCTAGCTGAAGGAAGTCTTCAGGAAGCAGCTTGAGAAGGCAGAATCCGAGATCAAGAAAACCACAGCCATTATTGCAGAGTACAAACAGGTACTGTTCTGGAGATACATTCTCATGTTTCTTCTTTCAGCCTTTTTCTGAGACCTGAATTTTCCAAGTTGCAGATCTCATCCTTTCAGGAACACACATTTCAGGTCTTAGAGAGCAAGCACTGGCATTTGTTGTGAATCTTCTTGTGGTTTTTTCCTAATAGTCTCCTGATGTAGTGAATCAGAAATAACCTGTCTTTCAGCTAATTTTAGTACTGTGGACTTGATGCTGAGGGGCCTGGAGCATCTGTGAGGACAAAAAGCTGAGAGATCTGGGGCTGTTTAACGTAGAGAAGAGCAGCCTGAGGGCATCTAATCAATGATGTTCAATAGCTAAAGGGTGGGAGGCAAGAGGATAGGGCCAGACTCTTTTCAGTGGTACCCAGTAACAGGACAAGGGGCAACAGTCACGAACTGGGACCCTGGAGATCTGAACAGGAGGAAAAAATTCCTTGCTGTGAGTGCTGGAGCCCTGGAGCAGGCTGCCCAAAGAGGTTGTGGAGTCATCTTCTCTGGAAAGATTCCAAACCCACCTGGACATTGTGATTCAGGGTCACCCACAGCAGTGTTCCCAGGTTTAACAGCGGGGTTGGACTGGATGATCTCCAGAGGTCCTTTCTGAGATGCTGAGATTCTGTGAATGCTTCTTTATTCTGGGGCACAATGCAGCACAAACATAAACCAGTTCATCCATAAAATGTTCTGGTCTCCATGTTCAGGTTCTGTACTGAATATGCCATTTTTCAGTCTCCTTACCAGCAGCAGTGGCTTTGTTAAGGGGGAATGCATACACCTGAGTGAGGCAGAAATGTTGGCTCTAACAAAAAATTTTGTAAAAGCACAGTCTGTATTTGAGTACAGTAAACTTAGCTAAGAGACTGCTTTCTCTGCTCCAGATTTGTTCCCAGCTGAGTACCAGGCTGGAAAAACAACAAGTGGCCAGTAAAGATGAGCTGGAAGTCTTGAAGGTGAGGAAGATGCCTCTGCATGTGGGTTGTTTCTAATGCAAGTACTGATAAATGCCAGGGATACAGAACATGAATGGAAGTTTAATGTAACATCAGTGGTGTCCACCAGGCTGCACTGGCGGCCCCACCAGCATTTTCCATCAGATGTAAACAGTGAAAGGGTTTATTTCCTTTCACAGCTCTTAATCTTCTATCAGACAAGGTGAAACTCTCAAACTGAAGTGCATGTAGAGTTTGGCTTTTCTTTTTCCTGTTGAAATACATACTTTAGGCAGAAAACAGTTTTTACTTGGATGTTTTATTTAAATGGCATCTGTAGAATCTGTTGCTTCTCCAGCATGCACAGTGGAGGGATCGGAACTGGCTGAATTGGACAATGTCTTTATTTGGGGTTCTGTAATTTAAGCAGAGTTGTTTTAAGGAATGGGTACAGCTTGGGCCATCCCCAGAATAAATTCAAAGCATAAACTTCATAGCAGTTCCTCTCCCTTCTCTAAGATTCCAAACCAGGGACATCTGCACAAGAAGTAAATGTCCCCTGGTGAGATAATAATTGCATCCCTCTGCTTTGTGAGTACTGAGTAGGCAGAATTGTTTTCCCTCTGCCACGGCTCCTAGTTGTTTCTTTGCTACTCAAGCTGAACATGGCTTGTTGCTTTTAAGGGACTTTTTAGTGTTATTGGTAAAATAATTCTAATTCTAGTATTGATGTTCCTGTAATCTGCTTGAAGAGCTCAGTATTCTGTTTTAGTTTGGGTGAGCCAGGCCATCTGTGTTCCATCTTCAGCCATGAGTGACTGGTTCACTCCTCCAGGCAGCATAAGAACTTCACTGTTGTGTGGGCAAAAAAAGGGCCATACGCTATGATGCTAAACAAGCATCAACAGCTCAGCACTGGCCCTTGCAGGGTGCACAGGCTGCTGGCTTGTTTCTGAAGACATGGAGAAGCTACCTGGCATTCTACAAAATACCACAATCTGTATTAACTTGGTCAAGTGCTTTTGTTGAAGACAGAACGTCCCTGGAGTGCCATTTACCCTTCTGAATTGCACTAGCATAAATACTGTAAAATATTGCAAAGCTTTGGTAACAAGAGGGTGTGAGTAATTCTCATCTCAGAGCAAAGCCTCTGGTTTTAGAGCATGCTCACTAGATTTTAGGAATTTTCATAGTGGTTAATATACCCTGAGAACTGATCATGAATTTCTCAACTTTTAAGTTCTATATGAAAACTGCGGTACTGGATGGTTTGAGTACTGACCTTTAAAAGGCAGTCTAACCTAAGAATGGATCTTCCAGGCAGCACAGCAACTCCTCTAAAATGGATTAAAACTGAGCTTTCTGGGTGTTTCAGGGCAAAGTGATGGCTTGCAAACACTGCAGTGAGATTTTCAGCAAGGAGGGGGCACTGAAGCTGCCTGCTGTAAGCACAGAGAATAAAGGCATCGAAAGGGATGATGAGAAAGATGCACTGAAGAAGCAGCTGAGAGAGATGGAGCTGGAACTTGCACAGACCAAACTGCAGCTTGTGGAAGCCAAGTGCAAAATTCAGGTAGGTGGAAAGCAAGTTCAGCAGGGCAGTCTCCTAAACCTCATGCTTAGTCAAAACTAATTCTGAATCTTGCAGAAAAATGGGTGCAGAAGGGAGCACATAGACATGCCAGTGTATACCTGTGAACTTCCAGAATGCTTTTCTGTCTTAAAAAGAAAGAAAATGAAATGAAAGGAGAGAGGTTTTTATTTGTATATCTAAGTGTCTCCTGCTGATGCTGCAATTTCAGTCTGTCTTCTGTCCCCAGTGCCTGGGAGGTTGCAAGTGCTGGATTGCAGGGACTGAGTTTGAGGGTGCTTTTAACTGTTTTGTGGTCACTTCTGACTGTTCTGCTTTCTTAGGAGCTGGAGCACCAGAGAGGAGCCCTTATGAATGAAATCCAAGCTGCCAAAAACTCTTGGTTTAGCAAAACCCTGAACTCTATCAAAACGGCCACAAGCACGCAGCCACCGCAGCAGCCTCAGCCGGCCCTGCCACCCAGAGAGGGCAGCACATAGTGCCTGCCAGAGCCGCCACAAGAGCACAAAGAACAACACAACTCCAACCCTGGAGGCTTCTCCCAGTGGTCTGTCCTCCTGGGGAAAAGGACAAAAGGCAGGAGGAGTGCAGGCTTGAAGTGAAATTTTTTGGTGTATTTCATTCATTCTGATGTGACCCTTTTCAAAGGGGGGAAAAAAACAACAAACGTAATTGCTGGTTTATGTTGAATTCTTACTTCCCAAACTGCCTTGCTGAAAGCCACGTTCTGATACGTTCATACTTTTACACTTTATTTTATATGACTAGATGTTAAATAAATACTTCAAAACTAGGTCTTTAATACATGACTAATTATTCAGAATTATTTTTATCTTGCATAGAAGGTTTCTTTCTTCTTCTGGAGGAAGAGGGAGGATGGCAGCTGTACAGTGCTGAAGCATAACCTCTGGGTAGAAAGCACAGTGTAATACGTACGTGGGGGTGTGTGTGCGGGTGTCTAGGATCTGGGACCATCTCAGAAGTTTATCTCAGCCACTGCGTCCTGCAGAGAAGCACTTTTTGTAAAGCTTAGGCCCCAGCAAACGTAGTTTTGTGCTCTCTGGGCACAACTGTTTATGAGCTTCCCTGATCCTTTCTTCATTTCGATGGTGGGTTTTTTTCCCTCAGAAATGCAAGTTAGTGCAGTTCTTTCATAGCACTGTTGTTCAAAGGCTGCTTACAGCTGAACTGGAATTTAACATAAAGTGACCTAGTTCCCTTTTATTATTTTGTATTTGTACTAAGCATTCCTTCCACTGGGATAAAGGGAAAACTGCTCAACAATTATTTGATGTTTTTTGCTGAGAAGCAGAATGGAGACCTTGCATAGTTCTGACCTTTTGTTAAACCCTCTGCTGTAATGGGGAGGTTTGGTGAATAAAAGCAATGAAAAGCTTTCCCTGGGTCTGTATTCAAATTCTGAATTTGACACAGAAATGAGGCATCAAATAAAACCCCACCCAAAAGGATTGTGCTGCAGTGATGAATAAAACATCACAGAAGCAAGGTCTGTTTGCCAGAAGTATTTGGTTAAGGAGTGCTACATTGATATTACTTGGGTTTAGAAACCCAACCATTTCCAAGTGAAACACAAACCGTAGACTTGCTCATGGGGTAGACTTCTCTGATGATTCCCAAACCTGTATGGTTGTTTTGTATCTCTTTAAGGTAAGAAAATTCAAAAGCATTTGTTTGGACTGGACATAAAAGTGTTTATAGAAATACTTATTTCATGGAAAATTAAACTATTGCTTGAACTGATGGACTATTTTTTTAATTATACCTGTCCTGTCTAAAGGTGGTCTTGCAGGTAAATGTCATTGCTGGACTAAAGGTTGTGTAATAATTGTTCCATTGACAGAATTGTTCCAGGGATGTGAGTTCTGTTTTGATCCTTTTTTGGTTTGTTGTTGGTTTTTTGTTTGTTGAGTTGTTTTTTTTTTTTTAATTCTAAGGAATGCCATATCTTGTCAGTTTTGTACAATAAAATCTAATGATACCTATCCTCTGTTTTATTGTCAAGCATAATTGAGAATTCTTTTAAACAGGGTGGCACAAATTTAATGTTACCTATGCCAAAGGAATGGTTCTGAGAGGCAAGTTGGGTGTTTGGAGTAGAGATCGAAGTATAATCACTGTCCTGACACAGCAGTGTTCTATCTTATAAGAGTAAGAGTTAAAAAATGTTAATTTAAAATGTACCTGCAAGAACAGTGACTGTCTGGAAATATTAATACAGTGAGGACAAAAAGGGGAGCGGGGGGAAGAAGAAGGCATTTCTTTTGCAAATACTAAGATTCTTTTTTCCCTGGTCACTTTCTTGCCTAGATGTTTCCCTTCTCTTGATGGGCTAAACCTAACCTTCAGTCATTCACTAACTAGTTCTGCTTCACACTCAAACTGCATAATATGTGTGAGGAGGCGATGCTTAAGAATTCCTGGTGAACATCTGATCATTCCACGTGAGAAAACTGTGCCAATGAATGACACCAATGGGCTGACAGCTGCCTGAATTTCTCATTTCTCTTAAATCATAATTTGAAGTGGATTTAAAACCCTGACTGGAAAAATACAATAATAATAATAAAAATAAATGAGTAAGACTGTAGTTCCTTGAGCAGCTGTGCTAACCTAACAGCTCACTGCTGCTCCAATATCTCACCCCTCCAACCCCCTTTTATGCAGTGCTGTCCCCTGTCCTTGTTGTGGCTGGTTAAAACCAACCAAACAAAAAGATGTGGGTGGATTTCCCACACCCTCCTGTTAGTCTCTTGCTAAGTTAATGAGTTAAAACCTCTCAGAGGATCCAGTGAGTGCTAGCAGATTGTGTGAGTGAGGCTTCCCCAGTTCCCCAAAAAGAACTGTTCTGTGAACTCGCTATGTTTGGTGGAAGTGGCTCTTCACACATCACCCTTCTCAGTGTAGCAGCTCCCTGACTTTTAGAAGCTGAGTCTCTGTGACACAAATATGTTTGCTACCTGCTGGCCATGGCGATTTCGAAGCCTTGTAGGCTGGATACTGGCTCACATCAGCAACCATTTCAGAAGGCAGGGGCTGCAGTATTACCCTGGCAATGAGGTAAAGGCAGTCAACAATTCTCACCTTCCACGTGTAGATCCAGGGGTTTGTAGCAGAGGCACTTAGTTTCCATGCAATTATTACTCTTCTATCTTCTCAAAACTAGTGAAAGGAGAAGAAAATAGCTTTGTGGTGTTGCCTTGATGAATAAGCACAGTTATATTCAGAAAGAAGGAGAAGAGCCAGACTGCAGGATTAAACCAGGCAAGGTGAAATCCTCCCTGCTGACTATACATGCTGTTGGGAAGCTGAGCTTCCTGTGAGAAAACAAACCTGGGCTTTAATTAGCCCTTTCAGTAGTCTGTGACAGAGCTACATCTACAGGCATCCCAGACCCACTGATCTGTCAGGGAGAGCTGGCTCTGTGTTTAGCTTTTCAGCAGGAAACCTCTTGAAAGTCTCACTGAAACAGTTATTTTCATGTGGCACTGGAGCAGCGAGCACAGCTCCTAAGTCTGGAGTGATTCATCTTTTTCTTTCCCTGAGTCAGTATTAAACTGTCCACATCAAACTTACACTAAAAATAATTTTAATTTTTTTTATATTTGTGGAACTAAATCTAATTCTTTTTTAATGTGGTTGGGAATGCACTGGTCTGAAATAAAGCTTTTACTGTGATTAGAGACAAACCTCCAAATGATATTTTTCGTACAAGTGTTTTATCTTGCTGGATTCAAATCTGTTCCTGAGATGCCCAACTGGGGGGGGGGGGGTGGAGTTTATTTTGTTTTACACTTTAAAATGAAGTTGTTTTTACTTTGATTGTAACACTTTACAGGGTAAATGAAGCAAGGCTGATTTAGTTAAATGGTACATCTGTGAACTAGTCTTGTATTATCTTTGTGAATCAAACATAGTATTCTCAAGTAATGGGACTTATTTCACTTAGTTTAACAAATTCTAAATGTGCCCAGAGAGAATTAAGAGCAATTAAATAGACAATACCACCTAGTGTTGTTAATCCAGGAAACTGCAAAATCCCTGGGGTTTAGATGCAGTCAGGTTGAGTAAAACCAGTCTCAGGAAAGGGAGGCAGCCATGTAATCAGTCCTGCCAGCTGGCAAACACATCCTGCCCATTAATTAGTGTCTTGCTTGCTACAGCTATGTTAGTTTGCCTACACAGGTAAGCATTGTTTATGCCTTGTTGGATGTTTTAAAGGACTCCTCTTGGCTGGCCCTTGAAATGCCTTGTAAGATTTAAGCTTTCATCTGTGCCATTGTGTTAAAAGCAACTGAAAACCAGCCATTTGCAAGAGGAGAGGAGACAGAGAGGCAAGAGGTGAGGATTCAGTCCCTTGACAATGCATGAATTATGTCATTGATTGCAGAGTCACAATAGCACTTACTGACTGAATGTGGCGGTTTAGGAGTAGAGAAAAATTGGAGTTTACTGGGCCTGAACTATCCAAACTTGGAAGCTAGGTAAAGTCATGCTTTCACCATGAGGTAAAGGTAGGGCTGTTCCCTTCCTTTGAGTAAGTAGTTGTAGCATAGTCTGTGAAACTGCTTGTACATGTGGGAGAATGACACCTCTTCTTTTGATTTACTACTAGGCTCAGGGATAATCAGCAGACTTCTGCATAATCTTACATACCTTTGGCATGGAGGATGGGGCCAGCCTCTTCTCTGTGGTCCCCAGTGACAGGACAAGAGGTAACGGGCATAAACTTGAACATAGGAAGTTATATCTAAATGTGAGAGGAAACTTCTTTACTTGGAGGGTGGCAGAGCACTGGAACAGGCTGCCCAGAAAGGTGGTGGAGTCTGTCTCTGGAGACTTTCAAGGCCTGCCTGGACATGCTGCTGTGTGATCTGCTTCAGGCGATTCTGTTCTGGCAGAGGGGTTGAACTCCAATGATCTTCAGAGGTCCCTTCCAATCCCTACCATTCTGTGATGGAAAACAGAAACACTCCTCTTACAACACAGGTTTTCTCCCAACTGCTAGAGAGAAACATGCTAGAGAGAACAGTGCACGCTCGAGAGAAACTCTTAGTAGATGTTGCTGTGGGAATGACAATGAAGATGAGGGCAGAGATGTTCCCCTGCAGCCTGAGGGATTGTTCTGGCTGACAAGTACCCCCTGGTACAGCAGAACCCTGGGGAATGTGTTGTGCAAACAGCATGAGGGCAGTAAGTATACGCTGTGCCAGGCATCATCTTGAAAACAGAGAGACTTGAAGTAAATAAATTTTCATTCTACTAATAACCTACTGGGAGCTGTCCCACTACTTCCTTCCAAGTAATAATACTAGGGGGAAACACAATGAAGTACTCCAGTTTGTGCCTTTCAAGTTAGGCTAAGTATGCATCTGAGCAGCCTTTAAAACTGGGCTAATCCATGGATGGGTTTAGAGAAACTGGAATAATTTGCAGCTGGATAAATACTATTTAGCAGTGGATCAAGATCCTATCTCTCCCAAGTCAGAAACTGAATCATTTATTTCAGGATCATGACTAATACATACAGGTTAACCCACCAGGAATACAGGGCTCCCCTGTTTCTCCTGGATTACAGCTGCTTTGGTACTGAATGTATTTCAAGCTACTTTTACCTGGAAATGACTAAAAGATATGGGTAGAGGCTTAGGACATTACTTCCTCTGATGTTCTTATTCAGTGAGACTTGCTTTTATTTAACCTGTAAAGGAATCTGTATGTATCTTTGAAAAAAAATAGATAGATAAATGTAATAATATATAGGAAACTGAACCAGAAGGGATTATACATCAAAATACACCAAAAGGATTTGGTGTCATAAACTATGTCTGTGTTTTTCTATTACCAGAATCCTGGGCTGTACTAATTTCCTTTTGGTTTCTCTTATTTATAGATTTTATATAATACATGGATGGCACTAACAATGCAAACAAGAGCAGATGTTCTCAGATTTTTCACCAAATCCCCATCCCCCTCTTTCCTGTAATCCCTGGGTTTGGACTGCTGCTGATACCACACTCAAAAGCTGTGTCAGGAACTCTCTTATGCTTTGGGAACTCTCTTATGCTTACCCATGGAAGGAGAATCTTTGGTTTCTCCGGAATGGGAAATGATGAATGCAGAAAAGGATCTAACCAAGCATGATCCAGATCTCTGTCTGCTGTTGAAGGCAGATGGACTTCAGAGCACTGGAAATGGCAGCTTCAAAACTCTTGACTCCACCACAATCAAGTTGTCCAGGCTTGGAGTTATATTTGTTACCTGGGTGTGCCCCAAGTCCTAAAGAGTGAGAAAACAAAAGCCTCATAGTACTATCAGCCTTTGAAGTGAGAACAATGCGGTACTGCCAGTACTCGTGTAACAAACCCATGTATTATATAAAGTAGACTATGAAAATTGAAGTGTAATGCTCATTCTTCAAAGTCCAATTCCATGTACATGGTCACAGCCAATGGTGACTTTTTTAACTGTTACGGAGTTGTTTGGATCAGTACCTTGTTATTGTGTGAACGATGCCTTGTCAAATAAATGGAAATGCAAACAAAATGAGAGTTAGGTGCTTGTTTTCATAAGCTGTTTACTTAAATTACAGCTTAAATGTGTTTGCAGCAATAACCAGCTACTGTGTCAGGGTATCCAGCTGGGCATTTTCTAGCAGCAGGACACAGTGACTCAGCAGACTACATGGCTGATTCCAATCCTTTCATTAGGAGAACGTACACTTTCACTAAGGGGTAACCTGTCCCACATGAGTCTGACAGACTGGCACCGTCACCCTGGTCTCTGCTCCACATGCTAACCTGAAGTTCCCAGCACAGAGACCATACTGATAAATGGGCTTTTCCTAAAGTGGGTTGATATACAATAGTGGGGAATAGGGGTGATTGCTAAGATCTTCATGCTTTGCTGGAGCACACAGGAGAAAGAGGCCAATGAGCCATGAGGCAGCACAAACTGAAGGAAGCGACTTAGGGAACAAGAGACAGCAAGAAACCGAAAACTCAACCCATGACACTGACTCTTAGCAGTAAGAATGGCTGAGCAAGAACAGGACAATGTGGAATTACAGCAGTCAGAAGTATCCAAATGCTTTATACAGTAATTTTCCCATGTGAGCAATTGCTCTAGGATTTCTATTTTATTAACCAAGATGACAAGGCATTGTTCCCAGACAACTGGAAAAGCACACAGCACTTCAGGGGGAAGATATTAAGGCAGAGGTAGAAAAGCTGAAGGTTAAATTTACCAGACCTAACATTTTGTATTGATTTACTTCCACATAACTATTCAAAGACACTTTGTCATCAGTTGCTATCAATGCCTGCAGACAGAAGTAGAAGGAATAGCCATGATGTGCTAGATAAAGAAGCCACATCCTTTCAAAGCCCTCTCAGATGCTCTGAGACCGCCTGTCTCTAGTGCTAATGAGGACTGAAGAGCATTCTGCACTGTATTTAGTCTGCCAGACAGACTAGACCAGGAGCTTCCAGCTGGGTTTCAGTACTCCTACTAACTCTAAACTAGCTGCTTTCCCCCTTCCCAGTACAGGAGCTGTTCTGGTTCTTATCCCCTGAGAGGAGGCTTGCCACTCGGCTCCTTGTAAGAATGCACACAAAAAGAAAACATGGCTTTGTCAGGCTCTCTTCTGTTTCCAGTCAGGGGAGTATAAAGCATCCAGATGCAGCTTAATGCAGAGGAACTTTTTTTTCTTACATTTCAAGAGTGACAACGCTTTCACATAGAAGCTGCCACTCAAATGGAAGTGCCATGGGCATGGAAATGCTGCTGCTTAAAAAAATCAAGAAAAAAAAAAATTACAGGCTCAGTTACAAATACATTTATGTATTAGTGAAGGCATTTCTCTTCAAGACAGAAGTTAGATTACAAAGCAATACCAATCTAAATTCTACAACAGTAAGCACATCCTAATAGAAGACCACAACTGAGAGTGAAGAAACTCAAAAGATTAGTAACTAAGGGGAAAAAAAAAACAGCAAAACCAAAGAAAGTTTTTTCTTGTCTCAGTGGCTGCTCAACATAAAGATCACAAAGAGACAATTAATGAGTAAGCAACTGCCCTTAACTAATTAAATAAACATGTCACAAAAGTAAATTGCAGCTGACCATATTGGTTTTTTACAGGGAAAATCAACTAGCCCAGCTTCAAATGCTCTTTCTGAACATGGACAGGCTGAAGCTTAGTCCTGTGAAAATCAGACATAACCACAGGGTTATTTACGTAGATCTTTCCTGACCCTTTTTCAACCACAGACCTTCAATCGCTGGACCAGAGAGTTGTAATAAACACATCAGTATGTCTGTTAAAAATGCTTTTTGGAATGAAAGAACTGAAACAATTCTATTACTACTTTGAAATACTCCAGTTTATGAAAACCGATTTTGAGTTTAAAAAGAGTGTTAAAAATTTTTCACTTTGGCTCTGTTGTGTCAGAATGGAACACAGATGTGAACACTCTGATCTATCTCCACATTTCTCAAGCTCACCGCTTGACTCCCTTATCTTTGCCACTTAGTTCACATGGATTTTATTTATTAATGCATATTCCCTCCTATTGTTTGGGATAAAAATGCATTTTGAGCAAAAGAACTTTTATTCTTGAAACCAACAACGAAAACATCCTTGGCTTCAGGTTTTATAATAATAATAAACCAGGTTGGAAGAGACCTTCAAGATCATCACGTCCAATCCCTCAACCAATCCAACCCACTTAAACAACTAACCCATGGCACCAAGCACCCCATCAAGTCTCCTCCTGAACACCTCCAGTGATGATGACTCCACTACCTCCCCAGGCAGCCCATTCCAATGGGCAATCACTGTCTCTGTATAGAACTTCTTCCTAACATCCAACCTAAACCTCCCCTGGCGCAGCCTGAGACTGTGTCCTCTTGTTCTGGTACTGGCTGCCTGGGAGAAGAGACCAACATCTGCCTGTCTACAACTTCCCTTCAGGTAGTTGTAGAGAGCAGTAAGAGTCACCTTCAATCTGTTTTTCCCCTCCGTACCTCTATAAAACAAACCAACCAAACAAGCCCCAAGCAAGCAAACAAAGACACACCACCAACCCCCCCAAAAATAAACAAACCCCAACAACACACCACACACACAAAAAAAACCCCAAGACCAAAACCAAACAAAACCAATAAACAAACCCAAA
Organism: Dryobates pubescens; assembly: GCF_014839835.1. Lineage (NCBI taxonomy): Eukaryota > Metazoa > Chordata > Aves > Piciformes > Picidae > Dryobates > Dryobates pubescens. The sequence goes on along the minus strand of NC_071622.1, from coordinate 12,712,601 downwards.
CCCACAACTCTCTTTACAGATTAATTAATTCCTGGATGTTCACTTAGAAAAGAAAAATAATCTCTAAGCCCATAGATCAGCAAAGGAGCTGGCACTCCCCACTTTGGTAAACTGGATGTTACAACAAGCACCCTCTTCTAGGGAAAGCCTATGTGTGAAATCCTGAGGGGCTCTATCCTGTCTTGGCTTCCACTGTTTGTAAGGTCAGAATCACAGAACCGTTTTGGTTGGAAAAGATCTTCAAGATCATCAAGTCCCAACTGTTAACCCAGCACTGCCAGGGCACCACTAAGCCATGTCCCTCAGCACCGCATCTACACAGCTTTGAAATCCCTCCAGGGATGGGGACTCCACCACTGCCCTGGGCAGCCTGTGCCAGAGCTTGACAACCCCTTTTGGGGAAAAAAACAAGTGTTCTTCATGCCCAACCTAAACCTGCCCCGGTGTATCTTCTTGAGACCATTTCCTCTCGTCCTATCACTTGTTCCTGGGGAGAATAGATCAACCCCTACCTCACCACAACCTTTCAGGCAGTTGCAGAGAGCCAGGTCTCCTCTCAGCCTCCTTTTCTCCAGGCCGAACACCCTCAATACCCTCTCTATGTATTCTATGTATTCTCTTTCTCTCACCTTCTCACACATTGCCGTTGCTTTTTTTTTCCACACTGGTTAATCTGAATATCCGACTGAGACCTAAGGATAAGGGCCCATTTTTTGGGTTTCAGTACGTTTGTTTTACTTCATGTATTATCAAATAGTGGTGTGAAACCCCTCACTGTACTTTGTATCTTGTACAAGTGCAAGCGAAGTAGAAGAAATTTCCAGTCTCTGCTACAAGAATCCAGACTGTGGCAGCACAGGAGGACAGCTCCCAGCGGCTGCCGAACCGCGGCCTCAGAACTCCCGCCTCAGAACCCAGCTCCCTCAGGGCGGCAGCTAAGGCCACGCGCCGCGCGGCGGAGGCGGGAAGCTCGCGACCCTGCCCTGCCCTGCCTTTCCCCGCCCCGCGCCACAACTCCGCCGGTGAGTGGCAGGGGGGAGGGCCCGGCCAGGCTTGTTCCGCTCCCCCGGCGGAACGGGCGGAGCCGGCGCCATCGCGTCACGTCACTTCGGCGTTCTGTGGGCGGGGCGGGAGGCCGGAAGGTTCCAGAGGGGCCGCGGGAGCCGGTGTCGGCGGGCGACATGGCCTCAGCGTGGGAGGAGGTGAGGCGGCTTCATTTCCCCCCTTCCCCTACTCTGCCCCGTTCTGCTTCTGGGGGGTCTGAGTGGGAACGGGGTGCAGCCCGCGGGCCCGGCCCCGGCCCTAGCTGGGCCTTGCGGTATGAGGGGCAGTGGCCTGGCCGCAGCTGGGAGGCATGCGGGCAGGCAGCCTGCGTGCCCGGGGGGCAGCCGGGAGCCCTCGTCTTGGGTGTTGGCTGAGGGCTGTTGGGGATGTCTCCCAGAAGTGGTGCAGGGCGCTTTTAGTGTAATCCAGCCTCTGGAGCAGCCGTGCCCGGTGTCGAGCTTTTATCGCCTTCCCTTGTACTTTAATTGATGAAAGCATAAACCTTGAAGTACATTGGCTTAGCAGTAGTTTTGTGAGCTCTAGATGAGCTGTTGGACTTCATGATCTTAAAGGTCTTTTCCAACCTCAGCAGTTCTGTGTTTCTATATGCTGGTTAAAGGGTATAATATTGTCTCGGGAGTGAGGAACTCATGGCGTCACGCTTCACAGCGGGTGTAGGGGGAAACGAAAGCACCGACTTGATGAACCTTGAACTAGTACATGTGGGAAACGTGTAAGTGTCATAACTGGAAGAGCTTCGCTGTGAAACTTGTGCAGAAAGAACTGTGTTTAACACATGTGTGTGGTCTTGTGTTCTTGAAACAGTTACAGAAAGATTTGGAAGAGGTTAAAGAACTGCTTACGAAAGCCACAAGGAAGCGAGTTCGTGATGTCCTGATGACAGAGAAACACAAGCTAGAGCTAGAAATCAAGAATCAGCCTCCACCGAAGCCAAAAGATGTGACAGAGGAAGAAAAGTCACTGGGAGGGTACACGGTGAAAATAAACAATTATGGTATGATTACTTTTCTGAGTGCTTACCAGACCTTGGGCATCTCTCTGAAAAGATGGCAGGGTGGCCTTCGTGTGAGTTACAGCTGCTATTTAGCATTACAGAGTAGAAGACTTCTTAAGTATTTATTTTATACTGGAGACATCACTTTAAAAGCTACTGTGTTCTTACTGTGCTGACCCAACCTCAACATGTATTGTGGTTGGGTGACAGTACTTGGGATGCATTGATGATCTCTGCTGTACCAACTAGTATTTTTCCATTGCCTAGTGCTTGGCAGGGATGAAAGGGTGAGATTTGCCTTCTCTGCTTGCCATATGGGTGAAAGGAGAGGGAATTGCTCAAGATGCTGCTTGTATGGGGAGTAGGGGGAAACGTGGATCCAGGAAATTGCAGCAAAAGCAGTTACCTTCGATTCCCCCTGCACAGACAGAGTTGCTCTCCTTTTACCCTCTTTGATACAAGTTTTTTTCTCAGAAGTTGAATTAGGGAACAGGGATATGTGTGAGGACCTTTTGCTCTCAAGGTATTCCTGAACTATTCAGGTCTTTCCCTTATATCTCTGAAGATCATTTCAATAAGGCAGGGATCCTAGCCAATCCTAGGGGACTTGACAGGGGAAGTTGGAATGGAATGTGTGAAGTTTATGGAGGAAAAGTAGAACTTAATCTCTTCTTTTCAATTGCAGGTTGGGATCAGTCAGATAAGTTTGTTAAGATTTACATTTCTTTAAATGGAGTCCAGAAGCTTCCATCTGAGAATGTGCAGGTGAATTTCACAGAGAGGTGAGTTCATCTTCTTGCACCACACCACAGGGGAGAGCATGGGTGAAAAACACTCTTGGAAACACAAGAATGTGTTAAGTTCTGTTCTGTACCAGCCCTTATTCCCTCACAATCCCTCTCTTCTTTTATTAAACTTGAGTGATAGTGGCTTTTAGTAGCACTTCACACATGCCCTTAAATATAGCTCTTAGAGAGTATCAGGGCGTTTTCATTTTACAAATGTTTGTTGCACCTCATCAAACTTGACAGGATGTATAGTGTTAGCCTTCTTTCCTGATGGTGGTAGAACTGAAGTGTACATTAAGTAAATCTGCCTTTCCAAGGTTGTAGGAGATAGTGAAGTAGGAAGAGATCTTGGTTTGTTGTTGGATAGGTCCTTCTAAGTCCTCTAATATGAAGGATTTGAGAGCCTCAGGAAGAAATTAGTTCAAGCCTGTTGACATGCTTTCCCAAGAAATACGCCTACTAAAGGGCTTTCAGACATTGTTTTTGGTGTCAAGGCACAATGGTCTTAAAATGATTGAAATATTTTTACCCTTCTTCTTCCATTTTATGGTTTCAGGTCATTTGATCTGCTAGTGAAGAATCTGAATGGGAAAAACTACACCATGACCTTCAACAACCTCATGAAACCCATCTCTGTGGAAGGCAGCTCTAGGAAGGTCAGTGCACCTCAGCTGTTCGAGAGCTTTCGGTCCTTCACAAAGTACCATACACATTGCCTGACTAGTTCAGGAGACTTGGCACTAGTCTTCAGTCCCTCCCATCTGTCTGTAGAGTCTCTTCACTGTGAACATGACTCTTGCTAACCTGTAGTTCTCGTAACTATGGAATTATTCTCTGGAATCCTTGGGCTTCTGCTTCACATGATCATGTCTGGTTGTTTTGGTTTTTGTAATAGCTCTGACAGGATTTTGGTAATAATTAAACAGAAAATTCCACTAAGCACTCATTTAGCATCCTTGTGCTTCTAAATACCTCTGAGAAATTCTTTGCAGTTTTAAATTCTGAGAGACTTGTCAGAAGACCGAAATCTTGGGAATTTAAATCACCATAATACCCAGGGCAGAGTCTGAAGCCTCCTTTGCCTTCAGAAGGATGTGTTGCTCCAGAATTGAGTGCTAGTAACACTTTACTGCTGGTGGTAGCATCCATACTGTGCTACTCACAGCACCATTCTGAGCTTAGGGATATCTTGGGTACCTTGAGTGCATTCTGTGCAGTCATGCACTGCCCTCAGTGACATCAGATGTGAGGAAATGATGGTTCAATTTGAAATTGCCCTAAAACTAGGACAGTGTGAAAATAAACCAACTGAAATAATCGAGGGTGATGCTCTGGTGATTTTTGACCCAGCATAAAAGCAAGCAGTGGTCACGTACTTGCTAAGCTGTAAGCTCCAGCAGACTCTGGTGTGCTGTAGCGTGCAGAAGTGCTTTGCAAAATTTAGGTCAGGGCTGTAATTAAACAGGGCTTTGCTTGTGTGGGGGGGGAGAACTGAACTTTCTCTCACCACGGCTAACTCAGTTGGAGAAGCAGAAATGAATTAAAGCTATATTTGCAAGCAGGATGAAGTGCAGATGGATATATACACAATATACAGTATTTACCATATATATAGAAATATACAGCAAAGAACGTAATACAGAACAAAACTGGGTTCCCCCCCTGTACCTCCTCTCTCCCCCTACCTCCCTTTTTTCCCAAAAAGGGTTAGAGAGAGAAAAGGTAATTATTAAGGAGGAAATTCTGTTAGCTCAAAGCGTATGCAAGAATTATTCTTACCTGTTAGTTCAAGGTTAACTCCGTCCAGCAGCTGTTGCTCAGAGAGAGACAGAAACAGGCTGAAAAAGGACAGAACAGACTGAGACTCAAACTGAACTAAAACTTGAAGTTGCATTCTGCCAATCTACCAATGAAATTCGTTTAGAGTATCTTTGTTTTCAAAACATTCAGCCGGAGTGTTCCAGCAACTGTCCCTTTCTTAAAGGCACAGCCTAAAACGGTCACAGCTTGTAACTTGGAAACATATTCCAGGATTAAGCAATGCCCTAAAACTAGTTTCATCTTCTTGGAGAACTGAACTGGGAGATCCTCCATCTGAACGTGGTATTCTTGGAGAAGCCTAGTAAATCCAGCCACCCTGTACCTGACAGTGCTTCTAGCATCTTGGGAATCACCAAATGGTGTTACGGTGTTCCTGCAGTGGTGTATGTTCTTCTGTATTGGTACTGTAGTTCTGTACTGGTTTTGTGTTAATCACACCATCTAAGTTGTCCACAGTGTGATTAATAAATTGTACTCAAGTACGTTCATTTCTGTATGCTACATAATAGCCTGTAGCTGAGGATATGTGAGTATAGGAAGAGGTTTGTGTTCTTGGCTGACTGTATTCATTGTGGCTGTGACTAGTAGCCCTTTGTGAAGCATTTAATGTGTGCCTTGCTATTCTCCATACAGATAAAGACAGACATGGTCCTTGTGATGTGTAGGAAGAAGCGGGAGGAAAAATGGGACTGTCTCACTCAAGTGGAAAAAGAAAGCAAAGAGAAAGAGTAAGTGTCTCTTCAGCCCTCTCTCTCGTTTTCCATTCTTTTTTCTCCACATTGTGCTAAGACTGCCAGGGAGGCAGCTCTGTAATGCACTGGCTGTGAGTTGCTATTCTGGGGGACAAGGCATTTGAGAATCACAAAGTTGGGATTTTTTTTTGGTGCTAGGAGGGCTGGCAATGGAGGAGATACCTTTTGAGTAGCTGTCTGCCACTCTTCTATTGTTTTCTTGCTGCTGCTGAAGGCTGCATCATAGGAAATACGATAAACAAGACCTACTGTGACAGTGCCAAACCAATTAGAGATTCATTTCTATTGATGGCTGTATTCATTGCAAAAACTGCTCTAATGAAGTTGACTTTTTGTAGCTTATTTTATATAGAAATACATATAGATGCCTTGCAGCTATGCTGCTGACATTGTTGTGTCAGCTGTGTGTGAAGCATCTGTGCAAAAATCCCAGCATCCTTAGGGCAAAACAGGTCTTTGCTTACCTGGATCATTATACAAAGTCTTGAGCTAATTTGTATCCCTTCAAGTGCTTGGGAGCAATCCTGCAAGCAGCTGAGCCACTGGACATGTAAGGGTGGTAAATTACAGCAGGAAACACTTGAGGATAAGAGATATTTGTCCTATGTACATAGTATATCATAATTTTATATTACTTCACAGTGCACACTTGTATCCAGAAGTGGTGCATACCCACCTCTAAGCAGGGCACTACTGATTTTTTTTCTCAAGTGCTGTGCCCTGCCAACAGCTATTAGTTTTGTTTATAAGATGACTTGCTAAAAGTGATTAGTCCTAACTAACTGTACTAACCAGTATGACAAAATGAGCCACTTCAGAAATACACTTCATGATGGGGTCTGAGAGTGGTGCCTCATGCTTGGGGAACTTGCTCCCTCTGCTGATCTGTTTTGATCTACTTGTTTTTCAGATAACCCACAGCTTTACTAGGAACTACCTAGAGGATTTTAGAAGCAGAACTCCAAGAGGCAGTTTTGCTAGAGAGGGAATTGTGTAGTCTGGTGATGTGGGGTGTGTCATACCTGGGTACTTACCATGCGGGTTGTCATCTGAATTCTTAAACTGAGAATACTGCTTTGAAATGGAAGGTGTTAAAAATGAGTTTCTAAACCTTGGGAGATATTCAGAAAAATGGGAAGCAGAAAATGCATTTTAGGTTGTGAATGTGGCCACTTCAGAGAGCTCAGTGTGACTGTGTTTCTATTTTTATTCACTAGTAACAGCAGAGAGAGATATTGGCATATTCTGTGTCCTTTCTATTACACTCCTGCTTCCTAAAATAAATTAGGGGTGGTGCTTCTAGGGCCATGTTTAGTGCAGAATGCTGCCTGTTATCCTTAGTGGGACAGCTCTAGGTACACTACTCAAATTGCACTTAGTTTAAGGGTACTCTGTAGGATTCTCTCTACTCAGGAGCTGAGACTGCTAGGTAACACAATTAGTGTTTGATTTTTTCGGTTGGTTTTTTCGGTTGGTTTTCTTCCTTCTTGCTCCAAATTGCTGGATATACCTGATCTTCCTTCTATGTATCTATCTTGCAGGAAGGCTTCCTATGACACCTCAGATCCTAGTGAGGGGCTTATGAACCTTTTAAAGAAGATGTATGCAGAAGGGGACGATGAAATAAAGCGCACCATCAACAAGGCCTGGGTTGAAAGCAGAGAAAAGCAATTTAAAGGGGACATACCAATGGATATTTAAAAGTACTCTAAAGGCCGCCTTAATACTGATCTTCCATGTGAGACATGCTCTGCTGCAAAGATCATTGTTTACACAACCTTCTTCCAAGCAAAGACAGTCATTTTCCATTTCAGGTTGGAGAAAATATTTAAATAAAATAGCTTATAAAGCATTTCCTTCAGTCAAGTGGCTCACCATTTCCTGAAGAGTGGAGCATAGGTATATCCTTACTCCTTCCTGAAAAAGCATCTCAGATGAATTGAAACTGAGAACAGAATGTAAAAGGAAAGGAATCCCAAACCAGGAGGGGTCAAGGCCCCTCTGTTTCAAGGAACAGCTGTATTCAACTGGTTGCTGGGGCTGATGTCATGCTTGCTATGTGGGGTGTGGTTTTTGATTTGATGTGGGAAAGCAGGGTTGAAGCATGTTAGAGAAATGCTGAACAGAGCAGAACCACTATCTCATGCACTGAAGAGTTGAGCAGAAACAGTATGGTGTTAATCCCATGGTGTTAAAATTTAATGGTTGCTCTCAGAAATTAATTACTGGATGTTTAGCCTCTTACAGATTTTGGAAACACGTCTTTAGTGCCCATGCTGTGACCTCCTTTGGGGTGTCTTTGAGGTGGCATGTCACAGGAGGACAGTCAGATTACCCTGCCTCTAACAGTGTATGAAGAGACAAACTACTTCTTCCTATCAAGAGTTTACACTAAGAAGTATATTGGGACAGCACATACTCCAAAATTTACTCTGCTGGGAGTGATGGGCTGCTGTTTGCTGCCTGTGTGGCTTCCAATACTTGGTCTGTTTATTGCAGGCCTTCAGCCCCAATACTAGGGAGGGGATGGAGCAGCCATTCCCCCTTGTGTGCCCTGCTTTGAAGAATAGAGGGCAAACATGAGCTTAGCAGCAAGCCTGTTACTGTTTCCTTCTTGCTTCCTTCTTGTGTCTCCCAAGGACAGAGTTGTTTGATGTTACCTTACAAATTAAGGAAGCCATTACTCTCTTGTTATAGTCTGGGCTAGGACTTGTTACCTTGTTCTTAGAGCATTGGACTAAGCACTGCACTACAGGAGAGAAATACTAGCACGCTGTAGTTTCTCATAGGTCCTCTCTCCACTTTGCTTGTTAATATAAGTGTATTAAGTTTGTATAGCAAAAGTGTCTAAATTTGAGGCCATGTTTTATTCTCACTTCATGCTCACCCTTGTTCATGGCAGGAGACCACTTTGCCCTGTTGTACATTTATGCTTTTACCCCAATGACCACAGTGAACTTACCATATGGTGGCAAAAAAACTGCTTTAACAAGCCTTGTGCTGTATGTCTTTATTTCTCATGCTGCCCAGATCACAAACCTCAGCTTTGTTCTGCAACCATCACATTATGACTTTTTTCCCCTCAAAATGAAACTGCCTTTCATACAGATCACTTCAGTGCAATTATGCTGCTGCTTGTCAATGACAATCCAGAAAGCCAGAATCACCAAGGATTCTCATCCTTCCCTTGTTGGTCTGATACCAATGCAGGACTCTCAGATGGGAATCTTGCTTTAATTACTCAAACACACCAACTGGGCCTGGTTTGTGTATTCTACCTGAATGTGGATCTACCACATCGCCCTCTGTATCCCAGACATCTGAGCATGGTCGGCAAAATGGCGGAAAACGATTCTGCTGAGCCTCCAACGCCGCCTCACCCCGCGCGGGCGGGAGGTCAGGACACACCGATTCCGGATCCTCACAGGGCAGCTGTCCCGGGGCAAGGCAGCAATCTCCTTATCAGCCACTTCCTAAAACACAAGACCAGAGGGTAAGAGTTTATCTGGCTTCCCCAGGATTTTGAGGGGGGGGGGGGGTTAGTGCCAGACCCTACAATCTACCTGTGGAGTAGGTACTACCACAAGGTTCTCTACCATCTCACCAATATGCTTTGCTACTTCATAAGGAACTTTTGCCCGTCTTCCTCACTTGACTCTTTCTGGGCATCCTAACACAGAGGCCCCAAACTTAACCTTATTACACAGACTGAACAATCTCAAGCCAGTAACTGTAGTTAGAAACTCAAAATCTGCTTGTCTCTGTGTGGTGGCAGAATGGGTTAGTCCTTTAAGAGACATGAAATTTAAGCATATGACAAGCTGAATAACCTCAAGCCATTAATTATAGTTAGTCAAAATACATTCATCTTTCTCCTTGCTGCAGAGTGGGCTAATTCTTGAAGACAAGCTGAACTTGAGGAAGGTCTATGTAGAAAAAAGGAGCTCAACTGTTTTCAGGGAGCATCAGGTAGCAGCAATTGAAATGTCAGAAGAACAAGTTGGGTCAGCAAGGAAATGCAGCCCAAAGGAAGAGTCTAGGTAAGCATCCCTAACTGCAGCATTCTTTGTATGCTGTTTTCTGAAGGATGGAAGGGCTCAAAAGAATTCTGTGTTGAGTCACAGCAGGAAGTCACAGCTGGAAGTAAAAGGAGGTCTGCACAAAAACTATGTTGCCAGGGTGCTGCAAAGCAATTGTATAAAGCTATCTTCTAAAGGGGTGTTTGACTTCAAAGGAAGGCAGCAGCAACGTGACTTTCAACTACAGTAACAGCAAGGTCAGTAGGACTTCTTGTCTTCAGAATATGTTTCAGTTACTGGGTTTGTCTAGTTGTGCATCTTATCTGTTGTCTCTAGCTCTGCCTATATCTAGTACAGGCAAACACTTGCAGAATTTTTGTGACTCACTTAATTCCTAGGATTTTACTCAGAAAGTAGCCTGTGCTTTACACTTTAAAACTTTGGAGCCCAAATAACATTTTCTGGGGAAGGATACAATTATTTTCCTGGAGTAGTATTCTTCATTCTAATCGCTGTTATGACTTAGTGACTTCAATAGGTTACAAAAGCAGCTGAGGAGTATCAAAAGCAAGGTCAGTTGCAGCCTTTTTACATTGTTGTTCAGGAGTTTTTGTTTGTTTTGTCTTGTAAGGACATCTGACACAGACTAGACTTGCCAAGAGAATAGTAAAGTCAACATATAAAAGCAGATTCATACTTTCTCTCTCATGTTTAAGCACGAAAAGATCTCACCACAACTAGGTATGGCCAAATCAAAGAGGTACAGGAGCATTTCTGATACCTGCAAATATTTTTAATGCATAAAAAGGAAGGCTGACAGCAGGGCAGTGAAAATGTGCATTTTTAAGAACAGATCTAGTGCCCGTATCCGACGCAGCTTTTCTATGCTTGTATAGCTCAGGAAAGGAGTAAAATTAAGTATTTCTAATTGAATAAAATGTTGGGTTTTGCTGAATCAAACTCCCAGGTTTTTTAAGCCAAAAAATCTGACTTTATTGAGGCAACTATAAAAGTAACCTTACGATATTCTGTATTATCAGAAATAAAGAAAATAGCTTTCTCAGTCTGTTAGTGACAACTCTGAGAGGACAAAATGAGACCTCATCATATGCAGTGTTACTTACACTGTTTACATGAAAAGCACTGGTTTAAGTATCACAGAACCCAATACAGCAACCTCTAGTCAATTGAATACACTACTGTACACACCCCTAAAAGGCAGAGGCTCTGAAGATACTGGGGTGCTAGCAGTAACTACACAATACAGACTCTGTGCTCTTGAGTTAGGAAAAATGCAAGCACTTATAACCTGGCTTGGCCACTTGGACATGTAAAGCAGCCACTGTAGCCCAGCACCTATCACAATGGTAAAAGCCATGTATGGGCTCCTGTCTGAGTCACCACTGCAGGGTGACTGGTCAGTACCTGGAGCTCCTTGGGAAGGATGGTGTTCTTCCGGATGGCATTGATCCGCAGCCGCTGGTCTGCGTACTCATAGGCCAGCTTCCTTCTCTTGACATCCCGCAGCATCCTCCAGTCCACATAGTGGCCCCGCACTTGCCTTATGCAGAATGAGGGGAGAACCTGAATAAAACAATTAAGTTTGTAATACCCACTTGTTGTACCTACAATTTGCCCAAGTATGAATCACTTCTGTAATGGTCTCATCAGACTTTTCCAATTACTTCCTAGACTCATTGAATTGTTTTGGTTGGTAAAGATCTCAAAAAATCATTGAGTCCAACTGTCAGCCTAACACCACCACGGCCCTTACACTGTGCCCCAAAGTGTCATGTCTACACATTTATTGAACACCTCCAGGAATGGTGACTCCACTACCTCCCTGGGCAGCCTGTTCAAATGCTTGACCACTTTCAGTCATCTTTGCTAACATCCAACCTAAACCTTCCCTGTTGCAATTTGGAGCAATTTACTCTTGTTCTATCACTCGATACTAGGGAGAGGAGACCAACCTCCACCTCACTACGACTTCCTTTCAGGTAGCTGCAGAGAAAAGCAAGGTCTCCCCCTCATCCTCCACTTCTCCAGTTCCCTCAGCCAGTCCTAGTTACATTTGTCCTCCAGGCCCTTCACCAGCTTCGCAGCGCAGCTCCTGCCTGAGAAACCCAAGGTGTGACCCAGTGTAGTCCACAGAAGCCAGCAAGACTTTCAGGCTACCTGAGTCGCAAATAACCGGAAGCTACACCCGCCCCGTGCCGCCGCGGGGGCTCAGGGGACGGCTGGCCTGAGGCAGAGCCGAGCACCCCGCCGCTCCCGGCGGCCTGATGAGTCCCACAGCCCCAGCGACGGGCCCTGCTCACTCCTCGGTTCCTCAGCCGAGCGGGACACGGCCCCGAAGGAGAACAGGGTAGGGAAGGAGCCAGGCTGACCTGCTGAGCGGCCCGCAGTGCCCAGCTCAAAGCGACGGCCGCCATCTCGTCGGTGCGCAGCGGCAGGGCCGCGCATGCGCCCGAGCCTGGCGGGAAGACGGGGGGCGGCCGCGGGGCTGCGAGTCCCCGGTAGGGCTTGGCTTCGGTGTCCGCCTGCACCCTCCTGCCGTTAAACTATTTGCCAGTGCCTCTGCGGTTGGAAAGAAAGTAAGTCGCTGCAGAGGGCTGTGCTGTATACCCCGGTGGTGCTGCCAGCCTTGCCGGCGCTGTCTGCCGTCAGGGGGAGCTGACAACTTCCAGAGAAACCTGCGGATCTGACGCTGGGTGGACCGAAAGGAGCCCCGGTTGGAGAGGAAAGTCTAAAAATGTCAGGGGAAAGAGTCCCACCAAGGAAAAGGCGGTGCAGGAGCATCACACCGCGTCGCCGGGTCCAGAAAAGCACGTTTGTGCTGAGCGCCTGTCGTTGCTTGCACTGAGTGGTCTGGCAGCTGCTTTCCTAAATCACAGAATCGCCCAGTTGTTTGGAAAAGATCTCTAAGAGCCTCGATTCCAACCATCGACCCAACACCACCATGGCCATTCAACCACGTCCCGAAGTGCCACACGTTTCTTGATCACCTCCAGGGACGGGGGCTCCACTACCTCTCTGGGTAACTTAGTCCAGTGCCTTACCACTCATCCACTCAAGAATTTTTTCCTCATTTCTTAAGAGATTGCTTTCTTGTCACCTGTGACTATTCCTAAATTTATATTAGCGCTTTGCAGTTTTTTTCAGCTCATGAATTTTGGATAAGTTGCAGCATTTTATGGATAAAATGGAATAATTATAAGCCTGAACAGTGAAAAATACATGGAAAATTCTGCTGCTTCTGTTCTTCGCTGCCCTGGTGTTTGGTGAGAGAAGCTGACCTCTTCTACTGTCTGCCAATTCACTGAGGCAGTGTGTAAAATAAGTCTATGCCCTGATTCAGGGAGAACATTCATTAAGTTCTTGATGTTGAATTAATAATTTTGATTAATTTTCCATTCATATCAGCTTGTTAGCCATGTCCAAAAAAAAAATTGTGTGTAGGACCCAGATTCTCTCACAGTTTGTCATGAGGGAACTGGGGTGGTTCAGCTTGGAGAAAAAGAGGCTGAGGGGAAACCTTACTCTCTACAACTCCCTGAAAGGAGGTCAGAGCCAGGTGGGGCTTTGGGGGCTTCTTCCAAGTAACAATCAATAGGATAAGAGGAAACAGTCTTGAATTGTACCAGGGGAGGTTTAGGTTGGACATTAGGAACAATTTCTTCCCCAAAAGGGTTGTCAAGTCCTGGAACAGGCTGCCCAGGGCAATGCTAGGGTCCCCATCCCTGGAGGGATTAATAGCTGTGTAGATGCAGTGCTGGAGAACATGGTTTAGTGGTGACTTGGCATTGCTTTTGTTATCCATGTTGAAGTTAGCAGCCACAGCTTCCACAGTTAACTTGCCCACCTAGGCTGATGGTGATTAGTTAAAAGAAATAATTTTTGGTGCTGATTAAGTGGTTAATTCATAGAATCACAGAATTGTCAGGGTTGGAAAGGACCTCAAAGATATCTGGTTCCAACCCCTCCTGCCATGGGCAGGGATACCTCACACTAGATCGGGTTGCCCAGAGCCGCATCCAGCCTGTCCATAAAACCCTCCAGGGATGGGGCCTCTCCCACCTCTCTGGGCAAGCTGTTCCAGTGTTTCATCACCCTCATAGTGAAGAACGTTTTCCTAACATCCAATCCACTTTAGTTTTGCTCCGTTCCCCCTAGTCCTATCACTATGCAACATTCTAAAAAATCCCTCACCAGCTTTCTTGTGGGCCCCCTTAATTCTCCACGGCCTGTTCAGGTTCCTGCTGCCCAGGTGTTAACTACTCTGAAGGCTTTTGTCTTGTGGATGTGTCAAGTTGAAACCACTAATACCAGAGCATGAAACTGGCATGGATGGACAGCTGTTTTCAATTCTTGCTTTAGGTGGGATCCTGAGCCAGAGAGGTGAGACACTTTTCACTGGTTTCATTTCCCATCTTTCTGCTCCTTTCATGCTCTTAGAAACAAAAAACCTGTAAACTTATGAGGGGGTCTGTTTATGGAGGGAAACTGCAGCAGCAGCAAGGGATGAGCCTGCACAACCTATAACTCTTCTGTGAGCATCCTGTTCAAAATTCATGCTGTCCATGACCATACTTCGCTGTGATGTGGTGTGTTGACACAAGACTGGTCTGGAAGGAGGCTTCTGGTGTTTGCAGGGAGACAATTTCAAGCTTTGTTCCTGGTGTTATTGTTTGTAACTTGCTGTTTTTTCATCTTTCCAGCTCATGAAAGCTGTCTGTAGAGTATCAGCAGAGCAAATTAAGTAGGGAACTGGAGGCGATCAAAGGGGATTTGGATGTGAGAGAATACATTCATTTCTACAATATTGTTTTTCCACTTCCTCTTGGTCTCTCTGTGTTTGCTGAACTATTCAGGCAGGGCTGAATCCCTCCCTCCTCCCTCAGCAGCATCACCTGTGTAACCAGCGCTTTCCCAGCTGTGGAGATGGGACCCTGTACATTACCTTGCAGCATTATCTTTCACCACTTGTAACAGAGTTGTCCTGGATGGGGGTTTTGGGGCCTACAGCTTTAAAAAATACACACTGAGAAAGAAAATGCAGAGCTCTGTTGGGAGTTAGCAGTGTTCAGTGCAGTAAGCACACTGTATTATGTTGTTAGTCCTTCAGGTCTTCAGCTCTCTCAGCATAGCTTCTGGTTGTAGTAAAGCTGGTCAGAATCTGGGACAGTTTGCTAGCTAAAAACTGGGCTCAGTAATGCACCTGGTTAAAATAATTTTGTGGTTACCTTAAAGATGCCTACAACATGTAATTTGCTTTATGTTTAAAGTATTGTGCAGGGTTGTATTTAACCACTGCTGGTTTTAAAAGGTGCTTTCCTTTCTGTCTTACTCCACCTGAATGTCACATCATTGTGAAACCATTACAAATATGCTTGTCAATATGTGGCTCTCCATGATAATTCTGGGATGTTTGCTGCCAGATTTACAGCGCAGGAAAAGCTTTCTGGTTTTTGGCTACAAGTGAAGCATAGGAAATGGTTTGTTCTGCTGGTGTGTAAGACTGATACTAAGTATGGGTATTGCTCTCAAACTCATCAGGCTCATTAGGTGGTTTGTGGGAGGGAAACACCCCAAGGCCTCTATTGGTTCTTTTCATCTGGTACACGGGGACTTAAATTCACTGCAGGGAGTACTGCTGGTATGCAGCTGGAGTGGGAAGGGGAGAGGATTTTGGTGGCCTTTCAGCTTGCTCAGTTTACCTTGCCAAAAATTACCTTGCCAAGTGGTGGCTGTATCAGAAAGGCTCTGAACCAGACAGCTGAAAGTACTTGAAAGGTAAGAGAAAAGTATTTTATTTCCTTTGAGATTCCTGGTGTTTGCTCTGAATAAAAATCTTAGCCAGTTTTTCTCTGACTTCCCATAGCAGATGCCCTCCAGGGCTTTGAGAGCCTTACACAAACATCAATAATCCTGTATTATGGACAGGTATTACTTTTGCAAAATGGATAGTAGTATTTAATGCCACTCCAGTTTGAAAGGCTTAAGCTTTCCCATGTTCTCTCCTCATGTCTGCTATAAAGTAAGCAGGAGTTTTGTCTTTGGCTTTAATGGAGCTAGGGTTTAACCTAGAAGGTTATTATTTTAGTTTGCTTGTTCTTAGTAATTTCCATTTTAGGCTCTAATTTTGGTGTGGCAGTTGTTGTCAAAGCTCTTCCTTTTCTCATGGGAATGTGCTGGAATTTAATTACACAAATATTTATAATTGCAACAAACACTCTCAGTAATCATTTGGTATCTTCTCATCCAAAACTCTTTCTGTGCAGCTTTTCACAGACCTACTGGTGGAAGTTCTTCACCCTATAAAATGAAATATATCACTAGTTCCACAACAAAAAATACTTTTTGATTATAGTATTTATAATAAAAAGCATCTTTCACTGGGTAAGTGAAATTGATCAAATACAGGAGTCACAAAATTTTTGAGCTGTGCAGGCAGCAGAAGAAAGCTTTGCTTCAGTGAAGACTGATTTAAGCTGGAAGTGTGTGATTTAACAGGGGGGAGCTAGGTAATTCATTACAAAATGCATATTTATACTAACTAGCAAATATGCAAATACTATTAAGCCTCTCTGCACTGTCTAATGACTGTATAGGATTTCAGAAGCAACTTCTCAGTCATGTATGAACAGTTAATAGATTTTGCTTATCAGACACTGCAGAAAAATGATCATGAAGGAAAAGGTAAATATAAGGCTGAATCTAGGAGCAAAGTATCCAACTGGCTGATCACAACTCCATTTCTCTGCTCATTATTTCAAGTCATCCAAACTTCTCTAGTGTTAGGTAAGGTTTGTTCAGTCTGAAAGTGAAAAAACAAGGAAGATGATTACAAAAAGCAACAACTTTGCTTAAATTAGTGGTTGCATTTTTTTTTTGGTTGGGAGTCATTGATTTCAAGCATTAATTGATTGAATAATTAATAGTTGCATTGGAACTGTTAATTGATTGAATAATTAATTGTAATGGTGCACATTAATTGCATACCATTGAAAACAGAATGCTGGATAGTTTGTCACAGCAGTTGCATCAAGTGACTTCTATGACCAATGCCAGAGAAAACAAAGCATTCTAAAGCAGATGAGGTTTGGAACAGTAGAATAGTTTCACCACATGAAATAAAGGCAAATAGTCCAATTGGTTTAACTAACTCATACTTATGGAAAGTCTAAAATTAGTAGCTTGTCTCAGCTGAATGCTTCACTGAGAAAAATACATAAAGAGAAGGAAAGTGGGCTAGAATTCTCAGCCTGTGAGTAGTAGTGTTGCCATTTTGTGCAGGTTTTGACCCTCCCTTCATTTTTGCCAGGCTGACAACTGGAAGCAGTACCCCCTGAGGATGCTTCTCTCCACTCTGCTCAGCACTCCCTGGCTTCCACATAGCCTTCTCCATGCTTTAAACATGGTGGTGTTCTACAGTCAATGTCCATTTAGAGGCAGAGTACATGCTGATTATCAGTCACTGGTAATTCTCATGTTTCCTGAGCCCGAATGGTACCTTCCCTACTTCAAAATATCACACAGTATAAAATCATAGAATGTTTTGGGTTGGAAGGGACCATTAAGCTACTCTAGTCCAACTGCCCTGCAGGGACATCTTCTTAGAGACCAAAACAACCTGACCTGGGATGTTTCCAGGCTTCTACCACCTCTCTGGGCAATCTGTGCCAGTGTACTCTCCTTTGGTTCTGTTTCGGTTTCACCCCATGGCTCCTTTCACTGCTTCTCCTTTCTGGCTATATTTCTTCACCTTTAGTGTGTGTATCTTTTAGTATTGTGTTGTATTAACTTTTGTTGCTCAGATATGTATGTAGTCCACTCTGCCTCATTTCTCAGTGTTTGATCTTCTGATGCTCTCTCTCTTCCTTCTCTACAATCCTGGAGATGCCCTGGCCCTGCATTTCTTTTTTGTTTTTTCTTTCTTGTGAGTACAAGTCTTCCTCACCCACATCACCAGGGTGGAACACTGCTTGCTGTTGGCAGCCATGTTTTTAGCAACTCTTGCTTTGATTGAAGCAGCTTCCAGTCATGCATCTTCTATGGCTGACTGGGTGCTAGACCTGTGAAGATCTGTACATCAAATCTTCAAACACTGACCTATAGGAAGGTAAAAGACTTGCAGAGTTAGATTGTTGTAGTCTTTCATATAAATACTATAGGTTCTCTATAGCTTTGATCATCCCATGCTTTCCTCTGAAAAGGTTGGAAAGGGGTAAGCAGGGCTTATTCCATCCCTGGAGAATATTCTGTGCCTAGTAGGTCTGATTTAGGCATTCTTTCTTAAATGAGTCCTTCCTCTAATCTGCTCTTATTACCAGTATGACATTATATTCTCCATGAAGAATCAGCTAAACGCACTCTTTTTAACAGCAGAGGGAAATCTCTTTATTACATGATGAGGAAGCCAAGAAAAAGAGCTGCCCTCTTTCATTATACTTGACAGAAGTGCTTATGTGCAGGGCTTTTTCCTCCTGAATGATCTCTAAGCCCAGGAAAATCTGAGATCAGTTTGTGGTTCCTGTGAAGCCCTCATTAGTAATGACATCATGTTACAACCCAGAATGCTATTCAGCACTTGGTGCTGAGTGAAGGGATTTTGTGTCTGTCTGTTCAGGATGGTGAGACATTTTAGGGGACTCATTTCCAGGGATTTGGGCATAAACTCCACAAAACAAAGCTGCTGGGGTTTTCTGCAAGGGACTGTAATGAGAATCTGTAGAATTTAGACATTCAATTTGTTCAGAGCTTTGGAGCAACCTCTTATAGCTTGGATTGTTTCAAAAGTATGCACAGCAGAAAAAGAAAGGTATGGTTGGTTTCTATGGAGTCTGGGTAAAGAGAATAGCAGCTGAATCAGGATGAGAATACTACTTATTTGTACAGTTATCTGCAAAACCTTGGGAGATGGAGAGAGGAAAAAAAAGCCATGTCCTTACAGAGTAACACACAGTTCTTCTTCCCCAGATTCTCTTCATATTAAATGTAGATAAGTGCTGAAAGGAGGGGGGGAAAAACCCAAGCCAAAAGAAGTGCTACTTGCACATAAGTAGTAGTGGCAATTCCTTTATCTTATTCATACAAGTTCAGCCAGGAGAAAAGGAGACCTTCTCACTCTATCCAGCTCCCTGAAAAGAGGTTAGAGCAGGGTATTGGTCTCTTTTTGCTAGTAATAAGTGAGAGGATGAGGGGAAATGGTGTCACGTCACACCAGGGGAGGTTTGGCTCAGATATTCGGAGCTTCTTAAATGAAAACGTTATCAAAGACACAAATAGGTGTGGCATTTTTTTATTTGCATCCTGTGATATGAAATTCAAAGTATTTGACCAAGTATCCATCACCTCCTGGACAGGTTGACATCTACCATAAGTGCCCAAGTTTAGTTTGTAATGTTGAATAAGCCAACTCCATAAATTTAGGTTTCTAACTTTATCCTTCCAGCTATGTTTGTTCAGCTTCTTCCTTCCTGGTATTCTTATTGGTAGGATGTAAATTTCTAAAGTCCAAAATTCCTGCTTGGCTGACAGCACAAAACTTTTGGCAGGGACAGAAGTGCTGTAAAGACTTCACCTGAAGGCTGTGGACTTCAGTTTCAATCTCTAAAGGTCATTGCCATTATGCAGTGATATTTTATATACTCAAGTCTTAATCAGCCTGAAAACAAGTTCTTCTCATTTATTTATGCAGGTTAGGAAAGAAGGAATGTTCTTGAAATAGAAGTGCAGGAAAACAAATGAGTTTGCAGTGCATCCTCTCATTCCATGTGTTAGCAGATTTGCTCCAGTAGCTTCTAAATGAACCTTGCCAGTACGAACAGATCAGAGAACTCAGTCAAAGCGAAATAAACTTGAAATCCCTCAAGTGAGTGCAGCATTCAGGCACACAAAATGCCAGTGCATTGGCTTCAAATGGAGGATATTTAATATCATAAAAAGATGGGTTTAAATTTGAGTCCTGTGGCAAAAATCTAAAGGGCCTTACTGATGTGCTGGGCTAAATCAGAAATCATCAACATGAGACCTTGCAGCTGAAGACAGCTGGTTCAGCTCTGACAGTTGTACCCAAAGAGAGGGTTTTGTGAGATGCTATCCACAACACATGTGAAGACCAGTGAGGATCTTGGTCCTGCCTGTACAGAGCTGATGTCCTCAGGGCTACAAAAAATCATCTCCTCTCCTCTGTCTCCAGGAGGAAGAGATGGGAACCCTATGTCTGGGGCTGGCACTTCATCAGGTCAGCACAATGAGGTGTACTTACACAGCCATAGACTGTGAGTGATGGGAGAAGGAAAGGGATGTTTAACAGTGTTCTGCAGAAGAGTAAGAGTTGTTTTCCAGCTGTATTCAGGCATGTCTATCCCAGTGACACCTGTTCTGTGGTTTCTTTCTCTTGGCTGGTCTCCCTCCTTGAGCAAGCATTCTACAACTATAGTCCCTGTAGAAATGGACACTTGGTATTCCCTTCATCACCTTCCTGAAAACATTTCCACCTGGGAAAGGTATCTCACACATGTAAAGTGAACAGAACTGTCTCCTGAATTTCTTGTACTGGTGGGTCAGTGTCAGCTCTGAAATTTTTTATCACACTTATCGCTGAAAGCCATTCAATGTGCTGGAGATTGCCATGGCCAAAGAGATGATCAGTAATCCAGATCACAGCTGGGGCACTGATACAGTGTCTGTTGAAACTGCAGGGGGATGAGAAGTGCTATGGCACAGTTAATAATTCCAATGGACCACAACACTAAGTTGTTCTTGACAGCTGCAAACTTGAAGCTCCTAGTTGAGAAGTGTGGAAGTGCTTTTGTTGCTAATTCATCCATCCTGGCTCGCTTCCACTTACTTGCCAACCCTGCCCAACTGAATTGAGGCAGAGCAAGTAATTTGTCTTTCAGAAAATCATGAAAACCAGCATTATGATCACATTTCTTCTTTCTTCTTCTTGAAAGCAGCTGTGCTGTTCAAGGGGTCAGTGCTTCCCCTGAAAGCCTGCCAGATGTATTTCCAAGTCTGGCTTGCCTTCACCATGGGGGTATTGCTGAGCTGTGTTCTTCAGACATCTGCCCTTCTGCATCCTTCATCTCGCAACTGCACAAGCGATGGGCAAATATCCTTCAGTCACTCCTACAAGATTGACCTGCCTGAATCCTCCCAGATTAAGGTGGGAGCAGATCCATCGCAGCTTGAAAACGGCAGTGGTGTGCAGCTAGATCCTGGGGAGGTCAAGGAATATGAAGAGCAGAATATAATCTTTAGGCACAATATCCGTGTGCATGCACCCAAAGGAGACTGTGAAACTTTGAGCCACATTAAGGATCTGCTTGAAAGGATGGAGAAGCTTGAGAAAGAGATGGCAGAGCTGAGAGAAGTTTGTAGCCCTCAGAGGTGCTGTGGAGGAAGCCATGGTAAGTAACAACTGCACTATCTGTTCTTACATCACAGGTACAGCACATTTACTGCAGAGATTTTGGGACTGCCATCCATTTGCCAAGATTATGGAGGTTCTCCACAAGCAAAATGCTTAAGCCCTAGAGATGGGGTGGTACTCTGGTTTCTGTGGTGTGAAAGCAAATCTGAAGGTCCCAAAATGTGGCAGTACAACCATTTCTGGAACCAGCACAGGGGAAATCTCCCCAGGCACCTCCCAGAACTGGAAGGGAATAAGTTCCTAGGTTTCACATAGGTGGGAAGATTCAATGGAGGAATTTCTAGAGGACAGGAGGGTGGAAGACAGGAAAAGACAGCAGTAAGAAATGCTTCCCTTTTCTCATTTTGAGAGGTTGAGGGAGCTGGGATTGTTTAGCCTGAAGAAGAGGCAGCTCAGAGGAGACCTTATTGCTCTCTATGGCTACCTGAGAGGAGATTGGAGTGAGGCTGATGTTGGCCTCTTCTCCCAAGTAACTAATGACAGGCTAAGAGGAAATGGCCTCAAGTTGAACCAGGGGAGGGTTAAGTTTGTTACTAGGAAGAATTTCTTTCCTGAAAGAGCGTTGCGACATTAGAACAGGCTGCCCAGGGAGGAGGTAGTCACCGTCACTGGAGGTCTTAAAAAAATGAGTGGATGTGTCACTTTAAGACATAATCTAGTGGTCATGGAGGTGTTGGGTAGAAGGTTGGACTTGATCTTAGAGGTGTTTTCCAACCTTAATGATTCTATGATTTATTTATTGTTGCTGAGCATCTGTTTATTCCTCTCTGATAACTAAAAGAAGAGCAGAGTTTATGGTAATGGTGGTGTGTGGTGGCCACTGGCTCTGCCTGCACTCACAATTGTATACCATGTGACCTCTAAAAAGATTAACCAGACTGATGTTGTTTAGGGAATGGAGACAGGGAGAAGTGCTAAGTCTGTGCTTGCAGGGAAAATGTGGATTTACAGCAGATGAAAATAATGTGCTCTCCATCTTTATAATAACTGTGGTGAAGAAATAGCTTAAATTACAGCCAGGAAGATTCAGGTTAGAGGCTGTGAAAAGCTTTTTAATTGCCTCTCTGGGGTGGTCATGGCAGCTGCATTCCTGCTGACTGTGGACAAATGTGTTGGGAAAGGCAGGCATGGAGCTGGTCCCTCTTTGAGCCTGAGGCATTAATTGATCTCTTCAGGTCCTTTTCAGCCCCTATATTCTGGTGATGTTTTTGCTTTCCTTTAGTGACCTTGAGCACACTTTCACACTACCTGCCCATTGTAATTTTTCTAATTTTCTTTTCTTTTTAAATATTCCTCTCCTCTCTGTCACACTCTCACCATTGTGCATCCTGGTGCTGCTGTGGCCAGGCGTCTCACATTGCAGTGGCCATGGGACCTTCCTTCTTCAGACCTGCAGCTGTGAGTGTGAGGAGGGCTGGGAGGGCAGCGACTGCTCCCACCCCACCTGCCCCAGCCACTGCAGTGCTCGTGGGCACTGTGATGGTGGCAAGTGTGTCTGTGATGAGCCTTACTTTGGGGAGGACTGCAGCCAGCAGCTCTGCCCTGAGAACTGCAGCAGCAACGGGGTCTGCGACACAGCCCGAGGGGTCTGCCAGTGCTATGAGGAGTTCATCGGAGAGGACTGCAGTGAGAAACGATGTCCCCAGGACTGCAGTGGCAATGGGTTTTGTGACACAGGAGAGTGCTACTGCCACGATGGCTTCTTTGGCCTTGACTGCTCCCAGGGTAAGATGTGCCTGTGAGTTACTTCTCCCTTCTTTCTTTGAGTTTCCCCCTCTGTCTCCCATACACGTTTGTTTAATCTTGTAGTTAAGCCAAGCCTGGGATCACCATGTTCCTCAGATCAGAGTTCCTGCTGGGCTAGGGATTACTGACTGGTCCTTGTCTTCGAGAATTGCTTGGAAAACATTCCTGAATTGGGAAAAGGTGGAAATGCAGTTAAAAGTAACACTAGCACGAGCTTGTGTGTAACAGATGGAGAGTGCAATATGGGTATGGAGCCTGTGATTAGAGGGAACTAGAGTCTGTTTCTTGACATAAAAATGAAACAATAGAAGGTACAGCAATGTTTGCTGCAGTGTGCTCTGCTTGCCAATGAAGTAGCTGGGTTGATAGAACCTGTGAAACAAAGGACATATAAATCCTTTAAATCCTATCTCCCTTTGAAGTGAGGTCTTTGGAAAATCCTCCCTATCCTGCTCTGTTTCAAGGCAGATTTGCCTGAGAAGACCTGTCTGAGATGACCTTGAGGTGTGTGTATCCAGCAGCTTCTGCTCAATTCTGAAAAACTTGTAATCTCTCTATAGCCTGGAGTATCAACCTGAGGTTATCCTGAAGTCACCTTTCCTTCTCAGCACAGCACTTCTTGGTCTGATCTTTTCACAGCTTCTTGTGAAGAAGTAGGTGACAGTCACACACTGAGTGCCAGGTATTACTCAGGGTTTGTGGTGACCTTACTCGCAGGTCTTTTCTGCTCTGCATCATGCCTCCTCTCAGACTTGATTTGTCTCTAGTTCTTCATTATTTGTTTCTAATTTTTCATATAAACAAGAGCTCTGCATCAAAACTTCACCACTACCCAATATGTTTCTCTGTGGCTCCAGCACTCTTCTCTCCTGTCAGTAGAGTGGAATTTGGAGCTCAAGTAGCAGCACCTGAGAACTGCTGCCCAGCTGTCCTCTCCCAAAGGGCTGGCTGGGCCCAGCCTTGGATTCTCTTCCTTACACAAGCCTGCAGCTGTGTGAGAGGCCTTTGTTTTCTCACTGAGTGAGTACTGCAGAGTTAATGCATATAGCACAAAACATTTTGCAACTGTTTCTGAGCGCTCCACCTCCGCTCCTTAAAAGCCTTTTAAGTCCAAAGGCAAGTGATTTCCATCTCAGTATCTGC
The DNA here is from genome assembly GCF_014839835.1 of Dryobates pubescens. Taxonomy (NCBI): domain Eukaryota; kingdom Metazoa; phylum Chordata; class Aves; order Piciformes; family Picidae; genus Dryobates; species Dryobates pubescens. The sequence goes on along the minus strand of NC_071622.1, from coordinate 12,688,830 downwards.
AGCCAAGTGCTCCTCTCCCATAGATGTCAAATTTTGCCTTTCCCAGTTTGGGTTAGATTTCTGCATCCTGGCAGAGTTACACTGAGAACTGTTTTTATTTATTTATCATTATTACATTCTTGTTTTCTGTGTCTCAGATCCTTAAATGACACATTCTGTTCTCTATTGCCATGGTAACTGGAATGTCTGAACACCTAGAAGGCACTATCAAGCATTCAACATGATAATTAATGTCTTGAACTTCCTTCTGAAGGAGAAACAAAGAATGAGGTCACATTGAACAGCAGGTATTGGCCTGTGCTCTTCCTGGACTTAGTTTACTGGCACTGTGGGATATATGAAGATGAATAAATCAGCAGTATAAAAGAAGAGTATCCATAAACCCAGCTTTTTGGTATCTTGGCACATTAGGTTAACCAGGAAGTCTTGATGCTGTGGTCAGGAAATTGGGAAAGAAAATAGAGGGACTCTTTGCTGTTCCCAGGAGAACTCCCAGCCAGTGCCCACGTGAGCTCTCAGCCCAGCACTGAGACTATAAATGTGCTGCTCATTTCCTTCTTGCTTCAGCCATTAGGGTCTCAGCCTGTCTCTGGAGGAGAAGCTCCCTGATGGAGAGAGATTGATGAGAGTGAGCAGAAATGAGATGGACTCTGGCACAACCCACAACCACCCAATCTCCCTAATTCACCTCCGCAATTAGTGCTGTGTCTGGGATGAACCCTTTCACTTCAGGCTTGCAGGTCCTCTGCTGTTGGAGAGCAAGAGGAGGAGGTTTGCAAGGGTTACCAAGTCCAGGCAGTGCCAGTTTTTGTCAAGTCCTGAAGTGCTCAGGCTTGTCATATTGGCTGGAGATGATGGCTCTAGTGCATGTCAAGGCAGGGAGAGAAATGGTGTTGCAAAAGTGCATTCCTCTGGGCTAGAGAGTCACTGCCAAGAAACTCTCATCAGAGTCTAAGAAGAGTAAAATAATTTAGGTAGGAAAAAAGCCTTTACCATCACCATGTTCAACCATTAACTCAATGCTACCAAATCTGGTGCTAAACCATGCCCCTCAACACCACTTCTACACAGCTTTTAAATTTCCCCCAAAGATGGGAACTTCCACCACATTCCTGGGCAGCCTGTTCCAGGCTTTGGCAACCCTTTTGGTGAAGAAAGCATCCGTAATATCCAATCTAAGCCTCCCCTGGTGCAACTTGAGACTGTTCCTTCTCTTCCTGTCACTTGTTACCTGGGAGAAGAGACTGACCCCCACCTGGTTCCAGCCTCCTTTCAGGGAGTTGTAGAGAGCCAGAAGGTCTCCTCTCAGCCTCCTTTTCTCCAGGATAAACATTCCCAGTTCCTTCTGCTGTCCCTCTTCAGACCTTTCACCAGCTTCATTGGCCTTCTCTGGACACACACTAGCACCTCGGCATCATCCTTGTAGTGAGGTCTCTGAATCTGAACCCACTGTTCAAGGTGTGGCCTCGCTACTGCTGAGTACAGGGGGACAATCACTTCTGTGGTCATGCTGGACACAGTATTTCTGATTGTCCTGTGTTACCACAGCTTCACAAGCACCCCACAGGCAAAGGGGAGGGAAAGTAACACACAAAACCTCTGAGTTGGGATAAAGTTGAATGCAAGCCTATGCTGCACAGTCAGCTGAGCAAGAGCAGCAGCAGGAGCTGGCGATAAAAATGATTCCCCCCACTCAAGCATTTGGAAGCCAGCTCAGCGGACAAGGTCAACACTCCAAAACCAGGAAGTGGAAGCAGCAACTGGAACAGGAGGCCTCTCATGTTACCATCTGAACTTCAAGCCCCATGATGCTTTGCTCCTTCCAGCACTTTAATATTGAAGCTGGCCTGATGGCAGCATGGTATTGAATACACATCAGCAGATTCAACTCAACCTGTGACACAGATACAGGTCAGGATGCTGGTGGCCTTATTGGCCAACTAGGCAGATGCTGGCTTGTATTCAGCCAGTTCTCAACCACCACCCCTAGATCCTTTTCTGACAGGCAGTTTTCCAGCCAATCTTCCACAAGCCTGAAGTGTTGCAGGGGGTTGTTGTGACCAAGTGTAGTGTCTAGCACTTGGTCTGGTGATATCTCATCCCAACAGATTTGATGCATAGACCCAGCAAGAAATGCCCATCTTGGAGGTACCAACTGACCCAAGCATTGTCCAAAATGAGTTTCTTATGCCACATCTCTTCAGAGAGGCAGGTACAACCCTCTTCTCATCCATGCTTGGACAAGAGTTAAACCCCTTCATACGTACTATGATTCTTTATTATTGTCCTGCACAGATGCGTTATTCAAATCCAGCTTCTGTATTGCTAGGAGAGGCAGGCTGGGTGTTCTCACATCTTGTACAATGTTTTCATCAAAAGCAACTGCATGCACCTATTGAGGGTGGAATTTGGTGTGAGCTGTGAATTACACTGGGGAATGAATACTGCCTTTCAAGTGAGAAGACTCTTGTAATGTTGTCTGACCTAACAGTGCTGACACGTGCCTTTTACACGTGCCTTTTCACTTGCTCACTGGTTTTTGCTGTGATTAGTGCCTTGCTAATGAAATACAGCTGGTATCTGGTTTGAACAGTTTATGATGTGCTTACTTGTAATTAAAATCAGATAAGCTTTCTGATGGATGTTCTACTTTGACTGCTTTCAAGGGCCGCTTCAAGACACTGATGAGCTGTCTTGTGGCAAAATGCTGAAGGCACTATTGGTGCCCTGAAATTTATTATATGCAGCAGAATTTCCTCCTCCAGGCACCACGTGTAAGTTTCCATCAGTATAAAAGCTCAGTTTTCTCCCTCTGCCATGGAGAGCCTTTGTTCCCCAGTTATGGCCACCAGCTGACATTTAGAAGTAACTCTATGTGATACAAGAAGGTTTTGGCTTTGGAAGGGATGGCTTTATGAGTTGTTTTCCCCATGCCAGTATGGGTTTAGAAGTGGGAAAGAGTCAGCCAGGAAATGATTGTATTTGTTACTGACTGCAGTATTTATTTGTATTTAATGATATGCTGTCAAGCAGAAGGAAATGGACAAATCCATGATGACTACAGGATGGGAGCTCAAGTTCTGCATTCTTTCTGCATTCAGAATAGGTTTGGCCATCTAACAAGACATCATCCTCACTGCAATGTTTTCTTTGTCTTTTCTAGTGCTTGCTCCTCAGAATCTGCAGCTGCTGAACTCCACAGAGAGTTCTCTGGCTGTCAGCTGGGACCCAATGATTGATGTGGATAAGTACCTCATTAGCTATTATCCACTAGGCTATGAGAGGTTGGTGAAACAAGTCTATGTGCCCAAAGAGCAGCTCAGCTATGATATCGGGGGTCTCCACTCTGGCACCACATACAACATCACACTTCATCATGTCAAGAAGGGGATTACCAGTGAGCCCCAGTATCTAGAAGCAGCTACAGGTAGGAGCATGCAGTGTTTTCCTACAGTCAGAAACTGTATATCTCTAGCATTAGATTCAAACAAATGGAGCAAATTGTTTTGCTTTGCAGGTTTGTAACATCCTGCCTGAGCTCTGGAGAACGTTTTCTTTTTCCAGCCTCAGTTGCTATTTTCTGTCACTGTTCTTTTCTGTAGAATCTGTTCCCAGACATGTATCTTTAGGATTAAATGTATTGCAAACTTCCTCTCTTTCCCTTTATGTTGTCCAAATCCTACCCCTGAATTCCAAGGAATCCATAGTGTTGCCTGCTGTGAAAAACAGGAATGGAAGCATGCAAGATAAAGCCAGCATGTTATTAAGAATACACTGTTTGACTGCACAGAAGGGACTTCAAAGTAGGCAGCATGTCATTCCTAGGTCCTAGTTTGCCAAACATCTCTGTAACAGTGAGTTTTCTTCACAGGCTTATTCAGTCCTGGGAAGAGACTAATGCTGCTGAGGTTAGGAGGTTGAGAGTGGAGAGACTGTGTATTTGAAGCATTCTCTCAAGAACTGAAATGCCACTTTGTTAGCAGCTGATATTATGCTGTCTGCCTGCACTTGGTGAAAACAGTGAAAAGTTTGGTTATTCTGACATTTTTCTTGCTCCTAGCACAATAGGTGGGAGGAGCTGAGAGCCAGAAAACTCTTGAGTTGGAGTGTTGTGAGGGATAAAGCAAAGCCTGTTGAAATAATGATTGTACTGTACTTAACTCTTCAGTTTGCCTGAGGAAAACGTCTCTGGTCTCAAAGCAGGTGACTGGGCATGGAAGAGGATTGCTTAGCAAACACCTGCCTTAAGTTTACCTTTTCATGCTGCTACTGCTGCTTCCTCATAGCCCTCTGGTGTCCTTCCCAGTCCTGTCTGTACTCAGTGCCGTCTGGGTAACGGAGGAGATGGAGCACTCCCTGGAAGTGGAGTGGGAGAACCCACCAACAGATGTGGATTACTACAAGCTGAAGTTCAGATCCTTGGTGGCGATGGATGAGAAACAGGTCACGGTGCCTAAAAGCAATGATCCTAAGAGCAGACACATCATGACCGGTGAGAATGTGTGGGTATTCCAAAGTGGGCAGGGACAGGGAGAAGTAGCAGGACTGACTGATGATCAGACAACATTTGTGAGACAATGCTTCACTTGTGTGGATTGCTAGTTTTCTTTCACTTCCTGTCTCCTGTGATATCTATTGGAATTTCTCTATCCCATAATAAGTGGTGTCTCTACAGGGAGAGGCTTCCATGCCCTGTGGAGAGCAAGTCTCAAGGCATATTTATTCAGCTTTCATTCCATCCTTGTTAGGAATAAAGTATATTCTTCTGTTTCAGAGCTGGTAGCACTAACATTGTGAAAATCTCCCTTTATTATAATTTCCTAAGGGCAAGCCCAGACCAAAAGTGCTCTCAAGGCAAAAAGAAGTTAGATGTAAATCCAGGTTTCAAGTTTCCCTCTTCTACAAAACTAGAACTGCATAGACTAAACAAAACAGCTTTCTTGAAGAAGAACTACTCTGTTCCTTAACTGTTGGTAATGCTCCCTTTTGCTCCTTGTAGGTCTGAAACCCGGCACAGAGTATGAGGTCACTGTCATACCTGTGAAGGACAATGTGGAGGGGGAACCATCCTCAGTGAGTGGTAGGACTGGTAGGTGAAAGTTTCTTTTACAATAGCAAAAGGTGTACATTGGCTGCTTATTCATGTATGACCTGCAGCCAGGTCTGCTATATCTTGTTTAACCCCTAACACTACCCCTAGCTCAATCTCTTGTCTTAGTTTTTAAACCTGCAGTAACTTCACTTAAGCTTAACTTTACTGATGGCTCTAGCCCGACACAGGGTAAGTATCGTAAGCTGCTTTATCTGGTCTCTGAGGCCAGGAGCAATAAGGAGGAGGACAAGTTCTTCTTCCTTCCTGTATTGCTTGCCTCCAGTATTGTTTTTCTACTCACAAATTGAACAGAGGAGCAGATTAGCACGTCACTGCCAGGCCTGCATTTCCTCTAGGGGCTATGAGCCCCAGTCTGCTCTACAGCTGCATCATGGAGGTGAAGTTGTGCTCATCCAGTGGGCTGCACAGTGGTAGAGCCCTGGCATTCCTGTAGTAGCTTCAGTCTTTGCTGCTTACATGTGAAGTGACTGAACAAGCTTTAGCTTCTTCCTGGCTCTTAGAACTTGAAGCTTTGGACTCCTTCATCTGGTCACAGAGCTGGAGTCAGATATAGTCATCTCCAGCAGGAGGAGAAGATAGATGCATCTTTTAAGGTGACTTCTGCTCCAAGTGGGTGCTCAGTTCGAGCAGAATGGGGTCTGGAGGCTTTGGAGAACACATCTTCTGAGGAGCAGCTGAGGGTACTGGAGTTGTTCAGCCTGGAGAAAATGAGGCTGAGGGGAGATCTTCTCACTCTCTACACCTCCCTGAAGGGATATTGCAACCAGGTTGGGGTCAGTCTCTTCTCCCTAATAAAAAGTGATAGGACAAGAGAAAATAGCCTCAGGTTGCACCAGGGGAGGTTTAGGTTGGGCATTAGAAGAAACTTTTTCACTGAAAAGGTTCTCAGGCATTGAACAGGCTCCCCAGGGAGGTGATTGAATCCCTGTCCCTGGAGGTGTTTAAAAGACACAGAGATGTGGTACTGAGGGACATGGTTTTGCACCAGCTTTGGCAGAGCTAGATAATGGTTGGACTGGATGATCCTAAAGGTCTTTTCCAACTAAAACAATTCAATGATTCCGCTCAGAAGGCCTGGCAGGTTCTACTGTTACTTAACTCTCATTTTTCCTGTTACAGGGAGCCTAGCCATTCCAGGCCTGAATGTTGAAGCAGATCTGGAAACTGTTGATTTAGTGATGCATCAAACCCATAAAAAAAATAAAGGCAGGCTATTTTAAAGCTATTATATGGCAAAAAGAGAGCTTTAACATTTTGAAGTCTCATTCTATCTGTAAAATTCTGGCAGCTGTGAAATTCAGCTCCCTTACGAAAGGGTAGGCGTGCAGCATCCGGAGACTGAAAAATCCCAGCTCAGGTCTGACATTCTTCAAGTTGTCATGTAAATTATTAAAAGAAAATGGATTTAAAATAACAAGACCTACAGCCTCCACACTGCTATTGTAAGCCTGTGCTTCTTCCCTTTGATTATTTGAAACAGCCTTGGCTTGTGTTTTCAAGCTGTTCTTCACAGACATGGGGGCAGCGAAACTTCTTAAAAAGGAGGGGAAAGAGAAGAAAATCCACAATGAGTAATCCTGTTCCTGTTCTTATGTAACCCCTGGAATTTAGGAGCTATGACTGAGACAAATCCCAGCTATTGCAAGAGCTACCACTAAACTCTGATTCATCACCCAAAATAGCAGAAGCCTTGGGGGAGCCTGACAGACAGGTCTGCAGGGTGGGCAGAAAGAGAGGAGCAACAAATGGCTAACACTAGAGACGAGTAGAAGGATGAGGGCTATACTTGATGCTGTGAGGAGGGCAAGTGAGAAGGTAATGCTCAAGCTGCTACCCATGGAAGGTGAGGCAGGTAGTCTACAAGCTCTTCCTGCAGAATAAAAATGAAGATTCTCATCTAAGGGGCCTACAAAAAAGCTGGGGAAGGGTTTTTTGCAAGGGCTTGTAGTTATAGGACAAGGGGGAATGGCTTTAAGCTAGAAGAGGGAAGGTTTAGACTGGATGTTAGGAAGAAATTCTTTCCAGTGAGGGTGGTGAGATGCTGGAACAGGTTGCCCAGGGAGGTCATAAATGCTCCCTCCTTGGAGGTTGTTCAAGGCCAGGCTGAACGAGGCCTTGAGCAGCCTGGTCTAGTGAAAGGTATCCCTGCCCCTGGCCAAGGGGGTTTGAACTAGATGATCTCTAATGTCCCTTCACACCCAAACCATTCTGTGAACTGTTCTGCCTTCTCCCCACTCTGTGCAAGCTGTTTCCTCATGAATGCCTTTCTTACTCAAGGAGCTATAGGGAAGAGCCTAGGTGACTTGGTTTTAGCTGGCCAAAGCAGCAGGCAAAAATGAAGGAAATATGAATGTGTTGTGACAGGGTAGTGGTTTAATTCAAACAGTTTCTTAATCCTGCTCTTTGAAACATTCTCTCAGGAGTTGATAGCCCAACCAATGTGACCACCAACCAAGTGACAGAAGATACAGCCACTGTTTCCTGGAATAAAGTTGAAGCTCCCATAGAGAGGTACATGGTGAGATACACCTCAGCTGATGGGGACACCAAGGAAGTAGAGGTGGGGAATGAAAATGACACCATCATCTTGCGGGATCTGAAGCCAGGCATGGAATATGTCATCCATGTCTGGGCAGAGAAGGGGCCCCAGAAGAGCAAGGCGGCAAGCACCAGGGGTGTGACAGGTAAGTTGTGGCAGCAGCAGCAGAGGGAGTCATGTCTGGATTTCCACCTCCATCAATTTTACTTGTATTAGTAAAGCTTCTCCTGCTTTGCACAGGTTCTTAGGGAGGCAAAAAATTCATGTGATTCAGTGTGACTGAATAGGCCTCCAGCTCTGCTTGAAGACTTGGTTGTGAATTCTGTCATGGATGGACCCTGTGCAAAGCACCAGCACAGAGGACAGTGAAGCACAGCTAAACTTAAAGCCTTGTAACTAGAATGTGTAATTCCTGCCTTGCCTTTAAAATGCTGTAAACCACCCCCAAACTTTCTGTGAGGTGACTGTTCACAGAATCACAGACTAGTGGGGATCAGAAGGGACCTCTGGAGATCTAGTGCAACACCCTTGCTAAAGCAGGGTCACCTACACCAGGTTGCTCAGGATTACAATATCCAGGGAGGTTTGGAATCTCTTCAGAGAAGGAGACTCCACAACCTGTGTGGACAGCCTGCTCCAGGGTTTCAGCACCCTCACAGTAAAGAAGCTTTTCCTTATGTTTACAGGGAATCTTCTGGGTTCCAGTTTGTGTCCATTGCCTTGTCTTGCCACTGCATACCACTGAAAAGAGTCTGGCTCCCTCTTCCTGATACCCTTTAGATATTTCTTAGCAGCAACGAGATTCTCCTTGCTTTGTCTCCTGGTCTCCAGGGTACACAGCTCCAGCTTTCTCAGCCTTCCCTCACAAGGTAGATGTTCTAGTGCCCTCATCACCTTAGTAGCTTTGTGCTGGACTTACTCCAGTAGTTTCTTGTCCTTCTTGAATTTTTTGTTTGTTTGTTCTTTTAATCCTTCACTGAAGTGCTAAATACATCTTAGCACCTTGAAGAACAAAAGACCTACAGATACCTCCCACACAGGTGGAACAGCATTTCTTAATTCTGGTTTATTCTGCTGCAGTCTCTGAACTCAAGGGCACAAACCCACAGCCAGACTGTAATTTCCCCCACACCAGCTTAAGATGCACTCTGGTTTACCACATATTAGCTATGGTAAAAGTTGTGATTTTCCACCTGCATGTGCTAATCTCCTCTCTTTTGGAAGATGAAATTGCATTCCTTCTCATTTTAATGAAAGATGCTGAGGCTGGTTTGTGTCACCCTGGAGTGGAGCATGCTGGGAACCAGCCTTTGAATAATCACAGCTCAGCTAGAGCAGTGGAAGATGCTCACCTGGGGGAAGAGAAATCAAGTGAATGGTTTTCTTGATATGAAAAGGAAGCTAGTTCTTTAGTCATCATTGCACTGCAGCTGGGTGTGGGCTGTACCTCTATGCATATGCAGTGCATTTAACTCCTTAACTTCCTGGCAGTATCCCAGCCAGTCACCTCTGAGTGGAAAAATAGAATTGTTTTGGTTGGAAAAGACCTTTTAAAGTTAGAGTCCAACCATTCTCTAACTCTACCAAGGCTGGTGCTAAACCATTTACCTCAGCATCACATCTGTCCATCTTTTCAACACCTCCAGGGATGGGGATTCAACCATCTCCCTGGGGAGCCTGTTCCAGTGTTAGAAGAAACTTTATCCCTGTAAAGGTTCTCAAGTGTTCAACTTAAAACCTCCCCTGGTGTAACTTGAGGCTATTTTCTTTCATCCTCTCACTTATTCCTTGGGAGAAGAGACTGACCCTGACCTGGCTCCAGCCTCTTTTCAGGTAGTTGTAGAGAGCAGAGACTTCCTTCATCCCCCTTTTCTCCAGATTAAACTCCAGTTCCCTGTTCCTCATAAGACACATTCTCCAGACCCTCTTCTCCAGCAGGGGCTGGCTTGAGACAATGGACCAACTTGAATGCAGGTGGCTGGCCAAGTTTCCTAATTAAGTGTTTGACTGATCCTTACTAATCTCCTCTGGCTGGGAATTTGAGAACATAGGAGCGCTGTGCCAAGCTGCCCACAGAGTTGTGGAGTCTCGGTCCCTGGAGTCATTCAAAAGCTGTCTGGACATGATCCTTTGTGATTTACTCTAGGTGGCCCTGCTCTAGCAGGGATGTGGGACTGGATTTTCAGAAGTCCCTTCCAATCCCTACCATTTTGTGATGCTGTGAAAGGTCATGGGCTGTTGGGCTGTCCTTGAAGGACCACATTCCTGCAGGCTATTGTGACAGCGACTTAAGCGTTGTGAAATCTAGGGTCATGTGTCCATCTGTGAAAAGGGAAGGGGAGAGATTGTAACAATGGGAGGAGATTGAAAGTGGCTATTTTCTAGTGGAGAGTGTGAGCATAGTCTTCATTAAGTGATGCTGTCTGGTTCTTCAAGCCTTCTCTTAAAAATTTGTCCATCTAGTGTCCATGTAGTGGGCATAGTCACCATCTCCTGGGATAGGGTCTGGCCTCTGATAGACTGGTATTTGGTGAGATACAACACAACTGATGGAGATACAAAGGATGTGGAGGTGGGAAAAGACAAGAGCATCACTGCTCTGATAGGACTGAAGCCAAGCAAAAGTATGGTGCCAGCCTCTGGGCAGAGAGGTGAGCCCAGCAGACTCAGCAAGTTTTGCTTGATTATGAAATAACCTTGTTGCAGGAGAGCTGCAATTCAGACAGGGATTCTGAGTAGGGGATTTGGGGGGGTTGGGTTAATTCTCAGAGCAATCCAGGCAAGAGGTTGTGATCTTCAGAAAGCAAAAGACAGTCACACCAGATTCTTCATGGACTTTCCACTCTGACCATGGAGGGTTGTTGGCTGTGCTTTTGTTGCTCCCCTGCAAAAGCTTGGCTGTTGCATCTGTGAGGAAGAGAGAGAGATCCTAGCCGAAATACCCCAGAAGTGGGCACTTCCCAGCTTTGTAGTTCAGGCCCATCCTTGGTAAGAAATGGAATTTAGGAAGTGGGAGGAAATTGGTAGGGCCCTTGAGGGGAGGAAGTGTAGCCTTACTGGGATGTTCTTCGCTCCTTGCTGTTCCTGCAGCAGTCATCAGCCCACTTCACTCAGTGCAGTGTCTTGGCCACCTTGGCACTGACATGTGAATCTGTTTCCCTTGCACTGTATCCAGCAGTGCAGAATTGTCTGGGGCTACAGACAGTGATATCTGCTGGGACTGGCTTTAGGGTCAACTATTTATACTGCATGATCAAAATATGTTTTGTGTCTAGAAACAAAATTTGTGTTAGATTTACCTGTTTGGAGAAAAAAGCAAGCAAGCTTTTGGACACATGAGACCTTTTTAGGTCTTTGGGAATAAAATAATTTCCCAAAGCTCATTTGTTTTTCCAAATATATTTGTTATCTAATAAAGCACACTAGCTCTGCCTATAAAAACTGTGTGGTTTGGGTCTTCAGACCATAGAACTATCCTGAATCTTCTCATAATTGTGACCTTTGCTGACAGAAATCGACAGCCCAACTGATCTGGTTGCTGACCAAGTGACAGAGGATGCAATTACTGTTTCTTGGAGCAATGTCCAGGCTTCAATAGACAGATACAGAGTAAGCTACACCTCATCCAGTGGGGACACACAGGAGAGAGAAGTGGAGGAAGGCAAGAATGTCACTACCTTGGCAGGACTGAAGCCAGGCACGGAGTATGCCATTTACATCTGGGCAGAAAAGGGAGAACAACAGAGCAAGAGGGCCACCACTGAGGCTGTGACAGGTAAGTGGGCAATAGATTTTTAAGAGTGTAATTTGCTTTGCCTTAACACTGAGTAAGACATTTCACAGCAGAGGGAGATTCAGGCTTAACAGATCAAGTCTCCAGTTTAGTGTATGTTGCTGTGAAACCTCCTTAACATCAACCCAGAGAGATCCTGTACCTCCTCTTCACCAGCAGGGAAGGGCTGGTGGGTGATGTGGTGGTCGGAGGCTGTTTAGGGGCCAGCGACCACGAGATAATTGAATTTTCGGTATTTGGTCAAACTAAGAGGGGCAGCAAGAAGACCTCCACTCTGGACTTCCGGAGGGCAGACTTCAGGTTGCTCAAGGAAATAATTCAGAGGGTTCCTTGGGAGAAAGCCCTTAAAAATAAAGGGGTCCAGGAGGGCTGGACCTGCTTCAAGAAAGAACTGATGAAGGCGCAGGAGCAGGCTGTGCCGGAAGAGGAGCCGCCGGGGCAGACGGCCAGCCTGGTTGGGTAATGAACTTTTAATAGAACTAAGGGAAAAAAAGAGGGTGTATCACCTTTGGAAGAAAGGTGAGGCAACCCATGGAATGTTTAAAGATGTTGCTAGGGCATGTAGGAAGAAAATTAGGGAGGCAAAAGCACATTTGGAACTTAAACTGGCCTCTGCTGTGAAGGACAACAAAAAGTCTTTCTATAAATATATTAATAGCAAGAGGAAGGGCAGGGACAACCTCCACTCCTTGGTGGACATGGAGGGAAATGTTGTATCACAGGATGAGGAAAAGGCAGAGGTACTTAACACCTTCTATATACTACAGATGGGCTGTGGTGTTAATACTAATAAGGATGAGGGAAAATAGAGCCTTTCACGGAATATCTTTGGTTGGAAGAGACCTTCAAGATCATCCAGTACAACCCAGCGCTGCAAGGTCACTACTAAACTGTGTTCCTAAGCACTGTGTCCATACACCATTTAAATCCCTCCACCACTGCCCTGAGCAGACTATTCCAATATTTGAAAGCCCTTTCAGTGAAGAAATATTTCCTAACGTCCAGCCTAAACCTCCTAAAGCCCTTTGCAGCAGTGTCTCTTATGTATTGGTATAGCCTTGCTTTATTATAATTGCTTCATTTGTTTATCTTTTATCATGTAGTAGGGAAATGCTCAGTTCCTATTTGCAGATGGAGGAATCAAAGTGCAAGCTGACTATCAGCATGCATGATTCCTTTTCTTTCAGTAGGATGATTAATCCTTGTGCTTCAGTTGTTCTTACCAGGACTTGTTCCCCTTTGGAGCAGTCCAGGTTAAGATGTGGTTTAAAATGACATTGTAGAGCTGAGTGTCTGAACAGACTGCAAGAAGTGGCAAGTGTTTAAAGGACCCATGGTGTAGGTCAGAGACTTGCTGAAGCAAGATGAGTAAATGCTTCCCCAGGTCATCCTGGTCTCTTTACAAAAGTCTGGTCAGGTGCCATGGATGTGAGCTTCAGAGGTTTGTGACCATGAGAACACAAAATAGCAACATACTTTGCAAGGGCTCTCTTCTCTCCAGTTCAGGACTGGCTGTGCTGTTCCCTAGAAAAGCTTCTATGAGGATCAAGGACAGACTCCACTCAAACCACCTCAGACTGTGACATCTCTGAGCTTTACAGGTCAAATCAATGAGAAATTGGGCTTGAAAAGAGAAGAAACTGGCAAGACCCTTGAAGGGAAGGAGCATCACTGTGTCATGGTACAGCCTGATTATGACTGCCCATCTTCTTCACTTCTGTCTCTGCAGAAATCGATAGCCCGGTTCACCTGCTGACTGACCAAGTGACTGAGGACACAGCCACCATCTCCTGGGACAGGGTCCAGGCTCCCATAGATAGGTACATGGTGAACTACACCTCCGTTGATGGTGACACAGAAGAAATAGAAGTGGGAAAAAATGAGACTGCCATGACTTTGGCAGGACTGAAACCTGGCATTGAATATATAATCTTCCTCTGGGCAGAGAAAGGAACCCAGAAGAGCAAGAGGATCAGCACCAAGGCAGTGACAGGTATTCCAGAGAGTTTGTGTGCTTCTACATGATGCTGTGTCCTCTCAATTTGTGTCCTGTTTTCTTCTGGTCTGTTGGAGGTCATATGCTAGACACTGGTTTGTTTGGCGATCACCTGTGATGTGGGGACATCTACGCTATAGGCACTTTCAGGAGGGTCTTAGCTAGGCTGAAGACTGACTGGCAGAGGACACTGCTAACATCTCCTGGGAATGAGGGAGAAATGGAGCAGGAGACAGGTCTTGCTGTCCTAGTTTGAAGCCAAATGTGGTGTGCATCATCTCTATTGGCCAGGGAAAGGAAGCAAGCAGAGCAAGAGGACAGGGGCAGATGCTCTCAAGGGTGATCTGTGGAAATCTTGAAGTGTGATTTTTTTGCAGCTGTATAGAGCATAATATAGACATCATAATGTAGACTGTGGCCTTCCAGTACTTAAAGGAGGCCCATTAGAAAAGCAGGGACAGACTTTTTAGCAGGACCTGTTGTGACAGGACAAGGGGTGGGTGATGGTTTTAAACTAAAAGAGGGAGACTAGATAAAAGGAAAAAAATGTTTTATGCTGAGGTTGGTGAGACAATGGCCTGGGTTGCCCAGGTGGTAGGGGTCCCATGCCCATAACTATTCCAGGTCAGGTTCTTTGGAGCTCTGAACAATCTGCTCTAGTTGCAGATGTCCCTGCTGACTGTAGGGTTGGACTAGATGACCTTTAAAGGTCTCTTCCAACCTAAACTATTCTATAATTCTGTAGAGGATTACAGAAGAAGCAGATGTTGTAACACAGAAGTGATGACAGCTGATGGTGCTATTTCACTAGTCCTTAATCTAAAGCATCTGGTGCTTAAAGTGCTGCTATCAAGCCTAACAATAACAGAGGTGTGGCAACCCAAGTTAAACCATTTTAGAATTGAGGAGTTAAAAATAATGGCCTGCCCTTTGACTTGTGACCTTAAACTGGTCCTAGGAGACTGCCAAACAGGCTGAAATCTGTCCTATTCAGTCAACCATAAAGATTGTGGTGTACTGGGAACATTTCAGAGTTGCTCCATATCCATTGGCCTTGCTAATGTATTTTTTCTTAGCTTCTGAGTCGAGCTGGTGTGAGATGAGCAGCTGAAGTCTGGATTTAGGGCAAGATGCCCAGCAGTTCCCCAGTGCTTACAGAAATAGAGGGCAGCTGACAGGGACAAATGGAAGCCAAAGGACTGAACCTATCTGGAACAAGAGACATGAGGAGAGTTTCAGCAAATTGAAATGCTGGGGGTTTTTTGAACTGGAATGGATGACACCTGGAAATGTCACATGAGGTGAAACTGCTGGGAGCAGGGAGTGCATTTTTCGTATTAGTGGGGATATTTTGGAACTATCTGCACAAAACACCCCCATGTAACCTTTCTGTGTGTTATGGTTTCAAAAGCAATGGCACCTCTACCAAAATAATACAGCTTCTGAGGAAAAAAATATACACTTTCTTACTCAAGGTGAGGAAAACTGTCTGTGGCAGGGAGCTGCTGTGCTGTAGTGTTGTGAAACTGCACTCCTAAGACTCCCCTTCCCATCCCTTACGTCTGGAGAAGGATTTGGTACCTTTTAGCTCCCTCTCCTGTCCAGTGGAAGGTATACGTGTGATGGGTAGCTTGAATCAGAATCAACCAGGTTGGAAGAGAGCTCCAAGATCAAGTCCAACCCATCACCCAGCCCTAACTAATCCACTAGATCATGGTGCTAAGTGCCTCATCTAGTCTTGTCTTAAACACCTCCAGGGACACTGACCCCACCACCTCCCTGGGCAGCCCATTCCATTGGGCAATCTCTCTTTCTGTGAAGAACTTCTTTCCAAAGCCTAAACTCCTCCCTGTGCAGCTTGAGACTGTGTCCTCTTGTTTTGTTGCTGGTTGCCTGGGAGAAGAGCCCAACTCCCCCCTGGCTAAGAGCACCCTTCAGGTAGTTGTAGACAGCAATAAGGTCTCCTGGAGAAGGTTTCTATGTCCTTTCACTTAAAGCAGTTGTTTATGGAAGTCCCTCAAATGAAGCATGAGTTAATAAGATAATGACCTGACGTTTAACTCATGGGCTTGATGAAAGGTGGTCTCAGTTAGGATCAACAACCAGTGTTATAAACAACATCCTATGTGATCTGTGGTATTGCTGTCTCTGTTCTCCTTGTAATTTGCTTGGTGTTTTGAGTCATAGACTTGTGGAATGTTTTGGGCTGGAAGGGACCTTGAAAGGCCATCTAGTCTGATGTCCCTGCAGTGAGCAGTGACTTCTTCAGCCCTAAACAACCTGACCTGGAATGCCTTCTAGGGATGGAGCATCTACCACCTCTTTGGGCAACCTGGGCCAGTGTTTCACCACCCTCAGTGTAAACAGTTTCTTTCTTCTCTCTAGTCTAAATTTCCCTTTTTCAGTTTCAAACCATCACCCCTTGTCCTGTCACAACAGGTAGTGTTAAAAAGCCTGTCCCCACCTCTCTTATCTGCCCCTTCAAGCCCTGAAATGTCACCAGAAGGTCTCCCTGGAGCCTTCTCTTCTCAAGGCTGAGCAACCCCAACTAGCCCTGGTCTCACAGCAGAGGGCTTCCATCCCTCCCAACATTGCTGTGGTCTCTTCTGGCCCCACTCCAACAGGTCCATCTCTCTGCTGTGCTGAGGACCCAGGGTTGGCTCCAGCAGTGCAGGTGGGGTCTCAGCAAAACAGTGTTTGATTTCTTCTTGGCCTTGTTCTTCTCCATGGCCTTTCCCCAAATGTTGTATTTCACTGAAACATTTGAAGTGTTGCTATGCTTACCTTCATAGCACTCTTCAAGGTCTGGGAAGTGTTGTTGCCTGGTTATATGAATGGGGACTGAACTAATGGATGTTGACAACATCCCAGTCCCCTGGGCAGGTTTGTGGAAAAGCAGGGAATTGAGATGAATTACTCAGTTTGCAATAAACTCAGGCATACTTCAGAGTTAGAGCACTCTTCCCCAAAGGTCAGCACTGCCCACCAGGAAACTTCTCTCTGAAAATTGAAAGCCGAACAAATCTTACTCCTTAAATTGTTTTCCTTAAGATTTTCCCATAGAATATAGCAGCTGGCACAGGATGAAAATTAGGGAGAGGCCACTTCCAGTGTTGTTACTTCCAACCAAGCTTTAGAAATTGCTTTTACCCTCAGGGAAGCACTGTGGCTCTGTTGTGAAGATCTCATAAGATGCTTTTTGACAACTGCTATGAGCTGGCATTGCTTAAAAAGAGTTCTTTTCTTCTCAAGCTTAACTTGGTCAGTCTGACTGCACAGGAGAAGTCTGGCTAAGCCTTACGAGGTCAGTGAAGAGGCCAGTGTCCCATATACAGCTCAGACTAAACTGGGTTTCTTCATATCTCTGCATTTACTAAAGAAGGCTGAACATCAGTCTGTGAGTGCTCCTCAGAGATGAGCCTGATGGAGACTTCTAAGGGAGCTGTGTCAGGAGCTTCTGGGCCCTGTGCAGTAGAGCCAGTTGCAGGGCTCACCAAACATCCCAAACCAAATCTGTGGAAGACCTTGCTGTGTTTGGTCTAGATTTCTGCTGTTTGCTAGCTCTGAAGGTCACTGGGTGACTTCTCTACTTTCCAGTTAATAGGATCAGGCCTTGAAAACTCAACCCAAGCCCTGGGCTGCAGTTTGCTGTCTTTTATTTTATGCAACGGGACTTGAATTTTCTTTTTCAATAGAGATTGATCCTCCCAAGAACCTGCGTGTATCAGAGGTGACTCCTTCCACTGGCATGGTTACCTGGACTCCTCCTGCAGCACAGATTGATGGCTATGCTCTGACCTACCAGGGTCAGGATGGCACAAGCAAGGTACATTGAAATCCTCAGACATGCAGATCCCATTGAAATCACCCCTATGACTACTGGCTCTACCAATTGGGTCTTGTGGGTATATGGACCACAGAAAAAGAATGTTGCTATCCACAGCCTAAGGAGGGAGAGCTTAAGGCAAGAGATGTGCTACTGTCATGAGTACAAGCTGTGGAGGGACTGTCACAGTGATCTCTTCCCAACAGATCTCCAAGTGCAGAAAACATGCTTGCTTCTTCAGTTTTCTGACTTACTACTTGGAAGGGCAGAAATCACCAGGGATAGGATGACTTCACTGTTTGAGACCTTGCCTCAGATCTTCCTTCTGAGGAGATCAGCTCCAAGGATGTACAATGACTGTGCCTGTCTGAACTCAACAAGAAAAGCCCACAAATCCATATGGAGTGTGAGGCACTGTGGTCCAGAAAAGCTAAATGCAGTTCAGGGTGGGGTCAAGCTTTGATCTGTTTCACTTGGCAGGAAGTACAGCTGGGTCCTGGCAAGCAACAGTTTGTGCTGGAAGGACTGGAACAAGGAATGGAGTATACTGTCTTTGTGATGGCCTATCAGGGAGACCACCAGAGCAGAAAGATAGACAGTACCTTCTCAACAGGTAGGAATTGGCCTTAGGTGTTTTATTGCCTGTGCTCTGCAGCTCTTGTGTTTACTGGCAGAGGTCAGAGATGGAGTTCACGTTCTACAGATGCGCTGGGGCACTATGTGATTGGAAGCATCTAGCAAATCAATGATGTCCCCTGACTGGGTGTCCTTTCTCAGCCCCACCATCTGGAGGCTTGGAAACACAATGGCATGGTGTGGGTGGAGATTGTGTTTGCTGGCCAGTGCTGCTGGCAAGCCTTGCTGGCCAAGTGTGGGACAAAGCCTGCTGGTGAGCTGCCAGTGGGCAGGAGAGATGATGATACGTTAGAGATCTTTCTGCACCGTCCTAGCCATGGTAGGGCACAGCTGTTTAAATATTCTGGTGGTGCTGGGTAGCTGCCTGGGTTGCTTCCAGAGGTTGGGAAATGGACACCTAAATGGCAGCAAATGAAACAAAATCTCACCCCAGCTTGCTGTGGGAGCCTCTTGTACTGTGCCAGTGCCCACAGGGCTTGCCAACTGTGGGCAAATTGTGAAAGGCAGAGAAATTAAAGTCCTTGTTTGCTGGCACTCCCACGTTTACAAAGAAGGACTCTTCTTCTTCCTCTCACTGTGACTCAAGACTGCAGCCTGTGGGGACCCCATCCATGTGCCATCTCCCTGTCAGTGGGAAAGATTGCCAGCAGCAACCTGCTGATGCAGCTGGGTGCTCTGGGAGTGCACAGTGGAGGCTGCTGCTTTCTTCTCTTCCAGTACTGTTGTCCTTAGGTGATTCCTGAGGGCGTGAAATGCCTTCTCCAGCTCCATGGCCTGCTTTGCTGGTGTGAAGCTTTGCCCCTTTGTTCTCACAGCTGGCCTCCTCTTCCCATACCCTGCGGACTGCAGCCAGACACAGCAGAATGGGAATGCCACCAGCGGTCTCTACACCATTTACCTCAACGGGGATGGCAGCAGGCCACTGCAGGTGTACTGTGACATGACCACGGATGGAGGTGGCTGGATAGTGAGTGATTCTTTGCTCCTCTTTTGTTTTTGTTATGAATATAATCAGGTGGACCTGGTGCTGGTGTTAGCTGAGGCTCCTTTTCTCTACTGGTGAGGCTGCACCCCAAATACTGGGTTCAGTTTTGGGCCCTTCACTGTATGAAGGACATTGAGGTGCTGGAGCGTGTCCAGAGAAGAGCAATGAAGCTGGTGAAGGGTCTGGAGAGCAGGTCTGGTGAGGAGCAGCTGAGGGAACTGGGGTTGGTCAATCTGGAGAAAAGGAGGCTGAGAGGAGACCTCATCACTCTCTACAACTCCCTGAAAGGAGGCTGGAGTGGGGTGGGGGTCAGTATCTACTCCCTAGTATAAAGTGATAGGATGAGAATAAAAGGCCTGAAATTGTGCCAAGGGGGAGTTTTAATTTGGATATTAGGAAAAACTTCTTCACTGAAAGAGTGGTCAGGGCATGTGTGGAAAGTAAACTGTGAAAGGTGCACAACTAATACTTGCCCCAGTGCTTGTGTGCAGTCAGAAAATGGAAATGGATTCTTGTCTGTGCCCTGCTTGGGGGCGGTGTTACCATCAGCTAGAGCTGTCCACCTTTTCCATTTGCATTTGTACCAGGATGAGCATTGCTCAGCCCCATCTTCCTTGTCTCTCCTCAACCTGTCCTTGCTTTGCAGGTGTTTCAGAGGAGGAACACTGGCCAGGTGGATTTCTACAAGCGCTGGAAAAATTATGTGGAAGGCTTTGGAGATCCCACTGGGGAGTTCTGGCTTGGTACAGTACATGGGTGTGACCAGTGAGGAACTGAAGATGAGCCTTGTGGGACCACCTAAATTCTGAAATACTCAACTGCACTAGCCTGCAGTTTTAAGCTGTTAGCTTTTGTGTCTTCCTTAGAAGTGCCAATGAAGTACTGAGGCCATTGACATCTTTGGGCTTTGGAGCAGTCCCAGAGCAAAACAGACTCTGGAAAGGTTTATTTCAGGCATGTGTGTTCCTGTGAGAGGGGTGATAAAGCAGTTGCAGAGACCAGGATACTAGACAGAACTCAGTCCATTTTGTCTGTCTTGCTGCGTTAGTGAACTCTGTGGATCAGAAAATCCAGTACTAAGTAGGTCAAGGCCTTTGGAGCAAGAGTCTTTAAATGTTCTGGGAAAAACAGCATTGCACTAGAGCCAGTCTTGTGCTGGTTTAGGCTGTTTATTTTTTCTGATGCTGTGGTCTCTGAACAGAAGATAAGATAAGACAGCATAAACTTGGCAAAATGTCATGAGAGCATCAAGCCGAGGAGGAGTGAGGCAGGAAATAGCTGATTTTACCAAAATGGCCACAGGATGAGAGGAGTCTAGGTCTGTAGAGGTGATCAGGTTTTTCCCTTCTTAAGAGTAACTTTTTTTCTTTTCTTTCTTCAAGGTCTTGACAAGTTGCACAACCTCACAAGCAGCAGCCCCATCCGCTATGAGCTGCGGGTGGATTTGCAGACAGCCACTGAATCCGTCTATGCTGTCTATGACTTCTTCCAGATTGCCTCGAGCAGGGACAGATACAAGCTGTCAGTGGGGAATTACAGAGGCAATGCTGGTGAGGAGTGCCTGGGACGTGTGCTGTCTCTGCTTAGCGCAGGGAAGGAAATACTGGGACCTGTGTATTTGCTTTGCCAGTAGCCTGGGAGTTTATTAGGTGAGGTCAGGTCAAGCAGCTCTCTTTGGGGAGAGAAGTCTGTACTTCCTGGAAGGCTGAGGAGCGTGTGCTCCTGATGAAGACTGAGAAAGTGTTTCATGGGAAAGAGAGGGCTCTGTAACCCAGTGAAAAGGCAAACCAGGAAGCATTTCCTTGAGGTAACCTGTGCTGATGGGGGAGCAAATTCTGGGGTTCCCCACCTAAGAAGAGGAAAGGAAGTGGCATTTGCTCAGGATGGGAGTTTGCTATCCTGGTGCTAGCTTCTGCCACTTGGTAAATCCTCACCATTGCCATTGTGTCCAAAGTCTTCCAGTTGTCTTTTAATGTTTTCTTGCTATGAGGTTTAGATCATCAGCTGGGGAAATACATCCCTTGAGAAGTTATTGTCCAGACCTAGCCTGTGCTCTTGCTTTTCCCCAGACAGGCCTGCTGTGTTCTGCCTGAAGGGTGTATTAAGCCCTCAGACTGAGCAGCTGTGCTCTTTTATTCATGTCTTCCACCCCTTCCCTTAGGGGATGCAATGACCTACCACAATGGCTGGAAGTTCACTACGTGGGACAGAGACAATGATGTGGCTCTCAGCAATTGTGCTCTGACCCATCATGGTGCATGGTGGTACAAGAACTGCCACTTGGCCAACCTCAATGGAAAATACGGGGAGAGCAAGCACAGCGAGGTGAGTGGCAGAACGCACTGTGGGTGATTAGCTCTTCTCTCTAGCCTTCAGAGAACATGTCAGGGAGATGTCTCTACTTGGAGCAGAAAAAGATTACCCAGGCTCTCCTAACTCATTTCATTTGAAAGAAAATTAGAATAGAATAGAAATTTGTAGCTTTTACTCTTTCTTCCCTAGATCCAAAGAACTTGAGCTCAAGGCCTGTCTGATTCTTGTGAGCAGAGATAATTGAGATGAAGCTGTTTTGAGTTCTGAGAGGAACACATAAAAGCACAGTCCCTAGGAGCCATGCTGGTATGCTGGGTCACATGGCGTTCCCCAAGGCTCAGTATTGGGACCAGCCCTGTTCAGTTTCTTTGTCAATGACTTGGATAGGGGATCAGGGGCACCATCAGTTTGCAGACAACACAAAATTAGGTGGGAGTGTTGAACTGCTGGAGGGTAAGAAGGCTCTGCAGAAGGACCTGGATAGGTTGGAGTGATGGGCTGAGGCTGACTGAATGAGCTTCAACAAGGCCAAGTGCCAGGTGCAGCACCAGGGCCACAACAACCCCATGAAACACTGTGAGCTTGGGGAAGAATGCCTGGAGAGCTGTGTGGCAGAAAAGAACCTGCGTGTATTGACTGGTAAGCAGATGAATGAGTCAGCAGTGTGCCCAGGTGGCCAAGAAGACCAATGGCATCCTGGCCTTTGTTAGAAATAGTGTGGGCAGCAGGAGCAGGGAGGTGATTGTCCCTCTGTACTCAGCATTGGTGAGGCTGCACCTCGAGTGCTGCGTTCAGTTTTGGGCACTGCAGTACAGGAAGGACATTGAGGTACTGGAGCAGGTACAGAGAAGGGCTGCTAAGCTGGTGAGGGGCCTGGAGAACAAGTCCTGTGAGGAACAGCTGAGGGACCTGGGGCTGTTTAGCCTACAAAAAAAGGAGGCTGAAGGGAGACCTCATTGCTCTCTACAACTACCTGAAAGGAGGTTGTAGAGAGGTAGGCACTGGTCTCTTCTCACAAGTAACTAATGATAGAATGAGAGGGAATGGCCTCAAGCTGTGCCAGGGGAGGTTTAGACTGGACCTCAGGAAAAAAAATTCACTGAAAAGGTTGTCAGGCATTGGAAGAGGTTGCCCAGGGAGGTGGTTGAATCACCATCCCTGGAGGTATTTAAAAGCCATGTGGGTCTGGTGCTCAGGGACATGGCATGGTGACAGACTGGGTGGAGTGGGTGAAGTGGCTGGACTTGATGATCTCAGAGGTCCTTCCTGGCCTGGATGCTTCTATGATTCTGATTCTACAGGCTTATTTTGGGCTTGAAGATGGCTCAGTCCTGTTGTGTCAAACCTGGATAGAGATTTGATTGATATTAGGTGTGTCTGGAGACTGATAATTACAGCCAAAATCTGGTGAACAACTGCATCTCTGTGTATCAGAGGGTTAGGTGGTATTAGAATGGGGCAGTGGTGGACTCCAAACACCTGGTCTGGGTGCTGTAGTAAAAGAAATTCCTTGGTCTTTCCCCAGGGTGTGAACTGGGAGCCATGGAAAGGCCACGAATTCTCCATCCCTTTTACTGAGATGAAGATCCGCCCTCAATCTTCCAGAACTGAGCCAGTCCTGGGGAGGAAGAAGAGGACTCTCTCAGGGAAGAGGATGAAAATTGGGGCTTAAATCAAAGTCTGTGCAGGACAGTACCCAAAGATGATTTGGTATTTCTTAACAAAGATTCAGATGGCTTTCTCCAATATGTTGGAGGCAATTGCTGATAAATGTGCACACAGAGACCTCTAGATCTGCAGCCCACCCTCCTTGCCAGCCTTTGGGGCTCCTGATGGGTGATCTGTCAGAGGCTGGTAGTGGCCTTGTGGGGAACATCCCACTTGAATCTCCCTTGGTTGGCTAAACTTTGCAAAGACCTGCTTGATCCAATATATGCAATATATAAGCTTGAACACATGCTGCTCTTTCTGAAAGCTGCTGACTCCTCTGTCCTCCTCTGCTGCCATCCGCTTCAGATTTCAAATATGAAGCCACTGAAAAACAACAGCCCTCTTAATTTACATCAGAGAGAGCTTTCCTGAGCCTATTGCCTCTCCCTGACTTGATTTGTGGTCCTCTTTTCCTTTTGTCTCATCATTTGGAGCACACTTCCTACTCTTGCTGCAGTCAGAGCTGGATTTTGGGAAGGCTTGTTAACCCAGGTGAGGTCTGCAGCCTGCGTTCCTCAACCTCCAGCATCACATCTCATCAGGTTAAAATTCTGCTCTCTATTTTGCTTGTCTCTTCTTATCTCCTTGCCCAAAGAAAAGTGGAGGAGACATGCAGTAGGTTAATGTTCACACTCTGGGGTGAAGCCCAGAAGAGTATCACTGCAAGGACTATACTCCTCCAAGCTTTGCTCACCATCCCAGACCTGCCTCTGTGTGCTGCTTGTCTAAGAGGCTGCTTACAGACCACAAACCAAACTCTCTATGCCACTGTCCCCTCTGATGCCTTGTGCTTCTCCATTAGCAGTGTGATAGCTAGCACTGCTGCAATGGTAACACTTCTCAATGGCCTCCAAAACCAGCATCTTGGACATAGACCAATCCTGCACCCTCTCACCTCAGGCCCCAGTGCATGGCTTAACAGTTGGCAGCTCTTTTTTTCCCACACAGCTACAAAGGTGAGTTTATTTTCTTTTTCTGAGCAGATACTAACATTCTGGACCACCAGCTACAGCTGGGGAAGAAGTATGAGCTCACCAAGTGATGCTCGCTCAAAGACTTTCTTGTCTAAGCAGATTGGAAGGTGATTGTCCTGTGTCTCAATGACCTTTGTTATCCCAGTGCTAAGCTAAGTAGCACATTTAAAGGAATCCTTCCTGGGCTGTGGGAGAGGTCATAAAAGTTCAAATAAAGGAGCTCTTAAAATATTTCTGGCTTCTTTGCTTTGGGTGGCAGAATTATTTTTCTTCCCACTTAAACTAAGCCTTCTACATGGAGATGGAGCAGTGCTTGGGCCTAAAGTAAGGGGGCCAGGGTAAACTCAGACTACATCCAGTTAGGTCTTTGGAGTCTGTGCTAAAACAGGGATTATAGAACTATAGAAGGGTTTGGGCTGGAAGGGACCTTCAAAGGTCATCTCATCCAACCACTCTGCAGAGAGCAGGGTCATCTGCAACTAGAGCAGGTTGCTCAGAGCTGTGTCCAATATGACCTGGAATGTTTCTAGTTATGGGGCATCTACTACCTCTCTAGCACCCTGGACCAGTGTTTCACCACCCTCAGTGTGAAATACTTCTTCCTTCTCTCTAGTCTGAATCTGTCTCTTGCTGTTTCAAACAATCACACCTTGTCTTGTCACAAGAGCTCCTGCTAAGAAGTCTGTCCCCACCATTATTATCTGCCCCCTCAAGCACTGCAAGGTCACCAGAAGGTTTCCCTGGATCCTCCTTTTCTCCAGGCTGAACAACCCCAACTCTCTCAACCTGTCCTCACAGCAGAGGGCTTCCATCCCTCCCATCGTTGTGGCCTCCCTCTGGCCCTGCTCCAGCAGGTCCATGTCTCTGCTGCACTGAGGGCTCCCAAGCTGACCTGAGCAGTGCAGGTGGGGTCTCATCAGATGAGGCAGTTTGAAGGCATTCTTCCCTTGCCTCCCAGCAGGGCAGAGAAATTGAGACTCACACAAATGGATTGCAGAAGAGATGGCCAGGTGGAGGGAGGGGATTCTGCCCCTCTGCTCAACCCTGATGTGGCAGTTTGGGCTGGGTGCCTCTACACAATCTCTCTGTAGCTTAATGCTGCAGAGCAGTTCACAGGGTTTTAAGGATTGGAAGGGACTGCTGATGATCTTAGAGTCCAACCTCCCTGACAGAGCAGGACCGTAGAATCTAGCACAGGTTGAACAGGAATGCATCCAGACAGCTCTGAAAAGTCTCCAGAGAAGGAGGCTCACAACCTCTCTGGGAAGCCTGTTTCAGTGCTCTCTGACAGTAAAGTTCTTCCTCATGTTGAGGTGCAACTTCCTGTGCTGTAGTTTACATCCATTGCTCCTTGTCCTCTCACAGGGCACTAGTGGGAAGAGCCTGTCCCTTCCTTGTTGACACCCAGCCCTCGTACATTTATATACATTTATTAGATCCCTTCTCAATCTTCTCTCCAGACTAAAAAGCCCCAGGTCTCTCAGCCTTTCCTCATAAAGCATGTGCTTCAGTTTCTTGTAGCCCTCTGTTGATCAGTTGACTGATCTGTGGTTGCTGGGCCCTGGCTGAGGAGACGAACTAAAGAATCATCTCAGAGGGGTACAAAACTCTCAGAGCTGTGCCTCTTGCCATGTGTGGCCAAGCAAATGCTCATCTGAGCTGTATTCAAGCCCTGGTCTGGGGGAAGGAGGAGACTAATGGAAGGAGGGGAGGAAAGGAGAATTGCACTTGAAGTGTTTTGGAGGCTCTGTGTTAAGAGCATGAGAGAAGGACACAGGAAAATGAGGAGGGTTCTTTACTGTGGTGAAGTGATTTCTCCCTGTCGCCCACTTGTCTGTCGGCGAGGACAAGTTGTTCAGTTAAAGGGCACACTGCAGACATGAGAAAGGTGATCAAGGGGAACTGGAGGACCAGCATTGCACACAGACACTCTAAAAGTAAGTGTATGCTCTAAAAGGCAGCAGGAGTGATTGTTGGCAGCAGTTCTTTCCTGTGCAGAGTCAAAACACGATCTTTTTCTGAAGCTGAATCACACCTGAGAGCAGAGAGCATTCTCTTCAGCAGTGTGAGCTTTGTCTGTCAGAGATAAAGGCAGATAAGACACCTCACCTGCAATTTGTGGGTGGGTGGGTGGGCGGGGCATTATGTGGCCCTCTAACTGTGGTCCACTCTTTCACCAGGAAGGATAATCAAAGTGACAGCTGCTGTTAATCCAGCGTGCAAAGTCACTGTTTCCTAACAGCCACAGGATGGCATCATCTCTTCATGCTAGTGCAGGAAAAACTTCCCCGCAGCCAGCTGGCCTCTGAAAGGCCTTTTGGGGTTTAACCAGAGTCTGTGCTACAGCTTTAGGAGCTGGAATTGCTCAGAAAATGCAGTTTGTTTGCCTTAAGGAACTGGCTGTTCTGGTTTCAAGGCTCAGGCTGGTTGGGGCAGTCCCATAAAAATTTCCTGTCCTCTGACTACCCTTGAGTTGCTGTAATACACAGCTCTGCAACAGTGGTGCTATGGGGCCAAAACAGACACTCCAAACCTCTGCCTTGCCCTGAAATAATTTAAATTTTACAGCCAGTGAGGTCTGCAACAGGACCAGCAGCAGAATTTGAATCCCAGAAGGATTCTTAGTGCCTTGGCAGTATTGTGTCTATGGAGATGTGTTGCTGGGCCCTACGAGCCAGGGCCTATCTGTTATGACACCTCTGGGGTACAGCACAGCAAGTGCTACTGTGGGGGAGCCCAGTGAAATGCTGCTATTGGAACAGAGCTGGTGGATTCTTCAACCACCTTCCCACTGTCTCCTCCAGGACCTGCACTCTGCTGCTGCACTCTGACGCTGCACTCTGACCAGTGCAATTTGGAGAGAGGACAGAAGTGTCTTGCTGCATTGGGTACTTCCCTGGAAAGCAGCAGTGTCACTTTTGGTCACTACTTCAAGCTTTTTTGGCTGAATTAGAAGAATAGTCAAGAGTTTCCCCCCTCTTAGTGAGGTTTCCTGGGTCTGTGGGGTCAGTTTTTTCATCCATTTAATCCCTGGGCTGATCTAGAATGCTCAACTTAACCTCAATCTCTGCCTGTTTCTAACCTGGGACCCAAGAACCTTCCTTTCCTCTGCAGACCATGACACCTAGGAGCACCTGGCCCTGAAGATGATGTGCAGGGCTGCTGGCCAGAGAAGCAAAATGTGCACTTTTCACTCCTCCACAAAAACATGACTCTTCTGTTTCTAGCTGCTCATTGCTGTGGTCCTCCAGAGCCTTATCTCTATGGCAGGGTGCAGCTTAGTGCATCATCCAGGTGAGCAGATCTTTATTTTTTTGCCCTTTTGGAATGAGGGCTTAGTGGTGCACAACATGGAAATGTTCTTCCTGGCAGAGCTGTACCTGTCTTATGACTTGCCTAGCACAGGCATCTGCAAGAAGCTGCAGACACTGTGAAATCCTTGTCTGATCAAACTCAGCTGGGGGTAACTAGTCCATGCTGCCGATCCTCTGCAAAGCGGGGACACACACACACCAAAACAAAAAACCCAGCCACCTCTGTAAGGTAAAAAACAACCCTCTGCAGGGCAAAGAACCCTTCAGCAGCCCTCCTCCTGCAGTGCACAACCACTGATTTGCTTCTTCCCACTACATTCTGCCCTTGGGGAAAGGGGCTGTGTTCATTAACAAGGAAAGGCCATCGAAGTCGATTAAGCTAAGCTGTTTCTTTAAGGAACCGTCTGGGAGCTGCACAGCTGGCTGCAGGCAGAGACTGCACAGCCTCTTGCCTGCTGAGCTGAGCCCTCCCATGTCTTATCTAGGGTCAGGACGCAGATACAAGCAAGATTTCCCCAGGAAAATAAACATATGACTGAGAGCTGGAGACATTTGTTTGCAGTTTGAGAGTCATTTTATTTTTGATCTCAAAAAAACCCTGAACCCAACAAACAACCCAACCCAAGAAACCCTTGCAAAATATTTGTTGTGGTTTGTTTGTTTTATTCCCTGTTACATGTTTAGGAATGGAAAAGGTTGGTCCTGAAATGCAGTTGTGGGCAGGCAGTGCAGAGGTGGCTGGAGAGCAGGCACTCACGCAGTGGAATTTCTGTGCTATGCTTCTCCTCCTGCCTTATTAGTGTGGGTGCTGTAGGGTCACCTCTGCCCCACTGGTGGGTGATGGGTCCTGCTGCACCTCGGGCTGTCACACTCTTGAGCTTCATGAAGCAGCTGATTCAGTGCACATTTTGGCCTAAACAGCAGCAGCTGAGCAAGTCAG
This sequence comes from Dryobates pubescens, assembly GCF_014839835.1. Taxonomy (NCBI): domain Eukaryota; kingdom Metazoa; phylum Chordata; class Aves; order Piciformes; family Picidae; genus Dryobates; species Dryobates pubescens. The sequence goes on along the minus strand of NC_071622.1, from coordinate 12,660,691 downwards.
CCTCTGTGTTTTGTGGGGTGCTGAGGCTCGGACCATTTGTGGATCAGGGCAGGGCTGTGTCTTGGTCCCTCCCTGCTCAGCCCAGGAGTGGTTTGAATAATGGTTTTGGCAAGTTCTTGACATTTAGACCCGGCTCCAAACTCCCCAAAGCCTGGAATGAAGGTGTTACACGTGACACAACATGGATGTTGTCTTGAAATGTCTCTGCTTCTTACAGGGATTGGTTGCCTTCACCTGGCATGTAAATTGCTAACCCTTATGGAGAAGGACCTTCCTGTAGGAAGCTGTGCACAGCCTAAAAGCTCCATATCAGGCAGGCTGCACTCTGCTGGAGCCTGCTGCCTCCATGCCCCTGCTTGTTTGGGTAAGCTTCTGGCCTCCCACCACACTTCCCTTCGCTCTGATTTTTTGGCCTTGATTCCTCGAGGCAGCACCACCCTTGCCTCCTGGGCTTCTGATGCCTCTTGATTACAGGAGAAGCACCTGTGTGGGCAGCTTTCCTGCCCACAGGAGGAGGCTGCTTTGCCCACCCACTGAGCGTGGAGGCAAGGGGGCTGGAAAAATCACCTGGATGGGGGAAAGGAGGGAAGAGTGAAGAAATAATCTGATGACAGTGTTGGTTCTCCGGTGTCCTGGAGGCAGCGAGGGTTTGGGACAGAAACCAGAGTTTTCCTGTATGTTTCTCTCTAGGATTAGGTGTAGTAAATCCTAATTTTTTAATAGCATTGTATGTTGCTTCCTGTTTTGGAGAAGGGATTCTCTTATTTCAATGCTAATAAAGCAAGCTGGAAAATAAGGCACATATGGGGTCAATTTAAAGGCCTGTGTGAAGAGAAGACTGGCCTCCCTGCTGTTACCAGCACAGCTGCATGGAGCCAAACCCCATGACGTGATGTTAACATCAGCACCCTGGCGCAGTCAGACAAAACAGGCCGTGCTGGGACCGGGTGGCACAAGTGGCTGCTTCTAACCGGTGGCTTGCCAAAGTGTGGCCCAGTTGCCAGGGGAAGGCGGCATCGCCCTCATCCGGGCTGGAAGCAGATCTGTCCAGCAGCTCCATCCAGGCTGGCCCATGTTGGTCTGGCTACTTGTCCGCCAGATGTCTGGCTCTGGCTGGCAGCTCCAGTGTGCTCCAGCAGCTTAAGAACTGGAAGAAAACAGGAAGAAAGCATCCAGTGTAGAGATACAGGGCAAAAGCCAGATGTCATGGGGCTTGTCACCACATGCACAACTCCCTTGCTGGCAAAACATGCTGGAGGCATGAGAGCTTGGTGGGACAGAGAGCCAGAGGCAAGAGGAGACCTCCAGCTCCTCAGGAGGTAGGCTGGGCATGCAGGCCTCAGGGGAGTGGAGGGTTAAATCCAGAGTAGGATGTGAGCTGTGTGTGGTCATGCTAACTGCAGTGCCCAGCTGAGCCATCATGTGTCTGATGAAGATGAGGCTTGGGAGGGGTGGAGGGTCGAGCTCCTTGGGTAAAGGCTGACAGTGAGCATGAAGGTTACTCCCCTCTGCTCCTTTACAGCTGTACTGAAGCCCTCTGAGTGGCATAGAGAGCTGCCCACATGGCATCAGCTGGCAGTGGCGTGTGCTGGTGGGTCTGTGTGTCAGAGGCGTGGCACAAGGGAGAAGGGATGCCTGAGTGTGCTGGGGAAGCATGTCTGCTGCTTCAATACCGCCTGGGTGTGCCTAGCCCCCAGGGGAAGGCTTTTGGTCCTGCTCTTTAGTAGTCATTCAATAAATAACTCTAATGCCCATAGCTAAGCCTTTGTGCAGTTTCAGCTTGTGTTTCTGTTCTTGCAGTAGCGTGTTGGGCTCTTTAGCAGTGAGTCTGCATAAAAGTCTTTCAAGAAGATATTTCTTAAGTGCTAGTGCAAAAGGGCTGGTCTTGTAGCCTCCTCTCTCCTCCCTGCCTCTAGCCTGGGTGGCAATGCAGCCTTCTATTTTGCTGTCTTGAGGGAGTGTCTTGAGGTCTCTAAGGTTGAGCTGAGGGTACCTGGTTTCAGATGCTCTCAGTTGCCTTTGGTTTGGTGGCTGGGGAGATGGCACATCTTAGAACTGTGAGGTAACTCTTAACTAGGCTTTTTTGCATCTCCAGCGTGGGCTGGGTTTGGACAGAGCTCAGACAGGCCAGCTGTGCCACCCCCATGGCAGGGCAAGCAAATGAGGTGCGCTCCTGTGCTTGCTTCGCATGCAGCTGTTATGTTCATGGAGGGGGAGTGTGCAGACGGCTCGGCCCTGGAGTGCATGTGGTCCTGTGTGCCCTGGTCTGTGCCACAGTGCCTGTGCTTGCACACGGGTGCAGAGGGAAAGCCTTGCTGCGTGCCAGCCCAGTGCATGTGCATTGTGCTTGTGGTGGGAGGTAGGTGACAGCCTGGTGGTAGGGTCACCCCTGTGTGCTCAGCAGGGCATGTGTCCACACACACACCTGTCCTTTGGAGGGGTTTCTGCCCTTAGCTATGCTGCCATGGTAAGGGAGAAGGGGCTTGCATAAACCTGTGCCTCGCTGCCTTGCTCTCTGCTGGCCCTTCAATATGCTGGTTAGTTGCTGGGCTCAGCTGCTTTTGAAAGTCACCATCAAGTGGCAGCAGCTTTGGCATCTCCTCACCCCAGCTGAAAGGACTGGTGGCATCTCAGAGGGAAGGCTCTGAATCCCCTCCTGTCTGCTAGATAGGCAAGGAGGGTCTCTTGTCCAGCAAAAGCAGCTTGGGCTGGGCTGAGATCCACAGGTCCTCTTCATCCTTCTTCTTCTTCTTTTTCTTTTTGTTCCTTTCTGCATGCAGCTGCCCATTGCTACTGGGGCCACCTTTCTTCCTTCTTTCTCTCCTCTGGCTGCAAAAGCAGCAGTGGCAGCAGATGAAAATGAAGGCAATGAGGACAACAAAGGGCAGACCCAGAAGCACAACCAGGCAGACAGTGTTGAAGATACCCTCTTCATGCTTGGTACGAATGAGTTCCAAGATGGAGTTAAAAAAAGAGCTGATCTTCTGCTCCATGTTGGCTCCTGGGCAGGCTGCCCGTGCTGCTCCCTCTGCAGCTCCTGTATCCTGGGATACGTTCAGCTCCTGCAAAAGCAGCTAGTGGCCTCCACAAGAGTCCTTGGATGGTGCCTGCAGAGAGAGGAAACCGCACACATCAGGTGCCTCCTCCCTCAGTAATTTTCTACATGGAGCTGCCAACACAAAGCTTCAGCAGAGTGAGAAATCTGCTGCCTTGGAGGGGTCTGGGGTCACAGGGGCCAGGCCATGTGTCCCCATCTGAGAAACACCACAAAGAACGGTATTGCTGCTATCAGAGCTGGAACTCAGTATGTCTCTGGTATCTCCTTACCCCTGATCCACCCTGGCATTAGGTGTCTGTTTTGGACAGACCATTTCTTGTGGTCTGTGGTTTGGGATGGGCACTGCCCTCCATCTGGGCATTGCAGAGGGAAGGTGTGCCTGTCCTGGGCACTATGCTGGGGTCCGCTCCTGCTGCACTGGCACTCAGGGCATCAGCACTAGGTTTCAGATAGGGAATGTGGCTAAATGACCTGGATTTTTGATGGAGAGAATGGTCAGTGGGACTTGTAGGCAGTGGTCAGCTGGGTGGACCCTGTCAAGCAGCCTTGTACCCACAGCTGCCTCCATGCACCCAAGGCTGGCCGCAAAGGCGGCAGCAGGGGAGGATGAGGTTCGCTGGGGATGGAAAAGAGGCCACCATGCCTCACCTGGGAATTGCTCCAAGGGTTTGGGTTGGGCTGAGGAGCATTTCTGCAGCCTGACGTAAGGTTTTCCTCTCCCTCCCTGAGGGAATGCTGCTGAGTGGCAGGGCTCCCGGGGAAGCCCTCCTTCAGGGACAGGGAGCTGCTGCCTCTGTTCAGAGCTTTCCTCTTCCCTTGGAGTCAGGCAAAACTCCTGGAGGTGTTGAGCAGGGCAGGAGGCTTTGTGCCATGAGTCTGCTTCACCATGGGTGGTCACTAAACTAGGGGTCGTAGAGATAAAGAGCTTACAGCGTCAGTATCAGGCTCTAATAGCATGTTTCACTCTTGCTCAGCATTTCACATCCGTGTCTTTGCCAGCCTTTGGGATTCAAGCCCTGCAGCCTCTTGAGGAAATGCTGAAAACCCCATGTGCACAGGAGGGGAAACTGAGGCACAGTAAGGGGAAAGCCAACACTCCCAACTAACAAAAACTTCAGAGGTATGGCCTGAACTCCAAAGTGTCCCACAGGGGTTGCTCCACTTGTCCCCTGTGCTCTCAGACTTCTTGGCTCTCCCTCTGGCAACTCGAGGGTAGAAAGGGAAGAAGATCCAGGCTGATTTAGCTAAACCCTCCTTGTCTACATTCTGCCATTCCTTGCTCTGAATAGCATTTATGGCTGTTGTGGCATCTGATACAGGATGCTCCAGTTCACCCAGCTGGCAGCACTGCAGGTCCTCCCACCCCACTTTGCAATTACACCTGACCTCCTAAGTGACAGCAAAGCTACCACCAGTCTTACCCCAAAAAGAGACAGCAAGTCCTACCCAACCCTAACCGTAGCCCTTGTCCTGCTGCTGAGGCAGGAGCTGGTGCACAGCCCCTGACTTGCCTTCAGAGACACCATTCTGGCATGTACAAAGCTGCATAGGGTTATTTCACCAGATGGCCCTGGATGCTGGATTTCAGACCCAATTGCCATGAGCTGAATCACAGAATGGTAGGGGTTAGAAGGGACCTCTGAAAATAATGGAGAGCCTTTCAGCAAAGATACTGAGCTCTCAGTCTGGGGCTTCACAAGTGCTGAGCTCCTATTAAAAAGCAGGGGGTTATCTTCCCTGCCCCTCACAGAGACTGACCACTGCAAATCTATTGCTTTGGTCCACACAAGAGCGTGGCTGGGCTGGCTCCAATTAGCTGGTGGTTTCTCCTTTGAATGGGGGAAATGTGCTGAAAATGGATGTAGGAATTTCTGTGGGTCCCCTTCTGAAAAACCCTCCCTTGAGATGTACCAAATGAAACACAGAGCTCTGGGAAGGGGGCGGGGGGGCTTTGACGTCTGTAGCTGATGTTTTATTGCTGGAATTTTGTCCAGTTTCTGCTTGTTAGAAGGGGAATTAGAAACACCATGGTGGGTATTTTTGGAGGTAGGCAAGCACGATGGTGGGGGATGCAAAACATGCATCTGGAGGGTGCTGTGAGAGGCAGAAGAGCTTTTTCCACCCACCTCTGCTGCCTAGCAGCTTTCCAACCTCAAGAAACCAGTTGCCCCCTGCATTGCCTCATTTCTCTACTCTGCAGAGGGAGATGTCCCCACCTGAGAAATCATGGGCTACCACCAAGGGCTTGGAGACCCAAATCCTATCAATTGTCTTCCTACCCCCTGCCTGGAGCTGGCAGTGAGCATTACAGATCTTCTTTTGCTCACAGGAGAGATAAGTGAGGGCTGTCTGTGTGCTGGCCTCCGCTATCTGCTGCCCACAGGCATTACAAGCAAAGGGCAAGAGGAAAAGTGGAGGGAGCTGCTGCTTAAAACTTCTCCCTGCCCCAACCTTCATCCTTGCAGAGACCTCTTTTGTTTTTTTGAGGGGAGGGGGAAGGGGGAGCAGGCAGCTGTATTAAAGGTTAAACTGCAACACAAATAAGCAGAGCAGCTTTTCCTTGGCCTGAATCCTCTGTGTGATGCAAGTTTGTCATTTATCCATAAATATCCTGACAGCTCAGTATCCAGGCAGGAACACTGGATGGCTGTGATACACTTCACTCAAAGAAGTTAAAAAAAAACACCCAAAAAACAACCCCAAAACAACCACCACCTTCATTTCAGACAAAACAGGATGTGCAGTTTTAGTCCCGCACTGAGCTGCTTCATATTTATTGCCTCTTGACTTCTGGGGAGGGAGGGAGGGAGGGCTGGAACTTCCTTTTTAAACTTGTAATTAATTGTTTGCAGAGGGGAAAAAAAAAAAAAAGGAAGAAAGTTTTCAAAGGGCTCTGCTCTTTTCTTTTCAATGTTTCCACTTTAAACCAAAGCTGGATCCACTGCAGAGGCCATCACTGCTTGCTCCTGGGCAGAACACCCAGAGCAGCAGGGATGGGGCTGAGCATCCCTTGCAAAGGGAAAGCAGAGGTACCTGCCACCACCCTGAGCAAGCAGCCCCAAAATCCCAGGGTCACCTTTCAGCATGGCTCTTGCAGCTGGATTTCAAATGCCTGTTCTGTTTGGTGTGTGTATCGCCTTTTGTTTTGTAGATGAAGGGATGCCTGTGTGCTAAATAAAGGGGTTCTTCAGCTTAATATAAAAAAAGAAAGGGGAGAGAGGGGAAAGCAGCAAAACTGTTGCCTTTTGAGCCATCAACTCCAAGGACACGGGGTCACCCAAGGCCACTCACTGCCAGCTGAAAGCCTGTGTGTATGTGGCAAGGAGGAAGAATCCAGGCTGGTGCTCATTTTGGTGTGACAGCAACATCTCCCCTTAGAGAGGGGACAAAGGGGGAGACCTGTGGCAAGGTTCACTATGGGCAGCCTTCCACTACCTGAAGGAGGCCTAAGAGAAAGCTGGAAAAGGACTTTTTACAAGGGCTTGACGTGATAGGACGAGAATGGAATGAAGCTTGAGCAGAGTAGATTGAGACTGGAGATTAGGAAGAAATTCTTTACAGTAAGGGGGGTGAGACACTGGAACTGATTGCCCAGAGAGGTCATGGATGCTCCCTCCCTGGAGATGTTCAGGGCCAGTTTGGAGAAGGCCTGCCTTGAGCGCCCATGGCAAGGGGGTTGGAACTAGATGATCCTCAAGGTCCCTCCCAACCCAAACCATTCTATGAGTCTATGGGTGTGAACTGGATGCTCAGTGTACGTGGAGCTGCAGCTGGAAGACGGGCTGGGGTTTTTTTGGGTCAAGACATGGGACCAAAAAAATACAGGGCCAGGGAGGCACTGGGAGACAGGGCAGATTCTTGGGGAGGGCTGAATGCTGTGCTAAATGAGCTCTTTGTTTTTTGGGTAGCTGGTGCTGGCAGCAAGTCAGGTGAAAGCTGACATGGCAGCTGGCTCAGGAAATCCTGCAGCCAGGGATGGATGGCAGCTCTGCGTGGCTTGTGCAAGTTTTAATTGAAGCTGGGCGTCCAACATGAGGTGCTTTAATCCACATTGGCTCTGAAGGAGAAGGTGTTTTCAGGGGTGGGGAGCACCTGCCACTCCTCCCAAGTTACAGGCAGCTGTGGGTAGAAAACAAGCTCCTTGTGAGGGCCAGCCTGGGATGGCACCACAAACCATCGGCATGCACAGTTTGCCTGGATGAGCTGGAGGGATAAAGGCTGCCAGCCTGAGCATGGGGAAATCAAAACAAGGGGGTTGCCTTGGCAATGCTGGGCTTGCCCACATCCTGTGCGCTGCAGAGCAACCACAGCTGCTGGGGATGGAGGTAGAGTTCACAGAAAAGTGGCGGTTCGTTGGAAACAGGGGGCAAAGGGCTGGGTACTGCTATGCTGGGTCACGGGGACAGAGGGGAGAGACCTGGAGGCGTTTTAGGACCTGATTTTGCAAGTTAAGGACTTTGGGTTCAACTCTCAACAGGCTTTTAGGGACTATGTGAAGTCCCCTCCAGCCTATCAAAGCTCTGAATCGGACAGGAGAAGGGCCACCCTAAGGGGCTGCTTCTTGCAATCATGTTGAGAGCAGAAGCAGCTCCAGGGAGCTGCCCATGATCTGTGGGGTTTGGCCCCCAGTACTTCTAGGTTATTTGAGTGTCCAGCTGCATCTCAGGACTTGCAGAGGTGACACAAAAGCGCCTGACCCTCAGCCACTCCCATTTCCTTAGTGGGACCTCACTTCGTGCAGTTGATGCTAAGTGGTGCAAAGTAGGAACCACATTACTGAACTCAACCATTTCCTTCTGTTAGTGGCTTGACATCAGCTTCATACCCACTTCCCACCAAGAGCTATGAGCCAGGCTAGAAGAAGCCAACGCCTCTGCCAGATCCTGCAAGCTCTCCAGTACCTAGCAGAGAGGCAGCTATGTGCACACACACGAGTGACGTCTATCTTCCCGTTTCCACCTGCAGACTTATAGGAAAACTGGATGAAACCTGACACTGAGTGCGAGCCGTTTCCTAAGCTGGGACTGCACGTTACTGTTTTGGAAATGGTGAATAATAAAAGTGTTTTGCCGCCGGTCTCTTAGAGCGCACAGCAGGCTCCAGAGACCTTCCTCAAACGTTAAAAAACAAACACCAAAAGCCACCACCTCGCAAACAAAACCAACTAAAGCTTCAGCTTATTCCCACCGCCATCAAACCTTCCAGCCAGAAGCTGCACGTAGATGCTTTCATCCCCTAAAGGGAGCGATTTGGAAAACTACTGATATGAGCGTTGGGTAACAGGGTTAAAGTGAAACTATTTTGCAAGCTGCTGCCTGGAGCCTGCTCCTCGATCACCGCCGGCACACGCGCGGCTGCCAGCGGCCCCAGGATCGCGGCAGCTCCTGGGCAAAAGACCAGCCTGGCCTTTGGGAGAGCACTGCTGTCACCCCTGACAGCACCGGGAGCCATCTCGGCTCTTCTATAAACTATGGCACCCAGCCCATCCTGGCCGTCCCTGGGGTGGATCACGGGCGGTTTCAGTCAAGGAGGCTCGGGGGGCTGCAGACCAACCTGGGCCAGCCTTGTGGCTCTCCAGGGGCCAAGTAACAGCAAAAATGGTTGGTGAAGCCTTATCTCTAGCTTCCACCACCCTAAACCCCTGGTACCGGGCAGGCCTTCTTCTGACAGATGTCGCCTGAGAGCTAATTGCGTGTCATTAATATTTCTCAAGTGCCACTGTCCCCAGCCAAGGCACTGCCAGCACCTGATCCATGGGCTGTGCCACGGTCCCACCATCCCTGCTCAGGTCCCTTCCCCAGAGCCGGGGACGGGCAGAAGATGATGTGGTCTTAAAAACCAAGAGGAAAAGCCCGGGGTTTGGGTAGCACAAAGCGGACACCCAACTCTGCTGGACGAGCAAGACACCGACACCGACACCGACACCCACACCCCCACCCCCCAACCCGTCCGGTCAACTTACCTCGTCTCCCGTGGCTCGTCCTCCCGCCACCCCGCTGGAGGCTCCGGCTGCCGGAGGAAGTGAGCCGCCCCGGCCCTCCTGCCTCCGCCCCCGGCCCGGCCCCACCGCCCTCCCGCCCGGTCCGGCCCCACCTGGGGCTGCCCGCCGCGTCAAGCCCGTGTTTCTGACGTCTCCCCTCCCGTCCCCCCCACACTGTGCGGAGAGATAAGGGAGGAGGTGTTTCGGTGCTTCGGCAGCCGCGGGGTCCCGGGAGCTACCGGCCCCGCGCTCTCGAGAGGGGCCGACAAAGTTTGATTTGTTTAGTCTAGAAAAGAGGCATGGGGGGAAGGAACAAACCCGGCCTGAAAGGAGAGGACCAAGCGTCTCCCTCCCTGGGAAGGAGACTCGGGTTTAGTGTAGCAGAGATTTCCCAGAAAGGTTTTTTATTGCGGGAGGGGCCGCAGTAGGGGCTTGCAGGCACAGCAATTGCTGCTCCTCTTATTGGGAGGTTAGTGAGGACACGGCAAATCTCCACCTCATGAAACGCAGCACCAGGACTATTACCCTGCACCCCATCTCATGCTCTGGCCCTAGAAAGAGGATGCTTGCAGCAGGGCGGGAGGCGATGGAGCATCCCCTGTGATGGGACTTCCCTGAGGCTGTTCTCTGCCGTGCACAGCACCTGGCAGTATTATGGGTGTTGTGCATCCATGGAGGACATGCATGATGTTTTGCCCCAGATTGGGCAGGGGTTTGACGTTTTCAAACCTTGGTTTCAGTTCAATGGAGCCAGCAGCTTTGCTTTTCCACTTCGGCCTTGGTGCTAACTCATTGAGTTGGGGTAGCCAGGGCTTCCTGACCCTGTGAGGCTGCCGGGAAGCAGTACCCTGTTCCCAGTTCCATGGCCTGGCAATGCCAGGAGCAAAACTGTAGTAGGAATATGAGGAAAGAAGGGCAGAGGGGAAGGGTGGAGGGATGCAGGCAAGCTGCCTGCCAGCCCCACCTGACTCCACTGCCCTCTCTCCTGCCTCTCACTGGGGCCAGAGGGATGGGAGACCCCAAGAAGCACGTGTTGCAGGCTACACGTTGTGCTAAGTGCCTCCCAGTAGCCTTTGGCAAGGTGTTTATTTGCTGTAGGAAGCACCAAACCCTTTTAACCTAAAGATTTGCTGCTTGCTAATGCCAGGAGAATTTTCTGTGGTTTTATGTTACAGGATGGAGATCCTGGGGCTTTGCATCATGTTCATGGCTCACCCTGCCCCATCTCATCACATGTTGGCTCACTCCTTCCCAGCTTACCCGATCCTGTCTCTCCCTGTCTCATCCATGCTTCCCACCTTACCCCATCTTGGCTCATCCCATCCTGTCTCTTTCCCCTTTCTGACCTGCAGCAAGTCCCCTTGTTTGCAAGTACCAAGTGCCTCTGTGAAAACATCCTTCTCAGAGCATGCAGAAGAAGCCATCTGGGATTCTGGGGGACACCTGGCCACTCTATAGTGTCAGATTGCATTGCCTCTGACACCACCCTGATCGGATTTCCTGGATATATTAGAGGTCTGCAAGGGCATGTGTGGCTGGAGATGCTGGGCTTGGGGGTTGAGTGGGATGAAAGCTCTGCCTGTCCCTGCAGCACCGTGGCTGTGGTGACTGGGAGGTTTGCTTTGTTCCCAGGGCAAACAGCCTTACTGTGGCTCTGCACTTTCTTCTCTCTAATTTATTTTGGCAGAGGCCTTGTTGAGGGAGGAGCCTCCACTCTGGGCACCTTCCCCAGCTCTTTGGGGGCCTCTCTGAGCATGGTGCTTTAGCACCCACTTGGCTTCGGGCAGGACAAAATGGTGGAGCTGGTGGGCACTGATATCACTGACCTCAGTATCACAGTATAACTAAGGTTGGAAGAGACCCCAAGGATCATCAAGTCAGCATTTAAACCTCTCGTGATTGTAGAATCATAGAATTGTTTTGGCTGGGAAAGACCTCATCGAGTCCAACCATCAATCTTAACACCACCACAGCTATTAAACCATGTCCCAAAATGCCATGTCTGCTAATTATGTGGATGCTGCTACCTGTAGAGTCTTGATGCCATCAAGTATAGTGATACCATTAAACCAAGTTGGGAGTCATCAGAGAGACTTTAAAAAACCTTAGAATTAATGCAAGAATATACAAATACAATCAATCAGACCATGGTACTGCCTAGCCCAGCATCCTCTTCCCCACGGTGGTCTGTAGGAGCTACTTTGAAAGCATCTAAATGCCATTTGACGCTTGACCATGTGCATGCCTCCTGCAGCAAGGAGTTCCATGGCTCCTTCACATGTGGCATGGAAAAAACCAACACACATTTTGGAGGGAGTTTGAACTTGCCACCTCCTAGTTTTGCTTGGCATCCAGCGTATGTGGGCTCTGAGGGATTGTTCTTTGTTTCTCAGAAACTTTAATGGGTGAGAGGAAGCTGTGACTCAGTCGCTGATGAGTCACTGCTGCTCTGATTACTTCTTGCTGCTGCTCCTCAAGCACAGGAGCCACTTAAACCCATACCAGACAAGGTGCTCTTGTATCATGAAACATCAATCTGAGCACAGGCCTGGGACTAGCTGGAAATCACATCCCACTTCCAGCCCCTGGTTTCCATCCATCCTTCCCAAACTTTTTTTTTCCATGTGAGATCAAAACCCATCCCTTGTCAAAAATCCCCACTGTTAACCTCCATTTCCTCCAAGGTCCCCTCAACCTCTAATTTTATTTGGAAAACACTATGAATTTTACATGGAGAATAGAAACACTCCCCTGTTTCCCCCTTTACTTCATTGGATTCAGCTGATTTATTTACCAGTGTGCCCCATTACACAGCCTCACTCCTGCCTTGATAACACCCAGCTGGTACATTTGGGTTTTTCTCAGCATAGTGGGGTGGGAGGAGATGCAAAGTTATTGCAGACAGGGTCACACCTTTCTCTCCTGCTGCTTGCTCTGCTCTTGGATTGCAATTTCTGTTTGCAGACACCAGCTCGGCTTAAAAGTAAGCAATGGAAAACTCTCCTCCCCAAGAAACATTCCTCTCATTTTTCTCCTATGCTTCTCCATTTCCCCCTCCCTCTCCCCCTCCCACAAAAAGCCTGCAGTTTAAACACCAAAAAAAAAAGCTGTCCTGGTCGTGGGCTGGATAAAAATAGCAGCCCTTGGTATTTACTTTAGCAGCAGCAGTAAGTTTTCTAACTTTAGAGGAGAACAGGGAGGCAGGACTGGGATGGAGTGGGATGGCCACCCTTCTGAGGGTGGAGGACAAGCATTGAGCTGCTGTTTTGGAGGCTGGCAGGCTCCATGGCAACTGCTTCATCTACTCCCTCGTTTAGTGTCTGCTGAGCTCTGTCCCCTCCAGGAAAAGGGGAGCCCTGAGAGTGATCTGGGCTCAGGTCTCCTAGTCCCATCTCGGTGCCACTGGGATGGCTTGGGGCTACCCTGAAGTGCTTGGTGCTCAGTCCCATATAGGCAGTGATAAGGATGACTGCTCGTGCCACAAAACTGCTGTTTTGTAGTGGTGCCTCTTCCCCATCCATCCATCCATCCATCCATCACCTGAGGGGCTTTGGGTGTGGTGGGGCTTGCCAAGGTGGGGCTGCGTCTGCTTGATCATCCCTCCGTGGTGCTCGGGGGAAAGAAAAGGCTGGGGTAGGGGGGGAGGTGGGCGTCTTCAGATGCATTCTCAAGTCCTGCTTGGTGCTTGCGTTGACCAAGATGGGATACAGGGACTCGAATCTCTTTGAGGAAGAGGGAGCGTGCACTTCTCCGCTGTGTTTTGATGTGTGCCTTAGGGAGGAAAGCAAACCTCACAGGTAGAGCTTTTCGTTATTTTAGAGCTGTTGATTGTTTTGTGCGTGTGAGCCTCAGGAACTCCTTCCTGAGGAAATCCTACGGGCAGCGCTGGTGGAGGGCAAGGGGGAGAGCAGACCGCTGAGAGGTGGGGAAAGCGCCGGGCAGGGCGAGTCCCGGCAGCGTGACGTGGAGCCTTCCCATTTAGGAACGGCTCGAGGATCAGGGAGTGAAAAACTCATTGGTGAAGGGGAGGGCGCTCCTTCCCTCGGTGTCGAAAAGGCAGAGTCTTGCTGTCACCTCCCAAGAATTTGTGGGAGACGTGAACTAAAGGCAGAGGAGGAAGTGATGGTGGGACATGGCCCCAGAGCCCCCAAGACCCAGCCTGTGCCCCCAGTACCCCTGTACTTATGCCTCCTTCTGGAGCAGCTGCTCCTAGGGGTTTCTCAGGTCGAGTGGGTGTTGGATCTGATCTGCCAAGGTTGAATTTAGGTGACAAACCAGTTGTGGCAGCTGTCCCCTGTGGCACAGTCCTTCTTTCAGCTCAGCCCCATGATGCCAAGGAGCCATCAGTGTCAGTCCCTCAGTGTCAGCTTCCTCCAGAGCCCTGCTGAGGTGGGCAGGGAGATAAAATTCTGTCTCTTTAATGATAAGCAACTGCCAAATTATTATTACTTTTAAATTGACTTCATTATCCCTTCCTGTCTATCAGCTGCTTCCACGGGGTAGGATGTTCCTGGATGTTCTCTGGTGAGCTGATGTCCCTTGGCTTGGGACCGTGTGAGGATTTGGGCTGGTGCCACTGAAGTGGTTGCCCAAGGTGTGCCCTTGTGCTGGGATGTTTTGTGCTGCCCTTGGGGCTTAGTTCCTGCCTGGCAACTCTTTGACCTTTGCTCTTCACAGTTCAAATTCTTCCTCCTCATCACGTTGTTTGTTAACTGGGGCTCACTGGGGAAAATGCAGCTGGACGCTGGGGCTTGGGCAGGATGGTTCGAAGGGGACTCGCCCACCCCTGGAGTGGGAACTGAGAGTGAAATGCAAATAGTGGTGGGTGAAAGAAGAAAAACAAGATGAAGACATTTGTCCTGGGGGTGATTTGCCTCTTTTTTCCCTAGGTGAGGGAGAGCAGGTTCCTTTATTTGGAGGGGCAAAGTCCTCCTTGGACAGGGGAAAGGGTGCCCTTGGGCCATGAGTGAGGAACCACTACGTGACTTCGAGCAGGCAGATGCTGGCTGCTTTTGGCATGACTCACGTGCAGCAGGGGAATGTGGCACCAGGATGAGGACCAGAGCCTATCTGCAGGAGCAGGTGGATGCTGGCTGCTAGTGATGCTCCTCCAGCCTTGTGCTCTCTGCGGCTTTACTCCTGTCTGCCCATTTCCAAGACCTCTTGGAATTCTTGAAGTTTCCCACTCCATCCCTGCCTTTTCTCATGTTTGGTGAGGATCTTTCTCATAAACATTTGCAGAGCTACTTCCTTTCGCTGTGATGTCATTGAATGCAGGGGACAGCAAGGGGACAAGGGACCATTGTGACGAACAGAGGTGGCTTGTGTTCCCACCAGCATCCCTGCGTGCTCCACTCTTCTGTCTGGCAGCTGTGATGGGCCCTGGTGCCTGCAGAGGAGTAATATGAGAGAGAGAACCTGGGTTCTCTGAACATCCCTACTGACAGCAGAAAGCAACCCAGAATCATAGAATCACAGAATGGTTGGGTTGGAAGGGACCTTTAAAGGTTATGTAGTCCAACTGCTGTGAAATCAGCAAGGATATCTGCAACTCCAGTAGGTTGCTCAGAGCCCCATCCAACCTCATCTGGAATGTTTCCAGGGATGAGGCACCTACCATCTTTCTGGGCAACCTGTGCCAGGCTCTCACCACCCTCGGTGTGCAAAATGTCTTCCTTCTTTCTAGTCTAAATCTCTCTCTTTTTGTTTCAAACCATCACCCCTTGTCCTGTCACAACAGACCCTGATAAAATGTCTGTCCACATCTGTCTTACCTGTCCCTTCAACTACTGAAAGGCCACCAGAAGGGTTTCCTGGATCCTTGTTTTCTCCAGGCTGAACAACCCCAACTCTCATCCTGGCTTCACAGCAGAGGGTTTCCATCCCTCCCATCATTGTTGTGGCCTCCCTCTGGCCCCACTCCAACAGGTTCCTGTCTCTGCTGTGCTGAGGACTCCTGAGCTGGCCTGAGCAGTGCAGGCGGGGTCTCATCAGGGTGGAGCAGAAGGGCAGAATCCCCTCCCTCCACCTGCTGCCTGTGCTGCTGGGCATCAGCCCAGGACACAGCTGACTCTGGGCTGAGAGTGCACAGTGCCAGCTCATGTCCATTTTTTTTACCCACCAGCACCCCCAAGTCCTTTTCCTCAGGGAAGCTCTCAGTCCCTTCATCCCCCAGCATGGATTGATACCGAACATTGTCCTGACAAAAAAGTACTGGTAGGGAGAGAAGGGTTTCTGTAAGAAAGCTCCTAATCACAATTAAGATCTTGCCTCAAAAACTAATATATGTGATATATAGTCTTGGGGTGGCTTTGTTGGGGAAGATTGTTGAAACAGTTTGGAAGCAGAAAAATCAGTGCCTGTTAAGGCCGTGGCTGTAGCACTGGGAAGGAGAAAGGAGCTGGAGAGCTACTGTTCACAGTGCTCCTCAGCCCAGGGAGAGGGAGCAAATCAATGAAATTTAAAAGCTCTGCATTTAGATTTGATTAAAAGAGATAAATTAATTTTTCTTTTTACACTCTACATAATTAAGCTTTAGAGCTTGTACCCGCAGGAGTTGAGCACATAAAAAGGGGAATGAGGGTTTTAAAGGCGTGATGAGCACGTCCAGACTTATGAGGGGGAATTAAAACCCAAGACTCTTCAAGATGGTGCTATAAAATCCCATCCTGTAAGGTGTAAGGCAGCTGTAAATTCATGGGATGAGAATGCCCCTTCATCGACATGCTCCAGCCTTGCTCCTGCAGGCAGTGCACCTCCTCCCACGCTGCTGCTTGCTCCTGGGTGAGCATCTCTCTCGTGGTTTTTTAGGCTGAGGTTACAGGGTGTGTTGCTGGGAATGCATTGCTCAAGCTCCAGATTTGGGACAGATGCCCAGCACCCTAGCTTGAGGACCTTTGTACTCCCTCCTGATGTTTGCTGGTGGAACAAAGTTCCCAACCATCACTCATGCAAGAAGGGGACTTTGGTAAGAGGCTTGTGATGAAATATGCCTGTACAAAGAGCAGATTGGGGGGAGCTGGTGGTAAGATGCTCTGGAAGTGCCCAAAGAGGATCATGGCTGTCCACAGCATGGTCATGCTGCCTGCACAAAGCCTGGGCAGCCCAGGGAGGTGTGCTCCTTGGGGAGGCTGCAAACATGAGATCCCACAGTGTGTGATACTATAGGACTGTTTCTAGAGATGGCTTTGGGTTGGGTAAGGGTGGGGGGTACTAGCAATGGGACAGCAGCTCCCTAGGGGTCAGTGTGGTGAGGTAACACACCTCCCTGGCTTAAATCAAAACTTGGAGTGTTTAGGAAAGGGCTTATGCCAGCAATTGCTCCCTTCTTATTCAGTCTGAAGCATGGATCTGGGCCATGGCTCTGATTTTGGGAGAAGGGTTATGGCCTAAAGGAATGCTGCAGCTCTGCATATATCTGCCTTCTCTGGGTGCCAACCTCTGAGTGATGCAGACCTCGTGTGTCTGGTTATTACAATGGGAAGACTGTGTTTCCTCCAGATGAGCTTTTTTTGGCATGCTGTGTAAGGAGCAGAGGTCCTGGGCATCCCACTTGGCCCCAGGCATGCTGAACAGGGAGTGTATTGCCCTTCTTTCGGGACCATAAATGAAACCCACTGCATTGGGTTAACTGCTTGGCCAGGTACAGAAATGCTGTGATGACAACCACTGGTTTAGGCAACCCTTCCTCCTTGTTCCATACCCATATCCATCCCTTGTCTCATTTGCACATGGTGGACACCTGGTGGGCTTGCCTGAAGGGTCTTCCATGGCACTGACTCCCTTCAGACATGAAAGAGGTCATTTAATTCAGACAGTTGAGACCTTCAGGCTTGGCTATCTGCTCTGCCAGTGGGAACCTGCAGCCTGCAGCACCACAAATCACTGCTTGGAGCTGGGGGGAAGTGAGGAGGAGGATGAAAAAAAAATAAAAAGAGGAGGATAAAAAGGAAAAGGGAAAGGATTAGAAATGTGTCCCGTTCCCTGCTGTCCATCCGTCTGTCTGGCGACTGGCTGGAGTGACCTCACCCTGCCCGGTGCGGGGCAGTGAGGTGCTGGGGAAGGGGAATGCTGCCAGTTCTGGGGCAGAGAGATATGCAAAATGCCAGAGAATAACCCAGGAAGCAGCAGGGGCCAGGCTTCAGCACCGAGTGTGCAATGACACAGGAGAAGCTGGGGAGCAGCAGAACTGGGTTCTGGCAGGTCCTGCTGCTGGCTGCTGCCCGTGGGACAGACTGTGGCCAAGGTGGGAGATCCCCATGCTCACAACTTCCTTTTTTCTTCTCTCAATTCAGAGAGAGAAAGGGAAGTTGAGAAGCTGCTGCAAAGCAAATTCCCCTCCTCAGTCTCTCAGAATTAAATTTAGAAAATATTGAAGTGGTCTGGTGGAAGAGCTTCTTTCAGGCTTTCTCATCCTGCCTGGCTACGTGCCAAACATGAAAACTTAAGGAGGTCTAAATAAAGTCTGTGTGTGAAATAAGAGACTTTCAAAATATTCTGAAATTCATACTTGTCCCAGCCATGTTTTGCTCAGTCAGTGTTGTTGTTTTGTTGTTTCCTTTGTACCCTTGCAATTAGGTTTTCAGAGGGGGTTCCACCCTGATGGTAACAGATCACTCCCTAAATCAGACTTTAACTGAAAGCTTTGGAGTTGGTTTGCTTCGGTCCTGAGCATTTGCACCATGGCTTTGCTTTCTCTGGCTGCCAGGGCAGGGAAAAGGCCTTTCTAGCTCATGTGAGCAGCTAAATTTATTAACAAAACATCTTCTGCTGGGCTGTGGCCAAAGTGCAGCTCCCAGTCTTACTGGGGTTTGGGGAGCAGCCACGCTGACCCCTTTTTTATCGATTCATAGAATGGTTTGGGTTGGAAGGGATCTCAAAGAGGGTGAGGGGACTGGAGCACCTTGCTGAGGAGGAAAGGCTGAAAGACTTGGGGCTTTTTACCTTGGAGAAGAGAGGACTGGGAGGTGATTTTCTCAGTGCTGATGGGTGGAGGTCAAGAGGATGAGGTACTCTTTTCAGTGGGTGGTGCCCAGCGACAGGACAAGGGGCAACAGCTAGAAACTGGAACCAAGCAGATAAGCGTCTTTGCTGTGAGAGTGCTGGAGCAGGATGCCCAGCAAGATTGTGGAGCCTCCTCCTCTGGAGAGATTCCAAACCTACCAGGACATTGTGATCCTGGACAACCAGTTCTGTGTGAGCAGTGGGGCTGGCCTAGAAGTGGTTACTTCCAGCCCCCCCCATTCTGTGATTCTGTCAAACTGCCAAGTGAAGAACTACGTCCCTGTGGCCAACTGCTTTGGCTGCAAAAGTATCTGAGCTCCAGTGGGGCAGAGCATGGCCTTGCAGGAGGGTGACAGCGTGGGAGTGGTTGGGGCTGTGATGCTGCTGGGCTTGGATGAACCAGGATATCATCCCACCCCACTCCCAGACAGGCACACAGCTCACTCCTTCAGTATCTTTTATTAATGTATAGAAAATGCATTAAAAAAAGGAGCTATACATAGCCTAAGAGCGGTCAGGACTAAAAAGTACTAGTTAACAATGGTTAACGAGCGTCGATCCCATTCTCTGAGCTACGTTTTCATTACAGGGAGGGGAGACTTGTTTAATATATTATGTATTTATACTGTTTCTTTTATTTTATGCATTTATTGGTGTTTATCTTCCCTCTTGGATGGTTGCATCCACCTGTGGCTGAGTTCACCAGAAGCTGTCCAGGGGTTTTCGTTGTCTCCATTCTTTTTTCTTATTTGTGGTTGTAATTTTTTCTTTTCTTTTTAAGGAATAACCACAATTCCAGGGTAACACCTGTACCAAGAGGGGTTCTTGTTTGTTTGTTAGGTCTTTGTGTCACCATTCTTCTGAAAAAAAACGCTGACATCTGGAGAGCTGTAAGCTGGGGTACTGAGGCGAGTCTGGGCATCAGCATCTCCCCAGGGAAGAGCCTTTCCCTCCCCTTTACCCTAAACCTCCCCCCTGGAAAGGGGAAGGAGCTGCCACCACCATCTGGGCACTGTCAGGTTTAATGGAAGGGGAAAGGTGACCCTGGAGGGTACTGGTCCCCAAGGGGCTCAGGTGGGTTTGGTACCCATCTTGGGGTGCTTGGTTGGCAGAAACAGATATTGGCTTCTCTCTTGGCCCCAGGACAGAACCCTTCATTAGTGGGTTTAAGCAAGGATTAAGCAGGGGTTGGGGTAATAGCTCTTTGCTGGCAGCGTCTGGTAAGGCCAAAACTTGTGGGCATTGCTAGGGGCCATAGGGCAGGGGGGTGTGGTCACCTCAGGGTACAATGGTGAGGACATAGCTTTGAGTCTGGATGAAAGGCATGTGCTGGCACCAGGTGGGTGTTTGGACTCATGCTGTATTTTGGCAGATCACTTTAAGCCTGCTCTGAGCACAGGGTCACCCCAGCATGGGGACACAGGTGGTATGAGTTTTACCTTCCACACCGCAATGCTTCATTTTGGGTAAGCATCGTGTTGGGAAGGAGGTAAGAGGTTGGGGCAAGAGGACATTAGGCTTGTGGAATGCTTTGAGATACCCATGCTAAAGTAATATCAAGGTAAGGAGTAGAAGCAAAGGCTTCTTCCCAGCCTTTGTGTGGTTCTGACACTCTTCCAGCATCCTCTGCCAAAAACCCTTTGGGGAAGGCCTGTCCTCTTTCTTTTCCTTCAACAAATGATTCATTTCTCAATGCTGTCTTTAGCATCACATTTCTAAAAGCAGCTTTTCCTCTCAGGCAGTTTTTTCCCTTTGGTTATGTTTTACTGCAGTGTGTGGTGGAGAGGTGGGCTTGGAGGTTTGATAGCAGTGAAGACAGAGGGAAATCAAAATTGAGTGAGAGATGAGAAAGTCCCGCGGTGTTTTCTTCCAGGATTTTGAGGTTGAACATGAAAGGTGGCTTTGAAAGGTTGTGGGTGTCCTGGGCACTCAGAGTGTTTTTCTGGGTGAAGGACCTGATGTGCTTCTACTTGCTTGATGTTATGAGAGCTGGCATCTCACAGTGGATAGTGTGGTTTAGGTAACAGCTTTGAGTTCATTTTGGGGTCTGGGGAAAGTCTGGGCCACATAAGCCAGATGGCAGAAGAGCCTCCAGAGCCCAGTGATGGTCTTTTGAGATGAGCAGTGCACAGGATCCAGGCTGGGTTTCTGGGAATTTCAGGCCTGTTGCCAAGACTTTGTTCAGTCTCAATGCTATACTGATGGGGGACAGGGACAAACTTGCTCTGGTTGGAGAATGAATTCAGGAAAAAAAAGACTTGCCCAACCTCTGCTGGAAGGTAAAGAGAGACTGAGCTTAACTACCTGACTGTTCTGTAGCATCAACATGCAGCACAGATTTGCTTGAAACTGCTGTCAGGAGCTTTATCCAGAAAAATTCATCAGGCAATGATGAAAAACAAACTACTGGAAAATTGTGTTCTGTAGTTGGACAATGTGAACAAGGGAAAATGGCCCAAATGTGACCGGGTTGTCATTGCTGGTTGTTTGCCTAGGCTTGGGTTAGATTATCACTAGAAGAATAAATCCCCCACATGTAGATACCTTTCCTTTAAAAGATTTTAACAACTGCACTTCACCAAGGTGATGGAAAGGCGACACCCTGTCACGATATTTGAGAACAAGGATCAGCATTGGTGTATAGAAGCACTGGAAGGTCAGATATTATCTCCAAGGGTGTCCTTCAGACCTGATGATAGAGTTGTGTCAACTGGGCCCTTTCATCCTGGTTGCAGGACTGATAGGAGGGATGACAGTCATAAGCAGGGAGATCTATTTAGATATAGTCACCCTTTTTGAGGATCTTCCTCTGAACCTCCTGGGAAAGCTCAGCATTTAATTTTCTGTTTGACTGGTACCTTTGAAAAGAGGTTTCTTGTCTTCCACCTGATTGTGAATGATGAGCTCCCGTGATTCTACTGGTGTCTCTTCCTTCCACCTGGGTAGAGAAGCAAACAGCACCATCCCAGACAGGCAATGAATGCTATCCACTGCCAACCCCTGCTCCTAGTTGTAACCACTGAGCTTTAGGACACTTCCTGAATATAAACTCTTGATGATGTTGGGAAAAAATATTAATCTGGTGAACTACAAGGAGGTTTCTTAGCTTTTAATCAGTCCTGTCAGCTGTTTCTTGTTGGCTTTTAGGACCTAAACCAGGGCAGGTTGCTTGGAAGGCATGACATGCTGTCATCTGTGACTGACCATGTCCTGCAGGAGATCACATCATTTGCATCCTCTCTGACTTACTCCTCAACTGGTTGACTTGACTGGTTTGATGCTGATGGGAATTAAGAAGAGATGCCTTGTTCACATAGGAGATATTGCTGAGCTACAGCACCCTTATTCCAGGTTGAACTGCAGCTTGTTAAATGACCACTTGAAGGGCTGGACCCTGCATCTAATTTGACCTTGGGGTTGGCTATGATTTCATGTACCAGTATGTGGAATGGAGAAGGAGGCTGCTCTTCTGCTTAATGCCCTTCTTCATCTCTGCAGCCATGATGAGTAACATCAGAACATCCAGAAGCATGACCATGCTAGAGACACTGGGCCTGAATTATAAGCTATTGCAAAGATGCCTTTATGTTGCCATCTGGAAGCTGTTTCTTCAGACAAAGCAGCTTCAGTGTGTTAAAATCAGAAAGATTAGCATTTGTAATGCTCCCTTGGCTGCAACCCCAGTGATGAGCTGCATTGTCCTCAGATCTGGAGACAGGTCCCTTCTTTGAGACCAGGCCAGTGATAATGCCCAGCATTGATCAGAACCCTTGGCAGAATAGTGACTCCAGTACAGTGGTCATTTGGGCTATGTGGATGTGGTGTCAATGACAGCAGAAAGCATCCAGAGATATCTGAAGGGTCCATCATCCTTAAAATGGGAGAAGTTAAGATCAGGAAGAGTAAACTCATTTATTCTTCCAAGAGTCTTGAAGTACTCCAAAATCTGAATGGACTAAGCCTTCATTCCAGGAGGGGAAACAGTTATTTCCCATTAGGGAGATGGTGATACCAAGGCACTGAGATCTGAGTCCCTCTTGTGATGGCAGTGAAGAGGGATGGTTTAGGAGGAGAAAGGGAGCAGGCATTTCTCAGATTGCACTTGTCTTCCCTTGGCTGCATCATCATCCTTCCCTGTGTGCGTTGGAAGTCCCTGAAGAAGAGCACCTGGGCTGTGCAGGCTGTGTTGGCTGTCATGTTACACCGCTTCTGGTTGCTGGCCTTTCTCTGAGATTCTTTGGTTGGGACCAATGACCTCTGTCAGAGACAATGTGGTAGCATATAGAAGTAGCAGAGGAAACAGGTCCTAGTCTTCAAGACCACAAGTAATGATTTTTCTCCCAACTCATCTAATTTGAATCCCTTTTCTATGAAGCTCAGCATAACCCAGAAGTGGGATGAGTTCAGCTCAGAGAAGTGGATGATGCAGACTGGGGCTGATGGAGCAGCTCTTGTTCTCCTGCACTCCACGTACTCAAGGATGTCTTTGACTATGGTGGGGCCAACATGTAAGCTGTGGGTTCTCTAGAGTTTGCCTACACATGCAGATATTCACCAAGTCCTCCTGGTGTGATCTGTGAATACCAGGGATGGGGTGAGCCTTGTGTTTGCTCATTCTCACTTTATCTCCATGTGTACAGTGCCTGCACATAAGGGAGGGGTGACCAGGATGTGTGCCCTTGGGCAGGAGAGATGTGCCTCTGTCTGCTGGAGGAGTTGGTGTCTACAGGATGGCATGAAGTTGGACCTCCATGCCAGGGAGAAAAGGTGCCTCTGTCTGTGACTGAGGTGAAAATGGCCACACCAAGGTCCCTGTGGGGAAGGTTTCTGCCACAAGCCCCATGACAAATGGTTCTAAAAGGGTTTGCTGGGGATTGCCAAGTCCTTTAAAAAAATATCAAAAATCTGTCTGTCTGTCTCTCTTCTCATATTGAGGGGCCAGAGTATTGGGGTAGGGAGACTGGAAATTTGGTATTGCTGTGGGACAGATGCAAAGCAATGAGATCTTTCATTCCCCACGGCTTTGCTTGTGCCGTGGTTCCCTCCAGCACTCATGAGGGGCAGGTTGCTATCTCAGACAAGTAGTAATTTTTTTCCCCCCCTTTTCATATTATAAAATACAAACAAATGACAGAAAAGGTCAGGTGGTGGGAGGTGGGAGGGAATTCAGCTGGCTCAGAGCTGTAGGGACCGTCGCTTCCTCCCAGAGATGTTACGGTGGTTGTAAGGTCGCATCTTCATTTCCACAAAGGGGATGGAGAACTCGTGGCCTTTCCAATGGTACCAGTTGATCCCCTGGCAGGAGGGAAAGAAAGGCACAGGGTGAGGAGAGGCCCTAACATGAAACTACAGTGGAAAAGGAAGGACCACTATAGAGAAGCCAGATGGAAGAATTTGCTGCAGCAGAAGCAAGGCATTCTTCTGCTGCTTTGGCTTGATGGGTTTTTGTCACTGCTCAGAGGCTCCTGATCACATTTTACATGCTTATTTTTCAGAAGTAACTTGACAAGGTACCACAGTAAGTGACCATGGCAGCCAGTGTGAGGCACAAAGCACCAGTCCAGATGACTTGAAGGTAGTTCCCTTTGTTCTACCTTTTGTTGGCCCACTCCAGTGGCACTCCTGACCCTGGTGCCCTCCTGACCATTGAGCCTCAGTCCTATCCCAGGCTTGCTGTTATGCTTGGTTGTGCTACTAGAGGAGGTGCTGCAGGCTTTCAGCCCAGCTCTACCCTTACCTGACTGTGCCAGGACTCTCCATACCCTGGTGCCCTGACCATTGAGCCCCAGTCCTATCCCGGACTTGCTGTTGTGCTTGGTTGTGCTGCTAGAGGAGGTGCTGCAGGCTTTCAGCCCAGCTCTACCCTTACCTGACTGTGCCAGGACTCTCCCTACCCTGGTGCCCTGACCATTGAGCCCCAGTCCTATCCCGGACTTGCTGTTGTGCTTGGTTGTGCTGCTAGAGGAGGTGCTGCAGGCTTTCAGCCCAGCTCTACCCTTACCTGACTGTGCCAGGACTCTCCCTACCCTGGTGCCCTGACCATTGAGCCCCAGTTCTATGCCGGACTTGCTGTTGTGCTGCTAGAGGAGGTGCTGCAGGCTTTCAGCCCAGCTCTACCCTTACCTGACTGTGCCGGGACTCTCCGTACTTGCCGTTGAGGTTGGTGCGGTGGCAGTTCTTGTACCACCAGGCCCCTTTGTAGGACATGGCACAGTTGGTCACAGCGACGTCGTTGTCCCTGTCCTTGGTGGAGAAGGGGCGGCCCTGGTGGTAGGTGAGAGAATCCCCTATGGAAAGAGGGGCTGTTAGCGGTGGTGGGGCCGTGGTCTTTTCACGAGGACGTGGGGATAGTCTGACGTGTGCGGTAGCCTGTGGATCAGCAGCTGCAGCAGCTTCACCGGGCTTGTTCACAACTGGTTCACCTGAGATCCTCTGCTGTCGGTTTAGGATCAGTACAGACCATAGCAAATCTTAGGGGCTGATTGGGCTTGACATGTAAAATGCTTTATGGTTTTGGATCTGAATGTTAGTGTTTCAGCCATGAATTAAATCCTAAATTTGGGCATCTCTGTTCTCCTGAAGCCTGGCTCTGCTACATAACTCCAAGATGTTTTTGGCCTCCTTCCCTCCTCTTAGCTAAAGGGAACTTTTTTTTTTTTCCATTTTTTTTTCTTCCCCAGAGGAGGCCAAGCATTCACCTCTTGAACACCTTTTCTTCCTTTGGATAAGAGGAAGAACCTTTAGAAAGTATGTGACATCTAATTCCACCAAACCCACCAACCTCATCTCTCCTCCTTACTAAGGAACAAGAGAGCTGCTTTTGGGTGAAAGAAGAGCCAAAGTGAAATATGGTCATTATTAAAACTGAGTGAGGTACTTATAGGGACATTCCTAATCTGCTCCTTGGTGGTCCCTAGGAAGGTATGAAGTGGACCCAGGCTAGCTGTCCAGCCACCAAGAGGCTTGCTAGAAAACTTGGCAATGAACCACGTTTGGTGGGTCTTGACTGCCTTTGGTCAAGGCAGAGCAGAAGTCCTTGGTTGGATGGCTTGTGTGAGGAAAAGGAGGCAATCATATCTGCAGGACTGGTACCAGCATTTTTGGCAGTATGTTGGATGCCTCGTGCCCTGGGACTTCAGCTCAGAGCAAGTGCTGTGTTGCATGCAGCCAGGATCCCTGTCTCTTCTCTTCCAGTGGCAACTACCAGACATTGAATAAGGAAATCCTAGTGAGGGTCCTCACTAAGCGCATGGTGGTAAAGTTTTGTATGAATCATGGAGGCTTCCCTCCTCCCTGGAAATATTCAAGGCTAGGTTGGACAGGGCTGTGAGTAACCTGCTCTAGTTGCAGATGTCCCTGCTCACTGCAGGAGAGTTGGACTAGATGACCTTTAAAGGACCCTTCCAACCCAAAACATTCTATGATTCCAGCTAGAGGGGCTGCAACTGTAGCTATCCTCCTTCTGTTGCCCACCATTTTCTGGTGAGCAAAGCCTAGCAGGTGTGACAGTGTCCTTGCAAAACCTTTGCATGAGGAAATGATGCAGAGGATTTCAGATTTTTCCATTGCTGTGGGAGGGCAATAAATACACCCTCCAGCATGGCATTGATAGCCAGCTGTGGTGATTGCCAAGTGAGGTGGCACCTCTGACAATTGACCTGGTTATTTGAACAGCAATGCATCTGAGATTTAATATCTAATCCCCAATGGAAAATTCTTTGTGTCCTTAGTGGGATTTATCAGCCTGCTTTACATAGAATCATAGAATTATTGTATCTGGGAAAGACCTTTAAGATCATCAACTCCAACCATTACCTAACTCTACCAAGCATAGTACTAAACTGTGTCCCTCAGCAAGATCTCAGGGAAGACTGTATTCTAGAGATGTTATCCTTCAGAAAATTAAGCTCTAAATAACATTCCTCAACATCTGCAGTTCTCCAGCATGTCAAAGACCTTTAAATACAGTGCCTTGAAAAGCTGGTTGTGAACATGATGGACATGATTTGCATGCAGGAAGGCAGAAAGGGCTATGGGTTTGTATCTTGCTGCTCCAGACAAGTAAGCTTTGATATTGATATTGACACAGTTTCAGCCCCAGCAGCCCCAGGTTTTCCCTACCACTTACTGTCAAGGAGGTTGTACCTGAAGTGCCATTGTAGTCCCCGATTCGTAGCTTGTACAGGCTGCGGGAGTCGCCGATGGAGAACTTGTCGTAGTAGGCGTACGCTGCTTCCTGGCCGTCCCTCATGTCTATTCTCAACTCGTAGCGTCCCTGGGATGTGATCTTGTGGATGTTGTCCAAGCCTGGTGAGACAAGCAATGAGACACCCAGTGAGACCCAGTGCCTGGATCTGCTCCCTGAGCAAACAACAAAAAAAGCTCTAGGAAAACAAAACAGCTGTGGGAAATGAGTGTGAGGAGAGGAACCAAAGAGCAACAGCACTTCTGGTAAAGTCTTTGTCTCTCCTGGCACTGGTGGGGTCTGAGCTGTCTGTTCCTGCTCAAGCTTCACATGAGGAGATACTTTACAGTGAAGGTGATGGAGTACTGGAGCAGGCTGCCCAGAGAAGCTGTGGAGTCTTCTTCTCTGGAGACTTTCAAGACCTGCCTGGATGTGTTCCTGTGCGACCTGCCCTAGGTGATCCTACTTTGACAGAGGGGTTGAACTTGACGGGATGATCTCTGAAGCTCCCTCCTAACCCCTAACATTCTGTGATTTTGTGATTCACCTCCCTGTGGCTATGAAAGGTTGGTTCAAGGCCCAGGTTAATCTTTTTCCATGCTGCTGAAGCTGGGGACATTCAGCTGTGTAGGTCTGGTGCTTCTTGTGTTGTTGTTAAGCTCATGTACAAGCCAGAGAGTGTTTATGCTGCAGGGCTGGCCTCAGCTCATGTTCAGGTTTTGGAGGAGCACACTCTGTTTCAAAGCATTGCCAGGTCTCCCACTCGCCCCTTTCCTTTCTTTGGGCAACTGAATTTTGGCCTAGGCCAGGTGCAGTCCATGATGCCACCAATGCAACCTGTAGCCAGCCAAAAGAGGGCGGTGGGCTTTGATCCAGGAAGATCCCCACCATGCTCTAATGTGCAGGACAGGGAATGAACAACAGAAGAAAAACTGCCGAGAGAGTATAGTGGGGTGAAAGGCAAGGAGCCAACAGCTGGCACAAGAGAGTAGCTCAGTGTGTGGGAATCTTGGGTTTGATGCACTGATGATAGACAAGTGGTTAAGGTCTCACCCAGCCAAAACTCATCCTCCAAGTTTCCAAAGCCAACTCGGTAATCTGCCCATTTCCGGAAGAAATCAGTCAGCCCGTTCTGCCGCCTCTGGAAGACCTGCAGTGAGGAAGGACCAGGGGAAAATTCAGTCTAAAGGAGAAGAGGGATGACCTCACCAGGCTTTGGGGCACTCAGAATGAAGCCAAGAGTTTGTCTTCCATTGTGCCTTTCAGGGGAGAAAATAGTGATGTCCATTCAGTATGTGTTAATTGCAGCCATGAAATTAATACCTGTGCAGATGGAAGAACTGTTAGGATGATGCTACAGCTGCCTGAAAGGAGGTTATAGTGAGGAAGGGGTTGGTCTCTTCTTTCAAGGAACAAGTGATAAAAGAAGAGAAAGCAGCTTCAAGTTGCACCTGGAGAGGTTTAGGATGGACATTAGGAACAGTTTCTTCTCCCAAAGTGTTGGCAAGCACTGGCACAGGCTGCCCAGGGCAGTGACGGAGTCCCCATCCCTGGAGGGGGATGCTACGTAGATGTGGTGTGGAGGGGCATGGTTTAGTGGTGACCTTGCAGTGCTGGATTAATGGTTGGACTCAATCATTTTAAAGTTCTCTTCCAATAAAATGTTTCTATGATCCTATGATCTGTGCAAGCTTGGTACAGCCAGCTGTGGCTGGACATGGTGATCCAAAAGGTCTCTTACATCCAAGGCAAATCAGTGTTAGCCTAGGAAGGAATCAACATTCAAGCTTTCTGCTCTACCCAACACGTGGTGTCTGGTTTTCTAGCATGAGATTCCACTTTTGGCTGGCTCTATGTTATCCAATAGGATACTCTGAGGCAGAGTGAGGTCAAGGGACATTTCCTGGCTAGAAGAACATCCATGCTAGAAACCAGCATTTAAGGAAGCCCCTTTTCTTTCTTTCTTTCTACATCTAGCGGAGTTCTGTGTAATGCATGTAAGTGTGTTTGACACAAACCAAATCAAAGCACCAGAGCAGTATTTACTCCGGCTGTCAATCCATCTACGTCAAGACAAGCAGTGTTTGTGCAATCCAAAAGCCAAACAGGCATTTTCCTCTCAAATGTTCCTGTGCGGGCTCAATGGGGGGGATGCCTGACATCCTGTTACTGCAGGCAGCCTGAATCATTCCCCAGGAAAGCTGTCAGCCATTAATTTCATTTCTAGAACAATAAATCAGCTTCAGTCCCAGATTTTGCTTTCCAGAAGCATGTCAAATAAATCAAAGGGCACTTCTCCAAGTGTAACTATTATTACTGGAGCGTGGGCCATTCCCTGTGGCGTGGGGAATGAAGCGTGCGATGTGAAGCCTGCTGTTGTTCCCGCATGGCATGGTGCTTGGCTTTACTGGTAGGACTGAGCTGGGTTTCTTTGTGATGTGGACAATCACATAGGGCAAGTGCATGGCTACTCACAATCCAGCCACCTCCATCAGTGGTCATGTCACAGTAGACCTGCACCCGCTGGCTCAGGTCCCCGTTGATGGAGATGGTGTAGACGCCACTCAATGTGTCTCCATTCATCAGGTGCTGGGCACAGTCCTGAGGGTTAGCAAAGACACGACCACCTGCAAAATTAAATTAAACCCAAAATCTGAGCAGACTGGCACCCTTTCTGCATGCCTTGAGCCTCACTGGTTATGATCCAGGAAACATCTAACTTGGCTTCCCAGTCCTGAGTTATGCTACGATGTGGTAGGACTTCACGTCTGCCAACAACAGCAGAGGATTTAATGGAAAAAAAATGTGTTCATGTATTAGTTAATCTCCCATATGGCCTAGGCTGTAAAAGTGCATGGCAACATCACTGTGAATGATGAGGGATGTCACTTCTTGGACCATGTTTCTGCACCATGTCTGAAGCCTTAGGGTTTAAGCTGTCACTGGTATATTTAGACAGCTGTGAAAATACTGAAACATCTTCTTTCAGGATTGCCAGCTCCAAGGAAGTTTTGTGACTTTACTGATTCTGAGGGGATTCTCCTGTTCCATGCCCTTGGAAATTATGGTGGACTTACACCAGGCTGATTGGTACTTGCAAACTGATCAGGAATTAGGCTATATGAGATGCTAGAGATGGGCAGTGTTGGCTGTGTGGCTGTGCTTCAGGCATCCTCTAATGAAATGTCTTTGAAATGTCCCTGACCCTCTGTTGGAGGAAACCTACCTTTTTCTGTGCTGTTGGTGCATATGGATGATGGAGTAAAAGAGTGCACAGGGCTGGCAATAGGGATGTGGCTTTTGAGGGTGTCTTAGTTCTGCATTGAAGTGTGAAGGTGATCTGGACAGGCTGGATCAATAGGCCAAGGTCAACTGTATGAGGTTCAATAAGGCCAACTGACAGGTGCTGCAGCTGGATCACAACCACCCCGTGTAATGCTCCAGGCTTGGGACAAAGCAGCTGGAAACTGCCTGGCAGAGAAGGATCTGGGTGTTCTGTTTGGCAGCTGCTTGAACCTGAGCCAGCAGTATGCCCAAGTGGCCAGGAAGGCCAACAGCATCCTGGCCTGGATCAGGAATAGTGTGGCCAGCAGGAGCAGGGAAGTGATCAACTTGACACTGGTGAGGCAGCATCTTGAATACTGGGTTCAGTTTTGGGTCCCTCACTACTAGAAGGGCATTGAGGTGCTGGAGTGTGTCCAGAGAAGGGCAGCAAAGCTGGTGAAGGATATAGAGAACAGGTCTTGTGAAGGGTGGCTGAGGAAAAGGGATTGTTGAATCTGAAGAAGAGGAGGATGAGAGGAGGGCTCGTTGCTCTCTACCACTCCCTGAAAGGAGGTTGAAGTGAGGTGGTGGTGGGTCTCCTCTTCATAGGTGACAGGACAAGAAGAGATGTCCTTAAATTGCACCAGGGGATATTAGGGAAAAAACCACACTTTACTGAAAGAGTGGTCAGGCATTGGAACAGGCTGCCCAGGGAGGTGGTGGAATCACCATCTCTGGAGGTGCTAAAAAAGCAGGTAGATGCAGCACTTTGAGACCTGGCTTAATGGCCATGGTGGTGTTGGGTTGGTGGGTGGACTTGATCTTAGAGGTCTCTTCCGTCTGAAACAATTCTGTGATTCTACTAAGGGTACAGACTCTTGTCTATTATTTCCTACTTGGGTGTATTCCCCCATCCTCATGACCTGACGGCTTGGAGGTTGTTACTTTGCCCAAGTGTTGGAGATGGGAGGAATGAGGGGATCTTCATAGTCTGTAGTGGAAGTGCTGGTGAGACAGTGTTTGCATTTTAGAGCATCCAGCAATGAAAACTGCTTCAAAGGCAACCGCTTCGGGCTCCCCTGAGCTCTGCACAGATTACTTGTTTCTTAATTTATATTCATCTCTTTAAGAGCCAAGGAGACCTTGAAAGACATTGCAAACCACTATAAATTATAAATACTGTATCTGTTTCTTCCTTTTGTCCCAGCTGTATACAATTCCCCAAGAACGTTATGCAAACATGAAACAAAGAGGCCGAGCTATTAATATGTCAGAGGGAATGGAAGAACCCCAGGATGTGTACTGTGAGCAGAAGGAAGCAAAACAATTTAAATTAAGCCAGGTTTTCTTTTCTTTTCCTTTTTCTTTCCTTTCCTTTTTTTTTTTTTTTTAAAGTCTCCTTAAAGACAAGTCCTTGTTATCTGCAAAGTGTCCTGATGCACCACCAGAGCAAATTGAATCCCAGGCTCCGACTCTTGGCTGAGGGATGTCGTCCATAGATTGGATCTCCTTGATAGGTGCTTCTGTCTCATTGATATATGGGGTAAGTGGGGAGAAACTGTTGTCTTGCTGATGCTTATCTTCATCTTAAAAGCAAATTAAACCTGTGTTTGGATGCTGCATCAGCTGGCAACAGTGTCTTGGATGCTACTGAGGTCTGGAATTGGTGCTTCTTGGAAAAGGTGCCTGCTGTGCGTGGGTTTCTGTTGCTTTACCCCAGTCAAGAAGCCAAGCCCAGGTAGACTCCTCAACTACCTTAGCCTGGAGAAGAGGAGACTCAGGGGTGACCTTATTACTCTCTACAACTACCTGAAGGGAGGTTGTAGACAGACAGATGTTGGTCTCTTCTCCCAGGCAGCCAGTACCAGAACAAGAGGACACAGTCTCAGGCTGCACCAGGGGAGGTTCAGGCTGGATGTTAGGAAAAAGTTCTATACAGAAAGAGTGATTGCACATTGGAATGGGCTGCCTGGGGAGGTGGTGGAGTTGCCATCACTGGAGGTTTTCAGGAGAAGACTTGATGGGGTGCTTGGTGCCATGGGTTAGTTGTTTAGGTGGTGTTGGATTGGTTGATGGGTTGGACGCGATGATCTTGAAGGTCTCTTCCAACCTGGTTTATTCTATGTATTCTAAACCAAATACTCTTGATTTACCTCAATGATTACACGAAATTTTCCATCACCTGCCTGAATTGCACTGACTTTATGTCCCCACATAAGAGGCAAGACTCTCAGGAAAGCCTGATCTTTAGGTGCATTAGAGAAGAGCCTTTTCTATTTTTGTTGATGTGAATAGCTTCTGTTATCTCTTAATAGCAGGTGAAGGGACCTCTGCATGTAACCACAATGGTGAAGTTTATTCACAGGAGATTCAAAGAAAACTATCCAAATAGAATTGGCAGTGCAGATGGAGGGAATTTTGGTGAACATCATCTTCAGGTTTCTTTGTGCTTTTGAAGGCTAGGAGAAATATAATTGGATTGAGCCCTGGACAAAATATACTTGGTTAAGTTCTCTCTTCTCACATGCAACAGATGACAGGAACAAACAGCCTCAAGTTGTGCCAAGGGAGTTTCAGGTTGAGTTTCTTCACAGAAAGGGTTCTCAGGCATTGGAACAGGCTGCCCAGGGAGGTGGTGGTGGAGTCACCATCCCTGGAGGTATTTAAAGGATGTGTGGATGTGGTGCTCAGGGATGTGGTTTAGTGGTAGTAGCCTAGTAGTTGTAGCGGCAGGATTGTGAGCTTAAGTGGTTGGATGTGATAATCTCAAAGGTCTCTTCAAGGTCTCTTCTTCATGGTTTCTCTTCTTCAAAGGTCTCTTCTTGCACGGTTTAGTTGATTAGGTGGTGTTGGATGATAGATTGGACACGATCTTGAAGGTCTCTTCCAACCTGGTTTATTCTATTCTATTCAACCTCAGCGGTTCTATGATTCTAAGTTCCTGGCAAGGCTTTCCAAAGATGGTGAAGAATGAGACACTTTGCACAGTTTCTCATGTGAAGGGTTGCAAAGGATGGGGAGAATGGTGGTATTTTCATGTCAGCTTCAGTCTTGCAAGTGTAAGCACTCTGTGAGGGCTACAGTGGCTGTGGATGCCCACTGTTTGATGATTAAGGGACTGGAACATGTGCCCTATGAGGAGAGACTGAGAACCCTGGGGCTTTTTAATCTGGAGAAGAGAAGACTGAGAGGGGATTTAATAAATGTTTATAAATATTTGAGTGCTGAGTATCAAGAGGGAGGGGACAGGCTCTTCTCCATTGCACCCTGTGATAGGACAAGGGGTAATGGATACAAACTACAGCACAGGAGGTTCCACCTCAACATAAGGAGGAACTTCTTCACTGTGAGGGTCACAGAGCACTGGAACAGGCTGCCCAGGGAGGTTGTGGAGTCTCCTTCTCTGGAGACTTCCAAAACCCATCTGGATGTGTTCTGTGTGACCTGTGCTAGATTCAGTGGTTGTGCCCTGGCAGGGGGGGTTGGACTGGGAGATCTCCAAAGGTCCCTTCCAACCCCTGACATCCTGTGATCTGGAAAGGAAACCATTCCTGTTGCCTTAGTGTACTGTGACTTCTCTGGAACTAGAAGAGAGAAGAATAATGCATTTGGATAAAGCTGTTGGGACCACAGTCCTGTGGCCATGCTGGTGCTGCTGAATGTGACTCTGCTGATGGTGGTAGAGATGCACCTGCTTGATGCTTTCTGGAATGCCCCATCCCTCATAACATTCAAGGTCAGATTGTATGGGGCTCTGAGTCTGAAGGTATCCCTCCTCACCCCAAAGAGGTTAGACTAGATGACCTTCAAAGATTCTTTCCAACCTAAACTCTTCTATGGTTCTGTGATATTTGTGAGAGATCAGACCATATCTACAGCATGGAGAGACCAGCCAGATCTCTCTCCACTCCCTCCAAGAGCATAGCTGTTGATATGTGTGGGGTTTCTTCTCCCTTCCCCCTCTATTTCTGCATTTGAAGAGGGGCAAGGGCAAGGCAAAGGACTTGCAAGATGGTCCTTGGTGTGAAGCTCAAATTGCTTGTCCTAGGCTTGGTCTTGTGTTTGTATTCTAGGTCCTTCAGCCATTAACTCTTTGTAGCGAAGCTGCTCTGTGGGTCATGGCAATGAATGTACCTCTCTGTGGCTCATGGGGAAATGCTGCCCAAGGAGGGAAAGCCCATAAAACCAGTCCATGTCTACCTGAAATGCAGTCCATGTCACACAGTATGTGGCCTAAGCCCTGCTTGGCCAAGTGGATGCTGCATGAGTCCTCACCTGTGGTGAAGGTGGTGGAGATGAAGCCACTCCTCATGGTGTTCTGGGCAGCTTGCAGGCGCACAGTGTACTCTGTAGTCTCAGAAAGCCCCTCCAGCCGGATCCAAGTGTCCTCAGCATCCACTATCAGCTCCTGTACATGGGTCCCAGAAGGAGGCAGACAGCAAGAGCAACAGATGAGAAAAGTGGTGGGGAGCCTAAAGATTAAGTGAGGAGGGAAGGGAAGCAACAAGCTACCACAGCCCTTGGCAACTAGCTGAGGAGCATTGCATGGCTGCTTACATCCCTGGACTAAGACAATGTGACAATATTCAAACTTTTGGGACAATATTCAAACTTTTGGGATGGTTTGGATGGGAGAAAGTGGGCTGGTTTGGACATGGGGTATTTAAGTGTTCGTGATCTGTGTCATCTGTTTGGGATCAGGAATTTGGGCACAGAATGGCTTGAGAGCAGTCTCAAGGAGAAAGACTTGGGGGTTTTGGTTGACAAAAACCATGAGCTGGCAATGGTCACTTGCAGCCCAGAAGTCCAACTGAGTCCTGGGCTGCATCAAAAGAAGAGTGACCAGCAGCACAAGGCAGGTGATTCTGCCTCTCTGCTCTGCTCTGGTGAGTCCCCATGTGGAGTACTGCGTCCAGTTCTGGGGCCCCCAACACAAGAAGGACATGGATCTGTTGGAGAAGGTCTAGAGCAGGGGCTGTGAAGATGGTGAGAGGGCTGGAGCACCTCTCCTGTGGGGACAGGCTGAGAGAGTTGAGGCTGTACAGCTTGGAGAAGAGAAGGCTCTGGGAGACCTTATAGCAGCCTTCCAGTGCCTGAAGGGGGCTACAAGAAGGCTGGGGAGGGACTTTTTACAAGGGCTTGTTGCAATAGGATGAGAGGGAATGGATTGAAGCTCAAAGAGGGCAGATTTAGACTGGGTATTAGAAAGAAATTCTTTACAGTGAGGGTGAGGAGACACTGGAACAGGTTGCCTAGGGAAGTGGTGGATGCCCCCTCACTGGAAGTGCTCAAGGCTATGCTGCATGAGGCCTTGAGCAATCTGGTCTGATGGGAGGTGTCTGTGCCCATGGGAGGGGGGATTGGAACTAGATGATCTTTGAGATCTTTTCTAACCCAAACCATTCTATGATTCTGTGTTCTGCATGCTCTGAGTATGGGGCATGCCTGATTCCTCAAACATGACAAGGAGCAGCTGCTGGCCAGACCTGGTTACTAGCCAGTTTTGACTGTTGTGTTAATTTCTGTGATCATCAGCCAGTGCTACACAGCATCATATTGAACCTTCTGCAATGCTGTTATCTTCTGGCCACCATGAGCCAGTCGCACCAGCAAAGGAAAGGAGACTATTGGTGGTGCTGTACTGCTGATAGCAGCTCTTCCAGACAGGCAGATAAGGACCCGCTCATTAAACAATCAAATATATTGTGGAATTAATTAGCTGTCTGTGGCTATATTCCTTTTTGCAAGAGGGGCACATGGTGTTTCTAGCATCTCTGTTCATGGGATAATTTTCTCCTGCCTCAGCTTGCTTGTGACTTTCCCCCATTCATCCAAGCTTTACAGATACTCCCACACCTGCAGTTGTGCATAAAGACTTTGCCCTAGGCATTCTGTTCCTGCTTTTCCCAGTTGTTGATGTAAAGTATTGCTTGTCATCAAATGATGAGAGTTGGAAGGGACTTCTATGGACATCTATTCCAACCCACCTTCAGAGTCATCCAGAGCAGGCTGCCCAGGATCACAATGTCCAGGTGGGTTTGGAATCTCTCCAGAGGAGGAGACTCTACAACCTTCTCTGGGCAGCCTGCTCTAGCGCTCCAGCACCCTCACAGCAAAGAAGTTTCTCCTTATGGTCAGATGAAACTTCCTGGGTTCCAGTTTGTGCCTGGTTGCCCTTGTCCTGTCACTGAGCACCACTGAAAAGAGTCTGGGCCCCCCACCCTTTAGATACTAATGAGCATTGATTAGATCCCATCTCGGTCTGCTCTTCTCCAGGCTAAGCAGTCCTAGGTCTCTCAACTTTTCCTCCTCACAAAGATGCTCCACTCCTCTCTTTGTAGCCTTTGCTGGACTCTCTCCAGTAGTTACCTGTCTCTCTTGAACTGAGGAACCCAGACCTGGATACAGTACTCCAGATGTGACCTCACTAGGACAGAGCAGATGAAGAGATGAACCTCCCTCAGCCTGCTGGCCACACTCTTCTTAATACATCCCAGGTTACCACTAGCCTTCTTGGCCACAAGGGCACATTGCTGGCTCATGGTGAACTCGTCCACATACAGAAAGCAGTCTCTTCCCTTCTGGTCTCTCTTTGACCTAGTTAGTATAATTACTTTATTTGGTTAGTCTTCTCTTGCTTGTTTCTCATCTTATTTCCTGACTTAATGAGCCTGTGTCTTTGTGAGGACTCACTCACCTTCCAGCTGCCATCGCTGGTTCTGTAGGTCATGATGTAGTTCTCCATCTCTCCCAGGGGAGGCACCCAGGAAAGCAGGGCACTCCGTCGAGTGACTTCACTGGCAGTCAGATTTGTGGGAGGATCCAAAACTGCAAGGGTGGACAAGGGCCCAGGGAAGTGCAGATTCTCATGAACAACCACCCCAGCCTCTCTTCCCAAGTCAGTGCGCACTGGTTCAACCTTGCAACCCCCAGCTACAGCCCAAAGTCCATCCTCACCCTCAATTTCCAGATCTCATCACCTGTCCTCATCCTTGAACAGAGTTCAGCAAATCCTCTAAAGGTCCTCCTCTACCTGATGATCTATGAGGGGTTAACAGCTCTGAAATTCATGTGCTGTGGGGCCTGTCAAGGTTCTTGTAAGCAAAATGGTTTGTAGAGCTCTTCTAGACTATGGCCTTGGCAAGAAAAAGTCCTGTTCAAGGGTCTTCCTGGGAAACCACACCCAGAGGCAATCAAAGGAAGGGAATGTTGAAAGAGTGCAAATGGTGGTTGGTGCTTGTTGTGGTTAAAATTTGGTCCTTGTGTTGTGCTCAATACTAGCATTTGGCAGGCCTTTGGCAGATGGCTACTTCTACACCCATAGAAATGTGAGAAGATCTTTGGCTCAGCTTTGCTGGTTGCTTCTGGGTTGGCTGAATGGCTAAGGGCACATTACAGGCAGTGGGGGGATGATTGTACATACGAGTTGTGAAGTTGGTGCTGATGGTCTGGCTGGTGAGAGGCCCATTGGTGGCATACATGGAGACTGTGTACATGGTGCTGGGCAGGAGGTTGGTCAGCTGGTACTCCTGGCTGACTCCATCCACAAGAATGGTTTCTCCTGCAACTGTAAGAGCTGAGTTAGGGTAGAGGTGCAAGGTGGTTTTCCAAAATCTGTCTGGGGATAGGATCTCATGAACAAAAGCACTTATACTGCTGAAGCACCATGAGCTACTGTGCAGCAGCTGAGCTGTAATGGTGGTGCTTGTTCTCCAGGGTGGTCTTGTTTTTCCCACAGTCCCTCTAGTTGCCTAATACATGGTTTCCCTTCAGTAGTGGGTTTCACTGAGTTTGCCACACACCAAGTTTCTGTGAGATGGGTACTGGGCTGCTGCTGGTGGGCCCGTTAGCAAATCAGGAGGACCCTAGTCCCCTCTTGTGTGGACTGCCATGGTCCAAGGCTTGATGGAAGCATGTGCCACGGGCCCTGCACTGAAGAAGCTGGCATTTAGGGAGAGGTTACATCCCTGCTACCTGCCAGCTGCTGCCCTCCTCCAAAACTTCCTTATTCCCTCTGTGGAAGGCACCCACTGAGCCTTGAACTTTGGGATGGGGAGAGGTGGAGGTGAGCTGAAATGGAACTCCAGTATACCTGCACGGCGGGTGAGGACAAGGACATAGCTCTCCACGTCTGACAGTGGTGGGTTCCACTGCAGCAGTACCTCTGTGGGGGTGATATTGGTGGCTGTGACCCCCAGGGGGGCATCCATGGCTGCATGGGGGAGAGATTCAGAGAGTCAGAGGCATTAAGAGACTGGACTATGAACTGAGAAGGTCTTCTTACGGCCATGATCCTGCCTTGCTGCCCAGGGACTTGTGCCTACGGAAGAGTTACTGCTGCTCTAGCTGGAGAGCATGGGGATCAGAGCTGGTGCTGCTCTATTACCTGGGCTGCTCTTCCACTGTTTTCCTGATGCACAGCCTGGGGTGTTAGGGATTTTTGGTAGTTTTTGAGGAGTCTGGGGATAGCAGAGGGTTTTATTCTTGCAGCAGATGCTGTTTGTGTCAGGGCTTCCCCAGGGATTATTTCTGGAAGTCTGTACTCCCTTTAGGAAAGGTTGTCATGGTTGCCCAACATCATATCTCTGGCTTCCCCATGCCAACACACAGATTTATCACTCCTCCCTATAACTACCCATGCATATTCAGGACAAGCTTTGCTTAACCATACTTCAAGAGCCTACACTGGGCCCTTGTGAGCCTTGCTTATCTCAAGCTTGCATCAGGCTGACGCGAGGTGCAGCTTGCTCTCAGCTGCCTTATTTCTAGCGCATGCAGGGGCTGCCAGCCCTGCCTAGGGCTGGACCTGGCATGGTTTGATTGCTGCCTGCCCACCAGAAGGTCCTTCTCACCTGTGTGCACGGTGATGGAGGTCACCTCACTCTCTTCCCGGCCCCGCACGCTCTTCATTGCAATCTCATACTTGGTGGCAGGCTCCAGGTGGAGGAGGGGGTACTCGGTGACATCGCTGGCGATGGCAGTGCTGTCTATCCTCCCTGTAGGGACAGAGCCAAGGGCTTTGGCATCATGGCTGGCCCTGCCCCTGGGGTACTGTCAGTGCCTGGGAGGTGAGGACAATGTCACAAGCCCTCTGCAACGCTGATACTAGGGGTAACTGTGTTTTTTTTTCCTTGCAGGAGCACACCTGTGTGCTCATCTCTCTGCTGGCTCGACCTTTACAGCATTGTAGGCAAAACTGGGGCCAAGGGATGTGAGCCACAGGAAGCAGGTGAAAGGAGATGGGATTTCAGGGTTGGGTCCTGAATTAACCATCTCTGGGGAGGGAACACTGCAGGAGGTCGCTCCCTGTGCCCTTGGCTGTGGTAGTGCCTTCCCATTCTCTTCCCAGACACCTCATCCTCTGTCCCTACAGCCTTTTGGTTAGAGCGCCAGGATGCTGGCTGAGGTGAGGATGACCTGGTGGCTTGCTCACACCGATGGATGGAGGGAGGGTTGGCAGCTGAGAGCTCAAGGCAAGAGTCGTCTGACCCACTACCTTCAGCAGAGCGGTAAGAGATTCTGTAGTGGTCAAAGGCAGCGATGGGAGGGCTCCAGTACACCGTCATGGACTCCTGGGTGATGTTGCCCACCCTGAGGTCCTTTGGCGCATCAATCCCTGGTGAGATGAAGAAGACAAAGCTGTGGGAGGCAGGTCTGCTCCCTGCCCTGATGCCTGCTGTCCCAGAGGGGTCCCATGCCCAGTGTGGGGTGTCCCATGGTACCTGTTGTGATGGAGCCCACAACGGGCTCGGAGCTGATGGCACCGTGCACAGCCACCAGTGACACCAGGTACTCGGTGGATGGCCGCAAGCCCGTCAGGCTGGCGTGCCTGCGGCTGCCATCGAGTGTGACCTGCTGGGCCTCCTCATCCCGGGGGCTGTAGGAGAGGATGAGGCGATCTGCTGGTGGGGATGGGTCACTCCATGTGATGTTCACACTGGAGGATGTCAGCTGGGAGAAGTGGAGCTGTGTGATGGGCCGGACCCCTGCAAGACGGAGAGGGGAGATGCAGCCCCAACTCTCTGTAGATCCCAGCCTCCCCACTGTGCCCAGCACTTGTAAGGGAAATACCCAACAGAGGTGGCAAAGCTCTGGGCTCTCCATTTATCTGAAACTGTCCTGGGATCAAGAGGCAGAACTGGGAGGGACAAATGGTGCTTTTCTCACCTCTGCCTGCAAACATCCTTCATCCCAGACCTACATGGAAAGTGATGGGCCTGTCCCACTACAGATGGTATGTGTTGTCTGGGTATCTCAACTCAGTCTTTTCACTCAGAGGTCCTTGCAATGTCCCTCAAGACTTAAATTCTCCTTATGGACCCTCAGGTCACTCTGACCACAGTGCAGTGACCCCTGCTTTGTCCTTATGGGACCCTCCAGCCAAGCAGGTGTACTCAGTTCTGCTGGTGAAGGCCACGGTGCCCCTGCACTGAGAGGACATTCTCCTTCAGATGTCAATGGACCTGAACCCATGTGGAGGCACTGCCCCCAGCTGTCACCCCCAGCTGTCACCCCCATCCTCAAAAGTTTCAGTGCTTGGGATGCAGTGGGCTGGAGAAGGTGCCAGCATGGGGTGGTGGTCTGTATCCTTGATCCCATTCCAACTTGTCTTTCTCTACCTGTGAAGGCATCCACGGTGGCCTCCAGGCTCTGCTGGCGTCCCCTCTCGGCAATGATGGAGATGGTGTACTCTGTCCCAGGCTCCAGCTCTGAGAGGGTGAGCTGTGACTCATTGCTGGGCACTGTCACTTCGGAGGCCATCCCTGAGGCAGGGGTGAAGGTGACACGGTAGTGATCGATGGGTCCTGAGGCTTTGGTCCAGGCCAGTGAGATGGATGTCTCTGTGGAGGCTGTCACCAGGAGATCCCGAGGGCTGTCAAGCTCTGTGGGAGAGGGTTGGTGCCGACTTTTGTCGCCATGCATGGACCATCCCATAGGGACATTTGAGCCATAGGAGCCAGTTGTGCTTGGAGCACACAATGGGGCCAGACTCACCAGTCCTGGCATTCATGGTTGCTGGCACACTCTGCTGGCTGTCCATCACGGCTGAGATCCCAATGCCATACTCTGTCCCCGGCACCAGATCTGCCAGAGGGTGTAAAGGACACAAAGGGATATGACAGCAGTGCCTGCCTAGGTGGCCTTGGGGGGTGACTTCTCCCACCACCTCCCATGACTAAGGACAGTGTGGGACCCTCCTGAGCATCTCTCCCACAGGTCAGCAGTTCCCCCCAAGGCTGCAGGAGGGCTGAGCTGTGTCCCAAAGCCCTGTGGATGCCTTTGGCCAGGGATTTGGGTTGTTCTAGCTCAGGAACAAGCCATTTCTACAAGCTGTTGCTGAGGGCTGCTGTAATTGCTGGCATCCAGATAGAAACTGTCTGTGTGAGGGCTGAGATGGGAACCATAAAGAAGCTATATTTGTTCCCAAAGTGATTCAACACCAAATATTGTCACAGGGCTGCTGGCTCAGAGAGAAATAAATTATGCAGAGTAAATTAAATGCACATTAATTAGCAAAGGCGCTGTGTCTTGGGGAGCCAGATCAAGCTCAGCTCCTTGGGGTGGATGTCTCCTGTGGTGCCTCACCCAAGGGACCTGGGAATTGAGCTCATCCTTTCCTGTGCACCTTGTGCTGAGAGCTGGTTTATCTTTGTGGGACATCTCCTGCTTGTCGCTTCTGCTTGGCCACTGGTGGTTTTATTCCCCTCCTCCCTGTGTCTCATGATCTTTCCCACAGGGTTAGAGAAAGCCACAAACCCTCCAGCTCAACCTCACCCTGCCTTGCCCAGAGGCAGGAACCCCTGAAGCCATGAAAACATTCCCCAAGAGGCCAGGAGGGAGGGACACCCACCCCCCCACCCCCCCACCCCCTCCTGCCCCTATTTTGCTGCAGTGCAGCCTTGGTGTCAAGGGGGAGATAGACACCTCCCCCCCCTCCCCCCCTTCACTTCTGCCTAATAAGTGTCAGAAGTAGCCTGGAACGAAGAAGAGGCTGGGAGAAAGGGGGAGGAGAAGGAAGAAATGAGCAGGAGCATACAAACTGATGCCTTTTCTCTCCCACCTCTTTTGGGTAGAGCAAAATTAGAGATATTTCTGTGCAAATGCTGATTTTGAAGGGAGACATGTTGGGCAGGGCAAGGCTTGCTGTTGTTTTAAGCTGCATTCTTTTGTGTGGGGTTTTTTTTTTTGTGGGTTGTGTTGTTGTTGGGTGGTGGTGGGTTTTTTTCCCCTTTCTTTCTTTTTTTTTTCTTTCCCTTTTCTTTTGACCCCTGCTTGGTGCAGTTCCTCATGGCTTTTCCTGTAGGCAGCTGAAGGTGGCTGAAGGAATTTCTGACTGCTTTCACACCACGGATCTCACCAGGTGCCGAGCAGGTGGAAACCCATCCCAATGGATTTTGCACCGTGTGCAACAAGGCTTTGGAGGACAGGACTACTATGTGTGCAATGAAGCTGTTAGAGAATCTCATCTGCCACCCACACTATGGCTATCTTGGCTGGTTTTAATTTTCTTTTTGCCAGCACAATTTTTTGGGGGGTTGTTTTCTGCCACGATTCAATTTTTTCCCCTTATCTATGCACTTAGGTGATGATGGAAAGGCACTACATAAAAATTGCTCCTCACTATTGACTTAAGCCTCTGCATCTCTAAAGAGTGCTTCAGGGAGGTTTCTTGTGGCTCTGCCAGAGACTTTTATTGAGAAAAACAAGAGCCTTCAGGCTGCCACATCCTCTGAGGCAAGCTTGGGCTTTCACATTGCAGGTTGGGTCACTGGGATTCTATTGCACCTCTGCCTCAGGGGG
Organism: Dryobates pubescens; assembly: GCF_014839835.1. Lineage (NCBI taxonomy): Eukaryota > Metazoa > Chordata > Aves > Piciformes > Picidae > Dryobates > Dryobates pubescens. The sequence goes on along the minus strand of NC_071622.1, from coordinate 12,618,400 downwards.
TGGACCTGGCTCATTTTTAATGCTCCTTCTCACCTAGAAAGGCAGTAAGTATCCTAGAGGAAAGCTAGCAGGTAACCAGCACAGGGTCTCTGACCTCAACCCACTTCTCCATACCTGTCCTCATCATGAATCCAGCAGAAACTACCCCTACATTTTTCTTTCTTTCCACATACCACATAGTCCAAGCTAACCGCTGAGATTGCCTGCCTGCCCTCCAGCCTCTCTCGTGACTCACTGTCATTGTGTCAGCACCTTGCATTCAACTTTCCCATTGAACTCACTTTAGTTCCATATGGCAGAGATGCTCAAACCCTTTTCAGGCTGGAGAGGTCCCAGGATGGCAGAGTCAGCGTAGAAGGAGGGCACAGTCAGTGTGGAAGGACTCATCCTGCCCAATACTGAAGAACTTCTTTGTATGTGTAAGTATGCTCAACAAAACCCCATAGAACCATAGAGTCATTTTGGTTGGAAGAGACCTCGAAGGTCATTAAGTCCAACCATTAACCCAGCACTGCCAGGTCACCACTATACCAGGTCACTCAGCACCACATCTACACAGCTTTGAAATCCCTCCAGGGATGGGGACTCCACCACTGCCCTGGGCAGCCTGTTCCAGGGATTAACAGCCCTTTTGGTGAAGAAATTGTTCCTAATGTCCAACTTAAACCTCCCCTGGTGCAACTTGAAGCTGTTTCCTCTTCTTTTGTCACTTATTCCTTGAGAGAAGAGACCAACTCCCACCTCATTCAAGCCTCCTTGCAGGGACTTGTACAGAGCCAGAAGGGCTCCCCTCAGCTGCTTTTTCACCAGGCTGAAAAACCCCAGTTCCCTCAGCCACTCCTCACAGGACTTGTGCTCTAGACCCTTCACCATCTTCATTGCCCTTCTCTGGACCTGCTCCAGCACTTTGATGTCATTCCTGTAGTGAGGGGCCCAAAAGTGATCCCAGTATTTGAGGTGTGACCTCACCAGTGTCCAGTACAGGCAGAAAATCCCTTCCCTAGTCCTGCTGGCCATGGGAGCTGCAAATCCAGCAGCCAAGCAGTTGTAGTTGAAAAAAAGGAATCTTGTGTGGTGCTTTGCTGTGTTGCTGCAAAAGGTGTTTGGGATCTTCCTGGCAGCAGGAGGTGGGTGGTGTTTGCAGCCTCAAGTGGCACCCCCTGTGCTGGCCTGAGTGATGTACTGCTTGAAGAACTTGATCAGAAATAGCATCCCTGGATTTGGGTCTGCTTTGTGCCTGATGTAGGATAATGTAGTGAACTTGAGCAGCCTGGCTCCCCATCACTGCCTACAGAGCATCAGCACCTGTGAATCTTTCCCAGCAAGGGAAAAAAAAGAAGAGCAAAATAATATTTTCCTTTAGATCAACCTCAAAATGCTTCCTCTCCTCATTTCTCACTTTGCTCCTTGTCAGCTCTGTGTGGCACCTGGACAGACCCTTACTGGAGGTACATCACTTGGAGGTGCATCACTCAGCTTGTGGTTAAGCAGCACCCGAGTCCAGACCCACGGAGAGGAAAATGAACTTCATCCCGAGGAAAACCTTCTCTCTGGTAACCAGCAAGCTCCAAACCAGCCTTGAATACGTTCTAGCATAAGGGCAGCCAAGCACTGGTGCTGATTCAGGCTCTCCCACCATAGCCCTACCTACTTGAGAAGAGGAGGAGAAGGAGGGGGAGGAAGGGCGTGTGGGTGCATGCATACCTTCGAGGGTAGCCCGGGTGGTGGGACCAGTCTCACGTGGCACCAGGACTTCATGGTAGTGCTCCCCGGCCAGGGTGCTGTAGACCACCCTGTAGCTCTGCACCTCAGCCTCGCTGTTGTCCCAGGCGAGCTCAAGGCTGGCGGATGTCCGCGAGCCCACCCGGAGGTTCTTGGGGGCATCAATCTCTGTGTGACATAAGGGAGAGAGGCACCATCTCACCACTGGGTACTGGGAATGCACCCTATGGCCTTGGCATGGCTAAACAGAGGTGGAGTGGTACCCAGGTGGGATGGCTGTGAGGTCCCAATCATGGTCCCTCTTCCCCAGGACATATCCTTGCAGAAAGGGTTAGGGTGGCTGCTCCCACCTCCTGCTCAGCATGGACTGGGCGATGCTGCCCATGAGACCAGCACAAGTGTTGGGGCATTGTTAGGTTGCTTTAGGAGCTGTTGCATATTGGTTGGAAAAGAAAAGTGTTTTCCCCCTAATTAGAGTAAGGGAAACTGAGGCAGCATGCCTAAGAGCAAAAGGGCTTTATAGCAGTCACACATTGGCCTGAACTGCTCTGAGAAGAACCTGAAGCATCTTTACAGGCTCAGGTGTTGCCCAAAGGGTCTGTTTATTACTGCTCCTGAGCCTGTGCACCACATCTGCTCTGGTTAGCAGGATAATCCTCTCCGGGGAGTGACAGGGTGGTGTTGTGCAGGGCCTGGATGCCAGCAGATGGGGGGTAATTACTGCTCCTTGATGGATCTGAGTTTAGCTGGGGAGGGGGTGTATTTTTCACATTGCCTTTTAGGAACAAAGCAAGGAATGCCAACGCAGCAAATCAGTCAGGGTGAACATCTCATCCAAAATATTTATCTGTAGAGATATATACAGACACAATTCACACACCACAGTTATTAGAGAAGGAGCCTCGTAGCCACCAATAACGTCCATGACAAGTAATTTATATCCCATAAAACCAGCACTGCCTCCTCCCTTTACGGCATGGTAAATTAAACCTGGTAGCTATCTGCAGGCTTAACATTAATTGAAGCTTCACCAACCAGTTAAGGGTAGTCAGAGAAGATATAAAATTAGAAAACCACATTTCTGACTGGTCTGCTTTCAGCTGCTTGACTGCTGATTCCTTGGGCAAGGCGTCTGCCTTGGCTCTTGATGCTGAACGGGAGCGAGCATCACCTTGAATCCACACTTGGACTTGTTGCTTTGGTGCTGTTGAGGATCACATGTTGATCTCTAAGTGCTATGAAGGGTGCAAGCTGCTGGCTTTTAAAGTTTTAACCACAGGGCTGAGCTAAGCTGCGGGTCTGAACGGGTACTGAAGCTGGTGGGAATGTTCAGCAGGTTCGGCCTTGGTGCTGCTGTGCAATGTGGCCAAGGTGGGGTTTGCTCAGGGGTTGTCATCTAAATGTGGGGGGGGTTTTGAGGCCTTTACCTGGTTGCTGGCATCTGGAATCACCAGGGCTGCCCCGAGGATCATGTGAGCAGCCCTGTGGGGCACAGGGTTTGAAGGAGACCTGTTGTGCTGGAGGTTTAGGGGCTAAACAGGCACTAGTGGAGGAGGGGCAGAGGGTCCACTTTGGGTGTGTGTTTTGGGCTGATCTGAATCATTTGCTCTGCTTTGTTCTGCACCGGGACTGCAACAGGGTGAGAGGCACCCGCACTCCAGGTGTCTCCATTGTGACCTACATCACAACCATCGTGCTTTCGTTGTGCTGCTTCCTCCCAGGACACTGGATTAAAGCCCAGCTCACTCATGCTAGGGTGAAACCAGGTACCACTAAATCCCAGATGCAAAACCCCCTCAATTCAGCTCCAGGTGTGCAAACCCCCATGCTGGTTGCAGGTCAGCCCATCTGCAGATGGCAGCGAGCCATCTGCCCGTGCTTGCTGGAGGCTTAGTGATTCACGCCGGTTCTCCCAGCAAAGCCAGCTAGCTACCTGTGGTGAACTGGGCGAGGGCCGGCCGGCTCTCGTTGGCACCCCTGAGGGCGCTGACAGCGAGGTGGTAGCGGGCGCCGGGGCGCAGGGCCTGCAGGGAGTACTGGCTGAGGGGGGGCTGCAGGCGGAAGGTGGTGCTGCCCCCTTCGCCATCCGCCAGCCCGTACTTCAGCAGGATGGCGTCCACCTTGGCGCGCGGCGGCGTCCACTCCACGAAGGCCACCGTGTCTGAGACGTCCCGCACCAGGATCTGCGTCGGGCCGTCGATGACTGTGGAGGAGGAGGGGAGATGGGCACCTGTTATTGTAGGAAAGCTGGAGTGGGGAAAAGTGGCAGATCTGGGGACACCAAACTGCAGGGATGCCACAACCCATCCTTCAGAGTGACCTGAATTAGCATGTGGGGACAAGGCGAGGAGGTGGCATGGGCAAGAGACACGACCCCCAGCTCTGAGGTACTCGGGGAGTTTGGTCCTGGTGGTGTTCCCAGGTGTCTGTCCCAGTCCCCAAGCTCTTTCCTGAACCTTCTGACCTTCACTGATATCTCTCCCAGGCTGTGGACACCAACAGCTCCCCCATCCATGCCCATTACAGCTATAACGCAATTCATGCCCTTCTCTCAGGCTGGTTATCAGCAACAATTTCTCCTTTACTTTTTCAGGTGGCATTTTCCAGGCTATAACCTCCTGTGTCTAACTGTGGTCTGCTCCTAGATAACTGCTTGTACTTCGTGATGCATTGAAAAACATAAAGCTCTCCTTTGTGCCCAGTTCTTCAAGCCATACAAACTACTTTTATCTATGATCTCCTTCCACTCAATTTACTCTTTTCTGAGTCTTTCTGTCACTTATCAGCAATGATATTATGCCTTTTGAAAGGCGTTGACAATGTGTTAAATAACGTGGGGCCAAGGACTGATCCAAGCATCAAGAACTGAGGAATGTTTCTAGAAATGTTCCTGCTTTGGTGCCAGCTCCTGGTTTGTCACTAAGCTGGGGGATCAGCTCCTAAAGCTGTTGATGTCTTAGCAGTGGGGAAAGAGGAGAAAACACGACTGCTTTGATGAGTCTTCAAGCTAGCTGGGTGTGGGGCTAGGGAAGGTGTCCACCAAATGCTCTCAGATAAAGGAGTTTCAGCTAAATTCATACTAGGGATCTACTAGGAGACAGTTTTGGACATTTCTTTCTTTTGCAGAGAATTAATCCTTCCCTGCTTCACATCTCCCAATACTTGATCTCTGGAAATTTTGGGCTCAAGCCTGTGTGATGGATGCTTTGAGTTCAGCAGGACCTAACTGCTGCATGGATGGATGGATGTGCCAAGCCTGGCCATCACACCTGTGACATGGGAGCACTGATGCATGGAGCCCATTTTATCACATCCATGATCACAAGGTGGGTGAAAAAAGCCCATACTGGCTCTGTACAACAGGCTCTGCTGCATGCAAACACATCTGAAATGCTGTGTGTGTTAGAAAATGACACTATATGACAAGGATGTGCTGCACCCCAGGGTGGGAAGTTCAGGGGAGATGTGGGTAAGCAGGGGTGGAACGGACCAAGGAGGCTTAGAAAAAGACATATGGGGGAACTGGGAGCAGTGGGGTCAGGTCTAGGAGCAAAATAGCAAAGGAGAAGGGAGGGCAGCTGGGAAGAATGGTTCTTTAGGCAGGAGCTGGGTGTCCGGCTTGGCCAGGAGCAGGTCGTGCTGATCCAAATCCTGAATCTCCAACTACCTCATGTCATCCAGTCATCCAGGTGATGCTGGGATGTATCAAGTTCTGCTCAGCTGTGCAGCATGAAACCATGCCTTTGCTTCTCAATTCCTGCACAAGGTGTTGAGGCAGAACGATTGTAATGGAGGCAAAACTACAGGGGTGTTGCAGGGGAAGGCAGATGTGCCAACATGGGGACACCTTCACAGAGGAGGGACCTGGGGGACCACCACTCCATCTGCACTCCTCTGCAAAGGTCAACCACTGAGTTTGAAGTACCAGCCTCTCTTCATTTTTTTTCCGACTTCCTAAAGAAAGAAAGATTTGGGCTTGACCAGGAGATGTCTCTGTTAAGCCACCTCGAGCTGAGTGCGGAGGCAAAGCAGGAGGAAAGGACTGTGCTGGGTAAGCTCAGACCTGCAGCAAGCTGCTGCTAGTGGAGGAACCCTCCCTTCCCTCTCTGCTTTGCCTCAAATTAGCAGCCTGGAGAGAGCATCACCTCGTTATAACCATCCAGCAGCTATTTAAATGCTGTTTCCGTTTCCAACAGCTTGGATGGAGGTAGATGTCTGCCTGGCTGCCAGGGCAGACTGCAGATCTGGCATGGTGAGTCTCTTGTCACCCAGTCAGCTCTGCCCATCGCCACATCTCATCAATGAGCAGACCCAGTTGAATTTCCCCAAGCCTACGGGATGGACCCATGACTAGCTGAATAAATTGGTTAGGAAGGATTGTGCTATTGCTCCTGGCTCCCTGATATGCCTGAATTAGTGGCTTTAGAGGGCATTTAGTGCACAAAAGCAGGTGGGAGTTTTGATCTGTTATATATGAGTAGGGAACGCATTTGTAGAGATGTTTCCTGAGGGCATCCAGCCTCTGAATTGTGGGATTAGCAGAGAAGGAATTTCTCCAGCTACACAATCAAAGCAAACCTGAGCCTTTGCTCCCAAGCCCATTAACCCTGACATGGTTTCTGTGCTTGCAGCAATTTGGGAGGGAGAGGGACAAAATACCGCATGAAGAAGCTGTTGCTGCAGTTCACCTGTAGTTTGGGCAGTTAAGCGGTGCTAGTTTTATCACTGTACATGCAGTGCTGGGCTGCTCTCACTGATGGGAACTTAGTATTTTGGGGACCAAACCCTTGGCACTGCTGTGCTGCCCAGGAGCAGGCTCACTCACGAGTTGAGACGCTGTCAGAGGTGGGAGGGCTCCTGGCTTGTTCCTTCAGGGCCACTACGGTGACGGTGTACTCTTCCCCTGGCTTCAGACCTGTCTGATTGAAGGTGGTGACGGTGCTGGGGAGCTGGGCAATCACACCACCCTCGTTATTCTGCAGAGGGGCAGAAACAAACATTAAAAAACAATAAAAACAAAAAATGGTGTTGGAGGGGAGCAGGGGTTGGTGGTGATGATGCATGGAGAGGAGGTGCTCCCATGTTGCATCCTTCTGTAGCCAGCCCTGCATCCCCAAATCACATCCTGTTCCTGGCATATCCCCTCATGGAGGTGTAGAAAACCCACACAGGGTGAAGTCGTCCACATTGGTGGGTTGAGACATCCTCCCCCATCCCTTCCTTCCCCCTGCCTCAATCTCTGTATTCCACCTTCTGCCTGTCTGCTGGTCTCTAGAACAGAAAAGATAATAACCCCAAAGCCTGTACTTAGAAGCCTTTTCCCTGCCATTCAGGTGCCAGGAGTCTACCATATATAGGTATGAAACCGTAAGGTCTTTATTTTGCCATCCCTTGCTTTTTACATATCTTTATTAAAATCATTTTACTTTGTGGTTTTGCTGTGAAAAACTGTAAGGCTTTAAAGCAACAGCAAATGTCACCTTTCCTGCCAGTGTTTGGACAAAGGATCTTTTTTTTTTTCTCGCTGCTGTCTTCACTAATAACACGCTAAACAAATCTTTGCACATAGCTCTCCATTCATATTCATCTCTTTTCTCATTAAACAGGAAATCTTCCATTTTATCCATAAATTGCCATCTTACCTTTCCTAATGTTCTTTTCTAAATCTATCTTCATTCAGTCTTTCCCCCCCCGCCCCCATCCCCAGTGCACACAGCAGATGGGAAACACCACCCCACCCCCGCCCCGGACCTTGCTTTTGGAGGGGAGCACAAAAGGAGGATTGCTCTGCAGAGGGTGTAAGCATCCTCCTGGGGATGCTGAGGACCAGATTACCATCCTCTCGCCAATTTTGGAGAAGACAAAGCCATCTTGGTTTTGCTCGTGGAGGTTATTTGTTGCAACTCTTGTTTTTAGCCTCTGGGACTAGGTTTTGGTTTTGGTTGGGGTGTGGCAATGGTTTAGTGTTTGCCCAAGTGAGCACTGCTTGCAGGCAGTGAAGGAAACAGCACCCTCTGCCTTGTTTTAGGAGAAAAGCTGGTGTTTGAGACTCAGAGAGTCCAATTCTCGGGCAGGAGCTTAACCGTGCCTTTATGGTGCAGGGCCACGCACATGACCAATAAATGAAAGAACTTCAAAGTCTGGTGAGCTACAGTCCTTCCCTGCCCCCAAAACCTGCATCCAGGAACAGTCATCCTTCTGCACCTTACCTTTAGATCCTGAAATGTTTCTGCATGGTTTTAAGCTTAAAAAAGGTGGAAAGGGTGACCAAGGATTTGTCTTTTGGGGTTGACTTGGGAAAAAGTCATTATTGATGATCCTGCAGAGAGAAGTTTGCTTCTATCCTGGCGATTCCTCACCCTAAAATGGATACATCCTCATTTATCTACTTCAGGAGGATGCTGTTGAGCTTAATTCCCACATATCAGTGAAGGGTTTGAAAAAGAGCTGGGTTTTGCTGCTAAAAGCTCTACCCTGATGTTTCCTTATCATTTTGGCTTTTATCCCAACGACGAACAAAAATTATCCTGGGGTCTATAATTGCAGCACCTGAACTTGGTCTTCCAATACCAGTTTTGTGCGGATGTCTCCCAGATTGCCTCCAAATCCACCCAGCCTTTTTGGAAATGAGGGAATGAGCTTTTTAAAGCAATCAAGCCCTCACTGCATGCTGTATAATGACATTTTACAGTGAAGAGTATTTAAAACTTTGGAGCCAAGTTCTGCAGTTCTCCACTGCCCAGAGCTGCCTTTGACTCCAGCGAGGGCTTTGTACAAAGTGAAAACGTCATAATTGAGCCCTTAATCAGCATTTCTTTTACTGCTGGGGCTTGAATGCTCTTGTAAAGAGGCTCCATATACAATTGGAGCTACACTTATGGCTAAATGGTGTAGAAATTATGAATATAGATGAAATACTTGATGTGTAATTTTTGTTGCCGTGCACAGAAAAATATGTGATATTTAGGGCAACATTTTCCTCCTTTCATCTTTTCTGGCACAGTTTCTACCTGTTTATCGCAGTGATTAAAATTCCATGGCAGGAATTAGCTGTGCGTGTGACTTGGGGATGCTGAAGGTTGTTCTCGGAGAGCTGGCGGCTGCTCAGTTCCAGCAGGGCTGCTTTGGGTGGCTTAGCATGCAGAGAGCAAAGGTGAGGAAGAGGAGGAGCAGCAAAGGTCATGGCAAAGGAGATGGAAGGGGAAAAGGGCGGGGGTGGGGGGTGGGGGAGGTGACAGCAGGAGACAGTGAGGGTTTATCTGCTTCTCTTGATTTTACTGGGGAATTTCTTTGAGGACATGTATGTCTTGACATCAATGACTATGAATGCAAGCTAGCAGTTGGATGTTGAGGTGTTTGGGCTTGTCTGTTGTGTCCAGGTAGCCAAGAAGGCCAACAGCATCCCAGCTTGTATCAGCAACAGAATGACAAGCGGGACTAGGGCAGTGATTGTCCCCTGGTACTCAGCACTGGTGAGGCCACTCCTCAAGTGCTGGGTTCAGTTGTAGGGCCCTCACTACAAGAAGGACATTGAGGTGCTGGTGAGGAATCTAGAGCACAAGGCTTGTGAGGAGTGGCTGAGGGAACTGGGGTTGTTCAGCCTGGAGAAAAGGAGGCTGAGGGGAGACCTTCTGGCTTTCTACAACTCCCTGAAAGGAGGCTGGAGCAAGGTGGGGACTGGTCTCTTCTCCCAAAGAATAAGTAATAGGACAAAAGGAAATGACCTCACATTGCATCAGGCAAGGTTTAGGTTGGACATCAGGAACAATTTCTTCTCCAAAAGGGCTGTCAAGCTCTGGACCAAGCCGCCCAGGGCAGTGGTGGAGTCTCCATCCCTGGAGGGATTTAAAAGCTGTGTAGATGTGGTGCTGAGGAACATGGCTTAGTGGTGACCTTGCAGTGCTGGGTTAATGGTTGCACTCAATGATCTTAAAGGTCCAACCTAGATGATTCTATGAGACTATGTGAAGCAGACAAACTGCAACCCGGGGCGGGGGGGAGGGGATTAATTGGAAGCTAATTTAGGATCTGCTTGCTCAGTGTTTTTAGTATGACCGAGTGTACCCGTCCATGCCATGTGTATGGTACCTTGGGGATGAAGCTGATCTCCCAGCCATCGAAGGGAAAGGAGAAGGGCTCCCACTGCACCTCCACTGTCGTCTCTGTGATGGTTTTGAACTTCAGCCCTTGTGGGGTGGCAATGTCTGTAAGGCAGAGAGGGGTATGAGTGTGTGGGTGTTGCTGGCCTCCGCTCTGCTCTCTGGGGCTATTTTTAATCATGGCAAAGCCAATGAGGAACCTTTTAGTAGCAGAGTCCCTTTGTCCTCATTCTGGGTGGGCTGGAGGGAGAAGAGGGAGACTGCTGGGCTGATGGACACTGAAGCATCCCACTGCATTACCTTGTGAACAGACTGGGTGATCAGATGGCAAAAGGGATGTTTGGATAGTTTACTTTCCTCCCTGTCCTCTTTATTCTTAGTTTCCAGGGATCCTTTTTGGTTGTCATTACAGCTTGAAACTCAAGATTTCCTTTGTGCATCATTATCCTGGTCAGGACTTAAGTATCTCCTGATGTACAGCAGCATCTCCTCTTGCTTTGCTATCACCCATGTTGGAGGGATTTGTCATGGGGAAACCACCCAGGAGTGGGAGGAGAACCTGAGACCACTGTGACATATATCTATTGTTATCTATCACAGTATTTTGGGCCATATTTTGGGGGCTTCAATCAAACACTGAAAGTTTCCTTGACTTTTTACTCACTCAGCTTTTCATCTAGATTGAGCCTTTCTGTAGAGGCTGGGCACATTTCCCTCTTTCTCCTATCTCAATACAAATATAAATGGAGATGGAAATATCCTCCATATTGCTTTTTTGAAGGCTGAAGTTTGTACTGTAGAAGTTTTTTGTGGAAAATGTGAGCCACCTCGAGCATCACTTTTGGTTATCTGGGTACCAAGCAACAGGTGCAGCAGGATACTTACTGGTCATCACTTTGGAGGTGACAGGCATGCTCAAGACATCGCTGATGACTGCGTAGATGCTGATATTGTAGGCAACACCTGGCTCCAGCTCCATGATGGTGATGCTGCTCCAGTCCCCGGGCACCCGCTGCTGGAGCTGGGTGCCCCCTGGCACTGCTGGCTGGTATGAGACCACATACTCAGTGGCTGCCCCTGGGTTGTCCCATGTCAGCTCAATGGAGTCGTCGCCAATCCCTGTCACTCGCAGGTTTTCAGGAGGAGCCACTGGTGGGAAGGGCAGAGGTAAGGGTCAGGGAGTGTGTGGCTTATCCTCCCACCCAGCCATGGGGAAGGGTTTGTGGGTCTGCTGGTGGGACATGGGCAGGGGCTTTGGGCTAGGGATTATGTGCTATCTGTGATTGTGTTAACTGCTGTTAAGGCTTAAGCCCAGGAGAACCTGGCTGCAGTTGCTCTGGCACCAAGGCTTTACCACTGGTGTTGGGATGAACTCCCTAGGTTTTTGTTCACCTGCCAAACCTTTGCTCATGCATCTTTGTGGGCAGGAGCAACAGGCAGGCAAACTGCAGAGCTTGAGCTGGTCCTATGTGGCATGCTCAGCGAGGTATGAATTTCTCCCAAGTTTTGTGGTGCTTCTTCGAGGTTCTGGGCACCTTGAAGCCCTGGCTTTCATATATTAAGGCTTAGCTCTCCCCATGCATGACCCCACTACCTGCCGAGCAGTCCTGCCCTTCGTAGCCTTCCTCACAGACGCAGAGGCCGTCCTGGCAGATGCCCCTGCCGGAGCAGGCATTGGGGCAGTGCAGCCAGCCGCAGTCCTCCCCGGCAAAGCCCTCCCGGCAGACGCAGGTGCCGTTGACGCAGTGTCCCTTGCCCGAGCAGTCGCGGGGGCAGCGCAGCTCGGAGCAGTCCTCGCCGGTGAAGCCCTCCTCGCAGATGCATTCGCCGTCCACGCAGAGCCCGCGGGAGCCGCAGCCGGCCGGGCAGCGCAGCTGGGAGCAGTCCTCGCCCCCGTAGTCGTTGTCGCAGATGCACTGTCCCTCCATGCAGACACCGCGGCTGGAGCAGCCCCGCGGACACAAGGGCTCGGAGCAGTTGCTGCCGGCCCAGCCCTCCATGCACACGCAGCTGCACGACTCCAGGCTGAAGTTCCCATGGCCGCTGCACTGCGGGATGTAATCCAGCTGCCCTGCAAGGATGCAGGACCAAGGGTCAGAGCCCATCAGGTGGAGAGGGGCAAAATGTCTGTCCTAGGTTGGCCTGTTGATAGGAGGACAAGACAAGGGGCAAAAAAACGGATGCTCATCCCTCTGGTTGAGCATGTCCAGCCCTTGGGAGCTGGTAGCTTTAGGGTTTGCAGGGGCAGAACTGGTGAAATGGTGGGGTTTGGGTTGGTCTCCAGGATTTTGCCTGTCCCCTTGGAAGCACTGGCTTCCATAGCCAGTGCCATCAGCCTTGCTGGGATGAAAAGTCTCCCTTTGATTTCTCTTCAGCACTCAGTTGATCAGAACTTCCCAAGACCGCTTCCTGGGGAAAAAAGCCTTTCCCTGGCTAGGCCCTCCTGTTGTCTACTCTCCAACCACTGTTCCTTTTTACAGATGAGAGATCCTGGTCTGCTCTATCTTTCCTACAAGAGGCAGGCATGTACCCAAGACATCATCTTCATCCCCACCATGACAAGCTTGATTAAGATAGAGCTGCTGGCTTTGCAAAAGTATTAGGGGTTTGATCATGCTGGGGTTATGGGAAAACAGAGACAGCACATGGCCACCATGGCCACCACCTCTTATGTCCCCCCCTTACCCAGCAGCCTTGCATAGGATGCTGTGTGATGAGGAGGGATGCACAGGGATGAAGACACTAGGTATTCTGGCATTGTCAATGCTCCCCTGTTTTGCCCCATGACGTGGACCTATTGCTTCATCTTTGACTTAATACCAACCAGGCTAATTTTCCCTTGTTAATTTGTACTGATTTTTTCACTAATGTGAACCAAGGATGGAGGGACACCTTGTCTGTGCTTCCTCTGACCCTTGGGTACTTCTGCACCATGAAGACCCCAAGCTGCAGGACTTCATGACCCCCAACTAAGTTTTCCATCCTAGCTGATCTATCTGAGCAGCTCTTGCTATGGGAGATGGGTGCAGCAGGGTGCTTCTTATCTAAACTGAGTGCTGGCAATGCTGATCTGGATCTTGTCAGATCTCAGTCTCTAGTTAAGTCATCAAAAGTGGAGAGAAGATGCCTGTGAGTGTGCTGGGAGAGTGTGGCTTCCTTGGGGAAATGCCTTGGATGGTGGGGTAGGGATCCTGATCTCCTTTGCTGTGTGGTGAATTGAAAGCAGCTCTGGTAAAAATAAGTGGAATGACTCCAGTTTTAGCTCAGCGCATCTGCAAGCAGAGTGGAGGCTCCTCCAAGCCATGAATGTTTAATGGAGCTGTCTGCCTATGTTTCCAGTAACCCAAATAGGCCCATCAGAGCTTCAAATGAATTCCTTTAAAACAGGGTTTTCCCACTGCTTTCCCTATGTGAGTTTAACCCTTGCTTTGCACACACACTGGGAGCACATATGTGGTTTCCATTTTGTCTTAATTTTTCCTCCTCAAAAGGGTTGTCAAGCCCTGGAACAGGCTGCCCAGGGAAGCACTGAATGGAGTTGTTATCTCTGGAGGGATTTAAAAGCCATGTAGAGCATAGAATCGTAGAACTGTTTCCATTTGAGAAGACTTTTGAGATCATCAAATCCAACCACCAACCTAACCACCACCATGGCCATTAAACTATGTCCTGAGGTACCATGTCCACATGCTTCCTGAACACCTCCAGGGATGGTGACTCCACCACTTCCCAGGACAGCCTATTCCACTGCTATTCCAATTCCAGTGTGGGGCTCTGAGCAATCTGCTCTAGCTGCAGATGTCCCTGCTGACTGTAGGAGGTTTGGAGTTGGTGACCTTTAAAGATTCCTTCCAACCTTAACCATGCTATGATTTTAACTTATGCCTGTATTTTTATCCTTGTTTGTTTTAACTTTTCATATGCATTCTTTTCTCCTACAGAGAAAATGAAGGGGTTTACTGCTGACTCCACGGTGCTATCTTCAGCCCAGGGATGGCTTAGGAGAGCAGCAGCTGTGTCTCTCCTCCCTGTCCCACAAGCAGTGGCATATCTCTAACAGCACTGCAGAGCCCACAGGGTTGGGAGATGACCCTGCTCTCCACTTAACCAAGGGTAATTTTGGTGTAATGGGGCTTTAGCTCTGGCTATTGCAGGGTTTCTCCAGTGGGGCTTTAGGACTCAGATGACCAAATCCCTCCCAGGGCTTTTCCTGCCTTGGAGGACCTAAACCAATCTTTTCCCCTAAAGCCACAGCCACACCATGGGTGAACAGAGGTTTTCCTCTGTCACCACTCTTGAGTGGCATCACCAGGTTTGTGTTTATTGTTCCTGAGTTGACTTGAGCCCTCAGTCCCCAGCAAGAGCTAACAGGATGGCATTACTACCTGTGGCTGCATTTTCTTGGCAGCAATTGGAGTTGCATTGGTCCCGGAGCATGGAGACCTCCCTCTCCAGCATCTCAATCCTGCTCAGCAGCTCCTGTAGGGATGGGAGGGAGGTGGAGCACTTGCAGGCCTGCTTGGGTAAGTTTATCTTGTGGGTGAAGGTGACCTGGCTCTCGCTGTCGGAGGTCTGCTCCGCGTACTCTGCCAGCCGGTCGTCTTCTGAACTCACCTCCTCACCCGAAGACTTGAACATGGATGAGCAGCAGCTGTCCAGGGGGATGTTGATGTTGTAGATGTGGTGGAAGACCATTGGCTGCTCTTTGATGGGTGGGCTGCAGTTGGCAAGGCCACCCTCCTCATCCACTGCTGGCCTCCCAGATGGTTCTGTTGTCACCTCCAGCCGGCACTCATAAGGCTTGAGGATAGTGCCCAGCAGAAGCAAGTTGAAGCTGATGAGCACATTCCTCAGGACTGGGTTTTCACTGTCAGTCCCCATTTTTTTTGGGAAAGGGAAGCACCTTCTAAGCCAGCCTCGGTCTGTCAAGGGTGAGGAGGACCTGGGGACATGGAAGAAAAAGAGCATGGCTGGTGTTAGACCTGGAAGTGTGCTCAGTGTAGAGAGGTAAGCCCTTCTGGGCAAAACCATCCAGAGAGATGTGGGGCCAGCTCAACTCATGCACAGTCCTACTGGCTTTGGTGCAGCCTATGTGTGGTGGGCAGATCCTGCCCTGGCCCTCAAACAGTGGTGTTTAGGGCTAATGCATGGGTGTGTGACACATTCCTGTGCTCTGCCATGCCCCAGGAGCTGCACCTGGGGTTGCTAAGCTTCCTCCAGTGGCTATAGGAACTGCAGCCTTGCTGTTAAACACCATCAAACTACACCCTGCGGGCTCCAGCTGCTTCCAGTAGAAGCTCAGAGCAGACAAATCCCTCCTGTTAAAGTGGCTTCACCCCCTGACCAACTGTGGATTATGGCTTAACCTTTCTTTGATTTGGAACAACACAACTTCATGTTCCCATATCAATCATGAGCCCCTGGGTGGTAATCCAGCCTCTGAGGACATCTTTCTCCAGCCTAACATCACCCAGTGCTGGCTCAGTTAGGCTGGGTGGATACACCCCCATTACTCCTGTTGGGACTGTTTGCTGACCAGTACTTAACTGCAGCTGATTTTCCCTGAGGAATCACTGCCAGGTCCATCATGGACAGTGCTAATGGGCAGGTGATGCTGTGTCATTGCACCCAAAGATGTCTTCTACCTCATGTTGTTGCAGGAGGTAGTTTACATGCAGGCTAAGTGGGATTGCTAGAGAGTGGCTGCTCAGAGGGCATGTTGTGCCATGGGTAGAGGCTCTCAGCTGGCACTGCTTCAGTGTCAGGATGACTACTTAAAGATTTCCAGCTAATATCTTCAAATATTCAGCTGGATCTCTTGCAGCATTTAGGAGGGAATGTAAATCACTCTCTCTGTGGTTCCTCATCTGTATTTGGTTTGTAGGACCTGGGCTGATCAATGATGGGAATGTGCTTTATGGTTCTTTCTGCACCAGTGGAGCAAGAGATCATAAAATCATAGAATGGTTTGGGTTGGAAGGGACCTTAAAGATCACCTAGTTTCAACCCCCCTGCCATGGGCAGGGACACCTCCCACTAGACCAGGTTGTCTCATCCAGCCTGGTCTTAAACACTTCCAGGGAGGAGGTGTCCACAACTTCTCTGGGCATCCTGTTCCAATGTTCCACCACTGTCATAGTAAAGAACTTCTTCATAATGTCCAGTCTAAATCTACCCTGCTCTGGTTTCAAAACATTGCCCCTGTTGCCTAAGATGCAGCAGAACATGGTCAGCAGGTTCTTTACAGTGCTGGTAAAAAGGTTCAAACAGCTGAGAAACCTCCTTACTGCATCACCAGAAACTTTACCAAAGCTCCAAGAAGCTGTAAAGCTTCTTGTGAGAAGGCACCTGGGACTTCTTTGGTAGGCTCTTTTATTTTACTGGGCTTTAGGAAAAGCAAGAAAAAAGGAAATAACTACATGCAGGGGGGGTCCCTTCCTCCCCCCTGACTCCTGTGGTGTCTTCAGCTATGCCTGCAGAAGACAGAAAGAATAAGGGCACCAGAGATGGCAACAGAAGGGAGAGGGTTGGGACTGATGCTTCATACACGTCAGTTTGGGTCTGCACTCTCGGAACCCAGTCCCCTTAAATCTTCCTCTGCCTTCTGAGCCCTCCAGCAGCTCTTGGGTGGCCCTGGCTGACCCAAGGAGAGACTTCTTGTCCCTGTGCAATGGGGCAGCTGTGACAGGGGAAGGCACAGGGTCTCATTAGTGCTGGCTGCCTTTGATTGACTGGTTGGCACTGGAG
Organism: Dryobates pubescens; assembly: GCF_014839835.1. Classification (NCBI taxonomy): domain Eukaryota; kingdom Metazoa; phylum Chordata; class Aves; order Piciformes; family Picidae; genus Dryobates; species Dryobates pubescens. The sequence continues at coordinate 12,601,832 of NC_071622.1, read as the reverse complement.
ACTAACTACCTGCTCCTTGGCTTCTCCTCTGCTTTTTTTTGTGTCTGCACAGGGTGGAAGCAACTGTGGCTGTGAGCCAGCTGCGCCGAGTGGGGCCAGAGCTTCAAAGTGAGGCTCATTGCAGGAGCAGCTTAGACGTGGGGAAATGAAATCCTCCCCCTCCTCCGCTCTTCAGATCCAGCCTGGCTCGATATTGACACCAAAGCCTGTTTCTGAGCACAGCTAGAGGTGAGGAAGGGAGGGAGAAGGGCTCATGCAGGGATGAGGGAGCAGGAGATTGGTTGGTGGATAAAGCAGGGTGAACATGGGGGAGGTTGCTCACTAATGACAGCATGTGGGTTGGGCAGTAAACGACTCTAACCCAGAGACCCAAAGCCATTCATTTGCTGGTAGAAACCATCAGGTTCATGGATCAGAATCTCTTTATCAGTGTATTAATCACCGTGGATGTGGTGGGATGTTACCCATGTTGCCTTTCTCAGTGACACAGCATGGCACCTGCTTCCAGCCATGCTCATGCTCTACCTTGGGCAGAGGGGGATGCTATGGGAACAGGACATCCTTGTGACGTCGTAGAATCATTTTGGTTGGAAAAGACCTCTAAGATCATTGAGCCCAACCTAAGACCACCATGGCCTTTATCCATGTCCTGAAGTGCCCTGTTCACCTGTCTCTTGAGCACCTCCAGGGACGGTGACTCCACCGTCTCCCTGGACAGTATGTTCCAATGCCTGACCAGAGAATCACAGAATGATAAGGGTTGGAAGGGACCTCTGGAGGTTATCATCATTTACAGCCTCAGGTTGTGCCAAGAGAGTTTCAGGTTGGATATCAGGAAAAATTTCTTCACAGAAAGGGTTATTAGGCATTGGAACAGGCTGCCCAGGGAAGTGATGGAGTCACCATTCCTGGAGGTACTTAAAAGATGTGTGGCGGTGGCAGTGAGGGAGGTAGTTTAATGGTAGTGGCTTAGCAGTAGTCATGGGTGTGGTTGGACTTGGTGGTCTCAGAGGTCTCTTCCAAACTCAACAGTTCTGTGATTCTGTGCTCTAGTCTGTTGCTATACCTGCGGTGTGTTGATTCTGGAGCCTGCTGGTCTCAGCACGGAGAGCTGAAGTACAGGCTGACAGACAAGCTGTGGAGAGGTGACCGTGGCTGCAGGTGGGCCAGAATGGCCTCGAGCCACAGAACCAGTAGCTATTTGTGGAGAGCTTTGCACATGCTCTACTTCACTTTCCCACAGCCTACCAATCCTCCAACCCACTGCTTTGTCTTATTCTAACAGAAGGCTTTTTTCCCCAGCTGCTTTTCCCATCCACTTCAGCAGTACAGCATTTTGTTATCTTCACACTCCCATCCTTTCTCACGTGGTTCTGAGGTCCAACAAGGCATCCCATCACTTATCAACCCCTGGCTCCCACATGAGGGCCAGCTAAACATTCCCTTAACTACTCCCCTGAGTTCCCACACTAGCCCAACCCCCAGCCAGAGCAGGTTCACCTAGAGCTGGTTGCACAGGATGGCATTCAGGTGGGCTTTGAATAACTCCAGAGGTGGAGACTCCACCAAGTCATCCTGGTTTGTGCCATCCCCAGCTCAAACCAGGCTGAATCCATGGGGTCCTGCAGGGCAGGAGAATGCTCACGAAACTACAGAATGGTAGGGGCTGGAAGGGGCCTTTGGAAATCATCTAGTCCCACCTCCCTGCTGCTAAAACAGATTTGCTTGCTTTTTGGTGTCCTGCAACCCACAGCAGATGGTTTCAGCAATAAATCCCTATTAACCCTTGACTTCTTCCTGGAATCTTGGGCTGACAACTCTGAAGCCCTGCCAAATTTGTGGATTCATTCCCAGGTTCTGTCAATCTCTATTCCCTCTCTGGTCTTGCTTTGTCTCCCACCCCTCCTCTTAATGATTTGAGTTTCCCTAAAGCACCCCATCACCATGAGCTCAGCCGGGGTGGGCTGATCAGGGGTTTGGCTTACAGAGCTCTGGGGCTGCATGAATGGTCTTACAGTTTGAGGCTTGTCTACTGGGGAGGAGAAGTTCCATTAACATTCCTGCTTCAGATTCTTTGTCCTCCTGTCCTCCTAGCACTTCCCAGCCCAGTTAGCAATACTCATGGATAACAGTTAATCCATTGAGTGAGCAAAGAGATCCAGGGCTATCTAGTTTTGTTTTCTCTCTGCATGAGGAAAAAGAAGCAAATTTCCACAGTTATTGCACACAGAAATTAGTTGCATTAGGGAAAATTTAATTCTGATAAACCTGCAAGCTGGTGGCATATTCTGGTGGCTTCAGTCCCTCCATCCCAAGGTGGCACTGGAAAGCCTCCCAGCTGGGGCAGTGAAGGCAGCTGCACTTTCAGCTTTGAGCTTGAAGAGGTTTTCTTCACGCTCCACTGGGCTGGGGCAATTCCTCTCCATCCACTCACACCTGGGGGAGGAACCTTGATCTCCACTTGCCTTTGGCATTGCACAACCTTGCTGCTTTATTTTACCAGAGCTGGTTTCCTTTGGTTTGCTTTGCCTATTGGTTTTCGTTTGTTTCTGTCTTTTTTATCTTTCCCACCTCCAGGTCCCCAGAAACATGGATGTTTGAATTAAAGTTCAAATTAAAGAGTTATTAAAGTTAATTATGAAGCTTGGCAGCCACTGAGCTCTCTGCTCCAAAGCATTGCAGCTTTGGGGAGCTGTGAAAGAATCAATCTGCTGCAATCCGATGTGGTGCTCAATAACAAAATACACACAACATCAAACTGAGGGAAATATTTGAAGGCTTTTGCCAAACATATCCCAGAGCAAAGCCTACTCTTTCCTTCCCAAAGGGCCTCTCTCCATCCAGGATTTGTGTCTTATGGGCCAGCAAAGAAAGAAATAAAAAAAAACCTTTTTAAATCCAGAATGCATCCACCCTAATTATACATTTCCAGCTATTTTTACATTTTGCTGATGGGCTCTATCTGTGTGAGAGCTTGGTGCTGGGAATGCAAAAGGGACCCCACGTGTGGTGATGCTGAGAGCAGCTGCACCAAGAAAGTCATTAATGGTGTGGCAGCAGTTTTTTGGGGGTAGCATCACCCAGAAATGCAGTGCTGTGTCCTCCAGCAGCCTCTGCAGTCCCTTTTTTATGGCTTTGCAATATGAATGTGGCAAATGCCAGGCAGGGGCTGCTGCAGGATGGGCGCAGGGACATCAGATCTGCACAACATGGATAAATATTTGAGATAATATTTATCATAGAATCACAAACTTGTTTGAGTTGGAAAAGACCTTTAAGATCATCGAGTCTAATCACTCTCTAACTCCACCAAGGCTGGTTCTAAACCATGCCCCTCAGCACTACATCTCTGCAGCGTTTAAACACCTCCAGGGACGGGGATTCAACCACCTCCCTTGGGAGAGGAATGATCCCATATTTGGATAGTCCAACAATATTTTCATGTCAGCTTTGGTGAATTGCTGTGGTTAAACAAAAATCTCTGTTACTGCATGGTAAGATGCTGAAAAAAAAATGAAGTGTTTGTTTCTCTGGTGAGATACTGTGTATGAAGGTGTTCTTGATGTCACTAAAGATGTGAAAAATGAAGTGAATGTTTTGTTTTGGGCAAGAACCTTTTTGATCTGCCCAGAGCACGTGGAGATATGTGTGTAAAAATACATATTTATATGCATTTATATTTATGTGCAACAATAGGTATAAACTGGGACATTTCTGTGAGGCTGCCCAGCGAGGTTGTGGAGTCTCCTTCTCTAGAGACTTTCAAGACCCATCTGGATGCGTTCCTGTGTGGCCTACCCTTAGTCATCCTGCTTTGGCAGGGGAGTTGGATTCTAGAGGCCCCTTCCAATCCCTGACACTCTATGATTTACTCCATTCTCTTTTCCCAGACAGTGGACAAACCACAAACGCTGCTTTTGGGTACAGATGGTGAACTGGAAAATTGGGCCTCATTGAGTTCAGACCAGTGCTCATCTTTCTTGCCCGCCAAAAAATCATTAAGAAACAGAGTTTGCTGCCTGCTTCCTCACCACAGCAGGAGCAGGTGGATATTAGCTAACAGTCAGTGGTCCCCAAGCCGTGTTGGGGCTGGCTGGTTGGAGCTGTGATGTGTTCCCTGACAAAGCTGTGCTGGCAGGAGCCCCACTGCTGCAATGGATTTGTTCCCAGCTGCTGCTAATGGTGAGAGCGAGCCTGGGGCATGGTGGTGTGTGAAGCAGGTGAGAACCCTCCAAGTGTATTTTTTGGGTTTTGCATCAGAAAAACTGTGCTGAAGGTTTTCCATAAGCCAAGAAAATAATCTTCCTGTATATATTCAAGCACTTACTGCACATAGTGTCTGCTCCATGCTATGGTGAGATGCAGCCTGCACAGCTTTCTTCCTGCTTACCAGGCTTGTAGGGAAGGGACTTCGGCTCTCTGGTGTCCATGGTTGGCTTCCTAGCCATACGCTTTTCATTCCAAGGTGACCACAAAGCTGAGAAATTGAGGTGGAGTGAAAGCTCTGAAGCCTGACTGGCTTTTTTTAGAGCCTCCCACAAGGTGCTGCAGTGCCTGTTGCTTTAGAGCCACCTATGACTCCCATGCATTAACATCATTATTGATTCCATGTTGAAATCACCTTTGTGTGCTATGGTACTCAAGCCATGGCAGATAAGGACACGTGCACAGAAAAGTGGAAGAGGATAAACTGAGGTTAGATATAAGGGAGAAACTCTTCTCTGAGAGGGTGGTGAGACACAGGAATGGGTTGCCCAAGGGATGCTCCATCCCTGGTAACATTTCAGGTCAGCTTGGATGGGGCTTTGAGAAACCTAATCTAATTGAAAATGTTACTTCTCATGGCAGGGTAGGCTGGAACTGGATGACCTTTAAAGATCAATTCCAACCCAAAGCATTCTATGGAAGTGCACACCTTGCTTTGATTCTTGCTCTGGTGAGAAACTCTTGTGATTTTCCCATCTCCCTGGAAAGCACTCGCTTTGCATCAGCCACTAACTGAGAAATAGTGGAAATAATTGGGTCAGCTCCTCAGCAGCTCGAAACTGCAGCAGATTTGGTATCATGAGGGTGATTTGCACCACTAAGACCCTCCTGGGCAGATGTAAAGATGCAGCATGTCCTGCAGGCCTGATTCCCTCCTGCAGCTTTCGGGGGGAGGAGGAACATTGGCCTCTAGTTATTTCAAACCTACTGATGTGTAATCTGGCTGCTTAGAAAGGCTTTTATTGCCTTCGTTCCCCAGGCTTCAATGGCTTCCCCAGGCTTCAATGTAGGTCCCTGCTACATGCAATCAGAGTTGTCTCCCAAAGCAACTCCTCCTGCACCCTCTGCCTAATTGCAATCTTTGTCTCTTCTCTAAACACAGCCTGTCACAGGCTTTTGGGGGAATCAGAGGAGATGGAAAGCTTAGAGGAGCATTACATTTGCTGTAATGTTGCTGAGTTGAAGGCCAGGGGAGCAGCTGAGGGACCTGGGTTTATACTGGAGAAGAGGATGCTGAGGGGAGACCTCATTGCTCTCTACAACTGCCTGTGAGGTGAGTGTTGGTCTCTTCTACCTAGTATCAGGTGATAGGATGAAAGGAAACAACTTCAAATTGCACCAGGGGAAGCTTAGGTTGAATGTCAGGAAAAATTTCTTTCCTGCATGAGTGGTCAGGCATTGGAACAGGCTGCCCAGGAAGGTGGTGGAGTCACTGTCCCTGGAGGGGTTCAAAAAATATGTAGACATGACACTTTGGGACAAGCTTTAATAGCCATGGTGGTGTTGGGTTGACAGTTGTAGTCGATGATCTTAGAGGTCTCTTCCAACCAAAACAATTCTATGATTCTGTGACCGATGAAGACCAACACTAACACATGCACCACACCAGAGAAACCCAGCGGACTCATTCTGTGCCACCACCAAGCAGCCATTAGAGGGAGAGCAATTTTCACCCAGCTGACTAATTACATCTTTAAGGATGAAATACTTTGATGTTCTCCCCAGTGTTCCCTGACTAAATATGGAGGAAGAAATCTATAGTTCCCCCAACTGCCTGCAAATGCTGCCAGCTTAATAACTCCTGCATGCCTCTGTGGCTGCAGCCCACGTTATATCTTGCTTTCATTACATATTCTTTCATTGAATTGCCATGGCATATGTCAATAGCCTCCCTGAGCTCCCACTGGAGAGCAGGCAGCAGCTCAGCACAAAGGTTTCAGGGGGAATCTCCTTTCATTTCCACATTAACAGGTAAAGTGCAAACGCAGATGAAATCAAGCTGAGCGCTGTGGTTGATAAGGCTGAAGGAGAAGATGTCATCCGGAGGGACATGGACAGGCCAGAGAGGTGGGCTGAAGACAGTCTCATGAGGTTCAATAAGGCAAAGAGCAAGGTACTGTACCTAGGGCAGGACAGGCTGGGGGATGATGAAATTGAGAGCAGCCCTGCAGAAAAGGGCTGGGGGGTACTGGTGGATGAAAAGCTGGGCAAGAGCCAACAATGTGCATTTGCAGCCTAGAAGGCAAATCACGTCATGGGCTGCATCAACAGAAGTGTGGCCAGCAGGTCAGGAAAGGTGATTCTGCCACTCTGTTCTGCTCTGGTGAAATGAGACATGACTTGGAGTACTGTGCCCAGCTCTAGGACCCCCAGCACAAGAGACATGTGGACCTGCTGGGGTGGGTCCAGAGGAGGGCCACAAAGATGATCAGAGGGCTGGAGCACTTCTTCTATGAAGACAAGACTGAGAGAATTGGGGCTGTTCTGCCTGGAGAGGAGAAGGCTCTAGGGAGACCTTATAGCTGGAAACTGCCTGGCAGAAAAGGATCTGGGGGGTTGGTTGGCAGCTGTTTGAACTTGAGCCAGCATGTGCCCAAGTAGCCAAGGAGGTCAACAGTAGTGTGACTAGCAGGACCATGACAGTGGTTGTCCCCCTGTACTCAGCACTGCTGAGGCTGCTCAAACACTGGATTCAGTCTTGAGCCCCTCACTACAAGGACATTGAGGTGCTAAAGCAGGTCCAGAGAAGGGCAACAAAGCTGGTGAAGGGTCTACCAAACATGTCTTGTGAGGAACAGCTGAGGGAACTGGGGTGGCTTAGCTTGGAGAATTGGAGGCTGAGGGGAGACTGTCTCACTCTGTTCCATTCCCTGAAAGGAGGTTGGAATATGTTGTGTTGGTCTCTTCTTGCAAGGAATGAGCAATAAGACAAGTGGAAATGTCCTCTCGTTGGGCCAGGGCAGGTTTGTACATTAGGAACAATTTCTGCCCTAAAAAGATTGTGAAGCCCTGGAACAGGCTGCCCAGGGTTGTGGTGGAGTCCCCATTCCTGCAGGGATTTAAAGGCCTTGTAGAAGTAATGCTGAGGGAGATGGTTTTGTGGTGCCTTGGCAGTGTTGGGCTGAGGGTTGGACTTGATCTTAAAAGTCTTCTCAAACCAAAATGATTCTGTGATTCTATATGTGACACCTTGGTCAAGTGGTGCCTCATCCACTAACTCCTAATGGGAACTGCTGACAGACCTCTTGTATACCTACTGCTGTGTCTGGATGTGTGATCTGAGTGTTGGCAGGTGAGCACTTGTTAGCCTGGCCTTTCGAGGCTCAGATCTGTTGGAGATGGCCTCAGCTTCCCTGCTTCTGGGACAACCCTATCCCTTGGGACTCCCTGCCCAAGAAGAATCATCATGTCCCACATTTCACAGTCAGCTGTGAAATAAATCCCCCCTCAGGGGTTCTGTGTGCTGCAGAAGGCTTTGTTTCATCCTTACGCAGCATCTCCAGGAGTTAAAGCAGTTTTACCAGGGAGGACCTGGGGGCAGAGGCTGGGGTGGCTCCTGCTGCTCTTCTGCATCACCATTTGCCCATAACGATGGTCCTGGGAGCTTCTAGAGGTCATCACTCTGGCCCCATGCCTGAGAAGAGGTTTTGGGCCAGGGCCAGGCGTTCCTGAGAAGCTACCCTTCAGAGCTAAAGCTGGACACGGCATTGCTGAGCCCTTCAACAGCCACTCTGCCTGTCCCAGCAGCTCCCAGAGCTCTGCTGGAGATGCTTGGAAGCCATAAAGGAGGAATTAACTGTAATTATGGAGCATCGCAGGGCATAAACACCCTCCAAATCCTCTTTAATTATGTGGTAGCACTTAATTACATGGCAACTGGAATGTAAGCATAAAAATAAATATGATTTTGGTTTTATCTTCAGCAGGGGTACCGGTAATTAATTTGGGAGGGTAACGTAGGACCCAGCTGAACATGAGCGTGGTGTGCAACCTGCATGCACAGTATTGCAGAGGTGCTGCCACCCAGGACGGTCAAACCTCCTTTCTTCTCCTTCTCCAACAGCCATGGCTTTGCCCCCCCCTTCCCACTCCCACCTCAGCAGTGTCCCTCTTTCTGTCCACGCATGCATAGGCAGAGATTTGTGGGTATCAGGATAAGGCAGGACTGGGTGGTAGGGTACCCACCCGTCCTCCAGCATGGAAAAATGCAAGCACGAGAGCCTCCACAGTTGGTTCATCCCACCTCAGTTATGCTGTGAGCCCACAGCCAGCCGGATTCAGATCGTGCTCAGCCATGGGCATGAGGCTTTTATTCCCCATTTGCTCCCAGCACTGAGCTTTGGTTCTGGCAGCAAGTCCTCTTGCTAGTGTAGTTGATGATTGGCTGTCATGTTGCATTAGAGTCTATGAGTCAACTTGGACCTCCTCAGGGTTTAGCAAATGACCCAGCTTGGGATGCTCTATCACCAAAGCGCTGCCACCCGTCACCCCTGGCACAGGGGTGTACAGGTCGAGTGTACAGGCTGATGAAGACAGAGGAGAGTGTGATGAAGTGCAAAGTCACTTTGAAGAAATCAGATGCTCTGTGGCATCCCTCACCCCATATAATCACCACGTGCCAACAGCACAGCTATGTTTAAATGGATCCAGGAGAGGAAACCCCCTGCTATTATCATGGGGTTTTAAAACTAGAATTGGAGGATTGTAGCGTTTTTCTCCGGGAACCCTGAGCAGAAGCACCCAGGAACTCAGTTTGCTTTTGGGTAAAGCTGCTGCAGTCAGATGAGCACAGCTTTTTCACTTGCTTGTTGGTTTGCCTACTCATTTACAGCTTGGCCTGAAGTCAGGGAATGGAAAAGAAACGCTCGTCTGCTGGGGTTTAAAATTGTTTCCCCGCCTATGTGTATTTTTACACCAAAGAGATGAGGCAGGGCTGATGTGACAAGGGTATTGCATGCCCTCACTATGAAAAGGAGTTTGAGGGTCTGGAGAGGGGCCAGAGAAGGGCAACAGAGCTGGTGAAAGGTCTGGAGAATAGGTCTTAGGAGCACCTGAGAAATCTGGGGTTGTTTAGCCTGGAGAAAGGGAGGCTGAGGGGAGACCTTTTCACTCTCTACAGCTCCCTGAAAGGAGGTTGGGGCCAGATGGGTGTTGGTCTCGTCTCCCTAGGTGATAGCGATATGGGAAGATAAAACAGCCTCAAGTTGCACCAGGGGAGGTTTAGGCTGAATATTAGAACGAGCTTCTTCACTGAAAAGGGTTCTCAAACACTGGAACAGGCTCCCCAGGGAGATGGTTGAATCTCCATCCCTGGAGGTGTTTAAAAGACACCGAGATGTGGTGCTGAGGGAAATGATTTAACACTAGCCTTGGCAGAGTTAGAGAATGGTTGGACTGGATGATCTTGAAGGTCTTTTTCAACCAAAATGATTCTATGATTCTATGGTTCTGTGCTGTTTCTCTTTCCCTACCTGCTTTATAACTCCCCCTCACATGGGGAAAAACAGCAAACCAACCAGATTTCCTTGCTTTTTACTATATCACTCAAGCTAAATGATGTGTTATGGCTGATGTACACATGTGTGCAACCTGGCAGGTAGCAGCAGGGATCACGCTGTTTGAACCCTCCACTAATTGATATTTTCTACTTGCCTTCTCATTGTCATTTCCCCCTGAGTATTCAGAACAGCAGCAGGTACTTGTGCAACAGATCTGAGGTTCTAGCAAAGCTGCCGTGGTCGAGCTGCCTGTCGCTAGAGGGTGATTTTCCTTGGGCAAAGCCTGCCTCAGGTCCCTTTTGGGGAGACTTTTGGGTCCCTGGGGAGACCATGAGAAGCCTGCAAATGTTTTCTATAATTTCTATCATCTCCCATTGAAAAGAGAGCAGGAGCAAGCCAGAGCAGAGCAATTAATTATAGTGCTGCTGCAGAGACTTCATTTGATAAATAATGTATATCGAATTTGCAGCAATAAAGGCTTCTTTCTGACCCAGCAGGAAGGCTGGGTGTGACACGTCCTGGATGTATGCCTCCCTCAGGGGATGATGGGTGCTTGCTCCTATAGTGGGGAAGGCAGAGCAGGCAGCGACAGGCTGTTGTGTCAGACAGGTTAATCTGAGGCTTTTCTCACTTCTGATGAGCCTTGTGTGTGTGTCTGGAGGGGAGGTGGCGTTTCCAGGCGCTGCAGGAGGAGAGAGATGCTCAGGGGATGCTTCATTTAGGAAAGCTCCTGAGGTTTACACGTTCCACAGACACAGGGCTGAGAGGAGACTTACAGCTCTGGGTCTGTACAGGTACCAGCTGCCCCAGCACCAGGATGCTGCACCCTACGATGTGCACACCAGCCCTGGTCCAGCCCAGTGTAGGAGATGTGGCTTCCCCATTCCAGGACCATGTTCCTCATTCCTCTCCTGTTAAGGGGGAAGCCTCCTCTGAAATCACAGAATCAGGGAACTGCTTTGGTTGAAGGAGACCTCCAAGATCATGGAGTCTGACCTTCAACCTAAGACCATGGCCATTAAACCTTGTCCTAAAGTGCCATGTCCACACGTTTCTTGAACACCTCCAGATGCTTAGGTGGGAAAACAGGGTCTGAAAGCAGATGTCTTTAGGGAGCCAAAAGCTGAGGGAGAAATCCCACCTTGGCCCTCTGCCCTGATGCTCTTCAAAACTGCTTTCACCACAAATCAGAAGAAAAATGTGCAGTCTTGAAGGAGAAGCTGGGAGTCCACATCCCTTCATGGTACAAGGGCTTGGTTTTGGGCTCTTGAAGAAGAGCATGGAGGGTAGGGGAGAAGAGAGGAAGACCATGGCCATCCAGTGAGCTGTGGAGACCATGATGGTTCAGGGCTCTCCTAACTTGTCTAGACTCGAGCAGTGAGAGGGTCTCACAGGCATCGGATGAAGCTGGTCTGGGATTTTAGGAAGGGGGTCCTGTACAACAAGTCATGTTGTTGTCTGGATCTGAGGGGCTGACTGGGCACCTGCACAGACCTCCCAGTGCCACTGGAGGTATATAACATGGTTGTAGTCAAGGTACTCCAGAGATTTTGCCAGTCTTTTTTGTATATATATATATATATATATATATATATATATATATATATATATATATATATCAGGCTCTGATGGTTTCTACTGGAGCATTTAGGTTAAAAATAGATTTGCTTCTGTTGGACTTTGGCAGAAGATCTGGGCACATCTCTCCCCATTTAACATTCCTGTGGAAGAACTGGGAATAACCTCCCTTTTATTGCAGGGAAAACCAAGATACTCGGAAAGGAAAAATAGCTGTAACCAATGTGAGCTTGCATCAGCTGAAGATCTGACTCAGGTTGGGTTTTATTGCCCTATAAAAGGTAAGCACCTCATTAAAGAGTGGATGTAAATGCAAAACATAGTTTGACTGAGCCTGGAGATGGTGCAGGGTGCAGGAACTTGGAAGCAAGCCCACTGCTTTGTGATGTTTTTTAAGCTAGACCTTGGGTTTGCTCACTTTAGTTGTCCCACTAGTATTGTAAGTGTTGGGGTTAGACAGTTCACAAGTGAGCACTTAACATCAATTTAAAAGCTGATTTTATGCTGAAGAACTGCATGGAGATGTAAGAGTCAGGGCAAAGGAGACTCCTTCCATCCTGTGACAGACAGTGATGTGATATAACCCCTTTCATGAAGGGGTCAAAATTCATCTTTGGGTTAAGTCTTGTGGTCCCCAGTGTCTCAGAAAGCTGCCTCAGCACCTTGTATTTCCAAGACTCTTATAATTTCTAAGCCAAACTTAACCACAGTCAGTCAGAACACAATTTCTTGACTACCTTTGCTGCCCTGCTTCTGATCAAACAGGCATCAAAAGAAGTGTGACCAGCAGGATGATGGAGGTGATTCTCCCCCTCTACTCTGCATTCGTGAGACCCCACTTGGAGTACTGCACCTAGTTCTGATCCCCCCGGCACAAGAAAGACATTGAACTGTTGGAGTGGATCCAGAGGAGGCCACAAAGATGATCAGAAGACTGAAACACCTCCCCTGTGGGACAGGCTGGGAGAGTTGAGGCTGTTCAGCCTGGAGATCAGAAGGCTCTGGGGAGACCCTGGAGCAGCTTTCCAGTACCTGAAGGGGGCTACAAGAAAGCTGGGGAAGGACTTTTTACAAGGGCTTGCTGCAGTAGGAGAGGGAATGGATTGAAGCTCAAAGAGGGCAGATTTAGACTGGGTATTAGGAAGAAATTCTTTACAGTGAGGGTGAGGAGGCACTGGAACAGGTTGCCCAGGGAGGTCATGGATTCCCCCTCCCCAGAGGTGTTCAAGGCCAGGTTGGATGAGGCCTTGAGCAACCTGGTCTAGTGGAAGGTATCCCTGGCCATGGCAGTTGGGTTGGAACTAGATGATCTTTAAGGTCCCTTCCAACCCAAACCATTCTGTGACTCTATCATTCTATGACAAATAAGGATAAATCACACACTGCAGCTACCCAGGCAGGGTCACTTGGGCAGCAATTGCAGTGCCTTGGGAGGATGGGCAATGGCCAAAAATATTTGTAGAGTTAGGGCACAGCAATTTGAAAGCAAGGAACTGCTTCATTCTTATAAGCTGCATCCTATTTGTGCCAAGGATCAGGCTTGATGCTCCTGGGTGCTTGCTTGGAGCAGGACAGCCCTGTCAAATCAGGCAAACTCAACCTGCTAATTGAGGTGGATGTGAACTTGTAACGCCGAGCCGTGACTGCTGAGCAAGGCTGGGAGGATGGCACTGCAGCTGTTTTGCTGTATATGGAAGCTGGGCATCCCTGGAAAACTGCAGATCAGGCCACCAGATGGGAAAGCTTGAGATGCATCATCTTAGGACTGGTCAGAACTCTGTGTTTCTGCTGATGTTCTAAGTGTTGCAGCAAGAGAAAGAACCTGAGGTCAAAACCTCCAGGAGGTTTGTGCAAGAAGCTCTGCATGGGAAAATGAGTGGCAAACAGCAGAAGAAACTCTTTTCTCCTTAACTGCCAAGGCAGAATCCCACATGGAAACAGCTTTGGGTGGTTCCTTGCTGCGAGAGACTGATTCACTGACATTTCATAGAATTATTCTGGTTGGAAAAGAGTCCAACCATCAACCTCACACCACCATCTCCCAAACGTGCCATGTCTGCACGTTTCGTGAACACCTCCAGGGATGGTGACTCCACCACCTCCCTGGGCAGCCTGTTCCAATACCTGACCACTGCTCTCAGATTGGTCCTCCTTGAGAGGGGGACAATGACAAGGTAACAACCCAACACTTGTACACCAGGACAATGTCTCCGGTTGGGTTTTGCAGTGGGTCGAGGGATCGCTCTGGAGGAGGTCACCACGAGGCTATTTCTGGCATGGCTCTTTCCATTTTGGTGTGATTGCTTTACCTTTTGGCACATAATTCATTCTTTTGGTGTAGCTGAGGAAGTTGGGTGGACAGCAGCAGTCAGGCACTTAACTCCTACCCTGACCTTGGCTGTGCTGTTTCACCTCTTGCTGCTGTCACTGCTGCTCCTCCTTTTGGAGAAACGGGGATAATAGAGGGCTATCTCCTTATGAAACGTTAAGTTGACAGCCTAATGAATAGTACCACGAGCTGCAAGAAATTCACTTCTGTGCAGAGGTGCCAATCTAATTTTCCACTCTAGATAGATATTTAACAACCCAAAGTCCTCTTATTCCGGTGGGATTATCTACGGAGCGCTTTCCTTCCACGGAGTCCATAATGCTCCTCTTAAATTCACATGAGAAAGGACAGCAGACAGCCTTGTTACAGACCCCTCAGACATGTGCTTGGCTGGGCAGGTGGCAGGGGCAACTCCACTGATGAAACTATGGGAAAAAGGTTCATTTTCCAGTCTAGCTGAAATGTGGGTGGGATGTCTTCCCGTCTCAAATGGCCTTGCCCACCTCTAATGTAGTGCTGGGCAAGTCTCGAGGAGATAAAACTGAGCTGCAATATCTCTGATACCTCATCTTCTTTTGGAAGCAGGAAAGAATGTTCTGTCAAGGCAAAGCTTGGCTGGCAGATCAATAGCAGCTTCACACATATTTTTGTCTAATATTTGGGTTTGTAGAGCTTAGAGGGAAAAAAGCAAATGTTGCTTTTTATATGGCACATGGACATGACAAGCTCTGCTGCCAGGTTCTGGGATTTCATTGCCTCCCTGGCCTAGAGAGTGCCAAAAACGTGTGGTCCATAGCAGGCAGCAAGCCAGGACTGCCTATAATCAGCTCAGACCTTCTCCTCTCCTGATAGATGGACACTCAAAAGCCAGGACATGCTTGATGTTTATCCTGTGGTGTCCTGGTGTCTCTTGCAGAGGGATTTTCCCTCATTACTGCTTGTCTGATGGCACAGGATGCTCTGATGGAAGGTTTTCTAATTGCAAATCGTTATACCCATTCTCATCCATGATTGTGTTTCCTGGCAGGGGAGCTAGTCTGGTGGATACACACCTGCCTTGACTGGTCTGGAGAAACCAAAGAAATGTCAAGCATTGCTAATAGTTATTTTGAAATCCCATCTTCTTCACCCTGTGCTTCAAAATGGCTGCAGGTCTAGCATGGCTGATGACAGCGGGTGGTACCAGCCAGAAGCAATTAGGCTGGCTGCTCAGCTCCTTCAGGACCATTTCTTGGCTCATTTAGGTCAGCTGAGATCAGGTTAAGAGCAGAGTCAGGCATTGGAACAGGCTACCCAAGGAGGTGGTGAAGTCATTGCGCCTGAAGGTGTTCGAGAAATGTGTGGGCACGGCACACTGGGACATGGTTTAATGGTCATGGTGGTGTTAGGTTGATGGTTTGACTCAAAGGCCTTAAAGGTCTTTTCCAACCAAAACAATTCTATGAGTCTATGGTCTATGGTAAAGGCAGGGGCTAGGTGTTTTGTGGTGGCTGAAAGACAATGAGTGTCTGCAGTTGGTATAGCTCTAGAAAGGTAGGAGATATGGGTAGGAGGGAGAAGACCAGGAACTGACTGTTTTTTTTCCTAGGGACTATGCTTCTAAGAGGAACATCTCAGTCTTAGTGGGTGCCTATGGGAGTGTTGCCTTTTGATACTGGGCACAAGAAATGCCCAAAGACTATGGAGTGCTACTTCCTTCTTCTTTTGATGTGTATGCTGCTATCTACCACCTGATGGCCTCTGGTAAGTGTGAACAATGCCTTGCTGGGAGTCTGGGGGGAGAAAATGCATTGAACTTCTGTGATGTGGATCACAGAATGGTAGGGGTTGGAAGGGACCTCTGGAGATCATCTAGTCCAACCGCCCTGCCAAACTAAGTTAATCTAGATCAGGTTGCACAGGAACACATCCAAGTGAGTTTTGAAAGTCTCCAGAGAAGGAGACTGCACAACCTTTCTGGACAGCCTGCTCCAGTGCTCTGTCACCCTCACAGGAAAGGAGTTTTTCCTGATGTTTAAGCAGAACTTGCTGTGTTCCACTTTATACCCTGTGCTCTGTTTTGCTGTTCTTCTGCTGTGCCTCCTTCTATACAATGCTGTGCCCTCTGTGATCTTCTGCATCCCACTTTTATATGTACCCACATAAGATATAAACACAGAGATGTGGTCCGTATTTTGTTGATGTGTGGTGGACACCTGTTCCCTGCAAAATTGGGATGATAAAGGGCATAGCAGGAACTGGTAGAATGGCATGTGTTTGGAGGAGATTTGAGTGCTGTCTTTAAATCTTCATGCTCTGAGGAGAATGACATTTAAAAACAAACATCTAATCTTAAATTCCTCCAAGCTGGCTGTCAAGCACAGGATGGGAGAAGCCAGGGTCACTTCACCTGCCTCCCCACCCCATGTTTCCCATCAGTGGTTTCAAGTGGGACTTGGTTCATGCCAGGACTTTGTTGTGTGCCAAGCTGATGCTGTCTCTCTGAGCTGCTTTTGTATCTCCTCTGGGCTGCTCCTGCAGCTCTGAGCGTGACGGTGTCTGTCACTGGCTTTGCTGCCCCTCTTGAGTGACCTGAAGGTCTTCCCATTCCCCCTAAGTATGGGAGCATGCAGACTTTGGCATGATCTGGAAACCAACAGCTGAATGCAGTAAGATGCTCCTTATTTGCCAAAGCCAGAGGATACAACTTGCCTTTTTTTCCTTATTCTTAAAGAAAAAGCAAAGATTTTTTTTTCTGGTTTTGGGATTTTCCAGGGAAATCACCGATTCCCAAAGTCACCAGAACCTGAGCTGGCCCAGCTGCAGCCAGGGCTATCCAGCAGATGTAGGAATTTTATAATGGCCTTCTGAGAGCTTTTTTATTTGTTTATTTTTAGATAAAGCTGCTCTGTCATGTGCTTGCTGAGTTTGAGGGAAAATTCCTCTGGTAAGAGCTGGCCAGACAGTGAATCATAGAATCACAGCATCGGTTTGGCTGGAAGGGACCTTTCAGATCATTGAGTCCAACCATTAACCCAGCACTGCCAGGTCACCACTAAACCATGTCCCTCAGTACCACATCTACATGACTTTGAAATCTCTCCAGGGGTGGGGACTCCACCACTGCCCTGGGCAGCCTGTTCCAGGGATTGACAACCTTTACTAGGAAGAAGTTGTTCCTAATGTCCAACCTAAACCTCATCTGGTGCAACTTGAGGCCATTTCCTCTTATCCTATTACTTGTTACTTGGGAGAAGAGACCGACCCCCACCTCCAAGGCTCCAACCTTCTTTCAGGGAGTTGTAGAGAGACAAAAGGCCTCCCCTCAGGTGGGATCACCTCCGAAAAGCATCTTGGGATGTGGTGCAACCATGGAGATGGGGACAACAGTTGTCCTGTGGGCAGTGAGGAATCAGTTTGGGCTCAGTTCCCAGTGCAACAGAGCTGTCCCCAGCTGGAGATACTGGAAAGGGGCACATCAGGCAAACATAATCCACTAGGACTGCTTCTGGATTATTTGCCTGGATAATTGCCCTGGAAAATGGTGAGTGTGGCTATTAAAGCTGGATGGGGAGTCTTGTTCCAGCTGGAGGCAGAGCATCTGAAAGAGATGGACACCCAGCTGCTGGACACTCACACAGAGAGCTGCTTCCCCTGAGATGACTTAAAAACCTGTCAACAACCCAACAAACTCTGGTTTTCCTTGCTGGAGATGGTGTTTTGCATTTTTGCTACACTTAAACCACAGGATAATGCTGCTGTACATGATAATAAACCTGATGGAGCCCTCATGAAGTACCTGCCTTTCTGAGGAGCTTAAGTAATATTTTTTGAAGAGCACTCCAGCAACCTTTGGATTCCCACGGGGCACTCGAGTGCGTGCGACCCGAGGCTCCGCTGTGATGAATCCAATTCTGCAAAAGCCTGGGAATTGATTTGCACCTGTGAGATGCCCACAGGCTCTGGAGATGTGGGAGAGGTGATGATCATGACTTGCTATCTGACTGGAAATGATCAATATTGGACCACGGCCATGGGTACACCCGTGGTGGGTCCATCCATCCTGCAGCAGGCCAGCTTGTGGTCTCAAATGGTGCCTGAGGAGAGGCTTTGTTTCTCCCAGGCAACCAGCACCAGAACAAGAGGACACAGTCTCAAGCTGCACCAGGGGAGGTTCAGACTGGATGTTAGGAGGAAATTCTAGACAGAGAGAGTGATTGCCCATTGGAATGGGCTGCCTGGGGAGGTGGTGGAGTCACCATCATTGGAGGTGTTTAGCAGGAGACTGGATGGGGTGCTTGGTGCCATGGTTTAGTTGATTAGGTGGTGTTGGATGATGGGTTGGACTTTATGATCTTGAAGGTCTCTTCCAACCTGGTCTGGTCTGGTCTGGTCTGGTCTATTCTATTCTATTCTATTCTATTCTATTCTATTCTATATTCTATTCTATTCTATATTCTATTCTATTCTATATTCTATTCTATTCTATATTCTATTCTATATTCTATATTCTATATTCTATTTTCTATTCTATATTCTATTTTAGTCTATATTCTAGTCTATATTCTATATTCTATATTCTATTTTCTATTCTCTATTCTATTCTATTCTATTCTATTCTATTCTATATTCTATTCTATTCTTACAGCTACCTGAAAGCAGGTTGTAGTGAGGTGAGTGTTGGGCTCTTCTCCTAAGTAACAAATGATAGAATGACAGGAAATGGTGTCAAGTAGCACCAGGGGAGGTTTAGGCTGGATTCTAGGAAAAATTTCTTCACTTAAAGACTGGTCAGGCATTGGAAGTGGCTGCCCAGGAAGGTGGTGGAGTCACTGTCTGTGGAGGTGTTCAAAAGACATGTAGACATGTTTTAAAGAACATGGTGGGATTGGGTTGGCAGCTGGACTCAATGATCTTAGAGGTCTTTTCCAACTGAAAAAGAAATATCTGTGATACTACAAGAAAACACACATTTATGTTCAGCTGAGTTTATAAAGCAGAGGTTTTTGCTAGGTTGGGGAGCCCAAAATACTAAAGTAAAAAGTGCTGGTGCTGATGGGATCCATCAATCCAACACTTACCAGGTGGCTCCACCACGCTTGCACACCTCTGGCTGCTTGCTTCAGGTTATGTTCTTGTTAGTTTTTTTTGTAGGATCATAGAATGGTTTGGGTTGGAAAGGACCTTTAAAGATCACCTAGTCTAACCCCTTGCAGTAAGCAGGGACATCTGCAACTAGAGCAGGTTGCTCAGAGCCCCATCCCAGCTGAGCTAGGATGTTTGCAGGGATGGGGCATCTGCCACCTCTCTGGGCAACCTGGGCCAGTGTTTAACCACCCTTATTATAAAAAGTTTCCTTCTTACATCCAGTCTAAGGGTTGTTTTGGGTAGGTGATGGAAACTGGCCTGCTCTTCATGTCAGCCTTCCTTGGCACATTAAAAAGCATTTCTGTTTGTTGCAACAGCAGGAGCTTAAATCAAATCTTAAACAGCCATAAAGTGTACTGGCTGGGGACGTCCCTGCTTCCCAGGCCTGGGAGGCACTACCAGGGCTGCTGGAAGGGATCATCTCATATTGCAAAATGTACAGAAAAATAGGGTCTAGGACAAGGTAGGACACTGAGGGAGCAAATCTGCTCATGAGCAGCAGGCCTGTGAGCCCTGCTGAGCACCATCCAGGGCAGTGGAGCATCCCACAGGCGCTGCTCCAGCTCCTGGCTTCGGTCCGGATCTGGCTGTTAGAGAAATGTGTTGCTTGGCGAAGGCAAGGTGATGCCTCTGAAAGCAACCCACCAACCTGCATGAAGTGAAACGTGGGATGGCTTTAGTTGGAAAATGGCCCTGAATCCTGAATGTTAATTTTAAAGGAAAATCTCTCAAGCCATGTTTCAGGATAACTTGTTTTGCAGACCACCTTATGCTGTGGAAGGGAAGGAAGGCGGAGAAACTACAGCAAATTCAAGTTTGTGGTGGGTCTCAGTGTCCTACTGCCAAACCTGGCTGGAGGGTTGATGCTAAGAAAGCAGAGTGACCTTTGCAGGGAGCCAGACACTGCCCATGAGCTGAGCTTCCCAGGAGAGAATAAATTACCCAAATATATTGCTCCAGAGAGTGCAGCTGAGCCTGCAAGGGAGGCAGCAATACCACAGAAACTGAGGGAGAAGGGCGAGGATTTACAGCCTGGTGGTCACAGCCTTACACACCAACTACCTGGGGCTTGGCACAACCTTTCAGATGCTTCCTTTGCTTAATTTTTCTTTCCTCCTAAACCTGAGGGAGGGAGGTGGCATCACAGGGAGCTTTCTGTCTGCTCTGGGAGGCAGCTGATATTGCTGCACACCCAGGACGTTCAATCCAGAGCTGTGCTTCCAACCCCCTGCACTTTTCAGTCTCCTCTTTCCTCAATCCCACTCTCCCCTGGGTGATGCTGGAACAGGTTTGAGGCTAAGAATACTTTTTTCCCCCCCTCCTTTCTCATTTTATTTTTAGATCTAACTGGGATGGTGCAACGTCAGAACTGATGCCACTTGCCCAAAGGCTGACTCAGACTGGGCTGATGCCCAGGTGAAACAGATCGTGAATCCAGTCCTGGTCTTTGTCGGCTATGGGAGATGATTTCATGGTCCTGGGCTCATCAGCAGTGTTTGGGGATTTTCACAGAATCAGTAAGGTTGGAAAAAACCTCAAAGATCATCAACCTGTCACCCAAGACCTCATGACTGCTAAACCATGGCACCAAGTGCCACGTCCAATCCCCTCTTGAACACCTCCAGGGACGATGACTCCACCACCTCCCTGGGCAGCACATTCCAATGGCTAACAACTTTCTCTGTGAAGAACTTTCTCCTCACCTCGAGCCTAAACCTCCCCTGGTGCAGCTTGAGACTGTGTCCTCTTGTTCTGGTGCTGTTGCCTGGGAGAAGAGACCAAGCCCCTCCTGGCTGCAACCACCCTTCAGGTAGTTTTCTCTCCCTTTTTATTTTCTTCTCTCTCCAGCTACTTCAGAAATATCCTGAGGTCATGCCTAGGTGCTAATACTTACAAGTTTGGCCAGGGGAGAAACAGTAGAGAGAAGCAGCAATGTCTGTGGAGCATGGGTGGGCTTTCCCCTTTGGCAGCGGGGCCGGGTGGCTGGGCTGCTGAGCACAGGGTGCCATCGCCTGCGGAGATTTGGTTTATTTTAGTTTGGGATAGTTTTTAGTGGTTTTGCTGTGCCTTTCACTACTAATGGGATTGTGGCCACACCTCAGATACTGGGTTCAGTTTTGGGTCCCTTGCTACAAGAAGGGCCTTGAGGTGCTGGAGTGTGTCCAGAGAAGGGCAACAAAGCTGGTGAAGGGTCTAGAGAACAGCCCTGGTGAGGAGCAGCAGAGGGAACTGTGGTTGTTTAGTCTGGAGAAAAGGAAGCTGAGGGGAGACCTTCTGGCTTTCCACAACTCCCTGAGGGTAGGTTTGAGCCAGGTGGGGATTGGTCTCTTCTTCCTAGTAACCAGTAAAGGAAGTAAATGGCTTCAAGTTCCACCAGGCAAGGTTTAGGTTGGACATTAGGGACAATTTTTTTCCCCCAAAGGGTTGTCAATCTCTGGAACAGGCTGCCCAGGGCAGTGATGGAGTCCCCATCCCTGGAGGGATTTCAAACCATGTAGATGTGGTGCTGATGGTTTAGTGGTGACCTAGCAGTGCTGGGTTAATGGTTGGACTTAATGATCTTAAGGGTTGGTTCCAAACCAACATGATTCAATGATTCTGTGATCTGTGTAAGCCTGGGACAGCCAGCTGTGGCTGAGGCCAGGCTTGGCTTATTGCTGGGTTTCTACCGTCCTGCAACATTTCATGACTGGTTAATCCTTCAGTGGTGACAGGATGTGTCCCTGTGACAAGGTGTGAGGATACCAGCAGTAACAGGACCTGGTCCCGTTGCTGCAAAACTTCCAGTGCCTCTGGGTCCCAGCAGAGTGCCTGACCTCCTAGCACCAAGCCTTCCTGCAGCACTCACCACAGCATCCAAATTTAACCCCCAGCCAAAGTCTCTGGGGTTGCCAAGAAGCTTTGAGGAGCTTGGGTGCTTCAGAGGCTCTGAAGACACTAGACTGGGAACTTAATGAAAAGGAGGTGGCAGAGAGCAAAAGGATAGGTCAGCCCTTACTCTGTGGGGTTCCACTTAACTAAGAAGTTCAGTTCTGCTCCCAGTCTCCCTCTGGCAGCCAGCATCAGACCAGCCTCATTATTTTATTTTTTTCCTTTCTCCCAGCCTTTACTTTCATTCTTTGTCTCTATCTTGTCATGCCCAAAGGGGAATCACAGCCTGGGCTGGGGATAGATCTCAACCCTGGGCATTTCTCAGTGTGGATAATACCGTAGCAGCACTTACAGCCCAGCCAAGCAGAGAGCTCTGGGGAAAAGCAGATCCCAGACAGCTTAAATGCTTTATATTAAGGCTGGTGGACAAGGCATTGATCCTTTCCAGCTCCTTCCCATGCACTGCTGCTTTGCTTTCCCCCACACCCTCTGCTCTGTTCCCCCCCCAATTTTCCTCCTACATGAAGCATCTGTTAGCAGCTCTGTTCCCAAATGATCAGCAAATATCCCATGAAATTCTCATGCAAACTACTGAGCTTGCTGGCCAGCCCTCTGCTGGAGATGAGGGATGGATATCTTCCTAGGGAAGAGTCTAGCAAACAAGTCTGATGAGGAGCAGCTGAGGGAACTGGGATTGTTTCTTCTGGAGAGGAGGAGGCTGAGGGGAGACCACATTGCTCTCTACAACTCCCTGAAAGAAGGTTGGCATGAGGTGGGGGCTGGTTTCTTCTCCCTACTATCAGGTGATAGGATGAGAGGAAATGGCCTGAAACTGTGCCCAAGGAGGTTTAGGTTGGATATGAGGAACAATTTCTGCACTGGAAGAGTGGTCAGACATTGGAGCAGGCTGCCCAGGGAGGGGGTGGGGGTCACCATTTCTAGAGGCGTTCAAGAAATGTGAGGACGTGGCACCTGGAGACATGGTTTAATGACCATGGTGGTGTTAGGTTGATGGTTGGACTTGATGATCTTGGGGGGCTCTTCCAGCCCAAACAATGCTATGATTCTGTTCTATGATTCTATACAAACTTCTTAAGCAACAACACGTAAGGCAACTGTGACAGTTTCTCTTCAAGGCTCTGTTGCCTCTCTTGATTTCTGTTACATGACAGTGCTCAATTTTTCCAGCTTGCTCTTTATCAGAGCTGGAGCCTGTGGTGATGGCAAAACCAGAAGGTTTTTCTACTAACTTCCCCAGGCAGTCACAGCTGCTTAGCCAATAAGGACTCTGTGCACAAGTTCAGCAGAGTTTCCCTTCCAATTTCCCCTCCCATCCTTCACCCTCGTTCCCTGTTTTCCTTCTGGGAGACCTGTTGCAGTGTATTTGTGATTTTGTTCCCTTCCCCTGCTGTATCTAACAGAGTTTGATTTGGTGCCCAGCCAGGAGAGAAAGGACTTGCAATTGCTTTGTCCTTTGGTGGGTTAGGTTAGTGTGACTTCACGGTTTTCTGTTGGGAAAGCGATTAAGAAGAAAAAGTCCTATCTGTGACTGAAAACAGACTTGTGGTGATAAAAAATGTCCCTGGGTTATCTGCAGGGCTGGTGCAATCTCCTGCATTTTTCTTTGCCCTTCTTTTTATTTTTTTCCCCCTCCCAACCCTCTTTTTTCCCTCTGTTTTGTTAGATCTTCTCTTTATTTCGCAGATGCTTGAGCATTTAATGGACATTCCTTCTTCCCTTCTTCTTGACATATGCAAATGGTACTTTAAACCCATCAAGTCCTTTCTCCTGGAAGCAGGGGCAGAATCACAAAGGTGTTGGGGAGCTATAAATGAAATGAGATTAGAGTTGGCTGATGGAGACAAGCTCAGCATCTTGTCAGTTTGTGGGTGAGGAATAGGCTCTTATCTGCCTCATCCCTGGATGTGTTTAAGACCAGGCTCGATGAGACTTTGAGCAACCTGGTCATGTGGGAGGTGTCTCTGTCCATGGCAGGAGGGTTGGAGCTAGGTGATCTGTAAGGTCCTTTCCAACTCAAGCCACTCTATGATTCTATGATTCTACTGTTGAGTTGAGGATCAGCAGAACCAGAGACGTGTATGAGGGCCCCTTGCTGGGAGGAGGTTGGGATCTCCTTAATAAGGAAAGGCACCTTGTCATGTCCATTTGCTGTCAAAGTGAGGGGGTGTGCTATATCCCCAGCCAAGCAGAAGAAATGCCAACAAGTGGAAGGAAGAAAAAGTCAATGAGAAAGAAATGAGTATGCCATGCCATGGGATGGGTTGTCATCCAGAGGGACCTGGACAAGGTGGAGAGGTGGACCCAGGTGAACCTTATGAGGTTCAACAAGAGCAAGTGCAGGGTCCTGCAGCTGGGCCAGACCAATCCTCATTATCAATACTGGCTGGGGGATGAGGTGATAGAAAGCAGGCCTGTGGAAATGACTTGGGGGTGCTGATGGATGAGAAGCTGGACAGGAGCAAAGAGTGTGCACTTGCAGCCCAGAAGCCCAATCACATCCTGGACTGCATCAAAAAAAAAAATGTGGCCAGCAGACTGGGAGAGGGGATTCTGGCACTTAGCTGTGGTGAGACCTCACCTGCAGTACTGTGTCCAGCTCTGGGGCCCTCAGTACAGGAAGAACATGGACCTGATGGAGCAGGTCCAGAGGAGGGCCATGAAAATGATTGGGGGTTGGAACACCTCTGCTATGAAGACAGGCTGAGGGAGCTGGGGTTGTTCAGCCTGGAGAAGAGATGACTCCATAACCTCTCTCAATTCATCATGGGCTTTGCTTCAGCCTTCTCTTGCACCCAGCTAATTAGGATGGGACGATTATGCTGGGCAGGAACCCAACTCAGACAGTGGGGAGAAGGCCTTCCAGGGCATTTAGATCAGTCAGGTATGCTTGGGGTGGCCTGTGGAAATCCTTCCTGGGCTTATGTCCAGAGCTAGCCAAGTCTTGGAAGTGTTCAGGGTTTCTCCAACACTGCAGGAGCCCATGGCAGGCTGGGAGCTGCAGAGGGGCAACCTCAGGAGCTAGGGGCTTCAAAACAGGGAGAAATGGAAGAGGTTATTAAGCAATCAATTTGTACAAACCTGGAGGGTAATGAGGTTAGAACTCCTGGGTTTGTCAAGAACAAGTTAAGTGAGACCAATCTGATTTCCTTCTCTGACAGGATAATTGGGCTCATGGAAAGGGGAGCAGTGGTAGATGGGCTAGGGTTTGGCTGCTTTTGTGTGGCAAGCAGCTATAGGAGGGTAACCTGCTGTGCAGAAAGAGCTTGGGCTCTTGGTATGAGCTTCAAGGGGAGGTGAAGAGCAGATGGATAGCAGTGGAGTTAAAATGAAACCCTCAGCACATGATGCTGTCCACGGCTTGTCCCACCGTGGTAGTGCCTTTGTTGCTGCATGCTGATGCGCTGCTTGTCTGTCTGTCCTGCTGCTGCAAGAACCAGCCTGCCCTTGTTAGTTCCTGACACAGTCATCAGATGATCCTCATCACCATCATCTCTGCTGCAGTGGCTCCTCATCCTTGCTATGGGTTACCCTTCCTCGGGAGTGTGTGGTCACTGCTGGTTGCTTTCCCCTGTCCCAAACCAGTCTCCTAGGCTGATGATGTTGAAAGGCAGCAAACCCCACAGGACTTGACTACATCATTTGTCACGGTGCTTTTTACTGTCTCCTCTGCCTTGTACCTCACTGTGCAGCACAGCATCCCCCCTCCCCAGGAACTGCATCTCCACCTTGCATCTCCAGGGACTGCGGTCCTGCCATGCTCGTTGCGTGGTTGCATTTGTCTTAACGATTGACCCCTTCAGTTAGTATTAGCTTCACGGTCACCTCCAGCACTGCCTGTCATGATGGATTAGAAATAAAGTCCTCTCTGCATCATAGTCCTCCCTAAACCAACCACCTCTTCTACCTGCTGCAGTCGTCACCTCATTATAACTCCATTACCTTTAACAACAACTCCATTACCATCCATTATCTTTCGTATCATCTCCTTTACAAGGCTGTTATCTGCACCTCCTCCTTTACAGCCATCCCCTCCTCAATTACGATTCCATTATCTTTATTACCACCCCATTACAGTCATAATTATTCCCATTACAATTTTGAGATCTGTGTCTCCATCCAGACAAGCTGGTGTCTCCACCAGCCTCACCAGCAGCAGCAGCGGAACTCTGCTCTTGCTTGGTGCTCCTCATTGGCTTCATCCCTGTGAGCAGCCACCGCTGCCTTCCCTGCCTTTGCAATTATCCTCATACCAATGGTGGCATTTTAATTATTTTTCATTATGGTTTTATAGTCTTCTACTGTTATTGCTTCCTTTATCAGCCATTCTCCTCTCCCCGAAGTATCACAGCTGGGTGTGAGCTGAGATCAGTGATGTTATCCTCATTTGCACCAGCCTTGAGCAGGTATCTTCACCCCATCGCTGTCCTCCATTGCAATGCCATCATTTAATCTCCCTGATTGCTGATGTTATCTTTCTGGTATCCCTCAGCTCATCTCTGTTGCAGCTTCCCTGATGGGCATGATCACCTCCTCCAGAAAGCGATGCCCCTTCTCCTCCTCCCTGGGTGAAGGAGCGCCGATGGCAGTGAGTCCAGTGCCTGTGCTCCATGATGTTGAGGGATTGAAGTGGTTACAGAGGGAGTCACAGAACTCCCCAAGGACTGGGAAACTGCCAGCTTGAGAGAGCTCATTCTGCTCAGTTTATCACAAAGATTGAGAGGTGACTTCATGACTCCCTGTAGGAACTGTCAAGACAAGGAAATGCCAAAGGCGGCACTAAAGAGCTCTTTACTGAGGCGCAGAAAGGAAGAGCTCGAGTGATAGCTGGGAGCTAGGGCAGCAAAATTTGGGAGAGTGATGCAGCACATGGCTTTAAAGTGAGAGCAATGCCTGGTCCCAGCAGCTCCAGGAGGCTACTGGAAAGGGCACAATCCAACATGGCATTTTCTCACTTCCTTAAGCCCAGTAGGTCTGTGGGTGATGTGTGGTGGCAGGGAAGCCCATAGGAGCTCACAGGTAATGACCATCTCTGGTGTGAGAGAGGATGTAGCTCACGTTCCAATGCCCCTGGGTTATTTCCCACAATCAATAAGCATCCTAAATAATGGATCCCACGGTGGGGTGGAAAAAACTGCAACCTTGTGCTGATCTGATTTTGTGCTCTGTTTGGTTCCACAGCACTAAGAGGGAAACAGGCTCAGAGGGAGAAAGAGATTGCTAGGTATGCTGGGGAGCTGGAACCCCCCTGAGACTCCACTGGGGAGCACTGGGAGGGGGAAGTTGATTAAGGTTGGATATTAGAAGAAATTAGGTTAGAAAGTAGAAGAAACTTCTTCACTGGTGGTATTCTCAAAGACAGGAACAGGCTTCTCAGGGAAGTGGTTGAATTCCCTGGAGCTGTTCAAGAAATGTGTGGACATGGCACTGCAGGCCATGGTAGTCTTAGGCTGATGGTTGGACTCAATGATCTTAGAGGTCATTTCCAATCAAAACAATTCTATGATTCTAAGACATGGGGCAGTGCCCTCCCCAAAGGACACAGGGACAGCCAACACTCTTGCTCACCCATGCCATTCCCATGGGGATTGGTGAGGGCACTTAAGCACCCAGTGATGCCCTGTCCACACCTCAGCAATTGTGTAGGGGAGGCTGAATATAACACAGGGACATTTAAGGTCTTCTGGGGTCAAGGGGAAGATGGAAGAGTTGGGGAACTACAGGCAGGTGTTTCTAAAGCAGCACCAGGACAGAGACTGGCACTTCTGGTCTTTCATTTTAATCCATACCCACGAGTTGCCTCTAAATGGCATAAACCGGGATTGCCCTTGCTGCCATGACCTGCTGCCAGCTCCAACCCTTACCTTGCTTTTTATCACTAAATAAAAGCAAAGAGCTGGCAGAAAGCAGGCAGTGTGCTGGCAAACGCCTTCAGAATTAAAATAACTCCCCCAGTAAGCCCTGGCTAGCAGGTTTGTGCTGCTCAGGCTGCACATCTGGAGCTAGAACATCTGGGAGTTTTTATAAATTAAAAGGGAGCACAAGTTTCCCTGCTGTAAAACATGGAATTATGAGAGGCAGCAGAGCATGCAGGTTTTTACAAGCTTTGAAACGCTGGAAATTTTTGTTGAGGCCAGTAAATAATTGTGGGGTTGAAGCAGGCCGACCCCAGTTTCGCACAGAGCCCCTTGTCAGGGTCTAATCCTGCTGCCTGGCAGCCCACGTCCCCTGTGCATGGATGACAAACCCATCCATCACCTCCTGGCTGGGACAGAGACTGGGCAGGATGGCTTTCACCACCCGACAGCAAACAAGTCGCAAACGGCAGCTGGGGATGCCCAAGAGGAATGATCTAGGCTGAGAGAGATGTGGTTAGGAGCAAGCATGCTGCAAACCAACGAGCTGAGAAGGGAGCACCTTGGGGAGTCTTTAAATGCAGCTTAATTACATTAGCTATACACCAGCCGAGGGGATAATTCACCATCTCCAGACAGACGCTTTACTCCTTGCAACAAGAGAAAAACAAAAGCGAGCACAGCCCCATGAAGGCACCACCACTGCTGGGGGATTTGCTGGTCCCCGAGCATCTCTGAGGGGTCACAAACCCCTGCTGATAGTCCTGATGGTTCCTCACAAAGCAGCAGCCCCAGGGGCTTGGCTGGGAAACAGGTTTCTACCTGTGCTTAGCCTAGGAGTACCTATGGACCTGGAGGAGTAAATGAATGTGTTTGTTCATTTGCTCTCCAGGCATTAGGTTTGCTCCCTGCTTCTCTGGGGAGGATGTTTTTTGAGGTGGCATAGATGGGAAGTTTGGCTGCTGGAACATTCAGCTGTTTTCTGGTTAAAAGTTCAGGCTTTGTGCAGCTGCCACCATCTCCTAGACTAATTTTGCCTCCAACTGATCACCAACCCTCCAGAGCGAAACTGAGCCCCTCATGGGAACTAGATCCTGCTCACAGAATCATAGAATTGTTTCTGGTGGAGATGACCTCTGAGTTCATGAAGTCCAAAAGTCAACCTGGCCATTAAACAATGGTCATTAAACTATGTCCCCAAGTGCCATGTCCACACATTTCTTGAACACCTCCAGGGATGGTGACTCCACCACCAGCCTGTTCCAATGCCTGACCACTCCTTCAGTAAAGAAACTGTTCCTAATATCCAACCCAAACACAGTTTCAGGCCACAATTTCAGATGCTGCACTGGGAGCAGTGTTACATCCCAGGGACTGCCAGGATCCATCACATCCCTGTTGGGGCATCTCTCTGGCACCATATCTCCAAAAACCCCACTTTTCCCTCTTGATGGGGGCTGGGATCTGCTAAAGCTTTCCACACCTCTCCCTGCCGGGGCTGCTCAGGGAGCTGGAGCCCAGATGGTCTGGACAGATTATGGCAGCCTCCAGGGCTATCCATCCTGGGCACTTTGGCAGGCCTGAATCCCCTCCAAATGACAAAATAAATAAAATCTCTCAGCATTAAATGCTGGGAAGCCCAGGAAAAAGCTGAGTACACAATGAAGATAAATATATGGTTAAATAACCTCTCTAACAGTATTTCTCTAAAATGCCTCCCTAAATAACTCCAAGCAAAAGGCTCACTCTGTCCTGATTACCCTCAGTTGGGGGAAGACAGTCTGCATCAAATCAGTACCATCAGCTGATTAAAAATGAATTAAACCCAACAGCAAACAATTCCCAGAACATCCTCTCTCCTTTCCAGTTCTGGGCCTGCATAAATATAACAACAAACCATCTAACACCCAAGAGCAAAGACAGCCCAAAGTCACCACGGGATGAGGATGAAAGAGGTGAGGAGGACCTGGGATGGAGTGTGAGAGTTAGATGGGATGGGGTGGAAGAACTTGGCCACAGTTGTCCCATGGAGTGGTGGCAGGAGCAGATGTAAAAGGGATGAAGGGAATACTGATAAATTAAAATCACAGAATGCCAGGTTGGAAAGGAAGCCAAGGAGCCAACCTTTCTAGGTAACAATAGAATTGAAATGAGATGGACCAGCACCTGTTAAGTTTTAAACTCTCCAATGTAGGAGAATCTACTACTTCCCTGGGGAGATGATTCCAGTCTCTAATTGTTCTCATTGGGAAACATTTTGTTCTGGATTCCAATCAGAGTCTCCCCAGCAGTAACTTGTGCCCATTGCCCCTCGTCTTTTCTGTGGGACTCCTTGTAAAAAGGGAGTCTTCATCCTCCTGGTAGCCATGAGGAGAGGCTGAGGGAGCTGGGATTGTTTAGCCTAGAGAAGAGGAGGCTCAGGGGAGACCTCATTGCTGTCTACAACTACCTGAAGGGTGGTTGTAGCCAGGAGGGAGTTGGTCTCTTCTCCCAGGCAACCAGCACCAGAACAAGAGGACACAGTCTCAAGCTGTGCCAGGGGAGGTTTAGACTCGAGGTGAAGAGAAAGTTCTTCACTGAGTGAGTTGTTTGTCATTGGAATGTGCTGCCCAGGGAGGTGGTGGAGTCACCATCCTTGGAGGTGTTCAAGAGGGGATTGGACGTGGCACTTGGTGCCATGGTTTAGTCATGAGGTCTGTGGTGACAGGTTGGGCTTGATGATCTTTGAGGTCTCTTCCAACCTTGGTGATTCTGTGATTCTGTGATCCTTTGTGTGCTGGTCCATGGTAATAAGGCCTAACCCTTCTCTTCTCAAGGCTGAACAAACCCAGTTCTCTCAGCCTTTCCTGATATGACAGGTCTGCCAGTCCTCAGATGAGCTACCCAGCCCTTCACCTCTTGAACAGTCCCCTTTCTTGAAAGGCTGGGATCAGCTAAAGTGACTTTTTAATCTCTCTCTCACAATTTTGTTCTATTTTTAGGATGCCCAGCACACCCTTGTGGTCAACGTGTCCAAAGGAAAGTGCAAAGTCACAAAGTTCAAGTGTCAGACAGATAAATTCCTCCCAAAAGAAACACTGCATTGAAAGCCAAAGGGAGATACTTTCTCTCCCTTAGCAAAAGCCCATCCCAGCATGTTTCCAGAGAAAACATCCCCAGCAGCATTACTGGTGAGCACCAAGGAGAAGGAAACGGTGGAAAAAACCTGTGAGTTTGGTACCCTGCTCAGGTATCCTTCCCCATCAGACCAAGCTCCTTTGAGTAATGGAAAAGCCTCTGATATCCCTGTTCCTGGTACCTATTTTTCAGCTTGTTTCCATTCTCTCCATTATTCTCTCAATAACTACATAGCAATTGTTTGGTCCTATCAGGAGCCACAAGTCAAGGTCCTCCCCATCCTGAGGCTGAACAAAAGGAAGCCTACACTAGACCAATGAAGGAGAAAAGTGCCAAAATAGTTGGGGTAGGGGGGCACATCCTCCACCAAAGCTATGCTGGTGATACTGCTGTGATGTCCCCATGGTCCCCCAGTGAGACAAACAAGAGTTTTAGATGGTGGGGTAGAATCATTAAGGTTGGAAAAGACCTCTAAGACCTCATTTCCAACCAGCAACCCAGGTTGCCAATGCTTCTTGGACACAAACCCACCCTGTCTCAAAGGAGAGTCTAATTACCAGCTCTAATTACAAAGAAAAGTAAATCACCCAGATTATTTTCCTTTATTTTGGCCTTTGCTGAGTGTCTTTGATAGAATAAAGAAGCAGCATTGACAACTGAAGGATCCTGATGCTTTAACGACAGCCTATTCTGAGACACCAGAACTGCAACTCAGCACTTCTAGAAGTTGTAAAAACTCTTGTAAAAGCTACTCACTGTCCAAGAAGTTGTAAACACTTGTCTCCAAGTATAAGGGGAGCATGACTCCTGGAGGGGTGTGCTGAGGTGTGAGCATCCCTGCCACCCAGGAAAAGATCATAAGCTGCTCAGCATCCAACTCTGTGGGATGGGCAGGGATGGTGGTGGGGGAGAGCTCAGCGTCAGCAGGGTGGGTTTGTTTCTCCACCTCAGCTCATTTCAGCCATGCCAGAAAAAGAACATTTAATTCTCTTACAGGGTGGCTTGTTCCTCTAGGAGATGCAGAGTTGTCAAAAATGCCTACATGTATAGGGAAGAATTTCTGCTTTTTTCCTCTGTCCCTCGCCAGTTTCCCAGCACCAGGACAGCCCTGCATCATCCTCACCCTTAAAGCCAGCAGAACTCCACCATGAGTGCTCACAGGAGCAGCGTGCATGCTATGCATGTCTGCAGATGTATTTTGGAGCATCCTTTCAGGGGGCAAGGTGATGTGATTAATCATGCAGTCTTGTCGAGGGCTCATGCAAGGTGGAGGGGAGGCAGCGTGGTGCTGAGTGCCAGTGCCTGGCTGCCGCCAGGAATAAGAGCTGAGGTGCCACTCGCTTTGTTTCAAAAAGCTCTTTTGATTCGGGCCATAAAATTAATGTCTGAGCAGAGAGCTGGGGAAATGGGAAGCTGTATAAAGCCACTTGGCACTTGGCAGGGAACTGAGATGAGCTGCGTTTGGGAGATGCTGGGTTTTGATTGTATTTCTTCCCCCTCTGGCGATGCCAAGCGCCCTGGCACAGTGGGTACCACATCCCCATCCCTCCTCCCTGCAGTCCCAACTCTTCCTAACCTCCAGCTCCCCACTGCTGATCTCATCTCGCTGCATATTTATCCACCTTGCTTTTCTTCATTTCCCCATCACTTTTATGTTTATCTAACCCTCCAGCAACTCTCTGCTTTGTTCAGTGTCTCTTCTTCCCAGCCTCTACTTTGTGCTCCTGATTAGAGCTTCACCTATTTGTATTCTTAACCTTTGCCTCTCTTTCCTCTGTTTCTTTAATCCAGGCATCAATCTTGTTTATGGCTTCCACCATGCTGCTTATCTCAGCTGCATTACTGGTGAGCTAATATAGCCCCATCTCTGTGACCTCTCTCCTAAACCATCAGCTCTAGCTCCTCCGGGCAGAAATGTGTGGTGGGAAAAGACCCTTTGGCACAGAAGCACAAACTGCAGAAGCTCAGCATCCCACCCAGGGGATGCTTCTCCTCCCCAACACAGTTTTTGCCTCATTTTGGAGGTTAGGCTATGACTGGAGAGGCTTAGCCCTGCACACAAGCATCAAGAAACCTGCAGCTGTTGTACATGCAGCAGAGTACCAAACATCCTGCATCTCTTTGCCTTGGGGTGCTCAGGACCTGACCACACCACAGAGGACAGTGGGTTTGGGGAAAAAGCCCACACTTCAGTGTGGCTGCTAGACTGGTAGCTGGGGCAGCTTTCCCAGGGCTCTTGGCAGCTGGAATTCAAGCCTGGAGGATCATCAGCAGAACATCATCAATTAATCGCCCCATTCCTACACCCCACTGGCTGCTCCTGCACCACAGTCCCAGGCCTCAACATCCCTATTTCCACCCCACAAAGCTGCTTTGTGAGGTCCACCGTGGCTCTGCCTGTAATTTTCCCGCCTCCTCTCCCTCCCTGGACGGTGGGAATTTTCCTCTTGCTGATTCATGCCTCCGTCATGTCATTTTTTTTTAGCACTGATGCTGACTGCATTCACCCCAGGGAGAAGCTCAAACCCCACGCAGCTGCTTTAGGGACTGGCCCTCAGCCAGCCATGTGCTACCAGTGCAGCCAGCAATCTGCACCTGTGCTGAGCAAACCCAAACCTCTCCCAGCACTGGGATAAAATAAGGGTTCATTTTTTCCCCTGCTGCCATGTCCTAAATCATAGAATGGTGTGGGTTGGAAGGGACCTCTGGAGACAGTCAAGTCCAACAACCCTGAAAAGTAGGACCTGCTAGAACAGGTCACACAGGAATGCATCCAGATAGCTCTTGGAAGTCTCCAGAGGAGACTCCACAATCTCTATGGGCAGCCTGTTCCAGGGCTCTGTCACCCTCACAGTAAAGAAGTTATTTTTCTCATGTTGAGGAGGAACTTGCTAGGTTCCAGATTGTATCCACTGCCCCTTGCCTATCACAGGACACCACTGAAAAGAGACTGTCCCCTCCTTCTTGATACCCACCCTTCAGATATTTATAAACATTAATAATATCTCTCAGCCCTCTCCAATATAAACAGCCCCAGGACTCTCAGTCATTCTTCATAAGAGAATGTTCCAGTCCCTGAATTATCCTTATGGCCCCAATCAACTCTGTGCTCCCAGCTGAGATCCCATGCTGGGAGCAGCATACCTCAAACTGAAGAAACCCCCACCTTTTTAGTACAAAAAAGTCTCAAGAAGGATCCTACTCAAGCTGCCACCATCCCAAATCCCATTCATTTCAGCATCCCTGACAACCCCCCCTTGCCTAGCAGTACTCCTGCCTCCCACCAGCAAGGTATAACAGGACCAGACACAAGATTTTGATGCCCAGGAGGCAATTCCCACCTGGCAAAGGGATCCAGTGGTCCTTGCAATTGGCTCAGCTGAGGCAGGGTTTCTGCAGACATCCAAGGAGTGGCTCCTCAAATCCCATTAGCATAG
This sequence comes from Dryobates pubescens, assembly GCF_014839835.1. Lineage (NCBI taxonomy): Eukaryota > Metazoa > Chordata > Aves > Piciformes > Picidae > Dryobates > Dryobates pubescens. The sequence goes on along the minus strand of NC_071622.1, from coordinate 12,567,736 downwards.
AGGAATGACTGCCGGGATACTTGGTTCCCTGCAGGGTGGGGATGAAGGAGCAGCCCATGAGAAGAAAGAACAGGATGTGGTCCATCCCTGCTTTTCCCTGGGATGGTGGCACATCCCTACAGCCACAGCCCCTCAGTGCCTGTGCCTCAGTTTCCCCAAGGAAAGGGAATAAATAAAATAAGGAATTCCCTGATTAGAGGGAAAAAAAGCAAGTTTGGGACTTCACCTTCCTATTTGCTCCAGCATCCAGAAGGACTCATGCAGCTGCCCTGCATAAACCCTGCTCCTGGCATGTGCCTTGTGCTGCCCTACAAGCAGGGAGTCCTCCTGGAGTGGAACGGGTTTGGAAGGTCTCAGCCCCACTGGTGTGCTCCCCACATTGCTCTCCTTGCTGGCAAAGGCTGCCTGTACCCTGCCCTGGATGGGAAAACCCTAGCAACCTGCCTGGGCGCCCCCATGGTCCCTGTGGCTATCCCAGGGGACATCTCCCCTTTCCCTCATCATCCTGGTGAGTCCAGAGGATAATGAGTGAGCAACGAGCCCCACAGTCACAAAGTCAGGGTGGCTTTAGCTCCAGCTGCTCTGCTGTGGTGCAAATTACAGGGAAATGGGAATTTTGATATTCAGCTGCATCACTGTCATTAGGGATAATCAAGAGATGCCCCTAACTGGGACAAGGCTGTGGGGTGCAGGGAGGCAGGCTGGGGAATGAGTATCTAGTAATTACTGAGTAATTACAAAGTAATGAGGAGTGATTAGCGCTGCTGGGCTGTGATGGAGCGGGATGGCACTTGTAGCCATGGGCTTGGGACACCAGCAGCCAGCCTGGGGACTGACCGCAGCACAGGGGGGATGTGGGCAGCTGCCAGGCTACCTCCACTCCACAGAATATGATAAAATGCATTTCCTCATGTGAGCAGGAGCTTTTCACTGGGATCAGCTCATGCTGGAGGCCAGGAGCTGGAGCTAGGATCAAAGAATGGTTTGAGTTAGAAGGAACCTTAACGATCCCAGAGTTTGACCTCTCCTGCCATGGACAGTGGACACCTTCCACTGGACCAGGTTGCTCAAAGCCCCATCCAGCCTGATCTTAAACATTTCCAGGGATGATATCTGGCTCTGGGCTGATACCTGGGTATGTCCCAGGGCACACACAGAAGGTTTGGGTTTGTGGAGGTTTTTTTTCCCTTCTTTGCATTAAAACATTTGTTTCCAAGTGACCATAGCAAAAGAAGGGAAGAGAAGGGACACAGCTCCCTGGAGATGATGGCTGGGGAAGGGCTGGCAGCATCTACAAGTGTCATGAGTTTGCATCACCTCTGCCAGGCTGAGCCCAGGGCTGGTGCAGATGCAGCTCACAGGGAGGGCAAAGAGCCAAAAGCTTTGCACTCTGCAGAGCCTTGGAGGTGATGCAGCAGTCCAGGAAGCTCCCATGCTAAGGACAACCCAGCCATTGGGATGTCCTACATAGCCATGACCCACCAAGCCCTAGGGATCCCTGCAACTTGCGAGTGGAGCCTGAGCCAGCAATTAACTGCATTAGTGTCTCCCATCTCATTTGGAGTGAATGTTTTTGTCAAGGTCAAGCAGTGGGGAAGGTCTTTCAGTAGCTGTCTGCAGGATTTGGGAGGAAATCTCCCCCCCCAAAAGCTGACTTTTCATTCCAGTTTAATTTTCATCCTGTTGAGGGTGGCTGTTCCTCCCTCCTGAGCCTGCTCTGGTTTGCCATCCTCAGATGCAGGAATTATTCCTGGATGGCTGTCAGGGTCTGGGCACAGCCACGTCAGCAGCTTAGTGGGATCTGAGGGAGGATTAGACACCAAAGGGGATAACAAGAGAGGATCACAGCTTAGAGAGGATAAGAGGCCCCTGTGCATCAGGGCACGAGGCAAATACTAATTGCCCGGGGTCAGGGTGGCACTTTCCCTCTAGGAGGGTGACTTGTGGCCATGGGTGGGATGCTGCTGTGCACTGTGGGTGCACCAGCAAACTGCTGTGGCCACAGCCTGCAGCCAGCGCTGTTCCCTAGAAGCTAAGGTGAGATTTTGAAAGGCTGAGAGACCTGAGGCTGTTTAGTCTGGAAAAGAGAAGGCTGAGAGGAGATATTATTCATGCTTATAACTATCTGAAGGGTGGTGTCAAGAAGAAGGGGGCAGTCTCTTTTCAGTGGTGTCCTGTGATAGATACAATGGATACAAACTGGACCACAGGAAGTTCCACCTCAACATGAGGAAAAACTTCTTTACTGTAAGGGTGATGGAGCACTGGAGCAGACTGCCCAGAGAGGTTTTGGAGTCTCCTTCTCTGGAGACTTTCAAGACCCATCTGGATGTGTCCCTGTGTGACCATCTCTAGGTGATCTTGCTTTGGCAGGGGGGTTGGACTTGACTATCTCCAGAGGTCCCTTCCAACTCCTACCATTCTATGATTCTATGATTTTTTCCCCCCCAGTTCAGGTAGAGAGGAGTGGAGGTTCCTGTGTATAAAGTACTCCAAAGTGAAAATGAGTTTACAGGGAGCATCTCCAGCTTGTCATCAGTTAATAGATTGATTTATACCCCAAAGAATTAGATCTGTTCTAATTCCCTTGGTGTCCTGTTTAATATGCCTCTGAGTGATGGCATTGACTGGGTAAATGATGAATACTGCTGGTTTCTGCAGCAGGGTGTTGCCCAAACACACTCATTCTAGGAGGAAGGGAGCCCACACTGGAGTGGATCCCAGCAGCCTTCTCCACACCAGATCTGCAGGTCCCACACATCATCCCCAGCAGGAGCAGGCAGCCTAGGTACGGGCAGAGGGATGTGTCTCAGCATCCTCTGCCTCCAGGAGCCAATTTGGGATCCTGATCCCTGTCACCCATGAAGGCCTGTCCCACTGGTTGGGTGGGGTGGCCCACACACCACAGCGAAACAAGAGGTCTGTCTGCACTCCTGGGGAGGGAAATAAATGTCACCACTGCCAACCTGCTGTGATTGGTGGCCTCATGTCAAGTGGTAGCTTATTAAAAACACCATCAGTAGCCAGGATCTGCAGGCCATATCACAGAATGTTAGAGGCTGGAAGGGACCTCCAGAAATCATCGAATCCAACCCCCCTGCTAAAAGCACAATCACCCAGGGGAGTCTACACTGGAATGCATCCAGCCAGGTTTTGAAAGTCTCCAGAAACTAAGGCAGGGGAGAGATGTCCCTGCTGACACCACCTAGGCACTGGTGCTGTGAGTTGGATCCTCCTAAGGGTGGTGGCACTTGGGGATCCACATGGAGCTAGATGGCTTCAACTCAGCATTGTGTGGGTGAAGACTGTGCTGAGAGCAAGTCCTCCACTCATCCTCTGCTCTGTAGCGTGGTTCCTGACTATACATGCTGGTGGCATCACCACTCTGACTCAAACCCTGCTGAATTTGGAAAAAGAGCATTTCTCTGGTGCTGGGGACATGTGAGGACCATCAGCCATAGGCTGCTTAACAGGCTACTCCATGCCCCCCATACCCAGCCAGGCTGTTCATGACCTGGGCACAAGGGAGCCTGCCAGCAGGACGCTTACGTGCAGGCTGCAGCGATGGCACACACGTCCCCACCTCCAGCTGTATGGAAAATCCAGATAATGCCTTATTCTTCTCTGTGGTATGATCAGCTCCAGCTCTGCTCTGCTCTGCTCCACCCAGCCCAGGGCAGGGGAAAAGAGGTTCACTCCCAGCTGAATCAAACAGTCATAGAATCATTAAGGTTGGAAAAGATCGCTAAGGTCATCGAGTCCAACAGCACCATTCCCACTAAATCACGTCCTGAAGTGCCATGTCCAGATGTTTTTTGAGCACCTCCAGGGATGGTGACTCTGCTGCCTCCTTAGGCAGACTGTTCCAATGCCTGACCACCCCTTCAGTAAAGACATTTTCTCTACTATCCAAACTAAATCTCCCCTGGCACAACTTGAGGCTATTTCCTCTTGTTCTGTCACTTGTCACTTGGGAGAACAGACTGACCCCCGCCAGGCTATACCCTCCTTTCAGGGACTTGTGGAGAGCTGAAGGGAGGCACATACCTTCACCAGTTCCCAAGTTATGCTCACCATGGTGCTCATCTTGCTGCTCAGCAAGTGCTCAGCTCCTTGGTGGTGCTCCAAATCCAATTTCCCCAGCTGGATCTTGCTCTGCCATCAGCTTCACAGGATCCCATGTGAGGATTTCTCCTCCCGTTATGCTGGACCCAAATGGGATGTGCAAGGGCAGGAGTGAAAGACTGCATAGCTCCTTCCTGGGAGCCAAGATTATGGAGTGAGGCCAAAACACAGCTGAGTGAGAGATCACCTGGGACTTCATGGGTATTTTTAAGACCAGACGTAAAACCCAAGCCCTGGCGATTTACAGTCATTAAATGTCCCCAGGTTCATTCTGCAAAGGGTAGGCACATTAACCCACTGGCCCTGCCGCCCTCCACTAACCACATCTTCATCATACAAATTCCCTTGGCATTTGAAACTGCTCTTTTTCCCCCAAACCCACTGCCTGCTCTTTCTTCCCACTGTAACATTTCAAGGCTGGCCGTTTCCTCCTTGTCTTTCCCAAGCATCTTAGAGCGTCGAGCATAAGCATGACTCCATCACAAAGAGATTAATTTTTGCTCCTGAAACTGCAAGGAAGGGAGGTGGGCAGAGCATCACCCCTGCCAAGGCTCACCACTGCCTGATCTTCCTTTGCCACCTCTCCTGCCAGCTCCCATTTCCATGGAAACCTGCCCTCCTCCTGCCTGCACTCCTGTTAATTTAAGGAAACCAGTTGCTTTCTGCTCCCAGAGGAGCTGCTTGGACTGGCTGGAGACATCCCACTGGGGCAGGTAGCGATGTCCCACTTCTCACTGATACCCAGGAGCCCCTGCCTGACACTAAGAGGGGCTCAGGGTGGGTATGTGTCCCTAGTTCTGCCTTCTGGAGCCTTGAGCAGGGAAGGGTGGGATTCTTACTTAAGTCTGCCCCTTTCATCTCCTCTCCCCACTCCTGGTCCTCTCCCTGCCTGTCCCTTCTCTGCCAACCCTCCTTATCTCTCATCCCCCTGTCCCTCTCACCAGCTTTGTTTACATCAGTAAAACACTTGTCCAGGTCAAACACAGTTTCCTGATAAACACATTTCCATTGATTGTTGGGAAGAAAATCCTCAAGAACAGCAGATTCTTTGCTCTAAGGATCAATAGCACCTCACGATCACTCTTATCCCTCCCCCCCAGCCCTCCAGAGAAGCGGAGAATGTGTTTTGGAGACCTTCTCAGGTTTAAGGCAGGAGGGATCCCCTCTTGCAGGTATGGGATGTAAGACACGGCACCCAAAGCAGATAAATGATATCATGCACCTATAAATACACCTGGGAGACAGAGCTGAGCTGACCCCTTCCTTGCTGCACAGCAGGTCCTGCACCACCTCCAGCTGCTTCCCCAGGCAAGTTCCCCAGTGCACTTGTGCCCATATCCATGTGTTCAACCCACTGAATCCCATTCCTCTTTCTGGGCCTGCCCACACATCCTCATTTCCTGCTGGAAATCAGGGATGCTTTGGCACTGCCAGAGCTCCTTCACCCGGCCCCATGGATGGGAACAGCAGGTGATGTGCTGCTGTGCAGCACCCTGCAATGGCTGGAGTCCCACAGGCTGCCAATGCACTTGCAATGGAGAAGCCCCTGTGTTGCTCCAGCGAGTGATTTAGCCATAAAGCTGCAATCAATACAGAGAAATTTGAAGAGATTAAGGCTTATGCTTCTGCTGCCAAAGAGCTGCTGCTCCCCATTGGGGTATCCCCTCCCACATTGCATCTGCTGCTGTGGAACCTTGTGGATGAGTCATGTGGCTGGGTACCCGTTGAAACCCCACCAGGTATCAGTAGGGTTCACTCCAAAGGGCTTCTTGAGACTAAAAATGCTGAATGACACAAAATCCACTGTGCAGAATGATGCTTCACCCACCCATCCCGTCAGTGGGTCACCTCCTCTACGGCACAACACGCACAGAGCAACGCCAGGAAGCCTCTCTGCCCAGCGAGCCTCACCCTTTGGTGTGAGGAGGAAACAAATTCAATTATAATCATACATAATTAATGATAATTAGTAAATACATAAAAATGATAATTAAAAATTTAGGCTGGGAAGCAACCAGCCCAAAGTGCTCCGTATGGCCCCCATAAACTGCTAGAGCTTTGCCCCGAGGGAGCCAGCCAAGTGCTGCATGGTGGAGCAGAAGGAGCTGTAATGAATTCAAAGTTCTGCTGGGCTTTAATAAAGTCCTTCTGCAGAGGCTATTAAGGGAAATAAGATGAGAAGTGAAAGTTTGTTATGGATCAGAAACGGCCTAGAAGACTGAGAAAAAGATAAAAGAGCTGAGCAGTGAGTGATGAAGGCGTCTCGTGGAGTGGTGAATCTAGGACATCCATGGGGCAGGTGCCCCAGTGAGGGGTGGAAAGAGGAATGGCTGGGCCATATAGGGGACTGCAGGAGGATGGGCAGTGCTCCTCCTCAGGAGCTGGTCTGGTTTTAAAGCAGAAACTGAACCTCATTCATCCCCAGTGTGGGTGTTCATTCAAAATGAAAGCTGCCTTTGATGATGAAGGTGCTGATGCCATCTCCCTCCTGACAGAATCCAGCCTGTGCATTAACAGTATAGCCCTTAACACACACACCCACACACACACCCAGAAGGCTGGGGTTACCCCTGCTTAGCCTTACTGATGCCACCAGACACCCTGCTGATGGTCAAAGCCTGTATACCCTGTGTACCACAGCTCCATCATGTACCACTGCTCCATCATGGATTTTCACTCAGCTCCTGCCCAGTTTTCAACCCTCAGTGATTTGTGGGGTGCTTTGCAGATTCCATGGGGACATCCCTGCTTCTCCTCAGGGCACAAGCTTCAGGTCTAACCCTTACTGAGAGAGTGAGAATGACCTTTCCTAAAGGCTAAACAACCCCCTGGAGCATCTGGGAATCTGGGGGGCTTCCATCCCACCAGGCCTCCTTAACACCACTCTCCTTCATGCCTCTGAGCCCCCCGGTGCGAGCATGGCAAAGCCCTGGCACCTCCCAAACCCTGCCCTGCTGGGATGGATTTTTTTAATTGGATTGTGACAAACATTTAATAGCTAATAGAGCTCACACCGGCACAGTTAATTAACAAGGTGACTAATCCAATTCACTTGTGGGAGTGCAGGAAAAGAGGGGTGGGAGGGAGGGAGTCTTGGCGGGTGGCAAGGGATGTGGGTTGTGCAATGGTGGGGAGGGTGCAGGAGATAGGGAAAAGGCAGCTCAGCCGCTATCACCCTTCATTTCATTTTGTGTGTGTGCACAAATTATGGAGATGGACTTCTCTCCCCCGTTTTCTCCTCGCCTTGCAAGTGCTGGAGATGGTGGGTAACTGCTGAGACGTCTCAGGTTCCCTTGGGTACCACGGGTGGAAATCTTGTGGCAGGGCAGGGCAGATGCTGGCAGCCTGCTTGGAGCTTGGTCATAGACATGCCCATAGGCAAAATCTTGCTTTTTGATTTTAAAACACGCCTCCCTTTCAGGCTGATTTTGCAGCTCTGGATAGGATGCCAAGACCTGGACACCCCAGAGCATCCCCTTCTCCTCACAGGACCCTGCTGTGGGGCCAGTCCCAGGCACGTCAGCTGGCAGAGCCAGCTGTGGCAACATCTGTATGCCACTCACTCCTAGTCCCCCCGGAGTTGATAAATAAAACAAGCGGAGTTATTTTGGCCCCGGGGACAGGGCTGTCTCCCGGAGCACAGAGCCGCTCTTTCTCTGTCCCTCTGTGGCGCCAGAGTTCATTGTTATTCCCCAGCGGAGAACAGGACGTGGATTGAGCTGAGGTCCCCATCTGCGGCGGGCAGCGGGAGAGAGACTCTCTTCATATGAGAGCCCAGCATCATCAATGGTGCTTTTAAAGGAAGCCTCAGGGGGAAACAAAAGGCCGGAGCAGGGAAGAGCGTGTGGGCGAAGCCGGAGAGGGATGGAGGGGACGGGAACAGAGACAGAGTAGAGAGGGGAGCAAAGGATGAGCTGGAGAGGAAGATGAGGGGGAGAATACAGAACTGAAGCAGCTCCATATAAACCGTGTTTCCTGCTGAAAACAGGGCAGCTGGAGGAGCTCGGGATGCAGTGCCATGAGTGCTGGGTACCAGGCATGCTGGTAGCATTGCCTGCCTGCAGCTCGGCCCTTGCACGCTGCCACCCGCCCAGCAGGGAAGTGTCCTGCACGTTAATCAGTGTCCTGCTGCAATTAGTCTTCATTAGGCAAGGCTAGCAACAGGAGATGCAACTTTCAAATCAAAGAATCACAGAATTGTTTTGGTTGGAAGAGACCTTTAAGATCACAGAGTCACATGGTTAACGTGGCACAAAACCATGTCCCTCAGCACCACATCTGCACAGCTTTGAAACCCCTCCAGGGATGAGGACTCCACCACTGCCCTGAGCAGCCTGTTCCAGGGACTGGCATCACTTTGGGGCGAGAAATTGTTCCTAATGTGCAACCCAAATGTCCCCTGGTGCAACCCGAGGCTGTTTCCTCTTGCCCTATTGCTTGTTCCTTTGAATAAGAGGCCAACCCGCACCTTGATCCAACCACTTGCTCAGAGAGTGAGAAGGTCTCCTCTGAAAGCGACAAGTGAATGGGTTGAAACTCAGAAGGACAAGAAAATCCACCCCAGAGGAAAAACAACCCATCTACTTCTGCCCAGGGATGGGCTGGGGCCAGCAGCACCCATGAACAGCACCAAAACCACTCACTGGGACCCCATCAGATGTCCCAGGGTGTACAGGGTGATGGGTGTACCCCAGCCAGACGTGAGGTGACAGCATTGAGTAATTAGTGAGGAATGACACGGAGGGCTCACCCCCCCTGTGGCTGGGAGTGAAGAATCCCCCCGGGGTGCTCCCTGCATCATTCTCCCTTGCAGGAAATAATTACTAAAGTTGAAATTATTTACTAAATGAGGCGGTTCTCGACATGCTCTCCGAGCTGGTTGCCCAGTTTGCTTTGGTGCTAGTGCTCCATAATAAATTAACTGTGTAATTAAAGATAAGTTTAATGCAAAGGGATTGGCTTTTAAGTCTCCCTGCATAAGCATCCCTTCCAAAGACACACTAGTGCTGAGCGAGGGGCAAGAAGAGGCTGAGCCTTGCACCGTGAGCACAAACAGGCAATGCCCTGATCCCCTGTGACAAACATCAGGTCCTGTCCCCCTGGGAAGCCCCTCGCTCCCCTCAAGGGACAACAACCGGATCGAACCAAATCAATCTGCGTTTTAATTACTAGCTGTGGGGGTGCCGAGCTGTCTGCGCTGCCAGCTCAGCCGCCTGCAGCTCAAACTGCCGCCGGGGGAGCTCCCTGCTTGTCCCTTCTGCTATTTAGCAGAGACCTGCTCCTGGCTGTGGCGCTTGGCAAGGCCAGGCTACAAATCCCTGTGGGGATTAGAGTGCTCATCCACCGCTCCCCCTTCCCCCCCCCCCCCCCCAAAAAAAAAAAAAAGCCCAAATAAAACAAGGAACATTTAAAAAGGCACTTTTGGAATCCACATTTTCAGTAGTTTCTGCTGACTAATGCAGTTTCAGCCAAAACAAAGGAAGCAGCTGGAGAGCTTCAGGGGGAAACGTTTCCCTGTTGGAGAAGATGCTCTAGGACTACAACGGTGGGACTTGAGCTTCAAGGGTGGGCACCATGAAGGGCTTCCTGCTTGCTCAGCCATCTTGCACCCACTGCCCTGCTCCAGCATGGTGCAGGCAGGGCTCAGGGGTCACCTCCCCTGCTAGTGTTGAGCTCGGAAAGCCAAAGCTCAGCCTCCCCATGACAGCTGCTGGTGGGAGCAGCCATCCCCACATGCCTGCCTGTGCCCACAGGCAGCCCAGTGTGGTCCAAATGCATTGGTATTGACTTGGCAATCAATTTTCAAATCCCAGGCAGCTGGCCCAAGGAAGAGTAATTACAGTGGCCAGCCATGTGCTCCAGCTAATGCAAATGGAGCAGTTTCCCCTTGGGATATTACTTTGCATTCCATGATGGAGGGCTCTAAGAGAGCAGTACTGGGCAGGCAGAGTGAAGGCTGTCTGCATAGAATTGTTTAGGTTGGGAGAGACTGTTAAGATCATCAAGTCAAATCGTTAACCCAGCACTGCCAGGGTACCGCTTGGCCATGTCCCTCAGCACCACACCTACACAGCTTTGAAGTCCATCCAGGGATGGCGACTTCACCTTGGGCAGCCTCTTTCAGGGCTTGACAACTCTTATGGGGCAGAAGTTATTCCTAATGTCCAAACTAAACCGCCCCTGGTGCAACTTCAGACTGTTTCCTCTTGTCCTATCGTGTCCTGTTTTCCTCTCTCCAAGGAAGATGTCTGCACTTTGGAGTGAGACACAGCCCCCACTGGAGTGGACACAGCACTCCACTCCCCAGGCATCTCTCCAGCACCATAGCTCCACATGATCCCAAGCGGGATCTTCTCCACAGATGAGTGAGAGCAAGAGGAGGGAGCTGCCCTGGGGATGAAGGTCAGGAAGCTGAAATAATTTCTCCCTTCTCTGATGCCTCTCATGAATGGAAAGGAAGGAGGGACACAACCCCTTGCCTCTGTCTGACCCCTCTCCTGGAGGACAGCTGTTACCCAAAGACATTTCTACACTTGGAGTAGCTACATGCACTTTATTTCCCCAAAGCATGGGGGATTTTGAGATCTCCTCCAAAAGAAGAATTCCGACTGAGCCAAGGGAAGTGAGTGGGTTGGCAACATCCCACACCCACCCAGACACCAGTTAAACAACCCTGAATAATTCCTCAAACAACAACCCACACGGCCACACACTAGCAAGAGGCTTCAAATCTTGTCCTTTTGTGATGCCTTGGTGGGGAAGACAAACACTGGGGCTCTGCCTGCTCTGGGACAGAGATGGGGAGCAGAAGTGCTTGCCAAAAAGCTCTTCAAAAAGCCAAGAGAAGGATAAGGGGAAAGCAGTAGGTAGAAGCTGGGATGGGTCCTAGCTTGGCCTGGGTCAAGTTTCCTCCAAAATCCCAGAGCTTAATGAAAAATATTGAGATGAAGATCTCTGCTCACCTGACCTCCTGGAGACAGGGACCGCAGTAAGCCTCTATCACCTCTGCTGTCCTTTTTTCTAGGAGCTTGGGAAGACCTGGATGCCTTCCTACCCCCAGCCACCTCGAGGAATGCTTGTGTCCCTGCAATTTCCACCCCACCAGCACATCGAGCAGGAAACAGCTGCGTGATACCAAACTCCAAACCCATGAGGTTTTTTAGCATGGGGAGGAGGAAAGGGAGCCCACAGCCAAGGCACCTCCACCTGTCCTGTGTTTTCCCAGCATCCACCAACCTGGATGCTTAGAGCTCACTATGCTGGCTGATTGAACACATTGTGTGGCTGAAGCCAGCACACACGAGCAAAGCAGCGTCTGGCTTTCCTGCCTGCACCTTGCCAGGGCTACTGGTTTGTGGAAATAAAAGGCTTTGACATTGCAAAGCATCGAGGAAAACAGAGGAGGGGAAAGAAAAAAGAAAAGGGGGAAAAAAAAATAAAAAGAAAGAAAGAAAGAACCAAACAATTACCTGCAGCTCATCAAGGAGCTGCCGGAAGAGGCTGCGACGGGTAATTATAAAGGGAAAATAAAATCAGGCTCTGAGATGAGGAAGACAAGCTGGGCGGGGGGTGGGGGGAGACTGGGAAGGCACCCTGCAGCAGCCTGTGGAGGGGAGGTTTGATGCTGGGATTTTGGTGAGGATGTTCCTTTGAATATTAATTCTGTTGGAGATCTCCCTGAGCAGGTCTGGAGGCCAAGACTTGGGTGGGGACATGATGTCTCAAAAGGCCGTGCCAAGCCAGCTGCCAGCCCCAGCTGCCCATCCCTGGGCTGGATCAGTCCATCTACTCCAAACTTTGGGGGTATTTCAGGGAATATTGCTACCAATTAATTGGCACAGGGATGCTGCTGGCCCACTCAGATGGGGCTTAGCTTACCCATGCTCAAAAACCCTCCTTCAACCAAGGAGTAGTGAGGAGGGCTGGAAGACTGATGCCCTTTCCACCCCTATGAAACCCAGTTGAAGCAGCACCCTTTGAGGGCTGCAGGAGCTGAGGCACCCAGTGGGGACAAATATTGACTGAAGATCAGCTGAAATGGTGCTGGGCACCCCAGGTGCACGAATAAGGAAGGCTCAAACTGCCTTGTGATACATGAGAGGGAGCACAGGGTAGGGCAAAAATCCCTTCCCGACCAAGGGACAGACAAATGGCACATGCCAAGGTTGCTTCCTATTTTCTATTTTCTTTTTAAACTTCCTATCCCATCTTATTTCCTTATTTTATGTCTTGCACAGCAATAGTGACGCTGGGCTGAGAGCAATGGTGTGGGTTAGGGGATACCAGGAACCAGGATCAGATCCCATAGGGATCTTGAGCTTCAGACCATCAAATTCAGCAGCCACATCCCAGTAACTCCAGCCAGCAAACTGAGCATGGTTTAAGATCAGTTCCTGAAAGCTGGGAAGATCCAAAAGGTCCCAGGCATTGCCCTCACTGGGATTTTAACCCTGGCCTGGGCATAGCATGCCGCTCCCCTGGCTGGGACCACCCTACAGGGAGAAGCAGCTTCTAATGACATTGACATTTAATTTCTCATTACAGGTGCAAATAAAATGAGAGAGGATTGCAGGCGACAGCCTGTCCCTCGTCTGCCTCATGCTGCCTTTATCTCTTCTGCCTGGGCAGTTCCATCAATGGATTGACTTCTTCCCCTGCCTAATCTTTGCCTCCTTTATGTTTGTTTATATAATATGGTTAAACAGCTACTTTACACCCTGCACGCTTGTACTTGCTAATTAGCATTTTGCTTGGCGTTTATGGCATTTGCTACGCACCCTGGCAAGGCAAATGGGAGCAGGGAGAGGGCTGGAAGCCCCACAGTCACCCTGTGCCTGGGGCAGGAGCTGCAGCCCCCAAACCATCCCACGGGTTGGAGTGCCTGTGCCCCCCTCCCTGAGCTGCGGCTGACACTGTTGGCAGCCGGTTGTTGTGCAGTTGTGGCAGCCAGAGCTGTGGCTGTGTTGGGGAAAGGTTCCCCCAGGATTTATTTCTGCCTCAGAGCATGATCCTTGAGCTGCTTTAGGGGGAATTTGGAAGCCTAGAGCATCATCATCAGGGAAACAGCAGCCCTGTGGTGACAAACCATCCCTGCAACCTTCTGCCCTCACCTTGCTGCTGCTAAAAGCAGTCCCTCTGTGTGGGTTTGGGGGTGCAGGACAGAGTTGGGAGGTCTCTGGGTGGTGGCCTGAGCCCCATGAGCAGCCTTGCCAACACGGTAAGTCCAGTCTGCCCCTGTCTCTAGAGCCACTTCTACTCGTGTGGTTGGGAAACACCCCTCAGCCCAAATCAAATCAAATCTCCTCAGCCTTGCTTTGCCAGGGTTTGCAACCAGGTCCCCCACACCCAGCACCAGCATGATGAGCCCTGGCAATCACCACTGTATCTTCCAGTCCTGGCAGTATGTATCTATATGTGGATCCATACCACTCTGGGACCCAGCTCTGCCCCATAGCCCTGATAAAAGCCCCAGCACCTGAGAAGCCACCACCTCTTGCTGCCCAGTTATTGGGGGGGACCTGCTCCTCCTGGCAGGCTGGTAGGACTGGTGATGCTCAATGGTGCCTCTCTCCCACTGAGCCCACCTGTCCAGCACCACATCCTGGGGATTCTCACCCTGTCCACAGTGAGTACAGACCTGAGAGTCAGGTAAGCAGTCAGGATCATGCTCCAACAAAGATGCAGGATAACTCTCTTCTGCCTGCCAGCCCACCCTCCTCCTCCTGCCTGTTCCCCACATTTCAGTTTCCCTGCCTGCAGACATGGATCCCACAGGGTTGTGATGTGGGGAACAGCCAGAGGGATGCAACCAGCAGAAAGCGGTTCCCAAATCTGGCCCTTCTTAGAGACCCCAGTGCCACCACAGAAGGGAATGGGTAGTCCCAGCTGACACAGAGCTAGGAGCTTACAGTAGTGAGGTGTTCCCATTTCCTGCAAGGAGGGCGGGATACAGAGATACTTATTCCACCAGTGCCTTGGCAAACCCTTTGCTTCTCCAGGAAGCATGCCCCAGCCCTGGGCTCAGCCTCCTCCTTCTCTCCAGACAGATGGATTCTGCCAGATGCTTAACAAAGTACCCCTAATCAACATGAGCCTTGGGAACACCCTTGCTGCCCCTACCTCCAGATGCTTGGTCACTTCTCTTTGCTCAGCCATGACCTCTCCAAATGAGCCTTCTACTTCCCAGCTTTACAAGTTGCAGCTCAGTGCAGACTCAGGGAACATCTTTCAGCCCAAAGCTCTCAGACAGCCCCTTGCAGGGATCAGCTCTCCTAGAGAAAGGCACCGTCACTTCATTCAAGATATACCTGAGCAGGCAGGGGAGGAGGCAAAAATCACATTCAAACTTTGGTGGCTTGAAGCAGAAAGCTGGGGTTAAGGTTCAGCAGAGAGGTTGGGTGGTCTTCGTGTCCATCTACGGGCAGCCAGGAGGGAGAGGCTGGAGCTGGGGATACTGCTTCCCCCTGGAACCTGCCTGTGCTCAGCCCTTGGCAGAGGGGAGCCCTGGGCAGGGGGAGGAAGGGAACGGGATGAGGAGGAGAAGCAGCATGGGCTTTATGGGGAGAGGATGTGAATGAGCTCCCCCCCTCCAGCACTGCCTGCGAGCATGCAGCAAGAAACCTCCCCCCCACCCCGAGCTGTCTCCTCTCTCCATATGACGCAGGTGCCAAGAGCCAAATTTCTTTAACCTCATTCCAGCAGCAAAAAGGAACTTGCACAAAGTGCAGATAGCTTTTGTCGGTGTCGCGACCGCCCCCCCCCCCCAAATACCCCCACCTCCCCAAAAACAACTCACTCATTTTTTCCCCTGCACAACCCCCGTGGCCGGGCCGCGGAGGCGCCGCACCGCAGCAGGGAACCGCGGATCCCTTCCCACCGCCGCTCCTTTCCGCGCCTCACTCCGCACCTCGCTGCCCGGCCGAGGGGGTGGGGTGACTGGGGGGTACAGACGGACGACGATATATACATGACACAGGGTATATAGATATATACACACACACAGAGCACAAGGGCCGGGGCGCGCCTGCCCGCGGGGCTGCGATGCGCGGAACAGCGAAGGAAGGGAGCCCGGACCGCGGAGCTCAGAGCCCTGGAGCTTGGAAGCGGAGCTTGGAACGCAGAGCTCGGACGGCGGAGCCGCGGAGCCCATATGGCAGAGTGCGGAGACCCCAAGCTTCTAGCGCGGAGTCCGGACCGCGGAACCCCAGAGCCCATAGCCCGGACCTTGTAACCTCGGAGCGCGAACCGCGGAGCCCCGGAGCTCGTAGCCCGTTAAGCGGAGCCCCAGAGCACACAGCGCTTAGCGCGGACTGAGGAGCCAGGACCGTGGAGCCCCAAACCCCGCAGGACGGACGGCGGAGCCCCGGAGCCCGAACCGCGGAGCCCATAGCCCACAACGCGGACCGCGGTGCCCGGACCACCGAGTCTGGGAGCTCAGACCGCGGAGCCCCGGAGCCCATAGCCCGCCCCGCGGATCTCGCCCCGCGGAGCCCGAAGCCCGGTAGGGCGGACTCGGAGCTGTCCACGGTGCTGAGGACACTCACCGGGCCGGGCCGGGCCGGGCCGGCGCCTCCTGCCGCCGCCGCCGCCGCTGCCGGGAAGCAAGAGTGGGCTGGGTTGGGTGGGTTGGGTTGGATTGGGGCGGGGGGGGGGCGGCCCCGCTCCTCTCCAGCGGGGTCCCCGGGCTCGGCCTGGAGCTCTGCCTGGCGCCGGCAGCCCCGCTGCCTGCTGCAGCAGAGAGAAGCGAGCCCGGGACTGTCTCGCTGTCGCTCCTTCCCCGGTTTAAATTTCAGCAGCTCGGGTGGTTTGGGTTGTGTTGTTTTTTTTTTTTTTCCCCTGTTTTTTTCTCCCCCTCTTGCTCTCCCCTCTCCTCCCTCCGCTCCGGGCTCTCCCAGCCACCTAGTGGGGAGAGGCGAGAGGAAAATCCCACCCGCAAACCCACGCGGTACCGCTGCATCGCCTCCCACCACCACCCCCCAATCCCCAGCTGGTCTCCCCCCCCCCCGCCACGGCCCCGGCCCAGCACCGTTGGTTCCACGAGGAAAGATACAGCTGGGAAGAGAGAGTGGGGAAAGGGGGCATGCAACACAGTAAGATGTGCAAAAAAGTGAGCTCCAAGTCAGTTTAGCCTTGGCCTTGCTGGGATGTGAAACCAGGATGGGCACCAAAATGGTCAGAGGGTGGAACCCCTCTGCTGTGAAGCCAGGGCTTGAGAGAGCGAGGGTCGTTCAGCCTGGAGAAGAGAAGGGTCCAGGGAGACCTTATTCTGACCTTTTGGTACTTAAAGAGGCTGATAAGAAAGCTGGGGACAGACTTTTTAGCAGGGTTTTTTTGTGACAGGAAAAGGGCTGGTGGGTTTTAACTAAAGGAGGGAGATTTGACTCGATAGAAGGGAGAAACTTTTGACACTGAGACACTGGTGAGACACTGCCCAGGTTGTCCAGAGATGTGGTAGATGCCCCATTCCTGGAAACATTCCAATTCAGCTTGTTTGGGGCTGTGAGCAACCTGCTCTAGTTGCAGATGTCCCTGCCAACTGCAGGGTGGTTGGACTAGATGACCTTTAAAGGTCCCTTCCAACCCCAAGTATTCTATGATTCTATAGTCTCACACAAGAAAGTGTGCATCCTGCTTCCTCTCCTCCACAAACCAGCCAACCAACCAACACAAACACAACAACAACAACAAAACAAACAATAAACCCAGGGAGAAGGTTTCCTGCCCAGATGGGAAGTTGGGGTATCAAAGCTTACCTCACTATCAGGACAGGGGAGCAGAGCTCTTATGAAGCTGAGCCTTCTCACTCTAGTCTCTCTTTGAAGGTCACACCTGACTCCCTTTCCATGCAGGATGGAGAAGAGGCACAGTAGTCTTGTTGCTGCCTCCAACCAGCTGTCAGAGCTTGGGGAAGAGGAAAGGTAAAGGGTCAGGCCAGCAGGGGGTTTTATATGCCCATCCTTCACTTTGTTCAGTGTTGTCCACTGCTCCTGCACAGCCAAAGACCAGCCTCACTGACAACAAGGGAACCAAGCCTCCATCCCCTGTGGTCACTGCCTCAAATCCAGCTGGGAGACATTTTCAGTCACATTCTCTCCTTGGAGGTTGAGGGCCACTGAAGCCATTCGTGAATTTCTGACAAACCCACCCAACTACCATCACTCAGCCAAAATAATGCAGGGAGAGTGCTGAGGAGGCTGTAATGGTGTGTTTTACCACATCTGGATCTCTGATATCTTTTAGCACCAGCACCTACCTGAATATTCTATGTAATAAGCCTCCACCACAAGTAGTGTTGTTGATGGCAGAAGGTGGTTTTTTTCGCCAGGAGCAATTCAATCCAATTCTGTGTACAGCTTCAGACATGGCTTCCACAGGTGGCTCAAACATTTTCCTGCCAAGCAGCTCCATCAGCTGAGAGACTCCTAGCCTGATACATTAAACCAGACCTTCCTCAGTCACAGTAACAAGGTGGCCCTTAAAGTATTTGTGACTCAGGAGATATGGTTTCATTTCCCAATTTCCCCACATCACTGTGGGTAAATTGCCTAATCTACCTCCTACCTCTGTAAAATGGAAGCACACTAAGAGAAGTAAAGCCCATTAACAATGATGAGATGCTTCAGCTCTGTAGGTAAGTGCCCACAGAGATGCCTAAGGAGTAGCATACCTGCACCTACGTGCACAGACATCCTGCGTGGAGTGAAACCCATGGCTCCGAGGGTGTAGAAAATGATTTGTGATGGCCTTAGACACCAGAGCTAACTAAACCTGTTTGCCTTGCACTCCAGAGGTGCCACCAGTGACGTGGCATGCAACTTCTCAGACTCAAAAGCTTGAGTAGGAAGTCAGCTGCAAGAAAGTATTGCAGACGGACCAGCAAGACAAAGACCACGTTCCTTGGAGCACAACGATGGAAAACACCCAAGAAGCCACATAGAAACAACAGACTGAAATAGGTAATGTGTCCCTCTCAGTGTTCTCCTCTCAGGCTCCTTGTTGGGGTGGCAAAAAGGACCCACTTGGTCTAAAGTGTTAAAATCATGGCAGCTGGAGAAGAGGAGGTCACTGCTCTCCTTCACCTTCTGGCCATGATGACAAGCTGGAGTCAAAGGCAACATACCTGAAAGTCGTGGTGTTTGGACCGTGACCATGAATGAAGGTGAGTTTCTCATCCAAATCCTTTGGGGCAGGGTGGCTGGGAGTACAACTGGCATGCTCTAATTCCCCTTGTAGTGGAGACAGAAAGCAGGGTCCAGAGCTGCCACCACCTGCCTATAAGGATCCTTAATGAGCGTGGAGTGAAGCTGAGGAGCAGCACATAAAATCGCTTAACTCAAACACACTTCAAAGCAAAAAAATACCTCAAAAATGGGAAACTTGCTTGTTTTGTAGCCCACACAAGAAGCTTTCAATTGGACACCTCTAGAGGGGATTGCACATGGCTTGCACGAGGCATAGATGGTCTGAAAGGGTCCCTGAGGACCACTCTGGGGAAAACTAGAGATCTTCATTTAGATGAAGTCTTTGGGGAGAGCATTTCAAATCTCTTTTCCCCTTCAGTTTTGCTTGTGCTGTTTCCAGCTCTGTGGGGCTCTGGACCATAACCACCCTTCTAATCAAGGCACCATCACACTTCCTGAGGCTGCCTTGCTGATGCCAGAGGGAATCAAGTCTCAGCAGGACACCCCAAGGGTTTCTTTCCCTGCAGTAACACCATGCATTTGGGAAAAGCACCCTCCAGCCAGTGACACCTCCTGGGCTGGACTGAAAACATCAGTATCCCTCCCCTCTGTGGTCCAGTCTGGGAAGATTCCCAGCAGGGAGCTCCTGCTGTTTCCATCCTCCCCCTCCTGCTGTTCCTCTACCTCAAATCACAGGTGTAACATCCGCCTCCCTGGATGCATGGAGCAGTAGAAACTCTTCCTGTGCAGAAGGCACTGGAGAAATGGTTGCTATTTCCTCTCCTGCCTCTGATGCTGGGGATGGAAGCCCTGGGGAGAAGCTCTTCCACAGAGCTACCCATACAAAGAGAAACCACCCTTTGGCAGTGGTTGCTTCTTACATGTGCATGGAGAGGAACAGGCTGGGGGGCCCAGCCTGAATAACCAGAAAATTAAACACCTCTCCATTCATCCAGGAATGGATGTTGATCCATTCTAATTCCACCTATTTCAGCTGCACCTGTGGGCAGGAGCTGCCTTCCCCATGCAGAGACTCTGGGAAGGCTGATCAGCCCTGGAGAGGTCTCCAGCCCACAGGACTTTCCCTGGGCAAGGGAGCACCCTGGGCACTGCAGCTGCAGTGAATCCCATGGCAAAGATGCTCAGGGCCATTGAGAGATACTCAGGGGCCTAGGGGGATACTTGGGGCTGTGGAAGGATGTCTGGGGATGGTCAGGGCTGTGGGAGTATGTTTGGTGATACGAGGGGGATGCTCAGGGACCTGTGAGAATGGCAAGGGATGCTGGCAGGTTGCAAGCAGGAAATTTGGGCATGCAGAGTGCCTTCTCTACAACTACATGAAGAGAATTGTAGCAAGGGGGGTGGCAGCCTTTTCTCCCAGGTAACAAGTGATAGGACAAGAAGAAATGGCCTCAGGTTGGGTCATCTGGGACAGGAACAGGCTGCCCAGTGAAGTGGTAATGTCACAGTGCCTGGAGGTGTTTAGAAGATGCTTGGATGAGGTGCTCAGGGACAGTCTGACAGTTGTGCACAGGGAGATGTTTGGTTATGGTTGGACTCAATGATTGTAAGGTCTTTTCCAAACAGGTGATTCTACAAGCAGGCAGGGCCTGAGAACTGGCATTGTGCTGACCATCTCCTTCCCTTGCAAAACACAGCCCAAACTCTTCAGAACATCAAGGTTCTTCCATGAAAAGCAAGCTGGAAATCTCTCCCTGCTCCCAGGGCTAACAGAGGGGTGCCAAATAGAGGGTTTAGTTAAGCTCAGACACAACCATCCTGGCAAAGTACAACAGTGCCCAGCTTTGCTAATCATACTGGGTGCTTTGGGGCATTGCCTTCACTCCTTTTCTCCCTCTCCTCACAGGAGCCACCCTTAGCTGCTCAGAAATGCCTGGGTAAGTGGGTGCCCTCCTAGGGCAGGTAGCACTGATTTGTTTTTTCTACCTCTCTCCACCTGTCTGGGGTAAATGATGCCAGTGTTAACCCTTCATCATCCTTAAAACATCATGGCTGTGACAAGCCCCTGCTTTCCCAGCCATCAGTGGTGCAGGCCACACAGAGAGCATCTCCACCACTGCAGAAAGTAGCCCTTAAACAAGGATGCAAGAGGCAAACAGCCTCCAGGGGCTCGGAGCGCCCCCCAGGGCCTCCTTTCTAGAAGCCTTCCCCCTAGATCCTCACCTTGCTGGGCAGCAGCTCTGACCCACCAGCTGGCACTGCTCGGAGATGGATGGCTTTGCATGCCTGACATGAGAGGCTTTGCAGGCTCGCAGACAGACAAATAGCAACATAAACAGCCAGGGGGAAAGCAGGCACCCAGGGGACAAGCAGGCACCCAGGGGACATCAGTCCAAGGACCATCCTCAGTGCAAGGATTTTAGACCTGATTTTTACAGCAAACAAGCATAACCTGCTCTTGGTGCCATGGCTCCTACAGCAGAGCGGGGAGGGTCTCCTCCTCCCTCATGCAAAAGAGACCAACCTTCCCCTACCCACCCCAAATAATCTCCTTGCTCCTGCTGGAGTCCTCACGGGAACCTTGTGCATGCATCACAGAGCTGCACAGTGTGGGCTCCCTCTTCCTCTTGACCCCATGGGGCAGAGGAAGCACATGGCTCTGCTGGGAACTGCAGCATCTCCCCGTGATGTTGGGCATTATGGGCCCCTGGGGTTTTCTAAGATGCAAAATGCCCTTTAGTGCCACACATGAGGCTTTTAGATCTCAGAGGAGTATATTAAAGTAATTAAATCCCATATTTAGGCTTAAAATCTGCAATTAAAATGAAGCTCTGGGTGCTCCTGTGAGGTAAAGCAGCCCCACAACTACCCCACAGTTGAGGTGAAGGAAGGATCTTCAACCCTATGTCTCTGTCATGGGATGAGGCCATGCCACACCACCTTTGCCAGCAGGTTGGGCACATTCCAGGTGCCTCCTGGGCCCCTCCAGCTTGCCTGTGCAGAGCCATTTTCCTGTGGGAACCACCACGTACCTGGGGCTTGCATGAAGTCAAATTCAGAAGGCCAGTGGCATCCTGGGCTGCACCAAAGGAAGCATGGTTGAAAGAGGTGATTCTGCCACTCTGCCTTGCTCTGGTGAGACCTCATCTGGAGTATTGTGTCCATCTCTAGGGCCCTCAACACCAGAAAGACATGGACCTGCTGGGGTCTCTGGGAGTGCCACAAAGATGATCAGAGGGCTGGAGCCCCTCTCCTATGAGGATAGGCTGGGAGAGTTGGGGCTGTTCAGCCTGGAGAAGAGAAGGTTCTGAGGAGACCTTAAATGAAGGGCTGTTTTGAAAGGTTTGTAGTGCTAGGACAAGGGGCAATGGTTTGAAACTGGAGCAGGGTTGATTTAGGTTGAACATTAGGAGGAAGTTCTTTACAACGAGGGCAGTGAAATACTAGAACAGTACCCAGAGCTGTGGTGGTGGCCCCATCCCTGGAGATATTTAAGGTCAAACTTGATGGGGCCTTGGGCAACCTGATCTAGTTGCAGATGTCCCTGCTCATTGCAGGGGGGTTGTTCAAGATGACCTTTGAGGATCCCTTCCAACCCAATGCATTCTGTGATTCTATGCTTTTACAGCTGAGTAAGGTTGGAAAGGCCAAGGCTAACAAGGCATTCCAGGGATGGCTCGGCCCTTTGACCACTCTGAACACCCCCTTTGCCAGCAGACTGGATCTGGGACCTGGCAAGGCAGCTCACTAGGACTTACCAAGGTGGGGAGGGGGAAAAGGGGGATGTGTTCTGCCAGGAACCAGCACACAGGTACCAGCATTCCATCACCTGGCTGCACACAGGTTGTTAGGGGAAGTCCTAGATGATAAATAAAGATGAATGGAGGAGAGTGGAGCATGCCGGCAACCCTTCTCCATCATCCTTTCTCTTCCCTAAGCAGATCAAATTATGACCTGAAATCACTGAATACATATTTTATTATGTGGGTAATTTAAAGGATGAGGGTGAGACAGAGAATTCATAAGGTGCAGTCATGTTAGAAGACAAAGAGCTCCCATTAATCTCTTACAGGAAAAAAACACTTGAACAGGAGAAAAGGGATTGGGGGGGGGGGGGGGCACGGTGGGGGCACAGGTTGTAATCAATACTGCCCTCTCCTCCTCCTCCTTCTGGGTGAGCTGGGACACACAGAGATGTCTCCTCTGCTAACATCCAGACATAAGCTGCTCCTTAACATCACACAGAACAGATGAGGCACTCCCAGCTCTTCTCAGCTCCACCAGCAAAGCAAAACCATCACATCGCATTTCAAGAGCTTGGAAACGAGCTCTCCGCCTCCACGCGGAGCTGGAGAGGGGGTAAGGATGCAGCCATACTTCTTCCCCCCAGCCCTGCTCCATGCAACCCCTCGCCCCCCTCAGGACTTGCAGCCCCCAGCCCACTGCTTGCCCTCTCTGGGGCTGCGCTGAGGGCAGAGCCATTGCGGTCTGCTGGGCTTTGGCCCATTCCGCCCCGGCTCGGGCGCCCGTCTGGCGCCAGCTCGAGCGTGATGCTCTCATGACTTTGAGGGGTCGGTGGGTCCTGCTTTGCTTCCCCTTAACCCCACCCTCCCCATGGGCTACCCTGTGCTCTGCAGATCAATGGCAGCTTTGCAACAGTTTTCTGTCGCCATGGGACCAGGGAAGAGCTGCCAGCTCTTAATAATGGTTTTAATAACAATTTAAAGTAACCCTCTATACAGTAGCTCTTTATATTTCATGGGTTGCTGAGCCCTGTCTCTGGGCTGGGGTGAGGGCTCACCCCTGGAAGCAGCATCCCCAGCACGTGCTTCTGACATGGGACACTGGCGAGCAGCTGTGTTGGTAGCTTCAGCTGAGTTCCTGTTCAGCTCTAGGAGGATGACAGGAGTGTGTTTTCTCTCTTCAACACCTAAATGGTTTTATGGGGATTTTGACAAGTCACATTAAGCACTGTAATCAAGACAAACTTGTTGTTTAAATAAGGCCCCCGAGGACAAACCACAGCTGCAGAATGTGTGTTTTCCCTGACCAGCCCTGCACATCTCACGGGACAGGCAGTGGGATGAGCCACACCTGCCTGTGTTGTTCATCCTCTGGTGACCACTCATCTCTGTCCAGAGAAGGCGACACACAGGCTGGTCCAGCACCCTCACACCTCCACAGCTACGTCCATCAGACCCCAGCACCGTGCTCATGGCTCCCTGCAGCCCCACAGTGTTGGCTGGCCAGCCCCCTCCATGAGGCTCACGATGCTAGGGGGGTTACAGCAAGGTGACCTTTAAATGAACACATTTAATCTGCAAACTAAAGCCCCCAAGGCTGCTCTCCTTCCCAGGAAGGCCTCTCTCATGGAGAGGGGCGATGGGAAGGCAGGCAGGCTGGAAGGGCACATCGTCTGGTTCGGGAGTTGCACTGAGCACGCTGCTGGCTTGGTTTCAGCTGTCATATGCTATTACTCACGCCTCCTAAGGATGGCCTTTACCTTTGGGTTCCTTCTTCTTTCTGTTTTTCTTTCCTTCTCAAATTCTCCAAATTATTTTCCTTTGCTGTTTGAAAGGATTTTGAGACTCACTGACAATGTGCTCCACAGCTCTTGGAAGGGTGGAGACACCAGAGGGAGTTGAGGGAGGACGCTGAGGTTATTGATGCTCATGGAACTCAACACTCCCGTGTAGCTTGTGCTCTGCAAGTCTCCAGGTGAAAGCCAGGCTCATTGCTCCCTCCACCATATTTTGGATGTCAAAAAAGAACAGTGAAGTTAATCTCATCCAGACAGACTGGAGAAACAGAAATGCCTCTAAAAGAAGGCAAACCTGGGAGAGGAGAGAATGAACCTGCCTCTGATGCTGCAGGAATCAAGCAGCTATCACAAACGAGCTGCTTCTTCCTCCCCACTCCCCCATGAGCTACTTCCCACACCAGCCCCTAGCAGGCACATTGTGCACACTTGCTATTGAGGCAGATAAAAAGAGGCCAAGATGGGTGTGTGGAGCTTACCTTGACCTGAATGGTTCATGAAGCATGAAGATACTGGGGTTCTGGAAGAGCTGGAACCATCTTCTCCCCTTGCCCTGCAGACCAGCCAAGCTTCCTTCTTTCTTCCTTCTTTCCATACTTACTTTTTCTTATTTATTTCTAAGAGATGTCAAAAATGGCACTTCACATCCCCCCCCCCAAGAATTTTTCCTGCTGCTTTATGTTAGAAGACACATTCTTGTCTTGCTTCTGTTGAGTAATGATGGCCAACCATCAGCCAGAGCAAGATTTAAGGTGTGATACTGCATCTGGAAAGATTTAAACCACGTTTTTTTTGGCACCCAGTCAACTGAGTGGGCTGGTTAACATGTGGAGCAGAGCAAGAAGCCTTGCTCTAAACCACCCAACCATTTAAATTCATTTCTGAATATATTAGAGATCCAAATACTGCCTTGTAGGTGAACAGACATAAGGATGAGAAGACCCTCATTTCAAGCAGCTCACTCAAAGCAAAACTAAATCAAAGCACATGATGATGACTGCCAGAGGGCTGTGGGGACTAGGGCTACAGCTGCCCCTCCAGAAGTGAGATGTGGACTCTGGTCCTTAAGCTGCAGATGCCTGCTTTGTGGCTTCCCACGGTCTCAACCACATGGTCCCTTCTAGCCAAACCCCTTGTCTCTCCAATCTCCTGCAGATGCTCTGTAAGAACCCTACACCCATCACCAAGTTCAGCACATAGTGTCTTTGCACTGCTGAGAGGAAGAGAAACCGCTCTGGGAGCGCAGGTGAAAGATGTCTTGTGAGGTTGGCTTCAAGAAAGAGTCTGCAGGCAGCAGCAGCAGTGAGTGGCAGGAGGCAGGATGCAATTACTTTGGCTGGATACTGGCCAGGACACCAGGGCTAACACCACTGTCTGCACACGTGGACACTGCCAGCACAGGAAGATTCCCTCAAGGCAGGTGCTGCAGTGAACACTAATTCACCCTTAGACCACTGCAGGTCCTTGGTGGGTATTTCTGACTTCCAAAGAGCAGTAAGGAAAGAAAGAGGTTTTTTTTGAGCAAGGAAGGAATTAGATTTCGCTTTCCCATTACCTGCTGCTATCATTAGGAACCTTCCACAGTTAAACAAAATGACCCTAAACAAACAAAAGCTCCAGCACCTGGCTTGAATGCTTTCCTTAGCAGCTGTCCACACTCGCTGCTGAAGAGCTGACACATTGATATTCATTTATATTTCCCCTTGACCATCATTTTTGATTCCCTCTAGCACTGAGGCATGTTCCTCCTACTCTTCTGTTAAATGCTTTAAAATTAATTAAAGAGGCTGGGTGGCCAGGCAGGGTTTGAAATTCCTTTTCTTAAAGAAAAAGCCTGACTCATTCAACAGCTCTCACAGGGACGTGAGGGCTGGAGGCAAAAACCATTCTGGGGCAGCTTCCAGCCATGGGCTTTGTAACCTTGTTCTTTCAAAAGAGGAAGGTGACAAAAAAAGACTCTAAATGCCCACCATCTGCAATTAATCTTTGCAAGGCAAGTGGTTAAGCACTGAACAGGCTTCCCAGAGGGACTTGGGAATCTTCAATCCTTGCTCAGTTGAGCTGTGAACATCTCCAAGCCCTGGAGCAACCTCATCCAACTTTGACACAAGCCCTGCTCTGGGCAAAGGGGTTGGATCAGAGACCTAAGAAGACCCTCCCAAGCTCAATCACAGATGGGGTGAAGGAAAGATCTTTAACCACATCTTTGCCATGGGATAAGGCCATGCCACCTTTGCCAGCAGATTAGGCACATTCCAGGTGCTTCCTGGGCCCCTCCAGCTTGCCTGTGCAGAGCCATTTTCCTGTGGGAATCACCATGTACCAGAAGGCAAATGGCATCCTGGGCTGTATCAAAAGAAGCATAGCCAGCAGTTTGAGAGAGGTTATTCTGCCACTCTGCTCTGGTGAGACCTCATTGTGTCCAGCTCTAGAGTCCTCACCACAAGAAGGACAGGGGTCTGCTGGTGCATGTCCAGGGGAGGCCACAAAGATGATCAGAGGGCTGGAGCCCCTCTCCTGTGAGGACAGGCTGGGAGAGGTGGGGCTGTTCAGCCTGCAGAAGAGAAGGCTCTGGGGAGACCTTCAAGCAGCATTTCATCATCTGAAGGGGACCTACAAGAAAGCTGGGGAGTGAGTTTTCACAAGGGCCTGTAGCAATGGGAGGAGGGGCAATAATTTTAAGCTAGAGAGAGCCATTAAGTACTGGAACAGGTTTCCCAGAGGGACTTGGCAATCTCCAATCCTTGCTCGGTTGAGCTGTGAACATCTCCAAGCCCTGGAGCAACCTCATCCAACTTTGACATAAGCCCTGCTCTGGGCAAGGGAGTTGAGACTAGAGACCTTGGAAGGTTCTCCCAAGCTCAATCACTCCCCAACTCTAAAAAAGGCTGAGAACCTGATGGGGACCATTTGTTAAGGAGGTGGGTCATGACAAAAATAAAAGACAAATAAAAGGCAAACTGTTAAAAGAGCTTACAGCAAGCAAAGAGTTACCTGAGGGAAAGAAAATGCAAGGAATTAAATTAAGGAGCCTTGCACTTGTGACAAAGAGCCAAAGACACACCAAAAAATTGCCATCAACTTGTGTTTATGAGCTGCTGTGTTTCTAATTAGGGCCAGACTCTAAAATTGCATTTCATCTTGATTGAAACTGAATGAAAACTGAAAATAAACCACCAACCCAAACCAACTAAAGGCAGATAATGTTAAACCTGTTTTCCCTGTTTAATTCAAGGAGTGAGCTGACAGCATTCAAAAGAGCTGTTGTTTTATTATTTTCTTTTTCTTCTAAGATCTCAGCTTTGGAGCCATTTCAATTTAAAACACAGAGGACCTTCAAGTAGTGGGGGGGGGGGGGGGAGAGAAGAAATGAGGTCACCTGCAAAGCAGCGGCTGTGCAGAGCTGGGGTACCACAGCAGCTTGCAAAATAAATCAGTAGGCATCAATAAAACAAACCAGAAGCTGAGGGAAACCAATGCCTGAAAACAGGGGAAGCAGCAAGAGCCACGGTGACCATTCCTCACTTCAGCCTTTGAAGGTGGCTGGCTGGGAAGGATGCTCCACACAGCCCAGCACAGCTCCTCCAGCACCAAATTCTCTTAAAAATGCAGCAAAAATGGAAATCAGGCAAGTGCTCAGCGGGACGTGTCAGACAGCTGCCATCAGGCAGAAGGAACTAATTTTGTTTCCTTCTGCCACAGTGACTCCAGTGACTCATACAACAGAGACCTGCAGGTAGCACCTTGGAGCAGGACACAAGCTAGCAGGGTCTTCTCTCTCCCTTCTCTTTCTCACTCCCACTGGCATGCCAGAAACCACGGAAAAAAACCAGGTGGCAGCATCTGAGGGCTACCCACACCTCTCTTGGAGCTGCACATCATGTTTCTCCCCACTGGATAGAGTCTCCGTAAGTCAACAACAGTTTTGGGGCATCCCACATCCTTCTAGTTTTGAAGGAATACATGTGACCCCCTAGAAACAGGCACCAATGCTGAATCAGGACAGGTGGTGAGACACTGGAACAGGATGGCCAAAGCAGATCATGGATACTCCCTTCCTGGAGGCCAGGTTGGACGAGGTCTTGAGCAGCCTGGTCTAGAGAATGTGTCCCTACCCACGGCAGGGGGTTGCAACTAGATGACCTTTAAGGCCCCTTCCAACCCAAACCCTTCTATGAATCTGTCCCTAACTCTGCTGTAAGGCTTCAGCCCCAAGATGAAGATCCTTTTGTTTACAGCCCAAAAAGCATCCTCGCTTTCCTTTTCTACTCTGTGACTAAAGGATGTGAGAAACCCACACATAATCTTCCTGGTAAGATCAGAATCAAGCTTTTAACAGTTGGAGGATATGTGACACCTTTCACATGCTCCTGGATGGGCCAAGACTGTGGCAGGGCCTTGCTTTGTGAAGGCCCTGCTGCAAGTCAAGCTTCAGAGGTGTGAGGGAGAGAGGTAGAGCCACAAACAACTGCAGAGTGATTGTTTGCAAACAGAGATGCTTCCCACAGGTATTACAGTACACACTGCACCTTTGCTACCCCCAGCTAGGAAAAGATGCTACACCCACCCAATCCACTCTCAGACTGAAGTTCTGGCATCAATCCTGACAGCTTAGCATCTGCACCTCCTCATCCACCCACTGTCCTGACACCAACGCAACGATGACTCTCAGCATCACGGTTTATTCCCCCTCCATATGTACAATTAAGTGTATGCATGACCATTAAAAATAAGGCTACTTAGCTCATGGCTCTGCAACACATCACAAACCAACTCCAGCCCCCCTCTCAGAGCAACATCCCAAACTCTTGGCCTCTGTGGTGCAGAGAGGGGCCAAGGCAACCACTCCCCACGGGTGGTTAAGTGGTGCAGGGCTATGGTAACTGCATCGAGGAAGCTTCCTCCTCTAGCTGAGATAGTCAACCACAGCCAGGTCAGTGGGGAGGAGATAGTTATCTCACAATGTCTTGGTGAGGTCAGTCCAGGTCCCAGGTGAGTGCAGATCACCTCATCTCAGCATGTTGCTGGTGGCAGGCTGCAGAGGCACCTAGGTTGATGTGGATGGAAGGACAACTTCATCCTCTCCTTCAGAACTGCCCCTTTGAGTGGAGGCATGAGCATAAGGAGAGGAGGAAGGAGATGCTGCCTTTCTCTTCTCGAGGACCAGAGGACTTCAGTCTCTGGAGGTGTCAACCTGGGTGACATTTTTCAACATTTAATGCACCTAAAAAAATAATTAATAAATCAAAAGAACAACTGAATCATATGATTATGGGATCTCAGAGTGAAGCCTGCATGTCCAAGTAAGGCTTGGAGACTTCCCTTTTCTCCAGGGGGGATGAAGAACAGTCCAGATGAAACCAATGGAGATGTGCAACTGAGGACAGCCCTAAGTGGTCCTGTAAGCTCCCTTCCCAAGTACCTCTGTTCCCACACACAAGACAGAATCTTCCAGCTTCAGCTTGTGGCTCAATAAATTTTATTATTCCTTTTTTTTGTGTGTATTTTTATTCAAAAGAATTTGTTTTCCTATCATAAAAATTAGACAAGCATACCACCAGCACCAGCAGCAGCAAAGTCTGTGGAGTTAATGTTGATGGCAGACAGTTCACTGGTGTTTCCAGTGTCTCAAAATGTCCTATAAAGTCCATAAATGGAAAAAACCCAAACATGATGGTTTTGGGGAGGGACATCCAAGGTGGTTTCGGTTTCTTGTCCCACTGAGGATCTCAGATGAATACTGTAGCAAACTGGCAGGACTAAGTACCTCATGCCTTGAGCAAAAAACCTTCATACCAGCTCCAGTACCTGATTAGTAGGGAAGATGAGACATTTAGAATAGGAATTTATGACATTCATTATCTCCTACATCAGCATATAGATCACTAGGACAGGACTGACCCTTCCATCTCCACCCCTTACCCTTTCTTCACCAGCATACAATAACATCATACAAATGGGATAAGCAGTTGGCAAATATCCCACTTTTGATGTCTGCTTGTGCTAGGATAAATTATAGCATGAAGCAAAACCAGCCACAGTTGCCTCATTTCCACTCATCCCAGTAAACCAGCTCTTGGACACTTTTAAATGATTCATAGAATCACAGAATGGTTTGGGTTGGAAGGGATCTTAAAGATCATCTATTTCCAATCTCCCTGGCATGGGCAGAGACACATTCCACTAGACCAGGTCACTCAAGGCCTCATCCAGCCTGGCCTTGAACACTTCCAGGGAGGGGGCATCCACAACCTCCCTGGGCAACCTGTTCCAGTGTCTCACCACCCTTACTGTAAATGGGGAGATTTTATCCTCTCAGCCCTCTGAGCTCACACTTCCATGATCCATGCTAAGATGGTGCAGCAGCCTCTCGAGGGCATGCTCTAGAGATGGCAGAAGGAAAATGATTCTCAGGGCTGTCACTGCCTGTATTAACCTGGTTTGGGGAAGCTCTAGAGCTTTAGCCCATGGGTATTGCCTGGCACAGCATCCAGACTGGAATAGATAGGTTTGTGCAATTCCAGTCCTTTCCCAGACCTTTCCTCTGTGTGCTGCCAAAGGCAAATGGAAATATCAGAGTTCTGACAGCTGGGGTGTTTGCACATTTCTCTGTCTACCTCTTCTCATTAGCAAGCAAAGTGCATGAGCAAAGCCTCTCCTCTCTAATCATGCTCCTGTTGCTGCTGGATTCACTTCAAGATATCAAAAGCATCTGTGCATGTTGTCCATTTTACTGAGAATGAGGTGACCAAAGGAAGGGGCAACCCATCTCCTCCGAATGAGCAGCTACAGCATCACATACAGGAACAATCAGGCCACTTGTGGCCTAAAAAGGAGGAGAAAAATAAGTCTTGATACACGGTCAAGCACAAACCACTTGGGTTTCTCCCCATTCCTGCTTTTTTGGGGTGATTTTCCCCAGGACTGTTCAAATCATCAACTCTGGTGTGGCTCCAGAGAGCTGCTGTTGTCACAGGGTAAAATCAAGGTGAGGACCTCAGCTTCCTGAGAGTGACAAATACCATCAGTCTTTGGAATAGGTTGTGTAGGGAGGTGGAGGAGTGATGCTCCCTGGAGGTGTTCAAGAGACATGTGGACATCGCACTTCAGCAGATGGTTTAACGGCCATGGTGGCATTAGGTTGAAGGGTGGGCTTGATGATCTTAGAGGTCTCTTCCAACCAAAACAACTCTAGGATTCTATGACTCTCACCCAGTGTGTAACTTTGCAAACAGCAAGTAAAGCTCTTAATCAGCAGCTACAGAGAGCAGCCAGGGCTCTGGGCTGCAAGCTGATGGCATTAACCACCAAGCCTCAAAAGCATGGTGGATGTCAGTGCCTACTGGGTATGACTTAAGATGACATTAGAGACAGGGTTCTAGGAGGATCAGCACCAGCTGCCACCAGTTTGAGTACTGGTTTTGCTTGGCTGGCTGACAGACAGACAGAAGGACAAAGTCCGTTCTATATTGGTGTTCCATGGATAGCAATTCATAATCTGGTGCTCTGGAATACCTTGAATTCAAGTGCTGAAAAGCTGGCAGGAGGCTGGCATCCTGGTACATGAGGAGGACTGTTGCTTCCACAGAGCCCTGTGCTGGCAGCTGCTGCCTGTCACAGCCAGCCTGGGCACTGGGGGCAAACAAAGCGAGGGAACATCCCTGCTCATTGCAAACACTGGTCCAGCTGGCTGCACATCAGGAACTCAGCTTCCCGCCCTGCTGCACCGTGTCAGCAGCAACAGCCAGAGGACAGGCTCTGGTTAATGCTGGTGAGTTGACGCGCAGCCCCCACTGCCACAGGACCCAGCGTGAGCCTGAGGAGAGGCCACTCTGTGCCACCAGGACCCCGAGGAGCAGCGGAGGCATGCAGGGGCTGGATGGCTGCCAGCAGCTATTCCACACCTTGCTCTAACTGGGTTTTTCTTGCTGGTGTGCTGTTTGCTCACTCCACCACGTGCCAGAGGCAAATCTATCATTTGAATTACAAAATTCTACGGTGGGGATGACCTCCTCTAATGGTTTCTCCCGGCTGTATGGTTTCTCTGACCTTGCTCTTCACTAACAACAGATCCAAGCAGTTAAAGAGGAGATGCATGAAATAACTTACCTTAATTGTACCCTGACTGTTAGCAGCAATCAGCACATTGGACTCCTGGAAAAAAAATAAAACAAAAAGGAGAGGCACCGTCAGTCTGCAACTGCTCTTTCTTCCTTGGATGCAACAGCAGAGAAGTTGCTGTTGTTTTTATCTTCAACATTAGAAGTATATCTAATTTCAAAGGGACTTAACTCTTCCCATTTCCAAGATGCTTTCAAGGCTAAAAGTCTTTATAAAAGTTATACTACCTTGAAGAATTAGGAGGCAATAATCCTTCCTGCTTCTACAGAGCTTTAAATCTCCAAAGCAATTTACAAACATGAATTAATCCTCACAGTCTCCCTGTGAAGCGGGCAAATAATAATCATCATTTTCATCTTTTGGACAAAGGTCTCCAGCAGCCTAACTAAACCAACTTAATCACCATGACAAAACCTCTCTGGCTTTGAGGCCGTGCAACCTTTCCCACAGCCAAGAGGTTTCTAACAAGTAAAACAAAGAGGAGAGGAGATTAGAGAGCAAGAGCAGATACCCCCAATTTGGAAGAGAAGATAAACAGAGAGGGCTCCAGCCCTGCTTTGCTCACAAAGGCAGCATTTATTTACCTCCTGCCCACTGATGGAGTTGCCTTTGGAGATATCCTAGTTGTCTGTAAATTCATGGTCTGCTTCATCAGTCAGCCAACCCCCAGGCTAAAACTGGGGGAGGCAACGTCTGCCCTTCAGACTGCATCCCTATCACAGCATCATAGAACTGTTTTGCTTGGAAGAGACCTTTAAGGTCATCAAGTCCAATCATCAGCCCAACATTTCCAGGTCCACCACTAAACCATATCCCTCAGTACCACATCTGCACAGCTTTGAAATCCCTCCAGGGATGGGTACTCCACTATCGCCCTGTGCAAGTGAAAAAATTTTACCTAATGTCCAGGCTAGACCTCCCCTGGAGAAATTTCAGGCCACTTCCTCTTGTCCTATCACTTGTTATTTGGGAGATCAACCCTCACCGCACTACAACCTCCTTTCAGGGAGTTGTAGATAGCCAGAAGGTCTCCCCTTAGCCTCCTTTCCTCCAGACTGAACAACCCTAAGTCCCTCAGCTGCTCCTCACCAGACCTGTTCTCCAGACCACCCTTCACCATCTTTGTTGCCCTTCTCTGAGCATGTCCCAGCACCTCAATGTCCTTATTGTAGTGTGGACCCCTCAAACTGAACCCAATCTTCAACCAGCAAGTGCAGATGCACTCTCACAAACTAAGACCTTCAGAGAGGGGGGAAAACCAAAAGAACTATATGATGCCAA
Source organism: Dryobates pubescens (assembly GCF_014839835.1). Classification (NCBI taxonomy): domain Eukaryota; kingdom Metazoa; phylum Chordata; class Aves; order Piciformes; family Picidae; genus Dryobates; species Dryobates pubescens. The sequence continues at coordinate 12,534,529 of NC_071622.1, read as the reverse complement.
CACACCTGAATCACATAGAATAGAATAAACCAGGTTGGAAGAGACCTTCGAGATCACCGCGTCCAACCTATCATCCAACACCATCTAATCAACTAACCCATGGCACCAAGCACCCCATCAAGTCTCCTCCTGAACACCTCCAATGATGGTGACTCCACCACCTCCCCAGGCAGCCCATTCCCATAGGCAATCACTCTCTCTGTGTAGAATTTCTTCCTAACCTCCACATACACGCTGGGAAGAGAGGAACTGCTCCCAGACTGGTGCCCCACATCCATCTTTGCACCAACAGTTGCAGTGCGTGCTGCCAAAATACCCACCACGAACTGCTCTCTTCAAAACCAGCCAAAATTTCCACATAGGTGTAAGGAAAAACTTTTTCACTATCAAGGTGACAGAGCCCTGGAGCAGGCTGCCCAGAGAGGTTGTGGAGTCTCCTTCTCTGGAGACATTCAAAACCTCTCTGGATGTGTTCTTGTATGACTTGATCTAGGTGATCCTGCTCTGGCAGGGAAGTTGGACTGGATGATCTCTAGAGATGCCTTCCAAGCCCTAACCTTCTGTGACTCTGTGAAATCTTTTCCCAGCCAGAGCTTACAGTTCCCCTTGCTGCTGCTATCCATGCCCAGACAAAATTGCTGCAACTACCCCACTGGTTAACTCCTGCATTTTTAATAAACTCTGTGACTGGAACATGCCCTGCTGCAAACAGCACAGGGAGGCAGCTTGACCCAGCCCCAATGGGGTTGCACACTGCACAGCCACCAGCTTCAAAGCAAAGAGAGAGAAAGGTTTTTCAACACAAACCCCTGCTTATCAGGTAAGAGTAGCCTCATGGTGGACCACTGGGCTAATTGTTACAGATGGATTTGTTCACCCCTGGTACAATCATTAAGGGATTAGTTAAGACTCCTGATATTATCTCACCGATGATCCTGTGAGTCAAAGCTCCTGAAAAGAAAGTATACCCTCAAAGGAAACACATGCTCCAAATTCCTTTAATTTAGTGGCTAAAAGAGTCTAATCCTGTGAACTGCTCAGCTTCTGGTTAACAGCATGAAATATCAAAACCCACTGAAGGGAACACAGATTGATATGTGATCTGGGGACTAAAACAGGGACTGGGATGCCCAACAGAATTTTGGAGGCAAGGGAGACTCATGGAATGATAAGGGTTGGAAGGGACCTCTGGAGGTCATCTAAATCCAACCCCACCGCTAGAGCAGGCTCACCTAGAGCAGGCTGCACAGGACAGCACCCAGGTGGGTTTTGAATGACTCCAGAGACCTCCACCACCAATCTGGGCAGTCTGTTTCAGTGCTCTGTTACCTTCAATATAAAGAAGTTTCTCCTCATGCTTAGATGGAAGTTGCTGTATTCAAATTTGTGCCTCTTTCTTGTCTTGTCACTAGGCACCATTAAAAAGAGACTTGCCCCATCCTCCTGACGCTCACTCTCAGTGCTCTCTAGGCAAAAACACCCCAAGTTCCTCAGCCTTTCTTCATAAGAGAGATGTTCCAGTCCCCTCATCATCTTTGTACCCTCTCAAGCAGTTCCCTGTCCTTTTCAAACTGGGGAGCTCAGCACTGGATACAATACTCCAGATGAGGTCCCACCAGGACAGAGTAGAGAGGGAGGAAAACCTCTCCTGACCTACTTGCCACACTCATGCTTGATGGATGATTTAAAGGCCATGGTGGTCTTAGGCTGATGGTTGGACTTGATCTTAGAGGTCTTTCCAACCAAAACAATCCTATGAATCTATGCATCCCAGGATACCACAGATCTTCTTGGTCACAAGTGCACATTGCTGACTCATAGTGAACTTACTGTCCAGCAGCACTCTCAGGTCTTTCTCCACAGAGCTGCTCTCCAGCAAGTCAGCCCCCCACCTGTACTGGTGCAGGGGGTTATTCCTTCCTAACTAGGGGGCAGCTATGTAGTATGCACTGCAAGCAGCTTCAACTCCTGGTTCTGGTGATGTGGGGTTTGAATGACTCCTGTTTGCACTGGGAATGACTGGTAATTCATCCTGCTGCTACCGTCTGCTGGGGCACCGCTGCAAATGAACTCTGCTTCAATGAACAGTTTTACCTGCTAAATAAAATCAAAATGCCAGAGGGTAATATACTCCCACTCCCTTGTTCTTCAGAAGCCACTGGGTGGTTGTTGTTGTGGTTTTGGGTGGTTTTTTTTTCCAGCAGGGTCTGAGCTAATCACTGCTCTGCTGCTTTCATCCACCAGCCACGAGACGCAAACGGGAGCAGACAGCAGCAAAATTAGCACCAAATCTGTCATCGAACAAACAGTGACTTGCTTGTTAAAGCTCTCCAGTGCTGCTTTCCTGGGAACACAGCTCACTAGCTTGTTTTTAATCCTCTGTAGAAACAATTTCTCCTTCTCCTGTGTTGCCTCTAAACCAACCATTGTACTCAATGTGTTAAACACTTAAGCAAGTGGAGAAGTTGCTTGGATCCATAGGTTTGTAACTCGCAACAGCCAACCCCTTCACCAAGACATGTCCCCCTGCACTGGGGAAGCAGTCCTCACTACAAGAAAGACACTGAGTAACTGGAGTGTGTTTGGAGAAGGGCAATAAAGCTGGTGAAGGGTCTGGAGAACAGGTCTTGTAAGGAGCACCTGAGGGAACTGGGTTCATTCAGTCTGGAGAAAAGGAGACTGAGGGGAGACCTTCTGGCTCTACAGCTCCCTGACAGGAGGCTGGAGCAAGGTGAGTGTTGGTTTTTTCTCCCTAGTAACAAGTGATAGGACAAAAGGAAACAGACCCATATGTGCCAGGAGAGCATTAGGTTGGATATAAGAAACTGCTTCCCTGGAAGGGTTCTCAAACATTGAACAGGCTGCCCAGGGAGGTGGTTGAATCCCTGACCCTGAAGGTGTTTAAAAGAGGCAGAGATGTGGTGCTGAGGGACATGGTTTAGCACCAGGCTCAGTAGAGTTAGATAATGGCTGGAGCGGATGATCTTAAACACCTTTTCCCACTGAAAGGATTCTATGATTCTGTGTATGAATGGAATTAACATCCTGAGAAGGCAACCACCACAACCACTGAACTGACAGAACACCAGTTTCCCCTTACTGTACACCACTATGGGCATCTATATATCTCAGGCATGAGAAATGGGTTATCACTATCCTTTGTGCTTCCATCTTCTTCTCTACCATAATCACTTGGTGTTTCTATGCATGGCAAGAAGGCTGAAAGGCTGCCCTCCCTCACTCCTCCCAGATTTATTGTCTGCAAGAGTCAGAAACTCCCAAAGTAGATGGAGGGGATATATTGCACATCCACCCTGAGTATCACAGAATCCCAGCATGGTGGAGGTTAGAAGGGACCTCCTGAGATCACCTAGTCCACCCCTGCTAAAGCAGGGTCACCCACAGCAGCTTGCCCAGGATCACAATGTCCAGGCAGGTCTCTAATCTCTCCAGAGAAGGAGACTCCACAATTCTTCTGGTTCCAGCCCTCCAGCACCCTCATGGAAAATAATTTTTTCCTCTTGTTAAGATGGAACCTCCTGGGGAGCAGTTTGTGCCCACTACCCCTTATCCTGTCACTGGGTACCAGTGAAAAGAGTCTAGCCCCATCCTCTTGACCCTCACCCTTTAGCTACTGATCAGCATTGATTAGATCCTCTCTCATGCTGCTCTTCTCCAGGCTAAATAGTCCCAGGTCTCTCAGCCTTTCCTCCTCTCAGAGATGCTCCAGTCCTGTTTTGAAGAAATCCGTTATAAAAATGATTCTTCTATGCATACTCCTCCTGTGTGTGCCACATAGCTGTAGCCTTTCCTAACAGGAGAAGCAGAAGGTGCCACCTGCCTTTGATAAAACAAGATTGAAGGGGGAAAAAAAAAAAAGAACAAACATGACAAAAATCAAGAGAGGGTTTAGTGCCTGGCAAGCAACAGTGTTTTGTTCCATGCAGCTGCTTATCTTCAGTGCTGCTGCACCCCGCTGGAAAGCCACCGACTGCATAACCTGATGAGATGTGGCAACCTCTCCTCCACACATCAAGGCAGATAAGGAGCAGTCGGTGGAGATGCAGCACAGCGCACTCAGGTCTCTTGCCATGAGATAACGTGGTATCTCAACTAACCAGGGAGAGCCACAGAATTGACACGAGACAGCTTAAGAGTTTTGGTCCTGTCAAGTCAACAACAAAAAAAAAAGCAATTCTCTGGGGACATCAGAAGGTTGTGTTGACTTCTCTCATGGCATTACGTAGGAGTTCAGAAAGATTCATTGACAAAGGGAGGTGCATCTCAGGCCTCACGATGAGATTAATAGAGGGTGCAGGTCTATAACTGCTCCAAGATGCTCCAGGGATGAAGTCCTGTGCTAAGACTTCTGAACAGCCTTCCACAGATACCAACATTTTACTCAGTTGCAGAGATGGTATTATGGGAAGTCTGAAGGAGGTGAAGTGGGTCTGGAGAACCAGTCTTTAAAGGAGCAGCTGAAGCAACTGAGGTTGTTCAGTCTGGAGAAAAGGAGGCTGAGGGGAGACCTCCACGCTCTCTACGACTCCCTGAAAGAAGGCTGGAGACACGTGTGGGTTGGTCTCTTCTGCTAAGGAACAAGTGGTAGGACAAGAAGAAATGGTAACAAGTTGCATCAGGGGAAGTATAGGCTGGATCTTGAGAAAAAAAAAATCTTCACTGAAAGATTTCTCAAACACTGGAACAGGCTGCCCAGGGAGGTGGTTGAATCCCCATCCCTGCAAGCATTTAAAAGAGGCAGAGATGTGGTGCTGAGGGACGTGGTTTTGCAACAGGCTTGGCAGAGTTAGAGAATGGCTGGACTGGATGTTCTTAGAGGTCTTTTCCAACTAAAACAATTCTATGATTCTATGCCATTGGAAAGGACTTAATTCCACACAAATCTTTGTTATTGACTACAGACTGGACACACATCCACACAGAGGTAGGGGCTATGCAAAACGAAGTTGTAAATCAGTCCTGAGTGCGAAACCAGACCAGAAAGAAGCACCTTTTGTCCTGAACCTGACACATCCCTGTTCTCCTGGATGTGGCACTAGATGAACATGACTGGTCCACCCAAGGAAACTCTGAAGCATTTGCCCTTGGGATTTGAAGGGACTTTCATTGATTGTGCCAAAAGAAGAAATTTCTGTTGCACATACTTGATGGCAAAGGAAAACAAAATCACATGGAGGACCCTCCTGAGTACATGAGATACCTGCTCCATTCATCATTTGAGGGAATGATTCTTCTGGTGACAGCTGGGTTTTGAGGAACACTGATTTCCTCCCCTCCTAGATGAGCCCTGTGTTTGGATGGCCCTGGGGAAGCAATTTGTTCAAGGAAGAAAAGGAGAAGGGAAGTCTGGCTGACTGCTGGTATTCATGCAAGAGCAGTTGGCATTAAGAGATTCAGAGATGCTCTGGATGTGAAGCTTGAGGATGCTCAGCTGAACAAGTGAAAAGTTGTCAGTGCTGCTTCAGTGCAATGGAGAGTAAAAGACAGCTGAGGTTGTAGCTTTCTCACTCTTTCTTTACAACTTTGTGCAAGAAAACATTGAGGAGAAGGAAACTACTAAATGAATGTCACTCTAGAATCATAGAATCACAGAATGCCAGGCTGGAAGGGACCCCAAGGAGCCAACCTTTCTAGGTAATAGTGTAGTTGAAATTAGCTGGCCCAGCACCTGTCAAGCTGAGTCTTAAAACTGACCAGTGTATGGGAATCCACTGTTTCCCTTCAGAGATGATTCCACTCTCTAACTGGCCTCATGATGAAAATTTTCCTCTGGAGTCCAATCAGAATCTCCCCAGCAGTAACTTGCACCCATCAGCCCTTGTCTTCTCCATGGAACTCCTGGAAAAAAGGGAGTCACCATCTTTGTGGTAACCACCTTTCATGTACTGGTCCATGGTAATAAAGTCTCCCCTAAGCCTTCTCTTCTCAAGGCTGAACAAGCTCAGTTGTCTCAGCCTTTCTTCATACAGTAGGTCTGCCAGTCCTCCATCATTAGATGGACTAGAGGGATAGCTGTTAAAATAACACACAAAGCTCCTTGGAAGGTCACAAACCGATATCCAGTTACACTCTCCAGAATAAGGGAAAGCTCCAGACTCTCCAGCTGAGCTGTAATCCCATCCTCCCAGTAACAATCACTCATCTCCAGTCAACCCTAATGTCCAACCTAGACCTCCCCTGATGCAACTTGAGGCCATTTCCTCTTGTCCCATCACTTGTTATTTGGGAGAAGAGACCAACCCCTACCTCACCCCAACCTGCTTTCAGGGAGTTGTAGATGGGCAGGTGGTTTCCCCTCAGCCTCCTTTCTTCCAGACTGAACAACCCAAATTCCCCCAGCTGCTTCTCACCAGACCTGTTCTCCAGACCCTTCACCCTCTTTCTTGCCCTTCTCTGGACATGCTCCAGCACCTCAATGTCCTTCTTGTAGTGACAGGCTCAAAACTGAACCCAGTATGTGAGGTGCAGCCTCAAGAGTGCAGGGTGTAGTGTGGGTATTCGTGTGATGATCTGGAAACCTCATTTGGTACTTCCACCATAAACAATTCCAGACCAGAAAGTCTGTGTCTCTTGTGATCCCCCCTTTCTTCTGCAGCAATAGACATCTTACCTCAATGGTGCCTGCACTGGAAGTCTGAGGCTAAGTGTGAAGTTTCTGGGTTTTCAGCTAGGCTTGCTCAATGGATTAACAGTTTAGGATTCTTGAATTTAACAACTTCTCACCTTCCCACCCCAGCAGACGGTTTTGCTAACAAATGGCTGGTGTGTCAGCAATTCTCTGCTTGCAAGAGGGCCCCACTGCCAGCCAACCCTGAGCACTCACCCCAAGGAACTGGAGGCTAATTAAGCAAAACTTCAATAAGGTTGGAAGAGACCTCAAAGATCATCAAGTCCAACCTGTCTCCACAGACCTCATGACTACTAAACCATGGCATCAAGTGCCACGTCCAATCCCCTCTTAAACACCTCCAGGGATGGTGACTCTACCACCTCCCTGGGCAGCACATTCCAATGGCTAATGACTCTCTCAGTGAAGAACTTTCTCCTCACCTCGAGCCTAAACTTCCCTGGGTGCAGCTTGAGACTGTGTCCTCTTGTTCTGGTGCTGGTTGCCTGGGAGAAGAGACCAACTCCCTCCTGGCTACAACCACCTTTCAGGTAGGTGTAGAGAGCAATGAGGTCTCCCCTGAGCCTCCTCTTCTCCAGGCTAAACAATCCCAGCTCCCTCAGCCTCTCCTCGTAGGGCTTGTGCTCAAGGCCTCTCACCAGCCTTGTTGTCCTTCTCTGGACATGTTCAAGAGTCTCAGTGTCCTCCTTAAACTGAGGGGCCCAGAACTGGACACAGTACTCAAGGTTTGGCTGAACCATGCTGAGTCCAGGGGCACAATGACTTCCCTGCTCCTGCTGGCCACACTATTCTTGATGCAGGCAACTCGTTGGTACAATGGGCAAAGCCACTGGGTGAGAAAACCCTGTGCTCAAGTGGCCATTGTCTTATGTTCTTTATAGGTAGAATACAAGTCTGTAGAATCATAGAATGGCTTAGGCTGGAAGGGACCTTAGACATATTTACTCCAACCTCCTGCCATGGGCAGGGACACCTGTCAACTAGACCAGGTTGCTCAAGGCCACATCCAACCTGGCCTTGAACACCCCCAGGGAGGGGTGGCATCCACAACCTCTCTGGGCAACCTATTCTAGAGTTCCACCATTCTTGTACTGGAGAACTTCCTAAGATCCAGTCCCTCATCTTAAAACCCTTCCCCCTTGTCCTGTTGCTACAAACCCTTAGGAAATGTCCCTCTCCAGCCTTCCTGTAAGCTCCCTTCAGGTATTGGAAGGCAGTTATAAGGTCCTTCCAGAGTCTTATTTTTCTCCAGGCTGAACAACCCCAGCTCCCTCAGAGCAGAGGTGCTCCAGCCCTTGGATCATCTTTGTGGCTCACCTCTAGACCTGCTCTAACAGCTCTGTATCCTTCTTATGCTGGGGATACCAGAAGTGGAGGCAGTATTTGAGGCATGATCTCACAAGAGCAGAGTAAAGGGACACAATCACCTCTCTTGACTTGCTGGCATGCTGCTTGCACAGAAAACCCTTTAAGTGAAGCTACTCAGTCCTTACTGAAGGTGGCAATTATTCAGGCGTTGGCTTTTAGGACTGAGCCACAGACCACCTGTGAGACCTATTCCACCAAAACTTTTCCCGTTGACATCATGCCCAAAGCCTTTTCATCCATGAAAATGCAATAGCAGCTTCCCAGCAGACCACCACTGCTCCACCGGTCTTCATCTCATAATTAACAGGTTCCAGTGGCTTTTCACTCAAATTCTCCTGAGAGCCGGTTATTTTCTTGTTGGATGCCTTGAGTCAGCTTTTGTTTTTGAAAGAAAATTACGAATTCTAAGCTAGGAAGCACAATGAACCTGCACTGTACAAAACCCAGAGGGCTTTGAAAGCTGAACTGCTAGATGAGATCTCTTCCCAGCAGGACAACGTGCTGCACACAGAATTGGATTGTCTTTTTTCCCCCATTGCTGTCATACGATCGCTGCCGATGAAGGGCTGCACGCACGGGGGGATGGTTCAAGTGGTGCACAACCTTCCACCCCACTGTGTGCTGGAATTTACTTTACATGATTTGAAGGAAATATCTATGCTGTGAACATCAGGCCCAAGCAGAAATGAATTACTTTAAACAGCACTTCTTTAAGGAACGATGGCTCACACACAGAAGATGTACCAAGACTTTTCAGAAGCAGCAACACCCAACTCTTTAGGTTTTCATCTGGGATCACTAAGCATTTCAGTTGGAAAAGTCCTTTAAGTCCAACCATTTGAGCCCAATCATTCTCTAACTCTACCAAGTCTGGAGCTAAACCATGTCCCAGAGCACCACATCTCTCCCTCCTTTCACGGAAATATAGGTTTCAGTTGGAAAAGATCTCCAAGATCGAGTCCAACCATCGACATAACACCACCGTGTTGTCTTGTAAACATCTCCAGGGATGGGGATTCAACCACCTCCCTGGGCAGCCTGTTCCAGGGTTTGAAAAACCTTTCAGGGAAGAAGTTTCTTCTAACATCTGACAACAACCTCCCCTCTCTTGTCCTATCACTTGTTACTTGGGAGAAGAGACTGACCCCCACCTTGCTCCAATCTCCTTTCAGGGAGTTGTAGAGAGCCAGGTGCTCTCCCCTCAGTCTCCTTTTCTCCAGGCTAAGCAACCCCAGTTCCCTCCAGACCCTTTACCAGGTTTGTTATTCTTCTCTAGACCCTCTCCAGGACCTCACTGTCCTCCCTGTAGTGAGGGCCCCAAAACTGAACCCAGTACTCAAGGTGTGGCCTGAATACAAGGAGACAATCACTTCCCTGGTCCTGCTGGTCACACTAGTGCCAAGAACCTGCATGCCTAAACACTGTTTTTTAATCCTCAGAAATTGTACTTTTATCTCATTCCAAAGGTAATTCCTTTGTGTATACAGAGATAAAGCCTCCTTAGGCTTATCTGTACCTCAAAAAGAGAGCAACAACTCAGTATGTCTAAAGAGGTCTCTTCTGTGCTTCCTTCTAGATCCAGCTGCAAACACACAATCTTTTGGGGTTTTTAAGTTCATTAGTGCGACAGGGTGGCACCCATCCAACAAATAAAGACATTTGCTTAAGGCAGGAACCCACATTTGCAGCTGATGGCACTCCTTTGGCTTGCCTTCCACCCAATGCCTTGCCTACAATCCCATGCACACACCTAGAGTTTCTTCTCACGTAGGAATTCATGGACATGCTATAAAAGGGGAGAAAAAAAGCTTTAAGACAAATTAGTGTTTTCATCATCCCACATCAGGCAGAGCTCGCAGCTCCTGCACAAGATGAAGCACATGTGCCTAGGAAAAGCATGTGGGTAGAAACTCAACATCTCCTTGAATCCCTCCCCTCTTTCTTCTGCAATTCCAGGCTTTAATGTTTGTACCAGAGATGCTTCTATCCAGTATTCTGACACTTCCACATCTGGCCTTTCCTAACTGCAACTCTCAGTACATGAACAATCCTCTCTCCTGCTCCCTGAAGGTGCAGCCCTCTCAGTTTTGGGTTTTACATTTAATCCCTTTTTCTACTCCTATTGAGGCCAAACTCAGCACAAGAAGATGCTGTGTAACTGGAAGATTATTTGCTATCATATATACTCAGGTCTCTGTATTCAGAGCACATGGAATGCCCAGAGGAAAGCAGTCCAAGGCTTGCTCCAGTGACACAGTCAAATAAGTAGTAAGCTATCTCCCAGCCAAGGGAGAAATCACTTTTTCTTAGCATGACCTTTCTTTTCAGCCTGTAACTCTGAAGAAAACAAGATCAACAAGGCAACTGAAGACCAGGCCAGAAGAGGATAGAAGTGTGCAAGCATACAGTGCTGTGCACAGGTACGATTTGCTCACTTCTACACCATCTTCTGAATTTGAGATGGGGATGGGGACTGATGAGAGTGAAGGAAGCTCTGCGAAGGCAGAGGAGCCAGCTAAAGCTCACCCCAGGAACTGCTGATACATTGCAGGAAACCGCCTCTGTAATTTAGTTGTTCTGGAACAGAACTGTTTTTGATGAATGCCTAATTTATTTAGAATTCAAGATGAGAATAACTTGTCAGACACTTATTATTCTGTGTCTCCTGCAAAGCAAGGTACACCGCTCTAACAGCTGTTGCACACTCCCCGACAGACAAGGTAGGGAGACGTATATTAAACCCAAATTATATTGGCATTAACTTCCCTCTCCTGAAGGGCAAGTCAGAGAGTCATAAAAGAATTTTGGTTGCAAGAGATCTTTAAGAACATCAAGTGCAACCATCAACCCAGCACTACCAGGTTACCACTAAGCCATGTCCCTCAGCACCACACCTACATGGCTTTGAAATCTTTCCAGGGATGAGGACTCTACCACTGCCCTGGGCAGCCTGTTCCAGGGCCTGATGACCTCTTTGGGGAACACATTTTTCCTAACCTCCAACCTAAAGCTACCCTGGTGTAACTTGACACTGCTTCTTCTTGTCCTATTGTTTGTTACTTAAGAGATCAACACCCATCTGGCTCCAACCTCCTTCCAGGGAGTTGTAGAGAGCCAGAAGGTGTCCCCTCAGCCTCCTTTTCTCCAGGCTAAACAACCCCAGGTCCCTCTACCACGCCTTGTAAGACTTATGCTCTAGACCCTTCACCAGCTTTACTGCCCTTCTCCTCTACATGGGGGAATATTGAGCTCCACTGCATGTCCATCTATGATAAGGTCTCTAAGGCTTCTTGTTCCTATGATCCTACATCCTGGGATTTCAGAGACTCCCCATAAAGAGTGTGCTCAAGACCTTGACCAAAGCAGCAGCACTATATAAACACAGCTTGCAATAAACCTACAAAACCACCACGTACATAAACATCCAACACATTAGCATCAATATTGCAAACCCACAGGAAACAGCCAGCCATTAATTTAGTGAAAACAGCTTTTAGCTTCTCTTAATACTTAAAGCCTCCAAATATTGGTTTGGCAATTCCACAGAATGCACTGTCATACACTGTGTGGCAACTGCACAGCCCAAGCCCCACACTCCTACCACGGACGTGCTTTGCCCCTCTCTCTCTCTCTCTCTCTCCTGCTTGTTGCAGTCAGTCATTGCATCATGCTGGAGGTGATGAATTTAATCTCTCCCTACCCAAGGTCATGCTGCCCTGCCCACCAGTGCTGTATGTGGAAAAAAACTATGCTATCATTACTAGCACTGTTGCTTATGTTCTCCCTTCCAAAGCCTCATCAGAAACAAAACGTGCCATGCGAAGCAGCAGCCACCAATCTGCATGAGATTATTCAGAAATGTGACCTGAATCTGGTAGGTTTAGGTCCTGATTTTGTGCAGACCAGTAGCAAACCCATCAGGGATTGGAGCTGTAAACAGAAATCAGCAGAACGTGAAAAGCCTTTTCAGTCCCAGCTACCCTGAATCAGACAGACAAGCAGCCTACCCTCTAAGCACAGCTGACCACAAGTGCTTCTCAGCCCAGTTCTGAAGCACAGTCAGGACTGACACTCCCAGCTGCTGCACTGGGAAGGAGTGGATGCTGGTGGGAAACTCCCGAGAGATGCTAAGACACCCTTTCCCACACCTCCCAGTTCCTTTTTAGTTTACAACACATTCCTTGCTGTACTGTGACAGGCAAAATCCAGTTTAAGCCCTGCTTCATGCTCTTACGCCTCTTTTGTTCACACTCAGGATGCATTTCTTCCTCCTTTTACCTCTAACCTCTCTTCTTCCTCCTCCTCCTCCTCTTTGCCAACTCAGTGCTTTCTCTTCCAGCTCAACTGTATCTAACACTCCTCAGCTGCTCAGTTCCTTCTTTCAAATTTTCCTCTTCACACTTGAATCAGCAATTCCCTAGTTTGTGCAAGAATGCTTTCATCTTTCCCCAACCATCTGTCCCACATCCTTCAGGGCTTTTGTGTTTGCAAGATCATTGTCCCTTGCATGACATCGCTCATCAAAACTCTACTTCCACCACTCTGTTCTTGAGTTTCAACTGCCTCTTCTCCATTTTCCTCTCCCCTCCCTTCCCTCATGAATCCACCTTTGAAGAGATCAGCTTGTCTTCCCAACACCTTTGCCTCCAACATGCTAGTAGCTATGTGCACATGTCCTTGGGTTCAGAAAGGGAAGATGATGGTTGACCTTCCTCTTTAGTTCCAGTACCCAGTTAGCTAACTCTGTCTGCTTCCACAGGCCTTCTTTTCTCCTTAGCTCTGTACTTCTAGATCCCTGAATTCATTACTGCACTAGGATGACATATCTGTGCCTCCAGACCCTGCCTGGGCTGTCAACCACAGCTCATTCCCAGTCACATCAGAAACATCCGCCTAGATAAACCCCAGAATAGAATAAACCAGGTTGGAAGAGACCTTCGAGATCATCATGTCCAACCTATCATCTGACACCACCTAATCAACTAAACCATGCAACCAAGCATCCTGTCAAGCCTCGCCCTGAACACCCCCAGCGACGGCGACCCCACCACCTCCTCAGGCAGCCCATTCCAGTGGGCAATCACTCTCTCTGTGTAAAACTTCCTCCTAACCTCCAGCCTAAATCTCCCCTGGCGCAGCCTGAGACTGTGTCCTCTTGTTCTGGTACTGGTTGCCTGGGAGAAGAGACCAACCTCCGCCTCACTACAACCCCCCTTCAGGTAGTTGTAGAGAGCAATAAGGTCACCCCTGAGTCTCCTCCTCTCCAGACTAAGCAGCCCCAGCTCCCTCAATCTCTCCTCATAGGGCTTGTGCTCCAAGCCCCTCACCAACCTTGTTGCCCTTTTCTGGACATGCTCCAGCAAGTCAACATCCTTCCTAACCTGAGGAGCCCAGAACTGGACACAGTACTCGAGGTGCGGCCTAACCAGTGCAGTGTACAGGGGCAGAATGACCTCCCTGCTCCTGCTGGCCACACTGTTCCTGATGCAGGCCAGGATGCCACTGGCCCTCCTGGCTGCCTGGGCACACTGCAGGCTCATGTTCAGCCTACCATCAACCAGCACCCCCAGGTCCCTCTCAGCCTGACTGCTCTCCAGCCACTCTGACCCCAGCCTGTAGCACTGCATGGGGTTGCTGTGGCCAATGTGCAGAACCCGGCACTTGGATGTGTTAAATCTCATGCCGTTGGACTCTGCCCATCTGCCCAGCCTGTCGAGGTCCCTCTGCAGAGCCTCTCTACCCTCCAGCAGATCAACTCCTGCCCCCAGCTTGGTGTCGTCAGCAAATTTACTGATGATGGACTCGATGCCCTCATCCAGATCATCAATAAAGATGTTAAAGAGCATGGGGCCCAGCACTGATCCCTGGGGCACACCACTGGTGACTGGCTGCCAGCTGGATGTGGCACCATTCACCACCACTCTCTGGGCTCGGCCCTCCAGCCAGTTCCTAACCCATCGCAGTGTGCTCCCATCGAAGAATACATGGAGGCAAAAGCCTTATGGTTAGAGGCTGACACAGCATGCTATTCATGGGAACAAACCACTGCTGGGGCAGGAGCTTTCAACAGGAGAAGGTGATCCACACCAGCAGCCTTGCCCCAGATAAACCATTCTTTCCTGCTTTTTCCTAACACATGAGAGCTAATGCTGCACATCAGCTGCTGTGCTCAACTGGAGCAGGCTGACAAATGGTTTCTATGTTGGACCAAGAGGGATCACTTCTGGATGACACATCTCCTGTCCTCTATGGAGCTCAGCACACCACTGATGCTGCAAGTGGCTTCCCTGGGCCAGAGACTAGAGTTTGTATCCTGTTATTAATTAGTTCTCACACAGAAACACCACAAAAGAAGCCATTAGCTGGTCCAGCTCCTGCTTCTCTTCCCTTCTCAGTGCCATTAGTTTCAGTCTCTAAATAGCTGAATGATACAGGCTTAGAATTGACCCGAGCACCCTGATGTTAATATTGTAAATTATTAAGTCTTAGTTCTGTAATGCCAATAAATCATTTCTGTGTGCACATTTAATTAACAAGCCAATCAGTAAAAACAACTTCTCATTCTCACAGCACATTTTATCAGAGGCACCACAGACACATTACAACATTAATTAAGTGCAACAAATGCTGGGGTGAGGTAAATAAAACATTATCCTACTGTGACACAAGGGGGAAACCGAGGCAATCCACTTGCTGGATTTGCCCAAGGTTAATCCAGATGTTCACAACAAGGTGCCCAAGAGAAAGACCAGGGAGAAACACTGCTGAGAATTAACTCTCCTAATAAGCATTCCTCTTATGAGTTGCAGTATTTACTGATTTGCTGATGAGAAATCTGTTCCTGCTGCTTTCCTCTCCTGAACAGACTAAGGGCACAAACCACTGCTCTTCTCAAGCATGCTAAAACTCAACCCTACACTGCAACAGTCTGCCAGGTAAAGCTGAATGCACTGGGTCCAACAGGACCCACAGCTTTTGAGGAACACTTAATGACTCTTCCTGCTCCTTAGGTTCACACTTACATAGACATCTAAGCTCATGAGATGCAGGACACTTAACAAGCACTCGTAAGTCCTACATCAACGCCTGGTACCTCCCAAGCGCTCCAACAATTCATTCATAGATTCATGGAATGGTTTGGGTTGGAAAGGACCTTGAAGATCATCTAGTTCTAACTCCCCTGCCATGGGTAGGGACACCGTAGGGACACCTTCCACTAGACCAGGTTGCTCAAGGCCTCATCCAGCTTGGCCTTGAACACTTACAGGAAGAGGGCATCCACAACCTCCTCAGGAAAGCTGTTCCAGTGCCTCAAAATCCTCACTGCAAAGGGTGGTGTGACACTGGAACAGATTGACTGGTATCAAGGTCCACCTTGGTATGAAATTTCATACCAGGAGCATGGGAGAAGAGCAAGAATGACACTGACTCTGCTCACAGCACATTGAACAGTTATGGGCCGTGGAAAATATCAAGTGTCCCAAGATCCTCACTCTTCAATAAACTCATAGCTTAACAGTCTTTCAGGCCACACAAAGTCTGTCCTGCCATCCCCTCCTCCCCACCCCCCCAACCAGGAGATCACTCTCAGTGGTCTCAGACAATGGTGGCACCCACACAATTGGCATACTCCTCTGCACCCTCAATCTACGGGTCTAAATACAGCAGTTTTCTTTGCTCCCCCCCTTTGGCACAGAAAAACAGGGGTTCCTGGGATTGAGGCAAGAGTTGACAGTCAAAGTAATTTGCCCAAAGTATTGGGGATGGGTTGTATGATAGTGCCTGGCAATCAGCTAGACTTCAGTCCAACAGCTCATAGTGGTGCAAGCCCAGCTGCCTTTGTTCCAAAACTGATGAATTGTGCTCGGTCTCCAAATTCCGTGCTGTGGAAACATTCTAGGTTTCCCAATTATGCAATGAAATATTTCAGATCCAGATGATGCCTGCTGCCAGTCCCTTCAACCCAAGTGTGTGCCTCCTGGCAAAACTGGATAATTTTCACAAGTTCTCATTGAAACCAAGAAGCAGCTCAGCTTGTCAACATCTTCAACAACTGGATCTGGAAGAAATGTTTTACACTGAGGGTGGAGAGACACTGTCCCAGGTTGCTCAGAGGGATGCTAAGTGACCCATCTCTGGAATTATTCCAGGTCAGGCTGGATGGACTCTGAGTGACCTGATCTAGTTGCAGATGTCCCTGCTGACTGTAAGGGGGGTGGACTAGATGACGTTCAAAGGTCCCTTCCGACCCAAACCAGCCTGTGATCTATGGGATCACAGTCTCATGATGGTAGGATGCAGAGCCTTCCTTCTCCAAGCAGAGTGACACACAAAGTGTGGCTTACATGAAAGTAACCACAAAGCCACCAGTCGCTGCATGGCTCACAGTCTGAGACAGAGTGTGCAGATGATTAAATAACAGATTTCACCTAATTAAAGCAAGAAAGAGAAAGGCTTGAGTAATATTAAGGTATTAAAGCTACCATAAGTATAAAGCTCTGAAATAACCTCTGGAGAAGGTCTTGCAGCTGTGTAACTGGTAGGAACATGTGCTGCCAGTGCTAGTGGGACAAGCTGGAAAGAAAAACCTCATACTGTCCCCTCAAAGCAAAAGCGGAAAAACAATTAATGCACTGTGCTCAGATGGTGGCAGTCACTACAGGAGAAAGGGTTAACCCTAGGGGAGATGTCAGGAACAAGGAAGGGAGCTGAGCCAAGCTGGGTTGGCTAGGTCAGCAAGAGGGGAACACTCTGGCAGGAGCTCATGAGATTGCTGATGGACTGAGGAAATCAATTTATTTAAATCTGATAATGGATTCATACTCTGCTACTGTTAATTTTATACAGTTTGGCTGACAGTTCTTTGGGACAGGAAGCTGTCACTCACTGTCTGTTTGGACAACACCTGCAAATTGGATCTCCTGCTGATGGTAGTTTCTTTGCACTGCCCTAATGAAAGTCGCCTCCACCTCTAAACCCAGCCTGACACAGAGATGTTAAAACCAGGGTCATGTTAAAGCAAGCTGAATTCTGACATTAAACTAGCATGCTTTAACTGTAATAATATCCCTACAACATATCCATCCTTTTATAAGTGGGATTCCACCACCAAACCAAACCCTGATACTACAGTACTGCAAACCAACCATCTTTGAAACTTCTGGACATACAATAAAATCTTGGCCATTTTTAATGGGTACATTATGTAGTGTCACCAGCAGGCTGAAGGAGGTTCTCCTCCCCCCTCCACTCTGCCCTAGTGAGGCCACATCTGGAGTACGGTGTCCACTTCTGGGCTCAACAATTCAAGAGACAGTCCCCTCAGCATCTTTGTAACCTCCACTGGAAAACCTCTCTGATGAGATGAGAGAGAACTGTGGCAAGGACACCTCTTACCAGATGAGGTTGCTCAAAACCTCATTCAGCCTGGACTTCCAGGGATGGGGCATCCCCAAGTTCTCTGGGCAACCTGTTCCAGTGTCTCGCCACCCTCACTACAAAGAATTTCTTCCTAATATCCAGTCTAAGTTTCTGCCCTAGTTTAAAACCATTGTCCCTTGTCCTATCACCACATGCCCTTACAAAAAGGGGAGAAGTGTGAGGCATGGCAAGGGAGGAAAAACATCTTGTCCCTGGAGGCTGTTTCCAGACAAAGGGCTTGGTGGTAAGAACACACAAAGGAATGGTACCTCCCTGCAAGGTGGCCCAGCTTGGAGCTGCAAAATCCACTACAGGAAATACATATACACACACACACATATACATCTCTTATATTTTATGTGCAACTCTGTGCCACAGAAGTGAAATCACCAGGAGCTGGCAAGATAAAGGAAGGGACAAACTGTTTCTCACAGAGAAAAATCAAGGCACAAATATTAACAGTAGCACAAGTATGAGCCTCATAAAATTATACCTCTACTAATGCTATTTATAACATACACCTATTTAGGAAAGAGAGCTTTGATTTAGGGAGTAGAAGTTTAATTAAGGTAAAACAAAAGTTTCCATTAATCTTGAAAGAACTCACAACCTGCTGCTCTCCCCCACCATCCAATTCAGCTAATGTCATAACAGGATCAAGCGCAACACCATGTACCTGAAGCCTCCCGCAATGCGGACAAGGCCAGGCAAGCTCTACCAAACCACGTGGCCTCCACCAGCCTTGACAAATAGGATGCTTTCTCTCCTCAACACACTGCTTCAAAAATGCCCCGAGTGCAGTGGGCAAATATTTTTCCCCAGCCAGGGCATGCAGGAAAATTATGAAGGAGAAAAGATGTTGATAAACTTGAGACTGGCAATGAAAAATGGCCAGAGCCCAGACCTGCGGGCAGCAGGGTCTGATGATGGAACACCTCTGCTATGAAGAAAGCTGAGAGTTGGGGTTGTTCAATCTGGAGAAGAGAAGGCTCCAGGGAGACCTTATTGAGGCCTTTCAGTACTTCAAGGGGGCTTAGAAGGGAGACAGAGAGAGATTTCTACCAAAGCTTGCTGTAACAAGACAAGGAGGTGACGATTTTAAACTAAAAGAGGGAGATTTAGACTAGATATGAGGAAGAAATGTTTTACCCTGAGGGTGGTGAGACACTGGCCCAGGTTCCCCCAAAGGCATGGCAGATGTCCCCTTCCTGGAACCATGGCAGGTCAGGGTACTGGGGGCTCTGAGCAACCTGCTGTAGCTGCAGATGTCCCTGATGACTGCAGAGGGTTGGACTGGATGACCTTTAAGGTCCTTTCCAACCAAAAGCATTCCATGATATCTAAAACTGCATTTAATGTCATGAGTACAAGCTTGCTCTTGAGTAGTAACTAGGTAAAATTCCAGATATAGAATAGAATAAACCAGGTTGGAAAAGACCTTTGAGATCATCAAGTCCAACCCATCACCCAACTCCATCTAATCAACTAAACCATGGCACCAAGTGCCTCATCCAGTCTCTTCCTAAACACCTCCAGTGATGGTGACTCCACCACCTCCCTGTGGAACCCCTTGCAATGGCCAGTCACTCTTTCTGTGAAGAATTTCTTCCTAACATCCAGCCTAAACCTCCCTTGGAGCAGCTTGAGACTGTGTCCTTTTGTTCTGGTGCTGGTTGCCTTGAATCTTCTCCTTGCACATGCTCAAGGCATCGAATCATAGAAGCCTGTAAGTTGAAGACGACCTTTAAAGTCATAAGGTTATGTTCATATTTACTCTCTGCTGTTCCTATTGCACACAGTAAGCACAGGTAAGGATGTGGCAGCAGAGCTGAGCATCCCCTCACAGACAACACAGCCATCTCCTCTTTACCTACAGCCAAGACCAGGTTTAGAGCCGGCCTATCTCCTGCTCAGCATGGTTTCTGTACATCTATTATGACCTTATGCAAAAGGGAGCTAACTGGGTCATGTCTACAATGCTGCCTGTAAACTGGAAGATGCTGGAATCCCTAAAAGGTGGTGTGCTGGAGCCCACAAGCCATTTCTACAGGTCAGTTTTCCAAGTAAGGCCACACTGCAAAACCTCAGCTTTGATGACCAAACTGTCTGTCTGGCATTGAAAGACAGTACAGTAAATTGAATTTTAATAAGGTCTGACTGTACATAGGAGAGAACTTCACTAAACAAACCCATACAGAGCACAGATGATACATGTGGGGTTGCTTCTCCAATATCTTACTACTGATACCTTCTCCATTGTATTTATCCAGGGGGAGAAAGGAGTGGGAAGAAAAGACAGCCATGCCTTAGATATTAAGAATGATGAGAGTACAGCTTTACAGCTTTAGTACAATAAATGCAAAGCATGACATCTCCCTGCCTTCGTGCTGCAGAGTGAACTATTCAAAAGATAATAATCAACTTTGCATCATCTAGAGGATTCCATTGTGCTCTGCTGCCTGCTTCCCAAATCCCAACCGCCCAAAACACTCCCAGATCCAGACACAAGTGAAACCAGCAACAAAAATGCACCTGAGAAATCAGAAATCACTGGGTCATTCAGCTGTTGAAACGGATTTGAGAGTTAAAAAACAAAGAATGCGAAAAAGAAGCCCATCAAGGACCGAGATTAAAGTCAGGAGGAGAATGTAGGATGTCTTTAGACAAGTTCATTGATTGTGAAAGGGGTAAAACTTGACAATTCTTAGTGGAGGGAAGTTCCCTGTTCTTTCATTCACCTTCCACCTGGCCTCTCCTTGATGTGCTCATTCAGCTCCCTGCAACTTGCCCTCCCCTAAGGAATACCAGGAAGCAGCCCCTGAATTGCAACTGCTTTTGCTATTCTACCAAATTCCATAGATTTAAATGGGCAAAATGAGCAGCACTCTCCCATCAGACATTCTCCACAGTGCTGGATGAGAAGTCACCTGAAGCTCTCGATGAGCTTTCTTTTGTTTATGGCCTTTAAATAATTCAGAGAGAGGAGTTGTCGAGCTGAATCTGCAAAGCTCCCTTGACTTTGGACTTACGCTATCAGACTGCTTGCCTATTGTTTATAAAGACAAAAAGCAAAACGTTATGGGATTGTATGTCTGCGTGGGAGGGAGTCAAGGACTAGAAGAACAAGGGCTGTCAGGACAGAAGTCATAAAAAAAGCAGATGGGGAAGAAGCAAGAGTAGGCAGTAGGTGAAATACAGATGTACCAGCAAAGCAGTAAGAGCGAGTTGCCAGTTTGGTCATGCTATAAATAAATGATGCTAGCAGTTGCCTGTGGAATATGATGTCATTCTTTAACAAGGAAAACCCCACATGCAAATGGTGACTTTAATTAGCAATTAAAAACACAACTTCCCAGCTACACAGCTGCAGCCACCTCTCCCAGATCTGTCTCACTTCTGCAAACAGTGACAGTCCCCAGGCAGTAGGCCAGTATTTAATAATCATCCCAAATCTCAGAGAGAGCAATTTCATCCTTTCTCCCTTTCTTTCCTTCCTTTGCCTGGGCTTTTTTGGGCAGGCAAAGATTTACTAGGTGTTGCCTGGGGACACCAGCAAAACTACAGGCAACGGCCTCTGGCATCCCAGGGAGCTCACACACTCCAAGGTGCCTTTTAGATTTATTTATTCTGGTGTGGTTTTTTGCAATGACTCTGGGGCACACATGGCTTTGATGGGGTTTTGCACAGTCATTTTCAATCAGAGCTGCAAACCTGGCTTTAGAGCAAATGACAATTTCTTCAAGCAGCAACAAGAATTAAGAGAGAAGGTGGAACTTGAGGATGTGCAGCTCAGCTCCACCCAGGCACATCTCTTCAATTGGAAGATAATCTCCTCTACAGCCAGCTTGCTCAACCTAACAAGGACTTTAAATAAAACAAGCGTTTTAATGCAAACCCCAGTAACTATGATTACAGTTTTGCTTGAAGCTACCAAGCTGGATTAACTCTTGGCAATTATACTTTAGCTCTGGATGCTGCAGACAAAACTGCCCAAGGGCTGTGCCCACGTGGTGGCACATTGTGGCTGGGCAGTGGAGTTGCTGCCAAGGATACTGCAGAAGCTGCACGTGTGTGGAGGGGAACGATCTGCTTTAGTTTGCTCTCCTAAAGCAGACAGAAACCTCCACTTTGCTCTAGGAAGACTGCAACAGTGGACAAAACACGTCTTTTGCCCACAGCTGGTCCCAACTGGTCCCAGCAGCTTCCAGTCCTGTAAAATGTCATGATTAAAACAACCTTTTATTACACTGTCTTTTATCCCAGACTTCTGACTGTATCAAATCCTAAATGAAACATGATGTAACTCATGCAAATAAGCAGAACAAAAGAGGCTTCAAACAATAGGAAGCTATCATTAAGTGGGAAAGTTTAACTTGGAAAGTCAAAAAACCCATTCTAGCCAGAAGAAGGAAATGCTGCATGGGGCACCCACACCCTGCCAAGGGCCTTAAAAGTGGCACCGATTGCTTCTTTGTCACTTGCTCGGTGACTGCCAGCTAACAGCAGGGCCTGAAGCTGCAGTGCTGGTAATAAGTCCCTAAATCTGGCCTTGATTAGACTTCCCTAAACTCCAGGGAACAGCTTGCCAATGGTGGGCTGCCTGCCAGCGTCCCTACAGCAAGGCCATTAAACAGCAAGTTGCTTTATGTGGTTTTCTATGCGGTATGTGCGTCTGAGACAAGCACTGCCACCTCCCAAATGTCACTGATCACAGCCCACCCTCAGGCAGGGGACCTGAATTGAAGTGAGGGGCTGTCAACCTCACACGTCACAGCCTGGAAAGCCTCAAATTAGATGCTCCTCCCCATAGAAGGGACCTCTGGAGATCAATTCCAACACCCCTGCCAAAGCAGGATCACCTAGGGCAGGTCTCACAGGCAGTCATTCAGACTGAGCTTGAAAGTCTCTAGGGAAGAAGACTCCACAACCTCTCTGGGCAGACTGTTCCAGTGTTCCACCACCCTTATATAATCCTCATGTTGAGGTGGAACAGTCTGCAACCATTGCCCCTTGTCCTATCACAGGACACCACTGAAGAGAGACTGGCCCCTTCTTGACACCCACCCTTCAGATATTTACCAATGTCAATAAGCCTGCTCTTTTCAATCATTTCTGCTTGGCCCTCCGAAAGGGTGAAAACTAGATGATGTCCTTATTCCCTTCTAGCCTGGAACTGGAGATTTAGGACAGCCTGACAGCTTTACACACTTGCTGCTAGAAAACAGGAGACTGAAAAAGATGAATTCTTCAAAGCACAGTTCTGTAGTTAGCATTGCTGAAACTGCAGCAAGCACTCAGGGCTGGTGGCAGCAAGGTGAGTGACAGATCATGCCGTGGCTCTGGTGGACATGCTGCCCAGCAGGCTCAGGTAGTTGGAGTCTGAGCTGGTCCCTCTCTAGATTCAGGCTCAGGTAGTTGGAGCCTGAGCTCTCCAGGTTCTCAAGGAGTAAAAGCCGAAACAAAGCTCTATTAATTTTCCATCCTGGCCACACTACAAACCCAGCAGCATCTTAGGTAATGGGAAACCTTTAAGCCACAAGAGGCTTTTCCAGGTGGAGTGAGCCCTTCTTACTGTGTGCCAAAAGAGTTTTTGGCTGATACAGTACACAAGTTTAACCCATTCCATATGACACCTCCTAACAACTTCATTCCACACACCCCAGAAAGTGTTTTACTTTCTAATGAAGCAGCAAATGAGGAAAAAAACCTCCTTCTTCCTATAGATCCTTATCTTCCTGTGATGTACTCACAAGCAGCTCTCACATGCTCACGGTGTCTCAGCACTACAAGACCTAAAAAGGCTTTCAATAAAGGGAGATCTAAGTGATGTTCTGCATCACTGTTTAAGGACAATTCAATCATCTTTGCTCTGGATTAAAGTCTTGCTCCTGATTAATCTTAACAGAGCAATGAATTGGAAATCCACATCCCAGGAAGCAGGAAAGATTTCATCTTTAAACTCAATTCACAAGTAAAAATCGTCTCTTTTACAATGGATAATTCTGCTACTTTTCAAGTTATTTTCACAGAGTGGGCCTAAAAAAAATAATAAAAATAATAGAATCTCCAGATACCTCAAATTGCAATGACTGTTTTTAATGCCCCCTGTCATCCTGAATGCATGCAAAGACTAACAATACTGTATCAGAAAGAGGAGCTCAACAATCAAGAAATCCATTAAGCTACCAACGACACTAACAGCAAAAAGAGGAAGTTTAAAAGGTGCAAGTACTTAAAGAAAAAAAAAAATCATGTTATTTTCCTACTGAGATTATAGCAGTGAACAAAATCCCTTGTGTTGTGACACACTACCTCTGATTTTATAATACCCTCTGGCTACATAAATATTAGAATAGAAACCTGAGCTCTGCTTACAAAGGGTGAGGGAAGACAAACAAACACTTCTGGCATTTAACTGTTTTACCTAATCTGCTTCATCCTGCCTTGATTTTAGAGATCCTTTCTGAAGAGATGCTGCTGTTGACTTGCTCCTCACCAGACACCGCAGAGCCAAAGCTGGAGCGTGTGGCAGATACCTCCTGCTTTTCTCTCGTCCTGACAATGCCTCAAATGTTTCAGAGCGGAGATGGTGAGAAATACAAGACAAAAAAAGCAGTGGATATAGGAAAACAAAAATAACTGTCCTCTGTCAGGACTACACATGACTTATTTCTTGTCACAGCAAACTCATGTGTACTGCTGCTGCACAAAAGCTCCTGTCAAGAGTTCGCCATCATCTATTGCTCTAATCCATAGCTTCCAAGGAAGAAATAAATTATAGTCTAGAGAAATGGCCTCTAAAAAAAGAGCCACACACATGGCACGTACACAGTATGCTCTTGTCTGGATAAGGAGAGACAGAGCTGATGGGGTTTGGCGTGCGTCACATTCATTACTTCATTAGCTCTGATTTGTGGTGAGCTGGGCTCCAACTCCGCATTCAAACGTTAGCCAAAATTAATACAGAAGCCCCAGCCAGGCTGAGGATACACTTGTCTGCACCATAAACTCGCCTCGTATGTGCTCAACAAAGGAAAACAAAGGAGACTTCCAAAATCTGTACGAAAATGAGTTTTCATAGCTGCACTCCAGAATGGGGATAGCAACAAAGATGTTGTGATTGTGGTGGGCTTACAAAGAGGAGACTTTGCATCCACTTCCCTGCTCAGAGCTCTGCCCTCAGGGAAAAACCAAGGAACATTACTATGGGAAGGGGAGGGATGGGTGCAGAAAGTGGCCAAGAGACATGGAGAGGGTCTGAACTTGCCTGCAAGGTTATCCTGGGAAACATACCCAAACTGGATCCCTTCACCCTGTAACCGTACCTCCAGCCAAAAGCAGTCTCTACAGCAGTGTTTTTCTTACACAAACACCTGAGCAGCAGCAGAGTGACTTCTCATAGTGTGGATCTTTGCTTACTTTTGGCGAGATATCGATATATTTTCTCAAGTTGCAAAACAAGGCAAACTCCCATGCTCCCAGCACAGGCTGCGGCCTGCAGTAACACCAGAAGAAGAGTTTCACAAGCTGCTAACTCCTGCTTTCCTTCAGACTTTCACACATTTCCCAACAATTTAGATTTCTTCTTTTATATTGTCAAGCCAAGTGTGAACCTAATAAAACCAGAAAGCCAACAGGGAGAAGAATCCTTTTGTACTAAATAAGGACATTTGTGTTTCACTTCCAGCTCCTTTTCTCGACTTTTCTCTTTCTTTCCTGCTGGCCCAAACTTATCTTGTGAAGTGCGGGAATTAGCCTGCGAGTTGTGAAGCAAGGCACACAGAGAAACGCTATTAACCTCCCCTTTTTGATCAACAATATTTCACTCTAAGCAACTCAAGGTGTCCCTCAAGCACATACTCCCCAAACCACACTGCCTTGAGGTTGTTTGATGATCACAGGAAACTTGTCCAGAGCAGTGTGCTCTGTAGAAGGTCTCTCTTGAAGAAAAAGGGCAATGAAGTCTCAATGAACTAGCGCAGAAACCAGGAAGAAAAAAAAATGAATGTATGCCTGATTTACACCAGGACACTTGGCTGGTGATGCTGAGTCTCTGCCAGCATCAGGAAGGGAGGAGAAACACAGCTTCTCTGGTGGACAATAAGTTCACCACGAGCTAGCAATATGCTCTTGTGGCCAAGAAGGCCACCGGGATCCTGGGATGCTTTGAAAGAGTATAGCCAGCAGGTAGTAAAAGGAAGCTCTCCTCTACATCTGCTCTGCCCCAGTAGGGCCACATCTGGAATATTGTGTCCAGCTTTGGGATCACCAAGAGAGACAAACTACTGGAGAAGCTACAGAGATACTGAAGGGAGTGGAGCAGCTCTCTGATGAGGACATGCTGAGAGACTTAGGGCTGTTTAGCCTGGAGAAGAGCAGCCTAGGAGGGGATCTGATCAACGGCTAAACAAACATCAGGTGGCAAGAGCATGGAGCCAAATTCTTTTTAGTGGTACCAGCAATAGGACAAGGGGAACAGACATAAACTGGAACCCAGGAGATTCCACTGAAATATAAGGAAAAATCCTTCCTGTGAGGGTGCTGAAGCCCTGAAACAGGCTGCCTAGAGAGACTGGGGAGTCTCCTTCTCTGGAGAGATTCCAAACCCACCTGGACATTGTGATCCTGGGCAGCCTGCTCTGGGTGACCCTGTCTTGAGGTTGGACTTGAAGATCTCCAGAGGTCCTTCCCAACCCCTACCATGCTGGGATTTGGTGATTCTCCTTCCCCTTCTGCAGTTAATTTATGTGCTCTGCAGGTTACAGATAACGGTAACTTTTTGGGGTTTATTTAATGAATCTGAACCAATCTTTCTTCCCGGTATATGTAATGGTGCTTATCTCCCCTCCAGTATCTCTGGTTATTAGAAATAAATGGGAAAACACCACGCTGGCTCATCTCCCAGCTCCCCAGGCTGCCCAGGCTATAGCCCTCTGCTTAACCTAATGTTTGTTTCAGACATACTGAAGTCAAACTAGAATATCCAGTATTGCACCACACAGCTGTCTTCTCTCCAGCTTTAGCCACTAGATAAGAGTTTTGGAAGCAATTCTGATATACAAAAATAAGAGACAATTGTCTGCAGAATGCCAAACACCTTGTGCAACTCCATTCAGCTGCACCCCCCTCAATCTAACAGTATCACCTCTGTCTAAAAACCTACTCATTAAATTACTAACCGTATCTTCCTGCCATCCTGGCTTTCCTCTTTCTTAGGAAGAGCTGATTATTATAATTCTGTGTGTATCCTATATAAAATAATTACCTAGCCTAATTACATATGCAGGTAGTTTCAATTCAGACATGCGACTGCTTTCAAAGGAGCAACGGATTTCATTCAGTGCACATCGCTGGCTCATCCACCATTAGCTACAATTAGATGAGCAGAGCACCACCAAAACAGTCTGAGCAGTTGTTTGTACAAAAGAGTGTCATAAAATTAGTTGACCTGCTGGAAAGTAGCTCTGTGAAGAAGGACCTGGGATTGCCGGTGAGCAACAAGCCACCAATGGGCCCTCATGGCCAAGAAGGCCAATAGTCCCCTGGGCTGCATTCAGGAAAGTTTGGCCAGCAGATTGTGTCCTGCTCCGCTCTAGTGAGGACACTAGCCCAGCTCTGGGCTCCCCAGTGGAAGAGAAAAGGAACTACTGGAGAGACTCTGATGGAGGCTACAAAGATGACTAGGAGACTGGCAAGAAAAGGCTGATGTAGGGCTGTTTAGCCTGGAGAAGAAAAGACTGATCAATATTTACAGGGCAGATGTCAAAAGGATGGGGCCAGACTATTTTTAGTGGTGCCAGCCACAGGACAAGGGGCAAACAGGAACCCAGGAGGATCTATCTGAACAGGAGAAGAAAATTCTTTGCTGTGGGGCCTGGAGCATCTTTGGGAGGAAAAAAGGATGAGAAACCTGGGGCTGTTTAGTTAGCCTGGAGAAGAGCAGCCTGAGAGGGGATCTTCCCAGTGCTCAAGTCACAGAGTCTTGTCAGTGGTTCCCAAGGATAGGGCAATGGGCACAAATTGGAACACAGGAGGTTCTACCTAAATATGAGGAGAAAACTCTTTGCTGTAAGGGTGCTGAAGCCCCAGAGCAGGCTACCAGGAGTCTCCTGCTCTGGAGAGATTCCAAACCCACCTGGACACTGTGATCCTGGGCAAACTGATTTGGGCAACTCTGCTGTAGCAGGAGTGTTGGACTAGATGATCTCCAGAGGTCCTTTCTAACCCCCAGCATGCTGGGATCCTGTGAAAAGCCTTAATTCTTGCTTTACTAACATGCAACACAACTGGCATTAAGCCGGTCACAAGTTACTAGGTTTCAAAACACAGTGGGGTTTTGCTACTACTGACAGCAGGGCAGAAAGCACATGAAAACCTTCAGAGCAGTTGCCCAAAGCCAAGCAGTAATAGATTAATGCAGAGACCTACATAAAGTAAAGCTTTTGCAGAGAAAACCACCTGTGCATAAATGCCTCTACTTCCATTTCACCCAGAGGTTAAATTATCTGATCAAAATCTTGCACTGGGAAGGGAAAAAAAAATCAGTTCATATTTTTTCCACCTCATTTAGACTCTGTAAAACATCAAATCCCACCATTAAAATTGCTTAATTGGGAGCACCAGAGTGAAAGGTTGATGCTGCTCATGAGCTGTGACTACTGAATGGTGGTGGCCCAGTTAGACTTGCTATCAGGAGATGTGCTGAAGAACAGAGTGGAAAAAAAGAAGACAACGTGAGGTTGGTTGGTCTGTAACTGAAGCAGTGTCAGTTGTTAGAGGGAGTGAGGTTATAAACCCACCTTCAAACAGCAGCCATAGCAGACCACCAGTGGGGACGGTTTCAAACGCCCTCAGTATGGGAATTCTGCTGCTGCAATGAAACCAGCTTCAAAGGCAGTAGATAGCCCAATGCCAATGGCTTTTCAAAGCCTACCTCACTCTCTCACTTTGCTCTTGCTGGTCTGAAACCCGAGTCCTCCTTTAGCAAAGTATTGAGAAGCTCAGCTTTATCCCTGCAGCTCCTATCTGAAATGACTCCTGTCATCTGCTTCATAAGAAGACACTTAGTGAGATTAGCTCTGAGCATTCAGACTGCATCTCACTGGCACTTTGTGCCAACCAGAGACTTCAACAGAGAGATGGCACTTAAAAAAAACAACACAGTGCTAGCAGAACCTGACAGTGGAAATGATAGCAAAGGCTGCTCATACAGGAGGTGCTCTGACTCAGAGGAGACAAACTTTAGTTGGAGCCTGAGATTAGGCAATAGATGCTGTCTCAGTACCTGCAGAACTTGCCTGGCTCCTACAATGACTGACTGCTCTCACAGAGCTCTGCTCCAGTACACTGTACATAATATACATCATAAAACCCCACCAAATACTGAGGGTGAGCCTTCCAGCCCGAAGGCTAAGAGTTCCAGGGGAAGAGGGTGAGCACATCCACCAGCCTGATTCCCAGGGCAACAGAGGGTGTGATGTCCACAACCCAAAGGCACACCACTAAGAACAAGCATGGGGAGAGAGAAGTTTAACATTCAAAATAAGATTTCCAGGCATCATCTGAAAAAAACCCCACAAAACAATGACCCCAACCCTTTCACCAGGTGAGTCAATTATTTAATTAGCATTCCTAGAACCCACCAGGACACATACTGGAGTGCAGAGCAAGGGGCCCAACAGTAGCACTGCAGAGGTCAGGTGGGAAGGGAAAACTTGGTCCAATATTTAATTCAAAAGCAAATGCTCTCTGAATATGAATCTGCTCTTTTTCCTCTCTCTACTCCAACACACAATGTAAGGGTGACCCTGAGTATCACTCTAATACAAATAATTTCCCATTTTGTTGTGATGTTGGGACTTAGCTTGTACACAACACCTACTGTGCACTTCAGCTTGAACCTTGTAACACTATGGTTCAGGAGGGAGCTGGGGATGGAGTCAGGAATGAAGTCCAGGTTCCAGGTGAATTCCTGACTTGGGTTCATCTGTTATAAAATTCATATTGAATAAAGAATTGATGGTTACTAAAGCAGCTGAGTCCCAACAGGAGAGAAACATCCACTTACAAGCCTAATGACAGCTGCAGAGAGGCTTCGTTGCCTCCCCAGTTCTCAGTATGTATCACAGCAATATAATTTGTGATTGCGTTGGGATTCTCTTATTTTTTAAAGCCTAGGAAACAACAAGAGCATGCTCAGACCTCTGCTTGCACCAGCAATCAACTGCAATCCATTATCTCTACAGCTGCACCATCGGGATCAGCTGCTGGAACTCTAATGTCAACAGCACTCAGAGTGATTTCGACCACGATGTCATTCACTTGCTCTAGGAAAGAGATGAGTTGAATAAGGAGGGCTGCAGTCCTACCTACAGTACATTGTCTACTTCTCTTGGCACCAGAAGAGAGACATTGGTAAGTAAATATCAGCTGTAAAAGTCTGAGGGAGTAAATGCTGCCTTCATTCAAGAAACATGGGCGACTTTGATCTGCCTCCACTTCAAAAAAGCCATCAACCCCGTGGCAATTTTCTGCGATTATGCAGGAGAGAGGAAAAAAAAATACAATCATCTATGCCTCACCTTGCAGAAGGAGAGAGAAATTGAGTTTGCAAATGTAAACTTAAAACCAACAAAGAAGAAAGACCCGAGCTGCCTACATTTCTTGGAGAAGCTATTCTTAAAATAGAAGCTGGAATGATAACAGAGTGCTGCAGTACCACAGGGGACCTGAACTTCCAGAGCCGAACAAAAGAGACAGATTCGTCCTCTCACAGGCTCACCCCCTCTGTTCACAGTGGTAGCAGGGCCAGCTGCTCTGCCTCTAGAGAAGCAGGAGTTAACAGAGGTGCTGAGGAACCAGCTACCTGCTGCCCTGCCACCTGGAGCCCTGGAACAGCAAAATAAGTGGTGCAATAACCCTTTCCTCCCCAAATGATGAGGTTGGAAATTGCCTGGCTCCCTTCACCCCTACCCATGCTTGACTGGGAAGAATGGCTGGAAAACTGTGCAGCCATTCAGTGAGATCTGACAGGCTGGAGGGCTGGGCAAAGGGGAACCTAAGGAGGCTCAGCATGGGGGCGTCTAGAGCCCTGCAACTGAGGAGGCACAATACCATGCACCGGTACGGGTTAGGGGCTGACCTGCTGGAAAGCAGCTCTACAAAAGAGGACCTTGGAAGTTCTGGTGCTCAGAAAGTCATCCATAGGACAGCAATGTGCCCTTGTGGCCAAGAAGGCCAATGGTATCCTGGGGTGCATTAAGAAGTGTGGCCAGCAGGTAAAGGGAGGTTCTCCTCCCTCTCTACTCTGCCCTGGTGAAACCACATCTGGAGTATTGCGTCCAGTTCTGGGCTCCCCAGTTCAAAAAGGACAGGAGCTATGAGGATGATTAAGGGACTGGAACATCTGTCTGATGAGGAAAGGCTGAGAGAACTGGGGCTGTCAGTCTGGAAAAGGAAAGACTGAAGAGACCAGTCTCTTTTCAGTGGTGTCCTGTGATAGGACAAGGGTCAACAGGTGCAAACTGGAACACAGGCTATTCCACCTCAACATGAAGAAAAACTTGACTGCAAGGGCGATGGAGCACTGGACCGAGCCGCCCACAGAGATTGCAGAGTCTCCTTCTATGGAAACTTAAAAGATACAGATAAATTTCGGTGTGACCTGCTCTAAGTGTTCCTGCTTTGTCACGGAGGGCTGGACTCGATCTCCAGAGGTCCCTTCCAACTCCTACCACTCTACGATTCACTGCCTGTGGCATCCAGCAAGTGACTTGCCCCCACTAGGGTGAAGCTCAGAGGGCATGCTGCAACCAGGGAGATGGCAGTAAGGCAAGAACATTTACCAATATTCTTCTAGAGAAGACACAAAATGAAACACTTTCTCCCAGAGCCTGTCATTTGCATAATCACATTATCAAGATGGTCTTTCACATGGACTCAACTGTCAACACACTGAGATTTCAATATATTGCATGAACTGTTAATAATAGGGAATGATATTTTTTTCCTCCTACAAAGTAATCTGCAGTTAGACTCCAAGGAGCAAAATATTGTTAACCATTTGAGTATTTTTTTAAATTAATTCTCCTCAGCCATGGGAAAAAAAAATATATATATAAAAAAAGAGCCCCAAATGAGCATGTAAAAAGATATGGGTGTGAAAGTCTGTGAGCATGTTCAGCACAAAGGAGCATACACACTGAACTTGTGACATCTCTTCTCTGCAAGGTAGAAATTATTCTGCATATGAAAATAGTTTTCAAGCAGCATATAAAACAATCTACACGGTGTGTGCTGGTATGCATAAGTAATATGGCTAAGATTTTGAGGGGGGGGAAAAGGGAATCAAGCATGCATGATGTATGATATGGCTTTTGATAGCCTGGGTTCCACTTGTTTTCAACAAAGATTTGAGGTTTTCAAATGGGTAAGGGAGTGACAGACATGAAAAAAGAAAGATGGAAGAGAAATAAAATACATTTACTACCTGAGGAAAGTGCAAAGCAGCATAAAAAGAGTCATAGAAAACTTCTTGTTTAAAGCATTGCCAAAGGCCAGAGAGCAGAGGGCATGTCAAAGAGGAGTGGGAAGCCATCAGACTGACAGGTGTGAGCTCCGCAGCACACATGCTGCATGGCTTAGCTTCCACAGGAGGGAAGAAAATCTTTGAAGTTTTTCAGCAGGGGGAGAGCAGCCCATAAATAAATCCCATCAAAGTCACATCTGGCTTTTTCTTTTTAGAACTTGATTGTTCATAAACCACCGTGTATTTCAGTCACGGGAGAGAGAGAACCAAGACTGCTGTGTTCTCAGGATGAAACAGTGGCATGGTGCTGCACCAGAGAATAACCTGCCAAGAATCCCACAGCAACCTCCTGGAGAAACTGGCTGTACATGGCTTGGACGGGTGGATGCTTCTCTGGGTAAAAATTGGCTTACTGGCCAGGCCAAGAGAGTTGTGGTGAATGGAGTTAACCACAGCTGGCAGACAGTTACAAATGGTGTTTCCCAGGGCTCAGCACTAGGGCCAGTTCTGATTAATACCTTTATCAGTGATCTGGATGAAAGGATTCATCAAGGAACCTTCAGGAAGTTTGCAGATGACAGTACACTGGAAGGGAGTGTTGATCTGCTTGAGGGTAGGAAGAATCTCCAGAGGGATCTGGACAGATGGCCTAAAGCCAATGCAAAGAGGTTCAACAAGGCCAAGTACCAGGTCTTGCACTTGGGTCACAACAACCCCATGAATGGTCCAGGCTTGGGGCAGAGTGTCTGGAAAGCTGCTAGAGCAAGACCTGGGGGTGTTGACTGATAGTCAGCTGAACATGAGCCACCATGTGCTGAGGAAGACAAGGCGGCAAACAGCATCCTGGCCTAGACCACCAACAGTATCACCAGCACAAACAGGGAAATGATTGTTGTGTACCCCACTGTACTCTGAACACAGCACTGGTGAGGCCACACCTAGAGTAATGGGTTCAGTTTAGGGCCCCTCACTCTAAGAATGACATTGAGGTGCTGGAGAGGATGCAGTGAACAGCAGTGAAGCTGGTGAGGGGTCTGGAGACCAGGTCTTCTGAGAAGTGACTGAAGGAACTGGGGCTGTTTAGTCTGGAGAAAAGATGGCTGTGTGGACACCTTCTGGGTCTCTACAACTCCCTGAAAGGAGGCTGGAGCCACTTGGGTGTTGGTCTCTTCTCCCTAGTATCAAGTGATAGGGCAAGAGGAAAGGGCCTCAAGTTGTACAAGGATTGTTTACATTGGGCATTAGAAGAGAATTCTTCCTGGAAAGGTTTCTCAAACACCGAAACAGGCTGCCCAGGGAGGTGGTTGAATCCCCATCCCTGGAGGTGTTTCAAAAAAGGCAGAGATGTTGTGCTGAGTGACATAGTTTAGCATCAGTTTTAGTAGTTACAGAATGGCTGGACTGGATGATCTTAAAGGTCTTTTCCAACTGAAGTCATTCTGTGATTCTATAAATACTGGTTTGGGAGATGTTGCACAGGAGCACTATGGGCCAGCTCTGCTCTAGGAGAGGATGAGTCAGGAAACAGCAGACATCCTCCCTGCAAATACTGTGCTTGGAGCTACTCATTCTGCTCCCTGTGCCACAGCTGCTATCAGAAGCAGGCACAGAACAGCTTGGCTCCGGTCACTCCAGGCATGTATTTATCTCCCAGGCTTTAGATTACTACCTAGGAAATAGCTTAACCAACAGCTGAGAAAGTTGAGGAGGCTACAAAAATCAACCAACCTCAAGCTGAAGCTGGATGTGCAAATTCTCACTGATTTCGAGACTAACAGTTCAGCAGCAAAGCAGAACAGAAAAAGTAATAACAATGGCTTAGGTTGGAAGGGACCTTAGAGATCATCTACTCCAACCTCCTTGCCATGGGCAGGGATACCTCTCAACTAGACCAGGATTCTCAAGTCCACATTCAACCTGGCCTTGAACACCTCCAGGGAGGGAGCATCCACAACCACTCCGAGCAGCATGTTCCATAGTTTCACAAACCCTTGTACTGAAGAACTTCTTCTTAAGATCCACCCTAAACCCACTCTCCCTCAGCTAAAAAACATTAGCCCTTGGTTCTACTGATAGACACCCTTATGAAAAGTTCTTCTTCAGCTTTCCCATAGGCTCCCTTCAGGTACTGGGAAGGAGCTACAAAGTCCCTCTGGAGTCATCTCCAGGCTGAACAACCCCAGCTCTCTCAGCTTCTCTTACACTTCTGTCCCCCCACAAACCCCACTGGAATTCATACTTCAAGTTATAAGAGATGTAGTTACCGCTGATGTGAGTTACTCAAGAATGACACTGACTAAGCATTTGGTTATCTGGGAATGACAAAGGAGGTTTCATTTTTAATGTTCATAAGTCATGCAAATTAATTAGTGCTTTAAAATGGCAATGAATCACTTCCCAAAATAATTTGTATTGGCTAAATTAATTCCAGTGAAAGAAGCCAATTTGCTGGCTGTAAATTACTGAAGTCCCTGACTAGCTCCTGTGTACCACCCTGTGCACCATTTCTTAGGCTTCTGGAAAAGGAAGGATGGCTACTTTTCATCAAATAAGATTACAGCCCTATTAAGTGACCAGCTAACTGTGGTGCAATTAGAGGTTTCTATTTAAAGAACTCAAGCCAGACATCATTAAGAAATGAAGCTGAATGTTCAGGGAAAGGACAAATAAACGGCAGAAAAGCTCGTTCTCTGGAGAGCTGCACCAAAAAAACCCCTGATTTGAAAGGAGCATTTCCATCCTCTTAGGTTGATAAAGAGAAGGTTAGAGATACAAGACTAATTATGAAGACAGTCCCATCATATGACAGTGCTTAAACACAACCTGGAGCCTGAATCCCAGAGCCTGCTTCTGTCTCTCATGGCTAGACAGTTGTTTTGAGATTCCTCTTAAATTAAACTGATTTGAAGAGCTACAACAAAGTGAGAAAACACATAAGTGGGTTCTGCTCTCCCCCACCAAGCAGAGGAGATGTCTTCCTAGCTCTGCTGTTCTGAGAGCCAGGAGACATCTGCCTTCATCCAGCACATACCACCATGACAAGATGGCTTAGTTAAAACCTGCAGCGCTGCTCTCAATGGATTTATCTTCTTTGCCCCTCAAAGACAAAAAAAAATATGCATATACACAAAGCTTGACCTCATCTGATTTGCCTGGCATTCTCCTGCTCTTATCTCCATCTCCACAGCAGTACCAAAGCCACAGCAGTGCTGCTTGAGAAGCCTCTCTCTGGCTAACCTGCTTCTCAGCAGTAACGAATACTCATGCACACAGGTACAAAATTAAATGGCTTCTTTACAGCGATTATGATAGATTGAGCCATGCTTAATCTACATAATCAAATTGCTTCTGTGTTCAGCAGTAATACCTTTTTGCTGTCCGGGGAGCAGGTTCAGCCTCGGTTTCTCTTTTGACAGCTTCTAAGACATGCTAACTGTGACTGTGAAAGGGGCTACTTGAGATGCAATTATTTATCACATCTCAAACTCTGCAATGTGGCAATCCAGGTCCAAATGAAAGGTGTTCCCTTTAGGGAACAGGAAAACATCATGTAGGACACATAAGAGAAAAAGTGCAAACCAATCTCCTCCAGCTGCTATCCACAGACCTAGAGCAACCCTCCCAAGGCAGATAAAATGTCTGCTCAACTAGCTGCACTGAACTACTACCGCTACTATAATTTTCTTTCTCTATGCACACATGCTAATCATAGCATCACAGAATTTCATGGATTAGAGGAGACCTCTGGAGATCATTGAGTCCTCCCCTACCAAAGCAGGAACACCTTCCATTAGATCAAGTTGCTCCAGGCCTCAGTCAGCCTGGCCTTGAACTTCTGCAGGGAGGGAGCATCCACAACCTCCCTGGGCAACCTGTTCCAGTGCCTCACCATCTGAAGAATTTATTTCTAACATCCAGTCTAAATCTGCCCTCCACAAGCTTCAAGTCCAAATTCTGAAAAGCCTATCTGTTTAACTCATGTTTATCACCTAGGCCAGAAGCATCCTGAAGCCTTTTCTACTTCTAAATATTGATAATTTAGGTTAGTTTTTTTTAACAGTAAAATGAGAATTGGTTTTCCACATATGAAAACATATTAATGAGTCTGTTTGCAGATTGCACTGTGTTGGAAGGGACCCACAAAGATCATCTTGCTCCAGGCTGCCCAGGGCCATACTGACTCTGATCTTGAATGGGGCCTCAGCCACACCCCTGAGCAGCCTCTGTCCAGGAGACAGCACTGAAAGAAGCAGAGCAGAGATTTGCTTCCTAATGTACCTGCCGAGAGTGGTTTTTGCTTACACGTTGCTTTGGTTTTTCACCCCCAAAGGATTCTAACAAAACTATTCCACTACAAGCTAGTGATTCTTTCTAAACACTACCCAAGAGCTGAAAAGTGAGTAAGCCTGATGCAAAATGCTAGTAAGCACTTATGAGAAAATTTCTCTCTCTTATTATGACTTTGAGACAGGTGGAAAGATGGCACTGGTTGGACCTCTATGGTTGGAAAGATGTCAACTGTTTCAAGAAAACCCCCTGCATCTGGTGAAGGAAAACCAACACGGGGTGGGGGGTGTGTGGGGGAAATAGAAAAGATTCTGGCAAGGGCTGCTGGCACAGCTTGACTTTGGCTCAGGAGGAAGTAAAAGCTTGAATTACACAAAAATAGATTTACAAAAGAATCAATGACATTTCATCTGAAAGTTTTAGTTAAGTTTTAATTAGGAGCCGAGATTTTGCACTTAAGTGCATGAAGTGAAGAAGTGCATGTGCTCATGCTTCCCAAGATAACTGACAGATCTGAAACTTACTCATCTCATCTTGAAAGGTTAATTAAAGAACAATCCTTGAGAGCAACACCATGGGGAAACAGAGGAGAGACTGCTCCACAGGGGAGCCTTGGGGAAAGGCTGGCACACTGTGCTCACACCTCCCTGCTCAGAAACACTCTGATAGCAAACCAAAGCTCCTGCCCAGTGACCCTGGCATGAAGACAAGTGAGATGGCTGTGACCCAGCCCAGCAAGGCATGGATTAGAGAGTTATTTACCATGCTCTCTGTAGCTCTGGGGCAGGTTTCCCAGCCCATGGGTTCCACAGCTGGAGCAGGCACCTTCAGCAGAGCAGGCATGATCAGCATCTGGGGCAAAAGGTAGGTGCAGCAACTCTCATAATGAGGAAACTAAGGCAGAATGACTCACTCAGGATCAAAGCCTGCAATTAGGGCAGAACTAGGCTATGGGTTCCCCAAGTCCCACAGATGCTGACAGCACTACGATGCAAAGGCTGTCTCTAGTTCTCAGCATCATTAAAACCCATACCAGCTTCTGTGGAAGCTTGTGTGTGAAGCTCATTGATGAAAAATCTTAAGCCAAACTGGAGAAACATCACCAAATTAGAGAATAGAACAGTTTCATCATTTGATCAAGACTTTGTGGACATAAATGACCTGTGCAGTAATTTCACTTCCTATGAACATGAATGAAGCCTCAATTAGGTCAGCGAGGACTGCAGCACTGGTACAAGAGGGAAGAGACACGTGTGGCTGCATCAGGGAAGAGCACTTCACATCTCAGGGTGACTGGAGGTATGGTAGGAAGAAGGATTAAGGCCTCTTGGCAAAAGCAAGCGAGACTCCTAGCTGGGTATGTAAAGCAGGATGGCACACACCATGGGCAGAGGTAATGCACAGAAGGAAACAACTCAGCCAGCGGCTGTCAGATCACAGGCACCCTTCTGCTGCTTTCTTTACAAAGAGAAGCCAGGTACTGTGGCTGCCATGGAAGGAACAGGCTGATTTAGAAGCAGCCCAGAGAAAAATACAAGAATGATGGGGGAAAAAAAAAAGATCATAATAGTGATGGATTCCAAATGCTGCTTAATGGAGGGGAACCTGAACGTTATTTGGTGCGATCTTGATTTAACTACTACATCTTTGCGTGAGATTTTTCATACTGGTTATGAGAATTGCTTGACAGCCCTTGATGACTGCTCAAAAGTTTCTCAGTCACTTAAGCAGAAGGTCTATCAGAGTAAACACATTAATCAGAAAAAAGGCTGATAAGGAGCAGACAGCAACAGAAGTAACACCAAGGACAAGACATCACTGTTGGTCTTTTGCCCATAGAAAAGCTGCCCAGGAGGTCAGTGGGCAAGACAACCCAACACAGGAACACTGCAGTGAAGAGAGTTCAGGGAAGGGCATTTCTGGACACACAGGTTCCTACAGCACATTTTTACCCAGCAGAAACACAAATTATGCAGCTTCCAACAGCCACTCTTCATCTGGGACATGACATCTGCATTTATCAAATCTGCCTCAATCCTCTGCCAGAGAATGTTGACAACTCTACACCAATAAGTCTCATGCCCACCCCAGCCACAATTTGACTTTTAAATCCCAAGTGCAGCTTCAGGCACCCAGGTTTATTTTTGTTTTCATTTAGAAGCATCTATCTGCATTGAGCTTATGCCAGTGACAACTGAATCACAGTTGTGGGGGTAGCTTCTTCATCCACAAACAGATTGGTAGCCATTACCCTTCCAAAACACTGTCTTTGTCAATGTAGCATCTCAGGACATCAATTAGGCAATGTTCCACTTCAGCTTCTTAGAATACTGTACTTAAGAGGAGCTCCTTTCCTCCCCCGCCCAAAAAAAACCATTAAGAATCTGATTTGCAAACCCTTGTACATACAAGAATTACTTGCTCAAGTTTTGGTTTTCTTTTTTTCCTTAATGCAAGGTTTTCAAGAGCACTCTGAATTCAAAAGCAGCATTTTTTGTTCTCCAGAGCAGCCTTGTGCTGAAAGGCTGCTCTCAAAAGCTCTGTCAGGTCTGCCTGCAGCATTAGTACACACGTTACGTGCATGAATTAAGTGCCACTGGAACAGTCACTGAGGTGACTGCAACCTGGGCTTGCCTCTTTTACATACTCACTCATCTAAACACAGGGGATGTATTTCAATGAGCAAGCCCATGCAGACACAGGGACATTGAGATAAGGCTCCACACTGAGTATCTGCAGGTGCCTTGAGTAGAGCAATGGGGAAAAAAAAACTGCTAATGCACCCACAAAATCCATTAAGGGCCATAAATATATTGCTACTTTTGGGATTTCAGATGCCAAAGAAAGAAATTCAAACACCCAGTTAGAAGAGTTAAGAGCACAGCAGTCCCTTCTCTGCCAGCATCCCACAGTGCTCCAGCTACACTGCAGATCTTAACGTTCTTATGCTGATCTGCAATACCCATCAGGAGGAAAATGCCAAGTGCAGTCAAACCCTCAGCAATGCTGCTTCATGAGGAAGCAGGAAGCATTCCCTTTGCACCCAGCTGGGTGCCTGAGCAGAAAGCTTACCCCATCTGGTAGTGCCCTCCAGCATACAGCACTCACAAACTCATTTGTGTCATCTTCTTTCCGGTCCTTGTCCAGGACACTTTTGACTGTATCAAACTTGAACGTCAGCAGTGTCTTTGAGAGGCCCTTATAGTATAGGTAAAGGGAATTGTTTTCACTTCCTAGAAATTAAAAAATAAATATACAAGATTAGGTTCCAGTAGCAGGAACAGAAGTAATACTTACTAGCTCTTTCATTGTCCATGACAAGATCAGACAATTCCTCCTTGTAGTTATCATCACACTCATGGTGCCCTGGCAACTGGGAGTGCTCTACAGCAAACTTTCACAACGCTTAATATCAGCACCAGGTTTTATTAGAAGACAACCACAGTATGCAGTGCACTTCTCAAAACAGAGAGGATCCCAACCATCCCCCAGAACTTCCTTAGGGGAGAGAATTTTGAGCGCAGCGTCTACTCTACCAGATGAAACACGTCTGCACCCAGCCTGCCTGGCGTTACTAAGGCAGGTAGCACTGTCACAGTTTTGCTTGCCATAATCAAGTATGACAGTTTGGTCTGTGGAGGTTTAAGTAAGAGAGAGCAGACAGTGTGCAGGCTTTATTTAGAAATCCATCCGAATTTCTGCCTTGCAAGCTGCACAGAGATCAGAGAACACACAAGCTAAGGTCCTCCCTTCAGTGCTGGCACAGCTGTCCTGCTCATCCCACAGCTATCAGCTTGTCACTGTGTTCCCACCAAGACCTGTGGATTTACAGAGGTTCAACAGGCCAGCTTAAGCAGTAAAAGCACAGAAATAGCCAGAGGGCTAACTGCTTCAAGATGATTCAGTCTTTAGGGAGCTGTTCACAAGGAGGGCGTTATTGCTTCACCATGCAGAATGTTGTACTAAGTGACAAGTACAGGACCTAAACATTTTCTACCTAAACATCAGGAAAAGCTTCTTTGCTGTGTGGG
Source organism: Dryobates pubescens (assembly GCF_014839835.1). Taxonomy (NCBI): domain Eukaryota; kingdom Metazoa; phylum Chordata; class Aves; order Piciformes; family Picidae; genus Dryobates; species Dryobates pubescens. The sequence continues at coordinate 12,494,247 of NC_071622.1, read as the reverse complement.
TGCTGGAGCCCTGGAGCAGGCTGTCCAGAGAGGTTGTGGAGTCTCCTTCTCCAGGGAGATTTCAAACGCACCTGGACGCAATCCTGGGCAGCCCTGCTTTAGCAGGAGGGTTGGACAAGATGGTCCTCAAAAGTCCTTTCCAACCTCTACCAGTCTGAGTCTGCAACCCACATGTGGGACGGACAGAGTCATATCCACGGAAGCTACATTGGCAGCTCATTTCTGGCGACAGCAAGTCTGAATCATCATATACAATGAACTTAGGTGAAACAGAAGGAAACCAACTACAGACACCCTTAGGTCAGGGCACCTTACACCATTCCCTGGGAAGGAGGGTGGAAATTCAGAATAATCCTCTACTGAAAAACCCATCCAGCTCTGTCACACAATGGCTGGGGTGCTTTGGAGAGAAGTCCCCTCAGCCTTTGTCCAGATGGCTGCTCTACTCACCACAGGCGATGTAGTCTCCGTTGGATGCAAGCCCTACAAAATTCTTCTCGTTGATGTGACCCTTGAAGGAGCGCAAGCAGTGAGGCTTCCCTACATTCCACAGCTTCAGCTGGCTGTCTGTTGACCTGAAAACAACACCTAAAGTTACCCTGCTGCCATATGGCAGGGACTCCTCGCTTCCAATCCTGTTCCTTTACACCCTACTTGCAATGTAAACGTGGGAAGCCTTGGTGCACTCCAGGAGATTTATCCCACTTTCCATCATATGCAACTCAGCTTGAGCTCAGAAAGGTATTGCACTATCGTAGAAGCCTGTCAAATCATATCACATGTTTGATTAAAAACTTCCCTCAAGTATTAGCCTTCCTTTCTCCTATCAATTGCAAATTTCCTTCACTGAACTAACTGTACAGCTTTTGGGCCAACGCTGCCTCCTCCAGATCCTCATACATCCAAGATGCACTGAATTAGGTTTTAAATCTCTACAGCATGGGCAATATCTGTTCCCTTCTGCGTGCTGGCTGCAGCTCTCATTCATGCCTTTACATGACTCGGGTAGGATGCTGCCTCCTCCCTCTTCAACTGCCCTGAAAGCACATTCTCCTCCTCCTGCCCAATCCCAAGCAGCAGCATCTAAACTCCTGTGAGGGCTGAGAGCTGCTATTAGCATTAAATTGATGTGGTTTTCGTGTGTGTAATCGAGACTGCATGGATGCAGACCTCAAACTTCTACTTTTTTTCACCTTGGCAGCAGAGCTAATGTTGGTATTGCAACCACAGAAACTCTGTGGGGATTAAATCCAAATGGATGGTTTCCATTGTTCCCCCCACCATGCAAACACACCTGCCTTCCAAATGTTTTTCTGTTTACTGTGAGCAAACATTTTTCCCTTTGGCAGAAGAAAGGAGATGGAGTTAGTCTCCTCTGCTTGGCAGAGCTCAACTGAAATAACAAGATTCCAGGTTTCTGGAAGATTATAGGATTGATTTCTTCCCCCAACACCTGAGGGGACATAAGGCTTTCTCATTTCAGAGGTGTCATCCTCCAGCAGTCACCAGGCTCTGGCACTCACTGAGCTACGGTGATATGCTCCACAGTAGGGGAATAAATGGTAGTGTGGTGGGATCAGAGCTCCATGAAGCCATCCTTGAGGAAAGGGGTAATGCTGTTCTGACCTTAAATTTGAAAGAGATTGGGAGCATGAGCCATCAGCCTCTTGGGTGGGAGAGAAAGGAGGAAGGCAATGCTCCTCTCACGCAGCAAGGTTGTGTCACCTAGCCTTGCTGCTTTCTGAATATTTAGAGCTGAAAGGAAAACCCAAAAAACCCCAAAAAAACACCCCAACAGCCATCAAACATTACCAGCGACGCAAGCCATTAGCCCTGCACCAATGTCAGATACCTAAAAATATAGCACAAAAGAGGAGAGATGCACCTCGTGCTATGCTGCAAAAAACCTTATCTCAGCCCTCAATGACAGCTGGAATGACAAAGGAGTGATAAGGGAGCTGCAGCAAGATTTGTTAGTCATTTGTAATAATGGTATGAGGTCAGATCAGAAGGAAGGTAGGAACTTGATCTGTAATACTATGACTTAAGCAGGAGTACACTCCTCATCCCAGGTCTTGACTAGGGAGGGGGAGCTAAACCAGAGTGCTCAGATTCTCTGCTGCTTGTTCCATGTGCATCCTTGCTCACTCTCTCTTCCCTTGTCCTTACCACCACAGCTCATAAGGGCAAGAAGGTGCACAGTACTGGTTTTTTGGCCCATAAGAACATGGAGGTGCCTTCTGTGCTGTTAGGGCAGCTGCATTTAAAAATACTGCTGTTAAAAGCTTCAGAATTGCCTGGAAACCAAACTTTTCTGAAGGCAGGGTACAGAAGCAAAAGACTAATCCCTGGTCTACAAGCTGTCAGATTCCTCTGACAGCATCTGCTATTAGCTAACCCATTGAGATGACCTCATATCTATAGGCACTTAACCTCTCTATTTAGTAACGCACATTCTAAATCTTTTCATTAAAATAAAACCACTTAGAGTCTCTTACTAAAGCAATGCTTTTACTGTTAACAAATCCCCATCAAGCTCTAGCACTGCTTAGGACCAGCATGTCATAAAAGAAAGAAGATATCCACCACTTCACTGCAAGGTGAGAAGATGGCCATTGATCCCACTGGTGTTACATTACTCTTCTGGTTTCACACCCTCTCCAAAACCCTCAAATATCATGGATGTGCTGCTCTGTTACATCTGTCTCACTGTAAATCATCACTGCAATCAATGTGTTGTGCTAAATACCACAAGATACTGAACACTCTTGGGGTCAAAACCTTACTCTACCAGGCAAAGTAAATCAATGCAATCTATAAAACAGCTTTAGCTAGAAATCTAGAAAATCTGAATATACACCTAATCTTTCTTTCTTCTTACAAGGAAATCAAGGGTTGATTTTTGGAAATCACTTCTGCTGTCTCCTCTCTTCACTTTGCAAGAGAAAGACATGAAGAATAATCTGCTGTCTCTGATGCTACTTTCTGTTCATGCAGAAAAAGAGCTGAACCCTCCAGGTGGTCCCCTCACCCTCTTGCTATCTGCCCAAGTCTCATAGCTCTATCAATATTCTTCCCAGGAGTGTGAGATAAGCCTTCTCTGATGGCTGGCTCAAGCAGGACAAGGCCATATCCCATAGATGATGCTCCACTTGCTCATGACTGTAAAGCACTCCCAGGCTCCTCCTGCTTCTATTAAAACACCTCCTTCTTACCCAGCTTTGGTTCAAAGCAGTAAATCTAATTTTCTGTGTTCTAGGTATGAATTTGCACCCTTATAGAGTTAGAATGTTAATGGAAGTAAAAAGAGAGGAGATGATTAAATGTAAACAGCAGCAGAAGCCATGAGGGAATCTCCCATCACTCAGCTCAGAGTAACTCACTAGCAGCCTGAATAAACCTTAAAATGCTCTGCTTTGGCTCCAGGCTTCTAGAGCCAGCTGTGTGAACACATGGGACAGAATCAACCTGGATGGCTTAGTACAAGGCAGCAGACACTTTCTGGGACTAGGTCTACCACTAATTGCAAAGTCCTGCACCTGGTTTGGGGCAATCCCCACTATCAACACAGGCTGGGGGATGAAGGGATGGAGAGCAGCCCTGCAGAGGACTTCGGGGTGCTGGTGGGTGAAAAACTGGACATGAGCCACAAAAGTGTACTCCCAGTGCAGACTGAACCATGTCCTGGGCTACATGCCCAGCAGCATGGGCAGCAGCCCCATTCTGTCCCTCTGCTCTGCTAAGACACCACATGCAGTTCTGGGTCCAGCTCTGGAGTCCTGAGCACAGGAGAGACATGGACCTGTTAGAGCAGGGCCAGAGGGAGGCCACAACAATGATGTGAAAGGCTGGCAGGTCTCTACTGTGAGGCCCGGCTGAAAAAGTTGGGGTTGTTCAGCCTGGAGAAGAGAAGGCTCCAGGGAGACTTTATTGTGGCCAGTGATAGGACAAAGCATAGAGGTTTCAAACCACAAAAGGGAGGAAACTATTTACTGCAAAGGGGGTGAGACATGGAAACAGGTTGTCTGGAGAAGCTGTGGATGCCCCATCTGAACAAGTGTTCAAGGCCAGGTTGAACAGGGCTTTGAGAAACCTGATCTAGTGGAAGGTGTCCCTGCCCATGGCAAGGCAGGGCCAGGACTAGATGGTCTGTCTTTAGAGGTCTCTTCCAACCCAAACCATTCCATTATTCTATAATCCCTACTGCCCTTAACTCAAGTGTGTTGAGATTTCCTCACAGCCCCTCAAAGCTGCTTGCATTGTCCACACTGTGCAAGAGTGGTTCATTGTGTGATCCCAGAGAGATGCTCATTGACACAACTGAAAACCACCCTAGAACTGAGGCAGCCACATCTGTCTTGGGACAGACACCTCTGCCCAGGTAGCTGAACGGAAGCTGTAGAAAATTGTTCTTCAGGGTCTCCATAGCACAGCCTTATGGTCTACCCCTGCTGAAAAGCTGCATGTCATTAGGACCACAAAGCACAACCCCTCCAAGTATTATCCCACAGACCACATTACTAAATTACCAGAGAACAGAGCAGTCAGTCATACTCAAGTTGCTTCCAGGCTGTGGCTAAACCTCTTCAGTAGCATTTGATCACTTCTGTCACCCATCAGACTGCTACCCTCAGGGCTCTGCCAGCAGCCTTCTTCACACTAGAGCTCTCCTCAGGAACTTTCTCAGTACACACAGCACTTTCTAAAAGCAGGGCACTGACCATTCCCCACTGCATCCTCCTGGAGAAGGTGGCTGCATGTGGCTTGGATGGGTAGACACTTCACTGGGTTAAGAACTGGCTGATGGTAAGGCACAAAGACTGGTGGCAAATGAAGTTAACTCCTGTTGCTGGTGTTCCCTAGGGGGCCAGTTCTCTTTAGTATCTTTATCAGTGATCTGGATGAAGGAACTGAGTGCACCTTCAGTAAGTTCACAGATGACACTAAATTGGGTGGGAGTGCTGCTCTGCTGGAGGGTAGGAAGACTCTGCAAAGGGATCTGAAGAGGAAAAGGTTTAACAAAGCCAATGCTGGGTCCTGCACTTGGGTCACAACCACCCCATGCAATGCTCCAGGCTTGGGGCAGAGTGCCTGGAAAGTTGCTTGTCAAAAAGAAACCTGGAGGTGCTGGTTGACAACTGGCTGAACATAAGATAGTGTGTGTTCAGGTGACCAAGAAGGCCAACACCACCCTGGCCTGGATCAGGAAGTGTGGCCAGCAAGAGTAGGGAAGTGATCATGGCCCTGTACTTCACAGTGGTGAGGCCACACCTCAAATACTAGGTTCAGTTTTGGGCCCCACACTCCAAGAAGGATGTTGAGGTGCTAGTGTGTGTGCAGAGATGGGAAACAAAGCTGGTGAAGGGTCTACAGGAACAGCTCTGGTGAAGAGTAGCTGAGGGAAGAGGTGGTGTTTAGCCTGGAGAAGAAGAGGCTGAGGGGAGACCTCAATGCTCTCTACAACTCCCTGAAAGGATATTGGAGTGAGGTAGAGGTTGGACTGTTCTCCCTAGTATCAGGTGACAGAATGAGAGCAAATGGCCTGAAACTGTGCCAGGGGAGGTTTAGGTTGGATATTAGCAAGATTTCTTTTCCTGAGTGATCAAGCACTGGAACAGGCTGCCCAGGAACATGGAGCTACCATCCCTGGAAATGTTCAAGAAACGTGTGGACATGGCGCTTCAGGACCTGGTAGCATTAGGTTGATGGTTGGACTCGATCTTGGAGGTCTTTTCCAATCAATTCTATGATTCTGTGATGCCACCTGCAGCTTCCCAAAGTCATGTGGCCAGGAACTGCATCTAGCTGTCTTTTTCTTCTTCCTCTTAAGTATTTTAGCTCCATAAGACAGAGCAGAGCCAAGTGACACCAGGCATGAATGTCTATTTTTGTCTTAGAAAAGCAGCAGAAACTTGATTCCCAAAAGCACAGCAGCTAGTGAGAGCACCCACCCACACAGGTCAGCCTGCACGATGGCCCTGAAGAGCTCCAGAAAGCCAGGCCCCGAGTTTTTAGCCCATATAAAAGGCAATACTTACGCAGAGACAATTTCTTCCCCGCTCACAAATTTTGCGTAGGAGACTGCCTTGCGATGTCCTTTGAACACCATGATGGGCTGCTTAGTGTTGCGGAGATCGTAGTAGTGAACACAGTGATCTGGAGGAGAGAAAGCAGAGGGGCAGAGTTTCATCAGTTGGGAGGGATGCTCACAAGAAGAGTCCTGCCTGCAGCTTCCACATCCCACTTCAAGCCTCATCTAGGATAAACAGTCTGCGCTATAGAAAAGGAGCCTTTCAACAGGCGTCTTCAAATCACCCCAACAATTCAGTCTGGGAGGGTGGAAGCAGCCTTTCGGAGAGTCACCGAGAGGCACAAGGTGCACCCACATGTGTGTGCATGCACACGTGTACTCTCACAAACCCCATCTGGCCCACGGGCAAGCCAGCAGCTAAAAGGACTCTCATCACTCCTGCCTGCCTTCCTGGCTCGCTTCCCAGCTTCTCTTAATTGCCATTTCCAATTCCCTGCACCCCCTTCTTCCTCAAGCTGTCCCCTCTTGGAAACACTGTTGGAGAACTAGAGGCTAACAACTCAGTCTGTTTGCTACTTAAATTGGACCGTGAAAAATAGGGATTAAATTTCTCATGCTTACTCTAAATGGGTAACCTCCATACTTTGGGGTTGGGGGTTTTTTTTCTCTCTCTCCCTTCTGCTTCTCTCCTTTGATTTTATTACCAATCAAGAGAATTAGCATTTCTGCTAATGAGAGAACCGGCTAAATCCCAGTTCTTCTTAAGATTTAATTCACAGATGTGCCGCAGTGCTACAACCACATAAAAGGGACAGCAGCAGAACTAGTAAGAGGTTTGATTTTCTGCACAACTAAAGGTCAGTTTCCAAGAAAACAGAAAAAAACCACAACCACCCAGGAAAAGAAAACCCCATGAGACCCAAGTCCCAAACACCCCCTCCCAGTGCTCTTTCCAGCTCAATGAGGTTAATAAGCTTCTCCATTCCCAACTTTCAGCCTTTAATGTTGAACTTCATTTAATTATCCCCTGCTATTCTGGAAGCACAGGGAAGGAAGGAAGGCTACACACACACACACATCCAAAAAAACTTGAGCTAGACATTTTCTCACCAAGCAACTTGTGATACCTAGACATCAGCTGAAAAATGCTCTGAACCCCCTTCCCATGGAAATCACACCCCAGGAATGGAAGTTTATCACAAAGTTGTGATGGAAACTCATTTAAACGGCAATAGTTGTGCAGTTATTTTGGTATTTGCACAGTATTTCAAAGCAGGGCTCTCAGCCATACAAACAGCACCCAGCTGCCTCCAGATCCCATGTGGCTGGAGAGATAACTGGATTTACAGTGATCAGGCTACAGCAAACACCACCAGACCAGCACAGAGAGCTTCTCCTCACTGTAATTGGGCTAACTGGTGGCTGTGACAGGACAAGGGAGGGCTGCATGAGACACTTCCAGTAAAATGAGGCAATCAGGGAGTTACCTTCCCCTCTAAATACTTACAGCATAGAATCGGTTTGCTTGGAGAAGACCTCTAAGATCAAGTCCTACCGGCAACCTAACACCTCCATGGCCATTAAACCACATCCCAAAGCACCATGTTAACATGTTTCTTCAACACCTCCAGGGATGGTGACTCCACCACCTCCCTGGGCAGGCTGTTCCAATGCCTGACTGCTCTTTCAGGGCGGAAGTAGTTTCCTAACATCCAACCTAAACCTGCCCGGTACAGTTTCAGGCCATTCCCCCTTGCTCTATCACTTGATACTAAGGAGAACAGACTGACCTGGCAGAGGGGGGGGGGGTCCTTTCAGGGACTTGTAGAGAACAATGAGTTTTCCCTCAGCCTCCTTCCTCCATGCTAAACAATCCCATTTCCCTCTGCTGCTTCTACTAAGACTCGTTCTCTAGACCCTTCACCAGCTTTGTTTCCCTTCTCTGGACACGCGCCAGCACCTCAATGTCCTTCTTGTATTGAGGGCCCCAAAACTGAACCCAGTATTTGAGGTGTGGCCTCACCAGCACCAAGTGCAGGGGAATGATCACTTCTCTACAAAGGGGGAAGCCCCCAATTAGAGGGGCTAATTTTCAAAGAAAGTTGGAAGGAAGTGTTGACAGTCCTTTAACAAGATTTGGGCACCCTGGTTCCTTCCACTTTTCTGAAAGCTCAAGCCAAAATCCCTCCACATTTTCTCATCTGGCTGGCAGACCTGCAGTGGTTGCTATGAAACAGTTAACTGGCAATTTTTCTTTTAATGAGCAGAATGATTCTAGCAGGAGCTTTCTATTAGAAGCTGGTTAGTGGATAAGCCTTTCAAGTCCATTTTTGCTTACATTTTCAACCACCACCTCTCCAGCTGGCCCATCAGTAGGACTCCTTGTGAGCACCAGCTTTTACCCTTCAGAGGGTGGCAGGGAAAGGGGTACCTGTAGATGGCTAGGTGTGAGCACAGCTGGAGCAAGGCAGAGAGGAAAGAGCAGGAAAGCCAAGTCCATTTGCAGAGCAGAGGCACAAAGTTGCATTCACCTTCTGAACATGGCAACAAACAGCTCTAAGCCTGCGGGCATCTGGCCCCGGCACCACGTGTGCCTCTCTGCGTCGGCAGGGCAATCAATCACTGTCTGCTCTGATCACAGTGAGTCCAAGGGAATGGGCAAGGCCAGGGGCTTCTAAAATTAGCCACTTAATTATTAATTGATTATTTCAGCAGCTGAATTGTTGGTGCCCAATTCAGAGTGTTGGTTTGGGCTTTTTTAAAACCATTTCAATGGAGGCAGCTATTTTTAAGTAGATATATGAAGAGGAATGCTCACTGCAGTCATTAACATCAGAACAGGTGGTCATGTTTTACCATTAAAGAGATACTCTCTCTTGTAGGCCATATGGACTTTCAGAAAACATGATAAAAATGCCATCTGCTGAGGAAGGAGAAAGCCCCAAAATGAATCTAAATGAGAAAAATACAACTCCCAGACACCTCAGCAGTGGCCTTGCCTGGTGGACTTTGATGAGCTGAAATTGGCTGCCATGGGCAGCATCTTGGGCAAGCCAGGAGGTCTGAGGCAAGGTGGGAAAGGTGCTCTGGAAAGCTCAGGGAATTTAGTCTTAAGAAACAGCTGAAGGTAAGGGGGGAAAAAAAAAAAGTGAGCACTGAGGGGAATCAAACACCTCCCACTTTGGGATGAGCCTGTAAGCTCAACCAGCATCCCTGGAAGACCACAGAGCACACCACCACTAACCAACAACATGCTGGGGTATTTGCTGCTTCTTTTGCAGCTTGAAGAGGAGCATTTGGTCAGGCATTGGAACAGGTTGACAGAATGAGAGGAAGCGGCCTGAAACCATGCCAGAGAAGCTTTAGGTTGGATTTAGGAAAAGTTTCTTTCCTGCAAGAATGGTCAGGCACCAGAACAGGCTGCACAGGCAGATGGTGGAGTCACTGTTCTTGGAGGTATTCAAGAAATGTGTGGACATAGAATTTTGGGATACGTTTAATGGGCATAGTGGTGATGGGTAGATGGTTGAACACAAGGATCTTAGAGGTCTTTTCCAATCAAAGCAGAACAATTTCAACCTGGAATTGCCATTTCCACAGTTAAAAGCCTCATACCTAACCCTTGGGCAGCACCAGCTTGCTGCTTTACTATGACTTCTGTGTTCAAGGCTTAATTGAAATATAGAAGAGATAATGGGAGGGAACGTGGATAGACACTACAACAAATTAAACACTCAGAAGAGATTCTTGTCTACTTCAGTGTCACTGAAGAAGCTGAGCACGACAGAATGTGGCTGCTGTGCTTTCTGAATTCAAATAAATGCTGGCAGCCTCTATTTCATTTTTTTTAATATATATATAAAAGTGATCTCAGAAGGCAAAAAGGGCAGCTAAGCTCTGCTGAGAGGTCTCCAACCACAAGGCTGAGTTTTTAAATAGTGCTTTTCCAGAGCGCTCAAGAACTGCTTGCTTCCCTTAAGACGTCGCCGTGTTCACCTTTGAGCTGTCTAGTGACAACTAATCAAGAATTCAGCCTTTTCCACACTTCCCAAAGATCTTACCACTCTTCAGTAAACATAACCCATGTCAGCAAAGGCAGGCATCCCTCATTGCTCAGCAGCTCATAAATTCATAAGACTCCAGCCAGCAGGAAGGGAAGGATGTGTTTGTAACGGACAAGAAGTGATCAGCATCTTCTCCATCTCCACCCTCAGTCTTTGCTTGGCTGCACAGGTGGGGATGAAGCTAATGAACTGATGATGTGGTTGCATGGTATTAGGAAATCAGGTTAAAAATTCCTATAAAACCCCCAGAGAGCTGGGAATTGCTAATGGAGGCAGAAGCATCTTAGGCAATTTCAGAGTTGTTCAGGAAGGTAGAAAGACAGGCTGAGAGAGTTGGGATGTTCAGCCTAGAGAAGAGAAAGCTCCAGGGAGACCTTATAGTGGCCTTCCAATACCTGAAGGGGGCCTACAAGAAAGCTGGAGAGGAACTTTTTACAAGGGTTTGTAGTGATAGGATGAGCGGGAATGGATTGAAGCTTGAGGAGGGCAGATTTAAACTGGACATTAGGAAGAAATTCTTTCCAGTGAGGGTGGTGGAACACTGAGACAGGTTGCCCAGGGAGGTGGAGGTGGCCCCGTCCCTGAAGACATTCAAGGTCAGGTTTGATGTGACTCTGAGCGACCTGATCTAGTTAGGGAAGGCCCTGCTCACTGCAAGGGGTTGGACTAGATGACCTTTAAAGGTCCTCCTTTCCAAACCAGATCAATCTGTGATGCTGTGGATTTTTTGTTGTTTTAAAAAAGATAAAGTCTTTTCCTTACACTTAAGATTTGTTAAAAAATTCACAGCCCAGCTGTTAGCAGCAGGCTTTAGGTTCAACATCACTTCTTGCAAAGATCTGAATGTGCAGTGATGAGCAGCAGCTCCAGCAAGAGTAGGCGAGGGTTAGAAAAGAGCATCACAAGCAGCAGCTTATGTTTTACCGAGTACCAGTACAGCCAGAGGAGCAAAGCACACAGCCCAAAAAGCAGAGGGATTTAACTCTCCAGGTACCCAGAAACATTTTTCTTCCAGCTCATGTGCTTCATCTACCTTCACCACACACATTAACCAGGCTAGGGCATGAGCTGATTCACCCCCTCAGGTTTGGGGTTGTTTTTTTTTTAACCAAGAACCATTTACTGGAAGGGATAGCAAAAGCAAGGACAGCAAAACAAAAATTCACCTGCAATGCAACAGCTTTAAATTCAACGGACGTAACGACTAGAAAGCCCCAGGAGCTGCATACGAAAGTTCTCTGGCTCTCCTCTGGAACAACCGAATTGCTGGAGAATCAATGACCATTTTTCTTTGGTTCCATCATTTAGAAATGAGTATTTCTCAACTGTTCAATATTTAGATCATCGATCCTTTCAAAAAGTAAGTAATTTACATTGCGCTCAGAGCTTTGTCGGTGCTTATAGACTGGGGAATGTAAGCGGTGCTCGCTGCTACATGTCAAATGAACGTGACGAGCCAAGAAGATGCTCATGCTCAAAACCAAAGTGGCAGGGTGGGGAGCCAGACGTTAATTAAGTGGTCTGTTACGAGTCTTTTGTTATCAAAGCACATTTTGGACCTTTTTAAAGCTTAAGTAAAAGATCTTCAATACCAGTGTCAAATAAATTTAATATACTAATGCTCTGGCTGGAGCCTGCCTCATGCTACAGCTGCTCCACTGAAACAGAAGCCCAAGCTGAAGCATAACCTTTAAGTGGGTTTCTCCTGTGTTTCTTTGACCATGATGACCTGATGCGTGGCATCCAGTAACTCATGTCCTCAGCTGATGATTCCCTCAGCTTTGTCTATTTGTTTTCCTCCACATGAACTTCAAACTCAGATGAAAGCTGCCTGTTTTCACCAGTGGAACTCTGTATATCAGCACTAAGGATAAGAGACATTTATAGTCTGAGGGGTGTACTTAAGTGACTTGTTCAACAAGATTTAAACTGACTCACAGCAAATTTGGTGCAAGATACCTCTGCTGTCCTCCACATAGGTTATTTTGAGGAAACTCAAAAGAGCAACTAAATAAAAGGGCACAGAAAAGCACGACTTTGTGGAGTCGATTGTGGTTTTTACTTTCATTGGTTAAAAAATTATTTCAGAGCTCCTCAAGGAAGCCCCCATTGCTCAATACATATTGAATGCTTAGCTGAAATCCAGTTATTTATATTTAAATACAGAACTGTTTGGGCTGGAAGGGACCTTTAAAAGTCACCTAGTCCAGCCCCCTTACAGTGAGCAGGGACTTCTGCAACAAGAGCTGGTTTCTCAAAGCCCCCCACAACCTGACCTGGAATGTTGCCAGAGAACAGAAATTTACCACTTCTCTGGGCAACCTGGGCCAGTGTCTCACACCACCCTCAGAATAAAACATTTCTTCCTATCTTTAGTCTTTATCTCCCCTCTTTTAGTTTAAAACCATCACACCCTTGTTCCCATCTTTCTGATCAGCCCCTTTAAGCACTGAAAGGTCACAAGGAGGTCTCCCTGGAGCCTTCCCTTCTCCAGGATGAACAACTCCAACTCTCTCATCCTGGCCTCACAGCACAGGAGTTCCAGCCCTCCCGTCATTGCTGTGGCCTCTTCTGGCCCTGCTCCAACAGGTCCATGTCTTTCCTGTGCTGAGGACTCCAGAGCTGGTTCCAGCACTACAGGTGGGGGTCTCTCAGGGAAGTGAGCACATGGTACTGGCTCATGGCCAGCTTTTCAGCCACCAGCACACCCTAGTCCTTTCTCCACAGGGCTGCTCTCCATCCCTACACCTCTCCTGTACCGACACTGAAGATTGCCCCAACCCAGAGGCAGAACTTTGCATTTGGCCTTGTTGAACCTAATGAGGTTCACAGGAGCCCACTTCTCAAGCTCATTCAGGTCCCTCTGGATGTCTACGTCTACCTATAGAACCTGATCTTTCCCTTGTTTCTGCTCTGCACACAAAGCATAAGCAAGATTACTCAAGACACAGTGGACAGAGTGAAGCCTTCAGAGCTACATCTGGGCAACTCGTTTAGCAGGAAAGTGTAATCATGTCCTTATGCCTTTAAGTGTCCAGAGCCCTGTGGTTCAAACTTGGTTTTAAGTGTACTCCTTCCCTTCATCCAGAGACATGTTGTCCTTCCCATAAGCGACATGCTATGCAGGAGAGGGAAAACCACCTCAGTGTATTTTTGTTGAACACAGATAAGCAAGCAGTAGAAGCAGCAAACTGCCAACACCAGGATGAGTTAACCAAAAAGTCTTTTTGGGCCAGGCTTAGTGGAATATCTTGCTATAGAAAGGAAACTTGCATCCTCAGAGGTACAGCTTTTGGATGGACTAAAAATAGAAAAGGATCCAGGAGGATCACATGCAACCTCAGTTTCCAATGCTAAAAACTTGTCTTTGTTAGTGAGGAGAAAGGGGAAGGAGATAAAAAGGGACAACATCCTGATTTAAAAAGAAACTCCAACCAATAGCAGCAAGCTGTGCTACAGGGTACTGTATTGCAATGCACTGAAGATGACTTGGCACATTAGATGCCTCAGACCTTACAGAAATCTGAACAAGGGCCAAGTAAACAAGTACTCAAAAACCTGAGAAAAGACAGACAGCTGCTACAACACCCAAACCTTGATAAAAGAGATTTCCTTTAAGTTTAGAGGAGACCTACAAAAGCTTCAGCACCCTCTTGACCTTGAAGCCATTTAACAAGCTGCATATTTACTTAGAAACTAAATAAAAAGCTCTTAAGAAGGAAGTTGAACCTCTCCACTGGATCTTCTCCACACCAGGAAACAGAGACTCCCACAAAGGCAGCAGTATTATCCAAGGCTGGTCAAAACAACAGCTCAGCATTTAAGTATGAGGAAGCCCAAACTGCAACTAAGTCCTACACAGAGTGCAGCTTCATTTTGAAATTCATTTTTGCTCAAGGGCCCCGAAAGCCACAGAGTAAGGCAGGTTGGAAGGGACCTTTGGAATCCAGCCAGTCCAACTTCCCACTCAAGGAAGGGACAACTGCAAAGCTGGATTCAACTTCTGAGTTAAACAGCTGTGCTCAAGGACCCTACTCAGTGAAGCTCTGAGCATTTCCAAAGACAGATTCTGTAAACTGTTCCCCTCAAAAGTGCTCTTATGTCAAAGGATTAGGGAGAAGTGTTTTGTAAATCCAAATTTACTTAAGCCATTTGCTGTTGACTTAAGAAATGAAAGGCATTCACCCCCCCAAAGGCATCAGCCCACCTCTCAGTGTTAAGAAGGCCAATGGCATCCTAAGATGCATTAAGAGAAGTGTGGCCAGTAGGTGAAGGGACCCTCTGCTCTGGCTAAGAAACCTGGGGGCTGTTTAGCTTGGAGAAGAGAAGGCTGAGAGGGGGCGGATCTTATTAATGTTTACAAACATCCAGAAGATGGGGCCAGAATCTTCTCAGTGGTCCCCAGGGACAGGACAAGAGGTAACAGGCATGAACTTGAACATAGAAATTCCATCCAAATATGAGAAGGAACTTCTTTACGTGGAGGATGGCAGAACACTGGAACAGGCTGCCCAGAGAGGTGGTGGAGTCTCCATCTCTAGAAACTTTCAAGGCCTGCCTGGATGTGTGCCTGCACGATCTGCTTTAGGTGAGCCTGCTCTGGCAGGGGGGTTGGACTCAATCTTCAGAGGTCCCTATAAAACCTCTACCATCCTGATATTGTTACAGCATTCATGTTTTCTGTGTTCCACTTCAGAAGTTTCTGGCTTCTCAGATCTTTCAGGTTTTGTCTACCTGCTCCCACATGATGGGGGTGACATGAAGCACTGCCATACAGCCTTAGCTCTCCTTCAACTCATTTCTCCTCTTACTAATCAAAACCAAAATGGAGAACTGCTGAACTTCAACCAGTGCCAAGTCTGTAATACCAAATCACAGCAGTTTGTGTGACTGAGGTGGCTTTGTTCAAAACAGTTTTGGGTGGAGATTTAATCTCCCCTAGGGCAAAGAGGCAGACAGCAGTTTGAACATCCATTTATGGACCCTGCTCTTGAGAGAAGACTGGGGACATAAGACAGTTGAACATTCCATCTTTGGGAATAACTCAACTCAAAGCAGCAGGTGAACCTTCATGCAAGGGCCACAAAAATGGCTATTTTCATTCTTGGGTATCTTCCAGGGCAGAGAAGAGTGTATGGAGAGGAAAAAAAGGTCTTTAGTATAGGAAGAGAAATACAAGGTGGCATTTGGGCATTCAACAAAGAATGGTGAGGAAGCCTTCCAGCCAGAAAAACACTAGAAAGAGATTTATTTCACTTGACAGGGTAATGCCAGTATGGGATGTGATCAGTGCAGGCTTGGGCCTATCACAAGCCCTTTCAAGGTGGCAAGACCGTGCAAGTTTCCACTGCATAAAGGGAATAGATGTTCTGGGAAAAGAGAAAAGACGACAGCACTTAAGGGATGGGAAATAAAGCAGACTTGAATTCAAAGTGAACAAAGCCCTGCACCAAAAATTAACACGAGAATTTTCTGCAGAAGAAATTAGATATTATCGACAAGAGTGAGTTGCCATCAGAGCATTCTTTACAAACCAATTTCTCCCACTGTAAGGAAGGAGATTAAAACCAGGTTTGATACAGCCTGAAGCAAAGAACCTTTTGACAGACCAAACTATCTGGAGCATTTTGCTGAAGAATGCAGCGTGCTGTTTTCCACTTGCAGCATGACAAATCACATGAAGAGGAGACAGCAGAAATAAATCCATTTTACCCCAACATCTCCCTGTAGAACACTGCAGCACAGGTAAAGCTAACTGGTTTTTCTTCTTCTTCTTTTCCTTCCCCCCTGTCTGTAACTTACCTTCAAAAAAAAAGAACCTGAGAATGTTTTATCCCAAAAGTTGTTGTTATAGGCAGATTAAAATGTCTTCTGGATATGGCTTTGTATTCCTTATTTTCTGTTCCAGCAGAAATTGCAAGTATTTTGTTTCTACAACTAAGGCAAAATTATCCATTTGATGCATTTTCTTTTTCCTCCTCTTCTTACCTGGAGTTTCCTCTGCAGTACAGAAAGAGTTTTTATCTGAATAACCATTTTCTGCTGCCCTGGGGGAGTGCTCAGATTCCCTTCTAGAAGCAACATTCGGGTCTACAGCAGCAAACTGGCACAATGCCCTTATTTTGTATTTCATGTGTGTGCCTGAGATGATTTGGGATGCAGCACTTCATGCTTGCTGCTGGACTTCTGTCTAGACTATCGGTCTTATACCCCACTGTACTAGACTCCCAGGGAGCTCCTGCACACTCTGTCTTCATAGGTGTCAAGCATTCACATCTGGAATACTGTATCGTTTTGGGCTCCCCAGCTCAAGAGAGTCAGGGATCTACTGGAGGGAGTCAAATTGAAAGCTACAAGAATGACTGGGGGACTTGAACATTTGTCCTATGAAGAAAGGCAGAAGACAGGAGCTGTTTAGTCTGGAGAAGAGAGGGCTGAGAGGGGATCTTATCAATGTTTAGAACTATCTGAGGGGTGGGTGTCAAGATGAAGATGCCAAGCTCTTTCCAGTGGTGCCCAGTAATAGGACAGGGAACAACAGGTACAAGCTGGAACATTGGAAGTTCCACCTCAACAGGAGGAGACCCTTCTTTATGGTGAGGGTGCTGGAGCCCTGGCACAGGCTGCCCAGAGAGATTGTGAAGTCTTCTTCTCTGGAGACTTTCAAAATCCACCTGGATGTGTTCCTCTGTGGCTTGCTCTAGGTGATCCTGCTTTGGCAGGGTGGTTGGACTACATTATCTCTAGAGGTCCCTTCTAACCCCTACCATTCCATGACTCAATGGGTAGGAGCCACTGAACTTTGGAAAAGCATTCAACAGGTATTTTCCCTGCAGGTCAAAGCTTCCTACCACATGCTCTTCCCTTACAGCATGCTCTAAGGACTACATAAGATTAAGCAAGGTCTCTGTGATTTATTTTGCTGGTGGCAAAGTCTTACAAAAATACACCTTTCAAGAGGGGAAGCAATAGAACCCATGATGTTAGCAAGGAAATGAAAGAAGTTTCTAAAGCAGAGGAAGGCACACGGGTATTTGGGGGGATGACAACTCAATCTTCTTTTCCTACACTGCAATACAGATGATGAGCAACAACCTCTGAGAATCATATTTAAGGAATCCAATACAAATCCAGACCAGGTTTTCATTTAAATGAAGGAAGAGCACAGCTTTCAGAAGAACAACAATGCCTATCAGTGCTCTGTTTAGCAGCTAGACTGGGTGACAAAGGAAGCAAAGCAAGAAAACTCCACTCCATGAAAACCAAATTAAAGAGAGCTGAGGTTAGGTTAAACACATCCAGTAGCCTCAGTTTTATCTCTGGCAAAATCAACAACACAAGAAGCACCTTCTGCCTTCCTTTCACCAAGCACAGCAGACACCTTTTACCTTTCCTCCCACCACAGAAATGCTCAGGAATGTGACATCAGAGGGTTCCAGGTTGAAATATTTAGAGAGAACTCTGCAGGGAAGACTATGCTCTGCTTCAGCCAGTGATTTCCATCTCTTACTAAGACCAAATGGACCATTTTTACTTTTTGCTAATGTGTATCAACACTAGCATTCCACTACAGATCTATATCTCCCTCTGCTGAACAGATGAAGGGAACAGCAGCCTTGATGGGAACTGCCAACTGGGTTTTTAACCTTTGTATTCAAGATTCCCTAAGGCTTGAAGCTACAGATGACATTTTCAGGGTTATGGATAACGGTCTTTACACACTGGGGACATTTTTTTCACTGACTTGTCTAAAGCTTTTGACACACTATCCCATAAAACTTCTACCCTAAATAACTTGTCTCATTCTGTGGAGAGAAGGAGGAGACATAAAACATTAGAGATCTTAATCAGTTGAGAAAAGGGCTCTGATGGGAGGGGGAGGCAAGCCAGATTTCTCTAGAACTCCTTTGAAACTCTGACCTTCATGGTTTTAAAGAGCTACTGAGATTTCTCACAGGAATAAGAGTTAGATGGTTTTGTGCAATTCAGTGACTGCTCCCTATCAGACTGCTAGAGAATCAAAATATTCAGTACCCATATGGAAGATTTACTCATGTTAGCGAGCCAGTGAAGACAATAGCAGCAACAACCTACAGCTTTGGGAAGAATTCAATCTTCATGTCTGAAAGAAAAAAGAATTATGTACTGTTCAGCTTCTTAATCCAGCTTTTCTCATTGACTATGTAACATTTGTCACTCTACATGCACTAGTGTGTGTAGGCTGATGTCCAAAATGTGTTTTATGACACCTAGAACATTTGAAGAATGGTCTTTTAATAGCTGGAAGTCCTTCAACCCATGGTGTCTAAATGCACTACAACTTAGAAGATCTGAAACCCCCCACATGACCACCAGGAATCTTTTTTGTGTTGGATAAGATCTATCAAAGCCAAACGTACTACCTCATATACTGAGCAGGTATCTTCCAGTTTAAGACACTTATGGAACACACGTTATTTGTTCTTACTGCAAAGCCATGTCATCTCTGGTTCTTGAATTACTCCAGTTTGAGCTTGGATGAAGGGAAAGGCCAGCAGGCCAGGGACCACAGGCTCCAAGAGGTCAGGATCATGAAGACAAGACATTAAGTAAGGTAGATAAGAAATGGAACATCCTCCCTAAGATTTTAGGAGTGCATTTATAAAGCAATAGCTTTAAGGTTTTTGTATCAGTAAATGCCCTACAAAAAGAGCAGTCACACTGGCTCTGGGGAAAGTGCAGGCTGCTGCCATACACATTACAGCATGCAGCTGAGGATCCCAGTCTGCCAAATTATCAAACACAATTTTAGTCCACAACTACCATTTTGTCTCTCTAGCCTGAGGAGATACAAGCCTTCTTTTACTAAATTCTGGAGATGGTGATCTAGATTCATGGCGTAAACTGCCCTTGAAGCAGACTCCACTGGAAGAGATGGCTGATATTAAATACAGCACCACAACTGATAAAAGTCAAGCTTCAGATAAGAATGCTTAAACCTATGCCTAAAAGGGATGGTGGATTATGCAGACATGGAAATAAGCACAGGAAAACATGTGATGATACACAGGTGTTCAATGTGGAAAAGAAGTAATGTACACTCTAACTAGGTAAAGAGACAGGGATCTATTGGGGAGTCCAACAGAGCTACAAGAATGATTAAGGGACATCAACATCTCTCCTATGAAGAAAGACAGAGAGCTGGGGCTGTTTAGTCTTAAGAAGGCTGAGAGGGGATCTTATCAATGTCTAGAAATATCTGAGAGGTGGGTGTCAAGATGGAAGGTGCCAGGCTCTTTCTGGTGGTGCCCAGTAACAGGACAAGGAACAACAGGTACAAGCTGGAACCTAGGAAGCTCCACCTCAATGTGAGGAGAAATTTCTTTACTGTGAGGGTGACAGAGCCCTGGAGCAGGCTGCCCAGAGAGGCTGTGAAGTCTACTCTGGAGACTTTCAAAATCATAGAATCAATAAGGTTGGAAAAGACCTCAAAGATCATCAAGTCCAACCTGTCACCCAAGACTTCATGACTACTAAACCATGGCACCAAGTGCCATGTCCAATCCCTTTTTGAACACCTCCAGGGATGGTGACTCCACCACCTCCCTGGGCAGCCCATTCCGATGGCCAAAAACCTCTGCGAAGAACTTTCTCCTTGCCTCAAGCCTAAACTTCCCCTGGTGCAGTTTGAGACTCTGTCCTCTTGTTCTGGTGCTGGTTGCCTGGGAGAAGAGACCAACCCCCACCTGGCTACAACCTCCCTTCAGGTAGTTGTAGAGAGCAATAAGGTCTCCCCTGAGCCTCCTCTTCTCCAGGCTAAACAACCCCAGCTCTCTCAGCCTCTCCTCATAGGGCTTGTGCTCAAGGCCTCTCCCCAGCCTTGTTGCCCTTCTCTAGACACATTCAGGAGTCTCAATGTCCTTCTTAAACTGAGGGGCCCAGAAATGGACACAGTATTCAAGGTGTGGCCTAACCAGTGCTGAGTACAGGGGCACAATGACTTCCCTGCTCCTGCTGGCCACACTATTCCTGATGCAGGCCAGCATGCCATTGACCTTCTTGGCCACCTGGGCCAAGAAATCCACCTGGATGTGCTCCTCTGTGGCCTGCCCCTCTGTGGTCCCTTCTGATCCCTATCATTCTGTGATTCTATGTGAAAAGCAACTAGATTCATACGTCTGTCTACTGTCTGTCTTTGTGAACTTCTTAAGATTCAAGTGGCTAACAGGGCCCCCTTAGAAGAACCTAACATGCATAAACACTTTCATTTAAAATCTACACAATGCTTAGATTCTCAGGTACTATGGAAAGATGCCCTCATTGTGAGAGCCCACACTGCATTCACAGGCTACAAATCATAGAATGGTTTGGGTTGGAAGGGACCTTAAAGACCATTTAGTTCCATCCACCCTGCCATGGGCAGGGACACTTCCCACTAGACCAGGTTGCTCAAGGCCCTGATCTTGCTGTGCAGTGTGGTGATCTTCACCAGTCAGTATGGAAAGAGCAGCGTGTGTTGTAAAAGCCTGAATGTACCCAAATAAAAGGCTGGAACAGTTCATTGATGCAGGAGATAAACACAGGAAACCATTACAGAGGATGTCATTCCAGTGAGCAATTCCTTTAAATGAGCTACCAGAAAAACTGCAGCTTTGGAAACTGCCGAGGTTGGAAAGGATTAAACTCTAAGGGATACAGCAACAGCTAGTAGCAAGAGCAATTTGGCATTCTGAGGGAAAGATGAATCGGAGTTGCCTATCTGTTCCTGAATTTCAAGGCTCATTTCAATTGAAATTGGAATTTTATAACATTGCCTAAATGAGTTCTATGCCAGTTGTAAGACAAAGTGTTCAGGAAAAGAATATTTAAGCAAACAATTAGCACGCTCATTGCAGCTAATGACAGATTTATCCTTTTCTCCAGAGAATCAAATGGAGCTTTTCAAGTTCATTTGATTCCTTCACTTCTTACTGAAGTGTGACGACCTCTGGGATAATGCTAGGAAGCTCCCAGGAGGTCTCTGGATTGTTACTCTCAGTTCATTGCAAATGCTTCACCCAACACAAGTCAGAGACTACTTTTCCTTGTGCAAGTTCTATACACTTTTAAACTCTCCAGCTCATGTGAAGCTTACACACAGAACACATGCTGCAAGCCTATCAGTGGTTTCATGTCCCCCCCATCGTTTCCCAGGGAGCAGCTGCCTGATCATATGCAAGATCCTGCCCAGCCAGCTTTTAACTGGAAAAATGTTGAATAACATGGCACAGCTACAGCCCTCCTGATTGTCAGGAAAAGCAGAATGAGGTTCACCTACCAGTTACCGATTGATTTTACCAGGACAGCAGAAGGTATAATTTGGTATTTCACTTTCATTTACATCCCAGCATCCACAAATCACACAATGTTAGGGATTGGAAGGGACCTCTAGAGATTAAGTCCAACCCCTCTACCAAAGGAGGATCACCTCCTTTGGTCACACAGGTGGGTCTTGAAAGTCTCCAGAGAAGGAGACTCCACAGCCCCACAACCTTTCTGGGCAGCCTGGTCCAGGGCTCCATCACCCTTACAGTAAAGCAGCTTTTTCCTCCTTTTGAGGTGGAACTTCCTGTGTTATAGCTTGTATCCATTGCCCCTTGTCCTGTCACAGGACACCACTGAGAAGAGACTGGCCCCTTCTTGACATCCACCCTTCTGATATTTATCAACATTGGTAAGATCTCCTCTCAGCCCACTCTTTCCAGACTAAACAGGGGGTAACATTTAAGTCAAACCTTCAAGGTGGTGTCCTAACCTAAACAATCCCATTGAGCTCATTGCTTCCTCCACAATAAGGACTCTTTGGACAGAAATATGATCGCAATCATGCTGGCAAAAATACAGATTCCTTCAAACAGCCCTCAGCTGATTGAAGTGCTGTAGGTGCTTTCAAAAGTAGCAAGTGAAGCTTTGCAATGAATTCTGGAATGAATTTAAATAAGGTGAATTTAAATTGCAAGACATAGACCTTGTCCCCTACTTCTCCTGCCAACAGCCTGATAGACCATGGTCGAGAGGAAGATCATTGAATACCCACCAAAAAAAGACACCCTGCAGGTAAGGTCCAATGGAACTACAGGGTGAGCCCTCGACTGCTGCATGCCATCCCCATTTCCCAAAGGCTCAAGTGTGAGCACTGCTGGAGAGTTTTTTCATGGGCTTTAAAGAGCTGCCTAACCTTTGTCTATGCTTCTGATCACTTCGATCAATTCATACACTTAAAGTAATCTTGTAGCTTAAGCCCAAAGAAGCTGCTTAACTCCACCCTAAACATGTTCTCTTCACACAAACAGATTCTTTCTGAGTCACTGCAGGCTTTCAATAGAGCAGAGTACTTACCTAGGAGAATCTATTAAGGTAAGGCCTTGCTTTCAGCTGGAAAACATTAATTCTCTTCCAAAAAGGCACACTGCCTTTTTGGCCATTAACATCACATCATTCTTCTGAGCAGAGTGACAAGCCAGGCAAGCCACCCAGATCTGAGGCAACATGAAAGGCTAGCTCTACAGAGAGATGCTTGGGAAAGAAATCACTGCTTCAGTTACTGCCACAGAAAAAAATAAATCAATCAATATTTCACTGGACAAAGATGTCTCCAAAGTGGTCCTGCTTGGATCCCAGGTATATTAACAAAATTGAACAATGTCGACAAAGAAGCCACATCTGACCTTGAACTAAGTGCATCAGGGCGCTGCAGAGATCTGAAGGGGTGGGTAAATAGTTGCAAATGAAAACAAAGCTGTTGACATAGCAACAGGAGCCCTCCAGCACACAGGGTGCTGTGGCTCAGTATCGTTACATTTGTGGCTGTTCAACAAAAGAAAGGTAGCAGAAATCAAAGCCAGAATACGATGCTGCTCTCTAATGCTGAAGACAGTGCCTGGGAAAGACCTTAAAACAGCATCCAAAACCTGCTGGGGAAGTGCAAAACGATCTTGGAGGGAAAAGAACATTCTAGAGATGTGTCCTTGCTCAGTGTCACTGTACTCTGCCATGGTGAGGCCTCATCTGGAACACTGCATCTGATTCTGGGCCTCTCAGTTCAAGAAGGACAACAAACGGCTGGAGAGAGTCCAGCAGAATGCCAAAGAGACGCTGAGAGGACTGGAACATCTAAGTTAGGGGAAAGGCTGAGATACCTGGGGCTGTTTAGCCTGGAGAACAGGAGACTGAGAGGGGATCTCATTATTGCTCAGTAATAAAAGGTGAGTGCCAGGAGGATAAAGCCAGTGGTGTCCAGTGACAGGACAAGGGGCAATGGGTGCAAAGTGGAATACAAGAGCTTCCATGAAAACATAAGGAAAAAATGCTTTGAGGGTGGCAGAGCAGTGGTACAGGCTGCCCGGAGAGGTTGGGGGGTTTCTGTCTCTAGAGGCATTCAAAACCCACCTAGACACGTTCCTGGGTGATCCTGCTTTAGCAGAAGAATTGGACTAGATGATCTCCAGAGATCACTTCCGACTCCTACCATTCTGTGAAAGGAACAAGTTGGAGAGACAGAGTAGGCAAGAAGGAGTACAAACCTCTGCATTAGGAGACCTCACATTCTCTGAAGATTTGCCCCTTGTTAGCTAATTCAGGCTGCAAAAAGCACCAGCTTGTCCGGGGCTCTCACTGTTGCTCTATGATCAGGGTATGAGATGATCCAGAAAAAGGCATTTCAGTTCTGGCCACACAGTTGCCAGTATGAAGGAAGAGACAGAAAAGCAAAACTGAGAATATTTAGGAGGGAGGAGGTTATCCCCAGCACAGGTAGTCTCAAACTCTGTGACTGTAAGGAGTAAAATCAACACTAGCACTGCCTTGTGTTTTCCCTGCCATGGTCACTTCACCTGAAATCACAGTAGCAAGGGTTTGTAACACCTCAGTGAAGTGGTTTAGAGATCTGCCCAAAGTTAAAATGTGATGAGGCACTGGAACGGGTTGCCCAGCGAAGTTCTGATGTGATGTTCAACGCCAGGTTAGACAAGGCTTTGAGTAACATGGTCTAGTGGAGGGTGTCCCCCCCACCATGGCAGGGAGGTTGGAACTGGATGATCTTTTAAGGTCCCTTCCAAACCAAACCTTCTAGGATTCTATGAAAACTGACCCAGCAAAAATTTAAGCTCTGACCACGCTGAGAGCTGTTCTGTTGCTCTCTTCCATCCATCTCTACTTGCCCACAGATTCCATTTATCTTGTGAAGCTCCTGGAGAGAGGAGAGGACATGCTTGATCCTGTATATCTGCAGCCCTGAAGAGCCCCTCTCATCCCCTAATCCAACCTGCTGCATCTCCAGGTCCTACATGGATAAAATTCAGCATGCAGAAAGATGATGCACTTACTGTGTTAAGAGCTCAGGAATCTTGAAGTTTTGATGCCATGATCTCTGCATAATATATGGGAAATGAAAGGTCAGTGGTAGCTGCTGACAGCATTACAGCACGCTGGGAATAAAGCCTCGCCGCTATCAATAGCTACTCTGAGCTCACTGGACTTCGCAGACACACTGATCTCACCCAGGCTGCACAGCTTGGACATTCAAGCTGCACACACTGCATGCATTTTCAGTCTTTGGTTTTGTTTTTAAAGCAGGGGAAATGGCACTGCTAGGAAATATATGGGGTTGAGGGCATCAATGCCATTGCTGAGGCAGAACAATAACAACTTCAGGCATGATTTATATCCTAATTTCAGGATAAAACCCCATCTATTTTTAAAAAGAAGGAAAAGGCCACAAAATTACCTGATTTGGTATTCGGCAGTGATCACAGTTTATACTGCCCCAGTGTTTCAACTCAGTTAAGCATGCAAATAGAGTATTTTATTAAAGCAACAGACAAAAAGGGGATCTTTTCTTCTTTATATGCCCTCTCCACTGCAACAGATTTTATCAGGCTGCAGCCAGACGCTCAAGCTTCCCTCTCACCTGAAGTGCCTGTCTGATTTCAGGAGAATTATTTCCCAACCCAAATATCCATTCCTCTCTTATACAGGCTCTACTTCCAGTTTATTGCTCATTTGTTCTGTTTTAAGGTACCAAAATGAACTTTTGGTCATCTAAAAGCTTTCAGAGTGAAGAGCCCAGAAAAGAACCATACATCAGCCATATAAGATGGTAATCTTGGGATTTGCTTCTACAGTGACAACTGAAGACTGTTTTTTCTATGGCATTTGAAGAAAATCCAGACCTCCCTATTAAAGGAGAGTGCTCCATATGGGGATACACAGTCCAGTAACAGTTTTGACCATGGCTACATCTAAATCAAAGCACCACAGTAACTCCTTCCATTACTGCTGCTCATGTTGGCCAACTAATACACTGAAACACAGAGGGTTTGACCAAGAGATCCACATAAATCAACCCCACACCTTGGCTTTCTCAGGAGGCATTACTGGAAGGGTCCTTAAAGGTCATCTAGTTCCATCCCCCCCCCCCCCCCCCCCCCCCCCTTTCTAGGCAACCTATCCCAGTGAAGATTTTCACTAATATCTAATCTAAATCTACTCTCAGTTTAAAAACATTACCCATCATCTATCACTACACTCCCTGACAAAGAATCCCTTCCCATTTTTCTTACAAGCCCCTCTAAGTATTAAAATGCAACAAGGTCTCCCTGGAGCCTTCTCCTCTCCAGGCTGAACAACCCCAACTCTCTCAATCTACAGTTGTTTCATGTTCAAAGCAGTTGATTCATATTGTCCTGCTGCTGCCAATGATGGGCAGAGACCTGCAGAGGAACTCTGCACAAGGGGAAAGGGCTGAAAACAGCAGCAAGCAGTTAAGCAGAGTCAGTGTGGTTTCATCAGGGAGAGGAGCACAACCAAAGCTGCTGGAGCAACAACATCTGTTTTGCTCACTTTGCCACAGGGTTCACAGCTTGCCCTTGCTTCAGAACCCATCAGCACAGTTCTCAGTTGTCCTGGATGAGGAATTAACAAGCCAGCTAAACCTGTTTAGCCACTGCCCCTTCTCCTCCCTCCTGGTTGCAGGGTCCAGGTTTGAGGTTGAGGAGCCAATAGGCAGGCACTGTTAAGGCTGCCTGGAGGAAGTGGAAGCTGGACCCTGAGCCTCAGTTTCAGAGAGGCAACTACATGTGTCAGACGCTATATGAGAAGGCGTGTGTGGTTTTGCCTGCCATGCCACATTTTGAACTGATTGGTGGGATTTGAATAGCTAATGTGCCATTGGGCCAGTCAGTTTTCAAAAAGAGAATTTATAGGGGAAGATTTCAGAGCCCACATCTTTGTTCTTTTTCTTCTCTCATCTCTCTAGTCTTCTCCCCCCACCCCAGTTCGTTAATGCGATTCAAGGCAGCAACAAGCACCTAACTCCTGCTCCTGTGTCCAGGGCAATTAGCTTCTTTTGTCCCAGTAGCGTAGTGTTTAGATCACCACCACAGCAGCATGTCTCCCTCTCTCTCACTTCCTCTAATTTTAGATACTACCTTTTAGATTATTCCTGCCTTTTGGATCACAAATGTAAACTCAGAGCATTGCTTCATTCAGCAAAGGTTTTGGTAGTTAACAGCTCAGTGGTTTGTGAGTAACTTACATGAATTTACCTGGTTATTTCTAAGGTTTATAGCTTGTTTACCTGTGGGTTAGCTCTATTGTGAACCTGAGGAGGTCCATCTTGCCACACAGAGCAGCACCGCTGTTGGTTTTCATGCTTACAAGAAGTTTCCAGTTTGTTCCTCTGTATTCCAAGTGCTGATTTTCCTAGACTGTTACTCCACTGTTAGCATCCTATTGTGTGTAATTAACCTATCATCAACTGGATCAAATTGGCTCAGGAAAATAATTTTTGATAATTAATACATCATTCATATTTTATCCTATTTCTGGCTTATCAATTTGATCAAAAACTGTATCATCAGTTCACTCCTTTTACTTGCCGATACAACATAAAAACTCAACTGCAGGTGGAGATGCTTCTTTTAAACAAAGACCTCTGGTTCTGAGCTCCCTACAGAGCCCTGAAGCCAAAGGCACATGACTGCCTATCTGCACTGCAGTACAACGGAGGGACACAGATGAGGGCCAAGCTGCCATCACACTCAGTACTGGATGTGCAGAATAGTCCTTTCTGCCCCAAAAAACCTCAGTTTGAGGACCAGAGGTCCTCAGCAGATAGAGCCACACACAGAACAAAAGGGCAATGAGACATTGCAAGAGGCTGCTGCATCAGCTCATAGAAGAGCTTAGTTTGAAAGAGAGCTTTAGAGGTCATCTAGTCCAACTCCCCTACAGTCAGCAGTGACATCTTCAACTACATCACATTACTCAGAGCCTCATCTAACCTCAGCAAGATTATTAATTCCAGGGATGGCAGATCTACCACCTCCCTAGGCAACCTGGGTCAGTGTTTCACCACCCTCACTGTAAAAAAAAAACCAACAAACTCTTCCTTCTCTCTAGTTTGAATCTCCCAGTTTTAAGTTGAAACCCATCAACCCTTGTCCTGTCACAACAGATCCTGATAAAAGATTGTCCCCATCTTTAACTATTAAAGCCTCTTCTCTGAAGCCTTTCCAAGACAACCTGGATGTGTTCCTGTGTGGCCTGCCCTAGGTGATCCAGCTTTGGCAGAGGGGTTTGGACTAGACGATCTCTGGAGGTCCCTTCCAACCCCTACCATTCTGTGATTCTGTGGTTCTTTAAGCACTGAAAGGCTGCAATAAGGCTCCCCTTAACTCACAACACGTTGGCAAACCTCAATGGCACTTAAGTATCTTCCTTTCTACTTTTCTTCTAAAATTGGAGAAAGTGAGAGAAAGCACAAAGCCACCTCCCTGAATCTTTTACCCATGCACAATATGGCACCATGGGCAGAGATGAGCCCACAGACATGACAAATGAGAAGCAAGACAGACCAGAGACAGGGTAGAAAGGACCTTAAGATATCTATCTTATCTCTGTGGAGAATGCAAAGGGAAAAGCAGAACAGAGATGCTGATCTAGTTAAAGCATCCAATTAGTAAAATCCACTGAATAGATGGACGCAAGTGGGTGAGATGTATTTGTCAAGGGCAGAAGAAAATGTTTCCTTAAGCAAGGTGTGAAAGAACAAACCTCACATGGATGGTTAAGAAAGACCCTTAAACAAAACAGGAGATGAAAATGGGGGGGAAGCAATAATAATTTCGGAAATATTAACACTGAAAAAACACAGGCTTGAAGTCAAATCTACCTTGCTAAAGCATGCCAGGTTAGCTTGATAGCTATTCTGCATACAGAGAAAGGAGGGGAACTGAAACATCTATGTTTAGTAATTTAATAGTGGTATATTAAGGCAATTTACTTCTTCCTTCTATACCTCAAATATTAAGTACCAATACTTCCACCTCCGCCAACCATTTCATCAATTGCTTATCTCATCAAGTCCTAAGTCTATAAATATGCAAAAAACACAAGCATAGACACATATATAGCATGAAGTTCCATCAAATAAGCACAGGAGCAGTACTCCTGCCTAAACGCTGCACAACACTTGTGAGGATGCAGCGTTGGGAAGTCCTGGCTGGTTTACCACTGACTAAATCACTGAATGAATAAACTGAAGCAATTTTCAAACCTAAAAATCTTCTTAACATGCCAAGGAGGCCAAGGCAGGGCCAGGACAGATTTCTAAAGCTGCCCACCACAGTGGTTACCAAATTAGCTTGGAATGGCCAAGTCAGTGTGCACAATCCACCCTTTTTGTTTTTTCTCCTTCCAATTTTTACTCAAGGAAACCAGATTTAACTATTCCTTTATTAATTTTACAGCCCACATGACACATCAAGCTATTTAAAAGTTAGATTGCTTATTTTATAGACTAAATTCTTAAGTATGACCAGCTGCATGTGATGGAGGAGAAAACCCTTTTGTCTCCAAACATGTCACAGAAGCATAGAATACTTTTGGTTGGAAGAGACCAAGTCCAGCCATTCTCTAACTCTTACCAGGGCTGGTGCTAAACCACAGCCCTCAGCACCACATCTCTGCATCTTTTAAACACCTCCAGGGACAGGGATTCAACCACCTCCCTGGGAAGCCTGTTCCAGTGTTTGAGAATCCTTTCCAGGAAGAATTCTCTTCTAATGTCCAATGTAAACATCCCTCGTACAACTTGAGGCCCTTTCCTCTTGTCCTGTTGCTCATTACCAGACAGAAGACACCAAAACCCACCAAGCTCCAGCCTCCTTTCAGGGAGTTGTAGAGAGCAGTGCGGTCTTCCCTCAGCCTCCTTTTCTCCAGGCTAAACTACCCCAGTTCCCACAACCACTCCTCACAAGACTTGTGTTCCAGACCCTTTACCAGCTTTACTGCCCTTCTCAGGACCTGTTTCAACACCTCAATGTCCTCCTTGTAGGGAAGGCTCCAAACCTGAACACAGCAGTCAAGGTGTGGCTTCACCAGTGCCCACTACAGGGGTAAGTCACTGCCCTACTCCTGTTGGCCACACTGTTGCTGATCTAGGCCAGGATGCTGTTGGCCTGCTTGGCCACCTTAGCACACGCTGACTCATACTCAGACTGCCTTGAGGTCTTTCTTTGCTCAGCAGCTTTCAGGCTATCCAATCAAGACTAGTTTACTCTAAGGACTGTGAAAGTAGGCCTAACTCATTTCTTTGCTCCAACTTTTTTTCTTTTTAGGAGTTCAGAAGTACCATCTTTCAAGATTCCAGTATACCTTTTAATTTCTCAAGCCGTTTTTCCACATGCATTCATGGCTGAAAGATCGATTAGAATTCCTTTGTGGAAAGTCATTCCCATCAGTTCAATTACTCCACGTAATTGTTTCAGCAATCATAGTTAAATATCCATTTCAGTTTTATTTAGAGACTCAATTACCAAGCATCAAGCAGATGTAAACACTTTTAAAATTTTATCTTCTCTCCCCCCCATACCTTCTTCCCCAGGACAAACACCATTTCAACCCTTGGCATTCTCTAGATCGTAAACATGCACATGTCGTCATTTAAAACCTCCATAGAACCCCTGGTGCTTGCAAATGCTTCTTCCCCAAACACTGTTGTTGAAGATGAGCCCACTGTGGTTTAGTAGGTGTAAGTGCAGGGATAAAGACATTCCTATCTGCTTCCATCCCACGCATCCTATGGCTCCGAAAGCCTTCATAGATTCATCTGCGCCCCTCTGCCTTTCAGGTGGAATCTCAGTTACTGATTTATCAGGAAGGATTCTGCTCTGTGGTGCTTTTCTGTATCTATTTTAATCAGTGGCTGATCCATTTGGAGCTGGTGCTCTCATCCTTCCCTAGAGCCTTTCACAGATAGGCCCTTTCATTCAAATGCTGCTCATAGGTATTGTAATTCAATTCTATTCTTGCATGTAATTCACTAAACTTCAGTAAGATGCCTGTCAAGCAAGTCAATATTTCACACTCCATCTTTTTTCTTTTCCTTTTTCTTTTGAAGAGTATCAAAATGCAAATTAATTCCCCCCTCCCCCGCCCCACCCCAAGAGTCACAATGGAAGTAAAATCAGGCTGGTGGTGGGAACACCTAGATGAAATGGCAAACCCATGATTGCAAGAATGATCACCATATCTCTCCAAGTCCAGAGATAGCAACTGTTGTCAGAACACCTAGTTACAAGTGCATTAAAACACCCCAAGGAGAAAGGAAATGCAGAGTTGGTTAAACATTTATAGGGACCTCAGTGCTTCAGTTGCTGCATGCAGAGCGTGAGACAGTTTCCTCCCAAAGCGATACCTGCTCTGCTCTCCAATCTTTGTATTATCACCAAGAAGTATTTAATCTAAGTGAATAAAAGGCTCATCATGCCTTCCCCACTGACTGCTTCAAAAAACACATTAGCAGTGATCTTTGCCCAGCCTAGGAAAACACAAGCCCACCCACAGGGATTGTAGTTGCAGCTCCGGGAAGCATGCAGCGCCGCTGCTTTGCGGCACGCCTCAGGTCAAACCAGTTAAACCCCCAGTATGGCTTTGTCATGTTTATAGAGCAAGGCTCTACACCAGGAAGAAGAGCTAGCACCACATTTATACACTAACTTTGCTGGAAGACTCTCCAAGCTAAGCTTTGCCTGGTTGCTGTAGTGATCTCTATGAACACACCTGGGTGTCTTGCTTTCATGAGCTTTTATCTCTACTAGGGACACCCAAATTAAAGGGTCAGGCTGCAGGAGGAAGCTGACACTTGGGTATCACGATGCCTTCTGCGTGACGGCACACTTGAAAGCCTTACTCAGGGGCATTGTACTCCAACTCCCCGAAAGGAGGTTGCAGTGAGGTGGGGGGGGGTTGGACTCTTTTCCCTGCTACCAGGTGAGAGAACAGGAGGAAATGGCCTGAAACTGCCAGGGGAGGTTTAGGTTGGATAGTAGGAAAAACTTCTTTCCTGAAAGTGTGGTCAGGCATTGGAACAGACTGCCCAGGGAGGTGATGGAGTCACTGTCCCAGGAGGTGTTCAAGAAACAGTGGACATGGCACTTCAGGACATGCTTTAATGGTCACGATGGTTGAGCTTGACCTTATAGACTTTCCAACCAAAACAATTCCATGATTCTAAAGACATCTTGGTCCTGTCCTGGCCACAGCAGCCAGCCTCATGTCATTGGAGAGAGTAAGATAGGGAAAAAGGAACAGTATAACTCTGCCCCAAACCTCTTTTACCTACCTGCACAGCCAAAAGCTAGGTGATACCGAGAAGAAGGGCTGAATTTGACACAACACACATTAGCCTTGGCCTCGATGCTTGCTACTGAGTTGTCCAAGTTGGTAGACCACAGCTTCACTAAAGAAACAAAAAGAGACATAGGTAAACAACAAAAACACAACCAAAAAAACCCCAGCCTCATCTGAAACCCTGATTGTCTCATAAATAAAGTCTGGAAAGCCAACTAAGTGATGATAGTGATCATAGAGGGTCACTTCCTGCTGTAAGGTTGAGAACATTCTTGGGTGCACACAGTAAACAAACATTCTGCCCACCACCATACACACAGGAGATGCTGCAAGTCTACATCTCACAGGGTTGAGAACATTAGAGCAGCTGACTAACCACATTTTAGAATCTTAGCCTTTACAACTACTGGAGCACAGATCTGAAATCATCAAGAGCAGGAGGGCTTGCATCTTTTTGGTTCCTTGCCCTTTATCTGGCATGAAAACTCCATCCTCCACAGAAGAATTGCTTTGTGCAGAATAAAATACACCTAGTTGTAAGCCTGAGCACAGCCAGTGAGAACAACTTGTTTTAGTCTCAAGAAACTGGCACAGACAGGAAAGAAATCAGTGTGCTGGCTTCTAATGATGATATATTTCCTTGGTACAAGGAACACTACTGTTCTACCAGCCTACTGTGTGAACACTGATTAAACTTTGTGCTACAAAATGAACCCTTCTCCCAAGTACTCATTTAGTGCCTCACAGGATGACCAGCAGACAACACTGGTAGCTTTTCAAAACTCAGCCTTCCCCACCCTCCACAAACACTTCAAGTCCCATTTAACCTTAAAGATGAAGAACACCAGGCACTCCCCACATAAATTCTACTATTCAAAGCTCTCAGTCCAGTTGAGGGGACAATGTCAACTGGCATCAACTCCCACTGACACCTACAAGTCAGAAAGTAAGGCTTGAAATGTTCTCCCTTCCCCCTTTCCTTGGTGAGTGGGTCGTGCTGTACTTATCACAACAAGTGAGCATGCTGAGGCAGGAAGCAGAGCAAGCTGAAGCTAATGTTTCAACATGCAGGAGCTACATGAAGGCTTAATCCCTTAAACAGCTCCCATGACCTGCCTGGCCTTCTTTAGATCTGTGGCCAATAGGTCCTCTGCTGTCTTTTTACAGGAACTTCACTTTGGCAGTGAAGTGAGCAAAAAAAAAATGGCAAAAGAACAGGAGTCTTATTAACCACTGTAGTCAATACATGAAAGGTAAGTTGTCTTAAGGTCTGTCCCCCCACACTGAGGAGTTCTTTGTATCACCTCTTGCTCAGCCCTTCGCAGGAGCTTTGAGGAAGAAGCAAGGCTTCCACATGGATTACTCAAGGATGTTTCAGATGCTCAGGAAAAAAGAGGAACACTGGCAGGTTTGTTGCAGCACACCTACTTTTTAATAGTTTGGCAAGCAATGAAAAAACACGATCATAGAATCAGAGAGTGGTTTGGCTTGGAGGAGACCTTAAAGATCATCTAGCTCCAACCACCCTGCCACGTGCAGAGATACCTCCTACTAGACCAGGTTCCTCAAGGCCATGTCCCAAAGTGCCATGTCCACAGGTTTCTTGAACACCGCCAGGGAGTCCGCTACCTCCCTGTTCCAACACCTGACCACTCTTTCAGGAAAGAAATTGTTCCTAATATCCAACCTAAACCTCTCTTGGTGCAATTTCAGGCCAGATATTAGGGAGAAGAGACCAACCCCTATCTCATTCCGACCTCCTTTCAGGGGTTTGTAGACAGCAGTGAAGCCTCCCCTCACCCTAACTCTTCTCCAGACTAAACCACTCCAGTTCCCTCAGCCACTTCTCACCAGACCTGTTCTCCAGACCCTTCACCAGACATGCTCTAGCACCTCAACTTCTTTCTTGTAGTGAGGAGCCCAAAACAGTACTCACGGTGTAGGCTCACCAGTGCAGAGTGCAGGGGCACAATCGCTTCATGTGGCTTGCAAGGAGGCTACATGATCTCACAGTTCAGTGATGTTCTGCTCAAATCTAATACTAAAACCACAGAGATTCATGAAATGGTTTGGCTTGGAAGGGACCTGTGGTGGGTTAATGCCCTTTCTGAAAACAAAGAGGGGAGGGCTTGCAAGTGCTTTGCCTTCCCTGCAGGGCATTTTCCCCCTGGGAAACTGAGTCTGTTCCACTCCCCCCTCCCTGCCCAGCTAGGGTATAAAAGGGAAGGCATTGGGGTCATTAGTTCTCCTTTTGGCTCCTTCGTCTCCTGGATGAGAGCTACTGCGGCTGCCCTCCTGCTCCTCTGCCACGTGGTCCGGCCTGATCCTTCTCCCTGCTGCCTCTGCGCCTCTTCTGAGAAAAAAATGGGTTTGTATTCTTCCTATTTGTCCCCCTCCCATCCATCCTTATTCCGTGCCCTTGTGAACCTTACCTGTTATTGATATATATATATGTTTTGTTTTTGTTTAAAGAAAAACTATTTACTTCTTTACTTCCAAGCCGATTCCAAATTATTGTTTGGTGGATTTGCTCCTTTCCCTTTTGCCCCCCTCTCCCCCCCCCCCCCCCCCCCCTTGGGAGGGAGGATGGGGGAGAGATTCTCAGCCTTGCCCCCATCTGAGCTCTTAACTCCCAGTTAAGGCTTAAACCATCACAGGACCTTAAAGATCATCTGATTCCAATCACACTGCCATGGCCAAGGGCACCTTCCACTAGACCACGCTGCTCAAGGTCCCATCCAACTTGGCCTTGAACAACTTCAGGGAGGGGGCATCCACAATCTGTTCCAGTGTCTCACCACCCTCACTGAATTTGTAATATCCACTGTAAATCTGCTCCCCTCATGCAACAATCCCTTCCCTCTCATCCTATCACTACAAGCCATTGTAAACAGTCCCTATCCAAAGGAGACAAGCTGCTCACCTACCAAACCAACAGCCACCTGGTCTCACTTTTATAGCAAAAAGCTAATTGAGGGCTCAGTTTCAACTTAGCTCCTTCTTTCAACCAAGTTTTTCAAGTCCTAAGTGAGGAAGAGTCAGCCCACGTGCTCAGAGCCATCATAACATTCGTTACAACTGACAGACACAGATTAAAGCCTGCAATTTGTGTGATCTAAGTGCCGTGGGATACGCTGGGCTCCAATTAGATATTAGTCAGTGCCATAAAAAAGGAATCTATGCCACATATAACACCACCTAATGAAACATGTCAAGTTTTACCTAGAACTGCCCATTATTTTTTAAGAAGAACTGACAGGTTAATAAAACATAATTCAGAAGGGTAGAGTTTATTTGCTGCAGCTTTCAGCAATCTTGCTGAGGTCGAGGCAGTAATTACACAAAGTACAGATGTCTTGGTAACACCTAGAGTTGTGCTGATGAAGCAAGCAACCATCTGAGATTGACTGTTTCTAAAACACATGTTCTCAAAGCATATGTTTCCTAATTTTGCAGCTGCTGACAGACATGCTTGTCTACAGCCAAATCTTTCCATAGACTCTTAGGATGGCTTGGGTTGGAAAAGACGGTAAAGATCATCTAGTTCCAACTACCCTGCCAAGGGCAAGAACACCTCCTACCAGATGAGCTTGATCAAGGCCCCATCCAACCTGCCTTTGAACGCTTTCAGGATTGAAGCCTCCACAACTTCTCTAGACAACCTGTTCCAGTGCCTCTCCACCCTTGTGATGAACTGCCCATGGTAGGGGGTTGGAACTAGACCATCTTTAAGGTCCTTTCCAACCCAAAGAATAAGGGCAGATCTTATAGCTCTCTACAATTACAGGAAAGGAGGTTGTAGTGAGAGGCCAGTGTTGGTCTCCTCTCTGAAGTAACTAGCAATCGGGTGAGAGGAAATGGGTTTATGTTGTGCCAGGGGAGGTTTAGGTTGGATGTTGGGAAAAATTTCTTCACTGCAGGAGTGGTCAGGCATTGGAGCAGGCTGCCCAGAGAGATGGTGAAGTTGCCATCCCTGGAGGCGTTCCAAGTGTGTAGATGTGGTGCTTCAGGATATAGTTTAGTGGTCACGATAGTCGAGTTATGGTTGGACTTGATGATCTTAGAGGTCTTTTCCAACCTTAATGATTCTACACAGATGTTCTGTGTCAGAACACTGACTAAAAGAGGCTGAAGCCTGTACTGCAATAGCTGAAGGTGTCTATGTACACAGCTGGTAAGCAGTGAGTAAGGATATTGATGTTGTGGAGCCTCCTTCTCCGGAGACATTCAAAACCTGACTGGATGTATCCCTGTGTGACCTTCTCTAGCTGAACCTGCCTTGGCAGGGGAGTTAGACTCAATCCCTTCCACCCCCTACCACTCTGGGATCTTACTGTGATATTTCATCCAGCATATCATTCCCGCAACTCTTATCTGGTCTTGTGATGGAGAGACTGCTGTTAATTAAAAACCCAAAAGCTATAACACAAAACAAGATAATGCTATCAGAAAACTTGTTGGCACAGATTTGAGGAATCTCTAGAAAAGGAGGAAGCTGCTGAATTTTCCTGCTGGGCAAAATTTTTTGCTGCACTGCCTTGTGCAGGTCAGGAGGATGATGATGTTAACTGATGACTGTTGGCAGGTGATGACCATGGGATATCCCTCCTCACATAAGACACAGGCAGGTATTTTGCTTGGTATTTTGACTACCAGCTTCTTGACCTTTCAAGATATTCCCAATTGAATTCTACCACCCCACAGATCTCGAGGAAATTACTGAACTTCTTTAAGCCAGGAAAATAAGCAAACTGAAAGTTCAACCTGATATTTTAAGAGCAATAAACACCTATAACTCAAATTCAACAGAGGCTGAAGGAATTAAGTATCACTGAAAATAAAACCCCAAACACTCAAAATCTTTAACAAAGCTGATGACCAAACTCAGATCTACAGTTCTCAGGTTAATTACCTCTCTGAAAGGTCATGCTTTTTTATGAAGCCAGCCCTGAAGATCTGCTTTGCCCCAATGAATTCAGGGCAAAAAACAGCTGAAGGATTAGCACCCATGGTGTCACTTACCAAGGCAGCACAGAAATGACTTTAATGAAACAGATGTCTATATTCCTCCTTGCCATGATACACTGAAAGATAACCTCTCACTCAAGCTCAGAGCTCTCAGATTCTCCAATTGTGTTCCATTTCTCCATTTTGAGCCCCAAAATAATGATGAGACTACAGCTCACAGAAAGGACATAAAACCAGTCAGTACTGCTTGTACCCCCTCCTTGAGCTTTCAAAACAACCCCAGAGCAGACAAAAGCTTCATCACCCCACAAAAGATCTCTGCCATGGTGGAGACTTAAATTCCACCCAGAAGGCAAAATATTTTGCTTTATTTCATCTAACTTCACCGTGGCCATTAAACTTGCATCCTGACCCAGAACAGATAGGGATGCTGGTTGAGAAGCAGCTTTAAATCATCAGCTAAGTGCAGTAGCTCCAGGTCCCAGCCTGGCACTTCAATGGCATCATTCTGCCTCCACAAAACAGAGTTTGTTTTCTGCTCAAATAGTAGAACCCCATGAAAAAAAATAAGCAACAACAAGAAAACCCAACCAACACAACAACAACATCATCACCATTTCTTACTTGGAGGAGAACCATAGCTTCTGCCATTGTTATGTGCATAAAAAGAACCAAAATTAAGCCTGTGCTGTTTCCACAAGCTGCTTGTAGCACAAGTAAACACTTCAATTTTCCTCACTGCTGTCTAGTTGGTGAACATCTTTGGATCTCTATAGAGACACACAACTACCTTTACCTTCTTTAAAAGGGAAGGGCATGACAACTGTAGATAAAAGCAAAGCTTGCATACAGACAGTAGTTACTTCAAATACAATAATGCTTTTATGCTCTCATTATCTGCTATTAAAGTAGAAAGATTTTCCACAAATAAGCATCCTGGATTATCTTCATGTAGCAATGAGGACAAAGCAGGACCTGAAGCCCAAGGATGCTGTTTCTAATTTTACCCCTAATAGCACTTTATTTGTTAGCACCCACTTTGCTGTGCCCAAGCCCTGGCAGAGACAGCTGTGAAGCACTGATGAAAAGTTCCTTCCCCAATAGATGCCTACTGAGCACTTTAAAAATTAGCTTCCAACTTGAAAAGACCGAGGAGAGACAGGCAGGTAACACAGGCAAGCGGGAAGAACTGGCAAAGCTGTCACTTTAGCTGCTGGCTTGTCCTGATCACTTGACAGGAAAATGTTAACACTCGTGCTTTCCGGGAAAGCAGAGCAAGATTAGCTTCAATTGCTCTGGTCACACCAATATCCATCAGCACTGAGACTGCTTGTCAGAAAGCCCTGTGTGGCCCCAAACAAGCAGAGAAGAGGACAGACGTGTGTATAGATTTTGGCTTTCCTACCAGATGTTGCATCTGGCCAAACATGTATTATTATATGCCCAGAGATACAGAATGGTAGCCATTGGAAGTGATCTTTGGAGATCATCTAAGTCCAACCCCTCTCCTAAAGCAGGTTCACCAAGATCAGGTTGCACATGGGGGTGGGTCTCTTCTCCCAAGTAAAAAGTCATAGGACACGAGGGAACAGACTAAAAGTTGCACCATAGAAGGTTTAGGTTGGATATTAGGAACAATTTCTTCCCTCTGAGGGTTGTGAATCCCTGGATCAGGCTGCTCAGGGCAGTGGTGGAATCTCCATCCCTGGAGGGATTTCAAAGATGTGTGGATGTGGTGCTGAGGGACATGGTTTCATGGTGACCTGGCAGTGCTGGGTTAATTGTTGGACTTGCTGATCTTAAAGGTCTCTTCCAACCAAAAGGATCCTATGATTCCATGATAAAAATGTTTCAGCCCCATTTTATTCACCAAAATCCCAGTACACCCTCAAAAGACCCTTTGTGAATCGCAACAGAAGTTAAGCAGATCTGCAGACTTCATTACAATAATTTCTACATAAACACTGCATTTTGAGAGACAATTACTGAAGAACAGAACTGTTAGACTAGAGACAGGAGCTCTGCTTGCAGCTGGCTTTGCAATGCTGGACAACTTGTTAACATGCTAATAAATGCAAGTCTACCTGGCAGATAAGCCTTTTCAAATGCATAGCATGAGTAGGGAGCAACGTGATGAAGAGGTTGATAATTTACAAGGTGAATGTTCACTCCTGCTACAGTTAAGCACAGAGAAAACACTCTTGACTTCCACAAAAAAGGGTAAGGAGAATAGTATTAAAAAAAATATTTAAAACCTCCCTTAAATATATAAAACCTCCCTTAAATATAAAACACTTGCCTAAGCAGAGTTTTACAAATAATATTAGCAGCTACATTAAGAATGCCAAATGCAACTGAGGAACACTAACACAGCTTTCTTTTGAAACAGAATTTAAAAGCATTTTAGAGGTGGGAGGAACAACTTGCAAGGTTTACTGTTGATGAAAAAAATGTCTTGTTTCCAAGCAAATCATGGGCTGTATCAGCCCATCTAGGAAAGCTGATCCCCACTGAATGCGAGAGGAACTCTAAACCTCTTGCTGCCTAATAATTCTTAATTTGATATTGTAAACATATCACAGGTAAAATCTTCTTCATTAGTGATGAAGAACACTACATATCACTCAGTGCTATGCTTGTCTTTGAAGAAGAATTAAGAAACTTCTAAAGAGGAACATTTTTCTGCCAGTAAGCCGAGAAAGGGCTTGTCTGAAGGGTTCTCCTAAAGCCCTTTGTCAAATGGACCCCGCAGGGAGTGTGCAAAGCTTGAGCGTTGCCCCCAGCACTCCCATTCAGCCCACTGCCAGACCCCATAAAGCTCTGAGAAACACACTGCACATCATGAAAGCAGGATGCCTCTCAGTGCACAGTCTTTTAATATTCAGAGCTACAGGTAAAACAGCAGCAGGCATTTTTAACTTCTGCTTTTTCTCCTCAACAAGCTCATTTTTGAAATATAAATACATGCTGCTCCCTTGAAAGGCCCCAAGGCTTTAACTCAACAAGCTTAACTAATGTTAAAACACATTTTGCTTTGTTTAGTGTCCTGGAAAATGCTAGCTAGAGAGCATATTACCTGAAAAATGAGAACATTGTACCAAGAAATCTTAATCCAAACAAAGCCCCTCTTTCTCTAAGAGAGGGTTCAGTAACACCTTTACACATTACAACAACAATACTGAAGGCAGCTGAGGAATCAGCTACTTGAAATGTCTTATTTTTGTTCCTCAAGGGAACACACAAAGTGTGAACCGTTGGAGATAGAGAAGAGAAATACCTTTGGCATCATCAGAGCCTGAAGCCAATAGCTTTGGGTCCATCAAGTTGAAGTCAACACTCCAGCATCTTTTCTCATGCTCCTGTTTAGAGAAACAAGCAAAATATTGCAAAGAAGTGAGCTGTAATTTGGTATAACAGTAGAAGAACAAAACCCGTATTTTGCTATGAATTGTCAGCAGTCCTGGACAGTAAACTTTCCTGTGCTTAGCAGTTTCTCCAAAAATCTTTCCTCCCAATCAAACCAATGCTTGTGGTTTGCTAGACATGCCAGGAAAGCAGAAAACAGTAAAAGGGCAATTAGAAACACCTAAAATGATTTTGGTTTTTATAGTGAAAAGAAGAAAGTAATGATTTCAGGAAACTGACATTAAAGACCTACTTTTGCAGCACCATTTGTTTGTGGTTCTGTTGTGTGCTGCTTCTTTTCCTAGCAGATCACAGCTGTGCCTCCCATTACCAGTAAGATGTTCCTTCAAAGACATTTCACCTTCTCACAAAGTCCAGGAAATCCTCACCTTCCTGTTGAGTGCCTAAACAAAACTTACGGTGTTTGACTGTTGTCCACTCAAATAGTCTTACGAGCCTGCACGCTCTTCCCCCCCAAAAATAGAAGACTTGTATTTGCTCTGCTGGCACACCCCACATGGAAACAAAACACTGCATTGAATGAAACCTGAAATGGAGTCAACCCCTTTGTTTAAAGCTTTTGCACAGGCTTGCAAGATGTTGACATGAAAAGCTCACCAGGACAAAGTGACTGAAGGCTTTCTAATACACACGAAGCAGATGCCAGTGTGCCTCTAATGCAAATCCAAATAAAAAAAACCCCAACATTCAAGTAATCTGATAGGAAGCAAAATGAGTTTGTTTTAACATAAGCAACAGCTGGTTCTCTCTAGGTTCATTATTCAGCCTCATCAAGAAGTGCAAAAAACACATCTGAGAGGGAAAGAGACAAGATTTATTTTGTCCAGCATAATTTCTTTTTAATTGAGATATGCAAAGGATTAGTGAAAGCAAGCGTTATATAAAATGTCCAAACACACAATGAGAAAGTACACAACTGCTTAAATAGGAATTAAAACTTATGCTGAAGCATCAAGGAGAAGGAAGTGAAGGCCAGGCTGCAGTTCATTATCACTGACCAGTTTCAATGCACTATGCTATCTACACAAGAGCCTGCGGCACTTCCAGCCTCTTCCCATGTGGAACAACCTCCCTTCCAACCTCTGTGTTCTGATGGCAAGCCTCTCAGAATCCATTAGATAAAAACACAATGTTCAAATTGCCTGAAATGTCAGAAACTTCTCCTGGAACAGCTCTTGCTGTTGAGCTCAGCCCACTTGCACATGTACACTGCTCTGCTGAGTGCAGGGCTGTATCAGGAAGGGTTCTGCCCACCACTCTGCTCTTCCAGCCTTGCCACTTAAGCCTGCATTTTGCTCTTCTGCTTTACAAGCACCTGCAGCAGCAATCACTGCAGGATTTTATGAAAGGCATTTGACAAAGCCTGAAGTGGAAGAGCTATAGAGAGACAGGTTTCTAAAGAAAGGCAAGACAAACAACTTGCAGGAACTCATTTCTCCCTGTGCAGCTTCCCTGCCCGAGAGAGGCAGCCAGAAAACGTCAACTGCCTCATGATTGTGACAAGAAGATAAAGCTGCTTCCCTCGGAGGGCTACAGCTCAATAAAGCTGTGTGGATGAGACACAGTAGCCAAACAGGAGGAGCATGCATTTCCCCCCTCAGACTGAATACTACTCCCCTGATACAGAGTCCCTGGTGTGTGGAATTCCATGTTGCTCACTGATTGCACGTTACCTGGTAGACCTTGGACCTTTGTCCTGTGAATCCATCCCAAAGGATGACGGTGCCTTCATAGTCACTGCTGGCTAGCAGGTTCTTGTGGTAACTACTCCAGCTGATACAGCTGAAAAGGGAAGAGACCTGGTCAGTCATAGATTACACCTTACAGGATGAAAATCCCTCTTGGAATACTTCAGGCAATTAATGTCCTTGCAAAGCATGCAGCACTTCATGAAGCTGCCCTGCTGAAACACTCAGGAAAGGGCAAAAACCAAACCCCAGAAATATGAAAAAAAACCTTTCTCCACAAAGAAAGTTGGCTTAAAACCAAAAACAACTATTGGCTTAACTGGCATTGCCCCCCTCAGGATGCAATGGTTTGGGATTTGGAGTATTTTGTATTCATCTCTAACATTGCAATTGGTTTGCTAATTGAATTCCACCCAAATTCTCAGAGACCTCAGGGTTTGACTTGTTAGCAGTAGTAGCTATCAGCAAGAGGTTGTTCAGTTTGCATTGGATTGGAAGGGACCCTCAGCCACCCTGCAGTCAGCAGGGACACCTCTGACTACACATCAAACATCAAGGCTATGCAGGACCACATGGAATGACTCTAGGGATAGGGCCTCAACCACATCCCTGGGCAACCTGTTTCAGCGTCTCACCACTCTGTGAAGAACTTCCTCCTGATGCCCAACCTACATCAACCCTGCTCCAATTTCAAACCATTGCCCCTCATCCTATCTTTACAAGCCCTTGTAAACTCCTATCACAGTCTTCCTGAAGGTCCCCTTCAGATACTGAAATGTAGCTATAAAGTCTTCCCAGAGCCCTCTCTTCTCCAGGCTGAACAGCCCAAATTCTTTCACAGGCTGTCTTCAGAGGAGAGGTGCTCCAGACCCCTGATACTTTTGGTGGCTCCTCTCTGGACTTGCTCCAGCGGGTCCATGTCTCTGTTGTACTGAGGGCCCCAGAGCTGGACACAGTACTCCAGGTGAGGCTTCACCAGAGTAGAGCAGCAGAATCAACTCTTTCAACCTGCTGGCCACACTTGTTTTGATGTAGCCCAAGATGTCAGTGACTTTCTGGGCTGCAAGTGCCCATTATTGGCTCACGTTCAGCTTCTCTTCCACCAGGGCTGCTCTCAATCTCATTA
Organism: Dryobates pubescens; assembly: GCF_014839835.1. Taxonomy (NCBI): domain Eukaryota; kingdom Metazoa; phylum Chordata; class Aves; order Piciformes; family Picidae; genus Dryobates; species Dryobates pubescens. The sequence continues at coordinate 12,451,293 of NC_071622.1, read as the reverse complement.
TCTCCCAGCTCAGACTGATATCAAGTGTTGTCCTGACCTAGGTGTAGGACCTTGCACTTTGCCTTATTACCACCACAAAGGCAACTTAGCTAAGAGAATAAACTTACCTAACCTGTATGTAAAACACAGCTGCATGAGTGGTAAATCAGCCTCTCCTCTGGCATATATGAAACGTGTACCTATGTGCAAATCAAAGCTTGACTTCTGAGAAACTGTGTCCAGCAATCTGCAAATGCAGAGAGATCCCTCTTCCCATGCAGGAGAAAACAGCATTTTGTTTTCTGTGTGAAGCTTAGGAGATGCTTCTGAGTGAGCATTGCACACATATCACACAGGTTTGTATTTTAAACCAAATGAATTGTCTCTGAAAAACTAAATGACAATTCCACAGACAAACCCTAACTATCAGCAGACAAAACAAGAGCAGCAACACTGCCAAGTCACATTTGTAGCATTCTGGCACTGCGCCTCCCACTCTGACTCCCAGAAAAATATTACAGAGGTAAGAAAATTTGTAATAGCTGCTGACCAAACTTTGGACCATCTGGCAGAAAAGCATGCCAGTTGGTATCAACTGGGGTGCAGGGAGCCTAAGCTAAACTGACAGATCCAATTCATGCAGGTCAAACAGCTCTGACACAGTTAACTGGATTATGGGAGACCTAGGGACAATTTTTAGCCAAGAATATAAACTAGAAGTTCACAATTGTGTAACTTTTTACTACTGCTTTGTAGCTTGGGAGCTACTCGCTGATACATGATATAGGTACATGGGATACTGACTTGAGAGTAGCATACCTTGGTTCCAATATACACTTGCACCCTGTTTTCCTTAGAAATTTACACACAGAATGGTAGGCATTGCAAGGGGCCTCTAGAGATCATCAAGTCCATACCTCCTGCCAAGACAGCTTCATCTAGACGTGGTCACACAGGAATTCATCCACGTGTGTTTGGACTCTCCAGAGATGGAGACTTCACCACCTGGGCAACCTACTCCAATTGTTGTCTTGTTTAAAAAGCCAGCAAGACTGTTGTCCTGACTTAAAGTCAACAACAGTGGCTTTCTGCAAGCACTGCATGATGCTTGGAGAACACCTTCAGGACATCCCTTCCTCAGTGGATCACCGAGAGCTTTCTTCAGAACAGCTAGTACAGATGGAAATGAGACGACACTGCTTTCAGCCTGTCAAACACTTCTCCCTACAAGCACCTCTGTCTACCCATAGTCTGTTCCCACACTTGCACATTTCCTTTGGGTAACAGCACTCATTGGTTTCAAAACTTTGTATTTAGAAACTTAAAACAGTTTTATTCACTCAGTGTCAGTCCTCTTTCACCACAAGCTGCTAAAAGGATGGTTGAGCTCATACAGCTCAGGCAATGATTTCCCTGGTTTCACCTCCTCCATGATATGTGATTAATTACAAAATGGTACTGTCCTCAGTCCTTGTAGGTACAAGGAATGTCCACAAATGTATCATCAAGGAGCCATCATTATACCAGCTCTGACACTGTTGGGCACTCACACAGAAAAGCAGATCTTGACAGTCTATTGATTTACTAGAAGCCTCATTCAGGGAGGCTTAAGTGGCTCCCGGAGGACATGAGGAAGCTGGCAGGCACTGCCCACCATGACTATGAGGTGAAGGTTGCAGCAGTCCAGAGATAACCATGTCTGACATCTGGAGGCTTTTTTTCCAGCCAGCAGAGTCAGTCACTGATGGAAGCAAAAGAGGTTCAGAGCCCTCAAGCTACAAAACAATGAGGCTCTGAGCTGGAAGCAGCCTCCAACTAATGGCAGGGAGGTAGACACTGCACTGGGCAGTTACTGCTTCAAACCCGCTCCCCTGCCATCTTATCTCCACTTCAAGTCAGGACTTCAAGGAACTTAAGGAATAAGTAAACATATCTGGAAGTTTAGCCATCACACAAAAAGCAGGAAGGTCCAGTCTTAGAGAAGACAGTCTTGTACCTGGACAGCTTCAGTAAGTGGAAAAGGTCCTAGAGAAAAAGGCAGATATGCTGGTGCCACCTTGGCTTGTTGAAGTATGAATCTTCTAGGCTAGGCAAGCATGAGATCCACATCTAACTGGCAAAAGAGAGATGAGTATTGCAAGCTGAACAATGAAGAGGGTAATCACCTAACCATAGCTTGTCAAAAAAAAATTACCCCAGATGATAAAAATTAGGAATTACTGAGTAGGTAGAAAAAGATAAAGGACACAGTTTAACAGTTCTGTTTGAGATGTGATAGATCTAAGAATATAAAGAAGTGCCAGTTTTGGAAGGAAAGGTCATATTTTGCTGGATCAATCAATACAGGTGGAGAAAAATGAGGGGTTTCTGTGCCCAAAAGTATGACCATTAGGTCTGGCACAGCAGAGATCAAGCTAAGCATTCCATCTTCTTGAAGTCTCATGGTGTTAAACAAGGGGTTAACACTCACTTGGAAACCATTTGTAGCTAGACTGAGAGGGGAAAACAGGAACTGACAGGTGAAAAATGTTTAGGGATTTGCAGCCACTAAGTGGTTCAATTAACACCTTTTAAGTCACACACACCATAAATCTTTCATTTTTAAGGAACATGATTAAAGGATCATAAGACAAAACCAATCCTGCTCTAGCTCTCTGCCTTAATTCTCCCCTCATCAACACCCAACTCTACAAGTCTGAAACAAGAGCTTTACTCAATGACATTCCAATAGCTGAGCTTCCTTGTAACTCAAATTCTCAAAAGTAACCTTTTTAGAGCACAGTTAAGCCTGAATGAGGTGGAGGGGAGCTCCCTCTCCAGGAACAGGATGATTTTTACCAAGTCCTGGCTATCCTTTACATGGATTCTCTGGCATCTATGATCAGAGGCCTGAAAGAAGGCTGTCCTGGAGCTGGGACAATATGATACTTCTCTTCCATGTGACTTCCCTGGGACCTAAAAGGGGTTGAGAAGTTACTGCCATGCTCCCCCAAGGGAAAACACTGATCTTTCTTCCATTCCCAACACAGACAATTATTGAAAACATCAAAAGACATCCACTTGGTTTTTTTTTTAACCTAGAATCACAGAACAGTTTGGATGGGAAGGGACCTTTAAAGATCATGTAGTCCAACCCCCCCTGGCAGTCAGCACAGACATCTGCAACTAGATTGGGTTGCTCAGAGCTCCAACATAGCTCACCTGGAATGGTATGGGGCTCCCCTGTGCCACCTGGGCCAGTGTTTCACCACCCTTTTTCAAGTTCTCTTGAGATGTTCTCATAGGTAACAAATAGAATAGAATTAACCAGGTTGGAAAAGACCTTCGAGGTCATCAAGTCCAACCTATCACCCTTTTGCCCCTCTCATTTTTTCCCTACATGATCTATGAACATCCTTAAACATTTAATGGGTAACCTCTCCTTCCTTGCAAAGATGATACACCCTCTTTTTTTCCCCTTAATTCGTTCAGAAGTTCATTGCCCATCCAGGCTGGCCGCCTGCCCCGGCAGCTCATCTTCCGGCACACTGGCACAGCCTGCTCCTGCACCTTTGAGAATCCTTTCTTGAAGTAGATCCAGCTCTCCTGGACCCCTTTGTTTTTAAGGGCTGTTTCCCAAGGTACCTTCTGAGTTAGTTCCTTGAGTAACCTGAAGTCCACCCTCTGGAAGTCCAGAGTGGAGGTTTTGTTGCTGCCCCTCTTAGCTTGACTGCGTACTGAAAAGTTAATTATCTCATGACCACTGGACCCCAGCCAGCCTCCAACCACCACATTAAGTAACACATTTCAGAATGCATGGGAGAATAAGTAGGAGAAGGGGGAAAAAAAAAACCACAGGCAAGAAAGGAAGTGGCTTAGAGTCCTTGAACAAGTTAAGCCTGTTTGAACCCCCAGAATTTGATAGAAAAAAAATCTTTTGTAGACAACCTTTAGATGGCCTGCAGCCACATTCAGCCAGAAATTGAAATGTGAAGGCTATGAGATATGATAGAAAAAAATAGCTACCTCAGGCTGAAATAATGGATAATTCAGTGCTGGATTAAAGGGAGTTGTGCAAGGCCATCTTTTTAAATAAGAGTAGCTCCATTTTTGGCCTCTTTGCTTTGTTCTTTAATCCAGAAACAGGGTGATAGTTACACCCCAGAGGTTTATCTTGCCAGAAGTTGTGATAGCTCCGCTTCCTAGGAGATCAGCCTGGAGAAACTCTACTTGAAAGCTAATCACCAGCCTTTGAAACATTCTCCTAACCTTGGCATCCAATATGGACACTGAAATCCTGACCCTGAACAGATTTCTGGGCATCCTTCATTTTATTTGGAGACACAAGTGGGCTAGCTTGGCTTGAGCTGTCAGTCATGCTGCTGTTTCTTTCATGAGCCAGTATTTTCATGGCTGAAATACCTCAAACGCAGGATCAAGTCACTCGGCGTCAAGCACCCCTCTGGCAGCGAGAGTTAAATGGAGTTAGAGCTTTTAATAAAGCACAAACTGCTATGGTCTGACCTGCTTCTGAGATCCAAGTGCTTCAGATCTACTCTATTACCATGAGTTGACTGATGCCCAGTAGTTTTTGGCCTGAAATGTTTTTAAAGGGAGTGATCTTTTACTGCAAGGAGCATCCATGCGAGTAACAACCCAACCCAAACACTTGAGAGCCATACAGAATTACATTACATGGAATCACAGAATGGTAGAGGAGCCTCTGAGAATTCACAGAATGGTTTGGGTAGGAAAGTACTTGAAAGACCATCTAGTTCCAACCACCCTGCCAGGGGCAGGGACGCTTTCCACTAGGCCAAGTTGCTCAAGGTCCAGCCTGGCCTTGAACACCTCCAGGAAAAGGGCATCCACCACCTCCCTAGGCAACCTATTCCAGTGTCTCACCACCCTCACTGTAAAGAATCTCCTCCTACTCTCCAGTCCAAATCTGCCCTTCTCAGGCTTCAATCCACTCCCTCTTGTCCTATCACTACAAGCCCTTGTAAATAGTCCCTCCCCAGCTTTATTTTAGTCCCCTTCAGGTACTGGAAGGCCTCTATAGGGTCTCCCTGGAGCCTTCTCTTCTCCAGTCCCAAATCTCTCAGCACTCTGATCATCTTTGTGGCCTCCTCTGGACTCACTCCAACAGTTCAATGTCCTTATTCTGGGGGCACTGGAACTGGATGCCTTGCTCCAGGTGGAGTCTCACAAGAGCAGAGTAGAGGGGGAGAATCCCCTCCCTTGTCCTTCTGGTGACACTTCCTTTGATCATTGCATCCAAGCCCCCCACCACAGCAGGATCACCTAAAGCAGATCACATCTCTATTATGAATGTTTTACAACCCCCTTTTTCCTGATCAGTTCCAAGAAAACCTGTAATTGGGTTGAGACAAATACTTTAAAAGAACAACTTCAAGTTCTTGCCAGGTGAAGCAGTTACTCTGAAAAGTGGAATGAATGGAAGTTGGCATATTTCCTTATAACCTGTTTATTGCTAAATGGAGAGAGACTGTTTACAGAGGCCTGCAGTGATAGGATGAGGGGCAATGGTTTCAAACTAGCGAAAAGTAGATTTAGACTGGATGTTAGGAGCAAGTTCTGCACCATGAGGGTGATGGAACATCAGAACAGGTTGTCCAGGGAGGTGATTGAGGCCCCATCCCAGGGGAAAAAAAATATCAAGGTGAGGTTCAACAAGGCTCTGGGCAACCTGATCTAGTTGAGGATGCCCCTGCTTACTGCCAAGGGGGTTAGACCAGATGACCTTTGGAAGTCCCTTCTAACCCAAACCATTCTATGATTCTATGGAATGTTTTCTGCATTGGAAATATGAGCATCCCACACAGCCACTCCTGAGGTGTTTCAGTATAAAGAGAGGTTCTTACCTCTCCAATCAGCAAAGACTAAGAAAAAAAGCTCTGCCACACAGCAAGTTTTTGCCTAATTAACCTTGGTCATGAGAACTGTCTGCCATTTAAAAAACTGACAGCAATATACCCATGAACTGCTATTAGGATAAGAGCAATCACACATTTGATTTATTCACACCAAAACCCGAAACCAATGAAAAACTAGCAACCTCCTGAGAAAAAAGGGGAAAAAACCCAAACCCTACTGATGCTTTGCTTTTACTGCAGTTGACTAAACAGATGCAGCTGATTTTGGAGGTTTGTGGCAACATCTATCACCAAAGTACAGATGCTGCAAACACAGTGGTGAGCATGCAGAATACTAAACATGGATTTCAAAAGCCTGTTTACCTAACCACACTTGTACATCACCTATCGTAGATTAACGAGGCCTAAAGCCAATTCCTTTTACCTGAATGCTAGACCTCTTTATTTTTCTCCCTCCTGTGACCTATGGCAGAACAACAAATGTGCCTCTTGAATAAATCAGAGAAGAGCTGTGGCTCACTGCTCGCCATTCATCCTCTTCTTGTCCTTTCCCCAACTCCTCCTGTGCGGGGGGGAGTGCAGACTATTGTCAACCATTGCTAGGGACACTGCAAGTCATAATTAGCTCACAGGGTGCTGTTTATAGCTACTAGACAATGCCAGGATTTGTTTCTCGTACTGCAGCTATGAATCTCTAAATGGGATTTTTATGAGGATTTATGTGTCATCTTGTGTTTTTCCTGGAAGCTTATGCCACCGTCGTTCCCCGGGGACGCGAGGCACATTTACCACAAACTCAACACACCAACTTCCTCCCTCTCCTTAAAAATAGGGATGAAAAATCTCAGCAGATGATGAAAAAAACCCAATGTATTTAAGAAGCAGGTGGGTGTTAAAAAAAAGGGGCTTGGAAAAGAGGAAGAAAGACTCAGCTACAGCTGGTACCAGGGCTCTGCTCCAGAAAAGCCTACAATCAATTACTGCTGGCATGAAGCACAACCTTTCAGCAGGCGCCCAGCTGGCACAGGGCAGAGCAGTGCTGGGCCGGTGCCAGCCCTGTCCCAGGCAAGGGCTTCCCTCCCGCAGCTGCTCCAGGCCAGCAGACTCGCTCTTGGCCAGACACAAGTCCTTACAAATGCTGTCACCTGTCTGCTTTTATAAAAGCCCATCAAAGCTACTGCTCCTCCAGAAGCTGAGTCACCAACATAACCACTAACAATTTATGTTCTGGCATCACCACTCTGAACAAGGTTAACCAGGATCAATTTAGGGTGAGCTTCCTGTGATGCGTCTTTGGAAAGCCAAAGTGCCTGCAAGACAGCACAGCTCTGGTGCTGTGCAAGGACAGAATCCCAGAATCCTTTTGGTTGGAAGACACCTTTAAGATCACCGAGTCCAACCATTAACCCAGCGCTGCCAGGTCACCCAATAAACCATGTCCCTCAGTACCACATCTACACAGCTCCGATATCCCGCCAGAGATGGGGATTCCATCACTGCCCTGGGCAGTCTGTCCCAGGGCTTGACAACCCTTTTGGGGAAGACTTTTCTCTTAATGTTAAACCTAAACATTCCACAGCGCAACTTCAATGGACATCATGAGCCATGCTAGTGTCCCACACCAGCCTCACCAGAAGAGATGACACTAAATCCCTTCTCTGCCAGGAAGAGATGTGCCACAGGAGAAATACATCTGTCTCTGATATCAGAAAGGGCAGCAGCATGCAGAGCAAGCCTCTGGAAGAAGCTGCACCCTCTATTCAAATTCTGACAAACAGCTTTAAGCCAAGGCTCTTTACAAAAAGCCAGCTCTGCTTGTTTAGAATTTTTCTTGTTCTAATAGAGGCACGTTTTCAGCACACTGCAATATTCCATAATGAAATTACAGCCTTCACATATAACTTCTCCCTCCAGCTATGCCACTCCAGAATAGCAAGTTATTATGCTGCTCGACGCTGCGCCAGCGAGCCCCGGCACCACTGACTGGCAGCACAGCTAATGGATAGAGCAAGGATGTGTTTGAATGACAGCCTAACGTGATTTGTCAAACCCAAAAGCACCCACATGCCTAAGGAAGGTTGAGACAATGTGGAGGTGGCCAAGGGGAGGAAAAAAATAAAATGTATTCCTTTGGAGAAATGAGAGAAAGTAGGGCACCGGAATGAAAGACGAGAGGACCCTGTCCACCTCTGCTGAGGCACAGTGTCAGAGCACAATGCATTTAGCAGCATCATCTACATATATAAAATGTATATATGCATGGAATTTGAGAAAGGAGAAACCTTAAATGCAAGTAGTGTCTTGTCTGGAGCACAAAGCTGACAAGAGCAACATCACTGACTGCTGGAGAAGGGAGAACAAACAACTTCTTAATGCCTGGCAGGATCGTCACAGTAAATTCCTGTCAAATTTGAAGCAGGAAGACTGAAGTCAGCTCAGACAGACCAAGAGGCAAACAACACACTTTGCTTTTCCTCTTCTAATTAAGGCAAAAGGTATTAATCGATTGCCAGCTGGTTCTCCCTTTATTCTGCTCTTCTCTCCAGAAAAATTAAGCTGAATAGTATGAACTCTGCTGTAAGTCAGTCAAAAGCACTGAACGTTTCACAAGTCCAGCAAAACAAGAGCTCCATAATCAGCATGGCTTATTGATACAAATCAGGCTGTTTGTACCCATCATGAAAGGCAGCCCCGGGGTCAGTTGCATTTGCATCTTTTCCCTCATAAAACGACACTGCACAACTCCTAAGATTAATCAGCATGAGGGGTACAGGAGTGACTGATCGATCCTAAAAACCACAGCAACTAGAAAACGAAACCTGACTTTTATGCTCTGAAGTAGGCTTGCAAACACTATTAATCTTCTTGCACAACATTCTTGGTTTTGGAGAAGCTGGACTGTTATATAAATTTATTACTGACAACACTTTTGTGGGTGCTTTACTGTAGAGTGCCAAATAAAAACAAATGAGTTCAGCAGAGAAGCTGGAGCCTTGCATTAGAGTACTGAATTGGTCTGATTGCCTCTATTATTTACTTGAGAGCTTGAAGAGAATTTTGGAATTAAGATTTTTACATTATGTTAGCCAGATTCTTTCAACCACATTTCTGACAGGGTAGTCTGTATTTCTTTGGTTTAAGTGATCTAAAAAGATTATAAGATGAACAGAAAAAAAATAATAGAAGGTTGACAGTAACAATAGCAGGACAGAAGCAAACATCAAGGAAGGTCTTTTCCCAAGAGCTTGATATTCTAAGGCCCAGCAAAACAGTACTTCAGGCACACAAATTCATAGGCAGAAGATGCAAATGAGGCACACATCCTGAGGACTAGCAGCCCCTCAGCAGAATGGAAAACATCTGATTGATGAAGGGAAGAGACTGTGAAGGAATCAGAGGCTATTATAAAGTGGACACAGAAGCTACCTTGAGACAAATTAAGATTTCACCTGGAACACATCCACTGCTCTTTTATTTTCCTTTTAACAGAGCAGGTATCCAACACATTTGCAAGAATCACAAAACCAATTTACTACCTTATGTCCCTTTCTCTTCCAGATACCTGGGCCTGCTATTACCTTGGATGATCCCAGCATACACAAGCATCAGTGCTTGTGCCACCTAATTCCATCCTGAGTTCAAAGCAAGCTCTCCATTGGCTCCTGTTTTCCTCCTTTCCCCTCCCATTCCCACAATGGATAAAGGAAGTAAAACAGTTAATGCACATACACAAGGAAAAGGTCCTCTAAATTCAAATGGAAAGTCAACACTTACCTGATTTTGGAATTACAGGTCATTTCATTCTCAGGGTAGTGAATATCCACTGCATCCTGAATGACTGTACCATACTCATAGACTTTAATCTTCTTTGTCACCCCAGCAATGGCAAAGTAGTCACAGTCTCGGTCGAACTCAATACTGAGGAACAAAAGCAGAAGTTGAAAACTGTGTCAACACAACACATGGACTTACCAGCAGGGTATTTTACTACTTAAATATCTTGGTATGGTAGAGCTGAGAGTCAGTTTGCAGTTAGCAAATACCTCATTTCATTCATAACACCTCGGGTCAGGTCTGGCACATACACCAACAGCGTGACGTTCTTGCTTTCTGTCACTATCTTTTAATCACCTCCAAACACAATCTTCCTCCTGCACCCCAGAATCTTTGTTCAGATGCTCTAGAGGTTTTGCAGTTCAGCTCTACCATCTACACTGCATGGTACCCAAATGTCAAAGCTGACAGCTTGCCCTGGAAACATGCTTAACATGCAGCCTGCTACAGCATAACATCCATTGCAAGGCTGCAATCCTTAGCTCCCATACACAGCAGCTTGGTGAACTTTTAAGTGTTCACAGAACCACAGAATGCCAGGTTGGAATGGATCCCAAGGATCACCTAGTCCAACCTTTCTAAGCAATAGTGTATTTGAAATGAGCTGGCCCAGCACCTGTCAAGCTGAGTCTTAAACCTGACCAGTGGTGGGCAATCCACTGCTTCCCTTGGGAGGTGATTTCAATCTCTAACTGGTCTCATAGTGAAACATTTTCTTACAAAGTCCAGTCAGAATCTCCCTAGGAGTCTCCCTCCTGCTGGTAGCCACCCTTTATGTGCAGGGCTTCCCCTAAGCCTTCCCAAGGCTGAGCAAACCCAGGCTATCTCAGCTTTTCCCCATGTGGCATCTCTTCCAGTCCCCTGATAATTCTCATGGCCCTGCTCTGGACACTTTCCAGCTTGTTAGCATCTTTTTTGTACAGCAGGGCCCAACACTGCATGCAGTTACTACTGTTAATGTAGAGTAAACCAGAAATTGTGGGGAAAAAAACCACCCCGACCCAGCCAACCCTCTGAAGCCCCCAAGTACCAACAGAAGGCTGAACTATCTGTCACTGGTACTGTAAAATCCACACACAGTTGACTTCCACTTAGGGTTGCCTGTGGAAACCAAAGCACCTTTCCCCAACTGCAGGGCAAGTTTGTAACAGATATCAATGAAGTTGGAAGTAAAAGCAGTCACCTTCTAACAAAGTTAAGCTGCAAATGAGAAGAGCCTGAGGTTGTACACGAAATACATCTGAGAGAAAGGCAGGCAGCAGGTTATAAACAGCTGAAGTCATTGCTACCTCTGCAGCTTGGAAGGGCTTGAGAGAAATCTATTAGACATTTAACAGTCAGGGAAGTAGATCTGCTTCCCAGGAGCTCCTGTCTGCAGCCTGTACCACTGGCTCCCTCAGGAGCATCAGCCTCAGTGAGAAAACACTTTCTTACTCCTTCCAGAAAAGGTTTAGGGGTAGTATTTGCCCTCAGTCTCCAGGTTTCTATGATCAGTAACCAGTTCTCCTCAAGCCTCTTGACTAAGTAATCAGTCTCCTACTCAGAGAGGTCTCTTTTGGGGTTCTTCCACTCAGTAACTCATTTCAGTCTCTGCGGTCCTCATCACATGTTTTTTAACCCCGAAGCCACAGCATTTGTGAACCAGGCAGCAAGTTCTCAATGGCAGCAGAGAGAAATGAGTTTACACTGGTTTTCATAGTATCATAGTATCAGTCAGGGTTGGAAAGGACCGCAAGGATCATCTAGTTCCAACCCCCTTGCCATGGGCAGGGACACCCCACACTAGATCAAGCCAGCCAGAGCCTCATCCAGCCTGGTCTTAAACACCTCCAGGGACAAGGTTTTGCATTCACACAGCTGCAAGACCCTGACTGCAGGGGTATTTAAGGTACCTCTCTACAATGAGAAAACCTTAAAGCAATTGGAATAAGAGTGGGCTCATTGGGCTGCCTCCATTGCTGTAACAGCTACAGGCTTCTACCCCTCAAGAGAGCTGAGAAGTCGAAAGCACTGCAGTGCTTTCAAGGGAAGATAAATTTAAATGCCAACAGCTTTCAGGTCCTTGCAAAGGAGATGTCATCAAGTTATTTTTAAATTATGGAGGAAAAAGACTATTGATAGGCATCTGATGGTATAAAATAATTTAGTGAAACAGCTTGCAACTGGGCTTTTTAAATCAGGCACCTCAACTTAGAGAATCATGGAATTGTTTTGGTTGGAAAAGAGCTCTAAGATCATTGAAGTCCAGCCATCAACCTAACACCACCATAGCCATTAAACTGTGTCCCAGAGTGCCACGTATGCCCATTTCTTCAACACCTCCAGAGATGAGTGACTCCAGCACCTCCCTGGACAGCCTGTTCCAATACCTGACCACTCTTTCAGAGAGTAATTTTTTTCTAATACCCAATGACCTCCATCTCACTTCAACCTCCTTTCAGGGAGTTGTAGAAAGCAAGGAGGCCTCCCCTGAGCCTCCTCTTCTCCAGAACAAACAATCCTAGTTCTCTCAGCCACTCCTTGTAAGACTTGTTCTCCAGACCCTTCACCAGCTTTGTCACCCTTAATCTCCTACCTACTTCTCCAAAGGGGCAGGAGATGGTCCCCCTCAGGATTCTTTGCTTCCTTGAGGGGAAGGAAAGGGGTAGAAAAGAACAGGTTCCCCACAGAGGTCATGGATGCCCCCTCCCTGAAGGTATTCAAGGCCAGGTTGGATGAGCAGCCTGGTCTAGTGGAAGGTGTCCCTGACAATACCAGGGAGGTTGGAACTAGATGATCTTTAATGTCCATTCCAACCCAAACCATCCTATGAATGTATGAAATGAGTTACTTGGGTCAAGCCTACAAAATCATGAGCCTCCAAAAAGCATAGAAAAGGACCACACCTATGGCTGGGGATTAAAGCAAGCAAGCGTGCATCTACTGAAATAAAACAGGAGAGGGAAAGAAGTCATCCAAGCAGTCAGACCGCTCTGCCCCCCACCTAAATCTACCCTGGCTTAATCACTTTTTATACAAACAGGACAAAAGCACCATTCAGGCCTGTCTTGTCAGCTCACCCCACTCTGCAAAAGAATTTGATAATCAAAAGCCTCTCTAACAATACAATGGATTTACTTGTCCCACAATCTTAATTGAAGCGCTGTCTCAGCCCTTGCTCACTGCCCTGTGGATTCAGGTAACGTGCAACTAAACTGATGGCAGCGATTCATCTGCTGGGGATTCAATTTATAGCCTTAGCCTTCTGCTGAAGGGGTGGGGGGTGGGGGTGAAAAACCAGCCCACCATAATGTATTACAGTGTCTGGTAAAGAGCCAAGTTATTAGAAAAGAATAGAGCCTCTCTCACCTGGGGTGGGTTTGCTCCACTAGCATTAATTCTTTTTTTTGTTGCTGTTAATAGAGACACGCTGCAGACATAACAAATGAGGATTTCAAGCTGCCTATAAAAGTTAGCACATCATTAAAAAAATTAATAAAAAGCAGCAACCAACGGAATCGACTGCCAGACCTGTGACCTTCAAACAGCATCAAAGACACTGCAGGGAGAAAATGGATGCAGAACTAAACAGCCACCTGTGCAGGTGTTTGTTGGCTGCGAGAGGCAAACCTAGCACAGTGAGGCCAACGCATGCTTTGAGTCATGGAATCCTTTTGGTTCAAAAAGACCTTAAAAGATGATCAAGTCCAACCATTCTCTAATTCTACCAAGTCTGGTGCTAAACCACATCCATTATACAACTACCTCAAGGGAGGTTGTAGACAGGTGGGGGTTGGTCTCTTCTCCCAGGCAACCAGCACCAGAACAAGAGGACACAGTCTCAAGCTGCACCAGGGGAGGTTTAAGTTGGATGATAGGAAGTTCTTCCTAGAAAGACTGATTGCCCATTGGAATGGGCTGCCCAGGGAGGTGGCAGAGTCACCATCACTGGTGGGGTTTAGGAAGAGACTGCATGGGATGCTTGGTGCCATGGTTTAGTTGATTAGATAGTGCTGGATGATAGGTTGGACTCAATGATCTCAAAGGTCTTTTCCAACATGCTTAATTCTATTCTATCTTTAATTCTATTCTATCTAAATACCTCCAGGGACAGGGATTCAAGCACCTCCCTGGGGAGCCTGCTCCAGTGTCTGAAAACCCTTTCTGTAACATTTCTTTTAGTATCCAATCTAAACTTTCCCTGTACAACTGGAGGCTATTTCCTCTTGTCCCATCACTTGTTACTAGGGAGAAGAGACCAACCCCCACCTGGCTCCAACCTCTTTTCAGTTCTCCTCTCAGCCTTCTTTTCTCCAGTCTAAACAACTCAAATTCCTTCAGCTTGTGACTTGTGCTCTAGATCCTTCACCAGCTTCATTGTCCTTCTGTGGACAGGCTTCAGCACCTCAATGTCCTTCTTGGACTGAGGGATCTAAAACTGAACCCAGTATTTGAAGTGAGTCCTCACCAGCGCTGAGTACTGGGATCCTGCTGGTGACACTGTTGGCTGCCTTGGCTGCCTGAGCACATGCAGGTTCATGTTCACCTGGCTGTCAAATCAACAGCCTCAGGTCCTTCTCTACTGGGCAGCTTTTCAGCTACTCTTTCCTAAGCCCAGAGCATTCATCAGGTTGTAATCCAAGTGCAGAACCTGTCACTTGGCCTTGTTGAACCTTGTCCCACTGGCCCTGACCCATCAGTCTTGGTCTCTCTGTAGAGCCTCCCCACCCTCCAAGCAGATCAATGCTTCCTACCAAATGAGTGTGATCTGCAAATTTACTGAGGGTGCATTCAATCCCTTCATCTAAATCATTGATAAAAGGTATCAAAGAGAACTGGCCCCAGTACTGAGCCCTGGGGAACACCTAGCCTCTATCACATACAGTCCCAGGACAAGAAGTTTTCTCTCTTTCTGCCAGACAGCTCCTACTAAGTGATTTACTACAGCAAAAAATTAGAACCATCTAAGTAGATAATCAAGTGATTTATTTCTCATATAAAACTATTCCTAACCTTTGCAAGGCTCTGCTTCCCCCAGACTCATCAGGATTAGGACAAACAACCCACTTGCATAGCAGGAGTTATTTTCATGCTTTCTCCTACAAGTCTTTTAAACACACCCAGTATTACACAAGACTCATTTGCATTTAACTAGCTTGATAGCATTCTTGTCACCTGCTTGAAGCCTTTGTGTCAATGCTTACACACAAGCTTACCTACCTGAAAATTCCCAATGGAACATAAGTTTTGTTTTGTTAAGACAACAGGGCTGGCTCTGAAGAACATCAACATTCTGTTTTGCAGCTGTCAAAGGTTAGGGCTGAGTTGGCCACTAAAGGAGAGGCACTCTATTAACCCTTTTCCCTTCTCAAAACAGAAAAGAAAGGGAATAAGGGAGAGAGACTGATGGATCTAGAAAGAAACTAAACCATCTGGGATGCAAATAGTAACATTAAAATGAAACAGATACAAACCCACTATCAAACCCAACCCCCATGATGGCAAGTAGCCACCATCACCATGATGCTGTGGCAGAAGTCCCAGACTGGACTCAGAAGCAGACAGGAAAAGGATTCAGAAGCTGAATTCTGGAACTAGATTCAGGAACACATGGATTGAGATAGAAGGCAGAACAGAGTCCTCCTTGGATGCCTGCCACTGAAGAAAAGGCTTGACACTCAGCTTTATACTAATTGTACACGGGATGGGATCCCTTGCTGGTCAGTTTGGGGGTCACCTGTCCTGTCCATTCCTCCCCACAGGTGCCAACTCTGACTTCTTGCACCCCAACAGGGGGATATAACAGTCTCCTTAGCAGAAGAGCAAATCTAAACCAGAGCCTTTCTGCAGCCCATTCCCTGGCAGGAACTCTCCCGATCAGTATTCTGACTGTTAGAAGTAACTACTGGCTATGCAAATCTGCCCTGGACTTCAGAAAACACCCTCACTAAGAAGAGACTGAGCTGAGAAGTCCAGCTGCTGAAGAGAATTTGTACTGTTCTAACTCAAAGCAGGGCAGCAGGTGATACATTTCTACAGCTGAAGTGACATAGTCATTAGCACTGAGATAACATGCAATCCAGCAACAGGAAATCCCTTATCCTTTCTGTCTAAAAGGCCATCTAGTCAAGAGATAAGCCAGCTAGACAGCAGCATTCACTCCATGTGTGGTGAGAAGCAGAAAGCCAAAGCAAGCCACACAACACGCATGCAATGGCTGCTTACATCCTGATGAAACAGAGCAATGTGTTTTGGTAGCACTGGTTTAAGTAGGCTTAATGTGGGACTGACAATAAAGGTTTTCACCATCTCAGAGGGCAGATGGAACACCAGCTGGCTCTGTGCTACAAGCCTAGCTCAGTCCCAGCAGGAAGCAACCTCCTCTAGAAATAGGAGTCCAGGTCTACCTTCATTTTAAAGCAGCACTGGAGGCAAGGTGTATTTTAGGTCATCTGAACCTTCAGTGAGGTTCCTGTTTGGACTGGGAGTGGTCCACGCTCCTCAAAGATAGGCACCTTCAAAACAATTAGCAATTACTCCTTTTTCCTTTGTTTTTAACCTGCTTTCAAAACTCTGCATTTCTGAGCAATAAAGACCAGCTGAATTTTTGTAAGGAATCTTTTGGGGACACAAAAACTCCTGGATATCTGACAAAGATTTATGATAGTGCAAGAGAATCTACCTCAAAAAAAAAAACAACCAAACTGAAGAGGAAGATTGTTTTCTTTAAAGGAAAATGGAAGACAAATCTCCAGTTCAAGTCACTGTTTTCTTTTTTCCCAGGAAGTTAATGACCAGGGTCCCATGGAAATACCACTAAAGAGCTGCTATAAAGTAATCACATTCTCAGGGGTTCTGGTTGTTCTGCTGCTTATCTCTAGTCTCAATCTGTGAGATTATAAATCAATTGCTTTATTTCATGCTAAAACCCATGACCTTGGAGAGCACTCACAGCTAAAATAGAACTATGAAATAAATTACTTCTGAAACATGTGGAAGCTTGGCTTGATGTTGAGGGTAGATCAGTGGGGAAACTGTAACCCATGAGCATTTACCACTTCTGTCACTGTAGAGACCTTTGTTACATTTGCATCCTGATGGTGCTTGCAGTTGTTCTCCACACCCCAGGAGGATGCACTCGATTTAGAGGATGCATACAGATGGGCAACTAAACTGATTAAAGAAAGGAATTCATTACCATAAGGGTTATGAATAAGGCGACAGCAAGGCTGGTATTCAACAAATGACACCACACTAGAACTAGAAAGCATTCACCAGAAGATTGATTTGGGACAGAGGAAAATTTCCCCCATCCCAGTCACTCTTTAACCTCCCCCTGCCTCCAGAAGTTACTCCTACAAATCAAGATGGTATCAGTAATCCATGAACTGGCCCACACCAAATACAAGGAGCAGCTGAAGGAACTGAGGGTGTTTAGTGTAGAGAAAAGGAAGCTGAAGGGAGACCTTCTGGCTGTCTACAATTCCCTGAAAGGAGGTTGGAGCCAGGTGGGCACCGGTCTCTTCTCCCAAGTAACATACAGTAGGACAAGAGGAAACAGACTCAAGTTGCACCAGGGGAGGTTTAGGTTGGACATGAGGAGGAATTTCTTCCTCTTGAGGGTTGTCAAGCCCTGGCACAGACTACCCAGGGCAGTGGTGGAATCCTCATCTCTGGAGGGATGCAAAAGCCATGTAGACATGCTGAATGGCATGATTTAGTGGTGACCTGTCAGTGTTGGGTTAACTGTTGGACTTAAACATCTCTTCCAACCAAAGCCACCCTATGATACACCTTTAGTATTCCTGACATATTAACTGTGGATGCTGGAAGGCCACAAGGAGAAAACTGTGGAGTCAGCGACCAGAATGTTATGGTCTGTGGTCTTCTGCAGGGACAGCATGGGTCTAGGTGCTGTCCAAATCAACCCCCCCTGGGGCAGGTCACACTCTACTTGAGACAGCCATTTGAAACAGCCTCAGGGTCAGGCAGCTCAGCAATTTTCCATGGGACATGGGTACCTGCTATATCTGAACTGGGGGATACATCTAAGTGCATTTGCCTTCAGCTGCACTACTAGTTACAATTAAAGGTCTGCAGTCTGCCACTCCTCTCCCCTTTCCATACACACAATCTGCAGTTACTACTATAATCAGAAATGCCTCAGCTGTGACTTGGTAATGAGATCTGTGACCATAAGAGTTGCCATCAAGTAGATGACTTGGGCCCTCACCTGGGGCTATATAAACATCTAGTTTGCCATATAAGCTTTCCTTACTTGAATTTACCAAAGCTTTTCAATAGATTTCTACTCAGTACACTGCTGTTTCCATTCCTCTGTCTCTAAACACCAACTCTTCTCCTGCTGTGGCCCAAAACTGTATCCAGTTTTAGGCTCCCCAATTCAAGAGAAACAGGGATCTACTAGGCAGAGCCCAAGGGAGACCTAAGAGGAGGACAGTGGGACTTGTACATCTACCCTGTGAATTAAGACTAGAGAACTGGGGCTGTTTAGCCTGAAGAAGAGAAGGCTGATAAGGGATCTTAATAATGTCTACAAATACCTGAAGTGTCAGGCTGAAGGTGCCAGACTCTTTTCAGTGGTGCTCAGTAATCGGACATCTTTGCAACATCCTTTGATCCTTGCAATAACAAGCACAAACTGGAACACAAGATATTCCACCTCAACATGAGGAGAAACTTCTTTACTGTGAGGGAGATGGAGCTCTGGAGCAGGCTGCCCAGAGAGGCTGTGGAGTCTCATCTGGGGACTTTCAAAACTGGTCTGGATGTGCTCCTGTGTGACCTGCCCTAAGTGATCCCTGCAGAGGAGTTGGACTTAATGACCTCTGGAGGTCCTTTCCAAGCCCTACTGTTCTATGATTTCATTGCAAAATGGATGCACTGTTTTCAGTTTAGGGAGACAACTGGCTGGAGGAAGGACAGAACAGCAGCTTTTTCTTTTCACTTACATAATTCCTTAAAGTCTTTCTCACTTCATGCTTCCACTTCCTGGCCTTTGAAGGATATCCTGTCACTTCCACAAACCCAAGTCCCACCATCTTATAACCTGGTTGTCTATTCCCAACACCCATTCTGAGGCAAAGATTACAAATTTAGGTTACAATCCAACACCATGACCACAACTGCAGACTGTTCAGCAGTCTGGGACCAATAAAGAAATTGGTATTAATATCACATACCTGAGAGACTGGTTTTACAGCAGACTGGTATTTTAAGGCAAAGTAATTAGTGTCACCAAGCATGCACTGGCATACTAATTTGTAGCATTTAAAACAAAGCTACAGTCAGGCAGAGAAGCAGCTACTACAGGGCTCAGCTTTTGTGCTCTATCAGCTCAAGGTCCAAATTTTGTTACATATAAAACAAAGGCTCCTGAGACAAAGTGTATGAAGTTTCAGTATCAAGGGAGTGGCTGGGGGAGAGGAAATTAAAGTTTTGGTTTGGTTTTGCTGGTTGGTTTATTAAACTAAAGCAACAGGTGTATTATGAAAGCAAACCATACCCTGGGTTCTACCAAAAGAAGAGCGCCCAACAGGTCAAGGAACACGATGCTCCCCATCTGCTGTGCTCTGGTGAAACCTGACCTGGAGTACTGTGTTCAGTTCTGGAATCCTCAGCACAAACGGGACATCCAACTTCTGTAGGGGGTCCAGAGGAGACCATGAAGGTCAGCAGAGGGCTGGAGCACTTCTGCCATGAAGACAAGCTAAGACAGTTGGGGTTGTTCAGACTGCAGAAGAGAAAGCCCTAGGGAGACCTCAGAGCAGCCATCCAGTATTTGAAGGGGGCTACAGGAGAGCTGGAAAGTGACTTCCTATAAAGATATGTGGTGACAGGACAAGGGCTAATAGCTTCAAACTGGAAGAACCTGGATTAAAGTTAGACATCAGGAAAAAAATTCTTCCCTGTGAGAGTGGTGAGGCACTGGAACAGGTTGTCCAGAGAAGTTATATAAGCTCCAATGCTGGAAGTCTTCAAAGCCAGGCTGTCTGGGCCCTTGTGCAACATGACATAGCACTAAGCGCTCCTGCCCAAGGCAGGGCAGGTTGGAACTAAATGATCTTTTAAGGTCCCTTCCAGTCCAAACTGTTACACTGTTCCATAATTCTATGATTGTATTAGCTACTCCTTACTCTACAGAACCACTTAAATAAGATCACTGCTGCTATTCCAAAGTCCTTCACCTGTGCCACAGGCTACACAACTGCTGGCTGCATATATTCCCTGATTCAAACCCCTCGCTGCAAAGCATTTTCCTAACTATAAACTGAGAAACACAGCTTATTGTGTGGTCCTACTCAGGAAGGACCACTTAAAGAAAACTCCTTTGCTTCTCTAGACTGCTAGATGGTCAGATAAATTAATTGTGTAAGTGATGGTTAGCTTAGAAATTGCTCTATCAGAGAGAAAACAGCTTCATCCCCAAGAATCACATTAATTTGGGTTAGCTGTGACCCCCAGGTTACCAGAAGATTGCCAAATTGCCACTCTAATCAAGGTAAAGGAGTCTTGGTTCCTATAATTATGGCCCCTCAAATCAGATTCAAAGCTCATCTAGTCTCATCAAAACTGTGGTACAGAGAACCCCAAGCTGTTGCACTTTGATCTCATTTCCTTACAGTTGTTGTGGATATTCCAGCTCCAGGTGCTGCTGTTGAATGCATTCCAGGTATCCTCCCCTGCCATCACACCTCCATGCCTCAAACATCTCATGGGAATATGCTTCCCCTTAGTAAACCTCTATTGGAAGCATAAGATGATGTTACTGAAGTCAGTTCTGTGTGTTCATCACTTTTCCTCCCACCACCCCAGCCAGAAAACAAACAGGAAGGGGTGTTATAACAGTTCACTGAAGGATGGTCCTCAGCTCCAGGCTCCCTTGGGAAGACATTTATTACACCAGTCATGCTGCACTCACTGTCAGCTTCTTTCCTTGTAGCCACAATAGCCTGGAGTTTTATTTTGCTTCATTTAAAAGAAAGGCATAAAAAGGTACCATGTTGACAAAGTAATGTCATTAAACCTCGTTCCAGGCCCACTTCATGCTTACAAAAATCCTTTTAAGTGTAATGAAATGTCATCAGTTCTAACAGAGACCACTTAGCAATACTCTCATTCCATAAAGAGCCTGTCTAAAGGGGAACATTAAATCTGAATCAGGGAGGTTTGGTGGCTTTAGTGGCATCTCACAGCTGCAAAATCAAAATCAACAGAGCTGCTTTCATGCTTTGTCATTGCCAGATAAAATGGTCATTTTTATTTTTCTTAATCCAAATGACAGAATATACTCTGCTACCAGAGATTAATTGTGCTTCCTGCAATAGCTCAGCTTCCAGAACCAGGATCACCTCTACTTTGGGAGGGAAGCAAGAAGTGACCTTGAACCTAACCCCCTCTAAACACAACCACAAATCTCCCTGAAAGCTACAGAAGATTTCTAGAGAACCATAGAATTGTTTTGGTTGGAAAAGCCCTCTAAGATGACCGAGTCCAACCATCAACCTAACACCACCACAGCTAGTAAACCATGTCCCCAAGTGCCATGTCCACACATTTCTTGAACACCTCAAGGGACACTGACTTCAACTCCCCAGGCAGCCTGTTTTAATATCTGACCACTCTTGCAGTGAAGAAATTTTTCAAGTGTACCATCTAAACCTTCCCTAGTGCATTTCCAGACCATCTTCTCTCATCCTGTCACCTAACACTAGGGAGAAGAGACCCACCTCACTGCAACCTATTTTCAGGAGTTGTAGAGAGTAATGAGGTCTCCCCTCAGCCTTTTATTCAAGAAGCTAAACAAATCCACTTCCCTCAGCCGCTCCATACCCATCACCAGTTTCACTGCCCTTCTCTGCACACGCTCCAGCACCTCAATGTCCTTCTTGGAGTGAAAAGCCCAAAACTGAACCCAGTATTTGAGGTGCAGCCCCACCAGTGCTGAGTACAGGGACATGATCACTTCTCTACTCCTGCTGGCCACACTATTCCCAATGCTGGCCAGGATGTCGGTTGCCTCCTTGGTCACCTGAGCACACACTGGCTCATGTTCAGCCAGCTGTCAACCAGCATCTGCAGGTCCTTCTCCACCAGGCAACCTTACAGCCACTCTGCCCCAAGCCTGTAGCGCTGCATGAGATTGAGCCAAGTGCAGGACACAGCATTCACCTTTTCAAACCTCAACAGGTCAACTCCAGAACCAAGATCTCCTCTGCTTCAGAAGGAAAGCAAGGGGAAGCGACCCTGAACCTCATCCCCTTGTAAGGACACCCAAAGTCTCCCAGGAAGCCATACAAGACTTCCAGCCTTAACTCTGCAGCAGAGCTATTCTGTTCTACTGCATAAGGGAATTTTCATGCACGTATTCAGGGGAACCTGCTTTAATTAGCACTAATGATGAGAAAACCTATAGGGAACTACTGCATTTTGCACACAACTGAACACAAAGCGTATTGATAAAAAGCCATTTTACTGCTGGGTGATGCTCTTCTGCATGCTGAGGAGAAGCTGATGACAATTCCAGGGTTTATATGCCAGACAGACACAAGGACAATGAGCCAAAGCCATTGCAAACAGCTACTGTGCAAGTTAATGAGGATTAGATTCAGTTTTTCCACAAACACCATTTTAAATAAGCTGGAGGAAGGAAATGTTAACTACAAATGCCAACAGTTAAACGCAGAATGTTTCTTGTGACACTGTTTAAAATTCAAGCCAAATGATCAGTCTGCTTGCTGTAATATTTTGAGTAACCCAGCTATATCTGCAAACCAGGACCTGCCATTTCTCCCAGCTGGGCTGATATACACAAGAGGTTAGGAAGAGCTGACAGTAGCAGGAACACAGCCTCAGTGTTACAAAATACTGCAGTGACAGGGGGTTTTTAAGTTCCCTAACATGCCTAACTGCTGTCTTTCTGTATTCAGTTGTGGGAAGCACTTCCACAAAGGAAGGGGACAACCTTTGCCTAAGCTGTTCGAGGGAGGAAGCCTGCTGCACAATGAGTAGTGATGTTCTCTGCACAGCAGCAGAGTCTTCTCAGGCTTATGCCATTAAGCAGGAAGGAATTCGAGGGCAATAGCTTCTTCTAGACAGACTAGAATCACAGACTGCTTTGGAAGGGCCCTTTAAAAGTCATTTACTAGTCCAACTCCTCTTGCAGTCAGCAGGGACATCTGCAACTAGAGCAGGTTGTTCAGAAACCCAAACAGCCTGACCTGGAATGGTTTCATGTATGGGGCATCTACCACCTCTCTGGTCAGCCTGGCCATGTCTCACCAGCCTCAGTCTGCAAAATTTCTTCCTTCTTTTTAGTCTAAATCTCCCTCTTTTAGTTTAGAACCACCATCCTTTCTTCTGTCACAACAGCTAAAAGATGGCTTAAGAGATTGTCCCCATCTTTCTGATAGATTAGAATAAACTAGGTTGGAAAAGACCTTTGAGATCACGTCCAACCTATCATCCAACACTATCTAATCAGGTCCCCTTTAAGTACTGAAAGGCTTTCATAAGGACTTCCTAAGATTCTGAATAACCTTACAAGCCTGTTTTAAAGCCACTATATTTATTACTACACATAACAAATATTTTGTTTCTTCAAATTTAAGCAGGGCAGCTGCAGAAAGAACTGAAGAGACAGGAGAACAAATATATCTGAAAGAGCTCAGCACAGAGAACCTCCATCAATACTGGAACTGTAAACTAGGCAGCCTGTCCACAGGCTCCCATTCACAGCTCCACAATTCCTCCATGATTTAGCTGCAGCAGCTGAAGACACTTCTTTCTCCAGCTGACCACATTGCCTGAGGTCCCATTCCTCAGAACTAATCACCACCCAGCCCAATGCCCCAGTACACAGCCTACCATATTATTAACCCAAGCCTCCAAATTTGCTCCACATCAGCACCAGCTCTTCTGCCAGGCAGCCCACAGCTAAGTACCAGGAGGGACAGCTGGAAACAGTAACTTCTTCAGACACCTCAGCTCTATCCAACAGGTGCCACCAGTCAAGTCCACATGGTTCAGATGAGCCATCTCAAGGAGCAGCAGCAATTAACTCTATTGCCTGGTGATGAGGCAACAAGGTTCATATGACATCTGAATCATTTTCCACTCAACTACCAAATCTGTTCCAGGATATGGTTTTGAATTCTTTTTGGCTAGCATTTTGTTTGCTATGCTTAAGGGGAGGAAAAAAAAAAGCAAGGTACTTTTGAACACACTTAATTTCACAGCCTCATCTGAAGAGAAACCTGATCTGGCTTCCACCTTCATTTGCAGAAAAATACACACACACTTGTATATAATCCTTTAAGAACACGAGTGTCACTTCACAACTTACTCTGCAAGACACCTATGCAGCAGAGAAGTCCCAAATATCTGCCTTAGAGTCTGTGTTTATTCATACAGACAACATGAAGAACCATTAGCTCAAGCCTTTTCTCCAGGCTGAGCTGCTTGTGAGGTTTTTCTCAGAGCTACTTAAGCCCACACCATACATCTTTGTGTGACTTAACACACCACCTCAATGTATTCTTTCTCAGCTACCTACCATTCAACAGACTAACTCCTCTAGTTAGCAAGGAACAAGAAGAAATCCAAAGGCAAGCTAATGCTTTTCCAGATAATCAACTCCTAGCAAACTGAGGCCTTTTCATCAAATATAGCTAGAGAATTAAAAGAGCACTGTAATAAGCCACAGAAATTCATTTTCTATTAACAATAGGCTTGTTTCTTCAAACAGACAAAAATTCACTGTATTGATGCTCAACATGGAAAGAAAACTATAAAAATGAGGGGGAATTAAAAATCTGTCTTTCCTTTTCACCAACACAGTTGGTATGGAAGCTCTGTGTACAAGATGCTGTGAAACAACAGCTTTCAGAGCTTGCAAGTTCAGTTGCTGGGGCCAAGACACAGCACTACTACCTGATGATAGCCATTAGCACATGAACATCAGGAGGAACAGAAGGGAAGCTACCTGCAGCCTCCCAGAAAAGATTTTTCTCCTGATCAGTCAAGAAGAGGTGAATGCAATGATGCAATGCAAATTCAACCTGGTACCTTCCTCCTACCCTGAATATTAATTTCTTGAAGGACATTCCAGATGCTACAGCATTGATTTAAAGATCCTGCTGTTTTATGAAGCTTCTTAAAGAAATAAATAAAAAAGCCTCCCACTTTTACTGCAACAAATACAATCCAACAATTAATCCCTATTTTTAAGTGGGGGAGATTCCAAAGTTCATAGGAAGTGAATTTCACCAGACAAGGCAAAGTCACATAAGGACATTGCTTCTCCTTGAAACCTAGGGCCAGAGGAAGATGTTCAGCAGAAAGTCAGGGACAGAGCCTGAAGTTTCTAAGGAGATGATTATGTACTTTTATCACAAAAGCAGTATCTGAGACCTGGAGTTGCTAGTCCACTATCATGCTCAGAGCAGGGGCAACTCTTTGGTCAGATCAGGCTGCTTAGGGCTTTCTCCAGCCAGTTATATTACTGGAATACAAAGTGTTGGAGTGATAGAATAGAATAAACCAGCTAGGAAGAGACCTTCAAGATCGTGTCCAACACCACGTAATCAAGCACCTAACCAAGCACCTAACCAAGCACCCTATCAAGTCTCCTCCTGAACACCTCCAATGATGGTGACTCCACCACCTCCCCAGGCAGCACATTCCAATGCCCAATCACTCTCTCTGTGTAGAATTTCTTCCCAACATCCAGTCTGAACCTTCCCTGGTGCAGCTTGAGACTGTGTCCTCTTGTTCTGGTGCTGGTTGCCTGGAAGAAGAGACCAACCCCTGAACTACATTCACATCACCTCTTTGAACAGCCTGCTCCAGTGCTGGACTGCCCCACACTGTGGCAACTGTCCACTACATGATGTTTGCCAAGAAATGGAAACTATGCAGTTCAAGCAAGGTTTCTTCAAGATATGAGGGAAAAAGAAACCCAAAACATGAAGAGAAACCTGTGTTTAAAACATCTGGTTGAAAAGCCAATTCCCAAAGTCATCAAGTCTGTGCGAGACTTTAAGAGACCATTTATAAAAATCCAAAGTTTAATTTAAACTAAAAAACCTCCTCTAATTATCTGCAGATAGAGACAGGCTTGAAGTACTAAGATTGCTTAATGGGAAAAAGATCTTCCTCTATCAAATAGTATGAAATTACTAGGGGGGGGCAGGGGAAAAAAAATCAGGTCCCACTGGTGGCCATGCAACTTCCATTTATTAACTTTTAAACGTCAAGTTATTTAAGTTTTACCCCTAGAAGTGAAAACTTCTGCTGACAGAAGAACAAGGGGTGCTTGGTGCCATGGTTTAGTTGATTAGATTGTGTTGGATGATAGGTTGGACTCGATCTCAAAGGTCTCTTCCAACCTGCTTAATTCTATTCTCTACAGTGTCACTGCAGTCACTAAAAGGTTTACTTTTCAGGTCAAGAGTGGAGATAGGAGCAGACATGCTCTTTTTTGGTTTCAGAGCCCTTTTTGGTACTAGTAACCTGTCCTGGAAACTTGGAAGGCTATTATTACAGTTGAAAATGTCTCTGAACAATGAATTAAGAGCTCTGAACTCATATCTCTATAACCCTTCTGCTGGGTACAGTGACATAACCCCCAGTTTAGGAAGGATGTTGACTTGCTGGAATGTGTCCAGAGAAGGGCAATGAAGTTGGTGAGGGGCTTGGAACACAAGCCCTATGAGGAGAGACTGAGGGAGCTGGGGTTGCTTAGCCTGGAGAAGAGGAGATTCAGGGGTGACCTTATTGCTCTCTACAACTACCTTGAAGGAGGTTGTAGACAGGCAGAGGTTGGTCTCTTCTCCCAGGCAACCAGCACCAGAACAAAAGGACACAGTCTCAGGTTGCACCAGAGGAGGTTTAGGCTGGAGGTTAGGAGGAAGTTTTATACAGAGAGAGTGATTGCCCATTGGAATGGGCTGTCTGAGGAGGTGGAGTCACCATCATTGGAGGTGTTCAGGAGGAGACTTGATGGGGTGCTTGGTTGCATAGTTTAGTTGATTAGGTGGTGTTGGATGATAGGTTGGACACGATCTTGAAGGCCTCTTCCAACCTGGTTTATTCTATTCAGCTCCTGTTCAAGTGATCCAGACCACAATGATGTAGTACAAAATCTATCAGATGCATTCCAGAAAAAACAGACGAAAAGTAAGGGAAAAGCTCTGAACTTAGCTCTAATTAAACAAAAACCCATTTCAGCCCCAGATAACCTCTAGTCTATGTGCCAAAACCTTAGCTGAAGGTAGGAGAACCACCAGAGATGTACAAACTTCAAGTAGGTCCAGGGTATCATACTTTGTTACCTCACCTATTCTGCAGTTCAGGCCTCTTTGTCCAAGCATTTTATCTCTTCTAGTTGTGGGAACAGTGCAAATAAGACAGATCCATCCACACTTTCAAACTGCCACTTGTAAATAGGAGTCTATTTTAAAAATGATTGATGCAATGGTCTATAAGAAAAATTCAACCCCCTCTCATTTCTCATCTACTGTATTCTGAAACAATCCTGTGAAGGTTAAACCCACTTACATTCCTTCCATTTATCTTTACTACCAAGATAGAAACATTGCTGGTCACAAACTTAATAAAATGGCTCATCTAATCCTAGCCAGCCCAGGACATTAAAACAAGAGGGGGAAAAACCAGCATGGTAAAAGATCTTTTGTTATGGTGGACACAAAACTAAAAGGTACCCTGATAAAGTCTGGATCTGAGCATTTATATGAACAAACAATTGCAGTCCAAAGTTTAAAAAAGGAAGTGAAAAACAGAATGGTTCATGAACAGATGGAAAACCCTAATGGATGGGTTTTCTTTTAAGTACACCTTTGAAGAAAGGATTTCAGGTCACATTACTGAAAGGGTCAACACAAACAGAAATACAAGATGGAAACCAACGTAATTGTTCTGTTTGAATTCCAAGAGAAACCTCTCCACATCTTGGTCATTACTTAGATGCAATGGAATAAATGGAATAATAAGCAGGCAATGAAAAAAGAGAATGGTCTCCAAAGACAAGAGCTTGTTTTTCTAATGAT
Source organism: Dryobates pubescens (assembly GCF_014839835.1). Taxonomy (NCBI): domain Eukaryota; kingdom Metazoa; phylum Chordata; class Aves; order Piciformes; family Picidae; genus Dryobates; species Dryobates pubescens. The sequence continues at coordinate 12,423,536 of NC_071622.1, read as the reverse complement.
ATGTAAAGATTCAACAGATGACCTGAGTCATCTGTTTCAGCAGCCCCAAACCAAGTAAATCATTATGCCTTCACATAAACAGTCTTGCTACTCAAAACTCTTCAGATGTCATTTTAAGCTGGACCTTTCAGAGAAGGGAACACAGAAGAACTTGAAGTCCAAGCAAATTGGTCTCCTATGAGGACAGGCTGAGGGAGCTGGGGTTGTTTAGCCTGAAGAGAAGATTACAGGGAGACTTATAGAGGTCTTCCAGTACCTGAAGGGGGCCGCAAAAGGACTACTCACAAAGGCCTGTAGTGATAGGATGGTTTGAAATTAGAGAAATGCAGATTCAAATTGGATGCTAGGAACAAGTTCTTTACCATGAGGGTGGTGAAAAACTGGACCAGGGTGCACAGGGAGCACCATCCCTGGAGATATCAAGGTCAGCATCAACAGGGCTCTGAGCAACCGGATCTAGTGAAGGATGTCCCTGCTGACTGCTAAGGGGCTAGACTAAATGACCTTTGGAGATCCATTTGAACCCAAACAATTCTATGCTTCTATCATGCTTCTATGAGGAGAGGCTGAGGGAGCTGGGATTGTTTAGCCTGGATAGGAGGCGGCTCAGGGGAGACCTCATTGCTCTCTACAGCTACCTGAAGGGTGGTTGTAGCCAGGAAGGGGTTGGTCTCTCCTCTCTAGCAACCAGCACCAGAACAAGAGGACACAGTCTCAAGCTGCACCAGGGGAGGTTTAAGTTGGATGATAGGAAGTTCTTCCTAGAAAGAGTGATTGCCCATTGGAATGGGCTGCCCAGGGAAGTGGCAGAGTCACCATCAATGAAGGTGTTTAGGAAGAGACTGCATGGGATGCTTGGTGCCATGGTTTAGTTGATTAGATAGTGTTGGATGATAGTCTCAAGCTGCACCAGGGGAAGTTTAGGCTGGAGGTGAGGAGAAAGTTCTTCACTGAGAGAGTTGTTCGCCATTGGAATGCACTGCCCAGGGAGGTGGTGGAGTCACCATCCCTGGAGGTGTTCAAGAGGGGATTGGACGTGGCACTTGGTGCCATGGTTTAGTCATGAGGTCTGTGGTGACAGGTTGGACTTGAAGATCTTTGAGGTCTCTTCCAATCTTGGTGATACTGTGATAGTGTAATTATTTGACCCTCCCCAACCTCAGGTGCCCTGGGAGAGACATACTCAGGTTTCCACCAGACCTGGGAACCACCTGGCACAGAGAACCAGCTTTCTGCTAAACTAAATTTCAGAGACACATCTTGCTTGAGTCTCTTGGACTTTCTTTCCCTTTTTTTTTTAAAAAAAAAAAAAGAGGGAAGACTGCCACATTATTCCCTGAAGGCCTCTGACAGTGCTAAAGCAATTTTCTACATAAATCATTGTAATGCCAACGCTGCAGTTTACAGACTCATCTTTAAAAGAAAGCCTTTGCTATTTACTGCCACAGCAAGCCGAGGGGGAGAGGAAAAGTTAAGCTCTGACAACTGCTCTGTCTAGGGGCATAATAAATGGAAAATTTATTCCCTGGCCCAATCTGAACAAAACTTACTATACTTGTGAAAAGCCACGTAAATACTTTGCACTTAAGAGAACTGAGTACATGAAAAGACCATTTCACAAACTGTGGTACGTGTACATTCGTTTTGCAAGCATGCTGAAACCCCCTGAATAATAGAGCAAAACTGAGCAACCTGCAGTTGCAAAGCCTTGAGTATCTTCTCACTGAACACCCTCCTCTTTTAATCACAAAATGGTCTGGATTAGAAGGCATGTTTAAAGATCATCTAGTCCATCCCCCTCTGCAGTCAGCAGGGACATCCTCCACTAGATCAGGTTGTTCAGAGCCATGTCAAGCTTCACCTTGAATTTCTCCAGGGGTAGAACCTCAATCACCTCCCTAGGCAACCTGTTTTAGTGTTCCACTATCCTCATGGTAAAGAGCTTGCTTCTAACATCCAAATCTACTCTTCTCTAAACTTCCCTAGTTTGACACCATTGCTCCTTGTGCTATCACTACAGACCTTTGTAAAGTTTCTTTCCATCCTCCTTGTAGGTCCCCCTCAGGTGCTGGAAGGTCATTATTAAGTTTCCCTGGAGACTTCTCTTCTCCAGGCTGAACAACCTCAGCGCCCTCAGTCTGTCCTCATAGCAGAGATGTTTCAGCCCCCTGATCATTGTCATGGCCATCCTTTGGACCTGCTCCATCAGGTCTATGTCCTCCCTGTATTGAGGGCTCTGTTTTTCTTGAAACAAATAAGGGGAAGAAAGGACTGAGGGTTGTAAATTTTGCTTCTGAACATGTTTCTAGGCAAGGTGAGGAAGTTCTCCCTCACTGAGCCTAAGAACTCTCTGTAGGTACCTTTCCAGAAACACAAGATACAAAAGCTTTGTTCATGGTCTTTTATGAGTTCTCAGAAAATGCCTATGTTCTGAAACACACTTGTGGCAAGGTGCTCAGATAACCTGAAACTAAGCCGCAGCAGGAGTTTTTTTCCACCCTATACACAGTCTTCAATTACACTTTTTATCCTGTTATCATAAACCTCACTTTTATCTCCCTTCTAAGTAAACATCAGGGTTTTGCAGATATACAATGCACATCATAGGGGTTGGAAAGGATCTTGAAGATCATCTAGTTCCAACCACCCTACCATGGGCAAGGACACCTCCTACCAGACCTGGTTGCTCAAGACCCCATCCAACCTGCCTTTGAACACTTCCAGGTTTGAAGCCCCCACAACTTCTCTGGACAACCTGTTCCAGTGCCTCACCACCTTCATGATGAACTGCTTCCTAATCTAAATTGATCTTCTTCCAGTCTGAAGCCATTACCCCTTGTCTTGTCACTCCATGCCTTTGTACAAAGTCCCTCTCCAAGAGTCCCCTTCAAATACTGGAAGGCTGTTGTAATGTCTCCAGATCCAATACCTCATAAAACCCTCTTGAAGCCTGCAGATTTGGAGAGCAGAGCCCAGTGCACGAACTTCATGCAGGGTTAAAGCTACACAAAATGAACTCTTGTAGTCTGAACATTTTTTAAAGAAAAAAAAATTAAGTACAGTTTTTAAGTACAATAATTAAAATACCTCTAACATACTTAAATTAGGAGGATTCCCAACTTATTTGCTTTATATTTAAATGCCTTTGTGACAACAGCAAGAGCAAAGCAGTGTGACTTGCTTTTTGTCACATTGTCTGTGTTTCCTGCAGTATGCCCAGGAACACCTTTACAAATCAGTGGGCCAAATAAACAAAACTGTTCACAGCATCTAAAGAAAGTGAAAGCAATAAGTTTAAGTGCCCTGATAATTTACTTGGCTTGTCCACAGGTACCTAAAAGCTGCTCTTTTATTATCTTAAGTTGCCATCCCCAAGACACTCCTCATTTAGCTTCACAGACTCTCTGAACTCGAGTCCATTACTTTGGATGAAGAACAAGAGCAAACACAGAAGTGTGCTGGCCAACACACACTACAGGTAAACTCTGGATTAACAAATCCAAAGTTTAAAAAGGAACCATTTGGATAGCCAGAAGCTAACAAGAATTACAGCAACAGCACATTCAGCAGCCCTGTACTACCAGAGCACTTAAGGACACACACAGCTGTGAGCAGTCTTACTCAGCCCACATACTAACCCCCCAAAGATTTAAAAGCAGGAGAAGGGGAGAACATTGAATTGGAAGCCAAGTTATTTTGCTGTTAGGTGGATTTAACCACCAATTCTAGCACTGGTTATAGAGGGAGGAACCACATTTTCACAGCAGTAACACACGTACTTCTCAAATATATTTCACCCAAGGATTAAAATGCCTATAAAACAGGAAGGAGATTTACTGCCCTTCCAGCATTTTCTACCCAAATGCCACAAAAATGCTGCTCTTGCAGAATGTCAAGGAGAAGCAAGGGCAAAGAAGCAGAATCCAATCCATGCTGAAGTTGGTAGCTGAGAAAGTTTGTCTATGTTGCAGTGAGATTCCCATCTGCATTTCATTGCAGCTTGTGTGAACCCAATCAGCACAGGTTAAATAGACGTCAGATCAGTGATTATTGTGTTCTGACCTCTGGGGCTGTGTTGGACATTAGACATTCCTGCTACATACTGAAGTATTTAAGGGATCAATGCCACTAAGAATAAAAAAACTGAAAGACATGCTCTATGTCACACATGCTTCCATTTCTTCACCCAGTGCAAATTTTTGGGGGTTTTTCAACAAGCATTCAAGTTCTTCTGACACTGCCTGAGTGGCCTCTTCAGGAGGCATTAGATCAGACTCAGAAAACCTAAGCTCATTTCTTCATCTCATTCTAATGTTTCTTTCAAGACTGCAGGTATGGTCACTTTGGAACTCCTGCTCCCCAACGTAGAGAAGAACAGAGATCTGCTCCCTTGTGGGGATAGGATGTGAGAGCTGGGGCTGTCCAACCTGGAGAAGGCTCCAGGGAGATATCACAGCAGCCTTCTAATACCTGAAGGAGGCCTACAAGAAAGCTGGGGAGGGACATTTTACAAACGCTTGTAGGAATAGAATAGACCAGACCAGGTTGGAAGAGACCTTCAAGATCATCGCGTCCAACCTATCAACCAATCCAACCCACCTAATCAACTAACCCATGGCACCCAGCACCCCATCAAGTCTCCTCCTGAACACCTCCAGTGATGGTGACTCCACCACCTCCCTGGGCAGCCCATTCCAATGGGCTATCACTCTCTCTGTATAGAACTTCTTCCTAACCTCCAGCCTAAGCCTGCCCTGTATATGGACAGCTTCACGAATTTGCGTGTCATCCTCGCGCAGGGGCCATGCTAATCTATCGTTCCAATTTTAGTACATGTGCTGCCGAAGCGAGCACAAGGAGGAGTGGATTGAAACTTGAGGAAAGCAGATTTACACTGGAGACTAGAAAGAAATTCTTTACAGTGAGGGTGGTGAGACACTGGAACAGGTTGCCAGGGAGGTTGTAGATGTCCCCTCCCCCTGCAGGTGTTCAAGACCAGGCTGGATGAGGCTTTGAGCAATCTGGGCCAGTGGAAGGTGTCCCTGACACGGCAGGGGGATTTGAGCTAGATGATCTTTAAGGTCCCTTGCAACCCAAACCATGAGTCTATGATACAACTTCTCTCCCTCAAAAATTTCCTGAGAACATATTTAAATTTGTGAATCAAGCCTGTAAGAAGCTATATGGGTCCTGCATACGTGTCATACAGAAAAGATTTCCCACTTAATGTGCTTCATTTTTTCCACAGCACTCAGCTCCAAACAAGATACCACAGACTAATGAAATCCCCCAGGGTATGCTTTCACAGCTGCTAAAAACAGTTTAAGGTTAGGGCTGTTGCCAGGTCCCAGCCTCTCCCCCCATCTCATGTGCTCACTTAAGCCTGATCTTCAAGGATGATGGATCATGGAATTAAAGGAGAAAAAAATAACTCTGTGGAAAGACAGTCAACAGCATTTCACCAGTAAATGTCCAAACCACTCCATGGGAGGCTCAGATGAGCTTCTGCAGCAATACACAGGACATGACTACCCCTCCTGGCAGAAGATACAGAGTTTTTGGCAAGAATGGAGCTGTTGAGTAGGCATGACCACAACTACCCCCCTCACTTGTGTTGAGTGTTGGAAGCTCTGTTGGCAGCACTAAAGAGTTTTGACAGTCCCATTAAAAAACAACTTGGCTGGTTAACATTTGCCACCAGAACCAGATCTACCAACAATATTTGAAACCACCAGCAAATTACCAAATTACTTCAAATTACCAGCACCAAGCAAGATGGATGTCTCTTCAAATGCTAGAACTGCACCACTTACCCAGCCACAGGAGGAGGGCTGAGCCTACAACAGGCTTTGTGTTTGATTGCAACAGCTCCAGATACTCACCTTAAAGGTTCTGCATTAGGGTCTTGATGAAGACCAACAGGTAGAAAAAGGTACTACTGTTGTACTTGAGTGCCTGTGTAGGTCAGTGATAACACTGGCAAAACTACTTTTGGGAAGCAACTGCAAAGTGTTATATATGTACAGACTTGTTTAATGTGGGTTATTAACTCAGCCTCAGCAGCCCCTATCAGCATGAGATGCTCTGGCAGAGCCATGCTAGGTCTTACCTGGATACTATGCTGGAGCCATTGTAGAGGTCACTAGCATAAGAAAGCGTTGCCAGAGGTCGGACAGAATTGTAGCGCGTGAACTTGGATAGACACTCCTGAAACTCATCCAGCTGGCTTGTGGTTCTGCTGTCATCTAGGGAGAGGCAGCAGCATTGAGGAGGACAGAAACAGAGGAAAAAGATAAACTTGACAGCAAACACACAACCAACCTAAACACAACCCCGAGATGTATGTCTTCACACGACACTACCCCTATTTGTTGTATGGGAAGGATTCTTGGTCAAAACCAAATCCCCTCTCCTCTCTGGCATTTCCTGAAGGCAATACGATTTGTATGATTTCTCAGAGCACAAATTAAGTCTTTGCACTGCAATGCTGGGTGAACCTGCTGTGCTGGGAATCTGCCTAAAGATCACAAATGCAGCTTTCCTAGTAAGCCCATAGGCCATACAGATTATTAACAAGAAACCTTTAAGTATATCAAAATTCACTGTGAAGAACTCCTCTAAATTCTCTATGGAGGTGAAAGAATGTGCCATTCCTTTTATTTCTGTTACAATATGCCTGGATTTGGTGTCCAAATACTTCTAGTAAAAAAAAATATTAATACACATATACATAAATATCTGTAATGCTCCTCCAAAAGCAACAGAGAAGTTTCAAGGCTGGAGAATGAAGGCAGGCATAAAACCAGAGGGCTTCCTGAACTGTAAGTCTTGTGAAAACTATGACCTTCAGACAACAAGGTGAAATTGAGGCAGCTTGAATAACGATGATAAATATTCTGTGGGAAATGGAAGAGTTTACTACAAAAGGTAAAAAAAACTAAACACAGTGTAGATAGTTGAAAGTCATTCTCCATTTCCTTAGCTGTCTCAGCTTCCCTTGGTATGAATTTTACTTAAACCATTTTACAATTTATTATTTCCTAAATAGGGAAAGTCAGGGTACCCAATACCATCAGGTATTAGGGCCACAAAGATGATCAGAGGGCTGGAGCATCTCCCCTATGGGGATAGGCTAATTTGAGTCTGTTCAGCCCAGAGAATAGATGACTCTAGGGAGACCCTAGAGTGCCCTCCCAGTACCAGAAGGGAGGCTACAAGAAAGCTGGAAAGGGACCTTTTATAAGGGCTTGCTGGGACAGAACAAGAGGGAATAGATTGAAGCTTGAGGAAGGCAGATTTAGACTGAAGACTAGGAAGAAATTCTTTACAGAGAGGGTGGGGAGACACTGGAACAGGCTGCCCAGGGGCATAGTGGGAATTGTCCAGCTCCACAGCAGGGGAGATGGAACTGGATGATCTTGAAGGCTCCTTCTAATGCAAAGTGTTGTATGAGTCTGTGATCATAACTGCAGTCAGATACAAGGTAGGACCTTTAGGCTTTGTAATAACCCCCAGAATTTACAGCAATTCTCCTTTCTTCCTCCAAAGCTCCTGCCTTTGCTTTCTCTTTTTGCATCTGTGCAATGTAACAACAACTCCAGCAGAGCTAAGACAGTGCCTTGGTTTACAGTTACCACACATCTCCTCTCCTGTTAAACCACAGCACCCACTGCAGCAGCAGAGAAGACGTACACATGACTTGCTCACATGCTGAGATCACATTCCAACCCTTAGTTATCCTTATCAGCAGAATATGGAAATGACAAAACTCCACTTAGTAGAAAGCTTTGGAAATAGTGGGGTGAAAAAAAAGGAAGAGGGTGATCTGCAAAAGCAAAACACAGCTGTGATTTCTTTTGGCAAAACTGAGAGAATTATCACTTTCTGCACCCTGGTAATTCTTTGCCATCAGGAATTATCTTGCTCTACACTTGTAAGGCATTTTGAAGTGCCCCTTCTATGATCTGTAATGTTCATGGCAATAGAGGAACAGAGAAGGCTAGTAATTAGCCCTGTTAAGGGTACTAGCATATACATTACCCATGTCAGGTGGATCAAAAGGGGCAACATGAACAAAGTGCTGCTCCAGATTAAAACCACCAGCACCCAACCACTATGGGAAACAGCTTGAGAGGCAGCACAACATCAGCAAGTGTTTTTCAAAAGCAGTTTCCTTCTTTGACACTCAGATGGGCACAATCAGCTGCCTCCCTTCCATTTCCTTCATTTAGAGATCAAGCACAAAATCCTCCTATAATTTATTCTCTATCTGTGCCTGGAAAACTGAACGTTATTTCTCAAGACATTTTCCCTGTCGAAGTGCAAGGCCAGTTCATAATTACAGTTATATCTCTACTCCCTCCTAGAGCACTCCTAAGAACTTCCTCCAGAAAGCTTTAAATCCACAGTAAATCCTATTTAAAATGTGTCAGAAAACAGGAATGAGTTAAGAGAAGAAAATTTAATCAAGTCTAAGAGGTTCTCTGTTATTTAGGGAAGAATCTGCACTTGCAAATCAGAGAATCATAGAATGGTTTGGGTTAGAAGGGACCTTAATGATCATGGTGTTCTAACCTCCCTGCCATGGGCAGGATCACCTTTCACAGGACCAGGTTGCTCAAGGCCTCATCCAACCTAGCCTCAAACACCTCCAAGGAGGGGGCATTCACAAGCTTCCTGGGAAACCTGTTCCAGTGTCTCACCACCCTCACTGTAAAGAATTTCTTCCTCATCTCCAGTCTAAATCTCCCCTCCTCCAGCTTTAATCAATTCCCCCTTGTCCTACTGCTACAATCCCTGGCAAAAAGTCCCTCCCCAGCTTTCTTGTAGGCCCCCTTCAGAAACTGGAAGGCCACTATAAGGTCTCCCCAGAGTTTTCTCCTCTTCTCTGCTCTTGGTGCAGCTGACATGAATACAAAAGGCGGTTTCACTACATTCATATTTATAGTTCCAATTATGAAGAAAGATGTCTTCTACAAGGGAATGCTGGGAAGAGCCTCATTTGTTATCCTTGGCTAATAAGCATTATTTTTACATAAACAGTTATGCATCACCAAGAAAGCACTGCATGATAACATCCCAGTGTGATCTGTGAAGTCCTGTATTCTGCAGTGCACTTGCTAGCACTTCCCAGGAAACTGGCCACATACAAACAACTGCTTTCATCTTTCAGCTACTGAAGCACCCTCTCAGTGACCTGCCTTCTTTGTGAAAATTATTGTGGTATGCATGATGACAGCCAATTCAGTCACTACCCTGACAGAGGTAGGACATGTAGATATATCTCAATACTGTGGCCAGCTCTGGGGCCTTCAACACAAGAAGGACAAACTGTTGAAGCAGGTCCCGAGGAGTGCATCTAAGATGATGAGATGGCTAGAGCACATCTGCTGTGAGGACAGGCTTAGAGTTGGGGTTGTTCAGCCTGGGAAAGAGAAGGCTCCAGGGAGACCTTATAACAACCTTCCAGTACCTGAAGGGGACCTACAAGAAAGCTGGGGGGAGACTTTTTCCAAGAGCAGGCAGCAATCAGACAAGGGGCAATGGTTTGAAACTAGAGCAGAGCAGATTCAGGCTAGACAAGGCTTTGAGGAGGCCTCATAGTGGTCTTTCAGTACTTAAAGGGGCTGATCAGAAAGCTGATACACTGTATCAGAGAGTGCAGTACAGGATGAGAGGCAATGGTTTTAAACTGAAAGAGGAAAGATTTAGATCAGACACTGGGAAGAAATTTACTGTGAGAGCAAACAGACATTATAACAGGTTGCCCTGAGAAGTTGTGCATGTCCCATCTCCGGAAACATTCAAGGCCAGATGGGATCACGCCCTGAGCAGCCTGCTCTAGTTGTAGATGTCCCTGCTGACTGCAGAGGAGTTGGACTAGATAACCTCTAGAAGATCCCTTCCAAGCCAAAGCATTCTACAACTCTATGAAGATATCCTGCTGCAGCAACATCTGCTTGGTTCTCTTGTCCCTAGGAGGTTTCTCCCATCCCCTGAGGGCTGGGCTGCTCCGTGCTCTTTGCTGCCTCCCTTTGTATGAGCTACAGCTCACCGCTTGCTGCTGCAAATTTCTTTCCTGCTACAGCCGTTTGCCTGGAACTTTTTTCCCAGAGCTGGCTTCTTCCCCAGAGGGGCTGCAGAGTAAACCCTCCTTGCCCTCAAAACTTATTCACTTGACCCATTGGTTTCTTAAGGGAATCTTGTCATGTAATTAAGAACCATCCATCTACACAGTAACAACTACTTTAGCTGCTGTCACGCTGTTACTCAATTATGAATGAGGCAATCTAGGCAATTGTGAAAACAGCTTCTAATTCTCCAAAACAAGCCTTAAACCTAAGGTGTGCCCCATGGGACAACAATGCTGCTGCACACTCAGCTTTTATATTCCAAGCCATTTGTTAACCAAGGCTCAATCTACACAACAGAAAGCATAACCTCCAAGTGTCCTACTGCACACTAAATGCAGGAGAATTTATCAATTTATGTTTATACCTCTGCAGTAAATTCAACTGTAATGTCCCCCCACTAACTATGCCTAAGGATGGAATAAACATGAAAATCCAGCAGATTAATGCTTGGCTGTGGGACTGGTGTCAACAGCAGGATTCTTTGATCATGGGCTACTCAACAAGATTCCAGGCCTGCTGACTACAGAAAAAAACTGCTTGTCTAAGAGGAAAAAGAATCCTGGGACAAGAACTGGCAGGGCTGAAAGAGTGATTGGCCATTGGAATGGGCTGCCCAGGGAGGTGGTGGAGTCACCATCACTGGTGTTGTTTAGGAAGAGACTGGATGGGGTGCTTGTTGCCATGGTTCAGTTGATTAGATAGTGTTGCATGATAGGTTGGACTTGATGATCTTAAAGGTCTCTTCCAACCTGGTTAATGCTATTCTATTGGGTCTTAAATTCTGAAGGGGGAAGAGGGAAAAACAAGCCTCACTGAAGACATTTCTGGGACAACTGTGAGGCAGGGTACCAGCTCCACTGTTATCCCAGGGGTTGTAGGGGATAGTGGATTATGCAACACCCACAATGGTGACAGATACTCCTCTGCTAAGTCTCTGAAGTGAAATGAAGGAAATAAGCAGGATGAACTAGAAATCTGGGTACAGTACAGGGTTATGATCTTGTTGCAGTTACAGAACCATGGTGGGACAGCTCCCATGAGTGGAATGTGGTTATGGACAACTATGTCCTTCCTGAAAAGTACAGACTGACAAGGCAAGGTGGTGGAGTTGCTCTCCATGTGCATAAGCAACTGGAATCTGTTGAGCTTAACGCAGGGGGAGATGATAAAAGTGTTGAAAGCTTACGGGTAAGAGCAAAGGGACATGCAAACATGGATGATATGGTTGTGGGTGTTTACTACAGACCACCAAACCAGGAAGAAGCTACTGACAAGGCCTTCTACAGGCTGCTAGAAGTAGCCTCAAGATCAAGTGCCCTGGTGCTCATGGGTGACTTCAACCACTGAGATATTAGTGGGAAAGATCACACAGTCAAGCACATACAGTACAAAAGGTTCCTGCAAGGCAATGATGACAACTTCCTCTTGCAAGTAGTTAAACTAGTGTGTTTATACCACATCTCTACCATAAAGACAACCCAACCACTGATTTCAAATGTTTGCATCTTCAAAAGGAGCACCAATGAAGTTATTTATCATGGGTTATGCCCTTCACAGTGCAGGATTGCAAAGCTATGCATGTGCCCCTCCAAAGCAACAGGATTAAGTTAGCTAAATTTAGCAACTTCAAAGGCTGGTCAAGAAAAGCAAAACAGGATGAGCTGAGTAACACACAAGTATGTAGCAGCATTCTCATGCAAGGAAGAAGTAAAAGCAGCTCTCTCAAGAGCAAGTATTTTCTGAGGATTTTGAGAGGTAACTGATGTCAGAAGCTGAACACCACACAAGAGGAACTCACCTGAGACACGTGTCATCCTGGTGGAAAAATAGCACTGCTCCAGGTCCTCAAAGTGAGCTGTGAGTCGCTTGCGTCGTGAGGCTAGCGTGCTATTATACCATGGCTGCTTTTTGGTCTGAAAGGAGAGCAGAAAGCACTTCAGCAAGGTAAAGCCAGGCCTGGGTTTCAATTCAGTAAATCTTACCAAATTATGAACAGGGCTAGAAGTGCAAAATGACAATAAATGAAGACCTTGCCACTGCCAACAGTTATTCTCAGGGTCCTATGTTGTACCCTCTAACCTGACAAACAAGAAAAGCTGCGTTTAGATAGTTTTTCCCTGAGTCTTTAGAAATGTATTGATTTCAACCTCTCATGCAGGACAGACATCAGCAACCCTTGGGAAGTCACTTCTTGTATCTACAGATAGATGGCAGAGCCCAAAGATCCTGGGCTTCCAGCTTCACAAACCAAACAGACTGTACAACAAACACTTCCTAGATGCCTGGCAGACAGCTCATTAAAAAAAAAGGTGTTTGCTTAAGAGTTAGTTACTAAACTATTTCTTTTGAAGCAACTCAGTAACTCTTCATATAGCTAAGCAAATAAGGAGAGAAGCTGAAGACACCATGAAGTTCAAAGGTTAATTGAAAAGGAGTCCACAAAACTCATCATTAAAGTCATTTCCCAACCTATCCAAGCGAGTAATAGAGAGAGGTAGAAGCAAAGCATTGAAACTCAGCAAGCTCTCCAGAAACAAACCCAAAACTGCAGTACTTCTCATTTTAATCACTGGTGAGGAAAGGGAACAAATCTCTCTACTACACAAGAAGCAGGAAAAGCGTCTTGCTTTAGTTTATACTTAAGTCTCACTTGCCATGAACTCCAAGCTAATGGGGAAACAGTGAGCGATTTGAGAAGCACCCAGGTCTCTAATGAACAACATCCCTGACCATGTACAAGGCCACTCAGTGGGCACTAGCAAATGCCACCCTTCCTCAATCCATGCAGGAGAATGGGCTGCCCTGGTAACAGCTACCAAGCACCCCAAAAAGAACAGACTAAGTCTTCAGCCCATTCAAATCCTGCCTATTCATGGAATCACAGAATGGTCTGGGGTGGAAAGGACCTCCAAAGGTCATCTAATCCAGCCTCGCCCTGCAGCGAGCAGGGACATCCCCCACTAGATCAGATTGTTCAGACCATTGTCGAGCCTGACCTTGAATACCACCAGGGATGGGGCCTCAACCACATCCCCGAGCAACCTATTTGTGTTCCCCTCATGCTGCAGAACTTGTTCCTATCGTCCAATCTAAATCTGCTCTTCCCTAATTTCAAACTATTGCCTCATAGCCTATCAATACAGGCTTTTGGGAGCAGTTCCTCTGCAATATAACCCATGTCCAGCAATGATCTTACAGATGAGCCCACTACACATCAAAATGGAATCAATCATGGCAAATATTTGCCTGCTGTGCAACTACCTTCTGGCTCTCCAAAGCAAGGTCTCCCCGCTCCAGGTCTGAGGTTGGCACACGGCAACCCAGCAGTGCTGGGGATCAGTCTGCATTAGCCTGTACCATCAGATCCTCCCCCAGCTAAAAATTTTGAATGGTTCACATTTTACCAAAATATTTTCATTTTGTATGAAGTCTGCTGCTCCCTGGCTGCTCATTAAGCAAGGCTAGAAAATAGGAGAGGAGGGGGAAAAAGCAACCAAAAGAAACTATGGGAAAGGAATAGAAATTACTTGGATATGTTTTCTCAACTGCTACAACTACTGTGGTCGCCCCAGATGAGGACATTTGTTAGATTGCTGTTATCAGGAGTGTTTTTACTGCCTGAACTCCAGCAGGTGCTCTATGGAGTCCTCTAACTACTGTGGCAAAGTTTCACAGCTACACACAGCTATCTATTTCCAGCAGAAAACATATGCCACCAAATTGTACCTGCAGAATTCCTATGTGAACTATTTACTTCTGAAGCTCTTTTTCTGACAAGAAACCACACACACCTACCTGTCCTGTAGCCTTGTGGTATTTAAATTCTTCCCTAAGAACATCTTCAAGAACAATGCACAAAGTACTTGCTCTGAGAAAGTAAGGTGTGCTGTCCATCCCAGCACAAATTCTGACTGCTAGCAGTGCCCAGTCTATGACTTTGTTTTGCCATAACTCACAAGCAGGCAAAAAAAGCACATGAGAATTTGTATTCTTCAAGCTGTATTTTATGCTAAAATCTTGCTGAAATTTGACTACCTCCAACTGAAATGTTTAACTTCAACAGATCTCTTTCAACCCCTGTTCTTTAAAGTTTAATTTGAAAAGTTGTACTAGGGAGTACAGATCTTGGACTCCTGAGGACAAAATGTGTAATTTGAAGGCAAAAAAAAGCCCTATTCTCACACCAATAAGGCTGTCATACAGAATGACTAGAAAGTCTAGGTTGCTTGTTTTGTGCACTTAGCAACAGTACAGCTGTGCTGTCAGTTTTGTCTTTGAAATAGGAAGAAAAGGGTGGAAACAAGGGGTGTCAGAACAAATACAGTGCACCATGGCAGAGCCCTGAACATGAAATCTCCACTCACACTTCGCTGCAGTTCCTTGTTCAATCAAACTTCAAGACTACAACAGCAAGAAGCACCACTTCTCCCACAGACTAATAGATAGATTTTTCTTGTTACAAATTACACAGCTGCATTAGCCCAAAATTCAGGTGGGCTTTTCTTCATGTCAGATACCCTCCATCAAGTAAGGACCAACAGCAGCACTTTTATGTATTAATTTACCAGCTTGATACTGCTGTTGGCCATGGAGACTCCAGCAGAGAGCACCAAAGGCAATTAACAGTCTGCCTGGTTACATCAAAGCTGTTTAACATTTTGGGAACTGAGCTAGATATCAGTGCCATCTTCCCAGCCCAGCTGAACAGTTGTGAGGTTAAAGTCTGTCAGTGCTGCTTGGCATTCAGAAGGCCCTGTACATTACATAGTATGGAGACTGCTTGCCAAACAGCTTTGTTGTATATGCAACTTTTTACTCTCTCTGTTCGTTAGGCCCTAAACAAGGACAAACTACAAGATGACTGTATGTTTGGAGGAGGAATGTTTCTTGTTTTGAGAGCCAAGCCTAATCCAAAGTTATTTAAGGCAATGCAAAGGGTCAGGGATTTACCCCCCTTCCTAAAGGCTGCCCACTTGGGAGTAGAGATGAAGAGTAAAAAGCATCCTTTCTTCCCTGGAAGAGCCAGCTTAGGGAATCAAGTCAGATGTTTAATATATTACACCAAATTTTTCTGATGGTGTCAGGATGGGCACTCACAATCAGGCACAGTCATTCCTCAGCTGTAGCAATGGCTTCTCTTTGCCTATAAAACCAGTTAAAAGCATTCCAAGACTCTAGTTGATCTGGAGATGGATAGAGTTGTCTACTCTCTGCCCAAACTCCACCATGACTGTCCCATCCCTGCTGTGCACAGACACAGGTATTACCTTACCTGAGAGCTGCCACTGAAGCCTGGAGGCTGGCTGTACTCCGTGGAGTCAATAATACTACTGCAAAAACCAAAAGAAACAGCCTGCTTAAATCACTGCACAAGCAGCCATCAGCATTTTTAACCTGTTTTCTAATGCCCCCCACCTCCCCCACTTCACATCCTGCAGCATGATTTGCCTTTGAAAAATAATTTTCCAGACAGGGAACACAAGGTTATTTTTTTGTTTGGGGGTTTGGGAAGGATTTAATTATTTAGTTGTTTAAATAGAGGGATTTCCTAGAGCAAAATGCTGTCACACACAGTTATGTCCAGTGCAATCTAATAATTTCTAATTAGAATGCAACAGCATCTCTTCTATATGAAGCATGCAGGATGAGACCTCGTGAAACTAACATGCTACCATTGTTTTTCAGCTCCTTGCTAAAAAAAAAACCACAACCCCAACAACACTATAATAAATAAATGAGAGGTTTAATGGCATGGCATTTAAAACAGCACTGTGAAGAGAAAAGCTAGAGAACTCAGCTGAAGACAGACACTGGTATTCCAGATGGCTGTGAAGACACACAAAATGACACAAGTAATTCAATACAGAAACTAGCTGAAAAATACTGACAGCCAGGATTACTGTTATCAGAAAATACTCCACCCTAGACAACAAAATAGTATCTAGAATGACATAACATACTTTAAATCACTCTTTTCACAATGTATGCAAATTCAAGAGATTTGACTTTCCAAAATGCCAAAGGATCTCCCCACACAAGCAGTACTCTTGCACATATGGGCAAGATATTTAGCTGCCAGGGACGGAATACCTTATCGCTCCCATTGAAAAAAACAGAACCACAGAATATTAGGGGTTGGAAAGGACCTTGAAAGATCATCCAGGCCAATCCCCTTCCAGAGCAGGATCACCCAGAGTAGTTCACACAAGAACACATTCAGGCAGGTTTTGAATGTCTCCAGAGAAGGAGACCCCATAACCTCTCTGGGGAGCCTGTTCCAGGGCTCTGGCACCTTCAAAGTTTTTTCTCATGTTCACATGGAACCTCCTATGCTCCAGCCTTCACCCATTGCCCCTTGACCTATCACTGAACATAATTAAGCATCACTGAATTTATCTGGGTCTGTTATTGTGTCTTACTTATGAAGAGTGGCTGACACTGCCAAACTACGCTGTCATTCACTGAGACCTGGACAGGCTGGAGAGCAGAATGGAAAACGACCTCATGTAGTTCAGCAAGTGTAGGGTCCTGCACCAGTACTGGTGAAGAATTGATCTGCTAGAAAGCAGCTCTGTGGAAAGACCTGGGAGTGGATAAATTCCCCAGGAGCATGGCCAAAAGTTTAATAATCTCCAGGTGAATATCAAGATTATGGCCACCAGGCCAAGGGAGATCTCCTCTACCTCTACTCTGCCCTAATGAGGCCACATCTGGAGTACTTTGTCAAATTCTGGGCTCCTCTGTTCAGGCAAGATGAGGAACTAGTGGGGAGATTGTCCAGTGAAGGCTATGAAGACAATTAGGGGACTGGAACATCTGTCTGATGAGGAGAAGCTGAAAAGACTGGGGGATGTTTAGCTTGGAGAAGAGCAGACAGCAGGGATCTAATCAGTGCTCATCAATACCTAGAGGATGACAGTGAAGAGGATTGGGCTGGGCTCTTTTCAGTGGTGCCCAGTGACAGGACAAGGGGCAACAGGCACTAACTGGAACCCAGGAGGTTCCACTGAAACATGAGCAAAAACATGTTTCCTGTGAGGGAGCTGGAGCCCTGGAACAGGCTGCACAGACAGGTTGTGGAATCTCCTTCTCTAGAGAGAGTCCAAACCCACCTGGACACTGTGATCCTGGGCAAGTTGCATGAGTGCTTTAGCTGAGGGGCTGGACTGGATGATTTCCAGAGGTCCCTTCCAACCCCCACCCTGCAGGGATTCTGTGTAACCTTCTATTTAAGCATTGCCTTGGAAAGCTAAAGGTTTCTTCAAAAAGCTGTCAGAACACTGCTCTAAATCCAGGTTTGTGAAAAGGTTTATGTAACAGCTGCCAGAGCTTGATAATTCCTGGACATGAAACAAGTGGTTTGGCTGAAGTGTTGGTCAAGGCACCTGTAAGTCTAGAAGGATAACCCAGTGCTACAAGTGCTCAGGTATTTCTCTGCATGTTTTAAAGCTCCCCTAGAGGTAGGAAAGCAGCAGAAACAGAAGATGAAAGATGATTTTAAAGTCTCATTAGTGGTTAACTTGTACGATGAGATTGATTTGGCTTCTGTTACAGGCAAGGCCAAAGCTGTAAACAAACAAAACAAAAATCTGAGGGGATGAATAAGTCATTATTTGCTGTGAGCTAGTGCAAAGGGAGAAAACAGCAGAGCTGCTTTGGGCATGGTCAGGGACAACGAACTTTCAATTAGAATGTGGCCACATGAAATGATGAAACAGCTACAGCAGACCAAGCCAGGAAGAGCACAAATAAGCCGCTCGACTGGGAAGCAAGTACTGCACTTGGAGACAGGTACAGCAGCAATTAACAGCAAAACACACAGACTGAGAGCGTCTGGTCTCATTTGGCTGCAGGTTGTCTAGTGATGCAAAGCCTTCAGGAGTGCAGACACGTCCCTAACCAGAATACAAATTCAGAGTCATTTCTGTGCACTGACTGTAGGCGAGTGAAACGAGCACAGAATCACAGAATTGTTTTGGTGGGAAAAGATCTCCAAGATTTAGAGTCCAACCATCAACCCAACACCACCATGGCCATGAAACCATGTCCCAAAGTGCCATTCTTGAACACCTCCAGGGATAGTGACTCCACCACCTTCCAGGGCAGCCTCTTCCAATGCCTGACCACTCTTTCAGGTTAAGAAATTTTTCCTAATATCCAACCTAAACCCCCCAGCACAACTTCAGGCCACTTCCTCCTCTCCTGTCACCTGATACTAGGGAGAAAAAAAACCAACCCCTAGCTGACTCCAACCTCCTTTCAGGGAGTTGTACAGAGCAATGAGGTTTCCCCTCAGCCTTCTCTTCTCCAGACTAAGCAACCCCAGTTCCCTCAGCTGCTCCTCACCAGACCTCTTCTCCAGACCCTTCACCAGCCTCATTGCCCTTCTCTTTGCCCGCTCCAGTACCTCAATGTCCCTCTAGTGAGGGGCCCAAAACTGAACCCAGTATTCAATGCATGGCTTCATCAGTGCCAAGTAGAGGCACATGCTTAAATGTTTTCCTTTCTAAAGGCAGGACAGAAATAATCAGAAAATTGCAAAATTCCCCTTTGAGTTCCCTTCTAAAAGCCGTACAATTAGGAAAATGTAGGAAATGCAGCCATATTGACAGGACATGTTTCACACCCTGGAACAGCAAAAAGGCAGCAACCTGCAGACCATAAATCCCATTTGTTACACCCTTATGGGGGTGGGAGGGGGCAATCAGAACAAGTGGAGGGGAAGTGGATGTGGATTTCGATAACTGAATTGGAGTTACCAGGCAACTCGCTCTTAGAGCGGAATCCTTCCCCAGAACTCCTATTAGGGCACTAGTTTGTTATTGCTGTTACTGCCTGAATAAGCAGCCACGGAGAAGTTGCTTATTTGTATCTCCTGTTTGCACCATTTACCAGTAGCAAAAAAAAATAGGCTACCCGCCTGCTCAGGAAAACCTTCCCCAGAACTATTTGTTCTTCCCCCTTCTTCCTCTCTTGTGCTCCATTGGTGTACAAGCCCAGCAATCTGCAACACTGTAAACAAGTGCTGTGCTATTACCCAACCTAATATTTCATCACACCCCGCACAAGCTGAACAGAAAACACGTGTTGCCGGAAGCTGAGAACGGACTGAATGTGAAAGCTGGGACTTGGGGGCTTTTTTTGCTAAAGAAATCTATGAAGGAAGGTGGGGAAGAGAGTAATTTCACATTTTGGAGATGTGAAGTGAAGAAAAGCCCCAAACAATGAGAAGAAACAGAATTAATGAAGCAAGCCTATGATTTAGAGGAAGTAGATGAATAAGGGCAAGTCACTGGAGACCAGATAAAACCAAATTCCAGAGACCTCTATTTTCTTGAGCTAAAAATTCAAAGGCTAAAGAGATTTGCTTCATCTCAGCACGAGCCAATGATAACCTTGTCCTATTTATAAGGCACATTAGTAACATTTTATACAATTATATTTCATTAGCAGGGTGTTAAGCATGTTAACGAGTCATATTCCAATTTACAGATACCATTTTAATTCAGTGGCAAGTTAAAAAGTCTCTGAAAGTTTAATAACATTTCAAAATGGAAATGAAACCATCTCAAACTGTATTCGCATTTCATTCTTAGTGGTTCACAGAAATTCTAAAATGCACTTTGGAGATTAAATATTTCCCTTAAAGCTGAAAAAAAAAGAAAGATAAATTAGTCTATTTTTAAAGCCACTGCCAGTTGTTCTGCAGCATTCTTTCCCAGGAGGAATCAAAGTTACAGGTTTTGAGGCACTCTCCAAAAACCTTAATGTCAAAAAGAAAATTCTTTTCAAGGGGTAGAACTTCCTGGAAGCGGAGTTCTGGTAAATCAAATCACCTCAATTATTTGAATCACACAAAACTATTGTGATAGGGCAGGGACAGAAGGTACAAGAGTCAGACAACCATCAGTGCCTCCTTAAGACACTTTCTTCCTGTACTATTTTCAACCATTCATGACTACATCTTACTGTAAGAAAACTCACTGAGAAACAGAAAAGGGGTCTTCTCAAGCTGAGAGAAGGCAACAACCCCACATACCCTAGGAAAGCCCCAACTATCCTATTATATCACAACCCTGGCACACTGTGCCAGAGCAAAACCCCAAAAGTTCAAGACAGAGCTGAGAGAGAACCAGACAAGCATGAGAAGTTTGGGTAAGAAAGAGCCCATTGTCTGTGTACCCACCATGGTCTAATCCACCACTATCTCCCAGTAGACCTCAAATGAAGCACATCAATTCAAAGTCACTAAAGTATTTTGGACACTGAAGATGATTGACCCTAGGACATGAAATTGACAGGCATAAAGGAATAATGAATTCTCAACAGACTGAAACCAGTGTAGGTCTCATGCAGATTGATATTTTTTTTTTCCTCCAACTCTTTCACCAAAAGTCTTGGTCTTAAAATGTTATTTCAGCTTTCAACAGATTCAAAGTGTTCTTTGGAAGCCTCTCTTAGCTTGGCTCAAGTAATAGAGGTGCATTTCTACACATAAGTAAATCTTCTGGATAAAAAAAGAAGACAGGTGTCGAACACCTTTAGGCCAAAAAGATGCAACAAATTCAGGCCAGTCAGTGCTCAAGCTCTCCCCAGAGAAGCAGTATCACGAAGCAAAACACAAGCAATCTCTTTAATAGCCAATAATCAGAAAACCAGTAGAATCTGACAAGAATCTGATCAGCTTCTTGGCAAAATAGCAATAACCCGAGTCAAAAAAACACACCTGCGCCCAAAAGAATCAAGCAAGCCGTGAAGAACTGATTAATAGATACTGACTCTTTCATCCACCTTGGCCACATTCCTGTCCTTTCCCTCATGGCCAGCCAGAGCTTCACAGAAATGAGAGATTCTAGTCCTGGTCTCCAGAAGTAGCATCCTGGTAAGAAATCCCAGCCAATATTGCTGGGCTCCTTACCAAAGCACTATATCTAAATCTCTGTGGGGGAGGAAATCTGACCATTTTTCCTTCCTTACTTCTGGGCTGTTAGGTTTAGAGCTGCTAATGGTAGGAAAGGCACCAGTACAGTTTATAACAAAACTCAACAGTTTAGAGAACTATTAAGATGTAGAAGAGATTATAATGTAATAATATAACTTGGCCAAACGAAATCTGAGGTTTCTTACAACTGAAAAAGACATGGGCATAAAGTAAAGCACTTCAAAACCCTGGCACGTGCAACTTGGACTCAGGAAGCATCTGCAATTTTATCACCAAGAAACCAGACTACATGACAGTCCAGACCAAGCTGAAATGATGTTATTCAAAAGACATTAAATCAAAAGAGGCAGCAAACAGAACCAAAGAGCAGTATGTGTTAAATTTCAATCCTGTGAGCCCATACCTTTAGAGATTCACGCTGAGTGGAGTGGCCAGAAGACGCCATCATAGAAAATTAAGACCTTTCATATGCCAAGCAGAGCTGCCTAATGTTCAGAAATGGTAGCATGTATTTAACAGGAATATTTCATACCATAGCAAAGGCTTATGACTCAAGTTAGCTAATTGCTATCACATTTAAAACCATCAGCTTTCCACACAATCTGCTTTAGAGTAGACTCTTTATCCAACTGCAGACTCAGCTGGCTTTTTCTTCACAGAAAAGTTTGTTCCAACCAAAAACACAACAGGGAAGTACTGGGTGGCACTCAACTTGTGTTTGGGGTGTGGCATGGAGAGAACTATCAAATACAGAGCAGTATGTACAGCTTGAAGTCCAAGTTGTGAGTTGCAAGCTCCATACCTGTGCGAAGGTGAGGGAGCCTCAAACTGTGGCACCGTACTGTCCTCACTGACTGGGGAGTACAAGCCACTCATCTCCTGGAACAGAAAGCAAGCCACATTACAGCAAAGCTGACAGAACAGGAAGAGCAGGCACCAGCATATATATATATATATGGTAGCTTTGTTTTCCCAAGCAGATAACCAACTGTACCTATGTTTATTCACCTCCCATTATTCAATTCACATTAATTTTTTTCCCCCCTTCATCATTCCAAATGGGCTTCAGAAATGCTACAACTGCAGTGGGGTTTGCCCCAAAAGAGGCAGTTCTAGAGTTTGTACTAAAAACAAAAAAATAAAAAAAAAATCAGTGGGTTTGGTTGCCATTCAACTGTCTCTAATTCAGCACCTCCCATGAATACAGTTGAACAAGCTGTAAATGCATTTTTGAGATACCTGCAAACTGATCTAATAGCCTTTGCAGTTAGAAAGAAAAGCTGGATATGGGTCATGGAAAGAACAGCCAGAAGATGACAGGGCAAAGGTGATACCGTGCCTGAAGACTCACAAAGGGATCTATCAGTCTTCTGTGGGGCAAGTGCACAAGAAAAACTTTGCACATAAACCTGGTTTTGTCACTGCCAGACTAAATCACTGCTGTGTACCCAGTATGAGATTGTACCTTTCATCTGTTTGAGAAATGGAAGCTATGCAGGATGCTGCAGCTCATTAGTCAGGGGGGCAAAGTGTTCCAGGACATTACTGGTGCTTTTCAAAGTCCCACTAGGGGCCCATTAGTAGTTAGCCAGAAAGCAGGATATTTGCAACAAGAGAGATCCCAGGCTTTAAAGGTCAGGACCAAGGTCACTCTCACACACCAGATCTGCAGCCCAGCTGCAGTCCACTAAAGCGCCTGATTAAAGAGCAGAAAAGCAGTTCGCTAAATATTCTTCCAGAGATCCTACAGCTTTGGGAATAGCTTCTCCTAGGTCTGAAGGCCTATTTTACCTGTCTGAAGGAAACATGCTAAGGTATATTTATTTCCTGAGAGCTAAGAAACATTTAGGGAAATAGGTCTGAAAAATGCCGTTATCTGCCAAGTTACAATTTGCATAGCTATCAACTGAAGAGAAGTTCCTGCAGTTGTCACTTCTATTTATATTTTGTTAATTCATCAGCATGTGTATAAATTGGAAGTTAAGAAATTTAAAAGGTTTTGGGGTAGTGGTTGGGAGCTTGTGCTGACTGCTTGAGACAAGCAAGAAGAAAAGCAGACCTGCAAGCTGATTCCCAAGAAGCTTTATGGGAATGCTATTTTGAGAGGTGGCAGTCTGATGCATTCCTGAAATACCAGTTTCTTACTGAGATCAAAACACTAGAATGATTAGAGGAAAGGACCAAGGAGAAACCTAAGGGCTCAGAAGGATTGAGCTGATGGGTTTACAAATACTTGGAGAATAATTCTTAGCAAACATCAAGAGATCTCCATTATTAAGGAATTAAGAGAATTCTATCAAGAGGTAGCAGATTGCTTCTGTTCTGACATGCAGCAGGAGCTGGTTCTGTTCCTACCCAGTCTCAGCATTACAGCCCTCCTGTGCACTCCCCATTACATCTCCATTTTAAGAGTGGCAGGCTGCTAAGATTTACACAGCCTGTGCAAACAGCCAGAACACTTCAATGTACAAAAATCCTAAGTGATGATCTGGCTGTTGATTTCCAGCCATTATTCTTAAATACCTGCTCCCAACACAGAGAAATATAAAGATATGATTATATAAGAGCTAGGTTTCAACAAAGCCTCCTCTTACCAACCTGCAGCTTGCACACAGCTAAATGAACAAATTAAAGTGCATTATCTGTTCATTTTCCCATTACTGACTCAAATGCCATAAATTTAACACAGCAGCCCCACAGCAAGGCAGACAGCTTGATGAAAATGAAAAATTGCCAGAGTCAGAACAATGCCTGGGCACCTCACCTCTACTCGTTTAATATCTTCTTCCAGAACACTTAGCTCCTTCTGGATCTGCTCCAATTGCTGTGGATGAGAGAATGAGAGAAGTCTAAATCAATCTGCACTGCAGCATCAAGATAAATTACCATTTTTTCAGAGTGGTACCTGAACTATCTCAACTGGCACGCTACACAATTCAGAAGTCACTAGGCAGGAAGTTCATGCACACAGCTTAACATAAATGCGCACAAAACCCACATTCAAGACCAAGCTGTTAACGTGGAACAAGAACATGAGGCATTTTGATATCAGAGACCCACATCATCCAAATGCTATTATGCTCCTCTAACATCTTTCACACAAAGTAGAACTGGCTTACAAACACTGAAAATAATTAAGACAAAACACAACCCACCATGAAAGACAGTGATCATTTCACCCTTCAGAGAAATCCAAGCTGTTTGGCTAACAGGGATTAACAGTATTGATCTTGCCAGCATTTTAAATTTGGTGATAAAACTGTTTTGGATTGGCAAAAAAAACATCTATGATGGCCACAGAAGGACTGGCTCCTGGCACCTAGCGAGTGCCATCTGACATTTCTTTCAAAGGTGTGATACTTACCCTAGTTTCCACCATAAACTTCAGTCAATTTGAGGGCTATCCCTGAATGGGTCAAAAAAGGACTTCCCCTCTCAACAGCCAACAACCCTTTTCCCTTTTTTGTGTCATAAGTAATATTTTTCAGGCTTTTCAATTACTTTTCTGTCAGTCAGCAACCTGGCTTTGCACATCTCTAGCAACTGTGAAGTCACAGACTTGACAGCTGTTTACCCTGAAATGAGAGCCATCATCTACTTCCCAACTCTAATTCCCAGCCTCATTCAGCAGATTAAGTCCCATCCAAACACCCACAGAAATTACAGGCTTGAGCCTTGCAAGACTCAAACGCTTCTCTAGGCAAGAGCTTCAAGCCCAAATAGACAAAACTCAGCTCCCATGTGAGTCTGGTTCACTAAGACAGACATCTAATGAATACATTGATAACTGGAAGTCCACCTGACTCTCTGCAGCTCACAGTAAAAACCTAGACAGCCAGCACTGGGGCCTGTGACCAGAAGCTGTTACCATGTCCACTGAAAGCTTAAGCACAATGCATTCTTTAAAGGCAAGACAAATTTTTGTCATTTTGAATTTACAAGAGAACATTAAATTACCCAAACCCAAAGTTAGTAGCATTGCAAGACACTTAGCGTGACATATTCAAAAGAACATTTGATTAGTGCTTAAGCTTGACTCAAAGTGGCAAAGAGCCTTGCTCAAAACACACATTCACCACTTAAGCTTCCACTGCTGATCAGCATTCCAAGTACCTCTGTGCTCTGCCTTAGGTAATCCACCACTTTAATTTACTTTTTCAATGTTAAAAGAAATAATAATAGCCCGTCCTTGAAGACAGAAGAAGAAAAGGCTGCTGGGTCCACACCTACTTCTAATGTGGATGCTTCTTCCTTGGAATAAGATGACATTGTACTTCTATCCTAATCTCTCCATTCTGAAGGTTTCAGTTTATATTTAATGTGAGTCACAGACAGCACATGTTTAATGATTTCAAACTAGACTGCCACAGATAATTTACAAACCACTACACCATAACAGATAATTCCATTTTCGCTTGCAAAGCCTACAAGCAAAAATAGCAGGTGGTGCTGCAGCTCCAAGATTAGTGGTAAAGTTAAACGACGCTTGCACAGCATGGGTCCTGCCTGCACTGAGCTCTAGCAGACAAATACCATTAGTTGCCTACTTTCTTAAGTCCCATTTAAAAAGAAGTTAAGACACTAAGAAGTTCCAAAATTACAGCAAGGAAACCTACAATGTACTGGCTCACAGCCAAACTGGATGACTGAAGAATAATTGACGGTTGTTGCCATCACAAACAGGAGACCTTTTTATAGGAACAAGAGCAGGGACCTTTATTGTCTAACTTTTACTAACTATTCACAGAGCCAAAAGATCAGGGACCTCATTTACTAACTCTTCCTTCCAGTTACGTTAAGCAATGCACCCACCATAAACTTAACAGCAAGCCTAAAAACTAGGCGAGTTCGTGCTTACCTTCATAAATTCATAGAATCCTAAAATGGTTTGAGTTGGAAGGGACCTTAAAAGATCACCTAGTCCAAACCACCCTGCCAAGGGCAGGGACACCTTCCACAGGACCAGGTTATTCAAGGCCTGATTAAACCTGGCCTTGAAAACCTCCAGGGAGGGGGCATCCTCAGCCTCCCAGGGCAACCTGTGTCAGTGTCTCACCACCTTCACTGTGAAGAATTGCTTCCTTATCTCCCCTCCTCAAGCTTCAGTCCATTTCCTCCCATCCGATCACCACAAGCTCTTGTAAAAGCCATTTCAGAAGAGCCTTCTCATACCATCAGCATCAAATGAGTTACTAATGCCTGTACCAAGATTTTTTCAGTAGGTTGGCTCAACTGCTTCATGGTTTAGCTTTAATCTATCACAGACCTTAAATCAGTCCACGTTCATTCCAATTAAACTTTGACAAATGAGACTACTGATTTATAATTGCCAGCCATTGAGAGACATTTAAAGAAAGCAAAATGAATTATAGTCCTTGCAGTAGGATCCAGATTTATGGGCCTTTAATTTGATTTTCTCTATGCTGGACACAGAAAGCAAGCCAAGTCCTGTCCCAGTGATGGGCAAAATCACGCCTGTCAAACTTCAGATTAAGTCAGTAAAAACACTTAGAATGAACACCAAAACATATGTTAAGATAAAAGCACATCCTGTTAACGCTCTTCAAACACTGATACCTGCCCAGAACTGACAGAACAAGGAAAAGCCTTCAATTCAGGAGTTAAACCTCTTCATTTCAACCCCACTGAGCAAGCTACAGGAAGTATGTGTGTAATATTGTGGTCCCAGGTTACATCTACAAAAGAGTAACAAAGACCTCAAAATAGCCTATTGCTTAGAATCTCCAGAAAAGGGATTTCAGACATTTGAGTCAAGATGTAGCAAATGCAGGCTCATTATTTTTTTAAAGTTACCTTTCAGATCCAAACCTCTTTCACAAGGCAGTCCTCCCTAAAACCCTCTGGTTCAAGCCTGAAGTTATCTTATACACCCACATGAAGAGCTCTTCAAAGATAATCCTCAGCCCTGGACTGCAGATGAAAGGAAATTCCCTGCTTAGGGTTGCTCAGAGACAGGGCCATCCCACCATATCCCTGAATTTAAACATGAGACTCTTGGGTGGAAATATTAATCTGAATTTACACAATACTAAACACGAGGTCATGGTCAGTCTAATTCCAGTTGGCTACCTACAAACAAGAGTAGCTGGGCACAGTGCTGAGGTTTCATCCTTGGGCTTCCTGTTTTTCCTGAACTGAGGGTCCCTCAGGAGGCAGTGACTTCACCCTTTGTGTTTGTAAAGCACAGACAAGAGCTCCTGACTGGCTCTCTTAGCACAAATTCTAAATGCCTGCAAATAACTAGAAGCTCAGCAGAGCCTCCCAGTGCCACAGAGGCAGCCTAGAAAAATGCAGGAGAGAAGGAGTCGTACACCCTTGACCAACTGCCATCCTCATTCTAGGAAAAGCACAAAGAACAGCACAAGTTCTTTTCTAGAGAAAGATTGTGAAATTACCAACATTACTCCACTGAGCAGCTGAAACAGAGCATCTAGATTCACACTTTTAAAAGCTCATGAGTCACGCTATCTTCAATCACGTACCTTCATGGCTCCAAGCCAGCTGTCACACTACACCATAAATCCAGACAAACCAAAGAGACTATGGCCAGAGGGAGCAGTTTTTTTCCCTCAGGCACACAGAGCCATTGCACTGACCAGGACAGGGTAAACAGTATAATCAGTCCAGCTGTGAGGATAAATCATGTAGTCTCTCTACTGTAGATAATCCCTTCATCACATCACAACTTCATCCATCCAGTGCAAGCAGAGGGCTTGGCAGCAGTTCCTGCTGCTGCTCTTCATCTCCTGAACCTCTTTCAGTCTCTGCTCACTGTCCCAGTTCATGTTGATGGTGTATGCAGAAGGAAATGCATTTGCTGCATGGCCCTAACCCTCACACTGTAAGAGAGTGGTTGTAATCGTGTTTGAGGACCTGACCAGGTAGGCCAAGATCCTTAAAAGTCCTGCTGAAGCACAGGCCCTTAAATAAAACCATCCTAGAGAGGAGCTGTGTGGTGAGTTTCATGACCTACCCTAGGTGATCCTGCTTTTGCATGGGGCTTGGACTTGATCTTCAGAGGTCCCTTCCACCCCCTAACATTCTATGATTTTATGAACACAGACCCACGGTACCATTTTGGGTCATCTTTCAAACCAGTCCTATATTTGAAGTCCTGTTGTGCTATTCTCTTCACTCGCCCTCC
Source organism: Dryobates pubescens (assembly GCF_014839835.1). NCBI lineage: Eukaryota > Metazoa > Chordata > Aves > Piciformes > Picidae > Dryobates > Dryobates pubescens. The sequence goes on along the minus strand of NC_071622.1, from coordinate 12,395,296 downwards.
CCCAAAAGCCTGCATGTTAGAATAATGGTGCAGGGAGCAAATAGCCATAGGGAGGTTTAGATTGGATACCAGAAAAATTTCTTAACTACAAGAGTAGTCAGATATTGGAACAGGTTGCCCAGGGAGGTGGTAGAGTCATCATCCCTAAAATTGTTCTGAAAATATATGGACAGAGCACTTCAGGACATGGTTTAGTGGCCACAGTGGTGTTAGGTTAACAGTTGGACTCAATATTAGAGGTCTTTTCCAACCGAAACAATGTTATGATTCAATGGTTTTTGACCCTTCAACTCATCTAACAAACCTGAGTATCAGCAGCTGAAGGTACCCCATGAAATTAATTTCTTAGTGTGGGGCTCAATACCTCAATGGCAACTCTGCATTGAGCAAGATTCATTTTTTCCCCTCTGTAAACCAGCTGGAAGTCTTATCTGTCTGGGTTTTCCTTCCATTATTGCTTTGGATACAGAGCCTGTTACAATGCAGAGGGCAAATATGATAAGGAAGTCATTTTCAGAGTGTACAGAGACATTCAGCCTTTCCAATTAATTACAGATCTCACTTATTTTAACAAAACACTTCACTGTTAAAAGTCTTTGCACAAAGTGCAAGGTTTCTTCCAGTATGAAGAAAAGAACACCAGAGCCTCTGCAAATTATTTCCATTGGTGAAAGAGGGCATCCAAGCCTTTTAGGGTCAGCGGCAGTCCATTTGTTACACATTTACCTACAGGGAATATTTATCCTCTCTGATCAATGCTTCTTCCAAATGGTAAATGTTTCCTTTTAATTGGGGAAGAGCTGGGCAAAAAAAGGCTTAAGAAAAACATCCTGGCTGAGTTGCTTCACACAATTCTAAGGGTAAGGAGATGGCTGGCTGATCAAAAATATTTCCTAACTGGAGTTCTCCCCCTCCATTTACATCCTCCAGTTTGGGTTGCAGGAGTAACGCTCCAAAGGCTTATTGATAGGGTCTGATAGGAAAGCTGTTATGAAAGAAAATATCTGGGACAAGGAACAAAGCTGTCTAAACATTTAGATTAGTTGTCTTAGAGCTTATACACTGCTACATATGCTCCTTAGCTCCTCCTATTAGGTTGAGTCCTCTTTTTCTTTGGAAAGCTCTCTCCACTGCAGTAGGGAGTCAGCTGTCATACACTGATGCTGCTCACACACTCCCTGTATCCTTGGCTTACTATCATTGCACTCAGAGTTCACATCTCATTGAGTAGCTCAGAAATGCAAATAGATTTAAAACACCAGTTATTTAAGTGCAGTGGATAGGAAAGGGATTGCTACAGCTATATATTCACCTCAGGAGTCTTGGAATGTAATCAAGACTATGACAACGTAAGAGCATGACTGATTTCTAGTTCTGTCACCTTCCCTTGCTTATTCATTAGTTCATCCATGTGTGTACGCACAGAACAATAAGACCTGACAGATGAAGTGATTAACACAAGGTAATGACATCCCTGGAGAATTCATGCTTATAATTCCCTGCAATTATTCCACAATAACTAATAACTCCTCTTATTTTTAGTATTTAACATGCTCACAATGTGGAGTAAGTGAAGACAGGTGCATAGATACATGCGTTTGAGACTGAAAAGAATGATGATGGGTTTGAAATGCTGAGCAGGTACTCAGTGCTGCAAACCCAAGACACTTCAGGATTCCTTTTCTGTCCTAGGATGCTTACCAGCTAAAACCAGCCCTTGTGCATTAACAGACATGAAAGCAGCCTTGTTTGTTAGGTATGAGAGAATTATTGGAAAGAAAAATTCACAAAACATAGAATTGAAGTGGCAGCTGCCATGGGAAATATGAATGCATCTAGGGAGTATCACCTGCATATTGCAGAGCTTAATTTGTGAGAGCAATCATTAAACTCAGCACTCTCCTTCAGTAAGCAACAGTACTACTTCCCAAAACTAGCAAACACTCTTCAGATAGCTGAGCTAACAATGTTCCAGGATACATTATACATACGATATTATACACACGATATATTTGATGGCATCTAGCTGACAAGACAATTAGTAAAGGCCTCTTTTTGAAGTGACAAATCTAAAACCAGGAAGATCAACTTTGTATTAACTGGTGCTATCAGCTCTCAAAGAATTCAAGATGAAAGGACTGCGTGATAATTTCACAGTAGAGTTGAACTTGCAACAGTATTTATGCAACACAGCTAACTGCATTAAAACTTTGGCAAGAAAACACGAATTTTCACAAGTCAAAGGCTGCTGTATTTCATTTCCTTAAGAAACAAAGGAAAAAAAAACCCAAAGTCAAGTATTTCATTATTAAACTTGACCTTCTGGAAACTTTGGATCCTTGATTTCAGAGAGGACTATTGGATAAAAAAAAAAAGCAGCATGCATTCCTGTGCAGACACATAGAAAAGCAGCCAGCCATGCTAAGTATGCCCTAGGGACAAACCACTGTGGATGATCGATACCTTTCTGCCCTTCAAAATTACCTGTTATTTTTTTGCAAAAGTATTTTCAGGCTACAGCCAGTTAGTTTTGATCTTTTTCAAAGTAAGAAAATTTTTTTTCTATTGCTATTGCCAAGGATTTGGGGATTTATTTTTTTGCCATACTGCCACAGGTCAAAGAGAAAATGCATGCACTTAAAAGAAAAAGGCACTTTTGAATACCTTTGTGGAGAAAAAAAAGCAACCCACCCCACCCATAATGCAGTAAATTTCAGCTTGAAAGATCAGTGTTTTGAAAAGTTATGAACACATCAGAACAGGATTTTTAGTAGAAACTTCTGCAGGTGCTGAACCTCACATTTATCTTCTAGAAAAATTATAAAAGTGTAGGAAAGAGGCATTTGTCAAAATACTTGACAGCAGCAATATTCTGAATTCTTAAGCACATGTCTTAAGATACAGTTTTCTTCTTGATCTAAACACCATCCAACAGGCTCAACAGTCATCATTTTATGAAGGTGGGAGGGAAACACCACATAAAACTTAAGAGTGAATTAAGCAAGGAGGGTTACAGGTGGTTAATTATACTCTGAACATGTTAGGAGCTATTATACAGGTACATTAAAGCAATATTTGTATTAATAAAGTACCTGCTCTCTAAGAACTTGCAGTGTATATTAAATAAAACTTATTTATGAATATTATTTATTCATTATTGTTTTCTAGAGGCATATTAAGAAACAAACGTTACCAGGCAACATTATGTTCCTTTAAACATTTAAGCCAAAAAATTGAAAGAAGCACTCTCAATCATACACAGAAGCAGCTTTTTCATTTATTAAGAAGTTAAAGTTACAGCTATGGCTTAGGGAGTGAAGTGGCAATTAGTCTGCAGCCATCTTTACTAGAAGCAAGTTTGAATTAGGAAGTGGAAAGGTAATGTTCTTCCCCCTAATAATGCCTGCTCACATAACTCAGCCATGTGCAATGCATCATAGAGGTGCTCCAGAGTCCATACACGTTCCTTGGGTTTCATCCTTACTTCTTAGGTAGTCACATGTTATGGCATCAAAAAACACAAACTCTGAAGTTCTGATAATCTTCCCTTACTTGATTGCATAGTCACTTAACAGTCACTTAATATTCCCCCTTCTCAGCTTCTAAACTAATACTTCAGGCTTTCTGCAGCATGAATTTATCTTCACCACAAGCATAACCCACATCCTTTCCCAAAGAGTAGCTCTTCTATTATCCACACAGAAAAGTCCCTCTGGAAAGTGGTACTTGTGACAAACTCCACATTTCCCTGTAGTCCTCTCACCTTGGGAATTCCTATAAAGCACACACCAACAAGCTTCATTTAGTCTATGGGTATAGTTTGATTGCTGAAGACAGACTTTGGTATCTTTCTAAAACTTTCCTACTGACTGGTCTCTATTTTCCATGCTTCTGTCCACTGGTTCTCATCTTTTATCCTTATCAAGTAAAGGACAGACAGATAGCAGCAAGTCTGACAAGTCCTCATCTCCCTCATCACAAACAGCAAAGCCAGACATTAACCACTACAGCCAAGAACAGAACTGACAGGGCTGCACAAAAGTCTTGAGCTGTGACAGTTCGCACTGGAATATAAAGTTGGGTAAAAACCAACATCTGAGGAAGGAATACAAGCATGGACAGAGAGGATCTGAAACAAGCTGTGTCCCAATAGGCTTCAAGATATTTCCAAAGCCCTATCTGGAAGATCTGAAGTCAAAATCAAGTCCCTTTAGCCTTAAAACAGATTCTAACCTCACAGATTATTAATAAAGCCACAGGCAGAGGCAGATGAGAAGGGAAAGGCTTCCCAGGTGCTGAAAATCCTCGTCAGTGGTAGAACACACTGCTACAGCACATTAAAAAACAGAACCCATGCAATTTCTTTTCCCTTCATCCTTTCCACTGAGTGCATGCAAACTGAAGTAGGTATCAACAGCCCTTCTTTCTGTGAGTTGTTCTAACTCAGTTTCAGCAGAGGGAGAACAGAATGTCATCATGGACTTTATATTACTGCTCCAAATATGCTTGCACTTGATTCATCACAGGATTCCTGCAGGAACAGCACCTAGCTAAGCTGTGTATGAACCTCCTGAAGCACCTATTTCCCAATTCACCTCCTAGACAAAGGCAGTATTACCAGGAAGCTTCCCCAATATCTTAATGGTCCCTTCAAGCTGCACCAAATCTTGATGGGAGGTGTTTAATGAGTGCTGTCGGACAATGGCCAGAGGCTGCATTACTTCTGCAGGGAAGATGGGTCAAGCTTCTTAAGATCTCTGCACAATTCTAAACACTGTGAATACAAGAAAATGAAACTAGGTATTTTGAAGATAAAGTTGATTCTGAACTAAGCCACCAAAAAAATTACTTCTACCAGCATTCAAAAATGGAAAGCTACCTCCAATGCTTCTGACTAATGTTTGTGTCTTTGGTGCTGAAGCAAATGCTAACAGCAACACATTTCTCCATTTTTTCCCGCACTGAAGGATCAAAAAAAATTGTATGCTTCATACTGAAGAGTATGAATCAGAACTGGAGGCATGCCATTTTGTCTTCACTAATATATTTAGTACACTAGAGAATATCTTGGCTCTCTCATTTTCCTTCTGACATTCAGGTACCCTAATAAAAAGTGTTTTCATCACAGGCTGCTAAGCCTAGCAGGTCTCATACTCTACAAATACAACTTCATCTATGACTCAGTGTTCTCCCTTAGTTAGTTCCTTTCAATTATCTTCATTGATTATGGTCGGAAGGCCATGGATATCTGTTGGTGGAAAGACATTAGACACCTTGTTTTGGGATGACTATATGCAGACCCTCAGTTGATTCTGGACGAGGCCTCTTACACGCTCTGCATGGTTCAGTTCAACCTTACAGTCACACTGTTGGCTCCTATGTTCTTCACTTCTCTTACCAAAAGCCATGAACTCCAAGAAAGCTTCTCCTGCTATTTTCACAACTGTGTTTTCTAGGTTTCTGGGATATTCCTGTTATTGGGGCTTATGCATTGCATGCCATTTTAAGTCCCAAACCATGAAAGTGATTACAGAATCCTCTCCCATACCTCAAGACACTCATTTAAAAGGAAATACAGAAAGAGCAGAGAATATTTATTTTTTATGACACAGCATTAGTCAAGGCATTTGGTACAAGAAAATATTTGGGTGAGACAACAATTTCACTCCATCTTCCCATTTTGCCATCACAGAAAAGTCATTTCAAAAATTGGATGTAAATTTACAGGGAGGAATCAGTCTTCCCACTTGCTTCGCCAGTGTGAGACAAAAAAGGCAAGTGGTTAAAAATTGAAGCTGTCACATGTAAAGAGATGAATTTCCTTTCAAACCCATGTCCTCTGCTTGAGATTTCTCCAAACATGCCTTGCCTTTTTCTTTACAGAGATAAAGCCAGGCTAACACATCACTTAAATCAAAATGAACTGCTAGAAAAGAGCAGACAACACCTCACCCACTGAAACACAAAGCAAGTTACCTCTCGTTTGTTTCTCCTGGCAACTTTGAGAAACTCCATAAGGATCTGCAGTTGGGCAGCATGGGACTCCTGTAACACAGCAAATGAGGAAGTGTAACTCCACATACATTAGGAGAGAAACATTCATTTCACATAGAGACATCCACACTTAGCACAGAAACAGCTTTCACTTAGAGGTGGGGAAAAGAGCTAATTAAGGCAGTTTTAAGACCTTACTTTGCCTCACAGGTTTTAAGGTTTTCTTTGGCTCATGACAGGTTTTTACATGAATTAGAAATCCCTGTACCAGCTCATTCATGCACTACTGAAGACTAACTAAGAAGCTGAAATGCTTTACAGCTTTTTGGCCATTCCACCCCAAATTGGCTTGGGAATCCAGGTTCCTCTCAGACCCATCATCTACCTTGGGAAATCATTAGCATCTGCTTCCTGATTAAGATACTAAAGCATGAAGTCTTTACATAAAAGCCTCTCCCTCTAAAACTAACATTTGTGTTTATGTTAAAATAATAGAATTGTTTTGGTTGGAGAAAACCTTTAAGGTCATCAAGTCCAATCATTACCCAGTCCCTCCAAGACTAGTGCTAAACCATGTCCCACAAACACCTCCAGGGATGGGGACTTAACCAGGATTAATGCTCCCTGGGGAGCCTGTTCTGGTGTTTGAGAACCCTTTCAGTCAAGAAATTTCTTCTAGATGTCCAACCAAAACCTGTCCTGGCACAACCTGAGCCCCGTTCCCCTTGCCCTATCACTTGTTACCAAGGAGAAGAGACCAAAACCCACCTGGCTCCAACCACCCTCCAGGGAGCTGTAGAGGGTGAGGTGGTCTCCTCTAAGCCTCCTTTTTCCAAAGATTACTGCTGAAGATTTCTCTAACAACAATAGTCCCTGATTAAACTAACACACCCCTTCCCAGTCTTGCAATAAGAAGTCATTTACCCCAAGCACCAGCTCAGTATTTTCACCCAAACTGGCCAAGAAGAGGGCAAGACAAGAGAAGCCCAAGTGGAAAGAAAAATAGAACATGCATTCTAGCTTTTATGTAGCCCTAATCCTATCCCAGCAGTCTGAGACTTATTTTCCCAATCTACAGAAATATTATCAGAGAACTCAGAAAGGATCTGGACACAAGTCTACACAGAATCCATTGAAGGCAGATGAGAACAGCCAAGTAAAGAGATCAGAATGGAAGACTACTACTCAGATTATTTTCTTTCTCTATAATGAATGTGAAGCAAATAGAAAGGAAAACACATTTTTAACTTGTTCTTCACAAGTCAGATGTGTTCTTGTTTAAGGCTTAGTGTCCTTATAAGATATTCCTGCTCTGAAGCATCCATACTCAGTCTTTGCCTGGCTTCCATATTTGTCACTAGTGACACAAAGGCTTGAGGAAAAAAAAACATCCACCAGAGGTTTCAGTCTGAGATTAGAAGCCATACTCCCACCATATCTTCACTGAACAACAGAAAATGAGTTACCACCAACTCCCCATGCAATAAGGTAACAAAACAGTTTTGCTAGTAGTTAGTAAACATTTTTGGGTTGCTTTCATTCTGTCAGAAGGACATCATGTAAACATTGATTCAGTGGGATTGAATAACTATAAAAAATAACCCATTCCCCACACAACTTTTCTTCACCTGTTTCAAAGCACCATCAAAATCCACCCTCACACCTTTAGTTCACTAGGCCAAATGTTGCAATCCAGTTTAATTTAGCAGGTCTGGCTCTTACAATAAGAAAGTGGTCACTTGAGACCACAGCATGGAATGCTCAGATATACGAGAACCATCCCAAACTGTAAGACAGCTAAATTATAGAAACAGCTTGGTTTACATTGTATTGTTTCTCCCTCTACTCTACTCTCATGAGACCCCACCTGGAGTACTGTGTGCAGCTCTTGAAACATGAAGGACAAGAGTGGCTCCAGAGGAAGCCACAGAGATGATTGGAGGGCTGAAGTGCCTCTCCTATGAAGACAGGCTGAAGGAGTTGGGGTTGTTCAGCCAGGAGAATGGAAGGCTCCAAGGAGACCTTCTTGATGCATTCCAGTACTTTAAAGGGGGCTACAGGAGAGCTGCAGAGAGACTCAGTAAAAAGACATGGAGTGACAGGACAGAGTAATGGCCTCAAACTGGAATCAGCTTGATTTAGATTACACATTAGGAAGAAATTAGTCATCACAAGGGTGGTGAGGCAACAGGAACAGGTTGCACAGAGAAGTTTGAGGCTCCAACCCTGGAAGACTTCAGTGTTGAATGGGGTTTGAGTAATCTGGTCTAGTGAAAGGTGTCCCTGTCCATGGCAGAGGGGCTGGAACTAAATTATCTTTAAGGTCCCTTCCAACCCTTTTATGATTCTATCTATAGATCTTCAAGTCAGCCTCAACCACCACATCAACTTTCCTTTAGGCATTAAATATGTGAAGTCCTCAGGGATGGATGGCAGTCATCCAGGTTCTAACAGTTCCAGTTCAAGGTGTGATCTCCCACAGGTTCAAATTTATTCCTTACCCTATTTTGGACTTCCTCATCTTTATGACCAAGAAGGATCTGATATTTACTTGTGAAACAGTCCAATAGCAAACATCTTCCTACACATGCCTCTGTTCTGCTACCCACATTCTCTTAAGACTCTTCCATTTCCCTTGTTCAGAGAACCCTGCCAGCATGTTATGGGCATTAGTTGAAATGTCAGTTTGCTACAAAAAGTCAGCATGAAGGCAAACTTATCAACACCTAAATGCAAGAGAAAGGCCCAAGCAATTACTTCACCAACAGAATCTTACTTCAAGTAATAAGTGTGAAAAGAAAAACCTGCTAACTAGATAACAGTGCTCACTAAAATAAGACAAAAACTTCTTACCGCTTCCAACTGCTTCTTCTTTTGCACCAGCAACTCCAGCATCAGGTTGACATTGGCCAGGTCAAGATTGTCTTGGTCAGTCCCCAGCAAATCTTGAATTATCTGCCACCTGTGGCCATTCTAGAAAGAAAACAAGAGATCTTACAGACAGCAAGTTTGAGCCATCCAGGGCTATACCCAGCAAGAGATATTGAAAGCAACACTGCAATATTCCATCCCTTTGTAAAATTTCAAATCAGTTTTCAGGAATTAGAATCCCTAACTCTCCTACATGCACAGGATACAGCCCTTCTGTCCTACTGTGGAACTGCTTATCTTATTTGGAAGATCCTTGTGCATTATAAGAGAATGGCTGCTGCTGCTAGGAAGAAATTATTTTGCAGCCACAATTATCTGATTTGTGCCCTAGTTTCTGAAAACATGTTTTTATGGAGAGGGGGAAAAAAGCAACCCATGCTTACCCAAGCTTAGTTGGATTACATCTGAAATACAGTTAAGTGGCAATACCTTCTAATTTTTTTTTAAACAAGTAACAGGTAAAGCTTTCATGCTAAGTTTAAAGAGAAGGTAGTATCACCTTGGGTTTTTTCCCCCTGCTCTCACCACCCACACAACTCCTCTTAAGAGTATTTTCATGGGAAATGCAAGAGCAGGGAAGAAGCAGCTCATCAGGGTGATATTCTCATTCAGCCTGTCAGAGCTAAGGAAGACTCCTCAGAGAATCAGCAAACTACTATGCAGCCCTTTCTTCCCTACAGGCTGTTTGCTTTTCTTGTCAGTAAAAAGTGAAGGAAAAAAGTTATCTTTTAGCACAGGAAAATCTGAATAATAGGTTAAAGCTAATATAGCTTTACATCAAAAAGCCTCAGGAACCAACAGGAGCAGCTGAAATGTCTTCAGGCCTTCTAAGACACAAAGCTGCCTCAAAAAATCCTGCCCTATAAAAGTGATGCCACTTTTATGTTAGAGACTATTTTATTAGATCAAGATATTTAAATCTGCAAGAACTAGAAATGCCATCCAGTATAAAGCAGACATTGTCCCAGAGGCTCAAGTCCATTTGGACTGATTAGATTAAAACTATATTTTCATATACATATAACACATCAAGAACACAGAACTTCTTATACAACTCTCAACAGAACCTGTGGGAACCATGCAGGCAAAAATTAAGCTTCAATCCAGAACAAACCAAAAAACATATGTAATTTTAAAGAAAGTCAAACATTAACATACTAATGCACTAGTTAAATGTACTACTGCTGAACTACTCAGGAAGCCCCAAAGATCATAGAATAGTAGGGGTTGGAAGGGACCTCTAAAGATCATGAAGTCCAACACCCTGCTACAGGAGGATCACCTAAGCCAGGTCACACAGGAATGCAGATGGGTCCTGAAAATCTCCAGAGAAGGAGATTTCAGAACCTCTCTGGGCAGCCTGTTCCAGTGCTCTGTCACCCTTACAGTAAAGAAGTTTTCCCTATGTTGAGATGCCTTAACAATGTGCTAATGAGAGAAATTCATGACCAAGAAATGATGTGTTTGCTGCAATGTATCTGGAATGACTTCTCTTCTTGTGTTACTTTTGGTATCAAGAGAACAGGCACATTAAGGACCTGTTACGTCAAGATTTCTCTTTTTAGAGATGTCAGTGTATTTTATTTGCTGCCAAAAGGTAAACACATCACTGTTTTCAGCATAAAGTCATGATAGACTCCCACTTACTGGCTGTTACCTAGCACAAGTGCATCTATGGGCACTTGAAACCAAGTATAGTTTATGCATATTTAATACTGAATGGGTATTTAATACTGTATATAAAAACTTACTGTAAGCCAGCCAATGAACTCTTGAAGTATGCTCCTTGCTAAAGCTGCTGAAAACATTTCTGTTAACACAGCCCCCAAATTAGTAACACTTCACTAGTGGGTTGTTTTTTTTTAACTGACAAAAAGAGAGGCTCCACAGATGAAATAAGGTTGCAAAGTTACAGAAGTCAGACATAGCAAGACACATGCAAGCTTCCCGCTTAATATCCTATATTCTTTCTGATCTTAACACCCAAGAGCACCCACAGCTGCTGAACAGTTTTTTCATGATCCAAGGACACAGATCATGCTCTGATTCTTTGACATGGAGCTAGCACTTAAGGATATCCAGGCAGTTTCACCGGGGACTAGAGTTGGAATACCAGTACTCAAACATCCTTCTCCCTCTTGTGGTTGGTATTAGCCTTCCTGCAATTTCGCTGTAGAGCACAGCTTCTCACACGTGACTAGACAAGCCCGTGGCACTTCTAATCATCCACTGCTCTCACTGCAGCTGTAATTTCCAACACTGAATGAAAATTATTACCTTTAAACAAGTGTGCTTCCACGGGTAGTTTCCCAGGTTATATTCAATACATCATATGACACTTAGCTATGATAACACAGCTTCTCTACACACAGAATGCCGGCAGGAAGAACCAGAGCTGTTAACAAGGTTGAAGGGATCTAGTGCCACCGATGCTGCTATTGCCTCATCAAGTGAGAGCATCAGCACAGCAGTATCATTTCTTCAGAATTAAGCCACATAATGACACAATTGCTGTACAAAACCATTAAATAAATATAAAGTAATAAAGTTGGAACATACGGTGCTACTCACTGAATGGTCCAATTTGAGTCTTTTCTCCTCAGATCTTTGCTTCTGTTTAAGAATAAGCTCATTGACTAAAAGACAAAGATGTCAAAGAAGAGACGGATGTAAAGGTCACAAAACAAGTATGATTCTACCTCAATATTGTTACTTTAGCCATTAATTCCATAGAAAGCTTATTAAAACTGATGTCTCCACTTTTTCCCCCCTCCCACCAATTTATTACTGGATTTATTTTTTTTTGGTAAAGTATATTAAAATTATCTTAAAAATCACCAAATACAAAGCCTACATGTTCCCCAAATGGCTTTAATTCCTTTTTCTAAGCACCTCATGATTCTTTGGCAAAGTTTCCCAACTCAGAAGCAGAAGTCTATTGCAAAAGAGCGCGAGGGAGATAAAACATTAGTTCATCTACTAGAGGCTGAAAACAAGCACGGCTGAGCAGAGCAACTTCTTCCTTTAAATTGTTGTGAAACAAAATTTGCAAGAATATCTTTTGAAAATGCCCTTAGTGATTAGTGAATGGTGAAAGAAAGGTTACATCAACCTTTTGCATCCACATATCCAAGTTCCTCCCTCTCCAATACAAACCTCAAACCCCTGAATGCAGGCGTGCGGACAATATTCTTGGACCCAAAACAACCTCCAAAACCAGCCTCAGCTTCATCTGCAGCACAGCACAGCTGGGTCTAAATCAGGATGCCTGTTTCTGAGGCATTCCTTTGCTACTGTGGCTTTCAATCTATTTACTATTAAGTTGATATCCCAGCACATGACATGAAGATTTCATTTCATTGATATTTGACACTGCAATGTGCTTCCTTTGTTTTGAACTGCATTTCCAGTTAGGAACAATTCCCTCCTCTGTTTAAGCAGCACTCAATTAGGACTGTGTATAGTTATGTGTGATTGTTTTCTGTGTCAAATTTACACATAAAGCACCTCACATGGACCTCACCACAGCAGCCAAAACAGTACAATATGTAATTGAGCCTCCCTCCCTTCAGCATCCACGCTCTGTAAACAAGGCATGTTCTTGATTATTAGGCAGACATCAGCATAAGAAAACTAAAGTAAATAAATAGATTCAAATCTCTAGCCATCCAAAAAAAATCATCTTTGGTCTGCTGTTTTCATGCTCAGAAAAGCAGCAAGTCAGTCTCACCACTAACTCAGCATACAGAACTGCTGGAGGCAGTGGAGCAGTCATTTATACTATTAACCACTTTTTTTTTAGTGGAAACCACAGCTGATCAACAGGCTGTTGTGTGGATTCTATTTTTAATATCCAGAAGCTGGTTACTTACAGGATGCATTTTTAAGTACTCACCTTCCTGAACAGCTAAGATACTTTTCAAGTAAACAAGCCCAGAGCTCACCTAAGAAGTTGGGATAAAGATGATCTATGTTGTCCACAACGTAGTTGCATTTGGGACACCTGTTGTTGTCCTCCAAGCTCTGGTGAATACATTTGTAGCTATTTAAAGACACAAAAGCACAAGAAACAAAACAAGTGAGCAAAGATGAAGGAACAAGACATCAGCAAAAGGTAAATACTATCAACCCTAGATAAGGTGGGCTCTGTTGCCAGCTAATTGCTGCACTGCCAATATCCTACAGTGAAGTCCAAACGTTCCAGAATGTGCTACAGCAGTAAGACAAAAAACTTTCTTGGCAAGGACTGCAAAAGCTATTTAAGTATTTCACTCTTATTTCCCTGAGGAATGTGGAAATGTGGATACTTCACCCACACTTCTGTCTCACATTCATGCCTCTCTCCACAGCTAGAGCTAATAAAGAAGCAACTCTTCTGGATTAGCCAGCAAGAGACATTAAAAGCTATTATGCATTTCGGGTACTTGAGCAGAGGAAACCCCTTTATGAACTCCTCACATTTCTCCCACCCCCCAGCTGTTGTTCTCACCACCAGAGCCTTCAGAAGTGCTCTCTGTTGAGCTGTGCGAGGAACACAGTAACTACAATATGCTCTTTAGCATCGGGCTTAAGCATCTCACTAAGAACTTCAATGTCAACTCCTGGCAGAGCCATCATGTGACAACTACATTGTTCTAATTAAAGATAATGTAATGCTTCTCATCTTGGACTTTTTAAAGAACTACAGATCACAGGGACGAAGCGTTACCACAGAGGACAAAGTCAGCTGTTATCTTACCTGTTTCAAGCCAAAACGTTTCTAAAAGTTAACAGAATGTGCTGCTTGAGGAAGTGCATTATGCTACCAAAAATATTTATTGTGAAAGGGAGGCAATTTATTTCAGGCTGACACTGTAAGAGTATAATAAACACGGGATGTATAATATACATAGGATATGAAACCATCATGGTTCAACATTTATTCCAATCCCTAGGTGAGAGGAAGAGGAGCAGATAGCTTCACACCTATCCTTGGATGGTCCTTGTACTTCATGAAACATTTGCTCCTCATGACAGCCAGAGATGACACACTGAAAAACAAGTTGCCCTTGGGCCAATTCAGTGCAAGCCTGAACCATAACCTCTCCTAAAAAGTCTAAGAGAAATGCCAACAATGTTCAAGCCATCTAGAACTGTACAGTCTTGCACAAAGGCAAGGAAGACCTCCCAGCACCAACACTCACTGCCAGGGTGGGATCAATAAGTTGACAAACTGTTCCAGCTCCAGGCAGTGGATGCAACCAGTTTACGACCATTTTATTTCGACGCCGTTCTTCAAGGCAGGGACAGGAGGGAGAGAATTGCTAAAAACTCAGAAAAGGGATTCACAGCAACATCAGTCCACACATGCTGTTAGAGACAGACATGTGCAATACAAGCAGGAAAAAAAATAATATCTTACCAGAAGCTGTGTCCACATTTAGTCATGTAGGCTTCTTCAATCATATCAAAACAGATAGGGCTGAAAACAAAACAAAAGCAACAACAAATAATCAGAAATATCATAGAATCAATAAGATTGGAAAAGACCTCCAAGATCAAATGTCTTTTTATGGTATAAAAAGAAGGAAAGCATTAAAACCAGCCACCTAACCAGGCTTAGGTAATATCTTCTATTTGTCAAGTGACAGAAGACACAAGTACAGCAGCAACGAGGCAGTACAGAGATCAAAAGGGCAATCAACAAGTTCTTTGAACTCAATTTGTTACAATTACAAACCAGGTAGGTGTTCCCTCTTGAAGCCTTCCAGTTTCAAGCCACCCAAGTCAAGCTCAAGTACCTTCAACAACCAAGGCTGCAGGTGAACCTCCTAACCATCTGTGCTAGGTCTCAAATAGCCAGAAGGTATTTATAACAAACACCAAAATTAGTTCATCCTTCCTTTTTTTCCAGCCAATAGATACCTATAATTTAAAATAATGATCAGGCTGTGCAGAACAGAAATAGTAATGATGTCACAAGAACTAATAGGCAAGAGAAGGTGCCAACATGGGGGTGTTGCTTGCAGAGCAGTGCTGAAGAACACCATGAAGGTACAGCACAACGAAGAGGGAATCAACAGTCAAGTACAGTGTTACAATGGCAAAGGAGAGGAGGAGAAAGGCAGAATATGGGGTTGTTCACATGGAAAAGAGAAATACAAAAGAAAACAAGAGCTTTACTTTGGTCAGCAACTAATAGTTGAGAAAACTGCAGCCAGCTTCCTGGGAGGACAGGGAAACTGCTTGAAAGAGTCCAGTGCAGAGCCACAAAGCTGAAGGGAACGGAACATCTCCCTTACAAGGAAAGGCTGAGTAAGCCGGGTCTCTTTAGCCTGGACGAGACTGAGGGGTGACCTCACTCAGGTTCATGAAGATGCAAAAGGCAAGTGTCAGGAGGATTAAGCCAGGCTCTGCTCAGTGATATCCAATGACAGGACAAGGGGCAATAGGTGCAAGCTGGAACATAGGAGGTTCCCTGTGAACACAAGGAAAAACTTTCTCTGTTAGGATGACGGAGCACTGGAACAGCCTGGTCAGAGAGCCTGCAGAGTCTCCTTTCCTGAAAGCTTTCAAAACCTGCCTGGAGGTGTTCCTGTGTGACCTACACTAGGTCATGCTGCTCTGGCATGGGGGTTGGACTGGGATGATCTTTCAAGGTCACTTCCAATCCCTAACACTGATTCTCTACATCAAAGGGCCAAGCAGAGAACTAAAGAGAAGGACATGCAAGCAAGAAGTGCTCCACAGAAACCTGATCAAGACAAGAGACAGGAATTGAATGAGATGGATAGTGGAAGAAACCAGTCTCAGCATCAAGTGGCTAGGATGTGTTTGAAAGGAAAATGAAACACAAATGAAAGCAGAGGAGAGCTGCATTTAGCTTCCTGTGACTCCTCTGGCTGCTATCCCTGATAGCTGCTAAGATATTCTGTCACATACAAACTCCTCCTCAGGCCTTGGCTGGCTATCCAGTGAGACGCTGCGGACAGCAACATCACCATTCTGCACATAACACGTGTATCAGCTGTGCCACAAGCTTCACCTCACTTGTAAGCCCCTGCAGACCTCAAAACCCTCTCCTCTCACTCCCACAAATCCACACCAATCTCACTTCAGAGAGGTTTTCACCAGCATTTGTTTTCTTCAGAAACAGCCTCCTCCCACCTTCTGCACACAAGGCAGTTCCACAAAATGAGCTGTTAATAAACTGTTAGCTTTTGAAAAGCATAAATATTTTTGAATCCAAGATCAAAAACCCAGATCAGATTGCAATAAGGAATGTTTGGCTGAGCAGGGGAGGGAAGCACCTCAATTCTTCCCCTTGTTATCTCTCTCCTTCCACCATTTACTGTAGAGGATTTTTGTTACCCATTATGTACTCTATAGGAGGGAGAAAACATCTCTTAAATACTTATTCTTTAAGCCCACAAGGGGGAAGTTGTGGCCTGTGCCAAATGCAGTTCCCCTCTGAATCACCCAACTGTAAACCATGGAGGCCCTGAAAGTTCTGTCCAACCTAACATAGAAACCATGTTGTCAAATATTCCACCAAATCACCTGTATAAACACAACAAAGGCAGATGATTCAAACCAGAATGAGCAAACTCTGAACCTACTGAGCCACCTCAGATGAAGCCTCCAAAACGAATTAACATACTTGTCCTCATCCATTCTGACAGACCCTTTTCTGCACATCAGCTGTCTTCGGCAGCACCAACTTCAGGAGTTCAAGTCATGGTTTCCCAGTTACTTAGTTTCAAGTTACTGCTTAGCCAGAACAAATTATGACCAAACTCAGCCAACAAAAGTGGATTAATAAGAGGAGAATTAGGCATCTTCTGTACTCTATTAGCTGGCATTTAAAAGAGGAAATCAAAGAGTTGTGGTTTACAAGTGTCTTCAGCTGGTTTCTCCCTACTGGCAATGAAGAGTTTAACTACTTTGCCTTCCTTCTTCACTTTCTTTTAGTCATGCTGTAAAACAGCCCCCCTCTCTGTTGTGCTGAAACCTGCTATTCCCCCACAGGACCAGATGCTTCCTTTCCAGCACGCTCCTAATGCCCTGCCTCCAAAAGTGCAGCAATCAACAAGGCTGTCATGCTCCTCTGTCTGCAACAGAACACCACAAATTGGAGCCAAAAGAGGAAAATTACCTCCAAATATGACAGACACCCAAGACCACTGTTCCCAAACTTATTCTTCCTACCAGTTTGGCTGGAGAAGTGACAGTGCCAAAATAGCTGAGAAAAAGCAATCAGAGGCAGCAGATCTAGCCACTCAGTGCCAGGGTCATTGTTAACAGAGCCTGAAGTTTCCATTAAGGACTGTTTCCCCCCAAAAAGCTCACTGATTTACAACTGGAACCAAGATTGATGTCTTTTAATACTCACTCAGGCCCAGCTGACCATAACACTCAAAAGCTGCTATGCACCAGTTGTTTTGAGTTAATCTAACACAGAGGGAAGAAGGTTAAGAAAGTAGTGGAGTGATGGGGGCTTGATACATACTACAGCTGAAACTGAGTAGCACAGGTATGGTGAAATGAAGGCTCCTCTATATGAGAGAATACTTGTTCTGTGTTAAGCAGCAGAGCCAGGTAAAAAGGATGGAAATTGCTTCAGCAAACCAGAAGTGTCACTAATCTTTACCAGACATCTTTACACTCAGTAGCAGCAGCTTTTTAGCCAGCACTGCAAAGACTTGCCATGGTTTTGTCTAGAGAGTAGGTCTCAAACATCATCTAAGTAATTTTAACTAAGCTCATTCCTTTAAGTTCTGCCAGCTGTTTTCACGAGTGCCACTGTCACCCTGCTGCTACCCACACACCTGGATGAAACTGACACACTACAATTCAAGTATTTCAAATTTCCTTCTGTTTTGCTGCAAACAAAACCCAAGACAGTTTCTCCCTCCTCTAGGGTCTAAGCAGAGAGCAGGACTTGCTGCAAGCTCTGTCCTTCACACAGAAGATGGCCAGGATAAAGATCACTGCCATTATGACCTAGTCAAAGGTCCAGATTATAAACATTATAAAGCCATTGTTGTACATCATATGCAAACAACTCACTGTGTTTTCAGTTTGTGATCTCTAGGGTCAACCTGCAATATTCCTTCCAGATCACAAACATGCCAACAACTGAACTCAGCCCATGCCTGGCATTAACAGGTAACCACCTGAGGAAAGAACTGGTTTTAAACACTCACGAACCTGCAAGTCCACCTATATAACATGGCACACACCCCTTCCCACACCCAAGATAGTTGGGTGTACTTCTGTCAGTGTTCAACATCCACTCTTTCATGTGTTCTTATTGATGCCAGAGCTCAGAAATAGGCACTGGCATGAAGGAGCCACTGAAGACACAGCCTCCAGTAAGATCACCTCCATCCCAGGGGCAAAGCAGATAGTAACTGGTTTTAAAGTGATTTAGTCAACCACTAATTGGGAGAGCTAACATAAGGCCTGGGGAAACCACATGCAATTACACTGCTGGACACAAGAAAGTCCTCTGATTAAAGGACTCCCTTTCAGATCCTCCTCAGGCAAGTGGAAAGAGGCCTGGCTACAGGAACAGCACAAACTCTACCTTTAAAGCCTACATGCTGCACTAAGAATTCTCCCCTTTTCTAATAAAGGTATCCAGTAAGTCAGGCTGATTTGCCTTCCTGACATTTCCAGGCAGAAGCTGATACATAGCACAAACTGCACTTGGAAACTCCTGAGCATACACTTGCTAAACATTTCACAACCCAGCCTAGCAACATATGCCAACATTTACATTAAAGCCTAGGCCTCACACTGCTGAGAGGGCACTTCCAGAAGACAGGCAGGGAGGCTGCACACATTAGCACTGTCTACCGGAATTCCACTTGCACCTTGATGTTCTAAAGTCACCCAAACTTCTTTACTCTTTCCCACCTCCAGCCTGGTACAAGCAGAAGCTATCACTGAGTTTACACCTGCAGCTAAGAGGAGTTTGTAACCCATTTGAAGAGAAATTATCAAAAGTTCCCTGCAGCTGTCAGCACCTTGGAAGTGCCCTTACATTAAAAAAAAATAGCCTGTGGAAGAGTTGTTTTTCACACTGAGATACCTAAAGCTTGCTCAAATCAATTACTTAAACCTGCACACACATGCATACACATCCCCTTGTCTTCTTGGGTGTCACTCAAAACTCCAGAGTTGCCCCTACAGCCCACAGAAATACATAGTAGTGAAGCACCCTGGTAAGTTAACTAGAATCACTGCCTGCTCTTAAAGCTTCTGCTCTGCACTTCTATATGTCTAATGGAGCTCTTGTCAATACCAAGAAAAAGGGGACAAGAAAAGACATCCTGCTCCAATTGCTACTCAGCTGATTTTTTTTTTACCCTCTCACTTTCTCAGCCAGCAGCACACAGCAGCAAACAGCTAATTACATGTTTTCCTTGCAGCACGTCCGATACTTACCTGCATTAAAAAACAAGAATAAGGAATTCAGCTTCTTGAACCATCTTAAAACACTTCAGCTAGCTTATAAATGTGTTATGGGTGTAATTTCCCTTCAAACACTTATTTCTACAACAGGCACCAAAATGGGAAATGACAGCTGACTAGAAAGAGATGGGAAGCAATGGTTGCAGACCAGTACCGCCAGAGAACAACTACAGAGGGAAGAGAGGGGCACAGGCACTCACAACCAAGTCATCATTCATGACAAACAGCAACATAGCCATCTCCCACATCAAATGCCCTCAAACCCACCTAATGTGGCCTATGGCTTTCAGGCAAAGCAGGACATCAGCTGTGCCCTCATCTCAATTCTGCTACTGAGCAAGCAACTACTTACAGTAACAAGCACCAATTTCATTATTATTTAGTACTAGCAAGATACAGTTACTGGTTTGTTCTGCCAATAACTTTTGGAGTAGCTTCAAGTTCTCACACCTCAGCAGCTAGGGTATTTCCTATCTACTCTACTAGACCATTTACAAAGCTGTAAAATTAAGTCTACAGGGTTTTGAGATAATGTCTGTCCTCTGGAGATGCCAAACACCCAACCCTCACCCATAAAGCAGAGCTGTCAAAGTAATCTTGGAAGCTGTGCCCCATTTCTCTTCCTCTTTTTACTATTTCTTTCCAACAGCTCAGGCTCTTTCTAGTATCTCCTCACTGTTTGTCTCTCAGGTGCAAACACTTACCTCTACTTTCTGTTCTCACATTTTAGTGCATCCAACCAGCTATAGAAATCAAACCTACTCCTTATGGTAAGAGGTTTGAAACCTGTTCACAATGAGCTTTCTTTAGAACTGCAAATTACGTGCAATTCCCAAACCACTCATTGCAGAGGGCCTTGGTCTACCACTTCTGCTGAAAGGGTATTTCCAGCTACAGGCTGCAGCCTTGGCCAAAAGTTAGGACAGCATCTGAGCTGCTTAGAGAAAAATCTTTATCCAATCATCAGTGAAAGCTCCCACTCATCTGGTTGCTGTTCCAAAACAGCCAACTTTACTCTGCCCTAGTGAAACCACAAGTGGAGTATTGTGGAGTCTTCTCTAGACGCTTTCAAGACCCATCTGAATCCATTCCTGTGTGACCTGCCCTAAGTGATCCTGCTTTGGCAGGGGGGGTTAGACTTGGCAAGGAACAGCCTGAGAGCTGTTCTTGGGGGTGTCAGATGACGAAAAACTCAATGTGAGTTGGCAATGGTCACTTGCAGCCCAGAAGGCAACCAAGTCCTGGACTGCATCAGAAGTGTGAATAGCAGGATAAGGGATCCACCCCTCTGCTTTCATGAGACCCCCCCCAAACCTGGAGCACTATGTCCAGTTCCGGTGCTCCCAGCACAAGAAGGACACCAAACTGCTGGAGCAGATCCAGAGGAGAGCCACAAAGATGATCAGAGGGCTGGAGAACCTCCCCCATGAAGACAGGCTGTGAGAGTTGGGGCTGTTCAGTCTGGAGAAAAGGCAGCTCCTGGGAGACCACACAGCAGCTTTGCAGTATCTGAAGGGGACTCAAGAAAGCCAGAAAGGGACCTTTTACCAGGGCTTGTTGGGATAGGATGAGAGGGAATGGGTTCAAGCTGGAGGAGGGAAGATTTAAACTGGATATTAGAAAGAAATTCTGACAGTGAGGGTGGTGAGACACTGGAACAGGTTGCCCCGGGAAGTGGTGGATGTCCTTTCCCTGGAGGTGTTCAAGGCCAGGCTGGATAAGGCCTGGAGCAACCTGCTCCAGTGGAAGGTGTCCCTGCCCATAGCAAGGGGGTTGGAACTGGATGATCTTTAAGGTCCCTTCCAGCCCACACCATTCTATGAATTTATATCTCCAGAGGTCCCTTCCAACTCCCATCGTTCTATGATTCTACAACTCAAACCCACACCAGTTTTGTTGCATCTATCCATCACCATGAGATTCCTCGGATTCCCATCCGCAGGGGAACAAAATCCACCACTGGCTCCTCTTCCAGAGGTCAGAGCAGGGTGGTGCAAGGGCTCTGGAAGGGCCACTTCACATGCTGGAGACCAGAGTCCCTCCCAGCCCTCACTGAGGCCACACTGCCCAGGACAACAGGCCATCTGCTTGCAATGTCAACACGTTACGAGGAAACACCTCGGGTTGTGGGCCCTGTCCCCTAAACTGCGCTGCTCCGAAGCCTCTCCAAGGCGGAACCTGCTGGGAATAACTCGATCTTGCTTTAAAACAGAGAGGGTTTAAGCAGTGCTGCCATACAGGGCCAAAAAAAGCAACCGAAGAGCATCAAAAGTGGGGGGAGCCCCAAAGCCATGATCCCTCGGGGGCAACGAGCCATGCCAACGCTTCCTCCCTTCTCGGACAGCCGCCGAGGTACCGCTGCCGGCCGCTCCGACCTCCCGCCGGTCTTTTACATCACCCGAAGCTTTCCGCCGGCATGGCGGCGCTCCCTTAGCCCGGTGCCGCTATCGCGATATATCGCACTCACCAAACGAAGTCGTTGCTCTTATCCTCGTAGGAGTTGATGAGCCCGTTGCAGAGCGGGGTGAGCAGCGGCCTCTTTCTGCTGCTGCCGCCGCCGCCCGCTCCGCTACCGCCGCCCCCCGCGGAGGAGCCGCCGCCGCCGCTACCGGGCCGCGCCGCCGCCGCCAGCCGGGCCAGCCCCGCTCCCGAGCCCGACACGGCGGCCGCCACCAGCACAGGCCGCGCCGCCGCGCCGCCCGATGAGGACGAGCCCGGCGCCATGGCCGCCGAAGAAGAGGAGGAGGAGGAGGAGGAAGAGGAAGAAGAGGAGGAGGCCGGGGTGGCAGCAGGCAGCGCGGTGGGGTGCGGCGGCGGCGGGCGGCTGCCCGACATGCCGAGGCCGGGCCGGGCGGAGCGGGGCCGAGGCTCCAGCGGCCTCAGCGCATCCCCGCGCGCGCGGCGCGCAGGAACAATAAAGTTCGTTCGAAGAAAAGAAAAGGGGAAGGAAGGGAAAAAAAAAAGAGGGGAGAAAAAAAATCACACACAAAACACGCCCGCCCGCGCGTCCCGGCCCGGCGCTCGTTCAAGCTTTATTGACAGGCGCACAGCCCGCCGCGCATGCGCCGCCCGGCCCGGCCCGGGGCAGGGCTTCCCCCGGGGCGGGGCGGCGCTGGGACCCCGGCCTGGCCTGGCCTGGCGTGGCTTCTGTGCGGTGCCTGGGGCGTTGAGCTGTTCGGTATATGCAGGCGCTGCTCCAAGGCATCTCAGGCCGGGCACCTCGAGGTGCTGCGGAGCCCAGGCGGGAGGCTGGGCAGCGGGTTAGGACCCATGTGACTGGGAGGGGGCTGTGGGTCAGGAACCTTCTCTCCCTGCCTGATCTCTGCCCTCCTGCCCTACCTCCCTACCTTCCCTGCCCACCCTCCCTGCTCTCCCTCCCCTTCTTCCCTCCCTGCCCTCTTTTCTTCCCTATCTTCTCTCTCTGCTTTCTACCTTATTCTCCTGCCTACCTTCCCTGTTCCCTGCCCTCTCCCCCTTTCCCTGCCCGCTCTGGAGGAGCCGGTAGTGGCCAAATAGGACAAACTCAGGTCTTGCTGTAAGCAAGGAGAATAAACTTCACAGAAACGCTGGAGCAGGCTGCCCAGGGAGGTGGTTGAACCCCATCCCTGGAGGTGTTTAAAGTATGCAGAGAGGAGGTGCTGAGGGTTATGCTTGTAGAGTTAGATAATGGTTTGACATGATGATCTTAAAGGTCTTTTCAGATTGAAATGATTCTGTAATTTCCACCTGGCATGACACCGCCTTCATGTATGGCAGCACTGAGGGGGAAGGAAGGCTGTGGGCTCCTCAGGGACTGTCCTTGGGCACCCCATCCCTCAGTGGCACAAAGGCGTTCCATGAAGGAACAGGACTTGGTCTGTGCCTCCCAGGATGCTCTCTCTTGCAGTTTACTGCCTCTGATGTTTTAAACAAAAAGAGGGTAGATTCACACAAGGAAGAAATAGTTTACACTGAGGCTGGTGAAACACTGGCCCAGGTTGCCCAGAGAGGTGGTAAATGACCCATCTACATTCCAACTCGGGTTGAATAGGGCCATGAGCAACCTGATCTGGTTGAAGATGTCCCTGCTTACTGCAGGGACTTGGACTAGATGGGCTTTAGAGGTCCCTTTCAACACAAAATACTGGATGATTTTATGTATATCCCAGAAGAGCAGCTCTGTGCCTGCTGAGCTTTACCTTGACTATCAAACATTGTGCAGCTCTACAGAAAGGCATCCAGTAATGTGTTAACAGCATTGCTGGGCTTGAGCCAACTCTCTTCTATGCCTGGGTAAGTAGGAAACCCTCTAAGGAAGTCCATGGGATGCTCTTGTTTGCCTACATCGGCCTATGGGTTTACAGACGCAAGGGCAACTGTGCAACTTAATGAATAAATTGTTAATGTATTATACCCCAAAGATGTTTTGGATGTTAAGGGAAATGTTGCCTCCAGACCCAGACTTTCACAAGCCAAAAGGATGGGTTCACAAAGCAGCACTTGCCAACTTTTCAGGTTTGCCAGAAATGGTGCAGAGCTACCGGGTGTTCCCTTTCATTTCTCTTCCAACAACCTATAGAAACATACTGTAACTAACTGTATTGTCTGCAGTCAGCTTTACCTGTCTAGGGTTAAAGAGGCAGCTGGTGAAACACCAGGGCATTCCCTGAGGATGGTAATCCTAAACTCAGGTATGGGAAAACGCCCAAAGAGCTCAGCTCTGCAGCACTCCTCCCAGTACTGACAGCAGAGTGAGTTTTCGCTGGGCTGTAAAACCAGTATGAGAGCTGGTAAAACTGGTCTGAGAGATAAAAAAAGGTGGCTTCAGGTAGGCAGTGTTAGTCAGGAGACCTCTGGCATGCAGCAGGGTGAGAGGGACTAAGGATCACAAATGTCCCAAAGGGACTACAGAGTGACACACCTCTTCATCTACTCTGGAGATGCTGTTGTAGGTGGAGAGCTGTGGTGACCTCTTCTTGACGTCCCCTCTCAACTCTGCTGAAATACCCTTGGGTGTTTGCCTCTATGTATTTAACCCCAATGTTGATTAAAAAACTCAAGACAGTCAACAAGACCCCAGGGTCTCACTGAGGAATGTTATTGTGGAAACCTGGATGGGTTTCCTGGATGGCCAGGAAATTCAGAGGCAGCCTCTTTGAGATCCAGGTCAGCAGTCTCACCTTTACAAGCTGACATCCACCATTATAGTCACTCCCATTACTCCCATTATTTAACACTTTGTTGCTCTTATTAAAAAGTTTTTGGGGTTCATTTTGGCCTTTTGATTGTGGCTTGGTGGGTTTTTTTTAGTTCCTGTATTCTCCTGCTTCCTATAAATAGCCTTCTGAGTGGTCTCAGGACTAACTCCATAAAGATACTGAAACATACCAATCCCCCCTGTTTTCAGTGGGGGCTAAAAAGAGTCTGAATACCTAAAAAAGATACCTAAACACTGTTGGTGTCTGTGTGCATTGTATTTCCTACTTCTGAGAGAAAGGAAAGCCCCATTTCCCTGTCTTCCAGAGGGATCAAAAGCTTTATGGATGAGTTTCTGCAATGAACGTTTAGATCTCCAAGTGAAGCAGTAAGTACAGGCAATAAGCAGTAAGCAGTAGTACAGGCAATAGCACATCTACATAGAATCATTTAGGTTGAAAAAGGTCTTTAAGGTCATGGAGTCCAACCATTAACCCAGCACTACCAAGTCACCACTAAACCATTTCCCTCATCACCACATATAGAGGGCTTTTAAACACCTTCAGGGGACTCCACCACTTCCCTGGACAGCCTGTTCCAGGGCTTGACAGCCCTTTTGGAAAGGACATTGTTCAAATGTCCAAGGTAAAACTCCCCTGGTGGAAGTTGAGGATGTTTCCTCTAAACTTATCACTTATTCCTTGGGAGAAGAGACCGACTCTCACCTCACTCTAACTTCCTTTTCTTCAGAAAAGGCTCCCCTCAGAAGGACTCCCCTCAGCCTCCTTTTCTTCAGGCTGAACAATCCAAGTTCCTTCAGCTGCTCCCCACAAGATTTGTACTCTAGACCCTTCAACAGCTTCACTGACATTCTTTAGACACACTCCAGTACCTCAGTGTTCTACTGAGGGACCCAAAACTGAACACAGTATTGGAGGTGTGGCCTCACCAGTGCTGATTGCGGGGGGACAATCACTGCCCTGGTCCTGCTGGCTATGCTGTTGCTGATACAGGCCAGGATGCTGTTGGCCTTCTTGGCCACCTGGGCCAAGATGCTTCTTGCATACTAAAATACTGGCTGGTCCTTGAAAAGTCTGCTATTCTTTGGTTCCATTAGTGCCTGCCCACCAAGGAGGAAACGTGACCCTGCCAAAGCTGTTAAAGATCAAACATATGCCTACTGGACTTCACAACACTTCCACCCACAGGTCTGGCAGTGAGCATGACACCCAGCACCTTCAGCACCAAAGAACCTGTTCCCTAATACTTCAGATTTAGAATATCATAATGAATTCTTGAAGATCCTCAAGTGAAGACCTTTCTCTTCACTGCCCTGATACGTAACTGAACAGCCTCTGGCTCGTGGAGACATTTCATTCCTTAAGTTACCTCTCCTTACCAGTTCCAAGATTGATGTATGCAGTCTAAAGGAAGATTATGCTACTTCCTGGAGATGCCTGTGCATTCTACCAGGATAAAGGACATGGATAAAGTCTCCTGGTTTTAAAGTTCACTGTAGCTGGAGCAGTAGTGTGTCAGTTCCCTTCCAGTCCTTGTTAGCAAGAAATGAGCTCTAGGTATTAATTTGTTGCAGTCCAAGAATCGACAGCACTGTTGTTAGACTCCATGGCAGGAGTACAAGAGCGAAACATGATAGAGCAGCTGGAAGAGGTTTTTCTCTCTCTGCTCTGTCCTGCAGCATGCCAGATGCTTGCAGCACCTCGGGGCTGGGAACCCACATAGAAGCAGAACTTATGACCCAAGGGCACAGAGAGTCCTGATGTGGGACAACTGGACTCTCACATAGCTCTTTCTAGGGTCCTGTTCACATTCTAACCTGCCCCCAAAGAGTTGCTTATGTTTCCTCACTTAACCTGGGTATCCCTTTGTATTCCTCTGAAAGGAGGTATGTCTGTCTTCCTTCAAAGGCGTGGGGAACACAGCAAGGCAAGCACCTCCTGCCCAGACAGTAAGAACAACCCATTCCTGAATGGCCTGAAACTTAGAATCACAGAATGGTAGTGGTTGGGAATGACCTCTGGAGACCATCCAGTCCAACCCCCATACTAAAGCAAGGTCACTCTGAGCAGGTTGCTCATAATCTTGATATCCAGGCAGGTCTGGAATCTCTCCAGAGAAGGAGACTCCACAACTCCTCTGGGCAGCCTGCTCCAGGACTCCAGCACCAGTACAGGAAAGAATTTTTTCCTCCTATTCAGATGGACTTCCTGAGTTCCAGTTTGTGCCCATTGTCCTTTTGCTGGGCACAAAGCTGGTATTTCTGACAGACATACATTTTGGATGACTGGCTGTAGGAATCTGCTCTGATCCTGTATTTTCTGCATTTTCCAGTCTCCAAAGCTGGTTGCTCACTGTGTTCTGAGCAGTGCAGTACCAGTTCTGATCCTGTGTGAGAAGGAATGATACCCTAAACCTGACATTAAAGGAAGGAGCCGACAAGTACTGCCTATAGATGGATGAACCTTATTACCAAAATATGTTCTGCTCTTCTGGGTACATAAATCCCACTTACAAGCCCTGAGTTTGTGACTTCTGTGACTGCAGCTCCATTTGCCTGTGCAATAGGTAGTGGCAGCTGTGATGCCCAGTGGTATCAGAGGCACAGGACCCATTAAGGAGGCTCTGCATGGATCACTGTGCAAGGAGACTCAGACTTCTTCCATGCAGAATGAGCATGGGCCAGATGTTTGGGGGAAGTGACAGTCACCTCCTGGGCTCTTCTCATGACTGCTGGTGACTGATTAGGAAAATTACTTCTGCTTCTGTTTCTGAGCCCATTGCTAACACCTAATTTCCACTGGGTCTGTTAGTCTGTTCAGGAACGCAGAAACTCCTGCTAGGAACTGCCACCTTGGCTTGGGATTTGCTGCTCCAAAGGTCATTAGAGAGCTTTATTAATAATCATTGCCTTAACCTCCCAGCTAGCCAGTGACAGAAATGCCATTTCTCCCATTTTATAGCTGAGAAAAATGAAGCGTAGACAGATTCATCACCTGCTACAGAGTCAATGGGAACTCTTAATGCTCCATAAATCTGAAAATTAGGCTGTCAGCAACTTCTCCTAAAGCTAACCTGCAGCAAAGCTATCCAGGAGGTGCAGTCTCTACCCATCAGGTACTCTCCCTCCTCTCTTTACTGGGAGAAACCTGGACATGGCTCTATGAATTTCAATTCCTGAGGTCAGACACAAAGACATGAGGATCTGGAGGGCATGGTCAGACAGGGGAAGAGAGCTCATCACTCCCTGCCTTCCACAGATGCATCCTCTGCAGGGCAGCAGAACCCACTTGGTGCTTACACAGGGGAGAGCCTCCGAGGAAGGGGCATGATGCACTTAATGGCTGTGTTTTGACAGAGGGATAGGAACTAATTTCTCCTGTAGCAACTCAGGTACATAGAATAGAATCATTTAGGTTGGAAAAGATGTTTAAGATCATTGAGTCCAACCATTCACTCAGCACTGCCAGGTCACCACTAAATCATCACAGAGCACCAAGTCTACAGGGCTTTTCAATCCCTCCAGGGATGGGGACTCTACCACTGTCCTGGGCAGCTTGTTCTGGGGCTTGACAATCCTTCCTATGAAGAAATTTTCCCTAATGCCCAACCTAAGTCTCTTCTGGTGTAACCTGAGGCCATTTCCTCTTATCCTATCATTTGTTCCTTGGGAGAAGAGACAAACAACCACCTTGCTATAATCTCCTTTCAGGGAGTTGTAGAGCCAGAAGGTCTCCCCTGAGGCTCCCAGGCTAAACAACTCTAGTTCTCTCAGCTGCTCCTGGTGGGACTTGTGCTCTGGACTCTTCACCACCTTCATTGTCCTCCTCTGGACCTACTCCAGTTCCTCAATGTCTTCTTTTCTTCACAGAAAGAGATGCTGGCCTTTGGAATGGGCTGCCCAGGGAGGTGGTGGAGTCACCGTCCCTGGAGGTGTTCAGAAAGGGATTGGACATGGCACTTGAAGCCATGGTGTAGTAGCCATGAGGTGTTGGGTGACAGGTTGGACTTGATGGTCTCTGAGGTCTTTTCCAACCTTATTGATTCTGTGATTCTTGTAGCGAGGAGCCCAAAACTGAGCACAGTCATGACCTCACCAGTGTTAAGTATAGGGGAACAATCACTGCCCTGGTCCTGCTGGCCATGCTATTTCTGATACAGGCCAGGATGCTGTTGCCCTTCCTGGCCACCTGGGCACACTGCTGGTTCAAATGCAACTGGCTGTTACCCAACACTCCCAGTTCTTTTGCTACCGGGTATCTTTCCAGGCACTGTCCTCCAAGTTTGCAGCATTCATGTGGTTGTTGTGACTCAAGTGCAGGACCTGGCACTTGGCCTTGTTAAACCTTATCCCACTGGTGTTGACCCACTGATTGAGCCTGTCCAGATCACAGAATCACAGAATCACCAAGGTTGGAAGAGACCTCAAAGATCGTCAAGTCCAACCCGTCACCACAGACCTCATGACTAAACCATGGATCCCTCTGGAGCTCCCTTCTATCCTCCAGCAGATCAACACTCCTGCCTAATTTGGTGTCATCTGCAAATGTACTGAGGGTGCATTTAATCCCCTCATTCACATCACTGAAAAAGACATTAAAGAGAACTGGCCCCAGTACTGACCCCTGGGGAGCACCACATGTGAGCAGTCACCAGCTAGAGTTAACCCCATTCACTATAACTCTTTGGGCCCAGCCATCGAGCCACATGATGGCATGTCTGGCCATCAACTGAAATGTGACTGTGTAGGGATATTTGGTTATTAAAATATACAATTAAGGGTAGCTCAGGCTGCTTGGCATCTGAGTACAGCAGGGACTGAGGGAGACCAAGGTGGGTTTGGGGTTTTATTTTAATTTCTAGTTTAATAGTGTTGGAGCAGGTAGTGCTAGGAGGGGAGATGCTTAGTGACATCTATTAGAGTTAAGATTATATAGAGTTATTTAAAGAAAGAAGAAAGAAAAAGGTTTTTTCCCTAATGCTTTATAACCTCACCTTTGCTACTCACAGATGGAATTCTTTGCATCAGCCTCAGGCTGAGTCCAAGTTGGTGTGGAGATTTTTGAGCAAAAATGGTTTACCCATTCTTGGAAATGAAGGATCAGCAGAATAAAATATTGACATTTACTGCTTCATTTAAAATGCTCTGCTCTTTTAAAGCCAAAAAAAAAGAGAGGGAAACTGGGATAAGTGTCATCTTTCCACTGCAAGCTATATTGTTCGGGTCTTGTGAGGAAGTGTTTGACTCGATTGAACTAAAGTGAGGTTAAAATAATCTGGTGATTCTTCTTTAATACTGAAATACTGTCTCCAAGCTTTCCAGTGACCCAAAGAGAAATGTCCAGGCAGCTGCCATTTCAACGTGTATGCACTGGGGCAAAGCTACAGAGGAGCCTGGCTTCGTTTCTGACCTACACAAGCAGAAAGACCTGACTCGCTGCTCAGAATGATGAAATTCCCTTTACAGAGGAAAGTCAAAAGATACCATCTTGCTATTAAACACCACACCATAATGCATGTGCCCAGGGGCAGAGTG
This sequence comes from Dryobates pubescens, assembly GCF_014839835.1. Classification (NCBI taxonomy): domain Eukaryota; kingdom Metazoa; phylum Chordata; class Aves; order Piciformes; family Picidae; genus Dryobates; species Dryobates pubescens. The sequence continues at coordinate 12,365,184 of NC_071622.1, read as the reverse complement.
AAGACTCCCTTTTGCTCTGAACGTCTCTGACCTTGTATTCCATGAGTGGAAAATATTAACTAAACCCTCTGCTCAGCATAAGCAGAGCTAGAAATGGCTCCTCTATCACATAGGTTTGGCCCACCCCTGTTTGTGCAACCCCGGGTCCATGTCAGGATACTGCAGCACTGCTGAAGCTTGCTGGCTCTCTCACAGTGCAGTGATGAGGCTCAGCCATTCCTTACCTGGTCTACCTGGCCTCACAAGTACCCCAAAACCATCCAAACTCAGGCACATGAATATGGAGGGGAGCAAGGTCCTTGCTTAGTGCTTGCTTTGGAAGCATATTCTTGTGAAGAGCAAGGAACTCACAGCCCTGTCACTGCACAGGTGAGCCCTAGGGTCTTACCTTCAGTAGCAGACAGAGGCAGGAAAAGGGAAGGTAGAGAGCAGTGTTAAGCTCTGGCCCTACGTGCAGCATCATACCAGCTGCCAGGATCCTAGAGGCAACAAAAAGGCTTAATTACCTCCAACTAAGCATCCTCTGGCCATTGTCCCAGGAGCTGTATGTAAGGCTAGGCCTGGGCTTCTCCCCATGTTTGGGATGTGGTGCAATGCTAGCTATCCCTAGTTCTATGTGACCTGATGCCTGTTGTGTAGGTAGATGGCCTCCAGTCCTGCTTTGTCTGCTGTTCCTGGAGGGACCTAGGACCTGTGTCCTTTACTGTGTTTGGGAGTGCTGGACCCTGTTCCCAGCACCCAGCTCTGCCTGCTGTGTTCAGGTCCCATGGGGCTGCACTCTTGCTGGTGAGTGCCCTGCTGTGCTTGGGGCTATCCTTGGCCTCTGGCTTGTTCTCCATAGACAGCCCTGTTCCTGCTCCTTACTGATGCTACAGATGTGACTTTGCCCTGGCTGCTTTCCCTACCTGTTTTCTCTTTGCTAAGCTGGATAGATAGTAGGTCTGCAAAAAAGTCAGCTATGTGATTTGGGTGAGCTGGTGGAAGGCTGGCAAAAGCTGCTTGGTTTTTCTCCTATTCCCGGCTTCTTTTCTAAACTAGGGTTCTAAAAGGCTTTCTGTGGTCTTGCTGCTTCCTTCGAGATGCTGCAGCATCCCTGCAGTGCTTTGCTTGTTCTCTGCCAGGTGATGTCCCCCCAGCCCTGCTTGAGGCAAGGCACAGCTTGGACTGTCATGTCCAAAGGGGTGTCCTGGAGAAACTGCCCTCCCTAGGACAGCCTTCATCCCGGGAAATGAGGCTGTCTCTTGCAGTACTCTGCAATGTTTTATTAACATCAGGGGGCTCAGCTGGGGATGAGGCAGCCTCTGCTGCCCCAGGGGAGAGGATGGGTTTGGGAGAGGTCTGCTTCTTCTCACTACCAGCTCTTACCATCAGAGGGCAAGCTCGGCCAAGGCTCCGTACCCAGTTATTGCAGTCTGCCGCTTCCCAGGTCCTTCTTTGCCAGGGCTGACAAGGTAGTGACAGGTAATGACAAAGGAGAGGGCGGCCGTTTACCTTCCCTCTCGCAGGGGACAGATTCAGCTTCCCATCTCTGCCTGCTACCAGTAAGGGCTCTGTTCCCTGCTTCCCCCAAGAGCAAATCGCACCTTGTAGTGAGGAGCAAGGATGCTGTCGTCAGCTGCAAGGCATAGATTTATAGAATGGTCTAGGCTGGAAGGGGCCTTAAAGATCATCTAGTTCCAACCCCCCTGCCTTGGCCAGGGACACCTTCCACTAGAACAGGTTGCTCAAGGCCTTGTCCAACCTGGCCTTGAACATGTACAGGGAGGGAGCATGCCCAGCCTCCCTGGACAGCCTGTTCCAGTGTCTCATCACCCCCACTGTAAGGAATTTCTTCCTTATTCCAGTCTAAATTTGCCTTATTCCTTCCTTATTCCAGTCTAAATTTGCCCTCCTCGAGCCTAAATCTCATCCTATCACTACATGACCTTGTAAAAAGTCCCTTTCTGGCTTTCCTGCAGCCCCCTTCAGGGGGGCTTGAAGACTTCTCCAGGCTGAACAGACCTGACTCTCTCAGCCTCTCTTCAGAGGGGAGGGGCTCCAGCCCTTTAGTCATCTTCATGACCCTCCTCTGGACCTGCTCCAACAGTTCTATGACTGGTGTTGGGGCCCCCAGAACTGGACACAGTATTTCAGGTGGGGTCTCACGAGAGGAGAGTAGAGGGTCAGAATCATGTCTCTTGTCCTGCCGATCACAGAATGATGCTTTGAGCTCCATGTCAGGTCAGTTCAGTACAAAAAAAGATTCCCAGACAGCAGCAGGTTTGTGCTTTAGTGTCCCAAATATAACATCCCCTGGTGCCTTCTTCAGCATAAACTGTCTTTATGGCTGAGAGTAGACTTTAAGCAACACTTGGAAAAGCTGTGCTGGCTGGTGCTTGTTTTTCTGCTCAGCATCTTGCTGCTCTCCAGAGCCACCAGTGAGTATGGCTGCACAGTGCCAGCAAAACAAGTGGCATTAAGATGACTTCTTTGGGATTGGTGCCTCCCAACTGCTTCAGATGCATCCTGCAGGAGCAAAGAAAACTGCTTTATACTGCTGCAGTTCTGGCCTCTTCCAGGAGCTCCATGTGCTGGCATGTGGTCCTTTGCTGCCAACCCAAGACCCTCTGTGCTTCCCAGGGCATTTGGTGAGGATTTACATCTTGCCAGCTCCCCTCTTTGCCGATGAATCTCAGGCTTAATCCACACCCCCCTCGTTGGCCAGTCTTCCTTTAAAAAGCCTGAGGCTGGAGAGCTTTTCAGAGGGGAATAATGAACCAGACGCTTTCCCGGTGTCTCTCTTTGTTTTTAGAGCCGTGGGTCTCCCCTGAGGACAGAGAGCCCTTTGTACTACAGGGGGTCCCCTTACAAAAGGGGGCTTGTGAACAGAGCATCCTCCCATTGGGTATCACATCAAACTGGGGTTGTTTTCCCACCTGCCCTCCTAGTGTAAAAGCCCTTTCTGCATGCAGGGGGACTGAGCCAATATCTTTAACCTTGGAGATGCATGATGTGTGTATATAGGATCCCTTGGTGCCATCCTGCTGCCCACCCTCTGTCTTGCTGAAGGGTGAATGAAGGGTTAACCTGGTTGTCATCTCCTCTGCCCAGCTGATATTTGGAGTGAAGCCACATTTCATTCTCTAGATGGCCAGTAATTGAATAAACTCTGAGTCTCGAGTGAATTTAAAACCAAGACAGGAGCTCTCCCCACCAGAAGTCGATACATTTTCTCTAGCAGGGAGGGTTTTTTTTATCCTGGGGTTAATGCCACAGCCTCCTCTTCCAGGGAATGAGGGCATGTTTCTGAGCTGTTGGCTTTTTCCTGTTATGTGGCTTTAAATTTAGGTATCTCTGTGCATAAAGGAGGATCCTATTTCTGTTCCTTGCTAAGGGTGAAATCGCAGATTCACAGAATGCATTGGGCTGGAAGGGACCCTCAAGGGTTATCTTGCCCAAACCCCCTGAAGCCAGCAGGGACATCTCCAATCAGATAAGGTTGTTCAGAGCACTATCAAGTTTGACCTTGAATGTCTTCAGGGATGGGGCCTCAACCATATCCTTGGACAACCTGTTCCAGTGTCTCACCACTTTCATTGTAAAGTGCTTAGTCCTAATGTCCGATCTAAATCTACCCTGCTCCAATTTCCAACCATTGCCCCTTGTCCTATTGCTACAACCCCTTCTAAACAGTCCCTCCCCAACCTCCCTGTAGGTCCCCTTCAGATATTGAAATGTAGCTATAAGGTCTCCCCAGAATCTTCTCTTCTTCAGGCTGAACAGCCCCAACTCTCTCAGCCTGTCTCCATAAGAGAGGTGCTCCAGTCCCCTGATGATCTTTGTGGCCCTACTCTGGACCCTCTCTGTCAGGTCTATGTCCCTCGTGTTGAGAACCTCAGAGCTGGACACAATACTTCAGGTGAGGTCTCACCAGAGCAGAGTGGCAGAATCACCTCTTTCCACCTGCTGGCCATGCTTCTTTTGCTGCATCCCAGGATGTGGTAATTCTTCCGGGCTGTAAGTGCACACGGTTGGTTTGTGTCTAGCTTGTATCCATCAGTAGCCCCACGTCCTTTTCTGCAAGGCTGCTCTCAATCTCATCATCCCCCAGCCTAGGTTGATAATGAGGAGTTCCCTGACCTAGGTGCAGTACCTTGCACTTTGCCTTATTGAACCACATGAGATTCTCCTTAGCTCCCTTCCCCAGCCTGTCTGGGTTCTTCTTGACATCCTGTCCTTCAGTGTTATCAACTGCACCACTCAATTTGGTATCATCTGCAGTCTTGCTGAGGGCAAAATCCAGGGCTACATCTCAAATGGTCTTAAAACCACCATGCCTTGAGCAAGATGCTGATGGTTTGGTGTTGTGCAGGACCTTTGCCTGAGGAAAGAAAGGCAGAACACTGCACATACTGCCCGGGTGCCTGGCTCTGCTTAGATCAGACGGCAGAAAGCAATGTCATGTAGCTAATTAACATCCTGCTAATTAAATATTGAGTGCTCCTCATGCTCCCTCACAATAAATCACTCAGTTTCAGGTGGCAAATTCTCTCACTGTCACTTAATACATGGCTACACAGTGGACCTAAAGAAAGCTGGCTCCTGCCAAGCTGAGACTGGTGATTTATTGAGCTGCTCAAAATGTATTTGCTTTGGTCCTTCTTTGCATCCACTCTTTACAGATGCTCAAATAAATGCCTTTGAGTCTGGAAAGCCAGCAGCTTTTTGGCACGTGCTGGTTTTGCAAACAGGGGCAGTCACACCCAGCAGAGAGGCTGTAGGATCTCGGAGCTATGTGGTGGGCAGTCAGGGCTGCTCCGCTGCAGTCTGTGCCCCGTCAGAAGCACCTGGCACTGCTGCTGCTTCAAACCTCACTGAACACAATAATTGCATGGAGCTGTTTGCTGTCAATCTGCTGTCTGCATGTTATTAATGGGAGAGATGGAGTGAATAATTAGGACTAATGACTAAATTAGAGAAAGTTGTCATCTATTCATGAGCAGTTTGCAGAGAGAGACAGTGTTCAGCAATTAAAGGTAGGCAAAAATGATTCCTTCCTCTTTGCAAACATGCTTTCCATTATGCAAATACATAAACACCCACACCTGGCCCAGTGGTGAAGTTTCAGCTTCCCCCAGCCCTGTTGTGGTGCTTAAACTGGTGTGATGTAGTTGCCAGAGGTGCTGAGGATCCCCTGCCCCATTCCAGGCTTTGGAGCTGGATGTCTTTAGGAAAGTGAGAGTATCTATCGAAAGTCTAAATGATGGTCTGAGGATCATACAATGGTTTGGATTGGAATGGATTTTGGTAAGTCATCTAGTTCCAACCCTTCTGCAACAGGTGGGTACACCTTCCACTAGATCAAGTTGATCAAAGGCTCATTCAACCTGGCTTTGGATGCTTCCAGGGATGGGGTATCCACAACTTCTATGGAAAACCTGTGCCAGTGCCTCACCACTCTCACAGCGAAGAATTTCGTCCTGGTATCTACCTTCTTTTAGTTTAAAGCTATTGCCCTGGTAAAAAAGTTTCCATTTTTTAGATTCAAAGGCCTCAAAATCTCCCTGAGGCCACCTCTTTTCTAGACTAAACAACCCAAACTCTCTCATACTTTCTTCAGAGGAAAAGTACTCCAGCAGTTAGGTTGTTGTGATGACACTCTAACAAGTCCATGTCTTGTACTGTGAACACCAGAGGTGGATTCTCACCAAAGTGGAGCATCACCTCTGTGGGCTTGCTGGTCATGCTGCTGGTGGATTAGCCAGGACACAGTTTGGTTTCTGGGCTGGAAGTGCATATTGCAGGCTCCTGTCCAGTTTGTCACCCACTGGTTTCCCCAAGTTCTTCTCTGTGAGGCTGTTCTCAACTGCAGAATTTGGCCTTCTGTTTTGGACGCTGACAATCCGTTTGTGGAGCTGGAAGAAGCATTGTTGTTTTCAACTGCCTCAAAGGGTGAAAACTTAACATGAATGTGGAAAAAAATAACCAGCATGGGGAGACTGGGTGGCTGGGGTGGTTTTGCCAAAAGCAAGGGCAGCTGAGGGGAAGGTAGAGAAACAGTCTCCAAAGGCACTCAGATCTGCCAGAGAGAGAATAAACTGCCTCTGGAGGAAAAGGCAAGGAGTGATTGGTTTCAGCTGCAGCAAAAGAGCTAAGAAGACCTGAGGAAACTCATTTCTGACAGGGGTGAAAAAAGAGTGAAGCAGTAGGAAATGTTGTCCCCTTTGGCATCTCTGGAGGAAATGCCAAGTGAGGGTCATCCCATAAACTGGTATGCCCTGCCAGTTCCTCTCTTGCCACTTTGAAGGTGCTTTGCCCCTTTTTCCATGTGGAGGATACTGTTTGGAAGTGGATCTTGGCGATGAGGATGTTCGGAAAGCTAAGGAGACTTGAAAAGGTACAGGTAGGTACTGAGGGGCAGGATTCACTTCAGCTAGCTTCAGCCATCCAAAAGCTACTTGCTGCAGCAAAAGCTGTTGTCCAAGATCCCTTGATAGCCAAAAGACTGAATGAGCAGCTCTCTGAGAGGGATTCATTTCATCACAGCCAGTTGCCTTGGATTCCTGAGATGAATCAACCTTTGAATGGAACTCTTGCTCGTTGTTCACTCACCAGAGAGAATCCTAGATGATTTCTTGCTTTACACAACCGAGCAAACCAAGCAATGTTACCAGTGTTTGGTGGGAGATGAAATGAATTCAACCAGAGTGCTACAGGAATTTTCCATGGAACTCTCCAGGCAAGGTCAGGAACCCAGGGGTCTGCTGAACCTGTACGATCCCTCTCTAGACTACCTGGGGTTGACTGATGTCCATACATCACCCCTCATACATGCTTCTCAACCACACTGCCCACAAACCCATTTCTGTTGAGTCTGGCTTTCACCAAGCCTGGGGAACTGCTGAGAGATGTCATTCCACAAAAGTTCACTTCAAACATTTGTATCTGCTTCCAGGCAGGAACTGTACTTGAGGTACTCACTATCCCAAGAACTCTTGAGCCAACTAATTTTCTGGTGGGAAAGCCTGCCAGTGTGTTGAAGGCTGAGGGGAATTCTGTGGAACACATTCAGAAAGCAAATGATTGATTCATCATCATCAGTGGTAGAGAACTGATTCCAGGAATTCTGCGTGTGCCAAGACAGAGCCTGTCGAAGCCAGTGAAAAGGCATCCTTGGATTTGGGTCATCGCTCCACGCAGGGAAAGGCACGGAGGCCCTGGTACAGGAGAGCTTAACTTCCAGCACCTGCTCAAGACTAATTATCCTCCGTTAACGTCAGTGGAGATAAAATTAAACACGAAGTCAAGATTTTGGATAAGAGGACTTCGTGTCCTGGAGGCTTACGTGGACGAGAAGGTCAGGACAAAGAGCTGGGGCTTTCGATAGTGAGGAATCTAATCAGGGAGCTCCTGCGTAAGCCGCTGTGTGAATCAGGGAATAATTTGGGATAGCAGACACACGTCTGAGTAATTCCTGACCTACTGGCAGACGATTCACGCAGGCAGGCAGCGTCCATCAGTGACGTTATTCTTCACAGAGATCTTCTTGGGATGGTTGTAGGCCTGCGGGTGGCTCCGCCTTGGTGGGGGTTTGCTGAGGGAGAGTCTGGGAGCAGCTGGAGGAAACCATGAAATGTGTTTCTGCACGCCGGCAGAGCTGGTTCTTCACCTACCAGTGGTCCAAGAGCCATGGTGCAATAGGTGCTTTGGGCAAAGGGCAACTTTCAGGCTTTTCACAGATTCACAGATTGCATTGGGTTGGAAGGGACCCTCAAAAATCATCTTCTCCAACCTCTCTGAAGTGGGCAGGGACACCTCCAACTCCATCAGGCTGCCCAAGGCCACACTGAGTCTGATCTCAAGTGTCTCCAGGGATAGGTCCTCAACCACATCCCTGGGTAGCCTGTTCCAGGACTTTACCACTCTCATTGTACAGAACTTCCTCCGTGTGCCCAACCTAAATCCACCCTGCTCCAGAAAGGGGATCAAGTTGACAATTAGTGGGCATTACTGTGGACCTTTTATCCCATCCATGCTACACTGCACACCTCCCATGTAACCTTGTTTAGATATCCTTCATAACCTACTTTCCCACCTGAAACATCAATATATGTCGCTGCTTTCAGCTCCCAACATGGTCTGTGAGATGCATCAACTGTATTTTGGGGTTCACCAAGAGTCATCATGAAACAGTCAGCACCTCAAATACAGAAAAATGCTACCTTAGAGTTCTAAAACTGTGACTCAAAGTACAAGACTCAATCTGAAAGAAACTAGGCTTTATCATCTCTGTTCATCACAAACAAGAGGAACACAGAACAAGAGGACACAGTCTCAGGCTGCACCAGGGGAGGTTTAGGCTGGATGTTAGGAAGAAGTTCTATACAGAGAGAGTGATTGCCCATTGGAATGGGCTGCCTGGGGAGGTGGTGGAGTCATCATCATTGGAGGTGTTCAGGAGGAGACTTGATGGGGTGCTTGGTGCCATGGTTTAGTTGTTTAGGTGGGTTGGATTGGCTGATGGGTTGGATGTGATGATCTTGAAGGTCTCTTCCAACCTGTTCTGTTCTATTCTATTCTATTCTATTCTATTCTATTCTATTCTATTCTATTCTATTCTATTCTATTCTAAACCAGCTAGTTTTCCAACAGCTGAATACCTACCTCCACATTGTGACACATTGTCAGGGCATAAAGTACCTGCCTCACCTCTCCAGCCTGGACAAACGCCAATGCTGTGGCACTACAGCTGTATCTACAGCAAGGCTGTGGTTTGTCATGCTGTATCTGAGCTATTACATCAGCCCTTTGGGAGCTTCCTTTGGGTTCACCATACCTCTGCTTGTCTTCATGGACCAGGTGACTCCAGGAAGTGCCAGATACCCCAGAAGCAAGAGGTCAAAAAAAATGGTTGGGTTTGGAAAGGACCTCTAGAGATCATTGAGTCAAATCCCCCTGCCAAAGCAGGATCACTGAGGGCAGTCCATACAGGAACACACCCAGGTAGGTCCCTGTGCCCCTTGAGAGATGTGGTCCAGCTGTTCTACTTAGCTTGAAGAGACAAAGGCAAGAGGGAGTCCCCAAGCTATTGGCAAATGGGGTAGGGAGTGTTGTGGGGTGCACCAGCAGAGAGGTAAGGGACAAGGAGAACTTCTTGAGACACCACATCAGGATACCTACATTGTCTCAAAATGCACAGGGAGGTTTGCTCCAAAGCAGTCACCTGTGGGGCTGGTGATTTGCCAAAAGGTCTTAACAAAATAAAATAATTCCAAGTACAGCTGGAGCCAGAATCTGTAAAGGATTGAGAGGAAGAGAATATCTTCACTGCACCATCGCCATCAGGCCTGGAGATGCTAGAACAAGAAAGACAGGGATTTTTTGGCTGTGGGAAGGGTGGCAGCATGTCAGGTCCCTGTTGGAATTTGATCAGGGCCTTGCTAGAACCAGGCTCTTGAAGAAGGTGTGACAGGACTTGTGGGCATCCTGCATGGCCTTCTCTGCAGGATTCACCAGCACAGACCCCAGGCCTGGGAAATGGCACCCAGCAGGCACCTGGACACTCTCCCTATTATGGGATGGAGCATCAACCCTGGAAGTGTTCAAGACCAGACTGGATGAGGCTTTGAGCAACTTGGTCTAGCAGGAGATGTCTCTGCCCATAGCAAAGGGATTGGAACTAGATGATCTTTGAGGTCCCTTGCAACCCAAGCCATTCTTGCTTTTCCCAAGGCCTCTCATCTGGCCTTGGAGGTGAGAAGGAGCTCAGAGCAGTACAGAGCTCCCCACCCTCAGTTCAGCATATGAACATGGACCAATTTTTTGTGCCTCTTGCATTGTTTGGACCATGGTAGGTGCTTTGGATCCTTCTTCATGGGGACTGTGCTCTGCTTCTGCTCACTGACATCTGCCCACATGCCCCAGCATGGCAGATAGCCATCAAGTGGCTTCCACTTAGCGTTAAGAGTGGCTATAAAAGGAGCTTGACAAGATCAAATGCTAATAGAGAGGTTTTCTGAAGGTTGAAACTGATCTGCTCGAGGGCATTCGTGACGGGGAGATGCCAGAAGAAACCAAATAACCAGCTCATTGTGGTGTAAATAATTTGATTTTAAATACTCTCTGGGAAAGGATCCTAGAAGGGGGGAAAAGCTGCTAAGTGCTTGGAAAGTTGTTGCTCTTCTAAATCTCCCTTTTGCTGCAACATCTAGAGACCATTGCCACCCAAAGCTATGGGTGGCAAGTGGGTCACTGCAGGGGACTTTCTTCCCTGAATTTGTCTGAACTACGGGAAACCAGCGCCTGAGAGGACAAGTGATCACGTGGAAAGCCACTTTGTGCTGCTTGTATCCTTTGGTGTTCCTCTGTTTTTCTATCTGCTGGGGCAGCAAGCAGTCCCCTGGCCTCTCAACAGCTTTACCACATCCTTCAGTGTCAGCCCTCCCCATGATGAGCAAAAAGGTCCTACCTGTGGAGCTACAGTTCCTCCCCAACCTAGCAGCAGCACAAAGCCATGCCCATCTCTTGGCATGGGGCAGCTGGTGTCAGCAATGGCTTCTGGAGATTTGGTCAGTGCAATTCCACCCTAACAGGATCTCTGGGAAGAGGTTCACAGCTTAGTCCTTGCCCTTTCTGAGGCAAGGAGGATAGAATTGTAGAATTCTTTTGGTTGGAAGAGACCTCTAAGATCATCAAGTTCAACCATTAAACCATCGCTGCAGGTCACCACTAAACCATGTCCCTCAGCACCATATCTCCACACCTTTTAAATCCCTCCACAGATGGGAACTCCATCTCTGCCCTGGGCAGCCTCTTCCAGGGCTTGACAACCCTTTTAGGGGATTTTATTTTGTTTTCTGATATCCAACCTGAACCTCTCCTAGTGCAACTTGAGGCCATTTCCTTTTGTTCTATCACTTGTTCCTTGGGAGAAGAGACCAACCCACACCTCACTCCAGCCTCCTTTGGGGTAGTTGTAGAGTGAGAAGGTCTCCTTTCCAGGCTAGACAACCCTGTTGTGATGTTAGCATTGCTCTTCCAGGACAGGGATTGAGAGTTGTAGGAGCAGCAGAGCAAGCCATGTGCACCAAAATGGCTTAGTAGAGCCCTGTCAGCCTTTGTGTCCTCATCCTAGGGGAGGATATCCAGGATAACAACACACACCTTATTGTGTGTTTTTCTGTACTTCTCATGAGCATCTAGGTGCAGCTGTCCTGATTTCCAGTCCCTGCTGGTGGACAAAATCACCATCTCCACCATGTTTTTTTCACAGGATAGATACTGATCCAAAACCAGCCTCAATCCTGACAGCATTGCACCACAGCTAAGCCACGCAGCCTGTTTCTCAACAGGTCCGTCACTAGGAGCACAGGACCACACAACCATGGTTACACAACTCTTGGACCAGAGCTGACACCTACCCAGCCATATCTGAGCACAAGTGTGGGTCTGACCCCCCAAAAAGCCACACAGACACGTGTTGAGGAGCAGCTGGTTCAGATCATCCAGCCAAGCATCTTGAGCCATCTCGGGGATCAGAAACCCTCAGCTGCCCTATGTCATCCCCATCCTTACGCTCCCACTCCTCCCCCTGTTTCTTCTCTGCCATTCTCTCTCCACTAATGCATCCAGCACATAAAAATGAGGTTTCCAAAGAGATCTCTGAACCCAAAGAGACAGCAGGGAGATGGAGAGAGAGGGAAAGAGCAAGATGCTTTGTGAATATTGAATTAAGGCTGTCTCCAGGATTATTGAATTCCCATACGATGGCAGCCGGTGAGCCTACTGCTTTACTGTCCTATGAATATTTAATTGCTTGACTTAAACTCAGTGAAAATATTTTCTCTGCACCAAAGCACCTCTCTGGCATGTGGACTTCTCTTTAAGCATGTGGTGGTTGTCATCACATTTACATGGGCTATGAAGTCACCCCAGATTATGGGTAAAGTCATCTGACACTACAGCAAACTAAATTTGTCAGGCCTGGGTGATCTGGGATTGTTTAGTTTAGAGAAGAGGAGAGGGGAGCTGAGGGGAGACCTCACTGCTTTCTACAACTGCCTGTTGTTGTGAGGTGGGGGTTGGTCTTTTCTCCCTAGTATCAGGTGATAGAATGACAGGAAATGGCCTCATGTTGCACCAGGGGAGGTTTAGGTTGGATGTTTGGAAAAACTTCTTTACTGGAAGAGTGGTCAGGTGTAGGAACAGACTGTGCAGGGAGGTAGTGGAGTCACCATCCCTGGAGGTGTTCAAGAAATGTGTGGACATGGCACTTTGGGGACATGGATTAGTGGCCATGGTGGTGTTAGGTTGAGGGATAGACTCTATCATCTTAGAAGTCTTTTCCAACCAAAGAAAAATCTGATTTGATGATCTATAGGCATGATCTACGCCAGGAATTTCCAGAAGACAGCTGCTCATGGCTCAAAATGTGTTGGCTCTCTGAGTCAGACTGCACGAGGGCTGCAGCAGTGTTGGCAGCAGCAGTGCTCAGAGCATAGGTCTTTGTCCAGCCAGGGCAGCAGTGGAGAAGGTGCACGATCGGGGAGGTCATCTTGCCTCACTTTGACCCACCAAGTTGGCTGCAGAACTGGAGATAAAAACTGTGCATCCCAGTACCCAGCTGTGGGCACTGACCTTCAGGATCTGGTTCTAGGTCACTGGATTTTAGCTTCTCAGAATAATCTGAAACATGAATTTCTCAGGCTGAAAATCTTTCCAAATAATGCTTTTCCACAAACCTTTGGTGAAGCTCCTGCTTTCAGACAGGCTGTGAGCCTCAGCCACTGGTGCTCTGGAGAATCCCGATGGAAGAGCATTGCTTACCCGCTCTGCACAGATGAAAATGGTCTCAAATACGATGAAAATTCCTGCTTTTGCCTCTCCAAGACTGGATTCTTGGAAGTGCTGGTGTCTTAGTCCTCCACAACCCAGGAGCTTCCTTTGGTATAACCCAACTGCTGAAGATACTGCCCAGATACTGCAGCAGCAAGAACCATTTTCTTGTTTATTAGATAAGCTCAGAGGTCTCCTAACCACAGCACTTAACACCTCTCCTTGCTCTGCCAAATGCCATCAGTAAGATTTGGAGTGATTTGAGTCCAGAGAGGGTTGGATAATTCCATTGCTTTCTTCTCCTCTCTCTCTTTTTTTTTTTCCTCCCTTTTTTTTTTTTCCCCCAGTCTGGAAAAATCCTCTTCAAGGGCCAAGAGGAAATATTAATCAGAATTAATTTTCTTGTAGCCAGGGCAGATGACACTGCTTGCTCCTGAGGTTACCCAATACTCGCCTACATTCCAGGGCTGTGTTTCCCAGTGCTTAGAAAAACACCAAAACGTGGCCATTTAGGCAGAAATTGTCTCCCAGGCCTTTGCCTCAATCTGAAATTCTAAGGAACATTTCAGCCAAACTGGGTCAAGCTTTTCCTAGAGAAAGGAGTCTGTGGCCAAATAACCTCCCCAAACCTCTTTTGGCTTCCTGTCACACACTGTGCTCCACGTGGGGAGGTGAAGCTTGGCAAGGGAGGTCCCTCTAGATGGGAACATGCTCTTCTTTCTCAGGTGCGAACCCCTCCCAGGTTCCTTGGAGAAGCACAATGTCTTTTGCAGCTTATTTAAGCTTGTAGACCTGTTTTTCATAGTTCAGGTTTCCCCAGTGCTCACCATGGTGATGTGCATGGTAAGCATCTTCAGTGCCATCCTCCCTGAACCATATCTACTCCTGGCTGGAGACCCTCCATGTCTCCTGCCTGCATGACTGAGCCTCGGCACCCTTCCATCCCATGGCCACAGGAGTGAGCAGTCCTTTTGAAGCTCAGGATGGGGATAGACAGTGGGAAAGGGAACAGGGGACTGGTTTCTTCTTGCTGGGCACCCACCTGCTGCAGACAAGGAGCTTGCAGGCACCTTCAGCCTGTGACAGTTGCTTGTTTCTGATGAAAGATGAGAATAAGGTGGCAACACATTTTCTGAGACAATCTCTCATTATCACAGAATAGTTTGGGGTAGAAGGCACCTTAAAGACCATCTTTCCCCACCTTTCTTGAAGCCTGAAAGAAGGGGACAGCAGGCCAAGGGGCAATGGGTTTAAAGTAAAAGAGAGAGATTTAGACTAGAGGGAAGGAAGAAACTTTTTACACTGAGGGTGGTGAGACACTGGCCCAGGCTGCATAAAGAGGTGGTAGAAGCATCATCCCTACCACGTGGGACAGGGTTCTGAGCAACTTTTTCTAGTTGAAGATGTCTCTGCTCACTGCAGTGAGGTTGGACTAGATGATCTTGAAAGGTTCCTTCCAACCCAAACCATTCTATGATTGTTGGACTTTAAAAATCATCTAGTTTCAAGCCCCTGCCATGGGCAGGGATGCCTTCTACTAGACCAGATTGCTCAAAGCCCTATCTAACTTGGCTTTGAACTCTTCCAGTGGCACACATGGTGCTTCAATTACTCCTTTTCTACAGGGTGGGGAAACTCTCTTCCACAGGAGGCAGGAGGGCTGCAGCCCACTCGTACCTGTAACGACCCTGAGGTCTCTCTGCAGGATGTGCTGCCCTTCTGTGACTTCCCAGGCAGGGACAGCAGGACCCCCTGAGTGCACCTGCCCCTGTTGCACGCTCATGCAGCACAGAAGCAGTGTGGTCTTCTCATCATAAACAAGAAGATGCTATCACAGCACCATACTACCTGTCCCCTTTTGCATTTAAAATAGGAAAAATAAAGAAGTTCTCTGAGTTAAACAGCCTCTTTGCACAGTGAATCCAAAGGAGGGCCACAAAGAGGATCAGAGGGCTGGAACACTTTCCCTGTGGGGACAGGCTGAGTTAGGGTTGTTAAGCCTGGAGAAAAGAAGGCTCTGGGGAGACATTATAGCAGCCTACCAGTACCTGAAGGGGGGCTGCAAGAAAGCTGGGGAGGGATTTTTCACAAAGGCTTGTTGTGATAGGACATGGAGAAATTGATTGTGTCTGGAAGAGAGCAGATGTAGACTGGAGATTAGGAAGAAATTCTTTCCAGTAAGGGTGGTGAGACACTGGAACAGGTTGTCCAGGAAGGCCATAGGTGCCCCCTTCTTGGATGTGTTCAAAGCCAGGTTGGATGAGGCCTTGAGCAGCCTGGTCTAGTGGAAAGTGTCCCTGCCCATGGGAGGTGGGTAGGAACTAGATGATCTTTACAGTCTAGGGCATTTGGAACTAGGCAATCTTTAAGGTCCCTTCCAACCCAAACCATGCTATGCTTCTACCAACAGCACAAGGTCTGCACATTGCACTGTGAGCCCGGTGGCAGGTCTGGTCCCAGACACAACCATAGAGCCCTTCAGTGTCTGCCGCAGGTCTGCCCACGCTAGGCTTTAGTTTTCTGGCAGGGCGATGTGGGGTGTCGGGGGCTGACGTCAATGCAGTGGCGTTAGCGCTGCTGCCCGGCAGGCCTGCGTGGGCCGCCCCGGCACAGCCCGCTCCCAGCACCGCTGCCGGCGCAGCCGCTCGCCGTACATTAGGTGGGTAAGATGGATTGCTCGGCTCCTAACTAGGACACACAGATAAGGATAATGGATGGACGGTCAAAGAGCAGTCGTGCTGGAGGCAGATGAATGAATCACTTTGCTTGGTCACATATAAACAGGAGCTGCCAGCGGGGCTGGGCGCTCAAAGCAGATGCATTCAATTTGAGCCCTCTGGTTACGTCTAAGGATCTAAAAGCTGTTAGAGATGGGCTTTGTGAATTAAGGAATCCCCACTCACAGTGCTCCTGTGACAGAGCCAGGGTCACTCCACACTGGGGGCTTGGCTGAGAGCCCCAGTCCCTCTGGTCACTTGGGAACCTCCATCATGAGATGTCACATGGCTGTACCACCTTTCCTGGGGAAGAAAAGGTGCCCAGGAAAGGGAAAAGGACAGGTTCCTCCTGCCAAGGGAGGCTGGCTGCAAGACCTGCCTTCCAATTGCCTGCCTGTCTGCACCAAACACAGACCACCAGTTATCCTGGGTTGCACCCTGAGAACAGGAAGGGTCTTCAGAAGGCTTTGCAGTACCTGCAGTACTCTTAATTACAAAGGATGCTCAGTATCTGGAAATGGGGCAGTGGGGTGATAAAGTATCAGCACAAAGAACACGTCTGCGGTATCTGGTGAGGTGACACAGGGCCACCACCCAGGACATGTCTCCAGCTGGCCTCCTCATGCTGCAGAGCACTGCATTTGCTCACAACAGCCAGTGCACTCAGTGGGATGGCACCCACCAGGCTCTCAGCCTGTGATATCTTTCTTACCCAGAGTGGTGGACAGTGTGTGCCTGGTTTCAGCTAAAAGTATTTTTGGCACAGGAGTTGTGGCTCCTCCTGTAGGTGTCTGATCCTTTCAGAATCCATGCTGAGGGTGCATGGAAATGCCACAGCAGCTGCAGGTCACAAAGGAGAACAAGACCTCTAGCTTGTGCAGGAGTGGGACAAGCTCTCAGAGCCCACCCAGGGCAAGGGAAAGCCCATGACCCACTTTAAGAGGAGCAGCTGGTGGGTTGTCACTGCAGGGGCTGTGCCTACCCAAACCAACCACCCAGGATGTCCCTGCACACATCCTGTTGTGCTCTGCACTGGGCTAGGGCAAGTTCTTGGTGTTCATGAACACCCTATACATCTGTGACCTCCCTACCTATGTCCAGATGAGTAAGGCTTCATCAGAAATTCCCTCTGAGCCTCACCCTCAAATAACCACACTGGTGGGTCTGGTTAATGGTCCTAGGCTGCCATGGCTGCTCCACCATGCTGAAGTATGAGAGCCAGCAATTAGATTCTCTCTCAGCTAGGCTCTACTCACACCACCAGCTGCCAGCTTGTCCTTGAGATGCTTTTCACCTTCTTCTGAGGTCTGCAGTAAGACCTGAGAGACTCCAGAAGCTAACCAATGGTGTCTGTCCCTTGATCCATCACTCCCACTAGGCCTTTAATTTCCACCTAGTGATGGAGCAAGCCAGGATAGTGCTTCGGACATTCCATCCTAGAGTGGCCAAGATCCTGGATGCAGTCCTGCTCCTCTACCAAAAGCTGATCCAACCCCTTCCCACCAGCCACCCTCCTCCTTCTCTGTCTGCTTAATCATCCTCTGATCAATCTCACGAGGAACCAGCAATGCAAGAATGGCAGATGGGAGCAGAGCATGAATATTAATTAGCCAGGGATTCCAAACAGAGGACTTTAATTGCATTAAGAGCGAGGCTGGGAGGCAGTGACTTACTTGCTGCTGGAAATGTGTTGACAGGTCATTTGCCACAGTGGTGTTGGGGCTCTGTAATGAATGAACGTTTACATTCCCAGTGCTGACCTGTGGGGTGAACTGGGTCCTGCTTCCCAAAATGCCAAAGCAAGCCACCCCCCAGCAAGAGGGCTTTGCTCTGGGGAGCATTCAGAGAAAATAGGAAAGGGAATGGCTTTAAGCTGGAAAAGAGGAGATTTAGACTGGGTATTAGGAAGAAATTCTTTACAGTAAGGATGGTGAGACACTGGAACAGGCTGCCCAGGGTGGTTGTGCATGTGCTCTCCCTGGAGAAGCGTCAAGGTTAGGTTGGACAGGGACTTGAGCAACCTGGGCTAGTGGTAGTTGTCCCTGCCCATGGCAGGGGTTGGAACTAGATGATCTTTGAGGTCCCTTCCAACCAAAACCATTCTATGGTCCTATTAAATAAGTGTTAGTATAATTAACTGGTAATCATCTGCCTGCTCTGGAATCCAGGAGCTCTGCTGGTGGGGTTGGAAACCTCCAGTTGTGTAAACCAGACCTGCTGCTTTGTTATATGTGGTCTGGTGACTGCAGGGGAGATCAAAAACTGCAGTCTTCACCATGGATGGTTTGGGTGCTGGGGGCCCCCTCATGCTGGGTGCACACCATGTGCCTGCACTGTTGTCCACCTTGGATGTAAGCACTCAAGGATTTCCCTCTCTGCAGCATTTCATCAGCTTCCATGGTGGCCTCATGGTGGGGTGAGGACATACCTCCAGGTTGGTGGTTGTGTATTGGCAGCCTGGCAGGAGAAATCAGTGCTGTAAAGACAGAGAATTAGCCAAAGAAAACCTCATCTAGGCAGGATCCCATCTCATCCCATGGGCAGAAGCAGGTAGAAAAGCTTTGAGGAGACCTTAGAGCAGCCTTCCAGTACTTCAGGAGTGCCTATAGGAAAGCTGGGGAGGGACTCTGTGCCATGGAGTGTGGTGCAAGGATGAGGGCAATGGTTTTAAACTGAAGGAGGGAAGATTTAGATTAGATATTAGGAAGAAATTCTTCACAGTGAGGGTGGTGAGGCACAGTAACAGGTTGCTCAGAGAAGCTGTGGATGCTCTATCCCTGGATATGTCCAAAGCTGGGTTGGATGGGGCTTTGAGTAACCTGGTCTAGCAGGTGTTCCTGCCCATGGCAGAGTGGGTGGAGCTAGATGCCCTCTTTTTCAATCCAAACCATCCAGTGAGTTTCCCCAGGACAGTTCAACCATCTTCCTCAGGAACAAAGAGATCAACACAGGGGACCTTCTGTATCAGCAAAAGGGTCTTTTTGTTTTAATCCCTCAAACTGGCATGGGACAGAAATGCTGCCAAATAGCTCTTCACAGGGACAACTTTATCTCTACAAAGGGATTTTGCTGGATCTGTTTGGTCTGGGGTTTTCTGCACTGCTAACCAGATTGAACTAAGAGGGTCACATGAGTGCCAGCATGCCCATGTCCCAGCAAGATGCCTTTAGTCTGTGGAGCAGCACGTTCCTCCACAGTCCCCTGCAGTGATGCTAGAGAGCTGTGCTCTGGGCTACTTGTAGCACCAAGCCATGGACCCCTCTGGTGAGTCTGCCAGGCAATGGGACTGCTGCATCCTTGGAACTCCTCCAGCTTGTTCTAGTGTTCCCAGCCCTATAGTGGGGAGAAGTGTGGGATATGATACGTTTCCAGACTCTCCAGGGCCCAGGTGAAGGCAAGAAGGAAAAAAACACCACTCTGGGCAACGTTGGTGGGGATGTGGTATTTAGTATAGTGGTGTGGGCTGCAGGAAGGAGATACCCTGACCTAGAGAAGAGGCTTAGAAGAGCTAATTAGGTCTGGCTGAGCCAAGAGCAGGTTACAAAGATGCTGTCAGTTTTAGCTATGAAGAGGGCACTGATCTAGAAAGGGTGGTCCCTGCTGGCAAGGAAAGCCTCATCCTGACCAGTGCTTTAATGCTTATGCTTTGCCCTCCCCTGCTCAACAGCTGTGAGCACTCTGGATTGAACTGGTCTTGAGGTGGCACCAGGGTTGTAATCAGGTGGAAAATGCCACAAACATCTCAGGAGCGAAGGTGCCAAACATTCTTAGAAGATACCTCTGTGCTTTGAGGTGGGGCAGAGTGGTGGCCCATGATCAGGGCACCATTGCTAAAGAGATGCTGAAGGCTCAGGAGTGTGAACCCAAAGACTTAAGGGCTTATGTCAGCTTGAGCTAACTGGTACAGAAAGCACAACGTGGCAGTGCCAATCCTCCAGCAAATGCAGGTATCCACTCTGGCTGCAAAGGCTGAGAAAACCAATGGAGCCTCCAGCTCCCACTGCCTGTGTAGACTCACAAGTACTAACAGAATGCCACTGAAATGTGTGTTTGTAGCCCTGGGGATGCATACCTGAGGCTGCTGCTGTCTCCAACAATGTGGGTGCAAAACCAAACTGGTTACAGAGTCATGCAGGCGATGTCCAACAAGTAGAAACTTGCTGGATAATGGGTGGTGCCAGAGTTTGCTTCTTGGTCTTCCTTCCTGGTCCCGTCTTGGGACAACCACTTTTTCCTCTTGCTTGAGAAGAGCATGTGTGTACACTCATCCTCTCTTCCACCTTTTCACCAGGGCACCAACCTACTGTAAGGTGGGAGATGAATGAAATGGACAGGGCAGCTCAAGACTGTGAGTTTGGCAACTGGCACAAGGTTTACTCCCCATCCCTCCCCTGCCTGTGGCTCTCTTGGCAAGTCTATTTTTAGCTATCTCTTCTGAAAATGAGTGGGAAGGGCAGAGGTGTTTCCTAGCTGTGATGAACTTGTCCAAACCCCAAACACTTAAACCCCTGCTGGCCAGCTTTGAGGAGCTGAGTAACTGTTTTTTGTTGCTGGCTGACAATTTCTGAAGCGGGCCCTCCATGCTGGCCCAGGAGCAGAATGGAGGATGTCACAATGATAGTGATTTTGGGGCCAGCAGTCAGGAGGCACCTCTAACTCACAGTATCAACCAGTGCCAAAACCCCTGCTTTATCTTGAGGACAGAAGGAGGCTACTGCAGCCAACATGGTCATTTGCTCCTGCTCCATTTCTTCTCGCAGAAGCTGGTGCCTGCCTCAGATCAAGTGGAAAGATGTTACAATGGGAGTCTGAGGAGCTGCTGAGCTCTGCAGTCACAAAGCCACTAAAATGAGGTGGCACAAGCCCCTTTCTGCCTCCTCTTGTCCTTCAGATACCTGTGCCAGATTAAATGTTCATTGGTGTCATGTCGACTGGCTTTAGCAACAGGCTGTTCCGCCTGGGTGATATGTGGAAAGCCTGTGGAAATGCAAGAGACAGAGGAAAGGTTGTCTGGAGATGGTGAGGTGTGTTTATGCATGGAATTCCTCTGCAAGGAAAGTTGTGCGCACCCAAGGAAGAGATGCTATTGTGTGAGCAGCACATCCAAGGAGGACTAACAAGATGTTGGCATGGGCATGGGATGGTGAAAATGTAGCAAGGTCATGTAAATACTCCAGCTGGATTTACCACCAGGGCTGCCACATGTATGATGTTCTCTTGGAGTTACTGCCAGCGGATCTTGGCTCAGCTTGGGTGGGATTTTGGAAGCCTGAGCTGATCTTTGCTGTGTTTGTACCAATGTGATCCTCCTGCAGAGCTCATGTCCTCCTCTGGGTTCCTGTCTCTGCTGCTGGCACAGGAGGCATGTGGCATCATGCCTCTGCCATCTTTTCTCTTTGGCAGGTGCTTCCCACCCAGCTGGGCTATGGAGATGCACTCAAACAATTGGAAGTTAATGGGGCTGAAACTTCCCAATGACAGTGGCAGAATGGGAGGGAAAGGGCTGATTCCCTTTCTCCTCCTGCTTTTTCATGTGACCTTTTCCTCTGTGGCTGCTGGAAGAGCTGCATTACGTAAAGGTGGATAACTCCCTGCCTTTTGTGAGCAGCTGGAATAATTTTCAATATCTAAGGCACCCCGTCTGTTAAAGGTCATGCTCTGTTCTCTAGATGGTCTTATATAGCACCACCAAGTTCTTGGTAAAGTGCAAAGATTCAGGGTGTAAAAGACCCCTGGAAACTATTGTGTAGGGAACATCTTCCCTGTGTAGAGATGTGAGCGTGTGCTGAGCATCTGCATCACCCTCACCTCCCAGCTACAAGTAAATGGTTTTAACTGGAGGCTTGCAAGAGCCATTCAGTGCACAGCTCCGCTGCAGCATGATATCCACGTCTGCTCTGAAATATTGGCAGCAAATGGTGACACACTACACCAGCTTCAAAGATGGGTGATGTCCCAGTGAGCACCTGGCTAGTTGGCTTCCTCCACAGGCTCCTACCATCCCTGCTGTGGTGGGGATGCCACCCGCTGTCCGCAGGCTGTGTGGCTCAGAACAAAGGTGAGGAGGCAGCAGTGAGGTGTGAGGATGATGAAGCAGCCATATCCTTGTCTGGATGTTCTTTGCTGTTATTCAAAGTTCCTTCCTTGGCTCTGTTGCCAAAGATGTCAAGGTTGTGTACATGGCTCATTGAATTCTTGAGGTGGGTAGAGACAACTTCAGCAAGTGGGGCTTGGAGAAGTCGTCGTCACCAAACTCATGGAACTGAACAGCATGGGGAAACACTACTAGGTGTGGGGTGGAGCCCAGCTTTCCTATCAGACCATGAAGAATCCAGGTGAGAGAACCTGTGGGAGGGCTCAGTGGTTGTCTTTCGTCCCTTATAAGATGTGCACAGACACAGGAGAGATGGAGCTCTAGAGGTTTTGCTGACGAATGTTCAGTGTGTGACTGTGGGCTCCTGCTGGGGCTGGCACCAGCAGCGGCCGCACACCAGGGCTTATCTCCAGACCTACCAGAAGCAGGAAACTCAGTGAGTTCCCAGGCGAACCTCTGGTGCGGGAGGCCAGCGTCTCTGACCTCCGGGGGTCCTGAGCGTTTGAACAGGCTCCTAATCTGCTTGGGAAAAGCAGGAGGGCTGGGGAGGGAGAGGAGGGAGAGGAGGGAGGGCTGGGGCTGTGCCCGCAGCAGGGTCGGCTGTCGCTGGTGGCTTTGATTGCTGAGGCTTGCTGTCTCGGGCTCGCGGGATTTGGCTGCCTGGCCACGAACAAAAAAGCTGGATTCTCCCGCAGCCTTTATTCCCATGGCGAGATCGACGGTGGAGGAGTGGAGGGAGAGGAAAGCTTTTGTTGATGGCTTTTGACAGGCATGGGGAAAAGCAGCGCTTGGCCTCTGTGCCAGCTAGAATGCTGCTCTCTACCTTCCCCTGATGAGGGCTGAGCCTGCACTGGAAACCCCACTCCCGTGCTGGGGTCATCCTACAGCCTCTGCTCGGCATCTCATTTTGATGGAGCTCCCCCTTCCCCCCTGCCTCTTTCCAGAGGCTCTTGCCCATTTCTGGCAGCTGCCTGATTTAGTCACCCCTCCAAAATAACGCTGACTGAAGAGACCTGACACCCAGAGGGTCCAAACATCAAGGACATGCCAAGAAGGAAAACACGTGGGGAAGACAAAAAACCCTTTCCACCTCTTTGTCCTCTTCCTGTCTTCTGTCCAGCATCATAGAGTAAATCACAGAATGGTAGGGGTTGAAAGGGACCTCTCGAGGTTCTTGAGTCCACTTCCCCTACCAAAGTAGGGTCACCTAGGGCAGCCCACAGAGGAACCCATCCAGGCAGGTTTTCAAAGTCTCTAGGGAAGGACACAGCATCAGCATATTTGAACTGCAGCTGGACCCTGCATGGGATGAGCATCTCTGTGCAGATGCTGTGTGCAAGGATCCCTGGAAAGTGAAGGGCCACCCCTCAGCCAAATCAGACTGCCTCTGAGCTGGGACCTCTAACAGATGCCTGCTTTGCTTCCCTGAGAGACACAAAACACACCAAGGGCACATTGCCACCACTATGCCACCTTCAAGTCCCCTGCCTTATCCCCAGGGCCACTCTTTGCTTTGCATGCAGGAAAACCATGACATTGGTCCAAACAATTGCCCTTTCAGGGTGGGGGGGAACAAAAGAAAACTACCAAATGACAGTGATTTACTCTGTAACCCTCAATAGTGCTGGGATGGGAACAGCATCCTGGCTTTTCTGCTCCTCAGATGCTGGCTAGTCCAGGGAGATGCCCCCACAATCCTGCCCTCCTTATCCTCACCAGCCTCCTCTGTGCTCCACCTTGGCAGTGGCTGAAAGGGGAACCTGCCTGCATGTGGACAGAGAACATGCTAGAGCTGTGATTCATGCTCTTAGCTGCCTGCTCCAGTGGTTCCTTGCAACCAGCCAGGCTCAGACTCAGGCAGGGCAAGGGAAGCCAGGAGCTTGGCATGGTCAGGAGTCTTCCTCTGCTTTTACCCATCTCCTCTCCAAAAAGGAATCTCCTTGGTGGGATTTCAACCCTTCTTTGCAGCTCTTGCTGTGTACCAGCCCAACAGACAGCGGAGTTATTTGTTTATGGGTGTAATTTTGTCAAGTGAGCAGCTTAGCCCACATTAGAGTCTATATATAGATGCTCGGGTGCATTTTTGGAGGGTTTTGGTGCTCTGATGCTGGATTTATCCCAGCCAGGCTGTCCCCGAGGAGGCAGCACTGCTGAACTTTCTGGGTGGCAGCACATGTTGCTGAGGGTCTTGTGGTCTTGCTTCTTTGGAGGACTTGGTTTGAGAACTGGGTAGGGCAGGGTGCTGTGAGGCGAGATGATTAATAACTGCTTAATAAGGTCACCACCATTCCAAATAAGCTGTCCCCATGGGATCCTCTCTTATCAAGCCCTGGTAGACAGGGCTATCAGGAGCTTGGTTCATTCCTGAATGAATACGCACTGTAAGCAATGCTTGCTGGCGTTGGCCCCAGGACAACACTCTTACTGGGACACCTCACCAGTGCCAAGCACTGAGCTGGGTTATCTCCACATCCTCACTGCTAATAGATGGGCACCAGGGCTTTGGGAGCAGTCAGGAGAGCTGCAGACCTCTTCTCATCACCTCCCCATGAGTGATGGGTGTTGGTGTTGTGCTTGGATATGGTTCACTCTCCAAAGGTCCTCGGGAGCTGCTCGAGCTCTTTTGTGTGAGCCATCAGGGCTTTGCCTGGCCTTGTTTGCTCTCTGCGTGTCCTCCCTTCCTCTTTACACACCTCCAGCCTATCCTCACCATGGCCTCCACATGCTTACATCTACCTTCCTCTTTCCCAAGGGGTTGGCACAGCACTGTGCTCACTCTTCCTCACCCTCAACTTTATCTAGCCCTATTTTTTCCCATTTCCCCCCAATTAAAGCAACAGCTCTGCAACCTTCCCCCCATCACACTCCCACCTTAAGCAGACAAACCGCCCCCCCCGCCCCCCAACCAACCCCAGCCCCAAGCAGCCAGCTCCTGCTGTTTGTTCTTAAATCCCTTCCCTCCTGCCTTGCTGGTTTGAAAGTCTGTACCCTAGAAGGGGCCTCCCAGCTTTCGCTGGCAACCCTGCTTCAGACTGACCGCCACAGATAGTGTTTGGGAGTGAAAAAAAACATCATATATAAAATAATAATAATAATGAAAAGCAAAAAATAACCAAATAAAAACCTCTTCTTGCTGGATCTCCTTGCTGAAGTTTTCCTGATCTCTCATGCCGCGTGCTGGTGGGATGGCATCGTTGGAAAGCAAGAAGAAACTCTGGGGGCTTGTTTTCTCACCCTTATGGTTGGAGAAGCTCTACCCTGGGGTTGTACCCTCTGGCAGGGTGGTAGGTGAAATGTGTGGTGAGAGTCTTGGTGCATCAGTGGGGGTTCTTTTTAGCTTTTGGAGGTGGCTCTTCCCCTCCTGCCCAGAGAAGGTGCTTTCAGCCCACCTTGCTGCACGTGTTAAACAGATGAGGAAGGAAAAAGAAAGAAAATCCCCGGGACTGAGAGGGGATGTGGAAGGGACCCATCTCCCAGACGGTGCATCCCCTCCTTGCCAGCATCCTGGGCAGCATCCGGGAAGGAGGAGGGAGAAGAGGGAGGGCGATGCTCCGCTCGGGGTTTATTAGATTGGACATAATCATCATTAAATAAAGCAGCCCCCCCCCCTCCCCCCTCAAGGAGGGGTGTGGAGGTGGGGGGGGGAGCGGAGCTCCTCGGGGCTTTCTAGATAAGGGCGTCTAACGCATCGCAGAGCCGGACAGCGCAGAGAGCCTGTGCCCCGGGAACCCCGGCTGCGGGCAGAAAGGGGGGTCCCCGCCGCCGTGCTCTCGCCCTCCTTCTCCTCCTCCTCTTCCTCCTCCTCCTCCTCCTTCTCCCGTAGGAGCAGAGGGGAGGAGAGCGGTGCCGGCGAAAAGTTGGGGGCAGCGGCTGCGGTGGGGGCCGGGGGAGGATGCCCCGGCGCTGCCGCCCGCCGCCCCCCTGAGTGCCCCATATCACCCCGTGTCGTCCATCCCCCCCTTCCCAAACTTCATCCCCAAGGAAGATGCTGCTCGGCGAGACACCCCTGGCCGCGCTGCTGCTGGCGGCTCTTTGCTTGGCCCGCGGGGACCCCCGCTCCTCCGAGCTCCCGCCGGACTCCGGTTGCGGGCTAGAGGCTCGGAGCCGCCGCGCAGCCCCCCCGCATCACCCCTACGTGCTATACCCGCAGGCTGCCGGCGCACACCAGGTGGTGGGAGCTGCAGTCCCGCTACCCTCCGGGGTGCCGAGGGGCCGGAGGGCTCGGGGAGCCAGGGGAGGAGGAGGAAGAGAAGCGGAGGGCCAGGTGCGGAGGGCAAGGCTGCAGGTGCCGAACACCCCGCGGCAGCGGCCGCTGCCCGCCCTCTACTTCTCGGGCGGCCGGGAGCAGCTGGCGGCGCGGCCGGAGGCGCTGCCGGACATCCCCCGGGAGCAGTTCAGCCTGGAGCTGTGGGTGAAGGCGGAGGGCGGACAGAGCAACCCGGCCATCATCGCAGGTAACACCCGGCCGGCCGGCGGGCAGCCTGGGAGGGTTGCGGAACCCACCCCCCTACTCCCTTCCCAAGCTGCGCTGTGGCAGATGACACCCCTCACTCCCACCCCTGTATCTTCCGCACCCCAGGCGTGAATATTCCTCCTTCCCTTGAGACCAAACCTTCAAACATCCCCTCCCCTCTCCTGCCCCCCGCCCTATTCTTCTCCCCGCCCGCCCCCGAGGCTCCCATCGAGTGTCTCCCTCTCCTCCCGCTGGTAGCTGGAAAGTCCCTTTTTGGGACACGCTCTGAACGACCCCTCCCCACCCCTATTCCTCCTTCCTCTGGAGCTGTGCGGGGTCCCCCGCCGGGCTGAGCAGCCGCGGGTCCCGACGCTGGGCTCCTGGCCGGTCCCGGGGCCGACGGCCGCACGGTGGCAGCCGCGCCGCACGTAGGGCCCCGGCGTCACCCCAGCCCCGGTCGCCGCTCTCTGGGCTCGGCCCCGAGGGTTTGCGCAGCTGCTCCCAGGGGACAGGG
This sequence comes from Dryobates pubescens, assembly GCF_014839835.1. Classification (NCBI taxonomy): domain Eukaryota; kingdom Metazoa; phylum Chordata; class Aves; order Piciformes; family Picidae; genus Dryobates; species Dryobates pubescens. The sequence goes on along the minus strand of NC_071622.1, from coordinate 12,338,593 downwards.
CGGCCGCAGCTACTCCTACTGGGAGCCGCTCCTTCGCCCCTCTAAGAGCAGCAATGTGCTTAAGCTGGAGGCATGGCGGGGCCCCAGGGTGGGTGAATGAAGTCCAGTTGGTGACTGTTAATGGTTTTCCCCAGGGCTCAGGGCTGGGACTGGTTTTGTTTATTCTTATTTAATGATCTGGGTAAGAGGATCGAGGGCACCCTCAGTATATTTGCAGATGACACCAAGCTGGATGGGAGTGTTGATCTGCTGGAGGGTAGGGAGGCTCTACAGAGTGGGGATCTGGACAGGCTGGATCAATGGGCTGAGGTCAGTGTGATGAGGTTTAACAAGGCCAGGTGTCCAGGTCTTGCACTTGGGTCACAACAACCCTATAGGCTTAGGACAGAGTGGCTGGAAAGCTGCCTGTTAGAAAACGACTTGGGAGCGTAGATCAATAGATAGCTGAATGTGAGACAGTGTGTGCCCAGGTGGCCAAGGAGGCCAACAGTATCCTGCTCTGTATCAGCAGTGGTGTGGCCAGCAGGAGTAGGGAAGTGACTGTCTCCCTATACTGAATAATGGTGAGGCTGCACCTCCAAGATTGTGTTCAGTTTTGGATGCCTCATTCCAAGAAGGACACTGAGGTGCTGGAGTGTGTCCGGAGAAGGGCAATGAAGTTGGTGAAGTGTCTAGAGCACAAATCTTGTGAGGAGTGGCTAAGGGGACTGGGTGTGTTTAGCCTGGAAGAAAGAGGGCTGAGCAAACTTCTTGCTCTCTGCAGCTCCCGGAAAAGAGGTTGGAGCCAGGTGGGGGTCTCTCAAGTTACAAGTGATAGGACAAGAGGAAATGGCCTCAAGTTGCATCAGGGGAGGTTTAGGTTGGTCATGAGGATTCGATTTCTTCCCTGAAAGGGTTGTCAACCCTGGCCCAGGGCAATAGTGGAGTTCCCATCCCTGGAGGGCTTTCAAATTAATGTTGTAGATATGGTGCTGAGGAACATGGTTTAGTGGTAACCTGGCAGTGCTGGGTTAATCTTTAAACTCAATGAACTTGAACTTCATTTACAACCTAAATGATTCTGTGATTCTATAAACAGGCAGGTGATGGAGAGCATTGGGAGGCAGAGGAGAGCAGCACATGGGCACAGAGCAGATGTCACCTCCTACAATAGTGCTTCATGCAGCCCTGCCAGAATGTGTGTTCATGGCAGGGCCCAAGCACAGCAGGGCAGCACAGCAATGCCAGGCAGGGCTGGGGATGGGTGGCAGTGCCAAGATGGACCATTTCCATGGGATGTCTGTTGTATTTCTCTGCTGGCTGGGGAAACTCTTTCTCTGCCTGAACACTCCCTCCACTTGTGACCCCTCTACTCTGCGTTGCTCACCACCTGTCCCCTTTCTTTAATTTATCTCCTTGGTGCATTGGGGAGACGAGTCACAGAATGTTTTGGGTTGGAATGGATCTTTAAAGATCACCTAGTCAAACTGCCCTGCACTCAGCAGGGACATCTGCAACTAGATCAGGTTGCTCAGAGTTGTGTCCAGCTTGACTTGGAATGGCTCCATGGATGGGGTATCTGCTACCTCTCTGGGCAACCTGGGGCAGTATCTCACCACCCTCACTGTACAAAACTTTTTCCTTCTATCCAGAAGAGCTGTATGGCTGGAGAGCTGCATCTTTGCTGTGGAAGAGGTGGGAGTGCTTGGCTAGAGTCTGGGTGGCAGAGGGGAAAAGCATCCATGTAAGAGGAATAGACCTAGCAATTCAGCTTACTGTCTGCCTTCCCACCAGGGTTCTTGCTGCCTTGGGATAGGGATGCATGGAGCACACTTCCCAGCTGTATGTATCTGGAGGTCTAAATGGCAGGTGCTTGGTTTTACTTTCCTCATCTAAGTAGCAGATTTTGGATTCTATCATTATTTTTTTTTCTCCCCTTTTTAATTCCTTGTGGTGGTTGCTCACACTGGAGGCTTGCTTGGGCTGGCACTCACCTGCATAATGTCCCCTGGCCTCAGTGCTCCACAGTTTGAGTCAGCTCAATGCACCTCCAGCTCTGAGTCACTGCCCACTTCCCACTGTCTCCCTGCAGCTGTGACCACAGTGCCAGATGAGGGTGGCCAAGGGGGACAGGCCAGCACTGCTGGCACTGTGTCTGAGCAGGTGATGCAGGATCTGCCAGACCTTCAGCAGGTGCTGAGTCTGCTTCTGATCTGCTGCTTCTGATGTGTCAGTAGAGAGATGGGGGCAAGCTGTGAGCTGGTCTAAAGTGGTTAAAAAGCTAGAGATGCTCCAAGTGTCTCTGTGTGTGGGAAGGCAGGAGGGACATGGAGTATTGTGTACAGTTCTGAGCTCCCTAGTTCAAGAGAGACAGTAACTACTGGAGAGAATCCAGTGGAGGCTACAAAGGTGATGGAGGGACCAGAGCATCTCTCTGAGGAGGAGAGGCAGAGGGACCAGGCTCAGGATTTGGAGCTTTGTTCCTGTAGATGTCACATTTTGCCTTAGGGCCACCCTGTATGGGGCTGTTCATTCATCTTAGTCCCTCTTTCATGGGGCTATAACCCCCGTGCCCTGCTGTGGCCACCACTAGGAAAGGAGACTGGTTTCTCTCGTTTTGGGCAGGAAATGAGAGTGCTTTCATGTGATATCATTTTTTTTCCCCCCTTTTGTCTCCCCTCCATCCACACCTGCTCTGCTTCTGGTAAACCCCAAAGGATTTCTCTTTGTTCCAGATTAAGGTTTGTTTTCACTCAGATTGAAGATGGTTTTATTCAGTCAGAAGGCCCAAACTTCTCTGTGTCTAAGCTCAGATACGCTCCTCAGGTCCCTGAGCTGCTCATTACTGTGCACTCTGAGGGGTGACCACTCTCTTGGACCAGCTCAGCTGGGAGCTCTTGGCCTGTGTCAGATCCTCCACAGCTTTAGCAGAAATTTCCCCCTAGCATCTGGGTCTCCAAGTGTGGTTGTGGTCTTTACAAACTGATGCTCTCTTTGGAGACTTTTCCTCCATCTGCACCTTTCCTGGCAGACACCCTTCTCCTTATAGTTTTGGCATTGTGGCCCACAGCTCTTGTTTTAAACCCCGAAGTACTGATGATCATCACAAACCAGATTAGAGCTCTTTTCCATTTGATGGGTTAGAGGCAGAGCTCCACTTACATGTGCTGAGATTACCTTGCACCTCCACTGCCAACAGTTCTTTGCCTTCCTAGTGGGTTACACTAGCAGAAAATACCAAGTTCCTTGGCAAATCCAGGGTCCAGAAACTGGTCCCCTGATGATTTCTTGTGGAATCCCTTTGGAGATGTTAGGAGCTGGCAGTGGACAGCTCTGATTCGTCATTCTGCAGCAGCTCCCAGCTTTAGGACATGCTGCTCTGCCTGTACATTCTGTGGCTGCACCAGACAAGGCATTCCTAGGAGCTGCTATGGTGGCTTTCCAGCCTCTTTGGTAGAGCTGAACTTGGCCTTATTTGTATCCCTTTGATGAATCCTTCAGACCCAACTCCATACTACAGGTTTCAGGCTTGCTTAAGATTCTTTTGGCCAGTTTTGAACTCACAAGACATTTCCAGGCTGGAGATGCTAGATCACACTCACCCCAGAAGGCTGTTCCACTCCTGACACTTTGTCCCACTGTTTTGCCTTAGCGTTTAATCAAATCTGGGGCACTTGAAATCATTTCAAGGTGACATACGTGAGTTTTCTTAAGAGAGGAGATAACAAGCCAAGATGGCTTTTGAGTGTGCAGATCTAAGCACATTTCAGCCAGCATCCAGCCCAAAAGCACTCTCCAGCTTTGCCTTTTCATGCCTTCAAGGCTCCTTTGCCTGCCTTCTGCTTTTTGGCTTCTCCCTGTCTCAGCTTCCCCTGGTCTTTCTGCTTCCCTTTCACAATCCACCAGAAAACAAGAGTTGGCCAAAGCCCATCCGCCCACAGAGGCTTTGTCCGTGGCTGCCTTTGTAGTGAGCGGTGGCAGGGATCTGTGCCAGGGGTGGTTACGACCATGGGATGTCCAAGAGGCCGCCACCCATCTCACCCTCAGTGAAAGAGATGGATGGAGGGAGGGGTGCTGCTTCCTGGGGTGCAGTGGGGCTCAATGTGACCTTTGCCAACCACATTTATGAGGGCTGGCAGGGGACACATGGGGTCATGCTAACCTGGCTTCAGTCACATTAACTGCATGAAAGCCAGGAGCTCCTGCTCCTCAACACCTCCGCCTCTCTCTGCTGGCCTGTTTGCAGTCCCAATGGCAGGTACAGGTTTCTCAAAGTGTCATGTGGAGCGTCCTCAGGGACAGGCAAGGCAGTGAGATGAGGCAGGAATGCCTTGGTTTGGCCTGTGGTGCCCTGAAGCCACAAAGATGGACAAGGGGTGTGTGCGGTAGGAGTGGCATGGTGAGGAGCAGGAGTAGCCACGCAGAAAGGAAAAGCAAGCTGGAGCACATGGAATGCCTCAGCAGGAGCATAAGGACCTCTGGGCATGGCAGCTGGCTTCAGCAGCATTGGAGCACCATTACATCTGGAAGCTATTTGTTGGGGTGGATAGAAGGACAGTGAGGGTATCCCAGAAGGTGCCACTGGTGGGGCTCAAGGTGTGACTTGGAGCTTGCTCACCCCAATGATGACCTGTGTGAGTGTCCTGGCTGTGGTGATTTAGGAGACCAGAAGTGTTTATTTCAAGCAGCAGGTCCTTTTGTCCTGGCTTTGTTTATATGCCCTGTGGCCACTGATTCCTGGAGGCATTCATTGCCCTCAAGCCCCTGTTTCCTAGCCATGGACAATGAGCAGCCGGAGTCGAGGGGAAGATAAGCAAAGCTCCAGGTCTTGCCCAGTCTAAAACACAAGTTTGCAACAGGTTTGGTTGCACAGGGGGAGGCTGAGCCCAAAGCTGCTCCTGGGAATGGATTTATTCTTGGGAGATCTTGGGGCTGAGGAGTGCACCTGCCTGGCTGGAGGCTGTGCATCCCTCTCCCACTCTCGCCTCCCTGCGCTGGATGCATGATGAGGAGGACAACTAGGGCGTAAAGGAGAGCTGTGAATCTACCTGGAAGCTGGTGGGGAAGGATTCCCTGGAGGAGGCTCTTTTGCTTTGGGTTGCTGTGCTCTAATTCTTAAAAGCTTTGGCCTGCAGATAAAAAGCTTTGCCTCTAATCCTGTCCCACAGGAGTTCTTCTCTGGAGAGCAGCTCAGAAACACCTTGCTCTTCCCATCCTTCCTCTCTTCTCCATCCCTCCTCTCCAGCTCTGCCCTCCCTCCTGGTCACTCCACCTGCTCATCCAAATGGTTTTGGATGTAGATTGAAGTGTTCCCACTGGTGCTGTACTCATTACCTATGTCCGGCCACCCTAATTTACCCATTGCAGAGGCAGCAGAATCTTCTCCACATCCCTGCCAAGGGGTTTCATAGAATCATAGAATCAATAAAGTTGGAAAAGACCTCAAAGATCATCAAGTCCAACCTGTCACCCAAGACCTCATGACTACTAAACCATGGCACCAAGTGCCATGTCCAGTCCCCTCTTGAACACCTCCAGGGACAGTGATTGAGGACTCAGCTTTTTCTCCAGGGAGGAGTGGCAATGCTCTCTGGCCCTCACCAGCTTTCCTCTCTCTCCATCCCCATCCCCATCCCCACCTCTGCTGCAGGTGTCTTCGACAACTGCTCACACACAGGCAGCAATAAGGGTTGGGCACTGGGCATTCGTGCCCTGCAGCTTGGCGGCAAGAAGGATGCCCGCTTCTTCTTCTCCCTCCGCACAGACCGGGCAGCTGCTGCCACTGAGGTGACCTCCTACCACCGCTACCACCCTGAGGCATGGACCCACTTGGCTGCCAGCTACGATGGGCGGTGGATGACTCTCTATGTGGATGGGGCGCGGGTGGCCCGCAGCGGCGGGCAGGAGGGACCTCTGCACAGCACCTTCATGGCCTCCTGCCGCATGCTGCTGCTGGGGGGCGATGCCTGGGGCATGGCGCATTCTTTCCGGGGACATATGGCTGGGCTAGCCCTGTGGCGGGAAGCCCTGTCTCAAAGCCAGCTCCAGCGTCCCTTCCTAGAGGAGGTGGCTGGAGGGTTGGCAGGGCTGGCTCTGGTTGCTGGCTTTGCTGCCCCTGAGGAGCGCTGGGTGCCTTTTCGGGACGGTGCCTTCCCCCAGCAGCGGGTGCTGCCATCCCCACCGTCCCCCATCCTGCAGCCGCTGGGACCTCCTGCTTGCGGGCAGACCGCATGCGACAACGTGGAACTGGTGTCCCAGTACAACCAGCACTGGCCGCTGCGGAGCGGGAAGGTGGTGCGGTACCGGGTGGTGAACCTGGCGGAGGACGACGGCGGGCGGCCAACGGTCAGCCGGGAGCAGGTGTGGCGGCAACACTGGGCGCTGAGCGAAGCCTTCCGACCTTACAACATCTCCTGGCAGCTCAGCTTGCTGGAGGTGCGCAACTCTTCCCTGCGCCGCCGCGTTGTCCTCCTGGGCTGTGAGCCCAGCAAGGTGGGCAATGAGCGCTGTGACCCTGAGTGCGAGCACCCTCTGACTGGCTACGATGGCGGAGACTGTCGCCGGCCTGGCCGCTGCTTCTCCTGGAAGCGCCGCGATGGCATCTGTCACATGGAATGTAACAACATGTTGGATGACTTTGATGATGGTGATTGCTGTGATCCACAGGCCACCGATGTGACCAGGACCTGCTTTGACCCTGATTCCCCCTACAGGTAGGTGTGGGGCTTATGAGAGGGTGACATGTTGAAGGATGGGGTGCGCCCTCTCTCTGACAACCACTCAGTGAGTGGATATTGTTTCTGACCTACCACTTCCCGGTGGGGGAAGTTGGAGAGGTGTTTTCTCATGGAACAAACGTGTTGTGCCATCCAGGGCAAGTGAATCTGAGTTCAGGATGGTGCTGAGTCCTACCTCCCTTGCTTTTGAGTGGTTTTCTCCTCCGAAACGACCTGAGGATGATGAGGAACCCCACCTTGGGGGGATTCCCAGTGCAGAGAGACATGCCAGCAGGACCATGGGCAGAGCATCCCCATGCCAAGGATGCTTCTTTCCCAGCTCCCCAGCTGCACAGGATTCAATTGGAGGGTTGCTGTCCCTTCCCTACCTTCCGTGGATGTGTCTTAAAGCTTGGTTCCTTAATTTGGATTCAAAATGCCTTTGCCTGCATGTTAGGGTGGGGACAAGGAGGTGATGTGTCAAGGTGTGAATGGCACGACTTGTTAAGTTGTAGGTTGGTGCATCAACCTTCCCAAATCTTGCCCTGGGGAGTGATGACTATGGGGAGATGCCCTTGGCTGGGCATGAGCAGAGGCTGATTAAACCCCGCAGCTCAAAGCTAAATGGTGAGTGAGGCCCAAATTCCCCTTTTCAGGCAAAGGCATGGGTGGCTACCTGGTGCCAGAAGAGGACAGGTGAAAACTGCCCTGAAAAACCCACTGTGCTCTGTAGACAATGGTCTCATGGTGCTCTCATCAGCACATGGCACAAGGGGACCTCTACTTTCCCTGGAGCCTGTTGGGGGAAGCAGCTGGGGTGAGGTGGAGAGGGGGACCCCACTGTGTGGTCAGTGACCTTGCAGCAGTGGGGACTGTGGACTTGGCATGGTCGGTAGCTTGCTCATGCCTGCCCTCCTCCCTGGAGCCTCTGAAGTGCCGGCAGCACCGCTGATGGCTTCCAGCACTCAGGGCTCTGCCAAATACATTCTCTGGCCAGAGACAGGGAAGGGAAAAAAAAGTCATGGCTTTTCCCCCTTTTTTTTTTTTTTTTAAGCCATTTATGTCTGTGTCAGAGAAAATTGGTTATTCCCTGCTGCTGGCTCCTGGCAAGGGGCAGAGGTGCCCACCAGAGCACCATCCAGGATGGATGGCAGCACCTGGGAAGACAGGCTGCAAGAGAAGGTTTTAGGGACATGTTACTCCTTTCATTTTCTTTGTACTTCACTTTTCTTTCCCCTGGGCTGTGGGAGCAGGTATGCTGTTACTATAAATCCTTTCCTCCCAAGCCAGCTTCTCTTCTGCTTCCCAGGTGGGACATGGAGGGAGAAGGGGGGAAGCAGGCGTCTCTGCTTGAGTGGTGGTGATGGGAGAGGGATAGCACTTCCTTTCCTCCCTTCCTGAGCCTTTCTCACAATCCTTCAGACATCTGAGTCAATATGGGAAGAGGATGAGGAGCCTTTCTTCCAATGCATCTCTCTGGCCACAGAACCTCTGCCCAAGCATCTCGCTAGAAGATGTTTCCCCACCCCTGGAAGTCTTTGTGGTGGCAGCCGCCGTCACCACCCTGTACCTGCCATCCCCTTATTTCCCTTGTAAGCAAGCACGGGCAGTGCTTCCCTGAGCACTGGGGACATGCATGGCTCTCCTGCCTGCAGGACAGATCTCCTGCCTCCACAATGACTCTCTGCTCATGGTGGCCACAAAGCATCCAAAGCCACTTGGCCTTTGCTTTGGCCAGGCAGAGGCTCAGTCCTTGCCCTCTGTGGGCAGTTAGGGGAATGTTTTCATCTTCAGACCAGAAGGGCTCCACCTTAAATTAAAAAAGGCCAAATTTTTGCTGGTATGAATCAGGGCTTCCATTTGTCAGGATTTTCCCCTGGAAGTTGGGAAAGCAAAAACAAAACAAAGCAAAACAAAACAAAAACCTTGCTTCTGTGGGAAAGGAATGGGAAAATGGGAACACTAGGGAAATAACAAATCTGTGGCAATTTTCTTTCCGCAGACCTCGTTGGCCTGCAGAGAGGAGAAGATTGATTATTTGTAGGCTGAGCTCTGAAAATCAAAATCCGGTGTGCCTGGCATTTGGGAAATGTGGGGATATGAGCTGAATCTGGCTGCTGCTGAGCTGTCTTGGACCAGCTTCTACAGAGATGCTGCTGGACTCCCACCACCAGCAAAGTCCCTGGGCTCATCTCTGCTGAGAGTACCCTGGCTCCTAGGGAAGAATATGTATGTCTGTGATAAAACAGAGATATGTTAGATGGACCTGGGCTATACTGAGAAGCTGGTCTTGTGAGGTGAAACCTCATGATGTGAAACAAGGCCAAATGCAAGGTCCTGCATGTGGGTCAGGGAAATCCCCAGTATCAATACAGCTGGGGGATGAAGGGATGAAGAGCAGCCCTGTGGAGAAGGACTTGGGGGTGCCAGTGGATGAAAAGCTGGACATGAGCTGGCACTGTGTACTCACAGCCCAGAGCCAGCCATGTCCTGGGCTGACCCCCAGCAGCTGGGACAGGAGAGGCAGGGAGGGAGTCTGCCCCTCTGCTTCACTGTGCCGAGACACCACCTACTGTGCTGGGTCCAGCTCTGGATTCTCAGCACAGGAGAGACATGGACCTGTTGGAGTGGAGCCAGAGGAGGCCACAGCAGTGATGGGAGGGTTGGAAGCCCTCTGTTGTGAGGCCAGTCTTAGAGTTGGGGTTGTTCAGCCTGGAGAAGAGAAGGCTCCATGGAGACCTTCTTGGGGTCTTTTAGAAAAGGGACCAATAAGAAAGATGGAGACAGACTTCCGAGCAGGGCCTTGTGACAGGACAAGGGGTGATGTTTTGAACTAAGAAAGGGAGATTTAGACTAGGTATGAGATAGAAATTGTTCACAAATGAGAGTGGGAAGACGCTGGCCCAGTTTGCCTGGAGAGGTGGTACATCCCTGGGAGCATTCCATGTGTGGTTGGATGGGGCTTTGAGCAACCTCCTCTAGTTGAAGATGTCCCTGTACACTGCAGGGAGGTTGGACTAGATGACCTTTAAAAATCCCTTCCAACCCAGACCATTCTGTGATTCTATGAAAACCACTGGGAAATTGGTACTGTAGGTTTGGGAAAGTCCAGGCTGAGGTTGAGCTCACTCAAGGGCACACATGAAGCTGGTAGATGAATTCCATGATACATGAGCAGGTGACCTTAGCCCAAGGGGATTTGCTCAGGCAGAGCTCTCTCTGTGTCTGCTCATAAGGTATTATAGTTAAATGAACATTTATGAGGAGCAGGGCAGCTGGGGATCTTCCAGCAAGATTTTTTTAGGGTAGAAGCCAAAACAGGAGAAATAATGTGAAATAAAATTTAACAAACTGTGGAAAGGGGCTCGATAGGAGCCAGGTGCCTCGATGTGAACCACAGCTTTTGGGCTGTAACTGGAGGAGAGCTGGCTGCTGCTTTGTGGAGATGCCTGGGCTTTTTCATACCTGCTGGAGAATCTCCTGCCAGAGCTCAGGAGGGAGCTGCAGCTCTGGGATAGCCAGGGAAGAGGGAAACCCCACTGCAGGTGGTGCTCTCTAAATCTTCTTTCAGATCAAGGAGGCCAGACAAGAAACAAGGAGCCTTTTTTTAAAGGTCTAAATCACCTCTGGTGTATTTCCTGTCAAGGGGCTCACAAAGAATCATTTGGATGTGGATGTTCCTTAGTACAGCCAAAAGTAAGCCCAATGAGAAAGCGAGAGTGAGACAGTGGGCAATTTCTTTCTAGCACTGTAGACGGATTCAGTCCATTTTGGTGAAGGGTCTCAATACCTTTTCTTGACCTCAAGTAGCAGTCTGGTCTGGTGGAAGGCATCCCTGCCTATGGTGGGAGGTGGAACTAGATGACCTTTAAGGTCTCTTCCAACCCAAACCATTTCATGGTTCTGTGACTTGCTTGACCTTAAGCAGTCATAAAAAGCTTTTATTATCTTAGCACACCCCGCATGTAAAATCTCCTTCCCTTGGGCTGCAGCTTTGAGAAAAGCAAATCAGAGGGAGAATGCTTATGAGCAGAGGTAGCTCTAATGCTTCTTAGCTGGTGGACACTTCAATGTGCTTCCAGAGCCACACTTGGGAGGGAAAGATTTGGAAAGAATGGTCTTAAAGCTTTAGTGGGGCTGGACCTTGCTGGAGCCAAGGCAGAAGCTGCCCCCAGCTCTGGGACAGGGGATGATGCTGAGATGATGGCAGTGTTGCTGTGCACAATGTGAGGCCATGAAGTCATCTTGCTGAATCCTTCCTTGTCAGAGCACTGGAACTGCCCAGAGAGGCTGAGGAGTCTCCTTCTCTGGAGATATTCAAAACCTGCCCAGACAAGATGCTGGGCAACCTGCGCTAGGTGAACCTGCTTTAACCAGAGGTTTGGACTAGAAGATCTCTAGAGGTCTTTTCCAAACCCCACCATTCTGTGATTTCTGCACCTCCTCAATAGCATAACACAAGTCCTGCTGTGATCTGAGACAGCCACCACCCATGTCTAAAACCCACCAGTGGGACTATGTGCTTGTGGCTAGAGGGATATTTGAGCAAGAGATCTGGTGAACAACTGAGGGTAGACACCCCTACAAGGCACCACTACAGGAGCCACAGGAAGCAAGTCAGGGGCTTCTCATTCACCCTGACCCACTCTGTGAAGAGCCAAGGGCACAGACAATGGCAGGAGGGCTGCCTGCTGTCATCCTTCACCCAGACACATCCTGATTTAAAGCGTTTTCCAGGAGCTGCTGGCAGTGCAGTGCCAGTGTCTGGAGTAGAACTTGCCTTGGTTTGCTGCATGGGCATCTTCTTGCAGTGCCTGAGTGCTGCTGGAACTGGTGCTCTTGGAAGGGAAGCAGCAACAGCTCATTAGCAGCAATTAACACTCAGCAAGGATCTCCCTCGGGCAGTTAGTCAATGAGAGTCTGGTGTGTGACACAGTTAATGTGAAAAGAAAAACTGGAGTGGAGTCTAGAGAGCAAAGTGAAGAAAGACAGAGCTGCTGGGCCTTTCATCTCACTGCCCAAAGTAACAGCAGAAATAACCAAAGGGACAAAAGGAGGTGGTTAACTACAAAGCCTCTCCAGCCTTTTGGTAGTCTCCACTGGAATGACCACACCTGGGATATTGATGTGTCCCTGATGAACAAGACACTTGGTGGTCTTTAATGCAAGCTTCTCTGGCCTCCTGTCCTAGGGGAAACATGCTTAACTGCATTAAGGCTGCTTAGGAGCCTCCCTAGCAAGTCTAAAGAGAACCTTCAACAGCTGATCCAGATTAGCCTTGCTGAATGTGTTTCATGAACAACACCTGAGGAAGGACAAATCACTGAGCACTCTGGCACTTAAGCAGCCCGTTGTCAGATGAATCTGGTTGGACCCATAGCGTAAAAGGTGTCAAATTGAGAGCAGGTGAGGCAAAGATGGTGTGCTGGGTTAGACCCATCCTGGGCAGGGCTGGGGGTGTGTGGGGCATCTGTGTGTGGAAAGAGCCCAGCCCCTCAGGAGGACAAAAGGAACTCGATCCAGGTGGGCAGAGAAGGACTTGATTTCCCCCTCCCAGGAAGAGGGAGCCCTGGGTCAAAGGTGGTCTATTCCACTCCCCCTTTCTGTCCAGCAAGCCTATAAAAAGGAGTTTGTTTGGTGCTGTTACTCTTTCCTCCTGCCTTGTCTGCTCAAAAGGGCATCAGCTGCTGCTGGTTTCCTGTGCTGGGCAAGTGGCCAGGCCTGGTTCTTTCTCCAGGTTGCATCCATGCTTTCTAATGGACTGAGTCCACGTACATCCAGGGAAATACAGGGCCATCCAGGCTTGGTTTTGTATATTTTCCTATCTATCCTTATCCCTTACCCTTGTAAGCCCTCCCTGTTATTGCTATATATATGTATTTTGTTTAAAAATTTGCTTCTACTTCCAAGCCAATTCCAGACTATTTCTTTCATGGATTTGCCTCCTTCCCTTTTCTTCTCTTTTCTCCCTTTTCTTTCCCTTCCCTTGCCAGGGAAAGGGGGGTGAGGTGGGGGAGGAATTCTTGATTTGTTATCATCTGAGCTCTTAAATGCCAGTTAAGGCTCAAACCTCTACAGATAGCCTCTTGGAATAACCCACCCAGACCTCAATCCCAATCAGGCAGTAAGAAAACATTCAAATGAGCTGTTCGCTTGCTCTCCACTTTTCCCTGCTGAAGGACACCTTGGGAGAGCTTCCTCACAGTGAAAGAAGATGTGTATGTGGGAACAACCTGAGGTCAGCAATGCTGTTGTAAAGCATAGATTCAGCTGGAGACAGCAGGTATCTGGGAATGCCTTAATTTGCAGATTGTGGTGCTGGGTCACGTGCAGGATGGATGGAGAAAGTGTGTTATTTGCAAGCTCTTGAACTCACTGCTTGGGAAGTGTGGCGTGAGAGAGACTATTTGCTTGTCTGATGCTCCCATGAGGGAAGCATGGGAGGTGTCCCTGCTCAGGATCTGAGCTCTGGCTGCCTTTTAGCTCTCTCTGGCACCTTGTGGAGTCCTTCTTAGGACATGCCCAAATATTAGCATGGTGTTCCCAAGGGAGCAAGCCTCAAATGCAGGTCTAGGGGCTTCCAAGTCTGATAGGAGATGGGTGGTTTAGGGACACTAGAGGTGGCAGTGATAGGCTCATTGACTTCTGAGCTTGTCCTTTCTCCTTTCTAGTAGGCCTGCTGGGACTCAGGAGGTGCTGTAATAAACAGGGCTTTTTGGTCGAGGTTGATGGTTTCTTGCTGGATGCTTTAAAGTTTCATGAGAATGGTTGGATTTGAGCTCATCAGAGAAACTTTGTCTTCTCTTGTAGGAAATCTCACCCTCTTTGAGGTTTGCCATTGATTACTGGTTTCAAAACCTGGGAAACATAGAAGGGATTGTCCTGAGTAAAGCCTATTATATCAGGTGGACAGGATGTCTACCAAGCTGCTTGCTCATGGTGGGACTTGGAGGCTCTATCCAACATTCCTCTGGGTGACTCAGCTCCCTCAGAACCCTAGCTTGAGGGCAAAGACCACAAATTTGCTTTTGACTTTCCCAATGTATGTTGGAGAGCGTTTGGTATGTTATTACTCCTTGGTAAGTGTCTGGTGTTGTGCCAAAGGGGAGCCCACAGGTAAGGCTTTGCTTCATTGGAATGTGCTGCCCAGGGAGGTGGTGGAGTCACCATCCCTGGAGGTGTTCAAGAGGCAATTGGACGTGGCACTTGGTGCCATGGTCTAGTCATGAGGTCTGTGGTGACAGTTTGGACTCGATGATCTTTGAGGTCTCTTCCAGCCTTTGTGATACTGTGAGATGGAGGACTCAGGATGCTGAGATCATGGATACACCATGGGCTCGGTTGGTGTCATTTAGAGGGCTTTGCAGTGTGCTTCTGTTTGTCCTTTGGAGAACTGCACACCTTGACCTCTAGCTGCTGCCTTTGCTGTCCCTGCAAGATTCTGGTTCATTGTAGGCTGTGGAGGTTGCACCTTTCCTTCCATGTGATGCATTTGTCAATCCTTGTGTCTTTCATATGTCCCAAACTTTATCATAAATGAGTTGGGAACCTCAAAAAGTGGGAGTTCTTACAAAGCTTGTTAGAGAGGGCAATTGTACCTTCTCTGGCATGGGTTGATAGAAAGCAAAGGGTAGATGTAGGCTTTAACCTGGGGTGATGAGAGATCCGTGAGGAGAAGCATGGGTATGGCAGAGGAGATGGTGATGGGGGCTCCATCATGGAGGCACACTCTCTAAGGCACACAGATTTTGCTATGTGTGCCTTAGAGATCTGAACAAGCCGCTCCACTGTGACGTCAGGCTAGTGGGACTGACTTCATTCCAGAGGTGAAGTGGCACCAACGTGCGGCTGTCTAAGGGACCGTGCAAAGTCTTTGGGACACTCATCAAGAGCAGAAGATTCCATATCACAGTGGCTCCTGGTGTGGCCAGAATTCTGTTGTGCTTTCCCAGGGACTGGAAGAGATTGAGTAGTAGAGGTGTCCAGGTCCAAGAGCTGGTTCCCACCTGCTGGCTTTGGAGCTGGCCAGAACTGCTTGCTCTGTACATCAAGCTGTAGCATGCTACTGATGTGCCTAAATATAGGACAAAACAATTGCAAGTTGCAGCAGAGAAGATTCAGACTGAAAAAAGAACCTTGACTGAAAAGGTTCTCAAACACTGCAACAGGCTCCCCAGGGAGGTATTTAAAAGACAAGATGCAGAGATGTGGTGCTAAGGGACATGGTTTAGAACCAGCCCTGGTAGAGTAAGATAATGGTTGGACTTGATGATCTTAAGGGACTTTTCCAACCAAAGTGATTCTGTGATTCTAGAAGGAAATAAAGTCTCCAGTAATCCATCCCTTTGCTTCCTGAGGTAGAAGGCACAGGGGTTAATTTCCAATAAGCTTCTGCTGGAGGATGAGTCTTGCTCACTCCCTCAAGCCTTCCTGTGAGCATGGAGCTGCCAGGCAGCATGTTCCTTGAGGAACCTGCCAGGTCCCCCCCCGAGCAGTGACCACATCTCCACGGGAGAGGGAGAACACGATCTCTGTGTGAGCAAGAGGAGAGGACCCTGCCCAGTGGCAGCCTGGGCGCTTTTGTGGGGGTGGAAAACAGCTGTCCCAGATGTGAGCTATTGTTCTAGCTCACTTGAGGGGGCTGATTGTATCAGGATGGCAATTGTGAAGGCACAGTGTGTGTCCAATGGCTGGCAGGGGGGAGGGTCACTCTTTGTCTTGATGCTCAGTCCTCCCCAGGGCTCCTCCTCATCCTACTATACTGTTGCCTGCGGGTGGAGGACACCAGCTGAGACCTTGGCCAGGCTAGTGAGACCCCCAGGAACTGAAATGGCAGGGCAGTGAGGTTCTCAGCAGCCATCCAGTGGCACACCATCAGCTTGGCGTTGATGGGGTCTCTGGGATGATTTAATCCAGGTTTGGGTTGGCAGGCTGAGCTGTGGCCATTGGAGTCATTAACTGAGCATACTGCTTCCCGTTTTCCTTGGCCCAATCACCACCATGGTTTAGGAAGTCAAATTGCCCCTTCACAGAGAGCAAGGGGGGAGAGAGGGAACCGGTCCTGCCGAGCCCAAACCCACCAAGATGGTGCTGGGAGGCTTGGGAGAGAGCGAGGATGCCGAGCTTTTGCAACTGTCGCCTGCCAAGGGCTGTGCTGGGAAACAGAGGCAGCCTCGGAGTTTTGGTGGGGGTTTTTTTGTTGTTGTTTGTGGTTAATGTAGGATGGTTACAAAACTTCCCCAATAAATTATCTCCTGGCCTTTTTATATCCGTGATGAAGGCGTTTTTAGAATGCTGGCTTGAGCGTGCCATGCTCTGGCTGGGACACCCGAGTGTCTAGTCCTAAAAATAAGTTGGAGGCTTGGGACTGGGCTTTTTCTCTTTTTTTCTTTCTTTTTTTCCCCCCTTTCTTAATAAATACATTAAAAAAAAAAGAAAAGGAAAAGGGGGCAGATTTCTGCTCAGCACAAGAAATATATAGACCTGTTGGAACAGATCCAGAGAGGCTACAGAAATGATCAGAGGGCTGGAAGCCCTCTGGTTTTTCAGTCCAGAGATGAGAAGGCTCCAGGGGACCTTCTTGTGGCCTTTCAGGATATAAAGTGTCTGCTCAGAATGGTGGGGACAAACTTTTTCATCAGGCCCTGTTGTGGCAGGATAATAGGAAATGGGTGTGAAGTAAAAGAGGGAGATTTAGACTAGAGAGAAGGAAGACCTTTTTTTTTCACACTGAGGGTGATGAGACATGGGCCCAGATGCCCCATCCCTGGAACTATTCCAGGTCAGATTGGATGGGGTTCTGAGCCACCTGCTCTAGTTGCAGATGTCCTTGCTATCTGCAGAGGGGTTGGACTAGATGACCTTTAAAGGTCTCTTCTGATCTAGGCCATTCTGTGATTCTAAGTTTGGCTTGAACAGGTTTCTTTTCCTACTTTCCTGTGTCTTGATCCCTTTCCTGGCCAGTGCAAGGCTATGAGTTTTTTCCCCTCTGGTGAGAAGTTAAGGGTGAGTACAGTGAAGTTTTGAATCTTTTGGCAAGACTGGTTCTTATCTCAGTGAAGAATGCCTGAGGGGAGGAGTTATTGACCACAGAGCTGTTGTTTCCCTGGTAGAGGAATAAGGAGTTGTTAGCTTATTGCCCCCAGGAGCACCATAAAGTCATAGAATCGTTTGGATCGGAAGGGAGCTTAAAGATCATCTAGTTCCAACCCCCCCTGTTATGGGCAGGAACACCTTCCCCTAGAATGAGTTGCTTCAAGCTCCATCTAACTTGACCTTGAACACTTCCAGGGATGGGGCATCCACAACTTTTCTGAGCAATCTGTTCCAGTGCCTCACCATACTGACAATGAAGAATTTCTTCCTTGCATCTCATCTAAATCTTCCTTCTTTCAGTCTGTAACTGTTACTTGTCAACATCTAAAGGGCAGGTGTCAATAGGAGGGGACCAAATTCTCTTCAGGGGTACTCGGTGACAGCACAAGGGCAATGGGAACAAACTGGAATCCAGGAGGTTCCATCTGAACAGGAGGAAAAACTTATTTGCTGTGAGGGTGCCATAGCCCTGGACCAGGCTGCCCAGAGTGTTTGTAGAGTATTCTTCTCTGGAGAGACTCCAAACCCACCTGGCCATTGTGATCCTGGGCAACCTGCTGTGGGTGACCCTGCTTTAGCAGGGAGGTTTGACTAGGTGATCTCCAGAGGTCCCTTCCAACTGCCACCATGCTGGGATTCTATGATCCTGCTCCCCATTTGTGAAGCAATGAGGTGCTGCTGTTGATGTTGGGGCTCTGGTCCCCTGCCCCATGGTCTCTGGGTGGGGAAGAGACATTTAATAAGAGGAGATCAAGCTGCTTGGTCCTGGATAAATGTGAAGCAAAAAATGATGCTTTCATTTCTGCAGTTGTCCTTTGTCTGGAGTGCTGTGCTTTGAGTCTCCTGGCCCTGAACCTCTGCTCTGCTACATGAAGCCCACACAGTGCTGGGGGGAAACCAAGAATGTTGTACCTACCTGTGTCATGATCCTTCTGCTTTCCCTCAGGAGACAGTGAGCTAACACAGCAGTGAAATTCAAGCTCCTGGGGACCCTGACTTGTTCACAGAGACCTGAAGACCCCCTTAAACCTGAAATACTGCTTCATGTTTTTGCTGCAAGCAAAAAATAAGAGAAAGCTGACTTGCAGACTTGCTTTTGTGGGTTAGGTGGAACAGGGCTTATCTGTGCAAGATAAGCAGGCAGAAAGTGCTGTGAAGCTAGGTCCTAGCTTGGGATGGTTTTTATTTTGCTTTGAAACAAACAAGCCAGGCAGAAAGTAAACCCAACCTGGCTTTGTTTAGCTTGGAACCAGCTCTAGAATAACTTGCCACTGTTGAGTTCTGCCTCACAAAACCACAGAGAGCTGCAAAGCTCTTTCTCCATTTCCCCCAGTGCATCTTGCTTGCTTTGTCTCACATGTGTCCTCTCCAATGCCAGTGTCTCACCAGCCAGCATCAACACTGTGGAAGGAGGTGAGAACTTACCCAGTGTGGTGGATAGTTACTCCAAAGCATGTCACTCTGCTGGGCTTTGGAGCAAAGCCACCCAGGGCAATGCTGGGCTCACCTCCTACCATAACCGGCTGCTCTGCTGCCTTTCTCTCTGGCAGGACTCCCTAGAATGAACCAAAAAGTGTATTAATTTCTTTGGAATGCTTATCATTAACAGTTTCCAGCTGCTGATGGTTTGAAGTCTCACTACAAGAAGGATATTGAGGTGCTGGAACATATCCAAAGGACAGGGAAGATGTTGATGGGTCAAGGGCACTAGTCTTGTGAGGAAAGGCTGAGGGAACTGGGGTTATTTCATCTGGAGAAAAGGAGGCTGAGGGGAGACCTTCTCACTCTACAACTGCCTGAAAGGAAATTGGAGCCAGGTCAGGGTCAGTTTCTTCTTCCTAGTAAGAAGAGATAAGAGAAGAGGAAGAGTCCTCAAGTTGCACCAGGAGACATTTAGGTTTGATATTGGAAGGAACTTCTTCACTGAAAGGTTTCTCTAACACTGGAACGGGCTCCCCAGGGATGTAGTTGAATCCCCATCCTTGGAGGTGTTGAAAGTTGCAGAGATGTGGTGCTGAGGGACATGGCTTAGCACCAGCCTTGGCAGAGTTAGGTAATGGTTGGACTTTATGATCTTAAAGGTCTTTCCCAATGAAATTGATTCTATGTATCCCCTGTTCCCACCATGAGAGCAGCTGGGAGTTCAGCTGCTGTAAAAGCCTGACCCTGCCTCATTGTCCAGTCTAATGAAAGACATCCCTGTGTCTTGATGGCTCTCAGATGGGTTGTGATGATCTCACATGGGTGGCAATCACAAGCTTCTCTGAGAAGGAGGTGGCCATGATTCACTCAGAAATAGAAAGGCCAAGCAAGCAAATGGAAACTCCCTATTGACCAGGTCCTTGCAATTTAAAAGGGTTTTTACTACCTATTCCAGTACACGTTTGAAAATCATCTGCATTTACTCTTCCACACTCCAATCAGATGGGTTTTAAGCCATTAAGGTCCATTGGGTCAATAACCACTGTTTTCAAAAATCTATTAAACGCCCATTTCCGTGGAAATAGAGCTTTTATAATTGATCACAGCTACCCACTCCCATTAAAACAAGCCCCAAATGCTATCAACTCCCCCAAGATGTAGAGCACTCAAACGCAGATTGCCAGGACAGATTTATCCCGGGGGGGAAGTTGATGGCCCATTATGCTTAAGCAACACAAGAATTGTCACATAAGCCAGGAAGTTTATGGGACTTGCATGGATTTGTCCTCCCAGAGGGGGTAAAAACCCAAAAGTTCATGGGGTGAAGCAGCAGTGATAACACAAGCTCAAAGCCAGCCTCCTACGGGAGCTTTTGGGGGAAATATTTGGCTTATTTTGCCTTAACTTCAAAGCCTTCAAAAAGGCTTTGGTTGTTTGGGAGAACCAAATGATGCTTTAGGTCTGAAGTGCTGTGAGCAATGCTGAGTTTGTGGGTCAGGTTTTGGCAGCACAGGGCTTTCCATATTGAATTATGAAGAGCTGCATGAGGAAAGGTGTTGGGAAGATGACCTTGCAAAGAGGAGGTCCTGATGTCTGTGCTCTGGGAAGGAAGCCCATTGTGGCTGCTGGTGTGGTGGTGGACCCTAAAGCGGGCTGTGGAGGTATGAATGTTGTGGGACTGCAGGTGTTCCCTGCAGGCTGCCTCTGGGTGAGAAACGGCTCAAAAGATGGAAGGCTGGTGACCAGGAGCTTGACAATGTGGGGTAAAAGAGTTTGAAAGAATAGATGTCCCCACTGCAGGATTGCTGTTGGCTCTCCCCATGCATGGGAGTTAAGAGCTGTGGCAGTCTTAAAGGGCTGTGGAGAGACCCTGTTTTCCCCTGCTGAATGCTGCTGATGGAGGGTTACAGCTCTGGCAGATCCACCTCAGGAGATGAGTCAAAGGGCTGGAACCCATTGGTGTGGCTGTTGCCCCCTCTGAGGTCAGCCTCCAGTTTTCAGGGGATGCACCAATGATCCCAGCCTTTGCTCCCACATCTTGGTCCAGCAGAGAAGCACAGGAGGAAGCTTTGTGATCAGGCTGTCCTTTCCCATTAGGACTTTGCTGCTTACAATCCCTGCCAGACAGCAACAACCCTTAGGACAAGGGCTGGCTGCTAGGGTCAGCCACAGGTTGCTGTGCCCCCTTGGAGAAGAGGTCAGGTAGTCCCTGCCGAGACATAGGCCATGCTTCCCTTGTTCGTCTCCCTTCGTGCCTCTTTCAATCAGCTTCACCACAGTCCTCTGCTGTCTCCTGCATCCCTGGGTTTCTCCCCGCTGTGTGTGCCTGATCCTGACCCAGCACTCCCCTTCCTGCTTCTGTCACCTTTCCAAGCCCTTTCTCACAGCATGTGCTGTGGGGTCATGTCTTGATGCCTCCTCTATGAGGCCCCTGTGTAAAGATGCCCCTGGTTCATGATGCAATGGCTTCTGTGTCAGGCACCTGAACCATGTGACCTTTTGGGATTGGGAGTGGTTGGTCTTGGTGCTTTCCTCCCTCACAGAGGCCTTTATACCTGAAAGTCAGATGAAATTTGCAGGTGGATTTAAGGTCTGTCAGAGAGGACAACCAAATCAGCCTCATTAAGATCTTTGTTCACTCCTGTAGAAGTCACTGCGTGTATCACAGTATCACTAAGGCTGGAAGAGACCTCAAAGATCACTGAGTCCAACCTGTCACCACAGACCTCATGACTAGACCATGGCACCAAGTGCCACATCCAATCCCCTCTTGAACACCCCCAGGGACGGTGACTCCATCACATCCTTGGGTAGCACATTCCAATGACGAATGACTCTCTCGGTGAAGACCTTTCTCCTCACCCTGAGCCTACACTTCCCCTGGTGCAGCTTGAGACTCTGTCCCCTTGTTCTGGTGCTGGTTGCCTGGGAGAAGAGACCAACCCTTTCCTGGCTACAACCACCTTTCAGGTAGTTGTAGAGGGCAATGAGGTCACCCCTGAGCCGCTTCCTCTCCAGGCTAAACAATCCCAGCTCCCTCAGCCTCTCCTCCTTGAGCCTTGTGCTCAAGGCCTCTCACCATCCTTGTTGCCCTTCTCTGGACACGTTCAAGTGTCTCGATGTCCTTCCTAAACTGAGGGGCCCAGAACTGGACACAGTACTCAAGGTGTGGCCTAACCAATGCAGAGTACAGGGGCACAATGACCTCCCTGCTCCTGCTGGCTGCACTATTCCTAAAGCAGGCCAGGATGCTGTTGGCCTTCTTGGCACGCTGCTGGCTCATGTTTAGGTGGGTGTCAATCAGTACCCCCAGCTCCCTCTCTGTTTGGCAGCTCTCCAGCCACTCCGACCCCAGCCTGTAGCTCTGCATGGGGTTGCTGTGGCCAAAGTGCAGCTCCTGGCACTTGGATTTGTTGAATGCCATCCTGTTGGACTCTGCCCATCAGTCCAGTTGGTCAAGGTCCCTCTGCAGAGCCCTTCTGCTCTCTAACTGACCAACATCTGCTCCCAACTTGGTGTCATCTGCAAATTTGCTGATGACTGTCTCAATCCCCTCATCCAGATCATCAATGAAGATATTAAAGAGGATGGGGCCCAGCACTGATCCCTGGGGGACGCCACTGGTGACTGGCCGCCAGCCGGATGTGGCACCATTCACCACCACTCTCTGGGCTAGGCCCTCCAGCCAGTTCCTAACCCAGCACAGAGTGTTGCGGTCCAAGCCATGAGCTGACAGCCTAGACAGCAGTTTGCTGTGGGGAACGGTGTCAAAGGCCTTGCTGAAGTCCAGATAGACTACATCCACAGGCCTCCCCACGTCCACCAGATAGGTCACCTGATCATAGAAGGAGATCAGGTTGGAGAGGCAGGACCTGCCCTTCCTAAATCCATGTTGGCTGGACCCGAGCCCTTGGCCATCCTTCAGGTGTGCAGTTATTGCTGCCAGGATAATCTGTTCCATCACTTTCCCTGGCACTGAGGTCAGGCTGACTGGTCTGTAGTTTCTGGGTTCCTCCATCCGTCCCTTCTTGTGGATGGGGACCACATTGGCCAGTTTCCAGTCATCTGGGACCTCTCCAGTGAACCAGGACTGGAGGAAAATGATGGAGAGCGGCTTGGCCAGCTCATCTGCCAGCTCTCTCAGCACCCTAGGATGGATCCCATCCGGTCCCATGGACTTGTGAGTGTTCAAGTGGTTCAGCAGGTCCCGAACTAATTCCTCATGGATTTCTGGGGCATTACACTGCTCCCTAACCCCATCATGTACCATGTACCATATTCATAGAGTCACAGAATGGTTTGAGTTGCATGGGACCTTCAAAGGTCATCTAGTCCAAACCCTCTGCAGTGAGCAGGGACATCTGCAACCAGAGCAGGTTGCTCAGAGTCCCTTCCAACCTGACCTGGAATGGTTCTAGAGATGGGACATCATATTCTTCTCTGGGCAATCTGGGCCAGTGTCTCACCACCTGCAGTGTAAAAAAAAATTTTTTTCCTTCTCTCTAGTCTAAATCTCCCTCTTTTAGTTTAAACCCTTTAGCCTTTGTCCTACCACAACAGGCCCCACTAAAAGTTTGTCCCCAGCCTCCTGATTTGCCCCTTTAAAATAATGAAAGGCTACAAGAAGGTCTCCTGGAGCCTTCTCTTCCTCAGGCTGAACAACCCCAGCTCTCAGCCTGTTCTCACAGCAGAGGGCCTCCAGCCCTCCCATCATTTCTGTGGCCTTCTTTGGCCCCACTCCAACAGGTCCATGGCTGTCTTGTGCCAAGGACTCCAGGGCTGGAGCTTCACTCCACCTTCCCTACTCAGCAGGTCTGTTCCTTCTGCTGCTTTTTTTTGTTTGTTTTTGTTTCTAAAAGGGTCTTTTGTATTTTGTTTTCACTGGAGTCAGCTGGATTTCAGGGAATTCCCATTTCACTCCTGTCTCCCCAGCATCTCAGCTGCAGCGGCGTCTGCTGATCAGTCCTGGCTTTTCAACTCTTAGTTCAAGCCTTTATCCCTCTATGGAAGTCAATCTGAAGCAGCTCATTATGAGTTCAGGCCAAGTTTTCTTTCTCTCATCAGCTCTTCCATGATTTCTACACTGCTTACCAAAACCAGGTCTAAAATAGCATTTGCCTTTGGCTGGTGCAGTGATGATTTAGGGAATAATTTCTTAGCCAACACTTCCAGGAACAGCTAGACCGTGCCATTGTTAGCAGCAGTTGTTATTCAGCCTATCTAAGGGCTAAATACCCTGCAGGACTTTATGGTCTAACACTAATGTTATTGTCTTTCTTGCCCAAATCTGACCTCAAGAAGTTGTGCACCACCATCTGATGCAACTGGGAGCTTGCCTGCTGTGTGTGCTAGTCATCTGCAGCCTTCTCAGTCTCCTTCCCCTGTCAGAAGGGTCACAGCCTTGAACCACAACTTGTCTGTTTGATCCCATCTGCAGCTTTGCCGGTGCAAGTCTGACCATGTAGCATCTGCTGCTGCTTCAGACCTGAAGCCAGATCTGCCTCCCACATGGAGACTGAAGGTTACCTCTGAATCCAACAGGAATTGCTCATCCCTGATCTTGAAGGCCCTTATGAAGGGGTTGTTTGACCTGTCATCCTCTTTGACATCTTGATACTCAGCCACTCATTAAACTCTTGTTAAATGGTGCTGCCAGTGATGGCTGCTTCCTAGGCTATTGTACTCATACTGTCAGTGCCTCAAAGGTGGGTTTCTCTAGGCAAGTCCAAGATGTATGTGAATGCCCTCATTCCAAATGCTCTTTGGTTGATGTCCAATATTCAGTGAAGCTGCTGAGAGACTCCCAAGGACCACAGAGAATCGTGGAACGGTAGGGGTTTGTAAGAGACCTCCAGAGATCAAGTACCCCTGCCAAAGCAGGATCACCTGGGCCAGGTCATGCAGGAGCACATCCAGATGGGTTTATTCCAGCAGTGTTATGCATTCTGCAATTGCAGGGCAATGTCTGGCTGTTTCTCAGCCTTCCCTTTGCCTCTTGCATGTGTTTTGTATCTGGCTGTGTTACCAAAGGCAGTTCAAATGAGAGTCATTTGGACACTGCTGGCTTGTCAAGTTGTCATGATGGTGGCAATGATATTTGTGGCATACCAGAACAGTGCTGGAGTCAGAGCTCCTTGATGATAGTCATTGGGGATGCAAGTAGTCTGAAGCACAGAAAACTTCAGCTTTTGCCTGAAAAATACAACATCTCCACTCAGCTATATTAAAGGCAGAAATTTCAGGGCAGGTAAACTCAGAGTGTATTTTAAGGGAGGCAAGGCTGAGCATTGTCTGGGAACAGGGACGAGGGTTCACATATTCTAGCAAGGACTGCTCATGTGTGCAAGATGAGACTCCCTAAAGAGTCACCACGAAGAGGAGCCCTTCGGTAGGGCTGGAGCAGAAGGTGTTTGCTTTGGCTCACCACTTGAAGGAGAATCTTTCTTCACTGATGATTAGAGTCTGCTCTCTGAAAATATTCGTGCCACTTGATTCAGCACCTGTCTTCACAGTTTGAGTTACGGCTCTTTTGCTTTTGGCTGGTGGCTCAGAACAAGGTTGTTGTGTGTTGCCTCAACCCTTTGCAGCCTTGAGGGAATGTGTTGTCAGCACATCAGTAATGTTAGTGGCAGGCTGGTGCTTGTTTCTGGCAAGTCTGGGGGATTTCTCCTTTGTCAAGTAGGGGGTTGGGTAAAAAGGGAGCCTCATTGCTTGGGGGGGAGTAGAAAATCAGGAAGAGAAATTTCCTTGTGGAGGGTTAAGGACATGAAAGCTGAGCTAGGAATCCCCTGTGACTTCATTAGGCTGTATGGTTAACTGGAGCTGGCTGGACCTCAAGTATTTTCCAGATATCCATGAAGGGCACTTGGACAACTTCCACCCAACCTCACTCCCACATCCCCTCTGAAATGTCTACAGGGAAAAGACTCCTATTTTTGAATTGCAGTGGAATTCCTGTGGCATTACACACTGCATCCTTCGCAGCACCTAGAGAATTCAGTTTGCTTTGTGGTGCTGCATGGGGCATGTGCTGGCCTTGCTTTTCAGTCAGAAGTGCCATCTTTTACCTTTCCTTGTGGCCCCAAGACTTCCTGTTATGACACAGCAGTCACTACAAAGTGCTGCTCTTGCTTCTCTTCTCCCACCTTAAACCACATCAGGCTTGTGTTACAGCTTAATTGTCTATCAGGGAGCATCCATCATAGACCCTCTCCTCTCTGCCACCTCTGCACTAGCAGTGGTCCTGTTACTACCAGGAACTGCTGCCTGGAAAAGCAGCAACAGCTCTATCTCTCTGGAGTGCATCAAGTCTTCTCCTTTCCAAGCTAGCCCAGAATGTGGCTTATATCTACAAGTACCAAGATGCTGCTGTCCCATGTACTAGGACAAAATCATCCAGGGAGGAGCATGAGAAAGGGATGTCAGGAAAGCCTGAGGTCACTGGTAGAGTGTGATATTTTTCTTTTTTCTTCAGCTGACCAGAGAGGAAGCTTTGGGTCTTTAGACTTTGGTGTGGTTATGATCTAGTGCAGTTTTCTGTGCAAAGCTGTAGTTATTTGATGGCTTTCCCGTTTTATGTGATGGGGAGAAGAAGGAACAGGCTTCTGGGAAGAGGTGAATGATTATAGGGCACAAGTTGGAACATGAGAAATTTGGATTAGATTCTAGGAATTTTCTTTAAGGTGGTTAAATACTAGAATATGTTGATTTGAGAAGTTGTGAACAGCTCTTGTCTTCAGAGCTGTTTGGATCGCAGATGGAGATGGCCCTGAGCAACCTTATTTAACTAGATCTGACAAGGGAGTCAGACTAGATGACCTGTGGAGTTCCTCTCCATCTGCAGTTATGAGTCTCTTGATTTGCAGTGACAATGTCTTTGTCTTCCTTTCCTTTCTAGATAGACTGAAATATCACACAGTGACAGCACATCATTAAGACTCATATAGAGCCATGTCCTCCTGATCCAGCATCAGGAGCACACAAACATCAGTGAAGCTCCACTGTGCTACTGTAGAGCTATGCAAGCTCTAGACTTCTTCCCCAGCTTGCTTTCTGCCAACCATGAGACCCACAAGTAAACCAGTGTATCGTGTGGTACCCTAGCCTGCCTTAGAGTGAGATGATCAGATAATGTCAGAACCAGCATGGAGGCCCTCCTATCTGGGTGACTCCCTCAAATACCATCATTTCAGATGGTGTTCGTGCCCACACTCATTTCTAATAATGGCAGCTCATAATCTCTCTCTGCACTTGCCTATGATGGTCATGCACATCCTGCTTTTCTAGAGTTGCAAATACTCCTCAGGTCAAGGTGGTATTACCATGCAGCTAGTTGTTCATCAAAGAATTCTGCATGCTCTTGGAAAAACATTTGCTTTGCATCTGCCAAACCTGCTGTCCCTTCCCCCTCTCTCTTCTATCCTCTGCCCTTCTCTTTGGGGTTGTTTTCTTATTTGCTTCTTAGCTGGTAGCTGTGCCTCCATGTGTCCTTCTGGTCTTCCTTGTGTTGGAGTGTTGGCTTGCAGTGCCCACCCTGCTATAAATACCACATCAGGTTTGGAATATTCTGGTCTTGTAGGCATTGAAAAGCTATTTGGGGAGCCAAGGAGAGGGCTGTCATTTATCCTGTTTGTTGAGACCAAAGGCTTCTTCTGCCTTGCCCCTGGGAAAATCACAGAAGCACTGGAGAAGAGGGAGAGCATGACCTTGGCAGTAAGCAACAGGCAAAGACGCCAGTTAGATGCTCCTTGTCTAAGCTGAGGATGCCAGTGGGAAATGTGGATTGAGGGCAGTTGGAGTTGCCCATTCCAGAGCTATTTTGGTCTGGGTCATGTCTTTGGGAACATCAGCAGGAGGATATTTGTGTTTTCCATGCCACAGTGGGTGAAATCTGGGTCTTCTCCTCCATCCATCTGAGCATCTCTCAGTGTTGGAATGGTTCCTCCTCCCCTGAGGTGGTGGCCCTGAACTATCCAAATCTCTCAACGGAGGGAATTGCAGTTATTTATAATTAAGGGTTGACCCAAACAACAACAACAAAAAGAACAACAACAACAAAAAAAGGAACAAAAAGAAAAGTGTTGCTAGTGTCAAGGGAACGGCAGGCGACAGCCAGAAAAACATCATGTCTCCAGAAGAGGGGTGGCGGGAATATCCCTCTCAATAGGGCTGACGTCAGCTCTCGGAATTTGGACAGCCTGAAAGGCTTTGGGGATAGTTTTCCAAGATATCATAGGTCAGGAATCAACATTATTTTTAAGTTTGTGTCCCCCGAGCCGCTTTGGTGCATGAAGGAGGCTTTGTCTCCCCCTTCCCCCTCCCTTTACTCTCTTATTTCTATGAATTTTTTTTTTTTCCCCTCTTGCTTCTCTTCCTTCCGACTCATGCCACAAATATGTCCTTCAGGTTTATTTATTCTTCTCCCTATCTATTCCTCCCGGCCTGCTCCCGTCTTGGTTGGGTTGAAGGGATGGCGTCAGTGTGGCGCGTGTCTGGGATGCTCAGGCGAGACATCACAGAGAGCAGATCATGTTCTCCTAATTTGCCGTTTCCGGTTGGGAGAGTTTTCTCTCCACAAGTTGATGTGGCTGGGGAAAGTGTTCTGGGAATGCTGCTTTGTGGTGGGAGATCTCAGGGCCTGGTGAAGACAAGTTGGTCATCTTCTCTCACCATTAAACACTGCCGTAGAGTCCAGCCAAGATTTTCCGAAGTGATTTGAAGTATTGACGCTGCTTTGTTGCAGGGAAGGTGGATGAGATGTCTCCCACCCAAGATGGCCTCTTGGGGGCTGACTGGTAGGAGAGAGCTAGTCAGCAAATCCTGATTATCTGACACCTCTCAAATCAGCAATAGCTTCTGAAATGTTCTGCTATTTCAGATCCAGGGAAGTGGCTACCCTTGGTTTTACCAACCTCTGTTCCACATGCCACCCTGCTTTAGCCTACCTCTGGAATTCTTTTCCTCTATTTTTTCCACTTTTTTCTCCTTCTCTTCCATTTGCTGTAGCAACCTCTCTCTTTCTAAATAAGTCTGTTGGTATAATGACTTGACTAGGGACCTTGCCATCTCAAACAGTGCATTTGCACATCTCTCATTGGTTTGCCTTCTCACTTCACATCTCAGATGAGAACGTGTCGTTTTCCCCACGCTCAGCTTTTTGTCCTTCCTTCCTTCCATAACTCAGTGTAGTGAGGAATGCACTAATGGACACCACTTTGACAGAAACTGCTTATTCCAATCTCTGTCCTGTGCCTTCATGGATGGTCCAGTGTAAAGAAACTATTGCATTCCCTTCCTAATCTCTCCATGCAGCTCCAAGATGCCAATTGCTCCAGGAGGCATGGGAATAAGGGAAATGCTTTCCACCACCTTAATGTTGCTGTTGGCCTTCTGCTGCAGGTTTAGTCATTCTTATGACATATTTCCACAATGGTGCATTTCCATCATCATTCTGCAGTGGTGTATTTGAAGTCTTTCCATGAGTTTTTTTTTCCATGCTTAGAATCTCTTAAATCAATGGCTTCACAAACTGAGGGTCAAGGTCCTCAGATTTTGAAGACTTAGAGATGAGTCTTAGGGACTTAAATGCAATGTCTTCCAGGGCTACCTGTCCTAATCCTGTCTCAGCTCATGAGGTTAATAGCACTGATGGTGGAAATGGTAGTACTTGATTTAAAACAGTATCTGGCGCTTGCAGCACAGCCTAAGACCCTCCAATCCCCCTGCCATTATTATTGGAGTTGTTGTTATTAAGTTAGATCCTGATCAGTTTACAGAGCTGATGACACAAACCCCCTAAAGAGCAGTGCTGGGATTGTTGATGTACCAGTGAATGGAATACAGACCTCTGACCTGTGCAGAAACACCCTTACACAGGGAAGAGTGAAACCTACATTTCCTGACTGCTGTTGTTCTTTCTCTAAGTGCCGAGAGAAGTGCCACGAGGATCATTTGGTGGACATCTAGATATACCCACTGCTGTTACTCCTCTGCTGCAATGTCTGTTGCATACCCACCTCTCCCAGCTCCCTTTAGAAGTGGATGTCTTGGTTACCTCAAATCCAGTATTTTTCTTGCTCTTGCAACTCTTTATTCCCAGCTCTGGAGACAGGAGATGGTCAGCAGTGTTGCAGGAGGCTTTCCCTACTCAGTGTGCCCTTTGACAGATCCATCCCAAGAGATTTCCCTCTCTCCCCATTAAGCTTACTTTGGGAGCTCCTGTGCTTCTCTGCCCTGGCTCCTGCAGACATCCCAGACCTCTTCTCAGAGAGGACTTGTGTCACATGCAGAGAGACATGTGAAGGAGGCCCTGTTTTTGGCTCAGTGACCAAGGGACACAGACAGCACTCTTCTCCAAGGTCTGTTTTGAGGAGAGCTGGAAGAGAGATTTGTTGGAGCACGTTTTGAGATACCTTTTGCTCGTAATCTTCCTTGTACAACACAAAGGGATGTGGGTGAGGTAACATGTTTCTTCATGTGCCTGTGCTCTGCAGGGACCCCTTGTCCTTGCCATGCACTGCCACCTCTGGCATACATGTCCTAGAGGGCCATGATTATGAGCTTCTCCAGATGGTCTGGAGAAGACTTTTGACCCCAGCTGGCAAACCCTCTCTGCTCCCAAAAATAAGGTTTGATGTTTGTTCCTGTCTTGCTATGTGTGAGAGATGACACCTGAAAAGCCTTGTTGGAACCAACTGTAGTTCTGGATTCTTTTCTCTCTCCTAACATCTTAAAGAAAAAATAATTTCTTACTCTAATCTTCCCCCAAATTCTACTTTTCTGATGCCAAACCTCTTCTCTTTTTCCCTAGCAAAGCTGATTTCTGAATTTTCTTTCTTCTCATTGTTTCTCCTCCCATTATCCTATTCTTTGGGGTCTCCCCTGTCCCTGTTATTAGCAAACTATGCCTAAGAGTAGAGCTTGTCACCAAAGCTACTGTTATTAGCAGAACTTCTTCAGATTTGCATGACTGCCTCCCCCCCAAACTCCTAGCAGAACTTGCACCTAACAGAGCAGAATTAGTAGCATCATGAAGCACCCTGTTGGAACTTGATCAGCTTTACCACACTTCAGCAAATTCTGATGGTTTTGTTGACTTAAGGATAGGATCTCCAGATCTGTTGTACTCTTTCTAGGATAGCTACAGGTGACTCCTGCTTTTCCTCTTTGCTCTGTTGAAGTCTCTGCTGACTATTTCCTTTCCCTTGTCCTTGCAGGGCATACATGAGTGTAAAGGAGCTGAAGGAAGCACTGCAGCTGAACAGCACTCACTTCCTCAACGTTTACTTTGCCAGCTCAGTGAGGGAAGAGTTGGCTGGTGCTGCCACTTGGCCGTGGGATAAAGAGGCCCTTAGTCACCTAGGTAAGTAAGTGAACTCAGTCATGGGGCCTCAGGGTTGTTATTTTCCTCACTTGCTTGACTTGACAGAAAGACACAGACGTGATCAGGCTAAGCATTGAGGATGTTTAATAAGAAGGTCATGATCACAAGCTCTGGTTGTACCAATAGCAGCTGCAGTAAGGAGTGAAGCTGCCTGTTCCCCGTTCCCACGTGGGTAAGGTGTAGAATAGAATAGAATTAACCAGGTTGGAAAAGATCTTTGAGATCATAGAGTCCAACCTATCATCCAACACTATCTAATCAACTAAACCATGGCACCAAGTGACCCATCCAATCTCTTCCTAAACACCTCCAGGGATGGTGACTCCACTGCCTCCCTGGGCAGCCCATTCCAATGGCCCATCTGTCTTTTTGTGAAGAACTTCTTCCTAACATCCAGCCTAAACCTCCCCTGGCACAGCTTGAGACTGTGTCCTCTTGTTCTGGTGCTGGTTGCCTGGGAGAAAAGACCAACCCCCACCTGGCTACAACCTCCCTTCAGGGAGTTGTAGACAGCAATAAGGTCTCCCCTGAGCCTCCTCTTCTCCAGGCTAAGCAACCCCAGCTCCCTCAGCCTCTCCTCACAGGGCTTGTGCTCCAAACCCCTCACCAGCTTTGTTGCCCTTCTCTGGACACATGGGGTGGGGTTACACCCTGACAAGGGCCTTGCAGAGTGTAAGAGAAACTTTTAATGGTGGAGGCAGTGGGGCAAAGAGCTTGGAGAAACCTGCAGGTTCACTGTTAGTGCATGCTCTAGAGAGGGAATTATACTTGCACTTGGTTTCCCTGAAACCTTCTAGGTTTGCCTTCCAGGATTCTGGGAATGGTGATCTTTCCTTTACAGAGCATTAGTGACAAACAGATAAACCAGGGGTGATGGTGATTTCAGAGCTGAGTCTCTAGAACTGAGCGACTCCAGAGCTGACCAGGCAGGGAGCGCTGGCCACTTCTAAATCCAGCTGCAGATGTGAGCATGACTGTCAAATCAAATTAAACCATGTTTTTATATCTTGGCTAGCTACCTGCTGGAGTCAAGGTTCTCCTTGGCTTCAGCTAATTCCAGGCAGACCCTTAAGGTCTTCAGGCCTGGCAGACTGCAAAAGAATTAAAGTGGCAACTGCTTCACTAGAAGGTAAATGTATTGTGTCTTCTCCTGTTTCTTCTGCCTCTCTTTTCCTGCCTCTCCCTCCACCTCTTCAATGTCAGAGTTTTCTGGCAAAGCCCTTTCCACTTTGCAGTCAAAACATCTAAAGTGTTTCTCAATAAGTAACTGGAAATAATTACTCCTGACACCTGCACGGCAGACCTAGACCTTCTGCTTTTACAAGTGCGTGATGTTTGAACCTTGAAAGCTCTAGACTGCTGCTGAAGACCTGTTTTAAAGTCCTTTTCTGCCAGTTTCCCTCCCTCAATGAGTTTCAGGCCTGTTATTTCAATAGTGTGTTGCCACAGTCACTTGGTGAGGAAGGCAAATCTCCATGAAATTTATTCCTTCAGCTTCCAAAAATCACTTCCAAGGCCCAGCTTGACAATCATCTTACTACAGCAAGTGCTGAAGCCACACATGTTCCCTTCGGACCCCTCCCAACGGCTTTCAAGGAGCTGTACGGAAGGGTAATTGGGGTGACTGGTTGCATCAAAAGCTTGCATTTAGCTCTGGTCTCAGAGTTTGTATCCAGCCAGGGACACAAGAAGTGGCACCATCTGGAAATATTGGGTCAGGGTTTTACCACAGAGGTTCAGAGGAAAAGAGGTGTTGTCTTGGCTCTTGTGCCAGAACTGTGAAGTATGAAGCCGGATCTGAATGTCTTTGAGGCTCTGGCAGACTGAAGTTACTTTGGTTCAAGACTGTCCTTAGTTTTAGACTTAATGAGCGGGGGAGGGCAGGTGGTGGACTCTGTTCTCTGGAAACAGGAGGCTCCACCACATCATTGAGTGTTTTCTACCATGCACAATGTATATTATTGTCCAGCACAGAAGAAACTTAGGACAGTACCCTTGTTGCCAAGAACGCCAATGGTATCCTGGGGTATACACCCTTTTAATACTAGAAGGGCTGTGGTTAGTAGGTCAAGAGAGGTTCTCCTCCCCCTCTACTCTGCCTTGGTGAGGCAACATCTGGAATATTGTGTCCAGTTCTGGTCCACTCAGTTCAAGAAGGACCTCAGGGAACTGCTTGCAAAAGTCCAATGCAAAGCCACAAAGATGATGAAGGGAGTGGAACATCTCCCTTATGAGGAAAGGCTGAGGGAGCTGGGGCTCATTAGCTTGGATCAGAGGAGACTGAGGAGTGACCTCATTCATGTTTATAACAACAGGAAGGGCAAGTGTTAGGAGGACAGAGCCAGGCTCTTCTCAGTGATGTCTAATGATAGGACAAGGGGCAATGGGTGCAAGCTGGAGCACAGGAGGCTTCATGTGAACATAAGGAGAGGGTTTTTTTCACGGTGAGGGTGACAAACACTGGAACAAGCTGCCCAGAGAAATTGTGGAGTCTCCTTCTCTGGACACATTCAAAACCCACCTGGACATGTTCCTGTGTGACCTGCCCTAGGTGATCCTGTTCTGGCAGGAGGGGTAGGCTGGATGATCTTTCAGGGTCCCTTCCAACCCCTACCATTGTGTGATTCTGTGACTGAGCAGGTCATGAATATGAAGCTTTTGGCAAAACCTCTCAAAACGGCTACTGGAGGGTCTGAGCAGATATGAAGGTAAAGCAGTGAGGAAAGAGCAATGACAACCCTGGGAGCAGTGAACAGTAGTTTGAGAAAATTCCTGAGCTTCAAGGACCTAATAGTGACCAAGGAGTGAAAACAGATCTTCACTCAAGAAGGGTCTATCTCTGAGAAGAGAGACTCCTTCCCTTGCCCTGAGTTTTGCTAATCTTCTGTCTATCCTGACCTTAAAAATATGGAGGCCAGCACACAAGTCCTGCTCCACCCATGCTGCTGCCTGCCATGCTGCTTTTCCCTACAGACCCTCTCATGCTTGGCTCTCCTCCTGAATCGAACCAGCTCCTCCAGTCTGATTTGACCTCTCCAAGAAGCCAAACCGTTTCATGGCTCCAGAGACTCTCTATCAGATATTGATCTGTTTCTGTCTCTGAACTGGACAGTTTCAAGAGAAATATCAAGAGACTCTTTCTCTCCAACTGCCCTCCCTTCTTCTGTTTCAACAATTCCTCTCAACCCAATGCCCACTGAACTTACTGTTCTCCACCAGTTCTTCTCTAGATGTTTTTTAATTCACCATTTGAACTCTGAGTTCCTTAGAAACCATTCTTTCATGACCTCTGAGTGTCTTTCAAGAGGGTCCACTTCACTTTCCTGCTGGCATCTTCACCTTCTGGAAATCTTCAGTGACTTTTTTTTTCCTTTTCTTTTCATTCCCTTCTCTTCATCTCTGCTTGTTTTGGGCTACCAGAAATACAGTGACCATTCCTGTACTGATGACTTACAGATCTATTACTTTCCTAATATCCAGACTGAACTTCCCCTGGCGCAACTTGAGGCCATTTCCTTTTATCCTGTTGCATGTGAGAAGAGACTGACCCCTACCTTGCTCCAACCTCCTCTGGGGTAAAGTGATGCTTCTGTAGGAAGTATTTCAGCTGCTGTGGAGCTCCTAGACAGAGACAATTTACTGACAGCTAGCAGCAGAGGTGGAAGATCTCAGGTCTGTTTACATGGCTCCCTCTAACCGTACTGTCTCAAATCTTTCCTCCAGTGAGTCCCTCTCAAATTGAGAGTTCTTACTCAGAGTCTGGGATGAATTTTCTGAGAACTTAGAAGTAAATCTTTAATTATAAAACATGAGGAGTTGAAGAACTCCTGTCCTATAAAAAAAAACCCACAACACCCAACCCTTAGCTTTCCACAGTGGAAAGCCTTGCCTCCAACCCCCCTGGCCATGCCCTAATGCAGAGGCTTAAACTTTATGTGTAGCCACATCTGAGCTGTATTTGCATAAACATGGTGGAAAGGCAAGGGAATTGTGAATATTTGGTGTTATAAATACTTTCTGCAGTTATATAAGCTGAGGCCAGCTCATATATCTGGCTGAGGTCAGTGGATCCTGAAGGAGGGCCAGCCGTTCCATCAAAGGTACCTTAAGCAACGGCCATCTTCCTGTCTGACTAACTGTCATGCGTTTGTTCCATTCATAGCTGTGACTCAGTGTTTGGGGAGGCCTGGCCCTGTGATACAGGTTCAGCTTTGTGGTTTGCTGCTTAAAGATCCCAGGCTTGAACTTGTGTCCTCTTCAGCAGCCCTACCCTGGGAACAAGTGGATTTCTTGGGGGGTGGAATCAACCAGAGTCCTTCGGCGTTGTTGTTGATCATGGATAAAGGCAGGGCAATATCCCAGGACTAGGAGATTCCAAGGGATATGTGAGTGAGGGTGAATTGTGGTCCACACCAATGCTTCCTGGAGATATTCAAGGTGAGGCTTGACAGGACTCTGGGCAACCTGATCTAGTTGAGGATGTTGGACTAGAGGACTGCTAAAGGTCCCTTCCAACCCGGACCATTCTATGATTCTGTTCATCAACTCTACTGATGGGACTGGGTACCTCTTGTTGCTAGAGCAAAGCTGAGGTTTGACCTTGGGGATACCATCAGCTCTACAGCTTTAGCTGGTAGTTCTGCTGTTGAGAAAGGATGTAAGGCCAGATGGGAAGCTTTCCAGCTGCCTGGTTTTGGTTAGCTGAGCAAGCCCAGAGAAGGCTCTGATTCACCTGCCTTGGAATGCTGGGCTCGATGTCACAGAGACACAATATTGAAGGTTTTAGCTTGGTTCTGTAAATGCTGACCTTGGGGTCACCTTGGAAATGTTGTCAGACACGAGGGGGAGAGTGCCCTTAAAGCCCAGTGCAGCTCATCTCCCAGGGCAGGAGGAGGCAGAGGTGAGAGGTAAAGCCTGATCTGCAGAGGAGGAAGAGGGGAGGCTGGTCTTGCTGGGATGTTGTGAACAATTCCACATTTTGCCTTCACAGCCAGGACCCTGCAGAGGGGAAATACAACTTCCTGGTCTAACGCTGGGAGCTCTCCCAGCTCATCGGGGAGCTGTGGGGACAGGGAATGGAGGGACAGGAATGTTTAGAAGGAAGGCACAGTTCTCATGCTGTTTCTAATCCTGACATCTAATTAGCTGTGAAAAAAAATAATGATTAAAAAGATTAAAAATATGATCATCCTGTGGAGGGAGGAATGGGATAGGGGAAGCCAGCAGAGAGGAGGGGCAGGGACAGGGTATCCCAGCCTTGGCACCCCTCCCCTCTAACAGTTCTGTCCCTCCCTGGACTGGAATCCCATTTATTTGCCCTTGTGGGAAGAGCACTGTGTTTCTGCTGGAAGGAGAGCTGTTTGGTGGCAGGGCCTCCCATGCCCCTGGTACTCAGCCCCGTTCCTTGTGGTTAGTGCCATGGGACGTGTGTGGGGCTTTCACATCTCACTCCTTTCTTCATGAGGACTCTTTTCTTTCTGTGTACACATTCCTCCTCTCAGACCTTTGGGCAGTCAGCCCCCTGCCTTGTTCAGCCTGGGGTTTGGCTGTAGAGCTGCCTTTTCTTTCTCTTCTCTCATGCCCTGTTTGGATTAAAAGGAGAAGCAGCTTTTTTTATGTGTCCCTTGGGTTCTCCATCAATGAGATGTCCTCTGCTATCTACAGCATTTACCACCCAGTTAACTGAGAGCGGGGTGGCTTGCAGAAGCCTAACGATTGACAGGACACGACATGAAGGTGCCCAAAGGATTTTTTCAGCCTCTGCACCTTCTTGTGACCCATCTTGAGTCAACTAAAGGGTCAAGAGCTGACTGGTGGGATGCAAAGTCCTCCACGCTCTGGTGTTTTACAGCTGGGGATAAAGGGAATGTAGCTACTTTGTGACCCACCCTTTGCCTCAAGCCAAGCTGCCCTGGGAATAAGATCCACACACTGTGGGGAGGAAGAACAAGAATCATGAATTTTTAAGCTGAGAAACGGTGCCACTTGACAGGTCAGTGGTGTCTCTCAGGCTTTCCATGAACCACACACACAGATCTTCCACAGAAGATGCCACCCTCTCACAACCTTGTTGGGCTTGAGGGAATTGCTCAGGGCATCTCTGAAGGCCCCTTTCCAACCCCCAATTCATTGTTCACACATCATGGCTCTACCAGAGAAGTCACAGACCTGTGGTGTGCTGCCAGGGACATGGTGATCTGAAGAAAGCCCTCTCTTGGAAGGAATGCCCTCTATTAGAGGACATGAGGTAGTCCCAGTAGCACACTGAGCTGATCCAGGAGCAGACTTCAAGCAGTCTGTGGCTGGAGACAGGATCACACGGTGGCCCTCTGCCAAATTTAACTTTGCTGGCAGGGGCAGCAATCAGCAGCAGAGTTGCAGTAGCAGAGGCTCTGCTGTGAGGTAGTTGGCACAGCCAATTCTCCAGGGCTCTACAAAGGAGGGAGCAAGCTGTGCCAGAGCCAACTATTCACCGTGCTGCCATCCAAGCTGTCTAGGCTACAAGTAGTTGGGCTAAAAAAGCCTCCTCTGCCATGGAGGTATTGCCTGGAGTCAGCACGGGCACATGCTGGGGTCTACATTTTGCTCCTTGTCTTGCTGCTGCTCCCCAGCCCTTGCTCCTCCACCCTAAGGCACCATGGGGAAAAGAGGATGAGGGAATGAGAGGAGAAAAAAGGGAGGAAAAGGCCAATGAAAAGCCTCAAAGCAGGGAAGAAAATGCAGTTTCCACTGAGATTTTCATCTGGGCAAAATAAAAGAAGGCCAGAGAAGATGGGTGAGTTTTGTCCTGAGCATCCTCTGTAGGCAAGTTCCAAGCAGATGTGGTACCATTGCTGTCAGTAAGGGTGTGCCTCCCAGGCTAGGAGTTGGAGATACTGGCAGAGTGCAAGGGGAAGGGTCTGCTCCACCTATTTTCATCACCATCATTCTTCCTGTCACAGGCAGGGAGGTGGGCAGGAGAGGAAGAGCACCTTGTCCTGCAGCCAAGGGGCAGCTTAATGCAGGATCAGCCTAGGTCCTATTCAGCTCCCTGCTGTTGCTGTCAGTACGAAGTGGCATCTCTGGGAATTTTCTGGGGGACTTAGTCTGCACCCATGCTTCAGCATCTTTGGCAGTTGAACCTGCACCACACTAACTTGGAGATAAGTGTCACTTTGTGCCCTCTTGAGTCAAGGCACTGGGGTGCCCCAGGGAAGAGGAGTAGGACTGTGATAGAAGGGGAGGTTCTTGCTTGGTTCACTTGGTGTACCTTGCCCGCATGTAAACCTCTCTGAAGGGAAGGAAGGGACCTTCAGAAACTGTGCTTTGGAAAACTCCTCTCAAAAATGCACAGCAAATTAAGGTCAGATTTGTGGTAGAAGCTTAGCAGATTGCCACAGCACCTGAGAGTTTGGCTGCTCCTTAAGGTCTGCTCTGGAGGATGAAGCAATGGATCGCTGATGCTTTCTCAGAACGTTTGAATCTTCATATGGACTTGTGCTGCAAGTGGCTTCTGGTTGGCACAGCCAAGTATATCAGGACTTTGCTAGTCACCTTGCTGTTCTCCTCTGCTATGGGAGCTGACATGCTTTAGTCACTTGTCTAGGCTAGGGAAGGTCTTCTACCTTCTGGTTCAAAGGATCATCCCTGTAAACTCACAGCGCCGCTTAGTTTGGCACTTTGGCTCTGAAACTCGTGTGGGGTTATAAGGGTGAACCAAAGGAGACACTGAACTATAAACAGGGGAAATGGTATCTGAAATGATTGAAGATTTTTGGGAGAGTGGTGTGATCATAAAGGGAAGAAAAGCCACCCATCCCTTCCATTCCAAGAAGGCAATGCAGCCATCCCGTCCTATGTTCATCTTCAGATCTCCATCTAGCACTTCATTTATGACCTGGAAGCACAATGAGAGGAGTTTCACTTAACACAGGTGGGCAACAGAAGCTCCCCACTGTCTCTTTCCTCTGGGTGATGTTCTCTGTACTTACAATTCCAGGTGGAGTTGTCCTCAATCCTGCTTATTATGGTATGCATGGCCACACAAATACCATGATCCACGAGGTGGGACATGTGCTGGGGCTGTACCATGTCTTCAAGGGTGTGAGTGAGCGGGAATCGTGTGACGATCCCTGCAGGGAGACCACTCCATCTATGGAGACAGGAGACCTCTGTGCTGACACTGCCCCCACCCCAAAGAGTAAGCTCTGTCGGGATCCAGACCCCACCAACGACACCTGCGGCCAGACACATTTCATGGGGACACCCTTCAACAACTACATGAGCTACACAGGTAACTTCTGATTTGCCTTAGAAATGGTAAGGGGGCACCTTCTCTAGAAACCTAGGTTTCTCTCCTGTCCATATCCATGTGTAGTCCCTTCCCTGATGCCCTAGCTGCTGTGGTTCTTCCTGGTGTGTTGGGATGGGGCGGGCTGCAGCCTGTGCTTGCAGTAGCTGCTTAGCTGCAGGCGGTTGCATAGAATCATACAGTGGCCTAGCTGGAAAAGACCTTAAGGTCATCAAGTCCAACCATAACCTAACATCTCCCTGTACACAGCTGTTAGACCATGTTCCTAAGCTCCTCATCCAAAAGTCTTTTAAACATCCCCAGGGATGGTGACTCCACCACTTTCCTGGTTTCCACCCCTCCCTCCCCCCCAGCCTTGTCATTGGACATGCACCAAGGCCATTTTCGTCTGTGTGGTGCTGTGCCTTTGTTCCCCAGGTCTGAAGCACTTGATTATTCCTATTATTTTTTATTCCTATTATTTATTATTATTGCTAGTACTGCTGTAATTTTGGATCTTCAAGTTGAGTCCTTCTGGCTTGGTTTCCAAAGGCAAGCCGAAAAGAGTTAGTGTTCCTCCTGGCTGCCCATGAGGACCAAAGCCCGAAGAGCAATTCTGTCCCGCAAAGGAGAGTGGCACTGCCCGTGCGACGGAGCTGGTGCGAGCTGGCGTTGAGCAAGTGCAAGGCTGTGGAGCTGCTGAGGCAGTGCCATCTTGTGGCTTTGGGGACACACGACACCAGAAAGCCCTGGCCGCAGAGCAGCCACACGCCTGGTGTCTCTCAGGCTTTCCCAGAGGTTTCCTAAACAGCGTTTGGAGATCAGGGAGGGCGCACGTTGTTACGCCCTGCCAGTTGATCCCTGCCACTCTCAGTCTGGCCTTTCTTCTCCTAGATGATGACTGCACCAACACCTTCACCCCCAACCAAGTGGCCCGAATGCATTGCTACCTGGACCTGGTGTACCAGCGCTGGGGGCAGAGCAAGAAGCCTGCCCCCATCCCGATCCCTCCCATGGTCACAGGGCAGACCTGGGACTCTCTCAGCATCTACTGGCTGCCTCCCATCAGCGGTGTCATCCATGAAAGGTAAGGGATCTGCTCTTCCAATGGTCTTGGGCTTGCACAGGAGAGACAAAGGGCCCTCTGATGCAGATCGCCCGTCCCATTCCTCCTTTGGCCATCCCCAGCAGAGCCCTCAAACACAAGACCTGGGTTGCTGTGATGGCCCTGCTGGCACAAGGTCTCTCCTGTGAGCTTTCTGCTGTCAGGGTGCCGGGAGAAGAAGCCAAAGAGCATTGGGAGGCAATGCCAATTCCTAAACTCCAGAGTGCAATCAGGGAATGAAAAATGAGCTTCATTTAGCACTTATTGTATAAAGTCACTATTTACCAGGAGGAAATGCAGCCTTGTGGTTAAGGCAGGGAGCTTGAACCACAGCAGCTGGGTTTTGTTCCCAGTCCTGTCATGGACTCCTGGTGTAACTGACTAGGGGTAACTCAGGAAACTCTTCAAGCCAAACAAATGATGATGAGGAACCAGAGTTGTTTGGCTGGCGAATAGTGTGTGGCCTTGAGCACTGAGTATCTGTCTTCTTCCCAGTACTGGGGAGTCACCAAGACCAGGGTACACCACCAGTTTTCCTGTTCAGCAACCCCTCTTACTAAAACATTTCGCTTTCCACCAGGATTTAGGTCTGTGCTTTTATTATGGGACCATAAGCACAAGTTAAAGATCTCTTGAACTTGTTTTGAAGCTGCTTCACAAAGCTGTCTCTGGCAATTCAAAGAAAAGTGCTGTCTGAGGGCAGCTGGGACAACCCTAGGATAGTGTTTGCTGCCTTTTCAAAGAGCTGCTGCTCTTCATGATGGGCCTTTCACCCAGGGATAACATGACCATGTGCCTGTCACTTCCCAGGCATGAAAGCCTCTGAGTAGCTAGATGGCTTCAAGTCATCCAAACAAACGGCTTTGGAGAGGAATGGAGTGATTGGGGAGCAGGAAAACACAGATCTAGAAGGCAAGCACTGGGATTTTGGGTCCATTCCCAGTTCTTGCTCATGACTGTCTCAGGAGCTGGTCCAAGGTGGGAGTCCTGCACTCTCTGAGAAAAGCTGGTCAAGGAGAAGGGGCTGAGGTTGGCTGTTTACCCAGAAAAGTGCCTTTTCTTTCCTGAAGGGCACAGGGGGACCCCCTTTAATAGACATTATTGTGATCATTTTGTATTCCAGTAGTGATGGACTACTCAAACCTGCTTTGGGTTGAACAGAGATAGACTGAAATGCATCCATTCAACTGCAGAGGGATTGCCCTGGGGATTGTGGCATCTGTCAGCTCCACTGCATGGGTAGGAAACAGGTGATTCAGTGGCTCATCCAAGACTGACCACAGAGCATGCAGAAGAGATGGGGTTAAACCCAGCATGTCCCACCTTTTTCTCCTGCCCAAGAAGGATGATATTGCCCAGGGACTTCCTGAGAGCTTAGCTTTGCTTTTCCAGCTTTCCATCTGATCCTGCCTGGCCAGTGGAAGATTAATTGGTTGTGATTAGACATGTCAATGCCTTTGTCTTCTGTCTGCAGGGAGCAAGACATGCTCTGTGACAACTGTGCAGAGGATGGCACCTTTCATCAGTATGTGCATGAAGCCTCTTCTCCTCGTGTCTGTGATTCCTCTGGCTACTGGACCCCAGAAGAAGCAGAAGGTATGTGTCTCCTCTCCACCCCCAGCTGGGAATTTCCTAGACAGAGAAGAGATCCTGTGGAGAAAAGAGAAAAGAAGCTTTTTTACTTTCATAGAGTGAAACATCTTCTCTTTGGGGAGACTCTTTAGTGCAGCAAAGACTTCTAGGAGCCCAGGAGATTCCTGATAACTGCCAGCTGGCTTTGGACAAACAATCTGGCACCCAGCTATCAATCCAAATAATTTCCCAATAAGGTGTTAATGAGAGCTACTGGTCAAAGGGGAGAGGCATTTCATTCCAATGTGTCTTAGAACATAGATCGTGGGACCTCATCCAAAACCTCAGAGGTATCCACAGGCTTTTGTTCAGCCTTGTCCAAAAGGAGGAGGAGGAGCATCTCCCTCAGCCCCTCTAAGTCTGTACCAAGCCCTTGGCAACCTGGGTTGGATGCAACTCTTGGCTGACAGGGTGAACAGCAGGGTGTCAAAACTTCTTGTGCTGAGACTCAGATGTGGGTTTAGAGACCCACCTTGTGGGCATGGTGATGACTTTCAGGGTCATACAACTACCATAGGAGCTGTTGGACTTTTCCTATTGTCTCACCTTTTCCAAGGGCTAAGCAGAGGAGGCACGAGACCAGGTGAAATGACCTTGTAGTGCCCATGCTGCTGTTGGACCTTGTGGAGCCAGAGGATCTGTTAGTTCTGTGAAAAGAAGACAGCTTTCCTAGTTTTCAGAAGACTGATGTTAAATGGATGCAGGATTTGAGCTGGTATTAGTCCTTCAGAAACACTTGCAGTGGCTGATGAAGACACGAGTAGTTCTACTGCAGGATGATGAAATCCAGTGATGCTTTCTGAGATGGAAAGCCCAACACCACATTTCTCTTGCTGAGTGCTAAGCTACTGTCAGGGGAGGCTGGCTGGGTGTCTGAGGTCAGCCTGGGCACCATCCTGGAGGTCCTAGAGGAGGAAGAGCCTTCAAAAGTTGCTTCTGTTGCTTGCTTAGGACCTGATCCCTTCCACCCTGTGACCTATTCCATCATGTGTCTGTGAAAGGCTTTGGGCTCTGCTCTGATTAGCTTATGTCCAGACCCCCAGGGCCACAGGGACTCATTGTTCAG
Organism: Dryobates pubescens; assembly: GCF_014839835.1. NCBI lineage: Eukaryota > Metazoa > Chordata > Aves > Piciformes > Picidae > Dryobates > Dryobates pubescens. The sequence continues at coordinate 12,295,927 of NC_071622.1, read as the reverse complement.
GTGCCTGTCACAACTCTTCTGTGCACTTGATACTACAGAACAAGCTTCATGTCCCTGAGCTGTGTCCAGGCTGACTCTAGAGTTTGGCACTGAGATCAGCTGCAGCATGGGTACCATGGTCCCTGCTTCAGAAGGCTGTGAATCACCAGACCTGCTAAGACTTGTGCTTGTCTGCCTGCTCAGGAGCTTGGAGGCTAGTGGCCCTTATTGCTTTCTAAGATGTTAGGGCAGATGCCACCAACTCTGGGCACGTGCTTGTGGTGTGTGTGCAGTTACAGCATAGAGATGCATAAACACAGGGTACAGTAGGGAGGATTGCCCCTCTGTGTCACTTGTGAGGTGAAATGTCCCTTGTCTCTCATCAGCCTTTTCCTCATCCCTCCTTCCCAGGACCTCCAGATGTGGATCAGCCCTGTGAGCCCAGCCTGCAGGCCTGGAGTCCAGAGCTCCACCTGTATCATATGAACATGACAGTGCCATGTCCTCAGCCAGATGGTTGCATCCTGGAGCTGCGCTTCCTGCACCCTGTCTACCCTGATTCCCTCACCCTCTGGACCACGTACCTCTCCACGGGCTCTCCCAAGGCATTGTCTGACATTGAAGTCCTGACAGAGCAGGGGGAGTCCATCCATCTGGGCCCCCTGGACACCTTCTGTGATGTCCCCTTTACTGTGAAGCTCAACATCCCTAAAAAGGTGTCCGGAGTCAAAATCTACACCTTTGATGAGAGGATGGAGATAGACACAGCTCTGCTGACCTCCATGCCCCACAGCTCGCTCTGCTCCACCTGCAAGCTGATCCAGTATCGAGTGCTCCGTGATCCCCCGTTTGCCAACGGCTCTCCTGCCACCCTGGCACAGAGGCATCGCCAGTTTGTTGACACGTGAGTGATGAGGCTGCTCCACCACAGCCTGAGTGGGGGGCTGGGAGGGTTTGGATGACCTCCTCTGGTTCTGCCTTTGACTTCCTGGTTGGTTTTGCTCGAGTTTTAGTATCCTGTTATTGTTCCCTTGTCTGTCCCACTCCTCCCCTGGGAACTGCCTCGTTCAATGCCATGAGCAGATTCCTTATTGGGTGTTGAGGAAGCCTGTTGGAGACCCACCATAACAGCTTGAGCCTTGCCCATGAGCCCAGGCTAACCAGGAGGAGTTTATTAAACCCGGAAACATTTTGTCCTCATCAACACAAGCACAAAAATGATTGTTAGAGTTAATGTCATATGTCCCCAGCTCAGACCCCAGGGAAACAAGCAGCAGGTCCCTCTGCATGGCCTGGCAGAGACCCTCTTCCCACAGTCTTTGCTTCTGGCAGTTCAGAGTACGAAGACACATGTCCAACCGAGATACTGCATGGGCACACACACGTGATTTCTATAGCTGTGCTGAGCAAATCTGTTGCAGATGTATGGGTTGTTCCCTCCTGCTTGCTCTTCAAGTCCTCTCTCTCCCTGCAGGGAAGTTGTGCCCGGGCAGGTGTACCACTACCAGGTGCAGGCAGTCTCTGGGACCACCGCAGGAGAAGCCTCCCCACCGCTTGTCCATGCCCATGGAGCACCCTACTGTGGGGATGGAAAGGTGACCACGTAAGTTGAGACAAGATTTCAGCTGAGGTTCCTTAAGCTATCAGGTCATCCTGCCCCAAAGGGAAGTGCTGGCTTAGCTCTCCATCTATGGGTACTTGACTGAAGATGTGCTGAATTATAGAATGGCATGGTTTAGAAGGGACCTCTGGAGATCATCTGCTTCAACCCTCCTGCAAAAAAGCAGGGCCATCCAGAGCAGGTTGCCCAGAATCATGTCCAGGCAGATTTTGAATCTCTGCAGATCAGGCTGGGCAGCCACTCTCAAAACAAAGAAATATTTCCTCATGTCAGATGGAGCTTCCTGTCTTTAGCTTGTGTTTGTTGCCCTATGCCCTATCACTGGGCACCACTGAAAAGAGTCTGGCCCCATCCTTTTGACCCCAGAACTGGACCCAATACTCCAGACATGGCCTCACTAGGGCAGAGTGGAGAGGGACAAGAACCTCCTTTCACCTGCTGGCCACAGTCTTCTTGCTTCAGGTGTTACACAAATGTTGCAGTATGGTCATGCCTTCTCCCATATGCTGCATTTTCAATCTCTTTTTATCCCCCTGAGAACACAGGGCATTTTCTCTCCTCTACCTAACTCCACACATGGATTTTTTTTCTCCTCCTTGCTTCTGTGGAAATGGAACCAAGAAATGGGGTCCTCACTCATGATTGGGCAGGATCACAAGAACGCACAAGAGTGGTGCTAACACATCTGGCTTTTCTCCTTTTAGGAGCCTGGAGGAAGAATGTGATGATGGGGACCTGCTGGATGGAGATGGCTGTTCCAGGAAGTGTAAAAAGGAAAAAGGCTTCAACTGTGTTGGTGAGTCTAAACAGTCTGAGACATCCTATTGAGGCAGAAGTCAAAACTGCACATTAGTCACAGTGCTTCTCAGAGCAGGGGCTGGTGCACTTCATCACAACAAAAGGGGGATCTGTGCAGCTGGGGGGATCTGTGCAGCTGGAGGGATCTGTGCAGCTTGTCAAGCATTGTGGTCAGAAACTCCAGGGCTAAAGGGTCAGCAGGCCACCTGGGACAGGAGGAGATGTATGTGCTTGGAGTTTAGTTTGTGAATGGGTCATTGCTGGTCTCCTTGCAGGGGAGCCAAGTCTGTGCTACGTGCATGACGGGGATGGGGTGTGTGAGCCCTTTGAGAAGTCAAGCAGTGTCCTGGACTGTGGTCCCTACACACCTGATGGATATGTGGATCTGTGGGCAGTGAAAGCCTACGCCTCCCATCAGGATGCAAAGTTCTGCCCTGCTTCCTTGGTCACTGGAGAACCTGTTGTGAAGGTGAGTGAAGGCATGGCCAAACCCAAAACTTTTTCTAGCAAAGCCTGTGCAGTAAAGCTGGTGAGGTCACTGCTGCAAAAGTGTACTGATGCCAAACCAAAAATCTTCAAAGCAGCTCTGTGAGCGTTCATTGATTACTACAGTCCCATGAAGGAAGCCAGTAAAAGACCTGGGCATTTCTCACACCCCTGTTTCAGTAGTCCTTAAGCCCAGGAAGTGCAGTGCATGGAGAGGTATTTTATCAAGGCAGGGAGCACCTTTCCTGACCATGCAGTTGTCTAACCAGTGACCATCTCTGTCCCACCAGCTAAATGCACAGCTTGGAGCATGTGAGTCCTCCCAGTGTGCATCCTAAACAATCCCATAAGTTTAATATCTTATAAAGTCAGGGCCTGAAAGGATAAAATCACATGTACACCAGCATCTGTGCTGCTCTCAAACTCTCTGATCTGTAGCCAAGGAAAAATCGATGGGAGAATTCCCATCTTTCATATGGGCTTTGGAGCAGAGCCTGGAGGTCTAGGAGGGGATTTCGCCTGATCGAAGTTAACGTGGTGTCTCTCCTAGCAAGCTGAAGGGCAATAAACGTGTGAAAAGGTCACATTTAGCCCTTTATGCAAACATTTCTATTCACCTGATACAGGCAACTATGTTGTTGAGACCTACAGCATGATCAGGTTGCCCAAAGGTGCCCGGTACATGTCTAAGGAGATGCCTTGGACTTGGTGTCTGCGCCGCTAGAATGACACGCGCATATTTCCCGGGCTTTGTCTGCCAGGTCTCTGGGGATGTCTGGGATGCCATAGGGCACTGAATGGTACAGCAAACTGGTATTAAGGCAAATGAATCACAGCTTCAGATCTCAGCCCAGCCAAAATCAGGAGGCTGTGGTCTTCCCTGCCATCTCACAGCTTGGCTCCTTATTGCTTGCTCAGCCCCATAGACACCATGGGGTGTTCAAGCAGCATATTTACATCACCTCACCATGGCAAAGGCCTTCTTGTGCACGTTCGGGTGGTGAAGTGTCACTCCTGCTTATGAACCCACATGAATTGTCTTCATGCCAGGAACCAGCTTGGGGTTCGGGTCTTCCTTGGAGTTTTATAAGTGCTGTTTCTTTCTCTTGCTTTCCTTTCTTCTTGCTGGGTTGAAATGAATCTCTCCTTTCAGGTGTGTAAATCCCACCTTCAAAACATGCCAAAGGACCTTTCCTTGGCTGCTTGGTTCCCCTGTGCTCCCAACCAAGACAATGCTCAGGATCCAGATGAGCAGAAGATGCCCTTGAACAATGAGGGAATTTGGCTCAAGGTAAGTGAGGATGTGTGGTCAGCATTTGTTTGTCTTTGTCCCTTCACTTGAGTGACAAAGACTCATCCTCTGTCCTGTAGCAGCCACAACAGTCTTAAAGCTGTTCAGACAGCACTTCATATCCTACTGAACTCTTTGCAAACCCTAAATGCTTGTGGCTGTGTCTTATGTAGTTGCCCCATTCCCACTGTGAGCAGCAAACCCATCCTGGGGCAGATTGCCAGGAGAAGGGCTGTGCCCAAAACCAGAAGCCCACAGAAATGTGTTGAGGCTGACAAACAACTTGCTCCCAACTGTTCCCTGCAGCCAAACTGTGCTGTTACACCCACAAAGGGTGGGCACAATCTGTGATTCGAGTTCTTTGCTCCCCATGGCTGTGAAGAGCAACAGAGGGTAGCTGGAAATGCTCTGCTATCCTGTGGGGTCCCGAGTACCCCAGGTACAGAGCATCCTGAGCCCACAGCAATCAATGGTGGCATGCATGTCGTCCTGCCTCACAGTGACTCCAAACCAAGGGAGGCACTTCTGTGCCCAAGGTGCTGGTCCTGGAGTCCACAGGAAACTCGGGGATTGCCCTCACAGCTGGCAGCTGCCTTTGGGAGGACACCTGGAGGGTCAAACCTCTCTGTCCCAGCAGGCAGAGGAGAGCTGGGAGTTAGGCAAATGTGATTTTTACAGCATGGATTTTTCTGACCACAGACACAGCTTAGAGGTTTCGTGGCTGTTGCCTGGTGTTACTGGAAAGCTGGTCTCTGGTGTGCTGCTTCCTCTGCAGTCTGAGGGGCACCTTGCCCTGCTTTCCTCCAGGCTGTCTGGAGACAACCTCTTCCTGAGATGTTTAGACGACAGTTTGACAATTCACCAAGTCATTGACTCAGGTCAATAAACATGTCTATTGCCTCTGAGGTCCTCTGTCTGGGGAAAAAAAACCCCAAAACTTGTTAACTGCATTTTTTTGTTTCTTCTTCCTCCCCCCCCTCCCCCCTTTCTTCCCTGTCAGTGTGCTTGCAACCTACTTTCCATCTTCACTTTGGCCATGACAAATGTGCCTCCTTTCTTCCTTCGCTAGTGACAAAGCAGCAACCTCCCCCTCCTGCCCTACCTAGATGAAAGCTTGCTTTCCATTTCTCACCAGGGGTTAAAGCGTGTTCCAGTTTTATGGGAACTTGTGGTCAGTTCTCTTCCTCCATGGATGTTTATATTAAAGACTTTCATTACTGCTGCTCCATGCTCTCTCTAGGAGTGCTATTATTTTCCGCCCATAAAATTATTTATGGAGTAGTAATAAATATGCCCTTTTTTCTTCCTTCCCCCCACTCCCCCCTTCTTCTTCTTTTTTTTTTTTTTCTTTAATTCTCTTTTTTTTTTCCCCCCTTAATAAAGTTTGCCTGATTGGTACCATATTGGGTCAGGAAGAACAGCTTCTTGTTGACAATGTGCTGAGGCAGGAGCGATGCCGCTCATGCGCGTGCCGTGACCCCACCTGTGCGTGGGGGTTTTGTGGCCACCAAATCCCATGGCCACGTTAAAGCTGTTTGCACCTGTGTCACCCAGGTTAAAGCCCCACTACAGAACTCATGGGATGGGGGGAATTGCTTCTTACAAGTGTTTCTCAAGAGGTAGCACCAAGGAGCAAAGGAAAGGCTGGGTAATGCTGTGAATGGGCTGGGGGAAGAGCTGTGTGTATCTGTGCCACCAACTGAAGGGTCTACCATGCACATTGGGTCCATCTGTAGAAGACATTGAGTGGCTGGAGCCTGTCCAGAGAGGAGCAACAAAGCTGGTGAAGGTTCTGGAGAAGAGGTCTTATGAGGAGCAGCTGAGATGACTGGGATTGATTAGTCTGGAGAAAAAGAGGTTGAGGGGAGACCTCATTGCTCTCTACAACTTCCTGAGAGGACATTGGTGTCAGGTGTGGGTTGGTGTCTTCTCCCTAGTAACAAGCAGTGGGATGAAAGGAAATGCCCTCAAATTGCAGCAGGGGAGGTTTAGGTTGGACATTCTGAAAAATTTCTTCCCAGCAAGGGTTCTCAGACATTGGAACAGGCTGCCCTGGGAGGTGGTGAAGTCACCATCCCTGGAGGTGTTCCAGAAATGTGTGGACATGGCACTTTAGGACATAGATTAATGGCCATGGTGGTCTCAGGTTGACGGTTGGATTCGATGATCTTAGAGGTCTTTTTCAACCCTAATGCTTGTAATTGGCAGATGCTGCCATGCTTTGTTCTCAGTTTCCAACACATCCAACACATGATGAAAAAAGAAGTCAAAATTACTTGTAAGCAAGGCAGAATGTGTGACACGCAGGAAATGAAATGGGAAGGGGGAGAGGGAAGGAGAAAAATGAAGAAGATAGCCTGCTGGGGCCAAACGTGGTATGGCCAAGTAAAAAAGAATGTTTTTTTAGTCAAGTCATCTGCTGTTGGTCCAACTTGGGGCCAGTGTCCTTCACATCCAAGCAGATGCCCTATAGGAAGGAAAAGATTGAACCCTTCTCCTTGAGCTGTGTAGTCCTCACCTGCATTCTCCAACCATTTCTTCACTCCTGATCAGTCACCCTTGGAGGAGTGGGAATTAGGTGGCTTCTTGGGGCTTCCCAGTTGCAGCTCTGTCCTGGGAGGTTCCTTCCTGCTTTGCTTTCTTGTTTCTTTTCCTTTCTCCTCCTACTTTTCTCACCAAGGGACACAGTGGGAATGTACCAAACAAATCTTTGAGTATCGTGGTCCACACCTTGCAGCCAGATGAGCCCTACATGAGAGCAGGCCCTGGCCAAGAGCCTGTAGGCAGGGGTGGGGACTTGCTCATGGTATGTTTGCTACTGAACACGTCCCTGCAAAGTGGGAACCCTGGGCTGAAGCCCAAGGTCTTCTGCTCCTGTGTGAGCAAAGTGTGATGTGGCACAAAGCTAGGCTGCCATCACAAATCGAGTGGTTGTCCCCTTCTCTCACAGTCTGCTCCTTGGGCTGTGCCCAGCCAGCTGGGACTTGTCCTCTTCCAAAATACACCTTTGGCTTCAATTTCTGCGTTCCCTTCATGCTGGTGTTCAACAAAAACACTCCACAGGGTGGATCTTGGTCAAAACAAATCTTGGCACTGGGTGGGGGGCACCAGGGTGGGGGAGAAAAACATTTCTATCTTCTTACTTCCAAAGAACATCTGTCCTGCCATGACTGATGCCACAGGTTTCCCAACTGCCTCTTTTAGCCTTGGGGGCTGTAGACAAGTGGGGAGCTGTCAGCTCTCCTAGCAGACAGGACTCCTTCCCACAAGTATTTTCATGTGTTGGCTGATGGACAGTTTGCAGTCACTCTGGGTACTGGGGTTGTTATTTTGTTGGTTTTTAATGAATATATTTTGGTGCCAGAGCTGCTAGCTGTGCTCTCTGGGTGCCTCACTTGCCCCAGTCATCACCAGATGAGATGGGAGTCAGAGCCTGCTTCTCTCTGGAAGTCAAAAGGACAAAAAAGGTGTTATCCAGGTCTCAGCTAGGTGTTGCTCAGTTTTAAGAGCTTAAAATGTGGAAGCTGGGAAGATGCCATAAATGTATAGCAAGGCAGGACTGCCACACTTTGGAAAGATTAGTGAGAAGGAGAAAGGGAATTTGGGGGGCATTGGTCAATTGCTGGCTAAAGATGAACTAGCAGTGTGTCCAGGTGGCCAAGAGGACCAGTGGCATCATAGTCTGTATCAGGAATAGTTTGTCCAGCAAGATGAGGGCAGTGATTGCCCTTCTGTGCGGGGTACTGGTGAGGCCTCATCTTCAATACTGGGTTCAGTTCTGGGCCTGTCACTGCAAGAACAACATTTGAGATGCTAGAGTGTGTCCAGAGAAGGGCAGCAAAGCTGGTGAAGGGTCTATAGCATAAATCTTGTGAGGAGCAGCTGATGAAACTGGGGTTGTTTAGTATTGAGAACAGGAGACTGAAGGGAGACCTTCTCACTCTCTACAACTCACTGGAAGGAGGTTGGGGCTGGGTGTGGGTTGCTCTCCCAAGTAACAAGTGATAGGATGAGAAAATATACCCTCAAGTTGCACCAGGTTTAGGTTGGACATGAGGAACAATTTCTAGCCTGAAAGGGTTGCCAAGCCCTGGAAGAGGTTGCCCAGGGCAGTGATGAAGTCCTCATCCCTGGAGGGATTTAAAAGCTGTCTAGATATGGTGCTGAGGGACATGGTTTAGTGGTGACCAGGCAGTTTTGGATTTGGACTTGATGATCTTAAAAGTCTGTTCCAACCATAACAGCTGTATGATTAGGAAGGAAAGGACTGTGTTCCTACGCCTTTCCTTGACTCCTGTCTCTTCCCACCCATTCGCTGCCCTGCGCATCTACAGTCCCTGCTCACCTAAGCCCACCTCTCTTCTCTCTTCATGCTCCCTTCTTCTCTTCCCTCTTGCTTATATGGACTCAGAAGGATTGTATTTTGTATCTATGCTCTAAGGGTCTCTTTTGTTCTTCTGTCTAGGTGTGCTTTGAGAAACCTGCAGTGCCTACTTCCCTCCTGATCTTCCTGGCCTCTGATGGCACTGCCCCAAGCAGCCAGCACAAGCCAAGGGTCACTGTCCAGCTGAGTGACGTGGATGGGCTGAACCACTCTTTGGGTGAGCAACCTATGGGCTGTGGCACCAGTCTGTGCTATGCCAGCAGAAACACTACACTATTGCTGACATCTCTTTGATCTTGGTGCTGCTATCCTCTATCCTTTCTTGCAGCATCTTCTGCTCCCACATGCATCTAATCAAACCAGCTCGGGAAGCCAAAGCTATAAATCAAAAGTTATGAAAAGAGTCCTGCAGGTGAGTTAGTGACTTCTGTCTTTGCCCCATCTCACAGGGATGTATGAGCTCTCATGCCAGCACAACCCTCTTGTCATCCATGTGACCCATGGCCAGGAGGACTCATCCTATTGGGCTGCTTCAGTGCTGTTCAACTTCTCCTCCCCACTCGTGGGCATTGCAGCCGTGGCATTGCGGACCTCAGCTCATTCTGGCTTCTCTGACCGCACCACCTGCCTCCTGCAACACCAGGAGGGACACAGCCATCAGCACTACAGGTATGGTCTCCTCAGGGCACTTCAACAGGCATGCAGAGGCCCTCTTGCCTTTCTGCTTCAGTTGTGGAGGTTTTATCTACTCATTAAGAGGTTTATGACTGTTCTCAGGTGGCTTTTGAGGTGGTGTTGGAAAATCCACTGTAATGAGTCTTGATTTGTTTATCTCAGTGAGGGAGGAGGCAGGAAAACAGATTTTAGCAGGGCCTGTTGTAACAGGACAATGGGTGATGGGTTTGAATTAAAAGAGGAAGATTTAGACTGGATTGCAGGAAGAAATTTTTCACACTGAAGGTGCTGAGACACTGGCCCAGATTGCCCAGAGAGGTGGTAGATTCCCTATCCCTGGAACCATTCCAGGTCAGGTTAAATGAGGCTCTGACCAACCTGCTCTAGTTGGAGATGTTCCTGGTGACTGCAGGGGGCTGGACTAGGTGATCTTTCAAGGTTTCTTCCAACCCAAATGATCGTGAGTCCACAACTTTGTGCAAAGGGCTCTTCCCTCGTGGGAAGATAGCTGAGGAGCTATCACTGAGGGTTACTGCTAAAGCTGAAATGTTGCCTTCTTTAACACATGCTTTATAAGCTTCATCTCCATCCATTCTAGTCTTTCTCACCCTGCAGGAGGTGGGGATGAAGCTCTCCTCCTCATCCTCTGCTCTGTGTTGTTTCCCAATAAATCCCATGCTCTTCAAGTCTGATGCTGCCCCTGTTGTAACAGCAATATCAACAACAGCAGCAATGATGCTTTAATTTATTGCTGTCCACACTTGCAGGCCTCTGTTTGTCTTCATCAAGCAGCAAATGAGAGGTAACATTTGCAGAACAGGCACTGCTCTGTGAGCAGGTCCTCTGGCAAAGGGACAGGGGAGGACTGTCATCCAAAATAGACTAAATAAACAAAGCTGAGTGTGCCAAGCAGGGGCACCGACCCAAGGATGGTGCTCAGCTCAGTCCTAGAGGGGCTGATGACAGCCAGACCTGCCAAGCTTGGCTTTGCTTTTGGATCCAAGGCTCCCTGTAGTTACAAACATTCCCGATCCAGGGCTCTGGTTCAGCCAGTTACTCAAAGCTCACCACTGGGGAACACTGATTTTTTGGTTCCAAGGTTTGCTAGATCTGTGGAGACCTTAAGAGTGAAAGGCTTTGGCTAGGGTCAGCACATCACTGCTGCTGTCATTTGTCTTCTGTTCATGGCCCTGGATGGACAAACACCCCTGACTATGAATGAGTGTGCGTGTGTTTGCCTAAAAGCTTGTGGGATCATGGTACAGTTGATTTATGTAGAGCTCTGGAAGCCATGGAGATCTTCCACTTGCTCTATACTCTTCTGTTTTTTTTCTTCTCTTTTTTTTTTTTTTTTCTTCTTCTAAGTGCATGTGTGATTTATACAGAAACATAAATCTTAGCCAGTCAGCATATAAATATTATTCTCAGCCTTACATTAAAGGATCAACATCCACGTGAAATGCAGTTGGTTTCCCCCTGGTAGCAGTACAGCTATGTACACACAGGCTTCTAAAGCCCCAGCCAACTGATGTGGTTTTTCAATTACAGTTTCTCATCCTTTAAAATAATTTTGTGCTCCTGTTGCTCGAGAGCTTTCCCCTCAGAGGTAACTGCAAGGAGGAATAGATAATCTGGTTGCAGCTGAGCCTTGCTTATGGATGGGGAGAATTATGGAATCACAGAATGGTGGGGCATTGGAAGGAACCTCTGGAGATGTGGAATCCAATGCTCCTCCTAGAGCAGGTTCACCCAGAGCAGGTTGCTCAGGGTTACAATGTCCAGGTGGGTTTGGAATCTCTCCAGAGGAGGGGACTCCACCACCTCCCTGGGCAGCCTTTTCCAATGCCTGACCATTCTTTCAGTGAAGACATTTTCCTTAATATCCAACCTAAACCTTCCTTGGCACAATTTCAGGCCATTCCAGCGGAGGGAATGTAATTTACAGTATTGCTTTTCAGGACAAAAGGCTTGAAGTTTTAGAGGCAGGTGAGGCTCACAGCCTCTAGCAGCCTCGCTAATAATAAAGGCTCTGCCTCTGTTCAGTCAGAGGATATCCAAGCATCCTTCCTTTATTCTATTTTGAGCTCTTATTTCATCTCCCAAACTACTGTACACCAGTATTTTTATTTTTAAGGGTCAATAATCCATTTCATATGAGGCAGGCAAAGCCTGGAGGGTGGGAAAAAAAAAAAAGTCCCTTTGGAAAACCCCAGGAATATAACATCATCAGAAGTTTAGAGACGTTCAGCTGTAAAAGAGCACAGAAGACCAGGTTCTTCCTCTGAAGAACTGACCATTTGCACGCACCCAGCCTCGTTCACACACGGTACGTGCGTGTACTTTCCCAAAATAACCCTAGAAAAGGACAGTAACAAAAGCAACAAAGCAATGAGGTTTCCTGACTCCATTCTAGAAAGGCTCAGTGCCAAAACAATAAATATGTGACAGCTTGGTATTTCTGTAGCATCTTTACATCTTCAAGGGTCTCAGAGTACTTTGCAGGCTGGGGGAAAATGGAGATCATGGTTTTTGCTGATGAAACGCAGCCATCGCCAGGACAGGATACAGCAGGCATTTGATGCTGGAAAGGTGGACCCACCTGAGGCACTGAAGGCTGGAAGAGCACTTGCAGATCAAACCAACATAGTGCCTCTCCCTCACGCCCTACTACCAGCACCAAGAACCCTCTCTCTGCCAGCAGCTCAGGGCTGCTCTTTTCTTTCTGTACTGATCACAATCAGCAGGTGGAGGGAATGCATTTTGTCCCTCTGCTCTGCCTTGCTGGGATCCCACTTGCTATGCTGGTGTCCTCACCACAAGAAGGACAGGGACTTGTTGGCATGGGACCAGAGGAAGCCACAACAACGATCAGGCAGTTGGAGGTCAAGGAGAAATTGGACCTTTAGTGAGTTTCCACTCAGGAAACTTGAACTCATCAACTTCCATCCATTTGTTATTTTTATTTTTAAATTTTTTTTTTAGTATTTGTCTTTATTTATTTTATCTTTGATTTTTTTATCTTTATCTTTATCTTGATTTTTATCTTGATTTTTATCTTGTTTTTTAAAAATTTTATCTTTATTTTCATCTATTTTTTATCTTTTTTATCTTGATTTTTTACCTTTATTTTTTTTACCTTTATTTTTTTTACCTTTATTTTTTTACCTTTATTTTTTTACCTTTATTTTTTTACCTTTATTTTTTTACCTTTTTTTTACCTTTTTTTTAACCTTTATTTTTTTTACCTTTTTTTACCTTTATTTTTTTTACCTTTATTTTTTTACCTTTTTTACCTTTTTTACCTTTTTTACCTTTTATACCTTTATTTATACCTTTATTTTTTACCTTTTTTTTACCTTTTTTTTACCTTTTTTTTACCTTTTTTTTACCTTTTTTTACCTTTAATTTTTTTTACCTTTAATTTTTTTTACCTTTAATTTTTTTTACCTTTAATTTTTTTTTTACCTTTAATTTTTTTTTTACCTTTTATTTTAATTGGCTTTTAATTTACTTTTATTATTTTATTTTAAAACTGAGCTTGTTGTTTTCCTGGATACAGGCTATACACTGACCCAGGAGAGCTTTTTCATTTCTTCCATTATGCTTAATTTTTAAATTTATTTCTAGTGTGTTTTATTTGATGCTAGCAGATGCTGGGAAAAGCTGTGGTGAGTTAATAGGAAAGGTGCTGCAAGGACTACCCAAGTGGGTGGGTTTATTCCCAGGGGAGTGCCCACTTCTGCTCCCTTAAAAATGTTCTATGCATTGAGGTGAATCTGGGTTAGGTTTCTCTTCTTCAGCAAGTGGATGTCAGGGAGAGAAAATCAGACGGAGGAGGCTGTTTCTCTTTTCCAGTACCGAGATGCTGGTGTTTCATTTCCTTCCCTCTGGCCTAGGGTGCTCCACAGTCAGGGATGATACACGAAGTCAATGGATCCTTGTGTTGGGATCTCAAGGTCACCTCTGATGGGCTGAAACATGCTCAGGTCATGATGGACCTCCATCCCTACTCTGACCTCCTAGTGTCTGCGCAGGTTCTGCTTGCATGTGCAGTGAGAGTTGTCTGCTCTGAGGACAGCACATGCTGCCTGGACATCTGTCCCCTGCCTCTCCCAGGCAAGTGCAGCCTCACGAGTGTAGCATGAGGCCCATCAGAGCAGGTTGTGCCTGTACTACACCCAAAATGTCCTTTCTCTTTGACCTGGAGGAACACACTTCAAGAATCACTTGCCTTCCTGGGGCATGGGCACACCTCAGACTCTGTTTCTGTCTTTGACCTCTCAACGTGTCTCTCCTCCAACATTAAAGGCCATTGACCACTGGAGCTTCTCTTGTGTGTCCTTTGACTGGACTGATGGGCAGTGCTGGCCAAGGCTCTACTGTAGGCTTTGACTGGCTTTAACCAGTGACTTCACGGTCCAGCTGTGAGGTGGCAAAGAAAACCCTTTGGAGGTGGCAGGGATCATTTTATTGGGCTGTCCCATTCTGTTTGTTCTCTGCAGCTTAGCTTCTTGAGCTTAATGCTTTGCATATGGGTGCTTTTCAGGATGTTCAAGGCATCTCCTGCCTTTCCCTGAGACTAGCCTCTCTCAGAAAAAAATCTATGTCCCAACACAAGTTTTCCACCAGTTTGAGGTTGTGTCAAATACAGCAGCTGAACAGCTGTAGAAACAGGCTTCTTGGTGTCACCTCACAGAAGGGGTCATCTGGTCTAAATGTGGCCAACCCCTGATACATCAATAGAAGGTGAATAACAACACAGAGCAATTGTGTGAGGTGCAAGATGGGTTTCCTTCCTGATTCCAGTGAAAGATCAACTACCTCCTGGTGAAACCCTGAAGCTTGATCTAAGTTTCATATTCTCTTACTGGTATGGACATTAGGTCATAGAGTGGTTTTGGTTGGAAAAGATCATTGAGACCAACTGTTCTCTAACTCTCCCTCCCGGGGAGCCTATTCTAGTGTTTGATAACCCTTTCAGATGAATCACACAAAGACCTCTGTCCTTCGAATGTCCAGTGAAAAAGGAAAGGAGTGCTGGGACACCCTGAGGTTTGCCTGCAGAGCCCTTGGTGGAGCACTGCAGCCTGCCTGTCACAATCCTCCTCTGCCTTCCCTAATGTCATATACAGGCATTATCATTTTTCATAGGAGCTGGATGAAAGGTGTCCTTAACTCTTGTTACAGCCTGCAGGAGGTGATGAGTCCACCACCTTCCTTGCTGAGCTGTTCTTGTATCTTGTAACCCTCTCTGCTGAGATGTTGCCTCTGATTTCAAGATGAAAGTTATTGCTTTCACTCCATCCTTGTCAGAAAGGTCTAAATGCCTCCTGCCAGCAGACTTCATTGTGTGTGTGTCTGTCTGTCAAGTGATAGATTCTCTCACTATCTCCCCTCTGTCATGATAAATACTTTTCCTTCCTTAAATCTTGTAGCAGAAGTCTTGCAGTCCAGCTGTGTCTTCTGTTTGCAGCTGCCTTTTGAAATCCCTTTTCTATTTCCATCTCTTTCTTGGTGGTGGATGTGGATGAGAAGTGAATTCCTCTGCATGATGGGAGAGGGCAGAAATGAGGTACAGTGTGTTGCTGGGAATCAGATGTGGATAAAGGTTTTCTTTGGGATAGCTGAATATGCATCCTTGAGGAATGCTGGCAGATAAATCCTGCCTGCACAATGGCCTCGTGATGGTTTGAGTTGGAAGGGATCTTAAAAATCATCTACTTCCAAACCCCTCACCATGAGCAGGGACACCTTCCACTAGACCAGATTGCTCAATACCTTGTCCAACCTAGCCTTGAACAGCTCTGGAGCAATGGGCAGGTGGGCCATCTGTCTTCAGGAGGAGTCAGGGTCAGCTCCTCTCATGAGTGATGAAGATACAGACTGAGAAGCTGACTAGATCAAGTTTGACCTAGTCTTCAGCCTCACTTTCTGTGCTTCTATAGATCTATTTTGGTGTAGCAAACAAAAAGCCATGGAAAGAAGCTGTCTGGAAATAGATTAAGATTGATCTGCTCTTGCTCCTTTTTCTTCCTTTGCCACTATGGTTACAGAGAGGCCAAGAGGTCATGTGACATCTTGCTGGTGCCTTTTCTCTGTCTGTGAGGTAGATGACAGCAGCTGACTCACAGGGATATTACTTTTTGCCAAGTTTCTTTGGGAGTCACGTAGAGAAGCAATCATCTCTTCCTGGGATGACAACCTCAGTGCAGATTGTAATCAAGAAGCGTCACCACCGTTGGGTCTGTACACGTAGCCTGCTCCCACAAGCGTGGTTGCCGACAAAGTTCCTGGAAAAGGGAGACCTTTCCCCTTCACAAGAAACACACCCAAAGGGAGAAATTCCCAAGTATTTCCAAAACACCTTTTCTCATTTCTTAGCTATTCTCTTTTGCTAGACCACATTGGGGTAAACATCTTATCTCACTGATGTTCAGTGCTGCAATCCAGACTCCACCACATTACATGTAGGGACTGCTTTTAACTTCAGGAGATTTGGCTGAAGCCTTTCCCTTTCCATCAACGTCTCCTATAACACCCTCTCCCCAAAAATTTGCACCATGAGATGAACTTCTTATTAGAATTTTCCCCTGTTAGAGCTGGAGCTTGATGATAAGGGCTGTTGTAGCAGCAATCTTTGGTCTGGTTAGATATTACAGTAATTTATGGATTATTTATTAGGCAGCTGCACTATATTTGGCTTGGCTTAGCTTGACTTGGGGATATCCATCAGTATTTTCTGGGTTCCATGATGCAATTGCTGTAAAATGTGACATTTCAGCTTTTCAGAATTTGGGCTTTGTCACAACAAAATGATGGCTCTCTACCATTGTTGCCACAATCAGCTCAGCCTGCTCCATCGCTTGCAGTTGCCTCCTGCTTTTAGTGTAGAGAAATGAAGGGTCCTAAAGGAAAAGTTTTTGGTCTAGTTAATAAGTTTGGTCCCATTTCAGAGCGAAGCTCTTATCTTCCCAGAGCAGTGAGGATGATCACTAGGCAGAATTTCACTAATTTCCAGCTCTGAAGCGTTCTTTGATGTGTGAGTTATTGGGCTTGATGAGCCCAGAAAATTGTGCAGGTTGGTGCTGATGTGGAAGAAGTTGGGGAGAACAAAAAATCCTCAGTATTTCATAAAAGTAGTGTTGTCAAATCCTTAGTTTGAGCTTCAAAAGATGCTGGGATAAAAATGGACATTTGGGGGGAATGTTTCATGCAGAAATATAATATTGGCTTGTCCTACATCTTACCCAGCCTGAATCTAAAATGGGGAAAAGTCAGGAGTTTGCAGCTGTGATGCAGGAATTTCATTTATCATCAAAAGGAGAAAGAGCTCCTTCATGCTGAGATCAGAACTGGGCTAACTGCACCATTTCCTCATCCAGCCTTCGTGCGGCTGTTCCAGCCGCTGGGAGCAGTGATTTATGCCATCACTTTACTCAAAGCTTGGTAAGGCATGTGGATCATGATGGGGCCAGACCACATGACTTTCGGTTTTTGGCCTTGTGCTTCTATGCCATCAGGTTCAAGGATGTTGTTGCCCAGAGTGTTACAGTGATAGTCATGATGCTGATGGTAATGACAAAGCAAAGTTTGTTGGCAGAGATGATGTATATTCTTCATGGAAGAATTCTTCATGGTTGTCAAGCTCTGGAACCGGCTGCCCGGGGCAGTGCTGGAGTCCCCATCCCTGGAGGGATTGCAAAGCCGTGTAGATCTGGTGCTGAGGGCCATGGTTTAGTGGTGAGCAGGCAGTGCTGAGTTAATGGTTGGACTTGATGATCTTAAAGGTCTCTTCCAACCAAAACAATTCTATGATTCTATGTATTCTATGTATTTCCCTCCCCCCCCACCTAAGCTTACTGCTATATTTGAGAAAATCAGACAGCTTTCCTCTTCAGGTCTGCTGCATCAGACTTCAAAGCTACATGTAGGATGAAAACAGCCTCTCAGAACTTGAGTTGATAGGTCTTGGGTCACTTCTGAAACAAAAACTTAGTGTGTATCTGTGGATCAGGAGAAATTAGTCACCTTGGACAAAGAGAAAGCTAATTGTTGCTAAAATCCATCTATAAAGAATGTGTGCATGAGTCTGGACGTGTAGGATATATAAAAAGAAATATCTGGGGTGATCTGTAATGATCAATTCTTTAGGTACAATTAACCTGTTTGCATCATAATTTGCATACACAATGTACAAAAGAAAGAAACTTGCTCATCTCTTCATCTACTTTATCCCAGCGTTGCCAGACACATTTCTGAACTGCTGGAAAACCAAGATGTGCCAGGTAGTGCTGAGAAGGATCAGTGCTTCCTTACATCTTAGTTACATACAGCATTGTCCCATCTGATGACATTGCCCCAGACAATGTGCCATTGCTTCATCACCATTGCTGCTCCAACCTGGCCTGGATGAACGTCCCCCAGAAGGTGCCACCACCCCTGCCGAAACCGGTGCAGCAATGGCTGCACGCTCCACAACTCAACACAACAGATGAAGCTAGGGAGCAGATGAAGTTAGGGGTCCTGGTGTGGTCACTCATCTACCCTGTAGCCTACAGTTGCTTGATGAACTCACCACTCACCTCCCAGTCCTACAGAACCACACAGATGATTAAGGGAGTAGAACATCTGCCTTATGAGCAAAGGCTGATGCAGCTGAGTCTCTTTAGCTTGGAGAAGAGGAGACTGAGAGGTGACCTCATTTATGTTTATAAAGATGGTAAAAGCAATGTCAGGAGGATGGCAGCAGGCTCTGCTCAGTGATGTCAAATGATAGGACAAGGTGAATGGGTGTGAACTGGAGCAGAGGAGGTTCCATGTGAATATAGGGAACAGTCTGCCCAGAGAGTTCGTGGCGTCTCCTTTTCTGAAGATACTATAAACCCACCTGGATGCATTCCTGCGTGACTTAGTCTATGTGATCCTGCTCTGGCAAGGGGGTTTGGACTGGATGATCTTTCAATGTTCCTCCCAACCCCTAACTTCTGTGATTCCCACTGTGAGATCTAGGATTTGCTTAGATAACCTCCATGTGCCTAGCAGTCACCAGGAGTAAGGCCTTTCTTGAGGTGGTGTCTTGATGTAACAGCAAGCACCATGGTAGGAGGCAGGTTGCACACCCACCACTCATCTCCCAGCCCTTCTTCCCAAAATGTGGTTCATGATTTGCCTAGATAACCTCTATGTGCACGGAGGCACTCAGGGAGGCAAGGACTGTTTTGCAGTGGTGTGTTGATTGCAGCACCATAGTAGGAGGAATGCTATGCACCACTTGCATCTCCCCACCTGCCTGTGGCTGATAAGGAAGGGGATGGGTTGTTAGAGCACGGTTGGAAAGAGGAGAAGCTCATCCTCTGTGCAGAAGCACAGACTCAAGGCGGCTTAGGACAGCAGCTCTGTCGTGGGGTAGTGGTGTTGTGGACAGGAGCATGTGTACGTGTGCTGGGGGCACAAGCAGGGAGCAAAGCAACTGCAGGAGGGGAAGGGAGAGGGCTTCAATTGGTACCAGATGCCCTCAGAAGCTAATGACCTGACAAACGCTCTGCTCATAAAACAAATTCTTTAAAAAGGAAGCAAATGGAAATATAAGCTAGTGAAAGAATTTGCAGCAGCTGCCCTGAAACCATTTCTCACTTCATAAACAGGTCTGCATTGAAAAAACAGCCCCTTTCTTCTTGTTCTCCTTTGTGGTCCCCTCCTGTGCCCACCGGCTCTTAGAGGGCTGTGGCCTGCAGGTTTCCACCGTGCCTTTGGCTCCGGTGGACTTGTCCGGAGTCAAAAGCACATCGCATTCCCCTAACGCTGCTGCCGGCACAGCGAGCCTTCTGAAGGCTTGAAAACGGCTTTTGGGTGTCGGATGTGGGATTTCTAGCCATGCATTCTTGGCTGGAGAAGTTGAGCGAGTGCAACAGGCAAAGACTATCTCTGCCTCCCCTGGGAGGAACACGCAGCTGACGTGCCTGAGGGATGGGATCTGGGCGAGCTTGTGGGGCCCTGTGACCCTTGTAAGGGTCGACAAGGCCAAACGCAAAGACTTGCACCTGGGTCAGGGCAATTCCTAACATCAACACAGACTAGGGGATGAAGGGATGGAGAACAGCCCTGCAGAGAAATACTTGGGAGTGCTGGAGGGTGAAAAGCTCAACATGAGCTGGCACTGTGTACTCACAGCCCAGCCCTTTAAACTGTCTCCTGGGCTGATCCCCAGCAGCTTGGGCAGGGAGGGGATTCTGCCCCTCTGCTTCACTCTGCTGAGACCCCACCTGCAGTGATGATGGGTCCTTCAGCTCTGGAGCCCTATGAGGAGCCCTATGAGGAGAGGCTGAGGGAGCTGGGATTGTTTAGCCTGGAGAAGAGAAGGATCAGCGGTGACCTCATTGCCCTCTACAACTACCTGAAAGGTGGTTGTAGACAGGAAGGGGTTGGTCTCTTCTCCCAGGCAACCAGCACCAGAACAAGGGGACACAGTCTCAAGCTGCGCCAGGGGAAGTTTAGGCTCGAGGTGAGGAGGAAGTTCTTCACTGAGCGAGTCATTCGTCATTGGAATGTGCTGCCCAGGGAGGTGGTGGAGTCAACGTCCCTGGAGGTGTTCAAGGGGAGATTGGACGTGGCACTTGGTGCCATGGTCTAGTCATGAGGTCTGTTGGGACAGGTTGGACTTGATGATCCTTGGGGTCTCTTCCAACCTTAGTTATACTGTGGAGTCCTCAGCACAGCAGAGACATGGACCTGTTGGAGTGGAGCCAGAGGAGGCCACAGCGATGATGGGGGTGCTGTAAGCCCTCTGCTGTGAGAAGGCTGAGAGACTTGGGTTTGTTCAGCCAGGAGAAGAGAATGCTTCATTTCATCTCAGGTAATTAATCTACTGGCTGTTTTTCACTGATGGAGACTGGAGCCTTCTTACCAACACTCCTCTTCACTATAGGATTATTTGATGGTTAATCAATCAGAATTAATCAAGGACCACTAAGAACTGGTCCTTGGTGGGAAGCTACTGCAGTGAGAAAAGGGCAATTTATTACCAAGGGATGGGTGACACATTGCAAGCTTTCCTAGGACCTCTCATAACTTCAGGTGGTGCACAGGGAGGATAATTCCTCCTTTTAGCTGCATCTCACCTTGGTGGCCACAGCTGAGCCTGTAGAGCTGGACAGGTGTGTGCTGAGATGGTCTTAATCCCAAAGAACCTGGCATCAAACATGCACAGGTTTGAGACTCTGCCTGGGCCTGTGGGAAGAGTAGAGGTGCTGAAGACTGTCAAGGGGGAGTGGGAAGGTGACAAGAGTAGGGTGGAGAAGACAGCTGCAGTATGTCTAGCTTCTCACTTTGCTGTAGCTATGTGGACACAAAGCTTTGGCAATCCTGCTGCCAGGTCTGGGGAGCGCTGCACAGTCTGACAAACAGCTCAGGGATGGTTTCCTAATGTCTGCAGAGATTTCTCCTCTGCTATACATTTCATTGCAGTTGGTGAAGCCTCTGTGGGTTCTCTGATGTTTAATACAGAATTTGACATACCCATTGCCCTTCTATCAGTGGAAGTCTTTTCTTCCTGGCCATCTTCCTTCCTGCACATCTTACCTAAGGGTGACTGAAACTGAGGCATGGATTCCAAGTTTACAAGCAAGGAGAAACACCTGATGTCACTATCTGGACTTGGTTGCCTTTGGAAAGCACACATCTCTTGCTGTCTACTGCCTGTCCCCAAATACTAGTGACTGAGACTCATGCATGAGCAGAGGACGGTAGGACACCTACAGCACTGCAGAGCACAGCTCAGAGTACAGACCTCTCTTGCCACAAGTTATTTAGTGTCCAGTGTGATTTGAGCATGTTGGAGATGAGACATTGTCATGTGGTGGAGACCATCTTACTCCTGGAGAAGCTGCAGCCCTCTCAGGAAGGTGCTACAGTGACTGCTGTACATAGCTCTCCACCTTGTGCTTGCAGGTAGGCTGCTTGATAGGACCATCTCGTGTCAGCTCTCCTGTTTTGGAACATGGGACAGTTGTGACCTTGCTGAACATGCCATCTGCCTGCCCTCTCCCTGTCATGTCCTTCTTATCATTCTCTTGGTCCACCTATGTGGGGCACCACCAGCTCCTTTGGTACTAGGCTGAGTGCAAGCTCTGTGCAATGAAGATTGCACACCCTGGGGCAGAGGAGATGGAGCAGCGCCACCAGACAGCATGGACTTTGGAAGGAGCATTGTAGGGCCATGCCTCCTTTCAGCAGCTTGGAAGGACATGATGGTCTGTGGGAAGGTGTGACTTGGGGTTGGGTAGAGGTCCTGTCAAGGCAGAGCTGGGAAAAAGTACCATCCTTGTGTCATCAGCAGGAGACTTCAAGCCTGGTAGAAGCTGAAGCTGAGAGATAGGTGTGTATCTCTGTAAGCATCTGTGATCTGCTCTGCATCCCATGCAGGGACCATCCAGAGAGTCCCTTCTTGCTAAAAACAGTGTTAGGTCCCATTGGTTGATCCCTTCCCTTTCTCCTCCACAGCTGTGCCCACGGTGCCTGTGCAGGATGGGGAAGCTGCAAACAGCCTCTGCTTGCTCACGCTGCCGTCCTCAGCTGTACCTCTGACGGTCCAAGGCACATGGTGTGCACTGCTGCCTGCGAAAAGGGCTTTGTCCTCCACTCCAGCAATGGGAAGAGCCTGGCCTCCATGCAGGTGAGTGGACCTGAGGGTAAGGGTGACCTCAGCCCACTAGACCAAGAGCTAGTTAAGGAAGATTTAACCACTCTGAAGCAGTTGGGGTGACCCCAGGATACCTTGTTCCTCCTGCCCTCATCTACTTGCTGTTTTTCCAACAAACTTCAACCCAAAGAAGGCTTTGGTGCTGGAACTCTGTGCTGCTGACTGGAGGTTCTGCTCTGCAGACCTGCCCCTCTCCTTCCCTCACTGCAGACCCAGCTCTGCTAGCCCAAAAGCCACTGCAGGAGATGGAGTCATAGAATTGTTTTGGTTGGAAAAGACCTCCAAGATCACTGACTCTGATACTCCAAGCTAGGGTGATGCACTCCTACAGAGGGAGACGTAGGCGCTTCTCCAGATGGGCATTGCTGGGAGGGTTAAACATCCTGGGATGTTTTTTCTCTTAAAGCTGAAGTGAGTGGCTCAGGAAAGAATGAAGTCATTGCAGAGAGACTATATTTAGAGGCAGCTGAGAGCATGGAGAGCTTTTCTTCCTTTGTGTTGCATTGCAGTAATGCTGCCCATGCCAGCAGGACAGCACAGAGGTCACCATGAAAGAGTCCATTCTATTTTCCAGAGGGCCGGGGATGTCTTGTAAAAACCACAAGCCACCATGGCTCTATGTGACAGAGAAGACCTGGAACTGATACATCCTTGGGAGCTGAGCTGCCTTGGGTCCAGGCAGTCACCTCGGCAGAATTGTGGGCACAGTGTGTCCTCTCCCTAGGCTGTTTCTGGAGGGGGAACAGGAGACAGTCTCCGTGTTTGAGCTGGTCTCCATATCAGCAAGAGTGGGGTGGAGACAGATGGAGGTGGGTCAGGTAATAGCAGCAGGGTGGAGCTTTCCTTTCCTTGGAGAGTTGTGAGGGCAGGTTTCTCGTGCTGCAGCCATTTGTGCTTGTCCAAGGAGAGGTGGGCACTGGAAAGGGCAATGGGACAGCTGGGGGTGCACCGCTCAGCCCCTTGTCACCAGGGAGGTTTTTAATTACATGGTGACATGGCTCTGGGGGCTGAGCATGCCCAGAGGAAACAAAACGTCCCCCAAAACAAAACCGCACAAATCTGCCTCGGGTGGCACTTTTCTCACTTTTGGCAGTGAGATGGGAAACTTCTGGACAGAGCTTTGTAACGTGGCTGTCACAGCAGATGGCATCTTGTAGGCACCTTGTAAGCATCTTGTCCTGAGCCCTCCAGTGATGTTACTGGTTTGGCTCTGTGACCCTACTCTTCTGAGGCATTGTGGGGAAAATGCTCACAGCTCTTTCCTGAGCATCTACCCCACCTGGGTCAGCTACACCGTGATCCTGCAAGGCTACAAAGATGACGAGGGGACTGGAACATCTCTCTTATGAGGAAAGACAGAGGGAATTGGTCTTTCTGGTCTGGAAAAGAGAGGACTTGAGGGGTGATCTTCTCAATGCTTAGAAATGCTTAAAGGGTGAGTGTCAGGAGGGTGGGGCCAGTCTTTGTTCAGCGGCTGCCCAGAGAGGTGGTGGAGTCTCTATCTCTGGAAACATGCAAAACCCACCTGGATGTGTTCCCGTGTGACCTTCTTTAGGTGAACCTGCCTTGTCAAGATTGGACTTGATGATCTCCAGAGGTCTCTTCCAAACCCTACCAATCTGTGATTCTGTGTGCACTCAAGAGTACCAGACTCAAATTTAGTGGTCTTCTTCAGAACCACCACTTCCAGGTTCAATGAGAGAATGGATCACACATTTGACTATATGAGCAGCCAGTGAAGGGACATCGGGAACAGCTGCAAGACAGTTTGAAGACCCTGCCTCAGGACTGCTAGGCTGGGGTTACTATTTTTGGATTGGAAATCATAGAACATTGTGGTTGGAAGGGAGCTTTAAAATATCACCTAGTCCAACCCCCCTGCCATGGCAACAGACACCTGCTAGACACTTTCTGCTAGACTAGGTTCCCCATGCCACACCATCATCCAGCACTCTGTTTTGGTGAAGACCATGGCACAGGCTGATCATGCATAGTGGTGGGACCACAGGGAGCTAGGCTGTCATCCAGTTCCCCCCCAGAAGGACTGTGTAATTTGGATATGTAAATGAAGTTATATGAACCTCTGATTCCAGTGGGGTCTGTGGAACAGAGAATGTGGGGAAAACGTTCAACAGGAGAGCTGCCCCTCAATGGCTACAGCAAGACTTGATCTCCTAGGGGAGAAAATTGCAGTGCAGAGAGCTGGGAATACCTCGTAGCTCGGTTGTGGTGTTTTCATTTTTCCCTTGAGGTCCTCTGCTAACACTCAGCATCATGCAGCTAATGTTGCATGTTTTGTCTTGAGCAGAAAGCTTGAGTGTTACCCCGAGGGCCATTCACTGCTTTCACACCCCAAAATCACCCCAGGTAATTGTAAGAGGTTTCATGACTCAGTGCCCAGAATAGGGAGAAAGGGCACACTGGTAAGGAAAAATGAAGGGATTCTCTACTTACTCTGAAGCCTGAGTTAGCCCTTTCTGCTGTGATGGCAAACCAGTAGATTCAAGGCCAAGATGTGATGGGGCTCTGAGCAACCCGATCTAGTTAAACCTATCTCTATGATCTGTGATTGAAGCTCATTTGCAGAGGTCTGATAGAGCCTTGCTTTCTCCACAGGAGGAGGTGGTGCTGATGTGCAACTCAGGATGGTGGGACAGATCTGTGACTTGTGACCCTGTTGACTGTGGTGTCCCTGACCAGTCCCACGTGTACTATGCTGAGTTCTCCTGCCCCAAGGGTACAACCTACCTGCAGAGATGTTCCTTCTCCTGCATCCACCCAGCCAAGCTTCAAGGTATGTTCTGAAGTGCTAGGAGGTTTAAGCTGCATATCAGGAACAAATTCTTTACTGTGAGAGTGGTGAGACACTGGAACAGGTTGCCCAGGGAAGTTGTGGATGCCCCCTCCTTGGAGGTGTTCAAGACCAGGTTGGATGGGGCCTTGAGCAGCTTGGTGTAGTGGAAGGTGTCCCCATCCATGGGATGGGGGGTGGAACTAGATGATCTTTAAGGTCCCTTCCAACCCAAACCATTCTGTGATTTAACCACTCTTTTTGGAGACACCTTTCTGTACTTCTTTCAAGCTGTTCAAACTGGGCACTGCTCCTTTGATTTCCCATTTATCCTGGCTTCTGCCAGCTGAGGGACTTCCCAAAACAGTGGACATCTATCTGCCTTGACTGGAGACACCACAGTGTGGGCATAATTCCCTCTGACTCCCATTCTCTAACTGCAAGCCCATATCCATCCACCTCAGGGTGCAGGGATGTCTTCTCCTGATAGCCTGTGAGGTCTGGCAGCCTCCAGTATTATGGGGATGAAGTAGGCCAGTAGTGTGCAGGCAGCCAGTGAGGACAGACAGAGAGGACTTCAGAAAGCCCAAAGTGGCTTGGTGCCTGGTGGCTGTGGGAAAGCCTGTGGTTCAGGAGGCCTGAGACTGTATAAAGCCATAGAGACTGATGCCTACAGCTGCAGAGTGGTCTGGGAGATGCTCACCACTCAGACACACAGCAGCCCCCCAGACACTCTATGGCCTGGCTTTCGTTCTGCCGACTCCATCAAGAGCCGCAGGAATGTTTTTAAGCCTTGCTGGAGAAAGAGAGCTACTGTTCCTGTCTGTGCAAGGCTGAGCTGGACAGGCTTCCAGGGGTAATTGCCTTGACAGCTTCAAGCATAGGGACTTTATGCGAGTTTCCACCAGCGCCTTTGCTCCGAACAATCACATACAACAAATCATTTTAATGGGTGCCCTATTTTATGGAGACATTTATAGCCAAACCCTAGGAAAATCATTTACATTTTCTTTCTTTCTTTCTGTCTTTCTTTCTTTCTTTTTCCTCCCCCCTTAAAGTTAAATCTTAGGAGCAGGGAATTAAGGTCTCATTTCATGGCAGGGTTGATGCCAGCAGACCCCTGGCGTGAGCTGATCAAAGGGTAGTGCATGAACTCAGCTGCCCAAATTCTGCACCAACAGATGCCCCTTGGCTTTGGATGGGTCAGCTGAGGGCAGGGCTTGAATCTGGTCTTTCACTAAAGCTGCCTCTGGTTCCCGCTGAAGTCAATGGGAGGTTTGCCCAGGGCTCCCTCAGTGGGAAGGCGTCCCCTCGGTGGAGTGCCCTGGGTGATTTCCAGTGGCTGACACAACGGCTGGTGGTGCTTGGCCAAGGCTTCCAAAAGCTCAGAGGTCCAGCTGCTGAGGCAGGGGGTGCTTGATGCTTGTAGTCCCTGAAGGCTTGCATCCTTATGGGCAGGCTCTCAAGGCTAATAAATGCTAAGAATAGGCAAGGAAAGGATGACATGGGCTGTGTGGGGGACAGCCCTCAGCAGCGCCGGCCCATCAGGAACTCAAGTGCTGAGTGGAGGCAGGGTCTTGCGCCTGGTCCAAGAGCAGAGCAGTGATGAGAAAAGAAAAAAAAAAAGGCAAGCAATGCTCAAAGCACTCTGGCTGCCCCAGAATGTGCTGATCCAAACCTCTCAGTAGGAAGAGTCCCATTCAATCCAATCCAGCTTTTTTTTCTTCCTCAGCAGTTCCCAGAGAACCATCCATCATCCACACCATCTGGGTGATGCTGTCCCAGACACTTACTGTAGGCACACCCAGAGCTGTACAGTTTTGACCACCCATTAGCTGGGGCTATCACATGCCCTTTTCTCCAGAGGGACAACGGAGTTGGGCTGTCATACTCAACCCAAACCTTCAGTAATGAGTGGTTTGAACTCCCAGTCACACCAGTTAGGCTCTTATATCTGTCCTCTCGGCACTTCTCATCTTGGACTGCGCATGTAGCACACAGCTTGTAAGGGGTAGGTAAGAACAAGCTGTAAAAAGCACCTGGGGTAAATGAAGGTGGGCTGAACTGAATATTATAGACAGTTGTCATACACAAAAGCTCCCAACCCACTATCCTGAGATATCACCAGAGGGGAAGCTTAAGGGAATCTTTTGGGGAGGTTTGCAGAAGCAAGACCCTTCCTCCATCTCCTAGAAGCTGTCCCTTCCCTGCTTCTGTCTGTGTTCAAACAATTTTTGCCTGAGCCTGACCAAGCATGCAATGGAGCCCATGGTCTTCATATTTGCTGCCTCCCTTGGCATCAGTATCCACTCTGATGAGAGGACTTCACAGAATCATAGCTGGTTTGGCTTGAAAGGGACTTTTAAATGACTTTCACTGGTTGCTCTGAGCTTCTCTCAGCAGGACTCCATCCCTAGGTCAACTCTAACCCCAACACACTTTTATGGTCAGGAACAAACCAGTGGCTGACCTGCCTGGAGGATGGTCTCTGGTCACTCCCTGAAGCCTACTGCAAGTTGGAGTGTGACGCACCTCCTTTGGTGGCCAACGCCAAGCTGCTGGTCCCGCGCTGCCTGCAGGGAAACCATGACGTGGGCTCCGTCTGTCGCTACAAGTGCAAGCCTGGATACCATGTGGCTGAGAATGTAGCAAGCAAGACTAAGAAGTAAGTCTGTGGTGGGTCTGTTATCACTGTTTCCTTCCTCCTCTTCTCCCAGTGTGAGCTAGGAAGAGAGGTGATGGTGTGCTGGCAGTTTTGAAGAGCTGATTTGATAGGTACAAGGCAGAGCATCTGGAAATGAAGTATGAGAAGCATTGCCCTGGGCTAGGTGAAAGCAGATGGGGAAAAGATGTAAACTGCTGGTGCCCACACATGTATGTTGAGTGTCTTAACCCAAAGTATGTGAACTTTCACCTGCACCTGAACATGCTGGTCACAGGGGGGAAAATGAAGCAAGTGCTGAAGTGTTTGTGGACTCTCAGGTAATTAGATGTAATAGGATGGTAGAAGATCCCTGCTGTCTATCCTGATAAAACATAAATCAAGACACTGGGAGTCAGGTTAGTGGTTAACACTTGGTTACCACAGCCTTTGGGCAGGGTTAATGTTTTGCCCCCTGCATCTCTTGGCTATATTTCTTCTCAAGCCTTGACAATTCAATGGGAGAAGATTTTCCCCCATGCTTAGGGGAAGAATTCCTGGTGATTCACTAGCCTCACACTCAGCCAGTACCGTGGTAATGGGGGGTGAAATAGCATTTTGTCTGTGACACCTCCAGCTGGAGTCCCTGCTGGGTATGGTCACCAAAGGCTCCCTGCATTGGATGGGTCCTGCCCAGAGTCTTGACACTAGCCCAAATCAGGTAATTATGTGCTAATTGTTTAATGCTCCCTTCCAGTGGTAATTGGATGCAGACTTCATCTCTGCTTTGCTCTGGGGTAGGATTGTTGTGCGCTGCAAAACAGTTGCCAAATTTCTTGCCTTGTAATGAAGGAAGTGGTTTCTGTAAACAGCTTTTCACAGTGTTGGGAGCCTTTCTTGGGCCAAGGGGAGCTGAGCAAATCATGATTATGGCTGTGATCACATGGATGGCTTTGCAGAGTGGCGAGCAGCTTGCATGCCTGTGGCATTCCAGGCGCTGGATGTGCAATCAGATCAACTCAGCTCTACCATCTCTAGTAACTGCTGGTCAAAAGGATGCCCTCTGGGACATCCTGAGGCTCCTCCAATATGTGTGTCTCTTCCCTATAGGTCTGGCCAGGAAAATCACAACAAGTGGTTTACATTTTCACAGTAATGCAGGTTGACAGAATGCTTTCACATTTGCTGTTGTTATTATTACTGCTAACTGGTCTTTGATGGTAGGGTCCCATCCTGTTATGGTGAGCAAAAAACTATTAGCAGAAACAGAAAATCCATTGCCTGTTTATTATGCAGCTCACAGAACCACAGAATGCCAGGTTGAAAGGGACCCCAAGGATTATCAGGTCCAACCTTTCTAGGTGATGGTATAGTTTAAATGAGATAGCTCAGCATCCAGGCCAACTGTGGTGTGAGTGGCCTGATTCAAAGTCATTCCTTTCCTGGTAATGTTGGTGTTCTATCTCATCTGAGACTCTACAGATACACTCAGCATGAGTGCAAACCTCTTGGCATGCATAGTGAGCATCAGCTACCAGAGCCAGTAAGTAGGCCAATTGGTTGCTGGATTGCTGGAAATCCTTCTGGTGTTTCAGCCCTGGCAAGCAAAGCATGGAAGCTGCCAAAGCAAGAGTTTGCTTGCTGTGTTTCAAACTGATTTTGGAGAAAGCAAATTGTTGAAGAGCTCTGGAAGGACTGGAACTGGTGGAGCACAGGTTCCTGAAGTGCTGGTGTGCAAACAGGGTCTTGGACGATGATTTGAACATCAGATTTTGCAGTCTTCTGAGGTCTTTCTGGGTTCAGAAAACTGCATTCTTGATTCATTATTCCACTGTTGTCCATCAAACCAGAAAGCAGCAGCCTTGCTGAAGGGTTTGGTGCTGCACATGTGTTAGTGGGCATATGAAAGCAAGACGCTCTGTGTACCATTTATTGATCAAAGATCCATGGCTGTCACTGAAGACTCCTTGTTCCAGTTAAATAGCTCATCCTTGGAAATACAGTCAGGATGCCTCTGAAGTCACCTTCTAGCTCCAACAATGATGTCTTTTTAGAGGGAAAACTCCAGCTGGCCTTGCCAGCAGCTACAGGACTTGGATTGTTCTCCAGGGAAGGTGTAGAGGCACCTTTTGGGTGTCTGTGGGTTCTCAAGGGATCAGCCCACTCTGCTACTATGCGAAAGACATGCTCAGCTCCTCACAGCACTGTTACAAGAAGGTAATTTCCTTTGAGGGCTACTTGTAGGCACCTTCCTGTGGGCTCCTTGATCCCCTGTGAACATGGACAGCTAAGCTGTAATAGAATCATGGAATCATTTTGGTAGGAAGAGACCTTTAAGATCATTGAGTCCAATCATTAACCCAGCATTGCCAAGACCACCACTGAAATGTGTCCCTCAGCATCACATCTACACAGCTTTGAAATCCCTCCAGGGATGATGGCTTGAGCAAGCAGGAACTCAATCCAGCCAGGGCTCAGCATCACCTCCTGACTAGCTGCCTCTTTGATCAGCCTTCTGCAGTGCCTTTCTTTCTTGTGCACCTCATAAAACACCATGGCTGCTACAGCTGGACTGGAGAACCAAGCCCTGGGGGTTTGCTTCTCATGTGATGGGGCTATGGTCCCCACCATATGCAGGCCTAAAACATGTCTGGGATCCAGCTGTCTGCTTCTGAGCTGAAGTGCTCTTGAACACAGTGCTCATGTGATTCCCACTTCTGTTTCATTAGTTGCATTTTACTGCAGGGGCAGGAAGGTTGCTTGGAAGGCTCTTGCAACCTAAGTTGAAATTCATTTCCTATGGCAGCATCAGTGGAAGAGAAAGGGGATGAAGAAATCTATTGGCTGGGAGAAGATGCTTTTATTATTAACCTGGGTGATGGAAGACCCTTCAGAAATCACTGCTTGTCAACAAGGGATCCTTGAGGAAATCTTGATTGTGTAATCAAGACCCTGCCAAAGATTTGCTGCCTTTCTGCCAGCACGATTACCTGACTGACCATGCTGACATGAAAGGGTAAACCTCCTATGTCTCTTCCTGAAGGAAATCTGTTTTCAGCCTGGGGAATCCACCTAACAGCCTGGTTTCCAGCTGCCAAGTTATTTAACATCCATCTTCAAAATATCAGTAACAAGGCAAACCCAGTGTATGCATTTTTGGTTTGTGATAGGAGCTCTCTGGGTTTGGGCAGCATCTATCCAATGGCAGCACCAACCCACCCACCTGGATCACACAGAGAAATGAACTGTCAAGGAGCAATGTTTGGCACTGTCCACAGCTGCAGCTGGTCTGAAAATCAGAGGTGAAGATACACTGGGGATAATGGGCATCACCACCAAATTGCTGTTGCTTCCACCATGAAGAACCATCTGAAGTGGCTCTCTAACAGGAATATCTAGGACATCTTTCAGAGGAGCACTCTAATGTTGGGGGGATACTCTGGTTGTGGACCAAAAAGGTCAGACTCTGGAGAGGGGTTGTTTTGCTTGCCCAGTGTGGATAATTCCTTGCAGAGAATCATAGAATTATAGAATGGTTCAGGTTGGAAGGAACCTTTAAAGATCTTCTAATCCAGCTCCCATGCAATGGGCAGGAACATGTTCCACTAGACCTGCCAGAGACCTGCCCAACCTCACCTTGAATGTTTTCAGGGATGGGGTACCAACCATGCTCTGGGCAACCTGGGCCAGTGTCTCACCACCCTCAGTGTCAAAAGTTTCACCTTTCTCTCTAGTCTAAATCCCCTTCAGGATCACAGGATGTTAGGGGTTGGAAGGGACCTCCAGAGATCATCCAGATGGGTCTTGAAAGTCTCCAGAGAAGGAGATTCCACAACCTCTCTGGAGAGCTGTTCCAGTGCTCTGTGACATTCACAGTGAAGTTCCTCCTCATGTTGGAACTTGTTCCCATAGAATTGAATAGACCAGGTTGGAAGAGACCTTCGAGATCATCACATCCAACCCATCATCCAACACCATCTAATCAACTAAACCATGGCACCAAGCACCCCATCAAGTCTCCTCCTAAACACCTCCAGTGATGGTGACTCCACCACCTCCCTGGGCAGCCCATTCCAATGGCCAATCACTCTCTATGAAGAATTTCTTCCTAACATCCAGCCTAAACCTCTCCTGGTGCCTTGTTTAGTTCCAAACCATCAACCCTTTGTCCTGTGACAACAGACCCTGAAGTCCCTCTCTATCTGTCCTTTAGCCTCCTTTAAGTAGTGAAAGACCACAAGAAGGTCTCCCTGGAGCCTTCTACAGGCTGAACAGCCCCTAATTCTCTCAGCCTGGCCTCAGAGCAGAGGTTTTCCAGGCCTCCTATCACTGCTTCCTCTGGTCCTGCTCCAACAGGTCTAGGTGTTAAGGACCTCAGAACTGGTCGCAGTGCTCCAGCTGAGGAGAGATTCAGGGATCTCAAAGCTATGTTTGTGAGGAGTTGGGCTGCTTCTGCTAGCTTGAGGGAATGAAGCAAAGAAGAGCCAGGTACGCAGGTTGTTTCAAGCAGCTTGGAAAATCTCACCCCATAGTTTAACCAGACATCAAAGGAGCACAGCCCAGCCCCATGATAAGCTTCTATGGAGGTGTCAGCCCCTCTGCCTCCTCTCTCCATTCAAAGACTACGGAGATTGCTAGAGAAGGAGAGGAGGTGGGAGCATATGGAAAGGGATCAGCAGGCCAGGGACTGGAAATTCATCAGATCTCACTGGGCAAAGCAGGACAACTGAACCTGGGAGCATCATCACAGCAGGAGAGATCCCACAAGCTGCTGTGTTCAGCTTTCTTTAAACTTACCAGGAAATCTCTCTCCTTCCCCCCTGTTCTTGCTGAAGCCATCATTCTCCTGCCTTGGGAGATGAGGCTTTAGGCTCATTTATCACTGTTTCTGTACAGTGGACTCGGTCCCCTCAGGCCAGCTGCCCCAGTATGTGGCTGGATGCCAGCCAGGCTCATGCCTTCACGTCAGATGCAGCCCTCGCCGGCCTCACACGTCTCCCGTGCCTCCTCTACCCATCTGACATCCGCTTGCCCGGCTGGAGGGGGAAGCTTTGACTCCGATTTTCCTGGCTTCCTTCTTAATCCTCCAGAAATGCCACTAACCCAGATCAGAAGAAGTTGGGGGGTCTGGAAATATCAAGCTGCTCTATGAGGTTGTGTGTTTTTAATATATATATTTATTTATTATTTTCTTTAAAAGCCTCTCCCTTTCCTTCTCCGTGCTTTCATATAAACTGCTTGCTCCGTGCGTGTGGCAGTGGTCCACATGCCACCTTCTTCCCTGGGGTCAGCCCAGGCTAGCCCTGTTTGAAGTTCCTCAGCGTGAATTCTGGTGGTGGAGTGAGCCTCCAGTGCAAGATGGTTTGTCTCCCCAGGTCTAAGGAGGTTGGGAGAAGCCATGCGTGGTGCTGGCCCCACGCTGGGGCCACTCCAACACCACATCAAGAGGAGAAGCCCCAGTGGAGGTGCTGGGGCTGCAAACAGCAGCCTGCACCTGTGCAAACTGCACTTCCTCTCCTGTGCCCACCCTATGTTTGGTCCTTTTCCCTAGCTCTTCCTGTGCCTCTCAGGCAAAGGGTCTGGGCCATGATCTGGAGGTTCAGTGGCTGCGTGTGCTATGTTCTGGTGGCCCACTGGGAAGTGAGAAGTAGCAGCATATGCTGTGTAGAGCATACATCTTTGCTAGACTTTAATTGTGGGCAAAGCACAATTGCTGGTCAAGATACTGTGCAGAGCTTTGCCCCACAGCACCTGACATATCCCATCCCCTCCCCTTCCTGACTCCACATCACCTGCTGGAGCCTGAGTTCACCAGACCAGGAACCCACTCATGCAGTCTTTAGGAAAAACATGTCCCTGCTATCTGAACCCAGAAGGTTGTTAGGAGAACCTCTAGTAGCTCCAAATGTTTAAAAAGAGGAGAACTCAGAAAGCCTCCCAGTTTCCCATCCAGGAGTTCCCAGCAGAAATGTGATGGGAAGGGCCACCAGCTCCTGCCCCAGGTGAGGTGGTGGGATACAAACGGGGTTCCCTTGTGTGTTTAGGGGACAGTTGGGTGGCCCCACAGAATGTCTGCTGCCCCTCAGAACAAGGAGAAATTTAGTGCCTCGCCCCAGGGGTTTCTCTAATCCAGCTAAACCTCGCTCCTTGTACTGGTGGCATGCTAGAAACTCCCTAATGCGGTGGCTGGAGCCCTGCCTGCTGGCACCAGCTGTGGGGAGAGGGCAGGGGCAAGCAGCTGGAGCAGGCTGTGTAGTGAAGAAGGCGAGGAGTGGGGACAGGGGGCGGCAGGAAAAAAGACTTACTGAGGATGGAGAGTGATCAGCACTGGCTCAGGTGAAGTCCCTCGGTGCTGTCGAAACCTGTCTGCCAAAGGGGATTGAGGGCACCCTCAGTGTTTGCAGGTGACAAGTTGGGTAGGAGTGTTGATCTGCTTGAGGGTAAGGAAGCTCTACAGAGGGATCTGGACAGGCTGGATCAATGGGCTGAGGTTCAATAAGGCCAAGTACCAGCTCCTGCACTTGGAGTACAACTCCCTTGCAATGCTCCAGGCTTGAGGCAGAGTGGCTGGAAAGCTGCCCAGTGGAAAAAGACCTTGGGGTGTTGATCGACAGATGGCTGAATCTGAGCCAGTGTGTGCCCAGGTGTCCAAGAAGGCTTATGGCATCCTGGCCTGGATCAGCAACAGCGTGGCCAGCAGGAGAAGGGAAATTATTGTGTCCCTGTACTTGGCACTGGTGAGGCCACACCTTTGAGTATTGTGCTCAGTTTTTGGCCCCTCACTAGAAAGAGGACACTGAGATGCTGGAGCATGCCCACAGTAGGGCAATGAAGCTGTTGAAGGGTCTAGAGCACAAGTCTTGTGAGGAGCAGCTGAGGGAACTGGGATTGTTCAGCCTGAAGAAAAGGAGACTGAGGGAGGGAGACCTTGCTCTTTGCACCTCCCTGAAAGGAGATTGGATCAAGATGGGGCTAGGTCTCTTCTCTCAAGTAACAAGTGACAAGAGGAAACAGCCTCAAATTGCACCAGGAGAGGTTTAGGTTGGACATTAGGAAAAAATTATTCACCCAAAGGGTTGTCAATCCCTGGAACAGGCTGCCCAGGGCAGGGGTATGGTCCCTATCCCACGGGGATGTGTCCATGTGGTGCTGAGGGACAAGTTTTAGTGGTGACCTGCAGTGCAGGGCTAACAGTTGAACCTGATGATCTTAAAGGTCTTGTCTACAAAAACATTTCTTTGATTTCTGTGAAGTCTGGGGTTGCAGTGATGTGTCCTTTTCTGGGAGCAGTCCCTGGCCAGCCTGATGCCTGCTGGGATTTTGATGCCTTCGAGTAAAAATGTGGTGTCTCTGTTGCTGCCAAGGACAGGAGACTGAAAAGCGGGTGGGCTCCACTCCTGGACTTTTTCTTCCTTTCTTTTCCATCATTTCTTTGGCAAGAATGTTGTGCCTGGGCTGTTTTAGCAGCATGGGATGGTATTGGTCTGCTGTGGTATGACAGCCCCTCGGCAAGAGCAGAATTGACAGATCTGGCAGGAGTACAAAGAGGAGCCTCAGGAGCTGCTGGGTGCAGGCCAGTAGGATTTACTGGTGGAGGCTCACTCCATCCACCAAAGTATGCAGCTACTGGCAGTGGGACAAAGCAGCCCAGGATCCACAGGGGCTGCGGGGCAGAGAGGAATAGTTTAGGGGTACAAAGAGAGGTGGAAGGCAATGGGGTGGTGAGTGCCAGGGAAAAGCACCCAGTGCTCCTAAACCCATGCAGTTCTCACAGGGAGGGGAAGATAAGGTTGTGGCTGAGCATGGGCTTGTCTCTTCAGGAAAACCTGCCCATGGTGGGATGGCACGAGAAAGCCACATGTGGGAGGCTTGGTTGTGCTCCAGGAGAGATGTCTCCAAGCATAGATGCAGTGCTGAGGAACATGGTTTAGTGGTGATTTGTCAGTGCTGGGTTAACTGTTGGACTTGATGGTCTTAAAGATCTCTTCCATGATTCTAATCTGTTCTTGTCTCTGTGGAGTGCTTGGTACTGCCAAGATGATGGGTTTTTGTGGGTGCTATAACCCAGTCTGGTGTCTGTATTTCCCCAGGAAGTTCCTGAAGGTTCAGTGCCTGGAGAGTGGGCAGTGGGAAGAGGGACACTGTGTCCCTGTGGTGTGTGAGCCACCTCCTCCTGTCTTTGAAGGCATGTACAACTGCACCCAGGGCTTCGAGCTGGACAGCCAATGTATCCTCAGCTGTGAGCCACAGGGACAACAGGTGAGTGACTTGGTGGGGAGGCAGAAAGCAGCGAAGTTTTGTGCTTCAGAGCACCTGAAATTTTGCCCCATAGCAGCTTGGCCCTCCCTAGGGCTAAATGTCCTGGTACCACCAACCAGCATTTGCCCTAGAAACCCAAAACTTTGCTTGCTGGATACCAACCATGGCGTAGAGTGCCCCAGTGCCTGGGGATGACCTCCTGCTCCCCTGGTGAGCCTTCCAAAAGGACCAGGACCAATGGGTCCTAAGCAAGCCTGTTTGTCTTGAGTGGAGAGTGTTGGAAAGCAGAAGCAGAGGGTTGCCAGTGAGCTTTGGGATCTGCTGTGAATGCATTTGCCTTGGATGATGGTTAACCTTGCTGCAGCAAGCTTGCTAACTAAGGGGCTTGCCAAGGGATGGAGGCTACTGCCTGCCCCGGTTTTGCATCCAACCTGCTGAAAGGGTCTTGTCAAAGGAAATGTGATTGATTCTCTCTGGTGGGATCCAGCAGCAGCTGGAAAACAACTTGCTTTCTGGTCAGCAGTGCAAAGCACACATTCACTGGACCAGATGGCTGCAACCCAGCTGTCCTGGAGAACTTCCCTCTGGACTTCACTGACAAGAGGGTGGTCCTTGTATTCTGCTTACTTCAGAGCTGTGCAGAGACCAGACAGGGCAAGCTGCTTGTAACCACAGGTAGTAACTCCAGCTGCTCTCTCTTTGCTTTTCAGGCTCCCATCATCTGCACCAAGGAGGGCTTATGGACAGAGGAGTTCAAACTGTGCGAGAGCTTGCGGGGCACCTGCCCACCACCCCCGGAGCTGAATTTCGTGGAGTACAAGTGTGAGCAGGGGCATGGCATAGGTGAGGGCAGGTGAAAAGCTGAACAGCAAACTAAACCTTGTGCTGACTCGGCCCTCCCAGGTAGTTGAAGGCCATGGTGACTCTTCTTGTACCAATCCACATTACATCTATGAAAAACATTCTGGTTTTGCTTTAATCCTCTTTCTAAACATAGAGTCAGGGGTGGCTTTAGCCTTGTGCATGTCCAAGTTGCCCAGTGGGCAAGGCTCAAAGCTAAAGCTGGCTTCCATGTAAGTATCTCTCTTCAGAAGCAGTAGGGACTTGTCTCCAGGGCAAACCCAGCCCCTTAGACTCATTTTCCTAATCTCCAGTTCTCCATTCCCAGCTTGACATCTCTCCACTTGTTACTGCTGCTGCTGTTTGCAGGGTTAATGTGGTGGGTCCCAGATAAAGCTGCAGTGACAACCATGTGTAACAGGGCACTTTCACCAGATGAGGGACCACATCACCCATTTCTTGGTCGCTTGGTGCTTCCAGGATAAGCTGCGGCACTCAGTCACAGTCCTATCTCATCTGGTGTCCTGCTGGTCACAACACTTGAGCAGAGCCTGTGTCACTCAAACAAACCCACTGGTCGTCCAAGTCCGGTCAAAACAGGCTGAGGCAAGTCTAAGGGCAGGGCCTGCTAAGGTTAAGCTTTTGACAGACCTGATATGAGGCTGGGGTTAGGGTTGGCATCCACCTGGTTTTCCAAGGTGGCTGTTCCAGCTTTTTTCTTCCTGGGTCATAGGAAGGCAAAGACGCTTCCTAAGAGGTCACCAAACATCTAACAGCATCCAGGCTAGACTTATTTTTATGCTAGGTCCCACGTCCTGCCACAATTGCAGGAATCTATATTTTAGGGCACATTCAATTTTCCTCTTATCTGGGAGGAGGAATTTTGCCACAGCTCCTGTAGATTGCTGCATAATTCAGGATTTGGGGAAGGAATTGTCATCCCTGGTTGGGAGGAAAAGGGTGTCCTCTGTGTTCACTTCTGCTTTCAGTGAGCCTTCATGTTTGGGTCTGGTATCTTCCTGGATCATTGCTTGGTTCCTAATGAAGTCCTCAAGGCTCTCTCCTCCCACAGGTGCTGTGTGCATGCCTTCCTGTATCATACCTCCCAGTGACCCTGTCATACTGCCCAGAAATGTAACTGCTGAGACTATGGATCACCGTCTGCAGCCCACCAGAGTCCAGGTAAATGAGGACTTGGATTCCTTTATTAGGGAATTTACTGGCAGTGTAGAGGGGAACCCTTCTCCTGTGGCTGGCAGGTCAAGGGAGGTGACTCTCCTTCTCTGCTTCACTTTGCTGAGACCCCACCTTCGGTATCAGGTCCAGCTCTGGAGCCCTCAGCATATGGCCCTGCTGGAGCTGGGCCAGGTAAGACCACAACAATGATTAGGATGCTGGAAACCTTCAGCTGTGAGGCCAGGCTGAAAGAGTTGGTTTTCAGCCCAGAGAAGAGAAGGCTCCAGGGAGACCTTCTTGTGGCCTTTCAGTACTTAAAGGGGCAAATAAGAGAGGGGACAAATAAGAAAGCTGGGGACAAACTTTTCAGTGGGACCTGTTGTGACAGGACAATTGGTGATGGGTTTAAACTAAAAGGGAGAGATTGAGACTATAAGCAAGGAAGAAATTTTTAACACTGAGGGTGGTGAGACACTGTCCCAGGTTACCCAGAGAGGTAGCAGATGCCCCATCCCTGCAAACATTCCAGGTCAGGTTGTTTAGGGCTGTGGGCAACCCACTGTAGTTGAAGATGACCCTGGTCACTGCAGAGAGGGTGGGATAGATGAGCTTTAATGGTAACTTCCAACCCAAACCATTCAGTGATTCTATCTGGTATTTATTTAATTTTTATTAAACTAAAATCTCTACCTTTGGCTGAAGAAGGTTAATATCTGAAAAGAGAAACTGCTTAAGTGACCTTGGGGCTGGCTGGCCTTCTCCAAGGAGCTGCCCAGGTTGCATGCCCTGGAGGTACCTGCTGATCCCCATCATCAGCTTCCAGTGCTGAACAACTCCTCCCTCCCTCCCACCACTTCTTCCTTCCCTTCCCCACACCGTGTGGGTGCTGCTGCAGTGCCTGCTGCTCTCCCCTACCAAAGTTCAGCATGAGTTACTAGCTCCCAAGCCAGCTTTCAAGGACTTACAGGATACCACAACGGATGAAGTTCAGTGCAGGGATCCTGCTGGTATTTCAGGATGAGCCACATGCCCAAACCTGCTAAGCTGCTGGGATTGTCAGCCAGTGTGCTGGGAGAGCAAAAACCATCCCTGGCATGGTGAGAGCCTGGGTGCCCTGATTCCCTGGCAGCAGAGATGGAACCCCGGGCAGGCATCTCCTTGCCAGGGAGGAGGCAGGGCACTGTCAGCTGAAAATTATCTCTGTCTGCCAGGACCCGCTGGCCAGCCAGTTGCCTCTGCTCCTGGAACAGGGGAGCCTTTCCCTCCCCATCTCTTACTCATTTTGTAGGCAAAACAGCTCAAATAGCTCAAATACCTTGGATCCTCATGGCTCTGCTTTCCCAAAAAGCAGCTCTGCTGGGGTAATATTTCTTAAAATAAAACCGAGATGCAGGAGGAGGGAGGTGGAACAAAGAAAAGCAAACAGTCTTCCCAGGAGCCAGCACTCCCATCCAAAAGCTTTCTTCCCCTT
This sequence comes from Dryobates pubescens, assembly GCF_014839835.1. Lineage (NCBI taxonomy): Eukaryota > Metazoa > Chordata > Aves > Piciformes > Picidae > Dryobates > Dryobates pubescens. The sequence continues at coordinate 12,256,818 of NC_071622.1, read as the reverse complement.
CTCCTCCTCCTGGGAAGCCACAGGAGGCCCAGCATGGTGCTTGTGGATACTACAGAACGTCGCCTTCAATCAGCCCCGCCATGGATCGCTGCCGGGGGCTGAGGATGCCTGGGGTGTGTGGGATGGTTAAGCACGAGCCTTGGAAGGAGTCCTGGCCTTTGAGGGATCGGGTGGCTTGGCCTGTTGAGGTGGTGGTGTTCAGCTTCCCTTTTGCTGCAGGCTCTCATGCAAGGGAGGCATTTTGTTGAGAGGAGGAGGAGTGAGGTGTTACTTTAAGAAGCATCACTCCCCCTTGCCAGGAGCTCTCTCCATGGACTGTCTTGTTTTCCTCTCTGCCCTGGCTCCTGCCTCTGCTCCCTGCTTTGCTCCTCCAAGCCTACACAGCTTGCCATTCCTGGGAGCTGCCATGGTGCTGAGGTGATGGGGAAGATCATAGAATCATTAAGGTTGGAAAAGACCTTTAAGATCATCAGGTCCAATAGCCATCAACCCAACATCACCTTGCCTGCTAAACCATGTCCCACAGTGCCACATCTAAGTGTTTTTTGAACACCTCCAAGGGTGGTGACTCCACCACCTCCTTAGGCAGCCCATTCCAATTCCTGACCAAGATGGGGCAAACCACACACAGGTGTAGAGGCCACTCAGGGGGGCAGAGTCCTGTTTTGCTTTCAGCTCTGGTTTGCCCCTCTGCCCTTATTCCTCCAGCTTGGACTGGGAGTATACTAACATGAGTGTACCAAAATGCCATTCAACTTGCTCAGCCACCACATCTGAAACACCCCAGTGTGATTAGGATGCAAACGTAGAATCATAGACTGGTTTGGGTTGGAAGGGATTGTTAAAGGTCATCTGGTCCAACCCCACTGCATGAGCAAGGACATTTTTAGCTGGATCAGGTTGCAAACATCCCCTGGGCTGAGCAGGAACTGGTTAGCTCAGCCAGCATCCCTAGCCTCTGCCCCATCTGACAGCAGCTCCCTCTGGGTCTGCTTTGCCTGCACTTGCTGAGGATGGCCAGGACCTCATCCTGCTCCAGTCCTATCACAGTAGAAGAACCTGCAGGAAGTCTGTCACCAACTACTGTGCCACCCGAGGGTGCTGGAGCCAGTCTGCTTGCTGCTGACCACTTCAAATGAGAGGCTAAGAGAAACCATACATACAACCCTCTATGTAGCTCTGGCGCTGTGAAGGGCATCCTAGGACACTTTCGCAGGCCAGCCATCATTTTATGGGGCCTCAGATTTCAAAGTCTGCCTGAGCTTTACAAGGAGGAAATTGCCTGTGTGGTGGGGCTTTTCTTCCCCCTGTGTAATCATGAGCACTCCCCACAAACCCCAGCTGAATGAACAGGACGACGCATTCCAGCCCCACGAAACCGAGCCCTTCACAGCTCGCACTGGTGTCCAGCTGGCTGCAGCAGCCCTGTTCATGCCTCATAAATAGCTGTGATAACCTCAGCCCCACGACTGAACGTGAGTCTGCTGTAGCTGCTTCAGTCAAGGTCTAGGGAGGTGAGTCCTCCCAGGATCTGCTTCTTGGAGCTTGAGCAGGAGTTGATGCAGGCACTGCCTGCTGAGCCCCTGTTCCATACCAGCAAGAAATTGGTGAATCCAGCATCATGCAAAGAGGTGATGGCAGACTCAGCCTGTCCTGACCCTAGATGGCTTCCCCTCCAGTAGAAACTTGAGGCCAAGTCAGCCACCATGAGGTGGCACTACCAGCCAAACCCACTTCTCTGGTGGTCCCCGTCCTCTCTCAGCTGTGTATTTATATACATCTACATAAGCACACACATCTATCCAGCCTCTGTCTCAGGGTTGTTCAGCCTGGAGAAAAGGAGGCTCAGGAGACCTTCTCACACTCTGCAACTCCCTGCAAGTAGATTCTACTGAGGTTGCTGTTGGTCTCTTCTCCCTGGCAACAAGAGCTAGGATGAGAGGAAATGGCCTCAAGTTGCACCATGGAAGGTTTAGGTTGGATAGTAGAAGAAAATTCTTTCCTCAAAAGGTTCTCCAACACTGGGACACACTACCCAGGGAGGTGGTTGAGTCCTCATCCCTGGAGATGATTAAAAGATGTAGAGTTGTGGTGTTGAGGGGCATGGTTCAGCACCAGCCTTGGTAGAGTTGGATAATGGTTTGACTCGATGATCTTTTAGGTCTTTTCCAAGCAAAGTGATTCTGTGATACTGTGTTCCTACGTACCCTGGCACAATCTGCTCTAGCTGACCCTGCTTTAGCAGGAAGGTTGAACTAGATAATCTCCAGAGAGCCTTTCCAACCCCAGCCATTCTGTGATTCTGCATTTGTGGGTGAACCCGGGGCAGCTGCCTTGGGTTAGACAGTTTTCAGAGGGTTTCCTACAGGGCAGAGGTGCAGGAAGAGGTCTAGTGATGCCACTGCTGTTTGCACTACAATGAGAAATGCAGTGTGGTGGGACACCCTCTACCTCTGGAAAGCCTTGGTGGCCATTGCCCTGCCTCTGTTGCCTTATCTAACCACTCTTTTCTCCTTCCCTTCTCAGCACATCGTGTGCACAGGAAGGCTGCGCTGGTATCCAGACCCCGCTGCCATTCACTGCATCCAGTCGTGTGAGGTAAGCCCCCCAAGCAACAGCTGCCTACTCCTTGTAGGAGAGCTCCTGGCAGTGAAGACTCTCTCCAGTACAAAGCCAGATGGCTTTGACTTTATGTTTGCTCTGAGCTGGGCCAGGTCTTGCTGGCTAAGCAGAGAGACCAGAGCAATCATCCATGGGTATGGTCCCCTGTAGCCAGGGCAATGCTGGGGAGCCAGAGCTGCAGAATGACCCATTTCCTTCCTTGCCTGCTGCTTCTTGGCCAGCCCGGGGAGAATGTTCTAGCAAAAGGATTTCACTGGCAAGGGGTATCCCCAAAAATCCCACACTGACTCCAAGCCTGAATGACTTCCTTAACCAGAGCCATAGTTCTAGAGTAACACGCAGATCCAGAAAAGCCCCGCGTGACTCCCACGTCCAACCCAAACAACTCGGATTTCCAGCCTCCTACAGGCAAAACAAACCACTCCTGAAGAATCTGCAGACAAAGAATTCTTTGCAGGAACTCGGTTAGCCACTCATTTTGCTTTGAATAATGAGCAGGCAGGAGAAAATTCATGGGCAGCCTGGAGTCAGCTTGCAAAGGAAATTAAAAATGGGCAGCCTTTGTCGAGCACCAGTTGTTATTTTGATTGAGGATAAAAGGAGGGGGGAAGAAAAGAAGGGGGTCAGGGTGGGTTGGTGGTGTTTTGGAATGTTGCATGCTCAAAGTTTGGGAGTTTTACCAAAAAGGAAAATGTAAATGAAGTTTGCACACCAAAAATAGCTTTGGGGTTTGCTGATTATATAATATTTTTTTTTCATGCGCTCCTTTTAATGCGAGTGATGGTTTTTTGCTCGCCCATTCTGCCTAGCTCAGCTCTTTAGTGGCTCAAAGGTCAACAAGTGTACAGTCCTGCACCTGGGCAGGAACAACACCACGTGCCAGTACAGGTTAGGGGTTGACTTGCTGGAAAGCAGCTTCACAAAAAAGGACCTTGGAGTCCTGGTGCACAATAAGTTATCCATGGGACAGAAATGTGCCCTTGGGGCCAAGAAGGCCAACAGTATCCTGGGGTGCATTAAGAAGAGCATGGCCAGCAGGTCAAGGGAGGTTCTTCTGCCCCTCTATTCTGCCCTGGTGAGTGTGTCTAGTTCTGGGCACCTCAGTTCAAGGGGGACAGGGATATACTGGAGAGTGTCCAACGGAGGATATAATGATGATTAAGGGACTGGAGCATCTTTCTGATGATGAAAGGCTGAGAGACCTGGGATAATTTAGTCTGGAGAAGAGGAGACTGAGAGGAGATCTTATCAATGTCTAGAAATATCTGAAGGGTGGTGTCAAGAAGAAGGGGACTATCTTTTTTCAGTGGTGTCCTGTGATAGGACAAGGGGCAATGAATACAAACTGGAACACAGGAAGATCCGCTTTTGCACGAGAAAAAACTTCTTTACTGTAAGAGTGATGGAGCACTGGAGCAGGCTGCCCAGAGAGGTGGTGGAGTCTCCTTTTCTAGAGACTTTCAAGACCCATCTGGATGCATTCCTGTGTGATCCTGCTTTGGCAGGGTGTTGGGCTTGATGATCTTCAGAGGTCCTTTCCAATCCCTACCATTCTCTGATTCTATGAAAGGTGGGAGAAAAGGTGATGTTGCAAGGGACATATCCCCATAAGGAAAACATTATGGTCAGCAGAAGGTGTAGCAGTTTTTTCCTCATGCATGGGCTGCAGGCATTGGGGAATGAGGTGCTGTGTGCCAGAGAGATGTTCAGTGGGTGTGTACCAGAGCTTAGCACTAGATCCTTCTGTGTTTGAGGAGCTCTAAGTTTTTCTACACCACAACTTTCAGCTCAGCTCTGGGGCAATGTGTTTGGAGTACGATGGGTTTGTGTGGAAAAGAGGTCTAGCTGGTGGTGATGATCCTCTCTGTGGTTCTCCTTCTAGCAAGAGAGAACTGCTCCTTGTGCTCTCTTGGAATTAGTCCTTCCACAAAGTGGAAGGTGCTCCTTCTTCCCTTCCTGTGCAGCTCAGTGAAAGAAAACCAACAGAGCTATGAGGATGCTCCCTTACGATCAGGTACCTCAGACTGACCTGAGTCTTTTTTCCGCTGTGGTTCCTGCGCTTCACCTTGGGTCTGTGTCTTCAGCAAGAGATCTCCTAGGGGATGATGAAAAATACCATCTGATTTGTCTGTGTGTATGAATTCTGTCTTTTTCTTTGCCAGGAAGATGATTAGGGAACTAGAATATCTCTTTTATGAAGAAAGGCTGAAGGATTTGGGGCTTTTTAGCCTGGGAAAGAGAAGGTTGAGAGAAAATCTTATCAGTGCATCTGCCCTTGCATCTCCAGAGGTCCTATAAGTCTGTGACTCTTTGTCTGTGAGAGATACAGACCAACTCCCTCAAGCCCCAGCATCTCACAGTAACATTCTCTGTCTTCTCATCAGCCACTGAAAGATGCTCATAGCTAGCATGAGCACTCTCTGTTCCTGGATGGTTGTCATCCTCTTTTACTCCTAGAAAGCAATTCTGGACAGCAGTCCTAGCACACAGGAGGTTAAGCAAGCCAAAATCTGGCAGTGTCCTACCAGAAGACAGAGAGTCCATGTTCTTCATTGCCCATGGAGAATTTTTAATGCTTTTTCTGCTTTCAATTAGTATTTCATCAGCAATGACCAAGCAGTACACACTCTTCCAGCTGAGGTCTCACCAAACCCCTGCACAAACCTTCCCTGTGCTGCAAATGTCTCTTTTGATAGGACCCAGGACTGCTATTTCTGCAGTTGCATCAGTCTGGCAACTCAGAGAGATCCTGAGGTCAGCAAGCACACCCAGATCTTTCTCTGCCTCCTTTGTTGCCAGCTGATGAGCTCCAAGCTAAGAGCAGATGTTTTACTATCAGTACAAGAGCTTGCCCTTCAGTTTTATGCAAGTGAATGTCATCTTGTTTCTCTCTCTAGGCCTTCAGGTCATCTAGTTGTCAGGTACCCTGATCCTCCTCTGTGGAACAATGGCTTCTTCCTCGTTAGCAGCTTCATCAGTGCAGGCCCATTTTTAAGGTCACAGTCACTCACTGTAATACTAATGAAGATCCATCCTCAGATAGTTTCTTTTACCCTGATGCTCTCCTCTTTGATAGAGCTTACAGCTGCCTCCTCTCTTTTCTTCTCCTCCTCCTTTCTTTCATACCTGTCTTTGATTATTCTTTTCATGGGGTTTTCTTCTCGGATGCTGCAGGTTAAGGTTGGACAGAGAAGCCAAGTCTGCCCACATAGCTTTTCTCATGTGTCATTGTCTTGCCATAAAGGAAAGCTCTGCACAAAAGTGCCTTGTTCAAAGGAATGTTCTGGGAGCTGCCACTCAGCACTGGGAAAAAGGGAGATGTTGCCACCTGAGGAACCTGATCAGGCTGAAGATGTCCTTTAGCACTCTAGGGGATTGGGTTAGACGACCTTTAAAGGACCCTTCAAACCCAAACCATTCTATAATTCTGTGATTCTACCAGTCCCCTCATTTGACCACAGAAAATACCTTGAAGTGCTGGCTTCCATTCTCATTCCTACTCCTCTCCTGTCTCCATCCTTGTGACCAAACAGAGGCTGTTTCACTTGGGACCCAATCTCCTGCTGGATGTGGAGACATCAGACAGGGAGAGCCACATAGGACAGAATATAACCTGTAGTCAGTTCTCCCTGTGTGGTACTCCCCAGACATCTTCCTCTCCCTTTCATTTACCTGCACAAGAAATGTTCTGCTCCTGCAGAATGTAGTCTCTGTTGTTTCTGAGGTGGTTCAGCTTGACTTGCTATGTCTATGGGGCATCTTGGTCCAGGTTCTGCATCATTTCACAGTAGTCCCTTACTGGAGGCTACTCCTTTGGGAGCCCAGCCACTGCTTTCCACTGGGCTGTGACATGCTATTCCAGTGGACTGTACAGGTCATCTCAGGTCTGAGTCCCACCTCGGAGGTACCATTTTCTCTCTTGATGTTGGATGAAAGAGCTGTCTCATCTGGATGCCCCAATGAAAGGAACAACCTTGCATTGCAGATGACACAACATTTGGTGGGAGTGTTGATCTGCTTGAGGGTAGGAAGGCTCTGCAAAGGGATCTGGACAGGCTGGATCAATGGGCTGAGGTCAGTTGTACAAGGTTTAACAAGGCCAAGTGATGGATCCTGCACATGGGTGCCAACTGCCCTGTGCAACACTTGGGGCAGAGTGGCTGGAAAGCTGCCCATCAGAAAAGGACCTGGGGTTGCTGGTTGACAGTCATCTGAACGTGAGCCATCGGTGTGCTTAGGTGGCCAAGAAGGCCAACAGCATCCTGGCCTAGGAATAGTGTGGCCACCAGGAGAAGTGATCATGCCCCTGTATTTTGCACTGGTGAGGCTGCACCTTGAATACTGTGTTCAGTTTTGGGCCCTTCACTACAAGAAGGACATTGAGGTGCTGGAGTGGGCATGGAGAAGGGCAGTAAAACTGGTGAGTGGTCTGGAGAACAGATTGTGGTAGTTCTCGGCTACGCCTTTAAAATTTAGGCTAAAGTTAATGCTGGGGGAAACTTCACCCCACTGCACATATCTTGTGAAGAGCAGCTGAGGGAGCTGGAGTTTTTTACTCTGGAGAAAAGGAGGCTGAGGGGAGACCTCATTGCTCTTTACAGCTCCCTGAAAAGAGGTTGCAGTGAGGTGGGGGTTGGTCTCTTCTCTCTAGTATCAGGTGATAGAATGAGAGCAAATGGCCTGAAACTGTGCCAGGGGAGGTTTAGGTTGGAGATTAGGAAAAATTTCTTCACTGAAAGAGTGGTCAGGCACTGGAACAGGCTGCCCAGGGAGGTGGTGGAGTCACTGTATTCAAGAAACGGGTGGACATGGCAGTCTGGGACATGGTTCAATGGGCAGGGGGTGACAGTTGGACTCGATGATCTTGTGATTCTATGATAAGAGAAATCCAGGTCACCTGGTTGCCTGTACCATCTCTCCCTGATGGAATCACTTCAGGGTGGGCATAGGAACAGCAGCCAAACCTCAACCTCCCCAGCCTCAGCTGGATCCTTGTCTCATGTTGGAAAGTTCAGATCACCACACAATGGCATTAGAGAGATTTTCACTCATCCTCATTGCACACTGGTGGTGGATCAGCCTGCCTGCCTCTCCTTATTGCTCCTCATCCCACCTCCCTTCTCTTTCCATTAATCTGGTCATCCATCTGCCTCCTGGTGTCTCACTGTGCCTTGCCAAGTTCTCCATCCCTGGAGCAGGGAGGCACATAGTTCAGCGGGCGAGGGAAGGAGGGAGGGATGCAAACCCTTCCAGGAGCCCGTCAGGAATACGAGTTAGCGCCAAGCGTGCTTCTCCTCTCAAGGGCCAGCAGAACATCTCATCCCCTGCCATCAGTAGAAAAACAGATGGCAGCACTGAAGAGGGAGGGAGAGGGAGGAGGGGGCTTGGGGCTGTGTGGAGAGGAGAGCAGAGGAGGAGGGAAACCCTTCCTGCCTGCTGTAGTTTGGAGGAGGTGGCTGTGGTCCTGGTGTTGTGCTCAGCTGCTGTGAGGAGGTGTCTACAGCATCTGGGGTGCGTTCTCCTAAGCCATCCTGAAGTGACCACCTCTCAGATATCCTCCTCCTGTGCCCTAGAGGAAGTGTGGTTCTGGACTGCAGAGGAGGAATAAGTATGTACAGTGATCCAGGTTGCTCCCATGGACTTTTCCCTGCTGTGGTCCAAAATTGTCCATGCATGAGTGGTGGCTTCTATAGAGCACCTCCTAGTATGCACAACTCATTAGCTCTGCACCCCACTATCTTCTACCATAGGAGCTGCTGTGGATCACATTGTGGCTGTGGTCCAGGTGCAAAAGCTCACTTATTTTATCATCATCACCATCATGATGATGATGTTTTCCCAGTGTTACTCACAGGATAGAGTAGCCACCACTGTCTTGCTCAAATACATTCCAAGGAAGGCAAGTTCCTCTTGCAGTGATCAGTGTTAACATGAGCAGGGGCTTCTGGACTGCCAACATGTTGTGCAACATGCTGAAAGAGGCTTCTCAGGGGAGTGGTGGAGTCCCCATCCCTGGAGGGTTTGAAAAGCTGTGTAGATGTGGTGATGAGAGACATGGCTTAGTGGTGGATTTGGCAATGCTGGATGAGCCATTGGACCTGATGATCTTACAGGTGTTTCCCAACCTAAGCAACTCCATGCTGATCTCACCTCCATCTCTGTTTCATCACTGTGTTCAGCTAGCAAAGGGTTAATTGCAATGCATTTAAAGCATCACTCTTTGGAGGCACAGCTTCATACTGGTATGGTAGGAGCTGGGCAAGAGGCACTATCTACCTTATAGGGCTGCAGTTCTCTCTTGATGTGACTTGGTGCCTTCTCTGCTTGGGGTTGGCTTTCCTCTGAGCAGTCCTGCCTTGCCTTGGGGGACCATGCAAGAGATTTTGGCTTGAGGTCTCTGCTTCATGCCCTGAGTGAAGATGGGTCGTACCAGAGAGCTGTCATGAGCATGAGCTGCTGGGAATTTCTCAGGCCTTCCCTGCGTCAGGACAAGGTCTCGCTGCCCTTGTGCATGCTGCTCGTGTTATCACACTCGTAAAACACTAATCCCTTCCCTGTGTTGTGGTTTTCCTGAGGTATCACCATGGAAATGATGAGATAGGGACTGAAGACTGTTTGTGGTTTCAAGTTGTACTCGAGTCTCTTGATCCAATATGGATCCTTGGCTCTTTCCACCAGCATGCACGAAACCCGTGCTCGGCACATCTGTGGTTTGTGGCCAGCATTTGTCAGCCAGAATTAACCCCTTCAAAGGCACATGCAGTAGAGATGGTGGGAAGTCTCAGCTGAATTCAGGGTCCCACTGTGCTTTAACATGACAGGAGACAGGGTGTGACTCACTCCCTGGGCAGAGCACTGTAGGCAGGTTCACCTGCTGGCAGCTGCCTCTGCTCGTCATCATCAGTGAGGCTGGGGATCCTTGACTGTCCCTCCTTCCAGACCCGTAGGGGCTCTAATTGTGCACCATTGTGAAGTCCAGCATAGGAAGCCAGGCAGAAACATGATACTGGATCTAAGGCACTGAGGAGTTACAAGCTCCCCAGCTTCTCCAAGAAGACTCTTTACATAAGCTAGGTATCACAGCATGGCCAGAACTTAGTCACCCTCTTGTGATGCTCAACATCATGTCTCTTGTCCCTGTGGGAGCATTTCACAACACCTTTATCCAGCCAGCACTTTTCCTCTGTCTGCCATCTGGCTTTGAACATGCAGAGTATCCTACTGGATATGACAGCTTCTCCTGCAAGCACACAAGAAACAGACTGTTCCTTCAGGAACTTGACCAGTGCCAAAGCCTGTGTGATCCAGGTGACCAAACAGGACTCAGTGAGTTGCCTTAAGTTCATCTTTTAATCATACTTCACATGTTTGCCTCCACATCTCAATATGACACAGCTGAGTTGGAAAAATCAGTACAAATGATAAAGAGGATACCATAGCTGCCCTTTGAAAAGACCCTAAACCAACAGGGACTCTTCAGTTTGGAGACCTCCAGAAGACTGCTGGAGGTTTGCTAAGTTACAGAGGTGCTACTAGGTAAGATGGATGAAGAACTGGGAAGCACACCACTGAGACTGGTAAGGGGTTTGTTTCATAGAGGTGAAGGAAAGTGCTTTGGACATGGTGAGCACTGGATGCTGGAACTGCATGCCACATAAGGCTGCAGGGTTGAGGAGGAGCTTCAAGTTCAAAAAGGGATTCAACAAGCTAGTAGACATCAGGGCCACCAACAGATACCCAAAGGACCAGGCAGAGCTATACCTTCCACTGTACTTAATGCAGCAAGTGCAGATGGTGAGGGAGCACAAGGAGCATGGACTGCATGTAGTGATCATTTCTGGATCAGACCTGGCCCATTACTGGTGAAGGTGGAGCCCTTCATGCTGGGGAGGTAGAAGGCAAGGTTGGAAGCTCTCTACATACCTGCTGGTAGATTTTCATTCTGCTCTTGGCATGAGCACCATGAGCAGCTAAGTGTGGAATACAGCCTTTCAAAGGAGGAGCCCAAAGAAATCTATTCCTCTTCCAAAGGTCTCATTTGAGGCATACTTGTCCTAAGCTGTGAGAAGATCTCTGTCCCCTGCACACAGACTCATAGAATGGTTTGGGTTGGAACAGACCTTAAAGATCACCTAGTTCCAACCTCCCTGCCATGAACAGGGATACCTTCTGCTACACCAGGTTGCTCAAGGCCTCATCTAGCCTGGCCTTGACCTCCTCCAGGGAGCAAGCATCCACAACCTCCCAGAGCGACCTATCCCAGTGTCTCACTCCCCTCATAGTAAAGAATTTCTTCCTACTATCCAGTCTAAATCTCCTCTGCTCAAGCTTCAATACATTCCCTCTCATCTTATCACTACAAGCCCTTGTATAAAGTCCCTCCCCAGCTTTCTTGTAGGGCCCCTTCAGATACTGGAAGGCTCCCCAGAGCATTTTCTTCTCCAGGCTGAAGAGATCCAAATGTGGAGACCCAACATGTGAAGTGTGATCCTAGAAACCTACTTTTCTTAAGAGGCAAAGCAGAGGGAAATGAAATGATGAGACACCAGAATGGTGTAAGGAAGGGAGACAGGCTCACAGAGCTCCTCAAGATGGGGACTTTTTGGCATGTGTATGACCACAGCATCCAGACACACCACCAGTGGTGATGGATACCCAAAGAGGAGAAAATAGCCTCAGCTCTCCTAAGCTGTGTTGCTCAAGCTGGCCTGTTCTTGGGATGCCATTGGAATGGGCTGCCCAGGGAGGTGGTGGAGTCACCATCACTGGAAGTGTTTAAAGTAAGACTGGATGAGGCACTTGGTGCCATGGTTTAGTTGATTAGATGGTGTTGGGCGACAGGTTGGACTTGATGATCTCAAAGGTCTTTTCCAACCTGGTTAATTCTGTATTCTGTGTTCTGAATTGAGTGGTCTGTTGCTGTTTAGGCTGGAGAAGAGAAGACTGAGAGGGGATTTTGTTAATGTTTACAAATCTCTGAAATGTGGGTGTCAAGGAGAAGGGGCCAGTCTCCTTTCAGTGGTGCCCTGCAATATGACTAAGGGCAATGGACAGAAACTGGAACACAGGAAGTTCCACCTCAACATGAGGACAAACTTCTTTATTGTAAGGGTGACAGAGCCCTGGAGTAGGCTTCCCAGAGAGGTCGTGGAGGCTCCATCTCTGAAGACTTTCAAGATTCATCCTTGAACATGTGGCCTGCCCAAGGTGATCCTGCTTTGGCAGAGCCCATTGGAATGGGCTGCCTGAGGAGGTGGTGGGGTCGCCGTCATTGGGGGTGTTCAGGGTGAGGCTTGACAGGATGCTTGGTTCCATGGTTTAGTTGATTGGGTAGTGTTGGATGATAGGTTGGACATGATGATCTCGAAGGTCTCTTCCAACCTGGTTTATTCTATTCTATCTCTGGAGGGCATTCTATGACCGGTGGCCACTTCTCTGCCCTCTCCAGCTCAGGTGCCATTCCCCCATCCCTCTCCACACCCCACTTTCCCCTCTCCTGGCGGCCACAGTCACGTAGCCGGTGACACAGACAAAGTGGAAAGCCACTGCAAGCAGCCGCTGGAAGAAAAATCAATGGCTTGCTTCTGCTAATAAACAAACATCCCCACGCACAGCCCTGCCAACTGCTCTTCCAACACGAATATTCATTCCCCTTCAGCTCCTTCAGCCCTCGAACATTGTTTTTCTTTCTGTTTAAGATCTGTAACAAGAACTTGGCAGAAACCAGATACAAGTGGGTCAGGAGGCCCTTGTGGTTTTCAGGGCTTGTTTTCCATAACCCGTTCTATCCTGCAACATATTTTGCACAAATGGCTTGGCAGGAGACCTAATCCATGGCAGCAGGCGAGCTGCTGAGGGCAGGATTGCAGGCTGGTGCTCGTGGCATAGGAAGTCTTGGCGTCTCTCGTGTGTGCAGCAGCAGCCCTGGGAATGGTGAGCACTGGGGAGCTATCTCCAGCAGCCATCCTGCTTCCCAGGAGTCCTATTGACACACGGTATCTTCTGCTCCCCTTTGCTTGTTCTTCCCTGCTTCTGTTTTTCTTCTCCTGTTTGCACTGAGGTCAGGGTGTGAAAAGGACAAGGCTGAGGACCCCACCATGAATAGATCATGGACACACATGCTGTTATGGAAGCAAAGGCCTGTTCTCTTGTAGGGTTCATCTATGTCAGCTTTCCATTTCTTTCCCTCTTGTCCCTGTGGACTGTGCAAAGCCTTCTCCAGATCACTGTCTGCTGAGACATGGGGTACCTGAAGACCAAGGCACAGAGCAGGGCAGGGATAATGAAATGCATCCCTGGTTAGCAGCAGAAGTGTGTCTAAGCCAAATCCGAACCTGAGACAGAGAAGCACCATGAAGGCAAGGACCTGCTCTCCCAGTACGGTCTTGTCTTGGGCATGGCAGTACATGTGACAGCACATAAACTGAAACCAGATGGCAGGATACTGCCTTCCAGTCTGTCACCTCCTCCTTGAAGCATTCCTTCAAGCATGTGAAGTGCTTTCTCAAGCAATAAGCCTCTGTTGTCTTATTGAGGACTTGGGAGAAGGATGTTGGAGCTGGAGCAGATGTTCCTGAAGACCTGAGATGTGATGAGAGCAGTCTGCATGCTGAGCTGATGAGTGAGCATCTCAGGGACACCAGCAAGCTCAGATACAATTGGCATTGCTCCATTTTGCTTTCTGGCTGTGTCTGAAGTGACAGGGCAGGTCCAGGATATCCCCAGGCAACCCATCCCTCAGGCATGTGGCTCCAAGGGACAGCTGCCATGGTTCAAAAGGAGCAGAGGGGCAGCTCAGGGGACAGTAACTGGGAGAGACAAAAATCATGGAAGAAGTGCTGGGTCTGTAGGAATTTGTTTATCTTTTCGGGGTGGTGAGACACTGGAACAGGTTGTCCAGGGACATTGTAGATGCCTGTGCCCTGGAGGTGATTAAGGCTAGGTTGGATGAGGTCTTGAGTAACCTAGTCTAGTGGAAGGTTGTCCCTGCCTATAGCAGGGCAGGTTGAAACTGGATAATTTTTGAAGATCCCTTCAAACTCAAACCATTTATGATTCTCTGATTCTTTTCTTCTTCAAGCCATTCTTGATCCCAGGTGCCCCTCACCAAAGTTCTAGAGCTCTGAGTGGTGCTGGCCCTCCCTGCCTCATTGCGATGGCCCAGGTAGAGCTCTCTTGCTGCTCAGAGCAACTCAGGGCACTGAGGCATCCCAAAAAAGCTTTTTGAGCAGATGCCAGCCCTGCTCCCTCTCCGTCCCCCTTGGTGTTTTTCAGTGCCGATTTCTTCCTTGCGTGCCAGAGAACCTCAGGAAAGAGTGAGAGAAAGTGAATGTGCTTGGGGTGTCAAGGATGGGGAGGGAAGGGGGGGAAGGAAAAAAATAAGAAATAAAAGACGCTGCAACAGTGAGAGGGCCAAGAAAAATATTTAATCCAAACAATGAACATTGTCATTTCCTCCCACAGTCTGCATTCCCAGTCAACTTCCCTGGGCAAGCTGGGGGAGCCAAGAATGGCCGGGCTCTCTGCCTCACCAGCCCAAGGCTGTGTGTGCACAAGGAAAGGGATGTGACCTGGGGACACTGTGCTAGAGCATCACTTTAGAAACAGCATCCTTTTGGTTCAAAGAGACCTTTAAGATCATCAAGTCCAACCACTTTAATGAGCTCCTGCCATGTCTGTTGCTGAAGGGACTGAAACCAGCCCTAGTTTTCTGTAGGGAAGCAGAGGCTTGGTGCCATACTGGAGGGATGCAAACAGAGATGGGAAAGGAAATTTCCAGGCACTCAAGCTAGGTGCTGGATGAATAGGGGTTTAAGTGAATCAGGTTTCTAACAAGGCTTTGGGTGCTCTTCAAGTGCTCCCAGAGACCTCCCAGAGCTTTCTGAAATACCTTGGCTAGAAGGTGATGTTTTGAAAGAAGAAAGGAGGGGCAGCCAGCGGGGAGAAGCTACCCTCTGCCTATCCCTGGTCAAAAGCTGCTGCAGCCTCTCTATAGAATAATTAATGTTGGAAAGGACCTCTAAGATCATCAATTTCAGCCTTCTACCCTACAACACCATGCCCATGAGACCATGTCCAAAGTGGCTACAGCTGGGAAACTGAGGCACAGCTGGGTTAGGTAGCTCACTCAAAACTAAAAGATTTGGGATCAAGGGATTTGGCTCCCAGCATTGCTCACAGAATCATAGAATTGTTGCATGCAGGGGTCTGAGGTCAATGCTCAAAATACCATTGTCTAAAAGGCAAGGGTGAAAGGACAGCAAAATTCATGTTGACTTAGAAGCAGCATGAAAGCAATCTATGCTCCCTCCCTGAGTCATAGACTCATAGAATTGTTTTGCTTGGAATAGGCCTCTAAGATCATTGAGTCCAACCACTGACCTAACACCACCATGGCTGTTAAAACATGTCCCAAAGTGTCCACACGTGTTTTGAGCACCTCCAGGGACAGTGACTCTACCACCTCCCTGGGCAACCTATTCAAATGCCTGACCACAGGCAGGAATAAAATCCCTGGATGGGATCAGCACAGCCACAAAGCCCGGGACTTGCACAGCCTCCCAAAGACTGGAGGAACACTTTTTGCTTATTAAGGCTGGACTTGATCACCTGAAAATGGGATCTGGGCTTTCTCTAGCTATGGGCAGATTGAAATTGTAAGCACTTTCCATCCCAGCAGCAGTGCAGGAATGTCCTTCAGCTCTTCAGTTACACAGCTGGCCAGGTGCACGCTGAATTTTCTTTGTTCCACCTTTCTCTGAAGCATCTGGAACGGGTCATTGCCAAAATTAAGGTATTGAGCCCTTAGGACTGCTCAGCCAGAGTAAAACCTACATTCCTGGGAAATAATGTTCATCAAGTGCCCATGACACAACCCCAAAGTATGGATGACACCGATGGCACCTGTGATTTCTTCTTCGTGCCCCATCTTTCCCTCACCCTGGCACACTCTTTCACTGTGAATCAACCTACATGCTCAAGAAAAGTATTCTGGATCCTGCCCAGCTCCTCAGCAGCACTGGGGACAGGACAGTGGCCCCAGGGAGGGAGCCAGCCAGCTGAAAGTTAATTTCCTTTATTTTTTTTGCTCTTTTCGTGTGTGCTTTGAGAGCGTGTTGGGTTTTATTTTTTAGCCTATCCGACTTGCCAAGCACTTGACTTGCGGTTACTATTTTTATGGCAGCACCTCCACGTGCTAACACATGCCCTGCTGCAGCTGCTCCAGGCTCAAGGAACAAGGGAGAGATGGATGGGGCTAGTGGGGAGACTTGCTGATGCAGCCCAGCTCCCTGGCTACCTCAGTGGCACGCTGCCTAGCCCAGAAGCTCCCTGTCCCTGCACGCAGTGTGGAGCTGTTGCAGAAACTTTCTTATTCATAGAATGATGTGGTGGGGGTTAGAAGGGACCTCTGGGGATCATCTGGCCCACCCCTGCTGCTGAGGCAGGTATGCCTGGATCAGGTAGCCCAGGTTTGCAATGTCCAGGTATGTTTTGAAAGTCCCCAGAGAAGAAGATTCCCCAAGCTCTCTGGGCAGCCTGTTCCAGTGCTCTGGCACTCTCACAAAGTGAGGAAGTTTCTTCTGAAGTTCAAGTGAAACCTCCTGTGTTCTGGTTTGTACCCATTGCTCCCCATCCTATCCCTGCTGAGAAGAGCTCAGCCTCATTTCCCAGTTCATACCAGCTGTTTTAACTGCCCCTTCTGCCCCTCATGCTGGAGGATGCATATTCTGGTAACTGAAACTCATCTGACTGCGTTCCTGGATCACATCCCTTGCCTTCACATGGCATGGCTGACCAGTGGTGTCAGGCTTTTTGTCCCGCCAGCATCTTAAGACATAGAATCACTGAATCATAGAATTGTTTCAGTTGGAAAGGACCTGTAAGATCACCAAGTCCAATATCATCAGGTGTTACTGGAAGTCACCAGTATGGGCAGACCCCCCTTCTCCCTCCGCTGGCATTGCTTTCTGCGGAGCTGCAAGGTTGAAGCACAGGCTGAATGAAATCTGCATGGACATTCCTCTCCCATCACCAGCTTAGTACATTGTGTTGCCCACATCCTCCTCTTGCAAGACCATTACGAGACTGATGCAACTGCAAGGGTGCTTCTGCTCTCAAAGGTGACCTGCCAGCACCTTACTTTGCTGCTTCTGCTTGCAAGGGTGAAGATTGGAGATTCCAAGATGAATCTGAAGGTTCTTGCTGAGGTGAAGCAAAGGGAGGCACAGTGTTGTGCAGGCACTGGGCGAGGAGCAGGGACAGCAGTCCCCAAACCCTACTTCTGGCTCTCTTGAGCCTTGAATGCAATTAGTCATTTTTTATTTTCCCCTCATATGTTTTTCCAATGAGTTGTTAAGTTTCCCCAACAAGTGTTGCCATAGGAGCCTCTATTTGTTTAGGGTGGGGTACGGGCTCCCGCGGGTTGAGAGGAGGGGGCAATTAGCCCAAATAGGTGTAGAAAGAAACCAAGAGCCTCTCCTTCCCTGTCCTGTCTGTGCCTCTGTCCTCCCCCCACCTTGCACTCCAGGTCTGGAAATCATTTCAGACCTGTGCAGCCGGGATGGGCAAACCTCCCCTTATGCCTGTGGAAACTAGGGAAGCGGCGGCGTTGTTTTGCCGGTGAGTCATGACACATGGAGCAAAGCTCAAGGAAAAAACTCTGCTGCGTGGAAGGCTGCGGAAGCAAATCACACCCAGAAGAGCTCTTCCCTGCCAGCCGCCCTGGCTGGTCCCCTGCCTGCATCCCTGCACCAGCCAGCCCCAGCATCTCTGCTGGGTTAGGTGGCACACTCAAAACTCAGGAGGAATTTGGCTCCAGCTCTCCCGGTGCTCAAAGCTGCTTTGTGGCTCAGAGACCTTCTTTGATCATCATTTAAGACATAGTGATGCTTTTCAAAGGAAGAGGAGGGTTACCCCTGTGGCTTTGGTGAGATTGCACCTCTCAACACGGTTTTGTGGCAGCCTTGAATACTGAGTTCAGTTTTGGGCCCTCACTCTAAGAAGGACATTGAGTTGCTGGAGCATGTCCAGTTAAGGGCAATGAAGATGGTGAAGGGTTTGGAGGGCATGTCGTAGGAGGAGCAGCTGAGAGTTGTTTAGTTTGGAGAAGAGACTGAAGGGAGACCTCATTGCTCCCCACAACTCCCTGAAAGGAAGTTGGAGTGAGGTGGGGGTTGGTCTCTTCTCTCTAGTATCAGGTGATATGGTGAGAGGAAATAGCCTGACAATGTGCCAGGGGAGGTTTAGGTTGGATATTAGGAAAAAATTCTTTACTGAAAGAGTGGTCAGGCATTGGAGCAGGCTGCCCAGGGAGGTGGTGGAGTCATCCCTGGAGGTATTCAAGAAATATGTGGACATAGCAGTCTGTGACATAGTTTAATGGCTATGGTGGTGTTAGGTTGATGGTTGGACTTGATGATCTTAGAGGTCTTTTCCAACCAAAGTAATTATGTGATTCTCTGAGCAATGATGGGAGCCAAATCCCTTGACCCCTTGATCCCA
Source organism: Dryobates pubescens (assembly GCF_014839835.1). Classification (NCBI taxonomy): domain Eukaryota; kingdom Metazoa; phylum Chordata; class Aves; order Piciformes; family Picidae; genus Dryobates; species Dryobates pubescens. Next base: position 12,238,695 of record NC_071622.1, on the reverse strand, counting down.
AATCCTTTGGCTTAGTGTGAGCAAGTTAGCCCAGCTGTGCCTCAGTTTCCCAGCTGTAGGAAGGCAGGTTCCTTCTTCTTCTCCGCAGAGGTCTTCCAGGGAAACATAATCCTTCTGCAGCTGCCTGGATTTGTTCAAGGGACTCTGGTACTGATAGCACAGACAGACTTGGTGGTTTGCCATTAACTCTGCTGCTGCTTCCTAAAGTGACATTAGCCTGCATTGAATCCATTCCTGTTCCTTGTGAGTCATGGTGAGCCACATGGTTTTGGCATGTATTCTTTCATATGAATTATTGGCATTATCACCCATCCCACATGTGGGCTCTAGCTCAGTGGCTGTCATGGTGTGGTGACATTTTTCAGCTGGCTGTCATAGAGCCATTTATGTTGGATAAAAAACCTTGAAGATCATCAAGTCCAGCACTGCCAGGTCACCACTAAACCATGTCTCTCAGCACCACATCTACACAGCTTTTCAGTTCCTTCAGGGATGAGGACTCCACTACTGCCCTGGGCAGCCTCTTCCAGGGCTTGACAACCCACTGTGGGGAAGAATTTTTTCCTCATGTCCAGGCTAAACCTCCCCTGGTGCAGCTTGAGGCTGTTTCATCTTGTTCTATCACTTGTTCCTTGGGAGAAGAGACCAAAACCCACCTGGCTCCAGCCTCCATTCAGGGAGTTAGAGAATTTCTCTCTTGAGCCTCCTGTTCTCCAGGCTAAACAATCCCATTTCTCTTAGCTGCTCCTCACAAGACTTGTTCTCCAGACCCTTCACCAGTTTTACTGCTCTTCTTTGGACCTGCTCCAGCACCTTAGTCAGTTTAGGGGTGCTACAGGTGAGTGTACATCAAAGGCTGAGTCGGGGTATTTTCTGAAGCCCAGTTGTTGAGACCACCAGCTCCAGAGAAACAAGTCAGCTGCTTCCACAAGCAGCAGGCTGTCCAGGTTTCCACCAGGAGCCCATTCTGATGACAGCAGTCCTCCTGGATATTGGCTCTGGTTGCTGGGCCAGTAGCTACCACAGCTGAGCCTGGAGAGGGAGAAGGATTTCGTTACTAATCACCCAGTTAATGAATGGCCTCTCCAGTCTGTTAGCACATTGGGCTGATGCTTGGCAGTGCTGATGTGATAAATAAACCTCTGCAGCAGATAGCTCCTGACAGTTCATTGCAAGTGCTTCGCCTGCACGTTGTTGGGTTGCACCAGTCTCACAGCATTGTTTCTCAGCCATAGTTGGCTGCTTCTCAGCCCCAGTTGCTTGTTTCTCTTCTTTGATCAGATGACTCATGGAACTAAACAACAATAAAATGGTTTTCTGAATGGCTGCTTGTGCCATTTAACATTTCTGGACAGAAAGCTCTTCTGCTGAGATAGCTTTCCATTTCCATGTAAGAGCTGAAAGTAAAGAAGGCTTGTTGGTGAAGGAGCATTTATCTCAGCTGCAGGCAAGCTGGGGTCTGCAAAGCCCCAGGTGTCCCAGCTGACAGGAGGGCAGCAAAAGGCACTGGGCTGTGCCATACAAAGAGGAGCCATCCTTATTTTGGCAGAGTAAAGTGTCCTGCCATTCAACCATACCATTTCCTTACAGAGGGTGAGAGTTGGTCCACAAAGAAGAGAAATGAGGAGGAAATAGTCAAAGTTGAAGCTAGAAGGTGGCCACATTGCCAGTATTTCTGGTGCTGAGCATGCTGGTGCCCTCTCTGCTCAATCTAGAGTTGGATTTTGCCTGCGGAGAGCTAGTGCTTAATGATCCCTTCTGTTTGTCCTAGCTGGCTTCCAGATAAGTAGCCTTTTTGTCCAACCTGGCAAGGTTTGGTGGAGCTATGTACCCTTAACAGGCCTAGAACTTCCAGGGGAGAGTCTAGAGGAATTTTGGGAATGCTTCTTGAGGTCAGAGCCAGAGCAAGCAAATTCTGGAAAAGGAACAGTCCTTGCAACCAGCACTTGAAAATGCTTGGCTTGGCTTGAGTGCAAATACTTCTGGGAGACTCCTGACCTTGCTGAACCTTTCTTGTAGTCCAAGGCAGATAAAGCATCTGCCTCCCTAACACTGCCTCTAGCAGGATCCTTGTAATAGCCTCTCTATACTTAGCTGGCCAAGCCAGGTCACCACACTCAACTTGGGAGCCAAGGTCTTTGAGAGAGGGGTGTTGGAGAAAAGAGTTGGGTCAGCTTCATAGAGAGCTCTGATCCAGCTGTGAACATGCAGAGAGCTGGATTACAGCAGAGACATGCAAGAGTGATGTGAGAAGGTGAACAAGCGGATGAGGTGATGATCTGGCTCCTAGTTGGGTGGCAATAGATTTTGTGGAGAAGCACTGAGATGAGGATGGGTACTTGTGGCATTCCCGTTGAGACCCTTTCAAGTGATGTGAGACAAACAAGCAGAGATGGTGGTGAAATGACTCCTACCTGGGTGGCAGTGGATTCCATGGAGAAGCTCTGGGATAGGAATAGGAACATGTGGCATCCAAGCTGAGGCCCTTTCTATTGATGTGGATCGACATTCTTGCTTCCTGACACAATTCCTTGATCCTCCAGATACAGCTTGAGCACCCACTCCTCCATACACACCACACACATGCCAGTGTGCCCTTTGGCTTGGAGGAGAGGGTTCTGTACAGCGGATCTGGGCCTTGGTCCTTCTCAGAGGTGCACAGGGGCCTTGCTCAGGACCTGGGATCTCTGCTTTTGGGGGCAAACTTATGCTTTTGAATGACCCTTTCAGCAAAGTCTTGTTTCTGTGCCTAGCCCTTCCAAGCAGACGGCTGGTGTGACACCATCAACAACCGGGCGTACTGCCAGTATGATGGGGGTGACTGCTGCTCCTCCACACTCTCCTCCAGGAAGGTAAGTGAGCACCTTCTGCAGCACTGGCCAGGACTTGGGATTAAGTGGTGACTGCTAGCCATGTTCTTTGGCTTTGCGAGCCATGGAACCGAGCCTGCAATGCAGTTCTCCCACGAATGGACAACAAAGCCATGCATTTTAAACCAAAGCCAGCTGAAGCTCATAGACATCATCCCACTGATTAACAGCAGGGTTTGGACTCAGGCCAGCCGAGTTGAAAGCTCGGCCCAGCTCCCGTCGAGGCTCACGGGATTCCCTCTCCTTTTGGGAAACAAGTCCCAGAGAAATGACTTCCATAGGATGTAGCCATGGTGAGCCAGGAGTCACTTTCTTGTTTGATTGAGCAGCCTAAGAGAATTTTTGCTATGACCTATTGGTGTCCACACTGGGCTGTCCTTCCCTCCCAGGTCTCCTGGGTAGGCAAGAAGGGAGGAATAGCATAAAGGGAGTAGGGGCTGGGGTTGCACAGACCCTTCTTTGTCTCCCATCACAACCTCCTGTCCCACCTAAGCTGCTATCCAGCACTCACAGCCCATCCTTCCTAAGCATATCCAACAGCAAAACAAACCAGGGAGCATGAGATAATTTCTCATGGCAAAAATATGTGAATTTGGATCTTCTCATCTTTGTTGTGAAGCTTGAATCATTTTTCCTTTCATCATGCATACACACAGGGAGAAAAGGAAAAATAAAAACCTGGGAAGATCCAGCTGAGATAGGAGAGAAAAGGCTTTACACCCAAGTGATGAGTGAAACCTCCACAGCGATATCATGACATCTCAGAGCAAGGCATGGCTCTCAGGAGGTCTGAGATATCTGGATCTCTGGCCAAAATAAAGGATGGCTTCACGGTGGAAGGTGGGGGGATTCAGTACCATGGCTCTCAAGGAGACCCAGACCCAGCTTGCTTCACCATAGGTCCAAGGTCTCCTGTGGCACAAGCCTCCAGGAGGTCCCTGTCAGGAATATGGGGTTTAAACACCAACAAAATACTCCAGCTTCTCACTAGCCCAGGCTGTGAAAAATCAAGTGTGAGTTCACAGAATTTCAGCATGGTGGGGGTTGGAAGTGACCTCTGGAGATTGTCTAGCCCTAGCTAAAGCAGGGTCACCCACAGCAGCTTGCCCATGATCACAATGTCCAGGCAGGTTTGAAGTCTCCCCCTGGGCAGCCTGCTCCAGAGCTCCAGAAACCTCACAGCAAAGAATTTCTTCTTTCTGTTCAGATGGAACCTCCTGGGTTCCAATATGTGCCTGTTGCCCCTTGTCCTGTTGCTGGGCCTCACCCTCTTGACACCCACCCTTTAGATATTGATCAGCTTTGATTAGATTCTTGAGTTCTTCCAAGAGGTGCAGAAGACAAGACAAGGTAGCTTCATGCTTTGCTGAGCCTGGAAAAGCCAGGAGTAGCTTAAAGGACAGGTCCATGCTCAGACATGGACAAGAAAGATTTTCTAACAGGAGGCAAAATAAAACTGTAATCTAGAGGTGCCTTACCACTGCCATCCCTAGTCTAAATGTCTCACACCCACCAGGGGACACTTCTCCCCAGGGCACAAGCCTCAAGCTGAACCATGGCTGCCGAATTTGAAACACAAGTTAACAACAGAGAAAATGCTCTGGAGAAAATTTGGCTGTGGACAGCTTGTATCTGAGCCCATTTCTAGGTGGATGTGGCGTCTCTGCAGTGCCAGTGATATCAAGGTGCAAACCCAAGTGTCCCTACAAGGGTGGAGAGAGCTTGCACGGGGTAGAAGGGAGCCAGAGATCTCAAGAGAAGCTTCCATTTCCCTTTGGTCCTCCCAGGTGATCCCGTTCGCTGCCGACTGTGAGCAGGACGAGTGCACGTGCCGTGACCCCGCGGCCGAGGAGAACCAGTAGCCGCGCCGGGAAGGAGCCTCTCGGCCACGGCGAGCAGCGGAGCAGCCAAGGGGCAGCGGCAGGGGCTGCTGGGTGGCGGCAGGGTGCGAGGGGGCAGGAGGCCTGAAGGAGAGAGCCAGGCAGGGACACGGCGACCACGCATGCAGGGGACAGGTCGAGGCCGCAGGCGCGTGGCGGCCCGCTCCCCATCGCTGCTCCCTCCGGAACCCGACCGAGACGCGGGGACCTGGTGCGTGCTGCAGGGGTTCAGCCGAAGGTCCGGCACCGCCTCGGCCAGACACTGGGCTGGGGTCCGTGCCCAGGTGCTGCCGTGGACGTTTGTCATGGTCTGGTGTCTGGGTGTCTGTTTGTCTGCTCTGGATTTTGTCACTATTCACCCCAAGCCCCGCCACTGTACAGGCTTCTTTTAGCAAGGTTGAGGTAGTTGTGAGCTCTCTGCAAATATTTAAGCTTAATTATATATATATATATACATATATATAATATATATAAATATATATTATATTTTCTTTGCTCTTGATGAAGCTGAGAAAGGATCTCCTTTGTCACACACCCATGCTGCTGTGAAGTACAAACCATTGGGAAAAGCGCAGGGAATTTCCCCTTCCTTGCTGAGAAGGAGCTGGAAGGAGGACAGAGAGAGAAGCCAAATGCCCAGGCCATGCCAGGAGACAGCTCCCCAGGCAGGTGATGTGGAGGCTGCAACCTCAAGGTGCTTTTGGCATCTTGCAGGCACCAAGTTTTGCCCTTGCTGTGCTTTTGCTTTGATCTGCTTAGGGTTCTGGGTCAGGATTTTGAGGTTGAGAAGAAGTGATGGCCTTGTATCATCCCAGCCAGCATGGCAGGCTCCCAGCACCACAGGCACCCCTTCCCCATTATGTCAGAGCTCTCTGGGAGGGGTTACATGTCCATGAAGGTCACTGCATGGTCAGTGGAAGCAAAGCCTCAGTCCCCGTGGCCACTGTGCATCCAGCTAGACAAGAGATGTAGTGGGCAACCCAGAGCAGCTGCGTGGTGCTCTGAATGGAGGACAATGAGGCAATCTTTTCTTTCCCCATGTTTCCTTTCCAAACAGGAGCTCCAAGGTTGTTGTCAGCAATTCTCAGAGAAGATCAGACCTTGTAATGCAAGGAGAGACAGGACCCAAAGGACCTGTCAGGAGACTGAGCATCACCCACTGAGGTTTCCCTTGTTCCTATCTCCATGGCCAAGCCCATCATGGTGAACACACAGTCTCTGACTTTCACAAGTCTCTTGCTCCTCTAGGCACCAAGTGAAAATCTTGTGTCACTTCTAGCCCCAAAGAAGTCCAGCTAGAAACTTTGCCTCCTCAGAGCTGATTCTCAGAAGCTCAGTTTGGGAGGCTGGACCCAGCCTCATAGAAGCAATGGGTAGAGAAGCTGGCATTATCACTGATGGTTTTGTGCTGCAAAGAGAGAAGAATAGAAGGAGAAGGGGCCACAGAGTAAGAGCAAGGACTGTGATGTCCCCAGGGAACCGGGGCTGGGATCAAAAGACCCCAGGCTGCCCGGCTGCGTCCTCCAGCAAGGCTTGTGCTGGTGGAGCCAGGCTCCAAGTCAGGTTCTGTCCGGTGCAGGAGTGATGGAGAGAGGGTGACACGGTGTGGAGAGACTGGGGATTTTCAAGGCATCCTTCACCTTCCGCTAGCTCCCCCCGCTCTGCTCGTCAGGCATCTCCTAAAGTTACGTTTTACTGGAGGACAGGAGCAGGGGGGAGAAGTGTCTGGACCAGTGTCCATACAGGAGATGCTTTGTCTTTCTCTAAGCCTTTTCCTGATCCCAGGTGTCCCCGTCACCCCCATGGCAGGTCACCCCCGAGGCAGGAATAGGTGAGGCACAACAATGGGCCCCATCTCTTCTTGCACCAGGGACACACTGACATTTCTGTTCCTGTCACACAACAGTGACACTGTCCCTGGGTTTTCACCTAAAGGCACACTCAGTTTGGCAGGGAGCTGCAATTTTTTGACAAGAGCTCCATCTTTCAATTAAAACAAAACAAACCCCAACCCAACCAACCACCAAAAAACCCCAACCCCAAACCAAACAAACTAACCCCTCAAACAATACAAGGAAATGAAACCAAACTAAACTAAACTAAACTAAACAAACCTTTGAGGCTTTTCTATCCCAAATGTCCAAGAATGCAGCCTGGGGAGTCCATCCTGCCCTACCAGCAAAGGGGAGGTGACATCCCAGGGTCCCAACACAGTGGGGCAAGGGTGCATCGTAGCCCTTGGATGGAAAGGACAGTGGAGAAAAGGGATGAGGGTGAGAATCTCAGGTCTCATCATCTTGTCATGCCAAGCCCTTCCCTGCCTGGAGTCAGTGTTACCTGGATGTCTGTGTAGGTACCAAATTTTAACCCTGTTGGCATGAAAAGATGATGGCGTGACAACAATCAGAGGGCTGGAGCATCTCCCATATGGGGACAGGGGAGGAGAGAAGGCTCCAGGGAGACCTTAGAGCAGCCTTCCAGTACCTGAAGGGGGCCTGCAAGAAAGCTGGGGAGGGACTTTATACAAGTTCTTGTAGTGATGAGAGGGGGATGGTTTAAAGCTTGAAGAGGGCAGATTTAGAGTGGAGATAAAGAAGAAAGTCTTTACAGTGTGGGTGGTGAGACACTGGAACAGGTTGCCCAGGGAGGTCATGGATGCCCCCTCCCTGGAGGTGTTCGAGGCCAGATTGGATGAGGCCTTGAGCAACCTGGTCTAGTGGAAGTTGTCCCTGCCCATGGCAGGGCAGGTTGGAACTTGATGATCTTTAAGGTCCCTTCCAACCCAAACCATTCCATGCAAATCCTGGTCTCTGCAAGAACTCATCCCTGCTCACCAGAGGGTACAGGAAAGGGACCATGCACCATGGACAGGGGACAAGGGGAGGAAAGGGATCAGAGGCACTGACGTGGCTGGTGGATATTTGTGCTTCTCATGACCGGATAGCTTCTGTGTACCCAGATATTGTTCTTCTCTAGTGACACTGAGCGGTTTTTGTCCCCTTTAGGGTTTTATTCACAACGGAGGCTGCTGCTATTTTTATTTTTTTGTATTTGATAATTATTTTTTATAAAAATCTATGAAAAAATAAATAATCTTCTCATCCTCCACCTCTTTTGCCTCTTTGCTTCACCCAAACGAGGGCCACGCTGGCAGAGGGAGGTGGTTTGGCTGCTCATGGAATCACAGAATCACCAAGGTTGGAAGAGACCTCAAAGATCATCGAGTCCAACCTGTCACCACAGACCTCATGACTAGACCATGGCACCAAGTGCCACGTCCAATCCCCTCTTGAACACCTCCAGGGACGGTGACTCCACCACCTCCCTGGGCAGCACATTCCAATGAGGAACGACTCGCTCGGTGAAGAACTTTCTCCTCGCCTCGAGCCTAAACTTCCCCTGGCGCAGCTTGAGAATGTGTCCTCTTGTTCTGGTGCTGGTTGCCTGGGAGAAGAGACCAACACCCTCCTGGCTACAACCACCCTTCAGGTAGTTGTAGACAGCAATAAGGTCTCCCCTGAGCCACCTCTTCTCCAGGCTAAACAATCCCAGCTCCCTCAGCCTCTCCTCACAGGGCTGTGCTCAAGGCCTCTCCCCAGCCTTGTTGCCCTTCTCTGGACACGTTCAAGTGTCTCGATGTCCTTCTTAAACTGAGGGGCCCAGAACTGGACACAGCCTAACCAGTGCTGAGTACAGGGGCACAATGACTTCCCTGCTCCTGCTGGCCACACTATTCCTAATGCAGGCCAGGATGCCATTGGCCTTCTTGGCCACCTGGGCACACTGCTGGCTCATGTTCAGCCAACTGTCAATCAGCACCCCCAGGTTCCTCTGTTTGGCAGCTCTCCAGCCACTCTGACCCCAGCCAGTAGCACTGCATGGGGTTGTTGTGACCAAAGTGCAGCACCCGACACTTGGATTTGTTGAATGCCATCATGTTGGACTCTGCCCATCTGTCCTGTTGGTTGAGGTCCCTCTGCAGAGCCCTGCTACCCTCTAACATCCTTGGCTTCACCTGCCCTCCTCAGCCCCAAACCACAGACTCTCCCAGTCCAGTAGGACACCTCCTTTGGGGTGTATGTTGGGAGAGGACACACGCACCTTCAATGCCATCCTTATTCTAACACCATCTGTGAGGACACTTTTGCAGATGGTCTTCTGCTGGTTATGCCACAAACCAGTCCATTGCTGATTACTTTGCAATTAACCCACCTTGCAGGTAGGGAAAATGTGTGCATGTCTTCATACACCACCCCCCTGGGGATGAGGAGCAGAAGGTGGTTCACTAGAGCTAGTGAGACATGCCATGTGGTACCCTGGCAAGAGAGTGAAATCCAATGACAATCAAAAAAAAAAAAGGTGCTTAAAGATTTGGGTGATTGTTTTATTGGTGCTTGGTTAGGGATTTTTGTTAAGCAACCAGCTAAGCTTTGTACATACAAACTGAGAAACACCAAAAAGCCCTGACCAAGCTGAGTGGTCCTGCCACAGTGCCCCTGCAGCCAGCTCCAGCCTCTCCATTGATGGTGGTGAGCCCAAGGCACCCATTTCTCATCACTTCAGTGCATGAAGTGTGGTGGTGACCAGGGTATGCCACTGCCATAGCACCAGCTGACCTGCCTCCCACAGATGTCCACAAGATGTCCTGCTCTAGGTGATCCTGCTTTACTGGGGGGGGTTGAACTAGATGACTTCCAGAGGTCCCTTCCAAACTCTATCATTCTGGGATTCTGGGAATCTATGAGACCAGCCTGTCCTGTGTTCACCTCTTTGGACCTGCAGCATGGTTTATTGGGAGGAAAACCTGCTTTTTCTAAACCTGGGGGTCAGGGGAGTGTGGGGGTTTTCTTCTTCCCAACGCTGCCTTCTACACTGCTCAGGTGTATTGGAGACCATGCTGTGGTTTGGTTTTGGTTTTTCTTCCCTTTTCACCTTTTTTAAAGACAGTTTCAACAGAGCAAATAAAATGGCCCTGAAAAAGAAGTCCTATTGGTTTCCAAGAGCAAGCCTGCATGAGTGGCAGCTAGCAGAATCCAGGCTGCATTTCTAGTGGACTAGTTCTGGGGATGGTTCAAACCTCTGCCCCCATAAAACAGGGGCGAGATGGTTCCTCAAGTTGCTCCATTACCATTGCACACCTCAGAGCAGGGTTTGAAAAGGCCAAAGCCATGCTAGGTGCTATTTCTCTTTCCTTTGCCACATGCAAGCAATTGGAGAAGGTGAGTCATGGCTGAGTAGGTGGAAAGATTGGAAAGGACTGGAAACCACAAGCACCTGCAGAAGGATGGGGGCTGGAGGGTTGCTGGACCCTGGGGACCATGCCAAGGCCCTGGAAAGCACTGAAATCCCAGATTTCCTCCTGTGGGGCTGATAAACACATCAAGGGCCTAGAAGAAGAATGATGGGCTGAGAAACTGGGAGGAAAAGCACATAACATGGGGTGCCTGGTGCTTCAGTGGGGTCTTAGGCAAGCAGGAACCACCTGGGGACAAGGTTCCCGAGCAGCTGGGTGCATTGCACAGCCTTCCCTCCTCACCGTGGCTGAGGTGTCCCTCCCATCACCAGCTATCATGATGAGCCACGTGTAGCCAGCCCTGATTGGAACACACTGAGGTACTTTGGGTCTGGGTCCTTAACCCCTTTTTCCAGACATCTCTGAGGGCCACATGCCTGCCTTTGCTCCACACTGGCCTCTCCTTCACTTCAAGTCTGCATAGACTCTCTCATTGCTCCCTGGAGGGGGGACAGCATCTCCTGGTGACATGAGATGTCCTCTCTGGGGCAAAGTTCCTCAAATCCTGCACTCCCACCAGGGCCAGATTTGCTCACATGAAGGCCACAGCATTAAGGGGCTCCACAGCCCCAGGCAACCAGGACCCTACTTGTATGTCTCACATTTCATAGAATCACAGGCTGGCTTGGGTGGGAAGGGACCTTAAAGATCATCTAGTAGAACCTCACCACAGTCAGCAGGGACATCTTCAAATAGAGCAGGTTGCTCAGAGACCCAGCCAACATTCCTGGGAATGTTTCCAGGGATGGCACAGCTACCACATCTCTGGGCAACCTGTTCCAGTCTTTCAACACCCTCACCATCAAAAATTCCTTCCTTCAAGCTAGTCTGAAACTTTCTCTTTTAGTTTCAAACCATCACCCCTTGTCCTGTCACAACAGGCCCTGATAAAAAAAAATGACCCCATCCTTGAAACCAAAAAAGCAGCTTTCTGTGGTAGTAGCCAAGTAGCCAAGTGAAGAAGTGTTTCCCATCCCATTGCCTCCTTTCTGCCAAACACCAAACCTCAAGGCAAGAGATGCCAACCACTGCTTCCCCAGGATGATGAGGATGCACAACTGAGCAAGATGGTGGCACTTACAGTAAGACAAATCACATTTGAAATGCTTTGTCAGCCATTGAGATGATGGTGGAGGAGAAATGAGGCAGCCTGGGGCAATGCAGCAATCCATGGTGGTACCTGCTTTCTGAGGATGAACAAGGACGGTCAGCCATCAGCCACCCAACCAACAAAAGCACCCATCAACTTTACTCTACAGAGGACACCCAATGTCATCAGGAGAAACCCTCCTGGGAGCAACCTAACACGTACACACATTACCAAAGCCTTCCTAAGCAGCTGCCATTGTGCTGATGATCCACTCCAGCCTTTTTGGGTGGCTTTCTCCAAGCCCCCACTGCTTGCAAGCCAGATGAGCTCCTGAGGAGACCATGCTGTGGTGATGAGCCAGCTGCACCAAGACTTTCTTCCACAGCAGCTCAGGATTGAGACTACGTGCCACACAGCCCTCCTTCTCCTCCTCTTCATGCCACAGGTTATTGTGCAATGAGCCAGTGGCAGCCACAGCATTTAGCTGCATGGAAAGTAGCAGAAGGAAAGTATTGAGTGTATTTTTAGCTTATTTTCCTGCAATTTAGTGGTGGGAAGAGAAAGAGAAGGGAAAAAAAAAAGTAGTCAAGTTGTTCCATGAGACTTGATGAAGTCTGGTTTCCTATGGATTTGTGTCTATAGCCCCTAAATCCCCTCTTTCCCGTGTCCTTCCACGCATCCTGTCTGCTCGCCTGCAGTAATCCCCACTTCTCCCACCCATCTGGCAGAGCAGGTGGCAGTACACATTGGCCTTGACCAAGGGACCAGCTCCTACAAGTGACAGTGGCCTGAGCACTGGACACAGCACTGCACTGAAAGTGACTCCTTAGGTGTCCTCTGCAGCTTTCACCTCGGCTCAAGCACTGAATTTCACATCGTTCGTAGGATGTTAATATTTGTGGTACTGCTAGGCAGGGAATCCTAGAATGGCTTGGGTTGGAAGGGACCTTAAAGATCATCTAGTTCCAATCCCTCCTGCTATGGCCAGGGACACCACCCACTAGACCAGGTTGCTCAAGGTCCTGTCCAACCTGGTCTTGAACACCTCCAAGGAGGGGGCACCCACAACCTCCTTAAGCAACCTGTTGCAGTGTCTCACCACCCTTGCTCTAAAGAATTTCTTCCTAATCTCCAGTCTAAATCTCTCCTCTTCCAGCTTCAATCCATTCCCCCTCACCCTATCACAACAAGCCCCTGTAAAAAAATCACTCTCCAGGTTTCTTGTAGCCCCACTTCATGTAGTGGAGGGCTGTTACAAAATCTCCCCAGGGCTTTCTCTTCTGCAGGCTGAACAATCCCAATTCTCACAGTCCTCTGTCCAAAATCTGCTAGACGGACCAGGAAGTTCTCAGGTGATAGCCGACCACCAGCCAGCACCATCCTGTTCATCTTACCCCAAAACCAGGCTAAAAGGAGGGGTTTTTTTGGACTCTGCTCTCAAATTCTCAGTGTTAAGGGGGTTTGCAAAGCAAGGGCTGAGAACCTCTTACAGAAGACGTGTAAGTGCAAATCTTGCCTCCAACACTTCCAAGGTTCTTGCAGACATCTGCAGCTCACCACGGCCAGCAGAGCAGGTGGGCAAGGCAAGCCGCAGAGGACACAGCTCTGGCTGTGTGTAACTGAGTGGTTTGGGACTTGGCTAACCCAGTGGGCAGACAAGCTAATGCTAAACTTGTGTGAAGACAGCACCCAAGTTCAAAGGCTTGGGAGTGTTTCATCCGCTACCAAAAGATGACATCAACGGGACCAGCGCTATAAACAAAGACTCCACTCTGCCAGAGCCACGAATTACTAACAGCTCCTTTTAATAGTCAGTTGAATTATCATCTGGAGTTTTACATCGTGGTACAATGACTTTTGTTGTTGCTGCTGTTGCTGTTGTTGAAAACCTTTTTCATTTTCCTCTTTTTAAGTAATCCAGAAGGGTTTCCTGTTTCTTGCCACGTGGCTATCTTCACCCTAAAGCACCCTACTTTCAATCTACAGTAGTAAAACGTCACATTAGAGGTTTAATAGAAGAACATCAAGGAACATGAATTGTAACCATCTTTGTAAAGAAAAGGACCGAACCATCTTTATCTGTTAAATAACTCCACGACAAGGAAAAGGGAGTAATGCTATTACAGGGGGAGGGGGGAGGCAGCAAAGGAAAGATAACGACCCAGAGGTTCATCTCAGGTGAATGATTGCCCATTAGTTCAGAAACAAAAGAAGAGAGGGCAGGGGGGACAAGGGAGGTTGCAGAAATGGATAGAAAGGGTTGCCTTCTCCAGCTTTCCTGTGGTTGGCAGCGTGGGAAGAACCAAGAGTCCAAGAGAGAAAATATTGTGCAGACCTGACAGTAGGATCCTGCTCAAGACAGGGATGGTGTCATCTCTGCAGGGAAAGGCACACCTTGGGGCTTGCCCATGGCTGTTTTGAGTGAGCAAGCCCCATACAACACACCTCTCCGAGGCCAGGTCGTCAGCCATGGTGCAAACTCCCACTCTGATCTGGGTCCCTACAGCAGGGGTTTGTCTGAGATGGACTCATGCATTTGAAGGACTTTGGCAAGAAAATCCAAGTTTGGGCAAAATTCTCAGATGTAAAGTCAGAGCAAGGAAACCAAGAAGGAAGCTTTCACAAAGCTAGGGCCATTGTAGACATGGTCCTGCAGGTGTACCACACCATCAGGACCTGCTGGCACAGAGGGTACAGCAATGTCACGGTGGCCAACAAAGTTGACTACAGTCCTACCAGTGTGGTCCATCATGGGACAGGTATGCCAAATTCCATCCAACTGTGCAAGTGTGATGCTGAAAGACCTTGGAGGGGTAGCTGTCCCCTCACCCTCTGAGGGGTCCATATCCCACCTCATGGAGAAGCTGGAGCCAAAGGAGCAGAGACCAGCCCAGCTGTGGGGTTTTGGTTGACCACACAAGAGCTTTGCAATGTGAGTGCAGAAGCAGAACAGAAATAACTGCAGAACCCCAGCACAAGCCTTGGGGCCAGATGAAGAATTAACCTAGGCAGGTAGGTGTGACCACATGGAACGTCCAGGGTTTTCCTGGCCAGCTGCACAGCTCCCATCCCTCCTGTGGCACCTGGTAAGCAATGGAAGAAAGGAGTCTGCTACCCAAAGGAGAACAGTCTGCGCTTCAGATAAAGGCCACGTGAGCAGCATTTCCTGGTGAGCAACCAGCTCGTGTCTGGGCCAGAGCAGCCTTTGTTCAAACATCCCTCCAAGGCATTGGGTTTAAGTGTCCTTTGGCCATCCCTGTATGGCTACCCAGAAGGAAGGTAAAAGTTGTCTCAGCGTCCCCTGGGAGAAGCAAGAGGATAGACCAAAGGGTCTTGGCCAAGACTACTGGTGGCTGAAAGGAAAAGAAGTGATGGCTCAGTAGGGATCACCTGCCCATCTATACCTGTGCATGGAGATGGCAATGGTCTTGCTCTGAGCCCCAAGCCCTCAGCAGCATCAGGCACCTCAAAATATAAGGAGAAACACATGGGGAAAAGCCAAAAGAATCCAGCAGACTTCCTTCTTGCAAGGAGCAGGCATTCGCCTGATGACCCCTGCTAGACATTCATTACATAAAAGACACAGGGACACCAAGGCAATGCTGACTGCTAGTGGCCATTCCCTGCAGCTCCTTGATCCAGACCAGCTGCTCCTGGAGGAGAGGTCTGCCCACCAGAAGGGAAGAGCAAAGCATTCTGTGGTCCTGCAGGAAGATGCTGAACGACTGTTCCACAGCACTGGGGGCCGGGCCTGGCCACAGAGTCCAGCCACCTCCCTCTCAGCACCATGCAAACGTTGGAGCCATGTCCTTGGCAGGTACGAGGAGGAATGAGACAGAAAATTATAAGAGACAGGCTGAAGATTGCTGCTGCCAAGGCTGAAAAAATGAAAAGGAAATTGCTCTCTGAAGAGCCATTGTAAAAAAATCCAGCTGTAGGGCTCCTGGCTGGGCTGGATCAATGGTGCACAGCTGGAAAGCCCAGAGATACCTCCTCTGCAAATCAGGCTGGAAGTTGAACCTAAAAGGAAGCTGTTTGCTGACTCCAACACAGTCAGTTTGAAGAAGAGTTTGCTCTGAACCCAGCCCACTGTCCCAGGGCAACCTGAGTCCTCTGGTTTAAAGAAAAAAGTCACTTGGTGAGAGCAGCAGGTGTGAGCCTGAGCAAGCAACAACCCCAGAAGCCTGTCTGCTACACCACATCATTAAGCCCTCTCTGGGACTTGGACCTCCAGGTCCATCCCATTATATCAGACTTCACTACACCCTTCTCCCCTCATCATGCAGAGCCTGGGCTACACCAGAGCTACAGGGTGGCTGGTGCAGAAGACAGCCTTGTAGAAGACACTCACAGTCTGGGTGCTGCTCTCTTGGTTGTGGCTCTCCTCAGCAGTAGTTTGATGTTACTTCAAAGTTTTTATCATGGTGGGTAAACTTATAAACAATGGAAGGGATTTTGAAGTTGGCTTCCTAGGACTGTCATTCCACAAGAAGGAAGCTAACAATGTCCAGATGAGGCCAAGCTGCCTTTGCTCTGGAGGACTCTGCATCTTGGCTTTGACAGTGACAGAAGAACCTGAGGAGATGGGCTTACCAGTGTCCCTGTCTCCTCACCCCAGCTGGTGACACCCTGCCAGCCAGGCCCTGCAATGACACCAGGTCTCATCCAGACCTCATGCTTTACAGATCCAAAAAAAAACGTAATCTCAACTCTCTTGACCATCCAGTGCTCAGCCATGACCACTGGCATCTCAACCTGGCCCACATGCCCTGCCTCCATTTTCCCAAGCCTATATCGTCTGCTCTCTTGTCTTAGCTGTGTCACCATGTTTCTCCTGTGACCAGTGTCCTCCACCCTTGGGGATGGTCTCCACAGCCAGGGCAGGAATGGGGCAGGAGAAGAGGGCTGTGCCCTCCCAGTCTGCCCTCTCCACCAATGCTGAGGAACCTCTTGGCAAAATGAATAAAACAAAACCAAGAAAACTGGGTCCCACAAGACTTCTAACTAGAAAGGCTTTTGACCAAGTCAAAGAAGAAACTAATACTGAGTCAGTCCTGCACAGAGCAGCCACTTCCACTCCCCAATCCAAATTTTTGTCTCCAGAGACATCAGTGACACCCTCCCCCACGCCATGGGTCCATGTATAAAACCCTCACAAATGCCCATGGGAAGGCCAGCGTGAGAGCAACCCTCAGTAGTCCTTGTCACCATAGTCATTGTAAAGGACACTCAGCGTCTGCTCCTCGCACGTCTTCTTGAGGTCCCGGCTGAGCTCCAACCAGTCGAGCCCATAGGGCTTGATCTCGCTGTAGCGGCAGGCCAAGTACTTGAGGGACGAGCGCTGGAGGCTGATCTTGGGCTCTTGCAGGAGGCCATTGCACCAGCTGCTGAGGTCCCCCAGTTGAGAGAGGATGAGGCCGGCCTTCCTGCAGTGAGGGCGGGCAAGGGGACATGCCAGGGGGGATGGACAGTGGGGGGGCAGTGGGAGTGATGGACACAGCACGGGGGGATGGTGGGAAGGGCAGGAGGAGCGTATGAGGAGAGAAAAGCAAAGACAGTTAAGGACCTGGAGGGAAAAGAGATGATGCAAGAGCAGTGTGGAGAACAGTTGAGTGGAGCCCAACACTGACAGGATGAGCAGTGTTCTGTCCCTGGGGGTCACACCAGACCTGTGGCAGCACCACAAGCCTAAACACACACGGGAACAGCCCCTAAGCAGGTCAGAGATGCCAATGCCACCACAGGGGTGCTGAAACTACTGCACTAGTTTTGTGATTCCCACTTCCCTGCCCTGTCCCTGCTGCATCTCTCATCCCATATTGCCCCCACAATAAGGACAGATTTGCTGATGTTTTAGTGAGGAGATAGTCATAGGTGTAGCAGTGAAACCTCCAACATCCCATGGGATGGACAACATCAACAACTCAAATGGCATCACCAGCCACTGCTGCAGCTACTGGGCCCCAAGTATAACAGCATGGGGAGGTGGGAGCCAATAGGCAGCAAGTGGGGGCACAATGCTAAAGGGGTCAGACATGACATAGGTGGTCAACCCAGGGCAGTGTCACCATGTGTGTCCTCTCCACAAAGCGCATGTGTTGTATGTCTGGAAACTGTGCTGGTCACTCATGGCTTGGTGTAGGAAGAGACAAAATAGCCAGCACTGGCAGCTGGCCTGCTGGCACCTCAGCAAGCATGAAGGAGATTTAGGAAAAAGACCCAAACCAAATATAATGCCTGGCTCATGGTGGGGGCGCTGACTGGAAGGCTGAAGGCAAGACAAAAATCAGGAGATGTAAGATCACAAGATGAAAGATGGTGGTCCTGGTATATGATGATAGTCCTGGCATATGACTTGTAATCATAGAAACAGACTGGCTTGCGTTGGAAGAGACCTTTACAGATCATCCAGTACAACCCACCTGCAGTCAGCAGGTTGCTCAGAGCCCCAGCTAACCTGACCTGGAATGTTTGCAGGGATGGGGCCACTACCATCTCTCTGAACAACTTGGGCCAGTGCCCCACCACCCTCAGCCTCAAAATTTTCTTCCTTATCTCTAACCTAAATCTTCCTCTTTCAGTTTAAGCCCATCATCCCATCACAACAGGCCCTAATAAAAAGTCCATCCCCAGCTTTTAAGCACTGAAAGGCCACAAGAAGGTCGCCCTTGAGCTTTCTCCAAGCTCTCAGCCTGTCCTCACAGCAGAGGGGTTCCAGTCCCATCATTGTTGTGGCCTCCTCTGGATACTCTCCAGCAGGTCCACATCTTTCCTGTGCTCAAGACTCCAGAGCTGGCCCCAGCACTGCAGATGGGGTCTCAGAAGAGCAGGGCAGAGGGGCAGAATCCCCTCCCTGCTGCACATGCTGCTGGGGATCAGCCCAGGACACAGCTGGCACATTGCTAGCTAACATCCAGCTTTTCATCTACCAGTACCCTCAAGTCCTTCTCCACAGGGGTGTTTAGGAAACATGTCCCACAGGACAGCATGCAAACCAGGACAGCATGCAAACTAGAAAGAATATATTGAAGTAGACAACATGGTTTTGATCTAAAACACTCCGATTGAGCAGGGGATGTGGTGGAGCTCCCCAGTTCTTTGCATGTGCATTGCATCTTCCAGTTGCAGAGAGCAAAATAAAGGCAGGTCATGGCATTAGCACTTCATAAAGACCTGCAACTCATCCAAGGAAGCCAGCAGAGGACTTCAGGTGACAGAGGGAGAGAAGGTCTACAAGGAATCCCTCTTCAAGAGAGGACAAACACACAGCACCCCCAGAGCAATACACCCTCAGTACAGGCTTGTTTGGGTAGTGAGAAGATGCTAAATGACCAACACCTCATGTTGGATGAGATCTTGGAAGAGTACAGAGGATCCTGGCCAAATATGACCTACATTGTGTTCTCTTCATGTTTTTCCTCTTAAAATTGTGTTCCTAAGGCTTTGATTATGAAAACCTTTTTGCCCAGACAAACCACATGATGTTCATTTTAAACTCTTCTAGGCCTTGGGGTGATCTTCACGGACAGTGTCTTGAAGGTGAGAATCACATGTGCCTGGAAACCAAGACAAAAGTGTCTCAGGAGCTGGGACAAGTTTCCTAGACAGCTCCAAGGTCAGTTGGTGGGCTTCTCTAGAGAAGAGAAGATACAACACCTTGGTAGCTTTAACTCAGCACAGCATAAGCAGTGTAGACAAAAGCCCTCTTTGTGATGTGCTTGCTTGGATAGCAGAGGTTGTGGAGCACACATCTGTGCTGTGGAAGGTTTGACAGCTCAAGGATCTGTGTACCAACCATGGAGGAAAATCCACAGCCCCTCCACACCTTCCTCCAAGCTAGGTGCACCATGGGAGAGATGCTCAGAGAGGCATTAATTTACCTCAGGCCAGCCAGAGCCAGCCTTGGCTTTCCTGGAGGGGTCCTCAAGAGGTCTATCACACAGGTGGCTGCATCTCTGAGTGGCCAGCCTGGAGCCAGCAAGAGATTGTCCAGCACTGCAGCCACATGACAGAGCAAATCAGAGAGGATGAAGTTGTTTAGCGTGGTGCTAACTCTGAAGACAGCCACCTGAGCTGGCCAGGTCTTCCAGCTGTGAGAAGGTAGCTGACCTCTCACTAGTCTTGGTTCTTGCACCTAGGTAAGGTGCCATGCCTGCCTCTCCTCCTTCAGTGTCACAGGTACCCTAACAGGAATGTTGCATATGATCCCACAGGTTTTGTCTCAAAGCCCATCAACACCACCAGAACTCACATCAGACCCTACTTTCACTTATTGCTTGCTAGAAAATTACTTGCCTTGCACAGAGCCATTTTGGTTGGAAGAGACCTTCATCAAGTTCCCTCCATTAACCCAGCACTGCCAGGTCACCACTAAACCATGCCCCTCAGAACCACACCTTACACGGCTTTTCAATCCCTCCAGGGATGGCAACTCCACCACTGCCCTGCATTGCTTCTCCTTATGAAAAGTCCCTGCAGCTCATCTCAGACTGAGAGAGAGCACCTCACTTTCATAACCCCAGCAGCCAGTGTCACCAAGAAGGCTGACTCCAAGTGAGCAGAGCCAGAAGGCAGCATGGCCACGCGGAGGAGGGACACGGTAGAGTCAGTCGCGTGGGTCCACATCCAGGACTTCAAAGGAGCATCAGCAACAGCAAAACAAACAGTCTGCCTGCTGACTAAATAATGTCATCTGCAAGTGATTTGTCCTGTCACCACCAGTCTGGATGCTTCACCCTCACAGACGATCAAACAGGAGGTCTGCTTTCCAAGATTTGTCATCACCAGAGCCCACTGCAGCTGCCTGAACGTCTCCTTCCAAGCAGCGCGAGCTGCAAACACTTCATCAGCAGCCTGCGTCATCCCATCCCGAGTGCTCCAGCATTTCCAGAGGGTGGGATTAACCCTCTGGCTCAGAGAGTCAGGCAGCAAACTTGGGCAATTTGCTGGCATTTCTGCTACTCCACGCCAATGCACCTCTGCCTCAGCTTCCACCCCATGTTCTGGCTGGTCCTTGGTCTCCTCATTGAGGCATCAATGACAGTGCTCAGCCCTGGCGTTGGCCACGGCTGTGTGACAGCTCCAGCCTGTCACGTAAGGAATTTCATGAACTCCTCACGTGAACCATCACAAGAGATGTCAGATGGTCTGTGCAAAACAAGGCTGGATTTCACATCTGGAAATGAAGACAAAGCAGCATTGCCACAGCTGGCCTCAAGACTGTAAGTCCAAGCTTGCTGCTCCCACTTAGTGTCATGGGAATGAAACAAACCTAGGCAGAGGAGCTGGTTGGAGCCTCAGCCTTAACAAGATCTCATGTGCTGGGATGTCACTACTGAGCTTTGAGATGGTGCCTCCAAGAGTTCAAATTTGTATCAAGAGAAGGAAGCTGGAAAAAGGGGAAGAGGAGATCACCCAGCTTTGTCCCCGGCGAGTAGAGGGTGTCTTGGGGAATTCCCACCAAACCTGAACTAGGAGACATGTCTAAAATACTAAGGGCAAGACAGACACTAGCAGTTTGCTGAGTCTGAATGCCTAGCAGAGGTTTGGAGGACAGAGAAGCTACATGGAGGATCTTCAGTCCTCTGCTAGAAATCCATAGGGGATCACCTGGAGAAGCAGGGCTAGAAGAAAGTGGTGGGACGAGCCAGAGGACGTGGGCAAGGTGGAGGCAATTCATAGAGGGGAGCTGTTGCTGACGTACATTTGAAGTAATTCTGATTTCTGGAAGAATTCAAGCCTCCAATTCTTTGGAGGCCAGATGCTATGAAACACCACTGCAGCCCACATGATCTCCAGGCACAGCTTGCTAAACTGACTGGAAACATCCACGTAACTGGGAAACCATGCAGACAAAAGCAGACATTGAAGGGCATGGGGAGAAGGGAACATCTGGTTGCCTCTGCATGCCCTTGGCACCTGGCACCCCATCCCCAGGAAGCTGGAAGAGCTGCAGTCACCTGGAGGAGCCCTGGGAGAAGACATGCTGCTCACTCAGGTATAAAGGGACTCTCTCAGGCAGGAAAGGCCCCAACAAACTGACATGGCAGCTCAGCACTGCTACCAAAACACTTGTGTCCCACATGACCACAGGCATGGATCAAAAGAGAGGGAACACATGTGCAACTCAGACCCAAGGTCAGTCCTTCATCTGCTTTGAACCACAAGTGACAATGAGCTCAGCACACGGAGATGCACTCAACTCAAAGCCAAAGCTCAGGAAAAGGAGGAAAGACACATCTGATCTTAGCGTGGGTCAGCACATGTATGTGCACTTGCACACACTTCATCCAACAGCTTCCACAGCCAGGCTTTTCTGTGCCACCTTCTCCAGCAGGCTTGAAGGTACAACCACTTCCTTGCACCTCCTTCCCTCCATCATCACCTGGGGCACTTCTCTAGCAATGCAACCCAACTGCATTTTCTCCCCTTCTCACCCAGAACAAGCTCCATTCCTCAAAGGTCCATTATTTCTCCAAGAGCTTCTGCCTTTTTGCCTGGGGAAGCACCTACTGAGGGAAAAATCGAATCTCAAACCCTTCCCACCCTGCTTGGCATAGATAGATGGACCAAGCAAAACTCCAGAGATGGTATAGGACTGGTGGGATGGACAACAACAATGGGTTGACAACAGTCTGATGTTCATGGTCCTTCAAGGAAGATGGCTAGACCCCAAACATAGGCACAGTATCCAGTAGAAGAGGAACTCACCTGTGAGACTAAGCTCTATCATCAAACAAATTAATGAGATTTGCCCAAGACCCCCCACTTCCTGGGAACCAACACCTATGAGGGTAAGCCCGTTGGTGGACTAGCCTGGCTGCCTGCCTAGCCAACCCAGCTGTTGAGCCTACCTAGGCCCCAGCTCATCTTCACAGCGCCAGGTGAACTCCCCAAAGCTCTCGTAGTGCTGGTTGTAGTGGTAAAGCACTCGGTGCAGGCTGGGGGAACCCAGGTCCAGCAGGGTGTTGTAGGCTGTTTGCTGCTCCTTGCCACTGGTGTAGCCATTGAAGAGGTTGTAGATCTTGTCTGCTATTTCTGGACAGAAGGAGAGGAGCTGTTCAGTGGGATGCAAGAAAAGGCATGAACCAAGCCCACCAGGCTAAAACTCAACTCTAAGGAAACCATACCCAGACCCAAGGCTTGTCCCCCTGAGTTATGATTTATGTCATATCAAGATGAGGTCCCAGTGAAGGAACGGGAGAGCAGATGGCATTCCTCAGAATCAGTCCAGGTTAGGTTCCTGTAGGTTGGTCCAGTTAGGAAAAGAAATGTGTGGGGTCATCAGGTACTGTTAGTAAAAAGCCATTACTTTATGAGAGGGCACACAAACAGCCACCACCTGTGCTAGCAGTTGCTTTCTGGGTAGGACGGCCAGGTCTTCTTGGCTATTTTGGTATGTCCTGAATGCTTGTCCACCCCCTATCCTCCCACCCCTCCACCAGCACACAGTGCCTCTGTGTTTGTGGAGAATATGTGTTGCCTCCTACCACCCTTCATGCCAACCCTCAACACCATGTGGCAGCACCTGGGCCAAAGGAGATGTTACAGCCAAGACGTGAGATGTGTGCAGGGACAATCTGGAAGGGGGAGCAACCTGTTGCTAGTCTCAGGCATTAAAGCCCAGGAGCTCCTTCCATCTCACCTTGAGCTTTCACATCATCTACCACGGGGCAAGGGGTCTTGACAGTCACATCACTGGACCTGGAGCGTCTTCCTGTGTTATCGACTCCCCAGAGCGTGAACCTGACCAGGAAGGAAAAAGGTGAAGCTCTTGACTCCCAGAACCCCAGGCAAACACAGGCAACATCAGACAGCAGCATTGTGGCCAAAGTGATGGCATTGCCATGTGCATGGCACGAAGAGACAACTCACATGTAGGTGGTGTCGGGCTCCAGGCAGCGAATGATGAGGGAGATGGTGGAGGAGAGCCTGTCGGGCACTTGGGCTGGCATGGCACAGGGTGACTTGGCACCAGAGATGATGTCATCCACGAAGCTCAGCACTGTCTCTAGGGAGAGAGGGGAGGATGTGCCCTGGATGATGACACAGGTACCTGATACTGTGCTGTCTGGAGCTGAGGGGGACCTAGGCTCACGCATGAGGTGGGTGCAGAGATGGCCGCAGTGCTTTTCCAGCAAGGCTCATCACCATGGGGTGGAGCTGCTGCTTCTGCAGCACGGTGGGCAGCAGAGGGGCTGCTTTCTCTTCCACAGGATACTGGATATGTTGCAGCATCCCCTTGCCAAGAGGGAGACGGAGGCTCTCCTCCAACATCTCCAACCCACCCTCCACAGAGGGAACTAGTAGAGTCTCCACTCACCTGTCTCCACCTTGGAGTGGTCCATTCTGTCGGTGACTTTCTCTTGACGGAGGAGGTAGTCGACGATCTGCACCCCGATGGGGGGCTCTGAGTGCCCCCACTCCAGCACCACCAGTGTACTGCTGGGTTCATGAACGGTGGAGAGCCGCAGGCTGGGGGTAATGCTGGCTAATTAGCATCTCAAGAGGACAAGGTCTGCCAGCCGTCCCCCAACACCCACCCATGCTCACCCACATCTAGCACCACTTTGCTGCTCATCTGTGCCTTAGAAAGGCGGCAAAACCATCAGACTGAGACACACAGTATGGACAGATGCTGAGGCCAACCAGTCCCCATGGCTGGTACAGACCAAGTGCCACTCACTCTGCTCTGCAGACCACATGCAAGCACACCAGAACTGAGCTGGTTTCTCTAAGGTGGTATGTAGGGACTGTAGAGTCTTGTATTGCTTTCTCACAGTAAAAGGCCTTCAAAACCATTAGTCCGTGGGAGAGACTCCCCTTCTTCTACCCCTCCTGGCTCTAGGTGTGCTGGTCCAAAGACCTCCCTAAGGTTGTTCCACCAGGATGGATCCAAAACCAGATCCCCAGTCCCTGACTGAATTTAGAAAAGACACTGCATCTCTGCACTACATGCCTGACTTCCAGGTCCTTCATCCACTTGCAAACCTGTCCCACAAAGCTACCACAGCCCACTGCCTCCTGCCACCACACAGCTGGCCACCCCTACCAGATCCACCACACCAAGAAGCCACCCTGGGACATGTGGAGACCTACATGGGGTGGGGGAGAGGTGCGCAGGTGGGCAGCCCATCAGCCCCAAAGGCACTCGAGTCACAGCGGCACCAGTCCTCAATGACATCCCCGCTGCCTGAGCACCACAGCGAGCTCATGGTGGCCTCCTGCAAGAGCTGGGAGAGAGGAGAAGGCGGTCAGCACCAAGCAGGTGAGCTCCCATCCCTCCGTCACTTGAGTCAGTGCTCATCCATCCCCCAGTGGATTCAGCACAGCCCATCCACCCTGGACAGCAGGCAAGGACTGCCACAGCTGGACATGATGCCATCATGGCAAGCTGCTTGCAAAAACCACTCTGATGCTATCCTGCCACCCCTCATGCCCACATCACTACCCCTAGACAGTGGTTCCTCACCCGCTGGGTCTGGTTGTTGGTGACCAGCTCATAGATGGGAGCTGCTTTGGTGACCTCCAGCAGGATGGGCTCAGCTGGCACATCGGGACCAGAGGTGACGTGGCAGAGGGGGCAGGAGGAGGGGCAGCGCCCACGGCTCTGGCATTCCATCCGCACGCCGGCTGCCATGCGCTTGGTGCCCGACTCGGAGAGGCTGGCAATGTACTCGGGGAAGGTGAGCACCTTCGGGTCCCGCTCTCGCTCCTCTGACTCGTCTGAGGGGGAGTTGCCTGGGGAAGGGGGAAAAGAGGGGCACCAGGGTGGGCTCCAAGCCATCACTAAAGGGATGCGAAGGGCTGGAGCCCTGCTTTCCTCCCAGGAGAGTGGCAGTGCTGCCCAGAGGGCCCCTGCATCCCTGGGAGCTCCCCATTTGCTCTGTAGGGATGAAATGCTCACTGGTCTTCAGAAGGACTGAAAGCTCCAGCCTGGCTTCCACCCTTACAGGTCCTTTTGTCTCCCTGTGCCTCATTTTGCTCCACCCCAGCCTTTTGGCTGGCACTGGGACAGACTATCCACCCTTGCAGATTCAAGAGGACCTGCCTGGGCGCCTTCAGCCTACACTGATGTCCTGCCAAAGCCCTGCAAAAGCCCTCCTGGACCAACAGCTGAATCCTTTGTTCAATTCCCTTGGTTCCAAAGGATGCTCAGCAAAGTTGATGTGACAGAGAGAGGATTAGTTGGAGAACAGAGAGGATAAGTTCCAGACCAGAGTGTACAGCAATAATGCTGACTCAGTACCCCCACCACAAAGGGCTGCAGCCAGCAGCACCAGAGATCACAGAATGTGCAAGAAAGACTTTCTAGTGCCTCATGATGCACAGAAAGCTCCTGAGATGGCTACAAGGCCACTGAAATCCCTCTCCAGCCCCTCAACCCCACCTGCAGAAGAAGAGGCATGTAGCATTAGGTCGAGGAGCAATGGTTTGAATGGAGTGGGGTACATTTAGGTTGGACATTAGAAGGAAGCTCTTTACAATGAGAGAGATAAAATACTGAAACAGGTTGCCTAGAGAGGTGGTGGATCCCTGGAGATATTCAAGGTCAAACTTGATGGGGCCCTGAACAACCTAGTCAAAGATCTCCCTGCTCTTTGCAGGGGGTTGGACTAGATGACCTTCAAGAGCCCCTTCCAACCCAATTCCATGATTCTGTAAGAAGGGAGATGGGCAGCATCTCCTTTCAGAACCCAGCTCAAGTCTCCCTCCTCATGTCTCTTTACATTTGTCATGGGCTGTGATGGAGGTGGAAAAGTTGCAGCTGGGCAAGGAAATGAGGTCTTTCATTAAGGGCTTAGCTC
Organism: Dryobates pubescens; assembly: GCF_014839835.1. NCBI lineage: Eukaryota > Metazoa > Chordata > Aves > Piciformes > Picidae > Dryobates > Dryobates pubescens. Next base: position 12,212,755 of record NC_071622.1, on the reverse strand, counting down.
ACAAAGCACTATCAAGAAGCAGAAGAAAAGGAGGAGATGAAGGTAGATAAATTCATCAGGGCTGCAGAAGCCCAGACAGGCTGTTATTCTGCCAACCCTTAGGCAAGAAGCTTGGAAAAAAGATGTGCCACCGTGTCCCCACAGCATGGGGCAGAGAGACAGACCCAGCACTTGGGGGGCTCTTCTCCACAGCTCTCATAGCAGGAAATAATTTGACACAAGGGGAAAAGTTCCAGCAGAAGAGTCAAGAAGGTAGAATCTGCCCAACACTGCTGTTCCCTGGACAACACCACCCCACTGTTGTGAGCCTTGTTGTGCAGGGGAATGGTGCTTTTCTCCTAAAAGCCCTGCCAAAGGTTGTCCCTGGCTCTGCACCAAAGACAGAATCATAGAACTGGTTAGATTAGAAAAGATCTTAGAAATCATCGAGTCCAACCCTTAACCCAGCACTGCCAGGTCACCACTAAACTATGTCCCTCAGCACCCCCTCTACATAGCTTTGGAATCCCTCTAGAGGTAGGAATTCCACTACTGCCCTGGGCAGCCTGTTCCAGGGCATGACAGCCAGTCAGGGAAGAAATTTTTCTTCATGTCCAACCTAAATCTGGTGCAACTTGAGGCTGTTTCCTCTCGACCTTTCATTTGTTACTTAGAAGTGACCAACCCCCATCTTGCTACAATCTCCTTCCATTGAAGTGTGGCGAGAAAGGAGGTCTCCCCTCCACCTCCTGTTCTCCTCACTGAACAAGCCCAGTTTCCTCAGCCACTCCTCACAAGACCTGCATTCACCGACTTTGTTGCCCTTCTCTAGACATGCTCCTGCACCTCAGTGTGCTTCTTGGAGCGAGGATCCCACAACTGAACGCAGTACTAGAGGTGTGGCCTCCCCAGTGCCCAGCAGAGGGGGACAATCGCTGCTCTGGTCCTGCCTGCCACACTATTGCTGATCCAGTCCAGGATGCTGCTGGCCTTCTTGGCCACCTGGGCAAACACACTGGCTCATGTTCAGCCATCTATCAACAAACACCCCCCAGGGTTCTTTTCCACCAGGCAGTTTCTAGCTACTCTTTCCCAAGCCTGGAGCATTTGTTGAGTTATTGTGACCCAAGCATGGAACCTAACACCTGGCCTTGTTGAACCTCATACAATTGGACCCAACCTGTTCTTCCAGCCTGTTCAGATGTCTCTGCAGAGCCTCCATACCCTCAAGCAGATCAAAACTCCCACCCACTTTGATGTCATCTGCAAACATACTGTGTGTGCCCTTGATCTCCTCATCCAGATCATTGATAAATGTATTAAACAGAACTGGCCCCAGGACTGAGCCCTGCAGAACACCACAAGGGACCAACCTCCAACTCCATTTACCAGCACAATGGTGATGGCCTGCATAGCCAGCAGGTCGAGGGAGGTGATTCTCCCCCTCTACTCCACTCTGGTGAGACCCCACCTGGAGCACTGTGTCCAGTTCTGGAAGGATCTGGATGTGCTGGAGCATGTCCAGAGAATGACCATGAGGATAATCAGAGGGCTGGATCACTTCTCCTGTGAGGACAGACTGAGGGAGTTGGGGCTACTCAGTCTGGAAAAGAGAAGGCACTGAGGAGACCTTATTGTGGCCTTCCAGTATCTGAAAGGGGCCTTCAAGAAAGCTGGTGAGGGACTTTTTAGGGTGTCGGGTAATGAGAGGACTAGGGGGAATGGAACAAAAATAGAAATGGGTCGATTGAGATTGGAAGTTAAGAAGTTCTTCACCATGAGGGTGGTGAGACGCTGGAACAGGTTGCCCAGGGAGGTGGTAGAAGCCCCATCCCTGGAGGTTTTTAAGCCCAGACCAGATGTGGCTCTGAGCAACCTGATGTAGTGTGATGTGTCCCTGCCCATGGCAGGGTGTCTGGACCTAGATGATCCTTGTGGTCCCTTCCAACCCTAACAATTCCGATTCTAAAGCAGGCTGGTGGGTTTGGAGGAAGCTGACGGATACCCAGACAACACTTTGTCCCTGAGGCAGGCTCAGGGTGTTGTGGGCACTGGTTTGCAATGGGCTGGCTGCTCCTTGAGCTGCCCAAGAGCACGTCCCCAGTTCACTTGGGAGATCTTCCTAACGCAAGGGTTTGCTGAGAAGGGAGCCAGCTGTGGCCTCTCCTCAAGACTGCAAAACAAGCGAGGCTGTTAAATAAAAACTGGGATCCAAGAGCGAGGCTCTGCTCCCCCAGGGAGCGGGAAATGGATCACTTTGGGCTGGCGGTGAGTCGCAGCTTAGCAGGCGCCCAGGGAAAGCCGAGGAGCCAGGGAACCGTTTGTCTCCTGCAATTTCTCAATCGATACTCCAGCTCCTGACGTTTGCAAACAAAGAGCAAAGGAGGGAAAGTGGCAGGTTCCAGAGAGAAACCGAAATGTGATATTATGGGTGGGAAGAGACTGCCAGACCTGAAAAGCCTCCAAGCAGGGAAATCAAAGAGGAGGAAATTGCAGGAGAAAAGAAAGTACTTGCAATCAAAAAGATGCTACATCTGGAGGCAGCCTGCAGCGAAACAGCAACGGGGCTGTGCTCTTGCAGGTGGGCTTGGGAACAAGTCCAGGCTTCAGAAGGTCTGAGCTTGCAGGATCCAGCCTCAGGTTGAGAAAGAACCCCTTCCCACACAACAGCCCTGGGAGAGAAAACAAATGTTTTCATGGCCGGGGCACAGCAAGAGCAGCACTGCAGGCTGGTGCCAAGGCTGATGATTGTGAAGCTTCACAATGGAAATGATGAGGTGGTCGTGGTGCCTGTGAGCTCCAAACTCACACTGCCTGCACTCTAGAGCTCCTGGGGCTGCAAATCAAGTACACCTAAAAAGCAGCAGCTCTGCTTGGTATCCCTGATGCCTTGGCCTGGCAGATGGCTTTTGCTTGTTGCCCAAGCCTGGGTGGTGCAGCCCAGCAATCCCAGCCCACAGAGCAAAACACCTGTAGGCAGCTTTGCAAAGGCCAGCACAAGAGATCACAGAATGCTTTGGCTTGGAAGGGGCCTTTAAAGGTGCTCTAATCCAACCACTTGCAGAGAGCAGACACATCTGCAAACGGAGCAGATTGCTCAGAGTCCCCTCCAACCTGACCTGGAATGGTTCCAGAGATGTGGCATCTACAGCCTCTTTGGACATCCTGGCCCAGTGGCTCACCACCCTAAGTGTAAAGAATGTCTTTCTCATATCTAGTCTAAATCTGCCTCTTTTAGTTTAAACCCATCACCCCTTGTCCTGTCACGACAGGTGCTGATAAAAAGACCCTCTACACCATGATGGACCAGTTCATAACTGCTTTCCAGACATTGAAAGCAGAACAGAGACAGCCTGGGAGAAGAAAACACATTAGAGGGAGAAGAGTCTAGCTGCAGGATACAAGTGGAAGAGAGCAGATATGGTGGAGACAAAAGGGAGGAAGGAACAGGATTAAAGACAAATAACAGTTAAGTCCAGAATCAGGCAGGACAGCTTGGTGGGATTAGTGCCTTTGTCTCTCATGTCCCCAGGGATGTGGGTTATTATCCTCCCTTCTGGCCCAGACTACTGCCTGCTGCAGTCCACAGAAGTCCTGTGGATGGCTTCAAAAGGAGCAAGAGTGGGGTATAAAGGAGAGGATGAGATGGGACACAGCCCTGGCAGGGGCTGGGCACTTCCCATTTATGTCAAAAGCAATCCCAGCTTCCTGCTCCCATGGGGTGGCTGTGGGGAACCTTCCTGGGATGAGCAGAACTCCTACCTTTGCTGATGTCCTCATACTCCAGCCAGAGCTGCCGCTGGACCTGCCTGTTGGGATACCAGATGGAGCAAGACTCCTCAAAGCCATACACTGCCTCCTGGATGTAGTGGTTGCCAAACTGGTCCAGCAGCGCCACAAAATCTCCACGGGAGGTGGCCCCATCCAGAGAGTGGAGCGCGTTGCTGAAGGCTGGGGAGGAGAGGAGAGGAGACACTCAGATCCTAGCAGACCCAAAGGCCTTGCCAGCTCTCTACACACTTGTGATGGGCAACCAACCTCTGAACCCATCAAGTGCCAGGATAAGGCTGTGTGATCAGTCACCATCCCTTCATCCCTTCATCCCCCCAGCCCTGCACACTTACACTGGGAGATGGTCAGCTGGTTGAGTCGGACGTGGTACATGACAGACTGCACCTTCCAGTGCTGCAAGAGAGGGTACCCAGACACCTCGCTGAAGTTCACCATCCCTGTTGGGGAAAGGACATGAAGGCTCAGGGCCACTGCCCAGGAATGCCTCACCATAGGGATGGCTGCAGCCCATCATTCATGGCTTTAAACTAAATGAAGAAGATTTAGATGGGATAAAAGGGAGTACTTTTATGGTGAGGATAGAGAACACTGGCCCAGGTTGCCCAGAGAGGTGGTAGATGCCCCTTCTCTGGAAGCATTCTATGTCAGGTTGGATGGGGCTCTGAGAAACCTGATGTGGTTGAAGCTGCCCCTGCTCATTGCAGAGTTGTTGGACGAGATGAGCGCTAAACCTCCCTTCCAACCCAACCATTTTACGATTCTACCGCATGCCTGGGGTACTGTGGGGTGGGAAGGGGTGGGAAAAAGCCAAGGGAAGGAGTGTGCATACACCAGGTCCCCTCAGGGAGGCAGCGAGGCAGTTGGAGCCATGGGTCAGCTGCTCCCCAGCAATTAAAATCATGGCTTTGAAGGAAAATGTGTGGGCTCCTTTCATCCTGCCAGCCGGGGAAGATAACGAGCCTCCTCCCACATCCCCTCCTGCTTCCTTCCCCTGCCCGTTCCCAAGACATGCCCAGGTGTGCTAATTATTTTGCTAATGAGAGTTGTGCTTTTTAATGAGCTGCTTGCATGCCTGGGAACGGTCACCGTCACGCCACGTGTGCCCAAGTGCAGCCAACCAAGAGCTCTGGGTCCCCTTCGGCCAGGACTGAGCTGAGCAGTACACATGTGTATGGTGGACATCACACACCTGTCAGTGCTTCCAGTCCCTCTGGACAGGCTTTTCATCAGGGCCTGATGTGACAGCACAAGGGGTGATGGTTTGAAACTAAAAGAGGAGATTTAGACTAGGCAGAAGGAAGACATTTTTGATACTGAGGGTAGTGAGACACTAGCCCAGGTTGTCCAGAGAGGTGGTAGATGCCCCATCCCTGCAAACATTCCAGATCAGGTTGTTTGGAGCTCTGAGCAACCTGATCTATTTGCAGATGTCCCTGCTGACTGCCTGGGGATTGGACTAGGTCCCTTCCAACCCAAACAAGTCTGTGATTATAGCAACCCTGGGGTTGACAAGAACCTTGAGTTTCTCCTTCTCCAGGAAAAGCCATCCCTTTCTCCAGACATATAACTTGCATTATGGGAGAGAGAAATTCATGGAGACGAGAGCTTAGCAGCCACTTCACCCTGCCCAAGGCACGAGCCAAAGTGCTTGGCTGCTCAGCTTCCACGAGCAGAGGAACACAGGGACCAATGATCCTAGAAAAAGCCCCAGAATCCCATACTAGTGGGGATTGGAAAGGACCTCTGGAGATCTTCTAGTCCAAACCCCCTCCTAAAGCAGGGTTACCCACAGCAGGTTGCCTAGGATCACAATGCCTAGGTGGGCTTGGAATCTCTCCAGAGAAGGAGACACCAGAACCTCTCTGAGCAGCCTGCTCCAGGGCTCCAGCACCCTCCCAGCAAATAATTTTTTCCTTGTGCTCAGATGGAACCTTCTGGGTTCCAGTTTGTGCCTGTTGCCCCTTGTTCTGCCACTGAGCACCACTGAGAAGAGTCTGGCCTCATCCTCTTGCCCCCCACCCTTTAGCTATTGGTCATCATTGATCAGATCCCATCTCAGGCTGCTTTTCTCTGGGTTAAACACCCCCAGGTCTCTCAACCTTTCCTCCTCACAGAGATGCTTCATTTCCGTCAGCATCTTTGTAGCCTCTTTTGTACTCTCTCCAGGAGAATTCATCTGAAGGGTGTTTATGGCTCTGATTTTGGTGCCCTAGTCATCCCTTGGTGTGCCACAGCAGGATGCTGGGACACAGCCATCTCCTCCCTGGCAGCCCCTCTGCCACACAGCCAACCGAGCACGTCTCTGCTTGGCAGTGAAGCGCAGCTCTGCAGGAGCTCAGGAGGATACCAGCAGGCATCTCCCCATCCTTCCCAAGAAATGAAGGCAGAGGATAAGGATAAGATCCTTTGCCTTCCAGTGCCTCTCCCTTTGGTGCTAGCTGCTACCAACAGCTTCAAAGCTTTGCTCTCCCCTGCAGAGTGTTTATGCAAGCCCAGCTCTTCCTTACTCAGCAGCTCTGCCTCTCATGAACTCACGGCGACATCCAGATCTGCTGACTGACAAGCTGAGAATATTTTACTTCTTTTCTCCTTCTCCTTTTTTTCTTTTCATTCTTTTTAATTTTTTTTTTGCCTTGATCAGCCACAAACACCCAGCAGAGCAGTGGGAAATGAAGAGAATAGCTTACTGGCTTCTCCCTCCCCAGCAAAGCTACCCCCAAAGTCCCAGTCCCACCAACCCTGCTATGATGCTGACTGTGATGCCTTCCTTACATCCATGTCAAGGGCAGCAGAGCCCCACTGGGAGGTAGGTGTCCTCCAGCACTTCCAGGCAGGGCTGAGCATCCCCATGGCTGTGAGGTGACCCACTGACACAGTTCTCCTGGTGTATCTTAGGTCTGCCAGGACCCACCAGCACCTCCCCCAGGTCTGCATCTTCCTGCATACACACCTGCATTGCCATGCACACTGCCAGAGAAACCATGGGTATGCTCTAAAACTCTCCCGAGAGCTCTGGGACCTCATAGGAGACAACCCTGAAGATACCTTCCAAAACACCTTGCTATCCATGTTCCTCTGTTAGTAGCTGTCTGGAGTCCATCCCCTGGGAAGGGTAGATTCCAAAGCCGGGCACACTGGCAGCTGCCCCATTAGAAGAATCATGGGTCCAGCCAAACTCACCTGTGAGAAACTCAGGGTCAGGCATGGGGTCAGAAAGCTCCTCTTGGCACTGGTTCTCCAGGGGCACTGTGGCCACAACCAGCCCATCTGGCAGCTGCTGCTCCAGGCCCCGGGCAAAGTTGTTCTGCCTGTAAGTTAATTGCAGAGGACAGGGCAGGGCTGGAGGACAGGGGAACTGCCCCACCACCCAGTGACTCATCCCAAAAGCCACCCAGCACCAAGCCTTTCTTTTGTGAATGAGTTACAAAGATGCCTAGTCTCAATGGAAAGCTTCAGATAAACCCTTCCCACCAGTCCCTACATCTGCTGCAAAGCTTGGCCATACATGGATTGATTGTTCAGGCAGTTTGCTAAGGTCCACCCCTAGTCTGCTTCCCATGCCTTCTTCTTGGAGAGGACAGCAAGGTCTGACTGTACTGGGGGTCATCTCCCCACATCATCAACTCACCTGAATGTTCCTTTGAGCACCTGCCCTGGGGCCACCTCCTTGGAATGGTTGTTGTAGCCATAGAAGAGCTCTCCAAAGAGCGTCTGGTTCATGGGCAGCTCGCGGGGCTCACCGCAGTCCCCTGCCTCAGGGCACGACTCCGAGATGAGCTGGCATGAGCGCCCATCCGTGCCCAGCTTGTAGTCTTCAATGCACCTGGTAAGACAGAATGGGGTCCACCATCAGCTGTGGCCCCTGTTGGTGCAGACTGGGACCATCAGACCACCCCAGCAGTGACACCAGGAAAGGAGGAGGCCTCCCTCCTAAGCTACCCAACCCTATGAGCGTAGGGTGGCAGCAGCAAGGTACAGCAGCGCCTAGGGGATGCCCCTATGGCCAAGGCAGTGATGGGGCACTCACCCACAGAACATGAGGATGTTGTAGAGCAGAGGCTCCTCAGGCAAGGGGACCATCTGCTGCAGGCACAGCTGCTCACAGCCCCCATTGAAGCCATCTGAGCAGTCCACACCGATGTGACGGTCATAGCAGCCCGTGCCATCCTTCATGGGACTTAGTCCTGTTGGGCACTGGTGAGGGGGAAGCAAGAAGTGAAGCCTCCAGGGAAGAAATCTGGCCCCAGAGGTGAAATGGAGGGAGGGCTCTGGTACTGCTCTCCATTGGAAACTGCAACCTGAGCAATGCTCAGGGGCTGTGAGATGCTGACAGTGACACCATCCATGGCTGCAGATATTCCTCCTGCCTCTTCTGCCCCTGGGGAGTGCAGCCCCTGAGGTAGGAGAACGCCTTGAGCTTCCCACCACCAAGGTAATGTGCTGGTGTCAACTTCACTCATGGGCACCCAGCTCTAGTGACCACAAATGCAACACTGCCCTTCCCAAACCCACTGACTGCCCACATTCAGCCTCCCTGTCCCAATGTCTGGCTCTGGTGGCATCACAGCAGGATGCCTCAGTCCTGCAGACCACCCCCTCCCCATTCTGGGGCACGTGCTTTCGCTGCACAGCAAAGCAGATGCAGCAGTGACATGGGATACGCATGAGTGATGTGGGAGCTCCTGGAGAGGCAGAAAGCAGATGGGCTCTTGCTCTCTCATATGTACACAAGTGCAGGATGGAGGAGATGCCAGCCCCAAAATATCTCTTCCCACTTAATGAACAATCCCAAAACTCCCATCCTGACACACCAAAGGAGACTGGAAGGTCCCCGGGGGCCACGCACCACGCAGCCCGTCGAGTCCAGCTTGCGGTCCGAGATGCAGCGGAAATTCTTGCTGCAGCCCCCGTTGTCCCGGGAGCAGTCGCGGACGGGGCCGAAGGAGTCAAGAAGGACCTCCAGGCTGTCGAAGGAGGAGGAGGTCATCAGCTCTTCCCTGTGAGGAGGAGGAGGAGGAGGAGGAGGAGGTGTGTCACTGTTCTGATGAGATGTTGTGAACGCTTGCAGAGTTGAGGCTTTCGGGTGGTTTTTTCTGGAGCTCAAGTTTCCCTCGGGCTGACAGAAAGCTGAACAACAGCTGAGCTTTTAGAGGAATGCAGAAGGTACCGAGATGATGGGTGCTACCTCTGAAGGCTCAGCTTTGCAGGTGCGAAAGAAGGGCAGCTTAATGGACCCATTAATCTGCACCTGCAAAATGCAGGGTGGAGGTCCCAGCTCTCATCAAACCTCGTGTGCTTTCAGTTGATCCTCTCACCCCAGGGACACACCACCAGTTTATTTGCTGAAACACCTCCAAAACACCCTCACCCTGCCACCACACCTACCTGACCTCCACTGCATCCTCCATCACTGTCATATCGGTCTTGCACTTGGCTGAGGGATTGATGGCCAGCTCGGCTGGTGGGATGACAAAGCTCTTGCTCAGTGGTAGCCACATACCTTCCCCCAAGGTATAAGTGAACCTGCCAGGGAGAGCAGCAAAGGGTGGCATGATGGGAAAAGCTGAGCCTGGAGGGTTGCCTCCATTCAAACCCAAGCCCTGAGTCATACTTTTGAGCTCCAAATTGTGCTCACCAGGTTGCCTTTACCACTTACCGGAAAATCTTGTCAGATGGCTGCTCACCCAGCACCAAGTCAAAGCCACGCTGGAAGATGGTGTATGGCCAAGGTCTGGAAGAGAAATCCAGGAGCATCACACTGGCATCATGCCCCTGATGACATTCACAGCCCAAAACACTTCCCCTGCTTACCCTCAGCTCATGGGTAGAGGGGGTCCTGGGACAAGATGGATTCAACCAAGGCAGGTCAAGGTGATGAAATAGCCCCACAGCCAAGATCTTAGTTTGGGGGTTCCTATAGCATTAGATCCTCACCTCTGCCTCAAGCTTCTACAGATCAGGGTGAGAGTATCAGGTGCTGCCACCAAGCCTGAGGATTTTCTCCTGAGGCAAGCACAGCTTTCCTGCACAAGCACTTGAATTTCTAATCTGAAGTAATTGCAGCTAGCACAGAAAGAAACCCCAACAAAACAAACCAAAGCAAAAAGCTCCCACAAAAATCAAATTCCTGATAGTAGGATTACGTGTCCTCTCTGGGATACAATGGCACGTTCCCCTGGGGCTGGCTGGGAGCGAGGGATTGCATTCAACCCACAGATTGGATTGCCCTGAATGAGGTCAGCTTTGGCCACGGGGATGTGCTCCTCGCGCCTCGCCGACGCCGTCAACGCTTCGCACCTCTGCCTCCCAGCGCTCCTGCAGATGGGTTTTTATTCTTGCTTCTCAGGAGCACGCCAGGCAGAGGACAAAAGCAGAGGCAAGGTATTGTTCTCCATCAACTCGGGTGGAAAAGCAGTTTGGAAGAGCTAATTTAGGCTTGCAGCAAGTGCTGTGGAGGCATGATGGCTGCTGGACCTCTGCCAGATGGCATGTCTGGCAGCCCATGGATGCCAACATGTCCAGGGCATGCAGCAGGTAGGGTTTGGACCTGCCTGAGAGATGGAAATCAGCACCCAGGCCACATTGCATCTACCCAAGGTGCAATTTCCAACTGTGGCTAAAACTTCTGTGATAGTGGCCTTCCAGTACCTGAGGGGGGGCCTACAAGAAAGCTGGGGAGGGACTTTTTACAAGGACTTGTAGTGATAGGACAAGGGGGAATGGATTGAAGCTTGAGGAGGGCAAATTTAGACTGGAGATTAGAAAGAAATTCTTTACAGTGAAGGTGGTGAGACACTAAAACATACTGCCCAGAAAAGTTGTGGATGCCCCCTTGAGCAGGCCTTGAGCAACCTGGTCTAGAGGAAAATATCCCTGTCCATGGCAGGGAGATTGGAACTAGATGATCTTTAAGGTCCCTTCCAACCCAAACCATTCTATGATTCTATGGCTTTGAGTTGGAAAGAGGTTTTCAAGCTCCAGGAAGGAGCCATGTGGCATCTCTCCAGCCTACCTCATTGTGTCTCTATTCAAGGTCAAAAAAGGCCTCTTAAAAGGAATGTTCAGCCCTCAGCTACATGCCTACATGGCAGGGGACAGCCAATGCTATCAGGCACTGCTTAGTCTGTGAGGACATGGGAACTTCTGCAGATAAGCCTGGAGGTGGTCTCCATACAAGACCCCAGCTCAACAAGAGGCACCCATCCACCCTGAACTCTGAGAAACACCTCTGGGCATTTTCCACCCACACCCCCTTGCTGACTTGTTGTGACTGTTTGAGGCTGTGCCTTTAAGGAAGGGACACTCTGGCTGAATATTTTGTAAACATACTGTATTCTAAAGGAATTTCATTGGTAGATTAGGTGGGAGTAAGATCTTAAGACCCGGGGCGGCTGGAACTTTCGGGCAGTTTCGCTTCCTTCGCTCACCCTTCTAGCTGACTGGCCAAAATAACAGATAAGCATTACTAAGCTACTAACCCTCCTGTACTAGGCCTCCGCTTTGTTAACTGCCCTTTTCTCTTTCTAACCCTCTTTGGGGAAGAAGCCCCCTCTGTTAGGGGGTCCTATTCCTGTTTTTGCTTCTTTGCTGCATATTTCTGTATATATTGTACATTTTGTATATTTGTGTACATAAGTTCCCTGCCATCATTGCTTTGTAAATACAGCATTTTTCCCTTACGCTTCACCGGCTGAGTTGGCTGTGGCTATTTCTTCTTAGTGGGGGAGGGGAAGCTGGGCCTTCTCTTTCAACCCACACTTGTGCCTTCTGCTGCAGAAGCTGGAGCGAGATCTCCTCCAGGCACACCTCACTTCCTCCATCACTGCCTCTCTGCCTCTGCTGCTGTTTCATCCCCTCCTTCCTCTCCCATGCACACAAGTGTGGCTCCCTCCTTGCTTTCTGTGATCACTGGAGGCATCTCACTGCTCTGGTTTTTGTTGCTCTTGGCAGGTATTTTGGTTACATGGTCTCGGCAGCTCACAAAGGCAAGAGGGACTTGATCAGAAACAGCTCTGCAGCAGATCAGGTTAGATTAAATGGACCAGAAATGACAGCTCTTGGCTCCCTGCCAGGCCTTCCACTCTTGGGATCTGAAACAACACAACAGGGGTTCACCAGGGCAGCTGAGAACCAGCAAACTCCCCACACTCAACAAGTTCCCATGGCCAAAGCACTGCCAGTAAATCCCCATGATGACCTTCAGGCCTCTTCAATTTTCCAGTTGGACCACCAGTTACACTTTGCTTCAGAGCTGGACTAGAGCTGAAGATCCCAGAATGAGCTCTCCAGACTGCTGCTGCTGATGCTCTAGCCCACCTCAGCAGGTCCCTGGCCACACTGGTATTGAAGCCCCAAATAGACAAAGCCAGAGTGACTTCAAGTGTGCTCCTGCTGATGCTCACGCCCTGCTAAGCTCTTCTAGACAAGATGGATGGGATGGATGGAAGCAAAGTCTGGTGCCTGCAGGATGTGACCACCATGAGCTAAACTAAAGCAGTCAGAGGGGAGCTGGCAGGGAGGTCAGAGAGGGGCTGCAGAAGGTGGCACTGAGAAGTCCACTGTCTGTGAGTGTGGCTGAAATGCCACTGCAGGAGGAGGTGGTCAGCTGTTAGGCACTGGAATAGGTGACTTCACATTTGGTTCCCTCACTTCCTGTGCTCCTAGGGATCTCCAACCAGTGAGCAGAGCAATGAGAGCCATGCCAAACCCCATAAAGGCATCAGGTGCATGTTGGAAAAGAGTGGCATGGACAAAGGTGCTCACACATCCCCTCATAAATGGCCAGGATGAACACACCAGAAGCATCATCACAGCACCTGCACCCCTCCTGCAGCTCTAGGACCACCCCCCCCCCCCTAAGTGGGGACCTATGAAGACCCAGCACCACCCTGATGGGGGGTGAGCAGAGAGCTAATGTGACGTGAGCATTGAGCTGCTGACTTCCACCACCAGCGATGAGCAACCTGGCTCCTCCCTGGCTTCACCTCACTTTGCAACAGCTTTGCCTGGGCTTCAGCTGCCGCTGCCTCTCCCCACCCCACCTCCCCGCTCCCTGCCAGCCCTTCCAAGCAGCTCTTTATTAAAAATGCTAATGCTGGCACTTTCTCCCTGGGCTGCCCGTAAATCTGCGAGGAGAATGGGGCAGGAGGAGGAGGCGGATGGGTGATTTGGTGAAAGGATCTGAAAGAAAGAGGAGCTTTTTATCTGGCTGTCCTTCAAGCTCACAAAGCCGTGGCACACAGCAGGGGATGGAGAGAGGCAGAGGGGAGAGAGGAAAAAAACCAAAAAGGATAGAAAAGGGTGGGAAAAAAACCATAAAAACAGAAAATAAAAAGCCTTTAAGCAGGAAAAGTGCTGTCCTTGGCATATCAGTGTTCCCCCAGCTCTTCTGTGGGGTAGAGAGAGGGTGGTGCATGGGGATGGGACAGGAGGAGCAGGTGCATGGCCAGAGAGGGGGATATCTGGGTGCAGAAGAGGCACTGTGGGGAGGGGAGGTGGGGGAGCAGGGCATGGGCCTGCTGCACTAATTCTGGTCCTGTGCTGGCAAAAATGTCTTCAAGCCTGAGGGGTGGAGAAAGGAGTAACTTGTCCTGCATGGGAGAGGGGTTGGAGTGGTCCCTGTTTGCCAGCTGCTTGAAGCACATCCAAACAGATTCACCTCATTGCCTTAAACAAACCTAAAACTTCCCCATGCCAGGGAGAAGCCCACTACTAGTCTCATCTGGAGTGGCTAAAGGAACCGGGTTGTTTAGGCTGGAGAAGAGGAGGCTGAGGGGAGACCTCACTCTCTGCAACTCCCTTAAAGGAGGCTGGAGGCAGGTGGGAGTTGGTCTCTTCTCTCTAGCAACAAGTGACAGGACGAGAGGAAACAGCCTCAAGTTGCACCAGGGGAGGCTTAGGTTGGACATCATGAACAATTTCCTCATGGAATTGATTGTCAAGCCCCAGAAAAGGCTGTCCAGGGCAATTTTGGAGTCCCCATTCTTGGAGGGATTTCAAAGCTGTGTAGATATGGCACTGAGGGACGTGGTTTAGTGGTGACCTGGCAGAGTTGAGTTAATGGTTGGACTCAATGATCTTAAAGGTCTCTTCCAACCAAAATGATTCTATGATTCAAAGTTGAAAGGGTACATTGATAAAGACCCCTAAAATGCAGAGCATCTTCAGTCTGATTGGGGTGTCTGAAAATGGCACCTGGGCAAGCCCATCACATATGGATGGGAAACCATGGTGGATCTAAGGGCTGAGATGGAGAAGTACAAATGTGGGCAGGTAACAGTTTATTAACTAAAGGCAGAATGAGTGGATTTGACTTTTGTCCACTCATAGCACAAAATAACTACAGGGATTTGGTTTGATGAGCAAAGATGAAGCAGGGCTGGTTGGATTGCTGGAAACTTCATCCTACCCAGGAAATGTTCTAGAGGAAGAGCCGAAAAGCAGCCAATTAACAGCGCATGTGAAAGTAGGAAGCCAGACTGTGAACACACAAACAGCACCAGCTAGACTTGCTTAAAACAGCTGAACAGCAGTACACACACCCTCAAAAAAAAGAAGAAAAAAAGCAGCTGATTAAATGTTATCTGCTACCCAGGATCAAAAAGATCTTAGTTTTTGAAAGAGCAATGAAGATTTAGGGACTCAGCATGCTGGGGAGAAGATGTACTGGGGAGACACGGATCTCAGCGTGGTACCCAAAATGCACACCACACACTAAGCCTCACTGCCATCACCAATAAAGGTCAAAGATGAGCTCATCTTCATGAGCAAAATTGGATGCTGCTGAGGGAACAGACACCAAGTCAGCCTGTAATCACCCCAAAGAAAATCAAACCAACAGCAAACCTACCTAAACCAACGGGCTGACGTGACCTCTCAGAGAAAACCACAGAAGAGCTCACAGCCAGACCATGCCATTCCCAAGCACACCAAGGGATGTGGCAGAGTCCCTCAGGTCATCCTTTGCTGACCTCTCCTTAGCAAAGAGCTGTAATGGCTTCACCAGGAACTTGCCACCCGGCCTGTGCTACCGATAGCTGCAGCGCATTGCTTCAATATTGGAGGGGTTAGGAGCAGATTAGACAAAACGATTCAGATACAGCTGATCTCACCTTGGGATGGGGGGAAGAGATTAGAGGATTTGCAGACATCTCTTTCAGGTGAGCCTGTGGGTCACCTTCTTAGGTTAGAGCTGGGAGCAAGTTGAATCTGCACGACAAAAGACAGCGTGGCCTGGCAGCAAAACCTCCACCCAAAAAAGCATAGAGTTACAAGTTGCTCTCTCAGATGGGCTCTGACAAGATGGTTCTCATGGACCAAAAAGAGTTCTTCACATAAATGACACTGTGGAGGTCACCTTGGGCAGGTACAGACTGCCACCATCACAAGCTCTTGCAGGCAGAGCTGCGCCAAGCAGCACCTGGACACCAGAAAGAGATCCCCGGCCAGCAAAAAATCCTCTTTTAACAGCAGCATCATGACACTTGGTGTGGACATGCTCTCGAGAGCCCCTATAAATAATGGAAGGCAAGGATGGGTCAGAGTGGTTTCAGCTGCTACCATCTTCTGAATCAGAAATCTGACTGGTTCAAGGAAGAGACACAAAATTCACAGAAGTGCTATTTCAAACAGCTCAAAAGAGGAGCTCTCAAAAGGGTGGTGCTTAAAAAGCCCTGATAGTACAGAACTCAAGCCTTCTAAAGACCCTGAGAAAGGGCAGAAGGACTTTGATGGCCTCAGCACAGACTAGGGCTGTGTTGCTGCTTGGGGGAAAAAAGATCTGCAAGGTTTCTCTGCCCCAAACACAAAGGTATGTTGGAAATGCTGCATGTAACTCATCATGGCCAACTTTGGTATAGAAGAAGGGACCCAAGATGATTTTTTTCCTGCCCAGGTATGGACAGTGTTGCAGGAGGAAAGGCAAAGGCTCAAGGATGAGCATGGAGAAGGCTCCTGTTGGGGGCATGGGATGGAGCTGGGTTTGAAAAGTAACCTCAAGTCCCCTGGAGGAACAGAATGGGTCCTGAGCACCTTTTGGGTTGGCATGGCTGTGACTAAAGCTGGGTGCAGATAGGTCCACAGGGCAGGAAAGGGTTTGTCCTTTTTCCCAGTTCACCTGAAAGTAGCTTTTTCTCCACATTCCCTCAAGACAATGAAGCAGCTAGATGGAGAACAAGCTGGAGAAGGGCAATGTGCATGGGAAGAAAAGTATGAAGCTGCAGTCCCACACTCAGGAGCAAAGGAGAAGCAGAGGGGTAGGAAGCAAATACTTATCCATCTGTATTCATTTTTACCACCTGCCTCAATAGGCACAGTTGTTTGCCACCTTGCTTTTTGCAGGACAGTGGCTACAACAGGCTGGTGATTCTGACTAAGGCACTGCCTGCCACCAAAGCCACCTGTGGTCATGGGTGGCCATAGGCTCTTTCCAACTCATTATGAGACATTCCTAAACCCAAAACAGGCAGGTCCCTGGCAGGAGAAATACCCCAGTCCCCATTTAACAGTGCCTCTGACTAGATGGGCACAGAGGAGCTGAAGACACCTGTGTTGGACACTTGTCCTCTGGGGACAAACAGGGCAGGGAGCTGTATTTCTGCCTGTAGTTTCCCACCCCAGCAGCAGTAGCTCGCAGTGGTTTGTGGGTCTGACCACACCATCCCCAGCACAGGGCCACCTGTGTCATGAACTTCACCCAGTCCTCAGCCTGGCTTGGGGCACACACAACCACCACCCCGGTCTCACGCTGGGTTTAATTGCTAAACTGGTTTTAAAATTAAAACAACCAGAGATGGGGGCTGGAGATGGAGCTGCAGTGCTCTCCCCAGGCCCCAGATCAAAGGGCTGGCCAGTGTGGACAACCCCCCATGGCTGCCATCCTCCAGCACAGTGGCACAGCAGGGATACTGCCAAGCCCAGCTTTTGATGGTTTTCCCTCCCTGCTGTGAAGACTAATGACTTCAGAGAGGCCATCTTGCCATGCACAGGGCTGCAGCAGATCCAGCTGTGCACAGACACAGCAGGAGGAAAAAGGGGGTTAATAGTTCTGGTGCACCTCAGACCTATGGGTTTGGGGGTGTCTTGGCTTTCTGCACACTGTTTCCAGCCATGCCTGGGAGTCCCCATCTGCACATCAAAGACCCATGAGTGTCAAGGACCAGATGAAGCATTCCCCAAGGGTCAAAGAGAGATGGGAATCCTCCACTAAACTGCTGTTGAATCACCAGAAATATTCCCCATTGCACTTCCAGGGGTGTAAAGCTGTGGAGCAGGTTGCTGCTTCAGGCCATGGTATCAAAGTCATCTAATCCACACAGTTCCAATGATGCTTCCCTATTCTGCAGCCTCCTCCCTCCTCTGCTGGGGACCACAGCCCAACCACAGCCCCTCTGACACCTCACACCCCCAAACTGAAAGCCCCACAAAGCGCAGGATGTCACGGAGAGCACCCACGAGGGGAAGAGAAGCAGTCCCAGTCTTGCCCAGGGTGTTTACTCTGAAACCTAACAATGGCCTCTTGCCATCTCTGACTGCCTCAAAGGATGGGAATCCTCTCCTGCCGCAGCCCTACTGCAGAGCCCAGCTGTGCACCGACGCTGTAATTCACTGAGATGCCTCCAACTCTTTCACCCAGGGGGACCAGCTGCAGCCCTGCTACGCTGCTGTGGAAGCCCAGCAGTCCATGTGAGAGTGGTGCAAGGCTGGGCATGCTGCAGCAGGTACACTCACCCCTGGTTCGTTCCCCACTCATTCCGAATGCAGAGATGCTTATGCACAGGATCCTTCATGTAACCCTCGTAGCAGAGACACTCACCTACAGAGAGAGGTGGGGACATGAGGAACAAGTGAGGACGTGGTTTTCCACAAGCTTCCCTGTTGAACCCACCCTGTGGGCACCCAGAGGCTCCACTCTCACACGTGGAGCCCCTTCCCACCAAAGCTGGGCTGACCAGGCAGAGCTGAGTTCCCAAGCCCAGCCCAAGCATTTCACCACCTACCGGTCTCAGGGTCACACTGATGCTCGCAGGGATCAAGAAGGCGCCGGGCGCAGAGGTCCAGGGCCCAGGGCCCGCTGGAGTTTTGCTGGGAGAAGAGGACAACCTGCGCCGGGTTCAGCCAGTCGCTGGCATCCAGCTGGCTCCCCTCCAGCAGGATGAACCGGCTCCCTGCCGCCAAGAGCCGAGTCAGCAGCTCCTCCCCTCCATCCCATGCAGGTCCCCTGCATCCCATAGCGGACCCCTCCATCTGGGGATGGTCCCTGTCACCCTGTGATGGATCCCTCCATCCCATGACAAAATCAGAAGATGTTCTTGGTTGGAAAAGACCTTTAAGATCATCGAGTCCAGGCATTATCCAACCTGTATCTATCATCCCATAATGGACTGTCACTGTCATTGATCCCTTCCATCCCATGAAGGTCACCTCCATCCTGTAATGGACCCCTTCATCCTCTGATGGTCCCCTCCATCCCCTATCTGTCTTCTCCATCCCAAAACAGTGCCCTCTACCCCACACCAACTCCCTCTCTTCCACAATGAATCCCTCTATCTTGTACCCATCCCCTCTGCCCTAGGATGACCCCCTCCACCCTATGCCTGTAACCTCCATTCCATGACAGCCCCCCTTCTATCCTGTGCCTATTCCCCTGTCCCACAACAGCCATGCCCACCCCACACTCTGTCTCACACCTGTCCTCTCTGTCGCACAATGATGTCCTTTGTCCCATAATGGCCTATTCTATCTCATTCCCACCCCCTCTATTCTATGCTTGCCCTCCCCTGTCTCACAATGGTCCCCTCAGTCCTGTGCCCATCCCATCCATCCTGCCATGTCCTGTACTGGTACCCTTCCATCCCACCCCTGTCCTCTCCATCCTGCCATGTCCTGTACTAGTACCCTTCTATCCCACCCCTGTCCTCTCCATCCTGCATCCATCACCTCTGACCTACAACAACCAAATCCATTCTGCATGATACCTCTTTTCTGTTCCCACCCTCTCTGATCTATATCCCTCCATCCCTCACTCCCACACTGACATTCTCCATCTCACAATTGTCTCCTCCACCCTGCATCCAGCCTGCCTCTGTCCTGGGTATCATTCCCTCCACTACAGATTACAAATGGAGCAGGTGGGGGTGGGCAAGACCATGGGGGACTCACCATCAGCAATGAGGTGCTCAGGGACATGGAGGGTGATCTTGACAACAAGGGGGCAGCTCATGTGGGAAGAGCACACCAGGCTGATGACGCAGCTCGTCACACTGATGAGAGTCAGTGTGGTCTTGTTCACAGGGCTCCGAGGGGACCCCACTGGGAAACATGAAAGCACAGTCAAATTTGAGATCTGGGGGACCTTGACATTTGAGATCTGCACACTTTGGGTGCAGCCAGGGGATCTTGGGGTGCAGAGACCCTGTCCAGCTCCCTGGAAATTCAGCATCAATCCATTCAAGTGAAGTCACTTCACATTTTCAAGAGCATGAAACAGCCTTTGCCATGGGATCCTCCCTCCCTCCTGCTATGCTTGGGATCTTTTCAAGTCCCCACAGCCTGGGCTCTCCCTCAACCCTGCAGCTCAGCGTGCCAAGACCTTTGCATCAAAAGGACTTTAAAGCAGAGCAGAGATACTGAGGGGAAGAAAGGTAAATGCAACATCCTTTTCTTTTGCTCCCCCTCCTCCTTGGCACTTCTGTCAGGGTAATTTTGCCATGACAACAGCCTCCTGCATGCCTTTGAGAAAGCACTGGAGAGCCCTAACCACTCTGGACACACAGGTCTTTGACTTTTAATCTCTCATCTGAAGAAGCTGAGTGGAAAAAGCTGGCTGGAGGCTGAGTGATCCCCTGCAGAGACAAAGCCAGCCTTCCAGCACCCAGCACTGGGGGTAAAGGAGAGGGCTTCCAGTTCCACCACACCCAGAAATGCAAGGCACTATCCAGCAAACAAGGCTTGAGAAGGGAAAACAGACACAAAACTTCCTTCCTGGAGAAGAAAAACAACCAAAGAGATGGTGCAGGGCAGTGGGGTGAGACTCCTGACGGGAAACCAAGCTTGTCCCTATCCTCTGTGGCACATACAGCTGCTACCTGCATGGTGCTGGAGCAAACACTGGAGCTCATGGGCCAGACTTTGAAGTGTATTACTCATGAAAACACACCAAAGCCCAGCAGAAGCCTCCAGTGAAAAAACAGAATATATTCATCCTCTCCTGAGAAACTCCACTGGAGAGCAGCCGCAGCCTGTTGTGGGAGTAAGGGACCGGTACCTGCCCGTGGCAGCCGGGATGGCACCTGGAGACATGATGGCAAAAAGGCAAAAGGGACTACAGCTCGCTGCCCACCTCCACATCTGCACCCACCTCGGCTGCGCCTGCGGCTCCGTGAGGGGTCCGTGTAGAAGGTCAGCTGGGGATCCGTGTCTGCCTCCGTCCCCGAGTCCCCCTCAGGGTTGAGAAATGCTGAGCCAGCTGCAGAGGACACCAAGTGTGGTCACAGCAAGGCTGGCACCGTGCCACCCCAAGCCAACACATGCTACATTACCCCTTCAGGGCAAGCCTTGCCTTGAAGACCAGGAGCAGTGTCTGCTGGGTACAGCAGATACAGTACCTTCTCCCCTTCCCACCATGCACAGTCACACCTCCTGCCATGGCTCCCATTACACTGCATCTTTTCCCCGTGCCAGTAGGATGAAATATTTACTATGACCACCACCCTCTGCATCTTTGCAACCAACCAACCCAACATCACTTGCATCCTTGCAGGCACCAATTTGTCAGCTTCCCTCCACCCAAACCCTCTTTTCCATGATCTCGCCCAACGTTGGCCCTATTTCTCCATCCCAAGGGAGGGTGAGTTGACAGTGTGTGGGTGGGTGGAAGCCTAGAGCACCTCATCCATCCCCCCCTACCTCGTGCTTTGTTGTTGATGCGCTTGCGTTGGCTGCTGGAGGTGTGGGACAGCAGTGTGGCCTGCTGGTGGTTGGAATCCACAGGGCTGGTGGCAATGATGTTGTCCTTGTACTTGTTCATCAGGGACAGCTTGGCATTGTCACTCCCTGAGCAGGAAGAATTGAAGGCAAAGTCTTTCAGGGATAAGGAATTTTTTAAAAGGGAGATGAGACAAAGAGAGATTTCCCTGGGTCCATCACCAGCTTCTGCACAAGGCAACCAATGCATCCTCATTAACTCCTCAAAACTTGAAGGGGATCAGCAGCTCCTCCAAGCTAGCCAGAAGCTGAGATTTAACATTCAGCCTCTCAGCACTTCTGTATAGCCAGGTCTGGGGAACAAAAAAATCAAACCTGGAGAGCTTTAGGTGGCATGCCACAGCCTTCCCAAACCACGTCTCAGTTAAGAAGGCTCTAGACTGGTGGCTCAGTTGGCAATGTGGCAAATCAGCAAGGGTGTTACTAGCCTCAGAGAAGCCCTGCTGGTGATAAGACAGAGATAACTCTGAATGACACTGATGGTAAGTATGATTTTCCTGCTAAAACCCTCTGTTGATGAAGACATTGGAAATTCTGGGATATAGAAGGGAATTTTGGGGGTCACCATCAGGCAGCTGGGAGGGGAAACTATTCTGGTTCTCCATCAGGCCACAGGAATGATCATCCCTTCCCTTCAGATCTGCTCTCCACATTGTCCCAGCTATGTGTCATTCAGTGAGGACTGCTCTCAACTAGCTGCAAGGTCTCCCAGCAATGGAAACACCTTCAGAGTGCCACTGACATCTCACACACAATGAAAATCCAGAGAAACGGGGAAAGTGCTTGAGGGAATGTGCGTGGGAAAATGGAAAGAAGATGAGGTGGAAAAGATCTAGCTCAGTCCATGCTTGCTCTGGAGAATGTGTCTTATGAGGAGCAGCTGAGGAAACAGGTTGTTCAGCCTGGTGAAAAGGAGGCTGAGGGGAGACCTTCCAGCTCTCTACAACTATCCTCAAGTAATAAGTGATAGAACAAGAGGAAATGGCCTCAAGCTATGCTATGGGAGACTTAGGTTGGATATTAAAAGAAACCTCTCCACTGAGAGGGTTCTCTAACACTGGGACAGGCTATCCGGGGGGATGGTTGAATCAAAATCTCTGGAGGTGTTTAAAAGATGCAGAGATCATACACTTGTAGAACTGTTGAGGTTGGGAGAGACCTTTGAGGCAAAGTCCAACCACTCCCCTACAGCTCACAATCCCACCACTACCACTAAACCATGTCCCTAAGCACCACTTCCACATCTTTTAAAAGACCTCCAGGGCTGGTGGATCCCTGGAGGCGCAGTGCTGAGGGACATGGTTTTGCACCGGACTTGGTAGCGTTAAGTAAGGGTTGGACTCGACCATCTCAAGGGTCTTTCCCAACCGAAATGATTCTACGACTCTACGCCCACCTGGCGTGAGGTCCATGCTGGCCTTCTCGTTGCAGCCCTGCAGCGAGTCCAGGGTGCGGGTGACCTGGCTGGCGAAGTCCTCCCCTCCGTTCATGCACTCGCGCTGGAGGTGGTGCCGCAGGTCGGTGATGTCGTACTCGTAGCCGTCCAGGATGGGGGTCTCGCGGATGCTGAGCGTGCCGCTGGAGTTGTGGCCCTGCACGCGGGCGTTGCGCAGGCTCTCCCGCCCGTGGCCCCCGATCAGCACCGAGGGGATGTAGTGGATCTCGTTGGCCGCCTCGGCGCTGGCGCTCTTCTGGGGCTGCGGCACCCGGCGCCGCTTGCACCACCTCCGCCGGGTGTAGAGGATCATCACCAGGCAGAGGATGGAGAGCAGCAGGGCGATCATCCCTCCCTGCGGGCACAAACACGGGCAGGGCTCAGCTGGGGAGCAGTGCCAGTCATTCCCTGGGGATGCAAACATCTCAGGAATGCTCTGGGATGGCTGAAGTGAAGGCAATGGCCAGAGGAGCTTGGTCATGACAATAAGGGCATGATTTGTGCCCAAGGACACCAATGAAATCCTGGGGTGCATGAAGAAGAGTGTAGCCAGCAGGTAAAAGGATGTTCTCTTCCCCCTCTACTCTGTCCCAGTGAGACCACATCTGGAGTACAGTGTCCATGTCTGGGCTTGCCAGTTCAAGAGGGACAGGGATAGATGGGAGTGTCCAAGAGAGGCTATGAGGATGTTGGACTGGAGCATGTCTGATGGCAAAAGGCCGAGAGACCTGGGGCTGTTCAGAGGTGTCCTGTGTTGGGACAGGGCAATTGATACAAACTGGAACCCAGAAAGTTCCACCTCAATATGAGGAAAAACTTTCCTGTAAGAGTGACAGAGCCCTGGAGCAGGCTGCCCAGAGAGGTTGTGGAGTCTCCTTCCCTGAGACTTTCAAGACCCATCTAGATGCCTTCCTGTGTGACCTGCCCTAGGTGATCCTGCTTTGGCAGGGGATTTGGTCTAGATAACCCCCAGTAGTGCCTTCCAACCCCTACCATTCTGATTCTACAATAAGAAGGTGCTAGCACAAAGAGAGCCCAGTGCTGGCCAAGCACTCCCAGCTGAAGCCTGCCTCGAGGTGGACCAGCTTTGAAGTCACCAGTGAGGCATGAAAAAGCAGCATTTAAAGCAGAGTGTGGTTTGTTCCCCTTTCCCACAACACGCCTTTGAAAGCTGAGATCAGATTTATTCCAGGCAAACGCTCCTACGGGCAACTTCTCTTCTGACCCATTTCCAACCACTTTTACTGCTGTCACTCTTGATCTTGGGAGATTTTCCCAGGGTATCCTGCAGAACTTGCAGCACAGATTAAAAGAGATCAAGGCTCCAGACAGGCAGATGACTGAGGCATTGTTTTGGGAAGACCTCAAGGGGAAGAGACCAAAAAAAAAGCTCTTGCCTCTGAGGGGTGGACCATGAAACTGCACCTAAGCCTTGCCACCACCCCCCAAGGCCACCTTCCTGTGGAGGCTCACAGGCAGTGAGATGAAAGCATAAGATGGTTCTTTACACCCAGAAGATGGATTATTATTATTATTACTATTATTATATAAAATAATAATTAAAATAACAGTGCAGAGCCAGCTAAGAGCTCCAGGCCTATCCACAGCTCCAGCCCCCCTCTTTTCTATGCAATAGGTGATCTTGATAAAATAGAATAAAATAATAGCAATAATCTGCTCCATTAGGATAAAACATTAAGGGAATTACTGAATGAGAAGCAGGAGAAGCAGCTGGAAAAGAAGCTCTAATGGCCATTATGGTTTAACCTTCTTTCTTTCCCAGGATAATGGAGCTGCGATGCACCCTCACAGCCTCCTTCCAAACTTCCTTTAGAAACAAAGAAAGAAAACCCAAAGAAGCTCCAGTGACTGAGAAGGCAAGCAGCCCAGCAGAGGAGGAGGGGCTGGCTGGCAAGTGGCATCTCCCTGGACAGAAGACCTGGGGACTCCACCACCCCTGGAGGTGTGGTGCTGAGGGCCATGATTTAACACCAGAGTTGGTAGCGTTAGGGAATTGTTGGACTTGATGATCTTAAAGGTCCTTTCCAACTGAAACAATTCTATGATTCTATGATTAAATCAGAGAAGTCGAGGTAGACAAAGTCCACTGCTCTCCCCTTATCTACCCATCTGATCACACCATTACCAAAGGCTATCTGATTGGTCAACTATGATTTGCCCTTAGTGAATCCAAGCTGACCACTTCTGATAACCTTCATTTCCTCCACATGCTTAGAGATAACTTCCTGAATGAGCTCTTCCTTCACCTTGCCAGGGATGGAGGTGAGGCTGAGTGGCCTGTAAGTTCCTGTAAGAAGACTTCTTGTTCTTTTTGAAGATTCAAGTGACTGACCTTCCTCCAGACCTCAGTCACCTCTCCTGTTCCCCATGACCTTTCAAAGATGATGGATTCCCTGCACACCAGAGAGCGCTGGCATACACCTGTGCTGGTAAGTGAGGGAGACCAAGCTAGAAACTGAATCAGGTGGAGACCCAGGAGGATTGTGGCTGTGGGCTCTCAAAACAATTCATTATTTCATTGAAACTGAAATTTTTCTGCCATGATAGTCTGAGAGCTACAACTGTCCCTGAGGAAAAGCAGCCTGTGGCCACCTGAGCTTTCAAGAGGTACTGAAGGGAGGAGGAAAACCATTGCTGGAGTCCCCTCCACCCACTGCTCTTGGAGCATGTGAGGGCAGCACCTCAGACCCCTGGTTCCCCTCTGTGGGGGCACCCCCAACTTGACACTCAGGCAACTGCTATGAGAGGAGCCCTGCGCTGGACACCCCATGTGTGGCCAGCTGTCACGATGGATACCGACCTCACTCTCACTTCTCCTGGCAACCACACAGGGAAGAATGAAAATCAGCCTTGAAAGCGCCACGTGAGCTCAACTCCTGGCACAAAAGCCAAACTCTATTTGTCAGGGTGTAAGGATGCTGTTGGAGCTCAGCTGAGAGTGATGGAGGAAAGGGGGAGAGAGGGAGGACTTCATCTGTATTTACACATTTTGGCATGAGAGTAATGAGTTGCAGGCATCCTTCTCATCAGCTCGATAAGGCTTGTTCCAAGCACTCCTGTCTCAATCTTGGGATCAGAAGTACCCAAGAAGACCATGACCACAGTGGCAGAGCAGGGCCACCCTCTCCTGAGGTGGTGCTCCTGCAGAAGCAGCTGGAAACAGACAATAAACCCCAAGAAAATGGTGCAAAATGAGGTTTGGGGGTGAGCATTTTTTTTCTCCTTGAGACTAATCAAGCACAAATGATGGAGGAGAAACCTGGCCTGGGGTTGCAATTGGGAAGAGCTATCGAGGCTCTCATTAGGGCAGGCACCATTAAACAGCCTGTTTGCAGCCTTGGCAATGCATTGTCTCTGGCTAATTATCTTCCAGTGGCATAAAAACTGTCAGATTCTTCACATTTTCTCCAACATAACAAAAACAAAACAACCAACAAACCACAGATCCACCTCCAACGTGCAGATCTTGATCTCACCCTCCTTTCCCTCCCATCAAAACCTCATCCCAGCGTACTGGGGGGAGGAGAAGAGCTGTGCAGCCTCCGCACATGGGATGCTGCTGTTTGCTGCACGCTGAGAAAAGGTGACCATGGGGTTGCCATGCTGACAAAAGCGGTGGTGACAGTGCCCAGTGGCACCGTGACACCCGCTGCGTGCTAGAGCAGCAGGCGCCGAGCACCATCCAATGGCCAAAGGGCTCCTGACAAAGTCAACCTGAATTAACCTCAGGGATAAAGCAGTTGAGACCTTCAAAGCCCAGCACCTCCCTGGGGCACCCAAACACATTTGTAAAATGATGGAAACTAAGGGAGAGGTTTAAAGCAGCACCCTGCACATAGCATCATTCAGAGAGGTGCCCAGGGTATCTTAACCAGTCCTCAAAGGTTGGCCCAGTTCTCCATCCTAAGGTAGATGGGGGAACACATGGCTTTTTAAAAGCTCCTGTATTTCCTACAGGATTCTGGACACCTCCCTGGGGCTACCTTCCCATCACCTACCATGACAGAGATGTGGAGGATCCTCAGCTCCTCCTCTGCTGACTCGGTCTGGGGCTCGTCTGTGGGGTCGAAGCCGGGCAGGTTGGGTGCCCCATCTTGGTGGTGGATGTGGAAGAGCAATGTTCCATTCTCCAGCCACTGCTGCCGCCAGCGCACCAGTGGGATGTCATCCGTGTTGCCTGAGATCTCTGCAAAAGCAAAGATGGTCATGGGGGAAAGGCAGTGGAGAGGAGTGAAGAGGGACATCACCCTCTTCCAAAAAAATGGTTGGAGAAACCAAGGGGGACACACAGCAGGATACCTTCACTCACCTCCTGTCAGCACCACGGCTGGCTCCACCACCCCTGAAGGGCTGGAGTAAAATACAGATGTGGGCCCCTCCAAAAACCCAGATGTGGTGCAGGGGCAGAGAACTTACTGACAGAACCTCAGGGCCAGACCTAGGGAATGCAGCAGCATCTTTCCACCCTAATTTGGGTGGGTTTCACCCACGTGCTTCATGCTAAATGCGGCTCCAGATGTGGGGAGCAGAGGACACAGGACAGCTTCACAGTGGCACTAACAGGATCACTGGGACCATGTCACAAATGACTGCAGACAGAAAAGATTTCCCATCCTTTGTGAATGGAGAAACATGCCAGTGGCTGTGATGGCAGCTCTGGCTCTGACTGTGGTGCATTCAGAAGTTTGCCATTTTGAATCATTTCTTACAGCTCCCCACACACGGCTCAAGCCCTGAGATCTGTGGGGGTACCTGCACCATCTGCCCAAACATCCCAATTTTCCCCAAGTGACTTCCACTTCAGGGCTTGGGGGCAATGGGATGGATGGACAGAGCTCAGCCAAGGAGTGATGGCAGCAGAGGATACCCAAGCAGGAAAAGCAGGTGAGGGCAGGGACATGACACGCTGCAGGTCACTAAATACCAAAACCAACCAAATTCACCTGGCTGACTCCAGATTTCAGGCACATCCTATGGCTGGGTCTTAGCAAAAGGGAAGGAGACACCAGAACATTACTGGGAGAGATGGGCACTGCTTTAGCCATCTCCTCCATCTCAGACCACCTTGATCTCAGCCATCAGTTAAGCTTGCCATGTACCATTAGGGTTTTTTTCCCCCTGAAAATACACCTTTTAATTGCATTGTTGGGATACTCATGAAAAGCATGATGAGCTTCCCACTGAGATGCAGCTTTCCTTCCTGCCTCTACCCCATGGGAATGGTCCAGCCAGGATCTAGCCAGACCCATCCACTCCATCCCATTCATGTGTTTTGATGGTGATAGGGAAAAGCCTGGCTGGCTTTGCAAATCATCATCTTTATTTTGCTTGTTTCATGCTTCCTTCAAATGAAAACTGGAATTCAATTACGGAGCCGAAAAACAACATTTTAAATTTACTCTTAATTAATTTCATTAGGCTGCCTTAAGTGAGCTAGCTAGCTAGGAGGGAAGGGCAAGGGGGGAGTGAAAAAATATGCATTAGGAACCAGGTTCATCCTCCCAAACTGATTTGATTAATCAAAAGAAACGTTAGCTGCAGCGAGCGAACTGGGAGGCTGCTCCTGCTCAGCACAGGTCATGTTTCTGGAGGGAATCAATATATGGTGAGTGTCCCAAGCAGAGAGATGATGAGCTCTCCTCGGTGCCACTGGGAAGCAAAAACAAGAGGAGTCAACCCATCTAGGAAGCCAGAAGCAGCCAACCCACCTAGGAAGCCAGAAGCAGTCATCCCATCTAGGAAGCCAGAAGCACTTTGGAAATTCCCTCTAAGCACCAAGCTGCAAGTTTAGGCACAGAGATCCCCTTTGAAAAGCTGGTCAGGGTTTGAAAAAGCAACTCTCCTCCTTCTCCCACCTGGTCTTTATTCATGGGCTGAAAGGGGGGGAAACAAGCTTTCCTGCTTCTTCAGCTCCCCGTGGCTTCTCACCTTCACATGAACCAGCTCAAATGGAGGAAAATATTCTCCCTGCACCTGTCTGCTAACGTGAAATTAGGCGTAATTAAGGCAAGAGCTTTTATACACAACAGGAACTCCACATCCTGACATTTGGGAAAATGTAAATACCAGCATTTACTCCATTGTCAGGAGGGGAAAAAAAATAATAATAGATCCTAAGTAGATGACATTGTGACATTTCGAAAGCTGGTGTTAAAGATGTTTTCCCCCTGATCTGCCATATCACTGAGAAAGCAGCACCCTTCAGCTCATTAATAGTTGAGGAGAGCTCCTTGGTGGAAGTTATTTAAATGATTCATGGATTATAGTAAATTTAAGCCTTGAAATAGGTTGTCATAATTTCAAATTTATTTAAACAGTCTTATTTTTAAAGAGAAAAATGGATTTCAATTAAAAAAGAAGAAGAAGAAGGATTCTTGCTTTTAGAAGAGCACAAGCCAGTTGCAGAGCCCCAGCACGCTGTCCTCTTCCGCCAGCCATCACACCACGACCCTGCAGCTGTATCACACGCAAGTCAAAGGTGCTAGAAACAGAGGAAATCACCCCAGAAATCAACAAATGGCAAGCTGTGATCCCTTCATCACATTACAAGACAAGGCTGCTCAACTATACCTGCTCCTGCCCTGGCCAAAGGCTCTTGAGGCAACACCTGGATGAGTGAGCTTCATCCTTGGACCACCTGCTTTACTCCAGGGTCTTAGCAATCTGCCAGCTGCACTTATCCCACTCCATTTCTACTTAAAACAGTTATAAATACAAATGCTTTCCTGCACCTGTGAAGTTCACCTGGAGTTTGGGTCAAACAAGATCAAGATCAAGCTACCCTTTTGGATGGGTAGATTCCTTTTTGCTGGAGGTGGGTGGATTTATACCTGCTTCATTACTGATGATCCCAAGACATGACAAAGACCAAGACCAAGCTTCCTCCCTAGCACAGCATCTCTTTGCTCTTTCCCCTTCCAGTCCAATGCATTCCACTTCCAGCTTTGTCCTGCACTACAAGTAGATATCTGATCGCCTGGTGGGAGATGCTATAACAACCCATGTAGCCAACTGGGGCCATTTATCTAGATGGAGTTCAGCTTTGCCATGGGGTTGGCATGTGCCAATCCTGGCAGCCAGCTTATGCTGTGGGGCCAAAAGACACCAGAGAAGGTGGGTAAGTGGGCAGAAAAAAACAACTCCTCTAAAGAGCAGGGAGGGGAGAGGATAATTTCAAGTTCAAAGTTTGAAAGATATTGATGATAGGCCTGGTCTCTGCATGGCTTTCATTAAGGCCTTGGCCATGAAGCCATTAGCACCAGTATTAACTTCTTGCCCCTTCTGTTAAAAAATAGCCTGCCTGAGTCAGGGGTTAATAACAGTAGGAGACCACTAATTAGGCTATGCCTCATTCACCTGGTATCAAACGTGGCCCAGGTCCTTCATATCTACAGGAGCAGCAGCCTCCACAGACCTTGGCTGATGCTTTCAACATAACCGCCGCAGCTACTCCCCTCCCAGACCATCTGCGAGGGGAGGGAGGAGGGAAGAAAAGGTTGTAGAGGAGCAAACTGAGGAGAGGATGAAAGTCCAGATGAAGTTGCTGGTAGGTGGATTTATGCCTGCTTCATTACTGATCAACCCAAATAAGCTCATTTTCCTAGGGAGAGCTGTCCCACCTGAAGCAAACCTCGTGCTTCCTCTGCGTCTCACAACTTTGGGAGGCAACACCTTTGCATCTCCCACTTTTGAAAGGAAACACCTCCATCACAGCCCACTTCTGCACCTGAGCTGGTGCAACACTGAAACCATTGCCCCTGAGCTCAACATCAACATGGACCCATTCCCACACCCTTGTCTCCTTGCCAAGGCCCAGCACCATGGCACACAAGGAGAGCAGCTCTCCTCAAAAATGCACACAAGCATTTTGATGGGAAAAAAACCCAGCAAAACTATTTTCCTTCTCATTTGGAAGCATTTTGCACTAATAGACATCTCCAATTAGTCAAATGACCTCTGCCAGAGTCTATGCTGACCCATTGCATACAGCAGAGTGCAGGTTTCAACTCGGACTTGGATTTCCTCATTAACATTTAAACCTGGCTTATTTTCCATCCAGAACCTGGCTGTGCTTTTATTTCATTTCCCCATTAGCAAAGGTTTATGCTGCATGTTTAAACCTTGCACCTCCTTCAAAGGACTCTAACAAGGCTAAGCAAGCCCCGACCCTGCACTTCTCCAAGGGTCTCCAATGCCTGAAGCAGGACAGGAGACCTTCCCACCAGGAACCGCTCACACTTTCTGTTGGGTCCTCAGACCTATCAATCCAGATGTCAAGAAGCATGTCCTGACATTTAAC
Organism: Dryobates pubescens; assembly: GCF_014839835.1. Classification (NCBI taxonomy): domain Eukaryota; kingdom Metazoa; phylum Chordata; class Aves; order Piciformes; family Picidae; genus Dryobates; species Dryobates pubescens. The sequence goes on along the minus strand of NC_071622.1, from coordinate 12,182,246 downwards.
TCGTTTTCACTTCCGAGGTTTTACTGACACATCTTTCATGGCATAATATTCTTGCTTTTATGGGCCCAGTTAAAAAAAATCACATCCATCACTGACTGTCTCTATTTTATTTCCCTTTTTTTTCCCCCCACCCTGTCTCCACTCTCCGGTAAGAAAACGAGCTCATTCTGTAGGTCATTCTGCCTTTCCGAGACACTCCAGCTCCTCCCTACCAGCAAACACGAACCTCACTTCAACTGTTTTATCTGTCACGTGGCAGAAGGCACCTGGGGCAACATGTCCAAAAGGCCCATAGACATGAGAGGATGTAATGCTCAACAAGGTTAAGTGTGGGGTCCTGTACCTGAGGAGGAGTAACTCCCTGCACCAGTACAGGTGAGGGGTTGACCTGCTGGAAAGCAGCTCTGTGGAGAAGGACCTCAAAGAGCCAGTGGACAACAAGTTTACTAGGAGCCAGCAATGAGCTCCTGTGACCAAGAAGGTCAATGGTATCCTAGGGTGCATTAAAAAAAAATGTGGCCAGCAGAAGATCAAGGGAGGTTCTCCTCCCCCTCTAATCTGGAGTGTTGTGCCCAGTTCTGGGCTGCCCAGTTAAAGAGAGACAACTACTGGGGAGAGTCCAGCAGAGGCTACTGAGATGCTGAGGGATTGGAGCATCTCAGTGAGGAGAAAAGGCTGAGAGACCTGGGGCTGTTTAGCCTGGAGAAGAGCAGCCTGAGAGGGAATATAATCAATGCTGATCAATAGCTAAAGGGTCCTCACCCTTCAGGATAGGGCCAGACTATTTTCAGTGGTGCCCAATGACAGGACAAGAGGCAATGGGCACAAACTGGAACCCAGAAAGTTCTATCTGAACAGAAGGAAAAGCATCTTTGCTGTGAGGGTGCTGGAGCCCAGGAGCAGGCTGCCCAGAGAGGTTGTGAAGTCTCCTCTGGAGAGATTCCACCTGGACATTGTGATCCTGGGCAACCTGCTGTGGGTGACCCTGCTTTAGCAGGGCAGGGTTGGACTAGGTGAGCGTCAGAGATCCCTTCCAACCATGATTGATTCTGTGATTCAAGGAAGAGGCACTGGCTGTGTCTGCAGGCACTCTCTGGCTAGGTCAGAGAGATCACCCCACCACGAGCTCTGCACCTGGGGCTGCTACACGTGAAGACATTAGCTGTCACAGCAAGGCTGACAGCTAACCAGGTTTCTCCTTGAAGTGCAGGGTGACTTTGCTTTTAGGAAGGTCAGCAAGGACTGAGATTTCCAAACTGTAGCCACGTTTTAGCCTTGAACTGGGATTGCTGTCCTGAATATGCCATAATCCTAATTTGTCCCTTTCTTTAAAAACAAACCCCTCCATCACTCCAGGAGTGACACTGTGCCACATGGGAGTGACATTCATTTGCAGAGTGAAGGACACTGATTCATCATGAATCAGTCTGAGCTGACCAGCTTTGCTCTGCAGCTCCTGACCTTACGACGTGCCATGCCCCAGTGCCCTGCTCTTCCCTGCAGACCCGAGGACGCGTCCAGCTGCACCTGTGTGATGACCTTTCCGAGGCTTCTTTCTCACCACATTTGTCATTTTTGACCCAAAACAAACCTGGGGAAAAGCCTGGCTACTGTGTGTGGCTGCCATGGGCAAGCTGGGACAGCTGCTGGTGTTTGATTTTCACTCCTGTTTTGTTAGTTTGGCCCCATCTACCATAATCATGAACTACAGAGGTGGGGCGGAGAGACAAAGCCACCTCCTGGACCAGCACTCAGGATACATTGTCATGTAAAGCCCCACACCATGACAGTGAGCAAAAGCAAAATAAAAGAGGACGTGTGACAGGAACATCTGAGATGCAAGGTTGATATTTAAAGCCCAGAATGGACCACATTTCTAGCTGACACCCAACCCTGCAATGCTACATCTTCCAGAGAGAAGCCCAGGTCTCCACAGAAAGAGCCCAAACGATGGAGAAGTTCCCAATCAGCCACGGAAAATTACTGCCCTGGCTAAATCACCTCCCAGCACATCAGTGAGATGGAGAGCATGAAACCTTCAGCCCAGATGGCACTCACCTATGAGCAGTGGAGGAGGATGGCTGATGGACTCCACCAACACAGCAGCTATCACTCAGAAAGGGTGATAAACCAGAGAACAACTTGGCAGAGGAGACCCCAATCTCTTAAAAAAGCTCTTTGCACATCACAGAAATTACAGACCAGTAAAACCTACTTCTGCTCTGGACAGTTTGTGGGAGGAACTGGTAAGTGCATGGGTAAATATGGGTCACACAGCACTGTAAGCCAGTAGATAAGGGGGATCCACTTTGATGCACTCATTTCAAAGAGCCCTTCTCAGAATCCACCCTCAAAGTTTCCCACAGCACCTTAAGTGGGGTTGGGATAAGAGGCAAAGTCCTCTTGATGCCCACCAGGTGGGGGTGGAAGAAGAGGTTGGTGCTCACAATGAAAGGAGGTTACCAAGAAGCCCCATGGAGATATTTGTCAGGACCTCGGCTGTTCAGGAACACTCTGCAAGAGGAAGCGAATGACAAAGTTGGTCACCGACGCTAAATTTAGTCTCCACAAAGCTAAATCTGCAAAGTGCTGGAAGGAAAAGTGGGCAAGGAAGTGGGCAGGTGAAATTCAGCTTTGGTAAAAGCGAGTTGATCTTGAATCCTACAAGTGGTATTCAGGTCAGCCATCTCGTAACAGAGAAGGCAATGCTTGGAAGGTTTGGAGGAGGGGTACAAGGAAGATGAGATTAGAATAGAATAGAATAGAATAGAATAGAATAGAATAGAATAGAATAGAATAGAATAGAATAGAATAGAATAGAATAGAATAGAATAGAATTAACCAGGTTGGAAAAGACCTTTGAGATCTTTGAGTCCAACCTATCATCCAACACCATCTAATCAACTAAACCATGGCACCAAGCACCCCACCCAGTCTCTTCCTAAACACCTCCAGTGATGGTGACTCCACTACCTCCCTGGGCAGCACATTCCAATGGCCAATCACTCTTTCTATGAAGAACTTCTTCCTAACATCCAGCTTAAACCTCCCCTGGTGCAGCTTGAGACTGTGTCCTCTTGTTCTGCTGCTGGTTGCCTGGGAGAAGAGACCAACCCCCACCTGGCTACTACCTCCCTTCAGGTAGTTGTAGACAGCAGTAAGGTCTTCCTTGAGCCTCCTCTTCTCCAGGCTAAGCAACCCCAGCTCCCTCATGGGCTGCCTGGAGAGGTGGTGGAGTCACCATCACTGGAGGTGTTCAGGAGGAGACTTGATAGGGTGCTTGGTGCCATGGATTAGTTGATTAGGTGGGTTGGATTGGTTGATGGGTTGGACATGATGATCTTGAAGGTCTCTTCCAACCTGGTCTATTCTATTCCATTCTATCCTATCCTATCCTATCCTATCCTATCCTATCCTATCCTATCCTATCCTATTCTATCCTATTCTATTCTATTCTACTCTCTCCTCATAGGGCTTGTGCTCCAGACCCCTCCCCAGCTTTGTTGCCCTTCTCTGGACACGTTCCAGCAACTCAACACCTCTCCTAAACTGAGGGGCCACAAGTGGCTTTGTGGAAAGGAGATACCAACTGCATGAGGACTTCTCAGCAAGAAAAACAAACAACTGAGTAGGGCCATGACCAAAGCCTATAAACCCATGAAGCCCAGAGGAGCAGAGGGAAAAGTGACAATTGCTCACCACTTCTTGCTTTGCAGGGATTAGAGGTGTGAAAACTAACAACAGGCTCTGTTTCATCTGCTATGAATTATGAAAGCTCTGAGAAAGGAACTGAATTCAGGGAAGAAAGAGGCACCAGCAGCTACCAGACAGCTCAGGTGCAGCTCGCCCCTTGAAAAAGCCCTGCAGCACAGGGCTACTCATGCCAAGGGACCACCCACCTGCTGCCCCCCACACTGTTGAGTGTCTTGGGGATGGAGGGTGTCTGCAAAGCTAGTAAGTGCTACCCAGGACACCCTTTGAGGACAAATCCCACATCCACGTACCCTTTCAGGAGGAGCTGAGACCTTCTGCTCATCCAAGCAATGCCTCACTAGGTTAAGGAGACCCCAAGACACCTCCTTCCCTTTGAGACCTCTCAACACCTAACTGGCAACAGCTCCTCTCCAGACCCCAGCCATCCATGCTGTTGGATCCTCCAGACCCAAGACACCTGCCAAGATTACCTTCAGCTTTCCAAGCCAAGGCAGCAATTTTTCAGGGGGAGGCAAAGGGCTATTTATATCCATCAGGGGCTGGCAGGGAAGGTAACAGGCAGCCACTCCAGCCCATCTGCCAGCCACTTAGTGAGACATTAGAGCATATCGTACAGGAGAGGTCAGGCAGAGGAGGTGGTGGGACAGGCAGGGGAAGGCACTGCAGCGGTGACATGGACTTCACTTCAAGGGTAAACTTCAGCCTGCTCCTGCAGACCAATTTGTTTGAGCACTCATTGTGCTGAAGCCAAGAGGTCAGGCAAATCAGTCATTATTCTGGACTTCTCATGACATCCATTCCTCATCTTCTGGGGGGAAAGTGGAGTCTCCTCTAGAGACTTTTAAAACCCATCTAGATGTGTTCCTGTGTGACCTGCCCCAAGTGATCCTGCTTTGGCAGGGGGGTTGACCTCGATGATCTTCAGTGGTCCCTTCCAACCCTACCATTCTATGATTCCATGAAACTCAGGACCTGCTAGTCTTCTGGGACATGGGAGGGTTGAGGTGACCCTCCCAGGTGGAACCAAAATAACCCTATCCACTCTCCTGCCAATAGTGAGGCCAAGAGTTTTTCCAAGAGATCCTCCTCCTCTTTCTCCCACCTCCCTGGAGGGGCTGATGCTGATCTTGGGGACAGAACAAATTCTCACCCCTGACCCATACCAAGATGGAGAAGGCAGGTATAGGCTATTGCAAACTGCAGCTTAATGTCTTCCATTTTCCTAACAACTGCAACCCAGAGAAACCCCAACAACCTTTGCAGACCTGCATCCCTTCTCCCACCACTCAACAGACTCAAAGATCAGTAGGGGTTGGAAGGAACATCTGGAGATCATCAAGCCCAACCCCTCTGCCAAAGCAGGATCACTGAGGGCAGGTCATAAACTCTTTGGTGCTTAAGAGCTCCTCCTTGATTTCAGGCTCCACTCTCAAGTTTGTGGCGAGGCTTTGAAAGATAACAGGGAGAAGGAATTAAGGGGGAAAAAAGAAGAAGACGAAGGATGAAAGATGTAGAAGGGGACAAAGTTAACTGTACATCTTGAATTTATCACTCTTGAAAGAAGAGCTTGTCAAGAGGGCCAGAGCTCAGCCAGTGCACAGTGATCAATGGGAAGACTTTTGGGTCTAGTCAAGCTCGTTTCAGATTTACAGGAACAGAAGAGAGGCATAAATCCGCCGCTGCCTGACGAAAATGGAGGTAATTAAATCTGCAGGTGTATATAATTGTCATATTGACGAGCTAGATAAATCAGCAGAGCCAGCAGAACCACAAAGCCTTGTGTTGAGCACAGAACCTCCCCATGAGGAGGATAGAAGACAGGGCTGGTGGGTACGGGACACAGCCCTGGGGACAACCATCTCACCTGCACAGACTTACCCATCACTATAGCCACCACAAGCTTCTCTTCTGTGAGAGACATTCCCTAGATTGCCCACATGGCTATCAAAAGCAGCAGGACTCCAAGCACTGTCAGTGGTTGCAATCACCTGCAGCCTCAGCCTGGCTACTGCAAAATTTCCCTGGACTTTAGGAGGATGAAATCAGGACCCTGCCCATTCAGATGTCCAACCATGGATGCTGCAGGGTGCTCTTGAAGCTCCAGGTCTGGGTCCAAGTGGGGCATCATCTTGTAGCAAACCCTCTGCATCTTCTTTATATTTTTAAATTTTTTGTTAACCTTTGTTATTTTGGGAACTTTGAAGCCTAATCTGCTCCAAGGCAGCTGCCTTTATAGGAAGGACAGAAAGTGCAGAGTGGGAATTTGAAAGAGGAGAAGAAATAGGGAGGGGAAGAAATGATGCTTCATAGCTGAGGTCTACAACAGCTCCTTCATCATTTCTCCTGCATTCCAACAAACTCAGCACAGGAGGCACTCAGGGCTCTTTAACCAGCAGCTTCAAGACATCTGAATGCAACCCAACACTGCATTTACCTAACACTGCAACCCAGAGAATCCCCAAAGACCTTTGCAGACCTCCCCCACCCTTCAATAGACTCAAAGAATGGTAAGAGTTGGAAGGGACCTCCAGAGATCATCGAGTCCAGCCCCGCTTCTAAAGCAGGATCACTTAGGGCAGGTCACACAGGAATGCATCCAGACAGGTCTTGAAATTCTCTAGATGAGACTCCACCACCTCTCTGGGCAGCCTACTCCAGTGCTCCATCACCCTTACAGCAAAGAATTTTTACCTTCTGTTGAGGTGGAACTTCCAGTTTGTATTCATTGCCCCTTGTCCTGTCACAGGGCACCATTGAAAAGAGGCTGTCCCCTTCTTCTTGACACCCACCCTTCAGATATTTATAAACATTAACAAGATCTCCTCTCAGTCCTCTCTTTTCCAGGCAAAATAGCTCCAGGTCTCTCAGCCTTTCCTCACAAGAGAGGTGTTCCAGTCCCTTCATCATCCTTGTAGCCACCACTGGACACTTCATCCCTGTCCCTCTTGAACTGGGGAGCCCAAAACTGGACAGAGTAATAGGACACCCCTTGGTCTGCAACACAGCTGCTGAACATCGTTCCCAAGCCACCACAGCTCAGCCCTTCTGCCGTGCACACCAGAGCCACGGGGATACTCCTTCCCGCTGTGCCAGGAGGGAGAGGAACCCGAGGGAAGGCTTCCCCATCACCTTCACCAGCTAAGCCCCCTCAGACGTGCCCAGGGGCTTCCCAGGTCGAGCGCTACGTACGTGCAGCAATTGGCTAATTAAAAATTAAGCAAGAGCTTCTGCATTGCAGTCCACATTATGTAACAATGCTCCTCAGCCTCAGCACCCATCAGCTTTAACGTGATCACACAGCACCACCACCCTGCCTACATCGACCTGCCGGGCTGCTCAGGCACTGCTCCCACACTTGGGAGGAAGGAGGAAATCCCAGGGTAAGAACCACATTTACATGGCAGGGGGGTGGGGGGACAACAACAACAAAAAAGGAGGAACATCTACTTATTTCTTACTCCAAGGCTGAAATCTGGGATGGCCAGAACAAAGAGCATGGAGCCACGATGCTCCAGCCCAGCCAAGTGCTGAGCGTCACCCCAGCCAAGACAACACCTCCATGACCAGGGATTTCTTCCCCTTTTGCAACTCATCTTGGCAAACAAAGAGTATTTCTGTAGGCAAACAAACAGTATTTCTGTAGGCAAACAAAGAGTATTTCTGTAGGCAAAGAAGATTAAATCAAGGTGAGGAGTGAGCTGCATTTTTGCTATCTCCAGAGCAAAGAGCCCTGCCCCACTCTGAGCATCATTTAGCTGCAAACTCCTGCACTGCTGGCCACATCTTTGCTTTAACCCCATGGGCTGTGGGGCTCCAGGAGCTGGCCTGCCACCTCCTCCCTTCCTTGGACAGAAACCCACTGAACACACATGGCCCCTGCAGTGCTGTTCCCAGGACACAGATGCTGCCACTCAGTGTGAAACCAGCCATTCATTCCTGCTGTCATTTGCTCCAATAGGTGCTTTAATGGACACTGTGCACTGTGCTGGTGCCATCTCTTACTGGCCTTCTTGAAGCCACCAGAGATGCTGCAGCTCACACCCATGGCAAGGGGACAGTCTCTTTTCAATGGTGTCCTGTGATAGGACAAGGGGCAATGGATACAAAATAGACCACAGGAAGTTCTACCTCAATATGAGGTAAAACTTCTTTACTGCAAGGGCAACAAAGCCCTCGAGCAGGCTCGCCAGAGGTTGTGGAGTCTCCTTCTCTAGAGACTTTTGAGACCTGTCTGAATGCATTCCTGTGTGACCTGCTATAGCTGATCCTGCTTTAGCAGGGGGGTTGGACTTGATCTCCAGAGGTCCCTTCCAACCCCTACCATTTTATGACTCTGTGACTGTGTTTCACAGGCATTCAGCAGTACATGAAAAGTTCTCCCTCCCCAGCACCAAGCTTTAGTTACAACGAGGCCAGATCTAACCCAAGCTGACCATAGCATCACCATCCCACATGCAGATGTGCACCACATCCATGCCAGGAACCTCTGTGTGGCAGCCTCTGTGTCCATGGGACATCCCTTCACCCCAGTTTGTGCTGATAGTTAGTGAGCAGTTTGAGGCTGACTCTTCCAGCTGTTATGTGCCTTACTTGGCAAGCAAGAAAGGGGGGAAACATGTCAATAAAAAGCTGTGGAAGCCAGCTCAGGCCCAAGACTGACCAAGTGGGCTCAATGTCTCCAATGAGATCCCATCACAGATGTTTCTACCATCTCCTGAGGGAGCCACGCTATTTCTCCTGCCCATCAAGGTCCTGAGTGTACCAGAAGTGCCACACACCCAGGACAAGAGCAGCTCCTGCTGAAAAGTCAATAAAATTGGTTCCACTTTTTACCTGGAAGGCACCATCTTGCTTGTGCATTCTTGGACACTCATCCCAGCCTGGCTGGAGCTGCACCTTGGGATGCAACCCCTGCAGCTCCTGTCTTGCAGGCTGGCAGAGACACTTCTTATCCATCCCTAAATTCCCAGTCCACATGTGTCATGTCTGCAAAGACAAACTCCTTGGTCTGTCCCTTTGGCCAGCAAGAAAGCCAGCAACTCCACAGCAGTGTGACAGTTCTCAAGGCCCATCACCACTCCTCTCCAGAGCTCTCCAGAGCAGCCAAAGCCAGAGCCCAGCTATTTATGTCTCAGCCACAGAGGAAAGGTTGGGGAGCTGCAGCTCTGGGATGGGAAAACAGCTCCACACCAGCAAAACCACCACTGGGAAAGCAGGGCCCAGAGAAGCTTGGGGCCAGCCTGGGGCAGTGGGAGGTATGATGGGCTTCTCTGCTCCAAAGCTGACATTTTCAGGAGATGCCCCAGCAGCTGTGGACACTGGGGACATCATTAGAGGAGAGGATGGGCCAAAGGCACAGCAGCAATTTAAAGTCTGCCCTGAGCCAAACTTAGCCCCTCTGGGACCCTGCAACTGTAGCTGCAAATTGACCCTGGCATTAAAATTTGGGAACACAATGTCTCCTTTCCCAAGCATCTCTTGCCCACTGAAGTCATCCAGCTTGGCTGATGCCAGCAGGACCCCCCCTGCCATGACACTACTCTTCTTGGCAGGAGAAAGGCCACCACCTCATGATGCCACACAAATCACCCCAACCAGCCTTGAGCCTCCCACCCCCATGCTGAATCTGTGCCCTGTAGTCAATTCTCACAGTCTGGCTACAGAGCTAGGAAGGGGAGTTTTAAGCCTTCTGAAAACCCATGATAAAAATCCACCACGGGGTGGAGAAACCTCATTAAAGGGAGGGCATTGGGTGGCTGTGGGGCTTTGGCACCGGGAAGTACCAGGAGCCCACCAGCCCAGGCTGTGGTTCCCAGCACTGTGCCCTTCCTCTCTCGCTCCCCTTGGGATGTTCAAATTAATTGCCTTGTCTCCTGGAGCTTTTAGCTGGAACAAATAAAAGAAAGAAAAGGGGGGGGGGGGGGGGGGGGGGGGGGGGGGGGAGGAGAGGTGTGTGCCAAAACCCATAATAAGGCCTACAGTTCCTCTGAGCTACAAGGGTTGCTTTAAATTTGGGGTGGGTTTTTTTTCCCTCCTTTCTTCCTTTTTTATTTTTTTAGGCAGGTTTCCATGGTAACCGTCTCCCATCACACCACAGCCTGTCCCCAGGATATTTCGGGGTTGCTAATATGTGCTTTCCCAAGCAGCCACTGTGCTGTGACAGTGACATCGTGGCCGGGTTTATGGGCAGGGGAGGGGGGGCAGGGGCGCAAGAGAACGCTCCCAGAAAGCAAGTTCTGGGCAGACTGGAGAGCCAGGCAAAGGGGAACCTAAGGAGGTTTAACATGGGTAAGTGTGGAATCCTGCAGCTGGGCAGGAACACCACCGTGCACCAGTGCAGGTTAGGGGTTGACCTGCTGGAAAAGCAGCTCCACAAAGAAGGACCTTGGAGTTCTGGTGCACAATAAGTCAAGAGGGGACTGGACGTGGCTTAGCAGTCATGACTTCTTGGGTGACAGGTTGGACTTCACAGTATCACAGTATAACTAAGGTTGGAAGAGACCCCAGGGATCATCGAGTCCAACCTGTCCCAACAGACCTCACGACTAGACCATGGCACCAAGCGCCACGTCCAATCTCCCCTTGAACACCTCCAGGGACGGTGACTCCACCACCTCTCTGGGCAGCACATTCCAATGACGAACGACTCGCTCGGTGAAGAACTTTCTCCTCACCTCGAGTCTAAACCTCCCCTGGTGCAGCTTGAGACTGTGTCCCCTTGTTCTGGTGCTGGTTGTCTGGGAGAAGAGACCAACCTCTGCCTGTCTACAACCACCTTTCAGGTGGTTGTAGAGGGCAATGAGGTCTCCCCTGAGCCTCCTCTTCTCCAGGCTAAACAATCCCAGCTCCCTCAGCCTCTCCTCATAGGGCTTGTGCTCAAGGCCTCTCCCCAGCCTTGTTGCCCTTCTGTGGACACGTTCAAGTGTCTCGATGTCCTTCTTAAACTGAGGGGCCCAGAACTTGATGATCTTTGAGGTCTTTTCCAACCTTATTGATTCTATGATTCTATGATCCATGGGACAGCAATATGCCCTCGGGGACAAGAAGGCAAATGGTATCCTGGGGTGCATTAAGAAGAACACGGCCAGCAGGTAAAGGGAGACTGTCCTTCTCCTCTACTCTGCCCTGGTGAGACTACATCTGGAGTATTGTGTCCAGTTCTGGGCTCCCCAGATGAGGGGATAGACCCCAGAGGGATGGGGATAGACTAGAAAGCATCCAAGTGGTGGCTGTGAGGATGATGAAGGGACTGGAACACCTCTCTTAGGAGGAAAGGCTGAGAGACCTGGAGCTGTTTTGCCTGGAAAAGAGAAGATTGAGAGGAGATATTATTTATGTTTATAAATATCTGAAGGGTGGGTGTCAAAAAGAAGGGGCCAGTCCCATCTCAGTGGTGCCCTGCAATAGGACAAGGGGCAATGAATACAAACTGAAACACAGAAGTTCCACTTCAACATAAGGAAAAATTCTTTACTGCGAGGGTAGTGGAGCCCTGGAGCAGGCTGCCCAGAGAGGTGGTGGAGTCTCCTTCTCTCAGTACTTCCAAGACCCATCTGAATGCATTCCTGTGTGACCTGTACTATGTGCTCCTGCTTTGGCAGTGGGGTTGACCTCGATGAACTTCAGCGATCCCTTCCAACACCCATCACTCTTTGACTCTATTAAGGTCCTACCTATGTGCATTTTCCCCTGCCCACCAGGCAGGTCTTCATCCCAAAGAGCTCCAGCGGCCAGGCAATGGTTTCTCTTGGACCACAGAACAGCACTCCCAAGGCAACACAGTGTTCATGAGGCCAAGCCGAATCGATGTGTCTAACCAAGAGCACAGGCAGGGTCTCCTCAACATCTCTTGCTGCCTTCTCCAGCCCTTCTTCAACTCCTTCCCTCCACCAGGTTAGTTTTCAGCTGCATTAGCTCCCTGCAGCAGCAAAGCCAGCTCTCTGCATCCCCATGGCTGCTTGCTCTGCCATGGTCTTTAGTCATCCTAATCACTGAAATGCCTCTGAGCCAGCCAGGGACCATATCTCCTCTTGCATTGGGGCTGCAGACCCCAAACTTCTGTGGTCAATGTGCCACCACCAGCTAGAGAGTTCCTTAAGGACCCTTTGCCCCCTTTTCAATTATAAATGTTGAAAAAAGTCTTTGCCTGTGCCCCAGCAGATCTCAGGCTCTCCAGACAGGACATGTGTCTGAGGGAACTGGGAGTGCTTAATCTGGAGAAAAGGAGGCTGAGGAGAGACCTCCTCTTAAAGAAAGTTGTATTGAGGAGAGAGTCAGTCTCTTCTCCTTGGTATCAGGTGATAGGACAAGAGCTACACCAAGGGAGGTTTAGGTTGGTTATCAGGAGAAATGTATTTCCTGCAAGGGTGCTCAGGCATTGGAACAGGCTGCCCAGGGAGGCAGTGGAGTCATGGTCCCTGGAGGTGTTCAAAAACCATGTAGACATGGCACTCTGGGACATGTTTTAGTGGGCATGGTGGTGTTGGGTTGATGGTTGGACTTGACAATCTTAGAGGTCTTCTCAAACCTTAAGGATTCTATGATTCAGTGGTGCAGAACACAGGCTCAGATCCCAACCTGAGCCCACCATCACCAGCAAACAGGGCCCCATTGAAAGGCAAAGCATGGGGTCAGCTTGGACCACATCCCAAAGCAGACTGCAAAGAGCTCAAGGTGAGCATCTGTCATAGAACCACAAAACTGTTGAGGTTGGAAGAGACCTTTGAGATGATCATGTCCAACCACTCACCTAGATCTCACAATCCCACCGCTACTGCTGAACCACTACCGCTATACCACATCCTTAAGCACCACATCCACCCATCTTCTAAACATCCCCAGGGATGGTGACTCCACAGCCTCCCTGGGCAGCCTGTTCCAATGCTTAAGAACACTTCCTGCGAAGAAATTCTTCCTAATATCCAACCTGAATGTCCTCTGGCACAACCTGAAGCCATTTCCTCCCCTCCTATCCCTTCTTCCATGTGAGATGACAAGAGGAAACAGCCTGAAGTTGATCCCAAGCATCCCTGGCAGCAAAGCAGGACCAGAAACACCAACATGGCTCATGGGAGCAGAGGATGCTCTCTCCAGACACATTCTCAGCATGAAGCCAGAACCTGGCAATCAAAAATCTTCTCTTATCTAGACAAATCCCTTAGCGTGTTGCTGCTTGGGGTGAGCTGTGGGCCGCAGCCAGGCTGGCTGCAGAGCAGCCCTGAGCCCAGCAATTTGCAAGTAAAAGGACAGCCAGTCTGAAATGACAGAGCTGTCACCATCCAGACACTGCCTTAATCCCACCAGGCAAAAACTCCTTCATTTGAAGGAGATGCCGAGTGAGATCATTTCAGAGCCTCCATTTGGCTGGCTAAGCAACCAGTTAAGATATAAAATAGGGGGAAATGGAATCAGATAGGATATAAACCAGAATAAAATAGAAAATAAAAGACAACAGAAAATAAAAGAAGAAAACAAGAAGAAAAGTAATAAAATTAATAAAATACACAGAATAGAATCAAGACAAAATAAAATAGAAAAGAAAGGGGGGGAGGGAAATTAATACAAAATTAAAGTAAAATAAAACAAAAAATAAAATAAACCAGAAAAAAAAAAAAAGAAGAAAATAAAATGGAAATGAAATTAAATTTTAAAATAATACAATAAAATACAATAAGATAAAATAAGATAACATAAAATAAAAATAAGATAAAAATAAAATAAAATAAGATAAAAATAAGATAAGATAAAAATAAGATAAAAATAAGATAAAAATAAGATAAAAATAAGATAAAAATAAGATAAAAATAAGATAAAAATAAGATAAAAATAAGATAAAAATAAGATAAAATAAAATAAAAATAAGGTAAAATAAAACAAGATAAAATAAAATAAGATAAAAATAAGATGAAAATAAAACAAAATAAAACAAACCAAAACAAGATAAAATAAAATAAAATGGTAGGAAATAGGATGGGTCCCAGGATCAAATGCCACCAGGGTGGGCAGAGAAGGGCAAAAATGGGGGAGCATCAGTGGGCTGTGTGGTTGTGTCACCTCCACCTCTGGGACCACAGCCAGTTCCAGTGGGTAAACCATGCTGCTGCAAAGCTTTTGGGGTCTTTGAGGAGCACCCAGACGAGGAGCCCAGACCCCAAAACTGAGGCAGATCTGGGAACGGGATCCAGCCTGAGCATCTCTGCCAAGATGCAGTCAGAGAAGGGAGGGATCAAAGAGAGCGGGAGCATTGCTCTGCACAGCTGAAAACAGGGGTCCAGGCCCCTCACAGCCCCTCAGCGGAGCACTGTTTCCCTGCCCACCACTGCTAGACCCTGATGCCCAAGAGTGGACCATCAAGTGTCCCCACGGCCACCCCCCCACTGCTTTCTGGGTCAGCCAGATCCCTTCCCAGCCCCGCTGCTGCTGGAGCCAGCTGGATGTGCAGTTGCCATGGCAACGGGTTCCCAGAGACAAAATCCCTATTTCTTATTTTTTTTTTTTCCCCCCTCTTTGGTTAAGGAAAGAAAAAACCTACAAGGGCCCCTCTGCATCTGCCGTGCCACCAAAATCCCTGCTCTGAGGAAGCAGCTCAGCAATGGGCACAGCACGGGGGCACGGTGCCCCTAAGGATGGGGATGTGCACCCCGAGCCTCCCTTCTGACCCTTGCTCACCCTGGTGTGGCCATGGAGGACCCTCTGCTCCTCCCAGGGATGCTGCTCACTTTTCTGTAGTATTTTCCACCCTGGTCACTGGGTTTTCAGGGCTGTCCAAGCTTGCAGCTGAGACTGGTGCTGGGATATATCACATGGAGGAGGCTCTGTGACCAGGTATGGGTGCTCTGAGCAGGTCACCTCACCCATTCTGGCCTCATCCTTCAGCTGAAAAAATGGATGTGAACAAGTCAGATTTACATTACATGGGCAAGAGCAAGGGTAAGAACAGGGTCCCACCAGCAGTTTGCACCCAAATCCTATTAGATGGGCCTGTCCTGTCCCACCTGGTGCTCCCAGGCGGGTTAAGGGCAGGATGCATCCCCTCAGCAGGTCCCTCTCTTCTTTGCTGGAAGCTCTGCAAGCACCCAGGCCTTGGTGGCACCTTTTGGGGTACACTGGCTTCTGCTGCCAGCATCAAGAGGACACTTGTAGTGTGAAAAGCAAGTACCCAAGCATCCCAGAGGAAAGGAGGTGCAGCAGCACTGAGGTCTGATGAAGAAAGGAGGAGGCAACTTATGGGAAGGGAACTACCTTACACCACAAACCAGGTAGCCAGCAGTGCTCTGAATGATAGAATCATAGGAATGGAATCATAGAACCATATAACTGCTGAGGCAGGAGAAGTCCTTTGAGATCATCAAGTCCAACCACTCACCTAGAGCTCACAATCCCACCACTACTGCTAAGGCACTACCACTAAACCACATCCCTCAGTGCTACATCCACGCATCTTTTAAACACCTGCAAGGACAGTGACTCCACCAGCTCCCCAAGCAGTCTGTTCCAATGCTTGATAACTGTTTCTGTGAAGAAATTTTTCCTAATATCCAACCTGAACCTGCCCTGGCACAACCTGAGGCCATTTCTTCTTGTCCTGTCATTTGTTGTATGTGAGAAGAGATCAATGTCCTCCTCGCTCCAGCCTCCTTTGAGGCAGCTGCAGAGGGCAATGAGGTCTCCCCACAGGCTCCTCTTCTCACAACTAAAGAACCCCAGTTCCCTCAGCTGCTCCTCGTAAGACCTCTTCTCCAGGCCCTTCACCAGTTTTGCTGCCCTTTTCTGGACCCACTCCAGCACCTCAGTGCCCTTCTCATAGCCCCAAACTGAACCCAGTACTTGAGGTGTGACCTCATTGGATGCTACAGACAACAGGCCACCATCAGTACCAAACACTCCAGGAAGGTGTAGGATGAAAGTGCCCCCCCTGGATTAATGGGAGATGCATCCACCTCAAATTCACCCCACAGCAATAGGAACCAGGGGGAGGACCTGGGTCAGACAATCAGCTTCTGCCAGCAGAAAGGAATTAAGCACATCCCACTGCCAGGGTGGGTTTTGCCAGCGGGGAGGAGGGCTGCCAAAGAAGGGTATTGTAGGGTCCCTTCCCCACCTCAGGTCCTGATATGGGTGTGCTGGGACCAACAAAGCTCCTGGCCACCCTCCAAGTCACTGGGCGGGGGAGGTGCTGGCAGCCACCCCCTCGGCCAGGCACGTGGGAGCATCGATCACACCGCTGGGTTTCAGTGCCTGCGACAGTGTCCAGGATCAAAGCCAAGTTCAATTAATGGCTCACAATCTTATTAGAGAAATTATTCCAGGATCTTGAGTAAAAGTCCGATATATCCACTCCATTCCATTAGTCAGGCTCATTTAGTAATTCAATCAATCTAAGCAAGGCAATTGAGCTCCTCTGGTATAATTTAACTCAGTTATTCTCTAGGTACTTAAGAATTTCTTAATATTTGCTCCATTATTTCACTATTACACCCATTTCCAGGTGCAAGGTTTGCACTTGGAGCAATGCTGTGGGTCCCAGGGTGGGACCAGCTTCACTGTAGCCTTCTGCTGTGCCACAGCCTCATGGCACCACAGAACAGAACAAATCGTAGAATGCAACAGGTTGGAAGGGACTTTTGAAGGTCATCTTGTCCAACACCCCCACAGTAAGCAGGGACGTCTTCAACTACATCAGGTTGCTCAGGGTCCCATCAAGTTTGACCTTGAATATCTAGGGATGGAGCCTCAACCACATTCCTGGGCAACCTGTTCCAGTATTCCACCACCCTCATAGTGAAGAACTTTATCCAACCTAAGTCTGTCCCTCTCTAGTTTAAAACCATTGCCCCTTGTCATACTGCCACAAGCCCTTCTAAGCAGTCCCTCCTCAGTTTTCCTATCGGACCCCTTCACATATTGAAATGCTGTTCTAAGGTCTCCCTAGAGCCTTTTCTTCTCTAGAATGAACAACCTCAACTCTCTCAGCCTGCCTCTGCAGAAGCGCCCAGCCATCTGATCATCTTCATAGCCCTCCTCTCAATGGGGACATGTGAAGTGGAAGGGGGACTCCAGTGGTCATATTGGGGTGCTCTCACCTCCTTTGGAAATAAAGTTGAGCTGGAGACCAGCACCACAACACCCTGAGACCCATTTTCCCACTGTGGGAGAGCCAGGACCGAAGATACACCTTGTGTCACCAGCTTTGGTACCCACCACCAACACCCAGACTGAGGCAAAAGCAGTGGGGACATGCAACCTCCATCCAAAATTCATCAGGATGCTCTTCCCGTTTGACGTGGAAGAACAAAAGGAGATAACACAACCCTGCAGCCCCACAGCTCCTGCTTCCGTTTAGGAGCTGGGGGTTGAAGGCAGACAGGAGGGGACACCACCTCCTGCAGCCTGCAGCGGCAAGGAGAGACACAGGAGGTGGATGAGAGCCGACGGGTGTCGTACCTCGCCGCCTCCCCGCGGAGCCCGGAAAGAGAGCCGGGGCGGGCAGGCGAGCCGGGGCGGGCAGGCGAGCCGGCCGCCCGTCAGCCCGATTAGCAGCGTCCCGCATCCCCGCTGTGCTCCGCCTCACAACCCCCACGTCCTCTCCCATTATTAACCTGGGGAAGTCACGGCCAAAGCATCCCCCAGCACAGCCAAGAGCTTAGCTGGGATTTAACACCAAGGGGGGGAAAAAAAAAAATTGATTAGATATTTTGAGGAGATATTCCAGAGCGGTTAAATATGCCCAGCTCATCGGTGCCTTTGAAAAATCTCACCCCTCTAAAAAATTAGAATCGATTTTGTATTTAAAAAGGAATCTATTTAATTTAAAAGTAAGATAATTTGAAATCATGACAGCTTGTATTAAGGCCGGAGTTTATGATAATCTATTAAAGTCATTGAAGTTAAGAACCTTCTCCCTTCCTCTGATGCCAAGGCTCCCGTGAGGGTGATGGGGAATAGGGGGGGAGTCAGGACGTGCCCCCATTTCAAGGCACAGCACCTGGGCTGGAAACCAGCAAGGCAGCAAAAGCTCCTTTAGCTCCTCTGCGCTCAGGGCAAAATAAAAGGGACACGAGAAACCGTCGGGTATTTCAAGAGGTTGAATTATCTGGTAGCCAGAAAGAACAAGTTCGACCCGCTGGCTGTGCTTTCTCACTCCTCAAGTCGATTTTACACACAAAAAGATATTTCAAGACTTCTCCAAGACCATTTTCAAATACCTACAGCACTTCAGAGAAAGTGAAGGAGCCAAAGACACCATCTTCTGCCTGGTTTTTAATTGCATCACAAATCTCCACCGAGCCCAAGGGGCTGTGGGAAGCCAGGATGCTAATAAATACCCCTCTCACCAGTTTATAACCTGCAAAGGATGGGGCCCCAAAAAATTAGCAGCCTGCAGGAGTGTGAATCCAGTTAATGACATATCAAATGCAGCTGGATGCTGCCAAGCCAACTGGTGAGGAAGAAGGGGGTGTGAAGTTTAGTGGACAGGGAATATTGAGCTGCTAATTAGCATTTCTTAATGGCCTCCAACCAGCAAGACTCAGCATCCCTTCAGGGAAAAAAAGAAAAATACATATAACTAATGCAACAAACACCAGACGAGATGAAAGGCAACAATTCCAAATGGAAGTTTCCTCGAGTTAAAGCAGGATGAAACCTTGAAATGCAGGCAGCCCGGCAGCCTCATCCC
This sequence comes from Dryobates pubescens, assembly GCF_014839835.1. NCBI lineage: Eukaryota > Metazoa > Chordata > Aves > Piciformes > Picidae > Dryobates > Dryobates pubescens. Next base: position 12,163,855 of record NC_071622.1, on the reverse strand, counting down.
TGTTCCTCTGTTTGTGCTGCTCCCTGAAAACCCAGGAGGTGGGAAAAGCCCTGCAGCAAAATGATGGTGTCCAAGTCCCTTTGAAGACATGCACAAAACCCTGTGGGGTTTTGTGGGTGTGAGCATGAAAGGTGATGCACATGGGGACCACGTGGGCCGAGCTGCTCCTGAGCAGCGAGGCACCGCGTGCAGGAAGGCAGCAAGCGCAATTAAAACACTCTGCGTTTGTTAGCAGAGGGAGCTGTGAAGCCCTGTCCAAGTGCCTCCCCTCACCATAAACCAGAGATAATAACCCCCAAAACTAGCCCTCTGTCTTTGAAGGAACATGGGAGCAGCCACGAGATCCTGAAGTTTGAAAGGGCTGAGCACCGTGCACTCAACGCACCTGGCACCGGGATGGCTGGAGAGGGCTGAGACACAAAAATGGTACACAGAGAGCAGGTAGCAAGCAGTGACTCACCCTTTTGGGTAAAAGCAAATACAAAGCTAAAGCTGTAGAGTAGCATATCAGGGCAAGCCAAAGAACATCTCCCCCAGCCTCAAGCTGAGCCACAGCTTGCCACTACCTGCAGTGAAGAGAAGCAAATGCATGAAGGGAATGGATGCAGTAGACTCCCAGGTCAGGCAGAACAACCCCTGGGCTCCAATCATCCCCACAAGTGAACCTGAGCACAGCTTGGCTCAGGAAGGTCCATCAAAATCCCTGCCACATCACCCACCAGCAATGAGGGGATGCCCACAACCTCCACACTCATTGATTATGTTACCAGAGCATGTCAGCAAGGCTGGGGAGTGACAGCCATTTTTGGGATGCTCAGTTCAACGCACACCCCCAGCACTTTATTTTCAGCAAGCACCATACATGGCTCTCCAAAGACCCCAGCACATCTCTAGTTGGCGCAGAACCTCTGACCAATGTGCACATCAGTAGGATGCCCAGCTTGGTCACCATGGTAGGGAGCTGCCACCAAGGTAGAGGAAACCACACGCACATCCATGTGCTCCACAAAGGCTGGCCAAGGTTGACAGCACTTGAAATGTTTAGAGGAGTTTTGAAGCAGACAGCCAGAGCTGAAGAGTGATGGCATCTGGCCACCTTCAGGCTTCCCAGTCCTAAATCTGCCAGCTGCTCCCCCCTCACCTCTTTCCTTGCTACAAGCACACTTTGACACAGCAACCTCCCTGCACCATCTCTGTGTGGAAACTGAGGCACGGAGCAAACTTGAGGATGTTGCACATGGCAGAGCCAAGGTGACCAACTGCCACTGCCAGGAACACCTGTGCAGCACCACCTGCCCTTCATGGTGCTCCCAGCCCAAAGACAGGCCCTCCCTGGCCCAAAGGTAGCACTCTGGGGTCAGGTCCAGGGCCCTGTCAGCCAATGGGGCAGCCACCCTCTCCTCAGGGACCACTTCCCTGTACATATGCCCTGGATCTGAAATACAACTAGAGGAGAAGGAGCAGCCACCCAGTTCCCTTCCCAGTATAGACACCCTGAAACAGACCTGGCACAGAGGTGTGCATGGGGATCATCTATTGCTCCCACACAGAATCAATTGCAGAACCCCAGCATGGTGGGGGTTGCAAGGGACCTCAGGAGATCATCAATTGCAACCACCCTGCTAAAGCAGCCAGCCCTCTGCTAAAGCACATTACTGAATGTTCAACCACAAGAAGATGGGCACAGTTAACAGGTCTGGGGCTTACAGCATTGCAATCAGCATTGAGTGAAGCAAGGTTCCTGGAGGGATGCTCCAGTTGACCCTCCAGCCATGCACAAACCTTATGGAAACACTGCTGCTGGTTCCATGGATCAACACAAAGTAGCCCTGTCCTCACTGAGTACACAGGTCCAGCAGCAATGCTCTCTGCCCCGTGGGTTCCTTGGACTGGGGGCTCTCGAGCTCCAGAGGATGGAGCTTCTGAGTTAACAAGTCTGGGTCTTGCAAGACCTCTATGAACTTCAGGGCTTCTGCCATCCAAAAGCAGTGTCCAGGCTAACAATAGGGGTAATAATAATGATGGTAATAATGACAATCACACCACCACCCAAAAGGCAAAGCAGCACAACAACAATACCCACCCATGGCAGAGTGGCCAGCTTCAAAACAAGCCCTTCTCCTGTTGGAGGGAAATGTAACATGGCATTTCCTAGGAGTCACCAGGCCAAAGCCCTGGTCAAAAGGAGGCTCATAAGGTGCCCTTTTTTGCCAGCTCAGCCCCAGCATCTTGGGTGGGAAAACATCCTGGATGGGACCACCTCTATGTCTCCACAGCCCAAACATCTGCATGATGAAGGCCATCGTGGCGCTGTGCACCCACAGGCTCTTGAGGGATCAATGTGCTGGGCAGGGATGCCCAGAAGACCACAGCCACCACTGGGATGTCAGGGTACGCTGGCATGGGACTGAATAGCCTCATATTTGTCTAGTGGCCATAAGCAGAAAGAGGCAGAAGCAAACCCCTGCCCACCATCAGCAGAGCAAGTCCTGGGTACAGCAACAGCTTTTAGGGTGGATGGGTCCTTTCCTGTACTGCCCAGCATATGGCACCTTGTGAATGTTAGAAGTCCCAGAGGAAATCCCCAGAGTGCCAGAAAAGGACCATGCTGGGAGACCCCCTCACACCCAGATGCTTTCTGCTGGCAGAATCCCAGGCCCCATTGGGGTCTGGCTTTCTGGAAGCAGGTCCAAAAAGGGCAAGGACACGGGTCCATACCCCCTTTGAGGCATGGAGGTGGCTTGGGGCTAGCGGCCATGCCTGTGCGTCCCCCTGCCTCCGCCGTGCTGCCGCCCCGTTGCCACAGCAACGCTCTCTGGCCTCCGCCACAGCATCCTGCAGCATCCCACAGACCAGGGGAATGAGGGGCAGCACAGACTGCTGCGCCCTCATCACACAGTCTCCATTCTCCAGTAAATCATTTCAGGGTGTCTCCACATACCCCTATCATCACCATGGCATCACCGGCACCCTGCCTACCTCTGCCATTCCCATGGGAGAACTGGGGTTCTCACACAGTGCTGAGTCCTGAGCCCACGCAGCACCCAGGACTGTTTGGATTTTTTTTCTCACAGAAAGGTCTGGGAGCCATGGGGGTGATGAAGCACTGGGGAGAGCACCTAGGTTGGGGTCACCACTATACTCTGCCTGCACACGGAGGGGCAATGCCAAGCAAAGCAACACGCTAGTGCCTATTTTTTGGGCCAACATCCCTACGAAGGCAGCATCTTGAAAACTTCACAGGGCACCTGATGTGCTGCTGAAGCAGCAATGGATGGAAGAGGCTTTCAGGAGATAGGCACAGCCCCCATGGGGCTGCTGGGGAAGTGATGATGGTGCTTGCCCAGGGGGTTACATGCAGGTGGTGGCAGGAAGCTGGTGTTCTGCACTAGTATTGCTGAAAGCGAAAAGTCTCAGCAACTTGTTCCAGGTGGTGGCAAGGGAAGCACGTCCCTGTGCACAAGGAACAGAGGCCTTGCTCTGGTCCCAGCATAAACAATGGAGTAAATTGTTGTGGTTTTAGTGGAAGAAAACTGAACAAGCCCATCGGATTCAGGCAGAAGTGCCTCACACAACAGGTGAAGCACAGAGACCTGGCTAGGGCAGGTGGGAAGAACATGGACCATGTGAGAAGGCCAAAGCCCAAGACCTGTGGGCAGGAGCACTGGAGGTGGCACACATAGAGGTGAGGTGGGAAATGCTGGGCACTGGAATATTTTTCCACCAGGCTGCAGGAAAGGTGACTCTGCCTGGGGACAATCAAAGCCCTCACCTCCAGCCAGCCATGATTGAAGTGGACTGCAGGCCTCCTGCCAGCAGAAGCCACAAGTGACCCTGCACCAAGCTGAAGACAAGCCTGCAGATGACAACCTGGGGATACACCAACACCTCAGGCCTGCAGCATCTCCACAGCTACAGAGGGTGCTGGGATGCTGCAGCAGGGTGAACTGGTACCAGGGTTGGGATGCTGCAGCGGGGTGAACTGGTACTGAGGTTGAGATGCTGCAGCAGAGTGAACTGGTACTGGGGTTGGGATGCTGCAAAGGGGTGACCACTGGGACTGGGGTTGGGCTGTTGCAGTGGGGAGAACTGACACTGGAGCTGGGTTGCTGCAGTAGGGCGGCCAATGCTACGGTCAGGGCCGGGATGCTGCAATGAGGTGAAGCAGCCCCGAGGCCGAGAAGCTGCAGGGTACGGACCGCCGGTGCCGCAGGGAGGAGCCCCGCCGCCGGGGATGCTCTCCGGGCCCGCTACGGGGAGGGGACCCAACCGCGTACCGGCGCTGTCTGTAGGCCCACCCGGAGACCTACCCAGCACGAAGTAAGGCAGCTCCGTGTTCTCCAGATCATCCACCACCACCATCTCGCCGGGAAAATCGTTGCGTACAGAGAAGAGGAGCTTGGGCTCGGCGGCCGAGGGGCCGTGCATGATGCTGAGGTCGTTCTCCCGCAGGAAGGGCAGCGCCGACACCGTGATGCTCTTCAGCTTACACTCCAGCTCCTTAGCCGCCGTGTCCGCCGCCGCCGCCGCCTCAGCGGGGCCGCTGCCCGCCGCCGCCATGCAGCAACCGGCGAGCAGGGTACAGAGCGCGGCCAAAGCCATCTTGGAGCCCCGCCGCCGCGCTCCCAGCGCCGGCCGGGCAAGCGGGCGGGCGGCGGCAGCGGCAGCGGCGGCGAGGGGCGGGGACGCGGGCCCGGCACCTCCCCGTGCGGCTGGGCACAGATCAGATCCCATCGGCACGGATCGGATCGGATCGGCTCGGCACGGATTGGATCGGCTCTGTTGCCCCAGCCCCGTGCTCCTCCCCGTCCGCTGCTTCCTCCGTTTTTTCACGATTCTCTCGGGTTTCCCCACTTTCCCCCCCTCCCCCCAGCGCTGCCCCCGTTTTTTCCGCGCATCGCTAGGAAGCCCGGAGGGCTGCGGAGTGGTGTCACTCTGCCCAGCCTAGCTGCCTTGAGCACATTCTGCACTGAGAATAATTTACAGGTAACGCCCAGGTGAAACCTCAGACCTCCAAAATCCCTGGGGAAGTAACAGACCTCCAAAGCCCCAGAAGAAACCCCAGACCTCCAAAATCCTAGCAGGAGTCATGGACCTCCAAAGCCCCAGAAGAAATCACAGACCTCCAAAATCCCAAACCTCAAAAATCCCAGCAGAACTCACAGACATTTGAGATCCCAGCACAAGTCCCAGACTTTCAAAATCCTAGCAGGATTCATGGACTTCCAAAGCTTCAGAAGAAATCACAAACCTCAAAAATCCCAGCAGAAGTCATGGACCTCTGAAGCCTCAGAAGAAGTCATAAACATCCAAAGTCCCAGAAGAAATATAGACCTCCAAAGCCCCAGCACAAGACATGTGAATTCCAAAGCTCCCAAGATTGTGTTTAAAAAAGCAAAACAAAACAAAATATTTGGAGCAGAAAAGCCAGCCCCACACAAGTTGGTTCTTTTTGCAGTGGATGCCTTTTATCTTCCCTCTCCTTACATAAGCTCAGAGTAACACTGTCAGCTTCCCCAACCACCAAAGCTTCCTGGAGACACCTGCAGTTTTACCACCAGAATAGAATAGAATAGAGTAGAATGGAATAGACCAGGTTGGAAGAGACCTTCAAGATCATCACATCCAACCCATCAACCAATCCAACCCACCTAAACAACTAACCCATGGCACCAAGCACCCCATCAAGTCTCCTCCTGAACACCTCCAATGATGGTGTTCTGACACCACTAAATGTTCTCCTCTCCCAGTGTGTGGTGACAGGCCGAGGCTCACCCCAGAAGGGACACATGGCCATGCTGGTTTGGTTTTCTCCTCAATATCCTATGGAGCAGAAGGGTTTGGAGGCATCACCACACTGGATGCAGAGCTATCACCTCATCATCTCCATGCCAGCTTGTTGTGTGGGACATGGCTCCATCCTGTTTGATGCCTCCAAAGAAAACCACACACAGCAGATGCATCTTACTTTAAAAATCTGCTTTGGGGTTGTTTTGTTTGGTTGGTTTTTAGCAAATGTTTCCCCCTCACCTTGCAGCAGCTGCAAGGATTTGCCCAATTTTCTCCTTGGTGGATGGCAGCTGTGAATCTTCACATACCCCAGCTTGGGCTTCATAAGAGGACACCACTATGCCTCAAACACACCAAGCAGACCCACCATGGGTGCTTTTCCCCAGACTTGTTGCTGGTTTGCAACAAGTCCCTCAGCCACCCACTGCGTTTTGGACAGGAAAAGCTGCACTCACCAGAAATTACACCTTTATTACCAATTTTCTCCACCAGCCTTGCTAACGACCAGAGCACTGAACTAAACATAAACCAGGAAGGGTGCAGCAGGGTGTGTTCCAGGACTGTTGCATGCAGCTGCTAGCAGAAAGAATACAAAACTAAGGAATAGTCAGGAAAAAAAGTCAGGAAAAAAAGCGAGCAGTGATGTTCAGAGTAGATATTAGGAAGAAATTCTTTACATTGAAGGCAGTGAGACACTGGAACGTGTTGCCCAGGGAGATTGTGGATGGGATGGAATAGAATAGAATAGAATAGAATAGACCAGACCAGACCAGACCAGGTTGGAAAAGAACATTGAGATCATTGAGTCCAACCCATCATCCAACACCATCTAATCAACTAAACCATGGCACCAAGCATCCCATCCAGTCTCTTCCTAAACACCTCCAGTGATGGTGACTGCACCACCTCCCTGGGCAGCACATTCCAATGGCCAATCACTCTTTCTACCAAGAACTTCTTCCTAACATCCAGCCTAAACCTCCCCTGGTGCAGCTTCAGACTGATGAGAGGGATGCCCCCTCTCTGGAGGTGTTCAAGGCCAAGCTGGATGAGGCCTTGAGCAACCTGGTCTGGTGAAAGGTGTCCCTACCCATGGCAGGGGATTTGATCTAGTTGATCTCTAAGGTCTCTTCCAACTCAAACCATTCTATGATTCTCTGACCCCTTTGGGGGATGAAGAAAAATCCCTTTGGAGGTTCTCCACCAGGCCTATTTGCTACTCTTCTGTCACCAGGGGATATAAATTAATTTAAATGAATTTTCCTGGGAAAAAAACATGTGACTGCATTATTTCAAAACAGCAGCCAAAAACACCCTTTCAGTCCCTGTTAGGAAATGGGGTCCATCCCTGAGAGGGACACCTCTCTAATGCCAAACTCTACATGGAGAGGAGCAAACCAGGGGCTTGGTGAAGATGTGAATGATACAGACAGAGAAATAGAACAGAAAGAGTGGGGAATAGCAAATCCTGCATCACCAGTGATGTCCTCTTGGATGGAAACATCCAACACCTGATGCAGAACCATGGAATCACAGAATCGTTTTGGTTGAGGACCTTCAAGATCACCAAATCTAAACATTAACCAAGCCCACCACCAAGTCGTGTCCCTCGGCACTACATCTACATAGCTCTGAAACCCCTTTAGAGACCGGGGTCTCCACGACTGCCCTGGACAGCTTCTTCTGCGGGCCTCGGCGACCCCCGTCGACTCCGCCACCCCTCCCCATGCCTTTCCATTGGTAGCGGCACGCCGGGCTCGGCGAGCTGCCACCAATGGAAATGCGCAGAGAGGCTGGCGGTGACTCTGATTGGTTGCTATTCCTGCATATATTATCGAGCGGCGGCGGCGGCGCCTGCGGAGCGCGGCAGGACCCAGCACCGGCAACCGGAGTCCCGGGTACGGGATGCTGGAGGGGCCGCCGGGGGCCACCTGCCTGCCCGCCCAGCGATGGGGCGGTGCGGGACGGCCGGGAGGCGGCGGCGATGGGGCAGGGCCCGGGGCCGCTGAGGTGAAGCGGAGAGGGACGCGGGACGGGGCGGAGAGGTGGTCGGTGTTTCGCCGGTGTTGAGCCTGGGGTAAGTCTGCGGGGTCCGGGAGTGGCGGTGGGGAGCTCAGTGGGTGGGTGAGATGGAGAGAGGGAAGAGGAAGGAACGATGTGGGGTGAACCGCGGCCGCGCACGGCGGAGGTCCCCGGTACCGCCGTGCGCGACTGTGAAGACGCGGCTCGGCCGCCGCCGGCTCTCTCGGTGACCTTGGTCAAGTTGCCTCCTTGCACCGGGCTCGCTTCGCAGCCGTCTCGACGAGGACAGGGAGTGAAGGAAGGCAACGAGCCTTTACCGACTGGGAGCCAACCCCGGTGCTTGGCAGGTCCGTGGAGGGGCTGCGACGGGCCCGGTGAAATCAGGTGCTGGCGGGCTGCGAGGGTAAACAAGATACCCGAGAGGCTGGGAACGTGCGTCTGCCCGTGCAACCGTCGGTGCTCAGCGGGAGGTGCCGGTGTGCGATGGCCCGGGACTGCAGGGACTGGGATAGATGTCCCCAGAAATGCTCCAACACTCACTTTGCTGTCAGGCATCTAGAGATCAACAGGAGAGAGAGGTCTCCTGTCCCCCTCCCCGCTGCCACCGGCTCTCCCGCCGAAGCCCCGAAGCAAGGCGAAGAGCGGGTGACCTGTCAGAAGATGTTTTCCCACCTCGAACGCTCCCGGCGCCGTGCCGGTGACCGCAGCTACCGGATTAGCTCCGGGAGAACAGGGTATCCCCGCCGGTGGGGCTCAGTTTCCTCCGCTAAACAATTCATCTTCTCTCTGTAGGAAACAAAACTGTGGATCTTTAAAGCCCCGCACTCGAGAGCACCAGCTCTCAGCACAGGAAAGTCCCCTCTGCTGCCCCTTCTTCGGGGAACCCGCATGTCCCTGTCCTCCGGGCTTGCGCTAGAGCAGGGCTACCGGATACGAGGGCAGCCCCTCGCTGCGGGCCCGGGGCCGGGCAGGGTGAGCACGGGTGCTGCGGGGCTCGGGGTGACCTGCCGGCAGGTGTCAGTGTCCTCTCTCTGTCAGCAGCCAGGAGGGTCCGTGCCAGCCTCGGAGATGTTACAAGGAGCCCCCTACACTTTTTTCCAAGCAGAGCTTCGCTTTGGGGGGGGGTGTGGGGGGGGTGTTCAGTGACACTTTTGGGACATGGGGAGCAGCAGGGAGCAGGGAAGTGTGATGACCCCACTCTGACACCCCAGATCTCTTCCCTCTATGCCAAACACTGTCCACCCACCTACCACCTTATTTACCCTGTGCTTCTAACGCCGAGTTACTGCCGTGTATCACTGCCCACCCGTGACACCTGTCACCTCTGTGAAGGCATGGGAGGGAGCAGCTCTCACCTTGAGCTACCTCCAGCTCCTGCATAAACCTGGTATTTTGCTTGTGGGGTCTGTCACAGGTGTAAGAAAGAACCATCTCCTCCAAGGAGCAGGCTGCAGGGATGCTCTTCATCTCTCATGTGCTGGGATGCTTCTCCCAAGCTCTTGTGTGCCAGGATGCTTTGGGGCCCTAGAGACCCATCCACAGGGATGCTTCAGGCTGAAAGCTCAGCACAAGGCAGGGGAAACTGGTGCAGCTGCTGTTGCTGTGCTGGGGGAAGTTGTGTTCTGTACATAGCTCTTTTAAGAGGCTTTCTGCCTGTGGGTGTGAAAGTCTCGGGTGGGCAAAGCCAGAGGGCAGAACACATGGCACCGGTGTGACACGCTGCACGCAGCTGCTCTCTCCCCCGATGGCAGCCCAGACTTCCTTCAGCTCATTTGATGTCTTATGCAAATCCTCAGCTCCCCGAGTCCTGGGATTTTCTGCTCTTTTCCCTTACTCTCATCTTTGAGTGTCTTGCTTTTAAGGATGTGAGGAAAAGCTAATAAAAGGAACCTGTTTCATAAAGTCCTGCAGGTTTTCAAACCAGTTTCATGAGCTGGAGGGGCAAAGGCAGTGACTTAGTCTGAACTGAACAAACAGGCTACGGAGGCTTGGTTTGCAGGCGCTCTGTGAAAATCAGCTTGTGGCCACCATCATGCTCTTTACCATCACTGCTTGGGCAGGGCTGGCAGGCTCTGAGGTGGCTGTCCCCATGCTCACTGCCTGGAGCTGTGTCTCTGCAGGCCAGGTGCCAGGTGGCTGCCAGCACCCCATTGTGCCCACTTTGCCAGCGATTACCATGCTGTTGTCGCTCCAGTGGTGCCTGGCTCACTTCTTAATTACCCCAGCGGATCAATGAGGCCCTGGCACTTCCTTAGGTAGTGTGTGGATGCAAGTCTGGCGGCCACAGCTCATTGCAAACCACCACAGAGTGAGCTGGCAGGGAGAGGGAAGGCTGGGTGTGAGGGAGGTGGGTCCCTCAAAGCCCCAAGTGAGGTTGGTGGCTCCTGATCAGGGGGCTGAGCATCCCGCAGGACTGAGCACTTTGTGATGGTCTGTCCTAAGGATTGCAAGCAGCAGAGAAAGGTGAATTCACACAGGCATGGCTTGGCTGACTCAATCCACTTCAGAAACTAAACTGCACTTAGCTTCTGCCCAGACTCTCTTAAGTGGTCTTAATTTGATAAAGCTTTCCCACGTTTAATGAGAAGGTGACTCAGTTGCTAGGTTTGATGTTCATTCCTACTAAAAGGCATCTGCAGGGAGCTGGAGACCTGTTCCCATGGCTCCTTGCTCCTGCATGGATGCACCTTTGCTCCCACTGTGCCCCAGGGACTGGCCCCCATGGCTGGGCATGTCCCACAGCTCTGTCACCAACGGGTGGTGCTCTGCCTGGTGCAGCCATCAGCTTGGTAGTGCCAGCAGAAGTCCTGTGCAGCCAGTAAATGCCACCACAGCCTCTCCCCAGCGCACGCTTCCCGGTTTATGTATCTCTAGATCCGCTCCTGCAGCATGAAAGGGCAAAAATCAATGTTAATGTCCCTGACAATTAGCTAACATCTTAATTATCAAACTTGGCCTGATTAGTGGTGGATCGTGTGGCTCCAGAGATGCCATCGGCATGGAAGCAAGCAGGACTCCTGCAAAACTCTGCAGGATGTGGCTGCTGTCGCCGTCAGTGTCGCCATCCAAGGGCAGTGGAGAAAGGCTTGAGCTGCTCACTGGGCACTTGAGCTTCTCTGTCCACACCTCACACCACCCTGCCTCGGTGTCTCAAGCCATTTTGGATGAGGACACCAACAGGAGAAGCAACCACATTGTCATCTCAAGGGTGGAAGAAGGGTTCTAGAGATTGCAACAAGCCATTTTCAAGATGCAGCTTGTGAGGAGCGACAGTCTGGACTGTGCAACCTGCCATCACTGGAAGGACACTGGGGTGTTCTGCAGGCAGGGCTGCAACAGTACCAGGAAGGAGGCTTTGGTCCTGGGAAAGTGTGCCAGGGATATTTGCACTGGCACTCTGCTTTAAGGTTTTTATAGAAGGGGGGAAGGAAAAAAAAATAAAATAACTAACAAGCTGGAAGTTTTCCAACTCGTGTGATGCAAAATCCTAAATCAAAACAACAACAAAAAAAAAAAGAGCAGTCAGATGCTTCTCATCAACTCTTCATTCTTCTGGATCAAGGAAAAGTGATTAGGAATTTATTTCCAGCTTTAGTAGTAAGGTCAAGGGAGCCACTCGCTTCCAAAGAGCTTTGCTCTCCTTGACAACCCGGGAGGATGCTGGTGTAGAGGTCCACCTCAATAAGCATTGTCCCCAGCCCTGCAGAGCAGGGGCAGGAGCCCCCCACAAACAGCTGCATAGATCTGTTATGGAGCAATAGCAATTTCTGCACGTACTTGTTTCACATAACCCCTGACTGGAACAAGCAAATAAATTAGCCCAGCTAACGATGGTGCAGGGAAGCTGCTCCTCAGGGACACGCTCACTATGTAACTTCGCACAGACCCGGCGCAGGTTTTCCTTCCCATGGTGGCTTGCCCATTCCTGCCTGATTTGAGGCTTCGGGTTTCTGTTGGCAAGGATGCTGGTGTGCGTCAGCACCTGTCCCTAAGCAAGAGCCCGCCTCAGAGGTGCCAGCATCGTGGTGTAAATAAGAGACAGATGTAAATAAGAGCTCATTTAGTGAGGCTTGGAAACTTTGCCGCTTTAAAGGGACTCTGCACACCAAGCAGAGACCTGTACTGGATTTGTACCAGCCAAGTGCTAGAAATACCCAATTCTGATTATTTTTATTGCTTTCTAGTAAAACATGAGGTGGCCACAAGGAAACATCTCATGTTCAGCTATGGATCTCAGAATAAGCTCCTTAAGGAAGACAGCAGAGCAAGCTCAAATGGTTTACAGCTGGTCTGGAGACCACAGCCTAAGGGTAAAGGTGGCCCAGGGTGGCTCCATCCCCAATATCTGTCCCCACGATGGTCACCCAGAATATAAACCTACCCTGAGCTGCAGTGCTGGAAGAAGAGGTGGGAGAGGGGAAGGATAGCATGGAGATACCCTCTCAGAGAAGGCACATGTGGGTGTCACCTATGGTGGCAAGGGGCTGGTCAGTGCTGATGGGAAGCTGTTAGCACCTAGGTTTGCTGGAAGAGGCAGTGCTCTCTGCCTGATATCCCATCAGAAGTCCCCTCTGTCCTTTGAATCAAAGGAAGGGTGCTCCCTTGTCCTCCTCATTTACAACAGGAAAGCTTGGGGAGAGCAGCAGAGTGACTACTGTGAGACCACCCATACTAGCCTGTCGTGGTGTGAAGGGGTGATGGATGAGACCAGTCTCTCACAACATTCATGGAAAAGCAGCCCCTTGGCTTCCCAAATCTAGAAGAGAGGAGAGGAGCCCAGCCAGAGAGCAGCCCTGCTCCCAGCCCCACCCCAACTCAGCTGGAGAGGACAGAAGTCACCTAAAAGCCACAGATGATAACAGAAAACAAGGACATCAGCTGTGCCAAGCTTGTTTGTGGAACAACAGGCAGGCTTCCTAGCACACCAGCTATTTAAACAAGGTGTTTTGCTGGCACAGCCATTTTTAATGCCACAAGCAGTGCGTTTCCATGAGCAGGGATTAGAAATCTGCTGTTCAAGGAGTTCTTCTCAGCTGAGAACCAGAGTGCTACTGTCCTCTCTGTTATACAGGAGTGGGAGCAAGTCATGGAGGGCTTAGCCCATGGTCAGCATCTAAACCGTCCATAGGGTTTGCTGCCAGGCCCTGGGTTCCACCAGTCCTCCTGGCCATGGCAGTTGGCTCTCTGAGCTACTCTGTGCAGTGCAGCTGCAGTGTAATGGGGGACCAGAAGGGTTTAATCCTGAGACTTGCAAGCTCCTTTGGTCCCCAGGCTACCTCAGTTTTAGACTTACAGAATAATTTTGGTTGGAAGAGACCTTTAAGATCATCAAGTCCAACTGTTAACCCAGTACTGCCAAGTCCACCATTAAACCATGTCTCTCAGCGCCACACCTACATGGCTTTTAAATCCCTTTAGGGATGGAGACTCCACCACCTCCCTGGGCAGCTTGTTCCAATGCCTGACCACTCTTTCAATAAAGCATTTTTTTCCTAATATCCAACCTAAAGCTTTCATGGAGCAATTTGAGGCCTTTTCCTCTTGTCCTATCACTTGTTACTTGGTAGAAGAGACTGAACCCCGCACCTCACTCCAACCTCCTTTCAGGGCATTGTAGAGAATAAGGTGGTCTCCCATCAGCCTCCTCCTCTCCATGCTAAACAACCTCAGTTCCCTCAGCTGCTCCTCCGAATAGAATAGAATAGAATAGAATAGAATAGAATAGAATAGAATAGAATAGAATAGACCAGGTTGGAAGAGACCTTCGAGATCATCATGTCCAACCTATCATCCAACACTACCCAATCAACTAAACCATGCAACCAAGCATCCTGTCAAGACTCGCCCTGAATACCCCCAGCGACAGCGACCCCACCTGTTCTCCAGATATTTCACCAGCCTTATTGTTCTTCTCTGGATCTGCTTCAGCACCTCAATGTCTTTCTTGTAGTGAGGTCCCCAAAACCGAACCCAGTATTTGTGGTGTGGCCTTACCAGTGCTGAGTACAAGGGGACAATCATTGCCCAAGTCAGTCCTGCTGGCCACACTAGCCATGGAGGACTTCACACACACTAGGAGCAGGAAGCAACAACCAGGATGTTATATGGCTGCTTGCAAAGCTGGGAGAAACTAGGGTGACACATAGAAATGTAACGTGTGGAGGACACAAAAAGCCCTGCCAGCTGCTCCTGCCCGCCCCGCTGCCCCGGCACCCTCAAGCTGGTGATGCGAAAATCTCAGCTTTTGTTTAAAATTAACAGAGCCCCAGCCTCCAGGGCTGAGCGAGAAGCTGAGAAAGCGTAATCCAAGTGCACCCTTAGGGGTTTAAAAATAGAAGAGAGGGAGGGAAAAGACATTTTAAAATATATATATATATATATATATATATGTATATAATAATACACGTTAAAGCACAATGATTCATCCGGCAAAGCCCTGTTTGGGAGAACGTAGGGCTGGTGTCTGCTCAGCAGCAGGGAGCATTTGGGCTCTAGGCCCCTGCTGGCCACCTTCCCAGAATAAAAACCCCCCTCCCCTGGAAGCAGAGCAGTGATGGGCTTCCTATTTTTAGGCAAAGAGCCTGGCAGGACACCTTGCCTCACCCTGGGTCTGCTACTCTCCGAAAATCTCCATCTTTACTCCTGCAAATATTGCCACAGGAAAGTCTTGGGTTGAGATAAATGCCAATTACAATCAAAACACCATCACAATCAGTCCAGCCAACCTTGGGGTGAGCATCCATACATCCATCCTTTCTTCCATCTATCATCTCAGCCATCAGCAGGGTGCAAAGGAAAGGCTAATGTCAACCACATGTGGCTCAACTCATACCAGGAGATCCCAATTTTTCCCAGTTCCTTATGCTTATTGGTTTTAGCCCCTCTAAACCAAGATGGACACGCTTGTGATGGGTGTCTCTGAATTGCAGGGTGAAGAGGTAGACACTGTCTCCACCGCATGGGCACCAAGCAGCCAGCTTGGCTCTCCAGGCTGATGTATGGCAGAGAAAGCATAGAGATACAAGTCAGACAATTCTCAAACAGGCACCTGCCAGACTTCCGTTTAGAATCCATAGACTGGTTTGGGTTGGAAGGGACCTTGAAAGGTCATCTAGTCCAACTCTCCTGCAGTCAGCAGGGACATCTGCAACTAGAGTGGGTTGCTCAGAGCACCATCCAACCTGACTTGGAATGGTTCTAGGGATGGGGCATCTACCACCTCTCTGGGCAACCTGGGCCAGTGTTTCACTGGCAGTGAGACATCTTTTATGGTGAAGGTGGTAAAGAACTGCAGCTGCAGCAGCCAGCACCCTTAGCCCCATAAACTCTTACCTCTTGCCGCACCTCTTACCTCCTGGTCTGTAGCTCTCCCTAGAGCATGGCTTTTCCCTTGTCAGCAGCCTCTTCAGAGCAAACTCCACCTTCCCTTAGCTTGTGGTTGCCAAAGTGGCCCCACCTGGAACCTTGCCCAGTGTGGCCACCCCATGCCAGGGACCTCACAGGCTCCTTGCCTTTCGCGGTGCTGTTGCAGGTCAGGGCTATCCCGGAGGATCGCCGTGGGGCGAGAGAATGAAGCAGCTGGTCGGGCAGCAGCAGGATGGGGCGGCAGGACCTCCCGCGCACTGACGGGCCCCCGCCGATGCTCCCGTGGCCGCTGGCCCTCCTGGCTCTGAGTGCATGCTGTCGCTGGGGGGTGGCCAGCGGGGCGGGTGGCACCGTGCCCCAGCAGCATGCTGCCCCCGCAACCCCTTCCTCCTCCTCATCGTCCTCCTCTTCCGCTGGCCGAGCACCCCTCGACTGGCTCCTCACCGACCGGGGACCTTTCTACCGAGCCCAGGAGTACGTGGACTTCATGGAGCGCTACCGGCAAGGTTTCACCACCAGGTACAGGATCTACAGGTGAGAGGCTGCGGGCATCCCAGCATGGAGCTGTGGTTTTGGGGACTCAGGAGGCTGGGGTGGCATGGAGACAGACTCGCTTTAATCTGCAGGAGTAGACCCCTGCATGTGGGAGGAGGAGGATGGTGGGTGGGTGTGAGATGCTGCTTTCCCAGGGAATATAAAAGCAGCCCCCACAAGATGCTCAGGGCTTGGCTGGGATGGGCTCCAGGCAGCATTTGCCCCGAGCTGGGAGTGCTCTGCAGGTTGAGATGGGATCAGCCCTCACAGTGGGAGGCACAGAGGGATGTACCTTTGTCCTTTGCCCTGCACAAAGACATTCCTGCCCCAAATTACTGGTTCTGCCTGGACTACCAGCCAGCTGGGGCTGGGATGCTGCTGGGGACTACCAAAAGTCACCCTGACTGACCTCCTGGCATGTCCCTAGTGCCATCATCCCATAGACTGCAGCAGTGGGATGCGACATGTATGGAGGCTGATGCTGAAGGGGTTTCTTGCTAGTGGAGAAACAGAATCAACAGCAGCAGGCTCCCCTGACCCCAGCAAAGGGCCACCCATGACAGCCGTTGTGGGAAGCCCACTCCACCACTTCCTGAGGCTAACTGGGGCTGTCACCTCCTGCTAATGAGCTCTTTTCCCTTTCTCTCCTCACTGGTACCAAGCTCCAGGGGTTTCCAGCAGTGGAGGAGAACCTGGTCGCTGCCTCCCTGGGGAGTTGATGTGGGTGCCTTGTTAAGCAGCCAGGCACCCCCAGAGAGCTCCTCTCCCCCCACACCTTCTTCCTATGCTGCCATGCCAAGGGACCTATGTCCTCTAGATATGCTGCTGGTGATGGTGGTGGGACAGGAAGGAGCAGCTGGAGGGACAGCTGCTAGCCTGTGCCTCCTACAAGGTAGAGAATGTGCTAGCAGCCTTCTGGGCTTGCTTTGCCTACAAGATGGGACAGGATGGGATGGTCTACTACAGTGCAGGGCTATTGGTTCCCGAGTCACACACATCCCAGCACCCCAGAAGATGCAGCATCCCACTCTGCCTTGCTACTGTCTCCAGTCCTAGCCCAAACGTCCCACTTTCTTGGCCCAAAAATCATGATAGGAGGCAACCCAGCATCTGTCAAGACATTTGAATGCTTTGCACCCGTTCCTCCCTCCCTTTCCCCCTTCCTCTCTCCCTCCCTCTCTCCTCCCCGTTCCTTCTCCATCCCCCCCCACCCCGCGCCGTTCCTCCTCCCTCCCCCACCCCGTTTCTTCTCCCTCCCCCGCCCCCCCCCGCCGTTCCCTCTCCCTCCCCTCCCAACCAGCTCTAATTAAACTGTCTGAGTGGTTTTAATTAGAGCAAAATGCCAACAATTAGGCTGAAATCAGCCATCAGTTGTTTACAGGGCCAGTGGCTGCTTGAGGCAGTGAGAGGCTGGTGGGTCCCCACCAGTCACCCCCTGGCATCATTTGTAGCCCTGGGGCTACACGGGGACCCACCACCAATCTTGACATATCCCAGCACCTCCAGCTTCCCACAAAACACTGCAGGTGCTTAAAACCATGAAACCTCCAGATGTTAGATTTTTACCTCCATCCATAGGGATAAGGGTAGAAGATCCAGCCCAGTGGGCTGGATAAGGCTCTGGCTCTGCCCTGGGATGTGATTAATGCCTGCCAGAGGTGCCCGATTAATCAATATCAGGCATCTCCGTTCTTGTAGCTCATTATCACCGTCGATGGCTTTTAGGGAGGATCCATGCTTTCATCCTGGCTGGATCTGTAGCTGGCAGAGGGTCCTTCACCTCCACTGTGGCAACGGGGAGGTCAGGATGGTCCCAATGGGAGTTTTTCTGCCTACCACTCCCCTGCCTGGAGGTGGACACTGGGGATGGCATGCACATGGCATGGCATGGACCAGCTTGAAACCCCTCTTCTGCTACAGAGAGTTTGCTCGCTGGAAGGTGAACAATTTGGCCTTGGAGAGGAAAGACTTCTTCAGCCTGCCACTTCCCCTGGCCCCCGAGTTCATCCGCAACATCCGTCTGCTGGGACGCCGGCCCAGCCCCCAGCAGATCACTGACAGCATCATCAAGAAGTATGGGACCCATTTCTTGCTCGCCGCCACGCTGGGAGGTGAGTGCCAGTGGCTGCTCGCTCCCTGCTCACTTCCCTTGCATGAGGCAGCATGCAGAGGAGGGAGGCTGGGCAACAAGCACCACAGGAGAAATCTGGCCAGAAAGGGGAATGGGGGGAGCCCAGCAGCCCCCTAAAAGAGTTGCATGTTCCCCCAGGAGAAGAGTCCCTGACCATTTTTGTGGACAAGCGCAAATTGAGCCGGAGGGCAGAGCCAGCAGCGGGGGCTGGGAACAGCTCAGGGGTCTCGCTGGAGACCCTGCACCAGCTGGCAGCCTCCTACTTCATCGACCGGGAGAGCACACTGCGCCGGCTTCACCACATCCAGATCGCCACAGCTGCCATCAAGGTAGGTGACAGGGAGAGGGAGCATGGCGGGGTGGTGGCCACAGGCCTCGCCAGCAGTCTCCCAAAGCTGGCCGAGAGCCTAAAGCAGCATCACACCCTGGGGAGGGGAGATAGAACAACAGGCAAAGTTCAGCAGCTGGTTGAGCATGACCCAGCATGTGCCCAGGTAGCCAAAAAGGCCAACAGCATAGTGGCAGCAATGGTGCAGCCAGCAGAACCATGGCAGGGATTGTCCCCCTGTGCTTCACACTGATGAGGCCACACCTGGAGTACTGGGTTCAGTTTCAAGCACCTCATTACAGGAAGGATGTTGAGGTGCTGGAGTCCTGGAGTGGGTCCAACAGAGAAGGACAACAAAGCTGGGATAAGGTCTGGAGAACAGGTCTTGTGAGAAGCATCTGAGGGAATTGGAACTGTTTATTCCAGAGAAAAGGAGGCTGAGGAGAGACCTTCTGGCTTTCTACAACTCTCTGAAAGGAGGTTGGAGATGGGTGGGGGTTGGTACCTTGGTACCTATCCCTGGTACCAAGTGATAGGACAAGAAGAAATAGCCTCAAGTTGCACCACGAGGGGTTTAGGTTGGAGTTTTAGAAGAAATTTCTGCACTGAAAGGGAGGTGTTCAAAAGATGCAGAGATACGGTGCTGAGGGACACGGTTTAGCACCATCCTTGGTAGAGTTAGGTAGTGGTTGGACTCATTGATCTTAAAGGTCTTTTCCAACCAAAAGGACTCTGGAAGTCAGCACAACAGCATTATTTATGGGAAATTGGGCACACTAACGACTGCCCATTTTTCAGAGGGCTGCAGGCTGCCTGTCAACAAGCCAATTAGCAGTCAATTAGTTCTCCTCTCCAAGTGTGGTCTTGCTCCGGGGAACAAGGCACAGCAAGCCTGGCCAGGGGCTATCTGCAGCACTATCGGTGGAGCAGCACCTAACGTGTGTCCCTGACCACCTGCGGGTCCCACCCCTCTTAGGTGACTGAAACACGGACAGGGCCACTCGGCTGCAGCAACTACGACAACCTGGATTCGGTGAGCTCCGTCCTGGTGCAAAGCCCCGAGAACAAAGTGCAGCTCCAAGGTAGGACAGGGCTGCTGGGGAAGCAGCGATGGCCAAGTGCCACCATGAGATGCTGCTGGGCATGCAGGGGAGGATGCTGGCTCAAGATATTGCTTTTAATTTAAGGGCTGAGGAGGAAGAGGGGATGAAAATAATAAAAACTGGGCAGGATGAGGTTGGTTGCTCAGCTGCCAAAAGGAACCAGGATCGATGCAGAGCCCAGACAAGCGGCTCCACAGCAAATTGAGATGATAATCAGGAGAGGGTGGGAGCCCGGGGAAGGTGGAAGGCTCGCTCCCTTCTCCACAGGGGATGTTTCTGAGGGGCTTCATGCACGCCCTGACACTTTTGAGGTTGCCTTCCGCTATCAGGGCTGCAGACGGTGCTCCCATCCTACCTCCGAGAGAGGTTCGTGGCGGCCGCCCTCAGCTACATCGCCTGCAGCTCAGCCGGGGAGCTGGTGTGCCGTCGGAGCGACTGCCGCTGCCAGTGCCAGCCTGCCTTCCCCCGCTGCAACTGCCCCGAGGCCGACATCCAGGCGCTGGAGAACAGCCTGGCCCAGCTCCGGCGAGCCTGGGAGAGCCACCACAGCCAGTTCGAAGAGTCAGGTGAGACTGGGGAGATCCTACCCAGCATCTGCTTCCCTGCAGCTCCTCTGTTGGGAGCAGCCTAGGCTGGGCTGGGGAGGGCTCCAGGGTGGGCATCTCACCATGGGGACCTGAGAGCATGGGTGGAGGGAGGTTGCTTTGGACCTACTTCACCACTTGTTCTCCTGGGTCTGCTGATTCCATCTCTATCCATCCATAGAGGAGTTCCAGGCCCTGGTGAAGAGGCTCCCTGGGGATCGTTTCCTGAACAGGACAGCCATCTCCCACTTCTGGGCCATGGACCTGGATGTTCAGCATCGCTACCAGCAGCTGGGCACCAGCCTGAAGCTGCTCTCCAGGAAAACCCACCGGCTCATCCGGCGGCTCTTCAACCTCAGCAAGCGCTGCTACCGCCAGCCCCACTTCAAACTGCCGAAGGAGAGGTAGGATGTCACAGCATCCCACCCCACACCAGGGACATGGCTCAGACCCATGGCCCACCTGCCTGTGGCTGCAACTGGAGGAGCTCCCCACCTTGCTGCAGGGACGAACAGGCAGCAGGGGCAGCTGTGTCACACCAGGGTGTGGCCATGAGAGGCTGGGTCTAAGCTTGGAGATGGAAAATCCTAGACGGCTTTGGCTTGGACCTTTAAAGGTCATCTGGTTCAATCCCCCCTCAAGTCAGCAGGGACATCTGTAACTGTAATGGGGAAAAAATGAAACATGGGGTTCACCAGTTCCCCCTCAGCGTGCAGAAAAATGAACACAAGGTGGACAGCTCATCCATCTCTAGGGAAAGATGGTCATGCCCCAAAGCTTAAAGAAAGTGGGAAGCTGGGGGGGGGGGGAATGGAGGCCGTAAGAGAGTGAGAGAGCAGAACAGAGGGGAGGCCGGGAATAAAGTGACTGGGTTAGGAGGCTGGGAAAGGGGAAGAGAGGGCAAAAAAAGAATGGAAAGCTGAGGAAGAAGTGAAGGCGCAAAGTGGGTTAGGGGCCAAAAGAGGGTGGGAGACTGGGAAGGTAGGTGGGAGGCCTGTGAAAAAGTGAACATCCAAAAGGGAGTGTGAGGCCAAAAGGTGTTGGGATGCCTGTATAAAAGTGAAGGTCCAAAGGGCATGGGAGTGCAAAAGGGGGTTGGGACCTGGAGAAAAAGTGAAGGTCCAAAGGGATTTGGAACCTGGTAAAGGAGGTGGGAGGCTGGGCAAAACTGAAGGCCAAAAGTGGGTGGGAGACTGGGAGAAAAGTGAAGGCCCAAATGCAGTGGGAGGTCTGAAAGGCATGGGAAGCCAAAAGGGAGTAAGGAAGCCTGTAAAAAGTGGAGGCCAAAAGCAGGTGTGAGACCAGGAAAAAAGTGGAGGAATCTTTCCACCCACATCTCTTCTCCTCTAGGTCCCTCCCTTACTGGTGGGGCCGTGCACAGTCACTCCTATACTGCAGCGAGACCACCGTGCCTGGGATCTTCCTGGAAGAAAGCCACAGCTGCACTTGTCCCTCTGACCAGCCCTCCTGCCAGGGGTCCATTCCGTGTGCCTTGGGCGAGGGCCCAGCCTGCGCCAGCTGTGCCGAGGACAACAGCACCCGCTGCGGGACCTGCAACCACGGCTACGTGCTCACCCAGGGCTTCTGCCGCCCCGAGGTGGCCGACTCGCTGGAGCACTACCTGGGGCTGGAGACGGACCTGCAGGACTTGGAGCTCAAATACCTCCTGCAGAAATGGGACAGCCGCATTGAGGTGCACTCCATCTTCATCAGCAACGACATGCGCCTGGGGAGCTGGTTCGACCCCTCCTGGAGGAAGCGCATGCTCTTGACCCTGAAGAGCAACAAGTACAAGCCCGGGTTGGTTCATGTGATGTTGGCCCTCTCTCTGCAGATCTGCCTCACCAAGAACAGCACGCTGGAGCCCGTCATGGCCATCTACGTCAACCCCTTCGGGGGAAGCCACTCGGAGAGCTGGTTCATGCCTGTCAACGAGGGCAGCTTTCCAGACTGGGAAAGGACTAATGTAGACGCCTCTGCCCAGTGCCAAAACTGGACACTCACCTTGGGCAACAAGTGGAAGACCTTCTTTGAAACGGTTCACGTCTACTTGCGGAGCCGCATCAAGTCTCTAGATGACAGCTCCAATGAGACAATCTATTACGAACCCTTGGAGATGTCAGATCCTTCCAAGAACCTGGGGTACATGAAAATCAACAGCTTGCAAGTCTTTGGCTACAGCTTACCCTTTGAACCGGATGCTATTCGTGACCTGATCCTTCAGCTGGACTATCCCTATACCCAAGGCTCCCAGGACTCAGCCATGCTTCAGCTGTTGGAGATCAGGGACCGGGTGAACAGGTTGTCACCCCCTGGCAAAATCCGCCTCGACCTCTTCACTTGCTTGCTCCGCCACAGGCTCAAGCTGGCCAACAATGAGGTGGCAAGGATCCAGTCCTCCCTGAGGGCCTTCAACGCCAAGCTGCCCAACGCAGTAGAGCAGGAGACAGGCAAGCTGTGCAGCTAACAGCTGGGGCTGCTCAGACAGCAGAGCAAGGGGGTTGGGAGAAAGGACTCTCTGGGATGAGGAAGGGGAAATAACCACCCTAAAAAGCTAAATCAAGGCCTTACCTTAGTGCCAACCGCGTGCTTCCATGGTACACCCAGCGACTGGCCAAAGAGATGTAGGGCTCAAGCAGATGGAGGCCACCAGCAGGATTGTGGAGGAGGGATGGTTCATACAGTGCATACTGGCTCCAAGCACAGGGATGATGCCACCACGGCCACGTTGTTAGTGGCTGGGGGGACACGCCGATGGCCAAGGGGAATGTGGCTCAGCCAGAGGCAACTGCTGGTCCTACTGGAGCAGATGCCCAACCAACCACAAGGTTCCTCCAGCAGCAGCTTCCTTGGTACGCCGACTTTTGTAGTCTTTTTAAGCGAGGTTTCTACCAATGCCTTCGCTCTCACATCCTCCATGATCCCTCCTGCTGTGCCCTCCCACGTGGCACAGGAAGGGTGGATCACACCACATGCTCCTAAGACCTGGCAGATCTTCCCTGAGGCCTCTCCACAAGCATCTTACACCTGCTGCGGTACCAGGGCATCATCACCCTCTGTGTGGGAAGGACCTGGTGTCTGCCCCTTGGACACTGCCAGCACGGACACTGGCAGACACCTCTGGGCTGCAATTCTTACAGGAAAAACAAAAATCTAAAACAAAAGAAAGAAAGCAAAAGGGGTGGGGGGGGGGTGGGGCAAAGTGTTATTTATGTATTTATTTATTTGTTTCATTTGGGAGGGAGTTTTTAAAACCTATTTATTTGGGGAGTGTCATTTGCTGTCGGTGGCTCCAGCCAAGAGACATCTTAGTATAATGTATCTGTTTAATATATTTTTTAAAAAATGCCTTTTTTTGAGCAAAAGAACAACCACAACCAACTGAGATTAAAAAAAAAAACAAAGAAAAGAAAAGAAATGAACATTTACTGCCCTCTCTGGCCCTGGCTTTTCCCTTGCCCCGTGGCAGAAGCAGGGGGCGAGGAGGCTCCCGCGCGTGCCCGGCAGCCGTGTCCCCTCCGTGCCTGCTCACCGTCCTGCGCTCTGGATTTTAGCCGAGCCTTCCGAGGAGCAGAGCTGCCACCACACGGGCTGGCCATCTGTCTCCTGTCCATGTCTTCATTAACTCGGAAGGACAGGGCTCAGAGGTGGCCCATTAAGACCATCAGACATGCCTGGAGGCAGGGAGAGATCCTGCTTACACCTGGAGCCGGCAGCTCCTGCCTGCTCTCCCCGGCTCTCTTCTTTGCTTCTAGCAAAGTGCCTGGAGCAGATGAATCCCAAGCTAGTGGGAAGGATCCATGTCTCGTGTCTAACCTCCTCCTGGTCCCATGTAAACATCCACCGTGCCTCAGGCTGAGCCGTACTGCAGCTCAGTTGCCTTCTGTGGCACGTGACATGTCATCTCTTTGGGCATGTCAGGCATGGCCCTCAGGAGCTTCACTTGATGACTCTTAGCTCTGGTAGGGTCAGAGATGGGGGATATCTGACCTCCAGCTACCATTTGTAGCCAGTTACAATTGTATGGACAGATCTGGCAGTCATCTCTGTGTCCTAGCTTCTGTTGCTTGGTCCATATACATAAGTTGCTCCATACGTCTTCACTGACATCCTCAAGGCCCTCTTATTCATCACCCTCTTAGAAAGGATTCCAAATCAGGTGCAACACATCCTGAGCACCTCCCTCTGCTACACCCAGTGCAGGCCAGCAGGTTTCTCCAAGGCCAGCATCTCCAGCAGTCCTACTGCTGGGGACACTTCATACAGAATCATAGAAACAGAATTGTTTTGGTTGGAAGAAACCTCCAAGATCATAGAGTCCAACCTTTAACCAAAGACCACCATGGCCATGAAACTATGTCCCAAACTGCCATGTCAAAATGTTTCTGGAATATCTCCAAGGATAGTGACTCCACAATCTACCTCCCTGGGCAGCCTGTTCCGATGCCTGACCACTCTTTCAGTGAAGAAGTTGTTCCTAATATCCAACCTGAACCTCCCCTGGCACAATCTCAGGCCATTTCCTCTCGTCCTATCACCTAATACTAGAGAGAAGCAAGCCGAAGTGCAGAGCCGGGCGGTGGGGCCAAGCGAGCTGGCAGCTGAGGACTCGTGGGAGCAGGGCTCCCCCCGCTCCTTCCTGCTGCCGCCGCCGCTCTCAGCGCCTGACTGGAATATCAAGCAGCGGTGCTGCCCGCGGTGCTGTCCGACTGCCGGGTGGAAGTGCTGAGTACCAGACAGACAGAGCTCACCGACTCAGCGACTGCTCTTATTTCTTGGCCGAGGACAGGCTTGAGAGAGGAAGCAGCCAACCTTCTGACCAAGAGCATCCCACCACAGCAGGCAGAGGGGATGGGCAGGATGTAGGGAAAAGTAGAGAGGAGGAGAAACCTGAGTGTATCAGCGTGCAGAGCTGAGCCCACTTCTTAATCCTTCCCAGCTGGCAAAACTGCAAAAGCAGAGGTAACCCAAACCCATCCATCTTGCTTGTGTCACCTGCCTGTTCCCTGCTTCTCAACCATCCTGGGGTTGGCCAGATAAAGAGCAGGAGGAAAATAACACCAGGAGAGATAAAGAGATAAGCAAGAGGAAAATAAAGTGGGAGTAGATAAACCATGCTTGCTATTTATATTCCCTGTCTAATCTATCAATCCATCAGGCTGGCTATTGTGGTTAGAGCATCCTTCAATCTGTCACCTGGACTTCTCGACTCCATACATCTGTCTTCCTTTGCCCACATCTCCTCCCTTGCATCCTAGTCCTAAAGGGAAATAAAACCAAAACCCACCAAACCCCCCACAAACCTAAATTAGGCAATTAAATACACCAGAAGGAAATGAGAAGTCCAAGCCATCATTGTGGCTCCTCAGGGAAAGCCAGCAGACATCTTCCTGGGGTTAAGGAGGGGATCTGCCCAGGGTTGAGGAAGAGATAGGCTGGAGAAGGGCAGGGCTGCTGGAAGGCTTCCCAGCTAGAAAGACCATTTTGGTTTCTGCTACACATCTTTCTGGGTAGTCACATCACTTATTCTTCCCATCAAAGCATTATAGAATCATTTCTCTTGGAAAAAGCTTCTAAGATCATTGAGTCAAACCATTGAACATCATCACGTGGTTGGTCCCACCTCCATCTCCTGGCCTCAAGACAGCTGATGGTGGGCTGTGATCAGCTACACCCACCATGAACAGCTCCCAGCCCCAGCTGTCTAACCTGCTCTCCTTTTCCTCTTTTGTCTTCTCATCCCTTTTCCATAGTACCAGCTGAGCTTCCAGCCCTGTGTGCTGTGAGGTAGAATCATAGAATCATGGAATGCACTGGCTTAGAAGGAACCTGTGGAGGTCATCTAGTCCAACCCCCCTGCAGTGAGCAGGTACATCTTCAACTGGGTCAGGCTCCTCAGAGCCCCATCAAGCCTGATCTTGAATGTGTCCAGGGATGGGGCCTCCATAATTTCTCTAGGCAACCTGTTCCAATGTTCCACCATCTTTATAGTATCACAGAATCTCACAGAATGCTAGGATTTGAAAGGGACCTTGAAAGATCATCCAGTCCAAATCCCCAGCCAGAGCAAGATCACCTAGAATAGGTCACACAGAAACACATCCAGGCAGTTTTGAATGTCTCCAGAGAAGGAGACTCCACCTCTCTGGGCAGCCTGTTCCAGTGTTCTGTAACCCTCAAATCAAGAAAGATTTTCCTTATATTCACACGGATCCTCCTCTGCTCCAGCTCACACCTGTTGCCCCTTGTCCTATCACTGAACACCACTGAGGAGAGCCTGGCTCCATCCTCCTGACACTCTTCCTTCCCATCTGTATAAACATGAATGAGGTCACCCCTCAGTCTCCTCTGCTCCAAGCTAAAGAGCCCCAGCTCCCTCAGCCTTTCCTCATAAGGGAGATGTTCCACTCCCTTCATCATCTTTGTGGCTCTGCACTGGACTCTTTCAAGCAGTTCCCTGAGATCCTTTTTGAATTGAGGGGCCCAGAACTGGACACAATATTCCAGCTGTGGCCTCACCAGGGCAGAGTACAAGGGGAGGAATAACCTCTCTCAACCTACTCACCATACCTCTTCTAATACACTCCAGGATACCATTTGCCTTCTTGGCCACAAGAGCACGTTGCTGGCTCATGGGCATCCGTCTGTCCATCAGGACCCCCATGTTCCTCTCCTCTGCACCGCTCTCCAACAAGCCAGTCACCAATCTATACTGCCCCATAGGGTTGTTCTTTCTCTATCTAAATCTACCATGCTCTTGTTTCTAACTATTGCCTCTTACCCTGTTGCTACATGCCTTGTAAACAGTCTATAGATTTGTGGAATGGTTTGGGTTGGAAGGGACCTTAAAGAATACCAAGGAGGTTGGAGCTAGGTGATGTCAGGGACACCTTCCACCAGAGCAGCTTGCTCAAGGCTTCATCCAACATGGCCCTGAACACCTCCAGGGAGGGGGCTTCCATGACCTCCCTGGGCATCCTGTTCCAGTGTCTCACCACCCTCACTATAAAGAATTTCTTCCTAAAGCCCTCCTGTTTAAATCTGTTTCTCCCCAGCTTTTTTATAGGCCTCCTCCAGGCTGAACAGCCCTAACTCTCTCAGCCTGTCTTTGCAGAAGAGACACTCCAGCCCTCTGATTATTATTGTGGCCCTCTTCTGGACCCTCTCTATCAGGTCCATGTCCTTCTTGTGTTCTGGGCTCCAGAGCTGGACATTGTACTCCAGGTAAGTTCTTACCAGAGCAGAGCAGAGCAAAGGCAGTGCCTTCAGCCTCCTGGCCAAAAGCGTCTTTGCATCAGGCTGGATGGAAAGAAACTGTGGGCTAAGCCTGCATCCCTGTTCCAGTTTGCCTCATCTTCCCCACTCCTAGCTCCCAGCTGACAGTGTATCAATCTGGGAGAAGAGCAAGGGCTGCACAGGGGAAGAAGGGAGGGCTGAGAAGCTCCAGATAACAGCTTTGTTGGTAGATACCCTTTTTTTTTACATGCAAGCAGCACACACATGCAGATACCACTTGAAATTCACCCCCTCGGCCCTCCTGGTGGAGGCTGCAGGACATGGAAATCAGACATTTCACTTGGCAGGAGGCTTCATGCCCAGCATTTTGCTCAGGGCTCCTCCAGCTTCCTTAGCCACACAGAACCAGGAGGCAGCTGCCAACAGACCTGGTTTGCTGTTTATCAGTGTTTCTGAGGGAGGCAAGCTGCTTGTGGACGTCCTGGCCCTAACATGAGGCTGCTCCAGCACCAGAGATTCCCCTGGCCACACGTGGGTTCCTACTCTCCCAATGAACCAAGTAGGCTCTGCAATGTGATCCCTGGGAAAGCAGGAATTCCAGGATGGGTAGTGCTGTGGCCTGGAGCTGCTCTGCCAACACAAGACCATAGAGACTTTTGATCGTGCTCTTCTCTCTCTAGACCTGTGGGTGGGTGGGTGTCAGCCACGGCCCCCCCACCCCTCCCCCCTTGCTTCCCTTGTCTCTCCAAAGCCCGGGAACATCTGCATAGCCACAAGGCAAGTTGAAACCTCATCATCTATTTTTCAGCCTGGTCCTTTCCCACCCTCCCTGCTTCTCCTGACAAGCTCAGAAGTACAGTCAAGGTGGCAAATTAGCACCGGAGCCTCGTTAATTGGCAGGAAGGAGCCTTCTCCTACTGTTTGGGTTGTCATCAGCTGCTTCAGCACATTTTCAGTTTCTCTCTATTTTTCTCCCCTTCACTGATGGTGGGCTGGGTTTTTCCTCTCTGCTCCATCTCTCTGCTGTCTCTTTCAAAGCCATTGAGGGCTCTCATCCTCCCATGCTGTGCTCCCTGCAGTTCCCTCTCCAGAAAGGTTTTACAGGGCCTGCTGTAAATGGCCACTTCTTAGGGGACAATTAACAGGCTCTTGAAGCAGTGACGACTTCAGATTCTTACTCCTTCCTCCTCAGCCTCCTGCTGCCACCTCTGAAGATAGCAGGAAAGGCTGAGGAGGACAGACACAGGGAAGTTAGTGCCAGCAAAGGTACATGGGAAAGGTCCCAACCAGCATCCAGTGTGCCCATCAGTGACAACTTGGGATGACTCAAGCTGGTGGGGACCTTGGGAACAGTAGCTTAGCCCCCTTCTTCCCTCCCCACCTATTCTTCCTTATGAAAAATGGAGTAGCAGAACTTCACCCATCCATTAACATCCACCCAACCCCACCTGCCCTAGCCCTTCACCTCCTTGAGTGGCCCCACCAGCTACTCCCAGCTCTGAAAGCCTCTTTAGACACCATCAAATAACAGGTCTGCATAGCACCCCAATCTATAAGCAGAGGAACTCACAAGGGACTAGTGACACTGATGCAAAATACTTTCTCCTTCCTGATCTCAGGGCTGAGAGCTGCTGCTGGCTGTGAAACCCTTGTCCATTAAATATGGGTGTCCTGCCCCATGGTGCCACCACAGTTGGTGTAAATCAGCAGGGCCAGGGCCAGCGCTGATTCACAGCCAGGAGCTCCGTTGGAGGACTTACCTCATCAAGCTGGACCTCAAACAACCCTGGGACTGTGCTCCCAGGGGACTTCTTGACTCTGCTCCTGTGCTGGAGATTGAGGTGGTCAGTGAGTTTTGGAGTGATCATCTTTAAGGGCAAAGCTCTGAGGGAAAAAATAGCCCCAGACAAAGCTGTGAGACAGCCCTTTTGCTCCTGCATGCCAGGAGCAGAGCCTGGCTGGACAAAGAGACAGAAGGAGAAAGATGAGCCAAATTACCTTTACAAGTGCTGTCCCAGTCCACAGGAAGCCTCTGCTCCATAGGAGGATGCACAAACCCTCCCAGCTCCAAAAGCAGCAGTGGTTATGCCATCGTCGCCACCTTCCAGCTTTTACTTTAATATGACTCCCCATGATGGTTTCTCTCCCAGTCCTTGCCCCTGGTATTATCAATCCACTCAGGGAGATGGGAATTGAAGGAGAAAAGGGTCTTGGGGACCTATTTCTCCACGTGTAGCCCATTTCATCACTAGGCAAGGCCATGCCACTAAGGATTTATCTCCCACATTGTTTTTCCAAGCTAGTTTCTATGGTTGTTACACCGACATAACAGTAAAAAAAATAGGGCATATAAACCACCCCAAACAGTGTCCAGGATGTGAAATGCCATAAATCCCAGGAGGCTGCTGGGAGAAGAGTGATATTCAGATCACACCTGCACTATCCAAGCCGTCTCCTCATCAGCTGTAAATCAGGGGACTCCCCTAAAGCCCATGAAGCTCAGTTAAAAAGAGATTTCCTTCTCTCCTGAGCCTTGGCAGTGGTGTTGGGAGCAGTGGACTCAGAAAGCCTCCATGGGGAACAGAGTCAGTGATTACCCAAATTAGTTTCTAATAGCTTTTATCTCCTAATTTCTACTTTGTCAAGTATTAAATTCCATTAATAATCAAGAGACCATGTGGAAAAGCATTTCACATTCCAGCTGCCAAGAGCTTCCACCCTGTCACACTCCAGCAAAGTTAAGGGAGAAGGGAGGGGGAAAAAACATTATTTTTTAATCTTAAATCCAGCTCTTTGGCTAAACCATCACCAGTGTTTGCTGATTAACAGGAGGATGGGACAAATCCATGCATGAGACTGTAGATGCTGCATCTCCCATCTTGCTCCACTCCAACCCTGTTCTTGGCTCTGTTTTAGAAGGGACTAAAGGCTGGTGGCCAAGGCTTGTGGCACCTTGGTCCTGCCTGTCCCTGGGGCCTCCTGTCTGAATGAAGGCAGGATGCTGCCCACCATGAGATGGGCACAAGTGACAGGTAAGCCATGGGCTGAGGTCGGGTTGGATAGGATAGGATAGGATAGGATAGGATAGGATAGGATAGGATAGGATAGGATAGGATAGGATAGGATAGACCAGACCAGGTTGGAAGAGACCTTCAAGATCATCACATCCAACCCATCATCCAACACCACCTAATCAACTAACCCATGGCACCAAGCACCCTATCAAGTCTCCTCCTGAACACCTCCAATGATGGTGACTCCACCACCTCCCCGGGCAGCACATTCCTACTGTGGAGTTGGTACCTTCCAATATCCAGCTTTGTCAAAACACTTCAGCCCTTGGTATCTGACTGCTTCAGCCTCTCAGCTTGTTTTATTCCTTATCTTAGACTCATAGAATGGCTTGAGATGGAAGGGGCCTTAAAGATCCTCTAGTTCCAACTCCCTTGCCATGGGCACAGACATGTCCCACTAGATGAGGCTCAAAGCCTCATCCAGCCTGGTCTTAAACAATTCCAGGGATGAGGTGTCCACAGCTACTCTGGGAAACCTGTTCCAGTGTCTCACCACCCTTGCAGCAAAGAGCTTCCCCCTACTGTCCAATCTAAATCTACCCAGCTCTAGTTTACAACCATTTCCCCTTTTCCTATCAGTACGAACCTTTGTAAAAAGTCCCTTCCTAGGTTTCCTGTCGGCCCCCTTCAGATACTGGGAGGCCACTATAAGGTCTCCCCAGAGCCTCCTCTTCTCCATGCTGAACACCCCCAATCCCATTTAGCCTGTCCTTTTAAGAGAGTTGCTACATCTCCCTGACCATCTTTGTGGACTCCTCTGGACCCTCTCCCACAGTTCCATACCCTTCTTGTGTTGGGGGCTCCAGAGCTGGACACAGTACTCCAAGTGGAGTCTTACCAGAGCTGAGTAAAGGGAGAGAATCACCTCTCCTGGCCTCAGAGAGCCAGCCTCAGCCCTTTGGCCACAGCTCTGCCTGCTCAGGTGGGAAACCCACCCTCATTTTGCTTTGACTTGCATCAGCAGCTGCCCCATGCTGCACCATCACCTTCCCCTTACTCACCTGTTTGAACAGTTTAAAAGGCTGCTTATAAAAATATTGCATTTCTAAAGCCCCCCTCTGATGGGATAACCCTCCTGGCATTCCCAGAGGGATGCACGCAGCAGCTGCATGGCATCGCCTGTGGCTTTCCTGCCATACCTAGGCTTCTTCCCCAGCAGCAGCATCCTGGGGAGAGGAGAGAAATAAAACCCAGCATCCAACCCAGAGGTTGTTGCCTGAGCAACAGTGGAGGTGGGCGCAGGGATCCAGGCAGCGTAGCCAGAGGTGAGCTTCAGACACAATTGCCGGAGGGTTCAGGGCACCCTCTGGGAATAAAGCAGGAGCGAGGAAGGAATGGGGATGGTACAGCTTGGATCGATTGCTGTGGTACCTGCTGGGAGCTGGCAGGAGGACAGGAGAGGCGTGGGCAGGCAGAGCAGGGCTCAGTGGTTGCAGCATTCTGCAGCCCAGCTGGGCTGCTGTGGGGCGGGCACGTTCCCAGTATCAAGGTGGATGTGGGACAACCTCACTTAAAGAATGCTGCTGTTCAGCATGCCCTGATGTTACCACACATCCCTCCCTTTCTCTCTTGTGAGCCTGAGGAGAGGGGCTGAGACCTTTTTCTTTGGAGTTTAACCATTACCCCAAGGCAGGACTGCAATCCAATGGCCTTACAGCAAACCCAGTATCCCCCAAAGAACCATGAAGTTCTCATCCCTACATGACTGGGAGTTTATCAGCCTGTCCAAGGCTAGCTAGTCACATGCAAACCTTATCCTGAGCTCCTGCAGCTGGAACCAGCCATAGTTAAGCTGTTGGCCTCACAGACATGATCAAGTACTGTGTTGTGGTGATCACCTTGGGGCTGGACCATTGCTGGACAGGATCCCCCACCTGGACACCACCCTGTGCAACCTGCTTTACGTGATCATATTCTGGCAGGGGCGCTGGACTGGATGATCTCCAGAGGTCCCTTCCAGCTCTACTGTTCTGTGATTCTGTGTTCCAGTCTTCATTACATCAGGCCCTCAGTGACTATGCATAGGGCACCACCATCACCACCCACTTTCTATTCCACACCTTCCTCTTTCAGTGAGGCCCCACGTCTGGTTATGGATTTGTTTGCATTTTGCTGTTGGCTTCAACATCGTTAAAAAGCTGCTGTGATGTTGGCTCAGGAGCTGTGGGCAGCAGGCACTCACAAGTTATAAATTGACAGCTGTGCTGTGCACAAATCCATACGTGGGGTTAATGGACATGGTTCCTGCTGGAGGCTGGGCACTGTGGCAGTCCCCACCCCAAGGGATGTGACAGTCAGGTGCTCCCTCATGGAGCAAACCCCTGCACAGGCTTTCTGCAGCCCCCAGTGCCCACTGAGCATCAGGACCTGCTACAGCATCCAAATTACCTGCTAATCATAGGAAGATGGGATGCTGGAATGGGATCCAGTGCCAGGAAGATGAGAGGCTGGGATGGGGTCTGGTGTCATGGGTGCTTTCCAGAGATTTGATCCTAACCCAGAGAGATTTGGTTGCTGGGGGGAGAAGTAAGGTCGGTCACAAAGCAAACTATATCCAGAGACATAAGCACATAAAAGTACAGTCTGGTTCCCATCTAATTGGTAATAAATGTAAATGTTTAGTTATGCCTGGCTTGGGAGTCATGAAGAACACATCTGGCTGGCTGGTTCTCCTGCTTGCCATCTGTAGCTGAGAGGAAAGGTGAGAGGGGTGTGTGCGTGTGGGGGTGTGTGTGTGAGCGCACACCGAAGGCAACAGCAAAGCAAGAGGGAGCAGGAGCAGGAATGGAGAAGGAAAAGGAGGATCAGTGCTGGAGGGCAATTTCTGGCCAGAGCTTTCCACATCTTGCTCAGTCCTTTGCTCCCTCCCAAGTAATGAAACCCACAGAGGAAGGGCTTGTGTTCAGCTCAGCATTCCTCCATGCACTGGTCAGGGAAACAAAGACAGTGAGCCCCTGGAAGTATCCTCCTGGCCATTAATTACCATTAACCAAAAGCTCTGATCCAACCTAGAGCAGTGTCTATGAATCCCTCCAACACAAAGAGCTTAAGGCTGAAATGGCAGGACCATGGCTGGCAAGGAGGGGGATGGATACTGTTTATCCATCTGCTCCTGTCCCAGAACCATCCACAGGTCCATAACACCCAACCTGCAGCACCATCCCCACCAGTTAAAGATACAAAGGAAACCACCGTGTAGAGCCCAGATTCCCAGGGCTGGGAAAGCTGGGAGAAAAAAAAAAGCTAATGCACAGAGAAAATCAGGTTTGGAGCAGAACTGAGCACAGAGAGAGGTGTAGGCTCCCCCTCCCTACCCTGCCTTATAGGATCTATAGTTTCCTGCCCTCACGCAGCAGAACCTCCAGCCCCACAGCAACACCACCATCACCATTCTCATTGGACCCACATCTGGTCCAGCCCATCTGGGGCCCTGGGAACCCAGCAGCCTTCCCCCTCCTCCTCCTCTGCCCACCTGGTTCACTCTTATTCTGACAGCACCGCCTCTTACTTTGAAGCAGGTTTTTCTTGGAGGAGAAGCTTCTTTTTCTAGACCGTCCCCAAAGAGCCTGTGAGTACTTCGCTCTGCTCCCTCCTCCTGCCTTGATCAAGGCTGAAGGCTGAAATCCAAGTGCATTGATCAAAGCAGCTTCTTCAGGCGAGATTTACTGGCGAGGAAAAGAAACAGTTGTTGAGGAGCTGGTCCAAGGGGCCGGCAGCTCCTCGCCGGGAACAAGATGGTAGCTGTGGGTAAGAGATGCGAAGGACTTGATGGCACCCAGGGCAGCAAAGCAAAGGGATTTTCAATGACCAGTGGGGTTGTGGAATGCCACAGGCAAGAGGGATGGTGCCTGCTCCTGAAACATTTGGGATCAGCAGCAGCCAGGTGTCCTACTTCTGAGCTCTCCTAGAGAAAGATGCAGCTTTACATGCAACTGGGACAGAGATCAATGATGCCTGGGCACAGCGTGCCGTGTCCAAGGTCTCTTGCCTCAAGACAAAAGCCTCCCATTCCTAGAGGGAAGCTTTAAACCAGCCCAAGCTCCACAAAACCTCTTGAAGAGCTGCAGGCTGGCAAGCCCTGACAGCAGGCCCCTGGCTCAGTGCTGAGCAATGGGGCTGAGCGCCAGCTACTCATGCCAAGGCGAAAGCGGAGAGACCGGGCAGCCAGACAGCATCCTCCCACAAAAACCACCAGCAGGACTCAGAGCAGCTCATCCACAAATGAGGGCTAACACAGGCCTGGTGGCAGCCCCAGTGGTGGGACACACTGCTGCCTAGGCTGGGAGGGGCAGTAGGAGTAGGGGCAAACCATCCACAAAGATATGCTGGCCAGGAGCAGATGCCATTGCTGGTGTTTCTCAAGAGCATCCAGAGCCTGGCTGGCTTCATGTTTAAATGTGAATTATGCCCTTGTACCTGGCTTGTGACTGCCCAGTGCAGGTTGCTTGAGAAAGGGAGCAATAAAAGTGGTGAAGGTGAGGAAGGGATGGTGGCAGGAGGAGAAAGCTCTTATTTGGGTGGCAGACAAAGGATAGGGTTGTTGCTGTTGGTAAGACAAGCACACAACGAAAAGGCAGCCTCTCATAGGATCATTTAGGTTGGAAAAGACCTTGAAGATCAAGTCATATTGTTAATCCAGTGCTGCCAAGGTCATCACTAAACCATGCCCCTTGGCACCACATCTACATGGTTTTTAAATCCCTCCAGGGACTCCACCACTGCCCTGGGCAGCCTGTTCCAGGGTTTGACAAATCTTTCAGGGAAAAAAAAATTCCTAATATCCAACCTAAACCACTCCTGGTGCAACTTGAGGCCATTTCCTGTTGCCCCATCACTTGTTCCTTGGGAGAAGAGACCAACCCCCACCTGTCTCCAACCTCCTTTCAGGGAGTTGTAGAGTGCAAGAGTGTGTCCCTTCAGCCTCTTTTTCTCCAGGCTGAGCAACCCCTTTTCCCTCATCTGCTCCTCACCAGACCTGTTCTCCAGACCCTTCACCAGCTTTGCTTTGAAGGAATTGTGTGGACATGGCACTACTGGACATGGTTTCGTGGCCATAGTGGATGTTATGTTGATGGCTGGACTCGATGGTCTTAGAGGTCTTTTCTAACCAAAAGAGTTCTATGATTCTATGAAATACTAGGGTTGTCCCCATCAGCAGTTACACCAGCCCCCAGTTACAGGGGACACTCACCTTGGTTACCCCTCCCAAGTCAGCTGGGGTCACACTACCTTACTCCCTGGTGGAAAGGATCTCCACTAGCTCCAGCTGTCAGAGATCACAGTATCACTAAGGTTGGAAGAGACCTCGAGGATCATCGAGTCCAACCTGGCACCACAGACCTCATGACTAGACCATGGCACCAAGTGCCACGTCCAATCTCCTCTTGAACACCTCCAGGGATGGTGACTCCACCACCTCCCTGGGCAGCACATTCCAATGACAAACAACTCACTCAGTGAAGAACTTCCTCCTCACCTCGAGCCTAAACTTCCCCTGGCGTAGCTTGAGACCGTGTCCTCTTGTTCTGGTGCTGGTTGCTAGAAAGAAGAGACCAACCCCTTCCTGGCTACAACCACCTTTCAGGTGGTTGTAGAGGGCAATGAGGTCACCCCTGAGCCTCCTCTTCTCCATGCCAAACAATCCCAGCTCCCTCAGCCTTTCCTCATAGGGCTTTTGCTCAAGGCCTCTCCCCAGCCTTGTTGCCCTTCTCTGGTCATGTTCAAGCGTCTCGATGTCCTTCTTTAACTGAGGGCCCCAGAACTGGACACAGGACTCAAGATGGTTGAGTCAAGATGCTCAAGGTTGTGCCATCAGCTGGTGCAACTCCTCAGCTACCTCCAGGAGATTTACACCAGCCACAAGCTCCATCCATCCGTGGAAAGGGTCACATACAGCTGATGCAAGAGGAAAGGCCAGCAATGACATTTGCACGCTGCTCCTGGCAGCCTCGAAGCAGCCGCAGCAGCTGCCTCTGAGCACTTTCTATCTAATTCAATGAAAATGAGATGTTCAAGTGAATGAAGATAATTTAATAATGAATAGCTCCAACTTATCGGAGAAGCTCTCCATCCCTGCCTGACAGTCACTGCCTCTAAGTGCAGTTTAATAAGGGAATCACCATCACTCAGCCCTGTGGGAGGAAATCAACACTTTGCTACCCAGGGAAAAGGCTCTGCACCTTCCTAAAAGCTCAAGTAATTTCTCAGCAAGCTTGAAGTCTTTAAAATGGAAAAGGGAAAAAAGAATGGGGGGGGGGGGGGGGGGAATAACCAAAAACCAAACCAAAAACCAATGAGCAAAGCAGCCCATCTTCAGAGTCAAAATAGCAATTAAAATGAAAAGCCAGCTTGAAGAAGGCTGCAAGTCATCAGAAGCAGCAGCCAAAGCTGCAAGCAAAAGTGGTGCTGGCTGAGCCCAGAGTGGGGACACAGTGGAGGCTCCCAAGTCTGCAGTGAGCCAGGAGAACATCTCAGCAAGATGCTGGAATGTATCAGGGTGCTGCTTGCTGCCAGCCAGGACTGGGATGGCTCTGCTGCATGCCATTATCCCCAGTTGGGGGATGTGCTGCCCAGGGTCAGAGAGAGCTCCCTCCTTTGCTGGGACAGGACATTGACAATCATCTGAACATGAGCCAGCAGTGTGCTCAGGTGGTATCCTGGCTTGTATCAGCAATAACGTGGTGAGCAGGAGTAGGGAAGTGATCATCTCCTTGTGTTCAGCACTAGTGAAGCCACACCTTAAGTACTAGGTTCAGTTTTGGGCCTCTCATCACAAGAAAGACATTGATGTGCTGGATCAGGTCCAGAAAAGGGCAATGAAGCTGGTGAGGGGGTTAGAGAACAACTCTTGTAAAGGACCTTGTGTCCCAACTGACAGCCCTGGGGTTGCTTAGTCTGGAGAAGAGGCTGAAGGGAGACCTGAGTGCTCTCTACAGTTCCCCGAAAGGAGGTTGGAATGAAGTGGGAG
This sequence comes from Dryobates pubescens, assembly GCF_014839835.1. Lineage (NCBI taxonomy): Eukaryota > Metazoa > Chordata > Aves > Piciformes > Picidae > Dryobates > Dryobates pubescens. The sequence continues at coordinate 12,126,721 of NC_071622.1, read as the reverse complement.
TTGGTCTCTTCTCTCTAGTATCAGGTGATGGAACGAGAGGAAACAGCCTGAAACTGTGCTGGGGAGGTTTAGGTTGGATATTAGGAAAAATGTCTTGACTGAGTGGTCAGGCATTGGAACAGGCTGCCCAGGGACATGGCAGAGTCAGCATCCCTGGATGTGTTCAAGAATGATGTGGACATGGCACTCTGGGACATGGTTTGATGGCCATGGTGGTGTGAGGTTGACGGTTGGACTCGATGGTCTTAGAGGTCTTTTCCAGCTCATACAATTCTGTGATTTTATGATTCTCTCATTTCTCATCCACCCTGATTGCCCCTGTGGTGTCTCTGCCAGGCCTCAGATAGGGAAATTCCCAAGTCTTTGATGCTGCAGGGAAGACTGCTGAACTATTTCCACACAGCAAAGATGAAAAACACCCACAGAACATCTTCAGCAGGGACTGATGGAGCTGGGAAGCACCATTGCAATTCTAGTCAGGGGCTATACATAGATCCCAGTGGTCCCCATCCCACTGTCCACAGCCCCACTGACATGCAGCTGGGGAAATACCACCAGCAAGTTATTTCATCAAGGCATGAATCTGCACCTGGCCCAAGTATGGATCAAGGCAGAGAAAGGCAGTATCCTGCCTGGCATTGCCCGCTCCCATGCAGGCAGAGGGAGATGTTCCAGCATAGGAGGTGCCAGGCCCTGTGGATTCCTGCTGACACCTTCCAGCACTGCTTCCTTAATTATTAATTGCACTCCCAGTAGCAATTGTTGCTTGTGCCAATGAAGCTGGACTAGACATCACAAGGGATTAGCAGAACTCTCCACCGGTTGGTTGGTACCTGCTTAACACTCTGCTCACGTCCTCCCCGGGTCACTGCAGAAGGAAGGAGCAACCAGTTCCCATCTCTTCTGCTTGTGGAGAATCCTGAGTGTCTAGTCTGTGTGTGGTGGCCGTGGGCAGTGATGCTGCCAACAACTATGGGCCAGCAACTTTCTCACTACGAGGGTGACAAACTGCTGGAGCAGGCTGCTCAGAGAAGTTGTGAAGCCTCCTTCTCTGGCAACACTTAAAACCCACCGGAATGCATTCCTGTGTGACCTGCTCTAGGTGATCCTGCTCTGGCAGGGAGGTTGGCCTGCATGATCTTTTAAGGTCCCTTCCAACCCCTAACATTCTGTGATTCTGTGATGCTGGTATTGTGCCCTCTTGTGAGATGTCATGAGTCATCAGCAGCTGTGCATCCACGTGCCACCTCAGATGGTCACCCCTTGGAGGCAATGAGGTCTCAGGCAGGTCTCCTGAGCAAGCAAAATCAGAGCAGGAGCAGTGAGAGCTGCAGTAGAGGAGGTAGTCCAAAGATCCGTGCTGAGCAGAGCTATCTCAGGGTCAAGCTTCTGCTCTGCCACAGCTCAGGTGTTTGACCAAATTAATTTTGATCATAACCAAAGTGAGTGGCCAGTGGAACCCAAATGGCCCTTTCCTAAGTCACTGAGACCATTTCATAGAGAGAGCAATTTTGGGAGCTTATTTTCCACTTCATTGCTCGCCCTGTTACTGCAAATGAATCTATTCCTTGGTCGACACGATGGAAAATACAGCTGTAAATGCTTTCTGCTTCATTTGGGTAAAGAGCTCCAGATAGGACTAAATATAAAGAGAATTTAAATGCCCTACTTCATTAAAAAAGTTGTTTCCCATTCTCTTTCTTCCTGAAAATACAGGACTGCTAGCAGAGAGAGCAAAGGAAGGATTAAATTTACATCAGTGCCTTGCTAACCCAGCTGATCGCTCCCCACCCGTGACTGATGGCAGATGTCTGCCAGCAGCATGCTCTCTGGAGGCTCAGAGTGGTTGGAAGCTGAAGGCAAAGGATGGGATGCCCAACACCAGAGCCTGGGGACACAGCATGTTCATCTGTTTACCTCCACATCACAGAATCATAGAATGGTTTGAGTTGGAAGGGACCTTAAAGATTATCTAGTACAAATCCCCTACCATGGGCAGGGACACCTTCCACTAGACCAGGCTGCTCAAGGCCCTGTTCAAAGCCTGGACTTGAACACCTCCAGGGAGGGGGCATCCACCACTTCCCTGGACAACCTCACTGTAAAGAATATCTTCCTAATACCCAGACTAAATTTGCCCTCTTCCAACTTAAAGCCATTGCCCCTCTCGTCCTATTGCAACAAGCCCTCGTAAAAGCCTCTCTCCAGCTTTCCTGTACATCCCCTTAAGGTATGGGATTTATATCTGGATATAGATATGGATTATGTATTACCATACATAATCATCTTCAGACAATGCTTCAGCCATGGAGGCAGCAGGACACATTAGCAAAAGCATGAAGCCCCCAAACCTAATTCTTTCAGCTGACCTGGGGTCTACCTAGAGGTTCCTAGGGACATGTGTCACCGTTTGTAGGAATCCCGTAGGAATCCTGTCTACAAATCCTGGATGCAAATCACCTTGTGATTGGATCATGAACTGAGATGTGCCCCAACAAAGGATAAAGATTGCTCACCAGACTGCAGCTGCCCTGGAAATAATGGCCAGATGCCACTGCTATCCATACTCTCTGGAATATGCATAAGCCAAGATCATCTCCACACGTCAGGTACCCTGGAAAGGAAGGATGGTGAAAGGACAACGAATTCACCACCTGGACACATACCTAAAAAACTGTATAAAAGATCTGAGCAACTACTGGCTCAAAAGAAGGAAAAGACCTGGGCAATGCTGCTCTGAAGAAAAATGAAGAAAATACCAGGAGAGACAAGGACAGAGACATCACCATGTAGCCTGGAGGCAGCAGACCAGGAGGAACCCTCTCTGCTGCAACTCATGGAGCTGAAGAGGCTGCTCAGAGAAGGACTTGGACTTGGACTTAGGGATCTCTCCCTCCCCTCCACCAGCAGAGGACAGCACAGCCAACAAGGCAGCACCCTTCCTCCACAGACCCAAACCATCTTGGGGGGTGGTAATATAATTCCTTTCCTCTTCTCTCTCCCTCTTCTCTCTCTCTTTTCTCTCTCTCTCTCTCTCTCCTTCTGTTCCATCCACTTAATTATGTTAATAAATAGCCTCACTGTTGCTATTTTGGCCTCATTTGTGCCTCTAATTTCATAACACGGGAATATTCAAAAGAACTGAGTCTCTTTCTCTCTCTGGACCAAGACACCATTTCCACCTGACCTTGACAATGAGGTTAGAGATCCTTATCTGCTGCAACCTTGCTCATTTGAGGACATGAAAGGTAGACAGACTGCTCTCCAAATTATCTCAGTGGCCATCCAAGAGATCTGGAGACTCAGACCAGCTAATGGACACGCAGCACTTCATGCTGCTTTATCCCAGAGCCACAAGGAACTCTCCTGACTTTTGATGAGGGTAATAAGCCCCCTAGCCAGTGTCTCATTTCCTCATCCACTTCTCTGCATGGAGACAATGATCCTTATTGACTTCATGGAATCATGTTCACACTTTGATATCATCTCCAAGACAGCACAGGAGCAAGAACCAGCCTTGGTGGAGAACACTAGTCTAAACAAGCTCATTATGGCTTCTTGGAGAAGACTCAAATACCATTTCTGAAAGGTGGAGTACAGCCAGGTTGGGTTGTCATGTCTTCATGCGGCTCAATCTTAACAGTCAAGAGTCCTACCTCCACTTCATAGCGCCAGGTGCTACCACACAGCTGCCTCCACTCCAGGAGTGTTCAGGAGAGGTGGGATCCCTCTCCAAGCTACCCAGCAGCCCTAGGAGACTCCATGGTATGTCACTGAGGCCAAACCAGGATGCCTTCTGCTCCAGCTTGGGCTGGCAACCAAAGTCCCTCAGAGTAATCCTATGTCATGCAACATCTGAATGGATTTCTTGCCTAGAAGTAAAGGACCATTGCAGTCTAGGGAGACACCTCAACAAGTCTTTGGAGCCTTTAGCCTTACAAATCCTGTTGGCCCAGGATGTCAGGTTGTGCTCTGCTCTCATTTGATACCAGCAAAGTGAGGGGAACCTTTCATCTCTGCTAAATCCAGTTATAACCTAGGAAGCAATACCTTCTAGGCTCACAGGGCTTACAGATAAAGAGATCTCAGTAGGGCTTGTGGCAGAGTGGGGTGGGATGAGCAATAGGCAGTGGGCTTACATCTGACTGGAGGATAAGCACAGTTAACTTGACTCATAAAATAACCACTACCCATCACCATTTTGCTGAACTTTAAAATGCCAACTTTTCCCTCCTCCAAAGGGAGCACAGCACAGCTGATAGGAGTGAGCTCCACACAGCACATGAGCTTCACAGAAACACCCAAAGCTAGTCCAGCCTTACATTTGAGTGGAGGAGCCAGGAGCAAAGGGACATCCATGGTTCTGTCCCTTACCTTGTGTCCAGGGGTTTGGCCAGTCAGCTGTTTCTCCTAGATGATGCAAACCAGAGGCACCCAGATCCAACAGTACCAATGAGCTGCAGCAGGCTCATTGCGAAGACTTCCCTTCCCTTTCTTCTCTGGGCATGAAGTTTACATTGCTCACTTTGCCAGCAGAACTTGAAGTGCTTTATGAAGGTGTTCAACAGCACTATCTCTGTCTCTGAGACATGGAGACCACCCAGAAGGGCAAGGGAGGGACACAGAACCTCTCACCCATCATCCAGCCTCAGAGAAAGGCACCAACTCACATGTGGCCAGGAGGGTCCTCCACCAGAAAGCAGGTGCCAGAAAGGTGTCCCAGGTCCCACCTTCACACAGCCCTATGCTTTCTCCCCTTCTTTTAGACCATCCTAGTGGAGAAGCTGGAGGAGCTCTGGGGTTGCCTGGGAACATAGATTTATAGATTGCCTGGGAACATAGATTTATAGATTCATAGAATGGTTTGAGTTAGAAGGAACTTCAAAGATCACCTAGCTCCAGCCCCCTGCCATGGGCAGGGACACCTTCTGCTAGACCAGGTTCCTCAAGGCCTCATCCAACCTGGTCTTGAACACCTCCATGGAGGGGGCTCTCACAACCTCCCTAGGCAACCTGTTCCAGTGTCTCACCACTGTGTAAAGGATTTCTTTTTAATATCCCTCCTCAAGCCCTGTTCTGACCAGGACTAGCATAAGAGCAAAGATCAGTGACAAAACTTCTATGAAGAGCCAGTGTGGGTCTCCCATGCCCAGCACATTGCCCAGCAGAGCCCCAACTGCTCCCTTGCATCCACTGTCACTTAAATAGCTGGTGTGAACAGTTACCACCCAAACACTGCATCAAGGACAGCATGGTGTAATTATTACCCTGATGGCATTTCAGGACTGTCAACAGCAGCTGGGAGTGAAACTTGCACTGAGTGAATTGAACAAGCATGACACCTAATGTGATACTGGCACAGAAGGGCAGGGTGGCTTTGGGAAGGATTAGGGTGGCTTTGCAGCTTTGCATAGCTTTACATGGGATATTCCACATGCAACAGACAAAGCAGGATGAGCCCACCACAGCTGAACACCCAGAAAGCAGCAGCAGCCCATCATAGTTAAGTAGGAGATTACAAGCTTACCTCCCACGAGGAAGCTGGGCGGTACTGGAGCAGTGCTCTGGGTGCTTCCACCAAGGCCTTGATGATGCCACTATCAGCAGGGTCCCCACCCCTGTGGTCACTGCCAGTTACTAGGTGGCTAGCTGAGACCTGAGGAAGGCATTGCATTAGTGTATTGTTCTCCACCAGGCCCAGGTAAAGCCTCATGAGAAGCAGATCCAACTTCCTTGGCAACATTTCCTTCACCCTTGCCCACACTCTAGATGGCAGTGAGTTCCAGAGGGACCTGTGACTGGGTTAACTGGGCACAGGGGAGCCCAGCTCTATTCCATTAGCTCTGCAAGGCAGGGTGAGTCTGTATTCCCCCTGGTCCTGATGCTTCCCCCAGCCTTCTCTGGCTCTGACTGATTACTTTGCACCCTAGAAGCAACCAGGCACCTCAAGGCTTGTTCCTCCCTCCAGGATAAGCTGTCACCAAGGGAGCTGTGGGTAAGGAGTCCCCAGGGACTGTCAGCTAGCCCTGCTGTCTAATGTACCCACGGGGACATAAATCAAAGCAAAGGGAAGTTGGGAAACTGCACAACAGCTCAAGGGATGTACTGTGTATGTCTAACCCCTGAAACTCCCTGCTGAAAGGCACTAGGAATCTTAAGTGGTGGTTGTTTGATAGGGTTTTTTGTTGGGTTTTTTTTCTTCTTCTCAGGTTTAGAGACCTTCCTAAGCCTAACAGATACCCAAGAATTATTCTTTACGAAGGACTAAATAGTCACCAGACTGAGAGAGAAGATTCTTCCACTCTGTTCTGCTTTGGTGAGACCTCACCTGGAGTATTGTGTCTAGCTATAGGCCTCCCTACACAAGAGAGACAGACCATCCAGAATTGGGTCCAGAGTAGGACCACAAAGATACGAAGACAGGCTGAAAGAATTGGGGCTGTTCAGCCTGGAGAAGAGAAGGCTTCAGGGAAAATGTATAGCAGTATTTCAATGTCTGATAGGGACCTACACAGGGAGGCTGGGGAAGGACTGCTTAGAAGGGCTTGTAGTGACAGGACAAGGGACATTGGTTTGAAATCGGAGCAGAGTAGATTTAGGCTGGACATTAGGAGGAAGTTCTTTACTATAGGAGTAGCAAAATACTGGAACAGGCTGCCCAGGGATGTTGTTGAGGCCCCATGCCTGGTGACTTTCAAGACAGACTTGAGGTGACCCAGGACAGCCTGATCTAGTTGGAAGTGTCTCTGCTGACTGCAGAGGGGTTGGACAAGATGACCTTTGAGGGTGCCTTCCAATCTGATGCAATCTGTGAATCTGTGAACTGAAGACCAGACAAGAGCTCTGGAGGAGAAAGATCTCAGATCCCAGCATGCCTATCTGATGCCATAGCAAGGGCCCTGGTGAAGGGTCCAAAGCCCAAAGCTTATGCAGAGCAGCTGACAGAATTGGAGTTGTTCAGCCTGGAGAAAAGAAGGGGGGACCTCACTCTCCGCTACTCCCTGGAAGGAGGTTAGAGTGAGGTAGGGCTTGGCCTCTTCTCCCAGGTAACAAGTGATAGGAGAAGAGGAAACCACCTCAGACTGAACCAGATGAGGTTTAGGTTTGACATTGTAAAAAATGTCTTCCCCAAAATGCTGCCCAGGGCAGTGCTGGAGTCCCCATCCCTGCAGGGATTTCAAAGCCATGTCGATGTGGTGCTCAGAGACAGGTGTTAGTGCTGGCTTAATAGTTGGACTAAATGCTCTTAAAGGTCTTTTCCAACCAAAATGATTCTATGGAGAAGACGTCTGTCAGCAAGCAACGACCCAGACTACCCTCCACTCTGGCCAAGGTAGGTCTTAGGTAATGTCCTATATAAAGAAGCTGCATCCTTGCACTGCCCTGGTGAGCTCCTCGGGAAGACAGCCTCACCGCCTAATATATGCGTTGGGCTTTGCTCAGCGTTTGAGCCACCGGCTCGCCTCGTCGTTAATTAATGCACCACTAAAATTATGTTTGGGGGCTACTAAGGTTTATTGGGTAGAAAATTATTTCAAACCCAGAGAGCAGGCAGTAAAGATTGGAAATATGTTTGCAAGTCTAAAGCTAATTGCCGCAGGGAGTCCCTGCGGGATCCATTTGGAGCCTTTGCTGGTTTATTTCCTTCCTCTCCTAATGACCCAGCCAAGGTTTGTAAAACAGCAAATGCACAGCTGCGTGCTCTCGCCCCGCCACGCTCCCGCGGCCCGCCCGACCTGGCAGCCCCTGCGTCTCCGCAGCGGCGGCCTCACCGGCCCTCAGCCCTGCAGCCGGCTGCAGACAGGCACCACCTTGTCATGGTGGTGACCCTGCTTGGTGCAGTCCTGCTCTCAGCTGTGGGGCTGCTCATCATCCTTCGTCTCTCTGTCAGAGTTCTCTGAGCCAGAGGAGAAGCCCAGCCCAGCTCCATCCTCCTGCCACAGGCATTTCTGGAGAGGAACATCAAGAGAGGGCTCTGCTGCTCCCAGGAGAGCCTGGTGCAAATCCCAGAGCCACACCAGTGTTGGCAGCTGAGCTTGAATCATAGAATAGAATCATAGAATCAACCAGCTTGGAAAAGACCTCGGAGATCATCAAGTCCAACCTAGTACCTAAGACCTCATGACAACTAAACCATGGCTTCAAGTACCGCAGCCAATCTGTTTGTCTCATGTCCTCCAGGAACAGGTCTCCACTCACCCCAGTAGGAAGGAGAAAGTCCTCATTTCCAGGAAGGTTTCAGCTTCTCCCAGGCAGGGTCACTTAGTGAAGGACAAAAATAAAAACACAGTAACTTCTCAGCCCAGGCTCAGCCATGATCAAATCTGGAATTGCCAAGAGGAGCTACCTCACAGAGCATCTCACGAGGATGATGCAGAGGTAGGGGTCAAGAACAAGGTCCTTCCTGGCTTCTTGTTGTGACACCTAGCTTCCAACACCAACAGCAAAGCCCCTGCTGACCTGCCCCAGGCAGGGATGCCACACATTGCTGCCTGGACAGGCATTCAAGGATGCTTAAGTGCTTTTCTGGACCACAGCCCTGGTGAAAGGAGGTGTTTTGAGTGGCACAGATGGGCTTTTTCTTCTTTCTTTTTGGTGTCCTCTGAGATGTAAATAACTTCACTGCAGTGACCTGGACAGGAAACTGACCTGGAGAAACACAAACCAGTTTTATTCATAAACCCCATCCTTCCTCCCCCCTCAATTTGCTGATGGGAGGGACACATTCAGCTGTCTTATTTACTGTGTCCAGCTGCTGCCTTGCTCTATTTTATTTCGCTTCCTAGAGGAAGCATTTCCCCCTATAACTGCTCCTCCTTCCAGCCCCTTTGAGACACACAAGGTTTCAACACAAGCCAGAGGGTCTGGACATCAGCAGGGCAGGCTGGAGTCACTCAGAAACAGTTGCCCTGGGACTGTGACAGCAGTCAGCAATGCTGAGGAGGGGATGTTCCACCTCCCAACAAGTTGGCCAACACATAGAAAACTGTTATGCTGCCCAAAACCACCCACCCTCTAGAACTTGTCCTTCCAGAAAACACCAACAAACCCCTCAATTCACAGCCCAAACCAGCCAATTTCTTTTTTTAAGAAGCTGTATGCAATGAAGGAGGCCACTTGTCCAGTGACCATAGCCAGGCTGGAACTCGGGTAATGTCCAATCATTCCCAGCTTGGTCCCTCCTATAACTAGAAAACAAATTAATTTCATCACCACTGGATTTTCTCTCACCTCCTACTCACATGGCTGCCTCCCCTGAATGGCTTTTTTGAGACAGGACCTGGCTCTCAAGTTGTCTCAGTGAGGTTTAGGTTGGATATTGGGAACAACCTTTTACTGGAAGAGTGGTCAGGTGTTGGAACAGGCTGCCCAGGGAGGTGGTGGAGTCACCATCCCTGCAGGTGTTCCAGAAAGTGTAAAACTCTTGGTGCATTTCCATAGCACTTTGGGACATGTTTTAGTGAGCATGGTAGTGTTTGGTTGATGGTTGGACTTGATGATCTTAGAAGTCTTTTCCAACATTTACAACCCCGTGATTCTAAGAGGATCTCCTAGTGCTGGCATGCCAGCCTTGATTCAGCAGCAGGGACATTTCTGTCATTAGCAGCTAAGGGAGGGACCACGCAGGCCTGAAAGCAAAGGCTGGTTTCAGGACACCTTTATGTGATGCAGCCCTCATTAGGCAGCACCATGCCCAGCACACATCACCTCCTGGGCTGAGCACCACGCAATTAGCGTGGGGTTAGAAAGCTGCCTTTTAACCATGCCCTGAACGTGGAACTGGCGGTTGCAGGCTCCCTGCGCCTCACAGAAACCAGGCTCTTTGAAGGGCTTTGTTCCCTGCATCTTTGTAGGCGCTGGATTTACACTGCCCTCGTGCCTTGATCAGTGGCCTCAGCCCAAGGCTGGCGGTGCCAGCGGCGCGTGCCGGGCTCTCGTTAGCCAGCCGCACCCTGCAGACCCCCACAGCCTTTCACCTCCCTCAGCTTCTGCCGGCTGACGCTCAAGCGAAGGAGATGCGGCGATGCAAAGCTCAGGGTCAGCAACAGCCAGTCAGATCGCAGGAGGCTTTTCAAGATCAAGCCTTTGGTTCAGAAAGCTTCTCAGAGGAGTGGTTATTCACATGGCTGTCCTGCTGCCAGAAAGGGGCAGATCACAAACAAGAGCAAATTATTGCTCATGCAACAGCTGCTGGAGACATCGTTTCCCCTCTGGGCAGGGACAGCCCCTGTGCGACGGGGAGCCACATCCAGAGAGCTTCAGATGGAGATGGATTTGGGATCCCCACGGTGCTGAGGCTGCTCACCTTCCCCCAACGCAGGTGTCTGCCCCAGCTTGTCTCCCCTGTCCTCCACCAACAAGCCTGAGCTGCCAAGGGGACTGTGGCTCACAGACTGCTGGCAGACGCCCCATCCTTTTCAATTACGTGCAGTCCAATTCCCATCACGAGGAGGCGAGCCAGGAGGAAATGCCACCAAAGACAGTGGAGCCGTGCTGCATAGCCTGGAGTGAGCAGGAGCAGAAGATAAGCCTGGCCTATACACATCATCGGGGCTTCTGATGCCTGTCCCCTGCTCCCTCCGTCCTTGTTTAAATTTGCAGGGTCCATTTCCACGCTGGCAGGACACGCCTGCAATTCACAAGAGGGGCACAGGGTGATGTGTCCTTTTTTCTGTAAGGCCAAACCTGCTCCTTGCCAAACAAAACCTGCTCTGAAACTTAGTCCCCAGGTGTTAGCCTAAAAGCCAGACCACACAGCCATGACCCCAGCAAACACTGCCCATCAAAACACACAGCTCCAGTTTAAAGCCTTCCCAGGCTAGAGCCTTACTGATTCATGGGCTGTGGTCCCTCAGCCTGGCTTAGCCCACTCACCAGGGATATGCCAGAGAAGTTGCCACCAGCACTGATGTCCTCTGGGGTGCAGCCAACAAAGCCCATAACTTTGGCAGACAATGAAAGGGATGCTATGGGGCTTTTTGTGCTGGTCCAGCTCCCAGATTAGAGGAGCAAGCCCCCTTTTCAGTGCCTGCACTCTCCCCATGCTTAGGACAGCTCAGAAGGGTGGCTCAGGCCATCCAAGATTCACCCAGAGCCTCCACCCCAGTGTTGCTGTTACATCAAATGGTGAGGAGATACAGCCATACTCCAGGCTGCAGAATCAGCCCAAGGAGGGTCCAAAGGCCACTGCTAAAACATAGCATGGAAAGGAAATAGGGAAGATGAGCAGCTCCAAGAATTTGTAGGCCCTTGTAACAGCAGAGGAATTATTTCAGGAAATGGTAAGACCTGAGGAAGCCTCTAGGCACCAGAAGGAAGCCAAATAAATCCCTGTGTCTTTTGTTAGCTCACCAGAGAAATTGCTCCCTGTCCCCAGATACGTTGCCAGCTATGGCCACTCACCACCACCTCAAAGAGAGACAAGACCCACCACCAAACCCAGGAACCAAATCAGACAGCAATGGATGCGAGGATTCCCTTCCCTGGACCCCACAGAGGACAGCAGACACCCTGAGGGATGGGATTAGTAGAAGCTAAAACCAGCAGGAATGCAGATCAATCCAATCTCACTTCCACACATCAGATAGCCGAGGACTCTCCCCTCTGAAAAAGCTCTGAATGAATGAGCTCCTTCCCATGAATATTGAGAGCTGTCTTGAAACAGAGGCTGTCCCTTCCCACCTACCATCCCTTTTGAAGGCCACTCCAGAAGGATCTCTTTCAAGCCTCAGAAATTGCTTCTAAAATCCCATCTAAATTTATTTATGACCAGCTAACCACCAAGGGCTGCATCTTTCTCCAGCAGAGTCCTTGCAAAAGCCACCAAGTTAACAACTGGATGTCTTTTAACTTCTACCAGGAGTTAAATCTCATCCCACTTAACACAGAAAATCTGGGATGCAGCCAAAGTATTTGCCCTGCCCTGAGGTGGGGACCCTTGGTAGGACCCCCTAGCACTCTCCTTCCTCTGTCCCCTTGGGAAGAGCAGAGAGGGAGAATTAATTTCTTAAAGCCTGGTCCAGTGCCCCAAAAGATGTATTTATAGACTGTGTGGCTGCAACACCATAAATTCTTGTTTCACCTCCACAAAGGCTATTTTGAGCTTGTCTGCCATGGAGGCTGGGCCAGCAGCAAGCAGAACATGGCCCTTGCCTCATGCAGTGGTGGATACCAAGCAAGGAGAAATGTACCCATAAAGACATCTGGGGTGGGAAAAGGTCCTCGTTATCTGCAGGACTACGTGGCAGCCTCTCCAGCCTGTACTGCAAGGACTAAGGCTGTTCCTCAAATTCTGTGCTGCTTTCTAAGTGATTTCTACCTCTCATTTCACACTAGGAAGGACCATTATGCTTCTGAGACCTTTTGGGAACTTAAGGAGTCAGAGGCCATCCAGAGATTTGCAGCCAGCAGTGGATGGAAATGCTCTCCATCTCTAGCAGGAGATACTGAGGGGCTGAAACCTGGCGTCAACCCCCCTGGGGACCACCTGGAGACACACTGGGGACCTGGCTTCCAGCAGAACGCAGCAAACAAACAACACACCTGGACCATCTCTCATAAGGCCCCTGGAATTCAGAGGGTCCTTCCACCCCAGCAGAAGTTGGGGATTTAGATGCTTAGCGATACGCTCGGAACAATTTCCTTGATCTTTTATTACCCTGGTAAATAATTTACTGGGACAGCCACTTAAAAAAAAAATCCCATAAAAGACCCATAAAACATATTTATCACACACAAAAACACCCCCACCAGCCCTGCTCCTCAGCTCCAACCAAGAGGCTGAAAACTTGTTTGTATACTTCACTGCACATAAACCAACCAATGTCTTGTGACAGCTTTAAGCTTTTTAACAGCTCTCTCCCTGCTGCTTTTTATTCCCCTTTTTCTCTCTGTGTCTCCAGAAGGAAATAAAAGAACCCCCCCAGCATAACAGGGGAGCTTTCTGCTCCTGGGCAGACCACAGAATGCCAGGTTGGAAAGAACACCCAGGATCATCTGGTCCAACCTCTCTAGGTGACAGAGTAGTTGAAATGAGCTGGCCCAGCACCTGTCAAGCTGAGCCTTAAAAATAACCAGTGTAGGGGAATCCACTGCTTCCCTGGGGAGAGGATTCCAATCTCTAACTGGCCTCATGTGAAACATTTTCTTCTGGATTCCAGTTGGAATCTCCCCAGCAGTAACTTGTGCCCATTGCCCCTTTTCTTTTGCAGGGAACTCCTTGTAAAAAGGGAGTCTCTATGCTCCTCAGGTCTCCACTGAGCCTCCTCTTCTGAAGGCTGAACAAAGCCAGTTCTCTCAGCCTTTTCTCAATGTGACAGGTCTACCAGTCCTCTGAGCATCCTCACACTGATAATCAGGAGCTTCTCCCCTTGCCCCCAGAGTTCTCCTGACACCCAGTAACTTGAGCAAATGATGCTTCTTTTGGCTGAAAAACACAACTCAAAGCTGTCGTTATTCCTAGCACATAGGGACACAGGGGTTGGAGGTGTACACAGAGGGATGGATGTGTATGAGGCAGAGGTGCTGGTGCTACAGGCATCAAGCCACTTCTCTGTGTCTCACTTTCCTTCCTGAGATCATCAAATCACAGAATAGTTTGGGTTGGAAAAGATCATTGAGTTCCAACCTCCCTGCCATAGGCAGGGACACCTTCCACTAGACCTGATTGCTCAAGGACCTGCCCAACCTGGCCTTGAACACTTCCAGAGAGGGGGCATCCACAGCTTCCCTGAGCAACCTGTTCAGTATCTCACCACCCACACTGTAAAGAATTTCTTCCTCATCTCCAGTCTAAATCTCCCTTCTTCCAGATTAAGCCATTGCCCTTCATCCTACCACAACAAGCCCTTGTAAAAAGCCCCTCCCCAGTTTGCTTGCAGGCTCACTTCAGGAAAAGGATCTACAGATAAGGAGCATCCACAAGGTACTTCTGTCTTCTTCTGCTGGCAGAGGGCAGGGTGCTTTTCTTGTCCAAGACTTGAATAGAAGAATCCAAAGGAACGTGTTTTCCACCCAGAACATGCATGAGCCATGTGCACCAGTTTTTTGTCACTTCCTTGGACACCAGAGAATGCAGTCAGATGAAACCTGGCCAGCAGGATGAGACCTTAGCCTCCTGCCAAAGTACAAAACCAGAACCCAAACCACATTTATTGCTGCAAGCAGGATGCCTGGTGCCAGGCAGTCGCACAGCCTCCAAAAGCAGACCAACCCACATCCTCCTGCACTGTGCCCACAAACTCAGACCTCATCACAAACAGCTTTGCCCAGCAAACTGCCAACAAACACAGATGAACTGGCATAGGGCAACCAACCTTCACTCCTGGGGATGGGCCGAGGTGTGCTTCTCCTCTTCCCAGGAGCAAGGGGAGATGTGAGAGCAGCAGTGGAGCAGGGTTGAGCCTGAAGCCCCTCTGCTGCAATGCAGAGCTGATCCTTCTAACCATGCAGAGAAGCACTCTGATGAGGGAGACCACAGTCCTCCTATGCTGGGTCAGCAAGGTTTGCCATCAGAGGGCTGCCAAAGTCCACAGACCCTGAGGCATGCAAAGAGCCTGCTCCAGATGGCATCTGTCAGAGGGAGCCAGGAGCTGTCTGGGTCAGAGCACTTCCTCATCTCCAAATATCTCCATAAACCCTCATCCTGGTCCTGGTTCTAACACAGAACCAGTGTAATCCACTAAAACACTTTTTTAGGACATGACTGACACTCCCACTGTACTTCCCTCTTCACTCAGCTTCCCCTCTGCCTCCCAAAGCCCACAGCAGGCACTGGAGCTACAGCTGCTTTCATGCCTGCATGAGCCAAAATGCACCTGTCCACACATAATGGCTGCTCTCTGCTTCCACCACTTGCTCTGCAGAGAGATCAGAAGTTCAGAGCATATCTGAGCAGCCAGCATGGCCACACAATGAACAAGCTATGAAAAGAAGGTCAGTGGTCAAAGCAAGCTGGATCTGGGGTCTCTGCATGCTGGGCACTGCTTCTGCCCAGCTTCAGTGCTGCCATGGATATGGGTACACTTACAGGGCACAGGAGAGCTCCATGCCAGCAAAGGGAGTCCAGCTCTACTGAAAGATAGTCTCCCAAGAAGCATAAAGCTCAGCAGAGCGTGAGGTCTTCTGTGCTCATGGAAGCTGGGATGGAGAGTGTGGATGCAGGGTGAAAGGAGAGCCTTCTATTAGATGCCCATTGCCTCTTCTTTCTCTCACCTCACCCCCTCTCCTTCAGCTGTTTCCTAATATCTCCACCTACCCAGTTCTGCAACCACCTTTCTCTAGTACTAGCAGGAACACTGAGGATCCCAGCTGCTCTGGACAACCCCCATGCCCACCATCCTGCACAGCTCAGCACAGGTCCCAGCAGCACACACTGTCTTTGGTGAAGGCCAGAAAGGATCTATCACCCACAGCAGCACAGCACAGCCATGAGATTTCCATCCCTCCTAAGGAGAGTTTCATCATTACCATCAATGGAAGGGAGCAGAATAGACACAATGAGTAGCAGTATGGAATAGATCTCCCCAAGCTGAATCTGTTCATAGCTCCAAGACATAGACCCATTGGAGCAGGGCCAGAGGAGGCCACAACAATGTTCTGAGGGATGGAACCCTCTGCTGTAAGGCCAGGCTGAGAGAGCTGGTGGTGTTCAGCCTGGAGAAGAGCAGGTTCCAGGGACACCTTCTTGTAGCTTTTCAGTAGTTAAAGGAGCAGAATAGAATAGAATAGACCAGACCAGACCAGGTTGGAAGAGACCTTCAAGATCATTGTGTCCAATCCATCATCCAACACCACCTAATCAACTAAACCATGCAACCAAGCACCCCATCAAGTCTCCTCCTGAACACCTCCAATGATGGTGACTCCACCACCTCCCTGGACAGCCCAAGAAAACTGGGGACAGACTTTTCAGCAGGGCCTGTTGTGACAGGACAAAGGGGTGATGGTTTGAAACTAAAAGAAAGAGATTTAGATTGGAGAGAAGGAAGAAATCTTTTATGGAGAGGGTGGTGAAACACACATGCCTGCTTTCCCAGAGAGGTGGTAGATGCCCCATCCCTGGAACCATTCCAAGTCAGGTTGGACAGGCCTCTGAATAACCTGCTCTAATTGCTCACTGCAGGAGGTTGGACTAGATGGTCTTTCAAGGTCCTTTCCAACCCAAACCCAGCCTGTAAGTTTTCCTGGGGTTGAGATACAGCCCAGTGCTACCCACCTGAACAGATGCTTTTGAATAGAATAAACCAGGTTGGAAGAGACCTTCGAGATCATCGTGTCCAACCTATCATCCAACACTACCCAATCAACTAAACCATGCAACCAAGCATCCTGTCAAGCCTCGCCCTGAACACCCCCAGCGACGGCGACCCCACCACCTCCTCAGGCAGCCCATTCCAGTGGGCAATCACTCTCTCTGTGTAAAACTTCCTCCTAACCTCCAGCCTAAACCTCCCCTGACACAGCCTGAGACTGTGCCCTCTTGTTCTGGTACTGGTTGCCTGGGAGAAGAGACCAACCTCCGCCTCACTACAACCCCCCTTCAGGTAGTTGTAGAGAGCAATAAGGTCACCCCTGAGTCTCCTCCTCTCCAGACTAAGCAGCCCCAGCTCCCTCAACCTCTCCTCATAGGGCTTGTGCTCCAAGCCCCTCACCAACCTTGTTGCCCTTTTCTGGACACGCTCCAGCAAGTCAACATCCTTCCTAACCTGAGGGGCCCAGAACTGGACACAGTACTCAAGGTGCCAGGGAACAGGACAGGCTTGGACTCCAGGCTCAGCTTTGGGTCCTCTCCCACCTTCGCCAAGTCCCTCAGCTCCTCTGGCTGCCACTTGCCAGCTGAGCAGCACGCTGGCCGCCAGCTCGGGCTGCAGGTGTAAAAGCCAAACCCTGCCACGGGAAATTAAAAGATAATGCAAGGAATTATTTAAAAAATTAATCTTTATTACTCTCCATTCCCCAGCTGCTAATAAAAAAATGTGTTCCTCGTGCAGTCTCTATAAAAACAGGTTATAAAGAAGAGGAAGAGAGGAGAGCAGATGCTTTTAAAAATCCATCTTTCATCCCTCCACCCTGGCGCCTGCCACTGGTCTGCACCTGTGTGCCAGCTCCCAGCAGTTCCCAACCCAGCCAACCCCTTTTACCCTCTTAGGTAAATTATTCCCCATCTCAGCCTCATCCCCTTTGTCCTCCATGTTCTACATCTCCAGCAGGTCAGCAATCCTAGGTCAGAGAGCAGCCTGGAGGTGGTTTAATGGCACAGTTTCTTGCTTCAGGTGTCTGTGAGCACTGTATCCACCAGGATGAATTATAGATCCTTCTAAAAAGGGCAGGCATTTGGGAGGTAAACAAAGCAGCTGCTATGGACATCAGCAGGGCTGGTATGTGCAGGACATCATGCCTGAAAGAGAGGTCAAGGATCCTTGGCAGCTGAGAGGCAGGTGGTAATGAGGTTATTCTGAAGATGCTTCTGTCTAGAGCTGTGCCACAAGCATAGTCCTTGGTTCTAGCTGGTGCTGGAGCCCATGGAGTCAGAAATAGGACAATTCTGCATCATGACAGCTGTCATCAGCCAGGTTTTGATAGGTCCAAGGGTCATCACAACTGAGCAAGAGCACCCAGTCTAGCAACATGAGAGAGATGAAGAAGCAAGGGCCATCAAACCCAGCAGCTGTGTCCACACTACAGCACTAAGAAACACTCATGAGCACAGATCCATGTCTCATCAGCCTTCTGGGCAGCTTTGGAGTATGCATGCTCCTGCCAAAGGGATGCCGCTGGGCCTGATGGAAACACAGCCAGGGCTGGAAAGGAGCAGAGGACTTCACAAAAGTTGAAAATGAGAAACCAAGAAGTGCTACATTACACCACCAGTCCAGCTTGAAATATGCCTCCCTTAACTGCTGTGTCCAGAGTTGGGACTGGGGTGAAAGAGGCAGCCCAGGCATCAGCAATCCCCAGAACATGCCCTGAAGGCCACTACTGCAGGTGCATCCTCAGGGCAGCTGTGAAGTCATCAAATCATAGAACGGTTTGAGTTGGAAGGGACCTTAAAGATCCATCTGGTTCCAAACCCTCTGCAATGGGCAGGGACACCTCCTACTAGACAAGGTTGCTCAAGTCCCCTTCCAACCTGGGTTTGAACACTTCCAGGCTTGCAGCCTCCACAGTTTCTCTGGGCAACCTGTTCCAGTGCCTCACCACCCTCATGGGGAAGAATTTCTTCCTAATGTCTAACCTAAATCAAACTTCTTCCAGTCTGAAGCTATTATCCCTTGTTATGTCACTACCTGCCTTTGTAAGGAGTCCAACATCCCCATTCCCAGACTGAGCAGTACAGGCACCACAACACAGAGGGTTTATCCCAGGACAAGCAGCTCCTTACCTTCTCTTCATTGGGGATAAAAGGAGCACTTGGCCCTTTCTGACTCCAGGAAGGGGAGAGACAGTCTGGAAATAAAGCACTGGTGAAAAACAGGTGCCAGCAGTGGAGGAAGGAGAAAGGCAGGCATGCAGGCAGGCTCAAACTCAACGAAGAAGAAACCCCCTGGGAGAGAAGGTGCCAGCGGGCTCTGCTGGCCAGGCCACCTGCAGTCCCCAGCCAGAGGCGGAAGCGGAGGGGGGATGCCTCAGTAGGGTGAGGCAGGAGATGGGTTTCTGAGGGGAGGTTGACTATGATTGATGGCAGCACGCTGTGTTCTCACTGATGTAGAAAATTAGAGAGAGATGGCTTCAGATAGTGGCCCGTGCGAGACACTTGGTGTGCCCATCTCCTGCACACAGGCGCCTCTCCTGGGAGCTCCTAGGCTCATTACTCAGAGTGCTGAGCGGGGAGCAGCAAGGCTGTTTGATTTCTCTATTTTTGTATCCCCCCTCAACCACTTGATTGTATTATTCTAGGGAATATGTAAGGTGTTGATTTCCTCGTTCAGCTACTTGAGGGAAACTTTGTTTGATTCTCCTCAGCTAGGAAAATGTAGCCCTTTGCTTTTTCTTCCTTCTCTCCTCGCCCAAGGCAAGGAAGAGTCTCTAGCAAAGGAGTCATTTTTTTTTCTGATGGAAATAACTCCTTAAAAACCACTGAGTCATGCTCCACCCTGGGGCAGATCTGAGAGCTGGTAACCACAGTGAGCAATGCTGCTCTGCTAATGTAGCCTTCTAATGTCCTCCTGGCAGGACGGGCTCCTCCTGTCCTCTCATCCCTTTGCCATTTAACCAGTTGCTGGGCATCCTTCCCTTTACCACAGCTGCTTTTGTCACAGATTCACAGATTGCATTAGGTTGGAAGGGACCCTCGAAGGTCATCTTGTCCAACCCCTCTGCAGTCAGCAGGGACAACTCCAACTAGATCAGGCTTCCCACAGCCACATCAAGTCTGATTTTGAAGGTGTTCTGTGATAGGGCATCAACCACATCCCTGGGGACCCTGTTTCAGTAACTCACCAATTTCTTTGTGAAGAACTTGCCCCTTATGTCCAACCTAAATCTACTCTGCTCCAATTTCAACCCATTGTCCCTCGTTCTATCACCACCAGCCCTTCTAAATGGTCTCTCTCCAGCCTTCCTGTAGGTCCCCCCAGAGTCTTCTCCTCTCCAGGCTGAAGAGCCCAATGCTTTCAGCCTGTCTTCATACTCTCTACAACTACCTGAAGGGAGGTTGTAGACAGACGGATGTTGGTCTCTTCTCCCAGGCGGCCAGTACCAGAACAAGAGGACACAGTCTCAGGCTGTGCCAGGGGAGGTTCAGGCTAGATGTTAGGAAAAAGTTCTATACAGAAAGAGTGATTGCACATTGGAATGGGCTGCCTGGGGAGGTGGTGGAGTCGCCATCACTGGAGGTTTTCAGGAGAAGACTTGATGGGGTGCTTGGTGCCATGGGTTAGTTGTTTGGGTGGTGTTGGATTGGTTGATGGGTTGGACACGATGATCTTGAAGGTCTCTTCCAACCTGGTGTATTCTATGTATTCATAGGGGAGGTATGAAGCCCTCTGATCATCTTTGGGGCCCTCCTCTGGGGCCCACTGCAGCGGGTCCATATTTCTCTTGTGTTGGGGGCTCCAAAGCTGGACACAGTACTCCAGGTGAGGTCTCACCAGAGCAGAGTAGCAGAATCACCTCCCTCCACCTGCTGGCCATGCTTCTGTTGATGCAGTCCAGGACGTGATTTGCCTTCTGGGCTGCAAGTGCACATTGTTGGCTCCTGTCCAGCTTCTCCTTCACCAGTACCCCCAAGTCATTTTCTGCAGGACTGCTCTCAATTTCATCATCCCCCAGCTTGGGCTGATAGCGAGGGCTGCCCTGACCCAGCTGCTGGACCTTGCACTTTGCCGCATGGAACCTCATGAGATCCATTGCCTCTCTGCTAGATGTCAGGAGAGTTTTTAAATGGTCTTGAAGTAGTTTTTAAAAAATCCATGTAGGGCACTGTAGCTGGTGAAGGGTTTAGAGTGCAAGTCTTCTGAGGAGCAGCTGAGAGGAACTGGGGTCGTTCAGCCTTGAGAAGAGGAGGCTGAGGGGAGACCTTCTGGCTCCCTACAGTTCCCTGAAAGGTGGGAGTAGGTCTCTTCTCCCAGTTAACAAGACTAGGATGAGAGGAAAGAGCCTCAGGTAGCACCAGGGGAGGTTTAGGTTGGAGTTTAGGAAAACATTTCTTCACTGAAAGAGTGGTTGAACATTGGAACAGGCTGCCCAGGGAAGAGCTGGAATCATTGTCCCTGGAAGTGCTCAAAAAACACCTAGATGTGGTGCTTAGAGACATGGTTTAGTGGTAAACTTGGTGGTGTTAGCTTAACAGTTGGACTCTACGATCTTGGAGTTCTTTTCCAGCTTTAATGATTCTGTGCTTCCATATGAATTGATAAAAGCAATGGTCTTGGTCAGCACAGGCTAGTGGGTCTCACAGATGTCACACCACAGAGAAGGAGATTAGTGTGTCCTTAACTTAAAACAATGCTGTTCCTCAGTAGTAGGAAACCAGTTTCTTGTTAGCCAAGCACAGCATCTGAGTTCATGCGCCTTTAGTCCCAAGGTTTCAAAGCAGGTCTAGAAACGTAGAGAAATCTCTCTGACTGCTGCCAACACAATCTCCAACAGGCCCTACATTCCTACTGCAATCAGTCACCTCTCTTGAAAGGGCCCAGCAGCTCCCAGGCAACTACACCAGCCTAGGGAGCAGCCCAGGCTCTTGGTAAGCATGGCTAGAGAAGACCGACCAACAGGTTGGATGTAGGAACCCCCACCTCTGGAAAGGGCAGGGAAATAGTTCTGTTTCCTCCACAACTCCACACTCAGCCACTCTCCATCCTGGGGCAGCTGAGCTGGTTCCCATGGCAAAGGGTAAGTTTCTTTTTGCTCTTGGGTATCTCAAGAGCAACTTCACGATTTCTCTGCTTTGAAGCCCATTGTCCAGCATGGATGTCCAGGCTCCTGAATTAAGGAGCTCCTGACAAAAAGGCAGTAGCTAAACCCAGCCCTGCTTGACTCCTTTATTAAAAGGACAGCTATGCCACCAGCTGCAGCCCTGCCAGTGCTCTGAGCATCTTCTAGGTCATAGCTCACCAAGGGCTGACAACAAGCAACTAACACCAAATTCATAGAAACAGAATGGATAAGGTTGGAAGAGACCTTTGAGATCATCAAGTCCAGCCACTCACCTAGAGCTTGCAATCCCACCACTTCTGCTAAACCACTACCACTTAACCATGTCCCTAAGCACCACACCCGTGGACCTGCCCGACAAACCTGGTGGCCTTCTATGAACAGGTGACAACATTAATAGACGAGGGGCAAGCAACTGATGTCATTTACTTGGACCTGAGCAAAGCCTTTGACACTGTCCTGCACCACATCCTGGTCTCCAAACTGGTAAAAGATGGGTTTGATGGGTGGACCACTAGATGGATAAAGAACTGGCTTGATGGCTGCACCCAAAGAGTGGCTGTCAATGGCTTCATGTCCCAGTGGAGGCCAGGAACAAGCAGAGTCCCTCAGGGATCAGTCCTGGGACCAGTCTTGTTCAACATCTTTGTTGGTGACATGGACAGTGGCATTGAGTGCACCCTCAGCAAGTTTGCTGATGACACCAAGCTGTGTGGTGCAGCAGACAGGCTGGAAGGAAGGGATGCCATCCAGAGGGACCTGGACAGGCTGGAGAGGTGGGCACAAGCCAACCTCATGAGGTTCAACAAGACCAAGTGGGTCGAGGCAACCCCAGGCACAAATACAGGCTGGGCAGTGACTGGCTGGAAAGCAGCCCAGAGGAGAGAGACTTGGGGGTGCTGGTGGACAAGAAGCTCAACATGAGCTCTCAGTGTGCACTTGCAGCCCGGAAAGCCAATCAGATCCTGGGCTGCAGCAAGAGAAGTGTGGCCAGCAGGTCAAGGGAGGTGATTCTCCCCCTCTACTCAGCTCTGGGGAGACCCCACCCGGAGTACTGCATCCAGTTCTGGAGCCCCTATTACAAGAGGGATATGGAGGTGCTGGAAGGTGTCCAGAGAAGGGCCACAAGGACGAGCAGAGGGCTGGAGCACCTCTCCTATGAGGACAGACTGAAGGAGTTGGGGCTGTTCAGTCTGAAGAAAAGAAGGTTCAGAGGTGACCTAATCGTGTCCTTCAGGTATCTGAAGGGGGCCTACAAGAAGGCTGGGGAGGGACTTCTCAGGATCTCAGGTAGTGATAGGACTAGGGGGAATGGAATGAAGCTGGAGGTGGGGAGATTCAGGCGTGAGGAGGAAGCTCTTCACCATGAGAGTGGTGAAGCCCTGGAATGGGTTGTCCAGGGAGGTGGTTGAGGCCCCATCCCTGGAGGTGTTTAAGACCAGGCTGGATGAGGCTCTGGCCAGCCTGATCTAGTGTGGGGTGTCCCTGCCCATGGCAGGGGGGTTGGAACTAGATGATCCTGTGGTCCCTTCCAACCCTCACTGATACTGTGATACTATCTTTTAAGCACCTCCAGGATGATGACTCCACCATGTCCCTAGGCAGTCTGTTCCAATGCTTAATAAGGCTTTCAATGAAGTTTTTTTTCTTAATATCCACAATTCAACCCAAAGCCTGAAGCACTCAAGAAATCCCTTACAGGAAGATCACTGGGAACAAAGCATCCCTCTCCCTCTCTCCCACATCCACCAGAGACTGACCCTAGCTCCTGCCACCGGTTTTCCCAGTGGTGGTTAATCATCTGCTCTCTGGAAGACCCTCCTCAGAGTGCAGAACAAGCCCCACACATTTTCCCCATCCCCATCTGCTAAAGGCTTCCCTCCACCCAAGCTGAGCCTCCCCCAGCCTGAGCTCCTGGTAGGAAATCAGCATTAAAATGCTAGCTTGCTATTAGTGGTGCCTGGGATCCCTCCTCACGCTCCAGGGACAGCAGATGACAGGCTGTGATTTCCCTGCTGTGATGCAGGGGAGAGGGAGTGACGCCAGCCAGAAGTTACCCAAGGAAAGTTTTAGGCTCAACTCTCCCACCTCAGCAGCCCCCTCCCTCTGCGATCGCCACCGTCACACTCATCCACCACACAGGCAATCCTGCAACCAGATGGCACCTGAGCAGGAAAGCAGACAAATTGGCTCCCACCTGCAGGAGCACTAAGAGCTTTCAAAGCAGACGAGCGCTTGCTCGCCAAGAGCCCCGCGGTGTGGAGACGCCCGAGGAATCTGCCATAGCTCTCCTTCCTCTCTCCTCGCTGTTCACCAGCTCCTGCTGCCTCCTTGCTCGGTTGCAAGTAAGCAGCTGGCTCCTCCCAGGAGCTGGTGGCAGGAGGGGATGGTGGCTGCATCCTGAAGAGGCTGAACATCAAGTGGAGTGACGCTTTCCTTCGTGTCAGCACAATGCTTTGGTTTGGAGGGCTCACAGCTAGCCTGAAGTGAGAGGGTTTTCTTGGGCCCCCACTGAACATCCATCTGCTTGTCAAAAACCAGCTCAGCTCAAGCTGCCTGCTCTCTCCTCCTGCCAAAGAGGGGGTCTGCCCTCCCAGAAACTTCCCTGCCTTGACCAGATAGCTGTGGGAAGAGCACAGAGAGACTCATTTCATTTTCTGCCTGCCTGCTCCTGAGTCCACCTGGCTGAAAGCTTCTTAGCAGATCGAGGCCAGGGAAGCAATTCAGGTATCAGACTACAGGAAACTGAGAGGTGGGGGCTGGTCTCTTTTCCCTAGTAACAAGACAAGAGGAAATGGTCTCAAGTTGCACAAGGGGAGGTTTAGGTTGGATATCAGAAGTTCTTCATGGAAGGGGTTCTCAGACACTGGAACAGACTCTCCAGGGAGATGTCTGAATCCTGATCCCTGGAGGTGTTTGAAAGACACAGGGAAGTGGAGCTGAGGGACATGGTAAGCTATGTTTGGTACCATACTTGATAGTTAGAGTGGACTTGATGATCTTAAAGATCTTTTCCAACCAAAGTGATTCTGTGATCCTATGGTTGTGAGGAGGTGAACAAATCCATGGATATCAAGGCAGGCTGTCACACCCCTCTGGGTGACCCTACAAATTAAAGGCAACAAAGGACCTCATAGCTGGTGTGTTCCTCCTTGCAGAGCCCCAAAGCACTGGTCACCTACAGCAGGGCAAGGGGACTGTGAGGCCAAGATGTGCAGGAGCACTTGGGTGCTTTCAGCACATCTTACACGGAGTCCTGCACAACACTGATGAAAACTTCCACTCAAAATGGTATTTAAAGTAATTCTGGGTAAGGTCCAACAATACCCTCCCCTCTATCTCATCCTTACCTCACTTTGAATGTACCTGAGCAGCAAGCAAATGCAAGTGTTCTTGAGCCCCAGCTGACAATTGCCTTGTAATGGTCCTAGGAGGTACAATGCAAAAGGGAGAGGGGGGAAAAGATGATGGGGGGAAAAGCTGGGTAAGCCAGTTACCCCTTCCCCAGAATTCCCACCAGCAGCTGAGGTGTGGGAGCGAGAAGAGGACTCATCTGATGATGGATGGCAGAGAACTGAACCTTGGCAAGGCAGAACAGGAGCAGAAGGAAGCACTGCTCCCAAAGGCGATTCTCACACCTCCTTGGGATAAGAAAAACAACCATCAGAGGCGGCAGCAGCGGAAGGAGGGAACAGGCTCTTCTCCCTGCACGCTTGGTATTCATCTCCGGCCTGTCAGAGGGGGCCACCATCCAACCACACATTTGTATATTCACTGAGCCGTGCACCCAGCTCGGTGGACTCCTGACAGATGCAGATGGCAAAGCCATTTTTCATAAGGTGAGGGGGGAAAGGGGAAAAAAAGCCCAAAACAGTAACAACATAAAACAAACACAAGCTCAGGTATCAGCTGGAAAAGATGCAAGACAGGATCAGGGCTAAGAGAGAACCAGAGTGAGATTAAACTCCGTGATCTTCAAGTGCACAAAGAGGTCCATCACCTATCTCTGATTTCTAGTGTGGCCTGGCAGCAGCAGCTACCTTCATTGCGTTCTCTGTAAGCAGTTGGAAAACAAAATCTGGACCCAGAACAGCACTAAGGCTTTGCTGAACTGGCCCTCAAAGACAGAAGGCTGGCAGAAGGGCTGCTAGAGCAGTGTGGGCACAGGCATTCCTCTATGAGATTAGCTCCTGTTTAGGGAAGGTGAGAGACAGCCTGAAGAGAACATAGCCATGAACACTTGTCAAAAAACCCAGCTCTGCTCCAGCTGCTGTTTTGGAGATCTTATAAATGCTTATAAATATCCAAAGGGTGGGTGTAAAGAAGAAAGGATCAGTCACTTCTCAGTGGTATCCTGTGACAGGACAAGGGGCAACAGATACCAACTGGAACACAGGAAGTTCCACCTCAACATGAGAACTTCTTTACTGTAAGGGTGAGGGAGCACTGGCCCAGGATGCCCAGTGAGGTTGTGGAGTCTCCTTCTCTGGTGACTTTGAAGATCCACCTGGATGCATTCCTATATGACCTGCCCTAGGTGATGCTGATTTGATAGGGTGGTTGGACTCAGTCTCCAGAGATTCCTTCCAACCCCTACCATTCTATGATTCTATGACCTCAGACTCTGACTTAGTTCAGGCCTGGCCCCAAAGGCTCTGAAGGGACACCCCTCACAGATCTCCTGCTGGTACAAGGCTGCCAGCATGCCAAAGGAAGGCTCTGCGCAATGCTCTCCACGATGGTAAACACAGCAGCTCCAAATGGCCTTGATTTGTCTCAGACAGTGACAAGGATTCACCCTCTGTCACATGTCACCATGCAGCAATGCAGCAGCAGTGACAGGACAAAGAAGGGATGCTCAGCATGGTGCACGCTGTCCCTCAGGCAGCACCTATGCACGTCCCACCTGGCACAGGGACACAGCAGCCCTTGATGTAAGCCAAGAGGATGGGAAAGGAAGAAGTCCCCTCATGGAGGGGAAGATTTCACCTCTGCCAGTGGCATTCTGCTGTTATCACCACCAGCCATAACATCATCCTCTTGATGGCAAATCTAAGGTGACAGTGATACAGGACAGGAGTGGACAGGGCAGCAAACTCTGCCCAGCCCTCTTTGTAACCTGAAGTCTCCCCTGTCTTCCAGGCTCTGTGTGAAGCACAGTGAGCACATCATTGCCAGGATACTAAGCAAATAATCTTCCTTTTCCAGAGCTGTGGACTCATCTTTCCTTGCAGCTATCAATTCTTCAGGGCAACTCCAGGGAGAATTTCTTTTGGTCTCTGTTGACTCCTCTTCATTTCTGAAATGAGAAACTCATGCAGAAGCCAACACCTCCCTTGCAAAACAACACATGCTTCCACAAGCTGAAGCCACCAAAGCCTGAAGAGCTTCTGGTGCTTTCAAACACATCAGAGGTGCATCAAGCCCCATCAAGCCCTGATGCCTGTGGCATTTGCAGATGACCTTCGCTCTCCTTGCCCCAGGAACAGGCAAGCCCAGGGCTGAGCAGTGAGGCTTGGTGAAGGTTACTGCCGGGGCCTGGTAGAAATGTCATCCACCAACACACGCTTCGAGGAAGATTCATTCCCAAGCAGCCTGGCTCCACAATAAAAGTGTCAGAGCAGCTGACTTGCCTCCCCCCCCCCCACTCCCCTGATCTCATTGCCTCCAGATTTATCCTGTCTCAGGTCTCTTTTTCCATAAGCTAGCACGTGCTTTTCTTTTCAATAGGCCAGCACTGAAACTCTGCCAGCTGAGACTGTAGGGGAAAAGGAAAACAAGGCAAGTGATGGATACAGGAGGAAAAAGGGCTCAGGAGCCAGTTTTGCCTCTAATTTTGGTTGCTCCAGTTCTGAAAGGGAGGAGGGGGAAGTGAAAGGTACCTTAAACTGAAAATGCTCCAAACTCAGAACCTACCTGATATTGTGTCCTAAACCAATGCCCTAGCTACCAGGCTATACCACCTCCCTCTCGGGAAGCTCAGATCAGATTCCTGACAAAACCCATCCCAGAAGACACGAACATGTCTGAGCTCATCACTCTCCTAGCCAGGGAGCCTCTTCTCAGAGGGCTGTGCATGTGGTGAGCACCAGAAGAGCAATGAGAGCAGATGAGGCTCCCTGCAAGATGAAGTCCTGAGCACCAGCTTACCTTCCCCACAGAGACGTGATGTTAACACCATGGCAGGCAGCCCCAAGGAGACAATGGTCTTTGGGAAGCTAAAAAAAAATAACAGAGAGAGAGAAAGAGAGGGAAAGAGATGTTAGAACTCCTTGCAAAGTGCTAAAAATATCCACAGTGGCCAGAGTTCCTATTGGGTTTATATTTTGTTTTATTTTTCTACACCCCCTCCACCACCCCACCCCCCAAAAAAAAAAGAGAACATGCCACACAAATTAAAATGATTTCCCTTCAACCTGCAAGATAGGATCAGGCAAGTCATCCTTCAGCTGGGAGTGAAAGAGACAGAGCCTGCCTTTGTCAGGAGCTTGCCAGCCGCAGGCAGGGATCCTGCTGGTTAATTCCCAGTAACCCAGACAGACAGGTCTGTGCCAGGTGCCCAGCTGAGGCACAGGGCATGTTTCTCCAACACAAGGGAGACATCAGTAGCAGAAGTGAATCCAGGGCATCTCAACTGCCCTGGGCAATGCAAACTATGAGATGAGGATGCCTGCAGCAGTGGAGCAGAGAAAGCCTCCACAAAGGCAGTCCTGTTAGATGAGCAAAATGTGATGCAGCAGGCAGAATCCATGATACCTCCTGGACCTATGGACCTTATCACCCAAGGATATCTTTTTCTGGCCCATTTGGTTGGGTGGCTCAATCTAGCACCCACTTCCTCCATTCATTTGACAGCACAGAGAGAGCCAGATTGCTTCCAGCAGCAAGCAGTGGCAGGAGGAAAACCAAAGTCACCACCACCAGGCTATAAAAGTGCTGCTTTGCAGTGTCACAGCTTCTACTCACATCTGGAAGCAGACAGCACTGAAAGTGCTGCAACTGGTGCCAGCTCCTCAGTTAGCATCTCCTCGTCCTGTTAATGCTGGGCAGACAAGAGGTCTGGCAGGGGAGGTGAAGGGGCACTTCATCTCTGTCAGCTTCTCCTCTGCTAATGAAAATGTTTCTCCAGCATGTCCTCAGGAAGGTTTCCATCAGCTCTAGCCCTGCTGTGATTGAAGGCTAATCTCTGTCACTCTTGGCTGAATGGCAGCCCATGAGGAAGGTGATGCATTGTGTTTGTTTTCACCTCGACACTTCATGGTGCTGGCAAAAGGAGAAGCAGTGCCAGATGTTTCCAGATTAGAAGTGAAATCCTCCTGTAATGCAGAGAGCGGTCAGGACAGGAAGAAGGGCCTCATGGAATGGCACCAGAATGCACTCCTATAAATTCAACCCCACTTTGAAGGGCCTTGTCACATGCCAGCGTGCACTCCTCCAACCTAGCTTTGAACACCTCCAGGGAGAGGCTCTGGGGCTAGGGAGAAGTGCACGTGATGGCAGCTCAGCACTCACAGCCTTGGCTCCTCTGGCTTGCTTGGAGTTTGTGTCTGAAGCCTCAAGATGCAAAGTTTCCCAATCTGCAGTGTCAGCTCCCTTTTAAAATGCTTTGAGACCTACTGATAAAGAATAGAGAGGGGAAAAAAACAAAACAAAACCAAAAACAAACCGGGATTGCAATCCTCTGGCTGGTATGCTGCTCACAGTTGAAGAGACACTTGGCTTCATGACACACCAATTTTCCTCCTCTGCTCCAAAGCTGAACAGACAGCTCTGCAAACACGCTCCAGACCATCCCCACCGACTGTTGCTCTCCTGCTTTTTCTGACCTGGCTGGTTATGCAGCATGGCACTCTCTCCACCCTACCCCTGCAAGGCTTTGCAGCTTTTCTCCTCCTTTTTTGCCCCCCTAAAACATCAGCATTTTAAATGACACTCAAACACCACACAGCCTCTGCTGTTTGCTTTCTCTTCTCCTCCCCACCTCCCTGTCTTCCCCCAACCCTGCCTGCCACTAGCAGCAAGATTCATACTATGGAACAGACAAAATGCATCCTTCAACAGCTAAGCCTGGAAGAGAAGGAGAAATTAAGATAACAAACAGACAGGAGAAAAAAGAAAACCCTTCCAATTACTGGCAATTAGCTCTACTTAATGCTCACCTGCTGTGCTCAGACACTCTGGTAGGTGAGCACACAGGGTGGCACACCATGTGCTGTGCACAAATGAGCACACAAGGTGCTTGTTGAAGGTATTCCAACCTATTTGGCCACCTAGTTGGGCACTAAATAGCCCTTTTTGGGGTGTCCTGTAGCCCAATCAAATCAGGGATGGTGCTTTTCACTGCTCCCATGAGTTGTGGTCAAAGCCCTGGTGTGCTTGTTTAGAGTTGAAGCTCAGCATAGCTGAGATCTGGGGCTGTTTAGCCTGGAGAAGGGAAGACTGAGAGACGATTTGGTCAGTGTATACAAATATCTGAAGGGTGGATGTTAAGAAGAAGTGGACGCTCTGTTTTCAGTGGTGGCCTGTGATAAGATGAAGGACAACAGACACTAAGTGGAACACAGTAAGTTCCACCTCAACACAAGGACAAACTTCTTTACTGTAAGGGTGTCACCAGGGATCACTGGACCAGGCTGCCCAGAGAGGTTGTGGAGTCTCCTTCTCAAGAGGCTTTCAAGACCTGTCTGGATGTGTCCTGTGAGACCTGCCCTAGTGATCCTGCTTTGGCAAGGGGGGTTGGACTCGACGATCTCCAGAGGTCCCTGCCATCCCCTACCATTCTGTTACTATGGGAAATTGCCCATGGGATGTCCATCCTCATTCACAGACCCACCTGCCCAGGTGATGTGGCTGTTTTTTTCTTCCCAGGAGGAATGCCAGCTCCAGACTGCACCACAGGCTGCCTATTGATGCAGTAGCAGCCAGCACAGCTGACAGAGATGCCTTCCTCTCCACGGGAGGACAAGCTTTGCTCCCAGCCAGGGGGGAGGCGGAGGCACCCCGCACTGCCGCAGTGGAGGAGGCATTCAGCCAGCTGCTAATGCTTCCTACTGTCTTGGAGCAAAGGGATGAATTAGCTTTTATTAGCTCTTAGGAAGAGCACATCACTCCTGCCCTCTCCTCCTCGCACAGGGCTCATGCACAGACTCAGCTGTGCTGCAAGTGAAGCAGAACCAACTCACCTCCCTGCCCACGGCCCCAAACTCCTGTTGGCTCTTGAATAAATCTTATAAATCTTAAAGCTTAGACAAGGTTGGTGAGAGGCTGGAGCTGTTCTCCTGAGGGTGCTGCAGGGCCTTTGCTACCCCAAAGTACTTTGAAAAAGATGGATGTTTGGCTTTTACATCTGGATCTCTCAGGTGGCACCACAAATGGACCAAAGCAGGGCATAGTCTCCCTGCCAGCCAAGTCAGAGCCACCACACAGTCCCTGCTGCCACCACCCATCCCCGGGGCTGTTATTTGGGGGGGGTGGTCTGTGGCTTCCCACTGAGCACTCCTGCCACATTTTCTTGAGCCCCAGCACCCAACCATCAGCAGGGGTGAGGGATGGGGCTGCTCCAGAGAAGTCACTCTGAAGTCACTCTGGGGCTTGTTAGCAGGGTGATAAAGAGGATAATGGGCTCAGAGAAATGCTCTGTCTCCTGATGTGGCATTTGTTATCCTCTGGCTGGGCAATTCTTCACACCAGCCAGGAGCTCTGGGCTTGCTGGTTTATTGTCCTCAGGGACCGTTTTCCAGCAGAGGCCAGACTCTGCACTTGTGTTCATCACTCCAGGCAGCTCCAACGTGCCTGAAGAGCCTGCGGCATGGCAGCCTGTGCAGGACCGCTGGGCCCAGAGAGCACTTCTTTTCCTGGGTAGTCTCTGAGCTCATTGTCTTCCTCCCACACAAGCAGCTCGCTTTCCCAGGCTCACAGTTTGGTGATGTGAGCCACAGCTGCCCCACCCACAGATCTGCAGGAACCAGAACTGGGCACATTTTCAGCCTAATCCCCTCAGAAGGGCAGAGCATATGCAGTCCCACCACATCAGGCCGTCCTCTGCCCACTCCCCAGCAACTTCTGACACAGTGAACAGATTTCAACCTGAGCTGACAGAGACAGAGGGCTTGGAGACAGTCAGAGAAGACAAATTTCATGGGAACAGACTGTCAAACAGAGGAGAGACATTATCAGCACCTCCCAAACTGTAGTGTATCATCCCTTATTAGACATCAGGCAATCTGCGTGGGAGATAGAGAGACACTATAAATATTCTGGTAAGGGGTGATGCTCCATACAGCACAAGCAGCTTACTAGACACCAGAGAATCCAAACTCAAGCTACATATCCACACGAGATGAGACTTCATGGATCCCACTGCATGCAGTACTAATGGGAGAAGTTTTTGAGCATGCTTGGCTGATAGAAGAGCTAGGAAGCAAACATGGTTGTTAGCCTTTGGAAAGCTTCTGGAAAAGGACTGTGTGCTTTCCCCTTGTCATTCTTCCAGTGACCAAACCAAGGTTCTGCTGCACTTCCAGTGTAGAGACAAGTTTAGATGCTCCCTGAAATGGAAGAGGCATGCCCAGCACCAAGGGATGATGAGCAGAGCAGATCCCTCACCCCACACCCCTTCAGTGCCTCTCCACCACATGGACAGAGGTTTTACCTTCCATTAAGAGATAGCAGCCTGTGGATGGTGGAGTAAATACCAGCAGGGCAGCCCAGAGTCGCAGCAACCACCCAGGAAGCTCATGGAAGGATCACTTACACATCAAGTCACCCATTAGCAGCTTGATTGATTAGTGATACTTGTGACTGTGAGAGGGATGCTGTTCCTCTGCACACAGGTCCTTGCTGCAGTCCAGACCCATTCCCTAGCCTAGGTACAGCTCTGCAAGCCAGTGCCAGCAGACAAAAGAACCCAAGTGACCCTATCTCTTCTTCCCAAAGGCTGAAGGGGTCACAACAGCCTCTGGGGTCTCCTTAGAGTCAATTAAACAGTTTGCATGTTGCACAATGAGATATAACCTTTGGAGATCAGCACCAAGAAGCCATTGACTAGAGAGAGCTGCTAGCTGGCCTTCCTTGCTCACCTCCTTACAGTAACCCAATTTTAGTGACCCAGAAGTGTACTTAGCACTGGTGAGGCTGCAGCCTGAATGCTGGGTTCAGCTTTGGGCCCCTCACTACAAGAAGGACACTGAGGTGCTGGAGTGTGTCCAGAGGAGGGCAACAAAGCTGGTGAAGGGTCTGGAGTTGGTGAAGAGTCTTATGAGGAGTGGCTGAGAAAACTGGGGTTCTTTGGCCTGAAGAAAAGGAGGCTGAGATGAGACCTTTTCACTCTCTACAGCTCCCTGAAAGAAGTCCTCATCCCTAGAAGGACTTAAGAACTGTGTAGATGTGGTGCTGAGGGACATGCGTTAGTGGTGGTCTGGCAGTGCTGGGCTAATGATTGGACTCAGTCATCTTGAAGGTATTTTCCAACCAAAACAATGCTATGATTCTATGATTAAAAGACCCTCATTAAGCCATTCCAGAATGCAACCAGGAGATTCATTTGCTGGGAACTCCCACTCATCATCGCTTTCTGATACAGGAACAGCAAGTGGCAAGCATATGGGACATGGCAAGGCAGCAAAGGTGACAGGAGCTTTGAGGACAGAGCACAACAATCCCTGTGCTCACTTAGGATCTGCACTGACCCACTCATTATCTGTTTACAGTGCCTCTTCCAGGCTCAGGCATCCCAGAGCCTTGAATGTGGCCGAGAAGTGGAGAATAACTATTTGGCCTCCAGCTCATGTATGAATAGCATAGCATAGCATAGGAATTCACCAGGTTGGAAAAGACCTTTGAGATCATCAAGTCCAACCTATCATCCAACACTATCTAATCAACTAAACCATGGCACCAAGCACCCCATCCAGTCTCTTCCTAAACACCTCCAGTAATGGTGACTCCACCACCTCCCTGGGCAGCCCATTCCAATGGCCAATCACTCTTTCTATGAAGAACTTCTTCCTAACATCCAGCTTAAACCTCCCCTGCTGCAGCTTGAGACGGTGTCCTCTTGTTCTGGTGCTGTTTGCCTGGGAGAAGA
The DNA here is from genome assembly GCF_014839835.1 of Dryobates pubescens. Classification (NCBI taxonomy): domain Eukaryota; kingdom Metazoa; phylum Chordata; class Aves; order Piciformes; family Picidae; genus Dryobates; species Dryobates pubescens. Next base: position 12,093,261 of record NC_071622.1, on the reverse strand, counting down.
GACCAACCCCCACCTGGCTACAACCTCTCTTCAGGTAGTTGTATGATCATGGCCCAGCTGGCCAGACACATTTTGGGACTTCTCTGATTTCCCTGACAAAGGTCAAGTCCCAGGAGGTGCCAGCATCCCAGAGGATCACATATCTCTTGTACCTGCAGGGCTTTAGCTCTGCAAAAAGAGAATTTAAACATGCACTGCGGCACATCCTTTGTTCCAAAAAAAGGATTTAGACTTTGGGGGTGCCTGACTCCCTGTTCTGCCCAACAAAAGCAGCGGTGGGGATTGACCCCAGGCTTGTATTCATTCAAACCAAACCAAACCAAACCCCAAACCCTCGGAAACGCAGTCACTCTATCCTAATTGTTCTGATCCAGCCTTTCACAGCCTTGCATTGAGCTGAAGGGCTGTACCTGAAAGCGTGCCAAGAGCGGCATGAAATGTTAATGTTGCAATTAAAACAATATGAATATTGCAGCACCGCTCTGCTGCTCCCCATCCACTGAACAATTCACATTCAGTGGAAATCAAGTTACATTTGAGGAAATAATGAGCTCTGCTAATTAAGTCTGGCCTAGGAAGACAGCGCTCTTAAAAGGAAAAATAATAATAATAATACTACTAATACTAACCCAGAGCTCCCCCAAAATGTGTCCATTTGCTGCTCAGTACCTGCAAAGGGAAGTCACTAATGCCATGCCGCGCCAGGATCACAGCTCAGTGCCGCTGATTTCTTGCACACACCTAGAGGAAATCATCTTTTTGATGACAGAACACTTGAGTCATGACCTGCTTCGTCCCCAGGAGCTGTGTGTGGGGAACGCCAGGCTGATGCTTTCCATCCAATGAATGCAGAAAGCAGGTACCTGCCAGTGAATGCCAAATCCAGGCTGGGCTAGTGAGAGGCAGGCAAGAGGGGCTGAAGGCAGCAGAGAGCATTCAGCTGATGCAAAATAGATCCCAGCTTGTAGATAGGGAAAGGAGTTTTCCTCCCCAGCCACTGAGACAACTGAGTGACAGTCGCCCGAGCTTGTGGAAGCCACAGGAAAAGAGACCACTTGATCAGTCCTGAGGGGACAAAGTGTGGCCAGAACCATCACAGGTTTTAACTCTAACTTCCTACCCCTAGCATCCATCAGGCATTGCTCCAAGACACAAGCATGTGTTGCAATAACATGAGAGCACAGAAACAGCCTAGAAACCAGAAACATCAGGTCCCAGGGTCCTCAAGGAGATCTGCACCAACAGACCACACCCATAGCCTCTCCACCTTCTTGTCTTCCATCAGCCTCCCAAATGTCTTTATCTGTGATGGTGGTTTGGGCTGCCACTGTATCTCCTGTGTTCTCCCCAGCTCAGGTATCTGCAGAGGGAGGCTGAGGTGAGGTGGGTCTGGGATTGTGCCTATTTCATAGGATGAGCAGAAGGCTGGAAACAGGCTCACCATGTCTCCCTGCTGATCTGGCTGCCTCTTCTCATCAGAGTTTAAGGAGCATACAAGACCTATTCATCCTCCAGGACTGAACTTTGCCATTAGACCCAATCTGACCAACCAGTATGGAGTTGTCTATGGGCCACGGAGCAGCTTGCTGTGTGAACAGAAGGCCATGGCAGTTCACACCTCTCATGCTGCTGAAGCAACACCTTTCCCTAACCTACTTCACAATTCTCCAGAAGAAAATTCATCCAACAGAGGGGTGAGAGAGGGCATCAGAGTCCTTATTCATTCCTTGACCACTGCTGACACTGAACTTTATCCTGTCTTCAGCACAGCCAACCCAGATCCAGACAGAAACTGAGCCATGCTGACTAGCATTGGAAACACACAGATCTAATTGAGAGGGAGCTCAAACCATCAGGAAGAGGAGACAAATCCAGATTAAAACACCAGTAGGGCCTTCCAAGTCCTAGACTGTCCTAAGGGACTTAGATACCATTTTTCTCCTCCTCTGACCTCCTGAAGATGGAAGAGAATCAGTGGTGACAAGATGTAACAAGCGCAAATTAGAACATAGGAAGTTCCATCTAAACCTGAGGTGGAACTTCCTTACTTGGAGGGCAATAGAACACAGGACCAGGATGCCCAGAGAAGCTGGGAAGTCTCTGTCCCTGCAGTCAGTCCAAACCTGCCTGGATGCTGTCCTGTGCAACTCTAGGTGCAGTCTAGGTGATCCTGCTCTGGCAGGGAGGTTGGACTAGGTGATCTCCAGAGGTCCTTTCCAACCCCCGTGATTCTGTGTGAAAAATAAACCTACTGGATCACCAAAGTCCACCCAGAAGGATGTCCCCACCTGTCCCCACCAACAGGTCTCTTCCCTCCAGCCCACTTCTCTCTGTACTTCCAGACACACCAGCACTTGCTGCTACCGTGTCTGTTCTGCAATAAAGAGCAATAAACATGCCAGAGTAATTAATGTCTTAACAACTTATTACAATCCTCAGATAATTAATCACAAAAGCTAAACATGCTGTCTCACCCTCCTAATGTGTTAATGCTCTAATTATTATGCCTCAATTAAGGGAAAGTCAGCGCTCCTTGCTTAGAAGTGCATGTTTAATAAGGGTGCTTGAATGCAGGAGAGTTGGAATGGTAAGGGAGGGGGTGATGGGGGTGAAGGAAGAGGACACCATTTTTAATGAGGTTTCATGGGTGGCTTGAGGGGAGGAATTGACAGCCCTTGTCTGGGATCTCACACGCGGCTGCACGTGGAACCAGCGGCCATCTGCGCTGGTGGCTCTGCGCTCTGCTTCCCACCAGGCTATTTATAGGAGAAGCAGCATGTGGGGCACAGAGGAGGCAAGGACTGGAGCTGAGCAGTTACACTTTGGGTCTGGCCAGTGCCAGGCAGAAGAGCTGGCAGGCTGCAGAGCAGTTAGCAACAGCAGTAGGTGGTCTCCTCTATCCACCCCACTTCTTGCTGTATTTTCAGAGACACAAGTACTTGCCACCATTCCCATCCCACACGAAGCATCCCCACCACCCAAGCCTCCCCAGCACAGTCCTGTTCCCATAAAGCACCTTGCCTCCAATTGAGCTAGCTCTGGGACATCCCATGAAGCACAGCCCCCAGCAGCCAGGGTTATGCTTGGGATGTGACAGAGCTGCTCACCCGGTGGTTTTCCGCAACCCCTTGCTGCACGAGGGAACAGAAAGCCATGTCTCAAAGAGCACACCACTAAAACATACTTGGTTTATAGGTGAGGGAATGAAAGGCTACAGAGGTAAGTTCTTCATAGGATGTTGTGGTGGTTGCTACCATTGAATCTGCCTTCCTGGTGCCTGATTCTGAACTTTGCTGGATGTTGAGAAACCTCAGAGAACAGTTCTTGGTGGTAAGGAGCTGGAGTAGACTGTAACAATGAATGTAGAACCTGGACACTTCATTGTATGATAGCAGGAGGTTCCTGCTGCACTCTAAGACATTTGATCTTCATTCTCTGGAAAAACTTCAGGTAGAAAGTACAGCCAAGGCAAAGATGGCATCACCTCCATTCAAGATTTAGGACTCAGTGAGAAGTGACACAGCCCTGCAATGAAGTAGGCATGGGAAGCTTGGACTAGGAATGGCCAGACCTTGGTACCACACAAGAAGCTGCAACAGAAGAATGTCTGGAGCCCAAGTCTCCCCCCAAAAAAAAAACTTAGAAAAATCTTCTTTTTCCAATAAAAGACTTTTGCAACAACTCCCCCACTCAAGTGGGTCTTCAAACACAAACTCTCCCTGAACCAGCCTAGTTTCTGTTGCATCCCAACTTTGTTTTCTTTCTCAGTTTCTCAGACAAATTAATTACCAGGAGCATCTCCAGCCTAGGCTGGACTGGAAAGAGATTGCATTTCCTCAAGAAATAACACACTGTGTAGGTTTGGATGTTCCCTCTGTGGAATAAGGGAAAGGGAATAAGAAACAAAGCAAAGCAACCCGGAGGGGACATGAATTTTAAAACCCATGAACAGTTTGGGTTTTCAAGTAATCAGAATGAAAATGTATCTCTCACAGTCACTTCCACACACAGAATCCCATCACCCTGGGTCTTTGGAGATGTCTCCTGAAAAACAAAGGAAAGCTGTCCACCACTGCCCACCTCACCTTCAGCACCTCTGAGACAGTAAGCTGCTGGCAGTTTGACTGGAGCAAAGGGGCTGATGTCTCCTCACAGAGGTAGTCTGTGGATTGCCCCAGGAATGAAGGCTCCGAAAGAAGCCTTGTGTGTTGGACCTCTTTCCATGCTGCTTTCCCTTCCAGTGTCAGTCTTGACCTTCTCAGCCTTTTCTTCATCTCTTTCATGGGGATGACTTCAGTCCTCCAGCTTCAGTCGGTTGCACTCGGCTGGAGATATTGCAGCACTTTATCTCAGCAGCTTCACTTTGCTCTGCAAGTTGCTGCATGAAGCAGATCCCAATCCATCCTGCAAAACGTGACCATCCAGAATGGGGCCATCAAAACCACCAAAACCTGAGCAAACACAGCTGCACTAGGGATCTTCCCTATCATAGCTCAAGGTACATGATGCCTCTTGAGGAACAGAAGGATCCTTCTGTTGCTCTTTGCACTGACTGGAGGACTGGAGAGTTTTCTATGGCTGTTGGTAAGTCTGTTGTTCATCTATGCTGAAGATGTCTGCACTCAGAGATGAGACTCTCGCCTCCTGTCTTTTCAAATGTATTATTCAAGCCTTTCAAGCAGTGCAAGATGGTGGCTGACTCCTTTTATACCTGTTCCTTCTCACCACAACCATCAAATCAGTGGGCACTTGAAAATACAGGCCAGCACTTCAGCTCTGGGGCTAGCAATGTGGCTTGGGTGCACTCAATGTGACCTATTCCAAAGCATCAGCTCAAGGGACAATCTGATGCCAGGAGTTTTGGAAAGTTGATTGGCTTTTGTTAGCACACTGTGGGGCTGGAAAAAGCTGTTTGCCCAGAGGAGTGCAGCAACATCCACCTCCTGGGCAAAGGTGTTTTCCTTGCTGGGATGCTCAGCATCAATATGAGACAAGACAGCAAACTTGAGCCTTCCTCCCAGTACAGTGGACCCTTGCTCCCAGTAATCCTCACTCTGACCAGTCTAAGCATGCTCTCCTCCACACTGGAGCACAGGAAACAGAGAACTGAACTCTAGATCAGCTTCCTGGAGAAAGTCACTGCCCCAGCAGCCTGAGATCTGCTCCCAGATCTGCTCACACAACTATATGTGGACACCTTCCCAGAGCCCTAGATCATCACCTGGATTTTAAGGGCAGGTTCTGGAGAACAGCAGATAACCATCACATGGACAGATACAAGGTGTAATGACCATCAGAAAAGACAGCATTTCTGTTTTCCAGAAAACAAAAAAGAGTGGGCCTACAGAATCACAGCATGATGGTGGTTGGAAGGAACATCTGGAGATCATCCAGTCCAACCCCCTGCTAAAGCAGGGTCACCTAGATCAGGTTGCACAAGAATGTGGCCACGTGGGTTTTGCAAGTCTCCCAAGTGGATCAAAGTGCTGGACCACAAAGTTGGTGCTGCTGGAGCCCAGATGCCCCCAATGCCAAGCTCAGAGCTCCTCCAACAAGAACTTTGTGAGCTCAGCTTACTCCCTCTCACCGCCTGCTGCCTTTAAGACAGCATGCAGCACGACAGCTGGGAAACCCAATCTGGTCCCAATTTTGTTACAACCCTGCTGGTTTTTTCTCCTTGTTTACCAGCATTAATTTTAATGGCTTTCCCTACATTAACTTTGTCCTGAACTCGTCAGAGGAAAATTCCTGCTCACTTACCTTCTGGAGAACAGCCTGGGTAATTTTCCCTTGTCACATAACGGCCTGCCTGGGCTCCTCAGGGGTGACAGCCACACTGTGTACTTCGTTGAGGGCAATAAACTTCCCAAGCCTGGGGGAGGAGGATTTACATATCCATGAATATTGCTCTTTGTTCAGTTTGGGTCTTGGCTTGTGCTGGTCCCAGCAGGTGGGAATTTCTTCCTCCTGTTCACAGAATCACAGAATAGCAGGGGTTGGAAGGGACCTCTGGAGATGATCTAGTCCAACACCCTTGCTAATGCAGGTACGCCTAAATCGGGTTGCACAAGAACACAGCCAGGTGGGGTTTGAAAGTCTGCAGGTGGAGGTTGGTCTCTTCTCCCAGGCAAACAGCACCAGAACAAGAGGACACAATCTCAAGCTGCACCAGGGGAGGTTTAGGTTGGATGTTAGGAAGAAGTTCTTCCCAGAAAGAATGATTGGCCATTGCAATGGGCTGCCCAGGGAAGTGGTGGAGTCGCCATCACTGGAGGTGTTTAGGAAGAGACTGGATGGGGTGCTTGGTGCCATGGTTTAGTTGATTAGATGGTGTTGGGTGAGAGGTTGGACTTGATGATCTTGAAGGTCTTTTCCAACCTGGTTAATTCTATTCTATTCTAAGAAGGAGATTCCACAACCACTCTGGGTAGCCTGGTCCAGTGCTCCGTCACTCTCGAAGTGTTTCCTTCAGGTCAAGCGAAACCTCCCATTCTAGTCCTATCACTGGCCACCACTGAAAACAGCCCAGTCCTATCCTCATGACCTCCACCCTTCAGATGTTTATATGCATCTATGAGATCCCCTCTCAGGCTTTTCCATGCTAAAGACCTCCAGGTCTCTCAGCCTCTCCTTGTAAGAGATGTTTCAGTCCCCTAATGATCTTTGTGGCCCTTTGTTTGACTCTCCCCAGTAGTTTCTTGTTCCTCTTGAGGTGGGAAGCCCAGAACTGGACAACATGGAAGGGAATTACTGAGCTTCCAGGGAAAGCAGCAACCTCCCCACATCAGGGCAGTTTTGGCCTGGGTTGTCACCAGCCATCTAAGCCTCATTCTTCTCTTGGAATCATTAAAAATTACTGTAAAACAAGCCTTGAAAGAGATACTAGTGTTAGAACATGCACTGAGAAACAGGAAGAGAGGACATAAGCCCTACGAGGAGAGGCTGAGGGAGCTGGGGTTGCTTAGCCTGGAGAAGAGGAGACTCAGGGGTGACCTTATTACTCTCTACAACTACCTGAAGGGAGGTTGTAGACAGACGGATGTTGGTCTCTTCTCCCAGGCGGCCAGTACCAGAACAAGAGGACACAGTCTCAGGCTGCACCAGGGGAGGTTCAGGCTGGATGTTAGGAAAAAGTTCTATACAGAAAGAGTGATTGCACATTGGAATGGGCTGCCTGGGGAGGTGGTAGAGTTGCCATCACTGGAGGTTTTCAGGAGAAGACTTGATGGGGTGCTTGGTGCCGTGGGTTAGTTGTTTGGGTGGTGTTGGATTGGTTGATAGGTTGGACGCAATGATCTTGAAGGTCTCTTCCAACCTGGTTTATTCTATGTATTCTATGTATCTTGTCCTCCACACCAACCCTCTGCTCTGTGATGCCTGACTCTGTCCATGCTGGCTGTTGGCATCACCCAACAGGCAGTGTCCTGTCCCTATTTGTCCCCTGTGTCTCTCACACACTCACAGAAGGGAGCAGAGGTGAGGATGATGGAATGCCTCAGATTTCTCTTTCCTGTCCACTCACCCTTTTCTCATCTCCAGCTTCTTCCAGCCACCATCCTGCCTTCCTGAAGGAGGCGTCACAGCTCCATCCAAGCTGTGCTCTGCAGGGAGAGAAGAGGATTGTCCATTCCTTTGCTCACCAGATGCTGTGAGCTGTGGTCCCTCTCTCCAGCTCACAGGAAGGTGTTGATGGCTCAAGCCACAGGAAGAAAGAGAAGAAAATACTCAGGAGAAAGTTTTCAGCACCTTTCGCTCCCAGTTAAAAAACAAAACCAAAACACAACAGGGCAAGAGCTCTTCCCACCAAAGAAATGCAAGGGTTCATTTTGGGCTTGTTTCCAAACTTTTCTGTCTCTGAGAGCATAAGAAAGGAATACAGTTACACCAAGGGAAACTATTTAATGTAGCACATGATGCCCATAGTTTATAAGTACAGATGTTCCCTACATGCTCTGAGGGGCAATTTGGAAGACAGAGGGCTCAAAACCTCCTTCTATATCCAACCACCAGCACCTGGGCTGCTGTAGAGAGAGTGTTGCCATGGAAAGATGAGGGAGGCAGCAGTGAGATGGTTGGTGTATTCCTACTAATTAACATGAAGAATTTTGCCTGCTCTGCTATGCTCTCTGCAAGAGCCTAGCAACCACCTCAGAAGTGTTTTTCACACATCTGAGAAGTGTTTAGCAGGGTCACATGCCTAGCAAGCTATGTGAAGAAAGATAGCTCTCCAGACCCCTTGAGCATGGGCACACTGCATGGATGGTGCTTGGACACCCCAAATCCTGCCCCAGCAGGCTCATGCACAGGACACCAGAGTGAGACCACAGACCCAAAGGAGGGGGAGATATGCAGGAGACACAGCCACAGCTGCAAGGAGGAAAAGATCTGAAAAAGGAATTAGATGTCTCTGCACAAGAAGGACATTAAGCTGCTGGAGTGGGTTCAGAGGAGGCCACAACAATGATCCAAGGGCTGGAACCCTTTTGCTGTGAGGCCAGGCTGAGAGAGTTTGGTTTGGTTTGTTCAGCCTGGAGAAGAGAAGGTTCCAGGGAGTTCTTATTGTGGCCTTTCAGTATGTAAAGTTGTCCTACAAGAAAGATGGGGACAATCTTTCTTGCAGGGCCTTTTGCAACAGGACAAGGGGTGACGGTTTGAAACTAAAAGAGGGAAATTTCAACTAGAGATAAGGAAGAAAATTTTGACACTGAAGGTGGTGAAACACTGGCACAGCTGCTCCATCCCTGAAACATCCAAGTCAGTTTGGACAGGGCTCTGAGCAACCTGATCTAGCTGAAGATGTCCCTGCTGACTGCAGGGGGGTTGGGCTAGACAACCTTTAAAGGTCCCTTCCAACGTAAAGCATCCTGTGATTCTACGTTTTGTTTTCATGGGGTAAAACAGGGCAGATTATCATTACTCAGTTCAGAGGTCCTGGTTGGAGAACCTCCATCACTGGCAATGTCTTCTGCACAGAAGCCAGTTTGTGAGCCTGCTGCATGGGTTCACTTCAAATGTACTGCTTCCACCAAGACCTCTGCTACTCTGTCCTAATAAAAACGAAGAAACAAGACCTCCAAGATACCTTCTAATGCCTCCACCAGGCATTAAAGACTGAGTGACCCAGACTCAGAGGCCACCAGCATCCTACCTTCTTTCACCCTCTGAAGTAAAGGCAGATATTCCACACATGCCAGTCTAGCCTCTTCCACAAAAGGGGCACTATACAAACTGACAATGAACAGCTTCTGCCCATTCATTAAGTTCTTGGCATTAATTGATTTCTCTCCAACCAAGCCATAAAACCCAAAGCAGCATGCAAGCAGCATCCTAAAATATCCTTGTAATTCTCAGCCACCACATTCATTAATTACAACACAGTGATAGTTCAGGCCATTAGTTCTGGATGGTAACTTCATTTATTCCCACGTTAATGCTCGATGTCAGTGGTTACCTCATTACCACTCTATTACCTACCTACTTAATCCATCATTGCAACCCAGGCCAGAAGGAGGAGCAGAGTTTGCCCTGAGTCTGTAGGAAGACAATGCATCTAGTGTAGAGCACCCAGGAATCACAAACAAAACACTTCTCTAATCAGCAGCTCAGGTTATATCTATTAAGAGGGGGAAATGACACTGACAAGTCTTTTTAGGAACACAAACACATCCCAGCACTGAAAAATTGTGGATATTGAGGATTAAGATTCCTCTTAAATCAGAATCAAAAGCTTTGGCATGAATGCAAAGGCGAATTAGCAGTCACACAAGAAAAATTACCTTAACTCTGCCATTCCCCTCCTCAGACTCTCCCTTCCTCCAAATCCCAGGTTAGCCTCAAACACTTTCTGCCTTTTGTGTGCTAAGCACTTTGAAAAGGCAGGTCAGGGTACAGGCACTGGGAGCTGCTACCTGCTGATAATCCGGGATGCTCAGCCTGGAGAAGAGGAGGCTCCAGGGAGACCTGATAGCAGCCTTTCAGTACCTGAAGGGGGTCTGCAAAAAAGGCTGCAAAGGGACTTTTTTAAGAGGGCTTGTTGTGATAAGGCAAGAGGGAACAGACTGAAGCTTGAGGAGGGAAGATTTAGACTGGATATTAGAAAGAAATTCGTTCTAGTGGGGGTAGTGAGACACTGGAACATGTGGCCCAGGAAGGTTGTGGATGCCCCCTCCCTGGATGTGCTGGATGAGGCCTTGAGCAACCCAATCTAGTGGAAGGTGTCCCTGCCCATGATCACAGAGTTGGAACTAGATGATCTTTAAGGTCCCTTCCAAACCAAATCATTCTATGATTCTATGAAACATAGAATCATAGAATCAATGGATTCTATGTTGGAAGAGACCTCAAAGATGTTGGAAGAGACCTCAAAGATCACCAAGTCCAACCTGTCACCACAGACCTCATGACTACTAAACCATGGCACCAAGTGCCACGTCCAATCCTCTCTTGAACACCTCTAGGGACGGTGACTCCACCACCTCCTTGGGCAGCACATTCCAGTGGCAAATGACTCTCTCAGTGAAGAACTTTCTCCTCACCTTGAGCCTAAGCTTCCCCTGGTGCAGCTTGAGACTGTGTCCTCTTGTTCTGGTGCTGGTTGCCTGGGAGAAGAGACCAACCCCCTCCTGGCTACAACCACCTTTCTCCCCTGAGCCTCCTCTTCTCCAGGCTAAGCAATCCCAGCTCCCTCAGCCTCTCCTCGTAGGGCTTGTGCTCATGGCCTCTCACCAGCCTTGTTGCCCTTCTCTGGATGTGTTCAAGAGTCTCAATGTCCATGTGGGCAGCACTGCAGATACCACAAGCCCTGAGCCCTAGTGAACATACATGCCCAGTCATGTAAAGACAATATTTGCTGGCATTTCAACACACACCCAGCTGGAGTTTCTCTTCTTTGGTAAGCAGGAGCTTCCAAAAATGTGGTTTATTGCACCTGCCACACTCCAGCCTGTCCCAGGACTTACTCCACAGCCTGCTCCAGCCCCATGGGTCTGATCAGGGTGTTCCAGCATAGTGAGAGCAGCAGCTTTCCCTAATTCCCTCCTTCCTCCCCCACATACTCCTGCTGGAGACAGCATTTCAATCTTCTCCTGTTTAACTGAAAGAGAAGCCCTTTTTAGGTTGACAGGCTGTGAAACCAAGATGTGAGCTAAGGAAAGGGTTCAAAGGGACATTTCCCTTGCAGTAAGGCAGATTCTCCTAAGAGCAAGCAAAGCTCTGCCCCAGTATGATGCCTACACAACAGGGCAGGCAACTGTGGGTTTTACTACTTCTAAGCAACATGATATAGAGGGATTGAAATCCTCTGGTGTGGAAGACTGATGCCACAAATGTAGGGTAGAGAGAGAAGAGAGATACACTCCAAGATGATGTCAGGAGTGAAACAGCAGCACTTCCCTCTGTGATCACTAAACTTGTGCTGGCAGAGGTGGGCTCTAAATGGCACTGTGCCAGAACAACTGACAGGGCAAGCCTGCAAGATGCCACAATCAGATGTAATTAAAATACCTTTGCTGCCCTGCTCCCCTTTCCCTTAGCAGTGAAATCCATTACAGAGTCTGGAAAGAAAATTGTTTAAAATGTCCCTGAAGCAATGTTGTTGACACCAGTGCAGACAGATGGATTTTGATACACCCCTGATTAAACAGCTTTCTGCAGAAGGGCAGGGAAGGAGCTGGGTGATGAGCCAGAGGACCACCCTAGAAACAGTGCCTAACACCCAGGGAAGGCAAGAGCTGCTGCAGAGGAAAGATGCCCTGTCAACAAGCCAGAGGCTAAACCAGCTTCATCCCTCTTGGGAAGCAGACTGCAACCCTTTGCTCCAGTGCCAGGCTCCTGTCCCTAAGACCTCTGCTCTGAGTTGGACCACCAACTCCACACACATCTGAAGCAGTTGCCTTCAGCTGCTGTGGTGAAAGCAAGCAACAAAGTCTCACAGTGTTCAGCCCATAGCAGGGCCAGCAGTGCTTCAGTCTCCCATGGAGTTACAGATCATGGGAGGATTCTCTAGGATGCAGCAGGATACCAGCTCCAAGAGCAGGTTTCTCCACAGGCATTCATAACATCTCTCTCTTCCTCATTTTCTTTCACACAGATGCTCTTGGACTGATAAGGATTGAACTCCCTTGGCAGAGAGGGGCAAAGATAAAGTCTTGTCCCTGGCCCTCTATTTATATCAAGCTGGTGGAAACTTGTTATCTTTGAGATCTCTGGCATGAAGATCTGCAATCACAATCAGGCTAGAAAGTGATTAGAGGTGGGTAAAAAGGAGCCCAAAACACATGAACACCATTTTCTCAGGGAAGCAAATGAAAAGTAAGAAGGCAGAGGTTCACAGCTGGTGTGGGCAGCTGACCTGTCCAACATTTAGAGACCTCAGAAAGAGGAAACCCAGATAGAATACAGGGTCATGCATAACCCAGGAGCCCAGATCATGGCCTGAAGATACCTACTGTTGCCAGAGCTGAGGCTGAACAACTTGAGTGAGCACACAGGCTCTGCAACCTGTGCTGCAGGTCATGCAGCTATACAAGGATTTTTTACGAAGGACAAGAGGGAATGGACTTGAGCTGGAGGAAGGTACATTTAGACTTGAGATTAGAAAGTAATTCTTTAGAGTGAGGGTGGTGAGATACTAGAACAGGTTGCCCAGGCATGTTATGGAAGCCCCTTCCCTGGAGGTGCTCAAGGCCAGGTTGGATGAGGCCTTGAGCAACCTGCTCTAGTGGAAGGTGTCCCTGCCCATGGCTAGGAGGTTGAAACCAGGTGATCTTTAATGTCCCTCCCAACCCAAATCATTCTGTGATACTATGTGGCCAATGCTTACCAGTCCTGTGCCTGGGTAATTCTGGGCACGCTCTGCAGTTGCTGTCACCTGGTAGAGAAAGGTGGCAGGCTTGTCCCACAAGGGGCTTTCCCATCAAGCACTCCTCAGGCTCTCTGTACAAAAACAGTTGTCAGAAGACTCCAGACCAGGAAAGAATTAAAAAATCAGAAAGAGTAAGGATACTCAGTATCAGCAGCTCCTGCAGTAGTAAAGCCCCTGGTTTTGCATAACATTCATCTCCCATTCCTAATCTACTTCAGAGGGTTCAGAAAGAGGCTTCAGAGTTTTAACTCCCCCTGCTCCCTCCCATGGCCTTAAAGAAACTGAGGCAAGCATCAAGAATCCCATATCTAGCATCCATCTTATTTTTCTGGCACTTGCCTGCAAGTGCCCTGTGCAAACCTGACCCTTGGGAACCCTCATCTGCTTTGTTTTTTTTCATAAGCACTTTGAGACCGAGGTGGCTTTTGGTCCCAGCTATGCTTAGTGCAATGCTCAGAACTCTGGTTCATAACCACAGTACCACTGATCTTCAGATCTGCAAATAGCTGAGGGGCAGCAGAGCTCCCTTCTGAGTCATCAGGAATTCATCCCCACACTAAGGGATGAAGAGCCCAGCCAGCCGCAGCGAGCACCACGTCTCACCTTCCCTGCAGCCGTTCAGTCCAGGTAGGTAGCAGCCTGTCTCCAGGAAGAAAGTAGATCTTTTACAAATGTCTTCTCCAGTGCATTCAATTAACTGTGTTTTCAAACAGCATTTCACAGCCAGCCCAAGTGAAAATACAAAGATGCTGGGGGCATGGAGTATCTCTGAGGACAAAAGGCTGAGAGACCTGGGACTGTTTAGCCTGGAAAAGAGCAGATTGAGAGGGGATATGATCAGTGATAAAGGGCAAGTGCCAAGATGATGGGGGCCAGACTCTTGGTGACAGGACGGTGACAGGACAAATGGCAATGGGCATAAACTGGAACCCAGGAGGTTCCATATAAACTTGAGGAAAAACTCATTCCCTGTGAGGGTGCTGGAGTCCTGGAGCAGGCTGCCCAGAGAGGTTGTGGAGTCTCCTTCTCTGGAGAGATTCCAAACACACCTGGACATTGTAATCCTGGACAACCTGCTGTGGGTTGCCCTGCTTTAGAAGAGAGAGTAGACCAGATGATCTCCAGAGATCCCTTTCCAGCCCTCACCACGCTGGGATTCTGTCTGAGATTCTATCAACTCATAGAGAGTGCTGCCCATCTGAGAGGTACCACAGCCACTTGCAGCCTCTGGTTTTGCACCTGCGAAGAACTGGGGTGGAAAGCACCTTTATTCTTCAGTTGCCTTAAGCAGAGTCTCACATCTTTTAAAATAGGGCATGATGGTCATGTTTATTGTTTACTAACTTTTCACTCCCCAGATGTCATCCCCCAAAATCTACTGTAATGAAGTGTATGTGGGCACCTGCCCACAGAGAAGGAGCAGTTGTTCCGTGCTATATTCTCTGTTAGTCCATTCCAAAGCTGACAGTTGAGCATTTTATTCCCCCTGCAGATAAACCACAAAGGCTGAGTGATCCCAGGGAAGTAGCAGGACCAGAGCAAATTCCCAGAAAAACCCTTGGTGGCATTCCCTCTGCTCTGTGGCTGTAAGAGGGAGTAACAGAGCATGACACGGGGCAGCAGAAGCTGAACAACGCACGTGTTACTGCGAGGCAAATGAACAACATGGGAGGGGAGGTAGGGGGCAAGAGAAAACACTTGCTAACAAATACTTATTAAAACATCATGTCCTCAGCTGACCCTAATTCTGATTAAAGAACACTGGACTGACTGGCATCACTGCCTATCCATGTATATAATTGCCCAGAAGTTCCCCCAGCCACCCCCTCACCTTTCCTCCAGCAATCTTAGATGCGTCAGTTTATGTCATCACTATTTTCAAGGCCTCACTCTTCAGGCTTCCAGAGTCCTTTGATGTAGTCACAGCATCTTCCAACCACCCCAGACTCACTCCTAGGCCAGCTAGCCTTCTTGCTTACCACTCTAGCCACAAGTCCTGCACAAGTTCCACAGGAGATCTCCTTCTGCATATCTTCAGCAGAGGTAAGCAAGTGACTTGCTTCCCATCCAAACAAGCCCACTGAGTTGGTGTGCTCCGTAAAGAGGAATGACCAATCTGCCGTCCACGGATTCGAGAGGCCCTCAAAGGCCATCCATCTTAGGATTCAGTGTTTCCTGCCCTAGCAGTAAGTACACCACTACTTCACAGGAGCAGAGGGGAGAGCAGATTTTATTGAGTTTAGGGGCCATATGCATAAGCAATCTTGGGAAAGCTAGACACGTGCCAAGCAGTTTGACAGACTCGTGAAAAGGCCACCGCTGCTGACCACCCAGCAAGCAAAGGTCTGGATGCAGGGTCCCTGATCGGTCACTGTCCATCAAGCCCAATCACACAGCATAATGATATCCCCTAAATAGGTTTTACATTTTAAAAGGAATGAGAAACCAGGGAAGGAAGGAAAAATGCTGCAGTGGAAGAACGGAGAGGTGAAGTTCAACCACTGTAAGAAACCCTAAAGACGAACACAGGTTTTACATTCTGAAATCATTAGGAGCTGCTTTTCTGTTCCTCAGCTTCAATCACCTCTTTGCTAGTGAGATTTGGCACTAGCCCAGGTCTCCCGAGGAAGCAGAGGCAAGGATTTTCCGAAGGATTTGTCACCCACATCTCCTCCTGCAACACTCCTCGGAGGGCTTTTCTAATGAGCAAGGTTGTCCTTTGAAAAAGATGGAGTAAAATAAAACAAAATCTGCCTTTAAAAGATGGGGCTACGGCCACGAGAAACCCAAGGGCAATATTTCTACCTCAGACCCAGCTCCCAGCCCAGCATTCACCTGCAAGCCCTGCTCCCTCTCCACCTGCTTAAGGAGGATGTTTTCATTATGGTTCAATTTGCACCGAGTTTAGCCTCACGTCCTTCATTGGATTATTTTTATATTTCATGTCCTCTCTCCTCTCCTACTCTTCTTTTTATAGACTGGTAATCCAAGTCTCTTGGTAAGGCTGAGTAATCTTGATCAGATTTTAATCAAAGTAAGGCAGATCCTCGGCTGCCAGTATTGATGCATCTGCCTTTAAATATTTGAACGATGTCGATTCACCCCGGTGAGGCGCAGGTCCCAGCCCTTCAGAAAATTTAAATTCCTTCCTAGGCATCGAGCTGAAACAACAAGAGAGAACAAGCAACCTGCTGTGAAGGGGTTTTAGTTTATAAAACCAATACCCTGGATTTCAGAACTAAATGAAAATCTGAGATAATCCCTCCCCAAATCCAGCCTGGGAAAAGCGTTCTGGACAGATCAGTAGCAAGTAACTTCTTAAACCACACTTTTTCCTCTTGTGAAAGCTACCAACAAGGCAGAGCCGAAGGGAAATTACCCACAGTGCCTCGCTCCTCGGCATGACCCAGAGAATTCATGTTCTCTACCCACAGAAAATGCATCTTTTACCCAGCCAGGCTTCTCCAGGATGGGCCGTGCTTCTGCTTTGTTCAGCAGTGACCCTCGTGTCGCTGCCAAACGCCCAGCGTCCAAAATCAGCATATTAGTTGGAAAATAATGAGATTTCTGGAACACAAAATGCTGGCTCCATTTTCCTTACCTTTAAAGATGATATCTGCCAGCTTCCCTCTGCAGATCAGGAAGATAAAAAAGCACTTAGATGAAAGAGGCTCGTCTAATCGCCTGACTCGAGCAGACAAGTTGGAGGTGACAGGGGCTGGCCCACAGAACTTGTCAGTATTTGGACTGCAGACAGTGTCCAAGTAAAGTCAAAACCAGATGAGAGCCTAAAACACTCCAGTAAAGGCAAGAGAAGCAACATCCACTGGTTTGCTTCCCTGTTTGGGGTAAGCTTGTGAGAAACACAAGGGATTTCATAGAATCCCAGGTTGGAAGGGACCTTAGAGATCATCTACCCTAACCTCCCTGCCATGCTCAGGGACACCTCTCAACTCGACTTGGCTGCTCAAAGTCTCATTCAGCCTGGCCTTGAATACCCCCAGGGAGGAGGCATCCACAACCTCCCTGGGCAGGGAGACCTATTCCAGAGTCCCACCACCTTCATACTGAAGAACTCCTTCCTAAGACCCAGTCTAAACCTACTCTCAGTGCCACAGGGCATTGATCCAGCTGCACACAGACACCTAAGAAAGCTACAGCAAATCAGCTAAGGTGGGACTCAACACAGGTCACACATTAACTGGCATGTTAAACCACCCTGTAAATTGTCTTGTGAAGGAGCCTAGGTGGAGGAGCATCTGCAGGGGGTCTAGCGAGCTTCAGCTCCTGTGAGCAGAGCACATCTTTTGTCCTTTCGTATTAGCTCATCCAAGCACCCCTGACTGGAGACACAGGTTCCTACAACAGATGGCCTTATTAGTCTCTGCATGTAGTGACAAGGAGACAACAACAGGTGGCCTAGACATTAACTGAAACACTTCACCCCACTTGCCCCAAAACAGGTTCAAGATCACGCCAAGGGCAACCAGGCCCAGAGCACAAAAAAAGGTTGCCATGCATAAGCGGTGCACAACATCCCCATGTGCCTTCTACACTGCTAAGATCTCTGCTGCAACATGTTGTCCAGTTTGGGATACTGATCTCCCAGACAGTATGAATGATTGGAGACAGTCCAAAGGAGACAGACAACAGTGACTGGAAATCTATAGGAGATGGTTGGCAAGGAGAGATGGAAAGCATTTGTGATGCTCAGTCTAGGGAGAATGGAGACATGGTTACAGACTTCAGACAAGCAAGAAGGAAAGGTGGGGGCAGAGGGGGGAAGAGGGGAGAAAGCACCTTTCTTCACCTATGTAAAGCACAGGAAACCTTAAGTTTAATTTAAAAGGAGGAACCTTTTCAGTCAAAACTTCCCAAGTGCACAGACAGCAAAAGCACTGAACGGTTGTCCTATCTTCACTGCTTCCTTCAAAACATGCCCAGTTAAATTAAACCCTTTGGACTACAGTACAGAAGACCCCATAACTCAGCCACGAGGCAGTCGAGAGAGTTACGAGCTCATTCTGCACTGTGACGTGGGGAACAGATAGTCCCACACCACTGAAAAAGAAATTAATTTCCAGCTCATCATGAAAAACACCAAAGGAACAAAAAGCCATACAGCAGCTGCTGCTTAGAGGGACCTTTCAAAACCCTTTCAGTGCGAAAAGGCCAGCAGGGGAGGGAGCGGGTGCGTGTGGGTTGGCAGGAGCAGGGATAATGGAGAGGAAGAAGCCACAGCAAAGCTGGGCCTGCTAGGGTTGTGGGGAACACGTCAAGAAGAGCAAAGAAGCGACACCCACCTATGGCAGAAAAGCCCTGCTCAGGTCAGGAGGATGCTCCGAGAGCCTTGAAAGATGTTCTTTAAGTGACTCATCTACCACACACTGCTCAGCTGTGCCATCAGCAAGAGAGACTTCGTCATGCCTGGAGAAGAGGAGGCTCAGGGGAGACCTTATTGCTACAGTATCACAGTATCGCCAAGGTTGGAAAAGACCTCAAAGATCATCGAGTCCAACCTGTCACCACAGACCTCATGACTAGACCATGGCACCAAGTGCCACGTCCAATCTCCTCTTGAAGACCTCGAGGGATGGTGACTCCACCACCTCCCCAGGCAGCCCATTCCAATGACGAACGACTCTCTCAGTGAAGAACTTTCTTCTCACCTCGAGCCTAAACTTCCCCTGGCACAGCTTGAGACTCTGTCCCCTTGTTCTGGTGCTGGTTGCCTAGGAGAAGAGACCAACCCCTTCCTGGCTACAACCACCTTTCAGGTAGTTGTAGAGGGCAATGAGGTCACCCCTGAGCCTCCTCTTCTCCAGGCTAAACAAGCCCAGCTCCCTCAGCCTCTCTTCATAAGGCTTGTGCTCAAGGCCTCTCCCCAGCCTTGTTGCCCTACCTGAAGGGTTGGGTGCTCTCAGCAGCAAGTGAAGAAAGAGTTTGGAGATGTCCATGGTTTTGCCCGTATCCAACCAAATAAAACAATACATCTCTTTGTACATATCCAACCAAATTAAACAGATTTATATATTCAAACAAATAAATCACAAGAGCAGAAGCAGTTCAAACTTGAGGTAAACTTGGGTGGTCCTAACCTGTCCTGAATGTTACTTTCCTTGGAACATGGACAGGAGCCCAGGATTTGTGCCATCCTCCTTAGACTTTTGTCCTGGCTGCCTGCTAACCTCCATTTTGTTGGCTGCCACAAACTTAAACAGATTTCACCTCAACATGAAGAGAAACTTCTTTAGGCTATGGGGGACAGAGCACTGGAGCAGGCTGCCCAGAGAGGTTGTGGAGTCTCCTTCTGTGGAGACATTCAAAACCCACCTCGATGCATTCCTGTATGGACCCCCCTAGGTGATCCTTCTTTGTCAGGGGGGGTTGGACTCAATGATGTCTGGAGGTCCCTTCCAACCTCTAATGCTCTGTGATTCTCTGATCACGGGTCTGCCCATGTTGCAATGTATATTGCAGATACATTGGCTGAAGCTGATTCCTACATCCTATCTTCATATTTGTCCAAGGTGAAACTTCTTCTTGTGCTCCACAGCCCAAACCTTGTTGAATTTGAGCTCTTTGTACGTTTTTGGCTGGATCTGGAGTTCAGGAAGCAGAGATGCTTGGAGAAACCAAACTCTGCCTCTTTGCCTCACTACTCAAAGGGAAACACAGCTTGATAGAAATCCATGCTAAAGCCTAGCCATCTGATGGCGAGTCCCCTAGTGATGCAGACAAGGTTTGCAGCAGGTTTCACTCCAGATCCAGCCACTCCTGCATGCCAGACCTACATTTTCCACCCAGAAATACTTCTCCCCGTGTTTCCCCTCTCACACTATCGTGTGTTTGAGTGGGGCTTGTCTCAGACCTTCTCACTCATTGTATTTCCGAGACAAAAGCACCAAGTCAACTCACCTGAGAAGGGGCTTCTTGACCTCTTCCACCACTCCTTTCCCAATGTGCACCACGGGGAGACCAGGAGACACATCTGCAGTGAACTTTTATCTCCTGCGTTCTGCCTCCTGCTTTGTTTATAGAGAGTTTGAGGAGATTTGTGTGTCTGGTGATGAATTATAGGGAAGAAGACAAACATATTTTACTGTTCTGGGCAAGGAGTGCTAGAATCCCATGGACATCTGGAGGAATTATTTGCAGAAAATTAACATTGTTTGTCATTTGCATGATGAACTTCTGGATCATAGATGAATGATGGGAAGAAACCAGTGGGAGATGTTCATTATCCTGGATGGAGTGAAGCCCCTGGACGTGATGCTAAGGTCACCATGATCTATGGACCTGCTGAGTGACAACTCCAAGTGCTCTGGAATTGAACACACACTATAACTGGGGGTGTAAGTGATCTGCTACATTAAATGCTGAGGCATTAATAATTGTTGCTTGCCTCTGCTGGAGTTTCAGATGCGCTTCTTCTGGCTGGCTCACAGGGCACAAATATTAACTCCTTCCTGACTCATTCCAGAGGACACAAAACTCAGAGGCACCTGCAGGTACCCAGCCAGCCTCACAAATTAAAACTTCCAGGCTTTCTTGGTTATCTCTTGATCTATCTTTTGGGAATGTGCTGTCAGGAGATCCCTGACACAGGTTCCCCACCTCTGCCTCAGTTACTAATCCCAGGTGGCAGCAGTTGACATGCCTTCACCACCCCTGCAAGGGAGGCACATTCACAGCATGGCAGAGAAGCCCTCTGAGTTTTCCCAGTGCAACAGCGTGGCACACCTCGTTCCTCACTATGTTAATGTTTGCCACTTGGGAGCTAACCTTAGGATTTTGCCCTGCAGCTCTAACATGTACTGATGCCAGGGAGCAGCTCTTCTCAAGAGCTAGCTGCAAGGTAGGGTGGCAGGCACCCAGAAGAATCGTTTGAGAAACATCATCTTGCTTAGAACATGGCTCTTTGTCTCTTAGCATCTTAGCTTCTTCCTTTGAAAAGCTGAAACATTCTTTAATCTGCTTCTCAATTGTTGCTCCTAAATCCCTTGAGCCAGTGTTTCCCAAACTGGGGTCAAGGCAAGGTTCCCTCTCTTCCCAAGGAAAGAGGGACAACTGAGGTGCAAATGGGAAGTGAGGGCTCTCCTGAGGAGCAGTGCAGGTGCATCAGCTGTGCCAGCCTTATTGGAGAGAGAGGGAAGAAAAGCAGAGGGCACCGGGGCCCCAGCTGAATTCACTCACAGAAGCACTGCCTCAAGTGCTTTTGTAAGCTCCTCTAAATTTGTTTTCCAGTTCTTTCCCCCTCCTACCTCTAAGAACAGAGAGCAGCACTCCCCTTCCTCTCAGGGCTGCTGGGAAAATAAATTCACAAACATTTCTGAGGCAAGAAAGCAGAATTTAGACTTGCTGAAGGATGCAACAAAACCCCACATTTTGGGCACCAAGACCACCCCAGCATCACCAACTGATAAGGAAAGCAAATGGAAGGTTTTCCTTGGAAACAAAAGGATTTTTTTTTTCCCACTGTGAGGGTGCCAGAGCACTGGAGCAGGCTGCTCAGACAGGTTGTGGAATCTCCTTCTCTGGAGACATTCAAAACCCACCTGGATGTGTTTCTGTGTGACCTGCTCTAGGTGATCCTGCTCTGGCAGGGGGGCTGGACTGGATGATCTCCAGAGGTCCCTTCCAAACCCTAACACTCTGTGAAGTCCTGCTGCAGACCACTGTCACCCAGGAGCATGAGGGGGCAGGGAGCTGAGGAGAGATAATTACACTGGCAGGATTCTCAGTGCAAAGGTACTGCCAAAAGACACTGACATCTTTTCTGCTATCAAATGAAGCTCCACACTGATTAACACAGGCAGCAAAATCCAGTCCCTGCCTTCCTGAAACATCTCGAGGCCACCACGCAAGGAACAAGTGGATGGGGTGGTGCAGTTTGATTTCACTTGGGAGACAGGGCATAAGAGCACCCTATAGATTTGGGCTTGGAGTGGGAGGGACAGTACCATACCACCACTGCTCTGGGATCAGCTGCAGCCCAGGCGCTGGCTCCACTCCAAGCTCTGTCCCCGCTTCCTGGGACCAGAGCTGAGACAGGGAAGAAAAATGAGCATCTGGAAGTCCATATGAATAAGCTAATGCTACAGGGCTGTCAGTCATGTGCTAATACCCTTAGCTAAAGAAACATATTGATCCTGATTGCCTGGAATTGCACTTGAAAAGGGCTGGGTGACATTTCCAAGGAGACACGAGCTACTTTCAAGTCAATTAGCAGCATTGGAGGCTTCATGGCAAGGGGACGTACTCACCTCTGAGGAATGCCAGCAGAGAATGAGAATTGAATTAAGCCTTTTCATACACCCAGAAACAAATCCTTTAATGGCCTGTAACAGCTGACAGGACACCCAGGGTCACCAAAAGCATGCTGGCAGCAGCTAGGTGAAGTTTCCCTGTGATGAAGCTGAGGACTGCAGAGCAGCTGAATCCCTGCTAAGGAACCAGGAGGGCGTGCAGAGCCACAGAGGGTAATCCTGTAGATAAGGGAGCAGGGGCAAGCAAAGTTTAAGTTCCGTGTCAACAGTGCGTGTAAAGCTCTTCATTCCTCTCCAGATACCTGACCTCCCTTGGGGCTCAAGAGGAGCACCACAGCCAGCAGCATCTCATGTAAGACTGAGGACACGTGACCCTCGTGGAACAGGCATCTAAATGAGGTCTTCTAAATGAGGTCTTCTGCTGTCTTCCCCAGAAAATCCCTTCCCCAGAAAACACCTTCCTCATATGGACTCCAAAGACTCCTTCAGACCCTAAGATCCAAGGCAGGCTTGAAATTGCAAGACAGAGAACTGATTTTTCCACTTTGAGGGGGCTCTGACCCATATTTAGTTTCCATGGTTCCTTTTATGTTCCTATAAACATCAGGCTTTTACCTGAATTCAAGGCTTTCTGGACAGCTTTACAGGGATGATTTCCTGCTCTCTCACAGCACCTGCAGTCATTCTGTCTCACAAGCCAAGGAGCACAGCCCTTAGATCCCTGTGCAGGAAGGAGAGGAGCTTCAGTGAAAAGCTTCTCTAATCCATTCTGCAAGGTGAAAGTGACCCCACCAGCTACAGAGTGACCAAGGAGCATTAGATCTGAACAGGTCTCAGAAGCATTTGAATCTTCCTGAGTATGGCACAGAAAAAAATAAACTGGAAAGAGAAGCCAGCCAACCCATTCTCTCTGGCCTCAGTTCTGCAACGAGCTCTGCAAACTCTCAAACACTTTGGCCTTCCTTGTGATAGCATCTCTCAGCCATGAGCCCAAAGCCATCTTCAGCATACTGGTGACATTTGGAGGCCCCAGAAACGCCAGCGTGTTTTACTGAGTGTTGCACCAGCCCAGAGAGAGCCCCCACTTCCCAAAGCCAGGTAGTTCAGCCCAAGTCTAAGAGTGAAATCATGTCCTCACCCTCTTCCTCCTCCACCCACCCATATCAGGGATGCTGCAGCAAGAGCTGTAAAGGGGCTAATCCTCTAGCAGCAGCACGAGTTTTACTGGGTGTATGACCACAAGAATTGCTTCCCATGCTCACCACTATGCAGGTTTTCCCAGTCCAGGACAAACCAAGGGGCTCTCAGTGCTCTCCTGGCTTTCCACCCTCCCCTCTTCGCCCCACTGCTACAGTCCTGAGCTGGGGAATAGAGACAGCCAGCTCTGGTCCCAAAGGAAATCAAATAGAAGCTGTTCCTTCCAACTCAGCAGAAGAAAAGCCCGTGTTTATAAACCTGTGGGCTTCAAGCAGAATAAATGAATCTCCTAATAGCCCCTCTGCAGTCAGGAGGAGACTTGGGAAATAGATTCTCCTGTGGGTTCACCACAAGTCTCTCCAAGTTATTATCCCAGCATTTTCTCATTAGAGATCCTGGCATGGCCAGTGATTTTCCAGAGAAGGACACAAAAGCAGAATTCTGGCACACACACACCCCCAACGAGCCCTGCATTGCCAGAGTACCAATGGGTGCTTTTGGTGACAGAGATTTCACACATGACAGACCACAGACATCTGCCCAAAGCACAGACAAACAGCTTAAGAAACAGCACAGTGCAGGGTGTCAGGCTTATTTTTCAAGGAGTGGTAGGAGCCTGGATCTCAATTAAAGCTGGCAGGGCTCAGAATAGCCCTTTGCAGTATTTGCAGCCTGGAACATAAAGCACAGGTCATGGTACCGAAAGCACCTGAGAAACACAACCCTCTGAGGCTCAGCTTCAAAGTGACCCTTGTTTCAACACCCTCATATTTTCCTCCCTGGGTGGAACGTGGTTAAAAGTGACACATGACTACCATTTAATGCTAAAAAAGTCAACCAGACCACACTGGTGCAGACAGAGGCTACGCTTACAGGTAGAGAGTAGATGCACAGAAGTGGTTTTGCCAAGGCTATGCAGTAAATCCAAAGCACAATGGAAACTTAACCCCAGGTCTGCCAAACTCCTCCATTTCTCCCAAACCCCTGCACTTTTCCTTCTGCTTGCTATTGAAAGGCAGCTGAAGGGATGCAGTATGGCTGCATGGACATGCTCAGCAACCAGCTCTCCAGTGAGGAGCACAACCGAGAGAGAGAATCTGCTCCCTTTGTGAGATGGGAAGAAAGCAGAGAGGAACAGCAGGGTGCTCCTGACAAGATGGGAAGGAAAGCAAAAGGGGTTTATTTTTTGCCTTTACTGTGAAATGATGTCTGCATTTCCCTTATTAACAGCAAGGCTCAGCCCTGCTAGAGAACAGCAGGAGAGGCTCAGACCCAGGGCCTTTTCAAAGCACCGTTTCTCTATAAATATCAAGCATGAGCTGTTGCCCATGAGAGCAGCCCATTACATTTCTCGGGCTCTCTCACCCAGCCATAAAGCAAGCCAAATTGGTTGACTTAATGACTCTTTCTGGGTTCCAAACAAAGCAACATCATTCCCCTGACCACCAGCAGCCCAGAAGGACACACTGAAGTCAGCATATAGGACAAAGTCAGCTTTGATTGTCACAGAGTCTGTGGAGGCAGAGGGCTGCTCCCTCTCCAGCTGCACCAGGGGAGGTTTAGACTGGATGTTAGGAAGAAATTCTTCATAGAGAGAGAGATTGCCTATTGGAATGGGCTGCCCAGGGAGGTGGTGGAGTTGCCATCATTGGAGATGTTTAGGAGGAGACTTGATGGGGTGCCCTCTCCTCTGCTACATGCAGGAGGGGCCAACCCCACTAACTGCCCTTAGCTCCAGAAAGTAGTCTGCCATGATGCGTCTAGAGTCCTGGATGCTGCAGAAAGGAAATGGGGACAGAGACACCAGAGGTGGATGTGCTTAACTGGCCAGGATGATGAGCAACTGGGTTAATGGTGGGCTCTGTGCTGGGTGGGTTGAAGGAAAGCAACTGAGCAGGTGTCTGGGAAAGCTGAAGGATGGGAGGAAGGAGGACTTGCATTAAGCTCTTAGCTCTGGCCCTAGCTGCCATTATGAACAACTTCTACTCTTTGTACATCCAACCCTAATATGAAGCCGGAGGAGGACTCAGAGTTTTTTCACAGCCAGCTCCAATTCTCTTCAAACCCCAGTTCATCCCAGCAAGACCTGCTGCAGCAATCCTGGTGAATCCAGTGACCCCCAGGAGTCCACATCCCTGCACTGGCAAAGTGCTTAAGCACACACACACATGCCCTGGGGGTAGATCTTCCCTCTACCTTCTCATATCTAGGCCTGAGGGCTCACCTGTGTCTTCTTGCATAGATATTTTTATGGAGACAAGGGAATTAAGGTTTATTAAAATACTGGCTGTGATTCTCTCTGTCACATGCTTCCACGACACGGGAGTTCAACATGACATGTAGCACCAGGAAGGCTACCAGTAAAACTGCAAGAACTAGCAACCAAAAGACCTAGGATCAGGCCAGAGGCAAAGAGAAGACACAACATGACAAGAGGCTGAACATTTTGTATTGCTCTCACGTGTGTCCTCAGGTCAGGTGTGGAGCAGCGACAGTGAGGCAAGGCAGCAATGAAACAATGCTGGTCATGTTTTCCGTGCCCTGCGCCGTTCATACTCTAAGGCTGTTACAGCTGCAGCCACGTGTTTCCCCACACAGCTGCAGACAGAGAGGATTTTATTTTCTCTCCAAAGCTAAATCTCTAAGCCAAAACCCTGTGGATAAAAACCAAGGTTGGGAAAGGAAGCCATGTCCAGCTCACATCACCCAAGAACTGGCAGTGCAGCCGCCCGGGTGACAGTAGGACAGAGATAACGATACTGAAGTGGATAAAATCACTTGTTCTGCAAGAGCTTTCTGGGACCATTAGTTAATTAAGCTGCCAACAGATAAAGGTCTATATATAAAAAGCTCTGATCACCTTCAGCACCCGAGATCGAAGAGGAGGAGCAGGTTTTGGTGCCCACCCTCTGCCTACCTGCAAAACGCAAACCTTTCTCTGCATGCTCTCTGCTTTCACAGAGCAGCAAGAGTTAAAAACAAATCCAAGCTCCTTCAGCAGAAGCAAAGACACTGCCAAGCATGAGAACACCAGGGAGAAGGCGAGGAGAAGCCCACAGCCTGCAAGCTGCCCAGCTTTATTGTTTCTTGAGACAAAGACACCATTCAATGCAAAGATTTTTCAAGAAGTGCAAGGGATGAGCCCCTTCCAGACCCATCATCCTCCTGGGAGCATCGCTCTAGAGGTGAAAAGCAGCTTTTTGCTTTGCCCATCTTCTGCCCACCAGCAGCCACAGCCCAGCTTTCCCCAGAGATGCTGAAGTGGCCTCATTGTCACCCTAGGAAGGGTGGACTTACCCCAGCCATGCTGCACTTCAGAGGCCTCAGCAGAGGCAGGGTCTTGCTGGAGAGTGTTCCCTTCCACAAGCTGAACTGAAAAGCAAAAAGGAATTTGGAAGCCCAAGAATGGATGAGAGCAAAGAGGAACTGCTTTTTTCTAGAGACCTTCAAAACCACAGAGCATCATGAGGTCTCATCAAGCAGGCAAGCCAAACACTGTAATTACCTTCCTGAACACCCTTGAAAATGCTACAGGGTTAAGCAGTGCCCTCCTCAGACCTTGCCTTTCCACAAGTGATGGCTTCCCAGTTTACTTGTACCTCATTGGTGACCCACAGAGTCGTCACAACCACACTCCCATCCTTATGTTGAAATCTCATTCAGGAGCTGAAGCCAGAAGTTAAGTGGTTCACACACTTGTGGTGAGAAGAGAGGCATCATTTTCTCCTGGCTCCCTACGTGAGTTACAGCCCCCTCTGGGCAGTGCAGAATTGCTTTTGAAGAGCAGCTAGGAACACTTCAGCACTTTCTGAGCAGATAAAAGGAGAGCTGTCAAATCCAGTACATTCTGGGGAAGAGAGAGATTTTGTTTCCCAACGGCTGTTTGCAGCTCCAGCACAGCCCTGCCTGGGACGGCATTAACCACCATTGTGCTGCAGTTACCATCACCACCCCACACTCCTATTTGTATAGAATGGCTTCAGCTGGAAAGGGTCTTAAAGGTCATCTAGTGCCAACTCCCCTGACATGGGCAAGGACACCTCCTGCTAGACCAGGTTGCCCCAACCAACCTGGCTTTCAACACTTCCAGAGCTGGAGCCTCCATGTCTCTGGGCAACCCATTCCAGTGTCTCACCAGCCTTGCAATAAAGATCTTCTTCCTAAAGCCCAAACCAAATCTACACAAGGTCTTATAAATAGTCCTTTCCTAGCTCTCATGTAGCCCTCTCCACGTACTGGAAGGCTGCTATAAGGTCTCCCTGGAGCTTTCCCTTCCCCAGGTTGAACAGACCCAACTTCCTTGGCCTGGTAGGAGAGGAGCTCCAGACCTCTGATCATTTTTGTGGCCCTCCTCTGAACCCTCTCCAACAGATCCACATCCCTCTTGTGTTGGGGGCTCCAGAACTGGATGCAGTGCTTCAGAGGAGGTCTCTCAAGAGCAGATCAGAATAGGATAAGCTATAGGATAGAGGAGAACATTACTCTAACAGTCTCTGGTTAACACACACATCCTAGCAAACTCACACACCTCCTGCAGCCACACAGCTTTTCTGAGGCTCTGACTCCCAGTGTGCTGCAGTCAGAGAAGCCCCTGATTTCACAGTGTGGAACACAAAGCTAGTTGGAAGGCAGAAACTGGAAAGAGGAGCTCTGGGAAGGAAGACACAGGCACATCTCAACACTTCTCTGAACAGAGCAGTGTGATGGATTCCTGGTCCATCATAACACCATGGCACAGACGCAGCACAATGCACGTGCAGCAATTTCACCCCTCACAGGGCTAGTGCTACCCCAAAACCAGCAGAGAAACCAATGCATTTCACCCCTCCTCACTCTGCATTTCACATATCCCGATCTCACCAGTCCTTCCAGCAACCCACAGCTCAGGAACATTTTCATTACTTTGTTTAAAACACTTTCCAAACCCATTTAACCTTCAGCATCCTGTAGCAATGAGTTGCACAGTTTGCTTACACATCATGGCAAGAGATTTCTCCTTTTGAAGCATCCTTTGCAGATGCAGAATGCGACGAAAAAGCAGGAGGTAGTCTGGAGGGGAAGAAATAAGCCCATCACAGCTTTAGGAAGAAGAACTGGCATGGAAAGGTTAAATAAACCAGGTTCATTCAGCCCAAGACAAA
Organism: Dryobates pubescens; assembly: GCF_014839835.1. Classification (NCBI taxonomy): domain Eukaryota; kingdom Metazoa; phylum Chordata; class Aves; order Piciformes; family Picidae; genus Dryobates; species Dryobates pubescens. The sequence continues at coordinate 12,064,792 of NC_071622.1, read as the reverse complement.
AAAGAAGAAAGAAAGAAAAAAAAGAAAGAGAAGACTAAGGCACAGAGGCATAACAATCTTCCAGTAGCTAGCAGGTTATTAAGACAGCAGTCGATTGTTCTCTGTGTTCACAGTGTCAGGAGAAGAAATAATTTAACTCAGAGCAAAGAGAGCTTAAGTTTAGAGATTAAAAAAAAAAACCCCAAAAACCCTCAACAAAAAACTTTCTCACTTAGAACAGAAACCAGGGAAGCTGCAGAATTTTTCACTGGAGACATCAATGGAAAGGTTAAACAAACACCTGTGTGGAGGGGAAAGGTGTAATTGATCTCTCCTCAAAGCCAACATATGGAGTAGATTATCTGCAGAGGCTCGTTCCAACCCTCTGCTCTGTGATACCACCACCAGCAAACTTGCAGAATGCTTCCTGCATGCATTTTTAATTGCATTTTAACTTCTGTCCTCGTACAGCTTGAGACAAGTGGGGTGGGGGGGGGAAGGGTAGCAAAAAAATACAGCAAGTGGGCTGTGTCTAATAAATCAGAAAATTACATGTTTTCTGTCTCTCCAGCGTCATAAAGAGGTGCAAAGGTTCCACAAGAGAAGAGATCTGTGTTAAGCCAGACAGTCATGTCAATAAATATGCATGGGTGTCACGTCCCCTTCTGCTTTGCCAAAAATAGGCCCAAATTATGCCAGCCAATGAGCAACTGCGTTTCATTAGGAAATGAACTTTAAAACACCAGATTAAAACGTGCTTTTAAAATCAAGATTTCCTGCCTGTTGATTTAAGTCATGATTAAAATGGGTGGTTTAAATCAACCCTCCTGAACAAAACATGCATCTTTCTCAAGTCTTTAGGGTGGAGAAGACGGTGGTACTCCGAAGATCAGTTGGGTAGTTCTAGTTGGCACGGCTCAGCTCTTCCTCCAGCTAAGCAGTTCTTCCCCATTCATCTCCTCTGAAGGAAAAGCGATTTCCATATCCAAGCCTGATACCCCCCAGTCCTTTTCATTACCCTTCTCTGGACCTTGCTCCTGCACAGCTCTCCTGCCCAAAGAGCATCAGCAGGAAATTTCAAGCTGACAGAGAATCTGTCTCAAACAAACTTCCCTTTGACAATTATAATCAGATCCTCCCTGGATGCAAATAGTGTTTCTGAGCGTAGGCTCCAATCACGGCTCCTGAATAATTACAGAAGGATTTCAAAAGCACAAGAACAAGTGGAATGTGGAATCAACAAGTCTTCTTGTGAGGCTGGGAGTACACAGACAAGAAGGGAACTGCCTGCCAGCAAGACGTGGAGCAGAGAGCCCCAAAGACCTCATTACAAACTGATACTGGATGTTTCATCCCAGAGTTGGGCCTGTGGCTCATGTCAGGGATGCACTGCCAAACCCCAGCCACTTCCAGTATGATCTCAAACATTTCAGTCAGCTGAGTGCCTTGTCTAAGCCTTCTGTCTTCTTGTCCTTCTCTCAGCAGATGTTCCTCTGTGCTGCTGAATGGATGGGTCAGCTTGACACTTACTAGACACAGAATGGAGTTGGTCTAAGCAAACTTCAGCCTGTGCCTAAAGGAGCTATGAGGTTTCTGGGCTGAGGTGCCACTAGGCGCTACAGCCATAGCTCACATCTAGGTGACGTGTGGCCAAAGCCGGTGTCTGGCTCCAACAGAACACTGCCAGGGATCACATTCCTCAGTCATGGTCTAGAACATCAGGATGCCACAAAAGGTGGTGGCTCCACTCCTCTGCAGACCATTCTGATCCAGGAATGGGCAGGCCACATCTCTAAGGTTGTGTCACAGGCTTCACACCAAAGAAGCTCCTCCAAAGCTCTGAAGAGAGCTCCAGACTCCTCCTGAGATCCTTTGATTTTTCAGACTACTCTGCCAAGAACACCAGCAGAGGTGCAGAACACTGGTGTTTCAGCATGTCTATCAGAACTAAGCCGAACACCAGTCCATTTCCCAGGGCCCATGGAAAAAGATGGGGCTCATTCAGAAAGTAAAGCCCAGGATACCTCTGCCCAGGACACCTCTCAGCCTTCTGTTTCCTTTCCTCTACATCAAAGATCAATCTGTGGCTCTGAAGAGTCCCCAAACTGCTTTCACCATTTTATTTACTTGTGTTTTTAACTGGTCTGAGCAACCAAGGAAGAGAAACCTAACAAGGAAGTTAAATGTCAGTCATTGCAAAGCCAGGGTGAGTCTCCAGTCAACACAAGCAGAGATCCAACCCAACTGGCCAGTCTCCATGGGGCACATGGAATATCCCAGTGCCAGAATCTGTCTTTCCATATATAAGCAGCAGAGGGAGGTTCCTTGAGATGAACAATGAAAACTTTGCAGCAGTAATGTGTGAAATGGAGGCAACTTGATGAACAGAAAACAGCAGACCTGGGAATCACAAAGATCTCAGCCCCAGCTGGTCTGTCCAGGAAGGAAATGTCTCACAGCCACTTTAACTGCCTTGGTGGTGGCAATTTTAGTGAAATAGGAGAACAGGAGAGAGAGAGAGACAGCAGGAAGGATGGAGGTAGAAAGGAGAAACAAGGACAAATGGAAAGAATTAACCAGGGCTCTAAGAGGGAGCTGACAGCCCAGAACCGACTTAACATTTTCTTAGTGCATACTGAGATTCCATCAGAAACAAAACAATTCACCCAAATGACATTGCAGCAGGAATCCACCAAAATGAAAATTCAGGATTTCACCACCAAAAATTGTCATTTTCTCTGGTTTGGCTTTTAACAGTCTGTCAAAATTCAAAGAACTGTCAAGCTTTTGAATGCCTTTTTTCTTCTTTTTTTTTTTTTTTCTTCTTTCTTCCTACTCCTACCATTAAATGAAACAGAAAGAATGGCACCCAGGCAGGATTCACTTGCCTTTCCCTTCCCACCTTTTCTAATGTGCCAAGACTCCCTTCTTTTTTAAACAAAACAGAGTATGTGAAATGAAAAGCTAATATGTTAGAAACTGCATTTGCAAAAAGGCAAGGAATCTTCAACTGCAAGTACAGAACAGAAACAAAAGGCAACAAAAACATTACTGAAAGTTTTAAGCTTTCCACTAGGAGAAGTTCTCAGCAGAATGGAACCCTTGGCAGTTTTTTTCCCCTTAAATTGTTTATTTCATTTAATTCCTTTCACATTTATTATTTAAAAATTCAAATTAATTTGCTGTGTTGCTTTGTTTGGTTTTTTGGGTTGTTTTTTTTTACCACTGGAACATTTTCCCCCTTCATCAAATTGGGCAGCACAGCAGGGCACTGGGGAAGTTCAGCTGGGGATTTCCAGTTTTGGCTCAAAAGTCACAGTCTGTCGGTGACGTCTTGGGCAGAAGAGCAGAGAGAGGCCAGAGTGAGCTTTAAAAACAACTTCAACACTTTCCACAGACCAAGAGGCAGCTCTTGCCATCTGTCATCCCAAGCAATTCTCCTTGCAGCACAAGAAGCAGGCCAACACCTGAGCATATTTTGCAGATCCTTCTGTGATTTTGCAAACTCACCCCACGACAAGAGGAAGCATCAGCGAGCTTCAGTCTGAGTCTGCCTCTCCTTCCCTCGGCAAGCGGAACGGCTGCCTGGCCCTGGATTCTGTCATTAGAGACAGGAGTCGTTAAGAATTCATGCCCACTGCCAACACTGCATTTTTGGGAGAGGTCCTGCACTCAGGCAGAACTAATGAGCAGGCGAAGCAAGAGAATGGCAGTTAAAGCAGAAAACACGCACACAGACGTAGCCAAAATGAGAATGCAGACTTATCTCCAGGTCTTCTCCCCTCCGAGGTACTTCAGCAGCACAGCATAATGAAATGTTTACCCGGGGGAAAAGGATGATTGTCATACCTGTTATATGGATGGGGAGGCTGAGGAAGGGAGGATCTAACTCTGCCCAGCCGTACTGGAGGGCTGCGTTCGAACTGGGAGTGGATTCGAAAGGACCCATGCTGACAGATTCGTTCAGCCGAGGAGATGGTGAGGTGAGGGCAGCACCACCACCCAGGTAACTCTGAAGGCTGCAAATTCTCAGCTGGAAAAACAGGGCAGACAATACCTGTCTGAAGGGGATTTACCCTGCCTCACTTGCAAGTACTATGCAGTCATTGGACAAAGGATTTTATCAAAACACAGCCAGAGGCTGGGCAAGATATTAACCTCCCTCTCTTCCAGCTGCTAAAATAAATAAATAAATAGTAATTTTAAAAAAATATATATATCTGCTGGTTTCCAGGAGCAGAAGGCAGTGCTGCTTCTTGCACCTGTGTGAGCAGCTTCTTCCTGCATCTCTGTGAGGAACAGCCCTGGAAAATGGTGGAGACATTCAACACCCACACGGATGTGTTCCTGTGTGATCTCCTTCGGGTAAACCTGCCTTGGCAGCTGGAAGGGACTCGGTGATCTCCAGAGGTCCCTTCCAGCCCCTACTGTCCTGCGATTCTGGGATCCCATGGACTACGTACTTGCCATTAATAAGAACCCTAACTACAATGGAAGAGTAGAGAACTTAATCACATATAGAAAGAGGACATGCACAAGAAGGATTCGCGTAAGGACAGGCTCCCTTTGCACCCGTGGAGCAGCTGTAGATAACACAGGATGCCCTTCAATGCATAGATTGCCTTGTACAGCTCTACTGAGCTGTGGCTGCTGGAGAGTCGTAACTAAAGCATTTCTCACTCGCATCTGTTTACGTTGTAAGCCACAATGTTACAGCAGCATTTATTCCTTCTTCCCTTGCTCTTACCCTGCCTGCTTTTTCCCCAAGCAGCCAATCTTTTTTAGGCCTATAACCCTGAAAATGATGAAAGTCTCCCATTGATTTCAATTGGCTTTTGTTTAAGGGCTTGATAGCAGAGAGAAAAATTGAATGATCATTCATTGAATGAGACAGATTTGGCCCTGTTCCCCAACTGGTGTAAATCAGCACGAGCCCAAGGAGCTCAGAGAGGCTCCCCGCCCTTTGCTGATGACTTAGCCCACTTGTGTGCACGCAGGGAATTTTAATGCTGCTGCCCTGCCTTGATGGCACGTGGACCCAGTGTGCAGCTGTGAGTGCTGCTCAACAGCTCCAGCTCAGGCCCATGCAAGCTCCACCTCATCCACTTTTGGGTCACTTCATGCCATGGGCTGGAAGACAGCAATGAAGCTGCCAGGGTCCTTCCCTGAGGCACAATCTCTTCCACTGCCAAAAGGTACCCTAGCCTACTGGATTTTTGCTTCTAGCAGAAAATAGAACACCATGCTATTCCAAATATTCAATCCAGGCTGCTCTTGATATTACAACACTGCTCTGGACTGTGGCACAGGAAGGAACAAGGACCTGTAATGGTTTAGGTTGGAAGCAGCCTTAAAGATCATCTAGCTCAAATCCCTCCACCAAGGGCAGCGATGCCTTCCACTAGCCCAGGTTGCTCAAGACCCTATCCAACCTGGCTGTGAACACTTCCAGGGAGGAGGCATCCACAGCCTCCCAGGGCAACCTGTTCCAGTGTCTCAGCACCCTCACTGTAAAGACTTTCTTTCTAATCTCCAGCCTAAATCTGCCCCCCTCAAGCTTCAATCCATTTCCTCTCATCTTATCACTACAAGCTCTTATAAAAAGTCTCTCCCCAGCTGTCTTGTAGGCCCCCTTCAGGTACTGGAAGGCCATTTATGTCTCTGCTTACTCCCCAGAGAGAATTAGCCTACCTGGGACAAGAGGAGACAGCCAGCATTGGCAGCAAGGCAAAAGGCAGAGGGAGGTTTCACAGCAGCAGGAGCCTGAGGCAAGACAAGAAGTATACCAAGTACAACTCCTAAGCCACGCCACTGATCGAAATCCCCTGGAATTAGCTTCCCCTCACAATGCTGTTATTCCGTCACTCCATAGCTCAGGCAGGCCTGTCCAACCTGAGCAACGGGTAGGAGGGGACTAGGAGAGGATATGGTCCACCACAGCACTGCCATCTCAGTACTAATAGTAGATTTGGGGTCTGAAAGGAGGAGAGGGAGCAAGGAGACGGGGCCAAAGGCAGTCAAACCTCTGACAAAACAGGCCTTTCCACGAGCTGTCACTTACTTGATTAGGGACATACTGCAAGAAAGAGTCTGGAGGAACAAGAAGCATTTGTCTCCAAGCACTGATCAGCTGTATCTTTCTTCCTCCACAGAAGAGATTGCTGTAGCAGCCCAGGAAAGGAAGGGGAAAGCCAAAGCAAAGAAACGATTAAGCTAACAAGAGGAAAACCTCCTCTGGCTGGCATGTCTCTTGCTCACCTTGATTAGTCGAGCAGGATATAGACATAAAATTACAACTGCTTCCTCCGCTCCCCCCTGCCCCCCTGCTTTGTGTGGGGAAGATGTTCCAAACGTCAGGCTTGATTTACCCTGACACTCTGACTGACTCACGACAGCTACAAACCCTCCTCAGCAAGCGCAATCTCCTCTACCTGCTGCAGGGATGGCAGGGGGGAGGAGGTGGGGAAAAGCTGTCTCCCCCCCCCTCATATCAAGCCCAATAACTTCTTCTTTCACCCACCTCCAAAGAGGAGACAGGCAGCTTTTTTTTCATGTTGCTCATGCCTCCACACGAGTGTGTTTTAAGCAAGGCCGTGCTGTATCTTCTCTGCTTTGTAGCTGGCTGAGCTCATTTTTATTGATGCAAGAATCTGGGTATGTGCTGGAGCACACACGTTCAGGCTCCATCCAACTGCATTATGGCTCAATTTCACCAGGGTGATTAGCTCCAAAAGGAGCGGGGGAAAAAACACACCAAAAACCCACAAACAAACAAACAAAACACAGATGCCAACCTATCAAGCTATCCTTCTGCAAAGTTCCAGGGAAGAGAAACACAAAAGGCAGTAACTAAAGTCTGCTTTGGATAGAACAGCAACAGAAAGCTCTAGCCAGGAGGGAAGGAAAGAGGTGGATAAAAGGAGAGTGGGGGGATGATCTAATAGGAGAAGCAGATGCAGTACAGGCTGGGATATGGTCCTGGCACATCTCCAAGGGCCAAAGCAATTCCTACAGAATGGAGGGGTTCTTTTAAAAATCCTAATGGGCTGATCTGCAGAGATGTTCAGCTCCCGTGCTCCCCACAGGAACTACTCCTCAACCATCATTAACATGTGTGCACTGCTGAGAAAGCCTCCCAGATCTGACCCTGCAACCATGCTGCCTCGCTGCAGCAATTGACTCAAACACTACCTCAACGAGAGATGAAAAGGACCTTCCTTCCCTCACCCAGCCAGCACACACCATCCTCATACACCAGCGTTTGCTGTGGCACTGGCATGTCTCACAGGTGGGGTGAGATTTGCACCTTTGGCTCTCACCTCTCCAGGCCACCACCAAGCCTCAGTCTCAAAGGATTACAGTGTCCTCCACCTCTGAGGGCAGATGTTTCAGGTGAGAAGCTGAGAGGAGATTGTATTAATGTTGATAAATATTCAAAGGCTGGTATCAAGAAGAAGGGGCCAGTCTCTTTTCAGTGGTGTCCTGTGATAGGACAAGGGACAATGGTTACAAACTGGAACACAGGAAGTTCCACCACAACATGGAGAGAAACTTCTTTACTGGAAGGGTGATGGAGCACTGGAACAGGCTGCCCAGAGAGGTTGTGGAATCTCCTTCTCTGAAGACTTTCAGGACCTGTCTGGATGCTTTCCTGTGTGACCTGCCCTAGGTAATCCTGCTTCAACAGGGGGGGGTTGACTCACTGATTTCCAGAGGTCCCTTCCAACCCCTAACATTCTATGCTTTTATGATTCTATGCTGCCCTGCATCATCACCTGCCCGGTGCTCCCTCAACCAGCACATAAGGTCTCACATAATAGAAGACTACTCTGGGGAGACCCACTCCTAAGGAAAGAAAGTGCTGTCAAAATACAGCAGCTGCATCCTCCAGTCCTCAGCCCCTAAGTCTGTTTCAAGAGAACATAGCAGGCGTAAGAACATGAACACAGCCTTGCTGAGAAGAGAAGGGAGGAAGCAAATGAATGACAGGTGTCTATGGCCCTCTTCTTGCTGCAAACCCTTTGGCTACATTCAGCATCCCCAAGGATCTGCCTTCCATGACAATCTAGTGCTGCTGCACATCTGTTCTCCTCTTTCGGACTCCACAGCAGCACATGGGGATGAAACACAGATGTCATTATGTACTTCAGAAAAATGGACTGTCCTTCATTTTCTTAAAGCTCTTTGCTTAATGAGTTCACCAGGTAACCTTCAGAACTTGAATCACAAGACACTGCAAACAATGAATTGTGCCACCTCTACTCAACTCTGAACTGTACATAGCTCAATAATACCCCTCTCCCAGCTTCCTCTTTACTCAGCTGACACATCTGTGAATCTCAGCCTAGTTAATCTCTCCTCATATGGCAGCTTCCCTGTACCTCCAATCAGAGTCTTTTAGAGGTTCCCCACACCTTTCCCAAGAGAATATGCTCACAACTCTGACTGTGGCAATTTTACAGAGAGCTCCTTTCTCACCCTCTTGGTAATGTCTACTCCTGCTTTGACCACTGCTGAACATGGGTGAGACATCTAAAACCCACGCTAACGTGGGGTCAGAGCTGGCTGCCATGTGTAGTCATTGGCAGAGTGCAGCCTCCCCTTGCCACAACCATTCCAGGTACTGAAGGATGAACAAAATTGTTCCTGTTGTACTTTCAGGAGATTGCTGGAAGGATACTTTGTCAAATTACTGGAGGGAGCCAATAAGACATCTGCTGGAGCTTGAGGCTACTGGTATTTACCAGTAGAGCCACTGCTGAATTTGTATCTTATCTACAAAAACAAACCCAGAAACCTCTCCATCCCGAGAGGGAGAAAACACCGTTTGCACGGGACAATACAGCACAACTCTTGGTGACACTGGCATGCTGAGCTCCCTCTTGCAATCTCCTGGTTAAGAAAAGTTCCCCTCCACATAAACGTGTGTTGAGGATAAACAAAAGCAGTGCAGCTGCAACTGCTGCGATATGGGAAGCCCATTCCTCTGTAGTTATTTATAAACTCTGCTTTCCAATAGTTGGTAGCTTCATAAACTAGAGCAGATCAATACACCTGAAAAGTTAGAGGCAGATCAGAGGGAATTAGATGACACTGGTTTATGCACCTTTAGAAACCACAAGAGCTGATCAAAATATTCAAGTCAAAAAAGCCTTCCCCCCCCTCCCTTCCTTTTTTAAAATCAGGTTATTTTTTTCCTTTCTCCATTGCCAAATAATTTTTTCTGGGTGTTGAATTAAAAAACAAAACAAAACAAAACCCAAACCAACCAACCAAAAACAAAAACCCACCGCCACCAACAACCAACCAAAAAACCCACCACCCTATTTTGCATTTTGTTCTCATCCCCCAGACCAAGTAATTTCTGATCTTATCCACTGAAAAATGCCAGAAATCAAATTCATCATGGTTTGGGGAAAGGAGGGCGGGGAGAAATCTGACATGGGTTATTTTATCTCCAGTCCTATTTTCACTAATTTTTCACTCCAATGCAGTCACTTGGTTTCTTTAAGCTGTTCAGAAAACGCGAAGAAAAAGCCTTCTTTCCTCGGCAGAAACCCTGCAGCCTCCGGACAGAAGCGGTTATTCCTCGTGCGCAAAGAGAAACTTCGGGGCTCCAGGCTGCTGAGGCAGAGCGGAGATGTCTCCCAGCCATGGGAATGCCAACACAGCATCAGGGTTTCTCTTCTGCGAGGCCAAAAACCCAAGTCCAACTCTGCAAGTCGCCTTCAAGCTGCTTCCTCAGGCTGTCTGCGATCCAAATCAAATCGCATCTGACTTCAGGCCAAGTTCAGGAAACTTGATTATCTTTCTTGCCCTATCCGATGGGAGATGGCAGGTTGAGGAGAAAGGGAAGGGAGGAGTGAAAAATTAACACAAGCACTTAAGACGTTATGAAACTGCAATATGCATCTCCTGCCTGCTCCCTGGTCCTCCAGCCCATACATTATTTAACAGAAAAGAAAGAACAAATGAGCCAGAACAATAGCTCGAGGGAGGGAGAAGAATATATATATATATACACACACACATATATATACACACACATATGTGTGTATATATATTTAATTCCTTAAACCATGCCCATTAGTTTTGTTTCTTATTTAGGATACTGCATTAATCATGCTAATATTTTACAGCCAGGGCTGTACACTTTAGCCATTACTTTAATCAAAGCCATCAGCGTACCCAAGAACACGCTACCAGGTGGGAATAGCTGCTACCGCTCGCTGTTAATTACTTTGCATTTTACAGCAATCAGCAGCAGGGGCTGAGATCATAATAAATTCATGACTTATGGGTCCATAAAATCATTACCGTAGGAAAATATGTTTTATCAGGCATTCGTCGGGCTGCTGCTCAGAGAGAGATTTCTTGAAGGAAATGACACCCATGAAATTAAACCGATCCTTGCAGTCAGCAGAAATGCTAATGTGGGCACAAACAGAGCCCAGGCGTGTGCGGAGCTGAGGGGTGGAGGAGGGAGCAGAGGGAGGGAAAGGTGGAGAAGGATTTTGTCAGCACGGAAGGAGGGGAGGCGCTGGGGGGAAGTCAGCTGCCCGCCCCCAGCAGGAAGGAGGACAACGCGTTGGAGGGAAAGGGAAGAACTGAGGGCAGGGCATAGTGTTGCTAAGGGGTCTCAGCACCGTCACAGCCCGGCAAACTCCATGCTCAAGACAAGCTTATCTTCATCCTCAAGGAATCAGGCCCAATTAACAGGGCCAGAACCCCCTCTCTGTGTCCCAGGGCTAGACCTTCACCTTTTTGCTTCCTCTAGGGGGTTCCAGGTTAGCTCTTACTATTGGGGCCATAAGTAACTTCATCTGACAGGTACTGCAGCCTGGAGATTTCTCTATTACCTGCAGGAACATTGCTCCATGAGGCATCTAAGCATGGGGATATTGATGGAAAAGTTGCTCTCATCCTCCTAAAGGGAGGGATCCATCCAGCTAGAGACACACCGATGAGCTGACGTGCAGCAGCTTCAAAAGCCCAGGCTATATTCCCTCTCTGATGGCAGCTTTCCAGAAGGGAACACAGCACATTCATGACTAATCACAAAATCTCTTCATTCAAATGATACGCCTGTGGCTTTGCACATAGGAAGTTCAGGCCAAGCTGATGTTATCTATCCCCAAAACAGAGCCATCTGAACCCAGAGGCTTCAACACAACCACCTAAAAGCCCACGCAGATGGCATGGGACACCGCAGACACGATCAGGGCAGGACCCACTCCGCATCGAGCACAGCAGTGCCATCACAGCCAAATGGAGAGCAACAGTGAAATCAAGCGGTGGCAAATCGACACCGAGCAGCAATAAAGAAGCCTGAGGATTTGAGAGGCATTAAAGGAGCCTAAATGAACTTGCTGAATATTTTCAAAGTCTTTTCTGCACTCACATAAAATCCCATGGCGCTTCCAGAGTCATTAGTCCTGCCAGTTCCTAAAAAAAACCAAACAAATAAGAAGTTCACTTTTTTCCCCCTTCTTTTTCTTTTTTTTTTTTTTTAAACAATCTAAGACCAACTGAGTTTTCCTTGGCAAGAAGCCAGTGGCTCTTTAAAGCTCTTGTGTTTCTTGGCCTCTGAAAACGACAAAATGGAATGCCAACCAGAAAATCCCCCCAAAGTGTTACATTGAGCAAGCCCTTGGGTTGTTGGGGTTTTTTTTGGGGGGGGGGGTTGGGTTGGGTTCCCCCCCCCCCCCCTGTTTGTTTCAGTTTGGAAATACTAAGGATGCTCAGTCATAGCTGGTTTGTTTGGTTTATTCGACTCTTCCAATTACACTGTGCAAACAGGGAACATTATTTAGTGTTATTTAAGCATGAAATTATAACAGATCATTTTAAATATCAAGGTGCTAAAAATAAATCTTTCTATCAAGGCACAGGAGGTCTACCAGCTTGCTAACATCCACCAGAGTGGGCAGATGGCAAGAAAACCATGGTGGAGAGCTCTCCATGCGCAAGATTTGTTGCTTTCCTTTCTGGGATCATGAAAACCTGGGCAGCTCGGCTCTAGGTCAGCGCTGCTGGAGCTGGTATGGGAAGGGATATGGCAGCAGTGCCCAGCAGCACAGCCAAAGCAAGCTTCATGTCCATCAAACATCAGCCTGCACAAGTGGAAGAGTGCCTTGGACTCTTCCACTTCTACAGAGCTCCGAGGGGCAACATCAGCCAAGAGTCACCTGCGGTCTTCAGGGAAGATCTCTCTGGGTCTCATTTCCATGTGGTCTATAAGAAGAGTTCTGTTATTCCTTCACCCCAGGAGGTCTTCCTGGAAGAAAAGTGTGCCTGCAGCACCCTACACAGCTGCCTGTGGTACCTACACCCCTATTCCATGAAGAACGGGTCCCTACTCCCTTATGGTTAAACTAGGACTCTTAGCCAGGCCTCATGGCTCTGTCTCCAGGCACTGCACTTCCCCAGGCACTTCCCCTTGAAATACAGGGAGACAGAGAAAGAGATCAGTCCACGCCAGCCAGAAGGAGAAGGCATGGATCTATGCCATGGGAGATGCTCCCAGGCCTAGATTAAGCTCATCAGAGATTTCCACAGTACAGTCCAAAGAGCCAATGCCACACTGAAACAACAGCTCCAGGACTGTATTAGCCTGACACCAACTGCCATCCGGCTTGCAGCTACCTTGTGTTACATCAAAGTCTCCTCAGTGTCATATCTAAAGCCCCAGGGCTCGGGTTACAGACACGTTTACTCTAAAACCTCCTGGTCAGCCCCATCAGCTACATAAGACAACCCAAACCCCACTGCCCAGCTCCAGGCCCGCTTAGTAAGCTCCCCATGGGCTGCAGCAGAATCGCTCAGCCCCTTCCCCTGCTCCCCAGTCAGTGGTGGATCAATCAGAGGTGACATGCAAAAAAAACCCTTTTTGTACAGAACAAGCTGTGGGTGAGAGCATGTTGCAGCAGAGCTCGGCTGTCCCCAGACACACTGCTTTTTACTTTGCAAGCTGTCTTTACCTTAAGAAACCCAAATCACTCTAATCCCTAGGAGTAAATGCTCCAACCACAGCCCAGACAGCTGCTCAGTGCTCAGCATTGCTGGCCCATCTTCAGCCCTGTCTGAGAAGGAGCAAGGAGGAACCCAGACCTGCAGCCAGATGCTCCATCAGCCTCTGAGGAGCTCCTTACCACCCAGGGAAAACAAGCCACAGACTTTCCCTGTGATATGCTATTTTGCTTTGGGTTTGACATCTCTAGTTAACCCCTTCCTTACCTCTCCACAGGGCAGGAATGATTCAGACCACGCTTCAAGACCTCTCTGTATCAGCACTCCCCAAGATTCAGCAGGGCAACCCAGGAACAGAGAGCTATAAATGAAATATTTGCCCAGAAATCACAGTATCACCAAGGTTGGAAGAGACCTCAAAGATCGAGTCCAACCTGTCACCACAGACCTCATGACTAGACCATGGCACCAAGTGCCACATCCAATGCCCTCTTGAACCCCTCCAGGGACGAGGACTCCACCACCTCCCTGGGCAGCCCATTCCAATGGCTAACAGCTCTCGCAGTGAAGAACTTTCTCCTCACCTCGAGCCTAAACTTCCCCTGGTGCAGCTTGAGACTGTGTCCTCTCATTCTGGTGCAGGTTGCCTGAGAGAAGAGACCAACTCCCTCCTGGCTACAAACCCCCTTCAGGTAGTTGTTGACAGCAATGAGGTCTCCCCTGAGCCTCCTCTTCTCCAGGCTAAACAATCCCAGCTCCTTCAACCTCTCCTCCAGACAAGCTCATCTTCATCATCAAGGAATCAGGCCCAATTACCTGGGCTAGAACCCCCTCTGTGTGTCCTAGGGCTAGACCCTCATCTTCATGCTTCCTGTAGTGGGCTCCAGGTCAGTTGTTACTATTGGGGTCATAAGTAACCTCATCTGACAGGTACTGCAGCCTGGAGATTTCCCCATTACAGTCCTAGCCGGCTATAAATATCCTTTTCTTCTTCAGGGAAAGAGCGTCTGACCCGAAGTGTATGAAGCTTTCTGACAGGCTGGGAAAAGAGAAGAGAAGAGGTTTAAATGTCAGCTAAAACAATCTTGATTTTCTTTTCTAAATTTGCAAAGCTTCCCGAGCCACTGGAGTGAAGCCTTTGCCTGTTTGAAGTTCAGCTCCAAAATCCTTCTGCAAAATATTTGCTGAAACACAATAACGTGGAATTGGAGAGGATTAAAACGGCTTCCAGCTTTGCCCCATCCCCCTCTCCCCCCCCCCCCGAAGCCCCTCCTGCAGAGGGTTTCTCTAGAAGCAAGGACTTAGGTCCCCATGTCTTGAAGGCACAACACAAAAGAGGGAAAGAAATAAAAATGTAAAGCTCTGAAGATGGCTATTATTGAAATGCCTCATTTGACATTTTGACTGTTTCAATTAGCTAACAAGGAACGCTCCACTTAATCCACCCTCAGATACTCAAAGAAACGAAATCTTGCCCTCCCCCCCATCCCAGATCCTGCCTGGCAGCTACTTCCCAGCCTCTGGAGAAATCCCAGCCTGGCCCCAGGGGGAGCTGTCAAGCCAGAGCCTACCCTGCCCAACACTGATGACATCAGGGAGCATCCCTCCCCGCAAACCTCAGTGTCTTCAGACACAGCATCAGAAAGTCCAGGGAGGAAGCAAAAGGGCACGTCAGAAAAGAGCCATTGCCTTCTTTTACCACTTCAGGAGACACAAGAGTAATATGGTCCTATGAGATCAAAGAGCTGGCTTCCCTCCCTTGTTAGGATTCATAACCAAGGACCTCTTGCTGGATTGAGCTGCAGTAAACTGAAAAGCTACCTGCAATGATATGGTACCCACAAGAGAGGGAGAAACATCATGAAAATATTCCTCACCCCCTGCACATGGCCAGGGGCTGATTCATGGTTCAGCACCAGACTTAGTAGAGTTAGATAATGGTTGTACTCCATGATCTTAAAGGTCTTTTCCAAGCAAAATGATTCTATTCTATGATTCTATCCTCTGTGATTTGGTGAGGTTTATTTCCCCACAATTCACCTGCTGCTGTGATTTTATGCCAAGGAAGCTGAAGTGCTGGGAGCTCTCCCATTGGCAAGTGCAATGGCTGGAGCTTTGCTCCACAAAGCACTTTACCACCCTTAAACAGTCACACACATTCTCCATCCTATGGGTGAGCTGTCACACGCCTCTGCCTGGGAGAGGGACTTGTGGTCCTTACAGGGGAGACTCCACACACTCCATAAAGTCAGGGCCATCTCCTTCAGCTCAGGAAGCTCCCAGGGAGATTGATTACCCTACCAGCAGCACTTGACTTGCCTTGGGCAGAAAAGCAATTTACCAGCTCTTCAATGGCCTGGATTTCAGAGACAGCTCTCCAGATACCACCAAGAGTATTTGTTTGGAGGTGGAAAAGGGCACAAGGAATCATAGAACTGTTTGGGTTGGAAGGGACCTTTAAAAGTCACCTAGTCCAACCTCCCTGCAGGGATCAGGCTGCTCACAGCCTCATGCAACTTCATCTGGAATGTTCCTAAGGATGGGGAGCATCTACCACCTCTCTGAGCAACCTGGGCCAGTGTCTCATGACTCCCACCATAAAAAAATTCTTCCTTCTCTTTAGTCTAAATCTCCCTTTTTCAGTTTAAGCCCAGCATCCCTTGTCCTGTCACAACAGGCCCTGCTAAAAAGCCTGTCTCACTCTTTCCTATAGGCTGCCTTTAAGTACTGAAAGGCTGCAATAATGTCTCCTCAGAGCCTTCTCCTCTCCAGGCTGAACAACCCCAACTGTCTCAGCCTGGCCTCACAGCAGGATGGCCTCACCCAGTACAACCTGCCTTCTTTTTGCATGGAAACCAGTTGGCTTTGTCAGATGCCTTCAGCTCCTAAATATAAAGTTAACCCTCTATCATGTGGCTCTTCTCAGCAAAAGACTTCTGCTGTGGTTCAGGAAAACATTTGTGTGCCAGGTAGCACTTAACAGAGTCTCAGTCTGTGTGCAGGGAGGACAAGAAGCTTATAAAGGTGCAGGAAGGCTTTGTAGGAAACCAACCCTAATCCTCCTCTGAAATATCTTGGCTATCTTTTAGCTCCTAGCCCCGACAAAATGAACAGAGACCGTCATAACTAAGGCTAGTAAGAAACCCCATGCCCCCACATCCAGCCTCTGAGCAGTGCTGGGGTTAGGTCAAATAATCCCTCCTGCTTGGCTGCACTTCAAACCAGTCCCAGTGCTTCCCTCCTCCACAATCACTGGAAGGGATCAGCACCTCTCTGCTCTAACACGCAGGAGACTTCTGCTTGTCAACAGCCTCCCAAGTTCATGGCCAGCCCATAACTACCTGTGCTTGTGCCAATATTTGCTTACTCTAAATAGTTCTTCTCCCCGCTGATTACTTCTGTTTGGGTATACATGCAGCCCATCACCTCTCAGCCTTGATTTTGTGAAGTCAAACTAAGTTTGATGGGATCTTCATGCCTCCAGATTTCTCTGTGGCCTCTTTACACCTGCTCTCATTTGACTTCATTGGTCTTCAAGAAAGAGTAGTCAGAGCATCCTCATTATTCCTGATGTGGTCTCACCAAACTAGCTGACAGCAATGCTAGCACTTCACCCAGCCCATGAGGAACACCTTACAGAGACTTCCTACAATCCCCATTGCTCCAACCCTGCATGCAGCTCATCATGCTGGTGCCTTGTGCTTTAAAGAAAATGCTGACCAGAAAGTTATGAAGGTCTCAGGATGAGCTCTCCTGGAAGGACAATAAAAAAGCCCTTTAAAAATCCTAGAGACTGGGATGAGAGTCCCAGCCCTCCCTCACCGCAGCCTTGAGACACAGAGGTAACAAGCAACAGGACAAGAGGAAATGATCTCAAGTTGCACCAGGGGAGGCTTAGGTTGAATATTATAAGAAAATTCTTCACCGAAAGGGTTGCCAAACCCTGAAACAGGTTGCCCAGGAGAGTGGTGAAGTTCCCATCGCTGGAGAGTTTTACAAGACATGTAGATGTGATGCTGATGTGTTTAGTGGTGACCTGGCAGATCTTGGTTAAGGATTGGATTCTCTGATCTTAAAGGACTTTTCCAACCTAAAAGATTTTGTGATTCCATGATTTACTCTGCCCTCCAGCTCTGTTGGCCAGGCAAAGAGAAGAAACACATGCTGGAGAGCTGGATGGATTAATCAAACCCTCTCCAGGGTTTGGAGGACAGTAGCCCATAAAAAACAAAACAAACAAACAAACAAAAAAAGGACAGACTAAACTTCCCAAATCCCCCTATCCCCCTTGAAACAGATTGTCCCACTAGAGCAATTCTATTTCTCTCAGTATGCTGACACTCAGGCATGCTGAGAGCGCCCTAGGTGTCTGGGGCATGAATTTCCCTCAGCTCTTCCCCATCATGGGCAATACCAAGTTGGTTAAGAGAGTGCCTCACACTAGCTTTGTCTCCTCAGCATTCCCACCACAGGATGGCAGAGTGAAGAGCTGGAAAGGTCCTTAACTCCTGGCAAGGACAGCTAAAGTGCCACCTGCTCAGCCCAGCACCCAGGAGCTGCCCTACCAGAAAGCTGGGGAGGGACTTTTGACAAAGGCTTGTTGTGACGGGACAAGAGAGAACAGATTGAAGCTGGAAGAGAGGAGGCTTAGACTTTTGAGACTAGGAAGAAATTCTTTCCAGTGAGGGTGGTGAAACACTGGAACAGGTTGCCCAGGGAGGTTGTGAATGCCTTCTCCCTGGAGGTGTTCAAGGCCAGGATGAACAAGGCCTTGAGCAACTTAGTCTAGTGGAAGGTGTCCCTGCCCATGATGGGGTAGTTGGAATTAGATCTTTAAGGTCCCTTCTAAGCCAAACCACTCTGAGTCTATGATACAGAGCTGTCCCTTCACAAAAAAACCAACCAACCACCAAACAAAACAACACCACAAACAAACAAACACCCACCACCACACCACAAAAAAACACCCAAACAATTAAAGCACCTCTGTGTCTGCAGAAGCAACCTGGCAACAACTTCTTCCTGCCCAGCTGATCCACAGGCACACACTACCTGGTGCATCCCAACCAGAGGCACCTCTATTGATCACAGCCCTACATAGGTAAAGTTATTTAATTCAGAGGTGACAGAAGCTGCTCAGCTGTTTATGTCCAAGGGTTAAACTTGCTCCAGCCACACACTAAACACATTTTTACAATCTGGCAGTGATCCTTGCCTATTAAGCATCTCTGGCTTCAGAGAAGAAGTATTGATTTATTTCACTTTTATGGCTGGAGGTATTCATTCCTATTTGCTTTCTTGCTTCTTCACCCCAGCTGGGGTGGGGAAAAGATGAGGAGGGGAAAAAAAAAAGAAGATAAAAACAAAAACTACAAGGCTGGTAGAGCCAAGAGGTGATGACTCCTGGTTTTCTGATAGAGGGCATGAAGGTTGGGATAAGAGAGGTGGGGACAAGCTCCTGATCTGCACCAGGTTTGTCACAGCTTTTATTTTCATGATGAAAAGAGGCAAATGTGCAGCTGGAAGAAGAGAAAATCGCATCAACCTTCAGAGGGAAGGTTTCTATCAAAGTTGTGTCCCCATAGGGTGCTTTGTGAGTTAGAGCTTGATTGATTTGTACCAGCTAAGGACCTCAGCAAATCTCTCCTGTGGGAAGAATGTCAACACTTTCCCATATCTTAAAGCCAGTCTGGAAAGGAAGATAAAACCATACTGCTGCAAGAGACAAGCGTGGACTGACATCTCTGATTTTAGCCCATGCCCCATCCTGCCATGGACACCCATTTCCAGGCAAGGCTCCTGACAGGGCTCCCACTCCATCTTCTAACCCTGTATTTCAACCTCCTCTTGTTATTACTGGTGTTGGAAGGTGGCTTTGTTCTGCAGGGCAGACTTGCATTTGCACCCTTCCAGATGTTGCTTTTCACAGAGGTGACCTGCTGTGAGAGGCCTGAGGATGCAATGAAAGCAACAGGAGGACACTTCAGACCCCTCCAAGGCAGCAGATGCTCTGGCTCATCGTGTGACCTCCATCTCACAAGCCCAGCTCATTCTGCCTCCTAGTTGGGACTTTGCTTCTCAGAAATGCCAAGAAGTCACTCACCATAAAAACCCAAACACATTCATTTCAGCAGCACCCAATGTCAATGCCTCAGCCTTAGGCTCTGTCACAGAAGCTTCTCATGACACAGGATCAGACATGAAGCATGCTGCTCTCCTGTGACTGCCTGGACTATTTTGGTAGCAGGAGAGTTTGGGCAGATGATTCCTTCCACTCCTGTGTGCACGGAATGAGGATGCAACACAAGCCTGCGGTCTTTAAGCACCATCTCAGGACACTTCATATCTCAGTTTCTCAATTCCCAGTGATAGGATTAAAGTGGGTAGGGCCTTTATAAAGGAAGAATTGGCTAAGAGGGAGTTGAAATAACAAAGAAAGAACCATACAGTTCACTATATCTATGTGTATGCAGATCACAAATAGCCTCTGCTAAGGGCCTTATCGGGGATCTTGCTGTAAATCAGTGGGGAGGCTGTCTGAAGACAACAGACACTGAACATAGCCTGAACTTCTGAACTTTTAGGACAGAGCACATGCTTAATAGACTACTGAATATTAACTTCTCCACCCAGAGAAGTGAAGAACCCACTTTAAATGAACATAGGATGTATGAAGCAGGGGGTTACATGTGAAGGGGCACATGCAGTAAGCATATCAGGAAGACTGTAAATCCGGAGTACCTGTGGTGGTTTTAGCCAATGGGGAAAGGGAGAGGGGAATTTGCATCCAGGAATTTAGGATAAAAGGGAAACTGTGCCTTCCAGCAATTTGAGAGACCCCATAGAGAACTGTCCTGTGGACTCTCCCTTTTATTCTAATAACTATTTACAAGGCTTCTCTGTCTTTGTTGTGAACAGGAACTTAATTTCTCGTTACACCAGAGCACAGGGTGTAGGGACAGAAGTGAGCAAGGGCTTGGCTGAAACACTGAGAGCTGGGCGAAGAAAGGAAGGTAAGTGCCCAGGGCTGTGGGGGAGAAGAGCTTGGGGACCTGGACAAGGAGAGATGGAGCAGGTCTTGCTCCAGCAGTGAGAGATGGAAGGGGGTTGAGAGAGGTGGGAGGTGTATTTTGGAAGCTCTGGATTGAAAAGAGATGGGGACTAAGGACCCTGTAAAGAGCAGCAGTGGCCCTGGAGCACAGAGCACCCCAAGTCAGGGCCTGTGGACAGGGACTGGAAAAAAAACAACCAAACCAACCAGTAAGGATTTTTGGGCAGATTCAGGAGCCATTCAAAGACTCCTTCTTTGAACCCCACTGAACCTGTGAACCCCATGTCCTCCAGTCAGCCTCAAGAGCCTGAGGACCAATTAGCCCCAAGGTCCCAAAGACCTCAGATGCCTTGTGCATCCTCTCACAATTTAGCCTAGACCCAGGAAAGGTAAATTTGAGCTCCCCTCCTATCTGCTTGCCTTCTATCCCTCCTGCTTCAAAGAGAAGCCCACATTTCCATTCCTCAAACACAACATGCAAATAGGGGAAGAATGAAAGGAAGAAGTAGGCAGGCTGGTGGCAGATAGCACAGGAACCGCCACTGAGCGCAGCCGGTTCACGCTTCATTAGCATCCTCTCCAGCAAGCTGCGCGCACAGTCTTTCAGTCTGGCTACACACAGACAGAGAGGGAGGGAAAGAAGCACATTTTCCATTTGGAGCTCATCTTCCCCTTTCCAAAAGCCAGCTAACCCCCACTGAGGCTTCCCTGGGCTCAAAGGTGCACACTTCCACTCCAGCGTCTCCCGTACTAGTTAAATATACCTTCAGGCAAACGTCAAGAGTGAGCCCAGTTTGAAACTTATTGTGTTGTCAAGATGACAAGTGCTCTGCCTGGCTGCTAGTCTCTGCAGCCCTTCCTCTGTCTGCTCTCCCTCCCCTTCTGCTCATTAGAAGCTCCCTTGATAAACCAAGGATGGGTTGGTTGGGTTTTTTTAAATCATTTAAATGTTTTCTTAACTTCAAAACACCAACAGCTGCAGGACTGAAAGAGGAACGATGCTTTCCCTCTGATACAGGCAGACACTCAGCCCACTGCAACGTGGCAGTGTGGATTGGTGGACAGAGAAGAGCCTCAGTGTACTGTTCTCATGTGGCAGGGAGCAGAAGTCCAGCCTGGAGGTCTCAGTTCCGCACATGGAATGGCTGCCGCTGGATCACCCCAGCCTAGCAATCATCCTGTGAGAGTGAAGGAGCCAGTCAGTACAGCCTGCTGCCACCTTACCTACCCCAGCTTTCCCCATTCTCACCTCCAGTATGATCTTCACAGCCTCCTGCTTCTGTCCTCTGCATGAGAACCTTCACAGGCAACCCAAACCCATATTTGTGCCAGGCTAGAGCCAAGGGTGGATCCAGAGTTTAGACAGCACTCACAAGCATCATCAACAGCACAAAGCAAAAAGCCCTGATGCAGACAAGAGCACAGGCTGAAAGCCAGATACCTCAAGTCCAAAACATGGGCTAAAGACAGACCCCAGGCACCACTGATCCCAGCATTGGTTGGCAGTGACCCACTGGACAATTTGTCCTGCTGTCCTCAACTCTTCCCCTTTACAGTCATTAAAATCTGCTGTGGCATGTTCCTCCTCATGCAACCCCAGCAAACACGGGGTCAAAGGGGCCCAGACCCATCCCCAGCAATGGCATGGGGTCTCCCTCAAGAAGAAGCACTGAGGGTTGACTCTGGTTTTGGCCCTCTGCAGGACAGACATGGGGCGGAGGGAATCAGCAATTTGGCACTCAGTTTTCTCCTTCCTGGCCTGCTTCTCAGTTCCTGTGTCTCTGCATCCTTGGACAGAATTCTGCTCCTATCTGCTGAGCCCTTTAAGCTTATTGCTTAACAACGGAATTAACTGGTTTTGAGAAGCACAAAACTGAACTCTCCTTGAAAACAAGCTGGTGCATTGAACCTTCCTACCATGCTTTTCTCTTGCATCCCCCTGCCTGGGTTCCTCATGGACATAAAATAATAACTCTTTTGCCCAGTTAGATGTGCTGGAAAGCTTCTTGACTAGCAGTCCAAGTCCCTGGAAGAGCTTGCTTTAAGTCTTGGCCAAGTCACTGAATCAAAACAGCTTGAAAAGGGAGATGAATTCTGCATTCTGCTCTGCGCCTGCAAACAAAGGCCTGGGGGTGAGGAATACAGGCCATCTGAAGCAGAAAGGACCCACAGGCCTGTCAGATATACCTCTCACCACAATTTACCCTTCCTGTCAAGCTGTACTGCAGAATTAGAGTTTTCACTTTTCACTTAAACCCTACTTTCCTCAAGAAAAGAGGTTCAGACTGCCCTGCAATGTGCTTACCCAGTTGTTTCCCCAACACGTGCTCCCCAGCAATTCCAGGACCAGCTGATGAATCATAGAATGGTAGGGGTTGGAAGAGGCCTCCAGAGATCGAGTCCAACCCTCCTGACAAAGCAGGATCACCTTAGGTAGGTCATACAGGAATGCATCCACGTGGGTTTTGAAAGTCTCCAGTGAAGGAGACTCCACAACCTCTCTGGGCAGCCTGTTCCAGACCTCTGTCACCCTCACAGCAAAGTTCTTCCTGGTGTTGAGTTGTAACTTCCTAAGTTTCAATTTGAATCCATTGCCCCTTGTCCTATCCCAGGACATTGAAAAAAGACCAGTACTATCTTCTCAACACCCACTCACCCTTCAAATGTTTAACACTAATAATATCCCCTCTTAATCCTCTCTTCTCCAGACTAAACAGCCCAAAGACTCTCCTAAGAGAGATGTTCCAGTCCCCTAGTCATCCTCATAGCCCTGAAGAGAGAAGTGTTGCAACAAGGAGGACAAATGATCAGAGGAGAGATCCTGCTTCTGCTCAGTTCAATCTGTGCTGAGCAGCATGGTGGAGACTGATCTCACTGGCTTCAGTGGTTCTTACAGCATCTCCAAATAGCAGCAACAAGTCCTGCACGGGGGCTGAATAGCCATGGGAGTCTGCCTACCTCACCTGGGCTCTTCCCACACGGTCAAATCTCTTCTCCAGGGCTCCCATTCCTTTCACGACTGCATGCAGCATCTGGTACAACAGGTCCCAGCCTGAGCAGGGGCTTCTTGGTACCACTGACAAATAAATAAGCATGATTACCTTCTCTAAATGAGCATTCCCATCTTCTAATAAACATCGTAAAAAAGGAGAAACGAGACTTAATTCATTTTTATTGTCACAACTGACATGTTGCAAGACTGTAATTGGACTGAAAAGAGTTTCCAGTAAGGAGATGCTGTTTAACTAACTCATTAGCAGCAGCCTGACAGAGATGGATGCTCCACTTTTAAGAGAAGGAAAAAAGCAAAACAGTTCCCACCCCATCCCCACCTGCCTGTGCCCCAGACACAATACATCCTCCTGATAGCTCCAAGAAGGGGCAGAAGAGTCTCTTTAATTCAGTTACACAGCAGTGTGGCACACACCCACTCCACCCACATGCATCAGTCAATAACCACCCTGCAAATGGAGCTGTGGGCAGCAGCTATGCTCAAACTGGAAATATTGTGAGTTTTCCACAGTTCCCATCCCTATGTGCTACCTACAGGGTATTCAAGAGTCCCTGAGCAGCAAGGGCTCTCTGCAGGCTGTGCTTCATCCTCTTCTCCAGTGGCATCTTTCTCACAGAAAGCAGAAAGACCACTTTGCCTCATGTATGAGAAAATAAATCAACCCAGAGACTGAGAGAGATACAACAAGGCAAACTTTCCAGCAAATTCTAAAACCCAGGGGCTGGAATGGACAATGCTGTGAAGCTGTCACTGCCACCCCAGCATCAGCAGCCCCCCAAGCATCTCGGACTCGGACAGGCAGACAGCTCTGTGCCAGTTGTTCTACTGGAGCAGTGCCTGGCTGCTTTACTCCAGCTCTCTCTGTCCCAATGCAGATAAATTTAGTTTTCTGCTCTCGCTGCCTGGGGAAGAGTAGGGAGGGGAAGCTGACATCTTTCAAATGAGACCTTAAAAATAAGCTGTCTGCATGTCTGGACATTGAAGAATCCCAGGCAGGGCTTTGTCTGGATAAAAGAGCTCGCTCCAGCACCCTAACCAGGCTGTACCCTGACCAAACTGCTATCTACCCAGAAAGTGCTGCACTTCAGCAGCATAACGACTCTGGCTCAAAACATGATTACCCTGACAAGCATTTTCTTGGGGATGCCACCACACTATGTGCTGCATACCCACAGTGCAACAACTCCTGCTCTTCATTTCTTAAGGTCTTCACAGAGATCTGGATGATAAGGAGCCAGTGCAGAGCCAAGAATAAAAGTTTATGTCACCCATCTTCCATAACTGGGACCCAGCTCATTCACTAGCCCAGCTTCCCTTCCAGCAAGGCGCTTGCTCTCCCTGGGGCTGAAAGCTGCTCTGTAAAGGCAAGTAAGCATTTGATAAAGAAAATAACAGGATGAATAAACCCATGTGTTTGTACAAGAAAGCTTTTGCTCTGATCTTTAGTGCTGCAGTATGTTTTGACCTACTATTGCAAGACTCAGCTACATCTTCCCTCCCTCCAAATGTGACAGAAGGCAAAAAGGAAGCCGCGGCTGATGCCGCAGAGCCCTGTGCTGGGATTCCAGCTGACAAACAGCATCAGTAGAGCTGCCCACACACACTTGCACGGCTTAAAACCCACACCCTCTGCTCTCCTGTCACCTGCAGCAAGAAGTGCTCGCATGCATACCTACATATATACACACATATGGGCCTGATTCTCCACTCAGATGCTTGATTTCATACCAGCAGCCTCCAACAGGTCTGTATGCGAGGAGAAACACACCCACGAGAGATATTTCCTAATGAGGACTGACATTTAACAGCTACCACAGCTCCTGCCTTACCAAGAATAAAACTTAGAGGCAGAACCATCAGTGCTCAGGCAGGGCTGTCTTCTGGCAGCGAGCTGGCAAGGTGGAGATAGGGGCAAGCTCCAAACAGTCACAGTAGCAACACTGTGCATAAAATGCAGGGACCACACAGTCACCCAACAAGTATGGGGAGTTCAAGCTGGGTTTACAAGTGGCATCTGCTCCTGTGCAGCATCCAACAACTCTAAGTAGCCTTCTTCATACAGCCTCTCCAGGCTGCCTGGCTGCTATACAACCCTGTTGGTTTATCAGCTCTGTGTTGATACAGAAAGAAGGCAGCCACTTATCAGAGGCTCACAGAGTGATGAAGACCCTCAAAAGCTCTAACAAATCACTGGGATTTCACCCAGGACAGGATTTCAGTTCAGAGGTTTGTTCCAGAGAGCTTTAGGGCCAGCCCCTCTTCAGACTGGACAAGTTCTGAACCACGCACAAACTATGTGCATGCTGCAATGGATTCCAAACCCTTGCTGGACAAGCTTCATCTGATTTACTATGGCTGCCTAGGAAGGTAGATTTACTCCCAAATTTAGCAGCCACCCAATCAATGTGAGAGTGCTCACATGAGGATTTGCCACAAGCTTTTGTTAAGCCAGGGCAGGACTCGCACACAGAACAGCCCTTCCCTGGAGAGGCACTCAGGCCACTGCTTGCTGTCATTGCCTGGCTTCATCACAGCTTGCTTTTGTCATAAGGCATCTCGCTCCTGCCTAAATCCAGTGGTGATCCTGTTCAGATCACCCAGATGACACAGTGACAGAGGACAAGGAGCTGACAAGGAAAAGAGGTCAGTGCTCCAAACCATTCCCTTAAACTTCAACCCTCCCTTGGCATGCAGGGTGCATGGCAGCAAGTTTATTTTTCAGCCAACAAGTTTCCCTTCTTCCAATCAACTCTGAGGCAATAAGAGGTGGGTTTCAACACGGCATAAATCTGCCAGAGGCATATCAAGGCTTCTGAATAGCAAGGGCACAGACAATTGTCCAGTGGAAAAGAAAAAAAGGTCAGAGTAGTAACTCTTGCAGTATTTGTTCCACAAACAGAGAAGGTTTACACAGCTTTTCTGGGCAATTATTGGGCAGGAAATAAATCTCAACAGAAACTCATCTTCTCCCGCTTCCCAGCTGAATCTCTTTGCCTCACTCCCCTAGCAATGTCCCCAAAATGCTTCTGCAACAAGATGTCAGTTACACAACCCAAGGCTGTGCCCCAAGAGCCAGTGGAGAACTGTATTAAATTTAATAGCATTGCTCCAGGTAATCTACGACTGCTTCTAATCAATTGTCCATGCCCGCTGCAGCACGGCTGGAGCTGCCTTCCCAGGGCTGCAGGTGCAGGACTGGCAGAGAAGGCTGCTGCAGAAACTGGAGATGAGGCTGAGCTCTTACATGGCCTTGAGTGCATGCAGAGGCTGGGAGGCAGTCAGCCCATCCCTGCTGCCACACGCCCCTTCAGCCAGGGTTCAAGGTCTCTTGGTGGATGGGAGAGCCCAGCCATGAGCATGCCAACTCCAGAGAGACTGCTGTACACACCAAGGAGGAGCCAGCCTCTCCTCTTTGGCATCAAATCAAGGAGGCAAAAAAGGATCATTGGCTCAGTTTTATGCAGAGGGAAGCAGGAAAGATCTCTTTTGCTGTGGCAGAGCTGGGAATCAATCGATATCTCCTGCAGCCCCTGGCACCATTATCTCCTCCACGCTCTGTGGCACCAACATTGTTAAAACCATCCAAGATCTGAGCAACTCCACAGCACTGTTAAAGCACAGCATGAGCGATTCAGGTGAGAGGCCAGGGCTAGAAGAGCCAGACCATGCAGGCACAGGGGAGAGGGAATCACTGACTGGTAGGGGTTGGAAGGGACCTCAGGAGATCATCTAGCCCAACTACCCTGCTAATGTGGGGTCACCCACAGCAGGCTGCCCAGGATTACAATGTCCAGCTGGGTTTGGAATCTCTCCAGAAGAGAGGAAAGAGCCTCTCTAGGCAGCCTGTTCCAGTGCTCCATCACTAGAAAGGACTGAAAGCAAGAGAAGAGCTTCAGGAGTAGGACTTGCTACTCTCACTCTTGCCACATGAGTACAAAACACTGTCACACATACTCCTTAATGCTTCCTTCGGTGGAGTAAGCTCAAACCACCACCAAAAGCTGAGAGGAGGCAGCGCAGCATCCCAGGTCAATAGGTACCACCATGTCAGACAAGTTCAAGCAAGATCTGGGTCTAGCCTTCATTTCTGGTCTGCAGAACAGATCTAGCCCTCCCAGGACTGGTATTCTTGGATTCATAAAATTCCAAGGAGCCAAATCATGTACAAACTGGTCACCCCATCTCTCACTAAGACCCTTGCTAAACATGGTGCTTGCTTTCCACCCTGCTCAGTTCCTCTGGGGACCTTGACAAGGGACTGTATTTTCTTGCCAGCTCCCAGGAGGATGGAAGAATTACAGGATTTCAGCCTACATGTGCTGCATTTCAGAGTGCCCACAGGCAGGAAGACATCCCAAGCTCTGTAAGTCTCCCCCCTTCTCCTCTTCACTGCAAGTGGGTTCAGCTCACAATAAAACATGGTCCTCCTGGGAGCAGCAGGGACTTCAGGGAGAGGCCAAAGGTACACAACAACTGGGTCCTTAGGTGACCCATCACCCAGACTGCATTTGGATGGTCCTGCAGTATGAGGTAAAATGATTTTGTTTGAACAAATGCTGTCTGTGAGTGACAGAAGCCTTCTGAAAGGCCAAGCCTCCCTCCAGCCTCTCCCCCTTGATAGTGATGGACAAAGAACCTGTGGCATTGGCATCCAAGAGAGATGATAATCACAGACCTCTGAGATGTGGTCTGCATTCAGAGTTATATCAGGGGCCATGGGAAAGGCAGGGAGTATTTAGCCCAGCATCCCCATCACTCACACACTAAGCAGAGCTAGGTGCAGGTCCAAGTGAGCATCACTAGCTCTAAGCCCTTTACCAGCAGCTCCCAGGCACAGCAAGGGACTCCTATCCCCTCCAAAACCCCTGGTACCTCCTCAACTGATGGGTAGCTGGCTGAGCTTTCAAACCTGAGCCAATTTCATTCCATGGAAGGAAGGACAGCCAGAAAACTACTGTCCAGCCTGCTAAAACCCCTGGTCCCCTGAGGTCATAAAATCCAAGTCACTCTCACTGAGGAAGCGATAAGAGGCAGCGGGGTGCTAAGCTGTCCACTTCAGCCCAGCATAAATCTCAGAGCTTCTCCAAAGCTCTGCATGAAAGAGAACAGAACAGCTTGCCTGAGCAGCAGTCCCTGGCCTCCTGAACAGAAACATTGCCATCTAGAGGTCCCTTGCTTTCTTCGTGGAAGGGTTTGGGAAAACGTGGGAGGAATTTCCACCCTCCGCAGGCCCCTGTAAGGAAGGAGAGAGCTGGGCAGGGGACCTGAGGAGAGCAGCATAGGCCAGGCTCCAAGAGATTTTAATCAACGTTGGATAAAGCGCTTCAAGAGATGTTGTAACACTTAACCAGAGCTTAGGAAACAGTTGCTCTTTTTTTGCTGTGTTTGAAGGCTTGCCTTGCCCTCAAGCAAGAGAGATGTGAACTGGGGAATATTTCCTGTGACCACAGGCAAGACCATCCTGAGGTGACACTGGAGTAAACTGAGGCTGGCCCATTGAACTCAGTGGTTGTAGACTGGCTTGCACCAGTGAAGAACAGCAGCTGGAGCATGCTGCACCCAAGCTGAAGAAACTTCTCAGCCCTACAGAGAAGCCTGCAAGCAAGATGCATATCTTTGCAGCTGGCATTTTAGCTTCTGACCTCACCCTTTTAAGCCCCCAGCAATAGCCAGGGTTATGCCAATACACATTGTCACACCCAGATACTGGCCTAGACACCCTTAACTGACCCACAGTGAGCACACATCATGCTGAGATCCACCGCCACAGCAGTGGGACACATCCTGGTCCTGCTTCCACCTTTTCAGGCTCACCTGGGTTTGCTCTTCTGACAAACTGCAACTTCAAATCCAGACCAGTGCTTAGCTGGGAAGCTTTTGTCAGCAAAGATTAATTTCTGCAGTTTGCAGCTTTCTACCTGAGCTACCTCTGAGCTTGAGCTGTCTGGGGAAGAAGAGAAAAGATAATAAAATCCCCTGGACGTGTTGATTGGAAAGAAAGTCTGGGTGGGTGCCCCACTGTCCTCTCAGATTTTTAAACTGGTGAATCACCAGAACTACTAAAGGAGCAGGGGGAAAAAAATGTCTACCCTGAGCACCACAAGTCTCATCTGGGAAGGTGAAAGACTAGAAAAACATTTGAACAGGCCTTTGGAAAGAAACCACTCCTCGGATTTAATTGGGGCAGGGCCAGGCCAGGCCAGGCAGCCATCAAGGTGCTTCCAGAGGGAGCCACAGTTAGTACTGGCTAATGGATGAGCAAGAAGCCACCCCAGGATTAAAGTCACCGGCGCCTCCGAGGACCAACCAAGGGGGAAGCATCCTGGCAGCTTCTTCCTCCTCTGCTCCACGGTCAGCAGGTTTATGATGGATGCCTGAGTCCCAGCCCTCCTCTCCCGCAGCACATCATTTGATTTGCTGCAGACGTGGGGCTGGAGGTCCCCGGCAGCGCTCCGAGCGCCAGGAGAGGTCACCCATCTCTTTGAATAACGTCCTCTGTGAGTGCCAAGAAGTGACATCAAGCTTTGCCCCTTGCCACCCCCTTGGCATCACAGGGACGCTAGTCAAGAGTCGGGGTTAGAGGAGGCGAGTTCCCTGCCGCCTCTGGCTGCCCATGCAGGATTTATACCTGCTGTGTCAGACCCACATTTACATACAGCGGCGATTGCGGGCGCTGCCTCCCGCCACTGGGGCACGGCTCATGGAGGTGGCTGGGGAGACTGGTCTGCACTTGGGGCAGCTCAAGACCTCCACACAGGAGAGCTGACCCACCCTTAACCTGCCAGCAAGGCTAGACTTGCCCTGGGTAGATTACTGCTTGCACAGAGGAGGACCAGCCCTTGGGATGCTGCTCTCCAAGTGACCATGATGGACAACCCAAATCACTCAAGAGATCCTGGGACAGCATAAGAGCCAGCAACACACTAGCACAAGAGACAGAGCCAGGATGCAGATCACACAGAAAACCCTTACCTCCCAACATATCTTTCCCAAACTTCCCTCCTCACCCTTACAGAGGGTCACAAAACCTGCCTTGTGCTCTCTGACCCCTCTTTGACATAGATCAGCAGATTAGACAAGTGATGGTACATGGCTGATGGAGACAGAGGGAACACAAAAGAGACACTCAGCTGCAAGGAGAGCACAGAAGGAGTCAGCACCATGGAACAAGGTAGCCCTGCAGAGGAGGTACCCCCAGCTGCTTCAGATCATGGCTAGGAATCACAGAACTTCAGGGGATGGAAGGGACCTCGAAAGATCATCTAGTCCAACCCCCCCTGCCAGAGCAGGATCTCCTACACCAGATTACACAGGAACTCATCCAGGTGAGTTTTGAATATCTCCAGAGAGGGAGACTCCACAACCTCCCTGTGCAGCTTGTTCCAGTGCTCCAGGAAGCAGGGAAGCATCCCTGCTTGCAGCATTTATAGTTTTGAGGCTACTAAATGGACTTATTCTAAAACAACCCCAAACACCTCATACCAGGATTGGTTCTACAGCTGCATTTTCTCCTTCTTCCCTTTCAAATCTCACCTTCACCACTGCTCACCAGCCCAGACACAAACACACATGAGCAGCCCCCTGCAAACATCACCAACCACTCTGGAACCAGTTAGTATTTATGTTAGCATCTCTGGTGCCCTCTCTAGGACCCAGGGATGACTGAAGGGTTGAGGGCATCACTGTGAGGAACTCAACCGGAAATTACATTGTCCCATCACTGCATGACTCAACACAAGATTTTCCATCCAAGGGCTAGCTGGGACCCTCAGTGGTTTTCAGCTGCAAAAGTCAGTGTTCAGCCAGGGCTGGTGCTGCTCTCCCAGACACAAACTCTGGTAAAAAACCTGAGTGGCAGAGAGGAAGGCATTGGAAGGGGTGGCGAGAGGGGGTGATGTTCGTTTGTCCTTGGCAGAGCAGCACCACAGCACCAGCAAATGTTTGGCTTTGAGGGCAGAGGAAAGCACTGGCAGCTACAAATTACTAATCAATGTCGGGTAACAACAACAGCAGCTAATAATGAAGGGCTGATCAGCTTACTGTGGCAGTAATTATTCCTGACACCAGCCCTCAGAAGGAGCATCCAGGCTTAGCACGCTGTCTACCGTGATGATAGCCCAAGATAACTAGAGAAATTTTTGTGCTGGAAAAAAGGAGAGGGAAGGGGGGGCGGGGGGAAGGTAACAAAAACATCAACCCTCAGCAATTAGCAAGACTTGTGGTGCTAATTACACTGCAAACGGTGCATGAGCTTTGTCAGAGCTAACTCCGAGCCTTCCTCCCGCCACCAGGGAGAGATGAGAAGTGCCACCACACCTCTCACAGAGCAGTGGTGACAAATGGCTTTGGCACTTGGTTATTTTTGTGAACACAACTCACTGCTGCTGCCAGCAAACGCAGCACCAGCCCTTCACCACCGTGATTCCCTGGGGGAAAGCCTCTCACTGCCATAGCATAGAAATGGTTGGGCTTCTCTCGTCCTCCTCTTCAACACTCCCTGGAGGTGTTCAAGGCCAGATGGATGGGGCCTTAACCAACCACGTCTAGTGGAAGGTGTCCCTGCACATGGCAGGGAGGTTGGAACTAGATGATCTTTAAGATCCTTTCTAACCCAAACCATTTTGTGATTCTATGACTCTCTTCACATCACTAGGTGGTACTAAGCCCACCTAAGATGGGTGCAGGAGCAATTCAGGATGCTCCTTTTGGTATGAGACACAGCCAGTGCAAGATCTGAAATCTTAATGTGATGGAGTTGTGCCTGTTCCAAACGTGCTGCATTCACCCACAGCTGCTCAGGATCCTGCAGTGCTGATGCTCTGCAGCAGCAGCCCAGACACCACAATCCCCATCACTTCCAATATGAGGACTGCTGCCTCTTGCTGAAGAAAAGTTTCCCTCAGCACCCATTCACCAGCCAAGGCAGAGTGATTGCACCCAGCAGGGGTAGCAGCATGAAGGTGCTAACACGTGCATGCTTTCACCACGTGCTCCCTGCTGCTAGAGCAAGAAGAGGTGAGAAGTAACAGCCCCAAAGGCTTGTGACTGCAGATGCCTCTGCACCCACTTCTCTCCTGAGCAGGCATAAGGAAGTGTGCCGGCTCCTTGCACCCTTCATTCCAGGAGGCTGCCAAACTGCTCCCTCGGCAGCAGCAGGTATTTTATAGGCATGAGCTTCACAAGAAGGCAGCGGCTTCGGCCGGGGGGGTCACTGCGGCAGCCGCACAGAAAATCCAAAGTTCTGCGAGCCCAGAGATGAATGAAGAGGTTGCAGCATTTCTCTGCACAGATCAATGCTGTTACAGCAGCAGGAGCATGCTCCAGCTGCTTCAGATCTCATCCTTTCAGACTCTTCCTACTCCTCCAAAGCTTGCAGGCTTTGGCACCTCACAGGGAGTGGGGGCTTCACCTCGGCCAGAGAACCCTGCCAGGAATACAAACCAAGCATTTTGCCAGCCTGGCAAGATTCAGTGATTTGAGAGACAGGTGCCCACCAGCTCTGTTGTTAACAGCCTGAAAAACTTCCCAGCACATCCCAAATGGGAGTTCTACTCCTGCAAGAGTGCCCTGTGCCAGCCTGGCGCCCCCAGCCCCCTAGCAAAGCTGCGTCACAGCCCTGCTCCAGGGCAGTATCAGGGGGGATGTGGCTACCAGCCCTTGCACAAACTAAATCCTCTCACAGCAGAGATCCTGATTCCAGCCTTTATTTACAGAAATTATTATCACAGTGGACCCTAAGGGAAATCATAGGTTTGGGCTTCACACACTGAATTCATCACTGCTAGGGAAAGCGTTACAAGGCTTCTTGAGACACACAGAGATGCAAACTACCTCTGAGTTGTGTGTCATAGAGGGAGGATGGGGAAAAGAATCCCAGCCATGGACTTCGGCAGGCGCAGGAGGAGAAAAAGGGAAGAGTGAGCACATTGCTTTCGTCCAGCCCAAGGCAATTTCCATCTGCAAGGTGCACTCAATCCTTTGTGCCACTCGATTAAGTTACAGCTGACCTAAGCACAGATTGTTGTTCTGCCACCAAAAAGAGCAGCCCAGCCTCAATGTCATCTGTCACTGTGGCCACATAGGGGCACACAGGGAGCTCATGGAGAGTTAGGAAGGGATGGAGAAGGGAGATGCTGCAGGGCTGAAGTATTTCAAAGCCTCTTCCACGCACAATACCACAAGCACTGCCAGCACTGACACCAGATGCTAGGCTGCAGCATCTGCTTTCAGAGGAGGAAGAGGAGAAAAGTTCTGTTGCATCCTCCTGAGCTGCCACGCTTAGACGTGCAGGGAAAGTCAAGGCACTGAGCACCCTGAGGCCCCCTCCTGCCTGCAGCTCTCACAGCCCAGCAGCGCTTGAGCACCAGCACGGTCCAGTGGTCAGAGCTTTCCCCTGTCGCATTCCTTGACTGGTTGATGTGAACAAAAAGGGAAGGATTTTGATGTTCAATAGGGAACAGACAGGAGGTCTTCTTGGGGCAGATCAACCTGTCAGATGCACACTGTTTGAGCACACTGCAAGCAAGGAGGAGGAAGAGGAGGAGGCATCTGGCCTTATGCTAATCTACAGGAGTGGCACCGTTCTACATCACTATCAAGGGAAGTACCAGAGGAGATGGGGAGGGGGTCCCACAAGAGACCAGCAAGGTCCATGACACTGCAGCATGGGTACTGTAGCACTGCTAGGGTTATAAATCAGAGAGCTGGCACCAGACTGACTGTGTAGACCACACTAGGCGCCAGCAGTGACATACACCTGCTACAGAGAGACCTTCTCCAGCAGAAAGGTCTCCCTCACCCTACAGAGACTTGGAATACATAACTTATCATCACTTTTTTTTTGGTACAGAGCCAGAAACACTGACCTTAATGGCAGTTGTGCAAGCCAAGGATGCTCTGACAGTGCCTGACCTGCACATATTTTCACAAGATGTTTCTTCAGCCATTCCCATCCACCTACCCCAAGTCCCTACAAGTACAGCACTCCACTTGAAAGTACCTCCTCATGAAGGGCCCAAGGAGGTGTCAACATATCACAACATTAGAGGAAGGCAAATCCTGATAGAAAAAAAGTCACACCAGCTGACACCAACAGGTGACAACAGCTCTCCAGGAGAAATGCTGCTGCTCAAAGACAGCTCACATATGACTGGCATGTCGCAGAGGGGACATCAGCACAGTGTGCAATCTCAAATGCTGAACCAGACTTCCACAAATTCAGACTAGAATCAAACTCTTTCTCCTTTCTGCCCTGAGTCAGTTGCTGCAGTCCACCAGGAAGGGAGGCTATGGTCTTCCTCATCTCTAGAGACTGTGGCCAATGCAGCAGCCCTGGCAATACAGGGTGACATGGATGCTGGTCCCCACAAAGCTGTTTGCCAGCATTTCAAGGTGAATCTGATGATGCAGCTGCTTTCCAAAGTGTCAAGAACATGCCTCTCTCCAGCTTTTCATCTGAAGCGATACGTGGCGCCAAGGGCAGCTTGCCAAAAGCAAAAAAACACATGCATGACGAAAAGCATCACCCCTGGGAAATCTGCATCCAAGGAAGGCTGGAAACCTCCCCCCCAAAACTGACAGAAGCACAAGGTTATTCGAATCCCTCCCCTGCCAAGCCAGTCTCTTTTGATTTGTTCAGGCGATGCATTTCACGCCTCGCCTGCGGAGTGGCTGCTTCCTGAAGAAGGAGAAACCATGGAGAAGTTTGAGCACAGCACAAAGCCAAACCTGGATTGTGCCTTCTCCCCCACTGAGGTGTGTTAAGAGTGAGAATTCACACAGAGCAGCAACGGTGGTTGGTGTCTGAACCACAAGACAGCAGCCCTGAGCTGGAAGGAACAATACAGCCCCCACTCCTGAACTCATCCTGCTTCTTCTCTTCTCACAGCACAATTGGAAGCTAACCTCACACCCCAGCCACAGCGCTGGGGATGAGTCATCTTTGCCGCTGTCAGCTGGAATGATAAGGCTGAAATTGCATCACTTATCAGCAATGAGCCAGCAGGGAGGTGGCTGCAGGACCCACCAGAGGGGCTGAGGTTTGCCTTAGCAAACTGAATCCAAAACTGGAACGTTCTCAAAAGCCCCAAGCTTTTTGCCCAACTACTAGGTGAGCTCAGAATCATAGAATGGTAAGGGTTGGAAAGGACCTCTGGAGATCGAGTCCAACCCTCCTGCCAAAGCAGGATCACCTAGGGCAGGTCACACAGGAATGCATCCAGGCAAGTGTTGAAAGTCTCCAGAGAAGAAGACTCCACAACCTCATTGGGCAGATTGTTCCAGTGCTCTGCCACCCTCAAAGTGAAGATTTTTTTTCCTTATGTTTACATGGAACATCCTGTGCTCCAGCCCATGCCTGTTGTCCCTTGTCCTGTCATGGGCCACCACTGAGAAGAGTCCTTGTCCCTTAGATATTTCTAAGCATTAGTGAGATTTCCCCCCAGCCTCCTCTTCTCCAGGTTAAACAGCCCCAGGTCTTTCAGCCTTTCCTCATAAAGTTCCAGTCCCATCACCATCATAGTGGTTCCCCACTGGACTCTCTGCAGTAGTTCTTTGCCTCTCTTGAGCTGGGGACCCCCAAAGTGGACCCAGTACTTCTGATGTGGACTCCCCAGGGCAGAGTAGAGCAGGAGGATAACGTTCCCTGACCTGTTAGCCACACTCTTCTTAATGCATCCCAGGATGCCATTGGCCTTCTTGGTCACATTGCTTCAAAGCTTAAAACCAAGTTAAACATCTGCTTGCCCAGACAGCAACTGTCTCTTGCACCTGCCTAGAGAGGAGAAAACTTTCTGTGGGCACCCTGACAGTTTTAGCACCAAATTGTGGCAAGTTCTTAATGTTTTCAAGCTGGGAGTTCTGTAGGGTCAATGGAGGTGGACTCACAGATCATAACGGCTCCAACTAATCACACCCAGCTCTTGGCTAGGTGCCTGGTTAAAGATCTGGATTACTCCAATGGGAAGCAGACACTGATTTAAAGTCAGGCCCACATTTTACAGCTTCACATTGCAGCTGCTAGGCTCTACCTTACATACCTCATTTTTGACATAGCTGCTT
This sequence comes from Dryobates pubescens, assembly GCF_014839835.1. NCBI lineage: Eukaryota > Metazoa > Chordata > Aves > Piciformes > Picidae > Dryobates > Dryobates pubescens. The sequence continues at coordinate 12,028,721 of NC_071622.1, read as the reverse complement.
CCTCTCCCTCTTTTGGCGAGCGACCAAGAACCAGAGCCATTGGCAGGGTCTCATAATTGACAGCTCTAAGAAAGCAGCTCCCAGCCAGCTCTCTGGTCTGATACATTAAATAGCTGAGCAACTGAAACCACTGGTTAAAATTACTTGCAGCAGAACATCAGTCCTTTGGGGAAGTCTCCCTAAGCCAGCCGATATTAGTATTTATTAATACTAATACCTATCATAGAATGGTGGAGGTTGAAAGGGACCTCTGGAGACCATTGAGCTCAACCCTCTTGACAAAGCAGGATCACCCAGGGCAGGTCAGAATGGAATGGAATAGAATGGACCAGGTTGGAAAAGATCTTTGAGATCATTAGTCCAACCTATCACCCAGCACCATCTAATCAACTAAACCATGGCCTATGCAGTTGGAAACTGCATCCAGACAGGTTTTGAAAGTCTCCAGAGAAGGAGAGTTCACAATCTCTCTGGGCAGCCTGTTCCAGCGCTCTGCCACCTTTACTGTAAAGAGGTTTTTCCTCATGTTGAGGTGGAATTTGCTTTAATATTATATATTTCAATAACTTTGCACTTACTTCACCCTCCAGATGCAAGAACAGGAAGCCCACGGCAAGGAAAGCATCACTCAATAGGGTTTTTGAAGACGACGTATCGTGAGCACCTCTCCACCTCCGAAGAGCAGCCCTTGCTGCAGATCAGCACGTGCCCATACTCCTGTGGTATGCTTAACCCTGAAGAGTCATGACTCACAAGCATTTTCCTCCTGCAATCTGAAACACAACAAGCAGTGTAACGCCAGCTCAGGCCTGGTGATTCACGATGGCGTGGGTATGCGAGAGATCACCTCTTACCCAAATACGTATAATTTTGGCTGATAGCTATAATGGACATCAGAGCCTTGCTCTCCACAGGAGATTCAGCCAGAGCCCCTCTCCACAGGATCAGCTCTCTGACTGAAATATAAAGGCAGTGTGGGCACTGAGATGGGTGCTTCAGGGACTGAGAGCTGAGCAAGGCAGTTGCCTTCCCAAATGGCCAAGTAAAACAGATAAAGGAGCTGTAGGTTTTGTTGATGATTTAATCAATAAGGTAATTATATTAATTCAATAGTTTGATACAAAGCCACTTCCTTGCTGTTTGATTTAACTTCAGCTCAGAATTTTCATGGCTTAGTTGATCAAACACATAAAATAACAAATTTGTGCTAATTAATTAATCAGATGTATTTTTCCTTAAGTATGAATTGCAAGAGGCCTGGAGGCAGAGAGAGCAATCACCCAGTGACCACATAACGACAGCCTATAGATTTGCTTCTACAAGTCATCACACAACCCACTGACAGTGCCAGAACTCTTCTCAAAGGCAGGACAACCCCACCACGAGGTGACCTGGCAGAGTCCAGAGTAGTTGATGCATCCACATCCTTTGTGTGTGCAACCACACTTCTGGTAATCATACAATCACTGAATCATTTGTGTTGGAAGGAACCTCAAAGATTGTCTAGTTCCAGCCCCACTGCTATGGCAGGGACACCTTCCAGGTCTCTGAAGGTCCTGTCCAACTTGGCATTGAACACCTCCAGGGAAGGGGCATCCACAACCTCCCTGTTCCACTGTCCTTCTTTACACTGGTGAGACAAGTACCATGGATATAGTTGGTTATCATTTACAGGGAGGAAGAATGAGGATAGAAGAGTCTAGGAAACAAGGCTAAAAAAAAGCATCCCTAAGGAAACACCATCTGGAAAACCCAGTCAGCACCACCTCCACCCCTGCCCAAAGGCATAGCAACATTGTGGCACCCAACCCCTAGTACTGGCCTGCCAGAGAGCCACTCAAAGAGGCTGAAAAGCTCTGGTAGGAATCTCTACCTTGCAGGTACTTCAGGTACTCCTTGCAGAATCACAGAATCATTGCAGTTGGAAAAGATCTTTAAGATCATCAAGTCTAATCATTATCTAACTCAACCAATCCTGGTGCTAAACCATGTCCCCTCAGCACCATATCTCTGCATCTTTCAAACACCTCCAGAAATGGGGATTCAACCACCTCCCTGGGGAGTCTGTTCCAGTGTTTGAGAACCCTTTTGGTGAAGAAGTTTCCTCTAATATCCAACCTAAACCTCCCCTGGTGCAACTTGAGGCCACTTCCTATCTCTTCCTTCTAGCAAGAAGAGACCAACACCCATATATCCCTACAACCTCCACTCTGAAAGCTGCAGAGAACAATGAGGCCTCCCCTCAGCCTCCTCTTCTCCAAACTAAACAAACCTAGGTCCCTCAGCCACTCCTCATAAGACCTGTTTGCCACACCCTTCACCAGCTTTGTGGCACAGGACCTCAATATCATTCATGTAGTGAGAGCCCCAAAACTGAACCCAGTATTCAAGCCAAAGCTGAATACAGGGGGCTCATGAGGCTGGGCAGCCCTGTTTGAGAAAGCAGACTGGAGAAGAGCATCCTCCTGAGCTGGGGAGGCTGGTGATGTTTAGAAAGATGCTTGGGGTTTGTGCCTTTCCCATGAAGGATGGAAACCACTCACACACCCCTGCCTGCAGCTATAGCCACACAGTAATTCCCAGTATTTCCAGAACCTGCTTTCAAGCTAATTCTCTCTTTCTCCCTCTCTCCTTTCTCCACTTGAAAATTAGCCAACCCCTGACACTACCAGGAGAGATGCAGTAAAGGTGATCACAGGTCAGGCTCCTTCAAACAATTTCAGGGTCTTCTTGCCAGGTTCCTCTCTGGACAATACCAACTCTTCTGCAAGAAAGAAAAGCCCCTAATTAGACCTGGACAGCAACCCTCCAGCTCCCACACCTGCCCTGATCAATGAAGCTTGCTAATTAAAAGCAGTTGACCTGAGCAAAGACTGGCTTAGAGGAGATCCACCCAAGGGAGACAAGATTTAAGAATTAAATTGCTTGACCAGTCTGATTCATTGTATTTTACACCCCTGGTTTTGCTTCCTCCCACATGTAGGTAAACAGTGGTTTGGAGGACTCGGTCCCAGTTTCTAAAAGCAAAGGAGCAGAGAACATGGTCCTGCTGTTTAATTCACTGTCAAGCACCACTGTCTGAGTGCTTAGGGCTGTCAGAGCAGCTGCTCTGTCTGATAGCCAGGTGACAACTGAAAAACGGCCAGGTGGCACCTCATTTCTCCAGTTTGATTAACCAGTCCTCTGCACCCTGCCACAGCAACAGGACTGTGAATAAACACGCCAGCAGCGCCTCAGACACTCGCTCTCGCTCCACAGCCAGGGTCTCACTGATGTGTTTAGCTCTGCCTGTAACCCCTGAGAGATTTATGCCCGGCAATCAAAGGGAGATGACCACCATCCAAAAGCAATAGCGCTCAGGTCAGGTCCCCATCATCTGGCCTGATCAGCAACTCACTGGTTTGAGTGCTCTACCACATAGGGCTATAAAGCAGACAGGAGGTCCTAAGACAAGCTGGCACCTAGCACACACATCAGGTCTCACATCTGGGGCCTTGCAGGATGCACTGGAATAGCAAGGAAGCACACAGAGGGCTGGAAAGCTCTCACATCTAATTTTCAGTGTTGCTTCGCCCTGCTCACGTCAGCGGGAACCACAGGAGCTCAGTGCCTCTAGGAGCCCCATTAACAGCAAGCAAAGGAGAGGAATGTAACGCTTCCTTGCTTCAGGAGAACTGGCTGTGGACACATGGGGGATAAAACCACCCATAGGAGCAGAAATTCTGGTGCAAACATGACGTGTGTTCTCCTCCAAACACCAGTATTCAAGGGCCTTCACCACAAAATAACTTTAAGGGGATTTGAGCAGAGCAAATGCATTTGCACAAAGAGAAAGCATATTCTGAGGAGAAAAGAGCAGCTCCTGAACACAACACTTGGGATTTTGTCTGTGTTCCACATGCAGGCTTGGCATTCGCTTTCTTTCAGAAATCACTGCCTTGGAGTTGAGGAGATAAGGCCACAAACGGGAGCCATGGCAATCCAATTTGTCCATCTTATTAATCCCCCAGCCTTTTTTCTCATGCAGCCCATTTCTTTCCTCATCCAAGACCCTTCCTTGTTCAGATGCTGCAGCCCCAGTCTGGCTGGTTGTGAATCTCCTGCACTCCCAGGCCACCTGCAGTGGTATGTGTAGTGCAAATGGCTTTGGCTGGGTGCTGCTCCCTCCTGTCCCAGGCAGCCAAAGGAGTGTGGGCACCATGCTCTGTAGGCAGCCAGAAGCAAGGAGTCCCAGGTGGCTCATGTATTGTATCTCCACACTAGCATCCTTCCTTCAGTTTCCTTCTCTAGTTGCAATGTCTTTTTCTTGCTAGCCATGGAGAACATCTCAGGCAGGAAGAGCCGTGCACTTGTGAGAAGAGCTCGGCCTGGACACAAGGAAAAAGTGGCAATCTGAGCACCAAACAAAACATACACCTGGAAAAGAGATGCTGCAGGCCTGGCCATTCCATGCATCATCCCCTCAGCTCAGCAGGGTACCAGGTCTCTTCTGTGCACATGCTTTAGTGACTGCTCTGGTGGTTCAGAGACTGGACCTTCTACCATGATCCAAAGGCTTTTCTGTGCCCAGCAAGACATGTGGAAATAATTATTGTTGCAGCAACCCCATGGCACAGTGGGCTGCAGCCCATACAGCACAGCTGGCCACCAGCACATACCCACAACCTCCCACTGCACTTGCAGTCACCAGGCACTTGCCCAGCACTGGAAAACAGGTCTGCTTTGGTCCTCAGCCCACTGCTGCAACAAACATGCTCTCCTGTGGCTTCCAACAGCTCAGTGGACTCCTGTGGAGAGCCAGTGTGGTGAGACGACCGCTTCTTTCTCTGTGCATTAAGAGATTACCTCTAGATAAAGTGCTAGGGGGATCCCTGGTGAGAAAGCAAGTGTTGGTGATGTACCTGGTCCTGTACTGATCCACTTCAGCTCTGTCATTGCTGCAGAGCCCAAAGGGTTCTTCCACACTCCTGGCTGTTGATACCAGACCTTCAGGTTTTCAGTCCCCCATCATTATACTCTCTTCTTTTCAACTTCATGCACCCTGCAGCAACTTGCTTAGCATTTTCCAACCAGCATAGCTTGGACATGCACGATACTGGGCTGACCATCAGACCAAGGCACTATTTCAGACACGATTTCCAAACTAAAATAACACTTCATTGCTTCCTCCAGCCCTTTTAAAACAAAAAAGAAACCTGCTTGTAGGGTGAGGAGGAAGTGCCTGCTTAGCATCCATCAAGAGGAGGTGATCATGAAATAGGATCCTAAGGCTCTACCTCCTGGTAAGTGCCAAGCAAAGGAAAAATAGTTCAGCCCCAGAAATCTAAGCCAAACTGCATCTCAGTGAGGCAGTAATTTGTTTTCCTCTTCATCAAAGAAAGCAGCATGTAAACATGCTACAAACCCAGAGATACATCTCCAGAGGTGCCCTAGGAAAGCCACACAGCTTGCAGGGCTCACTAAGACTGCAGGAATGTTGTGGGTCATGCGTTGTTTAAGCTGCATATACGAAGATATGAGCTGTAATAATATACCATTACTCAGCCCTAACTCTCCAGCTGCTGTCCCTGAAGTAACCCCATGGATTTTTTATTACCAGGAGGGAGCAAACCCAACCACATTTTCTTCTGAAGGGAAGAAATTTCATCAGAGATGCAGTGTAACATCCTCCTCTGACTTGTGAAGCAAGAGATTTCTTTAAAGAAAGTTCTTCTCTCCAGCAACACCTCCCTCCTGCCCAAAGGCAAGAGAAGCACAGAAAGGTGTGAAGAGAAGCAGTGCTGGACAGTCCATCAAAGGAAGGTGTCGAGATACAGCCCCTTCCAGCTACCTGGCTGAAATTCAAATGCTGGATTAGTGTCTCTGGCACACTGTTAATAGGAAGCAGAGAAATGTGATGCTTCCTTCCGGCCTTTCACATGCACAAACCTCTCCCAGGTAGCAGACAGTCTGGTCCACCAAAGGGAGACTAGAATCAGAAATGAGACCCATTCATCCTATAACATTTCCAGGCATGAGAAACCAAGCTGAATTTCTATCAGGCAGAGATGCTGTAACAACACAGTAACAGCTAGGAACTCCAGTCAGGTGCAGGTCAGGGATGCTTGGCATTCATTACCTTCACAGGCCACTCAGAAAACCAAAAAGAGCAGAGGACAAACACTTCCCCTTGGCAAGCTCACTCTTGTCCAGCTGGATATGATGGGCTTTGAAAGGCTGGAAACTCAGCAGGGTTGACTGCAGTGAAATAGGGAGGAAAATGGAGATGTGGAGGAAGAAAGAAAGAAAACAAAACAGTTAATCTTCAAAAACAAAATGGTTTTGTTCATCTCCTCTTTGGTCACCAAGGTAGCTCCAGCTGTGTTCTGGGACATGCAAGCTGGAGCTCCTGGGAATTGGAGTCACTTATGTGTCGTCTTTGTGCTGAGTTACAGCTCACATAAAAATGAGGGTGGCAAGCCCTGAAGGTGCCCTTTAGCCCCAGAAAGGGGAAAGTGCTGCAAAAGACAGACCTTGATAAAACATGATCCAAACAGGGGCACATTCAGCATCCCTTGGGGGAGGTGACAGCTGTGCAGACAATCATTCTGGCAGCTCTGGGGAGGGTTTGGGCACTGGCTGCTGCCCAGATCCATTCCATGGGCAGGAATACCAGCAAGCAAAGGGGCTGATGGACAGTCAGATTTGCATATATGCTATTTCACCCATCAAATCTCTGCAAGAGCAGCGGTTTCCCACCTCCCTCTTTGGCCACCAACAAGGATCAGCAGCTGGAAGCCCCTTACCACAGCCATTCCCAGCACCCAAGGACCTGCCATCTGGGCTGCAGCCTGCTGTTTGCACCGATTTGTTAAGTTTTTGCCCTGATTGCACGCCTCGGGCAGGCGACAGTTGCTTTGTGCAGGACTTGGAGGCGGGAAGTTTTACAGCTTGGCTACTGCCAACGCACAGATGTTACAGGCTGGGTCACGGCAAGGTGCTAAAGGCCTTCAGAGCTGTTGCAAAGCATTAATTATGTTCCTGCAGCTGTTCTTTAACCCTCACACATGTCTCCTTTCTTCCAGGGGCTGCCAGAATGACAACCGTGAATGGGAAATCAAAGTAGGAGGCTTTGAGGAGAAGCAAAGCAGAGACTTGAAAGGTTAAAAGAAACATCACTCTGCAATCGCAGGGGGCTTTTAAAGCTCCTTGTCCCTGCCACTTTCTTGAACGCCTCCTCTTCTCCCAGGTGGCACAGCACTGCACTACAACAGCACCCAAGGAGAGACGGGAGAGATCATCAAGATCTTGCCATATCACAGAGCATATCTCAGCTAGAAGGTCAATCCATGGAAATGCTTTGTCTCAGAAAACTGGAGGGAATGGCTCGTGGGGTGGAGTTAACCAGCCCTTCCCTCTGTGCAGATTCAGAGATGGGATCTGCAAGGGATTTTGCTGGTCGGAAACGGCCCATTATAAACCAGTTGGACCACAGCTTGCACTGAGCTGGAGAGTAAACCTCTCAGACACACCACTGACCAAACTGTTCTGCTGAACCCAAGCTCAGAGCTTCTCTAGAGAAGCTTGGCCAGAGAACGCCAAGCATCAGGATTGCATTCAAACAACCTTACTTGGAACAGCACTGGGAAATGTAGGGACCCAACAGTGCCCTGAACTTACCTCACATGCTTCTGACCCCTGGCAGCTACCATGTGCCTGGGCTAGCAACACACCTCCCAGGCTCCCCACAGAGGCAGTATTAAGAGACCTATGCAACACTTCTCCAGTCAATGGGAGCACTGGAAAACCTGAGGCTGCTACCAAGGAAGCAGGTCTGTCCTTACAGCACAGAGCTGTTCACAACTGCCACTGAGGGAAAGCAGAACCACTTCATCAGGGAGCTCTGCATCCAGATTTCTGAGCCCTGCTGAACATCAGGTCTGGCTAGTGCCGACATAACACCAAGGCAGCCATTCTGGTGCTAAAGCAGGAGCCTACCTGGGGAGCCATCTACCCATGCCTAATCTACAGACCAGCTGCAAACTGAAGCCCCAGCTCAAACACAGGCATCCACCAACATATCAGCACAGGCTGGGCTGCAGCTGTTCCGCAGGACCACGAGTGGTCTGATAAAACCCACCAGGCTCCTGAACGGCTTCTCCCTCCCCCGACCCTCCTTTGCTTTAAGCTGCAGTCAAACAGAGCATAACTCCTTTCAAGACTCGCAGATGTTGTGTTTCTGAATCATCTGGCCGGGTGGCTTGCACTGCTGAGAGGAAACAAGATTGTCTCTGGAATCCTTTGTGCTGCAGCTCCCTGTGCACAATGAGCTCCCACGCACTCACGGACTAAATAACTTTTTTTTTATGCTAGAAATGAAGTAGGGAGAGGGGGAGGAGAAAAAAAAATAATAATACAGGCACAACAGCAGCAAACAAACAAGCAGGGACTGGGGTGATGGAAAAACAGGCAGAAAAAGCTATGCTGGTGTGCCTTGGACACACATCCCACACAACAGCATCTTCCAGCAGCTTCCACATTTATAAAAGCAGAAAACAATGAAGTTTTGCCTGACATCTCCTGAACATGCCTTCAGCCAGGAACTGTTATGACACAGCATGGCAGCCAGGACTTGAATTCCTCCATAATGGCCCCAGACAGCTTCTGATACCCTCAGTTGCTGCTGGCACCAGTGTTAGCTCTGCTGCAGTCTTAGGAGCTATAGTGGATAAAAAAAGATTGGTGTATAGACCTTAGAATCATATCATTGTTTTGATTAGAAAAGACCTTTAAGATTACCAGGTCCAATATCTAACTCTACCAGGGCTGGTGTTAAAACAGGTCCCTCAGCATCACATCTCTGTGTCTTTTAAACAGCTCCAGGGCCAGTGATTCAACCACCTCCCTGGGGAGGCTGTTCCACTGTTTTAGAACCTTTTCAGTGCAGGAGTTTATTCTAAAGTTCAACCTAAACCTCCCCTGGTGCAACCTGAAAGGGGATCCAGGATAGTATTAACTCTGAGCCCCAGGGCCACATAACACCAGATGAAGCTTCCCCTGACAGATGGAGATGAAGGAGCTCCCTTCAGCTAGATCAGGATGCTCATCCCAAGCGCTCAGAGGATTCAAGTCCTCCCACACCAAAACAACATGTGACAGCTTTCCTCTCTTACAGGGACATCCCATGAGGTGCCATAGGGAAGCCTGGCCCTGAGCACACAGCCATTTCCAGCGGGAATTTAGAATCAGCAGCATCACCGTGACACAAATTCTCAGCACTGCCTCAGTCCTCAAGCGCTGAGCTTGGGTTTGCCATCCTTGGGCAGGCAGGGGTGGGCTGACACCAGATTCCCACTAGGATGGACCAACACCCAGACAAGATCATGTTAAAGGGTTGTGTTGGACATTTCTGGAAGCCCCTGTTACATTCAGATACCAAGCATAAGGGAGACAATGTTTCTATCCACTTAATAGAGCTCCTCAAACCACGTGGCCTAGGCTGGCTATTTTAAAACAAGGATCAGCTGAGACTTTTGTTTCCAACAGAATAATTTAACGCCTCGCTCTTGCTGAGTACTTTCACCCTCAGATATAAGAGCAGCTCAGAGAGGCTATGCTGATTTTACAAACAAAGAGGTGGGGAGGGGGGGAAATGCAGTAAAACAACTCACACCACCTGCAATCCCAGGAGCAGAAACTCCTGCCTGTCCAAAACAGCCCCCAGGAGGGACAAGCAGAGAGGCAGCTTCTCTCAAACAGCAGCTTTCCTCTTTCTGCCTCTTTATCCAGCATTCTGGCATTTTCATTTAATTGACTCCAAGTTTGAGTTACTGAAATTTCACAGAGGGGCTGACATCTCCTGATGAAGATGATGCCACCGGTGTTATTGTCTGGCTGCCAGCTCCTGGGAAACAGGCGAGGCATGAGGGTGGTTGCTGTTTTTAACCAGAGGCCACGTCTGAGTCGAGCGCTGGGGGAGTTAATGAGCACTGTGCCGTGGGAGGGAGGGCTGGGAGAAAGCAAACAGGGAAAGCTTCCTTTTAATATTTCATTTTATTTTTATCAGAAAAATAAGCCAGGGATCTTCAGCAAGGCAAAAAGGAGGTTTTATTACTTCATTTGGGTTTTTTAATAGCAGAATTACCGGTTAGCAGCTGTAAGAGCTTGCTGGGACACCCTGTGAAGGGAAAGGGAGATGCTGGGGTCTCTGTGCAGAAGAGATGATGCAGAGTAGGTCTCTCCGTGCAAAGTAGGTCATAGAGTCATCACAGATTCATAGAATGGTTTGGGTTGGAAGGCACCTGAAAGATCACCTAATTCACAGTATCACTAAGGTTGGAAGAGACCTCGAGGATCATCAAGTCCAACCTGGCACTACAGACCTCATGACTAGACCATAGCACCAAGTACCACATCCAATCTCCTCTTGAACACCTCCAGGGATGGTGACTCCACCACCTCCCTGGGCAGCACATTCCAATGACGAACAACTTGCTCGGTGAAGAACTTTCTCCTCATCTCGAGCCTAAACTTCCCCTGATGCAGCTTGAGACTGTGTCCTCTTGTTCTGGTGCTGGTTGCCTGGGAGAAGAGACCAACCCCTTCCTGGCTACAACCACCCTTCAGGTAGTTGTAGAGGGCAATCAGGTCACCCCTGAGCCTCCTCTTCTCCAGGCTAAACAACCCCAGCTCCCTCAGCCTCTCTTCATAGGGCTTGTGCTCAAGGCCTCTCCCCAGCCTTGTTGCCCTTCTCTGGACACCTTCAAGTGTCTCGATGTCCTTCTTAAACTGAGGGGCCCAGAACTAGACACAGTACTCAAGGTGCAGCTTAACCAATGCAGGGTACAGGGGCACAATGACTTCCCTGCTCCTGCTGGCCACACAACCACCCCATCATGGGTAGGGACACCTTCCACTAGACCAGGCTGTTGAAGGCCCTGTCCAGCCTGGCAACCTGTTCCAGTGTCTCACCACCCTCACTGTAAACAATTTATTTCTGATCTCCAGACTAAATCTGTCTTCCTCATGCTTCAATCCATTCCCCCTCATCCTATCACAACAAGCCCTAGTGAAAAAAACCTCTCCAGCTCTCTTGTAGGCCCCCTTCAGGTACCTGGGAAGCTGCTCTAATGTCTCCCCAGAGCCTCCTCAAATCCAGGCTAAACAGACACAACTCTCTCAGCCTGTCCACATAGGGGAGGTGCTCCAGCCCCCTGCTCATCTTCATGGCCCTCCTCTGGACCTGCTCCAACAGTTCCATGTCCTTCTTGTGCTGGGGGCACCAGAACTGGACACAGTACTCCAGAGGGGGTGTCTCATAAGAGCAGAGTAGAGGGTGAGGTAGAGGGAGAGAATCACCTCACTTGTCCTGCTAGTCACCTTGTTCTTCTAGGTTTCCAGAAGGAAAACAGTTCTCAGACTATGTAAGTGGGTCCTGTTAGGGATGCAGCCACAATTGCAGTCAGTCATGGCCTGCAGCAAGGGTCAGGCATGATCATGACTCTCCCCCAGCTGTTTAAGGTCTGCCTCATTTTCTAAAACTTGAGACTTGCACTAATTTGCAAGGTACAAGCAGCTGACCCCACCAGCCATTCCTGCTGACATGAATCCTGAGGTATTCACAGGCTACAGCCCTAGAGGAAAGTCCTCTGTAGCTCAAGCCATCTACCCAACCCTCCCTGAGTCACAGGATGGGTCTGCATGATGGACCACTTTTTGGTGGTTAACAGTCTCCAGGCTGCCCCAAGGAGTGCAGGCAACCCGAGAGCTCCCTGCCCAGCTCTGAAGAGGCTTCAAGCCACTTAGTGCAGGCCCATTGTTGGGTAGGGTGAAACTGAATCCAGCAGTCACTAGAAAAGCTGGGTAGGGTCAGCAAACCTGACACTGTTGTCCTTAAAGCAGCAGGGAAAAGGTTAAGACAAGATTTATGGGCATACACCTCTGCCAGAACCACCATGATCATGTGTACACATTTCTCTACTCTAAGACCTAATTTTCCACCATTTCCCTTGATTTGCTGTTCCTTTTCTCCCATTTCCTTGATTTAGGGCCCAATTATTTCTTGTCCTCTTGCCAGTGAAACAAAATATTTCATAAGCACTCCTGCTGCCTCTCCCCACACCCTCCCTTCCTTTGGATGCTGGTTTCAATGCCTGACTCATGCCTCATGTTCTGCAAAATTTAGAGTATTTTAGTGAGCACCTAACGATGATTTTACCATTTTTCACAGTGATGCAAATGGGATTTGGCACCGACAAGCTCGCTGTTGGAATTCAAGTGAATCTGCGGCCCCCGCGGCTCTGGCACCTGTAAAGCAGGCCCTGGGGATTGTCACCTGGGCAGGTTTCCTTCTGATGCAACCAGGTCCTTCACTAGGCATGGGACATGTGCTCTGGGCCAGTGGTGACACACTGTGCTGGGACAGGGTGGAGGGCAGAGAATTCAACTCCATAGCTCATCCCGTTCCTGACCCATACAGATAACTGAGCGTTCAAAGCCTAGCTGGATGGGGCCTTGAGCAACCTAGTCTAGTAGGAGGTGTCTCTGCCAATGGCAGGAGGTTTAGAACTAGATGATCCTTAAGGTCCCTTCCAACCCAAATCATTCTAGGATTCTATAAGTGATGCCCTGTAAGGGTTGTGTTGTCAAGAGCAAGACTGCAATATAACTTAAAGCTGGACCATATCATCCCCTTGATGTAGCTGCATACCCAGGGAGGAGCTGGGGACTACCATCCCTACACAAGTATGTATCATTAAGGAGAAGGACCAGACAACCAGATTTACCCTCATGTAAAGGAAACATAAAAAGAATTTCAAATAAATAAAATCATTGGGTCCCCAGTCCAAACTTCTAAGCACAGTCAGATGTTCCAAGTGGTTCCCCACAGCTGGACCCCAGGGACTCACCCTAACACCACAGCAAAGAACAGATGAACAGACTGACTTCTGTCAGCACACTGAGCACCAGTCCTCAGGAAGAGTCCCAGGGAAACACTCTCCTCTCTCCATGGAGCAGTGGGTTTTCAGTAGCTTTCCATCCCTCTTCTCCCCCCTGCCCGATCACAGCACACAGCATTTCTATAGCATCCTCCTACTAGCTCCCACAACCACATCCAAACCTGTCACAACACAACCCAACCACAAAAAAGACAGCTAGAAGTGCCAACCTTCTTCTGGGAGATGTGCCACAAAGGCAGGTGAGGAAGATTAGGCAACCAACAGCACAGATCAGACGTTGCCTGGGCTGCAAACAGGGAGAAAGAGCTAAAGTTTGCTCCCAGTCAAACAGAGCAAGGACTCAGAATTTGGTCTCCTTCATTCTGACCTCATGTCTCAGACCCAGGGGACCTCCAACTTCCATGGCCTCCACCTGCCTTTTTTTTTTTCCCCAACCCTCCCAAAAAAACACCAACAAACCAGAAACCAGGTCACTTGATATGAAACCTTTCCCCCCAAACACCACCTGAAAAGCTTCAAACTCTTGGAAACTGTAGCGAAACAGGACTGTGGTCACCAGCTGGCTCTAACTTTGGTTTCTCTCCACAAGAAAACAGCTCTTTGTGTCAGCAAGCCCCTGCATCACCTTGCTTTTCATAATGGCAGATATGAAATAGCACCTCTCCGATTTGACATAGCTGTACACTGATTAAAGAGGGCAGCTAGGACAGGTGAACTGCACAGCTTCTCTTATAACCAGTGCCTCTTCTACATGCACATATCCAGCGAGGGCAGCTCCAGCGATTCTACTCCTTCCATGGCTGGCAGTAACAAGGAAGAAGGATCTTGAGCATCTGGAGAAGAGGTGCTCTCTTCTAGTTATCTTGAGCTATGTCTGCTCTCTTCACCCAAGCAGGCAAGTGCCACAGCACACAGAGAAGTGTCCAAACCTGACACCATGCTCAGCCATCACTGGTGAGGTCAAACGGGCAAGAAAGCTGGATACAAGCTGGGAGAAGCAGAGCCCTGTCAGAAACCCCATCCTAAAGCATTGTGATGGAAAGCCCTAAGCAGTGTAAAGCAACATTTACAGCCTCCCAAGGGGGGCAGTGGGATCTGGCCTTCACACCCACCACCACAGCTGTTGGCAGCTCATTCACACTTTTCACAAGCCCGGAGGGCAAGTTGAGTGGTGCGATGCTGTTCAGCCACACCAGACTTCCTGCTGCTCTCTTACGGGACTGGCTAACTTTTCTCCAAAGAGCCTTCCCAAATAACTGAGCACCAAATGCCACAAGAGCAACACACCTTTTGGTCTTTGGTAATACAAGAAAGGGCTGGTGTTTGCCAAGGGGGTTCCATCTGAAGTTAAGGAGCAGAAAACTAGGCCTAGCTAGGAAAAAACCAAACAAATTAAGGGGAAACCTGAGAACAGCTCTGCAGACTGCCTCGTGCAAAAGCATCTTCTCACCACAAGGCTATGTAAGACCTTTATATTTTGAGTGGGCCTCTGAGACCCTGCCTGTCAGTCTGTGGGGCATCAAACCTACTGTGGGCTCCCTTTGAAGATCAGCCCAGCTGAAATCCAGCTGCAGCCTGGGGAGGTTTGGAGACTGGTAGGCTCCAGATCTGCAAGATCCAGAGCCCTTAGAGAATAGGAACCAGGCTAACTTCCTTCCTCCTCATAACTTGGTACCATCAGCTCTACTAACTGTGTTGGCCTGGGGTTTGCTAGATTAACATCACTTTTAATTTATCACGTGGCTGTGACTGGCTGGAAGCATTACCTCCAAAGGAAGCTGACTCACCCTAAGCAGGCTGTTTTCCACAGGGCCAGTTAAATCCTGTCCAGCTTGCCTTCAAGCTACCTGTCAACCTAGCACAGGCTAGACAGCCCCCTGAAGCTAACATTCCACAGTTCATATTCCTGGCAAGTACCATCACAGAGCTTAACTCCCTTAAAAAGCACTGGAAACAGTCAGAGATGGCCATTATGGCAGTTTTATTCTGAGATATTCTACCTTGTAAAGTGTATTTGGAAGGACAACTTTGCTCCCTCCCTCATCCTTCCACAGAGGAAAGATGATAAATGTCTAGCTGGTTGTTCATAGCCCAGGGCAAGGGAAATGCAACATCCTCTTTAACAGCTAGCAAAAGTGCAGAGACATGCAGGGACTCTGCTCACAGACAGCACCACTGGCTTGCCCAGCACCAGCACACTATCAAAGCCAACCCACCCCTGGCAAGCCTGCACCAGAGCCTTTGTCCCAGTCTCCCAGAAGCCAGGGTGATGAGATGTTAGGGAAAGAGGTACTCCTTAGACAGACTCGCCCTGACCCAGAAGAAAATGGAATAGAATCATAGAATTGTTTTGGTTAGAAAAGACCTCTATGATCATCAAATCTAACCTTCAACCTAACACCATCATGGCCACTACACCATGTCCTGAAGTGCCATGCCCACACTTTTTTTGAACACCTCCAGGGACAGTGACTCCACCACCTCCTTGGGCAGCCTGTTCCAATGCCTGACCACACCTTCAGGAAAGGAATGTTTCCTAATATCCAAAGTAAACCTCCCCCAGCACAATTTCAGGCCATTTCCTCTCCTCTTATCACCTGATACAAGGGAGAACAGACTGACCCCCACTTCACTCCAACCTCCTTTCAGGAGATGTAGAGAGCAATCAGCCCCCTCTTCTCCAGACTAAACAACCCCAGTTCCCTCAGCTGCTTCTCACCAGACCAGATCTCCAGACCCTTCACCAGCTTTGTTGCCTTTCTCCAGACACGCTCCAGCACCTCAATGTCTTTCCTGTAGTGAGGGGCTCAAAACTGCACCCAGTACTCAAGGTGCAGTGGAGAAGTGCCTGGGACTGTTCTCAAGATAACCTGAGTAGAGCAAGCAGGCAGCACAGTGTCTCGGTGTGGTTACTCTGCTGCTAGAAGAAACCTCTCCCATTTCATTTGACCATTACACAAGCGCAGGGAGGAACTGCTTGGTCCCCAGGGAGCTCGCTAAGGCAGAATATCTGCAGGAAACTGGTGCCTGTGCACCAGCATCTAAATATAGCTTTAAAAAAATAAAATCAGCCTCTGCTCCATCTGATCAAGAGAAAAGTCTTTGGAGAGTAAACCAAGACAGGAGTGTTGGCTCAGATTGATGGGGAGGCTGAATAATGAGTTGGAAAGGCCTGAACTGAACCCAGCCCTTGAGTGGAGGTGTAGCTTCACAACCCCGAAGTCCAGCTATAGATGATTAAGGCCTTGGAGGATCCAACACACAAGGAGAGGCTGAGAGAGCTGGGGCTGTTTAGTCCCAAGACAACAAGGCTCAGGGGGATCTTATCTGCATGCATAACTAACTCACGTGAGGGAGTTCTTCTGAGTGGTAAGAGGCATAAATTGAAGTACAAGAAATTCCATTCAAACACAAGTCCTGCAAGGGCAATCTAACACCTTAATAGGTTGCCCAGAAAGACATCCATCCCTGGAGGCATTCAGATGCAGATTGGATGTGGTCCTGGGCAGCCTGCATCAGCTAAGCCTGCTTTGAGCATGCAGGTTGGACTAGATGATCTCCAGAGGTCCCTCCACACAACTACTTTGTGTTTCTGTTTGATGCAGGATTCGTGGCACCCTATTTTGATGCTGGGAATAGGAGGAACATAGAGGTGTTCAAGGCCAGGTTGGACACAGCCTTGAGCAACCTGGTCTAATGGAAGGTGCCCCTGCTCATGGCAGCAGGGGTTGGAACTGGATGATCTTTAAGGTCCCTTCCAACTCAAACCATTCCAGGATCCTACGTCTAGGGGTGCAGCACATCATCTATTCCTTGTCCTACTTCATTTGATCTCTTTATCAATCCCCTGGATTCAAAGAGATCCAGTGCTTTCCCCAAAAGGGGCTGTTAAAAACATTTACAGGCTTCAACCTTGGAAGAGGAGGTGTCTACCAGAAACCAGTTTCTCCATCCAGCCATGGGACTGATCAGATCAAAAGAGCAGGTGCAACACAAAGCCTAAAACATGCAAGTGCTCAAGTGATAAAACATTTCCCTGCTCTTATTCTGCTAGAGTGGGGCAGGAAAAGATAGCACAGAAGAAAGAAACTTGGTTTACTGGACCCTCCTAATCAAGCTCCAGTGCCTAGGATCAAAGATTGGTTGATTAAAATCCAATTTCAAAGCTTATTAACTTTTGAATGAGAAATGCTGCTATGGTGAGCTTACTCCAGCAGGCTATTTCTGGCTTGGTAGAAGTGGCTGGCAGGGAAAAACAGCTCTTTGATTATCAGCACCCAGCTTAGACCCCGATGAGGCAGGACAATTTCACCTCTTCAGACCACTTTAAACAAAGACTAAATGAACAAAGGGACTTCCCTTAAGGCAGCTACTGAAATCAGCTGGGCATTTTTCCTTTATGCCACCACAGCTCATTTGAAAGTCAACATTCCCTTCCTTGCAAGATGTTCTGGTCAGGCTCCCAACTGCCAGCTCTGTCATGAATTCTCTAGCTATGTTCAGCCCATGTCCTCCCTGCCCAAACAGAGCAAAGAACAGGGCTAACTCAGAAAAAAACAGAGGTCTCTGTTCTTACAGCAGCTCTGTACAGGCACAGGCAGCTCTGCTCCACTGCACACAGGGCAAGCCTGCCAGCTGACAGGGTTGGTAAGCCAAGCTGGGATCTTCAGGTTTTATCCCAAGGAACATAGACCCCACTCCTAACCTGAGATCCACCCAGGACCCCCAGGAACCAGAACCCCCAAGTATGTTTTAAAGCTTGCAATATGTAGAGTGGAGCTGTGTCCTGGAACTTCAGAGTTGAACATGTTGCTTAGGGTCAGAACAAATGGCAGGTTAAGCACTGCCCTTTGGGGAGCCAGTTGGATGATGGGATCATCCCCTCCTGTTTGAGCTGTACCCCACGGTACTGCTTGTCAGCAGTTTCCCAGCCTCTCCCCTCTTTCCCAGGCACAGTAACCATAAAGAGGAGAATGGCAAAACACAATTCCACAGCAAACTCTTTCAGATAGCAGGGGCCCATTTTTCTCTCAGGTACACAGTTTTTTTCAGGACATCTCTCATGCAGGGAGACGGTCTGTGCCCATACAATGAACTTCTTTTCTGCTGAAGGACCGAGTTTATCAGCTGAGTGCAGCAGTTGTTCAGATCAGCTATTGACAGGGACTCATACGTGCGAGGCAAAGGTGGCAACTGTGAAGCACCAAGGTCAAGGTCTGACTCTTGTCCTTCCCACAGTGGGACACATGACATATCCTCAGAAAGCATTGGAACAATCAGAGGTTAACATCAAAGCCAGAGGGACAAAGGCAATTCATGCTACTGCACATTAAAGAGGGAAGGCAGCAGGTAGTCTGGCCAACCAAGTTTGCTTTGAAGAGTGGTTGGTGACAGCTATGTGACAAATACCTTGTCTCTCTGGGAGGCACACAGTAGATTCTTTCCTCTCTCCTGCTCTGCTCCAGGAATCACAGACACACACTGCCCAGCACAGCGTGGCCATAGGAGCTCCACATCACCACAGGCCTTTCAGACCCAGCTTCAAACAGCCACAAGACCATTAAGTGACACAGAGAATGGTAACTAGTCCCTGGTTCAATTAAGTCTGTCTTCTTTAACCAAGGAAAAAGGAAAATCAAGTATCTCACAACCTGCCTCTGCTACATAGATGGGCAGAAAGTATGCAGGAGCCATTCAGAAGGATTCCTGCTTGAGCAGATCAGACTCAGGCTTTCAGAAGAGGGAGAATAAGTTCTTTCCATGCATCTTTGTGCAGTGATCAACCAGGGGATCCAAGGGCTGGTTCCCACTATGCACATTATCTTTAGGGAAAGAAGCAGTCATAGAATCCTAGGTGGGGGGGTGGGAGGGACCTTTGGAGATCACATAGTACACACCCCTGCTAAGCAGGGTCACCCAGAACAGGCTGCCCAGGATCACAATGTCCAGGTGGTTTTGGAATCTCTCCAGAGATGGAGACTCCACAACCTCTTTGGGCAGCCTGCTCCAGGGCTCCAGCAGCCTCACAGCAAAGTAGTTTTCCCTTACATTCAGATGGAAGCTCCTGTGTTCCAATTTGTGCCCACTGCCCCTCATCCAGTTGCTGGGCACCACCAAAGAGAACAGAACAGATTTAACCAGGTTGGAAGAGACCTCTGAGATCAGCGAGTCCAAAAAGAGAGTTTGGCCCCATCTTCTTGATGCCCACCTTTTAGATATTGATCAACATTGATCAGATCCCCATTGACATGATCCCCACTGGTGATGAGGCAGCTATTGTGTCAAGGAAAGAGCAGGTAAACACACGAGTATCTCCCTCTAAGAGAGGCTGTGTAGAAGTTGGAACAGAAAGGCAGGAAGTTGGATTTTTCTGTAAACAAAAGGTTTTTACTTAAACCACTCTACCAGCAGAGCCTGGCTCCATTGCACAGCCTATGCCACCACACTGGTGAGAGGGCTGAGGTCCCTGCACAGCCTGGGACAGGGCCAGAAAGTCAACGCAGGTTTCACAGGTGCCACCTTGAGCTCCAGCCACATGCTCCCACAGCCAGCAACCCTGCTCTCTTTGGCAGGCTGCACTGTGTTGCATGCCCCAGCAGCAAGTTACAACTGAGCTGTGAAACAACACTTAGAAGCGAAGATGACACCGGATCACCCAGGCAAATGCTAAGGAAAGGTGACAGTAACAAGGAGGGTTATGTTTAGCCTCACATCTGTGCTGTTTGGAGGCTTTCTTCAGGAGAGGATAAACATCTTACAAATAAATCTTTCACTTGGAAAGCATCCAGCCTGGGAATAATAAAAAAAAACAAAAACAAAAACAAAAAAAATCATTCTAAGTGAATAGATAAAAAAATGGAGAGAGGCTGATGAATAAAAGAGGTCAGGGGATGCAGGGAGCATGCATGCAGGACCTCCAACACAGGGAGGATGTGGGGACAGCAGCCATCTTTGGAGCAGATGGGCAAGCTCTCCCTGCTTGGTTGTCTCATCAGGATCATCTTGCAGGAGAAGAAATGAAGCTCTGTGCTGCCTCCAGTTCTCACAGCCTCCTCTCTTCAGCAGGAGGAACCAGCTCCATTATTCCCTGTGCTCTTCTATCCCAAGGTCTGGCAGAAAGCCAGGTGCCAGGTGGGAACTGAGAGTTACCGGTAAAGATAGCCCAGTATAGAGGACATGCAAAGTCACTGAGTATGGGCCTCAGTCTGGAATTAGGCACTTCACACAGTAGCCTAACACCACAGAGTCCTCCTGCACCTCCTCTGAAAAGCGCTGGTACTTCTTTCCCTAGCCTCATTCAGCCCCATCACAGACTTACAGAATGGTCTGGGTTGGAAGGGACCTCCAAAGGTCACCTAGTCCAACCCCTCTGCACTCAGCAGGGGCATCCTCAACTAGATGAGGTTGCCTAGAGCTCTGCTGAGCCTCGTCTCACCACAACTCATCCTGGACCACATACTACTGCAACAGCGCATGCCAGCAGAAATGTAGAAAGGCTGTTTGCTCAGGACCAGCTCAAGCACACAAAATCACAGAATGGTTTGGACTAGAAGGGACCTTTAAAGGTCATTTAGTCCAACCCCCCCTGCAGTCAGCAGGGACACCTTCAACTAGATCAGGTTGCTCAGAGTCCCATCCAACCTGATCTGGAACGGTTCCAGGGACAGCGCATCTACCACCTCTCTGGGAAACCTGGGCCAGTGTCTCACCACTCTCAGTCTCCCTTGTATCCAGCCTAAATTTCCCTCTTTTAGTTTCAAACCATCACCCTTTGTCCTGTCACAGCAGGCTCCATCTTTCTTAACAGCCTCTTTAAGTACTGAAAGGCCACAAGAAGGTCTTTCTGGAGCCTTCTCTTCTCCATGCTGAACAACCCCAACTCTTTCAGCCTGTCCTCACAGCAGAGGGCTTCTAGCCCTTGGATTATTTCTGTGGCCTCCTCTGGACCCACTCCAACAGGTTAATGTCCTTCTTGTGCTGATGGCTCTACACAACTCCACACACATTCCTGCCTAGTCCTCCAGCGTCCTATCATCCACCAGGAGTCAACATGCTATGGCATAAACAGGATCCCTCCCTGCCCACTGTGCTGCAGTGCCAAGCAAGTTGCATTGCGTTGTTAAAATTTCATGCAAACAACCAGCTAGGCCACATAACCCAACTCCAGGCAGCCTCGATAAGGGTATTTCCCCATTACTGCTGCAGCAGTGGGCAACAAATCTGAGTGCCACTTCATTACAGATGGCTGCAAACCCAATTTCCTTCCCCCAAAAGCTCGGCGTGTTCCCATCTGCTGCGACCCACACCCCGCACCCTTCCCGAGGACGGAGCCACTGGCTGGGAATCCAGCCCAAACCTCACCACACGTTAACCCTGCCCATTCAGATCAAAACTCCTAAATCTCTAATTTACTTCAACCTGAAGTCACTTGAGTGTAAGCAACACTCCTGGTCCCACTTCCATAGCAGTTTTATGGTTGCAGGCATCCTAATTGCTTGGGCTAGCGGCGCCTCAGCTGCGGCTGTAAGCGCACCAGCTCACGCGCCTGGACGCGTGCAGGCACGCACCCGCGCAGGCTCGCTCCTCTCCCTCCGGAGAAATGGGTCCGTTCCGCTTTCTTCTGCTACTGATAAAATATTGATTAGGGAATTTGAAAATCTGAAATGATTTAGGAGTCCCTGGATGGGAAACGTAATGTACTGTGCCGGTCGCATTATGAGCCATCCATCACCTGTCAGCAAGCAGCAAGAAAGTGACAGAATCAATACAAACGTGTCTGAAGATGGGTTTAACTCATTTCCCTTCCCCCTTGGGCAATGGCTGGAGCATCCCAGCTGGAGGAGATGGGAGAATTGGTAACGAATGCCAGGCCAACCTCAATCCACCCAGAGTGCAAGGGGGTTAACTCCTTCCTCAGCAGCCCACCCACACCAGGGCTGAAAGCCAAGCTGAGTGACCTTGGTCACAGCCCCTGCAGAGCACAGCCAGGACGTCCGGCCAGGAATTGCTAATTTGGACCCTGAGGGCTGTGTTCAGCTGTCCCTGGGTCAGCACACAGAGCTTTTTGAGACCTCCACGTGGGCCACAGTATTTGCTTGGCTCCTCCTAAGGCTACTTCTACAGAGTTATGCAGGTTGCTGTTTGTCCCAGAAGTCTCCACAGTGGGTAAATATATTCAGGTCCAGCCCCTGCCCGCACACTTTACCTCATGGAACATTCTCAGGGGCTCACATAACATTATTCTGCTTCCAGAGGCAGCAGGCTGAGCAGTGCCATGATAGATATCCCTTCCTTGCTTGCCTACCCTGACCCATTCCTCCCATGTACACTCTTAGCATCCACTTCTCTTCTGCACCATCCACCTTCAGCCAGCAAGGCCTGATCCAGCTCCTCATTACACCACAGCATTTGTTCTCTAAATATCTGCTGTTCTTACTGGGTCCAAGGGGGAGGTGGGGGGCGGAATTCCTCCTTAGGGTGATAGATCGTCCTCCCCTGCTTTGCAGATGGATTCAATTGGCCTGTGATCCTATTTTGCAGATTCCCTTGGAGCACTGTAATTCATCCTGCAGGCACTTCCAATGAGACCGGACAGCGCCGGAGGAATGATCGGAGCGGAGTGCCCTGCCTCGCTCCCCAGGGCAGGGTGACCAGCCAGGCCATCGCTCATCTGTTATTAGAGTTAATTATTCTGAGGGCACACCACAGGAGGGGATGGAGGCACAAGGCCAGCTCAAACAAGGCCAGCAGAGAGGCTGTTCCCAAAAGCTGCTTCTCAATTCAAGCCAGGCCAGCATGGAAGCAGCATTAACACTGGCTGCAGAGCTCGTGGCATGAGGGATGGAGCAGGGCAAAAAAGGCTATTCCATAGCACAAGATACCTTTTCACCTTTTGACCTGCCAACTGTGAGTGAAAGATTCAACCAGTTGGGTGGGAGCAGCAAGGATCTCCAAGATTGCCCTTTGACAGGCTCTCCTCTGCCACAACAGAATCCTGACAGATACTCCCTCCCAACACCTTTCAAGGCTTCAGGAAGAATCAATAGAATGGTTTGGGCTGGAAGGGACCTTTAAAAGTCAGCCAGTCCAATCCCCCTGAAGTCAGCACAGACATCTGCAACTACCTCAGGTTGCTCACAGCCCCATCCAACCTGACCTGGAATGGTTCCAGGGATGGGGCAACCACCTCTCTGGGCAACCTGGCCCAGTGCCTCATCACTCTCATCATAAAAAAAAATAAATTTCTTCTTCCTCTCTGAATCCCTCTTCTAGTTTAAACCCATCACCCCTTGCTCTGCCACAACATGCCCTGCTAAGTCTGTCCCCAGCTTTCTGATGTGCTCCTTTAAGCAGTGAAAGGCCACCAGAAGGCCTCCTCGATGCTTTCTCTTCTCCAAGCTGCACAACCCAAACTCTCTTGGCCTGGCCTCACAGCAGAGGGTTTCTAGACCTCTGAGCATTTCTATGGCCTCCTATGACCCAACTCCACCACATCCATGTCTCTCCTGTACTGAGGACTCCAGTGTGCTGCAGGTGGGGTCTCATTAGAGAAGAACAGAGGGACAGAATCCTCTCCCTCAACCTCAGAGGCAGCACTGACTAATGGATACAGGAACAAGCACTCATATTCTGGGCAGCTCTGTTCTTCCTGCAAGGTTGAAGCTTCAGCCTCCAGGCGAAGTCACACCACTGCCTTGAGTTTAGGAGGTTCATCCCTTCTACAGGCAGCAGAAGCAGCCCAGCTCTTCCATGTCAGCTGATGATGTCGTTGCAGGTCTTTACTTCTTGGACAAAACCTTCTCATTTATTTTGCTTTTAATTCCAATATTTAGTAGACTGCAAAACCCTTAGTGCAGGAGTCTCAGCTATGGCATGTGTGCAGATCACTCCGGATTTGTCCCTTCTACCTCACCATCCCTAATAGACTCTATAAATGGTTTCCAAATCCAGCGTAAGTGGTCTATTTGCTGCCTAGTATACCATGTAATCTTTTGCAGGGGTGGTATTGATCTTATTAAACCTGCAGCCATTGAGTCCTCAGATGTGCCTCAGCATTTGCTTTGCTACAGCAAAGCACAGCACCTCCCCTAGGCCCACAGCAACACGCAGGTGACAGCAGCAGCCCACACTGACCCCGAGACAAGACCATCACTGTGTTCCTGAGGACAATTTAATAGGCAGTAGAGCCATGGGTGCAGAGCACTTAGTCAGAAGCAATACCCCATCTCAAAAAGAAATGTCTGAGTCATCTTAACTGCAAGGAGCAGAAATTAGGGGCTGATTCAGCCTGTAACAGGTAGTGAACGCAGAGCCCAGGAGCAGCTCTGCTCGTGGCTAATGGATTTTGCACAGTCAGACTGGCTCAGAGCTCTCAGATCACCACTCCAGGATGCTCACTCACAGCCATCCTGCCAAATTCTCCTCACCCATCTACAAAAGAAGAAACTCACACGATTATTTGCAGTCTTCTCCGAACAACTAACCCTTCCTGCAGCACTCAAACTGGCTCTAGGTGGGACAGAAGAACAGTGCTGAGACTGCAGGAGGCCAGGCAAGGGAAGAGGCACCAAGCCACAAAGCTGGAGCTCTCTGGAAAACACAGATGTAAACTTCTATAGGTGCAGGTACATGAAGATATCTGTTTTGAGTGAAGGCAGCACCACAATCTGATGGGAAGGCAAAGGCACAAAGCAGAGTCTAACCAGCTAGTTCTCTGACACAGCATCAGCGCTGCGTTATGTTCCCAGTCCGCCCTGGCAGTGGCATCCAAAGAGAGGACAGATGGCAGCTCTGCAGAGCACTGTGAGGACCATGACTGGTGTCTTTCTTCTAGACAAGGCTCTTGTGCTGCCAGCTTACAGCAGACACTGAAGGAGGTGGTGATAAGTGGCCACTGTCTGGCCCAGAGGCACTGGGGTGCCAAGCAGAGGGAAGAGAGAGACATGACTTCCACCCCTTTGACATTCACGCTGACCCAGTTGTGTCAGTCCTGTTTGTCAGCCCATCCGTCACAGGGTTGGTTCCTGCCGAGGCCTCAGGACCTGTGAAGGTGGCTGCACAGGTTGGACTATTTATCTTCATGGGTTGTTGGGACAAGGGGTCTGACAGCCCTATTAGTTATCCCACAAAGCAGAGCCCAAACACATCCTCAGAGAGGAACAGGGAATAACCCCAGAGAATAGGGGAACACCACAAGCCACGTGGCTTCCAGCTGCCCAGGCCTTAGGGAAAGGCAAAGCAGCAGCACAGCCTGAGCACTGAAATCCTTGCAAGAAGCACATGGAAGAGCCCTGGAAGATTTCACTCATTATCTGCCATCTTTCCTCAGCCAAGAATAAGACGCCACTGTTAATGGGCAGTGATCATCCTCACTATTTGGGCTGACATTTCAAACCCTGTGCCCAGTCTGGAAGGTGGGATAGCAACATTTCAAAAGCACACATTGCAGATCCAGAGGTCTTCCAGGAAGAAGCATAGGTGCAACACTCCTTTGTGACTAGGACCAAGGCAACACTGTGCCTTTGCTGTACTGATATCACGGAGATCTAGACTGTTCCTGCAGCACCCCCGACTTGCAGTCTTTGCTCTGGGAACCTGCCACCCACACCACACCATGGTCTCTGAAGAGGAAGAAACACTGCTCTGACAGCACTAAGGAAAGAGTCATCCATACCTACATGATGGAAGCAACAGGTAGGGACCTGTACCTCTCTCTACACCAGAAAGGAACCAGGATGTGCATATACAACAGCTCACTGAAGTGCCGAAGGAACCAGGAAGAGAGGTTGAGTGACTAAGAAAAACAGTGTCCTATGAGTCCTCAGGACACACCAATGGGAAGTGTTGCTTCCACAGGACAGCAAAAGTGCCCTGCTCCCAGTGCTGCAGAAGCAAGAACTCCTCCAATCTGTGTGTTTCCAAGTGACACGCACACACCACCCAGAATTACAGAATGATGGGAGTTGGAAGGGACCTCTAGGGATCATCTTGTCCAACCCCACTGCTAAAGCATGTTCACCCAGAGCAGGCTGCATTCAGGTGGGCTTGGAAACTCTCCAAAGAAGGAAACTCCAGTGCTCTGTTAGGCCATGGTAGCTCCTGACTGTAGGCATCAAGGTAGCTCCTGACTGTGCTGCCTTTTGGGTAGAGATCTCCACGTGAGTGATTACAAGTTACCATCACCCAAGGCTGCTCACCTGCCCTACTGACACCTAGATCAGAGCAGGAACCCAGGCAGCACTAGGTCTAGGATCCAGCATCAGTAACTCAGGACACAGCCAGGAGCCAGAGACCAGGCAAAGGCTTAAGTAAAATGGAGCATGCCGTAGGTGGGGAGCAGGGGAGACAGCTCTTTAAGCAAGTCACTTCAATTGCCTTGAGAAAACAGGTTGTTAAAATGATGGAAATAAATGGGTTGTTTGAGCAGCCCTTGAAATGCTTTCAGAAAAAGCTTCCAGGTAGGAAGGTTGATTGCAAATATTAACTGCTCCTTCATTACCGAAGAGATGTGATACATATGTTTACATATTTTGATATGCTTTTATTAATCCTACTTACTGTTTAATTCCCTAAACCTGCCCAGAAGAACCGTCACCAAGCAACCCCCTAAACACACCCTCAACTTTTGCACAGGCAGGCGTGGGCACTGGCGGAGTCGCTTGAGCATCTCCCTGTACCGAGGAGCACACATTGCCAGCGTCAGAGCAGCAATGACTCTTTGGATCAGAGCCCACCCAGAAAGGGAGGTCTTGCTTCAGACTGTGCGTGGTAGGGTCATCAACCCACCACTGTCCACTCATGGCAGCCAACAGCCAGGAGACCACAGGTCCCTCTGATTCAGCCTCCTGTCTCCAACAGCAACCGAGCTTGACGTTAATGGAAAGAGCTGAACAGAAGGTGGAACAAGGAGGTGTTTTCCCAGGACATTTCTCCAGCTCCTAGCAGCCTGGCGCTCCCAAGCTGTAAATCGCTCCAGGGCTGCATTCAGGCCCATCATCAAGAGTTATCTGCCATGAAATTGCCAAATTCCTTTTTAAAGGTTCATGATACTTTTCAGCCTCCACATCTCAGGACAACTTCTAGGGCTGAATTAGATCCTCGCTCTGCACACAGCATGTCATGCTGCTTGCTTTAAACCTGCAGCCTCCTAATTCTGGTGGGCAGACCTGGCTTAATGCCCTGCAGGAGACAATCAGTTCCTTCCTAATCACCATCTTGGGTGACTTTACAGGTGTCTTTCACATCCTACTTGCTCCTATCTTTGCCAAGATGGTGAATCCTGACCTAGGCTACTCTCAAACAGAAATTGCAACACCATTGAGTTACATAAAATGCAGCTCCCTTCTCCATCGGCATCACCCGTGGGAGCTATGTGTTGTGCTGGGATCACAGCTCTCCTCTGGGACTCCTCACTGGAGCTGACGGAGAACCTGAAGGTCTGTTTACTTTAAGCAGGGCTTGAGAGTCAGAGGGTGGGTGGGGAGGATCCCTGTCCCCACACAACCACACAGCCTGCCACAGCTCAAGGTTTTTCCCTTGGCCTGTGCCAGAGGGATGCAGAGATTGTCACCTTCTGGCAGCTTGGGCAGGGCTTTCTGTCCAAAGCAGAGGAATCATTCTGACTGCCAGATCCCCACCATCCTCCATCGCATTACTGCAAGCAAAGGGCCCTGCCAGCCCTCCTTCCAGCAATCCTGCCCAAGGACCGCAACGTCCCAGCTATAAACAGGCCTCCAAGTCCACGAGAGGCACAATGACATGGGTATACTCTGCAAACTCCAGCTGCCAGAGGGATCAGTCAGCCCACAGATACGTTTCATTTTCAGAAGGAGCAAAGTTTAGTGATGACAGCGCCGGTGTGCTGCCGAGCTGTGGATTCGTCATCATTAGCACCTCACCTCCAGCCCGCACGCAGCACGGCTGGTGTTCGCGAGAGCAAAATCGGAAATATCCTTTCTGCACACACAAAACACTCCACTGGAAGGGTGAACACAGCAGGGCCCGAGGCACACAGGCTCACAGGTACAAATTGGCAGGCATGGCATATCTGCTGGGCTTTACTCCCCGGAAAATATTTCCTATCATCAGCTCAAGCACTGGGGGGGGGGGGGGGGAATAGGAAAAAAAATAAACTAAAAGGCAGCCACAGCTTTTTGTGCACAACAAGGACATTGCCTTACTGTCACAATTTTCATACCATTAGAGCAAAGACTCTGAGTCACAGCAACCAGATGTGTTTTGGCATCTAAATGTGACATTCGCAGAGCTCTAGAACATCAGCACCTCCCCAGGGTCCCAAAAAGAGCCAAACCTCACTGGTCTCTACAAGCCCCTGAAAGGAGGTTGGAGTAAAGCTGGGGGTCAGTCTTTTCTCCCTACTATCAGGTGATAGAACAAGAGGAAATTACCTGAAATTGTGCCAGGGGAGGTTTAGGTTGGATATAAGGATACATTTCCTCACTGAAAGAGTGGTCAGGCATTGGAACAGGCTGCCCACAGAAGTCACTGTCCCTGAAGATGTTCAAGAAATGTGTGGGCATGGCACTTCAGGATATGGTTTAATGGCCATGGTGGTGTTAGGTTGAAAGTTGGACTCTGTGGCCTTGGAGGTCTTTTCCAGATGTAATAGTTTTATGATATATAATTTTTTAAGTTTCTGTGAAACTCTTTGGAACAAAAGCCAGTCCCCAAGCCAGCTCTGGGCAAAACTCAAATTCTCTTAGCCACACACTGTCCACAGATACCTCTGCCAGAACATTAGACATTAGGAGAATTCTCTTCCCCAAAAAGGCTGTCATGCCCTGGAACAGACTGCCCAGGGAAATGGTGGAGTCATCATTCCTGAAGGGATTTAAAATTCGTGTAGATGTGGTGCTGAGGGACATGGTTTAGCAGTTTAGTGGTAACAATGGCCTCAATGATCTTGAAGGTCTATTCAAACCTAAACAATTCTACGATTCAGTTCTGCCCTAACTCAATGCCTGCAAAGCGCAGTATGTCTTTTACCAGCATCCAACTAGAGTCCAAACACCCAAACAAAGGAGGTTTTTCAGGTCAGTCTTCCTTACCATCATTAGGGGGCTGAGGATCTCCAGTGTGCCTGAGCAAAGCTTTGGGCCTGTCTATACAGCCTGTGCTTTCTGCCACAGAAAAAACAGCGGCAAGATTTTCCACACACAGACCTTACATGCCTCCCTCACTGCCACTGTGCAGTCCCAGGGGCCTTAATTAACCGGCACAGCTCCTCGCAGGGAGCTGCTCTATGAGAACATCTTCAACTCCTTTGGACAAGTTCAGAGGCAGGCAGCTAATCTTCTCCTAGGTCTCTATGTCATATCAATTTCCCATTCGAAGCTGAGCTCTCTCCATCAGGGGTTTTAAAACTAATGAGATGCACCGAGGCCGTCAACTCTGGGAATATCAAATGCAGTGGGATTTGGTTTCCCTTGATTTTCATGTGGCTTTCCCTTTGTAATTAACACCAGGCAGTGTCTGCCTTCCCTTCATCCCACCGCCAGATACCACCTCCGCTCAAGGCAAACATGTCGAGAAAGGTGACACTTTTACCCTACACCACCAAAGCCTTCTAACAAATGTGTTTGCTTTTCTCCCCCTCTATGAATATAATCCACATCCTCCAGGTAATATTCAGAACTTCAGATTTCCAAAGGCAGTGGCATAGCAGCCCCTCCTGCTTCTTACTCGTATGGATTATACTCCAGGAAAGCTGGTGCATGGGCACTGGTTCAGAAAGGGGTTTGTAGGTCAGTTTTCCTATCATCATTAGAGGGCTGAGTATCTCCAGCATATTGGAGCAAAGACAAGGAGGTATGAAACCATCCTGCATCCCTCCTCAAGGCAGCCCCCATTTGTCTTCCTACCATAGCAAATATCATTTTTCTTCTTCCTTCTGCCACAATCCTCTCCCAGGCCACGTGAAACAAGTCACAGAACTGATTGCCAGCTCCCCAGGCACATGATGCTCCTGCACCAACCAAGATCTTCTCCAAGTTTTTGGGAAGCAGGAGGGAAGGATCCACTTTCTGATTAGTTCACACCCCACTTCACTGCAAAAGGAAGCCAGTCTGAATGAGGTCACTGGACACTGTGCCATCACAAAGCCATCAGTTCCCACCTTTGCACTTCATCCTTGGGTGTTAAAAGAGGTGAGCAACTTCACAGAGCACAGGCAGACTTTCTACGCCACTAAGACATGACAGCCTGCCATGGCCATAGCTTGGAGACATCACAGACAACATCCACCATTTTAAACAAGCTCAGCTGCACCCTGCTTGGCCAGATTTGCAGGCAAGGTCCTGCTCCTTTGGATCATGAGTTAGAACAGTCCTTCTGCGTTCCAAGAGGCTCTCCAGCGGTATAGCATGGTGCAAAGACCTTGTCCAGCAATGGAGCAAATCCTTACAGGGACTGGTGTACAAAGGTTTTGAGGAAAGAAATCCATTGATAAAACCAGACACTACCAAAACCTGAAGGCCCTGACATAGCAGTAATACCTGTAGAAGGGCCCCCATGGTCTCTGGGGCCAGGGAACACCCCAGGTGGAGGTGTAACCGTTTCAGGCTACACCTTTAAGGAAGAGACAGTTACTGAAACACTCGACGGGGGGCGGGGGAGGGTGGAGAACTGAACTTCTCACTACCACAGGAAGGGAAGAAGATATTGTTCCAAGAGAAAGTAGGGCAAGTCAGGTCTGCTTTATTCCAGGAATGAAGCAGATTCTCTTCCACAGATAAAAAAAAATGACTCACCAACCATTTACCCCACACAGCTCAGCCTCGGGCTCTCCTTTCAGGAGATACATCAGGGTTCGGAGCAAGACACCTAAACCTGGGGTTCTCTCTCCAAGGTAATCTTTTGGGAAGCAGTTTTGCCACTCCTCAAGCACAGATACTAAGCATGCCCTGTTAGAAGGCTGAGGGCACTGCCTGTGTAATACATTCCAGATCAGTATGCAAAAAGGTCATTTTTTCCAAAGACAACTCTGCTATTTACAAGACCCCAATTGCAACCTCGACTTTTCTACACATGGCAGCAGAAGCTGGGAAGGACTTTCCTGGGTTAATGCAGCAAAATCCAGCTTCCTGCAGACTCAACACTATGCTCTTCCCTCATACACATATAAAAGCCACCAGCCCATCCTTACTCTGATTCCCACCCACCAGCAGCCGACCAAAGAGGCCATTTTAATAGATGTTGTCTCTGCCCTTGCCCTGATCCCAGCTTAATACTGCAGAGGGCCATTAGGTTCCATTAAGCAGACCATGTGCTGCCTAAAGTTGTAACCAACAAACAGTCCCACACCTGCAGCATCCACAGCGTCCCCCTGAGTTCCTAACCTGCTAACGTTCAGCCTGCTGTACAGGAGCCTGCTGCAGAAACCACCAAGACAGTCTCAGGCTGCTGCGTCAGGAGCCTGCAAGTTCAAAGTCCCAAGCAGCACCTCGGAGCAGAGTTCAGGAACACTTTATTATCACTCCATCACGGAGTTCTCCGCACTGCCCAGCAGCTCCAAATGAGCCCTCCATGCCGTGACAGTCAGCGCCACAGGACCACCGAGGTTTCATTAATATTCATGTCCCATTGACACTCCAACAAGCAATGAAAGCTTGCTTTCTACAGCAGATCATTAAGCAAGGGCAAATGAGTGACCTCTTAAGACCAGCTGCGTCACTGATGTCATCAGGAGCTGAAGGGACAGAGGCAGGGTCACCACCCAGCACTTCTTTTAATAAATAACAGTTCTAAATGAGCGTGGCCTTGCCATGCCCAGCAGGACCCAGACGAGGCTGAAAGCATCAGGGAAACAGATGCCTGAACTGCAAAGCCAGGCAGGGCAGTGGCTCTTCTCAGCAACCGTGCCTGGGAGAGGCTAGCCAGCAGGATTCTGCCATGTAGTGGGGAAGCGAGAAGGAGACATCTCACCAGCAGAGATCAGGTGTGCAGTTCTGAAATAGATCACAATGTTTCAGGCACAGTTAGCTCAGCGGCAACACACCTCCCTGTACAAGCTGGTAGCACTTAGGAGCATCCCAGGGCTTCCTCAAAGCATTCCAGCTCAGGGTGTTTAGCAAAGAGCTCCCCCAGGCAGCAGTTAGGATGCTCTAGATAGCAGACTTGGTCTTGGATTACAGACCCTAATTGCTGCTATCAGTCAGAGCAACAATTAGCTTCAAGTTAATGCATTTCCAGTGCTCTCCGGAGAGGATGGGGAAGGAAAAGGGAGTCTTAGGCCCCGTTTATCTCAAGTTCACTGTGAGGCCACAAGAAAGCAACCTGCTGGCAAACTTCCCAGGCACCCATTTTCCAGAGGACATTAGTCACCTCTGAAGCACCCAAAGCAGCAGGTAGGGGGGAAAAGAAAGCTCCTCCAGCCCTCCTAATCCTAGCAGAGAGCTGCTATTTCCACAGAAAGAAGCTAATGGAAGATCACATCTCACCCAGAATGAGATGCCCTCTTTGCTGCAAGAAGTCGCCAACACCACCCACAGCCGCTCCTGGTTTTTGGTTCCTGCATTGAAGCCTAACACAGCTCATGTGTGCACAGAGAAGGTTGATTCAGCCTCTTTTGTAAGACTCTTGATCTCCACACCTTGCATGGTACCAAGACTAAAGAGTTCAACAGGCCACGTGCAAGCAAGGAAACACTCTACCCCCACATGCATGGCTGCACTCTGAGCTGCCTCTGATCTGCAGTGCACTCTACTTCAGAAAAACTTTGCCACCCAATTCCTTACAACCTCAAGGGGAATAATCGAGTCAGAAACTAAAGATCTGGTTTATCTGGTCAGATCTGCAAATTTACACAAGCAACAAGTCCCCTGTGTTTATTGTTCTCCTGTGACGAGGAGATTGCCTGAAAAACTGAACAGACCATGTTCAGCCTCAGAAAAGCAGGATGGGCCTTAAGAGGCCTAAAGGAGAGAGCTCTACATACTGCTCAGCCTCTTTAAACCAACTCAGAAGAACAGAGAATGACAAAAAAAAACCCTTACAAAGCCAGGGAAGCATCACATTGACCTAACAAAGGGTTACCCTATGAGCACTGCTCCCC
The DNA here is from genome assembly GCF_014839835.1 of Dryobates pubescens. Lineage (NCBI taxonomy): Eukaryota > Metazoa > Chordata > Aves > Piciformes > Picidae > Dryobates > Dryobates pubescens. The sequence continues at coordinate 11,995,712 of NC_071622.1, read as the reverse complement.
AGACCATCCTGCAGCTGATACAGAGGCACAGGAAGATTTACAGACTCAGGACCACAGTACCACAGCTCTGACAACACCTAGGAGGGAGGCCCCAGCCCCAGCATAGTCCAGAAATCACTTACCTCACACTGAGAAAGAAGCATCTCAGGATGAGGAACCGGGAAGTCTGCTGGAATTGTGTGCTGCAGCCAGAGTCATCCTGCACAGCATCCCAGGCTCAGCTAGTCACCTCTAGCCATGCAGCCCTGCAAGCCAAACCCAGCACATTCATTCTTAGAAGCAGGGAGAGCCCAGATAGCCATACTGCCTGCTCAGAGCACCTGTTTGCAGTGTCTACCCAGACAGAAAAGCAAAGCAATCCCATGGCTAAAGTAGCTCTTGTTTCTGGAGGTGTATTAAAGGCACCTGCATTCCCCTGCACCATCAAGCCCACAGTGAAGGTCCTTCCTGTCCACCACCTGTGTCTGACATTGTGCTCTTGGGAGAGCAACAATGAAGGGCTCCTTAGGTGCACCTGGCTCACACAGGCCCCAGGCTTCCCCAGCAGCTCTCAGCCCAGCCCAGCATGCCTTCACCAAGGGTCTGCAGGCTTATCCACCACCTCAGCCCTCACTGCACCTCCCCAGAGCACAACTGCTCATCACGAGAAAGCCTCAGCCACACAACCTGACACAGGCAGGCCTATGGTCACACAGCCTGTCACATGTGGGCAAGAATCCTAAGTGGGTCCTAGCCCCCTCAGCCTGGCAGGAGTGGGCCACAGCCATACAGCCAGGTTCAAAGAGACCTCAGCCCTGTAGCCTGGGGGGCCCTGATCCCACAGTCTGTCACAGGTGGCTTACAGCCTCGCATAAGTAAGTTTCAGCCCCATAGCCTGTCACACGTGGGCTCCAGCCTCACAGCCTGCCACAGGCAGGTTTTGGCCCCACACCGTATCAGGGATGGGTGAGCCTTAATCCGCACCTTGTCACAAGCTGTTCTGGGCCTCACGACCTGTCAAGGCCAGGCTTCGGTCCTACAGCCGGTCAGGAGCAGTCCGTTCCTGCAATCCCTCCAGGCAGCGGCGCTCTCCAAGTCCGCGCTTCAGATTACACCCGGGACAGCCATAAACGGACAAACCCCGGCCGGGGGGCGGATCTAAATTAGCATGCAACACAATGCACGCTGGGTATCACCGGCGCCTCACCCTAAGCTAGAGTAGAGGAATCAGCTTGCCGATATATAGGAGCGGAAGCTGCCGTATGTGCGTCCGGGGGAAGCTCACTGCCGAGGCCATCCGCTGGGTGCGTTCGTCACCCCTTAACCCCGCCTCGGGGAAGGTCTGAGGGAAGGGCCGCCCGCAGCTCTAGCAGAGCTCCGCCCGCGATGGGGCGGGTGAGCCACCAGCAAGGGGGGGCGCCGCGAATTGGGGCCGGTCCTGGGCAGGAGAAGCCGCGCTGGTTGCGTAGGGGGTTCGGGTAACTCCTCCCCCTCGAAACCCCGGTGGATGCTCGTAGCCCCGCGGTGCTTTGAGACAGACTCACGGCCGGCGATCGCTGAGTCCAATGGGTGAGGTGGGGCATTGCTCTACAACCCAATTCAGACTACTCTCCCCCGGACAACATTTTCATGCCCTCCCCCACTGCAAACCTCAATTTCTATGACTTGAAACCCCACAAATCTGGTGGCAGAGGTATTGGCAGTTGCAGCCACCGTTATGCAAGCTCTGCCAACCCCTGTGAGTCCTCTATCTCCCCCTTCAAAATAATCACAAACACCATTTTGGTTAAAAAAACGTTGTTGGTTTCTGCCCCTTCCCTGTCTTTACTGCTCACAAGGCATTGGGGTAGCGGCGCTGGGAAAGCCTCTTGGGTTGGGTGGGTCGAGCAGTGGCAGTGAGCTGGGAAAGCAGAGAGAGGTGGTGTCAAGTTTTTTACCCTAAAATGGAGCCTTGCTGTAGTCAGGATGCATCCTCTTCCAATTCCCACTTTCATCACATCCCCCCATCATCGTCCTGCCACCATATTATTTTCTTGTCAATACCATACTCTTAAGCACAGGGCTGGTATCCCCTAGATCTCCCTGCCCGCAGCAGACTGGCCAGGAACCATCTCCCTACCTCTTCCAAAAGTCAGGCACCACCCACCCCTCAAAAAGCCAGAAGCCACCTCTGCCCATTCCATCCAGCAACACCCCACAGGAGGGTGCTCTCACCTGAGAGAACTGGACAGGGTTGAAGAGGGGGATTGTCCCCACCGGTGGTGGAGGTCTGTGGAAGCTGGTCTGGAAAAAGTGAAGGGAGAGAAGCTTAACAGCCACCCCCCAGTTTCAGAACCAACCCAAGATGAGGGGTATCCTGGACTACCCCCTTCACCCATTAATACATTTCTCTCCTCACCTGCCCTCCTGACTCCCCACCAGCCACTTCCCAAGAGTCTCTCGCCTCTGTGGGCACTGGGTTAGCAGAAAAGGTATTTTCACCTTCCATTCCTCCTGGATCATACAACCAAGCAAAACAAAACAAAGCAAACCTGTAAATTAAGAGAAATGGCTTCTGAGAGCCAGATGGGAAAGGGGTGAGAGGTCTTGCAGCATTTACCGAGGTTTCTGGGGGGAAGAGGACCCAAAAGGCTTGTTGCAGCTGTGAGAGGGGCATCAGGTGGGGCTGGCGACATCCATTCCTGAAATCATATCCATCCATTTAGAGCAGAAGTTGCTTGCATGGTAAGAAGAACTCTGCACCAGATATCACACCACACTTTTGGGGTACTGCTCTGCACCCATCCTGCTGAGAGGTACCCCAAGAGCTGCAGGCCAGCTGAGCTAAGGAGGCACTACAGGATCAGGGCAAGCAACCCCTGTCACAAAGTTAAAACACCTGGAGTGCTCAAAATTGGGCAAGAGGATAGCCACCAAGCCTGTGTACAGCATAAAAGGCTACCAGGGTCTTTGGGCTCCTCTTTGTTTCTCCTCATCTGCTAGTTTTGCAAGAATATCTCCAGACCTCCTGCTCTGGGACTGTAGAAGGAATCTTCCAGGGGAGGATCTAGCTCAAACATCTTCCTCCATGCCCATCATTGGCCTGCAGTCAGGGATGTGACACCCTGAGGACCTGGCCTGGACTGGGATGACCACACATGACTGCTTCCCACTCTGTGCTGTGCTTCCAATTAAGAAGGGTTTTCTTGCATTCAGCTCCTAAAACCTGCCCAAGCAGTGCTGCTCCAGCTGCTGTTTTCCACTCCAGTGGAGGGCAAGAGAAGCCTGCAGAGTCTGCTGAGTGCTCTGAGGACCTCCTGGATCAAAGAGGCTTTATAGATTTACAGTTATTATTAATCAAGGATTCACTTCCAAGCTAGAAAGGCTCCTGTTGTCACTGTCCCCATACAGAGCAGCTATGGCCATGGAGAGCTGTGCAATGGCACAGAGGGAGAAATAGTGGATGAAGAGGGGGATGTGTCATCTGTTCCCATGACTGTTACCCTGGGTTAAGTCAGCCTTTTGTACCCTACCTGTTGTCCTGAAGTGGAGGAGTCTGGAGCTGTCTCAGATGTGGCTTTGGGAGAGGTTTCCTTGTTAGGCTTCGACCGAAACCAGCCAAACCACCTGAATCCAGAGCTCTGGGAAATGGAGGTTATCACAATCGGTGGAAATAGGTGGAAATGGGAGGATGCTGCAGCCACCCAGATGCCTCTCTCACTGGCTAAGAGCCGGCTCCACTTTGCCCAGGGCAGGGCAGGCACAGTGGACATCAGGGACAGGCAAGCTGAGAGCACGAGGCTTCAAGTCAGCACTTGCATGCTCACCTTATCCTCATCTGGCTTCTCCTCTGCTGCTGCCGACTCTTCGGCAGAGTCTTCAGCTGCGCTCTCTGAGGATGGCCGGCTGTCCAAGGAGACAGTGGAGCTCTCTGAGATGGTCCGAGCCCTCGCCTTTAACTCCTCCTGACATCAGAGATTGGAGCTGCCATGTGGTGTTCCCAGAGCATGATTCCCCAAGCATGTTTAGAGCATCCTCGAAATTCCTCCATGCCAAGATTAATGAGCAGCATCCCCAGGGACACACCCTGTGTGCTTTATATAGCAGGTGGGAAGGGATAGCACCCACAGTGGGGGTGCAGTGGGCAGCCCATAGTCCCAGAGATAGGAGGGTGGAGGGGGTTCCCTTAACCTGTCAGGTCCCCAGAAAGATGGCTGGCTCTGTGATGGGTGGGTTCTGTGCAAGTTAAGGGCATGGAAGGATGAGGCAAAAAGTTCCAGACTCTCATGAGGTGGTGTCCCTGACCCCACTGACTCACCTGCTCTGCTGGGAGGGGTGGCTGCACACCCCCAGGGGGTGATGGGACACCCCAGGGCTCTGCCACTTCTCCTGTAGAGCAGAGGGAAGGACACAATCAGGGTTTGGCCTGCCTGCCATGTCTGTCAGAGGTATTCTCAGTGCTTTTATCATCCCACTCCAAAGCAAGGCCAGGTGACCAAGATGTCCCTCCGAGAGGTGCAGAAGACCATTGTGGTCCCTGTCCATACCAGCATCAGGAAGGGATTCACAAGGCTGCACTGGTGCATCTCCAAAATCTGCCTTGTGCTGCTGGAGATGAAGCTGTTTTCTCCATCCAGCATAGAAGTGGCAACACTGCAAACAATCCCACCTCCCTTGCCGCTTTTAGCTTGTGAAAATTAAGACCCACCTGCCCAGGGTGGCTGGCAGTGGTAGACTTAGTTTGCATGCATGGCATCAGGGCAGGCATGACTCCACATAAGGACAATGTGCAGGGAGCAGTGTTTGAAGTCACACATGTTCCATAGGGGGTCACTCTCCCAAGGGACACCCCATCCCCCTGCTACTAACCAGGGACAAGCATTTTTGCAGGGGAACAAGGCTGGAGCTCTTACCTGCTGGTGACACTACCTGCAGATGGGGCTCAACAAAAACACCTCCTGGAGGGGTGGCTGTCCCTGGGCCGGGTGTTGGGGGCTGCAGCTCTTGCTTTACACCAAGTAGTGGTGCTGCTGTCACCTGAGTGAGTGCTGGGTGCCGGAGAGACACATCCTGACAGGAGCTGGGTCCCTGGAGTGGCATGGGCTCATACCACTGGTCATACTGGCAGTCTTCAGGCTGTGGAAGCTCTTGGCCAGGCTCTTCCTCTGCAAAAGAACAACCAACCCACACCTCAGGAGTTTATTCTGGTGTTTATTTTTTCATCAGGGTGTTGGCTGCACAGAATTCTTCCCTTTTCCATTATACATCAGCAGGAGTCAGGGGGTGAGGAGGCACCCCAGGGATCATATATGAGGGAGGGAGAAGGTAGGGCACTATGCAGCAGCAGGGACCTTCCAGAGGCTTCAGGGAGGGTGGGCTGTGAAAGACAGGGGAGAAAAGCTCCTGGGAATGTGCCTCCGGTTGCAGACAATATCAGAAGGGGAATGCTATGGAAGCCAAGAGACCAAACATGAGGAACACACACTCAGCAGCTCAGAAGAGCAGCTCAGAGGAGCCAGGGGCCTCCAGCCTTTTCTTCTGCTCCTGCTGCACACCCTGAGCAGCAAAAAAAAGAAACAAACACTGAGGAGCCATAACCTTCATTCCTGCTCCACAGGAGCACCCACAGATGAGTTTCTCGCTTCAGGCAGGTTTATTTAGGACTGGGTTTTTTGGTTTGAAAGGCAGGCTGAGCAAGTGGGCTTTGTTTTATTTAACACATACACAGGTTGCTCTGTCAGATGTTAGACATGGTGTAGGCAGCACATTGCTCTTCCTTCCAGGTGCACGTCCTGCTTGTTCCAGCTCTGCAGTCTCCAGCCAGAAACACGCTGGGCCCTGAGAAGTTTCTCTTCGGTCATCATGAGACACGGCCAGGCAGAACCCAGATCCCGTGGGTCTGAGCATGGGAAGAGTCTAGGATACCTCTTGGAGGTCCTTTGCCTACTGGCATCACCTCCAGCCTGCTCAGGGTTGGCATTGCACACATGAGCTGCTTCCACACAACCTGAAGGTGCTTGAGGTCCACAGGAAGATGGATGCTTGACCCTACACTGCCCAGCAAGCTAACCCAGGAAAAGTCAGCCCAAAATGTAAGGATGGAGAAGGAGGTGGCTGTGACCATGTGGACCCCAGCTTGGCACTATGATTTGGGCTTTGACTTTCTAAGATGGATGAATTCAGAATCCTGCCAGCTTCCTCTGCATGCAGGTCCCTCAGATGGTGACTCTGGGTGGCCTTCTCAATCAACAGAAGGGACAAGCATTGGGAAAACAAGCTGTGAAGACCACATGGAGCAGATCTGGCCACTTGAAGAAACCATCCCATTGTACCTGTGACTTTTTACCAGGGAAGAATGATCATGCCCCCAGCCCTGATAGCAGCAGAAAACAGTCAGGATTGATGATCCTTTTGACTGCCTGGGGGAGCTCTTTGAAGAGGAGTTTGGCAGCAGCCAAAGAAGAAATGGCTTGGAAGAATTTGTCATGTTTTATCCTGCCTGCACCAGTCTTCATTCTCCACCCATCAGTGCTGGTGTTCCCAGCACAAAGCTAGACCTAAGCAGCAGCAAGGAGCAGTGGGGCTGGGCCAGGGCATCCTGCTGATGGTTGTGAAGCAACACTGATGGGTCACCAGCCCAACCGATGTGCTGCTGCCCAGCTAGAAAAAGAAAGCTCTCCAAGCCTTCCCTTGACAACCATCCTTGATGTCTCTTGATCCTCTGGGTGAGCTGTTGCTGGAGGGGACTTGAGGTCACCAAGGCAAAGTGAATAGATGAAAGAGAAAACAGGGAAGGGGAAACGCTGGGGCTTCACCAGCAGGCACGCTGCAGCTCAGCATGCAAAGGGAGGAGCTCTTTCCTGAGTCTTTTGCTCTGCAAGTGTGAAATCCCCTTAGTTCAGCTCCAATTTGCATTCCCAGAGGACTGCCGGAGAACAGGACCGTCTCTCCTTGGAGGCTCAGCCGAGAGGCATGTGTTCTGCCCAGCCAGTCACCCCCTGCTTTTCCTCCCACAATACCCACAGGGACTTGTGAAGCTGCAGTAATTAGGCCCAATTACTTAGACTTCATATGGAGGGCATGAGCATCAACCCCTTGGTTTGTAGCCCATCCCCAGCAGCTTCACAGCAAGGGGGTGCATCCAGGCAGGAGCAAAATATTGAGCTCTGGGGTGATGTAAGGGACAGGGAGCTGCCCCTAAGCCCTTGACAGCACAACTCCACATGCAGAGTAGTCCACTGTGGTGACTGCAACCTGCCATTTCATTTTCTTTACCTGCTGTTGATGTAGCAGTCCAGGAGAGCTCTAGCTGAGCGGGTGCTGCCTCCTGAGAAAGGTCATCTTCTACCTGCAAGGAGTCAGAGGGAAATTGTGATAAACCAGATGGAACATGGGATGGCACAGGGCAAAGACTAAGGAAACAATGAAGCTGATGTAAAGGAAAGCATGGTGCTGGTGGGTCTGAGGCTCATGACCCACCTTGGGCTGTAGGAGCCCCGGTTATAGGTGAGACCCATACCAGCATGATCCCAGCTCTTTCCTAGCAAGTGAAGGGGGCTGCAGCACCACTGTCCCACTGAGAGCAGGCAGGAGGAGGAACTGGAGACAGAAAAGGGCACAAAACCAAAAGCAGGAATGAAACCTGAGCAAAGAGCATTAATCCAAGGACCAGACCACCATTAAGCAACCCAAAAGCACACATCTGCAAAGTAATGCCCCACCGGTATCTTCTGAAACATCCTCACTGTCAGAAGAGATCACCACTCAACCACCAGCCCGACTGCCCTCCTCGAGCCAAGACAACGAGCTTTTTGCCCTGCATGAAGCTCTGCACCTCCCCCTGCTCACACCTTCAGGCACTGCAGCCCCTCTGCTCCTGCGGAAGCTGCAGGTGTCGCTACACAACTCCGAGCTCACAAGCTAAGGAGAAATTCACTTCGGGAACAACAGCCTTTGACTCTCCCTACCCATCCCCACAGATTCAGGGCAGAGGAGGAAGATGCTGCTGCAGACAAACCACCACACAGACCACCTGCTCCCCAGCATCCCTGCTCCTCCTTACCTCCCACTGCTGGCAGTAGGCTCGGAGCTGTAGCAGCCAGTCAGGCTCCAGGGTCTGGTCCTGCTCTGGCATCTCCAGGAGCAGAGGGTCAGAGAGCTTCAGCCGCTCGGATAGCTATGGAGCCATGAGAGCAACAGAGCTTGTCACACATCTCTGCTCTGCAGGGTCCCTTGCAGCAATTGCACACAGACCCAAGGGAAGATAGCACCAGAACTGCACTTCTTCATAATAAGAGGGTAAAAGCAACCCCAGGCTCTCGTGCAAAATTTATTCCCTCTCCTGCTCTGCTACAGGGAGGCCCTGGCCCATCCTGTGGCCTGCACAGAGCCTCCAGGCAGGGCTATCTCAGCCATCCCCACAGGGATGTCAAAGTACAATGTCATGGAGACAGGCAGGTAACTTACCTCCAAGGAAAACAAGCACCTTTAATCCCACTTCACAGCCAGAGCGGGGCACTGGCCAGTCTGCAGGACATCCCACCAGGAGCCCTGGCAACAGCTCAGCCTACCCTTACCTATCCTATGAGGATGGATGGGAGCTGGTAGGGTTTGAGCTAAGGGTACACCTGGCTTTGCAACAAGCATTACCATCACTAATAACCACACAGAAAACAACAGAAATCCAGGGCTGGGAGGGGCCTTTTGAGGTGACCTGATCTATCTGCCAGCACTCAAGTAAATCCTGTGGTGTGCCCACACCAGCCTGTTTCTGTCTGATTTGCACTTACGTATCTCCAAGGAGAAGATTTTACAACCTCTTAGGCCTGTGCTGATGTTTAGTGTCCTGAGAGCAAAAGAGTTTTTTCTTCATATCTAAGTGAAATCTTCCCTGCTGTAAATTAAGCCTCTTGGTTCCTGCTCCTGTGGAAAAACTGCAGGGACAGTCAGGCACCTCCTGCGTGCCTGAGGGCTGTTATCACATCCCCTCCTACCCCTTCTTCCCACAGCATATCTTGCCTGGAAAAAATAACCCCAAGGCCTTCTTCAGAGGTCATTTTCCCCTCAAGCTCTTATCATTCTACACTCTTCCCTTCTGCACTTGCTCAAATTTGGCCCCATCTCTGAGTGCAGCACCCTGAACAGGGCACAGTGCCCCAGCCAAGCCCCCTGAGACCTGAGCACGGGGGGATTTATCACCTCCTTGTCTCACACATGTCACTCTTGCTCTCACAGCCTAGAATAACATTATAATGTTGGTGCTTTTCTAGCTTTTTTTTTTTCCCACCAGCATCCTGTTATCCTGTTGCTGCTTGATATTTTTTCCATGCTCCACTATCTCCCCCAGGTCCCTCTCTGCAGTATTGCTGCTGAGTGTTTAATTTCTCCTGCAGGAGTGGGGTCTGCGCAACCCCAGCTGCAGCCATCTCAACAACATGGGGCTCCAGCTACCTGTGACAGAGCAAGAGGAGCTTCTGGGGCCACCCGTCCAACCAGCCTGGGATGAGATGGAGGGTTCCCTATTGAACTAAATACCAGTCTGAAGAAATTGCTTAGAGAAGGATCCAGTTTTAAGGCAGAGATGACACTCAAAGCACTGCTCTTCAGAATCTTTACTGAATTTTCTCTTACTGCTATCAATCCACTCCTTGGGGACTTATCAGGCTTCCCTCCCAGCTCCTCCGTGCTCATTTGTCTTTTACATTTTGATTTGAGGTTTCTGCATCAAGGGTCACCAAAATCCATACAAAGGTCCCTTTGGAGCTCAGCCACCCTCCACAGGCACACAGGTCTCAGCTATCTCTCCCACAACAGTCCCCACGGGACATTTCTCTCTATTCCCAAAGGTTTTTGAAACAAAGTCCAGAACATTCTTTCCAGTTCCAGAAGGTTATATGACTCACTCAACTGGAGACCAGCTTGGGACAGAGTCTGGCCATAGAGGGTGGAGTAAGCCAGCACCCAGCCAGGAATTCTCACTACCTACAGCCCCATTGTCCCATCTCTTTGCAGACTCACATGTGCTCATCCTAAATCAATGGCAGGAAGGAGGAAATTACGAGCATGATTACTCCTAAATGGGGGGAATGTTTAATCCAAAAGCTAATGGTGCACTTTGATCCAATATTAATGAACCAGCACCTGGTTGTGTATCTCCCCAGCTTCAAAAGAGGGGAAGTCTTAATCAAACACTAATGTGTATCATAATTTGTAACACAGTCTAAAACATCAAAGACAAGAGTGTCTGCGAATGCACTAGTTTTTCAGATGAAAGTGTTTTCTCCCAGGAGAAGCATTATCCCCAGCAGAACTGCAGATCTGAGAGGCTGTTAGACAGTAAATAGGTTTTGACAACGGGGAGGGAGGCTGCACAAACCAAGTTTGGGGTAATTTCTGCAGTGTTGGCTGCAGACTGGCAGCTTCCTGCCCCTCATCCCACAGCACTGCAGTTTCTGCCCCCTTCCCAAAGGAAGAAGGCTTTGAGCAGCCCCAGCGCTGCCCCAGCGATGTGCACAGAGCTGCTCTCCTGAAAGCCCAAACTGCTCAGGGGACCTGGGACACTTTTGTTTCACCCCTCCCTGCCCCAGCATCCTGCTCATGAACTCAGTAATACCAGCTGAGACACACTCCTCTTCACTGTCACCCCAGAAGACACCCTGACAGGTAAATGGAATCATGGGCTGATGTGCTGGAGGGGAAATGTCAAGCACTCATACTTCAGCGTCTTGTGTCTATGTCATTTGGAAGTTCAAAAAGCCTCTCCAGAATCAAAAACATCCTTTGCTTTCAAATAACTGTTCCTCCTCAGCAGCCACCACAATTCCTTTGTTTTCTACCATGAATCTGTGGGGTATTACAGACCCCATGGAGATGCTGGCTTTGCTGTGCACAGCACGCACCAGGCAGCAAGCCCTGGGGAGCTGCTCAGAGCTGCCAAGCACCACCAACCATGGGAAACCCTGAGGCTGCTTCTCACTGTACCAGGTCCCAAATGGGTATCATAACCTGGCAAGGGGATATGAGACTCACCTTCATCACTTGCTGGGCCAGGACAGGGTGGCTGGCCAGGTCCTGGCCCAGAAGCACAGTGGCAATCTGCTCACAGTATTGCAGGGCCTGGGCTGGGAGACCGTGGTCAGCCAAGCGAGAGGCGTAGAGGAGTTTGTACACCTTGGGAGAGGGGAAACAGAGCAAGGAGGTGGTCATGTCCTGGTTCCCTCTGCCACAGTACATCATCTCAGTGTGCCTCAGAGCACCTCATCACCCCAACCCACCCCACGGGGCTATCTGGCATCACCAGAGCAGCCCAGAGCCAGCAGACAGGTGATATGGAGAGCACACCAGCCGCCCATTTTCACTGATCCACTCAAATCTGCGTTCAGTTTTGGGGTGCACACTACAAGAAAGACATTAAGGAGCTGGAGCAGATCCAGAGAAGGACAACAAAGATGGTGAACAGGTCTGGTGAGGAGTGGCTGAGGAAACTGGGGTTGTTCACTCTAGAGAAGAGGAGGTTGAGGGGAGACCTTCCTGCTCTCTACAGCTCCATGAAAGGAGGCATGGGTGTACCAATACTCTCTTCTCCCTAATAACAGGTGACAGGACAAGAGGAAATGGCTTGAAGCTGCAGCAGGGGAGGTTTAGGTTGGATATTGGAAGAAACATCTTCTCTGAAAGGGTTCTCAGCCACTGGAACAGGCTCCCCAGGGAGCCTGACTCCCCACCCACAGAGGTGTTTAAAAGACACAGAGATGTGGTGCTGAGTGATCTGTTTTAGCACCAGCCTTGGTAGAGCTAGAGAATGGTTGGACTCAATTATCTCAAGTCTTTTCCAACCAAAATGTTTCTATGATCCCTGCAGCACCAAGTGCCAGCTGCTTATCTGCAGTATGAAAAGCCCAGAAAGCTGGAAGGCAACCAAACCTGAGCAAGCTCTGACCAAACACACCATGTCCCCAGTCTGCCCAAGCCCCTGTGATGGAGGGGTTGGCCAGTGCAGCCTCCTCTTCACTCCCAAAGCCCAGCAAGAGGACAAGCCTTGGAGAGCAGCCTGAGTCCCTAGCTTTGGAGGTATGGAGGCACATTCTGGGGCATGTTCTTGTGCATCTCTGCTACCTGGAAGGGGAGCAGGAAGGATTTGGGCTGGCGCAGCTGCTGACAGTACTCAAAGATCTCCATCCGCTGGATGGCCTCTGTCCTGGCAAACTGGGTGAATGTCTGTCTGCAGAGAAGAGGAGCAGAGGAGCAGGTTCAGCAGGCAGGAACAGAGCTCTCCACAGAAAGCCCCACACACAGATTCACAGCTCCACCACCATGCCAGCCTGCAGCTGGAGAGGCCCAGAGCAAAGCTCACACGAAGAGCAGGGAAATCCCACAAACAGGGACTGGTTTTGCACAAAAGTGAGATCCCAGGGATGGGGGGAAGGTGGAACACGTCACTCTGGCATGAGCACCATTTCTTAGGCTCACTCACCGGTGGCTGCTGCCCAGCAGAGCCATGCGGTCCACCTTTGACCCAAAGTAACCAAAAGGGACATCTGCCATCAGGTAGCAGAAATGAGCTGCTTCAACTGCTCCTTTGCCAGCTGGATGGGAGGAAAAAAAGATAACAAACACTTAGTCCTGAGAAAGAGGTCACTATGTGGTCAGTATTGCTTTGGAGGCCCCAAATCAGTTTGGAGAACCCAAATTAACTTCTCTTCCCTGTCCATCTAGACCCTGATCCTTTCTCCCTTCTCCATCTTTTTCATCTGTTTTCTCTGACTGCTTTTGTACCTAGGAGGGGAAACCAGTTCAGTGGTAGGACCAGGGGAGCCTGAGCAGGGTCCTCCTGCTCTGCAGGATGCCACTGTTGGTATGAGATCTCCAAGTTCTCACTATGGGAGCAAGTCCTGAGCCTGACTCATCTGCCAGGAGGAAGGGCAGCAAGACCCATCAATGCCCCACCCTTTCCACCACACATGCATGCACTTCCTATCTTGGCACCAACATACATCCATGACAGTCTGGACATGCATGGTGACATTGCAAGTGTCCACCCACTAGCAGAAGACTGCAGGAACATAGGTGCTTACAATGGCCCTGGCTCACCCAAAGTGTCTCCCATGGTGACAATGGCTCTGTTGTTCAGCTCCATGTCTCCAGCCTTGTTGGACAACATCACAGCCAGGTGGGGCCTCCAGTCTCCCCACGTGGCATCCCCACAGCACTGGACGGTGACAAGAGGAGAGTGAAGGTGAGCAGAGATGATCACCACAAGGTGGGTGTCACAGGCAAGTGACAGCACAGAGGTGCAGGTGCCAGGGGCAGCCCCTTGCTTACGGACCAGTGCTGCCTGAGGCATCCTTCCCGACATGAGCTGGAAGAGGGTCTGCAGTGGGTCATTGGTGGTCAGCGTGCTGGTGAACCTGTGAGGAGACAGCAGAGATAGAGCTGCTGTGCTGGGACTCCAAAGCCTCATTCACCTCCAACAGCATACCCCAAATGCCCCAGGAAAGCAATGTCCTCAGAGGCATTCTGGAGAAGGCCTTACCTCCAGAGCAGGCAAGTCTCCAGCACAATGCTGGATAAAACTTCCTGAAAAGGATTCAGATTACACAAGACAGAAAACTTCTGCTTAACTTGCCCTGAAGAGATCAACCCAATCCAGACCAAGCATGTTAATTCCACCAGAAGAAGTTCATACAAGTGGGATGAACAGCTCAGACCATGCTGATCACTGGGAAGATGGCTCAGCTCCCCTTGTCCCAGTGAATGCACTTGCTAGAGCAGCAGGGGCAAAGCCAGAACCTCAGAATAAATCCACCCCACATTTCCAAAACCTGGCTTTCTTTCCTCTTGCTTTCCAGTCCCCACTTGGTGTCTCTCAGGAAGCTCCAGATGAAACCAATGCTGTTTTTTTTCAGAGCAGAGACTGAGGGCACCCAAAGAGATAACAGGCTTGGCAAAGCCATCACACCTTGCTTTATCTTCTCCAGCTTACCCAGTGAGCACCCAGCTGTAGGTCCGAGGATCCATCTTGCTGGAGAGGAAGAGGGCATGGCCCCACAGATGGTTTCTCATAGCCCAGACTAGAGCATCCTGCAGTCAAAGTGGAGCAGAAAAAGCATTTGCACTAACTCTTTTTTCCCCTGACTTCCACTGCCAGGGGACCCTCTGCTCACCCATCTCAGAGAAGAGCCCCAGTAACTGCTCTGGCTTTAATTAATACCCTCTAAATAACTCTTCCATGTTCAAAAGCCTCTTTATTTTTCTATCTTGTGTCATGACAAGAAGAGGGACCTTCATAACAATACTGTCTTTCCTGGATTTCCAGGTCTGTGCTGCTTTCAATGCCACCAGTGTAGGATCCCAGACTGGGCACCAATCTTCTCTGCATCCGACCTTCTTATTTCCCTGTACCTTTGGTCTCAAACCACATAGATGCAACTAAACCCATGGTGCTGGTAAAATCCTCTGCACTTTGTTTTCCCTCAGGGCCCCATCCTAGCTGCCAACAGTGGGATATCACAGCTGTAAGCCCTCTTGTACAACGAGCTTGATAGGTTGATCCCACAACCAAAAGGCATCCCCTGACCGTCCTTCCTTTTAAACACCTGAAGTGGTCAAGGGGGCCAAAACCAAAACTCCACCTTGTGTCCTAGATCCTGTTCACCACTTACTTTCTTCCTGCCATAGTAGAGGAGTTTGGTGAACTTCTCCACTATCTGCTCCTGCGTCTCCACAACCGGAGGGACTTCCCCTGTGATGAGGTCCAATGTCCCTGGCTGACGCGACATCAACTCCTCATCTGTCAGGCCGATCAGGTTTGCTGCAGGGCTTTGCCTCTTGTACTTCTCCTCACGCCTGCAGTCTTGCATCAACAGCTCAGCTGTGTCTGAGCCCACCATGGACTGCAAAAGGGAAGGCAAAGAGCAAGACCCATGGAGGTTGCCCCATGAGTGAAGGCTGATGGCACTTCCAGTTCGACACTCTTACTCTACCTTTGTTCTAGCATTTCGTCCCAGTGAGACCAGCCTTGGCCACCAACACAAAGTTTTGAAGAGCAAAGAATTCAACACAACTAGCAAGACCTTCACAGCACTCACTCTGATGGTCTTATTCCAACATCTGCTTACAACAAGTAGCCACAGATTAGATTGGATGGGTTTTATTGGGTTAATGGAATAGTCCCCTTTTAAGCAAAAATTATGTCTGCTCGATGGAAGTGGCCACACAGCCATTCAGAGCTGCTGCAGTATTGGGCTGTGGTATCTCACAAGGATGAAAAACAATCCAGGAGAAGGGGTTGCTTTAAACATCCAGGCAGTCCCAACTGATTGATGATACCGTGGGAAGTGGTTGCTTTTAAGGCACAGCCCCTAAAACCATCAGGTGGATCAAGCACATAAGGGACATAGACCTGGCCTCACTTCTAAGATCAAACAGGTCAGCAACCTCTCATGGGACACCTACCCCATTCTGCCGGCAGAGGAGGAGCAGGAGTTTCCAGAGAAGAGCTGAATCTCTGCCTTTCTGTGTTGAGAGATCACAGCTCGTGGCTATCTTCTGCTGGCAAAATGTCATCACATCCACCTTGTGTAGATCTTCCCTATAGCAGCAAAGAAAAGCATCAAAAGAGCCCCAAAGGCAAAGCAACCTAGGACATCATTCAGCGTGCCCAGGTTCTCTGATGGGGATCATAGATTCATAGAACCATTTGGGTTTGAAGGGACCTGTTCCAGTGCTTCATCAAAGATGCCAAAGATTCAAAGTGAGAGACAAAAACATATCAAGAGTCACAAAGAAATATCAACAGTCACATACCACCCTGGCACCAACAAGCTCAAAAATGCTTCAATTTGATCATTATTCATGACTCTGCAGATTTCTGTTTCAGGCATGCAGATGGCATCTCAAACCCTCTCTCTGCCCTACTCATAATCCTTTCATCCTTTCACCTGCAAAGCAGCTCATTTTTGCTTAGCTGTGCTGCAGTCACAGCCATGGATATCTGAGGCTGTAGGAGCAGGCACACAGGCAGTGTCTTTGATTAACAGGCACAGCTTGGGGAGAAAGACAATCTTGTGACCACACAAAGCCTTTGGGTCTGAAACAGCAGCAGAAACCTCACAGCTATGTGCAAACCAGGTAGCACAGTAAAAAAAAATAATCAGACAGTTGAAGAGAAAAGGCAGCTGAGAGACAAGCTCAGCCAGGGAAGAGGGCTCAGGGAGGGAGATGCTGATCCTGGCTCAATCACACCTCCATATCACAGAATCACAGAATGTTAGGGGCTAGAAGTGACCTCGAAAGATCATCCAGTCCAACCCCCCTGCCAGAGCAGAATCACCTATACCAGATCACTCAGTAATGCATCCAGGCGGGTTTTGAGTATCTCCAGAGAGGGAGACTCCACAACCCCCCTGGGCAACCTGTTCCATCACCCTCACAGTGAAATTTTTTTTTCCTCATGTTTACATGGAGCTTCCTAGGCCTTAACTTCCACCCACTGCCCCTTGTCCTGCCACTGGGCATCACCAGGAGCAGCCTGCATCCATCCTCTCAGCACTCACCCTTTACATATTTATAAACATGAAGGAGGTCACCCCTCAGTCTCCTCTTCTCCAAGCTAAAGAGACCCAGCTCCTTCAGTCTATCCTCATAAGGGAGATGTTCCATTCCCCTAATCATTTTTGTGTCATAAAGTTGTTCCCTAAATCCCCTTCAGCACAAGTAACTCCAGGTCTTCTACCCAGCTTCCTAAATCACAGAATGGTTTAGGTTGGAAGGGACCATAAAGATCATCTAGTTCCAACTCCCCTGCCTTGGGCAGGGACATCTCCTACTAGACTTAGACTAGGTTGCTTATGGCCCCAGCCAACCTGGCTTTGAACACTTCCATGGTTGGGGACTCCACAACTCCTAATGCGAAGGCCCTTTTTAAATACTGGAAGACTACTCTAAAGTCTTGCCAGAGCCTTGTCTTCTCCAGGCTGAACACCCCCATCTCTCTCAGCATGTCCTCATAGTAGAGGTATTCCAGTCTTCTGATTATCTGTCTTCATTGCTGTCCCCTGGCCCCACTCTAACAGTTCCATGTCCTTCTTGTGCTGGTGTCTCCAGAGTTGGACACAACACTCCACCTGGAATCTCATCATAGTAGAGTAGAAGGAGCTTCTGGGTATCTTCAACTCCTTTGCCCAGTAAATGGTTTTCCTTCTTCTGCACACTCCTTGCCTCTGCCCACTTTAGTGACCAGAAGACATGCTGGTGTAACCAATATGATAGGGAGCCAAACTGATGCAATATGCCATGATTCATCCCCAGGCTCACACTGGATGAAGGTACATTCTGGGTCTGACCTTGCCATGCTCAACAGTCTCAGGGGACAAAACCTCAGGGAAAAGCTAAACCACAGGTTGACCCTGGGCTTTTGACTTCCAAAGAGATCTCCCAAAAAATCAATTTGCTGGGACATGAGTACAAAATAAGGTCAGACATACAAACCACACTAAACCCACATCCTATGAATATTCCAAAAGCCATCTCCCATAATCCACACCAACCCACACCACAGAAAAGGGGCTGGCCTCCCAGTCTGAACCTACTTGGTCTTTGCAGATATTTCAAAGCTATAGGAATCCTAAAGTCTGCCTTGAGTTCATGTCTCCTGCCAAAGGAGAGGTGCTCCCAGGCCAGCACAGCCAGGAGGACACAGCTCCCAGAGCTGCCAGTGCAGCTTACCTGGCCAGGGGTCCTGGGAATGCCCGCAGCTCCTCCAGCTCCTTTGTGTCATGAAGGATTACCTAAAAACAAGAGCAAATCAGCAGCTGGACTGCAGCAATCACACCAGCCCCAGCTGCCTTGCTGAAAGTCATGGCCTTGGCCAAGGGGTCAACAGTGCTGGTCAACCCATTCTCAGCGCTGGCTTTAGGCAACCCCGGAGCATAGACTCTAAACCGTCACTATGGCCCCAAAACTCAGTCCAGGAAAGAAATGCCTGTTGAGATGGCATCTGCCTCCTTTGGGAGGTAAAAAAAAAAGAAGGCTAAAACATCATGGTAGACTCAAGGGATGGATACTTTGTATTGGAGCACCTCAAAAAGGTGAGTAGAATCTCCTTCAGAGAGATATAGACCACACCTGGACCTAGTGAAAGAGATGACTATGAGCAGGTCACAGATGATATGGGTTATGGAGCTGAAGGAGCAGGATGCAGAGCCCAAAGCATGAAAGCAATGCCCAGGAATGGGCTGGCATGATGCAGACTCCAGAGCCCACGTGAGCTGAAGATGAGATAGCAGCAAGGGAGAGAAGGTTGCTGAGGAGGCTGTTTGGGTGCCAAACTGTGTTTGCATCGCGGAGGGCAAACAGAGTCACTCCGGCAGGGGGACTGAGGGTGGTCAGGGGAGCTGGGCTGTGACATACCTCCAGGCTGTGCAGCTCAACGCAGGCTAGCTGCCCCTCGAGAGGGTGGTGGGGACACACCAGCACCAGCTGGCCTCCAGCTCCAAAGCACACCGCCACGTGTGGCTGTGAGAACTTGGGGACCCCCGGGATCGGGGGAGACACCAAAGGCTCCCCTGCAATGACACACAAGCCACTGTGAGCCCCCCGACCGACCCCATCCCACATCCACTATGGAGGACACGGCCAGGTCCCAACCTGGACCTCACGCTTAAGCCACCTTCCACTGACCCACACCCCCATGCAAGAACTGTCCCCTAAAGCAGAAGGCATGCATGGCAGCTCCTGCACCTACCACAGCAGGACCAGGTCCAAGCTGAGAGACAGCAAATCTCCTAACACCAGTCATTGTTTTCCTTGTCAGAGGAGTGAGGGTCCCATCATACCTCACCTGCTTGTGCTGGGCTCCAGGTCCCTGAAAGCATGGGGTTATAGTGGTCAGAGCCATCATGGATGTACTGGCTGAGCTCATAGCTGCTGGAGCTGACCGGGCTGGCCCGAGGACTGTGGTACTGCAGGGGCAGACTGGGCTGGCCTGAGGACTGTGAAGAAGGGAGAAAACACAAACCTGGCTAAGAAACTAGGGACAGAGCTGCTTTTCTGCTCCCAGGGTGGTGGGGTAGGCTCTGCTGCTCCAAGGATGTGGCAAGCAGTAACAGCACAGCTCAGAACAGCTGTGCAGCTGACTTTGTCCAGCATCTGAAGTTCATCATGTCACATGCCCCTAATGATACCCACTGGCTTTTAAATAATTTGACATCAGCCACCAGTCTAACCCAACAGCTATCCTAGACTCCACATGGCCTCCTCAATGCCATCAGCAGGCAGTGCTTGGGAATCCAAATCCAGCCCTGCCCAGGAGCCAAACCATCAGAGCAGCTTTGATTTAGTCTTTTAATTTGCTCTTTGATAAAACAGTGGTCAGAACACCAGTGTGATGGAGCAGACTTTGGTGTGCAGAGCTGAAACCACAGACTTTGGTGGATGCAACTTTCGGCTGCTTAAGGAGGGTGCAGGGAAGCATCCTACCAAGCCTGGATTTCTGTCCTGCTCTTGAACTTGTGCAGAAGCAGTGTAGAGCCCCATGCCTGGGAAGACAACAGCCCAGTAGATGAAGAGTTCATAAATATTAATAATTATTAATAACCCACTGTAATCGTCCCCAGAGACTGTTCAATACTGAGTGCAACACAGCAAAGTAGCCCTTTTCTTCTCACTTGGAAGAGGAACACAGAGATTGCTCCCCAAAACCTCTGGGAAATCCCTCAGCCTTTTGTCCTGCACCCCTGCCCATCTCAAAGTTACCTCCTGGGGCTGCCCTCTGGTTTCCCCTGAATCCTGGCTGAGGGTTTCTCCCCCAGCCCATTCAGACCACTCAGCTGAGATGTTTCTCTCCTTGTGGGAGTCAGAGATCTGTGTCCTGCAGAACAGAGCAAAAGGAGATGCCCTGAAAGTTAAGAGATTTTGTAGACTAGCCACATAACTGCTACTTTTGCAGCAAATAGCTGCATCAGGTGATGCCCAGCCCCCTCACCCTTACCTGTCTTGCCCTGGGGGGTTGGAGACCAGATTGGGGTGGTAACCCCTGTAGTAGTGCTGGTCTCGATAACTGGCACTCTTGCCGTAATGCTCTCCCTGTCTTGGGTCTGGAGAGACAATCAAGATTTAGTGTTGCTCCTCCAGAGGAACAAGCTATAATGAAGTTGCAGAAGAAAAGCAATGAGTCAGGCAATTTGCCATGCACACCCCATTTGCTTCCAAATTAGCCCAACACATTGGAGGTATGATAAAGCCCTGTACAAGTTTGCCAACACACCGCTGAAGTCTTTCCTTCTTTCTACCTTTCCCTTTTCTTCGGCCCAGGTACTTCAGAAAGAGCAGAAACAAGGCTTTGGGCACTCTGATCACACAGCACCATCAGCACAGAGTTCTGCCTGGGGCTGGGAATGACCCAAGTTTTGGAGGTCAAGGGCAAACATTCCTTTGGGTACACCAAGTTCCTGTTTATATCACCCAAACACGAACTGAAGGCTGTGCTGTACAGGCAGGAAAGCACCAGCAGCCTGGCACTGTGGGCATGAGAAAACCCTGGAGATGGAAAAGTCCTTGAGAGGAGATAGCCCTGGGACAACAACCCATCCTGGAGAAAGCATTTTCTCCTCCCCTGCAGGCAAGTTGCCTCCATCCCCAGACCTGAAGGATAAGCCCAGACCTCTGTCATCCTGCCAGACTGCTGGCTGCCACTGGTGGCTTTGGTAGATGTAGTCATCCCCATAACTGGCTGCTGGATAATGCCAGTGGGCATCTTCATATCCTTGCCTGAAACACAACACAGAATACTCAATCAGAGAAAGAAACAGGCCCACACCTAGGGTTAGATTCATGCCCTGGGTGGGAACAAGTGATGGAAATAAAACCAGGTCTCCTGCCCAGGTGCCCTGCACGATGGCAGAGCCAGAAACAGGTCCAGCATCACATCTGGAAAGAACAGCAAAAGGTTTAGACACTTTCCCACCCCCAGATATGAGAAGGCTGTGCACTGCAGTTACAGGTGACGTCCAGTTTCAGCTTGATGGTGAGGACTTGTCATGGAGATCAACTTTCACCCACAATTTAGGAAAGGTCCCCCAAAAGCACTTTCTCCACCAAGTTCTGGAGCTGCTGTGTCCACCACACAGCTCAGCAGGTATTCCTCTGCAAGGAAGCCTGGCCCCAGCCTAAGCCACCCACGAAGCACTCACATACCTTCCCCCTTCACAAATTACACAGTGATTCAGTCAGCCCCATTCAACAGCCCCTTCCCAGCACACAACCTCAGCAAACCCTCCAAATCCTCACCAGAAACCACCAAGGGCAATAAACTCAGGCAAATCAACCCAAACTTGATGAATCACCCCAAGCTCTCGTCACTGAGAGCATCCTCTAGCCCACAATTTATCCTTCCACCCTCCGCTGTTTCAGCAGCTGAGCTTGCAAGCTCTCTTTTTGCTCCTATATTGCAGTTACATTTTTATTGTTCACCTTGCACCTAGTAAAAAAAGAATTGCATTTAATCAAACCCTCATGAAAATTGCCTCGGGACCAAGAAGCCACCTGTATAACGGCAGCCACAGAAGTCACAGCTGTAAGAAGAAATCAGAGCTGCACCTGTTACATAGCCTTAACCATAGAATCCCATGGCTGTGGTAATCGCTGGACATCACCTAATCAAACACTGCCTCTGAGTCTGCAAAAAATGGCTGGTCACCACTTTGCCCACACCAGGATGAGGGCAGCACCCGTGTTACAATCCCAGGAGAGCAGAGAATCACAGAGTCATTTTGGTTGGAAGAGATCTTTAAGATTTTCGAGCTCAGCTGTTAACCCAAAACTGCCAGGTCACCACTAAACCATGCCCCTCAGCACTGCATCTACGGGGCTTTTCAATTCCTCCAGGGATGGGGACTACACCACTGCCCTGGGCAGTCTGTTCCAGGGCTTGACAACCCTTTTAGGGAAGATACTGTTCCTAATGACCAACTTAAACCTCCTATGATGCAACTTGAGGCCATTTCCTTTTGTCCTATTGATTGCTACTTGAGAGAAGAGAACAACCTCCCACCTCACTCCTTTCAATGAGTTGTAGAGAGCAAGAAGGTCTCAACCTCCTCTTCTCTAGACTGAACAACCCCAATTCCCTCAGCCACTCCTCACAAGACTAGACCATTCATCAGCTTTGTTGCTCTTCTCTGGACCCATACTAGCACCTCCATGTCCTTTTTGTACTGAGGGGCCCAAAACTGAACACAGTGTTTGAGGTGTGACCTCACCAGTGCTTAGTACAGGGGGACAATCACTTGCCTGCTCCTGCTAGCCACACTGTTCCTGATACAGACCAGGATGCTGTTGGCCTTCTTGGCCACCTTTGCACACACTAGCTTGTGTTCAGCTGGCTGTTGAACAACATACCCAGGTCCTTTTCCACTGGGCACTTTTCCAGCCATGCTTTCCCAAGCCTGGAGCATTGCATGAGGTTGTGGTGACCCAAGTGCAGGACTTGGCACCTGGCCTTGCTGAACCTCAGCCCATTGGCCTCAGCCCATTGATTTTGCCTGTCCAGGTCTCTTTGCAGAGCCTCCCTATGTTCAAGCAGATCAACACTCCCACCTAACTTGGTGTCATCTGCAAACTTACTAAATGTGACCTCAGTCCTCTCACCCAGATCATTGATAGAGGTATTAAAGAGAACTGACCCCAGTAAAGGCCCCTGGGGAACACCAGCCAACTGTCCTCTGGAGTTAACTCCGTTCACCACCACTCTTTGGGCTCCTGGTCAAACATTATTTTGGGAAGGTTTACAAGGAGGGGGCTCAGCACAAGCATCACAAAGTTGGGCATCTCTCACCTGCTGGGGTAGCTGCTTTCATGGTAGCTAGCCCGGGAAGCCTGTTTGTGGATGTCCGTTCGGGGGGGGTGGCCCTCTTCCCAGGGCTGGTGGCTGGGGAGGTGGCTGCCATCCCAGGAGCCAGGCCGAGGTGGGTGCCCTGCACCGATCAGCTGCCTCCTAGTCTGGGGTGGGGGACCATAAGAGGCCTCTCCCCAAGCACCACGGGCTGCCTGCCTCTCCCACGGCTGGGGTGGCCGGGCAGGGGCCCAGGGCTCCATCACAATCTTGCCAGCGAGGTCCTCTCCACTTCTGGGATAGGAGGGAAAGGTTGCTTTAGTGGTCTGCAAACAATGAGAGAAGTCACAGTGCAGTTGATAAGCAGCTTGTCACCCTCCTCAAAGCCTATTGCTACCTACTCTCTGCTCTTGGGAGCCTGCTGGAGACTCAACATCCTTGCCCAGAGACAGGAGAAGGCCATCTCCACGCCTGCCTAAACATGAAGGTCCCTTTAAAACACCAGGATGAAACTGACCATGTTTGAAAGCAACAGGCACCCAGCTCTCCTCAGAGCAAGAGGAAATATCCAGGTAGCATCCTCCCGCACCACCATCCAGCCCTGCCAAACACCACCACTCACTGCCTCCCCAGACATGGGCGATACCAGCTTTGCCTCTGTGACAAGGTGGTGAAATCCTATTTTGTACTGGGAGGGGAAGGGATAGTGAGAAAACTACCAGCAGGACCAGAAGAGTTATTCTCGAAGAAATGAGCAGTGACAGAGGCAGGGAGAAACAGAGCTTTGCACTTGTGAGCTATGAGACAAGGTGGACAAAGGGATTTCCTTCTGCCTTTCAGCCCCAGCAGGAGTCTAGCAGTTCCAGACACCAGCCTTGCTTGTAATGGTCCCACACAGAAGAGAAAACCCTAAGGAAAATCTTAGGGTGAGTGAAGGCCACCTGCCAGGATGCCACCCTCAAGCCCTCCATGTCTCCTCCTGAAGCACTGGTACCAAACTACCCCCTCCACAAAGGCTCACAAACCTCCCCACCCCAGGAAGATGGCTAGATGCTGTCCTAACCCCTTGTCACCCCTCCCACACTCAAGGTTCAAGCCATTTGGGGGTCACTTAAGACCTGGGAGACACGTGTACTCTCAGGTCTGAACAGAAGCAGCTCCCTTTTCGCCTCCTCTATTTGGAAGCAGGATAAATCCTTCCCCTAAAGCGCCCCCGAGCACAAGCACTGAGACACCCATCACGGTCCCACTGAGGGATTCCCTCTGGGGCTTCCCACCGCTGTTTGTCCCCCGCACACACCTGCTCGGAGGCCGCCGGGGCCCTTCTTCCGCTCGCTGGGCGCCGCTGCCAAAGTCCACTGCCACATGGGCCGCCGGCCGCCGCCGTGGCCAAAGGGCAGCCCCGGCTCCTCCGCCCCAGCCTGACTCCCTCGGCAGCTCTCGCTGCTCCCGTGGGGGAGCGTGCGGCTGCCTGCAGCTCCGAGAGTCGCTTTCCCCATCGCTTGCGCCTCCTCTCAGCCCCAAGATGGAGGATGCAGCTCTTTGAGCTCAAAAAAAGTCTGATGTTTCTCCTGTGGGTGTTTTTTTAGTGCCTTAAGTGTCCTCTTCTACGCAGCCTGCAGCCTTTCGGTGCTTAAAGGGACTGATAAGAAAGCTGGAGACAGACTTTTCATCAGGGCTGTTGTGACAGGGCAAGGGGTGATGGTTTTAAAATAAAAGATGGAGATTCAGACTAACAGAAGGAAGTTTTTATACATTAAGGTGAAACACTAGCCCAGAATGCCCAGATGGGTGGTAGATTCCTCGTCCCTGGGAACATTCCAGATCAGGTTGGATAGAGCTCTGAGCAACCTGATCTAATTGCAGGTGCCCCTGATCACTGCAGGAGGGTTGGGCTAGACAATCTTTCTTCCCAACCCAGATCGTTCTGTGATTCTATGATCTCTGTACTTCCTAAATAACAAAAGATAAAACTTGTCTGCTAAGCTCTTGGTTAAATCAGACCCACTCACAGATCAAGCAGATAACATACACCCCACCAGTTGCTGCCCAGGGCAAAATCTGGACGTCATGGAGCCAGGGTTCACCCCAGCACTGCCTTATAAGTCCTTATAGTGCAATAATGGCCCCGCTCAAAGTGACTGGGGACTTACAGTGCCTGGTCACCCTCTCCCAAACTCCCCCAGGCACCTTAAAACAAAAACAAACCAACCAACCACACACACACACAAAAGGAGTAAATGAAGTCAAATGGCATCACAGAAAACTGAAAAAAAGCTGATACAAGAGAAGCATCTTCCACCCAGCAGCCCAGTGATGTGCCATCTTCTCTCACTTCACCAGGGAAAGCCTGATCAGCTTCCTAACCCCTGAAGCCTCCATTTGCTGAGTGTGAGCAGACAGATTTCAGCCCCAGGGCAGCATGGAGGAATATGGAATAACTGGCAGAAAAAGACATTTTTTTTCCCCTCTTTTTTTGCCTTTTGCACTGCCTCACAGGCCAGCTTTCCCTGGTCTTACGTGAACACTGCCAATTTACCTCCACCGTGATACTGGGGCACCGACTGATTTGGGCTTCAGAAGCAGGATTGTATTCTTCTCATCACAGTGGCACTGTCAGAAAGCCCCTGTTTTAATGATGTCAGAATGAACAATGTATATCATAGCTTCAGAGCCTGAAATTTCCAACCTACTGGGAGAATCAGGATTTTTCCCTGGTGATCCTAAGAAACCAGCACTCGGTCTCTGCAGAATTCAAGGTTTCAGATAAAAAAAATAGATCCTCAGCGCTCAGCCGTAGCAAGAGCCGTCTGGAAGAGACACAAACCAGGGGAGTGCTGTCTCTGTGCTGCCAAGTTACTTCAGCAGAATGAAATTAAGCATCTCCCGTTTCACAGCTGCCCTTCAAAACTTTGGGAAGCTTTGAACAAAGCAAATGGTCGGTTATGGGCTGGTCACGTCTCCTTGGAAAGCAGGAAAGGATCCCTAGAGACAATAAATGGAATGGAATGGAATGGAATGGAATGGAATGGAATAGAATAGAATAGAATAGAATAGAATAGAACTGTCACACCAGGTTGTAAGAGACCTTTGAGATCATCGAGTCCAACCTATCATCCAACACTATCTAATCAACTAAACCATGGCACCAAGCACCCCATCCAGTCTCTTCCTAAACACCTCCAGTGGTGGTGACTCCACCACCTCCCTGGGCAGCACACTTTTTTAATGTAATAAAAAATATATACATCATACTTCCACTTGGCAATGGTTAATAATTTTCAGTTTCTAGACAAAAGGTGACTGCTGGGTGTTTTCTAGGAGCCACAGAAATTTATACCAAGAACCTGAAGATGTCCTACAAGCATTATATGATGAAGAGGCTGAGGGCAGCCCCAGTTCTCAGGGTGCTGTTGCCAGCCAAACCTGGAGGATTTGGGTCATGAGGAAGAATCAGGAGCTTGACTTGCATAAAAGCAGCTTGTGATGCTTCAGTCTGAGACAAGTGAAAACACTGTACTGGTCTGTGCTAAGGAAGAAGATGCAAGAAACACTACCAACAACATCAAGCCTTGAGCAAAAGTGGCTTAAATTGGACAGCTGGAGAAGAGCAATTTAAAAGAAAAGCAGAAAAGTGTGTTGGAAAGGGAGAGAGCCAGGGGAAGGAGCCGGGAAATGAGAAGTGAAGGGAGAAAAAACAAGAGATAAAAGAACCAAATGGGTTAGAAAAAGAAAAAAAAAAGAAAAGGATAACCCTTTAACTACATCGCTTCTAGCCAAGAAATTTCTGGGTTTAAAGGATTCATAGCTTGCTTGGAAATGCAGGCTCTGTGCCACAGGACTGACATCAAGCTCACAACACTGCTGCAAGGCAGGGCACACACTACAGACAGCATTCATCGGAGCTGAAGGGATAGCAATATCTCTTTAAAAATCATATTTTTCGGCTTTTAAAGGCTTTACTGCTGTTGTCACAGTAACAAGATTAGGTGGAAAACATTTTTCTTCATGCCCTCCAGGTGTCTGCACAGCACACTGGGGCTCCTCTTGAAGCCAGCCCCAGGCTCTGGGCCAGTCCCCGCCATGCCAAACCCAACGGGTGAGAATAACCAGCCAAGTCTCATTGGAAATCTTTGTGACCTAAGAGGAGAAATCCAGGTGGTTTCTGTACCTGAAGCTATTTGTAGGTGATTTATGTGGTTTCTAAATGGTTCTGAGATGGGATTCTTGGTTGTTTGGTGTTTTTTTTTAATGGCCTCAATAGTAATCTTTGTTTATCTCTGAGCTTTAGCCCCCTAGAAATGTGAGATAGGTAGGTAGGTAGGTAGGTAGATAGATAGGTAGATAGAAAGAAAGAAAGAAACACACACACTCATGCACTTCTTTTTCTTCTTTTTTTCCCCCTCTTTTTTTTATGGTGGAGATGTCTTAAGCATCATGTCACAGCTCAGGGGAGTTTGAAAGGGCTGGATACTGTCAAGAGAAAAAACTGAAACCAGCTTGTCTCTCATCACATCTGCAAGGCAGGAAGGCAAGTAGTAAATGAGCTACATAAAACATGAAAACTCATCTTAAATATTCCATACAGTGAAAACACCAACCCTGAACAAGCTGCCAGCATTCAAGACACTTGACAGCATGTTACACGTCACAGAGACTAAGAAAAATAAAACCACCCAAGAAACTCAAGAGCTCAGGTTCCCAGGCAGGCTGAGTACCTGCCCCAGCAAAGGGAGAGCCCTCATCCTCCCTTAGTCTCAAGAGCAGCTAATAAACAAATTAGCTTGATGACTCCTCCCAGGACTACAGGGAAGATGTGGTAAGAACCTCTGCTCCAGCTGGAGGTGGCATTTGGAGCATTCCCAGACTAGGGACATCCAGATGGGAGCAGAGTGGTGACTCCCACCTGCAGCAGCACCATCATGTGGATTTGATGCAGCCAACATGGCACCACTTCATTTTCGTGTAGCCAGTTTGTGTGCTGGTTTTCACCAGTGGTTTTGCACCTTTCTTCCCCACACTAGATAGTTTCCAGCCCTGAGGGACTGAGCCATCCTTCCTACCACCACCCCCCTGCACATTTAGCAACTTGCAGACATGCCTATTAAATTTTTGAGACCTGGGCAAGAATATTAATCGCATTCCAGAGGCATTCAGCATACAGCAAATTAAGGAAAAGCATTTTACAGCCCACCTCATATCCAAAGGAGAAACAGAGCTGCAAAAAGCTATTTGTGAAAATCAAACACGTCTGCATAGGGAGCTGTACGTGTCCCCAGTCTGGCTGCAACTGGAAGGCAACTCCTTCTGCAGGAGCTCCTGGTACAAAGCAAGCCCCCCAAATAACTTTGAAGCCTTCATCTTGCTTCATTCCCATTTCAGGAAAACCTCTCAGCTCCTGGCTGTGGATGCTAAGTCTTCACCCCTTAACTAGTGGGAAGCAGGCTGTGGTGAGGTGGGGGTCAGTCTCTTCTCCCAAGTACCTAGCAACAGAACAAGAGGAAGTGGCCTCAAATTGTGCCACAGTAGTTTTAGGTTAAATATTAGGAAAACTTTCTTTACTGAAAAAGTGGTCAGGCACTGGAGAAGGCTGTCCAGGGAGGTGGTGGAGTCACCATCCCTGGAGGCATCCAAAAAACATGTAGACATCACACTTTCAGAGGTGGTTTAGTGGGCATGGTGGTGTTGGGTTGATGGTTGGACCTGATCTTGAAGGCCTTTTCTAACCCTAATGCTTCTATAGGAAATGCTGCTTCTGCATCCCATCACAGCAGGCTCTGCCACAATATCTCACATGGCTGAACCCCCCATAGGAAGGGATGGGGATGCACAAGGGCCAGCAGAGACACAAGAACTAAACCCATTCTTGCTGAGGAGGTCAGAGAGCTTTCAGCATTCAGGTCCTCTCGTTTTTCTGTGCAACACTCCTTATGTTTTCCCAGCCATAAAATTGATGTTTATCTGGCTGCTAACTGCCTTACAGAGATCATTACACATTGCAAATTCCAACCATTTGCAGATAAAAGGAGAACGAGCAGCCTGGAAACTGTCACACCACCGCTGTCGCCTTGCCACATTGCAACGCGCTGCAACCTTTAAGCTGAAAATTAACATATAAAAACCAAGGGGCCTGGAAATATTTGCCAGGGGGAAACAAATAAATAAATAAATAAATCTGAAACCCAAGCAGAAGTAATTCTTCCACCCACCCCACACCACCCCCTGCTCAACCAGGGAAAATTAATTTTTAAGTGAGACGAATTCTGAAGCTATTCTTGTGGCATCAAGCAGAAAAAGATAAAGGGGGGGTGGGGGGGAAGGAAAGGAAAAAGCCCACCACAAGGGGAGGTTATTCCTCCCTACCTAAAATCTCCTTGCTGTATGAAATGTCCCTCTGGATCTGTGTCTGTTGGAAGATATGGAGGGGACAGAGGGCAAAGAAGGGGATGCAGATGTTAAATCAAGCCCCAGAAGAAGCACCAGCAGCTACAACTGCTGCACCTCACAGTGTATGTGCCATGAATGAGCAGGGAAGGGATGCTGAGCTCTTGCCTGGATTGGAACATGCAGCCAGGGCTACCAGCCCTGCTGGTGCTGATGCCCTCAGAGATTTCCACCTCACTGCACACACCTCCAGGCTCTTTCACTGGTGGCTGCAGAGGGAATAAACTGGACACCAACCTTTTCCCAGGGTCTCCAGCAGGTGCAGAAACAAGGAAAGCTGACAGCTTTGAAATCTGTAGCCCCGAGTTATTGCAGGGTGTCCTTTTGAAAAGATTGCCATCTTGTGTCTTTTCAGACACTTGAAGGTTGGTTGCCTTCGTATTTGAGACCATGGGTCTCATTCAGGAGCTTTATTACACACAATCAGGGACAATAAAGACCCCTGACAGTTACAGATGGCTTCACTGTGTCCTGTTCTTAGTGCTACCTTGTAAAGTTGGACAGTAATGTTTCCCTCATTTTTTTTCATCTCAATTTATGACTCCTCTACCATGAAAAGCCACTTATGCCCTCCACAGTTACATATACCATATCCTTCAAGGCCAGTAAATCACAGTCTCAAGTCATGTCAAATTTTGTGAAATAAAACTAAATTGCAGTTGTCTCTAAGGCGAGAAGCTGCAAAATTGAGAGAGAATGAGCTCTGCTTAAAGCCAGAAACCTGGCCAGCAGTCTCCCACGGTGTGCAGGGGCAAGGATCACATGAAAAAAAAAAGGTAAGTGAAAGAGAAAAGCCTGATGTTGGGGGACCCTCTGTGCCACTCCAACAATCTGCCTCCATAGATACTTCCACGGTCTAATGGTGAGAGCTAACTCTCTTCCAAACTGGTAGGATTTCTCTCTGTAGGCTGAGGCTCCAGCTGCCCACAGCTGAGGGCTGGGAGCAGGAGAGAGCCAGGCTCCAGCAATGTTTATTCATTGAGGTTCAGTCCCTGAGCTGGATTTGTGCTGGGAAAGAAAACTGGGCTGCTCATGGGATCATCCTAACTCTTTGGTTTAAGGCCTTTTTATGCAGACAAAAGTTAGAGAAGTACTAACACAGCAGGGTTTTGCTCAGCTGAGCCCATCTGGGTTCACTGAAGTTCTGGGCACCGCACCAAGAACTGGGGAAACTGAGGACAAAGAGCGTGAAAAAATACATTGACCCCAAACTCACCCTTTACATTTTTCAGGGGCACAGTGACTTGTATTTTCCCTTCTGCAGCAGAGTTAAACTTTCATGACAGCTGAATGAACTTGGAGAAGAGCCATCTGCAGGGACAGACAGCAACATGCCAGAACAAGAGCAGGGAAGACCTGCACCACTGCGGCACTTGCTAATTCCCCCTCCATGTATCCCACACAGCTAAACAGAAGGGGGGGGGGTGGGGGAAGGGGGGTGCAGAATTATTCCACGAGCTGCAGATTCACCATCACACCACAGCACAGCATCCAGCCTGGCACAGGCACAAGGGCAACTCTTTCACCACATACAATCATCCCTCAGCAAAACCTCTGCAATAAGCATTGCTATTTTGGAAAACTCTATTTAAAAGTTTGTTCCATGGTCTAAGCTCAGGAGGCTCTTTCACAAGGTGACCTCACAGCGCATCGCCTGCGCTCAGCGCATAAGGTGCGAGCTCTTCATGTAAAACACCTCCCTAGAAGCAGGAAAGATCCAACCTGGGGGGGAAAGGAAAAAAAAAAAAAGGAACATTAGGAGCAGCCATGACAGAGACAAGGAAAAATGCAAAACATCTTGTGCCAGATTCTTAGCTGATAAAAAAACCACCGTGCATAACACACAGCTTGGGGCTGGGATACACTTACCCATCTCTGAGTGTTTAATGGGACCGTACACATCAGTTAATCAGCAGCACAAGACACAAAGCGTTTTGTACCTCCTCTCCACGTGTTGTGCAATTAAAAGGCTTCTCATTCAGGCACAGAGAGAAAAGTCAAGGGACTTCGGCTCTGAAACATCCATTATTCAAAAGTATATCCATTATTCAAAGTTTGTCTTAAAATCCTATTGTCAGCTTGAAAGGAAAAAGAAAATGAGTTTTTGAAAGCTGCGCTCCGTTGATATTCCACTCCAATTTTTTGCTGATTGTGAGTACTAAAACTCCAGACATTTTGAAGAGCTGAAGAAACCCTTCACAGTTACCAAGAAAGGCAATACCCTGTGGGTAGCCACAATTTTCTCCCCCACCACTTCGCTCTACCTAGCTGGAATGTGATACACCCTGGTTAACAGCATGTTCCTTCCCCAAGCTGCTAAGCTGCCCCAGTGTGAGGCTGACAAGCAGCTATTCAGGAGAAGGCAACAACAAATTACTCGGGAGGCACCAGCAGACATCCAGTCGTTGCACCTGACCAGCTTATTGACATCCACGAGCTCAGCTGAATGAAGTCTGGGTGGGATGCACAACCTTGCACAGGGAAGCTTTAGGGTAGGCTGCCAGGACTAGGCTGCAGGAGCTTCTATGTGAAACAAGTCCTAGGAGTGCCTCCCACTGCCCAGAAGAGGGTGCAGAGAGGCAGCAGGCCCCACAGAGCAAGGTAAAGCCCAGCACTACCACAGTTCCTTTAGCAAAAGGAAGACATTGAGGCAACTAAACAGTGCAGAGACATCTGAAAAAGTGCGAGAGAAGATTTGACAGAGGTAAGCAGCACAGCAAAGGATGTGGATTAGTGGTGGAGTTGGCAGTGTTGATCTTGGAGATCTTTTCCAACCTTAATGTTTCTAAATGCAATGACCTAGATGCAGTGTATTGAAGTCCTTCTAACAGTGCCGGAAGCTCAGTGGATGCAGCAAGGTAAGGGTCCTGCCCTTCCACCACCACACTAACTACTACCATCAGTTTACTAAGTTCAGATGTTGTCAGTAACTTTGGAGACGTCCTGAACATGCAAAACTAAGCCATTGTTCAGTGGTCTGTGCTGACTGCTATCTCTAAGCAGCACATTTGCCTTAAGTACAATAATACTTCAATAGCGGATACTCAGAGAGTACTTCTAGGACACTAAATGAGCTGGATGTTATCTACAGGACAGCTCCGGCTCACAGCTTATTTGGACAAATTCTCTGCTGCAATAGGCCATTTTCTGCTATTACCTGTGAAATAAGCTAAAAAAAGGGGGGGAAAAATCACTTCTCCTGTAACAAGAAGCTGTGCATAACGTGATGAATTTGCAAAGCTTTTGTAGGATGGATGAGAGTTAAATGACTTCCACCAGGGGCTGAAAAGCAGGACTGGAGCTGCTGCTGCAATCTAAGAAAGGCAGGAGGGTTATCACAGCAGAGGAAGGACTTTGAATTGCAGGAGATGCTGAAGGAGCTGGTGTAGCCAGAGTGGAAGTGATGCTGGAACAGCAGGGCAGAGCACAGACAAATTGAAGCATTGTCAGATGAAATGATCCGCCTGTTGTGTCTCCACAGTCCACTGTAGTTCAAGGCTCTCATGTTAAGCTTCAAAGAGCGCAGCCGGCTCGTTACCAAAGAGTTTCAGGTTCCTTTTGTTTGCAGCGATGCTTCTGAAGGTAACAGTGTCTGTAATCACTCCTCCAGTTGGACTGATGCAGGGTTAAGAGCAGGCTACTTCTCCCCGGGTGGAAATGCCTAGGAATGTGGTAGGCAAGCCAAAGGGAAGGATGGAGAGCACTCTTCCTTCCTTGCTGGTCACTGCTGGAGACAAGACGGGCCAGGGGCTTCATTCCCAGTTCAAAACACATATGCAAACCTTTATACCTCCACCCATGTCTCTCTCATTTTGGTCCTCATTTTGGATCAGACCTTTCTGTCTGCTGCTAATTGGATACCTGGTGGAACACTGCTCTCATGTCCTATGGCTGTGGCTCCCAAACAGGGACTGATGAGGCCCTGATTAGCCTCAGTTGTGCTTTGTACAGCTCAAACTGTAAAAAGAACCATAGAATTATAAAATGACTTGGGTTGGAAGAGACTTTTAAAAGTCATCTGGTTCAATCCTTCTGCAGTCAGCAGGGACATCTTTAACTAGAGGAGGCTGTTCAGAATCCTGTCCAGCCTCACTTGGAATGTTTCTAGGCATGGGGCATTTACGACCTCTTTGGGCAGCCTGGGCCAGTGTTTCACTGCTGAGTGTAAAGCATTTCCTCCTTCTGTCTAGTCTGAATCTCCCTCTGTTAGTGTAAAACCATCACTCCTTGTGCTCTCACAATAGGCTCTGAAAATTCTGTCCCCAGTACCCTTTAAATACTAAAAGGCCACAAGAAGATCACCCAGGAGCCTTCTCTTCTCCAGGCTGAACAAGCCAGACTCTCTCAGCCTGTCCTCACAGCAGGGGTGTTCCAGCTGTCAGATCATTTTTGTGGCCTCCTCTGGACCTGCTCCAACAGGTTCCCATCTTGTGCTGAAAAGAAGCTGAAAGTGAGCTGCTGTCCTCTGTTCCTATAACCAACAACCACAGGCAAGGCAGGATATTAGGTTGTTGTCAATAAGGGAAAAGTGGTCTCCACCCTGCTGATGGGGTTGGACAAGCTGTGTAAGAAGACAGCTTACATCTGGACTATACATGAGACCCTCTGCCACCAAGAATCCTTGTGAGGTCAGGCTTTTGAGTGCTGTGTAAATTTACTCAAGATTTTTGGAGGAAGGGCAACCTGGTCAGAATTAACTGCTCCTGCAGCTGTGGTGACACAGCACATTCTCATGTTTGATGCTCAGGTGGCCTCAGGTTTACCCTGCTGCAAGAAATCCAGCAGTACCAGGGCTGTGTGAAGGCATGAAGCAAAGAATCAGCCACACAACTTGGTGGTGGCTGTAAAAATTTTTCCCTCTAATTTGGCTTGCAGAGCCCCAAGCCTTGGCAGGAGCCTTTCCATCAGATAGTGAAGAAAGGAGGCAGGCTGAAAGCCTGCAGCTATAAGCAGCTGACGTGGAGCAACTTCTTGAGCCATCTAAACCAAACTGTGTCCCTGACTCATTTGACTTGTCTGCTTTTTTGTTTTCTGGATGGGGGCTTAGAGAGCCTTCTTTTTAAGACAGGGAAATTACAGGAGGCTAAGTCCTGGAGAAACAGCACATTTACTTCATGGAGGTGATGACCTTCCTTGTGGACGGCCCTGGAGCACATGGTTTGCCTGCAAACACAAAGCGTGGGATATCTATGATGATAGCCATCAGGGCAGGGGTTTGCAAGGAAGGAAGGGGCAGAACAAGGATACATGGGAGGTGGTAGATCCAGGGAGGTAGTGGAGAATAGAATAGAATAAACCAGGTTGGAAGAGACCTTTGAGATCATTGAGTCCAACACTAGCTAATTAACTAAACCATGGCAACAAGCACCCCATCAAATCTCCTAAACACCTCCAGTGATGGTGACTCCACCACCTCCCTGGGCAGCACATTCCCATGGGCAATCACTCTCTCTGTGAAGCCTAAACCTCCCCTGGTGCAGCTTGAGACTGTGTCCTCTTGTTCTGGTGCTGGTTGCCTGGGAGAAGAGACCAACCCCCACCTGGCTACAGCCTCCCTTCAGGTAGTTGTAGAGAGCAATAAGGTCTCCCCTGAGCCTCCTCTTCTCCATGCTAAGCAACCCCAGCTCCCTCATCCTCTCCTCATAGGGCTTGTGCTCCAGACCCCTCCCCAGCTTTGTTGCTCTTCTCTGGACACATTCCAGCAAGTCAACATCTTTCCTAAACTGAGGGGCCCAGAACTGGACACAAGATTCAAGGTGTGGCCTAACCAGTGCTGAGTACAGGGGCAGAATGACCTCCCTGCTCCTGCTGGCCACACTATTCCTGATGCAGGCCAAGATGCCATTGGCCTTCTTGGCCACCTGGGCACACTGCTGGCTCATGTTCAGCCTATTATTGACCAATATCCCCAGGTCCCCCTCTGCCTGGCCACTCTCCAGCCACTCTGACCCCAGCCTGTAGCGCTGCATGGGGTTGTTGTGGCCAATGTGTAGAACCCGGCACATCCTGTAGATGTAGTACTTAGGAACATGGTTTAGTCAAGGACTTGTCAGTGTTAGGCTAATGATTGGAGTCAATGATCTTGGAGGTCTTTTCCAATTTAGGCAATTCTGTGATTGATTCAGACATATGATCTAAGCAATACTTAGCTTAAGCTTCTTTCATACCTGCACCATAGTTTGGGTTTCCCATTCCTGGCATCCATCCACCACTGTGATTGAAATAAATCAGGATGAGACCAGCTCCTGGGTATTCCCCTGCCCCACATCTCTGAATATGCTGGATGGTGGCTGCATAAATATTTGCTGAGCCATTACTTAAGGATTAAAATACCATCAAAGGGGGGTGGGGGGGGGAGTTGTTTTGAATACCTTCAGGGATGTGCAAGGGAGAATTGCAAATGAAAGTACATCAGGATCTGCTAATCCACTTCTAAAATATTATCCCAGCATGCTATTCTTTAAGAAGACATACTCTTTGGTATGGCAGGGAGTGCTTTTTATGACTCTGCATATCACAGTTCTGGCCTTGCAGTACTGAACCAGGAGTTAATGAGTCCCTGGCTCAAACCCAGTGAAAGGAGATTAAAATGGGTGAGGGGAAAATGGGATTTCTTGATTTAATATTTTTGTTTCTTAGAGAAGCAGGACTCTGGAGGCTTCTGTGCCAGGGGCCTAGTAGCACACAAACCTGCTTCTACTTAAAAAAAGAGCTTTGCTGAAATAATCCTGAGGAATCTGCTCCACACTCACCTCTTCTATTTTGAGGAGTGCTCCAACGTGGGGATGGATAATTCCCTCCTGGCAATACTGGAGCACGGAGGAGACAGTAGAGGCAAAAATAGGGAGATCATCTTCCTGCTATGGACTCAGTATGCTCCCATGGGGGTTGGATTATATGATCTTTAAAGGTCTCTTCCAACTCAAAGTATTCTATAGCAGACACATTCTTTAGAAGCAGCAGGTTAGTGGAAATTGAGGGAACTTTTCCCTTAGCAAAATCCATCTCCACAATCCTGTCCTCCCATGGCAATCTGCAAGGAAAGGGGAGGGAAAGCAAACAGATGTAGTGTGGAGATCTTACATCTTGAGGGAGTACTTGCACACTGAGGAGGGCTGAAGAGATGTGGATGTTGAGCTTTCAGGTATGAAAAGCTCTGCTCTGGGCAATGTTAGTATGCAGAGAACGTGGTTAAAACCCTAAAAACCCTTCAATAAATATACAAATGCAAGAAGTTAAGGTCCTGTCCTACCCACGCCTTTATGTTCACAGGGATGTGGTCAGCTCTATGTGGACCCTAAAACAAGCTCCCTTTGGCTGCATCTCTGCAAACGTCTCCCAAAGGATAAGATGAGCTTCACCTGTGCTTCCACAGGTTTGTCACCGGGCAGAGCAAGGCAAGGCTTTTATTCCAGTGTACCTTTGCAGACATACCTTGGGGATGTCCCTGCTGATAACCTCAATGGTCACATTGACCCCTCTGCTGCTTGTGACCTTTTTCACCTCCTCTCTGTCTGCTCTGGCTCCTTCAAAGCCAGCTCACATTTGAGGTAACTTCCAACTGCCACTATCACCAGAGACCAAAGGAAAACCCACCAAGCATTGTGAATTGCTCAGAGAAGCACAGAGCATCTCAGGCTGCAGGTATGGTTCTTTTTTATTTAATTTACAGCAAATGAGAAACTGGAGCCACTGGCCCAACTGTTTCTCAGTGTATACTTTAAAAGTGTCTATGGCACAGGAAAAAAACATGTCACTGATTTCTGAAAGCGATAGCAGAATGGTAAGGGTTGGAAGTATCCTCTGGAGACCGCCTTGTTCAACCCCTCTGCTAGAGCAGGTTCACCCAGAGTAAATGACTTAGGAACATGTCCAGGTGGTTTTTGAATGCTTCCAGAGATGGAGACCCCACAACAGCTCTGGGCAGCCTGGTCCATTGCTCTGCCACCCTCCAAATGAAGATTTTTTTTCCCCTATGTTTGTGGAATTCCTGTATTCTAACTTGTGTCCACTCTCTCTTGTCCTGTCGCTAGACACCACTGAGAAGAGTCTGGCTCCATCCTCCTGACACTTGCCCTTTAGATATTTCTAAGCATTAGTGAGATTTATCCCACTCAGTGTCCTCTTCTCCAGGATGAATAGCCCCAGGCCTCTCAGCCTTTCCTCCAAAGGTAGATGATCCAGTCTCCTCATCTTAGTGGCTTTCTGATGGACTCTTTCCAGCAGTTTCTTGTCCTTTTAACTGGGGTCCCCAGAATTGGATGGAGTATTCCAGATGGGGCCTCACCAGGGTGGAGAAGAGTGGGAGGAGGACCTCCATTGACCCACTGGCCCCACTTACCTTAATGCACACCAGGATGCCACAAGCCTTGGTTGTGAGGGCATATTGTTGGCTCACAGTCAGCCTGGATGTTTCAGGCCACAAAAATACCCCCTTTGTATCAGGGATGTGCTGGCCCTTCCCCTCTCCAGGCTTGGCCAAAGCCAAGGGGCTGGCTCTGCCCCAGCACAAAGTGAAATGAGGTGCTAAGCAAGGATCAGCGTCTGCTGGCTGACCTTCCAAGCAGAAGTACATTAACTCCAGGCTGTAGAGAAAATGTCACTCCTGTACCATTCAGACAGAGCATGTAGTTGTCTCTGCTGGGGGGTGGGGGGAGGAGAATCACGTGAAACGAGGCGATTCCTGCAGGCTATCCCCACCTCTGCTGTTGTCTGTCTCTATGAGCATCAGGAAGTTGCTTAATCAGCATGGCTTTGTCTCATGATGGTTCCATATTTCAGAGGAGTGGAGAACTTGGTGCTTCAATTGCTTCTGAAAAACCAGTGAGTTACAGACACCCCCTTCACAGGTCCTTAGCCAAGGCACAGTGCTAAGACCCTGCTCCTCTGAGCCAGAGCCGATGCCCTAGAGCCCCATCCAGAAAGACACACCTGGACAGCAATCTCATCTTTGGTGAGACAGCTGTGCAACCTCACCTGCTTGGCACAATTTCCAGTGAGGGAATTGGGGAATTAACTCACCACTGCATGTGGCCCGTGGTTTACAAAGTCTCTCAGCACTGAACAGGTTCACCAGGAACATCAAGTTTGCAGATTTGCAGAATGGTGGAGGATGGAAGGGACCTGTGAAGATTTAGTCCAACCCTCTTGTTTGAGCAGGATCACCTGGAGTAAATTCTTTGTAGCAAGTGGACACAGCCACGATTTAAAGCTCATGCTGTGGGTTTAGTTCATAAGAGTTGCCTTTCCTGCAGGTCCTGACAATTGAATCTTGTTGAAATTCAACAGGTTGGGGCTGCTGACTCCATCTGTCGCTGGCTACCTCCCACTTGGATGCTGTGCAATCCTCACCTCTGTGGGATCTACACACTTCCTTAGAGGGAAAATCAAGGTGCAAACTTGAAATGGTCCATCCCAGCTTATACAGATGTTTGCAGAAGAGACACCATGCTCCAACATTTCTGACAGCTGAAATGCCCAGGTTTGAGGTTATACTTCAGGTGCTGCCTTCTGGGTTCCTGCTGCTGCCACTTACCACATCTGAATCCCATGCCCAACAAGGTTGTGCCATAGGTGGCCAGCAGTGCCACTATGCCCTCATACAACACCTTCAGAGATGTGCCACAGCATCTGTACACAAAAACCTGCAACACAAGTAATTCCAAGGAGGGGTGGGACTGAAGCTCTGCTGATGTGAACCCATGGTCAAGCATTGGGGCAGGTGGGGAAGGTGTTATATGAAAAAGTGAAAAAGTTTATTCTGATAGGTTTTACATCTTTTGAACAGCCTGCTGTTTGGAAAGCCTCCCTCCTCCCAAACATCTCACCCTAGCAGTGGTGCCAGGAGAAGGGAAAAATGTAATCAGAGTGTTGTGAGGCAGCAGTTCTGGCAGAACTAAAGCCCTGAAAGAAGAAAAAAGTCTTTTGCAGTTTTGTAAAACAGAAGGCTCTGTCTCCTTATCTTCTGGTCACTGACACTCTGCTGCCACAGCTTTAGTGCCAGTCACACCAATTACTCTGCATCCCTGCCAAAACCAAACTCGCTGGATGGGTGTCAGGGAAGCCATGGTTGGGGGGTTGCTGTTCTCTCTGAATAAAACATTTGGTTTTCCTGCGTTTTTCAGGAAGAGCCGTGAACAGCTCAAGCTGTGCCTAATAAAAGGCCACTTAGCAACTGCATTAACTGCAGGTACCTACCCCTTTGGAATGTGACTCCTCACAGAGTCTGCACCTTCCCCATCCAGCTAAGCTCGGCACCCCTCACTTACATCTACAACCGCGATGCAAAGGCTTGAGGAGGACAACCTCCATAACCCACATCTGGCTCTCCATCCACAGTGACCAGTGAGGGACCATGAGGTCGTTCCTAAATTCGTACATTCCTGCATTTTTTTTCCTGTCTCCTTTACCTTGCACATGGACCAAGGGCTGGGGAGGTTTTCAGCAGCAAAGCCCCAGGTGGGCAGGAGATGGCAGCATCAGCCCAGCAGACGCAACCGCTTGCTTCGTTAGGTAGCGGTTTCTTCTCATCGGAAATACCTTTTGGCTTTTGCAGAGCAGAGGGGATATTTTCACTCCTTTTGGATTTCAGAATTGCGACCAAAGCACACGACGCAACGTTTCTGGACTGAAAGACTAAACGAGGTAGCTCAGCCTGAAGGGCTTAGAATGAGAAGGGCTCTGTAAGCATTACCTGTGGGATGAAAGAGGCAGGGGCTAAAGAGTTGGATTCTGTTTTACAAGGGATGAGAACAGCAGGGCAATAGTCCTGATGTCTATGCCAGGCTGAAAGGTGCTAAGGTGGGATGACTGGCTAGACACAGGCTGGCATCTCTACCCATGGTGCTAGGCTGTCCCATGTCTCAGTGCTTACCAGTGTCTACAGGGCAGGGGGCAAAAGAATGGGGCCACCTCCGTTAGTGGATGAGCAAGGTGGGGGACTGACATCTCCATCCCAGTTAATAATTGCACTCAATGACATTAAAGGTCTTTTCTGACCAAATGGATTCTGTGACCCCAGCTAAAGCCAAGGAAAATCTCAGGGATGCTCCAGGGTGCAAAGATCTTCAGAAAAGGAAGCCCTTGCCCAGGAGCTGAGCTGAAGCCAGGCCTGGGTGAGACAGTGGGTGCTGAAGGGGAGAGAGGAATGCATGAGGAAAAAGAAAGGGTGTATCAGCAACCCCCGTGTCCCATCCCACCTTGAAGTGGCTGGGGAGGCAGCAAGGTTGCTGCAGCCTGCAGCTGACTGGGCATGGCTGCCCACGTGGCTCTGCATCCCCAAGAGGCTGGGCATGGAGCACTGCCTGACGCTTTCAGTATTGGGCTGGGTAAATATTGAAATATCTAAGGAGATCTTTGCAGCTCCAGTGAACCACACCAATGGAAAACTTCGCAGAGGACCATTTTGCATCCTGCAGACTATTTTTGCAGTGAGAGGGAGTGCTTTGCAGCAGCACATGGTGGTTCCCAGCAGCTATAAATGGCTGCATGCTGCAGGCGCAGCGACTCATCACACTGGTTTTCCAGATGGGGAAACCAAAGGTGCAGGGGCCATGGGGTGAGTCAAAGCTCGCGGAGCCAGGGGATGAGAAACGCTGATCTGCTGACTCTCCATCCCATGTTTAACCACAAGCTCATTCTTTCCCCCCTCCAGGGGATCTCCTGGTCTGAAGCTGCACTGCTGTTTGCACATGATTTTCAGAGAAAAGTATTTGCAGAGAAAATAACGTGCTGCTGCTTGGGCTGAAACTTCTTTACTGTCTGTCTGGAATGCACGTGGGGGAGGGAGTGTGAGACAACAAATTTGGGGTTGGCAAAAGGAGTGTGGCTGTTCGTTACAGTGGTGACCCTAGGAGCGCTGTGCACCCAGCAGTTCTTGCTCCGTATAGCACTTGCTCTGTCAAGGTACAGGGCTCTGGGTGTAAGTACAACATGGCTGCCCAGCCCGGGTCATGCCCTGTGTGTCCCTTGGCACCAGGTAAACTTTGCTGGCTTACGGTATCAGGGGCAGCTCCCACTTGGCACTGGTGCTTACACCACCTGAACATCCTTGTCTTTATCTTCAACTGAAGCAGCACATTTGCATGTGATCACTCTTTTGAACAAGGGGAAGTTTCTTCCAGTAAAATCCTGCAAGAGAGCTAAAGACTGAAGTGTCAGTGAGGGGACAGAGAGATGGGATCTGTGCAGGGTGCTATGCCCTGATCAGAGGTCCAGATGATGCCATGCAACACAGAGTGCTGTGCATCTGAACAGACTGAAGAATTTTTTTATGCTACTTCTTTTTCCTTTACAGGATTTGCCCCAATAAATGGCATTTTTATGGCTTAAGGAGAGATTGCCATCCTTACTGGTCATGGCCACTAGCCCTGGTGTGTTACAGTGGCATGGAGGGAGAAGGCTTGTGCTGAGTGCTCATATCATTTGCAGATATGGCAAGGCATTGAAATAATGGAGCAGGTTGTCCAGAGAGGTGGGAGATGCCCCATCCCTGGGAATATTCCAGGTCAGGTTGTTTGGCGTTCTGAGTAACTCCAGCTCTAGTTGGAGATGTGTCTGCTGACTGCAGGGCTGTTGGACCAAGATGACATTTGAAGGTTCCTTCCAACCTAAAGCATTCTTTGATTCTATGTTACAAGATGTCATGCACAGCCTGGATCGGAGTCCTGTGAAAGGGCTGTGTGCTGGATTTTAAAATATCAGCTGTGGTTGTAGAAGACATGCTGCTGAGACTACACTTATCCATGGAAAATACAGGGGAGGTAGGAAAAATATCCTCTCTGTCTCCCAGATGCTCACTATTTCTCAGGCAAAAGTAGTTGCACTCATGCACAGGGACCTCTGAATACTGTGAACTGTACATGAAGAGATGTCTTCACCAAAAGGACTGTCAAGCCTTGGGACAAGGGAAGTGGTGGGACCTCCACCCCTGGAGGGATTTAAAAGCTATGTAGATGTGGTGCTGAGGGTCATGGCTTATTGGTGAACTTGGCAGTCTCAAGTTGGACTCAGTCTTAAGGGTTTTTTTCAACTTAAATGATTCCATGACTGGGCACTGCACATCTGGAGAGCAGAGGCTTGAGGGAGCATAGGTGTGGTTTAGGAGTTCAGGCTCCTGAAGCTAAAGCTGTGTGTCTGCAGAGTGCTCACTGTGGGCTTTCACTGTATATGCTGTTCCTTCACATCTGCCCTTCCCAGGCATCAGCTCCTACCTGTGAGATGAAGTGGATGACTTGAAAAGCCTTTTGCTGCATTTTGCCAAGGGGAGACTGTCAGTTCATTTCATCCATCAAATAAGCACACATCCAGTAGTGATTGCTTCTTGTCTCTGCTCTACAGGGCTGGTAAAAAGCAGGAGCATGGAGTAGTGGTGTATTCTCTGTCCAGAAAAACAGTCGCTTCTTCCTGAGAGCTTCAGGCTTCCATCCCTTCATCAAGGGAAGGTTTCACACTCCTGTACA
Source organism: Dryobates pubescens (assembly GCF_014839835.1). NCBI lineage: Eukaryota > Metazoa > Chordata > Aves > Piciformes > Picidae > Dryobates > Dryobates pubescens. Next base: position 11,953,022 of record NC_071622.1, on the reverse strand, counting down.
TGCCATAAAGGCAGATACAGTCAGATGGGATGTGTGTGAATGACTGCCCATGCCCAGGATGGCTGGCTGGGGAATGGACCAGTGTTTCTTGGCCAGTGGTGTAGGAAACAAGATGGTCAGCACTGCATTTTCCTCAAAGCAGTTCAGATGCAATTGAAGTGAATCCCTTGTGGAACCCTCCTGGCTTCTGCTGAACTATGACACAGATGGGTCTGGCTCATTGCACACAGCAAAAGCCACTTAATTAGAGCAGCAGCTCAATTTATTTGTTTTGGATCATCTTTATTAGCCATCACTTAAGCTTGTAATTAAGGGCAGAATAGGGACTGTAAAAATGGTGCCATCCCACGTTGCTTGTCTTCTCTGGCTGCAGCTGCTGAGCATTGCTCCTGTCTGCTCCACACCTTCAGGAGTCTCTCCCTGCCTGTACAGATGGCACTGCTGTCAACTGCACTTCAAGTGCAAGCTTTATCCCTGTAACAGTAGAAAAGAAATGAGAGTATTTTTATCCTGAGACACTTGTAACTGACTGGGGTAGAGCATCTGATGCCCCAAATGCTACACAGGCACAGTGTGAGCAGCGGATATGACTCCTGGAGGGATGTTCCTCCCCATCTCATAAAATAAATACCCAAGTACCAATACTCAGTGGAAGAGAGAACCAAAATGGGAGAACCATAGAATGGTTTAGGTTGGAAGGGACTGTAAAGATCACCTAGTTCCAACCTGCCTGCCATGGGGACACCTTCCACTAAACCCAGCTTGCTCAAGGCCTCACCCAACCTGGCCTTGAACACTTATTCAAGAGCCTCACCACCCTCACTCTAAAGAATTGCTTTCTAACATCCGGTTTAAATCTGCCCTTCTCGAGCTTCACTCAATTTCCTCTCATCCTATCACTAGAAGCTCTTGTAAAAAGTCTCTCCCAGCTTTCTTGTAGGCCCCTTCAGGTACAGGAAAGCTGCTATAAAGTCTCTCTGGAGCATTCTCTTCCCCAGGCTGAACAGCCTCAACTCTCAACCTGTACCCATAGGGGAAGTGCTCCAGCCCTCTGATCACCTTTGTGGCCTCCTCTGGACCTGCTCCAGCAATTCCATGTCCTTCTTGTGCTGGGGGCATCAGAACTGAATGCAGCACTCCAGGTAGTGTCTCACAAGAGCAGAGCATATGTGGAGAATCACCTTCCTTTCCTGTTGGTCACACATCTTTGGATGTAGTCCAGGATATGGTTGGCCTTCTGGACTGTAAGTGCACAAATCATTGCAGAGACTCTGGCAGGCAAAAAGAAAAAAAGGGGGGGAAAAAAAGGAATGGGGGGAAGGGGGAGGTGGGGTGCAAAAAGAAAGGCAGAGAGTCTGAGACCTCAGGCTCACATGATAACCAAGGAGGCTTAGACCTTCTCCTCAGGAGACATGGCTGCTCAGAAGTGTAAAGCTACATCATTGCTCCAACCGTGGCTGCTGTTGTTGTGTGGCTATAACTTTGTGTTCAGTGGAGGCATTTCTATTCAGGTATTCCTTCTGAAGACCCCAAGGTGAGTTTATGGTTCTCAGTCTACCTCTGTCCTGAATCTCCTCCCAGCAACCTTAAATCCTGGCTGCATTCTTTGGGCTGAAGGGATGCTGTGAACACTACCACACAGCCATTCCCTCCCTTCCCCCCTGCCCCAAGGCAATTCTTACTCTAAAACTCAGTTTTCTTTTGTATGGCCCAGTTCCATGATTCCTGCATTTTGTTTTAAATGCAGCTTGAACCAGCACAGGCATGGGCATGTAGCTTCACTGATCTCTGCATTTTTGACAGGGAGTGAGTCCACAACAGCTGTGCTGGTATCTTACTCATGATGCCTTGGACCAGGACCTGCCTGGCTATCACTTTATAGGGCAGGCTCTTCTGCCAGGATGTTCACAGGTGACATCCAGGGATGCATCTTCATCCCACCACATTTGCAGGTACCTTCCTTGTTGGAATAGCCCAGTGCCTGGACCTGACTTTCAGAGCTAGTTAGTGCTTCCATGTGGAGCATGAGTAAACTCCCCAGACTGGCATCCAGCCCCTGTAAAACCAGGAGCAGATCCTGTTTGCGGTGCAGGGTAACAGGTATCAGCTGTCTGGATCTGCTCACAGGACAGGGGAGAAAGCTGGATGTTGTATTTGCATGTACAGGAGGTGCTGGGGAACAGCTGCCTTGTGCTCCAGAGCACTGCTTTTCCCTTTATTTATCCAGGAACAATCGGTTAGAGAATCGGGAGGGGTGGGGCGGGGGGAGGAGGCGAGCTTATACATTTCGCTCCTCCTTTCTTCTGAAATGTCAGCATCTCGCAGCGCTCCTGATCTGTTCTGCTTTGGTGGATGCTGCTGCACTCAGCTCTGATGAAAAACGTCGGAGGGCAGCATGGGGCACCCCACGGCAGTATTTTTAATGAAGTGCATCTCCAGGCTCCACCAAACCAGGCTATTTTTGTCTGGTACAGCCTTTGTTTGCAAACAACAGCCTCTCTAGGTAACCACACAACAGAGCACAAGTGCCTATTTATTTGCATCTGTCTCAGCTCACAATAGCAAAGGAAGGCAACCCATCTGTCTGGGCAAAACAGAACGAAAATCTAGCAGAGGGAAGTTGGATAAATTAATAATGTGGGCAGCCCAGGAAAAAAAGAAAAAAAAAAGGAGAGAGAAAAAAATAGAAAGAAAAAAAAAAAAAGCAAAGCCAAGCCTGTGTTCCTGGAGATGTAGATGAATCTAGTGATTATTTTTTTCCTCAAAGTTCAAACCAAGTCATCTATTCTGGAATCTGACAAGAAAAACAGGGACAAACAAAACATTCCTTCCTCATTGACTTCACTTCTTGCCCAAGGTTAAAACCCCAACCTTTTGCCCTGAGAGGAGTCCAGTAAATGTACCCTTTCACTGACCCCATGTCCACCCCACAGCCTCCTCTGCACTGACTCATCACAGCATCTGCCATGTTGCCTCCCTGATGTCCTGGGGACCAGCTTTATCACACACAAAAAAAGGACCAGTTCAAAGGCTGTGTTTGTAAATGCCAGTCCTGTGCTCCCTGAAGATGATCCACTCCACGGAGAGAAAGCCAGCAGGTTTGTCACAGTCTTGCCTTTGCTTGTTAGAGTCAGCTGGAGAGTTTTACAGATCTCTTGTGAAGATTGCTGGAGGCTGGATGTTTGGTTTTAAAGCAGGGGCAGCAGCAGAGAGGCAGCCACTATTAAAAGGAGAAATTAAAAAATGAAAAAGAGAGAGTCCTTTAGGCTTTCAAGGCAGCTGGTTGTTCCTGACAAACTGAAGAATGTATTGGTTTTTTCAGTCTAGATATTCCTGACCTGCAAGATGAAGGGAGATGTTGCCAGAGCAGAGGACTGAGCATCTCCAGCAGACAGACAGTAACCTTCAATTTCTATTACAAGGGCCCTGCACCAATTTTTAAGTGCTTTTGATCCAATTTCTGGTACTGTGGCAAAGCTGCATCTAATCATTCCTTAAGCTTTGTGTCCAATCTTTGCACCCCAGGGCCCAGAGAAAAGATATCCCAGATCAGAACTTTGTATCCCAGTATCAGCTGTTCTCAGTTCTCTTCACCTGAAATCCTCTGAGAGGAGGAAAAAAACTATCAGTGTTGTGCATACCTTTGCATTTGCTCTTCTTAGAAGGGGTGGGTTGAAGACAGATTTCACCATAAGAGCATCCTGTTGGCAGGAGAAGGTGCTGTTATCTCAAGCTGCTCCCTTGATTTCCTTCCCATAATTTTGCTCAAGGTGAGAGTATGTTTCTCTGTGACTAGACAGAAAATTACTGTTTTAGTGCATTTCTGGCATACTGCAACCTGCTCTCACCTGGGCAGCCTGCTCTGGATGACCTGGTTCTGGCAGGAAGGTTGTACTCAATGATCTCCAGTGGCCCTTTCCAGCCCCTACCATTCTGTGGCTCTGCAAGAGTACCCAACATGCTGCAAAGAGACTGACTTAAATGAGTGAAGAGAAATGAAAGTTTTTTGTAGCAGAAGAGTCCTAGAAGTGAAGAGCTCACAAGGGCTCACCTCACCACCTTAAAGTGTCTACAGAATCACCAGGGCTTAGATCTGGACCATGTTCTTCTCTGAGTCATATTTCCTTCTTCAAGAGTTGCCCCTAAATTGTGGTGTGTTGAGTTGGGTGTGTGCTTCCACCTGGCTCATGCAATAGGCAGGAGTGGCCCTTTCTGTAGCATTCAGGTGGACTTGGATTACTGAGCACATATGAAAATTAGACCAGAGCTGAGTAAACAAATATTGATCAACCCAACCTCAGGTCACCGCTGAGAATAGAATCTTTGAAGGAGTACATTGAAGGGGCGGGATCCCATCAGACGTGGGCGAAATTCAATGCTGCTCCAGGGAGTTTGCAACCTCAATACAATCAATAGTTGCATTGAAAACACTGGTCTCATCTGGGCTACAAAACCTGCCTCTCTGAGTGGCTCCTCCTTTTGTAGCTATCAGAAAAATCATTAATAAACAGCCCAGACCTCCTGGAATGAGGTGAGGGAGAGATGCTAAAAAAGCTATGATTTAGGGGCACACAAGGCTGGAAAGTGAATTGGGATGGGAGGAGAGGAACAGCCCATTTGAGGGAAAAGCAGGGAAGTGAGGTAGACTTCCTGGAGGTGATTAATGCTGACCTACACACCATCATCATTCAGGAGATGAGCGTTCATACAGTAGCTCATGCTGCTGAACGTGCGGTCTGGTGATTTTCCAGGTACTCAGCCGTTTGACTTGAGGGGGTTTTAAGCATGCTGAATGAGATGTGATGGCTCATGAGGCCTGGAGTGGAGGCAGCAGAGCATTTTTTCCCCACTGTGGTGAATTAAGTAGGACATGTCTCTGACCCTTCCGTGTCTCTGCAGGGTCACAGCTTATTTGTTAACACCTCACAGAGAAAAGCTGGGGCCAGCCAGTCTCTTCTTGATAACTCTGAATCTTCCTCTGAAATCCATGTTGCGATTTTGGAGGAAAATTCAGACTACTGAGGGTGGCTTATTCAATCTGAAGAAGTTGGCTCGCTGCCGTCAGCCAAATCTCTGGGATTACTGAGCAAATTGCTATCATTGCGCCAGCCAGATGGGTTTTCCCCATTTTCCTCTCCGCCAGAATGGAAGGACAGGAACCACCACGTCCATTGAGGCACACTACTCACCAGCTTGGCAGGTGGAGAGCGCCAAGAGTGGAGAGGACAAGCTCCTGCAAGCCCCCATTTTTAGGCCAGGTTTCCATTTCACGTCACAGCAGGCTGGCCTCAACCTGTTGCCTGCCCCAATGGAGCGGGACGCGGTGGCCTGAAAGGAGACATGGAGCGAAGAACAGCTGAGAGCTACAATGATCCTGGTGCATGTATAAATAGAGACAGAGCTGTTATCCTGATGAAACAAGACCAGATGTTTCTCCAGAATCCCTCTTCTGCACTAGTGCAAATTATAGTTTAGCTACAACAGGGCTAAACAGGAAGCAAAATATTTTAGACCTACTGATGCGGGGAAGTCAAAGGAAACGCCAGAAGAGCAAAATGCCTGGCAGAGTGCTGGGGTACAGGGATGGATGGGGCGCAGTTGGAGTGGGTGTGAGCTGGAGGAGTCCCTTGCTGCCTTTGTTCTATGTATTTTATTATATTTCTTTGCTTCCTATCTCAGTATTAATGGCCTGAGCTTAGAGCCCGTGCTGTGGCCGCTTTTGTGAGGTAGAAATTCAGTGTCAGCATATGTATCCTGGAGGCAGTTGGCAGGAGATGAAGGAGGGACAGCAGCAGCAGTTAAAACTGGGCCTTGGCTCTTTAATATTTAACTTTCCCCTGTGCTGTTGTGGCTTTTTTTTTTTTTTTTAATCAGTTTGCGCATTATCTGCCATCCCTGTTCAAAGAGGGGTTTAGCATGGAGATTTCAGCCCTTAATCCCAGGGGCAGGGAAAGCGGAAGAGTCTCTCTGAAGGTTTCAGGGCTCAATCTGGCCTCAATTACACCAGCATAAACCAGCAAAGAGTGGCCACGTTGGACTTTGCCGGGACTGCGTCGGGCTGGAAGGTAACAAAATGAGGGGCTAGTCCCGTATCTGTCCTGGAGAATCCCCTTGGTGCCTAAGCCTCCATCCATAGGGAGTTACCAGGAGGATGAAAGTGTTGCCAGGCTGGCTCAGAACAACCATTCACCCTGGGCAATAACCAGTGCCCGGCTGTGGCCAGCTGCAGATGCTTAGAAAGGGATATCGGAAGAGTATAAAGCGATCCTTCCTCCGGCACTCCCTCCTGGCTCCCGGTAATCAGCAGTTGAGAGACTTCCTGAGCCGGAGGTTGCATGAATTTGTCTAATCCCTTTTTTGAATTCATTTATACTTTTGCCTCCATGACATCCTGTGGCAATAAGTTCCACAATGTAATTATGTGTTGTGTGAAAAAGTACTTCCTTTTGTCTGCTTTAGACCCAGCTCATGAGCGTTTCTCTCCATCCTCTTTCTCTCCATTGTTGTGAGGAACAGGGAAAAATAATTTCAGGTCCATACTAGACCTCCCTGACCTCCTCTGTCTTCACCTGACCTAAGGTTTTGTTCTTCCAAACTGGGGTCCCTTCATTTTTCTAGTCTTTCTTCTTACGTGGTATCTGTCCTGTCACTTCCACTGTCCTTTCCACCTTCCACCAGGTCTCTCCTCTTTTTTTGAGATAAGATCTCTGAAGTGAGACTTGCTCACCCTGAAGACTGATTTGATGCTCCTGGTCAGCTCAAAAGCTTTATTTTCTCAAGTCACAGAATCACAGAATGGTGGGGATTTGAAAGGACCTCTGGAGATTATCTATTCCAATCTCCCTGCTAAAGCAGGGTCACCCACAGCAGGCTGCCCAGGATCACAATGTCCAGGCAGGTTTGGAATCTCTCCCGAGAAGGAAACTTCACAACCTCCCTGGGCAGCCTGCTCCACAGAGCACCCTCACAGCAAAGTTTTTCCTCATGTTTAGGTACAAAATCAGACCAATGTAGTTCAGTTTCTTGTACAACATGTACAACACAGCTCTCTCCAACCCTGGCTTAACCTATTCTGAGTAAACCTCCAGCTCTAGTTCATCCAGAGCCTGTGGAGTAACGTGACAGCTATGTGTAGATCAACTAATGTGGCTGTTCTACACGAAGGGAATTTCATGCATGTTCTTGTATTACTGCTTCTTTATGCCTGCACAAATCCCCTGCATGCTACTGGAGAAGACCCCCAGCCAGAACAGCTGAGCTGATGAGCATGAAACTCTGGAGTCTCTGATTTCCAGGACATCTTTATTTATAAAATATGTCTATTTTTTGCTACTGTCATGCCTGCAAAGCCAGCCTTCCTATTTCAGTCATCCCTGTGCTTTACTATTGTTGCTATTGCACCAAACCCCACAAATACAGGCAGGAGAATGGATTTTGGTTTCTGCTACCATGTGAATTTCAGAAACCTCACCATCCAGTCCTTCCAGACCTTGCTGCTAGGACAGCTTCATCATACTTGCAGATACAACCAGTCCTCACTTGATGGGAACCAGTTGCTGGTGTCTTGCACCGCTACTGCATAATTGTCCAGGCATTGTGTGGCAGCTTTTTAAAACTCCACTATTCCCCTTTTGGCAGTAGCTCAGCAGCCACATCCTTCCCTTGCAACATGCCAACTTGTCTTCTCCTTCTCAAAGCAACTTCATCCCCCTCCCCCTTGCAGCTGCTTGTGTGAACTCCCTGCAGCCACAGCAGGTAAAGACCCCAGACTTGTCTGAGGGAAGAGAAGGGAGGCTGACAGCAAAAAGGGGGTTGTGGGGAGAGTTTACTGGAGAATTTACTGGATTGTGGCCACCAAATGATAAGCCTAGAGAATAAATATGTTATTATATTATCAGCAGCAGTGGGAATGAGCAGGGGTAGAGAGAATGTAGGAGGGAAAATTTGGGTTTCCTACTGCTTTGCATTATTATTATGGCAATTTATGCATACGTCTGCTCTAGAGGGAGCAGCTACCATGCCATCAGCTCCCAGTCCTTTGGAAACCACAATGCAGAGCATGTTTTGGGGTGGAAAAGAGCCAGGAGAGGTTACTGGGTATTCTGGCTGTGCTGCTTCTGTGCAGAATTGCCCCATGCCTGTCACAGTGGTGCAGGAACAAATTTGGTTTAACTCTTCTTGGTTACAGGGGTAACTTTAAAATCTTTATTTCCCAAAGAATTGAAGCTGACTCCACAAAGCTCACAGGATCTCTATTTTCTCATTGCCCTGTGTCTCACCTGCTACAACCTCAGGAAGCATTGAACTCAACGGTCTGTTTCAAACAAAACAAAACAAACAGAGGGATAAAGGTCCAAGAGATAATTAAATCCCTGCAGGAATAATTAAAACTGGCAGCCAGGTAATACAGAGAAGTCCTCCAAGCCTCTCCATTGAGGGTGTCCAATCTCTGATAGATAGCAGGTGATTTATGCTGAGGCACGAATCCATCAGAAACCAGGTTACACCAGTGCTGTTGATGATGAAACAACCAAACTTTTTGAAGAAGGAGGTTTCTTTGCTTTAAAACTCAGCTTGGAAGTCGCAGCAGGATGCTTATTCCCACCACACAATGGGAAAAATGCAACACCCAAACTCAACCCATTTCAGAAAACAAGGCTCCTAAGCGGGTAATGACCCAATTGTAGGACAAGATTCAGGTCAAGCTCTCAGTCAAGCATGAGACAGAAACCCACAGGAAATGAGGTTTCATCAATTAATCATAGGGTTGGTAAGACTTTTTTTTACTCCATTGAAATAGTTAATACATCTCCCATGGTGGATACATCGGTATAAGGTTACTCCAGTCCAGATGGATCAGGAGTGCGCTGTTTGCTGCCACTTTGCAAGTCCTCAGCTCCCCAGAGGAACTTTTTGGAACTCTTAAAACAAACCTTCAGGTTTGGGAAGCTGGGTCACAACCTGCCAAGCTGCAGAGCTAAGAGAGTTATGGCCCTTTCAGAGAGAAGTCACTGCTCCTCAAGAGAACCTTCTTCTGTGGTAGCGCAAAATAAAAAGAGGTGGCACAGAGCGTGGTTAGAAAGTGCAGAAACTGTACGTAGTTTAAAGCAGCTTGTGAGAGGCTGAGGGAGCTGGGATTGTTTAGCCTGGAGAAGAGGAGGCTCAAGGGAGACCTTATTGCTGTCTACAACTACCTGAAGGGAGGTTGTAGCCAGAAGAGGATTGGTCTCTTCTCCCAGGCAATCAGCACCAGAACAAGAGGACACAGTCTCAAACTGTGCCAGGGGAGGTTTAGGCTCAAGGTGAGGAGAAAGTTCTTCACAGAGAGAGTTGTTAGCCATTGGAATGGGCTGCCCAGGGAGGTGGAGTCACCGTCCCTGGAGGTGTTCAACAGGGGATTGGACGTGGCACCTGGTGCCATGGTTTAGTAGCCATGAGGTCTTGGGTGACAGGCTGGACTTATCTTTCAGGTCTTTTCTGACCTTATTGATTCTATGGCTCTATGATAGGTCCATGCTAATTCAACAGCCTTTTTGATAAAGATGTTAGTCCCTATATACTGATGCCCAAGTTGTGTAGAGAGATGAGCCTTTAGAGGCAGCCATTGCTAAGCACTAGCTTTCAGTGAGCAATACTGAGGAGATGGCAAATTTGCTAAATCCTCTGTGCACTATGGAGATAATCACTGAATCTATGTGCTTGGATGAATGTACCCAGTTATTGATCACGGACAGGTGTGAACTCAGACCAAGAGATTAGAGAGAATGAACATAAAGAAAGCTACCCCCTCTGCCCACTCTTCCTGAAAATTCATGTGACAATACTGTGATTTAAAAGATGCTGTGGAGGGCCAGCTACACTCACATGTATTTCATTTGGGGGGTTTATAGAACACGCACCTCAGACACTGGGAACTTCACCAAAATAAACTTAAAATCAAGTGTACTCAGGGAAGTGAGTGAATGAGCATTCGGAACAAACCAACTTACAGATCCCCTAAATGAAATCCTTTTAATCACACCGGTTGTCCTCCTTTCCTCCAGCACGTCTCCCAGGTACCCGTACAAATGACTGTAACTGCATGAAACATTAAACGCCCTCGATTGCTCTGAAGTGCAACGTGAAGGCTGGCAAAAGGTCGGAACCTGGGAAAGCACAACTCGTACTGCTTCTGTAGACGAAATAACCATCATCTTCACATTCCTGCGACGGAGAAAGGGCCGCTCTGTGATGCATGTGGCTCTAACCCTCCCAGCAGACCCCCCAGTAGGGGGATGCTTCTCCCAAGCCACTCTGCTTCCAGCTGCCTGTCCCTGCCCCTCGGCAGAATGGCTCCCGTGGGGTGAGCCCGTGAGCGCCCGCAAGGAGGGCGAGCGGTCTGGCTGGAGGGGAAACCCCACGGGGGCCATTTTGAACCCCCCTCGGAAGCCACGACGAGAAGTCCCGTACAGTAAAGCGGTCCGGGGAAGGAGGTGGGCGCGGGGGGGTGCGAGGGCCTGGGGCGAAGACTGCCCGCACCTCTGAGAGGAAGAAATGGCTATGTCCAGCCCAGCGCTCCCGCCATCAACCAGCGCCCACCGCCCACCCCCCTTCTTCTCCCGCAGGGTAGCGGCGGGAGGGGGTCCTCGTCTGGTTGCTTCGGCAGCCGATTACTCTGGCCTGGCCGATCGCCGCTGTCCACCGCCGACCCCGTCTTGCGCGGGCACTCGGCCCGCCACTGCTCGCGCCTGTCCACCCGGGATGCCGCCGGCACTGAGGGCGCGGCGGCACCGGGGCCGCCGCTCTCGCCGCCGAGGGCTGGAGCAGGCAGGCAGCGGCCGCCGCCTCCTCCCGCGCTGACGCAGGGGGCGGCGGGGCCGAGGGGCGGGGAAGAGAAGGGAAGGGAGGGATGGAGCCGCGCCGCGGCGCGCACTGAGGCAAAGCGAGGCGCGGCGCGGCCGGGGAGCAGCGCGGGAGGGCGGCGGCGCCTCGTGCCCCCCCGCCGTTCACCTCAGCATGGAGGTGCCCCCCGCAGCGGCCGGCGAGCCGGCGGCCTGGGCGGCGGAGGCGTTTGCGGAGCCGGAGCTGGGCTCGGAGGAGCTGGAGACGGCGGCGGGAGGCGCGCTGGACCGCGTCCTGCTGGAGTCGGTGTGCCAGCAGCAGGGCTGGGTCCGCGTCTACGGTGAGGGGGCGCCGGGGGAGCGGGCAGGGCTGCGGGTCGGGCAGGGCAGGGCAGGGCAGGGGAGGGGAGAGCGGGCCAGACGGGGCCCGTAGCCGGCTGCGGCGGCAGGTTGTAAGCGGGGAGCGGCGGCCAACTTCCCGGCCCCAACTTTTCCTTTCTCCTTTTTTCTCTGCTGCTGAAACTGCCAGTTCCGCGGGTCGTGTCGTCTTCGTGTTCCCCACTGCATGTCCTCCCCCTCCACCCCCCACCCCCCCTTTTCCCGGCACCAGGAGCCCCTCGTCCAACTGCAGCCCACTCCTGGGCAGCTCCCGTACCCCGCAGCCGGGATGCAGGATGCCGGCCCCCGTCGGGGGCATATCGCGGTGTTATCAAGCGGAGGATCCACATCCAAAGCTTTTGTGTCGCCGGGAGTCAAGTACAGGATGCGAGTGCAGGCAGGGCTCAGCTCTCGCCGCCTGCCAGCGCCGTCTCTGATTAGTATTAATGAGGTACTAAAGGCCTGGAAGGTACTGATACGGTGGGTCCCGTCGCCCCAGACTTAGTCGTGTGTGTTCAGTTGGCACCTTTATTATTTATAAAAAGGATGTGAAAATCTCTTAGCAGTCTGGCTGGCGTACAGAACCCGGTGGTGTTTCCCCCTTTCTCAAACTCTCCCTGGTATGTAGTCTTTTAAAATTAGTGTGATTTATGTGGCTGGGCCTCTGGTTTGTTTAGGCTCCCAGCTGAAATGCAGGCAGGGTTAATCTCTCGATCAGCACCTAAGTAGTGGAAATTCTGTTTTATCTTTTCCTTGGCTTTCTCTTCTGTTTGTCTTGGTAATCTAACGATAATTGCTCTCATGTTGCAGAGTGAAGATCGCTGCAGACAGTATCTTGTTTTCCCTCCTGTAACAAAATTGATGGTCGATCCCTGAAAAGGCAGCAGTCGTGGTGTTTGCACATGCAGTTACTATACTACCATTGCCTAATGTTATGGACAGCCTGTAAAACCACTTTATTTTATTGGTGCTTTTTTTAAACAACAGATCCTGTCAGGCTGCTGCTGGTTGCCCCTGTCATCTTCCTTCCTTGCCCCAAATCCCAAAGGAGATTCTCCAGGGTTTCCCTGGCCTGTAAAACTAGAAGCAAGCGCTCTCTGTTACCCATGTCATTGATCTGTTACTGGTTGCATTATCCCAGAAACACAAAGATGACATAAATAAGTTATTTACAAGAACTCTGATGGATTTCTTGGCTGATGGCAGTTAATTATTGTGAGTACCACCAGAGTTATCATTTGCACATATCAAATGAGGAAGACTGGGCTGCAGGTTTTCTGGAGAGCACACTCTGCTCAAAGACCTTTGTGTTTATTTTGGAAGCTTGAAAAGCTGGTGCAGTGGGATGAGGTTGTCTGGCTGCTTTCTGTCTGCTGCATCAGTAAGCAAAGTTATACTTAGCACAATTAATTGTAATAGAAGTTGGGGATTTTTTAGTAGTTTCTACATTGCCTAGGTTGCTACTTCTTGCATGGCTTGCTTTTGTTACTCTCAGCCTGATGCTGAGACTATACAGCACAGCCTTCTACATAAAAATACCTCCCCTGTTGTCAGGGGGAACTCAAAAGACAGCAGGTTGCCTTCCAATTGTTTGTTTGTTTAGAATACTTTGCAAAGGTAAAATGAGAAAGTCCTTAAGAGGAGGATGTCTGGCACCAGCCTATCTGATTGTTACCCAAGGTTATATTGTCTGTGAGTGGAAGCAGGAATGTGGTTTCCAAATTAGCCACAGCAAAAAAACATTGCTTGTTGATAAAGTCATGTGTTGTGATGTGTTTGTAGTCTGACACTAACGTGTAGATAAAGGGGAGAAAATTCCCTGTGACAGAGCAGCTAGCTCACAGGCTATAAAAATCTGCATAGACTTCAAGCATGTAAAAATACATCTCATAGCCCAAGGACAATGACAAATTATTCCTAGTCTGTGTTTAAAAACAACTCATTATCTCTCTCCCTCATAAAGAATCTGATGTGGTCATGTCTTCTCTCCTTCCCTATGAAATTGCAATTGGATTAACTAGCATTTGTTTATTTCCTCCTGCTTATTAGCCCTTTTTTTTTTCCCTTGCGTGAACACATCTGGAGAAGTTTGTGGACAGTGAATCAAGCTGAAACTGTGCCATGTTTGTGCCCAACTAAATATGGGTTACAAACCTCTGAGTGACAAGTGTTATTTATAGGATTAAAAGTAAAGCCTTGCACAGTTGTCTGAGGAACCACAGCAGCACAGCGAGAGAAAACAGGAGCAGAAAGCTTAGCCTTATTGTCTGTATTGTCTGATAAACAATGGGAACACTAACACTAATTATTTCACCATGAATGGCTGGGGGAGGGAAGGAATATCTAGCATATGAAAAGTGGAGAAGGGTTTTCTAGTGTGGCAAGAAATTCAGCTTTTGATGTCAGAGTGTTGTCTGGTTTCTTTTTCATCTGGCTTATGGATGTGGACCACTCTGTTGGAGAGTTGGTCCAGGTGAAAGGTGACTGTCTGAAGAGTGGCTCAAGCAGTGGAAATGCTTGTTTTAAAGAAAAGGAGTTCAGCAGCTGCTTACAGATGCCTATTTTTGTGCATCTCTGTTCTGCAGTGGTGTGCCATCCACTTTGTCTTGATCCAAGGGGGTAATTACTGGCATGATGGGAGCAGGTCTGCTTGCAGAGCCTGTAAAACTTAGTCTATAAGCATAGAGAAAAGAAGGTAGTAGTAAAGTATCCTCATTACTGGTCTCTGTGGCTTGCCAGCAGTATGACAGTGATGTGAATACAGTAGGACTTTACCATGTCTGGGATGTGATTTCAGTGTGACACTGAGGTCTTGTCTGACTTCAGTAGATCTAAATCACAGTCTGGCTATTTTTGTGTTTCCTGGGTTCGCTGCAGTAGTTAAAATGTAGCTTTTTTTGTTCAGTGTTCTGGAGGTTCAGCAGCTTCTGGTGGAGTGAATTAGCAAGGAGAGTATCAGACCATGGAAATACAATTTCCTTACCAAAGGACAGTGTTTGTGATGGAAGCAGTTTCCTCTAACCTGATGTTTGAACAGTGGACAGCAGATTTGCTTGGTGGAGTGATAGGTTTAATTGCTTGTGAAACACAAATGATGTGAGTGGTGCTAGATGGTGTTTCCAAGAACTAGTTTTGACACACAGCTCATGCTTCTGTAAAATGGGTATCAACACGTGCCCTGGACGATGGATTCCTTTCAGACTCATGGCATGGGGAGGAGGGAAGAAGTGCATTGCCTGGATTAATGCTGTGCTTTTTGTTTACTTCCTCCCTACAAGGGATGAGCAACTTTTGCGAACATCCACCAGTCTTTCAAGGTCTTTTCCTGTGCGCTTCAAAACTGATTTTGGGAGGAGTTGGCCAGGGAATAACAGAATTTTCAGCATTCTTGATGCTAACTGTGGAAACAGAGCAATTGCATAGCCTGGTGTGGCTGACTGAACATCTATGGATTTTGTAGCAATGAATTATAAAGCCAGTGTCACAGCATTGATGTTAAATGTTGCATGTGATGGGGGCAGAATCGGATTTTGCCTGACTTAGAGTCCGTGGCTGAACAGGTTGTAAACTTCTGTAGCAGTGGTGATCAAATCTACTTTTAGTGTGCCTGCTCTCAGCTCGCTGCGAACGCTCATGTGCTAAAGATTTCAAAATAGGAGTTGCTGAAGTCTGTAGAAAATAGCACAGGGAAGAGTCTGTTCTTGAATGCTCATCCTGCGAGTAGATGTCGTTGCTCTGGGGCTTTATCTGGGCTAGGAAATGTCTTTCTCTTTTAGCAGCAGTGCTAAAAGATGATAGTAGTTGTACAAACTGGAGTGCAGATCAGACGTGGACAGTTTCATCACCTTGTCCTCTAATCCTGCAGGCAGTATGGAGGCATTGCTCACTGCCAGAATAACTCTTCTCATCCCCCTTCCTCGTGGGAGAAGAGCACCATGCTTTTTTTGTGGGTATTGATCTACAGGCAGAGCTTTGCTGGCTTTGACTCCAGAAAAAGCTCTAGACCCTGTGTAAGCAGACAGAAATGTCTCTTGGCTGCCCCAAACCTCACTTCCAGGCTTTTAAGTATTGGCCCTCAGAAAGTATTTGACTTATGCTCCGGATTGAAGCCACAGTAATGCACGTAGGGTCATGTGGAGATTAAAAAATAGCTGTGGCTCAATAGCTGAACAGAAGCATCTCCTAATCGTGTGAAATTGAGTTCAAAACCCCACTTTCTGCAAGTTATCCATTCCAGCAACCCATCATCTACCTTGTTCAACTCTTGAAGCAGCTCTACTCTCAGGGTTTTCTGGTTCTTTGCAAACTGCCTCGAGATGATTTTGTAGCTATCTTGTTACCTACCTTTTTGTTTTTTCTCTTTCTGCACTGCTCATAGTTGTACCTAAAAACGCAAAACATTATCCAGTTCCAAACCATCTCCCTTTGGATGAGCAGCAGTCCCTTTGGATGAGCACCAACAGGCTTTGATAATGAACAGCATCTTGTCATTGTCAGCAAATCTACTCCTTCCAGTCCCGCTCATGCTGCTCGCCAGCATTTTCCCAGATGTCCCTGGGAGGATGGCGAGTGTGGTGAGCCACGACCTACCCCGGGGTCCAGCCTGACCCCGCGGCCTCCACCCAAGCCGGTGGAGGTCCCAGCAGGTGGCGGCATCTTCATTGCGATGGACGCCCGAGGCTGCTCGAAACGGGCTGGGGGATAGCGGCCGCTCCTCCTCGGAACCTTATCGCTCATCTCCAGACGCTCAATTAGAAAGTAATCTGGAGGCCGTATAACGAGGGAAGGGTGGGAAGGGTGCTTTTAATGTAACAACAAAAAGAGAAAACCCTTTGTAAGAGATGGAAGTAGCAAGGCAATCTGATAGTCGAGGGGTGGTTCTTGAAGCGCTATAGAGTTTTCTTCTCCTTCAGATGTATGTGAATAGTCTAGTTGGGATAGGGTTTGTGTACTGTTGCATCGATGAGTGGCCGTGGAGCTCCTCGAAGGAGATTGCTTGCTATTATGAAGTACTGAGGTAAGATGAAGGTGTAGATGAGACCCTTGAAAAGCTGAAAAGGGAGGTGAAGAGCTGCACAGCATGCCTGTGCAGGCAGTCTTGTATTGGAAAGTAGGGAAAGGAGGTGTACATCAGCCTTTCTTAACCTTCTGATCAATACGTTTATTTTTAGCTCTCCTAGAAACTTGGTGCAAAATCAGGCTTGGAAAATAAACCTCCTTTGGCCAGGAAATGCCATTTCCTGCATGTTTGGACAATGTCTACTATAGTGATATGTGCCCTTACTGTGGTTTTCAGGTACTGCTGCAGCCTATTTGGTACAAACGTTAAATAGCAAAAGCATAAAGCTTCTTTTCCACTTTGAAGTGATAAATAGCAATGATGTCCCATTGTTAAAGGTAGAGTTTTATCAAAAGGGTTGGCTACAGATTAAAAATGGGTGAGCATGCTATGGGCAGAGATCCTGCCTCCCCTTGCCAGCCAGCAGTGGGGAATATCAAGGGATATGACTGAAGTGCTCTTGCAGGTAATCTGCTCATAACAGCTGCTCTGATGGCTCTGTCTGACTGCAGGGAATACTTACAGGCGTGCAAGGGTTGAATGTTGGGTCCTCAGTGCTACTGCAGCTCTTGAATCTTTGCTCACTTCCTTCTGTGTCTGTGGCGGTGGAGTGCAGCCGAGGGCTGGGCATGGCCTGTGTTCTTCCTGGTTGCTTTATTCCCAAACAATATTGCAGATTTAGCCCATTGACATTAAAACCGTTTGCCCTTCCTCTTTTTAAGGGACATGGATGTCCATTTATACATAAGAAAAAGAGTACTTTTTTTTTTTTTTATTAGGGGTTTTTAGCAGGGCTCCCTCAGCTGTCTGTGTTGTTGGAAATGTTGCCTAGGTTACTAATTTATTAAGTCACTTAAATATTTGGAGGCATCAACAATGCTAGAGGGGTGGGGGGGAAAAGAGGATGACATTATTTTAAAACATCAGTTTCCTGACTCCTGTATTTCAGTTGCAGGATTTATCTCTGGCTGAACGTTTTCATGTGGTGCTGTTTCCTATTTTTAAACAATAGAAGGGGGGGGGGGGGGAAGATAAGAGGAAAGTAACTGTCAGCCATTGACTTATGAGATCACAGGTTCCTTTCAGCTGATATTTATAGATTATATATATATAATTTCTAATACAAAATAGCTGAGATTTCGCCATTTTCTGGCATATATGCCTTGTTAGCCCCAAGGTCACAGAGTTAAGCTCTCCTCTGAATTCTTTCAAAATCCTCTGTGCGAAGGCACACAGCAATCATGGAAATGAAACTTGTATCTGCGAGGAGAGAAACCAAGTGAAAAGACAAAAACCGGCTGCATTTTGGTTTGTAAACTTCTTACAAAGTCCTTTGTGTGTTTTGACACACCCCACCCCCCCCCATCTCCGAAAGCCTTTATGGAGGTGATCAGGAGGGAATAACGTTTGTTAATTCTCTTTAATAGGGTTTCAAAAGGTCAGGGAACTGCGGAAAGGCTCTTCTCCAAGAGTCGGGATTATTTTTAATTATAAAGCAACTTGGAGTAGTGCAAACTAATGAGCTCTTGGAGGTGAAGGGCGTCTTTGCACTTAACCAAATGTAAACCCAAGTCCTGGATTTAGCTCCCTTATTATCTAAAGGGATTTTGGAGAAATTATTATTTATTTAATTTTTTTTTTTGGGTACAGCTGGGAATACCCCCGTGAAAAAATAGCTCTTGTACTGCAAGCGCTGGCAGGCACTCTTAGTTTAACGCATTAATTCTGCAAACTGTGGGAAAACGACACCCATTACAGCAGATGTGCAATGCCTCTGCTGTGGATTTGCATGAGAATGCCCGTGCTTCTCTGTTAGCTTCTGGCTTGATTAAAACTTACGGGCACCTTTTCCCTGGGCCCAGTGCTGTGTCTGCATTCTTGGACATCAGTGGTTTCATTGAAAATGCCTCGTTGTCTTCTGGGTTAAGAGAATTAATTGTATTCACGCAGCGCTGCGCTGTAGATGTGCTGGGTGTTTCAGAGAGAGGCGGCTTGGCTTGCCTTTTGGAGTTGGTAGCCTGGACCTGAGAAGAAAGGAAACAGCAGAGATGAAAAATGGCAAAAGTGTTTGGAGGATTACACGGTGGAGCATGAGGAGATGGGAGGGGATTGGCTGTATTCAGCCCATGCTTCCAAGGAGGTGTGAGAATGGAAATCAGCGCTGTGATGAGAGGAAGAGAAGTGTTTAGGAACTGGTGACTGAAAATGATTACAGGCTCTGAGGCTTAACCCCTCCCAGTCAGGTTTTCATGTGACAGTCCAAAAGATTCAGCAGAACCCGGTCCAGTTCCCAATCAGGATGGCGTGGAAAAGGCATAGAAAAGTCTTCTGGGTAGACCAAAGATACTGTAGCACTAATTC
The DNA here is from genome assembly GCF_014839835.1 of Dryobates pubescens. Classification (NCBI taxonomy): domain Eukaryota; kingdom Metazoa; phylum Chordata; class Aves; order Piciformes; family Picidae; genus Dryobates; species Dryobates pubescens. The sequence goes on along the minus strand of NC_071622.1, from coordinate 11,934,404 downwards.
TGAGAGAGCTTTCCATCCTCAAGGTAGTAGGGAATTGAAGCAAGGTACTGGGAGGGCAGGGCATTGGAAAAGAGGATGAGAACTTGAATTTTGATATGAGGTTTCTGACAAGGGGAGATAAAATAATTAGAAAGCAACATTTTATGTAGATTTTGTTCACATGTGACAAACATTGGGTGCATTATCTGTCCAGATGAGCAGTGGATAGCACTGCCTGCATGCAGCACCTCTAGCTTTGCTGGTGGATCAACTGCAAGGTTATTTAGTGGTGCAGAAGTGAGGAGGAAATGCTCTTGGGGTCTGTAGGGTTGTGAGCTGTCACTGGATGGCAGGCAGTCCCCTTGAACCCTTACCAGTTTCAAGCTCTCTTACCAGAGGACTGATGATCCCCAGCTCTAGCATAGCACTTTTAATGTTGTATAACCTAGAAACAGGTGCCATGCCTATTTGGGGGGGATATCCTTCATCATCACTGCATTTTTCCTCTTGAGAAACACAGCCAGTGAGGGTTTGGAGGAAATATGGATGGGATTGGTACTTCTGGAGGGATTTCTTTTCCTTGGTTGGTACTTGTATGGCAGATAGAGTTAAAAACCTGCCTTGCTTTCTTCAGTTTCTCATTACTTGAGTCAGTGGATTGGCTATAGATAAGGGGAAGTAATTCACACCCTCATTTAGCTGACTCTTTAGTGCACTGATGCCTGTCTCAACAAGATAGGGTACAGTCAGCATGGTGCATGGCACCAGGGTTCCAAGAAAATGTGTAGAAAGTAGAATCCAGTTCTTGAATCTCATTAAGGAAAGAAATGATCACTTTGCATCAGTGTTCTCTAGGGTTTGGTCATGGTGCCTGCTTTATTAGCAGCTCCTATGCTGCCTGTTGGGGTAAAAGAATCATAGAATTACAAAATCTCTGTGATTCTGTTGAAGTCCTCCAAGACCATTGAGTAGAGTTGTTAACCCAACACTGCTAAGTCCACCACTAAGCCATGTCCCTCTGCACCACATGGATGTGGTTTTGGAACGCCTCCAGGGAGGGTAATTCCACCATTTCCTGGGCAGCCTGTTGCAGGAAGGATCAGTTTTGCTTCTTGCACCATTCATAGCCTTTCTACATGAGTGCATCCAGAGCATTAATGGTTTTATTTGAGCATGCTGCTGCTGTGAGCTGGGAAGGTGAAGAGATGTGGCACAAGTAGGTCAGGTAACTTGCCCAAGGACATACAAGAAACTTGGCAAAAGAAGTCTGATCTCCTGAGACATCTACAGTGCTTTGCTTGCATGCTTTGGGTTGCACTGCTTCACATCTGGGATACCTTTAACCCTGCCACTTTACTTGGATCTCCTTGTGACTATTAATAATCCTCCCAAACACCCTTATTAGCTGTCAGATCTGTAGGTCAGTGGGGCAAGATGTTCTCAGAGGGGAACCTTTCATTCAAGTGGTTATGTCTGCTTGCTCCTTTAAAGAAAATACAAAGGTAAAGTTTTATTGACCTTCAAAATGTCATAAACTTGTCTCATTACAATGCTGGCAAGCTAAGCTGCTAGTATGAAGAGTTTGGATAGCTGGCACTGATTAATTTCTCTTAATTTATGGCCAGAGGCAGGTGTTTGACTAAATAATTATTTCCAAGTAGGTAACTCTTCTCTGTAGACTGGGGGAGGAAAATATATTGCAGATTGGATTGGAAAACCATAGAGCAGTGGTTAAACCATTTGAAGCTCTGAGATCCTTTCCACAGCATTTGAGACCCTGTGCCCCTGTGTAACCCTTCTGTCTTTGGTTGGCTTTGCCTACGCTTGACTGATCCATAGCAGTTTTCTCTGTTAGTTTGTTGTTTTATCTTGATGTGCAGGAGTACACTGAGTGCAGTGCAGGCTTTATGAAAGAAGGGGAGACAAAAAGCTTCCTGAAAAGATGTTTATTTACATGATGAGGTTATACCTGAGGCTGTACAGCCGAGCTTCTGCCTTTGCTGGGCTTCCTAGCTTGGTTGAGTATACAGGAACATCAGGCACCAAAAGCACAATGTGCTTAAGCTTGCTAGGAAACCATTAGACTTCCTCATCAAATAATAGCAAGCACTGCATATTTGGAGGTAATTTTCTGTCCTTGTTTTCCATCTTTTTCTTCAGCATGGTGGGTAGTTGGTAGTTCTGTTGGAAAATAAGAAGTGAGGAAAAATGAAGGGCTATCACCAAATCAGAAATAGAGAGCTATGACAAAAGGATATGGTGTTTTTAAAAACATAATAATAGTTTCAAAAATCAGCATCTTTTTAAACCTGTATTATAGAAGATTTACCTTCTAGATGGCATGGGCTTATGAGGTCTCTTCCTCTCTTGCTCTCTGGCAGCAGTTGTGTAGGATGTCAGTGAGGTGTGGGGTGATTGATTACCCCGTTGAATGGATTTCATGGGCTTCTTCCTTCACTCCTCTTGTTCTCGAAGGCCTTGCTTGCTGAAGTTTTCAAACAGCCAAAAGTCCTTGGAGGTAGTGAGCTTTATGGAATAGAACAGAATAGAGTTAACCAGGCTGGAAAAGACCTTTGAGATCATAGAGTCCAACCTATCATCCAACACTATCTAATCAACTAAACCATGGCACCAAGTGCCCCGTCCAGCCTCTTCCTAAACACCTCCAGCGATGGTGACTCCACCAAATATCCCATACAGTAAGCTAGCAAGGAGGCTTTATGATCTTGCCACAAATATTTGTCAGTTTTCTTTCATGTGGCCTTAGCTGGTGGCTCCTCTTCATAAAGAAGCCCCTGTGGTTGTTCACATCAAGACCTCTAAGTAGCAGCAGAGCAATGTAAGCTGAGGCCATTATAAGTCCTCCATTTGATTCCAGTGGCTGCTAATTTTTCAATTTATAACCATTAAATCATATGAAGGAAGAGAGACTCTCTCTGTTTTTGTCAGCCTAGATGAGCTTTATGGTTGGAAGTTAGGCATTTTTCTGCTCTAATTTATTTTTCCTTGTTGGACTTACTAATAGGGAAGTCAGGAATGTGAAGTAAACAGCCTCTGTTCTCTGAAATGATGAATGTGTAGGAGAAAGGAAGGATGATAAGGAAAGGAGTTGTGGGTGGGTTTTTGATTTCTTTTTCTTTCTTTGTTTTTTGTTTAATTTCAGCCCAGTGCTGGAAAGGGAAAGTTTGCATGCTGCAGAAATGAAAAGATGTCTGAAACTTGGGTGGAGAGAAAAATTTGAGAGGAATGCAGTAATAATAGTTAAATAGCTAAGTGGTGTGAAAAGGCATTAATCTTCTCTATGCTGGCACAACTTGCCTGTTTTGGGGTTTGTCACAACACATTGCTTTTTCTGTGTTAAAAAGTAGAAAAAGGTGAAAATGAAAAGCTACCTGAAAAGCATTGTGGCTCTCAAGGGTAAATGTATGTTTGGCGTAAGAGCAGCGTTCATCTGAAGCCTCGTGTGTCAAAGTTAATCTGGTTCCCCACTTCACTGGGGTGTTAGGGTCAGCTATCTCCAGTGGTGCATTCTGGTAATTTGGGCTTAAGTCTCTTGGCACATTTACCTGATGCTTGAAAGGAGGAGGCAGCCAGTCAGGTATCATGAGCCAGTAAGCAACTGAGAGTTATCCACAAGCAACCCGAAAGAGGTTATGTTCTTAGTCACAGAATCCTAGAAAAGACCTTGAAGACCATCAAGTTCAACCATTCTCCATCACTGCCTGGACCACCACTACACCGTGTCCTTAACCACCCTATCTAGGCTGCTTTTAAATATATCCAGGGATGGCACTTGCTATCATAGAATGGTTTGGGTTGGAAGGAACCTCTGAAGGTCATCTAGTCCAATCCCCTATGCACATCCTCAGCTAGATCAGGTTGCTTAAAAACCTGATGAGCCTCACCCTGAATGAGGCCCCAACCACCTCCATGGGCAACCTGTTCCAGTGTTCCACCACTCTCATGGTAAAGAACTTGTTCCTAACATTCAGCCTAAATCTATTCTAGTTTGAAACTTTTGCCCCTCATCCTGTCACTGCAGGCCTTTGTAAACAGTCTCTCTCCATCCTTCTTATAGGCCCCCTTCAGGTACTGGAATGTCACTATTTGGTCTCCCTGGAGCCTTCTCCTCTCCAGGCTGAATAATGCCATCTCCCTCAGATGATTTTTGTGGCCCTCCTCTGGATCTGTTCCCTCATGTCCATGTCCTATATTCCAACTTAAGTATTAAAAAAAATATACAGGAAGGCTGGAGAGGGACTTTCGTAAAGGTGTCTAGCAGTAGGACCAGGGGTAATGGTTTTAAGCTGACAGAGTGGTTTTAGATTGTATCTTAGAAGGAAGTTGTTCAGTATTATGGTGGTGAGACTCTGGAATAGGTTGCCCAGGGAGGTTGTGGGTGCCTCCTCTGTGGGGGTGTTCAAGGCCAGGTTGAGAGGTCTAGTTAAGAGGTGTCCCTGCTCAGCCATTGGAATGGACTGCCCAGGGAGGTGGTGGAGCCACTGTCCCTGGAGGTGTTCAAGAGGGCATTGGATGTGGCACTTGGTGCCATGGTTTATTCCTGAGGTCTGTGGTGACAGGCTGGACTTGATGATCTTTGAGGTCTCTTCCAACCTTGGTGATTCTGTGATGGTGGGGAGGTTGGAGTAGATGGTCACTGAGGTCCCTTCTAACCTAAGCCATTCTGTGATTAGCCTTGCCTATAGGAAGGATTTGAAGTGCAATAGCTCTTGCTATCAAGAGGTAGTGACTGTTTTCCTTGCATTGGTTTGATTCACATCACAGACTGGGTTTGAAACCAGATCAGCCCAGGACACAGCAAGGGCTCTAATGGGAGTTAAGGTAGTTTCCCATATGAGTAGGCAAGGTGTTGTATAAACAGATGCCAAGAATTAAATTGACCTACTTCTTCCTTGCTGAGAAACTGCTTGCTGTGACTCTGGGTTGCATTAGCTGTGACTTTCCCCTAACATTTCAGGAAAAAAGGTGAGAGGGGACTGATGGACTCTAGTTTTCTGTGTGTTCAGGTTGATGACCTTGGATTTGTGTTTGCAGGATTAGGAGAGGTGTCCTGTTGGCCAAGGCATGAGATCTTGGCCAGTTGTAGAACATACCTGTTCTACACACATCTGTTTACAGATCAATCTGTGCCTGAATGGCTCTTAAGATAGCTTTGGAATGAATCTTTAATTAAAACTGTGGTGAGAGAGGCATGCTGGGGACTTGATAGCCCATACCATAAATCTTTGCTGTCAAGATTGCTATTGTTGTTGATGGAATTCAGATGGGTTATCATGAGTTCAGTCTAAAAAGCACACAGTCACATTTAAAAAGGAATAGCTATAGTGCATCACTTAACTGTGTACTTATATTTCATCCACAAAATGGCTTGCCAGTGAAAATGTTCTAGTTGTAGTTTTGATGTCCATTTATAATAACCACTCCATTCTATAGCTGACACAGTGTCCCTCCCTGTTTTGTTTCCAGACTTTATTGATGTGGCTTCTTGGTTACCTACTTTCACCACTTCAAGGTTTCTATTTTCATTCCCTTCCAAAAGGGAAGGGTTGGTAGCTTACTACCCAGTTTTTAATACTGGTAGATGGAAACTTAGAGCTGACTGAGTGGCCTTCCACTTAGACCAAGGAGAGATGACTCGACTGATGATTAGGTACTTGCCTTACTAGGCTCTGTTGCTAATCAGTTTGAGTCCCTGGACATGAGTGTTTGGAGAATTAGAGAAGGAAATGCCTGCATTTCCTTGGAGCTCTCATTACTCATGCCTCAATTGGTTAGTCCTGTGACTCTTGGGGCATTACATCTGCCTCTTGTCCAGCAGTGTGTCATATGTCTATTACTTAAGCACTCGCATGGGTGGAGGAAGGAACATCCCAGTTAACATCCCAGTTCTTAGTCCTTTTACTCACCCTGGGATATTCTTCTTTTGCATTGCTCCTTGTGGGGTTTCTTCTGTGATTTCCACTGGTGGTGATGCAGTTCGAAGCTTAGCTCTATCTCTCTTCAGTTAGTGGTGCTTTTCTTTTTTATCTGAGGCATGAGGTATGTGCTTAATTATTTGTGGGAACACTTAAAAAACAGTTAATGTGATGCAGATGTGCTGTTTTCAGCAGACACACAGCTAAGTCTCATGGAGGGATTAAGAATACCTCAAGGTATTACATATCATTGGAAAAAGCTAATTCACTTTTGTAGTGTCACAAAGGGGATGTAGCCTTTGTAATCATCATCTTAAGCCTTGCTGCTTCCCCACCCCTACCCTCTCCCCGCTCCACTTCACTTGGGTGTGATGTTGGTATAAACACTGCCTACCCTAAAGAAAAAATCCACACCAGTCCTTTTCCTTCAACCTTGATGGCTTTCTGGTTTCCAGGAAAGGGTAGCCAGATCTTTTTTGTGTGTGTCTCTGTTAAAAAGCCAGCATTCTATTAATTGAAACAGTGCACTTTTGGCTTGGAACAGCAAAGAAAACCGCAAGGGGTTTTTTTGTGTGTGTATGTATAAATGACAAAGGAATTTCAACAAAGATGATATCCAGCTCCTATTAGGGTCTGGAGATGAACATGTTATCTCCATCAAACTGTTGGAGTGGGTCCAGAGGAGGCCACAAAGATGATAGGAAGGCTGGAGCACCTCCCCTGTGGGGACAGGCTGTGAGAGCTGGGGTTGTTCAGCCTGGAGAAAAGAAGGCTCCAGGGAGACTTTATTGCAGCCTTCCAGTACCTGAATAGGGCTTATAAGTAAACTGGGGAGGAACCTTTTGCAAGGGTTTGTTCTGATAGGGTGAGAAGGAATGGATTGAAGCTTGAGGTAGGCAGATCTAGACTGGATATTAGAGAGAAATTCTTTACAGTGAGGGTGGTGAGACACTGGAACAGGTTGTCCAGGGAAGTTGTGCATGCCCACTCCCTGGAGGTGTTCAAGACCAGACTGGGTGAGGCCTTGAGCACTCTGGTCTAGTGGAAGGTGTCCCTGACCATGGCAGGAGGGTTGGAAATCTTTGAGGTCCCTTCCAATCCAAACCACTCTATGAGTGAATGTCTTTGTTCTGCTGGTGGTGGGTGCACGGTGCTTCAACCTCACAGTAAAACCTTTAGCCAAAGATAAATGAAGACCTTAAACTAGCAAGAGATGTTCACCAGTGTTGCAGGTAGCAAGTTATTGTAGTCACCATTTTAAGTAATAATCCTCATTCCCTTCCTTGTTGCCTTGTGTCGTGTCTAACTGGACATGGGGCTGTGTGCTGTTACACGTGTGGGGTGGAGTTGTACTGGTAGAGTCTGAGGGGCTAAAAACAAAGCTCAAAGTAGCTGCATTTGAGTCTCTCAGCTGAAAAGGCAAGCCTGGGGCACTGGACCGAGTGCTGAGGTTAAATGAGCTGTGTGTAATTGGTGAGAAAATGAAGAGTTCAGCAAATGTTGTGAATGCCAGCTGCAGCGTGGTGGCAAGCCGCGTTAGCCAGTAGGCTGCTGGATAGTCCAGCTATTTCTCCACATTTCTTGCCAGCAGGATATTGGTGCTGTTTCTGCTGGAAGCAAGCTCAGCCCAGGGGCCATGCTAGTCCAAAGGCATGGGAAAGATTTCAGTGGTTTGCAGGTTTGATTTTTTTCAGGATGCTCTTTTTCCCTGGTTGAAATACCCACTGAGGCAGGTGAAACATTGGTACACACGAGGAAAAGCTACTGAGTTTGACTTTGTTTTGGATAGTGGTTTTGGTTGGTGGGGTTTTTTTGGGGGGGGTTGGTGTTTTGTTGTGGTTTTTTGTTGTTTTTTTTTACATCTTGCCTTTCATCAGCACATAGGAAACAATGAATGCAAATCTATTCCCTAACAAGTGCAGATGCATTTTGTTGCTTGGAAGCTGAGCAGGAGCTCTGATGAATTATCAGCATCCGATTCCAGAGGTCTGACAATCTGCAGTCTCCTTAATATTCTGACAAGCCATCGTGGGTATTATTCCTCTGCAGTTTTTTCCCCTTTTGTATTCTTGAAACCCATATTGCAATGTGAATGCTGTTGGCTTAGGATTGAAAGAGATACTGGCTGGCTCTGTGCTGTGCTCAATTTTCTTTTGACAACAATGGGGAGAGTGGCTGTGATTCTTTTCCCTCTCTTTGATAGTACAAATGCAGGCTGAATCAGAACTTTGAAAATTGAAGGGTTATCTCCTGTTCTGTTCATAATTGTGTCTCTCTAATATTAAGAGTATCAAGGCACAATACATTATGCATGCCAAAAAGAAATCCTCAGTAACCTTTGCTTTAAAAGTCATACCACTTCTGGTGGGGAAAAAAACACCAAACCAAAAAAAAACCCAACCAAACCCCCCAAAAAACCCCAAACAAGCCCAAACTTTTTGTCTCTTAAGACTTTAAGCAACTCTGCTGTGGATTCTCTGGCGAGAGTACTATGCCAGTGACAGCTTATCTTTGGAAATAACTGCAGATTAATTTACATGTATCTTTTAAAGTGTAGCTTGCTTACCCAGATGGCAATTAGATTGAAGCGAATGGTAATATAAACCAGCAGGATCCAGTGTAGCTTTTCAGCCTCGGGGCTGCCCAGTTTTACCATCCAGCTGTTTTCCAAGTGATTTATTCAATTTTCCCCACTCGGTTTCTTTGCCTCACCCCTCAGTTTCAGCCTTGCCGCTCGCAGCGCGGTGTGGGTGGCAGGACAGCGGAAGAACAGCTGCACTTAGCAACTCCAATAAAGGCCTTTATTAGAATGAGAATTGTGTCTGAGTTGCGCTAATACCAAATGTCTTACTTCATCTTGTAGCCTCTAAAGCAGATCGTCATCATTTCCACTCTGGCTGCTTACAGTGGGGAAAGACAGCTCTGACTCAGCCCCCTGGATAAATGGGGATACAGTGAACTGTGCACTGCTGCCGCCGGGCTGTGCGTTCAGGCTTTGTCAGCAGACAGAAATGTCTTTTTTTTCCCCACCTCTTGGATAGTGAGTATAATATGCAGGAGGAGGGACATGCTTCCAAACAGCTCAGGAGTGAGGGTGAACTACCTTGCTGTCAAAATAATGTCAAAATGTCCTTAGGCTTGAGGATTTAATGTGGAATCTTAGAGGAGAGGGATGAATTCAGGAGGGCAGCTTTAGACTGGATATTAGGAAGAAATTATTTAGAGTAAGGGTGGTGAGACACTGCAACAGGTTGCCCAGGGAGGTTGTGGATGCCCCTGCCCTGGAGGTATTCAAAGCCAGGTTGGATGGAGCCTTGAGCAACCTGGTGTAGTGGAAGGTGTCCCTGCCTATGACTGTGGGGAGCTGGAACTAGATGATCTTTCAGGTCTCTTCCAACCCAAACCATTTTATGATTCTGTGAAATACCCTAGGACACAGCAAAACAAGCACTAATCCTCCATCTCAAATCTGAAAGCTCTTCAGCAGTCCTTGCTGAGAGAAAATAAATTGCAAAACTTCATGCTTTTCAGGTTTGCCAAAGAAGAACAGGCTCCTGAGGTGCCTTTTACCCATTGTGAAGCAGCTCACATTTTCTGTGGCAAGACAGAAAACAATGTCTTGCTGCTTCTAATTCTTTGAGCTCTACAGAAATCAGAGTACATGGAAGACACAGTGGTGTTGTGTGCCAGGAATGCCATATCTGCAGTGTCCTGCAGAGTAAGCCTTGGAGGTCAAACTCAACTCCAGGATTCCCCTTGCATCTCCAAAGTCTGTATGAAAAGTCTAGAGGAGGAGGTGATGCTTAGTGGTGCCTGGAGAGGCCTCACCAACACGCTCACTTGCTCCGGAGGAGGATTCAATTTAAAACACTGCCTCTGGGCTTCACTTTGAGGCTTCTCATCTTTTCATATCTGCTGGTTAAATGTGAGCTGCTATTTGCATTTGTCTGCTCTTCAGATCAAGAACTTTGCAAGCTCACTGCAGACCACTGGGGAATGGCTGCTGGAGAAGTCCTGTGCCCAAGTGGTGTTGTGCCACTTCCATTCATATGTCACTTTTTTTCCCCATCTCCCTTCTTTTGAGTAGCTTTTAGTAGCAAAGGGGGTGGTTAGAAGAAACAGGGTTTAACTTCATCTTTCCCTGTCTTGAGGAAAAGAGAAGTTGTTATTTATAAGCAAAATAATGTAGTGTGATGTGGGGTTTTTTTAAACTGTTCTGCTTTTAACTGGAGTTCTGTGGGTGAAGTGCTAGGATGAAATTCAGCAACTGGATGCTGTGCACCCACTTTAATGGTAAAGCAGAAAGAAAAAATACCAAGAAAACTGGGGAAATGGGCAGCAAGCCTGAGAGCCCTAAACTCTTCCAAATCCTCCCTCCCTTATTCCATTGTGTTTCTGCACTCTCAGGAGTCCATAGGCAGCCTGGAAGCAGAGACCGAAGGGCTTTGACGGAGATCTGACAAATCCACCTGTCAGCGTCACCCGACAACTGATTTATCATCTTTGACAAGTAGAAAATTGCTTTGACTTCTCTGCAGGACAAGTAAAATTTAGTACTGGTGATGGGGTCTTTAAAAAATTGTCATGATCATGTAAATCCTGTTATCTCTGTACACCAACACAAGCAAGTTCTGAACTGGAGAAGGACATTAACTTTCTTGGGGTGGGGGGTGGGGGGAAGACTTGTATTAACAGATAACTGGACATTTCCCCCCCTCAGTTTGTTTTTAAATCTTGTTGCCTTTCACAGCCTGACACTTCTGTCTCTTAGACCCATTTCTCTGGGAATAGAATATTGAAGGGCATGTCTTTTAAAGGAAAAAAAATACCCCAAACACGTAGCTACATCGCATTGTGAAATAGAAAGGAAGTAAAGCATGCTTAATCTGACAGAGCATCACTGTTTAAGCTGTAAGCTCATTATGAGGCTTCTGTAGTGGGGGCTGATTTTTTCAAATTAATTTCTCTGTATTACCATAATAAACATTTTAATAACATCCTTGCCTTCCCCTATGTCCTGAGCAGCTGAATATTTCAGTATGCTATCTAGTCTTCCCTGGCAGCCTTTATCCTCATCATCCACGCATGATCTGTTTACAAGAATGCATATAGGTATTTCCAGTGTAATTTAGTGTTCCAGGTTGTGCTGCCTCAGCAGTTTTCTCTCCCTGCATTTATGCTGGGGAGTGTCAGTCTGCTGGAGGGTAGGAAGGCTCTGCAGAGGTACCTGGACCGGCTGGTTTGATGGGCTGAGGCCCACTGTATGACTTCCAACAAGGCCAAGTGCTGGGTCCTGCACTTGGGTCACAACAACCCCATGCAGTGCTCCAGGTCTGGAACGGAGTGGCTGGAAAGTTGCTTGGCAGAGAGGGATCTGGGAGTGTTGGTTGACAGCTGCCTGAAGATGAGACAGGAGTGTGGTCAGGTCACCAAGGAGGCCAACAACATCCTGGCCTGCATCAGCAATAGTGTGACCAGCATGAGTAGGGAAGTGATTGTGCCCCACTTGGTACTGGTGAGGCCATTCCTTGAGTATTGTGTTCAGTTTTGGGCTCCTCAGTACAAGAAGGATGTTGAGGTGCTGGAGTGTGTCCAGAGAAGGACAGTGATGCTGGTGAGGAGTCTTCAACATGAGTCCTGTGAGAGGCTGCTGAGGAAGCTGGGGTTGTTCAGCCTGGAGAAAAGGAAGTGAGGGGAGACCTCATCACTCTACAACTCCCTGAAATGAGGTTGTAGTGAGGTGAGGGCCCAGCCTTTTTTCCCAGGTAACAAGTGACAGGACAGGAGGAAATGGCCTTATGTTGCATCAGGGGAGTTTTAGATTGGGTATTAGGAAAAATTTCTTCAGCAAAAGGGTAATCAGGCACTTGGAACAGGCTGCCCAGGGAAGTGGTGGAGTCACCATCCCTGGAGGTGTTTGAAAGACATTTGAATCAGGAGCTTAAGGACACGGTCAAACAGTTGTGTACAGAAAGATGTTAGGCCAACAGCTGGATTTAATGATCTTAAGGTCTTTTCCAGCCAGGTCATTCTGAGATTCTGTGCTACTTCCAAAAAATACTTGGGGAATATCAAGGCTTTTATTTCTAATTTTAATTAATAGCAATGCAAAGAAGTGACATCTTACTCAATTTAAATCTTCCAGGTGTCTGGAAAATGATTTACTGTATGTGATTTCACAACACCTCAGAAAACAAGGCTTGCTCTGTAGGGTTTTGTTTGGCATGTTCGTTATTTGCTTACAACAATAAGCAAAGCCTCCTGTTTTGCTGACTGAAAGGCTGGGGGAATCTAGAAAGTAGGAGTAGGACTCTGTTAAACTGCAGAGGTTGATAGGGATTATGAAGCTATGCAGAACCCAAAAGTACTTAGATGCTGGTGAAGTTTTGGGTTATCATACCACTTAATTTAGTCTTGCAGCTCAGTGTTCTGCTGTTGCTTTCCCTCAGTTTGTGAGCTGCTGGCTAGAAGTGTCCCAAAACTATCATATTGAGCTAGGCATGGTTGCAGTGTTGGACAAGAGCAGACTGAGAGGGGAGCTGAGCAATGCTGATCAATATCTAAAGGGTGGGGGGGTCAAGAGGATGGGGACAGACTCTTTTCAGTGGTGCTCACCAACAGGACAAGAGACAACAGGCACAAACTGGAACCCAGGAGGTTCCACCTGAACATAAGGAAAAATCTTTGGTGTGAGGGTACTGGAGCTCCAGGATCCTCTGGGATCCTGCATTTTCATCCACATCCTGTCTTAGCTACTGGCTCAGTTTTCCATAACAATCTCACTTTCATTCCATTGTCTGTGATGACCACAGCTCTTTCAATGCTTCTGTTTCCTGAACTTCTTTCCCATCAGTAGCTTTGAATATTTGCCCTCTTGCTTTGATTGTCTTTTGTGTCTCACACTCTACTGAGCTAGTTGTCAGCAAGTAGAAGAGCTGTGGCTCTCCAGTAAGAGAACTTGAAAGCTATGCATGGGAAGACTAAGATTTGAAATGAAATTAAAACCTTCCAGCAAAATGTGATCTCAATCACCAATTCTAGTGTGTAAACTTGATTTTCTTCTAACCTGCCTCTTTTCCACACTGTTTCTTGCCACCTCTTATCCTTTGTTTGGCCCTTCTGATGCCTGCTGTTTGGGCTTCAGAGGGTGGCACATCATTTTGAAAAATAAGATACATTATCATAGAATCAGCCAGGTTGGAAAAGACCTCAGAGATCATCAAGTCCAATCTATTAACTAATACCTCATGACAACTAAACCATGGCTTCAAGTGTCACATCCAATCCACTTTTGAGCACCTCCAGGGACGGTGACTCCGCCACCTCTCTGGGCAGCACATTCCAATGGCTAATCACTCTTTCAGTGAAGAACTTTCTCCTCACCTCGAGCCCAAACTTCCCCTGGCACAGTTTGAGACTGTGTCCTCTTGTTCTGCCACTGGTTGCCTGGGAGAAGAGACCAACCCCTGCCTGTAGGTATCTAAAGGTATTTGTAGAAAGCAATAAGGTCTCCCCTGAGCCTTTCAGGCTAAACAACCCCAGGTCCCTCAGCCTCTCCTCATAGGGCTTGTGCTCAAGGCCTCTCACCAGCCTCGTTGCCCTTCTCTGGATGCATTCAAGTGTCTTGATATCCTTCTTAAATTGAGGAGCCCAGAACTGGACACAGCACTCCAGGTGTAGCCTAACCAGTGCAGTAGCTAAATTTCACTGACTGAAGAAGACTGCCAAAGAATTTACTAAATGTCAAAATCTCCTGTCAAAGCCTCGGTAATAGAAATAAAGCACGGATGTTGTGCTTACATCCATTAGTACTGAAGATAGACAGCAAATCCTAGATAGGCTTTGATTTAGCATTGTGGGGGTTTTTTCCCCCCCTCTTCTTGAAGCTTCAGCTTGGTTGCTGGTGACAGTACCAGTGAGATCTTGAGGCCTTTCAGCTTGTTAAGAAATTTCCCATTCCCAGAACTAACACTTATTTTAATAATGGGGGGTGGAGGATCGTGTGCAAATGAGGAAGTAAACAAAAAGGCTCTGGAATTCCAGTCTGCTGCAAAGAGGAACAGGTTCAATCGCTGCAGGAAGAAACTGTTTCTAATAGAGCTTTAAAACAACAACAAAAATTAGGAAGAAAGCAGCAAAAGCTGAAAGCTTGAGACCTGGTACACGCTGTAAAAGTCTTTCAACATCAACACGGATACAAGCAGTAAAGATGGAAGATAGGAGCTAAAAGCACCTCTAGGCTGATAAGACCAGAAGAAACAAGTCTTGCTGTAAAGATGAAATGCTTCTTGCATTTGCATTTTAAGCAACATTATGTCATGTGGGGTTTTTTTTTTAAGTGCTTATGAGGAGGACAAAGATCAAGCAGCAGGAGACACGGTAATTACACGGAGAGGCTCCTTCTGGCGTGTCACGCCAACCAGTCAGGAGGTGTGACAGAAGCAGGTTTAAAAGGCAGGAATACAGTCAGTGAAAACATAAATAGATACAGATATTACAGCCTTTTCAACTTGCCCTGTTTCCTAATGATGGGTGTAAGAAGCAGCTGCTGCCTCTTGACCCTGTCCCTCTGGATGTTGTTTCGTGCTTTGGTGGCTGTCATGTGCAGTTGAGGAATGTACTTGAAAAAGTTGCTTTTTGGAATAATGACATGGGATTGTTTCCCAAACTGAAATATTAAGTTGTTGATTTCAGTGTTTTTGACCCTCATTTCCTGGTAATTTCCTGTTGGAATAAGATGTCTCTTTTTTTTCTTATCTTCCCTCCTCCCCCCTGGTGTGGAGAAATACCAGTGGCCAATGAAGGCAAAAGCTGCCTGGATCTAAGAGTGACTGTCAGGAAGCAACATTTTTTTTATTTGCTTATTTTAAGCTATGTAACACACATTTATTCCATGCTTTTTCTGTCCTCAGTTTCAACTTGCAGTATATCAACTTCCTCCCCACTTACTCCACATACATCCCCAAAAAAAGGCAAAATAGGTTGTCTTTCCTATGGCAAACTTAAGCTTTAGTGCTGCTGCTGCTGTTGTTATCACCAAGCTGGAGTTTGCAGGGCGATGCTGAAGTGAGGAATAGGCAGAATCTAATGGAATTACTTCTGCTCAAAGCTTTTTTCTCAAGTGGGGAAAATGAAATGCCCTGTTGGAAGTTCAGTGAGCATCCAGTGACTGATGGCTGTGTTTAAAGATAGGTCATTGGAGAGCAGACTGGCAGTGTGATGGGGAGAAGATGCATGACTTCTGCTGCCGTGACTGCAGTTGTAGATCCTGCTTGATGAACTTTGGTTACTTGGGTTAAATTTTACGTGTCCACTTAAGCCCTTTAAGTTTGGGCAGCTGCCATAGTTAATATACAGATGATTAGTCTCTTCATGTCTTCATTTTTGCCCTGCAGCCTTATTAATTTGATCCTTCTTTCAGATAGCATCAAACTAGCTAACAAACTATGCAGGCATGTTAGGAAAGCGCCAGGTTTTTAATGCCTTCTTGACAGAGCCTCTGTGCATCTGCTTTCTCTAGTATCAGTGTGTACAAATTTGTCTTTTTTTCTTTCCTTTCTCCTCCTCTCTCCCCTTCTCCTCCCCCCTGCACCCAGTGGTAGATGAACCAAGATCTGGGACCCCTGCAGCTCACTGTTGGGGCTCACAACTTATCTGAAGCCTTGCCTGAATAATGGCTCTGTCAACATTTGCTGAAGTGGATAAGTTTTGCTTCCTTGATCATGAGGTACCAGGTCCACTGTTCTGTTAGCACCTTTGACTCTGACTCTTTCTTTGCTGGCTAAAAAAAGCTCTGAAGTCATCTACAGTAACCTGTAGCCAAGTTAGAGATTGAGATATAACAAGTTTTAACCCTGTCTTCATTTGAACACTTGATGACATGAGGTGGAAACCTTTTAATTGCTCTCTGTCTGCTCAGCATAGGTGAGTCACAAACCCTCTGTATCACTATTAATATGCTGAAGAAAAATACTTTTCAAAATTAACTTGGGGTACTTTTTTTTCCCCCTCTCTTTCCTGTGATCTGAGAGATTGGGATAATTTCTCGCCCACTTGCCTCCTTCTCCCCAAGCTCTCACCGTTTCTAGGCACTGAGAGATAAACAAGATATGTCAAAGATGTATTTCAGGTTTGCATGTGGTGACCTGCTGGACTCTCTGGATGGTGCTTTGCAGAGCAGTTACCTGGGAATCTGAGTGCCCTCTTATAGGACTGACCCACTACCTCCAAACTGTTCTGGATCACTGACCTTGAAGAGTGTATTTGTAAAGCATTCTCCTTCTTTATGAAGCAAATGCAAATCTACCAGATCCCACATATTCCAGCAAGAGGCTTTCTGTCACTCTAATTCCCTTATCATAAACACAGCAACTTCAGTTGTCCCTGAATCCTGGCCCATCTGTCTCGGATTTACTAGAATAGTATCGTGGTTTAAATAACGTTCTCCCCATCTGTGGGAGCAAACATTTATTGTTTTATCTGCAGGAGGAATTGATGACTATTAGTATTTGCAAAGATCAACAACATTTTATCATGGACTAGAACCAACAGCCCACCTGGCTGCACCTGCTGTTTGAGACAGAGTGCAGGGAACAAATGAGCAAGTTGACTTCCAGGCTGAGAGGAGAGCCAGCACTGCTTTTTCTCTCAAAAGGACATGTTTATAAATGAATTTTTTTTTTTCTTAATTTGAGGTCTCTATTCCAATTTTGAGTTTTATTTTTGTGACCAAATGCTTGTCTCAATTTCCCCCACTTTTCTCCTGCAGCTTTTTTGCCCTTGAGGAATAAAATACTAACTCAGTTCAGCTCAGGGACGTATTTGTTTGAGCGCTGTGCTGTTTGACTAGGCATCCTTGAGGAACCAAACCTGCTGCTTTTTTAGCCAAGCTAGCATAGAGCTGAACTTCATTTCAGTTTGGGAAAGATTAGAATCCTTGTTATTTGTGCTGATTTCACAGATGGTGAAACTTTATTTTCCAATTTCACAAGCTGATTTTGCAAATATTAGGGGGAAATCATCCTCCTGTGTAAGTAGCTGGAATAAGGACAAAATCTTTCCTGTAGCTTTCCAGTATCTTTTCTGCTGGCATTTTTTCTTGTGACTGCAGTACTTTTATATCTGCTTTATCACTGACTTCTACCAACTGTGAGGAATGTTTTAAATAAGGACAGTTGTTAGTGTATGTGGGTTTGAGGAACTATTAATTCCCAACAACTTGTATGTGCATGGAAAAAAATAGCTTTTTGGAGGGAGGTGAGGAGCAGCAGTCACTTCCAACAGTCGTTTCCCACTGCCAGATTCCTCTGCATCCTCCAGATTCTGGCCAGCTCTCTCATACTGAAGAGCACAGCCTGTGTTAGGTCCTCAGGTTGGTTTGAGAAGGCTATAGATTACTGTTGCAAGTCAAGAGTTTATGCACATAGAATTATAGAACAGTTTGAGTTGAAAAGAACCTCTGAAGGTCATCTAGTCCAACCCCCCTGCAGTGAGCAGGGATGTTCTCCACTAGATCAGGATGCTCAGAGCCTTGTTGAGCCTGATGTTGAATATCTCCAGGGATGGGGCCTCTACTACCTCCCTGGGCAACCTGTTCCAGTGTTCCACCACCCTCATGGTAAAGAACTTGTTCCTAACACCCAATGTAAATATACTCCTCCCTAATTTCAGACCATTGCCCCTCCTCCTATCACTACAGGCCTTGGTAAATGATTCCTTTCCAGCCCTTTTGTAGAGCCCCCTTCAGGTACTGGAAGACTGCTATTAGGTCTCCCTGGTGCCTTCTATTCTCCAGGCTGACCAACCCCAGCTCCCTCAACCTGTCCTCAAAGGAGAGGACAGCTCTGCAGTATTGGAAAGCTTAATTAATTAGAAGCTTCTCGTGTTTTGCTGGATGGTGAGCCAGAGCTGTACA
Organism: Dryobates pubescens; assembly: GCF_014839835.1. Lineage (NCBI taxonomy): Eukaryota > Metazoa > Chordata > Aves > Piciformes > Picidae > Dryobates > Dryobates pubescens. The sequence continues at coordinate 11,916,575 of NC_071622.1, read as the reverse complement.
CACACAGCATGCTGTGAGCAGCTGCCATGAAGAGCTGTTTTCTGAGCCAGGACTGCTCTCAAATCCCTTCTTTCACTTCCCAGTCCTAAGAGGAGGTGGTTCCCCAGAGATACCTTCTGAGACACAGGCAGTTATGCTAGGAGGAAAGGTGCTACCCCCAGTTTTAGTGCTGGGCAAAGGGTGTTGTGAATTCTACTCCACTCAATGATTTGCCACTCCCAAAGAAATGAGTAGTCTGCCCTTGTTGGATCACCTGTTTACCAGCCAAAGCTTAGGAATAGAAGGAAAAAGTAGTATGTGTGCTGTCAAAGCACTGCTAAATGCATGATTACAGGGTTAGAAGGAAAATCATAAGACAAGAAAATGCAAGTGCAGATTACACATTGCAATGAGTTTCTTCCTCAGCTGCTGCACAGGCTGGCTGCCTCAGGAGCATGGCAACTCTGCTGCTCCTTACAAGGTTTGCTGCCTTTGGGATTCCTTCAGCTTTATAATTTACTTCTATTGCTAAAATCAATGATGAGAGCAGCCTTCTCTTTTAGTCTAAAATAAAGTGGCTTAGTACCTGTCCTCTGTCCAGGCTGGGCTTGGAGAAGCTGGGCGCAAGTGTGGGAGCAGGATAGTTCTTCCCCTGTGCTCTCAGCTGGGCTGAAAAGCATAGTCAGCAGCTTTCATTTATTTTCTCACTTTGTTTACACCTTATTCGGACTTCTGTGGGTTTCTTGCATGTTGCATCAGTTGTAGGGCTTCAGTCTATCTTTGTTACTCAGGGCTTGGGACTTTGGTTGTCCACAGAACTTCTGTGCTTCCTATCTTCCATCTCGCTGCGTAGAGGCTAAGCATGACGGACACATGACAGGTTTGCCATTCTCTTCTTCCCTCCCTCCTCCCCAAGCTACCTTCCTTCCTTTCCCACCACCTCTTTTTAGCTTTTATAGCCACAGTAACATTTCTGCTATAATTATCTTTGAACATGACTGTTATCTTTATGGAGTTTAATTTTTAAATGACGGTCTGGAGGAAGTAATGCTCATTTGGCTGAAATCCTTTTATTGTTCCAGCAGAATGGCCAGCCTGGTGATCATAGCACATCACTGACTTCACAAAAATTAGCAGCTTCTCCTCTTCAGCTCCTCAGTCTAGGTACACCCAAGGTATGTTGTGGTGTACAACTTAAATGTTGCACACACACAGATTCTGAACTGGTTTCTTTTGATTTAGTCTGGGTTTGTATCAGTATAATTTGTCTGCCTAGGTCATCAGTGAAAATAAGAGCAGGGTATTATATCCAACTGGCACAGGTATCTAAAGCAATGCACATTTTTGACTTGTTCCCTGCTGAAAAGGGGTTAGATGTCAGTTGTAGATTTTGCAGGGGCTGAGGCTTGAATATATGGAGGAAGGAATTTTCCCTTACTTTGAAGCTTGTGCCAATTAAGGCTGAGAGGCCCTGGTGAGACGGTGTGGTGGAAGCTCTGCCACAGTGCTTCCCTGGGCCCTGTAGCCTGTGCCCTGTTAACTTGGAGAGCACACAGATCCTGAGGGACCCTGCTCCAGCTCTTTTGCCTGCAGCTGCTCGTTGCTATTCATGAGCTCTGCTGTGCTCCGTTTGGGTGTTACTTTGGTTTTTAATCAGTGGCTGGTGTAGGGTAACCCTTTTTACCCTTTTTTTTTTCTTTCAGCACATGTATGCATGAATTTTGTCTCCACGTGTACTAGCATGAAATTAAAACAAAACAACCCCCCCACCCCCCCAGAAAAACCCAACAAAAAACCAAACAAATAAATTAAACAGGATATAGGATCATTAACTTTGACTTCACCTTGCTCCATCTTGCAAACAAATCAGTGGCTATCGGCCCTTCCCAGAACTGGGTGTGGTGGCTGAAATAAAATCTGTCAGGAGTACAAAGAGAACAGAGTCCTATTGTTTCAGGGCAGGCAGAAAGATAATTTCTGAAGGATGAAGTATTGGTCTGGGTTTTGTTTTGTTTCTTATTTCTTTTCTTCTTTTTTTTCTTCTTTCAAGTAGAGTATTTGTGCTGCTCTTGCCACTCTTTCTAAAGTTTTATTGCTTTGTTGATTATCCAAATAAAGTTAATTCTACAAGGAGCCTTCAGGGGCAGTTTTTGTAATTTGAAGTTCATTTTGAAGTATCTGCTCCAATTTAATAGAGGAATTTCAGTGAGTGGTAGCTTTGCTTTGAAGTGTTCCTCTGCAGCAAGGAGGGATTCCACCAGAGGAGAAACTCCCTCAACAGTTGCCTCAATATTTAGCCTCAGAGAAATGTCCATATGCCTTTTTCTTCCTCATCCTCAGTGTTTTACACTCCATACTTAGGAGTATCTTGAATTTGATTTTTAGTTTTCAAGACAGGATTTTCCTTATGTGATTTCTGAATACATTGTCCTGCAGGCTTCAGTCTTACACCTTAAACCCTGATTTAGTGCCTAAACAGCAAACAAGTCAAGAAGGCTTCCTGCATACCTGATACCATTTTCCTTATTGAATTAAACTTGCTATTGTCACTCCTTAACTGGAGGTAGTCCCCGAAGGTTTGTAGACTAGATGCTTCTGCATGCTCATGTCTTGCTTTGAGACTAAAGTGTATCTTGTGTGAGCATAGGTTCATGGTTTCATAGAATGGTTTGGGTTGGAAGGGACCTTAAAGATACCAAATTCCAACCCCCTTGCCATGGGGTGCAGGGATACCTTCCACTAGACCAGGTTGTTCAAGGCTCTGTCCAACTTAGCCTTGACCACCTCCAGGGAGGAGGCTTCCATGATCTCCCTGGACAACCTGTTCCAGTGTCTCACCATCTTCACTGTAAAGAATTTCTTCCTAATACCCAGTCTAAAGCTGCTTTTCTCAAGCTTCAATTCATTCTCTCTCATCCTATCACTACAAGCCCTTGTAAAAAGTCCCTTCCTGGCGTTCTTGTAGGCCCCTTTCAGGTACTGGGAGGCTGCTATAAGGTCACTTCAGAGCCTTTTTTTCTTCTTGGAGAGATCATAGTATCCATGGATCATTTAGGTTGGAAAAGACCTTTAAGGTCATTGAGTCCAACTGTTAACCAACCAAGATGCTGTGAGGTGAACAACAAATAGTCAGGCTTGGCTCAAGTGTGACTAACTGAAAGCTTGAGGATTTGTGTTATGCAGGGGAAAAGCCTTATGGACTGTAAGATACTTCCTTGGATCTCAGAATGTGATCTCCCAAAGAAGCCTGCATGGTGGTGGAGGGTAACTAAAGATGAAAGGAAAATCATGCATAATAGAAGCATAATTTATGGTTGTGGGTTCCTTGTGCCAAGTAGCTACATGTGGAGTCGGTCATCCCCAGGAACATAACGAGTGGTCTTTGTGTTTATAATTGTATTTACTCAAAACACTCCTTAGGACTGAGTGTGTTTGAAAGGAAGTGATTTCAGGGTGGTTCTTCCCCCTGAAAATGAGGAGTGGAGTGCCAGCTCCTTCCTTTGCAAGCACCTACTTCTGTGGTGCACTGGGGCATGTGAGCACAGCCCTGAGCTTGTCATTTCAGCAGCTCTCTTGTGTCAAATCACATCAAATAACACTTGACAGTGTGGCACAACATCTCTCTCTTTTTTAGCTTTTCTTTTTATTTACAGGCAGCATTGCTCAGTGTGGGAAATGGAAAGGTTTCCCTTTGAGACCTGTCATTACTCCTTTCCTGTCTGATCTTTCAGAGGCTGAGGGACTCAGGGCTTTTTAGCCTGGAAAGGAAAAGACTGAGGGGGGATCTTATCTGTGCTTATAAATGCTCTAAAGTTTGGTGGGTGTCAGGAGGATGGGACCAGTTTTTTTCAGTGGTGCCCAGAGACAGGGCAAGAGGTAACAGGCACAAACTTAGAACATAGGAAGTCCCACTTAACCATGAGGAGGAACTTCCTTTATGTTGAGGGCAGCGGAGCACTGGAACAGGGTGCCCAGAGAGGTGGTAGAGTCTCCATCTCTGGAGTCATTCAAAGTCTGCTTGGACACCATCCTGTGCAACCTGTTCTAGATGAACCTGCTCCGTGGGGGGGATTTATATCCAGGAGTCCCTTCCAACCCCTATCCTTCTGTGGTTCTTCTGTGCTGTTTTGCAAGTCTTTGGAGCAAATCTGGCAAAAATGATTGATTAAAACAAAACAAACAAACAAAAGCCCCACACCATTTTAGAATTAAAGTATCCTCTTCACTACAAACCCAAATTGGGTGCTTGGTGCCATGGTTCAGTTGATTGGATAGTGTTGGATGATAGGTTGGACTCGATGATCTCAAAGGTCTCTTCCAACCTGGTCTGGTCTATTCTATTCTAATTCTACTCTATTCTATTCAAAACTTGAGTCAGTTAACATCTTGTCAGAGCAGTCTTTTCAGGTTGATTTCCATGGTGGACTCATGTTCAGTCCCCCTCGGAAATATAAAAACTATAAATATTAACAACTTTCTCTCTATTTCAGACTGAAAGCTTAGGCTGTGTAAAATGTAAGTACTCTAAGAGCAACATGTGCTGGTCAAATGAGATAAATATTTGATGTCCTTCAGCGCTGGTAACAAAAGGACCATAGTCTGTGGAATCCCTAATGCCAGCTGTGTTGAAAGTTGCTGACCGCTGGCCTGTGGCTGTTTTGCTGCTCATACAGGGTTAGGCTTTTCGCAGCACAGACCAAGCTGTGTGCACTGCTCCTTTATTTATAAAGGAAAACCCAAACATATCCACAAATATAAGCAAAGGAGTGTGTGAAAGGTGCAAAATGAAAAGCAGGCAGCAAAGTGTGCGTGTTTATGAGCGCTTTTGTGAGTAACCTTGGTTTTGGCTGCTGTTAGCCACACCTTCATTCCTTCATCCCTTTTTCCTTCCGTTCGTCTTTGTAACTGCTGCAGTGTTACCTCATTCCTTGAAAAGAGAGGTAATAAAGTGACAGCATTTCCAAGGAATGCAGCATCACATCCCTGACTGCAGCCTTCCTCATGTTGAGGAGTTGTCCTGATCCCTACAGGGATTTAAGAGGTGTGTAAATGTGGTGCTGAGGGACATGGTTTGGTGGTGACCTGGCAGTGCTGGGTTAACAGTTGGGCTTGATGACCTTAAAGTATTCTTCTAATCAAAACAATTCTATGGTTATGTGTTTGTTCTTTGACTTCTTGGTCCCTGCTACTTACCAATACTCCTCCTCTTTCTTAAAGGGCTTTTCCTGTGTGTTGAATTGCATGTAATAGAGATAAAGCAGCTCCTGTTAGGTGCTTTTTTCCGTCCCCCATTCTCCCTGTAATGGGGAGAGGTGAGTAAAGGAGAAGTGCTTCCTTTTTTCTAACTGCTGTTGGAAAAACAGAGCAATCCCTAACATGTCCAGGATGCAAGTAGGGCTGCTGGTGGTGAAAGACCAGCACATTGTGTCAGGGAGTGACAGCCATGAATAGATTTGTTGGTGTCTACATAGTGGATACCTATAAGAAGAAGAAATTGTGATACTCCTTAGAAAAGTTAAGTATTTGCACGAGTATTTTCTGTTCTCCAGAATCATGGTCTCTAAGTGTCAGGCTAAGATAAAACTGAATTAACCTGAAGTTGTAGAAAAGATGTGACTATTTTATGTGACTTAATTTTGGTAAGCCTGAGCTGAGAAGGTAAATATCTGTTTTATGGTGCCATTTACACAAGCAAGCAGGCAGGAACACGTGTTTCTTTTGAAGGATGGCTCTTTAGGCTACAACAGAATTTTATTAGGGGGCTCCTGGGATTAGTTTGCTCTACAAAATGCTTTGTGCTCCAGTAGTAATTCTTCTTGTGCAGAGAAGGATGGCTGCTAGGGTTAACTGTCAAAGGGCTGCTGGTGTGAATAACTCACTGACACATCTTCCTTACCAGGGGAGAAGCTGCCTTCTGAAATCAGAATCATTTTCACAACTGCAAAACTGTTAAGAAGCGCAGTGCTGTGTTTTTCACTTCACTAATGCAGTTGGGAAACCCATCAGTTGAGGTGCAAGCTGAGAATTTCTATCACTAATCTGCTGTAGAGAGGCAAATGGGAGTTAACAGATGTATTCCTAAACGCAGCCTCTGTGAAATGAAGTTCTTTGTAGTGTAATTATCTTATTCCCCCCCCCCACTGCCCCCCCCCCCCCCAAATAGCACGATTTATTATGCCGTAAGTAGGTAATTCTCCTTGCTGATAACCACATGGCCAGTTTTCCCTTCTGCCATCTCAGCTCTCTTCCAACAGCAAGGGTTTCCTTTCAAAGTACCTCTGATAGAGCTGTAGCCCCTTGGGGGCCTGTATTTAGGCTGGCTGTTAATAGATCAGCTCGTTCATGTAATTACCGAGCTCTGACAGAGTGGCTTCTGCAGCTCAGTGCACATTATCGCTTTACAGGAACTCGCAGGATAACCCTTTGTGCCTGGCGAGGAGTCTATGGCTCTAGAAAAGGAAGAAACTCTTTTGTAGCTCCCAACAGGCCTTTTAATATTTTTTTAGCAAAGTTCCATCTATCCTTGTGGTAGAAGGGAAATATTTTCCTGTCTGATTCTGTGTCTTGACTCCATTGGCTTGAAATGACACGTTTTGCTGGAAGCTCCGTGTGTGTTGCTGGAATAACGAGTTAATTCCTGCCTGGAATGGGCTTCACCAAAAAACCTCAGTGTAGGATCTTCCCTGAGGCTGTACCTGGTTTTGCAGCTACTCCACTCACCTGGCTGCAGGGAAGACTGATGGTTAGAGTCAGATTTCCGCCCCCCCCCCCCCCCCCCCCCGATTTGTTTTCTCTTAATTTATTTCCATGTAAGCATTTTTGTAGCCATATGAATGAGGTGCTGTGGGGACCGAGAGGAAGGCTGTGTGGTTTTTATTAGCAGCAACTGTGCAAGCAAACTTAATTTGGCATTCTGGAGTTGGTTGGTGTTTGTCCAACTTTACCCCTCAGCTGTTGCTCACTGCATTGCAGAGGACTCTGTAATCTAGCAATTTCTCATTGTCTCCAGCCCCTGCCATTTATAAGTGGGGATTCAGATTGCATAGTAGATAAAGTGAGCATTCCCTTTTATTTTTAGCTTTAATAAAAGTATTTCCTCAAGCCTTTGGAAAATATACCTGGCACTTACTGGCATGGGGATAAGTACTTATTAACTGAGGTGAAAAATATCTGGGTGTGCTTGTCCCATATGATTTTATAGGAATGAGACGGTTATATACACTCTGCTTGTTAGGCTTCCTATATTTCATTTCTTGTTCCACCCCCAAAACAACCTGTTTGGCTCTATTCCTTCTCTTCCTCCTCTTCACTCATTTCCTCCTTCTATTACTTCATGGTTTCTCTCATCCTGTCTCTTTTGTCTGTGTGCTTCCCCTTCTTACCACCATCCTGTGTGGAGTGGTCTGCCATCCTGCTGATCTTTATACCAAAATTCATATCCTTTTGATAGTGATGTTCTTTAGGATGTCTTTTACATGCACTAATTTTTTCAGTCCATAGGAGAATTAGAAAGGTTTTCAGCAGCTGCCACTAAGAGGCCAAGCCTTCTCCCTTCCCTTCCTTCATCTTCTCCCTTCTGCAGACAATCCCCTCGCCTAGCTTCCAAGTTTGTGCTTTATTTGGGATGTAGGAGGGAATTTGTAGTTTTCACTCGCCCTGCCCCATCTCCCTTAAAGCAATCAGTTTACATGAAACTATTTAGCACCAATCATTCTAGCTGACTGTTGATGTGTCAGTGTTCACTTAGAATTTGAAACCGTGCTTTGGGAGTCCAAAGTGCCATTTGCCTTTCGTGAAAATGGTATCCAAGAGCTGGTTTGCACTTGTGGGGATGGATTCTCTCTCCATAAGTAAATTTTTGGCTGTGTATTGTTGCCATTGTTTGTGGTCCAACAGCCTGTCAAGTGTCCCCCTCTTTGAAACACTTGGGCAGCTTTGCATAATGCTCAGATGCACCCTGACATTTTTTTTTTGCTTGACTGTTTGTAGAGTGATAAAATTGTTTTTGTTAGAAAAGGCCTCAAAGATCATTGAATCCAACTGTTAACACAGCACCCCATGCCCACTAAACCATTGCCCTCTCCCCCCCCGCCCCAGCCCAAACTGCCATGGCTACACATTTTTAAAGAACCTCCAGGGACAGTGACTCCAACACCTTCCTGGGCAGCCTGTTCCAGTGGCTGACCACCCTTTCAGTGAAGGAGCTTTCCTAAATCCAGCCTAAGCCTCCCCTGGTGCAACTTGGGGCTGTTTCCTCTGATTCTGTCACCTGATACTAGGGAGAAGAGACCAACCTCCTCCTCACGACAGTTACAGTGTGTTCAGTTATGCACACAAAAAGGCAGTGAGTGCTCCAGTGAACTTTGCTCATGCATAAAGATATTCTCAATTCCTTCAGTAAAATTTGGACACCACCCCTGCTTCATGGTTTCACTCTTTCCAGACAAACTATTGAAAAGGAGAAAAGAGAGGAAGGTCAGTGGGTTTTCCTCTTGCTCAGTAGTCACAAGTGGCAGTTCAAATAAAAGCCCAGGAGGGGAAAACTCGCTAATTTTCACTTAGTGTCATAGAATCATTGAATGGCTTAGGTTGGAAGGGACCCATGAGATCATCTACTCTAACCTCCCTGCCATGGCCAGGGACACCTCTCAACTAGACTTGCTTGCTCAAGGCCTCATCCATCCTGGCCTTGAACATCCCCCGGCAGGAGGCATCCACAACCTCCCTGGGCAACCTATTCTAGAGTCTCACCACCCTCATACTAAAGAACTTTTTCCTAAGACCCAGTCTAAACCTACTCTCCCTCAGCTTCAAACCAGCAATGATCTTGAAGGTCTCTTCCAGCCTGGTGTGGTCTATTCTATTCTATTCCCCCTTGTCCTGTCACTAGACACCCTTATGAAAAGTCCCTCTCCAGCCTTCCTGTAGGCTCCCTTCAGGTATTGAAAGGCAGCTCTAAGGTCCCCCCAGAGTGAACAACCCCAGCTCCCTTAGCCTACCCTCATAGCAGAGCATAGTAGGACAGCTGGGATCTGGTATCCTTTTTGCTCTCACCTACTCTTAAATACGAGAGCCTGCCCCATGGCAGCAGCATGCTCGTGCTCATGCAAAGATCATTTGGGGAAAGCAGAGGAGGGAGAATTGTGCAAAACAATAGCCAACAACTGTTGCCTTGCTGTTCCACTGAAGGAAAAACAATTGCTTTGTTAAACTGCACGTTCAGCCTTTCACACAGCCAATGTAGGAATCCTTCCTTTCTCGAAAAGGACAGTTTGGATTGCCATGATGACATGGGACTGAAATGCCCATTTGAGGTTTTGGGAGGAAAAGCACATTCCTTGGCACGTGGATTGCCATGGGCTTTTAGGGTTATTTTGGAGAGCAAATTACAAGATTCTCCTGCGGTTCTGAGCTCCTCTGTTTTCCTTACACATGTGCGCAAGCTTAGGGATGAAGAGTGGCTTTTGGCAGCTGTCTGCCAACTGTGTCATCCTATGTGTAGTCACAGTGATTAAAAATGTCTGGTCTGCAGTGGGGCAAGAGGGAGGTCACAGGAGAAGATACACAGAGGCTGTCCAGTTTCTTCTGCTGTCCTGGAGGAGGACCCAAGCAGCACAGCCAAACTCCTGCTGGGCGGATGGCTCCAGGTGAAGGATGGCTCTGTGCCACCCTCTCACAAGCCCACAGTCGTTTTTGAGGATGACTTCCTTAGCACAGTTCTAGGGATTATGTGCTGGAATAGTTTCATAATGTGCCTAAACCAGTATCATAGTGCCAGCAGAATTTTTTCCCCCTCATACTAGCTCCATAGAATCATACAATTGTTTTGGTTGGAAAAGACCTCTAAGATCATCAAATCTAACCTTCAACCTAACACCACCATGGCCATTAAACCATGTCCCAAAGTGCCATGTCTGCACACTTTTTGAACACCTCCAGGGACAGTGACTCCAGCTCCTCCCTGGGCAGTCTGTTCCAATGCCTGACCCCTCTTTCAGTGAAGAATTTTTTTCCTCATCTCCAACCTAAACCTCCCCTGGCACAGTTTCAGGCCATTTCCTCTTGTCCTATCACCTGACACTAGGGAGAAGAGACTGAGCCCCATCTGACTCCAACCTCCTTTCAGGCAGTTGTAGAGAGGAGTGAGGTCTCCCTTCAGCCTCCTCTCCTTCAGATTAAACAACCCCAGTTCCCTCAGCTGCTCCTCACCAGACCTGTTCTCCAGACCCTTCACAGGCATTGTTGCCCTTCTGTGGACATGCTCCAGAGCTCAGCAGCCCCTTTTATTGAAGGTTTAGGGATGGAGATGAGAGGGATCCAGTATTGAGGAGCAACTTGAGTCAGTTGGGTGCGCAGAGCACAGAAGTCTCTTGTTTTGGAGGAGGCAAGCTGTTGGGTGGGTGTGAGCTGTGTCAAGGATGAAGTTGCCTGGAAAGGTGACACGTGTGGGAGCTGGGGAGGGTAAGAGGCTTTGTGCCTCTTGCAGTTTTAAAATGTAAGCTTAAGACTTAGAGTATTTTAATATTTTAAGAACCATGAGAATTATTTTAAACAGGTGAGAGGTAAATTGCCATGTGTTAAGGAAGGGTTTTTAAGAGATGGTGGTTGTGGTTGGCTAATGTTAAAACAATTTCTTTCCTGTAAGGGTTCTGGAGCCCTGGAGCAGGCTGCCCAGAGAGGTTGTAGAGTCCCCTTCTCTGGAGAGATTCCAAACCTGACTGGATATTGTGATCCTGGGCAAGCTGCTCTGAGTGACCCTACTTAGCAGGGGGTGTTGAACTAGATGGTCTCCAGAGGTCCCTTCCAGCCCCCACCATTCTGTGTGACTTCATGTGAAGAAACCCAATATCTGCATCCTCCTCTTTAAGATATTGACACCTCCAATAAAGCTATTCCAGACTTGGAGATGTATCACTAAAGCTGCAAATGACTAAGTTTGATATCACCAGGGGGCTGACTGCGAATGTGGGATGTGGAGACATTTGAGTTTTTCCTACCTTGCAGAGCAGACAGAGCTCCAATTACTGTCAGTTACTTTCATAACTGCACGTTTTGATATTTGTAAAGATACAGCAGTTTGCTAACACAGTCACAGCACTGTTTTGTTTCTGCAACCTGGCAGTATCCTGCAATCAAATAGGTAATTTATTTGCATGCTTGTGACTTCTGTACTCTATGCCCAGAACCAATAAGCAAGTTATGTGAAGAGGCACTTACTTTGTCTTGGCTGGAGATCCGTCCTCCTCTGCTGTGAGGGGCACAGGGTAAAGTGAGGTCTGACGCATTTTTCATTGCTCTGGTGCTGACAAGAAAATCATTAATCTTGCCTCCCAGCAGAGCCAGTGGCAAGAACTGGGAGCACTTGGGTGGTAACAACCATCAGGAGTGAGATGGATGTTCTGCAGGTGCACATAGCATTTCCTCCTTGTGCTGAACACAGGATTGTAGAAATACACTTCTGTCTCCTATGTGGACCCCCGAATTAGTTTTGTAGGGAGATGCCGTGTCCATTTCCAGCTCAGGCACATCTGTTTTACTTGGGCTGCAGAGTCTTGGTTGAGGGCAGGAGAGTAAATAAAGACAAAAACTTTCTTGTTTTCTTCCCATTTAATCTGCTGTAGATACCAGATCTTTTTTTAGCTTTACATCCTTGGTCTGCCTGACTTCTCCCTTCCCTTCTTTCCTCCCTTGAATCATTCACATGTGTGGTTTGAGTAGGAAGCTGTAATCTCTTTATGGTTCCTTTCATTTAACAGCACCTTAACCTGCAGAATGAACCACTGGCTGTTTCTTGTTCAGTTTCCAATAAATATCCTGTTTGTCTGAATTCTGGGTTATTCACTCCACGGTCAAGGGAGGCAATTAGGCAGCTGAAAGCTCCTTGCTGCTGAGATCTGCCAGGCTGGCACACAGGGCTGTGTGTCAGCCGCAAAGACTTTCCCCCTTTACTGGCAACGGCATCATTTGTGCAGTTCTTTCTCATCTTCCGTTGCAGATTTCCCATCTTCTGAATTTAGCTTCTTGTCCCTCTTGTCTGCCTTTTTTTTTTTTCTTTTTCTTTTTTTTTTCCCCCTGGCTCAAATTGCAGCTCCAAAGCAATCTTTAGCATGTCTTCCCTTGCATGTCTAGGCAGAAAATTGTCTCCCAGGGGAAGGAGAGCAGTGGGAAAGTACAATCTGCAAGTTCTTCCTTATCAAAACCTTCCACTGGCAGAATTTAAAACCTCAGTCTTTTTTATAGATTTTTGTTTTGTTTAGTGCACCTCAGAAGAGCAGATAAGTTCCAGCAAAGCTGGCTGCTTCGTCAAGGATCTTGTGCTAGAGGGGAGAAACACATGTCACAGTCTGACTTAGGTTTGGGGGGGAATGTTTGCCTTATCCGTGCGGGTTTTGTGTGTAAGCGGAATAGGCCCTTTCACACAGTAGCAGACTCTGTTTTGTGATCACCTGTAACTGCTGAGACTGTCCTGTGGGTCCCAACTACCACATCGCTAATTGCTGGCATGAGATCCCTGCTTCTAAATTCTGTCCTTGACTTCCACATACCTCTGTCACAGGACATGTCCTCATCTGTGTGTCCTTTTTTCCTTTTCCTTTTCTCTGCTGTGAAGTGTGCAGGCATGGGAAGGAGAAGCTGCAGGGAGAAGGGAATTTCTTCCAGAGGAGGAAGGCTGCTGGGGAAGAAAAGGAGACCTGTTTAGGGGGAGGAGCCTGAAGTTTGAAAAAACAGAGACTAAACAGCTCTTGGAAACCTCAGTGAGAACCTTACCACATGCATTCAGACTCCCTCAGCCATCCTGAACTTGATTGCTGAGGAGAAGATGAACCTCAGCCCTCTACTGAGAGCTTGCTGAGTTCCAGCAGGTGGAAAGTTTGATTTTTTGCAGGCAGTGAAATGTAGATAAAATCCCAGACTCTCTTTTAGAAACCTATGTTATGTGCAGAGAAGGGTGACTCCATCTTTGCTACTTTTTTTTATAGTGTTCTCTTTCTCTTTTTCTTTCTTTCTGTGAAGAGTTAACAGAGACATTTGGTTTTGACATCTTGAATTCAGGAAGACAAGATGCCACTTTATCAGCACGTTTCTGGAGGTGTAGATGGTTCTCCCCATTCACACCTCCTCTTGCTATAGATGTCTTGTAAAGTATTCCTGTTGTTCCAGCAACATTAATACTGTGTGCACTTACTGATCCTTCCCCTGTGTTTGAGCAGGAAAGCAGAGACACAGAGCTGCTGTTGGCATTTAGACATGGAAGATAAATACACTTCTCTCCCAAATAAAGGCCATCTCTGGAGACAAATATATAGCCAGCTCCCATGTAGTCTTAGTGCTTTTTTTTCCCCTGGCTACCTTGATTCCTGCTTGATGTGCAGAGGAATGCGGTAGGAAGGAGGCTTAAAAAGTTGAATTGTTTGATCTCTTCTCCCAGGCAACCAACACCAGAACAAGAGGACACAGTCTCAAGCTGTGCCAGGGGAGGTTTAGGCTGGATGTTAGGAAGAAGTTCTTCATAGAGAGAGTGATTGGCCATTGGAATGGGCTGTCCAGGGAGGTGGTGGAGTTGCCATCATTGGAGGTGTTTAAGAAGAGACTGGATGGGGTGCTTGGTGCCATGGTTCAGTTGATTAGATAGTGTTGGAGGATAGGTTGGACTCGATGATCTATAAGGTCTCTTCCAACCTGGTCTATTCTATTCTATTCTATGACTGTTTCCAGATTGAACACAATTTGCAAGGGTGAGAAGGGGGGAACTAGTGAGTATCTGTAGAGATATACTTTATAAAAAACCCAAACGTGAATATTTGTCTTTCATCTGGGCTGTTGGGGTTTTGTTGTGGGTTGGGTTTGGGTTTTGGTTGTTTTTTTTCCTTCTTCTTTTCTTCATTTGTTTGTTTTAAATAGAAAGTCTTTGAATGCAGACTGTGTAAATACTTTGGAAATGATCAAAACTATTAATGCATCATTGATTTCCTCCATTGACTTCCCTGTTAGATATTGAATCTCTTCTTTTTAAGAAGAGTGTATTTCTCTGTTTCAAAAGCAGCCTCCTACTGTCCTTTGCACAGCAGGAAGCATCTCCTGCTGGCTTTCTGTCGCTTTGCCAGCCTTGAGACTTCGCTTTCAAGGGCGGTTGAAAGCTTTGGACTCTTCCTGTCATTCTGCTGGAGCTGGAGAGCAGAGTCCTCAGTGCATGCTCAGCTGCGTGCCTAGCTGGAGCCATAAGAGCCAGTTTACAGCTTCACAGTATGCACTGGATTGGATGGGACCCTCAAAGGTCATCCTGTCCACCCCCTGTGCAGTCAGCAGGGGCTCCACCAACTAGATCAGGCTGCCCAGGGCCACATCAAGTCTCATTTTTAATGTCTCCAGGGACAGGGCCTCATCCACATCCCTGGGCAACCTGTTGCAGTGTTTTACCACTCTCATAGTAATGAACTTACTCCTGATGTTCAACCTAAATCTACCCTGCTCCGGTTTCAAACCATTGTCCCTTGTCATGTCACTACAAGCCCTTCTAAACAGTCTTTCCCTAGCCTACCTGTAGGTCTGCTTCAGATATTGAAGTGCAGCTGTAAGGTCTCCCTGGAGCATTCTCTTCTCCAGGCTGAACAGTCCCAATTCTGTCAGCCTGTCTTCGTAGGAGAGATGCTCCAGACAGCTGATCGTCTCTGTGGCCCTCCTCTGGACCTGCTCCAGCAAGCCTATGTCACTCTTGCATTTGGGGCCCCAGAGGTGGACACAGTAGTCCGTGTGAGGTCTTACTAGAGCAGAGGGGCAGAATCGCCTCTCTCGACCTATTGGCCGCCTGAATGGTGCACACCATGATCCATGGCTGCATTGCCAAACCATGGCAGGAGGCCTCTGAGAGGTTCTGCTGGAAACTCCCTGTCCTGTGTGCTTTTCTCTGTATCTCTTCCTCTTTCCTTAAGCCAGTTGTAATAATGTTTTGTTAGATGGTTTCTGGTGATGAGGCTCTTTAATGGGAACAGCTGCTGTAAAAAACTTCCCTGAAGGCCATCTGTTTCACAGGGTTCTGTAATAGTTCTGGTTTTAAGAGCACATTTTACCTAAATCCATAAAAAATGAGACATGATCAGCCACTCTAGGTTCTGCACAGGGCCTGGGCAATGGTTCTGAACTTCTGAAGCAACTTGTGAGGTTGAAGGCCTGAGAAATTAAAGTGATTTGACTCACTGCTTATATTTAGTATCATTACCTACTGCATTGGGTTCCGTTTTCTTCCAAGCGTTAATGCTTTCGGTCAGGAAGGTGAACAGGGAAAACGCCCAGCAGAAGGCATTTTTGTGCTTATCAGAGGGCAAATGCATGGGAAACATCAGGACACTGTGCTGGGTGTCAACTTTCTTCTTTTTTTTTAACTCTTTTAAAGAGTCTGCAGAAGGAGGAGTGTTCAGGGGTGGGAGAGGATGTCCTTCCTTTCTGGTATGGCCTGTAAAACTGGAGGTGCTGGTGGATCCTTAGTACTAATGTGACCTGAAACCACAACACCCTCTCCATGTCTTGATCCAGGATCATAAATAGATGAAATCCCAAACTTAAAATGTATCCTTCCATCTTGGCTCTCTGTGATGATGATGTCTCTGGTTTGGAGTATATTTGTAATTAAAGCAAAAATTCTAAGTCCTGGGTTTCTATGTAATATTAAAACCATGATTGACCACCCTTGTACTGAAGAAATTCTTCCTAAGGTCCAGCTTAAAACTACTCTCCCTCAGCTTGATTTTTGGAGGTCTTTTCCAACCAAAACAATTCTATGATTCTCTGATCTTTAGCCCTTGGTGCCAACAGAAGAAGGGCTGTGACTGCTCAGGGTGCAGTTGGTAGAAGCAGCAGTGTTTTCTTTCCCTCCCTTCCAAGCGCTCTCATCCCAGGGCTTGTTCATTTTTGTGGTGTGGAATGCCCTCTGTAACCAGGCTGAGGAGCCTCTGCTGCTTGAAGTGATCGCTCTTCAAACTGAAACAAATTCAGGACTTGGTACAGAGTCTTGCAGTGTCTCCTGAGATTCCCCATGATAACCACATCATCCTGCTGAGGAACCCTGGTGAATATTCCTGCAGTGATTGTTTTGGTACTTGGCAGGGCTGAGGGTGTTAATGTGAAGCCTTCTTCAGCTGACACATGTTAAAGAAATGATTTGTGTTGTGTGCTGTAGCACTGATTTTGTTGTGCTTGAACAAAGACATTCTTGGATGTCTTTTGGTAGATGTGCACATGAACACTCTTATTAAGGCAGTGAGCTGGCCTGTTGGACTGTCTGAACCTCGCCTTATCACAGAACGTTTGGGGTTGGAAGGGACCTTGAAAGATCATCCAGTCTGAGCCCCCTGCCAGAGCAGAATCACCTAGAGTGGGTCACACAGGAACATGTCCAGGTGGGTTTTGAATATCTTCAGAGACAGAGTCTCCACAACCTCTCTGGGAAGCTTGTTCCAGTGTTCTGTCATCCTCACAATAAAAGAGTTTTTCTTTATGTTTAGGCAGAACCTCCTCTACTCCAGCTTGTACCCATTGCTCCTAGTCCTATCACTGGACATCACTGAGCAGAGCCTGGCTCTGTCTTCCTGACACTCCCCCTTGACATGTTTATAAACATGAATGAGGTCACCCCTCAGTCTCCTCCAAGCTGAAGAGCCCCAGCTCCCTCAGCCTCTCCTCATAAGAGAGATGTTCCACTCCATCATTTTTGTGATTCTGCATGTCTCTTCTCCACAGATTGGTTTCCCAAATGGGACTTGCATGGTGTTGGTCACAGGGTGAGCTTCTTCACCTCTCAAGTGCTACCCAGGAGATCGGGCATTGTTCTGCACTGTCCCCACATGTGCTTATGTATATTGATGATATTGGTCAGGCATTGGAACAGGTTGCCCAGGGAGGTGGTGGAATCATCATTCCTGGAGGTGTTCAAGAAATGTGTGGATGGAGAGGAACCTAAATGAAGTTTTTAACAAGAGCAAGTATAGGGTTGGGCACCTACCATACCAGTACAGGTTAGCAGCTGACCTGCTGGAAAGCAGCTCTGTGGAGAAAGACTTTGGAGTCCTGGTACCCAAGAAGTTCACCATGAGCCAGCAGTGTGCCCTTGTGGACAAGAAGGCCAACAATATCCTGCGATGGATTAAGACTGTGGTCGAGAGAGGTTCAGCTCCCCCTGTACCCTGGTGAGGCCACATCTGGAGCATTGTTTCCAGTTCTGGCCTCCCCAGTTCAGGAGAGACAAGGAACTAGTGGAGATAGTCCAGTGGAGGCTACAAAGAAGCTGAGGGAACTGGGCAAGAGGATGGGGTCATACTTTCCAGTGGTGCCCAGTGACAGGACAAGGAGCAATGGGCACAAACTGGAACATGGGAAGTTTTGCCTGAACATTAGGAAGAACTTCTTTTCTGTGAGGGCGCTGGAGCCCTGGAGCAGGCTGGCTGGAGAGGTTGTGGAATCTCCTTCTCTGGAGAGATTCCAAACCCACCTATGATCCTTGGCAACCTGCTTTGGGTGACTGCTTTATTGGGGGGGTGGACCTGAAGGTCTCCAGAGGTCCTTTCCAACCCCCACTCCACTGGGATTCCGTGTGATACTGGCATACATATCCAGGCATAGTCCCATGGCATGCTACATGTCACTGCAACTGGACAGTCTTAGGTCTGATTGGTGTGGACTCATGTTTTGCTGTTGGAGACAATGTTTTGGGTTTGTTTGGCTTTTTCTGGAATCATTGTATTCTAGAAAGAGGGTGATCACAGGGTGCACTTGAAAAATTATCTAGGAAGAGTTTGCCAGAATAACAGCTTGCATGACCAGTTCCCTGCATGTATCCTTGGAGCTGTCAGGAGAGAAGATCAAGAGATGAGCCCCAAGGTACGGATGAAGACTTCTGGCATGGCACAGGGCGGCTGCTGCTGGTCAAGTGAAGGGGTGCAAGTACCAAGGGACACTTTCTCAGTCAGACTCCTAGGTGCTAGCCTAAATGAAAAGGAAGGTTTGAAACTCTGTCCAGTTCTTCCATAATGAAGTGCTTTGTTTTAATCTTGTCCAGTGAACAAGAAGCAGCAGCCTTTTGGCAGAAGACTGATGGGCTTAACACTGCTTGCCCTCTGTTCCCCTGCTTCTCTGTAATTCGACTTCCCTCTCTTACATGGAGGGCTGTTGTGAGACTTGCCCCTCTATTTCACAGTTAGATGCCTTAAGGGACAGCAGCAAATTAATTTGACTTTTATGAAAATTTGGTTTGTCTTGGAAGACAGGATGAAAGAAGAGGGGAAGAGGTGGGCTGTGGAATCTGCTCTTGCTTTACTAAGAGAGCAAGTGAAAACGAGGGATCTTTTAGTAGCCAGCTTGGCAAGGTGAAAACAAAAAGGACATTTGTTTGGACACTAACGGATCTCTCAGCTTAGATGTATTAAAGGTCTTTGATGAGCTAAGTGGTCTTTGATGGAAAAATAGATAACTTGCATCTGTCTGGAGAGGTGTAAGATGGCAGTTTTTTCAGACAGGCACTTCTTATCATCTTGAGGCTAAGTACTGCCAAGCTGCCAGCTTCTCTTCACTCAGCCTTTTGTGCTGGCCACCATGCGACTTCGTTTGAGAAACCACACAGTGGTCAGGCACTGTTTCATTGTGGTTGTCAATAAAAATACTGGCTGCTGAAGATCCCAGGCCAAGAGCTACTGTAAATTTGGTATCTTTACAGAGACAAGGTAACGTTTCTAGTGCTAGGAAGCCACACTCATCTCAGCCTTTCCTGTACTAGGCAGCTGGAGAGAAGTTGACATCAGACTTGCCTGCTGGGAACAGAAAGGCTGCTGCTATGGCTGTGTCTTGGCCGAGGATGTTTGCTGTTGGCTGATCTTTGGTGGTGGACCAAAGCTGTCCTTTCCCTCTTCCCTTTTCTTCCAAGGATGTTTGGATGCAGCAGGCCTTGCTGATGGCATTAGGCTTGCTGATTTGGAAGGCTGCTGCTGCAGCCTGTTGCAACAGGAGAGGACTGGACAATGGTCTTTGTCTGGCTCACTCTGTCTACAGACCACATGGGGTATTCTCCAGATCCACCGAGCTTGGTACAGTCTGTAGCAGGACATTGTGAAGGGCATTGGTAGGCAGAAGTGGTGGCTTCCATCTCTCTGGTGGGCTTACCCTTGCTCATCCTGCCTGCCAAGCACATGGACTTGCTGGAGATCCAGTGGAGTGATCAAAGCCATTTGGAGCATTCTGGATCAGGAGAACTTGGCCTGCCTGCTCTCTATCTGTCAAGAGAGCATTTATTGCCAGCAGCAGGTCAAATGCACAGACACGGAGTGCTCTAGCAAAAGAGTTTGGTGGCACATCTGATGCACAGTAGTGGTATGTTCTGCAGTTGGCACAGAGGTGGAATTGCTGTGAGTTACATGCCACAAAATAGTGAAGAAAACCTGTTGAAGACCAGAGGAGCTTGAAGCTATGTGGGGTGAGGTGGAGATTTCTCAAAACACAAGCAGACTGTTTATGAAACATCACTGTAGTTGACTCCTGCCTAATGTGTGCACACACACATGCACTCTTGCTAGGCTGACCTTGTTCTGAGAGCTGGTGGTTGGCTTGTGAGACAGGGCATCCTTCCCCTGCAAACTGCGAGGTGCACCAGTCGTAGCTGGTGGTACCTCTTCTGGGGATTATTTCTGCATCTGCTTTCCCCTTCTTTGCTTTCTATCCCTGGAGCAGCACAAACACTTCTCAGGTCTTTCATCCAGCCACTTGGAAAGCTTTCGGGACTCTTCGTATTGGAAATCCAGGAGACCTCTCTAGAGGAGGAAGCAGTGTCTCCTGTTTGTCCTGAGTTATTCTATCACAACAATGGCTTCAGAATTTGCCTAATTTAAAAGCTCCTTTTAATCTGATGGGAAGATGTTTGTGTATTTAAAATAGTTATTCCTTACTGGGGGCCACTCCCTTCTTTTGTCCTTCTCTGCTGGACTTCTCGGCTTGGCTTCGCTAATCCGCGGTGCTTGTTTACAGCAGTGATACTGGAGCATGAAGAAGGAAGTGGGTATGTTTCATACTGGTTCTGTTCCAAGCTTCCTGTGCGTGCACACGTGTGTGTGTGTGTGTCTGTGCGTCCCTGTGTTTCCAGCCTTCTTCATCCAGACGCTCTGCAGCCTCAGTAGAACAAGCCAAGGAACTGGCAGAGACGTGGGGACTAGATGCAGGCGTGTTTCTTATGAACTCTTCCACCTGGTTTGCTCCTGAGCAGGTTTAGACAACGTGGGTAAAAATTCCAGTATGGCAAGCCTGATGAGGAAGGTGCTAGTGCAGACAAAGACCTTGAGTGGTGAGTATGAGAAACATCTTGCCTGATGGGAAAGATAACTGATCAGAAAGTGCTAGTTTAGGTGCCTGGCAGGAGAAAGGGGCAGAGAGCTGGTGGGTATTGTTGTTGTTGATGTTTTCATCTTCCATTGCCAGGGTGAGATGGCTGCATGGAAATGCCAAAACCTATGTCTGTGGAGATGATGGTTATCCAGAGGAATGCACTAGTTATGGAGCATGGCTGTTCCTTACTGTGCCTTGAGATTTCTGCCTTAGCTTGGCTACAATGACAGCAGCACTCTCTAGGATGGCTTTTAATTCAGGAGGAGTAGGGAGCTTGCAGAAGATGGGCATCTCAGGAGCATGTAAAATGTTCTGTCAGATTTGACTGTACCACAAGATGGGATTGGGGAGAAAACAATGCTAATAAGCTGGAGGAGAAGCAGCTTTAGTGCTGTGGTTTTATTCTCTTGTTGGTGGCAAGTGCTGTCATGGGTTAAGGAACAGCACAAGTACCTAACTGGATTTGAGTTAGGGGCTCTCATCTTGCAGTGCTTACAGAGATTGTCATCAACAGGGTTGTATATTTTGGATTTTAAAATATTCCAGTAGCAGCAGCAGCAGCAGCCTGTGCCTGGGGTTTTTCATTTAAATTTATGGTGTTTATTCAGCTCTTAATTGTGAAAATTGGAATAATTAGGGAGTGTGATTACACGCGTACCCGGTGAGGGTTTTTAAGAGGCTGGTTCAGCTTTCAGGAATTAATTTTATTATCCTTGTGTCTTTCTGGTGCAAATGTCCTTTCTTTATGCTGCTGATCTGCAAAGCAAACATCATAAACTGCCACAGCAGGAAGCAATTTTTGCAGCAGCATATCTGAGTGAATCAATCTTTAATAGGGCAGAAGGCTCTTCAATAACTTGGACTAATTAGGATGGATTTGGTGAGTTACCAGAGACCAAAACAACCCTCCCCGAGCACAGCAACTTCTCTCTGCCCCAGGGTTTGTTAAGGACAGGAGGGCACAATCTGAGCCATGTGTGGCGAGGTTTGTGCAAGTGCCAATTTTATCAATGTATAAACTTTAACGAAAGGTTGTTCTTGGACAAGAGGACTTTTGTGTGAGTTACTGGCTGCTGCTGATCCCTCCCAAGGCTCCAGCTGAGCCTGTATTTTTGGAGGGGACAGTTCAGACACAGATGTAAGCAGTGTCTCTTGCCTGGAAGTTACAGATTGGATGTGCAAGGCGGTGCTTTGGTCTTTGCTGGGAAAGAGGTCTTGTTGGCAAATGCTGTTCCCTTCTAGCTCAAAATTACCAGTTGCTTGTCTCTCACTCAAGACTTTTTAGAAGCAGTGAAGCCTCTAGGGAAAAAGGAGATTTCACCTGAAATGGAATAATCTCCTTGATTACAACGTGACAGAGGTGGTGTGAGAAATAGACGAAACTGAAGAGGCAATCTTTCCAATCTCTCTGTAAATAATCAGGGATTATTAACCAACCGTTCTAGAAAGAAACTGAGTGAAACCGTAAGGAATATAATAAAAGAAACACATATCTGTGTGGTTTAATTTGAAGAATACAGAAAACAGAAATGTGTCTATTTCATTGCTTGCGAGCTAGGGAGATTGGGATGATTCTAGTTGGAATTTCACTTGCAAAAAGGCAGAATGATAACAATTAATGTAGAGGGAGTTTTTGTCGAGAAGTCTAGCGGCTAGTAAATGACTAGAGCTTACTTCACACCTTACACAGATTTCTTGAGGGAAGTTTTTACCCCATAAGTGTTTGAAAGCATGAATCTTTGATGAGGGAAACATAACAAGCATTGGTTTGATAACTTGTAGTGTGTAGGGGGCCTATAAGAAAGCTGGAGGCATTGTGCAAAAGGTCATGTAGCACTAGAACAAGGGGCAATGTTTTTAAACTAGAGAAAGGCAGGTTTAGACTGGACACTAGGAAGAAGCTCCTTAATATGAGGGTGGTGGGACACTGGAACAGGTTGCCTGGTGAAGTAGTGGAGGCTCCATCCCTGAAGATTTTCAAGATAAGGTTTGACGGGGTTCTGAGCAACCTGATCTGGTTGAAGATGTCCCTGCTTAGTGCAGTGGGATTGGAGTAGATGACTTCTAAAGGTCCCTTCCAACCAGCGCATTCTATGGATTCAGAATCTCCAGGGAGGTTTATTTTAGACTTAAATCTCATTATTTACGCTGCGGCGTTGAGTGTTAAATGTGGTTTTGGAATACCTGCGGGATGTTAGGATGTTCAGGATGCTGGGAGAATGGTCTGAAATACAGCTGGTGGGAAGGTTAGCCTAGAGAAAACACATCTCTTATAAAACCATTTGGACAGGGTGTATAAATACAAGCCGTACAGTGTGTGTGTGCTTGAAAGCAGCTTGGTTTCTTTATTTGGGGAGTCTGGGTGCCAAGACCTCAGTTCTGTCATCCCAGCCTGCTGCCCAGATCTTCATACTAGTACGTGGATAAAAGGAACACTGCCGTGGGTGGTCAGATGGAAAAAGAAAGGGCACAGGAAGGAAACGCTCTGAAGAAGCAGAAAGGACACTTCCAGTATTTATTTTCCCGTGTTTAAAATATGAGAAGCAGCAAGAGCAAAGCTCTGCACCTTGTTCTGTGTTACTACATGTGATCCTGCAAGAAGAAAAGTCTGCAGCGAAACAGGCTGGTGAGCATTTTGCCTTTACCATGTAAGGGTCTGTGTCTGATTGCTGTTCTTTATTTAACTCTTCTCATGCCATTCAAAACGTGTTCTTTCATTTCTGAAGTTCCTAGTGATTTACTTACAGGGTGGCTGAAAACGATCTTGGGTTTGTGTGTCCCAAATGTCTGCATACGCTTAGCCACCAGCAACGCACAGCAGCTTCCAGAGATTTCAGGATTAATGAACTAATGAAAGAACATTGGCCTTCAGCAGGAACTTCTAAGTGGGGACTGTGTAAGAATAGACATGATCAGAGGCTATTTCTGCAGGACTTCAATATTCCACTTACAGACAGCTGTTTTTTTAATGATCCCTCTGTGTTAATGTGTTTAATGTTGGTTATGGGAGAGAGAACTTGTGAACGCTTCATGAAGCGGTGGTGCAACAGAACATCCTAAGGTTTTGATCTTTATTTAAAACAAGAAAGGTTATAAAAAGTCAAGGTCAAAGTAGACAATGGCATTTTGCCAGCTTAACAAATGCTGCTGTGTTTATCTCTCCTCTTCTGAGACCCCTGCACTTGAAAAATGCTGTTTAATTTGCCTGTCTTCTGGTCTATGGCTGGAGGAGAAGACACAAATTGCTTGCTGGATTTGGGAGAAGCTGCAATTAGCTTGAGCCATGCCCTATCTGAACAGACATTTAAGTCAACTGAAAGTGGCAGTTCTTTTAGCACTGTTTGCCTTCTAAAATAGAAAAATACAAATTCTATGGGAAAACTCCACACATTAAAGAACAGCAAAGCAACAAAAACTTATAAAGAAGCCCGTAGCTAAGCAAATCCTTTGTTTTCTAACTGCATACTCTGCTTCCTTTTAGTTGATGTTTGAAATGACACCCATTATTTCAGCTGCACCACCACCAGCAGTGCTGCTACATCATCTGAAGGTGGTGCAAGGTGGTGTTGGATGCAAGAAGCTGTTAGCTGAAAGTTAAAGTTGTCACATCAAAGCTCTCAAATAGCAGAAAAGAAACAGCCTTAATGGTCTCACCATCCTAATGCTCCTTTCTTTTGGCAGGTAAATAATGGCAGTCTGACAGGAATCTTGGAGGGTTCTGTGTTTTAAAGCATCAGGAATATCTTATATCTGAGACTGCTGAGGGTGATATTTTGGGGGCCTTTACAGTAAATGGCCACACATGAAATAGGGTAGTTTTGAAAGGCAGTGGCCACTAAGCTGCCATTTCAGAAGACCATGGCTAAGGGAGCTTCAGTGTAGATTTGTTTTGGTTGGAAAAGACCTTTAAGATCATCAGATGCAACCACTCTCTAACCCTACCAAGTCTGGTGCTAAACCATGGCCCTCAGCAATACATCTCTGTGTCTCTGAAACACCTCCAGGGATGGGAATTGCACCACCTTCCTTGGGGAGCCCGTTCCCAGTGTTTGAGAACCCTTCAGAGAAGAAGTTTGTTCTAGTATCCAACCTAAAGCTCTCCTGGTGCAAACTGAGGCCATTTCCTCTTGTCCTGTCACTTGTTATTAGGGCTAAGAAAGGAGTCCACACCTTGCTCCAACCTCCCTGAATGCAGTCACCTGAGTGCAGTGGCATTTATGCTTCCAGCTCACGTGAGCATGCTGTAGAAACTGTTTATTTACTAAGCACAGCATGAACAAAAGTCTTGCAGTACAGGTGTCAGAAATATTTGGAATCTGGTTTGGATTTAGTAATAATGGATTCTTCTGTCATGGAGCCACCAGGATGCTGTTTTCATAACGCCTCTTAACCTCTCCCTCCCCTCCCAGAAAAAAAATATTGCTTAAAATAATGTCCTGGGCTGTATCAAAAGCAGTGTGATAGCAGGATGAGGGAGGTGATTCTGCCCCTCTACTCTATTCTCATGAAACCCTGCCTGGAGCACTATGTCCAATTCTGGTGCCCCCAGCATAAGTGGGACATTGAAATGCTGGAGTGGGTCCAGAGGAGGGCCATGAAGATGATCAGAAGGCTGGACAACATCCCCAGTAGGGACAGGCTGAGAGAGTTGGGGCTGTTCACCCTGGAGAAGGCTCCAAGAAGACCTTAGAGCAACATTCCAGTACCTGAGGGGAGCCTACAAGAAAGCTGGGAAGGGACTTTGTAAAAAAGCTTGTAGTGATAGGACAGGAGGGAATGAATTTAAGCTTGAGAAGAGTAGAATTAGACTAGATATTAGGAAGAAATTCTTTATACTGAAGATGGTGAGACCAGGCCAGGTTGGATGAGGCTTTAACACCCTGGTCTAATAGAGGGTGTCCCTACCCATGGCACAGGGGTTGGAACTAGATGGTCTTTGAGGTCCCTTCCAACCTAAAACATTCTATGAATTATCTTGTCTATTCATTGTTCTTATAAACCTTCTAGTGAAGCACTGAATTATCTGCAGACAGATAATTGTAGGAGGGAGAGGAAATGGAGCAGTGTGAAGTATAAAATCTTACAGAGTTTATAGAAGTTTCTACTTCTGCTTACTGGGAACTTAATACAGCTTTTTTTTCTTCTTTTTTTTTCCCCCCCCCCCTTAATTTTTTGAAAGAATGAAAGCATCTTAGCCTATTATTGAATCACAGATTTGTTTCAGTTGGAAAAGACCTCTAAGATCGTCAAGTCCAGCCGTCAGCCTGACACCACCATGGCCATTAAACCGTGTCCCAAAGTGCTGTGGCCACACGTTTCTTGAACACCTGCAGGGATGGTGACTCCACCACCAACCTGGACAGCCTGTTCCAATGCCTGACCACACTTTCAGTGAAGACATTTTTTCTACTAGCTAACCTAAACCTCCCCTGGCACAATTTTAGGCCATTTTCTGTTTCCTATCATCTGATACTAGGCAGAAGAAACAGACTCCCACCTGGCTATTATTATTAGTAGTAGTAATAAATTGTTTAATATTGCCTCTGAAGCTACCTTATAGTTTAAAATAAACTCTCCTCTAGTCTTTATGTCTTTCTATTTGTCTCTCCTCTTCACTACAAATAACCAAGGGATGCCAACAAGTCTGCATGTGTTGCTTGCATACTTGCTTTTCACTGTGGAAGATTAGCAGTCCCTTTCTGACATGACAAAATGCAGTATTTCTGTAGTCCCAGACCACAAGTCGTGGTCTCTAGCAATCCTGAAGGCCAGGCTTTCTTTTTCAGCTCTTTGATAGATCTGAGCTTAGATTCTCCACAAGATAATTAGGACTTCCACATTTGTAGCTTTTCCAGCTTAAAAAAAAGCCTGGACTAAGAATACTCTTTAGTATCCCCTCTGTTTCTGCTTTGAGAGTTGAGTAGATGTGGCCTGTGAAGGGTATTTCTGAGTTTTCCCAGATCTGTGCATTCACCCC
The DNA here is from genome assembly GCF_014839835.1 of Dryobates pubescens. Classification (NCBI taxonomy): domain Eukaryota; kingdom Metazoa; phylum Chordata; class Aves; order Piciformes; family Picidae; genus Dryobates; species Dryobates pubescens. Next base: position 11,890,261 of record NC_071622.1, on the reverse strand, counting down.
CATCACATGCTGTAGATACCCTGACTATTTTGGGACAGCCTTTTTCTGTGATCAGTAGAACTTTTCCAAAGAATTAATTCCAAATTGCATTAAGCCATACCAGAGGAAAACCTCTGTAATTCTGAACAGGGAAGGGTTTTTCAGATGTTTCATTATCTATCTTAAATGATCTTAATTGGGTTTTTTAATATCCCTGCATTTACCCACCTAAAATTCACAGAGGGTGGTTGTAATATCAGCTGTGGCAGGGAGCTACTTTGCCTTCCACAGATCAGCTCTCCACTACTACCACCGTGTAAATTAACACCAGTTACTGCTGGTGGTGTACACACTTCAAGCTTTTGGGTTCTCCTGTCAGTATATGCCAATATGGTCTTGATTAAATTTGCAGTCCTGAGGGTTCTCATCAGATAACAGCAAGGGAGGGAATTAGTTTTGAAAACAAGATTTTGCCAGTCTTAGCAGGGCCTGAGAAGATATAACGAATTAGGTGATGGTTTGGGTAGAAGTCTGAGCTCAGAGTGAGTGAAACTTGGAGTTCAGTTACTGCTGAAAGTCGCTTTGAGGCTAAAAGTTATAATTAGGGTAGTCAGAAAAAGCACAAACATGGCTTTTCTGCTTGTGTCTGTAGATTTTTAAGCTTTAAAAAATCCCTGTATGAATCTCTTGACACCACCACATACTTTCTGGGACAATCACAGGCAGTGGCTAGTTCTTCTCTAAGCTAAATTCAGCTTTTTCCAGAGTAAGTGCTCAAAAATAGCTACCCTTGCTAAATTACAGTTTTCCAGCTGTCAGGTTTTGAGATCTCCACATTAATTGTCAAAATTCATATGGTCAGGTAAGGGCAGCATTAGACCTATCAATGTCAGGGGCTGCAGTGGAATTTTCTTTGTTGATTCTGTACTACTCCTGGAATCCCTGAAGTTTAGATCTTGTGATAATAAGTATGTTTCTTCCTTCCCTTCCCTTTCCTCTCTCTGTCATGTTTCCCCTCTTATTCCTGGCTCTAAACTTCTGAGCTTTAAGTACATATTTATTGCTCCTTCTTTGTCAGTGGGAAACTGTGTTGTGTGTCACTAATCTGTTTTGTATTGCTGCATTGGTTTTTCACTCTGTGTTTTCCCAGTTGTGTAGTTTGTGGCAATTGGCTTCAGTTATTTTACTGGGAATCCTTGCATCAAGTTACATGGTGTTTAATAATAGAAAAAGAATGTGAGAGCAGTGATCCCTCCCACCATTTTGGGGGGGTTACCCAGGAATTGCCACCTTCTGGTTCATTCAGAAATTCCCTTCACTATTTAGTACAAAATTTAGACCTTAATAGTAACAGAGCTAAAGCTCTCATGTCAGTATTCCTCTCATTGCTAACTTTAAACAGTGTTAAAAGGAGAACATTTAAATCAGTGTTGTAATATATTTTATTTCTTTTGCATTTTAAGGCCTAATGAACTGTAATTTGATAGTCTAAAACTGTGATTTTAAGGAGGACTTCTAAAAACGGGCTGAAAGCAGACCTGTAGGTGGGCAAACTCTACTGCTAACTTCAGTGATCTGCAGTCTCTTAAAATTCCTCTAGATTGGCATGGCTGGGGTCAGAGTGGCTGGAGAGCAGCCAGGCAGAAAGGGACCGGGGGGTACTGGTCAATAGTAGGCTGAACATAAGCCAGCAGTGTGCCCAGGTGGCCAAGAAGGCCAATGGCATCTTGGCCTGTATCAGGAATAGAGTGGCCAGCAGGAGCAGGGAAGTCATTCTGCCCCTGTACTCAGCACTGGTTAGGCCACAGCTTGAGTCCTGTGTCCAGTTCTGGGCCCCTCAGTTTAGGAAAGATGTTGACTTGCTGGAACGTGTCCAGAGAAGGTCAACAAAGCTGGGGAGGGGTTTGGAGCACAAGCCCTATGAGGAGAGGCTGAGGGAGCTGGGGTTGCTTAGCGTGGAGAAGAGGAGGCTCAGAGGAGACTTTATTGCTCTCTACAACTACCTGAAGGGAGGTTGTTGGTCTCTTCTCCCATGCAACCAGCACCAGAACAAGAGGACACAGTCTCAAGCTGTGCCAGGGGAGGTTTAGGCTGGATGTTAGGAAGAAGTTCTTCCCAGAAAGAGTGATTGCCCATGGGTATGTGCTGCCCAGGGAGGTGGTAGAGTCACTGGAGGTGTTTAGGAAGAGACTGGATGGGGTGCTTGGTGCCATGGTTCAGTTGATTAGATGGTGTTGGGTGATGGGTTGGACTCGATCTCCAAGGTCTCTTCCAACATGGTTTATTCTATTCTGTTCTGGGAACAGACACGGACTACTCAGGAAAGCTTGTGTGATTTAATCCATCTGTTGGTTGCTCTTGAGAGTTGTTACATGGGAAGAGCAGAGAGGAGAATGAGTGGAAAAAGTAACTCAGAAAACACAGTAGGGCAGAAGAATGAAGGACAAGAATAAAACTAATGGGTTTGGTTTGTTGTTTGGGTGGGTTTTTTTTGTTTTCCAGTGAATGTGACAAAGAGATTCTGAGTAAGGAATAGATGTGCAATCATTTCTGTATAAATCTGCCACTATTTCCTGAAAACTTGTTGCAGACTTGGAATTCCATCATAGGCTGATTTCAGTTATAAAGTCAGTTTAAGAGGTATTTGTCTTCTCCCACCTTTGCTAGAGCTTCCTTGGATGTGTCTTTAAACTGTGGAGCTCTAACCCATAGTCACCCAAGTGGAAGATTTTAAACAGATGAGAAGAAAATGCTCCCATGAGGTAAACCCCTTTATAGCCAGAGCTTGCTTCTGCAGGGTACATCAGTAGCTTGGTGTAAGCCTGTGTTGGGTTTGCTTCTACCCACTTGCACTTCTGTGACTCAGGATGCACCAGTAAATGTCAAGCTGGCTGTTGATGGTTGTCCTGCTTTGAGCTAGAACAGAAGAAATTCTGTGCAGTGATCTTACTTCTCAGCTCAGCCTCTGCACAGTGAGGGCCCTTTCTGAAGTTCAGGGCATGGTTGCACAGGGAGTGGCTGCTTCTAGCCATACCAATACTGATGCTTAGAGTTACTGCCAAGGGCTGGGCTGCAGATCCAGGTCACTGCTTAAATCTTATGTGCCATGTTGGGGTGCACTAAGTATGAGGTGGCACCTGTGGGGAGGAACAGACAGGACAGGTGTCCCTGAACTGACCAATGAGGGATTCCATTCCATGTATGTCATATTCAGTATAAAGCTAAGGGATGGCAAAGATCAATGGTTGGTGTCCAAGGAGGACTCTCTCCATTCCTCCTTTAATCCAAGTCCATGTGTTCCTGAATCCACTTCCCATCTGCCACTGATTGCAGTCTGGGACTTTTGCCACAGCATCAATGGTGACAGTGGCTAATTGCCATCACGGGGGTTGGGTTCAATATTGGTTTGTATTTCTTACTGTATATTTCATTTTATTGTCATTATTTTAATTAAAGGAGTTTTCTTCTCCAACCTATCAGTCTCTCTGCCTTACGCCCTTTCTCTTCCCTTTGAGAAGGGAGAAGAGTTAATAGAAGAGCATCTGTCACTTGTCATTTAGTGGCCAGCCTAACAGACCCTTGACAATGATGTTAAGCATCCCTCTTTTGTCAAGCTGACCATTGCAGCTTTGCAAACTCAGTCTCTACCTACCTGAATGTCTACTCAAACCATGATCTGATAAATTGGGGACACATTCTAGATTTGAAGCTGGTTTAGTTTGGCACACTGACAGTTTTCAAAGTGATTGGAATTTGGGGGGAAAATGTGGAAGATCTTACACCATGTCTTCTGAGTACAGAGTGAGTCATGTTATCTGCTCTGGGAACAGAGCATTCCATTTCTTAGCTGATTGGGGAACATCTCTGTATGTATGGAACAAAGTGAGTAAGTAAATAGAGGGGGAAAAAAAGCTCTTGCCTTCTGTGCACAGGAAATAGAGCTTGTATCTAGACTGGAGTGACCCAGAAAACAAAGGCAAGGAACTCAAAAGGCAGCTTGTTAAAATAACTTCTAAAGAGTGTATAAGGATTGGAGTACTGTGTCCTGTTCTCGGGCCTTCAATACAAGAAAGACATTGAACTGTTGGAGAGGGTCCAGGGGAGGGCCACAAAGATGATCAGAGGGCTAGAATACCCTCACTGTGAGACCAGTCTGAGAGAGCTGGGGCTGTTCAGCCTGAGGAAAAGAAGGCTTGGGGGAGACCTTAGAGCAGCCTTCCAGTACATGAAGGGGACCTACAAGAAAGCTGGGGAGGGACTTTTTACAAGGGCTTGTTGTGATAGGAGGAGGGGGAATGGATTGAAGCTGTAAGGGGGGGAGTTTAGACTGGAGATTAGGAAGAAATTCTTTACAGTGAGGGTGGTGAAACACTGGAGCAGTTTGCCCTGGGAGGTGGTGGATGGCCCCTCCCTGGAGGTGTTCAAGGCCGGGTTGGATGAGGCCTTGAGCAACCTGGTCTAGTGGAAGGTGTCCCTGTCCATGGCAAGAGCGTTGGAACTGGATGATCTTTGAGGTCCCTTCCAACCCAAATCATTCTGTGATCCCATGATTATTTTAAGTATCAACATCTAAACCAGTATTAAGTGTAAAAGCTATGGTGTATTTACTGCAGGACAGTAAATATCTATGGAATTGCCAGCTCTTCTCAAGTATTTTTGATGTCATAGGTTTCTTGTTGATCTGTGAAAGCCAAAAAAGTTGGACAGCAGGGCCCTCAGCTTCCCATAGTGACATCACTGTGTCTGGTAGATGAGCATGTGGTGCTCTGCAGAAGGTTGGTGAAGTTGTGCACGGTATAGGCTGAGACCTGAGACTTTTTGCTAGTTTAAGAATTAACTTTTTCAATAAAAAGGTTGAGAATATTTATCTCAGTGGTCCCAGACACCAACCTGCTTTATATGCTTCTCTTCTGGCTCCTGTGCTCATCACTTGTGAGAGGTTCAGAAGAAGGTTTGACAGATCAGTTTAAAACACCTAATACATGCATTCAAAAATCCCCCCAAACCAAACCGCAACTTACTAAACTCTTAAGGTGATTTGTTAAGGCTTATCTTGAGGATTGTCTTTTTATATTTAATTGCAGCAAATTATATTCCTTGAGGGGGTTTATATTTTAAGAAGATAAGCCCTGATTTATCCCTCTTTTTTTTTTTTTTTTTTCTCTCCCCTGTTCCAGTTTATTCCAGAGTAATAATCAGTTTTCTTCTGTCAGCTTTTTTAGATGGTCAGGAAGGTAAAAGGAGGATTTGATACTCTTGACAGCTTTTTCAGGGAGGAGAAACTTGGTTTTGTTTTGGTTTCAGTTATCCTTGTGTCCCTCTACGTATATTCATAGGAGGAGGTGATTTTTAGCATCTGTTAATGGAAGTCATGCCAACTGCATGCAACTTCTCCCTGAGCCTCAAAACTGTGTGTTAATCCATTGTGTGTTCATCCTGTGCCACCAGCACCTTCTAGGGTGGACCTGTTTGTGCCTTGCTCTGCTGTTGGGATACAACAGGGCAAAGCCACTCTGAAGTGGGAACCTGAGGTATCAGTTGGAAAGCAGACTTTTAAGTGTGCTCCACCACCTTTTTTAACTCTTGTGTCTGGTGTGAGCAGGAGTAGAGCCAATGGGTCCTTGTTCCCCTTGCCCCTTTACAGTAGGGTTGCAAGCGGGGAGAAGTTGTTCTGAGCTTTGGAGTCTTTTCCTTCTGTCATTGCATCCTTTTTAACCACCTTTACCCCAAAATTCACCCACTCATGATGTTAAGTGAAGAGCCTCACTGGCTTTTATAGGAGGCCTTGGAGAGTTCATTTTTGGTTTAGAGATGGGAAAGTATAGGAGAAACTGTACTGACCCTGAGTGCTGATCTTTGTTTTCATAGTTAAAAAAGATGGATGCTTTGATACAGGATAAGATGTTGCACATTCCCCAGACAAACAGTATAACCTCAGGCTTGTGCTGAGCTGACCTACAGGGTTTTCTCCTTCTCTGTAGCATTCTTGTGAGGCCTGATGTCAGGATAGTCCTGCTCCATCCTCACTTGCTGTGAGGTAAGGAGGGAGCAGGAAGCAAAGACCTTCTGTTCATCTAAGGTGATGATGTTGGGAATGCTGAACTGGGAGGATTTCCTGGCCTTGGTGGTTTTTTTTTTTTTGAAAGAAGAAAGCAAAAAAAACAAGTTCTGCCTCTTCCCTTGCCGCTCCCTGCCACTTCTGCCTCATGCAACCCCAGCCCAGAGGTGGAATGTTTCCAGGCTCCTTTTTGAAGATATTTATAAATAAAGTTGAGCTCCCTATGTTTGTTTGTTTGTTTTCCCAGATGATTTCTTTACTGTAAGTCATTGTATTTCTGTATCATTGATCTGTGTGTGGCAACTGGCATCCAGGGAGGGAAGTCAAAAATGGGTTTGGCCCTGTGCAGTGCAAGCACAGAGAAAGGAAATAAAAAAATAGCTTGAAAATGACCCTGGCAGTGACATCTGGGGAGGGAAGCTTGTGAAAGAAAATACAAGTGAGTTTTAACTTGTTTTGAAGCAATGAATGTGCTACATAACTGCTAGGAACTGAAATAGACCAGATCGTAGTGGACACAGATTTCTCTCATCTAGCTTCAGCCTGCCCAGGAAAATTGAGCTTTGCATTTATAATTATCAATAGATCAAGGAGGGCAAAGACTCTAAGTCGTGAGTATTTTTAGCAAGAAGGAAAAGCATTTCATCAAGGCTCCTTCCTCTGCATTACACTGAGCAGTCACATCACCTTGGTACGCCTCAAACCAAGTCAACATTTGGAGTTTGCTGTCCTCGGTGTGTAGGTTGGGTTTCCCAACCCAAAAGGGATGCATTCTGCTTGTTCTTACATGCTGTGGGGAAAGAGACAATGTATGGCTAGATGTTTCCTGCAGTCAGGAGTATCTGGGATGGAAAAACATTGACCACAGCAGGGTATGGGGGGGGAGAGCAAATGCCCTGCAATGCCCCACGTAAGAAGATTAGGTTAATACTGCAGCATAGACTTAGCAAAAATTAGAAAGGATAAAGCTGCATTAATTCACACAGGTCTAAGTTCTGTAGCACAGTGACAAAACAAAACTAGTAACAGTCTAAAAATATGACTCTGAATAAAACAACTGTTTCCTCCTCCTTTTTTTTTTTCTTCTCCCCATTCCCCCTCCTCCCCTCATTTCCTGTTTGGGCACCCAAAGTTGGAAACTTCAAGCGGGTTTTGAACGGGATTTTTCTTTGGGTATTCTTTCCCCCCCCCCCCTCCTTCTCTATGCCTTCATTTAAATAAAAAATAATAGGCTGCTTCTGTAGCTGTGAGGCAGTGCTGTGGTGGCTATCTGCCTTGTGTCAGGCATGGGGCTGTCTGGGGGGGAGCAGAGCACACGCATACCCAAACCCTGATGCAAGCTTTGAAATGGCACCAAGCGCTCTCGTAACATCGAATGTGCCGGATCACGCTGCGATTCCAGTCACAGCCAGAGCTCGCTTGGCTCCGAGGGAGAAAGTGGTCATGCAGCCTGCAAAGGGGAGAGAGGCCAAACTGCGCATTCATTTGGATAATTAGGTAAACAGTAAATATGAGAAGTCTGTCTCCTACTCCAACTCCATTGTTTTCTCCTACGAGTCTATATTTAGACTTGGCAGCCGGATTTATCGCAATAATTGGTGCATTGTTTAAACAAGGCCACCGATGTGTGTGCGTGTTTATCTCTGCTTAACTGGGTTGCTTATTTGAAGTAAAAATGCCTCCAAAAATACTCTGCAGACCTCGTGAAAACTTGTGTAGCCCAGCCCTGAGGCACGTGGTCTTTATTAGACAATTGATGCAATTATTTGCCTTCGGGTTTGGAGTTTGAAGTCCTGAGGGATTTGTCCATAAAACCGAGGAGATTTGATTACATCCTGATTTTATGTCTCACTGCTATACGAGTGTTTCATATGTGTAAAAACCTCTTTTATAAGGCACAGATTACAATAAGTCACTAAGTGAAGCCATACTTGTGCTGTCTCATCTATTGGAGCTGGAATGCACACGCTCATTAATGCAGTCTAGCTTTGGAGGTTGCTGATGTGTTTATAAAGCCCAGCCTGGCTTTGGGTTTTACATGTGGAGCAAATGCTTTTGGCTTGTTGGCAGGTTGGTTTGAAACTTCGAGATACAGTTTCAAAGTCAGACTTTATTGTTTGCAGCAGTTCTGCGCTACTCGGTGAGGACAGGGCGCAGGCTGTGGACAGTGCTAGGGTGGTTAAGGTGTAAAAAGCAAATAACAGCTCATTTTCCCATTTACTGGGGAAGTGAGTAAACATAAAGGCCCTGAGGAATGTTTTAATCAGGTAACCTCTTTGGTAATAGTTGCACATCAAGACAAAAGTGTCTTTACTGAAACTGCTGCCTCCTGTGACCTTAGTTGCAGCTGGGTGTTGGCAGGTCATTTCATAGGGCTGGCAGTAATTTGTTTTATGGACAATTAGTGGCTTCTTTCTGAAAGCTGGTTTCTTTGTTGGTGTGACAGCAGCACCCTAAGGAGACTCCTATAAAACTAGCTGAGGGTTTAAATAAAAAGCATTTCAGAAATCATTAAGACTGGAAAAGACCCTCAAGATCAGTGAGTCCAACCATTAACCCAGCAGTGCCAATTCCACCAGTGAACCACATTCTTAAGTGCCACATCTACACATCTCTTGAATTCTTCCAGGGGTGATGACTCCACCACTTCCCTGGGCAGCATGTTCCAGTGCTTAACCACTCTCAGTGAAGAAATTTTTCCTTATGTCCAACCTAAACTTCCCTTGTCACAACTTGAGACTGTTTGCTCTTGTCCTATTACTTGTTATTTGAGAGGAGAGACCAAACCAAACCTCATTCCAGCCTCCTTTCAGGAGGCTGCAGAAGGCAATGTGGTTTCCTCTCAGCTTCCTTTACTCCAGGCTGAACAACCCCAGTTCCCTCAACCACTCTTCACAAGACTTGTATTCTAGACCCTTCACCAGCTTCATTGCCCTTCTCTGGACTCAGTCCAGCACCTCAGTGTCCTTGTGGTAAAGGGCCCAAAACTGAAAGTGGTATTTAAGGCATTGTCTCACCAGCACTGAGCACAGGGGGACAATCACTGTCCTGGTCCTGACAGCCATGCTGTTTCTGATCCAGGCCAGGATGCCGTTGGCCTTCTTGGCCACCGGGGCACATGCTGGCTCACCTTCAGCCAACCATTGACCAGCACCCTCAGATCCCTTTCTGCTGGGCAGCTTTCCAGCTGCTCTTCCCCAAGCTGGGAGCATTGCATGGGGCTGTGAAATGTCAACTGGAAAGGATTTTTCTCAAAGCAGAACCATGCATTGTGGGGGGCTTTTACTTTGTTTTCTTGCTGGTCCTGTTATTAAAGCTTTTGCTTAGTTTCCATTTTTGCAGTGGAAATACTTGAGAATATTCTTTTTTTAAGAGATTGTCAAATAGTGGCTTTACCCTGGAAGTGCTGCTTGTGCATGCATAAAAATGGGGCTTTGCATGCTCAGTTTAGAGAGAACCAACCTCAGAAGCAGCAGTTCTGTCATCTGGTGATGAGGTGTTCACAGCTCATGAAACAAAAACAAAGTCATTTTGGAGCTTGAAACAGAAGTACTCTCTCGTATATAATGAATGAAAAGACACAAAAGAAACTAAGTGCTTATGTGCTGGGCATGGCTCAGTGTTAGGTGCAGTTGGTGATGGACTGGGCTTTGGCCACCCTGCCCAGCTGGCACAGAGCAGTCCTCAGAAGGACAGCTTTAATAGCTGGGGACTCTGCCTGGGATGTAATCACTTGCACATTGTGCAACTTTTTCCGTGTCTAGTGTTTATTCTGTAGTGAGAAGGTGTGTGCATGGGTCACAAATTTGTTCCCTAAATAGGCTCCAAAAGCTAAATTCTGTTTCTTCTCTCTCCTTTCTTTCTCTTCAAAAGTTGACATGATTTTTCTCTTTTTGGGAGAGCCTTTTTTTTATGTGTTACCTTCAGACATATTTTACTACAGGAGTGGTGCAACACCAGCAGAGATTACCCAGGGAGCTGGTGGAGGCCCCATCCCTGAAGACATTTAAGGTCAGGCTTCACGGGGCTCTGGGCATCCTGATCTAGGCTGGGGCTGTCTCTGCTTGCTGCAAGGGAGGGTGGACTAGATGACCTTCAAAGGTGCATGGTATGATTCTCTGATTTTAATACTAACTTTTAAGGGGTTTCATTGAAGTTCTCAGGCTGGGTATTAGGCTGCACAAGTTCATCTCTCAGAGATCATGCAGTGTTATCACAGGCAATGTCATGCATTAGACATCTTTAATCATTCCTTAAATTACAAACACACAGAGGTTTAGTCAAGGAGGGTGTACTCTCTTTTCCCCCAGTCTTGTGCTGTTTCGGTGCCCACAGGTCACCTTGCCTCATCGTTTGGCTCTGCAGGCTGTTTGTTGCCAGTTGTGAAATCTCTCCCAGCCCTGGCACCAGGCTGGCAGCTGGCTCAGCCTGGCAGAAGGTAGGTCTTCATTTCAGCGCTTCATCACTGTCCCTGACTTCTGGCTTTTGCACTGATTTGAGACTGTTCCTGACAGACAACATATGGAGAAAGAACTCTTCTGGTAAGAAGGTCATTCTGATTTAGTAGCTGCTCTTTTTTGTTCCCTCTCATCTCTTCTTCCTTCACTTTTGGTTGTTTCTTTTAGTACATTCTCCATGCAGCAAGTACTAGTTAGTGCTACAGCAACTGGGATTTTACACAGACCCACTCCCTAAGCTGGTATTAAATGTTTTAATTCCAAATTTTTGTCTTTTTGAAATACTGGCATGTTTTCATCTTTCCTCCCTGTGATCTTATTTCTCTCTTTAACCAAAGGTTTAATATTAAACTCCTGCACATCACTGATTTATTGTCAGTTGTTGCAACTTAATTCGCTAATACTAGTAAAGCATTTTGGAGGGGCTGTGAGGTGTGCATGTAGGGGGTTGGCTAGTTCTCATACAGTTCAAGGATTTACCCTCCCTAAATTCAGTGACTGAAATAATTCTGGATTTGCAAATTCTTCCTTTTGGTTATATGTATGACCAGATCCCCATGCCCCTCTATAGCTAATGCTTTAAATCTGTCATGTATGCAGATGCTCTCTACAACTACTTGAAAGAAGGTTGTAGCAACATGGGAGCTGGTCTCTTCTCCCTCGTAACAAGTGATATGATGAAAGGAAATGGCCTCAAGTTGCTCCAAGGAGAGGTTTAGGTTGGATACTAGAACACACTTCTTCCCTGAAAGGGTTCTGAAACAGGCTTCCCAAGCATGTGGTTGAATCCCCATCCCTGAAGGTGTTTAAAAGACACAGAGATGTAGTGCTGAGGGACCTGGTTTAGCACCAGTCTTGGTTGTGTTAGATAATGGCTGGACTTGATAATCTTAAAGGTCTTTTTGAACCAAAACAATTCTATGATTCTCAAACCATTGTTGTTTGCAGTGTATTCTAGCAGGTGAAAACACCACTGGTTACCAAAGCTGTCATGATCCCCTGTGCAGACTGAATGTAAAACTAAGCAGAATCTTGAATGTGTCTTCAGTGATTTAAAAAAATGAAGTCTGGTCCTATTCCTTCCATCACACACAGGTTCCATAGATAGAATCATCAAATCAATAAGGTTGCAAAAGACCTCAAAGATCATGAAGTCCAACCTTGAGTGTTAAATACTGCAGAAGTATGTCTTGGTTTGTGTGATCTAGTGGTTCATTTTCTTGTTACTGACTGGACTTTTTAATTGACCATGACACCCCCAAGTCTGCCTTTTGGCATTTTCTAGCTACCCAGCTTCCACCTGAGCTACCACAAAGTCTTGTACTTCACACTTCACAGTATCACTAAGGTTGGAAGAGACCTCAAAGATCATCGAGTCCAACCTTTTACCACAGACCTCATGACTAGACCATGGCACCAAGTGCCACATCCAGTCCCCTCTTGAACACCTCCAGGGATGGTGACTCCACCACCTCCCTGGGCAGCACATTCCAATGACAAACAGTGCAGGGTAAGAATCATGACAGCAGACAGAACATTTCTGTTATTTGTGGTGTTTGTATGGTGAATGCAAGGGTTATAATTACAAAGGTTTCTGAAGTTTGTTCCTTATTTACACAGTAAAAGTGCAATGATTTTGGAGGCTGTTGGCAATTGGTTGGTTGTCTTTTGCTCCTACTTGGCTTTACAGCAGGATTTCCAGTGTTTGAGGAGGTAAATTGAAAAATATATTTACAAAGCTAGTATTGTGTGAAGGGACTGCAGAAATATAGCTGGGTTAATCGCTCTGTCACAGGGAGGAGCAGCACAAAATAAGGCCAGCAGAGTGAGAGCAATCAATATTTATAACATGTACAGAATGAAATGGTAAACCAAATTCCTGATGTCCTTGGTGGTGGAGGCTGGTGTTGGTATGTTTTATTTTTGCAACAGTCTGCACTGAGGATGTGCTTCTCTACAGCTACATAAAAATAAAGGGTGGAATGTCTGAATATGAGCACCTGCTATTTGGGCATGGTGACCAAAACCAGCTTGGAGAAGTTTGTCCACTAATGTGCCTGTCTCTATTATCACTATTTTTCTTCTTTTTGAGCTGCAGTTGGTTTGATGCATTCAGAGATCACTTCTAGCAATAAAACTGCTCTGTTGGCAAACCCCTGCTTTCAGATTGCAGGAATGGTGTTTTTGTTGTTGTTGGGGGAGGAGTTATTTTGCCCTCTCTCTCCACAAAAATCTGAAACACTTCCATTGGAAAAAGGCTGGGGTGATGGAAAGATAATTTTGACTTCTGAAAAATAGAATCACAGAATCATTTAGATTGGAAAAGACCTTTGAGGTCATTGAGTCCAAATGTTAAGCCAGCACTGCCAGGTCGCCGCTAAACATGTCCCTCAGCACCACATCTTCACAGCTTTTAAATCCCTCCAGGGATGGGAACACCAACACTTCCCTGAGCAGCCTGTTCCAGGCCTTGACAACCCTTCTTGGGAAAAAATTGTTGCTAATGTCCAACCTAAACATCTACTGGCAGAACTTGAGGCCATTTGCTTTTATCACTTGTTACTTCAGAAACAGACCAGCCACAACGCTAAAAGATGGAACCTTGGCTTGTATATAACATTTCAGATGGGACCGAGCCCAACCTGTAATCATGAAGAAATGGATGTCATCGTGGGTACAAGCACTATCTGTAGTCAAAGGATGCCTCAAAAGAAGTGTGGCCAGCAGATCAAGAGAAGAGGTCATTCTGCTCCTCTGCTCTGCTCTGGTGAGACCTCACCTGCCAGCTCTGGGCCCCTCAGTGTAAGAAGGTGATGGGCCTGATGGAGTTGGTGCAGAGGAGGGCCACAGAAATTATCAGAGAGGTGGAGCACTTCTGCTGTGAGGAAAAGCTGAGAGAGCTGGGACATTTCAGCCTGCAGAAGAGAAGGGAGACCTTTATAGTGGCTTTCCAGTACCTGAGGGAACCTACAGGAAAGCTAGAGACAGACTATTTACAAAGGCTTTTAGAACTAGGGCAAAGGGCAATGGCTTTAAAGTAGAGTAGTGTAGATTTAGATTGGACATTAGGAAGAAGGTCTTTACTGTGAGGGTGGTGAAACACTGGAACAGGCTGCCCAGGGAGGTGCTGGAGGCCCCATCCCTGGAGACTTTCAACGTCCGGCTTGATGGGCCTCCGAGCAACCTCATCTAGTTAAAGATGTCCTTGCTCACTGCGTGGGCATGGGTATTGGACTGGATGAGCTTCAAAAGGTCCCTTTCAACCCAGTGCATTTTATGATTCTATGATGGTCTTGGAAAAGCCATCAGTGAGGTAGGCCAGTGCACTTGTTTCTTTTCAGGGTTTGAAGTTGGTGATCTGTAGCTCCAACGGGCTTTCTCCTCGCTTGAGCTCACTGTGCATGTTGGTGGCTTCACAGCTCAACATGGTGGTGAGCCCAGAGAGGAACCGGACCTGTGGCAGCAGCCGCGTCGCAGGTGAGGGCTGAGGCCTCAACCTCAACATCCCTACAAATTTCCAAGGCCAGTGCCACTCCTCACTACAAAGGGACCTTTTTGCTGTTGGGGCTTGCAGCGAGCAGGGGTTTCACCCCCAGGTTATACATTGGTTAGCTCGCACCAGTTGCTGAAGGCCTTGGCTGGCTCAGGGTGGCGAGCTGGCGGCTGCGTGTGGGCTCGCTCGGCCGCCGCACGCTTGGCTGGCTTCTCTCAGAGCGTTTTTATGGCCCTTGAAACTTGGCACAAGTTGTGTTTTGTTGTCAACAACAACATCAACAACAACAAAAGCTTGCCAGTGAAATGAAAAGCTGGCATTGCAGTGCTGCAGGTTTACTCACAACATGTTGAAATGGGATTTTCTTGCGAACTTTTCCTGGCTTCCACCCAAAACTCAGCATCTCATAAATTTGTATTATCTCAGTTGACAGGGCTGTAGCAGCTTCAAGTGCAGATCACGGGAACAGCATGGAAAAACGAAGCCAGGAAACTTTCAAATGGGGAGCTTCTATCAGCAGAGAAATTCTAGAAGTTGTTTTGTCCCAAAATTAGAGGACAGAAATCTTCCAGGGCTTTTTAGTACCTGCCTTCAGGTTCTAGAGCACCACAAATGCAGAGCTGACCCAGACTGCACCTCTGCAGCCTTGCCTTGGAAATGCAGGGTAATGATGATTGTACAACGGGTACAGCATGCATTGAGATTCCAGATCAGGAAAATGAGATGCTCTCTGGCACTTAAATGTGTTGGTATCTCCACTTAGTTTGTTTGTAGATGCATTTCATTCTCAGCATAGTGAGAGCATCAAACCTTGTTGATTTGTCTGGGACAGGTGAGGTTTTTTCTACCATCACTGATATGTGTTGCCAGCTCAAAGCTGTCACAGAACAGGAGTTGGAAGGTCTCCCTGGAGATCATCTAGTCCAATTGCCTTGCTAAAGCAGGGTCACCTGGAGCAGATTGTCTGGGATTGCATACAGGTTGATTTTGAATCTTTCCAGAAGAGACCCACGACCTCCTGGCAGCGTGCTCCAGGGCTCTGGCACCCTCACAGGAAAGAAAGTTTTCCTCATGTTTACGTGGAACTTCCTGGGTCCCAGTTTGTGCCCATTGCCCCTTGTCCTGTCACTGGGCATCATGGTAAAGAGTCTGGTCCCATCCTCTTGCCCCTCACACTTTAGCTATTGATCAGCTGTGATCAGTTTCTCTCTCTGTCTTCTCTTCCTCAGGCTTAACAGCTCCAGGTCTCTCAGCCTTTCCTTGTCAGAGAGATGCTTCAGTATCCTCAGCATCTTTGTAGTCCTCTGTTGGACTTCTTTCATTAGTTCCCTGTCTCATGAACTGGGGAGCCCAGAACTGGACTTCACTTTCAGGAAGCTTTGCTCTCAGGAAACCTGGTTTGGGCTCATTAAGTTATCTGTGTTCCATGCCCATTGCAAACTGCAGCAAGCCTTGCTCTTCTAAATGCAACAGTTTTGAAGGTGCATTTCCTTTGTCCACAACTTCATGCACTAAATATGAAGTGGTCAAGTAAGTCAGGTGCAGTGGTCTGCACCAAGCCGAGAAGAAGCGATATCCACCTGCAGGAAATGCTGCGGGGGGAAACAGATGCTTCTGGGTGATAGGGAGATGGGAAGGGGATGTTAGGTCATTAACTACTTCACCTTGAATAAACAAAACTTAATATTTTCAAAAGCCTCTAATTTAAAGGGAAGGAAAAATCTTTCATCTTCTGTGCTCTTTAGCTGGGTCAGATGAAGACTTTTCTGATGGTTTCTGCTTTATATATTGATTACTCCTCCATCATGGTGAGCATTGCGTTAGTTTTGAAGGGGAAAAGAGCTAAGAGGAGAGGAGGTAAGCTGCAAGCTCAAGGATCTCTGGCTGACTCTATCCCCTTTGCTTTGCCTGGGGAGGATGCGGAGGGCCATTTGTTCTTCTTTCTTGCATGTTAAAGAACTCATTTGGTGGCTGGTAGTCGGGAATTTAATCTGGGATCTGCTCAGGAATGGTGTCTTCTTAACCTGCTGTCTATGACTCAGAAAAGAGGACTTGGTTGAAAACCCAAACATAGTGAATAGGGTTTAATGTGGGGTTTAGTGGCTATGTGGAGTTTGGGGGTGGGTTTTTGTTTGTTTGGTTTTGGTGGGATATTTTGGTTGGTTGGTTCTTTTGTTTGTTTTTTCCCTTTTTTTAAAACTCTCTTTTCCCCCCTCCACATCTTGGCAAATGTTTTAAATACTGAGAAGCTGGTAAGTTTGTGCTTGCTCCAGAACTAATTTTAAATGAAGTCCTTCAGTCAGGAGAGGTTTCAGTTCATCTTTTTCTTAACCTAAGCTCTACTAAAGATGAATGACAGTTTTACACGTTGTAGTGCCTTTCCTCAGTCACTGGACAGCTCTCAGCGAGCAAGCATTAAAACATTCATTTTTATCACCAGAGACAGCTTCTCCCTCCAGCTGCTTGGCAGTGATGCTTTTGGGTTTGTTTGGTTGTTTGTGGTCTTGCCTTTTTAAATGATTTTTAATTGGCTGGTAGCATTTATTAACCAAGAGATGCTCCGAGGAATTTCTGGAGCTTCACGCAGCGGAGCTGGGTGGGACTTTTTGGAAAACTGAATGGTGGAGAGAGGATTGCCCACGCCAGAGGCTGTTGCCAAAGAAGTCTCTTCATCTGCTGGGTGAAAATGAAATGCTGCTTGTGTACATTTTCTGTGAAGTGTTTTTGTAAATTTAAGAAAGATTGTTTTCCCAGTCTAAGCCTAGAGCTGAAATACAGTTGTGTTCCAACGGAGCAAATCTGCATTTTGTGCATAAATTACTTAAATATCTAGGAGTGGTGAAGTATCTGCTGTTAAACATGTCAAATGGGATGATTAGATGACTGGATTGTTAGGAAGAAAATAGTAATTTTCTGCAAAAGCAAAATGAATGATTTGACACAATGAGCTACAAACATGACCAAAAAAATCTCCACCTTCTTGTGAGGAAAATGTGCTAGCTGCGGATCACGTTTTTAAGCAGTAGGAATTGAAACTGGGAGGCACAAGTGAAAATATTCCAGATTTTCTCCAGCTAATTGACAAGCTCCTTTCTTCCACTGAGATTGTTTTACCTGCTGACAGCTGAGTGGGTGGCTCTGTAGGATTCGGGATCTCGCATAACCAAGATGTTAGCAGTCGCTGCTGTAAGCTGATTTCCTTGCGATAGCGAGACCCTGGCAGTGCTGCCCAAGACAAACTGCTGCTCTGGGAGGACTGGAGTTTTCACATGAGTAACTGGGCTGCAGATCAAGGGGAAAGTTCTGCTACATGAATTACTTTCTTGTGTGTTGTATGTACACAGGCAATGCCAGAGCCAAGTGAGACCAATTTTAACTCGGCGGCATTGGATTAGTGTAGACAAAGAGTTTATCTGGGCATCGTCTTTGCTCCTGATGATGTGTATAAGGAAGAGAGAGTCCAGTTTGACTCCAGGCCCAGGCTAAAATTTTTGAGCTAGCCATTAAAAAGAATTATCTTATTTGTAGACTAAGCAAACTGGCTATCAGTGATTTCATGTCAGTAAACATATAAGCCTTATATGCCTTTTTGGAAGTAACTTTGAGGAGAATATTTTACCCTCTGCAGGGTACACTCTGAAATCTCAGCTGTGCAGGCAGCTAGAGTAACTGTTTTCTTTGATCAGGAATTGCATACATCTGAGCAGTCCTAAAGTGAAATCAGAAGTCAAAAGTAAAGACCTTTCTTAACATTATTCAAACTTAAACTAAACTGTGACTTTGATGTTCCTGGGCTTGATGTCCAGTGCTTGTTGGAGCCTGTCTTTTTCTGTCTTATTAGTTCCCTACAGAACTTGTGGTCCAACCCCTTGCCACACCAATAAAAATATTTTTAAGGAGAAGCTAACTCGTAACTGGTTTTGCACATTGCTTCACGCTGTAACTTGATACATGGTTAATCTCTCTGTGTGTTCCCTTGCTGAAATGGGTGGTCTGGGGAAGTTGGTGATTGCTGTAATGCAAACTGTATTGGGAAGGAGATGAAACAATCTTTCTATACAGTCAAGTGTTCCAAGGATGGAGGTGAAAAAGAGAACTAGGATGAGAGCATCTCTGGTGATCATCTCTGTCCTCATGCAAAGCCCAGTGTCTCGCCTAAAGTTTCATTCTGTCCAAAGTGCTGTTGTGCTAAATCCCTGCTTCAGAATAACGTTGACGCAGCTGGTGTCATATTATCTGAGTTGAGTCATTCCTGGTGTCATACCAAGTCCTCTGATACAGCAGATAAGTGCTTTCAAAATGCTGTTTCAAAGCATGGCTTTTATGAGTGCTCAGCTCAGTGATTATGTTTCAACAGGAGTTGGAAAGTGTGCTAGAAATCTACAGCAAGCAAGTTGCAGGAGGACTTCATCTCCTGTACTGTCTTTCTCTTCTGTCCTTGCCTGTGCTCTCTACCCAAAAGCAGATCATAGAATCACAGGGACCGCCAGAGATCATCAAGTTCAACCCCTCTGCCAAAGCAGGATTGTCTAGGGTAGTCTGCACAGGAATGCATCCAGGTGGGTTTTGAAAGTCTTCAGAGAAGGAGACTCCACAACCTCCCTGGGCAGTCTGTTCGAATGCTCTGTCCCCATCACTGTAAAGAAGTCTCTCCTCATGTTGAGGTGAAATCTTCTATGTTCAAGTTTGTATCCTTTGTTCCTTGTCTGTGTACCACCAAAAAGAGATTGGCCCCCTCCATGTGACACCCACTCCTCAGATATTTATAGACATCGATGAGATCCTCAGGTCTCTCAGTTTCTCTTCATAGAGGTGATGCTCAAGTCCCCTAATCATCCTCGTGGCTCTCCGTTGGACTCTCTCCAGCAGGTCCCTGTCTCTCTTGAATTGGCGAGCCCAAAACTGGACGCAGTATTCCAGGTGTGGTCTCACTAGGGCAGAGTAGAGGGGGAGAAGAACCTCCCTAGACCTGCTGGACTCACTTTTCTTGTTGCACCCCAGGATCCCATTGGCTCTCTTGGCCACAAGGGCATATTGCTGTTCCATGGAGAACTTGCTTGTCCACAAGGACTCCAAGGTGTTTCTCCATGGAGCTGCTTTCCAGCAGGGCAGCCCCTAAGCTGTACTGGTGCCTGTTGCTGTTCCTTCCCAGATGCAGGACCCTGCACTTGTCCTTGTTGAATTTCATGAGGTAGATGATACAGACGTAGATGTGCTAGTAGAAACTTGAACAAGTGAGGCTTGTGGAGCTGACCAGAAACCTGCTTCCCTCACGTTCTCAGTTTTCTCTGATGATGATGGCTTGTGCCATTAGAGTGAGCCACACGGTCATCTGTCGTATTTATTTCTACTTACTTCTGAAGTTCCACAAACCCCACTTTACCAGACTGGCTAATTCAAAGCACTGCTGCCACAGTAGTAGTAAAAGGCTCCATGATGAAAAGGAGGATCCCTTACTGAAAGGAGTGGGTGGTCCAGTAATAGCATACCCAGGTGAAGCTGGGGTCCCCAGTGTTGTGTTTGCATCAGCCTTCAGAAACAATGACTCCTAGGCCTCTTTGTTTGGTGGAAGGGATCAAGGAGGAGAAAAACCTCCAGCAGTGGATGAGAGTCACATCAGGAATTACTTAAAAGAACTTAACCCATGCAAGTCCATGGGACCAGATGGGCTGCATCAAAGGGTAATCAGCAACCCTTGGGATCAAGAACAGAACACTTTTTCCTGATGAATTCTGTGCCCTGTTTTCAGGGTGGGAACACTTGTATGCTTGCATGTATTCACTGCTCCTCATGCTTCATTAACAGATTGTTGCTCTGGGTGGAAATTGCAGCAGAGTTCTTGTTTAGGTATGCTTTGTCATTTAGAACTCGTGCTCGGAGCAGCATGACTTCCCCAAAGCGCGAGAGTCAGCGTCATTATTTTTGATGCAGAATTTGTCTGAGCTGTTCTTGCATCTGAGGTTATTTGTTATGACTTCTTAAACATGCTGATTTTTAGATAGTTACTCCTGTTGCTTGTACAAATTGACTTGCTACTGAATAGAGAAATTATGTCTTGATCTGATGGAAGTCTTTGAGTGGCTCCATCCCTGTTGAGGCGGTGTGGTACCCTTTCCCGCATATACACACAAGTAAGGAAGTTTTTCTGTCTGTGACTATCAGGAATGTGCTTTGGCTGATGAATGCAAACCTAGCTTAAAGGCGAGATCCCATGGTGGGTCAGAGAAGCTTTATTGGTCTGCCAGCCCAGATTATCATTTTATTTAACCAGAGAAGTAGTTTTCATTGTCACTTGATTGCCAAGGGTCTGTCAGCGTTTCCATTATAAACCCCCTATTTTCAGGGATTTGAGCAGAGTTGAGATATAAGTGTTCTGCTCTAAAACTTGGCAAGCACCATCTGAGATCACCAGCGGATATTTTCTTTATGGGATTTTAAAATACTCAGCTGTTTCTTAAATTGTAGAGAAGGCAAGGGTTTTGGTTTAGTTGGGGGGGGTTGTTGCTTTTTTTTTTTGCTTTCCCCTTGGTTAAACAGATAGGGCTATTTTTTCCAGCTCACTTATTCCAGCTAGGTTCATAAAAATACAGCCCTATTTTGCTGTTTAAGAAAAAAAAGGAAAAAAAGGAGGAGGGGGAGAAAAAAGGCAAATCTGTCCTGTTGTGTTGGCCAGGGGATCATGCTTCAAAACCTTTGCTTTGGTCTGTGTTTGGTGAAGTCTCGCCCACCCTCTCTGTCCCTTTTCATCTCCTCATTACTTATTTCCCTTCAGTGTATTTACACTCTTACTACATTAAGTTGCAGCTTTTCTTCTCCTTACTCCATTCCTCCCCTTTTTCTTTCTTCTCTGGGGCTTTCAGCACTTGATTCTGATGAAGGTACCTTTTTTACCTCTCCTTGAAAGGCAGCTCTGAGACATTCTCAAGTGATGTGATGTACCTGTGGTAAATCTGAAGTCTAGGAATCATCCTTCTGTTTTATCTTACTTTATACCTAACTAACATATGCTATTATATACTTTACTAAACTGAAGAACAAATGTGCATGACTCTCAGTTGAGTACTGCAGTTTGGTAAAGCTTTGCTGAGCCTTTGCTGGGACTCCAGAGTGAAGTGCTTTCACATTCTATTTTTTTTTTCCTCCTTTTAAACCAGATCTTTAATGTAGACTGAGAAAAGTGAAGTGTGATTGGTGCAGAGCACCACTGTGGGTTTTCATGGCTGGGCTCTTTTAGTCATTTCCTGAAAGCTTGGTGCAGAAATGTGACAGCGCAGGAAGCAGCAGCAAGCTGAGCAAGGCTTTGTGTGCTGTTAGAAGTTGTCTTGCTCTAGGTGAGGGCACATCCTTCTTGCTGAGATGTAGAAATACCTGGTTCTGGGATTGATGCTCAAGATCTTCAGGAACAGCTTCAGCTGTTTTGCAGTTCACAGCAGCAAACAAAGTTACTGGGTCTTTAAAATGGTGAGTGAGGAACTACAGCTCTATGACCATTAAGCCACAAGGAATGTAAGTTAAGAGCTGAAATTCAAGGGGTGGAAAATGAGCACTTTCAAAAAGCACTATAGCCTCTCTCCCAGGATTTTCAGAAGATCCTTGTCAGAGCAAGATGCTGGCAGTGCTGCTTTGAAGGACTATCATTGGTACCACCAAATGAAAAGCAAGAAGGCGAGCAAGCAAATGAGTTCTGACCCACAGAAACCTCTTGGAGCGTACAGGTGGCAGACGCATCCTCGACTTCCCTGGAGGATAAGCAAAAGGGAGAGCTCATGCAGCCTGAAAGGGGAGTGCAGTGATCCAAGTCATGCCAAAAGTTCTGCAAGTGTGGGTGCTACCAGTGCTGATGATCTCCAGGAATACCCAGTAGAGACACTTCTGCAGGCAAGGACTAGACCATTTCGGGTTCCCTTCCACCGCTCTCTGTCTGAACCCGTGCCAGACGCTGGGAACAGCAATGCCAAGCCATTTCCGCAAGCTGTGCGCTCGGCAGACTCGGAGCAGCAGGGCGATTTCATCCGTGGCATTTTCTCCTCTCTCTCAAGCAGCTTCTCAAAGATAATGAGTCGAAAAGGGGAGCCTGGCAGTGATGCAGTGAATGAAGGGAAGACATACAATGATGAAATTGATTTGAGCACAGGTAAAGAACTCATTTATGTTTTGTTCTCCTGAGTACGTAACAGGTGAGCGTAATGAGACATTATTTGAGAGGTACCATAGTTGAGTAAAATGGTTTTCCACTTAGTTTTATTAATATGACATTGGCAACTCCCCAGTATTCTATCTTAAATTTTACAAAGCAACTCAAAAGGGGCCTTTGCTGATAAGGAAGTGGTATGAGGTGTTTTGGTGTGTGTTTAAGAACTTGGAGGTCCCTTTAAAACAAGCATCAGCTGGTGGAGGCAGTAGCATTTGCCTCGCAAATTCACAGTGTGAGTGTGTGGTGTATGTGGTCCTGCAAGCACAGTAGCTTCTGCAGTGTTGGAGTGCCCTGATGGAGTTATAAAGCCTGCTATACTAGAAACAAAGTACTAAGAGGTGAGAGAAATGTAGCTGGCTTCTAAACAGCCTGAAAGACAGTGGAACGGACCTAGTTCCTCATACCAGATTTACTGTTGTGTTGTTACCAACCAGCTAAAATGATGGCTGCTGTCTGGTAGCTGCCAAGGACAGTAGCACTGCAAAGGTTTAGCCAGCTGGGTTTTCAGGTCAACAAAGATGCCAGTCCAAGATTTCATTTAAATCTACCCTGCTGAGAGCAATATTCATAAAGCAGAGAAAAAACGGGGGAAACGTGAGAAATTTGCCTTCTGTTCTCTCAGTCCTTGTTTATAGTGGGCTTCCCAGTCAGGTAACTGATGATGCTTTGAAAAAGCCTGCAAAGTTTAAATGTGTGGTAAAAACAAAATAAACCTTCCTTTGTTCCCCAAAACCTCAGCACTTTCCAGAGTCCTCCAGATTATTGTATTAAAAGCCTGTATTAACATCTGGATCCAGTTGAGACTGCTGGACGAGTCATCAGTATTCCAAAACCTCCGCATAGTAGCGGTAGTAGTGACAGGGGAAAATACTCTGTCCACAGCAGTACTCAATCTTTCAGTCACAGGAGGATGTCTCTGACAGGCACTCACATTGCTTTAAAACACAAACAAATGGCCAAAAATTAGAAATAACTATGACGGTCTGTATCTATTCAAACCCAGTTATGTACAGCCTCGGATTTGTGTTTCCCTAGGACCTTTGTCAGCTGCAGTTTGGCTTGCTGAATTGCATGGAATACATGAAACAAACAAAAAAGAAGTAGTAGTAAAGCTACCTGTGATTCCTCCCCTTTACACTGCTCTTGTGAGACCCCACCTCGAATACTGTGTCCAGTTCTGGAGTCACCAGTGTAAGAAGGACATACAAATGTTGGAGTGAGTCCAGAGGAGGACCACAAGGATGACTGAAGGGCTGGATCACCTCTGCTGAGGATAGGCTGAGAGAGCTGGCGTTGTTTAGCCTGGAGAAGAGAAGACTCTGGGGGGGATCTTATAGCAGTCTTTCAATACCTGAATGGATCCTACAGGAGCAGGGGAGGGACTTTTCATAAGGATATCTAGGGGACAAGGGGGAGCAGTTTTAAGCTGAGGGAGAGTAGATTTAGACTGGATGTTAGGAAGAAGTCCTTCAGTATGAGGGTGGTGAGACTCTGGAATAGGTTGCCCAGAGTGGTTGTGGATGCCTCCTCCCTGGGAGTGTTAAAGGCCAGGTTGGATGAGGCTTTGAGCAGCCAAATCTAGTTTAGAGGTGTCCCTGCCCATGGTGGGGAGATGGGAGTAGATGATCTCTTAGGTCCTTTCCAACCTAAGCTATTCTATGATTGGTTTTGTTGCAGACTTCTTGTTAGAGCGTTGTTTGGTTTGGTTTTTTAATCCCCTCTTGTCATTTACATTAGAAGGGAAAATTTCACTGCAGGCTCTCACTGTTGGTGGGACTCCCTGGGGGACTAGACTGCAGGCTGCTTGGGACAGGTTTTTTGTTTGGTGTCTTCTGCCCACCAGTATATGTCAGGAAGCTATAGAAGGTATTCAGTGTTGATATAAGCAGTTTGGGGTCAAAATCTCACAGTATATGAAGGATGGACCATGCTCTAGTTCATTTTTCTCCTCTGTTCTGGTGCTTGTAGATAACTCAGTTATTTGGTTGCTTTGCTTTTACTATCATGAAAAGTAAACAGAAAAGAATTGTTTGTGAGAAGCCATCACTTGGTAAATACATCATGAGAGTTATGGGATACTGATGGTGCCTTCTGACATTTTGGAGTGGGACAAACCTGTGGTTGAATCTGCCAAAACTGGTTTTGTAAAGAGTCACAGTTCAGGAACTGAGACAAAAACAATGGGACTCTAGATTAAAAGTCAAACTCTCTCAAGGGAGGAAGTCATAGTCAGAAGGTGTTTGGAGAAAGAAGGTTTCTTAGATGCTCAGAAGTGATCAAATCTTTTGCTCTTCCATATTCCACATGAGTTTAGGTCCGTGCACAGGTCACAAAATTGCCCACTGACAGTTTTGTTGCTTGAGTGGGCAGAATTCCCGTGGCTGCAGTCCTGTCCTGCCTACTGTTCAAGGGAAAATCTAAGGAAATGGATTCTGTTTTCCTCTTGGAGAGGTAGAACTTGAAAATCCTCAGGCATCTGAAGTCTGTGGTAAAAGTGCTTGTGTACTTTACCAGCCAAGCTTGATCAAAAATCTCCCAGGAAACATCTGTTTGGACAGATGCACAGTGGGAGCAGTGTGCTTTGGAGTTCAGCCAGGAGAACCTGAGGGGTTTGTCTCTCGTGTCCAAGGAGCCAAGCTCTCCACTTCCACCCGCTCATTTCATTAAAAGTATTTCCACTTTCCTCTGCAGAATATCAGCTTTTTAAGCAATGATCTTTCATCCAGCTCTTGCTTGACCTCTTGTGTTTTGCTTCATCTCTGCACCAGACTCAGAGAGGCTGGGTCATCTGCATGTGTTTGTGTAGCAATTGCTGGAGTTTGCTACTGACCCTTTTAAGCCTAGGGCAGAGCAGTTCCCTCCTTCCAGAAATGGTTACCTCCCAAAAGAGGATCTGTGGGGTTTTTGGCAACTTGAAGAGGGAAGTGGGATTAAAAAAAAAATAAATTAAAAGGGAAAAAAAAAAAAAGCTCAACAATCTGAAGAAATATTTTCCAGTTGGTCTCACAGTCTATGAGGCATGTTCAGACACTGCTTCATCACTTCTTGGCTGTAGAAACTCCTACTGGTTGGACTCACTCTTCCTCTTTGGTGATGAAAGGATGCTGAACTTCTGGAGAGCTGCCTCTGGCTCTGCCCAGAGCTCTGGTGAAGTGCAAAGAGTCCCTAACCTGCGGGGCATGCTTTCTGCAACACATTGCAGTGCAGGTTAGGAGGAGGAAGAGAGCTTGAGTGGGCAGTAGAGCTCTTTCTCAGCATCTCAGGGGTCTGCACACAAGATGCGTGGACTGGGTTTGGGTGTGAATGAAGTGCTTTTGGTGCATATGAGCTGATTTCTAACCACCCCTAGAGCTGAGTGTCCTGCACCAGCATTTCCATTAGCTTACACAGAGCCTGAAGGTGAAAGGATTTCTACTCACTCTTGTTTGTAATTCAGAAATCTAAGAACATTTTAATTTCTAGAAAGGTGTCAGCTTGGGGAGGGAGAAATGTCATTCTGAGAACCTTGTTGATTGTGAACATGCCATGATTTTGGCAGAAACAAGATAAGGAAAGAGTTGTGCAGACAAAGCCTTGGATCCAAGGGCTGTAGGTGAGCTGGGGTGCCGCCTTTGTTATTTCTGAGTATTACCCGTGACCCTTTAACACTGTTGAAAATGGGTTTGTGAGAGACTTCTCAGATAACATTTATTTTGCTGATCCTTCTTATCTGGAACTCAGGGCTGTAGGAGTTTAATTGTAGATTGATGACAAAATAATTCTTCAGCAGAATCAATTACCTATATCTTCCCTGGGTATCTGCTTTGGTTTGGGAGGGTGGGTGGAGAGGGGAAACACTGATTTCTTTTATTTAGTTTGCCTTTAGCTTTCACAGTCACTCTCTTGTTACAGATTTTATGAAGACATTTCAGAATTACTTCCTTCTCTCTCTTCACCTGGATAAAGATATGTTTCTTCAGCCTTTTAATTTTGATTTCATGCTTTA
Organism: Dryobates pubescens; assembly: GCF_014839835.1. NCBI lineage: Eukaryota > Metazoa > Chordata > Aves > Piciformes > Picidae > Dryobates > Dryobates pubescens. The sequence continues at coordinate 11,864,095 of NC_071622.1, read as the reverse complement.
ATTCATTTTATGGAGCTCTTTGTGCCTAGAGTGAGAGATAATATTTTCTATCCTTCCTTGCTTTTTCTGGGATTGATTTTTGGTTTCTTTATAATTCACTGAAGTTATTCCAACTCTGTGCTCCTTTGAGCATCTCCTCAGTCTAGATTAATTAAATTCTATTTCTTGTAGCTTTCCATATGAACTTTTTTAGACATTTAGATTTTTGCATTTATAATTAAAGTGAGGCAGCTCCACATTCGGCTCTGCTCCTGGATTCCCAAAATACAAAACTGCTTCTTCCTGAGATGGGAATTTAGTATTTATTAGTCATTAGAGCTGGTTTTTCTATTTTTTTCATGTTTTTAAAACCATGTTCTCATTTTAGAAATCCTTCTACTGACTCATGTTCCTCCACCCTCATATCTCTTGCTCTGAAGTAGTTTATTTTTGGCCAGGTTTTTATGAGGGAACTTTCACACAATTGAGCTTATTCTGCAATTCATGTGACCATTTAAGTGCAAACATAACTTCCTATACCTTCTGCTACCGTCCCCTATGCTTTTGTCCCAGGTGTGGTCTTAATGTTGAAGCTCCTTCACCTTTAATTATCAGAACAGACTGAAGGGAGGTGCTTATCCCTACATCACACTCAAATGACTGTAGTTATCTGTAGAGTTCTGATTGTGAAGACAACATGTTGCAGTGTGGCAACAGACTAGCACTGTTCAGATGAGTATTTAGGAACACAACACAAAATAATTTTATCTGAGGCTACTAAAACTGGTTTTAATTACACCTAAGGAATGGTTTCTCTAAGCAGGTAGCGGTGCTCATTTCAGCACTGATGGATGGTTTTCATTTCTTTAGTCCCCAGACCATTTTGTCTGAATCCCAAAATTCCCATTCAGTGGGATCAATGAGGACATTTCTATTTGTAAAAGCTGCTTTCCGATTCATGAGATCACAGCGAGTGGCAGAGCCTTGCATTCCAGGTTGCTTTCTGTTGGTTTTGTGGTCCATGTCTGTGGGACTGTGGGGATGTTGTACTCGAGGAGGCTGGCAGCTGATGCATGCAGGAATATCATCTCTGATTACCTGAAGAAATTATTATGTGGGAACTAACTGAGCAGAGGGCAATTGTGTCCCAGAGACATCCATTCTCCTGTATTCTCTTTTCAGGGAGATAGGGTCTTGAAGAGGTGCAGCTTTCTTATAGGCAGCCAAAGAGTGAAAGTGTAGAGATTAAGAGAAAGAGCTCCTGGTAAAGCAAAGACTTGGGGTTATAGTGGGAGAAGCTTTTCTTTTGATAACAGGCCAGACAGGGTCAAAAGGAAGTGGCTGGAGGAGGAACAACAATCATCGCTTTCCACAGGAGGAGCTACATCTGGAGCAGTAGGATTTGGAGTTTTTGGCAAAGCTTCATTTTTTGACTGAGACTCTAAAAAGAGAAACTTCAGCCATGAGAGCAAATAGGGCAGGTCTCCAGGAGGGCAGCAGGAGATGCTCACAGTCTAGGGACTGTTTGTGGCATGTCAGCACCTACCTCACAGCCCAGGATGGCAGCTGGTCCTTCCTGCTTCTCTCAAGGGGTAAGCAAGCCCATGCTTAGGAAATATGAAATAAACTGTGTTAGGCTTTGCTCAGAATTCTCTATTCTTAAAGGTGGGCCTAAAACAGAGTCATTGGGGCGTGCAGAAAGGAGAACTGCACCCAGTGGTTCAGCTATCCTGGAAGCCTCCATCCTTGCTAAGCTCATTCAGTGATGGAGATGGAAACCTTAACTCTTGTAGACACATTTAGAGCCTGTAGCAAGAGGGTAAGTTCTGCCCTGGTAAGATTCTCTTTAGGCTAAGCTCCCTGGTTTGCATTTCCCCAAATGCCGCCCGTAATGGAACTTGGCGTGAGATGCAAATTGCCTGGACGCTTACACAACGAGCACTTCCTCGGCATGTTGACCCTTTTCCCCTTAAAATAACAAACCCAAAGGAAAGTATTTCGGTTTTAGGATGTTGGGGTTGTTCCAAATAACGAATGGGGTAGATCTGTAATGCTAACAATGTGTGATTTAGGACTCCAACCAATGGCCTTTTGGAAGTAAACAGGCATGAGATTATCTCTGTGCCCTTATTTATGCTGTTGCTCTACTGCAGACCTACTTGATCACTTGCTTTAATTAACTCGTATCGTCATTTAGTCTTGTGCTTTCTGTGCTGTTGCTTTCTCTGTGGTAGTTACTCAAGAGACTCTTTAGACTCTTCTGAAATAAATACTTCATAATCCTGTAAAACATCACTTGTTTAAAGGAAGCTGTTTATGTAAACAACAGGCTAATGCATGAAGCTCTTGACATGTTAGCATTGAAACCAACTGTCCCCAGCGTGGTTTTGTTCTGACTGTGAGGAAAGCTGAAGCTAGACATCTGGTGGTCTGTGGGCGAGAGAACTCTTCACAAGTTTCGAGACTGCTTCTTTGAGTGAGGTTAAAAATATTTGGTACAGAGAAGGTGAGGGGGGAAAAAAAACAACCAAGCAAACAAAGCTCATGTTTTAGAGAGTCTCTGCTTTGTTCCTTACAGGGATATGCGGGTCATTTTAATTTGTGCATTTGGTGTAGGCACATCCTTCTCACAAATCACTTGTCTGAAAAGTGCTGCAGAGAGGAGCCAGACTATTGACTGTGGCTTGTGAGAACAGGTAGTGAGCAAGCACACTTCCAGCTTGGAGGCATGCATTTCTGCCAGCTGTCACCACACATTGCTGTTGATGCTGTCTATAGGTTGGAGACCTGGGAGAGCAGAGTTCTATGTTGGTTTAGGTGTTTCTTGTCTTTGTATGAGGTTTGAATTCTAGTTCTAGACAAGTGTTTATTTTTGTAAAGCTCTTTGAGTCTCTTTCTTTCCCGTCACCTTGTCACAGGCTAATCTCTCGGTGCAAGACAGTGCAGTGCTGAATCCAGTGGCAAGTTGTAAGCAGACCTGCTTATTCATTTTGTGTCTGACTCTAGCTGCTTTTGCATATTTTAAAGGGACTGAGGCACTTTTCTGCATCTGACTACCCCTGAGTAAAAATCTTTTGATATTATTGCATACTTTTGTCATCATAGTATGTTCAGACTTGTAGCTGCATCTCACTCATCCTAAGCTGAGGTACTCCAAATTTCTTCTACTTGCATTTATGAATTTCCAATGCATTTTCATAGCAACAATAAAAGTCTTTTTAATGTAGCCACTCCTAAGAGTACTTTTCCTCTGGTAGTGAGTGACACAGGTGCTTTGGTGGTTGGACTCAATGATCTTAGACTTCTCTTCCAACTGAAGCAATTCTATGATTCTGTGCTTTGGCAAGCCATTTTCATACATCATTACTTTTAAAAAGTCTGGCAAACTTCAAATTCTTGCAGTCTGTTTCCATCTCCCTTATTCCTCCTGTTAGGCCTGGCTGCACTTGCATGTGAGAAGAGGCTTTGTCAGTACCGTTGTTCCAGGTAGTGCCACTGAACAAGCTGCATGTGAGGGAAAGAAGGTGAATACACAGATCTGAATGGCTCCCAGTTGCCTGCAGTCATCTGCACTCCAGCAGTGCTTTTTTCCTGATCAAGTATATTGGCTGTGTAAATATATAAATAGCCTGTGTTAGTAACCAGTTCCTCCATGGGCTTTATTAAGTGATGAAGACTTGCATGCTTAATGTACTAAGCGCTTTCAGGCTGGGGGTGCTGAGTGTGTGGTGCTCACAAGGGCAGGTGTGTTGTCTGTCAGTGTGGTTGGTGGTAGGTTTCCTGTCAGCTTGATAAAATGATGATAGTCCAAGCCACCAATATCTTGAAATGACAGGCCTTGCCTTTGTTGAAGTAGTACCAAATGATACTGAGAATTACTCTTACCGAAAATAGGATGTTTGGGAGAGGAAGGGGTAATTATTCAGAGTGCTCTGATGGAGCCAAATCACCTGTCTCAACATTGGTCTCTGTGATTTCTGTCTGCGACTTCCACCACAACTTGCCTGTGTAACTGTCAGGGAAAGAACAGACTCTTATTTGGGATGGCTCAGTGTCAGAGGTGGCCTGTTGTCAGCAAAAGCCTTTTAATCCAGAAGTCATGTAGAAGGCATGGGGCACCTAAGTGTTGAATGCTCTGGCAGGGTGGAAGCTGAAGCCCTGATGTCTTTTGGGGGTTAGGCATTAATAGATTTATGTATCTTTTACTCTCAATACATAGTCTGAAGGCAATGGCTCAGCTAGTCACCCTGGTACTTCAGAAAAGTCGATGTACAGCAGTGTACATCATTAATAATAAGGAAGGAGCAAGCCAACATGTGTCAGTAAGAGGTGGTGCAACATTTTCTTTATCTTGCTCCTGCAGAGACAAGTCCTGTACACGTCCAGAATCAGTCTATCCATACCCAATACAGTACTGCTAATGACTTCCTTCCCCTCCACCTTCTGCTACAAATAAGTGACTGCTGCAGCCTGTATTTTAGCCCTGCTAACAAGGTGGTTTTCAGCTGGTTATCCGCAGCAGCAGGGAGCTCAAAGCAGGTTGCTACAAAACCTGCCTGAGGAGCTCGTTAGAATGACAGGTCATTAGCTCCTGCTTAGAGATACTCTATTAGCTGCAAAAGGGGAAAACTTCTTTCCAGGAAATAATTTTTTTCCTTTTCCATTGTAGAGTTTCTTCTGAGATTTCTGCAGGTGCTACATGGCTATAAACAGAAGCAAAGACCCTAAAATAGAATTATAAAATCCAATTGGATTTGTCTGGGGTGGGGAATCATACATGGAGAGAAGGAGCTTTGAGTTACTTCAGAAAATATATGAATGGCTCACATGTACTAATGGAGAAACTTGTGTTTGTGCAGCAACCAAACCCATTTATCATGTGCATATGTAGCATCTTGAATGGTGGATGCTGGCTCTGCAACAGCCTCATTGCACTGTGCAGCATATGTGCCCAGACTTCTGACACCTTCCTACTCTTACTGTGGAAACATTTCTAGCTCCAAACTTGTATGTCCCTGAAAGAGGGTTTTTCTTCTGCTGAGGCAAAAATCTGCAGATGAGAAGGAAATAGTCCTGTGTGGGATGGACCCAGCTGGGGCATGACTGTATTTGATTTGCATAGAATCTTACAATGGTTTGGGCTGGAAAGAGCCTTTAAAGGTCATCTCATTCAACGCCCCTGCAGTGAGCAGGAACATCTTCAGCTAGAGGAGGTTGCTCAGAGCCCCACACAACCTGACCTGGGATGGTTCCAGTGATAGGACATCTACCACCTCTCTGGGTAACTTGTTCCTGTGTCCCACCACCCTCATTGTGAAATGGTCGTGCTTGATGTAGAATCATGTTCAGAAGGGTACATTTATTTTAGTGGTGAAATTCCAGGCAGTCATGTTATGTATGAACTTACACATTTGAGCCTAAGGAGACCTGTGCTGAGAAATGGAAACTGTAGAATGCAAGGGGAAGAAAAATATCTTTACTGAGTCATATGGTTCTGAATCATCAGGTGTGTGGAGGGATAAAAGGCAACAGAGCCTCATCAGTTGTTATCGATCACTGTGGGTCCCTTCTGACCAAAATATTCTGTGTTGCATCAGACTCCCTCCCTGCCCCCAACGTGCCCAGGCTGAATTGAAAACACATACAGCAATCTCTGCTCTGAATAACTTTTGCATGGCTATATAATTTCAAAGAGAAATGCTTTCAGGGTGATGATAGGTTTTGTCTACATCTGTAATGTCTCATTCCTCTTTGGGTACTCGCTTTGTTTATTCAGAGATGAGCAAATGCGAAGCTGCTGTGCTTTTCAGTGATCAGTGTAAGCCAGTGTGAAAAATGGAGATCACTGTAAACTACACACACACACACATATATGCATTTAGCAAGCTTGCTGGAGTGATCCCTCCTAAACCTAGAGCTTGATTCTTCTTATGTGCAGAGAATCCACAAAGAGTCAGTCATAGCCCAGGGACAGTGAAGTGTGGTCAGTGATGGATAAGATAAAATTCATATTTATTTGCATTTTAGTGGATTTTAATCTCTTGAGAGTGTGGAAGGGGAAAAATAATTAGATTTTTCTTTTCCTTTCTCTTTTTTATCTTTGGGTTTTTTTATTTTCTTTTTTAAAAATATTTTCTTTTTTTTTTTTTCTCGTATTTTTTTCTTATTTTTCCACTTATTTTTTCTTTTTTCTCTTTCTTTTTTTTAAAAATATTTTCTTACTTTTTCTCCTAATTTTTCTTCTTTTTCTCTCCCTTCTTTTTCTCTCCCTTCTTTTTCTCTCCCTTCTTTTTCTCTCCCTTCTTTTTCTCTCCCTTCTTTTTCTCTCCCTTCTTTTTCTCTCCCTTCTTTTTCTCTCCCTTCTTTTTCTCTCCCTTCTTTTTCTCTCCCTTCTTTTCTCTCCCTTCTTTTCTCTCCCTTCTTTTTCTCTCCCTTCTTTTTCTCTCCCTTCTTTTTCTCTCCCTTCTTTTTCTCTCCCTTCTTTTTCTCTCCCTTCTTTTTCTCTCCCTTCTTTTTCTCTCCCTTCTTTTTCTCTCCCTTCTTTTTCTCTCCCTTCTTTTCTCTCCCTTCTTTTTCTCTCCCTTCTTTTTCTCTCCCTTCTTTTTCTCTCCCTTCTTTTTCTCTCCCTTCTTTTTCTCTCCCTTCTTTTCTCTCCCTTCTTTTTCTCTCCCTTCTTTTTCTCTCCCTTCTTTTTCTCTCCCTTCTTTTTCTCTCCCTTCTTTTTCTCTCCCTTCTTTTTCTCTCCCTTCTTTTTCTCTCCCTTCTTTTTCTCTCCCTTCTTTTTCTCTCCCTTCTTTTTCTCTCCCTTCTTTTTCTCTCCCTTCTTTTTCTCTCCCTTCTTTTTCTCTCCCTTCTTTTTCTCTCCCTTCTTTTTCTCTCCCTTCTTTTTCTCTCCCTTCTTTTTCTCTCCCTTCTTTTTCTCTCCCTTCTTTTTCTCTCCCTTCTTTTTCTCTCCCTTCTTTTTCTCTCCCTTCTTTTTCTCTCCCTTCTTTTCTCTCCCTTCTTTTTCTCTCCCTTCTTTTTCTCTCCCTTCTTTTTCTCTCCCTTCTTTTTCTCTCCCTTCTTTTTCTCTCCCTTCTTTTTCTCTCCCTTCTTTTTCTCTCCCTTCTTTTTCTCTCCCTTCTTTTTCTCTCCCTTCTTTTTCTCTCCCTTCTTTTTCCCCTTTCCCTCCTTTTCATCCTCACCTCTGATACTGCTTCAGGCCTAGCAAAAGTGGTCCCAGGTACCAAGACATCACTGTCAGTTTTTCCTCCTGTTAAAAGAGGCTTTTACAAAGACAAGGGATATGCATGATCATCGTTAGTCATTGGGGAGCAGAACAAATAGTTCTGGTCTGGAGATGTTGCAAGGAAAGCAGAGTTTGAAGGTTTTGGCAGACTGTGTAGTAAGGAGGAAATGAACAAAATGCCATGCGTGGTTTTTATCGCCAGGGACTTGCAGAAATAAGTGTGACATCCGTCAGGGTTGGAGGGTAGGGTGCCATCCTGCTCTAATGACGTGGAAGCAGCATGGCCTGCCATGCACTAGAACTCTTGAACAAAGGGAGTTGCTCCTTAGTCTTCCACTCTTTGGTGCCTGCCTCTCATCTGTTTGTCATTTGTGCAGTCTGTGACAAGATCTTCATGAATATTTTAAGTGTTCTTGCTTTGTACTGCTAGCGTGGACCATCTCTGCTTGATTCACCACTCCCTCCTGCTGCCTCTGCTGCTACTGCCTCATTCATGCTTTATCAGCTTGTGTCATCTGAAACTCGGTTCCCTGTGTGATAATATTGGGTGGAATTTATCACTCAACCCCCAGAAATCATTTTTTATTCAAGAACACCCTTGCAAAGAGAGCTAAGCAGGGTATTTTGTGATAATAGTATCACTTAAATAAAAATAAAATAGAAGGTGTGAAGTGGTGTAGCAGAGAATGTATAAAATGCCAAGGTATTTTGTAACAGGCAGAAAATGGAGAAGCTCGTTTTTTTTGCCCTGTATTTTCTTTTGTTATATCACTAAGTGGATGTTTGTGTCTGTTTATACTCTGATTTCATGTGTGTTTTGAAATCTCATTGTACTCAGTGGTGGAAAATTGGCTGCTTAAGTAAAGGCATGTTAAGGACAGCTATCTACAGTAGCTGGAAGGAAATGCTTCTCGAATGTATTGTCCAAGCTGGTTCTAGTTAATAGTCTCTTGGGTATGTGAACTTTCCTTACCTTCTCCACCCACCTTCTGACAGCAAACAGAGTTCTTGGCATTTTTAATTTAAAAAGAAATTAATTAATAAAAATCTGTGCTGCCCCTGCAAATTGTTTCCCAATGGGAGTGAAATGGATTTTGGTAATAACTCATAAAATCACTTGTGCATGTTGATTATTCCTGCTGCAAGGGTGGAATGCCACAAAACAGTAGCATAAAGCAAACCTCTTCAAACTGGGTGAAAATTATTATGTTTATATCAAGATTCCCCTTTACCTTTCCTGTCAGTCTGGTTGGATTTACTGTTAGCAAAGGCAGTTGCACCATGGGACTGCTAATTAGATGTTATCAGGCCTCTTTCTGCAAGGTTGTTACCTAGAAATTTCTGTTTAGCATCGCTGTAGGAAAGACATTTTCTCACCACTGGTTTATTTATGCTTATTGGCTTTGTTCTCCTTCTAGAATTTTGGATCTGGACACCTGTAGCTTTAGTCCTCTGATCTAAGGGGGCTTGGCTGTTCTATGAGGGCTTCATAATGTCACTTTGCATAGTACATGGCAGGGAAAACATTTGGGAGCACACTAGTCAGTGTTTGCATATGGAGGGTTTGTGGCATTGCCACTGAGCATCGTAAATCAGCTAGAAAGCAGCATAGTGAGCAACAAAAAGTTTGGTCCTCACAAGCTATGTTTTGCAGGTTCAGGGGAAGGTAGCATGCATAAAGAGGTCAAAAAAGAGGTGGACTGAAGCTGGAGGAGGGCAGATTTAGACTGGATTTTAGAAATAAATTCTTCACAGTGAGGGTGGTGACACACTGGAACAGGTTGCCCCGGGAGGTTGGATGAGGCCTTGAGCAACCAAGTCTAGTGGAAGGTGTCTCTGCCCATGGTAGGGAGGTTGGAACTAGATAATCATTAAGGTCTCTTTCAACCCAAACTATTCTATGAATTTACAAAAACTTAAGTAGGTGTAGACTCTGAGGTGGAGGGTGTTTGAGGTGAGGATGTGCCTTTATTCGTCATAGCCTGGCTTACTAGAGAGAGAAGGAAACATTAAGCAGAGGGAAAACCCAGTTGAAGAATACCTGAGATACTGCACCCAAGCTAAAGATCCTTTTAATTAGTTAGCCCATCATCAAAGGATACATTAATCATGCTTATTTGGGTCTGCCAAAAGCATAGCAAACCTGCTTCACCTGTTTTGGTGGTATCTGGGGAGCCTTGATCTCAGCATGGCTAAGGTGACCGAACCAAACTGGCTTCCAAGAATGTATTTCCTTGACATGGTGTTAACTTGGCACTTGCCCTGGCACTGTTAATTCTGCTCAAGTTGCCCCTTCCTTTCACAGTTGGTTTCTCCCAACATCGTGCCAGAGTTGGCAATAAATATCCTGAAATTTCAGAACTGAGCTTTGTTTTGCAAATATTGACGTCATGCAGCAATAAGGAAAGCAAAGTGCTCTGAGTCAGGAGGTTCCCAAGCCTTCATCTGAACCAGCAACTCAGTGTCCTGCCTTCACCAAACTGGTAGTGACCTCCTTATGCATAATCAAAGTGAGGTTTTCTCCCAAAGCCAGCCTGCTCTCGCTAAAAGCAGGTAAAATAGCTGGGAAGGGAAACTACAAAGGGAAACTAACCTCATGTAACCTTCGACTAAGGGTTAAAGGGCAGTGTTAATGAAAGAGGTATTGCAGGTTGTTACCTTACTGTACTGGAGTAAATGTGAAATTCAGATCATTTGCAGTAAGACATCTCTTTGCATAAATCTAAACGTGGCTCAGAATCCCCCTTGTATGCAAGATGATGTTGCTTCCCTCTAAAGTTTTGTGTCTGAACTACCTTTAAAGGATGAAACAGCTCCAGTCCTTTGTACGTTTGTGTTGCATTGCTGAGCTGCACAAAGACTTTTCAGAGAGAAAAATGGGACGAGGAGCATTGTGGTGCTTTTGTGTGGGGTTTTGTTTTTAAGTAGGTCAAATCAAGGAACTGGTGTGTGTCAGTTAGCTGGTTCCGGGTTCTGCTGAAAACATCCTGAAGATGCCAGGAGGAGGAGGCAAAGCAGGTCTTTTTAGATAGCATGGGGAGCACTGGAGGGCTTCTTTTACATTACATTTGAATCCCTTGGGGTGGTCCCTTACAAAGCCATTTGTTTTGCAGTGGTTTAAATAAGACAGCTAAGTTCAGCCTGCATGCCTGACTGACCTGGATAATACACAAAAAAAATTGCACGGCACTGTAGTAGATTTTAGTGTCCTGTGAACTCTCTTCAACAAGGGAAATAAACTCCTCTGAGACATCAGCATGGGTTGGAACTCAGATACTCTCTTTTCCCAGAAGTCTGTTGAAGTAAAAAAAAAAACCAACCTAAAAGGAGCCTCTACTCACTCATGTATATTCAAGCTGCAAGAAACATTCATCTTGAAAGTAGCTAAAAGGGAACAGCAGCAACAGGTGGTGCAATGACGGCAGGGTGACTGAGTGTTCAAAACGCCTACCTGTGGGACAGCATCACAGGACAGCTTTGTGATTATTTTTCTTTTAATTACTAATTCTTTAGTTTTCCTTTCTTCTTCTCTCTCACCATGTAAACCATGCATAGAGAGGGTTGTTTTTCTCAAGGGACAGAGACTATGTTTCTGTAGAGGTAGGTTGAAGGTGAGTGGGATTCATCAGTCTTGCTCTGAGAAATTAAGTTTATGAGCTGAGATTGTTCAGATCAGTGACAATGCATATATATCAGTTTTCCTGAAGGAAAGCCGAAGATGAAAGCTTCGGGAAGAAATAGCCTGTGTGGTGTAATTCAAACTGCACATGAGAGCCTGAAATGGTGTGTTTGCTTATCAGCTGTTTAACTTGAACCCTTTGTGGCCACTGTCTCATCACCTTACCTGTTCCTATGACTTGTTCTTGTCTCTGCAGAAATGCTTCTCTACCTTTGCTCTTGCCATGCTTCCCTGCTTTGCAGAAGAAAGCAGAAGGGATCTATTATATGATATGATGGTCTTGCTCTCTTGAAACCAGTCAGTGACAGATGAGTATTAGCCGGATGATACTGGACTGCTGGAGCGGGTCTAGAGAAGGGGCATGAGGATGATCAGAGGGCTGAAGTGCTTTCCTAATGAGAACAAGTTGAGGGTGGTGATTCACTGGAGCAGGTTGCCCAGGGAGGTCATGGATGCCCCCTCCCTGGAAATATTTAAGGCTAGATTGGATGAGGCCTTGAGCAACCTGGTCTAGTGGAAGGTGTCCCTGCCCATGGCAGGGGGTTTGGAACTAGATGATCTTTAAGGTCTCTTTCAACCCTACCCATTCTGTGATTCCATGATGCCTCGTTGAGGGGGTAAAGCTGTATTAGCTTTTGGTTGTGGTGCTTTTGCTGTACTCTGTGCTTGTGGTACACGTGTGTTTAGCTTTGACTGCAAGTACACTAGGAGATCTTTATTTTTTTGTGCATGCAAAAAAATGTGCAGGAACTGAGCTTTTACATTGTTTAGGTTTAATTTTTTTTCACAACTGTCTTGAGCCAAAGACCTTCTAAAGTTCCGGATGCTTTTCCTCTAGTCTTCTTCCTGCACTGCTGCCAAGAAGAAAGAATTAAGAGGGAACAGGCCAGGCTGTAAGGTGGAGATTGGGTTGGTGAGAGCAAGCGTTAGAGAAAAGAACACAGAGGGAAGGGCATAGAGCTGGGTAAGAAAAGGACCATGAATATATTTATAGGAGAAGCTACGATTCTTATTTTTTTTTCTCCCAAGAATAATGAACTTTTCTGCTGTTCTTCACTTTCCACTTCTTAAACCTCTCACGAAAGCCTCTGCTGGCTGGGGAGAAGTGTCACTTGAGAATCTTCTCAGAACTTGGCAGCTGTGTAATAGGGGCATGTAATCTTTTCTAATCCTCTCTACAGGTTTGTAATAACCGTTTCTGTTGTGAGATTCCAAAGTGTTTTATAGGCCAAGTAGGAATTTAATTGTGAGAGAAAAATGTGCTTAATATTCAGGAGCAAAGCTGAGTGGTCCTGGGCAGGGAACAAGGACTGAGTGAGAAAGAAGGAAAACCTGCTTAGTATTGTGAGAAGGGTCACAGCGATGGCTTTGAGCAACTGCAGATGATTTGAAATCTTTGGTATCCTGGGAATCAAAATGGCTTTTTACACAGAGAGCAGATTCTGTTGTGGTGATGTTACAAGATTTACAAGGCTGCACAATGAGCAGCTTCTTTGCAGGCACCCACAGAAGGCTGGGCTGAGCCTGAAGCACACCTGCATGTTCTGTGAGGTCTCCACCTTGATCGGGTTGTGTTGTCTGATTCCACTTGTTGAGCTGTGAAGCACACGGATGATTGCACGATCCAAGGTTGCTGGCACCAATGCACTCAAGAAGGTGCTGATGTCTCCCCATAGACACATCTTTCAGGCTGTCTCTCACAAACCTGGCTGGGTGCAGACCATGGGAACAGGAGATGGGTGGAGAGGTGCAGCTGAGGGAAGCAAGGATCTATTACCCTTTATAAGTTTAGCAATCGGCTGTGTGCTGCATAAGAGGCTTAGAGGAGCTCAGCAGCGTTCAAGCTAATTGGCAGCTTTAAACTGCTATTAAGAGCTCCCACACCTTTTGCTCAGGGAAGCTGCGCAGTGACAGCGAGCTGGTGCAACTTTCTGCTTTCTAATCAGAATTACCCTGCCAGGCCAGTTTTAGCTTTAGGCCTTATTTTTGCTTTTAGCTCCTTAGCTCTCATTTTGTTTTAGGCCTTTGCAAGAATGCTGGAGATTGTTGGCACACTCAGCAGCTGCTCACTAAACTGCTTATAAGATTTTTGGAACTACTCCATGATTTTCTCCTTTGGAGAAGAAAATCTTGGTGAAACTGCTCACATGGTTGCGGCCTAACTGAATTTGTGCTCTCAAGCTTCAGCTTCCATAGGGTACTTGGGTACCAGGGGACACTGAGACCCTTTTAGCAGATACTAGGGGCTGAGGGTGGTAAACGTGTTATCACAGATCTTGGGGAAGGTCTGGGTTTTGAATTATAGAATCACAGAATATCTGGTTAGAAGAGACCTTCAAGGTTATGTGATTCTCTAATTGCATGTATTATGGGGAAGTATAAGGGGAAATAGAACAGGAGGGAAAAGTCTCTGGAGGCATTCAAAACCCACCTAAACATGTTCCTGGGTAATTTGCTCTAGGTGATCCTGCTCTAGTTGGACTAGATGATCTGCAGAGGCCCCTTCCAACCCCCACCATTCTGTGATTCTGTGAAATCTTGGCTGCTCTCTACTGTAGTCTCAGCCTTGGTGTGAAAATGACTTGAGTTTTTGATAGGCAAAGTGGCAATGTTGCAAGCCTAGGGCAGATGTACTGAGTCAGGACCAAGTTAAATTGGCAGAGCTGTCTGGGAGCTCAGCTGGGGAGTGAGCCTGCTCTACCTTGCTCACTGCTGGCCGTCATCTTGTACAAACAAGTCAAATCTCTCCTAGGGAAGGAGTGAAGGGGTGGGAATGATATCACCAAATGAGAGGAGAGGCAGCATAGCTCACCTTGGGAGATGGCAGGCTCCTTGAACAGTAGCATTCTGTATTTTGTCTCCTGCTGGTTGCACAGGAGATAGCCCTTGTCTGTCAGGTATTCACTCATCTCATGGCTTAACCCCTTTCATTACTTATAACACTTTCTTTATGCTGAAAATCTGTTAGAAATTTAAGAATCTGGCTGGTAGCTGTGGTAGTGGACAAAATGTAGAGCTTTGAAGGTTAGTCTTGCTTCCTCTGCATGGAGGTGAGACTGCTGCATGTGAGAAATCCAGGGCAGAAAGGCGACCGTTCTCCCACCTCATCACAGATCTCACCAAAGCATTCCAGCAACTGGTGGAAAAAAGCTGGGCCCTTACCCTTTTGCAGAACAGGTGCACAGTCCTCTTTCAGAGGAGGAAAAAACCTCAAAGCCTTACCCATAAGCAGTGAGCAGCAGTTACCTTCAGACTTCTTATCACTCCATTTTAAGCGACTTCATCACCCAGAGTTGTCACACTGATGGTAGGAAATGGAGTAAGCATAAAAATTGCCATGGTGACATTTATTTGAGGGCACAGTGCACAATAACTGCCCCTGTCTGAATAGCCTTCATGTGAATCTGTCTGTGGGTTACAAGGTTTTCCACTGGGATAATGGAAAACCAGTTTTTAGACTGTGCCTGATCTCTGCCACTCAATAAAAGAGTGGTGGAAAGTTAATAGGGTAGATTGGCAAGACTGGCCTGTGCTAGAAAAATGAAAGGTCTTTTGAAGAATTTGTGTTGCAGTGCCAAATCCATTGGAGTCTGAGAAAGCCATGGTGCTGGTCAGGGCTTCTGCCAGCTTCTAAACTACCAATTTTCACCTACTTAAACCTTTTATGGCCTTTTTTTCTGTGTGGAATGGATTTTCCAGGTAGCCTTTTGCCTGTAACCAGTTGGCATAAGAGCTTTGGAGAGCTCTGAAATCTGAGGGCTTGTCTAAGCTCCTGCCCACGGTATTAGGTTTCTGTACAGGATTTGGTGGTGGTTGCATGCAGCTGCTGGAGGAGAGCAACTGGATTCAGCTGAATGGAGGAGGGCTAGTTGTTGCATGTGTAACAAACTTTATTGAATGTGGCTATTAAATGTAACAGAAAGAATTCACACGAGATGCTTAGCTCTGTAATAACATCCTGCATAAATAGCCTGCCTCTCATCCCAATGGATCTGCTCCTGCTTTCTACACTTAAAATAACATCTTCACCAGAGGGATCTGCTGCTGACCAGGAGAATGTAGATACCTCTGAAGTGAAAATGGAGCTGTGCCACAGAGTGACTTGAGGGCTTGTGAACGACGCCGGGTCTCGCAATAGCTACAAGAAGCTTCCTAAGAAAACTTCCAGTCATTGTCCACATCATGATTTGAAATCAAATGGCAGAAGTAGTGGTTTTATTTCTGCAGTCTGTACTGGTCATATCTCTTAAGTGTGTTGTGATTCAGAGAAGAATTAATCAGCCCTCTGTAGCGTGTGAGTCTCTGCATTACCACGCACAGCGTGTGCTGATAGGACAGGAGGAAACAGCCTCAAGTTGCACAGGAGGCTTAGGTTGGACATTGGCAAATACATCTTCACTAAAGGGGTTGTCAAGCCCTGGAACAGGCTGCCCAGGGCAGTGGTACAGTCACCATCCCTGGAGGGATTGGGAAGCGGTACAGATGTAGTGCTGCAGGACACGGTATAGTGGTAGACTTGGTAGTGCTGGGTTAATGGTTGCACTTGATGATCTGAAAGGTCTCTTCCAACCAAAATGATGCTGTGATTCTGTGAAGTTTCCTTATCATATTTTACAGTTGGTCATGAGAGCTGTGTGTTCTGTGTTGGGACATTGTGGGGATTGTCCACACAAACTTGAAGGCTGAGTGTGCCCTCCTTCTTCCAAGTGGATTTATGCATCACGACAGGTTTTCTTTGATCAGTCGTTTCTGGCACTGTTTGCAGTCCAGCTTGCATCTGAACCGGTTGCCTATGGCTGGGAGTAGGTTTGAGAAATGAAAAAATGTAAACAAAAGCTAAGTATATCAGCATGAGAGAAAGTGGAAGTTGTCTTGATTGTGCTTTTCCTTGCAGACCCTCAGCAGCTGACCTTTGTTGTCATCTGCTCTGTGTAACTGTTGAGAGATTGTCCCTCTTTGAGCTGAGCCAGGGTTGCTCCAATGCCTGTCTGCTGTGTCCTGCAGCCCTTCATCTGAGCATCACACAGCTGGCTGCCATAGCTGCATATACACACACAGCTGCATGTCACACAACTCTGCTGCTGTTTATTTTCACTGCCATTAGTGACTCCTTTTGCAGAAATCCTGCCTGACTACAAGATGCAGCTTTAAGGGAATGAAATGTGAGGAGACATGAGGTATTTCCCCTCCTGCCATCTCATTCCCTTGAATCATTCATCAGCTTTGAGAGATGCTGTATGTTTAATGAAGGACCTTTAATTGCTGTTTGTCTCTGAAGCTTCAGGTCAGTAGTAAGAGTTGTTTCAGCTTCAGGTCAGCTGCTTGTTAAAGGTTCAAACTGATAGTTATTTGAACTGGCCTGAATGCTTGTGCACAGCTGGGTAGGCTGGGGTTCTGACAAGCTCTCAGCACTTACCTAAAGTTCTCTGAGTCTTGTCTCTATGGTAAATACGTAAAACACCATGAAAACATTGACATTGGGCAAGTAGACTTGTTGTCAAGAGGTGTTAGGACTCCTACTAATCTCCCTTCAGAGGGAAAAAAAAATTCTCCCTCCATACAAACTTGGCTACTACCTTAGTTACTCAGCTGCTTGGCAGCTCCTTACTGGAAATAGTAGGAACAGAGTATGGACCCTAATAAAGTCAATGAAAGTTTGGCAGGTACTTCAGTAAGCCCTTGATTTCTCCATAGGAAGATTGTAGTTCGAAAAAGGAGCTCTGGCACATGCCAGAGGTGCTCTTGTTGTCATCACTGGGATGGAGGCTTATTTCTGGTTTTTATCGATGGCTGGTTCTCAGAGAGTGCTTTTTGGCGGAGAGACTGGAGGCGCGGATTTAACTTTTGTGTAGTTTGGTTGGCCTGAGTTCTTCTAGTTCTGACCTTTGCACTATATCTAAAGACAAGATGCTCCATCTGGTTGTAGAAGATCTGTTGGGAACTAAATGCCAGTAGAACACCCATCAGCTCTTGGAAGACAACTTTCTGACTCTGCCCAATGCCTGCTTTTTGGAAAGCGTTCTCCATTTGCGAGCGCATTTGGAAGAAAAGAATTGTTGTACGCTTGCAATGGAAGATTCAGAAAGGTTCCCATCTGATAGCAGTACCGGCACTGCTCCCTAAATACTGCTAAACTGCCATCAGCTGGCGTGAGGAATTTCACCCTTTCCATGGGGATGGGTTTGGCACTGGCTGCTCCTTTCCTTGTTCCCTGCAACACTTTTTCTTCGGTTGTTTTGTGAGTAGGGCATAACTGTTCCTATTTTTCCCCACCCTCCTTTCTTTCTTTTTAAATTAAGCTCTGTATTTAAAGAATAATAAGGTACAAGTTGTCATTTAGAAGAGAGAAAGGGAGCTTTGTGGATATTTATAACATGCCTAATGGCATTTCAGAGCCCCGAGGAAAAACAACCCTGTCTCAAATCATCTCCAATCCTGAGCTGTGTTAGATGTGGCAAGCAGGCAGCGATGCTCTTCTGGGTTCAGCAGGGGAGGATGTACCAAGAAGGGGATTTTTTCCAAGCTGTTACTTAACTGGTATTAGCATCTGAAGGCACAGAAGGCGTGACCTTTAATCCTATGTGTAGACTAACTGATCTGCTTGCTTGAATGCCTCATTGTCATGTTGCAGAATAGAAAGGATTGCATCAGACCAGTGAAAGAAATCTTCTGCCACCAGAACTTGCATAGTGAGGTGTGTGGCTGAATGAGCCCATCCCACACAGGACATCTACAAACTCAGAGCTTTCAGATGCACCCCCCTGATCTTGCCTCCAACTCCTGTCCAAAACTGCACCCATCAATGGGTTACCCTCCAAAGCACAAGCCTTCCTACAGGAACTGATAAATAGTATAGAACCTTAGAGTGGCCTTCCAGAACCTGAAGGGGACCTACAAGAAGCTGGGGAGGGACTTTTTATAATGGCTTGTAATGGTAGGATGAGGGGGAATGTATTGAAGCTTGAGCAGAGGAGATTTAGACTGGAGATTAAGAAGAAATTCTTTACAGTGAGCATGGTGAGACACTGTAACAGGTTGCCCAGGAAGGTTGTGGATGTCCCCTCCCTGGAGGTGTTAAGGCCAGGTTGGATGAGGAGGCCTTGAGCAACCTGGTGTAGTGGAAGGTGCCCCTGCCCATGGCTGAGGGGTTGGAACTAGATGATCTTTTAAGGTCCCTCCCAACCCAAACCATTCTATGAATCTCAGAATTGTTTCGGTTCAAAAAGACCTCTATGATCATTGAGTCCAACTGCCAACCTAACATCACCATGGCCATTAAACCAGGTCCTGAAGTGCAAAAATGTATCTCCCAAAGTACAAAAGAAGTACTACTGAAGTGAGAAAGGGCAGCCCTGGCTTTCTGTCTTCCCAAAAAGTGTAAGTGGTCCTAGTTACGTGTGGACTTTTGGTCAGTCACTTCCAGAGCAATCCAAGCAGCGGTGTTAAATGAGTTTTATGAGGCATTAGTGGAAGAGGTTGGTGGGGTTTGTTACATCCATATGAAAAGTTGGAGCCAAGAATGTAAAATGAAAACTGAAGATGAAGAGCACCGGAAAGCAGAACAGGGTTTGTGAAGTGACCAAGTGTATACGTGATACCGTGTAAAGTCCCAAAGAGTCTTCAGGCTGAATTGGTAACATACCTCAAAGTTTTGAAGTTACAGCTGTTGGGAGAGGCTCTGCAGAGGTCAGCCACGCAAGAAGGTTGGCTGAGAAATCATCTGAATAGGTGGTACAAAGGCTCAAAAGCTACGCTGCAGGTTTGGTTGCAGTGAGTGTCTTGTATTCAACGTCCACCTAGCTTGGGAGGTGGACTTGCAGCATCT
This sequence comes from Dryobates pubescens, assembly GCF_014839835.1. Taxonomy (NCBI): domain Eukaryota; kingdom Metazoa; phylum Chordata; class Aves; order Piciformes; family Picidae; genus Dryobates; species Dryobates pubescens. The sequence continues at coordinate 11,845,384 of NC_071622.1, read as the reverse complement.
GCCTCAGGGAGAGTACTGAAGCTGTGGAGCTGATACATCAGAAAACCAGCTTGCAACTGCTCTTTGTGAGGAGAGCACTTGGTCAGGCTGCAGGGGTGGTGGGGCTGCGTCCTGACACGTGTTCCAAAGGATACCAAAGCAGACATGAAATATTAACGCTGTGGTGTTCTCTAGTGGTGATTGACAGCTCCAGACACAGAGATGGCATGTTACTCTGCCAGCAGCCTGGGGAAAGCTGTTCTGACATAGCCAGCCCACTTGGCAGCCGAGCCGTGGCTGGCCCGCAGCGCCTGATGACTCAGTTAAGTCCTGGAGTTGTTATTGCAGTGGAAGAAGTCGTTCTGTTCTTTAATTCCTTTGTGCAGCCCATGGATCAGTTGGATATGAGCCAAGGCCTGTTGTTAGTAGAAATGATCCTGCGGAAGTCTTTTGGGGCTGGGCAAGTCGTGACTGTAGATTCTGCGCTGGAGCTAATGGTCCAGAAGGGTTTTCTTTTGCCATGAGAAAGTCTGCTAGCAGTTCACAATGTAGTTTGCTTGGTTATGGCTCAGCCTAGTAGTTGGAGACGCTCTCTCTCTCCCTCTGCTAGCCCACCCACATGAGCAGGACACTCACACCTCCATCCTTTTTTGTCCTTGGAGATTTAGCACTTGTTTTCCTAACCCAGAGCCCTGATCTTCACATTTCTGCTGCACACTCATGCTAGAAGCCTTCATCCTTCTCACTCATCTTTTGTCAGCCTATTGCTCATAGGTTTGTTTTGCTTAGGTGGGGGTAGGGTTCCTGTGCTGGTTTTTGGGAAACCAAGGTCTAAGGACAAGCAACAGGGGTTTTATTTTCCATCAGGATAGGTTTTTGGTTGGATACCATGATAAATGATACAGCCCTGGGCAGCCTGATGTTGGAGATGTCCCTGCTCACAGCAGGGGGGTTGGACAATGTGGTTTGTGAGAGTCCTTTCCAACCTGATGCAATCTGTGAATCTGTAAATAAATGCAAGTTGAAGTTGTGCCAAAAATCTGCCTGGAGGGTTAATGTCTTTAGGATGGACAAACACATAACTTGTGAGAGTCTGTTGTGCTCCAGGAGCTTGCATAAATGTGCTTCACAGAGGGTATTGTGGTTTCCCTTAATTGTGTTTTTGCTTAAGTAGAGATTGGGGCAAGTTGGAGACACTCAGTGTTACTTGTTACTGTTGGAAGGCAAGCTTTGTCAGGAGAGGTGGATTGTGGAGCCTGCTTCTGGATCTCAGTGTCTTCCCTGTATTATCTCACCTGGAATCAAGGGAGCAGAAATGCATCTCAGTGTAATTCAGAGGAGTCATCCAGTCGTCATTCCCCCCCTCTTGCTTAAGGGTATTAGATTTTCTATTTCCAGCACTCTTCTGGTCACGAAAATCCTCATGCAACCTGATGTCGAGCCAGGTATTGAAAGCCATCTTTCAAATTAATTCTCCACCTTTATAAATCAACACTTTCAATGTGGAGGTGAAGCTGCTGCTACATGCAGGAGAAGTGCATGAAGGTGTTGCAGTTTTTGAAGCCATTAATTAGGTGGGATTTGGTGTACACAGGGGTCTGCAAGAGGTGAGGTCAGCTGGAGGGGTTCTTTAGTCGCTGTTCAATGTTCGTGCTTGGGATTGCGCTGGGACTGTGCTGGGTGTTTGAGGATTCGCTGGCCTCTAGTGGTGAAGCTGGGTTGGAGCGCCAAGAAGCAACTGCTTAGCTCTGCGCAGGCACTGGGTCAGCGTGTGTGCTAAAAGGAACTAGTGTTACAAAGCGCTTCGGGTTTGAACGCTGGTTTTGCCTCATAGGCTCCCGGAACAGCTGAAGGAGGTCCTGGGCTTCTGTGCAGCAAGCCCCTTGATGTTTGCAGGGTCTGTTTTAGAGCCCTTAGAGGTAGTTCCAGGACGTCAGGAATCTAGAGCTTAGACAATGCCTGATTTTTAGATCATGTAAGTGTAGACTGGTTTGGGATAGAAGGGGCCTTAAAAGTCACCTAGTCCAACCCTTCTGTGGTCAGTGGGGACATCTGCAACTAGAGCAGGTTGCTCAGAGCCCCATCCAGCCTGCCCTTGAACACCTCCAGGAATGAGCCATCTACAGTTTCTCTGGTCAATCTGTGTCAGTGTCTCACCACCCTCACAGTGAAGAATTTGCTCCTAATAGCTAATCTTAATCTACCCTTTTTCAGTTTAAAACCATTACCCTCATCCTGTCACTGCACTCCCTGATAAAGAGTCCCTTTCCATCTTCCTTAGTGGCCTCTTTAAGTCCTGAAAAGCCACAATAAGCCCTCTCTGGAGCCTTCTCTTCTCCAGGCTGAACAACGCCAACTCTAAGTCTGTCTTCATAAGGAATGTGTTTCAGTCCCTTTGTCATCTTCATGGCCCTCCTCTGGACCTGCTCAGGCAGGTTCCTAAATGCTGCTGGTGGGATGCTGATTCTCTGTGATCAATGCAAGTAGAATTGTATCAAACTGGAGTGCAAGATTAAAATGAAACTTAATGTTACAAGGCAACCAGAACTTAACCTCAAGGCTTTAGGAAGAGATGACTTGAAACTGTTTTCTGAATCTATACAAATGGTGCTACCCTAGGCTCTGTTACCTACATATAGCGTTTCTGTGTCCTATAAAGAGATGTTTATGAGCTGACTGCACACTTGAGTTCTTTGGCCTTCTCCACACCCAGTCTTCCCATACCACTGATAAATATGCCTTACTGCTCCACAGCTCTCTCTGCCTTTGGGTTTGGCTGCATGGCAGTGAAATCTGTCCATGGCACTCGCTCATGTGCTTTCCTTTCCCAGCCTTGGGGAAAATGTGTTGGTGAGAGGCACAATGTGATACATAGCTCAAGATGGGGAGACTTAAGGGAAATTGATTTTAAAATAAGTTTTAAAAGATCTGCACTGTAAGCCAGACTTGTTGGATTTTTATTTTGGTTTGGTTTTGTTGGTGGTGTTTGTTATTTGAATTTCTGTCAGTACAGCAGCTGTGGCTAAATGCAAGTGCTGAAAAACTCCTACCTAGCAACAATTTAATCAAGTAGTTTCCCTACCAGAAGATGCTAGTATGCCCTTCTTAATTCTATACCCATCCCTTTGAATTTTTCTCTCCCTTCCTCAAGCCTTTTTCTTCCCTTCTTTTTTGGTCTCACAGTTGTGTACTAGGAGATGTTAGGCTATGGTTGGACTCAATGATCTTAAGGTCATCAGGCGATTCTATGATTCTAAGCCTGCTTTCCTTGATCCCCATCTTCCTCCCTGAGTCTCTCTATCCTTAGTCTCAAGTAATCCACTTTATTAAGACTTAGGGTATATTCATGTCCCCACACCTTTTAACCTCTGTTTTGAGAAGGGAATGGAGGGTGAACAAAGTTTTCTTGATCTCTTGGTCTTGTCTTTTGATTATATTTCAGTCTTGGACAAAGGCATTTGTAGTCATCTCGGGTGTTGCCATTTTTGTAAGTCAGGCTGTAGATAAATAAGTATTCACAGTGTACCTTGCACAGTGTTCCACATGGGCACCTCCCAGGGTTAGCATTTTGTCTCTTAATAAGCTGAAACAGACATTGCTAATACAGTTCTCAGGCTTGGTTCACATCTGCTTGCAGAACAGCAGCAGCAAAGAAGGCGGTTGCTGACACATGCTAATGGTTTGGGCCTTGTGGTTCTCTGTCCACAGATGTGAAAGGACCACCTACACACAGGCTGTCCTGTGGCCAGTCCCCCTACACCGACACCACAACATGGGAGAGGAAATACTGCATCCTGACAGACAGCCAGCTGGTGCTGCTCAACAAGGAGAAAGAGGTGAGAGAAGCTCACTTTGGTCACTCGGGATTTGCCTTTTGGCCTGTATTTGTCAAAGAAGGCAGCAGCATTTTTCTTCTCTCCTTTGTTTTGTTCACAAGTTTACTGAAATGTGTAGAAGAGGGGATCCTGGTTGCATGGAAGAGGTGGTAGCAAACTGTGTGCATCCAGAACTCCCTCCTGGAGTTTTATGGCTTGTGTTTAACTCTGCCACTACATCTACCTATGTTATTGCTGCTCTTAGTGGCAGTTAAAGCCACCACAGCTATGTAAACCAGCCTCCTCACATCAGTGCAGGCATAAAAGTAGGGAAAGTGCATTAAAAGTAGGGGAAAAGGGGCTGGTTTGTTTCTGTGTCAGGGCAGAGGAGGTGTGTCCAACCTCCATGCTGTGCAGTCATCCTTGCTGCAGGCACAAGGGAAATGGTTTGAGACAGAGGTTTGCCTCCTCTTGCTAAATGCAGAAGAAAGATTGTGTGTCCCTCAGCATGGATACTGAGCTACATCAACCATCTTTGCTTTAATTCTGAAATGAGTCTGTGTGTGTGTATGTATAGCATGTAGTGCTTGGCACTGTGCCTTGCTATGGAGGTAATGTCAATATGGTTACAGAACAGGTGTGGTTTAGCTGATTGAAACACTGAACAAACAAATGCTGGTAATTCCCTTCTCCTAGATTATGTCATGATATGTTTTGTCTTGAGATACTGTATGTCTGCAGACTGTCACCAATCCTTGAGCTTTGGAATCATTTGATAATGCTCCTGGGTTGGTTTGCTTGTTTAGTTATTCTGCTGTAGATTTACCCTGTTTGAAAATAAATATTTCAGGGGGAATTGTAAACCAAGAATGTTTTCAAGCTTCTGGGCCTACAAGAAGGCTGGGGAGGGACTTTCCAGGATATCAGGTAGTGATAGGACTAGGGGGAATGGAATGAAGCTGGAGGTGGGGAGATTCAGACTGGACGTGAGGAAGTTCTTCACCGTCAGAGTGGTGAAGCCCTGGAATGGGTTGTCCAGGGAGGTGGTTGGGGCCCTGTCCCTGGAGGTGTTTAAGACCAGGCTGGGTGAGGCTTTGGCCAGCCTGATCTAGTGTGAGGTGTCCCTGCCTGTGGCAGGGGGGGTTGGAACTAGATGATCTTTGTGGTCCCTTCCAACCCTGACTGATGCTATGATACTAAATGGATTTTGTTACATCTAAAGGCCCACGAATTTGAGGCTAATACCATAGCTTCCTACATTTGGAGAGGATCTGACTCGTTTGTTTTCTTAATTCTTCTGAAGCTTCTGTGCACAGGCCGCGAGGAGGAGACCTGTTTCTGGTGTAGCACTAAATATTACTCATCTTCAGCTGTGAACAGGTTTATTTACAAAGGCTGAAACATTTCCTCACATAGGGGGAGAGTAGGAGGAAATGATTTAGAGGAGGACGTGAGTTATTAGAAGGGAACAACATCAATGCCAGTGTGTAGGAGGGGTGATCAAACACAGGGAAAATGGAAGGCCCATAGCATGATGTTTGTTTACTATGTAATTCTTTGTCTAGTCTGGCAGGACTGTCACCTAAAGAACTAAAGTACGTACTGAAGAAACTTAAGGACATGTGAGAAGAACTCTTAAAACTGGACTCTACCAGCACAACTGGGCTTGAAGGGTGCATCTCATTAAAGAAATGGAATTGCAAACACTGTCTCATATCACAAATAATTATCTGGAGGTGGTAAACATGAATTAATGAGTTCTTAATTTCTCCTGCCACAGTCAGTTAAAAGCATTTTGCTGGGAGTAAGATGAGTCTTTTACCTAGATCCTGAGGAGTAAATATGGGAAGTCTGATGTATCACTGGTGTATGAACTCATTATATACTACAAATCTGCTCTTGTTTTCTGTCAGGAGCTGGAAAAATTCCATAGCGAACTATACAGGGCCTGGGTTTGAAGTACAGCAGTTACCCCCAAAAAAGTCAAGCAGCAGGGTAAACCTGTGAGGCATGCTCTCCAAGGAGCCTGTCTGCACTATCACAGAGAGAAACAAGTTGTTTTGGGAAGTGCTGCATGCAAGATGGGCCAAGCAGACATGCCTTTGGTGCAGGTGTGACTCCACATGCTGAGAATGACATTTGCTTCAGAAGCAAGTAGCTGCAGTCAGATTTGCCATTCTGATTTTTAAGTAATTTGAGACTACTGTAAGTGAAAGGAAAAAGGGAATCCCTCACAGAGGCATCAGTGCTCTGTAGGATAATAAAAGGTTGTTTTAATCTGTCTTTGGAGTCTGTACACAGGGCAGTGTACAAACTATTCCTTATAGAAACACAAAACATAGAGGAGTAGAACTGCTAATTAAGAGAGACATGGAGCTAATACTCTGGATTTGCACTTTCTTCTAAGTTTTCTTAGAAGTATCCCTTGTAGCTTTCATGAGAAAGAGAAGAGGAGGTGGCTCAGGTAAATTGTACTTGGCAAGTCATTCTGAGTTGAAGGAGGCTCTATGTAATGTGATCTAGAAAGAACAGTGAACAAAGGCCTACGGCAGCGCTGGGGAGAGATGCTTAGGAAAAGCATAATGATTGAAAAGTATGTAGGAGGGCAATCAAAAGAAGCCCTTGGGTGAGACCACAGGTACAGTGAGCCTAAAAGCAAAAGACCAGGTGAATGAGGAACAGGGAGGTTACTTGAGAAAATTTGAGATTATGTTTAAATGATTGGAAAGGTGATGTTAGAGGAGTTTTGTTGACCTGAAATGAGGTGAAGACGGAGATGGAGCTGGAGCTGGAGAGGTTCCTGTTGTGAATGTGGAAATCGCTGATAGAGTGGATAGGTCAGAATTTCTTTGGGCTGCTGAAGAGGATCTTAGAAACAACGTGAGGGACAGAATGATACCCATCAGTAAGGGGGTGGGGGGAGAAGGAAGAGATGTTAACAGCAGAGTGTCCTTGCAGCCAAAAGCACTTGCGTCATCACAAGAGTGGTGTCTATTGAAAACTAAGTCTGAAGCATCTCATTTAACTCTCCGTGCATCTACTTTATGACTTCATGGAGTAAAAAAACCAACAAGCTTTAGCTCATGTGAAATTGAAAGGCAGCAGAAATGTTTGATGTTTGTTATAGTTTGTAAAATCATTAGGCAAGTATGTATGTCAAAGCCAAAAAGTAGGAAAACACATGTAGAATGCAAACAGGCAAATTAAAGAGGTCTTCATTGGTTTAGGCACATTTCTAGGTAGTGCTATTAAAATACAGCCTTTTGAGTTTCACAGATTCTTAAGACTGAGAGAACAATACAGAAATTAATAGCAGTAAGAAAATTCCTTTCTTATCCCACCAGTAGGGATTTACAGTCAAGGCATCTTGGATAGAGTATGTGCAAGAGAGATTTTGTGCTGTTTAGACAACTAGAGTAGGTTGGAAAGCAGAGAAATTTCAAGTTACAACTTGATCCCAAAATATCTTTAATTACTTGGACAAAAATAGTTTGACAGTATCACCTTCTGCAGTGTAGAAAAGTATTAATTACTTGACACCTTGTCAACTTTATCAAATGAAAATAGGTGAGACTGAAGAATGAAGATTGTTAATGAAGGGAAGAGCCCAAAAAAAAGTAAGTAGAAAGAAAATTAATCCCTGTAGGGAACTGAGAGACAACTTAGCAAATAAGGAGTCATGAGTGACAGGAGATGTGCAGTTGCTGCAGCATGTCTAGGTGTGGCAATACCTAGCAGCATCTTCCAAGACTGGGAGAACAGGTCTAGATTGATTTGCTTACAGATCGGTATTTTTGTCTATGAGGAGAATTGCTTCCCACTGTCAGGAAGGTGTAGATACTGTCATCATTTGTGAAACCTGTTCCATAGGGCAAGAGCTGAGAGGGTATAATAAAGCATCTGCAAAATCAGTGCCATTTAAACAGGGAAAGGGAATGAGTTAGTGATTATGAAGAGTGTTTTCAGCTAGATAATCCATTGCGCAGCACTTCTGTGAGGGATGTGACACAAATGGCTGCATCTGGGTTTGGGCTGCTTTTTAGTTAGTCTTTGTCTGTAACTTGGCTGCTGTCCTGCAGAATCTTTTCATTTTGTGTTCAGTTGGAAATGAAGATGAGCAACACTTCTCACTCTGCTAGACTCTTCCTTCTTCCTCCCTGCACCCAAAACCTCGTCTTTCTTCTTGGATTTAAAGGTGGTTTTAATCAAGGGCAAAGGAGAGTAAAGACCTGCATTCACCGTGACAAGATCTACTCTTTATTGGTGGTGGTGACAGGCCAGCAGCAGGACATCTCTGATGTATTTTCCTACTCTTCCATCTCCTCTGACTGACAGCAGTAGAGAAGCAACAGCAGTGATCCCAAGGGAAAATAGCAAAAGCAAACACTGCTGTGTGGGGGCCCAGGGGAGGTTCTTCAGAAATGCCATTCTCAAAAGACTTGTCACGCTGGTATCTTACAGCAAATATGTTTTACCTGTAACTGGGAGTTTCTCAAAGCTAAGAAAAGATTTGCTTCAATTCCCAAAGAAATTTAATTATTTATTTTCCCTACACCCAAAGAAATGCTTGTTGTCAACATTTTTAAAGTGGATTTCTAGGTTGGAATTTTAGCCAGATGATAACTTTCTGGAAGAAGCTAAAAATGGAAATGAATCATCTAACTTGTTTTGTTGATGTGATTCCAAACTTCCTGACTATTAGTTCAGAAGAGATTGCAAGTTCTCAAGTTTTGGTCTGAAATCAATCTTTCCAGTCTTGAAAAATCTCTCTGCAATGAAGAATTTCTTTTTCCTATTTCTTTCTTTATTTTTTTTTAAAGAGCCTAACTCAGTTTTCCTTTTAGAGGCATTGATGTTTCTTAAGTTCTTACTCTTCTTTCTTCTGAAATCTCTTCATCAGACAACCAGAAATCCCAGTTATAGCAGTTTAGACTTAAAAGCCAAAAATCATGTTCAGTGGCAGGTGAGCTGTGATGCTGTTCAAGAGTTTTAGTCTTGAGCCCCGAACTCATCCTCATTAAACTCTGAAATTTGCCAGCAAAATGTGATCTATGATCAAAATTGTCATTATTGACAAAATTACCAGCGTTGGGACTGTCCCTGTGTACCTACCCTCATGTCCCAGAGTTACGCTGTTCAGAGTCCAGCCTTCAAACATCATCTTCAGTGCTCTAGGTCAGGCAATTCCCAGGTTGACAAGATCTCAGCAAGACAGAAGACAGGATGGCAAAGCTGGATGGAAAGAAAAAAAAGGGGTGGGGGAGTGTGTGTGTGTGAAAGCCTAAATTGCCATTAGAGTCCTGACTCTGCAAGACATCATTCCCTACAACCCTTTACTGAACTGCTAGCTGCAGCAGCAGGGGCTGGAGGAGGGTCAGGAAGATTGCAGATGTTTGGCCTGGTGTTTACATGAGATTTGTGTTGAGCACTTGCTTGTGTTTTAGTGTCACCAAACCTGTGAATCTGCTTGCCCTACCACAGAGCAGTTTATATACCTATTGAAAAACATGTCCAGCCCTAAGAGATGCAGAGCTGTTCCCCAAGCTCATTTTTCACATTAACATGAGGCTCTAGTTCTATGAGCAGGCAAATCTTACACTAAGCAATAAATATTGGTCCTGCAGTCTTGGAGTTCTCCTTTGGTCAATATACAATGAGGCTCTGGCTTTGGAGGAGTGTCACTTAAAATAACAGAGCACTGTTAAGTCAAACTTAAGGAGGGATCTTTGTGAGTTACTTTAATCTCACCCATGAGATTGTGGGGTGTTTGTATATCCTCCGGTATAGACAAGCTACGTAGCATTAACATGTTGTTCCTTATACATTTGATAGAATTATTGAGTGAAATAATTCAGATTTTTCTCAAGACACTTTAAATACTCTGACAAAAGCAGGCTTTTTAGCTGGTGTGGGCTGTACTGCGCTAGATGGATGTAGCTACACCAGTGAAGTTTTTTGTTAGTGTGCAGCCTAACCACGTTTTCCTAGCCTGGGCAAATCTTAAGTACAAAATGCTAAGTGACCCAGAATTAGGACCTGAGCTCTCAGACAGTCTTCCTGTTAATGGCTCAGTTTGTCTTTGAAGATAATTCCTATCTCTGGCATGCAGGAGTAGATTTGGGTTTGACACTGACTCCAGTGTGCTGCAGCCTGTTTGCTTTTCCCAAGGACACAAAGGACGGTGTGGCCTCAATCACCATTCTCCTCCTCACCCTCTGCAGCAAGTCACTGCATCCATAGCATCCACTTGGCTCTCCTTGCTGTTCCTGTATACACTGTTATCAGGGTGGTGGTAGTGCTGCTTTTCCTGTCAGTGGATTAAAAGAATGTTTCTGCACATCATCCCATGTCCAAGAGTATGCAGAAAGATACTGAAGCTTTATACTTGAAAGAGAAGTGTCTGTATTAATTTTCCAGTTAAAAGATTGGACAGTGGAGAAATGTACCCTGGAGGAGGTGTGTTGGTATGGAGCTATCAAGTACGTGTAGGTGCAGCAAATTTAGTGAGAAAGGAGGATCACAGAGTGGTAGCTCCATGCTTTTAAGGTGTGCTGAAGGCAGGTGTATAGTGTGATTGTTGGGGAAGAGCTGTTCTGGAAATACAGCTTGCAGCATACCACCAAAAACTGCTGTGAAGGCAATCAGAAGAGGTGGTGGAGCGGAAGAGTGTTTAGAAGGGAGAAAGAGTCAATGGAGTCTCCAGATGAAAACTGTAAATCTAATATGTGAACTTGAGTGAATGAACATGGCATAAACTACCAAAACTGAGTCTCTGCTTAATTTTCTAATATGCTTTAACACAGAGATGGTTTGGCAAAGGAGCTGCTATAAAACTCTACCAAAGAAAGTAGCTGTAACAGAATCATGCAAGGGAAACCTGAAGATCATTGAGTCCAACCCCCTTGCCAAAGCAGGGTCACCTAGGGCAGGTCACACAAAGGTGCTTCCAGATGGGTCTTGAAAGATTCCAGAGAAGAAGACTCCACAACCTCTCTGATCAGCCTGTTTCAGTGTTTCATCACCCTCGCCTTAGAGAAGTGTCTCCTCGTGGTAAGGTGGAACTTCCTGTGCCTCAGTTCGTATCCATCGCACCTTGTCCTATCTCATGATAGAGACTGCCCCCTTCTTCTTGACACCCACCCTTCAGACATTTATAAACATTAATAAGGTCTCCTCTCAGTCTTCTCTTTCCCAGACTAAACAGCCCCAGATCTCTCAGCCTTTCCTCCCATGACGTGTTCCAGTCCATCATCCTTGTAGCCTTTCTTGGACACTCTCCAGTATATCCCCATTGCTCTTGAACCGAGGAGCCCAGAACTGGACACCATACTCCATATGTGGTCTCACCAGTGCAGAGTAGAGGGGGAGAAGAACCTCCCTTGACTTGCTTAATGCACCCCAGGAGACCACTGGCCTTCTTGGCCACAAGGGTACATTGCTGTTCCATGGATAATAATAACCAGTAACCACACTCTGGGGATTTGGGAAACTTGTTTTGAGAAATGAACACTACTTGCAGGGGACAAAGAGACCAGCATAGGCACAAACAGCATTAAAAAATGACCTTAAGAGAATGCTAAGTACTTAAGAGTCAGGAAATGCCAGCACTGGTTTGTGAGAGCCATTGTAGCACAGCCCATTTCCAAAATAGTACAGTATCTGGTACATCTTTTACAACCTTCAGTAGGAATGAATAATAGCTTGCTGTTTGCTATTAATACTTGATTTTCAGAGATTAAGATTAAAGATCTGAAGCGATAAGCAGCACCAGGAAGTATGGCAGGGGCTTCTATTCCTTAAGCTACAAGCTGTCTCTTTCTTAGCTGTGTGAGAACAAATTGCCATGCTGCGTGTCTCGCAGTTGTGCTGCTGAAGCCAATGTCTTTATCACAAGTGTGATGAGATTTTTGGGGCACTGAGGGGTTGTGCCTACCCCCAGCCCCTGGATGCTGCATCAAGAATAGTGTGGCCAACAGGAGCAGGGAAGTAACTGTGCCCCTGTACTCTGCACTGCTTAGGCCACACCTTGAGTACTGTGTCCAGTTCTGGGCCCCTGGGTTTAAGAAAGACATTGAAACACTTGAACGTGTCCAGAGAAGGGCAACAAGGCTGGGGAGAGGCCTTGAGCACAAGCCCTATGAGGAGAGGCTGAGGGAGCTGGGGTTGTTTAGCCTGGAGAAGAGGAGGCTCAAGGGAGACCTTATTGATGTCTACAACTACCTGAAGGGTGGTTGTAACCAGTTGGTCTCTTCTCTCAAGAAACCAGCACCAGAACAAGAGGACACAGTCTCAGGCTGCACCAGGGCAAGTTTAGGCTGGAGGTGAGGAGGAAGTTCTTCACTGAGAGAGTCATTCACCATTGGAATGTGCTGCCCAGGGAGGTGGTGGAATCACCATCCCTGGAGGTGTTAAAGAGGGGATTGGACGTGGCACTTGGTGCCATGGTTTAGTCATGAGGTCTCTGGTGACAGGTTGGACTTGATGATCTTTGAGGTCTCTTCCAACCTTGGTGATTCTGTGATCTCTATCTCATCCCCAGAGCTCTTCCAGCTGGTGAATACAAGGGCTTACAGATCTCAGATATGGTAAGAGATACCAGAACAACAGCTTCAGGAATAAACAATTTATGTGTAAATAGCAAATCTGCAGGAACAAGCACAGATCAGGAGTACCATTAGCCAGGTGGTTACAGCATGAAATGCAGTAACTCAGGAGCCAAAATACCCAGTAATCCAGTAATTCATCAATAGTGATCTAAACTTAATACCTGAGTGTGCAAACCAAAACCATGCGCATAACTATGATGATCAGACAGGCCAGCAGGAAGCAGGACATGGCTTGCTCAGACAAGCAGCAGGACATCCCAGCTGATGGTTGGAACGAGCAGGTAGCTATCTGAAGTTTTTGTTTGTCTACCCTTCTTAGATGCAGAGTGGTGGATGCTTGAATTAGCAACCCATGGTGATCATGTAAACAAAATCAGGATGCACAGAGGTGTCCATGTAAATTCATAGACCTGTTGGGGTCTCTTTCCTGTCCTCCAGATCACTTTATAAGATTTTTTTGGGGTAGGACTTAGGAGTACACCAGGCTTATTTCTTGTTCCTAGACAGACAAGGGGACTGTACGGATTAGGCTCTTTTAGAGCTCTTGGCTGTTGACTGAATGCCCTGCCAGCTGTTGTGATAGGCATCATCATTTCCCACTCTTTTGCCAGCATAAGCACCTCTCTAGCAAAACGTAATTGCACAGGCAGGTGTTTAAAGGCAAGGTCAGGGGAGGAGCAAACCCTGAGGGATCAAGTTCTGCCAAACTTTTCAAGAAAAACAAGGTATTTATAGATTCAATACTGTTAAGAGAATTAGTGTGCAGAATTTTATTACTATGAAACAGTGATTTTTTTTTTTTCTTAAAGCCTTCAGCGGTTTCACTTCTAGGATGAGAAGGTATCCCCTTGGTTCATGTGCCCAGTGCAACCAGTCGAATATGCATTTTCCTCTGTCATGCTGTAGCTGATCACTGCAAAAATGCTTTTGTAATCTTAAAGGTTCTCATGTAGCCACCTGACCAGCAGCCTCTGCCTGCCTTTCCCAGCATGGAAGTGGGCAAGCTTGGATGGCAATGGGTTTAGCACTGGAGAACCAATTTCAGGAGGCAGGACTGCCTTTTTAGTCAGATGGGTCAAAGACGCTGTGACTTGATACCTCTGAATGAGTAGAAAATGAAGTTCTTATCCATATTAACAGTGTGGCCCCGTGGCAGATAACAGCTGTTGGCATCCTTTTCATGCAGGTGTTTATGGATGTGGTCCAGGATCTGCCCGCAGATGCTCTCAAGGGGAGATGCCTGCGCCGGACAGTGAGTGTCCCCTCCGAGGGCCAGTTCCCCGAATACCCACCAGAGGGGGCCACCAAACTGGGTAAGTGGGGAACTGGGCTGTGACGCATTGATTTTTAGTTCCTACCTTATTAGAGGGCACAGCTTCCTCAGCAGCAGCCCTGCAAAGGAGCATCACAGCTATGTGCTGGTGGTGCTGGAGGTCGTGCAACTGTGATGTTGTTTGTAAATGTCTCTAGCAAAACAGCTTCCAGGATTTATCCAAATACGAGTGAAGTTACCAGGAGATGCCAGAGAAACTGGGCTGTTGCTGTGCATGGGAAGGTTTGTAGCTGCAAGATCACTAGGCAGCCCTGGGATTTATAGCAGATAGCTGCTTCAGCAGGTTGATAGGAATGCAGCTTTTGCAGATAGCTGTCAGTGATTCCTGCTGGTTTTTAGAACTGTTAGGTGGAATTTGCTGTGCTTCATATTTTCACAACAAGTACTGGGTAACAGGTTTTTCTGTAGCTTACCTCATGCCTGTTCAGGGTGCAGTTCCTGAAAGAACCAACCAACTGCATGCTGCTGTTTGCTATAATTACACATGTTGAAATCCAGGGAATGCAAAAGAAAGGGCAGGTATTAAAATTACCATAACAGTTAAAAGCTCTGTTTCAGTACTTTCCCAAGTCCAGATTTGGCCCAGTTCCTCCTCTTTATTCCACCCCACTTGTGGTTGCATAAAGAACATCATTCCAGAAGAAAGGAAGAGTGATGGGAGGCAGCAACCACACACAAGTGAACTCCCCTTTCTGTTCTCAGCCTGTGCAAGAAGCTTTCTTTGGCAGAGGCAGATAGAATATAGGAGCAATTCTTCCTTAGTTCAGCTTTAAAAATACCAGTCTTGGGAAAGACTGAGCTGTGAGGGGAAAAAAAGCAAACATGCATCTGTAAGCAGGAAAGCAGCCTTGATGTGACTGTTGTCAAAGGTGAAGAGCAGGTGAGGTATTTTTCATTTCACAGGCTCAGCTGTTTTTTATGCTGAAGAGTTTTATTCTGTGAGTATATTGCTCCCAAGTAATTAATTGCCACTCTTCTGCATAGTTAATTACCACATTGCAACTCTACTGCTTATTTATTCGTGTTTACCAATAGCACTATTTAATTCTTCCTTGTTTGAGGGAGGTGTGTAAAGTGTGTTTTTGGGGGGCTTGCTTGATTCCTGGATGTAGTCTGAAAGGAAGGAGAACAGGTTGGGGACTTAGGAGTGAAAACTGAAAAATACTTGGGAATGAGTGACACAAACAGAACCTCTTTTGGATTTGTTTGTGGCATTTCAAACACAGCTCAAAATGATCATCTTGTTTTGCCATATAAACAAATACTCACTGTTCTTTGGAACTAAACCCAGTATTAAACGTGTTTGCACAGTGTTATAGGCAAAGCACTTACCCCAGGTGTGTGGTAGGAGAGAGGAGGGAAGAATCATGGCAACCAGCCTGAGCTAGGCAGTGAGTATTATTTGCAGCTTTGCAAGCTAGAAAGAACATAAGCACCTAGGATTTAAATGCCTTCTTTCTCTGTACCATGTCCAAAAAAGGTGTAGAAGAATTTCAAGACTTCACTGAATCATGAAGTGGATTGGGAAGGGCCTTTAAAGGTCATCTAGTCCAAACCCCCTTCAGTGAGCAGGGGCATCCCCAACTAGATCAGGTTCCTCAGACCCTCATCATGCCTAACCTTGAATATCTCCAGGAATGAGGTTTCTCCCATCTCCCTGGCCAACCTGTTCCAGTGTTCCATGACCCTCATAGTAAGCATCTTCCTAATGTCCACTCTAAATCTGTCCTGCTCCAGTTTAAAGGAGACAGTAGCTGGAGAAATCCCAGGGTTATGTTTTTAACTGTAACCTTGTAACCACCTTCATTTTTCTGGGGTTGCCCTGCCAGAAGGACAACTCTTGCTGTTTGGGTCCGTGCCTTGCTATGTATTTTGCTACAATTTTAGGTGCAGCTGGCATCTTGTAGGCATGCTACATGATGAATGCATGATAAGAATACCTTAAAAATACAAGAGAAACTCATATCCACATAGTCTTCTCCTTATGAGAGCTGCAGCTAGTGAACATAGCTGTCACAAAATGTGTAGCTAAAGGAAGTAGACATATGGTGGAAGGGAAGGAGAAAGACATGAGCTGCAGAAATATTGAGCAATACCCATACTGTGAGGGTAAGTGGGGAGAGAAGGTTGTGTATAATCTCTGGTTGCAGTGCCCTAGGTAGTTCCCTTGGTTTCACATCCTGGTTAGAAATGTCCTCCTAATGGAAAAAAAGTGGGTTGATAGCAAGCAGTGGGAACAGCTTTGTGTCAGGATGTTGAGCCAGAGGATTAACCAGAGAAGGAAACCCCTGAACATCTTCATAAAGAGAAAGAAGCAGATGGTGGCAGCCAGTGTATCACCAGCAGTACAGATAATGACTAGACTAAAATAGCTTTGGAATGGACACCAAAAGCTGAAAAGCACAGCAGAGACAGCTAAAATATCCAGTAGAGAAATTGCTATGCAGAGCTGATAAGAATATCTAGCTTGTCGTGGGGAAGCATGTGTGTAACATGGCCAGCAGCAGGCATTGCATCTTGTGATGACATCTGAAGTTAATGCTTGCAGAAGAGCTCCTTAGGACTGGCTCCAGTGCAGAGGTTAAGGCATAGCAATGGCTTTTTTTTTTCCTCTAAGTAAGGTTGCCATACCTCTCTTGTGGTATACTGGTTGACTGATTTATATTGGAAAAAAAAAAAGGCTAAATTATGTGATGGAACTAATTTTCATCTGTAACACTACAGTTACACCTTGTATGAAAAGTTAAGAGTATCATATGAGGTCAGTGTCTGCTAGTGGTGCAACCAGTCTGGGCTGTGTTCTTCAGGGGCTCTACAAAATCAGCAGCAGTT
This sequence comes from Dryobates pubescens, assembly GCF_014839835.1. Lineage (NCBI taxonomy): Eukaryota > Metazoa > Chordata > Aves > Piciformes > Picidae > Dryobates > Dryobates pubescens. The sequence continues at coordinate 11,828,819 of NC_071622.1, read as the reverse complement.
CCCATTCTGCAGATTTTGGTGGCATTCTTTATGGCATTGTGCATACACCCTTGCAGCACCACTCCTAGGAAGTGTGTGGGAGAGAGACTACCCGTGTTGCAGCTGAGAAGTTGAAGCAAGAGATGTGTAACTTGCCAAAGGTCAGCATGAAGTCAAGTATGTGTTACCCAAGGGCTGTTGTAGTCGTTCTTGCCATCTCTTTCATTTTTACCCTTGCTGCAGGGTTGGCTCAGCTGTTCATGAAGCAGCTGCTGAGCTACACCACCATGGTTTACAGTCACATGTACTAAGATAGACACCAATTTCCACATACTTCAGTACAGTGAGCTGTAATTTGTGATGGTTCAGCAGCTGCTGGGAGAGCAGCTGAGCCATCCCTTCTGTGCAGGCAGAAACCACTGTGGTCACCCTCAAATGAGAGCCAGAGGGGTGGACACAAACATAAAACACAAGACAGAAAGCAGTAAGATCATTTAAAAGCTGTAATTCCAGAGGACACTCACTATCCACTGCTATCTTAGGAGTTTGCCCTCTGCTTGCAGGAGGTGGAGAGGTTGTTTCCAGTGCTGAAATTCCTAATTCCTCTCTGTAAGGTACAGAGTTGTGTCAGCAAGCCATCCGTTAAATACATGCCGTGAGATTTCCTCTGTACATAACTGGTCTCATTGTAGTAATAGCTCTCTGTGAGTGAGCAGGCACACTAAATAAGTCATTTGCTTGCTAGGATTTCATCTTGGCAGCACTTATTCAGAGGTGCTTCCATTCAGGGAAGCTAAAAATGTAGCAGTAATTTCTCCCTAACTCCAGTTTGACAGCCTCTTACTTTCTTCTTTCAATGAACTAATTCTGTTATGAAGTGTGATATAGGCCCTGAAGATGAGCACCTAAACATTGTAGGAAGAGGTATGATGAAGAAAGCTCAAGCTGCATTGCCTCCATTTCTTTTCAAATCCTGCTCTTTTTCTAACAGGTGCCTTTTATTTCCTGTTAGGGAAATGACCTCCTTTGTAAGGGATCACTGTTTATGATAGCATGTTGGGATTAACCATTCATACAGTAAAAGCATGATTCAGATTTCCATCATTCATAGTTTAGCAGCCTAGTAACAGTTATTGCTTCCTTTCCCAAAATAATCCTCTCCTCTTTTACTCTGCTTCCTTCTCACCACCTGCTCACACTAAATGAGAGTTGCTAAGGAGAATACATAGGAAAAGATTTGTCTCTAGCATCTTTGTGGCATTTCTGAGAGATATTTCTTGGGTTTGCCTGCATATGTGAAAATATCAGGGGGAACTGAAAGTGAGGAGCTTGTTTGGGTTTGGGTTATTTGATTTTGTTTTGGTTTTTAATATATTAGGAAAGAGCATGATCAGGGAGAGAGCTCTTTGAGCTTCTATGATACTTAGAAAGGTTTGTATTGGTGCAAATGGATTTTCTCTTTATATTTGGAGATGAAGTCGTCTGAGAAGGGAATGAAGACTGTGTTAGTTAACCCTGTTTTTCCTAGTCACATCTATGACTGCTGAATATTAGTGATCTGGAGAAAAGACTGCTGGAAGCAGGCCTGAGGTGAAAGTGCCCTCTGCAAATTTTGGTGTTGTCTTCACTTTGAGGCACTAGCGTTGAGAAGCTTTGGGTTGCATCCAGTCACTTGGTCTAGTCAATGGGAAAACACAATTTGTACCCTCTGCCCCCACTAAATGGCAGTGTGCTTGCTGGGTTTGGATTTTGCTGATGCAATTGTTTGAAGTGATATTAATATGGCACATAAATGAGGAGCTCTGGTGGAATGGTTCTGTGCTACAAGCAAGCAGCCAAAGTTGTGAGCACAGGAGACAGCGACACCATAAACAATCTGTGTTCTGGGCAAAAGTGTTTAGAACTTCAGCTTCTTTGTGGGTTTTTCCTTGCCTTTTTGCTTGTTTGTTTGTTTGTTTGTGGATTTTGTTTGGTTTGTTGTTGATGTTGCTGTTTTGGTTTGGGATGTTTTTCTTTCTTTTCTTCCTGAAAATACACTCCAGTTTCTTGGCTAGAGAGAAAATAGCCACCAAGATTGAGAACAATCTGGGTAAGCAAGCCTTAGACCTTTCAGAAGCTTCTACAGAGCCAGCTCTGTATATGCATACCAGTGTCTGTTCCCCCTTGCATAGCTTTCTAGCTCATCTTCCAAACTTTTGTGCTGGAGTCGTCTTCACCAGAGAACCAACTGGCCTTTAGTGCCTCAGCCCTCTTGTAGAGCATTGATAACTGTTACTCAGTCAGCTGCTGACTCCCATCTCTGCTCTGAAGCTTGTCTCTCTATCCTTTGCTACAGTTCCATCCACACAACTTACTGTTACCATCTTTCTTCCTCCTTGGGAGGGATCCCCCATGCCCTGACAAGCTGCTGTTCTCTGAGTGCCTCTATAGAGATTGCCTTTGCAACCACTGCCACGGCAATGGAACAGCAGCCATGCTGATGCCCTGTACGCAGCACTGCTAACGTACTGGGAATACTGGAACCCCTGTTGGGTGCACCACATGAAGAAGGATGTTAAGAATCTGGAGACAGTCCAGCAGAGATCTGCCAAGGTCACAGAATGTTAGAAAGTTAGGGGTTGTAAGAGACCTCAAGAGATAATCTAGTCCAACCTCCCTGCTAAAGGATCACCTAGGGCAGATCACACAGGAACACATCCAGGCGGGTTTTGAAAGTCTCCAGAAAAGGAGGCTCCACAACCTCTCTGGGCAGCCTGTTCCAGTGCTCCACCACCCTCACTGTAAAGAAGTGTCTCCTCATGTTGAGGTAGAGTCTCCTGTGTTCCAGCTTTTACCTGCTGTTCACTGTCCTGTCACTGGGCACCACCAGAGAGAGCTTGGCACCTTTACCTTGACACCCACCCCTCAGATATTTATAGATGTTGATAAGATCCTTCTCAGCAGCCTGTCCTCCCCAGATGCAGAACTCTACTTTGCCCAGGTTATTCTGTTCAGGAGTATGTGACCCATGAAAAGAGACTGAGGAAGCTGAGCTTGCTTAAACTGGCAGCAAAGGAGTCAAAAGTGTTGATCTGATAGTCTGTGGTTATTTGAGAGTTAGAGGTAGCGGAGCCAAGCCCTTCTCAATAGCGGTGCATGATAAAACAAGGGGGAATGGCCACAAATTGCACTTCAGGAGATTCAGATTGAGAGATTAAGTGAAAGTTTGGCATCAGGAAGGTAGGGGAGCACTAAAACTGGCTGACCAGCAACGCTGCAGAAACTTCATCCTTCAATCCATCACTGCCTCTTGCCTTTGTTTGTTTGTTTGCTTGTTTTTGTTTCAAGTAGCAACCCTCCATCAGGGGCTTGGGAAATTTTTCTTTCTTTTTGACCTGTAAGTGCTTTGTGTCATGAAGCTGAATGGAAAGGTCTCCAGCAGCTGAAAGGTGATACTGTAATGAGGTCAGTACAGAAAGCACTGGTTCTGCAATTGAGTGGTTTGACAATCCTCAGTGGTGGCCCAAAACTGGCTGTTTCTGGTGGGGAAGGTGCCTGGTTAACAACACAGCTGTGTTCTTCACTACACTTCAGCCCTGACCTGAGAGCCTCATCAGAACTCATGGGTGGGAGCCTTTTTTGAGCAGAGATCTGAAGCCTTTGGCTCCCGTAATAGCACAGGTAAAGGTTTGCTAAAGACTTTGTGCTCTGCCTGCTTCGCTGTCTGGTGCCTTGGGCCACTATCTCCTGTGCTGTGACTGTTGGGTGTGATTAGTAGGGATTGTAGCTGTGCCAAGATCAATTGAAATCTTAGAACTTTACCTGTCTTCAGATGACATTGTTTACCCATTATGTTCTGTCCCAAAATGCAAATACATGCAAACTGAGAGCTGCACGTTTAAAAATCTCCTGTGAAACACAGCTGCTCTTGGCCATCGTTAAAGAACCAACAGGCTACATGGGGAGACAGCTACTGTGTGGAAAAATTGTCCTGCATCCACAAAAGAGGTTAGGATACTCTGGGAAAAGCCCTGAAGTAATCTGGAATTTGGACTATGTAAAGTACAATTTGCTTGCCTTGGAAGGATGAAGAATTTAGGCAACTCTGCTTGAAATTAAAAGTAACTCCAGGGAGGCTGCATGTATCAAAAAGGATGCCTGGATCTCAGTGACATTCCCCCTGGGCAATTGGAGTTATTTGTATGCAGAAAATTGCCAAGCTGCTATCTTTTTCTTCTTCTCTAACACAAACAAAGCCAAAAGATTTTGTTTTGTTCTGAATGCCACTGAAACTTTACTCCCTTGGACTCAGATCATCTGTGCTGAAAGGCAAGTTTCATCAGGAGGCAAATTTTATCTGTTTAGATCTTAAACCTTTTTAGAGCAGAGATTAACAGGGGTATGAGCACATAATCTGAACTTTCTTGTATTGACACATAATCCATTAGGGCTTTTCTCTCCTTGGAATTTGTTGCATCCCTGCTTGCTGCTTCCAGCACGCACACACACAAAAAATGGCTTTAGAGGTTTAAAAATGTTGCTGTGTGAGCACTTTATAAGTAGAACACCTTGTGCAATGTGGTAATTGCTCTTAGACCATCTGGGGCAGATTTGTTGTCTGTGTCCTAGGCAAACCTCAGTTTACTAGGAAGGAAGTTACCATTTTCCTTGGGTTTTCTCCACAACAGCAAGAAAATATTTCCTTATGAAGAAATCTGCCTTAAACCATGCATGGACTTACTGTGGATTGTTAAACTTTGCAGGTTCTCTTTTGTGGTTGTTTGATCTTGTGGCAAAAAGTAATTACACTTCACCCAACCATGTACAGTGGCCTTTTTTTCCTTCAGTAGCAACTGACTTAACACTTAATGGAACATTAACCTTCCTTCCCACAGCCTGGATTTCCTTATCTTCAGCCTTGTCTAGAGTTAATTTGAATGGGTGAACTTAATTTAACAGTGTTGATGTCATTACTTCTGGTTCAGACCCTGGTGTTAGTTACAGAATTAGTTGCTAATCAGTTTATTGCTTCAGCATAAATTGATGCATGACAATACAAATATTTGTGAGATTGGATTGAGTGCATCTAGTTCAAGTTTGGATGAAATTAAATGTCAGAAGTTTTCTCCACTGTACCAGGGGGGCACAAACTCTTACCTCCCAGCTTTGCCACCCTCTTTGGTGCTGGTTCTTATCACATGCCTGCCAGGTGAATCGATTCAACTTCACAGAGTGAAATCGTGTTCTCATACATGTTGATGGGTTTATCTTTCAATCTGATCTGGTAGATGTTTCAAATAGTCCTAAAGCTATGTGGTGGCTCCAGCACAAAGAAAATGGTGGGAGCCTGTTGCTTAAGAACAGTAGGAGAGCCAAATTGTTTCCACTTTTTTTGCCCCCCTCGCCCGGTAGCAGCCTGGAGTTAGTGGCTTGGATGTAATACGAAGCTGCTCTCTGTGATAGCTTTGATCTAGCCAGTGCACTTACAGTGACAGTGGAGCCAAGGCAGCAGAGATTTGAACAAGGGCAGTGCAGGGGTTTCAGAAGAGCTTGTGTTACTGCCCGCTCCTGCCACTGCTGAAGTCCGCGCTGCCACATTCTTACAGCTACTGTTACTTGAACTACTTCTGGTACGCCTTTGTGTGTGGCAGTCAGAGCTCATGCCTGGCTTTTGAAAGCTATTTCATTAGGGTTGCACATTTTTCTGCCCCAGGCACAGCCTGAAGTCACCTAGCTCACGCTAGCTGTGCATACATCATGCTACAAGCGCAGCCACTTTGGTAGCATTCACGTGTTTCTGTAACCTTTTTACTCTCCAAACTTCACAAAAAAATATGCACACACTATTTGGTGAACAAGCCTGCACAAACAGTGGGCAAAACATGGAGTCCTTCTGGAGGACCTTTCAAGTCGTACTGACATGAACTTTAGAGAGATAGGTTGCTTTTAAGTGAGTGCACAATGCTGAGTAGTAAAACCATCATATGTTTTTATTGAAATGAAGCTTGGGACTGTCACTTCTGCCTTTTTTTTTCCCCCCTCAGTTTTGTGTTATTTCTAGGAGGTTTGAACCAGTCTTCTATCATACCTCCCCTTTTCTTCAGTGCTCTTTATCCATGTCCTGGTATGTTGGATGTTCTCACAGCAAGCAGGGTTGGCTGGCATTGTGGCATAACAACTGGTGGGGTGCCCTGTGTCTTATCTCTAGAGTGCTGAAAACCTGTGACTCCTTGTCTGTTTGTTTTGGTGCTATGGGTGGTTGTTGTAGCCTTTGGCAGGTTTCCATCTGAGCAGCCTATGCTGAAAGATCTCTGAAGGTGTTCTGTGGAAGGCTTTCATGCATCTGCACAAACAGTGCCGGAGAACTTTTGTCATTGCTGCCCTGGGATCCAGAATTTGAAGGGAGGTTTCTTCCTTATAATTAGTTCTGGTTGGGGATGGCAGCACTTGCTAAGAGAGCTATAATCCACAGTCTGTTATGTATTGGGTTTTTCCATGCAGGACGTCAGGAGATTTGTTTTCTGTCAGACTGTAATATTCTGCCGTCTTCAAACCAGTCTATAAACATGAGCTAATTAATCTCCACAGTACCTCTGGGAAGAAGACAAGTAGTGGTTTTAAAAAGAAAAGAGGCAGAATTTTGGTGTTTCCTGTGCCATCTTGTGATATTTACACTTCACTGGGGCAGTGACACACCTCATGTGGGTGGACTACTTTTTATGGATGCATAAATGAAAAGGTTCTTAATCTATGAGGTGGCTTAGATATTAAATTAGACTTACTGAAGCATGTACTGGATGTTTTGCTATCCTGCTCCCCCTTTTATAAGCGATCACTCTTGCACAGGACAGGGGGAGGAGAGAATTGTAACACTGATTTTTATCTGCAAAGCAGACAAAAAGCATCTCAGCAGCACAGCAGAGAGATAATTTACTTAAAAGAAAAATAATAAAGCCACAGAGGAAAAGTGAGCTATTGAACTCTGCAGGACTTCATCAGAAACTCTTCTAACAGGCACCTCTGTGTCGCAGGCAAATCCCTGATTCCCAAAAGCAGCCTTGGGGATGGAGAGGACTATATGTTCTAGCAGTGATTAGTGTCCATTAAGATTCAACTTGCTGTCCAGTAAAGTGCTTTTGGCTACAAGCTAATAATTCTTGATGCATAGTTGAGAGTGCTTTATCTTGTGCATTATCCAGTGAAGAACTGTAGGGGGTTGGTTGTTGGTTTTGGTTTTTGTTTTGGGTTGTGGTTTTTTTTTTCATTTCAAATGGAACTGCAAATATTACCTTGAATGGCAAGCTTGCCATTTTTTTTTTGGGGGGGGGGGGGGGGGGGGGGTGTTGGTGTTTGGTTGGATGTGGTTTAGGTGAGAATCTGACTGTTGAAAACTCCAGTTATCTCCCTTCTTCCTCAGCAATGGCCTTTTCCCATTTTTTTCCACATGTGGGCTGAAGCAGTAGTAGGAAAGCCTAGAGCAGTGGTCACAGCCCTTGCTGACCCAAACATGCCAGTGTCGTGCAAATAAGTGCTGTGCTTTGCTTTTGCAGTCAGCCTTGTTACCCTTTGGCTGCAGGTAGTGTTGGGGGTTGCTGGTCTGAATACCCTGAAACCCTAATGGAGTCTCCAGCGTCTGGTGGCTTTTGATAGTCATTGCATTAGTGCTCTAGTCTTGCTTTGACAGGTAGGAGGTGTTAACCATTCCACCCAGGAGCAAGCAGGAAGGATTTGAAGAATGGGATTCATTGGATGTCATTCAGAGGTGTTTTATTCCTGCTTCTGGCAAAGCTGGAGGTGGTGGGTTGACATTGGGCATCTGCTGGTTGCCCACTCAGCTGCTCTCACCCCCTCTCCTCAACAGCACAAGGAGAGAATAAGATGTGGGTTGAGAAACCCACAGGGAAAACACTTGCCAATCACCATCGCAGGCCAACCAGAGTTGCCAATTCAAACAAGTTTGGGGGAAGAAAACTTAAAACACCACCTTCCACCACCCCTTTTTTTCAGCTCATACCTTCAATCCCAACCCTTTACAACCTCTCCTCACTGAGAGCCTCTGGTTGCCAGCACCTTGCCACCAGCACCCTACACATGTACCATAGAGGTGGCATTCTTGGATGCATGGGCTTGCAGGGAAAGCATTCCATGATATTAGTCCAGCTGTTGGTGAGAAAAAGAGGATCCACACTCGTGTGGCATTGCTTCTCCTTCATGTTGTTGGTGGTCACATGTGTGAGCCGAATTCAGTACTTTGTCCTGATAAAGATGCTGTATTCAGCACATACTACAATAATCTACATTTGTTGAGATAATCAGGGCTCTAAGATGCTAGAAAACCCAATGAGGTTTCTTAGTAAATTAATTTCCAAGTCCTTTGCATCAGGCTAAGTAAGGGAAACTTTACAGCATACAGGCAACTGGGCTTTTAGATTCATTACTCTGGAATATGGTGGATAGCTGAAGAGAATGTTTATTAAGACATTTTTCTCTCCCTCTGTAATTTGACATTTAAAAGATCTTCTTGCAAGCTGAGTGTCCCTATGCTTATTTCTAATTTGAAGTCGTTCAGATAGATCACGGGAGGACAGAGCATAAGTTGACAACTTGCCTTTAATTATACATGATTTATACTACAAGAAACAGATTTACATTGAAAATTTAGATGTATTTACAAAAAAATATATTAAAAAATGGTCCAACTCAATTTTCTTTTTAGCTGTTCTGCTCTGGTGCTTTTGGAGAAGAGAAGGCTCTGGAGAGACCCAGTAACAACCTTCCAGTACCTGAAGGGGGCCTGCAAGAAGTCTGGAGAGGGACCATTTACAAAGGCCTGTAGTGATATAGTGCAAGGGGCAATGGCTTCAAACTAGGGAAGAGTAGATTTAGGTTGCCCCGGGAGGTGGTTGAGGCCCCATCTGTGGAGATATTCCTGGTGAGGCTCGACAGGGCTCTGGGCAAGCTAATCTAGCTGAGGATGTCCCTGCTTACTGCAGGAGGAGTTGGACTAGATGAACTTTAGAGGTTCCTTCCACCTGAGCCATTCTGTGATTCTGCCCTGCAAACAGGTTCTTCCAGCAGCTGCCTCCAGAGTCAGAAGCTGTAAAGGTCTGAAGAGAAGCAGCAGAGCTGGCCAAGAAGTGGTTAACTCATTGCTCTGGCATATTTTTGTGAGCTGCTGGCAGGCAGCTTCCTGTTCATCCCATTCAACAGGCCTTTTTTAATGAGAATCTTGCATGTGTCAGAAGATCAGTTATTTGAACACAAGTCACGTGGCAGTAATATCAGGCAGGGTTATAATCATTATTCAGTGTCACAGTCTTTTGGAAACAACTTCTACTCCTAGACTTCACAAATTGCATTTCAAATTCCTGAAACTGAGTAGATTTCTAGAACATTTCAAAGTACTTGTATGGTTTGCCTTTTCCTCTCTGATTTTTTTTTTTTTTTTAATGCATTTTGATATTTTGAGCCACAGAGATGATTAGGGGACTTGAGCGTCTCCCCCGTGAAGAGAGACTGAGATCCCCGGGGCTGTTTTGTCTGGACAAGAGAAGACTGAGAGGGGATCTCATCAATGTGTATAAATATCTGAGGGGTGTGTCCAGTTCTGGGCCCCTCAGTTTAGAAAAGATGACTTGCTGGAACCTGTCCAGAGAAGGGCAACAAAGCTGGGAAGGGGTTTGGAGCACAGCCCTATGAGGAGGGGCTGAGGGAGCTGGGGTTGCTTAGCCTGGAGAAGAGGAGGCTCAGGGGAGACCTTATTGCTCTCTACAACTACCCAAAGGGAGGTTGTAGCCAGGTGGGAGCTGGTCTCTTCTCCCAGGCAACCAGCACCAGAACAAGAGGACACAGTCTCAAGCTGTGCCAGGGCAGGTTTAGGCTGGATGTTAGGAAAAAGTTCTTCATAGAAAGGGTGATTGACCGTTGGAGTGGGCTGCCCAGGGAGGTGGTGGAGTCACCATCACTGGAGGTGTTTAGGAAGAGACTGGATGGGGTGCTTGGTGCCATGGTTTAGATGGTGTTGGATGCCAATGATGTCAAAGGTCTCTTCCAACCTGGTTAGTTCTATTCTATTCTATTCTAAAGTGGAGGGGAGCAATCTCTTTTCAGTCATGCACACTAGTAAGACAAGAAACAACGGGTTCAAGCTTTAACATAGAAGATCTCACCTTAACATGAGGAGAGACTTCTTTACAGTGAGGCTGACAGAGCACTGGAACAGGCTGCCCAGGGAGGTTGTGGAGTCTCCTTCTCTTGAGACTTTCTAAGCCCACTTGGATGCATTCCTGTGCAGGCTACCCTAAGTGATCTTGCTTTGGCAGGGGCGTGGGACTTGATGATCTCTTGAGGCGTCCCTTCCAACCTCTCATGTACTGTGATACTGTGATACAGTCCCGATTCACTGTCTCTTCCTAAATCTTTTGCAGGTGTATGTGCTTGAGCTGACAGCTCCTTTAGCACTTCAGAGATCTTATTTTTGAGGTCAGTACAGCAAGTTTTAGGGTTGACAAAAACAGATAACCAGAACTGAACCTTCCCAAGTCACTAAAAGTGGTTTCTTTGGAATAAACAGGCCTTATTTCAGTACTGGATACAAAGTTTTAACTCTTCTGTTTGAACCTGATTTAAAAGCAGAGGATTCCTACAGGATGTGAAATGAAAAAGCAAGATTGTAGTGTCACAGACTGGTTTTGGGTGCGAAGGGACCTTTAAAGGTCATCTAGTCCCCTTCAGTCACCATGGACATCTGCAAGTAGAAGCAGGTTGCTCAGAGCCTTGGAATGTTTCTGGGGATGGGGCATCTACCACCTCCCTGGGCAACCTGGGCCAGTGTCTCACCACCCTCAGTGTAAAAAATGTCTTCCTTCTCTCTAGTCTAAATCTCCCTCCTTTCATTTCAAACCCATCACCCCTTGTCCTGTCACAAAAGGCCCTGCTAAAAAGTCTGTCCCCGTATTTCTTCTGGGCTTCTTTAAGTACTTGGTGAAAATAAAAATACCAAACCCCAGAAATGTAATCAGACAAACTTAAGAAAAACAGCCAGGATTTGCCCATGAAAGCTGTAGAACCCTTTGAAGGGCTGTACAGAGAACTTTAATGTCCCAGTCCTTCATTTTTCCATCTTTTCTATCGTGCCCTGTGGTTGTACATGAATTGTCTGATGTTGCTCCACCCTCCAGAGAGATGCTTTTCTGTGGTGCTGCAAACATAGTTGGTACAGTGCTCTGGAATGAAGTGTGCTGTATAATTACCATAGTATCTGGTTTATTGCGGAGCAGCAGTGGTGAGAGAGAGGAGATTGCAATCGCTTAGAAGCTGCTCCTGCTTTCTTTGCAGGATCTGTCTCAGCTGAGATCCTGAGACCCTTTTGCTCTGCTGTTTCTAGCAATTAAAGCATTTCTAAGCAGCAGGTCAAACCAATTTGTCTTTCATTTCATGTTTCATTTTGTAGTTTTATTTTTGTGGTGCTGCTAGTGATGGGATTTTTTTTTGGGGGGGAGAGTAGGGGGAGTATCTTTTTTGAGCTGCTACTCTGTTCCAGCACTAATCTTGTGCAGGATCCCTGCGTGTAGTTTGGTGATTGGCTTTAGAGGGCGAGGGAGTAATTATAATTTTCTGTCATTTATTTTGGAGTCAGTATTGTTTAAGCATGCATTCAACAAGTTTTTCCCAAGGGCTCTGAGCTGCTTTTCACGCAGATCTCTCACGTGAGCCTCAGCAGGGGGTAGGGTGAGCAAAGCTGCTGTTTCTTGCAGGAGAAACCCTTGTGAGGGTGTGGGAGATTGTTGCCTAAGAGAAGGTGCAGAAGCTCAGTTTAAGTAACCCAGTAAGAAAAAAAGATGCTGAGTAGCATTAGTGGGAAAATAGCTGGATCAGAGGAGAACATTGTGATGCAAACAAGTGGCAAAATTAAAGTAGGTCCTCACACACTCTCTCTTTCAAGAACTGCGGAAGGTAGGAGCGACCATGCAGCCCCCTGGCTCTTGGTGAACAATTTCAGCCTGTTCGCAACAGGCAGAGCAACTTTGCATTCCTCTTGTGTGTGTGCTTGTCTGCTCTGGTCCCTGACTGGCAGGTGGGATCTGCTGGGAAGCAAAACTTTTCAACTGATCCTGCTTGACATGCTGTTCTCAGGAGGGGCCTTAGAATGTGTAAGGGACACTGTAATAGCAGCAATAACCAAACTGCATAGGGTTTTGCTTCTGCACCTTAAAGAGCAGCTTTTGTCTTTGTATTTTGGAGCTATGCCTGGAAGTTAAGCTTGTAGCATTTGTAAAATAAAGAAGTTGTTTGTTTGCTTTTTTTAATTGGACCTCACCATTTTGCTTTCAAAGCCATGGGTCTCAGATGTAGTTTAAAGAAGAAAGAAAATCAACAGTCAGTGCAAGAAGCAAAGATGGGGGGGAAGCCCATTGTTTATGTAACTCCCCAGGGCTTTTTTGGTGCCATGTTATTTGCTAAGCCCTAGAAACATTTGAAGTAGGGTAACATTTTCAAATAAAGTGCAGTTTTGTCAGACACATGCAGATGTAGTTCCTTGTTCAGCTGACAAAACCATGTTTTCGTCTTGACTGGCTTCTTGTAGCCTGGACAGTGTATGCAGTGAGATCAGCCTCTTAAGTTTCCCTGTAGCCAATTTTAGACTTGGGAGTCAGCTGCTTGAAATCCCTGAATTTTCTCAGCATTGGAAGTGTTTTTGCTTAACAGGAATCTCCTCCTGCCCACACCCCCTTCCACCCCACCCCGAGTGCTTGCGCTGTCTCTCAGCTCACCCACCCTCCCTTGGGACAGGAAAAATGAAGTGTCTACGTTTCCCGGGTAGATCGTGTCGCTGCCGGGGAGGCGGCCGGCGTGCGTCCCATCCCGTCCCATCCGCGGCGAGGGAAGGCGAGCAGCCGAGGGGCGGCTATTGTTCAACTGGAGCCGAGGAGCTGAATAGAGGAGCCGAATAGAGGAGCCTTGCGCTCGGCGGGCTTCGGCTCTGGCTTTTCTGCATTCCAAACCGTCTGAGGCAGAGAGCGCAGAGGCGACGCTGCCTTTCTGGTTGGCATGGTGGGAGGACTATGGTAGAGGTATTAGGATTACCACAGAATGCAGTTCACAGGTGAGATCCCTCCTGACACGGGCCATGCAAATAGGGGACTGGATTGCTGCTATATTTTCAGTGAGGCGGGACTGGGTAGGAAGCACATAGGTGTTTAGCTGGGTATTTAAAGTGACTACATTTAAAGCAGCTAGAAAGTTCAAGTTTGGGGTGTTTTTTTTCTGTGTTGTATGTGCATATCAACTCTTTTCTTTGTTATTTCAGTTTAATATATGTGTTTTTTAAAGACATGTTTACATGGATTTAATGTGATGAGTGGAAAAGTGGATTTTTGGTACTTTCCTGCTCACTATTACAGAAATGACATATTAGCACTCAAACATCACATAGCTGCAAAGACAAGAAACAAGTTTTTCTAGTGGATTTCCAAGTGAAAAGTGTAGTTTATCACTACTTAATGATTAGGTTTACTATTCCCCCTCTCCCTGAAAGCCTTACCTAACTTAAGTACGTTTCTCTATGACATTGGATTTCTGGCTGATGTCAGACATCATTCTTCAAGGGCACTCTGTGGAAATATTTTTCAGTGTTTGCCTGTGGCTGGCATTGGGTGATGTTTTCAGCATACGATATTGCCAACCTTGCTTCCTGTCCTCCAGCAAGTGATGGTAAATCAAAGCAGTTCAGGGAATCCTACAGGTTGCTCATAAAAGCAAGGAGGATTTGTTTTCTTTTCAATATAAAGGGCATTGCCTTAGTAATGCTGCTTGCTTTTCTAGCAGCTTTTGTCTTAAAATGTATTGCTAAAGTGATAGCAAGCTGGAAAGCATTTCTGTGTCATGCTTTTAAGCATTTTTCAGTAGCTGCAAAAGCAATAAATGTCGTCTAAGGAAACCAGGAATAAAATCTCCAGTTAATTTTTTTCCTACCTCAGAAACATCCTTTAACAGGTACTGATTATAAAGTTCTCCTTAGTCATTTTCTTCCCCATCTGTAAGCCAGGGAGAATACTAATTTGCTGACTTGGAAAGACTGTTTTTGTTAGCCTGAACCAATGAGATTGTTCTGCAGCTGCATTTGAATTACATGATCAGAAAATGAAAAACTTCTGCCTTAGCTTTGGTGGTTTATGTTTGGGTTTTTTTGACAAACATGTTTCAGAAAACAAGCAAACTTTTGGCAAACTAATCAGCAAAGCTCAAGGCAACACAGTCCTTGTCCCTCCAAAGTTTCATTTAGGTGATTTTGGGGTGGTTACCAGGAGGCACCCTCTAGAATTTCCTGACTCTTTTGGGGACTCTTTCATACAATTACCATGTTAATAGGGTAGTGAATTAAAAATACAATAGTGGAGAGTTCTGGAAGACAGACGTGAGCAGCAACTTACATTCCTGCAAATTCTTCATCTTGTGCCCAGTTTTATCTGCTGTTCTGTGGGTGCTCTGTTTCTCTCAGATCTGTAGGGAGGGGAAAACAATGTAATTGTAACGAATACTTGAGGTGACTTCTGTCAGAAAGATCTGTCATGGCTCTTTAAAGCTCATGGGAACAAACCAGTTTTGTTTGTATATAAGCAGGAGAAAGGGGCATTCTGGTATACTGAGGTTTGACCTTCTCCTTGCCATTTTCTCATGTCTGGGAGTAAGTATCACACCAGCTCTGTGATACTGGAAGTCAGAGAATTCTGTGATGCAGCAAAATACAGGCTATGGACAGCATTTGTAAATGGCTCATTGGCATCAAGAGGCAGATTCATTTGCCAGCCTGTGGAGGTATGTACCTTTTCAAATCTTTAATTCTCCACAAAGGGGAACACTTCCTTTTATCTAGATTTCTTGGCTAATTGGTGTCAGACAGAGCAAATGTGTTTTAGGAGAGCTAATAATGGTGAAAATCGAAACAGAGCCAATAGCAGAAGGGAGACCTAATGATCCCCATCCATTTCATTTTCCACATATATGGGTGACCGCTTCTAGTAAGGGAAATCTGCACAAGATGCCAGCAAGCAAGTGGTGCAACTACATTCAGTGCTTACAGTTTCAACAGTATCATCTCCACATGTTAAATGGTTAACAGACTTCTGACTCTACATGTTATGGATTTGATGGGAAATGGTGCTCTGGTAAACATGACTGTAAAAATTTGGGCTGTGTAATAGCTGGTTCTCTGAGCAGATGACACAGGAAGGATAAGGAGGGACTTTTTACAGGGGCTTGCTGTGATAGAATGAGGGGTAATGGATTTAAGTTTGAGGAGGGCAGATGTAGACTGGAGATGAGGAAGAAATTCTTGACAGTGAGGGTGGTGAGACACAGGAACAGGTTGCCCAGGGAGGTCCCCGTAGGTGTTCAAGGCCATGTTGGATGGATCTTTGAACAGCCTGGTCTAGTGGAAGGTGTCCCTGCCCATGTCAGCAGGGTTGGAACTAGATGGTCTTTAAACTCCCTTCCAACCCAATGATAGCTTCGGTCGGGGCTTGGCAGGGACTTTAGGAGGGAAACAGTGTGAGGCAGGTGCCTCTCAGAGGAGGTGCCTCTCAGAGGAGCTCTGCTCTGTGCTGAGGGCTGGCCTCTGGGCAACCTTCAGAGCTGGCACCAACCATAAGCAGTCAAACTGCCTGGCTGCCTTAGAAAAGAGGCAATTGAACATAATGGGGGGTGGGGGAGGTGTAATTTCATTTTCCTGCTTGTTTTGATCCTTTTTGGAGTAGGCCTCAGCCAGATTTTCATGCTCAGTCGCACTCAAACTGTGAAGGGCCTGCTCTTTTTCCTAGAGTAGAGGCCATACTTGTCCCCACATTTGTTTGTTTCCAGGGGTAATGACTATAGGGAAAATGCCAAATGTGCAAAACACAGTGCAATTTCAGTGCCAGCTTCCATGGCATTCATGCTTTTAAAGCCTTGTCCTGGTATGTCCTAGGTCACTCGTAAAATGTCAGCTCTGTTCTTCAGGGTAACTCTCGCCGGTGTCCAAGACAAATCTTGAAGATAATGTGTCAGTCAGAAATTAAGCCTGTGTCCACAAGATGGAGGACTTGGTATGTCCTTGTAACAATTCCTTGAAGCACAGAATCACCTACCTTGCGGGGTTTCATTGCTTCACCACTAAATATGGTCCCTAATTTGGAAACAGTTTGAAAACCCTTCCATGTACTGCCTTTTTCGTACAGATATCTCATGTTTGGAAAGGCCTTGGGCTTTGGCAGTTGCCTTATTTTGATGCTTACACAGAGATTAACCTTGTATTCCTATAAACACAGGTGGAACTCTAAGTAGTAAGAGGGAGGGAGACCGCATGATTCATAGGCAGGGGTAGGAAATCATATTGCTGCTCATAACCACATGTTCTCCAGAATGCTCCTGCTGTTCTGCTGCCTGCCTGGTAAGTGCAAGCTGCATGCTTTTGGGCTGCTGGACACCGACACGTGTTTTGGTGGTGGTTTTCTGTCCATCTGGTGTTAGAAATGCAAGTTATTGTGAGTTAGTTTCTTTTTTGTGCGTGTGTGTATGTCTCTGTGCCAGTCAAGGAGAGTTCAACTCCCACCTGATGATGTCGGCAAAGCTGCGGTTTCTTGACATGTAAAGGGAGTGAGCAGTGACCTCAGGGTGGAGTAAAGCTCCCTGTTGGCACAGCACCCTCAACCCTGCTCTGCAAGAATCACTGGTATTTAGTTTGTGCTGAAAACAAGCAAGTTGAACTCATTGTGGGAGCACTACATAAAGCTGTTACTTTGCTCCAAATCTTGTAGGAAGCAGGTAAATAGTGCTTACCTTAATGGCATGGTGTGACAATTCCTAGGTGATCTGACCAGAAATTTAAGAAGTTGTGTGGTCAGTGGAATATGATATATGTATTGATCATTTTGGATTGCTTCCCAAAATACTTTGGAGCCATCTGTGTGGGTCTGATGGCACCAGAAAGCTGCAGACTGAACAGTTTAGTTCTCTCTTGGCTGAAACAGTTTTTCTCGGAATTGTAGCTCTATTATCTATGTGGTCATGTCTAGTCACAAAAGGCCAAAAAAAAACCCCTCCCAAACCAACAATCACCCAAACTCCAGCCTTCACTAAGTTGTTCTTTAGTTTGCTTGTTGGAGATGTCATCCCGAAATTTAGTTTAAGTGAGAAAAATCGTTCCTGGCTGTTTCCCTCCTCCGATTGAGACTCCAAGAGAAAACAGTAGGCCAGAAAGTAATGTGTGAGTGATATATTACTAGCCACTACATGCTTACAAAACTTTAATCAATTACTTTCACTTGTCTTTTTTTGGAATTTGGACAAAATTCAGCACTTGTGAAGACAAGAGTTATGCAAATTGTAACCTGCAGAGCAAACACCAAAAATTATTTTCCTTTTCCATGCCTGACTGCAGCATTCACGGGCAAGTGCTTTGCTGTCCCAACAGCAGCTCGGTGGACAGTGCAAGGCTTAGTGCAAGGCATCCTCTTTCCCCAGAAACCAGCCTGCTTGGTTTCTCTCTCTCTCATGGCACATGACCATCTTGAAGTGTAAAGGATCAAGCTTTTGAGTCCTTGAGGACGGTAACAACCTGCCAGATTGCTGACCCTTCGTACTGTACCTGTCCCTATCAGTCACATTAGAAACACTGGAAGAATTGTTTAGAACATACTTTATCCAGGGTGTTCTAGTATAATTTCTGATAAATCCATCAGATGCAAATTGCTTCTCCTTGTCTGTCTTTCTCATAAAGCTTCTTTATAATGATTTAGAACAGATAACATCTGACACGCCTTCAAGACCATCTGTAAAATATCAGTGGTGCTGTACCCGAACTGCTTAAGCAGGAGTTGTGCCTTTAGAGATAGGGCAGGGAGGAGTGGGTGCTTCAGCTTACTACCTGCCTGCAGTGTGGTTTCTGGGCAGTTCTGTGTTTTTCTTCTTAATATCTGGAGACTTGGAAGTAGAGTCAACAAAGTTTCCTTACTTAGAAATGTTGATTTTCCTAGGACTACTACTAGGTTATGCAGGTCTGGGGGTTAGAGGGAAGGAAGCTGCACTCCTGCTTTGTTCAGCTTTTTTGGTCAGCAAATACTTGTATTTAGTTTTTGCTATTTACCTTCCAGTACCTCTGCAAAAATAATATTATTTCTTGTTTACTTTTGCCTTGGTTATGTTTAAGCTGTACTTATATTTGAAGTTTCTTGGAAATTCCTGTTCAGTACAACAATGTGATGCTAAGTCTCTTGAGACACTGGTAATTTCAGGCCTCAGAACATGGAAGTTTACAAAGAATCACTCCCCATTCCTCTTTGAGACTGTTTTAAAAGCTGGAAGAGCTCTTGGATTTCTGTGCTGGACCTTCAGATGTCTGAAGCAGGTGGTGTGACTGGGCTCAGTCGGTGCAGGATCAGCCCCCAAATCACTGATGTTCTTCGTGTTCCTCATCCATTCTTGAAGGTCTTGCCATCTCTTGGGGCTTCCTTATTTTTCTGTCAATCTTAGCATTAAAGTAACATTTCTAATGCCAAACTGCTTCAGAATTAACATAAAATTTCTAGCAAAGATGCTGGCTCCAAAATAATCTTCTGAATTGAATTGCTTGAGACGCCATCAATTTCAAGCTGTCCCTTTTCCCAGTGTTACTGAGTAAGGGCTTCCATATCAATCTCTGCTATAGGGGTTTATTTTGTTTTCACAGCTCCATGTTTTCAGGATGTTTTCATTCTAGTTATTGTTTTGAACACCAAGTGGTTTTTGGTCAGAGGGCAGGCATATAGAAGTTACTCTTCATGAATGCATTCTTGGGAAAAAAGTCATTGTGTGAATACCAGCCCCAGAAATTAAAT
This sequence comes from Dryobates pubescens, assembly GCF_014839835.1. NCBI lineage: Eukaryota > Metazoa > Chordata > Aves > Piciformes > Picidae > Dryobates > Dryobates pubescens. Next base: position 11,810,010 of record NC_071622.1, on the reverse strand, counting down.
ACCCTTTACATACTGCTCCTTAAATACATAGCTGCCTGTATTCATACTTGAATACAAGATGTCTGTTTACATGAGGCATATGGTTCACAGTTTGGGAAGTCACTCCAGAGTCGATGACTCTGTAAATAATGTCTTGGCTTGTCTTTCAGAGTAGTCATTAATAAATACTTACAAACTACCATACTGCTATCAGCATAATTTAGCTGAATCCTTTGGCTGTGCTGATGAAGACACCTGAAGTTGGATTGGGTACTGACTAAGCTGGTGTGAAAACGACAAACATGGTTGCATCTTCAGTGAAGTTCTGAAAACCCAGTGGTTCTCCCTAGCAGAAATACTCATATCTGAGCTCTTAGTGCTTATGGTTAGGTCAGTTTGGTAATGCTGGCAAAGTATTTTTCCATGGGAAAGTGGACAACAACATGGTTTGACTTGTCTCAGTAAAACTTTCTTATTGCTAGTTCTGATTTTGCAGCTGGCTTACTTAAGGTTAACATGCCGAAGATCCAAAACCACAATCATTTGCCTATTCTTCAATTACAGTCATTTAAGATCATCAAAGACTGCATCTCTCTTGCTGTACATGAGCAGCATGATGGTTTCTTCTGACCTCCTTGTCCTCTAGATAGAGCCAAGTTTCTTTTCTTATACAGCACTGGACATTGTGTGGTGTGGGTGCAGGTACAACTTGTTCACTCTGATCTTCAATTGATGGTTCGACTCCCAATCTCCCTGCTCTCCTCAAGCATCTCTTTATTAGCACATCCTGGAGGAAAACAGTATAGGAGTCTTTAGTCTTGGACTCAGCAAAACTTGTTTTTGTGGGTGGGTACAGTCAGCAGCATGGAGGATTCATCTCCAGCCCCTACAGCATTACAGTCTTGCACCAGTTTTGCCAGGAAAACATAATACTGGGATTGAGAGAGTGATCTGGGGCAGACACCCTGTTCTAGTTCAGGAAGAAAGTATTATGGAGAAGTTAAAGACTTGTTTTAAAAGTAGTTTAAAATTCAGCTCCTCAGCAAGTAGCTTTGTAGGCTTCTGACAGCTTTTTTTTTCCCTTTAACCTGAAAAATGTCTGTAATCATAAACTATTATGTGAACTCAAAATAGTTCATATGCACCAAGGAAATGTTGTAATGGGAGCTCTCTCAAGACACAGCTTGCTGTTATGGAAAAGGTTTAGAAGCATGGATTGCATTCATATAGGTGGTTAGATAGATCTTTATATTGCAGGGGAACTGTAAGCCAACTTTTAACATCCTTCTCACTTGAGTGAATTTTGTCTGAGAGGCCCAGGACTAGACCTACACATTTAAAGACACAGGTTTTGAAGTGTTTATAGAAATAATTTGCTGCTCAGCTTCCACAAAGGTGAAGTGTGACTAGCCAGCCAAGAGGCCAGATGATTCTTCTAGAGAGGCTCAGTGGGCATGGAAGAGCTTCGTAATGGTTAACCCTTTCAGGTTGAGTTTAAATTCTCATTTCAGTTGCTGACCTGTTTGTCTCCAATGCCCTGCCAAAACCAAAAGTGGAAATAGCTTCCTGACATTGTTTTGAATATCAGCTGCACAATGGAGCCTGCATTATTATATACTAGAGAATCTCAAGGTTTTTTTCTTCCACCTTCATTTTGAGCCCTTCTGTCCCTATTTATCTTTACAGGCTGTCAGCAGGCACAGCTTTCGCTGCCTCTGGATTCCTCATTGCTCCAGCAATTGTTACCTAGGAATTTCTTGGCTCTGCCTTCCTCCTGAGTAACCACTAGGTTAACATCTCTGCTCCCAGCTGGATTTGGAAGGATAGTGGTGTTCACTCTGGAACTACTACCCTGGTAAAAGATAATATTGCATCAGTGCTGTGGCATGTAGAGGTTGTCATCTTCAGCTGGATGAGGGCTGTTGAGAGGGAGTGCTAAATATCACTGACTGTGCTAAAATCACTTCATTAAGCAATATGAAAAGGACAAAATACTAGGCGATAACGTGTGGGCTGGTACTTCATCAGCACAGTTTCACTTTCCACAACAGAATGAACCAGCTTAAAGAGAAACCTGAGAGCTCCTCAGGTTGGGGGTTTTTTTGGTGACAAGAAGGGCTTTCTGTACGCTCTGCCATGCTCCACTAGGACTCTCCACATCTTCATGTCTGATGTAAACCTGCTATTGATTCACATTGCATGAGAATGATTCTGTTGTGCTGCTCATGGCTCATTCCTAGGATTGTGTCACGGTATTGCATGCTGGTTTTGCCTATGTAGCTTAAGCCAAAAAGTTATCCCTGTCACAAAATAATTGTGAATCCTTGCGCAAAACACAAGTAGGTACTCGGCCTTGTCCATCTGGTTGCTCTTGAACTAGATTACAGCCTGGTTACAAGGCTCTTACATTGTAATACCACTCCTCAGAGCAAAATGCCTGTCATTACAGATAGGCATTTAAAATGATTTCCTGTGGGAAGCAGAGATTTTTGCATACAGAGCTGACATTTTTAGATGTCTGGGAAACTTAGTTTCAAGCTAACTTGCCTTGTTCTGTGCTGTGGCACTGAATAGAATTGGAAAGTTATTACTGCTTTGCATATTTCTGGGGCAATAGGACTCAGATAACTTTTCTGATTTCCCATCGGGCAGGTATAGAGGTGAGGGTGCATTAAAAAGAGTGTGGCCAGCAATTTGAGGAAGGTTCTTCTCCCTCTCTGTTCTGCCCCAGTGAGGCCATATATGAAGTACTATGTCCAGGTCGAGATTCCCCAGTTCAAGAGACAAGGAGCTACTGGAGAGAGTCCAGTATGGAGATGATGAGGGCACTGAAGCATCTCTCTAACAAAGAAAGGCTGAGAGACCTGAGGCTGTTTAGCCTGGAGAAGACTGAGAGGGAACCTTATTAATGCTTATGAAATCAAGGGCAGGTGTTAAGAGGATAGGGCCAGACTTTTCAGTGATGCTCAGTGATAGGACATGGGGCAACAAGCACAAATTGGATCACAGGAGGTTTCACTTAAACGTGAGGAAAAGCTTATTTGCTGTGAAGGTGCTGAAGCCCTGGAGCAGTCTGCCCAGAGAGGTGGTGGAGTCTCCTTCTCCGGAAAGATTTCAAACCCACCATTGTGATCTTTGGCAACCTTCTCTGGGTGACTGGATGATCTGCAGAGGTCCCTTCCCACCCCCATCACGCTGGGATTCTCTGAGTAGTTTTGTCTGGAATATATGACATTGATCCAGGAGTTGGAGAAGTGGATGTTTATTGTCTCATATGGATTATCTAGTGCTACAACCTTGGCAAGTTATTTTATATGTCCCTTCCTGCTTTATGTGGAAAAAAATTGCCCTCTCACAAGCCACTGAGCCCAGTTCTGAAGGGAGTGCACAAATATCCTGTCTTTATTTGCTCCTAAATTAAGTGTAAAACATTTTAATAGGAATGAGTTGGGTGTATAATGTCTGATGTCTATTACTGTGAAGACATCGTATACTGACTGTAGCAATATCCATCAATCAGTCCGTCAAAACTCCATCCCTAGTGCAAGATCCATTTTTCCTCCTCTTCTAAGTGCCTCATGCAGAGCACATTAATACATGATGATTTATAACACTGGTGTGACTTTGTGCTTACAAAGCATCCGCATCAGAAGGCATCTGTGTTCTATTATTTGCATATATTATGAATTATAATATAGTAAAATTCCTGCAGAAGAACTTGGAGCGCTCAGGCTTCTCTCTCCTTTCACTGATCAAGAATGCTGATTTTTTTAATCCATGGGATGGCAAAGCTGCTTAGCTTCTGAGGTTTCAGACTCCAAACTGTAGGAGGGTGACATTTCTGACAGGTGCAGAAAAGAGCAGGAGCTCATTCACTGATGGTGATGCAAAGAATCACCCGTTGGGGAGGTACACAAGTTTCAATCCATTCCTTTATATAAGAGGTGCTAAAACATAAGGGCTTGGTTTAATTTTCAGCTTGGTGGACTCGTCTGCTTTTGCAGCTGAGGGGTGAGGGAGATGCACCTCAACACTTTGAAGGAGTTTTTTGATGTTTTTACCTGCTATTATGTGTGGCTACCAGTGCTAATTTTGGAAAACAGTCTCTCAAAGCAGAGATGAGCTGCTTCTTACACCTGGATTGTTTATTGATTGATTGTTAGTTAGTTATTTGTATTACTCCTTCACTGATGTCTCCCACCTTTCTGTATTCTCATATTTTGCATACTTCCCCTCTGGTTGATAGACCAATTTGCATCTATCTGCATTGGTTCAACATCCCAGTTTTCCTGGTCTAGGTAGGTCTTGCAGCGTGAAAATAAGTTGGTCATGTTTTGAGTGTTCCTCTCAAGCTCATTTTGCAGCTTTGCTCAAAAACTGCCTCTCCTGGAAAATTTGGACAAGACTTCTTGAAAGCTCTAGAGCAAGAGAGCTGCTTTTTAGATGGAGAAAAGCAAATTTAAGAAGCTGTTCACCATGCTTCTGATGCCTGTGGCAAGCTTTAGCAGTGGAGCAGCACTACATCCTTTCTGCAGCTGGGGAGCAAGTGTAGTTTCTGGTTTCCTTGTACAGCAAAAGGTTTAAAAAGTAAAATCAGTGCTACAGAGGAGTTTCAGGATTTTTTTTTTACTTTTTTTTTTTTATCTTTTTTAAGTGATTGTTTGAAAGTAGGTATTCAAAGGATGTAAGAGGGAGGATGTTTCTGATAACCAGTTTTATTACAGTCTGTCAAAGCGTAGGCATCAACCGGTGCCCAGTGACTGGGAGATGAGGCTGGATAAATTCGTTCTTGGAATTAAGGAGCAAATTGCTGAGCACGAGTGGAATCACTTAGTCTCTGCAGTGTGTTTACAGTTGGATGTCCTTTTGTTCTGGAAGATGATGTGTCTTTGTTCAACTAGAAATAATGTGATGAATAGATGAGAGCCACTCAGGGATGTTCTAAAGGTGTTTCAAGTCAGGTCAGATGATTGTAATCATTTCTGGTTTTACTGGGATGGGTTTGGTGTTTCTAAATGCCAGTGGTGGTTCTAAATCTATCTGCCACGTTACACTTCCTGGATGTCTTCTTGTGGGGGGGGTGTGCCTGACTTACTTTCTTACAAGGATTTTCAAATCATGCTTTTGTTCTGATGCATATCTTCTCCTTCTGACAGTCACAGCAACCCCATGCAGAGCTACAGGCTGGGGTCAGAGTGGCTGGAGAGCAGTCAGGCTGAGAGGGACCTGGGGGTGCTGGTCGACGGTAGACTGAACATGAGCCTGCAGTGTGCCCAGGCAGCTAAGAGGGCCAATGGCATCCTGGCCTGCATCAGGAACAGTGTGGCCAGCAGGAGCAGGGAGGTCATTCTGCCCCTGTACACTGCACTGGTTAGGCTGCACCTCGAGTACTGTGTCCAGTTCTGGGCCCCTCAGTTTAGGAAGGATGTTGACTTGCTGGAACGAGTCCAGAGAAGAGCAACAAAGTTGGTGAGGGGTTTGGAACATAAGCCCTACGAGGAGAGGCTGAGGGAGCTGGGGTTGCTTAGCCTGGAGAAGAGGAGACTCAGGGGTGACCTTATTACTCTCTACAACTACCTGAAGGGAGGTTGTAGACAGACGGATGTTGGTCTCTTCTCCCAGGCAAGCAGTACCAGAACAAGAGGACACAGTCTCAGGCTGCGCCAGGGGAGGTTCAGGCTGGATGTTAGAAAAAAGTTCTATACAGAAAGAGTGATTGCACATTGGAATGGGCTGCCTGGGGAGGTGGTGGAGTCACCATCACTGGAGGTTTTTAGGAGAAGACTTGACAGGGTGCTTGGTGCCGTGGGTTAGTTGCTTGGGCGGTGTTGGATTGGTTGATGGGTTGGACGCGATGATCTTGAGGGTCTCTTCCAACCTGGTTTATTCTATGTATTCTATGTATTCTATGTCCTTTGCACCAGGCTTGGTGCATGGTATTGTGACCTGTGAAACCACACATGGAGGAGATAAATAGTAGGGAAGTATTTATGTGGATTTTTCGCCCTCTGTGTGTTGTCCCAGGAATGTTAATGGACAAGAGAGGTCTGCATATGAAAAACTTTAAAGCCCTTTCATTTCAGTTCCCGGTTAAATCCTCCTGACCGAAGTCTTTGCTGGTTCCGCATCCGCATTTTACAAAGTTTTTTATGTCCTCATATTAAAATACTCCAATGAGCCAGTTTCATAGTTGGTATTTAATATACTTCCCCTGTCATCATGAACATTATAAAACATTGAAAGGGATGAAGAAAGCTAAATTATGATACAAGATGACACAGCTAGGGAGGAAAACAGGCTCTGTATGCAATCTGTGCTCCTTGCAAGGCTGCAGAATTGGTAAGCAGTCATGGGAAATCAATACTCTTAGCTTTGTTTTCTCTAGAACCTATTATTTATGGATCTGATCATTAATATCACAAATTAAACCAGGTTTTAATGGAAGGACAGTCAGGTAGTTGTGGGCACATACGTGTTTCACTGAAAATTACAAGGAAGGCAGTAAAAATTTTTGTTCCCTATTGACCAATCAGATAGAAGAAAAGTACTGCCTAAACCTTTCTCTCTTTGTTTGGATTGTGTTTGTTTGCTCCTTCTTTGTTTGCTTTAATTGCATTCTTACTGCAAGTAGATTTAGGTCATCAGTTTGCACAGTCTTAACTCAGGGAAGATTCTTCTTGTAGAAGTTGGACAAAGTGTGACTCTCCCCCACACAGAGTCAAATTTGTTGGAGAAGCTCATCAAATAAAAAAATCAGCTGTTTTTTTGCACAGGTGGGAAATGCACTTGGTGTCTTTCTATCAGTGGATTTTTGTAGTGTGGGAAATGTTCATATTGAAGGTGGGGACACAATACTTTCTCAGTGTGAACGGGAGGAATGTCCATCTAAGTCTTCCGTGCTGCTGTGGCATCTCACTCCTGTTTCACATTCCCTCATTAATTGTGAATTCCATACAGCATCTGCCCTGCTTGGCAGGTGTTTTATGAAAATACCTGCCCTGCACAAATAATGCTTGCTACAGTTTGTCTTAGTAATTGGAATTTTGTTCCCTGCTGGGACTTGATAGCTCTCTTGGTTTTCTTTTCTTTTGCCTTCATTTGTTGGTTGGTTTCTAATTATTCACTTTGCTGGTCTAATGGCTGTTTGTTGGGGCCGTTTGGGCTTGGGTTGTAATCAGTGGTCAGCAAGTGTCCTAGTTTGTAATAGGGACTGGCAACTGTATAAATTATTTAAAATAAAGACAAGTTCAGAAGATGGTGAACAAAAGGCGGCTGTCTCTTTAAAGCGTGCAGTTTGATCAGAGCATCAGCTCCATCCCCTGAGGACAAAGGCAATTTTGATTTGTGGGGCCCAAGAGTCCCTCACTTACCGAGATTCGTCTCTGCTTGTGCATGTGTAAACCTGTGAAATGCTCTTTTGTGTAGAATAAATCATCTGCTGTAAATCCTGCACAATTAAATGTGACCCTCAGTAAAGTCACAATGACAAGTCTTCATTGCGAAGCTGTGCAGAGCAAGCCTGCTGTCTAGACGGAGCAGAATTATTTCCCATTTATCTTTTCTTTGTGTGGGTGTGAAATAAATAACCGACTGCTAGCGCTGGTGACTTCTCTGACCCCCCCCTCAAGAATGCCGCTCTCTCCTCACCTTGTTGCTGTTTGCCCTGTTGCAGTCCGGGCTGAAGCCCAGCGGGGCAGTCACTCTGCTGTGCGCCGAGGAAGAGGAGCAGAGGAGCAGTTCCCCCCTCTCTAATGCTGCTCTTGGCAGTCAGGAGCAGATTCCATTATTGCCGATCAATGCCGCCGCCATGCAGGAGGAGGGGAGAGGGAGGGGGGGAGCTTCCTATTCACAGATTGATCAACCTGCCATTGCATGAACAAATTCATTGTAAGAAAGGCTGGGATGCTGCTGTAATAGCTGGAGCAGGAAGGGGCTTGTCAACAGGGGCACGCAGGCTCTTCCGTAGTGGGGAGGGTGTTTAAATTGCCTATAAGCTTGCTGGGTTGTTTTGTTGTTTTTGGTTGGTTTTTTTCCTTTTAGCATAAAGCAGACTACCTGAGCCTACAAACAAAGCCAACACCACAAGGAATGATAGGGATCTATTACACTTAACTGGTGAGCTGTTGTGCTGATTTACCTGAGCTTTTTCAGCACTGAGACCTATTTCTTCTTTTTACTTAAACTGATTCTGTCATAACCTGCGACCTCTTCTGGATTTGAAAACCTCTGCTTCCCCTGCTCCCCCCGTTTTTTGCCTTCTGTTTCTGCTTCGACTGAAACCTGACACAAAGGGACAGCAAGTATCCCACTTAACTGCTCCCACCCATGCCTGCTCTGTCAGTACAGGCTGTCAGATGTAAGGTTGGGAGAACACAGCAGGATCACGCTCTCATGTTGTCAGTGTAGACAATAACTGGAGTACTGGAATCCCACGACCATCAGCTCCTCCCCACCCTCCCTGCCCTGCTTCGTTCACTTCTTGTTTTCTGTATGGAAAAGTTTTCTGGCTGGAGAATGACTCTTCTTTCTCCTGGGGATGTGGCCGAATGGCTGGATAGCAGCACAGAAGATGAGAAAAGCCTTCTCTCGTTTCTTGGTACGGTAGGGGACTCACTGTATTTATGTTTTTAAACACTTTACTGGGACGCCTTTAATACTTTGGCTGGTGATTAATTTCTTCAGCCCTTCAGTTACCTGACCTTATTTCTTTTTAAAGGCTTTTTAAGTGGTATGCAATTGGTAATGAAACTTGGTTACATTCTGTTTGAAACAGTTGCAAACGCCTTGGGCAAAGGTCAAGTTTTAAGTGGGCATGTGCCCTGCAGAAAATGGTTTCTGGAATAAATAATGTTACTTACTGCTCTGTTTTTCTTCTCTGTGCCATTTGACCAGCTGATCACTGTCTTCAGCCTATTTCCATTCATTTCTGTCAGCTTGCCTACAACTTTACTTCTCAGCTGCGTGGTGGCAGTAAGATAAATCAGAGGAGGCTGCTGAAAGTTCTTTCTCTTAGGAGAATTGTGGAGATGCATTTACAACAAACAATGCAGTCCAAGGTTCAGGTACTTCTCTAGCCCAGAAATTATATTGAGGAGCACAATCAAACAATTCTGTGCTTTGTTTCTCAATACTTGCACATTAGTTTGCTGCCATTCAGGTAGAAAATTGAAACTATTATCTTATTTATAGTCCAGCATTAATACCACTAGGAGGTTGAAAATGTTTTAAGGAGAAATCACACACAGGAGCTGATTATTGTTTTGTTTTTCCCTTTGAGCTGTTGCTATGTCACTGTTACTCGGTTTTGTCCTTTTAGTCCCATCTCTACAAATCATTCCATCTCTCTCCTTAATGGTTTCTGTTGTTGTCAGGATGCAGTCTGTTTCCTTTCTAGTTTGATAATTCGTAGGTGCTGAGATGCTCACATGGGCTGTTTGATATGTGGGTCCCTTTCCACGGAATAGTTAAAATAATGTTTGGGTTGATATCTCCTATAATATTTTCCTTCCCCCTGAGATACAGTAGTCACTATTATGGATGTTTGTTTGTCTGTCAGTCATTTTGTCTGTCAGTAGGTGACAGCCATCCGGAAGCTATTTCTCCACAGTTTCGTCATCCTCCATCCAGACCTGGGGTGCTTGTGCTCTTTTCAGTAGCTAGTTTGCTTTCTTTGGTAGGCACTTCTCTTACTTAGCAGGTCCAGATCAGCACAGAACATGGGAGGAAAGGAAGAGACTCCCACAGAGTCTATTTGGATTTGCTAACATTTCATCACTGCTTGCTGTGGCCTTCTTTTGGAATATCACACCACAAACACCAGGAAGTATTTATTCAGCCCAGAGTCTGAAGGGTGTTGCAAAGCTGAGCTATTTAAGGTAGCATTTTTTTGCTTCCAAGTGCATCCAAGAGATATCAGTTCCCAAATGGTGTCTTAATCCTGGGGCCTTATTTAAGGTTCAGTGACATCCCTCAGATGTCCACAGTACATTGGGATTTTTGTGTCTCCATAACAATAATTCTGATTGCTCAGGGGCAAAATCCTGCCCTAGTGAGCAAGAGTTACTGAAGCTTGGAGCCGCCTTCTGGCCCATCAAGAGGAACTGGGAGGAGCTGTTGAGCTTTGCTGCGTCCAAGAGCCAGTCACTTGTGAAAATACCCCAATAACCACAGCAAAAGGATTGCTTCTTAGAGAATGCCTCCATTCACAGCCCTTTTGCAGAGACTATAAAGATTGGGTTTGAAAGCCATGGCTCAAGGCTGCTGTTTAATAATGAGGATAATAAATATTGATATCATACTAATGTGTGTCTAAGTCACAAGCCTCTAAACAAATTACATTGCAGGAACAAGTTACCATGCATCAGCTGATCTGCGTTAATTGTCTGTGTGCAATCTCTCTGCAGCAAACACAAGGTAATTTGAATTAGCAGGGGCAGCCCAAGATCATTAGGAACTAACGAGGACATCAGCATCTCCAGGTCATGTGCAGTAGCTCCTTGTGTCCGCTTTTGTGTTGGCAGAGTTGTCCGGGCAATTTGTGTCTCTGTGCGGAGAGTCAACCATTGAAGGAGGCTTTGCAGGCTGATCTGTGAGGAGGTGAAAAAGGGGCAACTCTTCCCAGTTTTGTGTGGCCACGCACATCGTGCAGCGGATATGTTAAGCAGTTTATGGACATGCATCTGTTCCCTTTCTGACTCAGGTTTGAAGAGGTGGAAGATGTGTTCCCCCACCTCAAAGCTGGTGCATGACTTCAATAACAGCTGATCTTTCACTCGCTAAATGCCACGTACAGTTTCCTCAGAATGTTCTGCAAAAAGAAATGGTGAGAGACAGTACTTGAAGGCTAAAAATTATTATCTCCTGTGATATTCTTGCCCTTCCTTCCAGTTTCCTCTGTGTATTCATCTGCTTTGCATGTTAGGTCTCATCCTTCTGACTGCAATGTCCTCTAGGAATCAATGACATAAATGTCTTTTAAGTGACTTAAACTGTCATTTAGGTTGCTTGCTGTGCACCTTCTGAACTGGGCACTGATTCAATTACCCCCTTTTTTTTTGGTGTGGCAGCACAGTGCAAGTGTCTAACGCCACCAGAATTACCCGTCTGTAAATTAAACATCTTTGATATTCACCTGGATCATCTTGCAAGACTTGTCTGATCAACCCAATCCTTAGTAAAGCACAGTATCTTCTTTTCCAAACACTTCTAATGGACTGGGAGAGTTTTTGATCATAATTGGTATCTAGCAGGTGTTTGATGATGGGAGCTCTGTAACCAGTGAGCTTTGCAGACTTCCCTTTGTATTTCCTTTTCCTGGCTTTGTAGTATCTGTGCATTTTAGTATGCTGTGGCTTGGTTGCATTCTCTCTGATGTGTCTTCTTGTGGCTTTTTCCCCCCCTGTCTACTTGTCTTGATAAATATGGAAAAGCTATCACTGCATGTTTCCATTTTCTCCTTTAACTTATACGTTGCAGAATTTGCATAATGTATTTAGTCAGAACACAAACTTGGACTTCAGGACTCAAAACATATCAGTGGATCGGAGTTTGCTTTCACCCTAAGCTTTTTTACATAGGCATTTAATTAATTTTTTATGATAGTCTGTGAATTGGGCCCAAGTCTGAATTCTCCCCAAGTGAGCAAATGAGAGATAATCCTTACTCCAAGCAAAAACATTAACATTTTAATTCATTTTTATATGAGGCTTCCAATTTCATTAGGAAACATTAATCTGAAAGATGCTGTGAAGACATTGCTTGTTGTTGTTCCTTTTTATCTGTGTCCTAATGCTTTCTAACTTTCTGCTTTTTATTGCTGTCTCTCTCCTTTTGTCACCTGGTGTGTATGTTCACCAGGGTAGCAGAAACCAGAAGTAAATATTGCCCTGCACCCAAAGAGATCTTTCTCATTAGTGCTGTCAGATGAACGCTCTGAAAATAACCCTAATGAGACAAAGAGAATCTCTTCTTGTCTTAACAAAGCTGTGAATGCCATGTTACTGAATATATATGCTCTACTAATATGAACTGCCTGGGAGCATGCTGAATTCTTGTGCTTCAGGGTCAAACATCATCAACTAATGATGGACCCAACCATCAGGGTCAAACAAACACCTTCATTATTTATGTGCTGTGGTAGGTGATCAGGAACTCACAAAGAAAACAGTAAACATGTAGCAGCATAGAAGGGCAATTATCTCTGGTTTGGTTTGGTTTGGTTTGGTTTGGTTTGGTTTGCTGCTGTATTAGCTCAGAGCTGTAGTGTACTGACTCTGTAAAGTAAGACATGAGCCCTGTAGTTCCTGTTGTCCATGATACAAATACTAAATCCCTGTCTCTCTAGTGAACTGCTCGACTGGTGGTTACACCTGTGGGTAACATCTTCAAAAACTAGCTGCCAACAGCAAACCCATAAGTACTCCAACTCCTCCAAGCCTAGGTTTGAGCCCATTATTTCTTTAAGTGTGTTTGTAAAAGAAATACTGTCACAAAAAGTTTTGTGTTTCAGGTTTTTATTCTGTATTCCTTTTGTAGTTAATCCATAGATTAACTGGCCTTTTGCCAGAGCAGAAAACAGTGCTGAAGGAGGCCTTGAAATCCTTTAGTCCTTTCCAGTCAATTGCCACTTCCCCAGAAGGGTCTCTTCTGTCTGTCCTCTTCAAGAGAAACTCTTGTCTGTCCCATTCATACTGATCTTCAATAGCAAAGATGACTTTTTTTTCCCCCCCTCCAAATTCTTCCTCCACATATTCTTTTATTTTCACCCCCTAGGATTCAGTTATTTATCCCAGGATAATTACTTAAGTTTATTTTTAAAACAAATAATTACCCAGCAGCCCATAAGGGGTACATGTCTTATTTGCTTAATATCCTTTCTTCCTGCCTGCTGTATAAGGTTTATCCCACTCTAATAGTGCCTTGTTTCAAGTTAAAACTGTAAATGCTTTAGGACAGATAACAGCGCTTGTTCAGCACACAGTCCCCACCCATCCTGCATCCTGGTAAGAAGCCTCCAGGCATCATCATATTTGAAATGTATCATAATGTCTCCAGGCAGATGAACCTCCCCAGTCAGATGATAAGGGAACTGGGGTTGTTCAGTAAGGAGGAGATTGAGGGGACATCCCATTGTTCTCTACAGTTATCTGGAAGGAGGTTGCAGTGGGGGGGGTGGGGGGGTTGGTCTCTTCTCCTTCCCTAGTATCAGGTGATAGAAGGAGAAGAAATGGCCTGAAATTGTGCAAGGGCAGGTTGAGGTTGGATATTAGGAAAAATTTCTTCCCTGAAAGAAATTGGAACAGGCTGCCCAAGGAGGTGCTGGAGTCACAGGCCCTGTGTGGGAAGACAAGAAGTGTGTGGGCATGGCTTAATGGCCATGGTGGTGTTAGGTCGATGTTTGGACTCGATGGTCTTGGAGGCCTTTTCCAACTGAAACAATTCTGATTCTGCTTTGTGATTTGGTAAATTTATAAATGCAAACATCCCTATAGTTTACATTTGAAACAGTGGCAGATTTTGTTCCAGAAAAGGGATGTCATGTGTGTAGTTTATTGATCCCTCCTTCAGACATGAGGGTAATTGCAGACTTGCCTCTTGGCTCAGCTAATGCTCTGACCAGCATCAATTACCATTTTCTCCTGGGGAGTGCCGGGGTAGCTCTGTAAAGGAGGGGGACAAATATTTGGGTGGAGTTTTGTTTTGTTCCAGCTGGGGACACGTTAATGGAAGCGCACCTGAGAGGCAGTCTCTGGGAACACTGGGTTCTGGGTCGGTAATTGCTCGTATTGAACTGGTTTGGTATTTTTCAAATGCCTGTAATTAAGCTAGACTTGCAAGGCAGAATGAATTGATTCTTTTTATGAATCATATTCTCTGTCCCTTCTAGTTGCATCATATCAGGATGTGTGCAGATAAAACAAAAGGAAGTCCCAATCCCTGAAATCTTATTATATCTTCCTTTTCTTTTCCTAACCAGTAGATAATAGACACCAGCAGTCTGCCCCCCTTCCTAGCAAAGACAACACAAAGATATCAAGTAAAGCTACTGGGAGAATGAATTTCAGGAGAGACAGAATTTATTTGTTTTATTGTCTCTCAGCAGAATACATCTTGGGAAAGAAATATTAATTAAATTGTGAGCAGCAGGATTATTTTATTTTCAGTGGATGATAAGTGTGGCCTTTCACAAACCCACAGCTTTCTTGAACAGCAGAGCAAAGGACATTGTAGCAGTGCTATAAGCCATGTGCTGCTATGGGCTGCTTGAAGTCACCACTGGCAGACTTGTGACTTTGATTATTGATTGTGAGCATTGATTGATTATTATGAACTGCTGAAAGTCACAGTAGATAAAAGGATGGTGTGCAGAACAAGACCAGCCTGAGGACGGTCTGATTTGTTGTTCACTGTGACAGAGACCAGTACCAATGTCTTAGGAGTGATGTCAGACCAGAGTTGCTCTTGCCAGTGTGCTTACCCCTTTTTTACATCTCTAAGCAGGTTTTTGGACTGATTTAGAGTTACCTCTTGTACTCCCTAAGCAGGAACTCAGATCTGGAGATCGTGCAGTAGTTTTGTTGCCTTGCCCTTTGCAAAATCACAGACACTCCTGTAATCTTTGTTTCTGTGCCCTTCTTCGCAAGTTCAGTAAGTGAATTCTTTTCACTCTAACCCCTGAGGATTTTTCTTTGTTCCTGATTGTTTCTCTTGCCCTTTTCCAATCCATTTCTAATTCAGAAAAATTGAGCTAGAGGAGCAAGCACTATCCTGCAAAGCTGAGAGATTTCTTTCCTTCTCCCACCCTGACAAAAACCTCATCACAGTAGAAGACAAACTCCCACAATAGCCATGTTTCAGATTTAAAGTGGCCAGAGCACCTGGCAGTAGAAAATTCATCTTGAGTCCAGGCTGGAGGTCATTGAGGAGAGATAGCTACCTTCAAAGGAGGTCAATCACCACCACTACTCCTAGTAGTAAGTGAAGCCTGTCTTAGAGAAACCTGCCTTCTGGACAGCAAAACAAGCTTTGGTTTTGCAGAGGGTAGCGAGTGGCGCAACATGAAGAGGCGAAGAGACCTGTCTTCATTGTATCCTTGGGCAGTTCCCTCTTCAGAGGCACCTGCCATTGCTGAGTAATTGGCTCAGCTAATTTGTAACTGGCTATTTCCATGCAGCATGTAAATAATTATTTGCATAAGTACTTATTTACATAACTACAACTGCACATCACCTATATATGAGGTGATAAATTAAAAGTTTCCCAGAGGGACGTTGACAATGTTTGTTGGATTATTCTTTTAGGGTTGAAAAGGTGTGGTGGGTTGAAACTGCCTCCCCAGCATAAAATTGCCAGACCAGCTCTGTCCACCTTTTTTATTTCATTATTTTATGGTTTTTTCTTCTCAGAAACCCTGAGTGGAGGCAGAGGGTTTCAGATTGTTTATCCATAGAAACAAGGTGATTTAGCTGTAGTCTTGATCCCCAGGAGTGAGCAATGCAGAAAGCAGTTGTAATTTAATACTAAGCTAGTGAGAGGTGCATTGATTTTTAGAGCAGGTGAAGATTATGCAAGAGTAGCCTCAAGCATTACTCGGGGAGCTCAGGGGAGGGAACTGTCTCATTTTTTGCCTGGTGGTGACAGTATAGATTTTTTTTTTCATTTTGTTTTACCCAGCTCAGCAAAACCACTGTTCTGTGGGCATCAGAGCAGGTTGATTGCAGCTTTTGATTTCCAGGTAACATCTCACAACAGCTTTCCTACACCTGGGTCTTCTCTTTCCTGAGGACTGAGCATCTTGTTTATTTCTGCTTGGTTTTTCGGAAGGAGAAGGGAGCCAAAGGTATTTTCATTTTTGGTTCATTGCAGGCACTTTGTGAATATTCCGTTTTCCCTTCCCCGTTTGGCACACTGCTGTGATGGTCTGAAGAACTGACAAAACTCATTCTAGCAGTGAAATGTCAGTGTTTTATTTGCAGAGAACTCTTAACTGCTGCTGGGTGGCTGTGGGGAGAAAAGGGGAAGGCAGGGAGAGCCAGGCACGTTTTGTTGTAGCTCTTCCACTCCACTTGGGTTAAACTTAAACTTCTTCCTAAACTGCCCCTCCTGCAGAACCTGCTGTTGAAAATCGTGGGGAAACTCGGGCTCCTGCTCTCGTTTATGACTCAGCAAAGTTAACAGACTGTAACAGACTGGAGCAGCTTTGATGTGATTTCCTGTGTGTGAGAAGTGGAGAAAGCCCAGCCTATTACGTTACGCGTTACTATTTGATGTAAAAAGAAAAGGTGCTCGCTGTCGTCCCCGGCCCCAAGCGAACGTACCGCTCCCGGCTGCTTTCATGACGCTTAGAGTGCGAACAGCAGAAGCAGGCACTTCAATCCCACCTAATGCAGCTGTCTTTGGGAAAGCAGCACGTACAGGTGCTGCAGGAAATAAGTTTCCCTTCGCAGAGGCAGAGTGAGGAGGCTGGGGGAATAAAAAAGCTCATCTTCAGGTGAAAACTAGCAACCCTCTGCAGAGGCTCCTGAGACGGTGTGACTGACCGCTCCTCAAAACCCTTGGGCTAGCTCTGGCCCTGCTCCAAGCGCTTTGTTCTCTAAAGGTGCCCTGAGAGGGACTTACCCTCCAGCGCTGGAACGGGCGATGCCTCCTTAGCTGTAAAAGAAAATGCAGCATGCTGCTCACCAGCCGAAGGAGAGCTCTCCCCCAAAGTGGTATTGCTCTGGAGCAGTTACTGCAAGCTTTGTCAGACCGTCATTTACTTGATGGGTGCGAGCAGGGCTCATCATGGTCAGCAGCAAGCAGCTGTGCCCTGCCCATTTTTCAGTGGTAGCCACATTGTGTGTTAGACTTTGTTTGCCCAGTTTAGGAGGCTGTTCTCCCTCTTGGCAGTCCTTTCCCCACTGATGGTTACCAGCAGACTGAGAGGCTGATGGTTAGCAGTCTGGGTTTTTAAAAGAGATAAATATCTACAGTGTGAGACAGTAGCATTGCAGGGTCCAGGTTTCTGAGCCTCTCGTTCGGTATGCTCCATTTTGTCCTTCTTCAAGCGTCCATGGGAGATGCACGTTATAACTCTGGTGAAATCAAAAGCCGGTATGCAAAGACATCACAAGTAACGTTATCCCTGAAGAAGGCTTCTCTCATTTTTCCTCTGGTTATTTGGAGGCAAACACTGCTCTCGTGGCACCAGCTGGCTGTCTATCTCTGCAAACCTTTTTTTTTCCTTTGCTGCTGTGAATCAGGATATACAGAGAAATTTTCTGTAGCAGAGGGAAGCCGGCAGTTGGGCGTCTGTTAATAGCCTGAAAGTAACTAATGAGGATGTGCAGTCGGAGCGATTGATTGAATAGCTGCAGTCCTGTGTGCTTCTTGCTCGTTCGCTTGCTCTCTGCAAGCCCTGGAAAGGGAGGGGGAACCCAGAGACCCGGCGTTCTCTTAAGTGGAAGTAGCACGGATCCCCAGGGCCAGGCGGCCAGAAATGGAAGTTTAAGCTGCATCTGTCTCTTGAAAGGAAAACGGCAGGAGTCAAAATGTCACTGTCTGGAGTCACGGCTTACTCCTTTTCTTTAAGATTCAGAAGATAACAATGGACTTTCTGCTAGGAAGTGATTTCTTTCTCTCCCCGTGTCGGGGGATGTTTTGTGAGGCTGGATTCCTTTAAGTCTGGCAATTGAGCTGGAGATGGGCAGCAGTTGTGACAAAGGTATCCGTATGTTTGTGTATGTCTATCTAGCTGTACATAAAAATGCATACATGCACGGTATATGTTTGTGGAGAGGTTGTTAATACTCTGTATACTTTACTAAGCTATTATCCACGTTTAGTATGCTAGATAAAAGATCTAAGTGCATCCTTCATGAATATTTGTGCTCGTCAGATCAGCCTGCATAGATTTAAGATGCCAAAGTCGTATCTTAGTAAGGTCATATTGCCAGAATGAGGAGAAGTTGACCTATTTCTTTTTTATCTGCAGAGATATATCTGTCACATCACCCAGGCAGTTAGGAGTCTTCTGCTGGTTGCATGGTGTGAGCAAGTAGTGTAACCCTGTTAGACCAAACTTTGACCTATGTCAAATGGGGCTCAGCTGTGACTAAAACCGAGCTTCCCTGTGTTGTGATTTTAGGTATCTGTTAACCATTGCATTGCTTATGTGAAAATGAAAAATAATTGAAGTTCTCTGAATAGTATCTCACAGAGAAGGGTAGAATACTGCATATGTTTGGATATTGAGCTTTACCAGCATTTTTTATTTCAATTGCCTACAGTCAACCCAGATCCACAGCCTCGAATCTGTCAGTGGAAATGCTGTTGCAATTTAGTGAGTAAATAAGATACAGAAGAATAGGAGAGTGTAACTCAGCAATTCACTAACACACTCGAAACTTTGCTGAGGCGTCGCTCCTGTGGAGCAGAAGAGCTGACTATTCCCCACCCCCCAGCACCCATTCACCTTCTTTTTCTTCTCTTCCTCAGAGGTCCCAGCAGAGAGATCTCCTCGCAGACGGAGCATCTCCGGGACCAGCACCTCTGAGAAAACCAACTCCATGGATGCTTCAAATACTTCTCCTTTCAAAGTGCCAGTAAGTGTGCCCTTCCTGCAAAGGAGGAATTTTTCTCATTGAATAGGAGGAGGAGATTAAAATATCACAGTGTGCAACTAAGCTCTGGGAGGCAAGGCAGGGTTGGGGGGTGGGGGGAGAGGAAGAAGAGTATTTTGTTAACATTTACCAGTTGACCAAGAGGTATTGCTATCAACTGTCATGTATTATCAATGAGATTTCTGGTAGATCTGTAACTTGCTTTTCATTGCCTTGATGTAAAGCTGCAGATAGTGAAACATCAGTGTTCATGTGGGCAGCGACCTATATAAATAGTTTTGAAGTCTCTGCCAGGGATTGCATTGCATATTCAGTTTTGACTAGGAAGAAAGTTCCTTTAGCTTGATGACAGCATGTTATTTTTCCCTCATGCCAATGAAGTACACAGAAAATTGCAATGGCTTTACAGTTTATTTGGAAGCCAATAGGATTTTTGCAGGTGTGTTAATTGCTCTTTAGGTCTTTGGGTTTTGTCGTGGTCTTGGTTAGCTGCGAGTCTGCATGAGGTGTTTTCAGCTAGAGTCTGGATTTTCTTGCTTGTGTCAGTCTTTGGTCAGTGTATGCATGACCATTAAGGCCTTGCTATTATTAGACTGAGGGCAGAATCTTCAAGGTAAAATGAGTTGCTCAGTAGTTTTTTACCAGTGTTTGTTCATATTTGAAACTATCTAACTTGAGTATTGCAAATATTTTCATACCTCTCTCTACCTCCTTTTGTACCCCTCTTAAGTCATCTGCCTACTTTAAAACCTGAGTTAAAAACACAGAGCAGAATTACCCAGTGAACATTGTGGGGGTTATATGTTCCTTATGGATGTGAGTGCCATTTCTGTACCTCAGTGTGTATGTTCTTGTTTTGCTTAAGATAGCACTCATCCCTTTTAAGCACACTTCCTGCCTTACTTCAGATCCAAATATGTGAAACATGGGTTTTGATTAAATTCTTCTATGTCATTCTAAAAATAAGATAAAAAGCCAAGGATTTAATGAGAGCTATTTAAATTATAAAAGGATTAAGGTTGGTCAGAGTGTATAGAATAGATGGTGTTTAAAGCAACCTGTAAACTCATAATTTATAGGGATTGAAAAACGGACCAAGGAAGCAGTGAGTCCATACTGGGTGTCTGTGCTTGGCTTCTCATAGAATAATGTAGTTTGGAAGGGACCTCTGGAAGTCTCTGACCTATGCTCCCCTTCAAAGCTGGATCAGGATTTACCAGGTTGCTCAGAGCATTCTCCAGTCAGGTGTTGAAAACCTCCAAGGATGCAGATTGCACAGCCTTCCTCCTGAAGTTTGACTATGCCCATTGTGAAGAATATTTCTTTTGTAAAGGCTTTCATGTCAGAAAGCCTCTACAAAGCTTGAACTTGTAATGTCTAGTGAAAGACCATGAATGACATTTTCCCTTCAGTTCAAAAAATACCTGAAGTAGCAGTTAAAGCAGAGTATATTGCTTAGCCTTGAGAAGAGGAAACTCTGAGGGAAATCTTAACAATGTGAATAAATGCCTGATAGAAGGTAATAAAGATGATGGAGCCAGGCTCTTTGGACAAGAGGCAGTGAGCACAAATTGAAATGTAAGAAATCCATTCAAACATAAAAGCCTTTTTTTTACCTCTCTAAGGGTGATCAGACACTGGAACAGGTTGCCTGGAGAGGTTGTGGGGTCTCCATCTTCAGAGAGATAGTCAAAAGCAGACTGGACACCGCGCTAAGTATCTTGCTCTAGTTTACCCAACTTTGAGCAGGGGGATTGGACTAGACAGTCTCCACAAATGCTCCATGATTCTATGATCCATCCTCTATCACTTCAATGTCTTGAAGACATTGCATGTGAAGTTGTCACAAGAATATTCTGTTATGTCAAGTTCTGAAATTTCTATGCTGAACTGATGTTCCACACAGTTCCAGGAAGATTTCTGTACTCTTGAGAGCCTTCAGAAGTCCTGGTCTCAACTTCAATTATCAGAAATGCTCTGTCTTCCACTTCATCTATAAGTAATTGCCCTAGCCTTCAGATGTGTACATGCATTGGCTTAGTCTTTGTCTGACAACTGCAAGCTATGTATCAGAAGTGTTTGATTACTATCTGTATTGTTTGTTTTATATGGCTCCTCTTTTCTTTCTTCCTCATTGTTGCAGGTTTTTTGATGTTGATCTTATCTCTGAAGTAATGTTTTACTGTTTCTCTAATTCTTCTCTAATAGCTCTTTAACACTTCTTAGCCTTCTGCCTTGCAGAATGATTCTCCTTTCTCCTGGCAGTGTGTTAAGGCTTTTAGGACTCTGGCAAATAGGCTCAGGAAGCAGTACATGGGTGTCCTTCTTGGGCATAAACCAGCAAAAACCCAGAAGCTATTTCTGCCACATGTAGTTGGTATTATGCTTCTTTGTCCATCTGGCCACCTGCATACCCAGGAGCATAATGCCCCCTCCTGTCTTTCTTATAGGTACAAGGTTTCTGGCTCTGTAGGTTTTGCTCTGAAAAGCCCATTTATCTGCTGTGACTCCTGAGCAGGTTGCAGTGCAGGTGGGGGCTGAGATCAGCCTGTTTTAAAACATGCCAACTCCTGATCTGTTTAAAAGAGCAAGCTGCAATTAGAAGTCAAGATTGCTGAAGAATACAGATGAGCTC
This sequence comes from Dryobates pubescens, assembly GCF_014839835.1. Classification (NCBI taxonomy): domain Eukaryota; kingdom Metazoa; phylum Chordata; class Aves; order Piciformes; family Picidae; genus Dryobates; species Dryobates pubescens. The sequence continues at coordinate 11,788,797 of NC_071622.1, read as the reverse complement.
ACTCTGAGCCTCCTGAAATAAAATACCCTGTTAACTTTGTGGATTGGCACATGTCTAATAGGTGGGTGATAAGCTGGGGAGGAATCGTCTTTCTTCCTTTGATTTATATCAAGAATTTCTCGGCTCTCAGAAGTAGGTGAGATGACTTGGGTGCCTCATGGAAGTCTCAGATCAGTGGTCTGGAAAGAGCTTCAAGTGAAGGATGTAAAAGGTGTCTATAATGGCTTTAAATTTGTGTGTGTGTGTGTGAGGTCATCTTTATTTGCCAGGGACTTACTGTACATGTGAAGGAGGTGAATAATAATAAGAGAACTTTTTGGTTTCCCGAGCGGTGACACCTGCAGCGCAGGTTGGAGGGCTCTAAGCAGCTGTGGTGTAGTGCTGCCTCAGTTCTTCTTCCCATGACTCTGCGCCATACCTCTTTTCCTCAGCGCTTGGATTGCTAAGAGAAAGCAGCTTAAGGCAGGGGACAGCTTAACCTTCATCCATACTGATGGAAAATTATGCTGAGACTTTCATAATAAGTTGCTTTTACAGCTTTTTAAGTTTGCCTCTCAAAAGCTATTTAAAAGCTGTCTTCTCAATAGGACAGTGGCTTCCAGCATATTCTGTGCAGGGTTTTTTTCCCTTTCAAACACCAGGCAGTGGTACTTGCTCAGAGCAAGGCATCTGTTTTGTTTTTTTTTAATACTGCTAATTGGCATTTGTTTAGCATCTGGAATGTTGATTCATAACAGCCTTTAAGCAAGCATTGCCTTGGTGAGACATCTTTTTAAGCAGTCTCTTCAGTGGCAGTGGTCACTGATGGATTTATTTTAAAGGGCTGACATGTGAAGCTCAGGAAATTTGCATCCCTGCCTCCTGCTGGAGGAAAAGAAGTGTGTTTAAATTGATTGGTGTGTGAGAAGTACAATTTCAGTACTTATGAACAAACTCTCTCTTAGGACTAACCCCTACACAGACCAGCGTGCGCAACATACTTCTTCTGGTTACCTCCTACCAGGGGGAATAAAGAGGATTCTGCTTATGCAGAGCCAGCAGTGTGCCCAGGTGGCCAAGAAGGCCAAGGGCATCCTGGCCTGCATGAGGAAGAGTGTGGCCAGCAGGAGCAGGGAGGTCACTGTGCCCCTGGACTCTGCATTGGTTAGGCCACACCTTGAGTCTTTGGTGCCATGGGTTAGTTGTTTGGGTGGTGTTGGATTGGTTGATGGGTTGGACGCGATGATCTTGAAGGTCTCTTCCAACCTGGTTTATTCTATGTATTCTATTCTATGTATTCTATGCTGACAGCCTACAGAGATAAGAGCTCTTGGTGCTTGCCCTTTCTTTTGCTTCCCCATTTCCCCAGATATTCTTGTCTGCAGGTAAAACTTTGGTCTCCATCTAGGTTCAGTTGTTTTAATTACTGTTCAACAACTTTCAAGTGGATCTGGGAGGGATATGATGAGAGGATGGAAGGGCAGGAAAGGTAGGAAAATGGAGATGAAGTGTGTGTGTGTGTCTTCTCACAGACAGATGTGTGCTGCTTATAGCCATACATGTATAGGAGAAACCATATTTTTAATAATGAATATTATTTGACTGAACAAATAGGAAGGCAGACGGAACTGGCTGGAAGTAGGCACCATGACGCATAGGTGGGCGAGAAACCAGCTTTTCCCTTCCCACACACGCTATGTCTGGCAGAGATTCTTGGGCTCAGCGCATCCCGTTCCCTACTGTTGCACTGTGCAGCAGCCTACCATGTTCTGTCATTCCTCTGCTGTTGGAATTGAGGGGCCAGGATAAATAGGAGATTATCAAAGTCTTCAAACATCCCGCAGTGGCTGGCTAAAGAGGAATTGCTAAACCACTCTTCAGACTCGCGTCGCACTCTCCAGCTTTTGCTTCTTTGGCGTAGGGTTGTTAGGGAGTTGTTATTGCAAATAATACATGATTCATCTGTGACTGCTGGCTATTAGCGGGGAAAAAAGATGAGAAAGAGGCAAAGAAACAAGTGCAAATGAGACAGGAAAGCCAGAACACAATCTTTGAAGTAAATAAGATGATTTTTATAGGAACCCTGTGTGCATTTGATGGGAAGACTGCTACTTACAGATTGCCTTGGTTTGTTTCGAGTCAAGAGTATAATTGGATCTATAGAAATACTGCCTGCCTCTTTGCTCTTTAAGAGCACTGCTAAATGGAACAGAAGACAATGCAGCCAGACTAAGTGAAGGTCAAAGCTTGATGAGATCTCGTGGCTGCCCAGCCTCATCTTTTATGCAGTCAGCAAAATTGTTGCTCCTCCAGAGCGCTGCTCTGCTACTGTTATGCTGCCAGGTTAGGACAGGACTGATCTCTTCTGGCTGTGTGACCTGGTGGCATACAAGTACACATTTTTAATTCTGCTTCAGTGCCAGTGCAGAGAAGGAATCACTGATCTATGGTGGTGCAAGGTGTTGTGGCAACCTCCCTGAAAAACTGGCTGTGCTCAGATCTGTTCTCCCTCTTATAAGATGAACGTTTTTACTTCCACTTCCCACTCCTACCATGGCACATTTGTTTGAATCTGCTTTGTTTATTGTTTGCCTGTGATGTGATGGCTTGGGTATGCTGGCTGTTGCTCCACAGATTTTGTGTCAGGAGGCATAAATGAGTAACTGGCTATCTTCAGAATGCTCACCAAGCTCTCACCACTATCTTCCTTCTGGGCTAATACCATTTGTAGGCTCTGTCACCTTCACAGTATCTTTCTGACAAAAGGGATTGGTTCATTGCATCAAACTTCAGCCTTGAGTTAGGTGATGGATATGTCCACTCTGTGACCTGAACAGCAGGAACATTTTTTTTGCTCATGTTTGGTGTAAACTTGACTTTGATTCCCCTGCAATTAGTGTAGGGGAACTATGAATGGTTATAGCTATAAACACTTCCAGCTTTAAACATTTCCAGTCATCCTTGGTTTAACAGTGTTTGAATGTGTGCCGACTCATTCTGTCCTTCACCTCCCAGATCATGGCTTAGTCAACTTCTGCAGACTTTAATTAATGCATCCTCTGTAAATCAGTCCTCCTGGCCCTTTTATCACTCTCCTTGCTCTTCTGTTTTTAATTCCCTTCAATTGATTCTCCAAGTTCTGGTACTAAAGTTCACAGGAATGTGTGTTATCAGTTTCTAATTGCTCACCACCCTTTGTGTTATTTCTCTGTCCTCCCTTGGCCCTTGCTTCACCTCCTAATTTAATATAGCTGAGTGTAATTAATGTGCTGTTTAACTTTTCTTCCAGGTCATTAACAAAGATGTTAAACAGAAGCAGTCATGCCACCATCCCCACCACATCCCATTGGACCCTTTCTTCTACCTTGATACCTTATCACTTGTCATAATTACTCTTTTTAGATACAACTGCAGTCGGTTCTCAGGTTTGTGTTACCGGCTTTGACAAAGCTCATTACCATTAATTGTTCTAATTAGTATGTACCTTGTGTTATCAAAAGGTAAAGGCCTGAAGTGCTGGGCTGCTTACTGGCTGTGTGCCAGGGGACTAAAGAGCCAGGGTCACAAAAATTATTGCTTCCTGACGTGAAGGAAAGTCAAAAACACAGCCACTTGAATCATGGCAAGGTGGGCTGGAGGCCATCACTTCTCCACCTACTTCACCAGCTACAGCTGATAACTGTTGTTTGATTAAACACTCTGATAGACTCAGATGATCTGTTTCTTAGAATATTTATCACCATTGTTTTGTTCTCTTGACAGACATCTGGCTTTTCTTAGTTCCTGCAGAGGGGCTTTTAAGGATGCTCTTATGCCAGTGCCTAATGTGGAGAGCTCCCAGTTGCACTCATGCTTAACACCTTGCTGAACTGGGATCTGAAAAGCTGATGTAGCTTTCCCCAGCTATGAGGAAGCTCTTGTTTCCTCATGAATTTTTTAGTATAATTCCCAGTGACTTGGGAATTTGATTCCTTCAGTTCTTTTGACTGCATGTCACACGGGGAACATAGACTCTCACCATACATTTTATTAGTAGATGTATTATCAGCATATCCCTGTTGTGGTATCTACTCTGTTTCCTTGGGTTTCTTATTACTGGTTTTAAACTTCTTCATCCTATTCTGCATCCCTCCTGTGACTGGAGACAGTTTTTCATTGGAAAGTTGAAATTGTGATCTGGCCAAATCTGCAGTGCTGTCCCATCAGGGGAAAAATATCTTCCTGATCCTTGCCGTTGATCAGCTTGTGTCCTGAAGCATGATAATTGCTCACTCTTGTTATTTTTAAACCTGACTAATGCAGCTACATATGTTATTCTTCCTTATATAAACACATAATCCTTTTTTAATCTTGCTGAAAAAATTTGTCTGTATAATATCTTGTGGTAGAGAATTGTAGGGGCTGGTTTATACATGGCATTAGAAAAGGTCTCCTGACAATCGAATGTGCTGCCTCTCCTGTTAAATTCTCCCTCGGTTTTCTTACATAACAGGGTGCATGAGGAGCTTAGTTAATTTCCTTTCTATTTGTTTTATACATCTATAATCCCTTCTTGCTTTTGTTTCTAAAAGAGCTGGTCTTTAAAACATATCATTTGTAAATCCCCCTCTTGTCTGCCTGTAATCAGTTTATACTTCTGGAGTTTGGTTTTGTTCTAGTTTTCTTGCTGGGATGAGAAGATCAGAAGAGAGTGGTGCATTAGTGTGAAAGCTCTGGCAGATTTATGTAATACCACTTCACTTTTATTGTGCTTTATCCTCTGTTTATACATTCAAACAGGGTTTTTATTCTTCTCTGCCTGTGCACAAACCACCCCTTCAGTGACAAAGTGCCAGGCTTTTTGGAGGAGTTGACGGTGGAATTTGACTGCTGTAAGTCACTGCCTTGTTTATATTGCCACCAAGGTGCATGTATAGTTGTTTTCAGCAGTGGTTCTGCTGTGCACTCATGGCTGGTATTTTAATAAGGAGGGTTACTGGCCTCATAAGCAAACTTCTCCCCTCTTTGGTAGTTATATTGGTGTTCTGTTGTTGTTCTGCAGGGGATAGTAAACTTCACCATATTTGCTCCTAATCCCTGCAATATCCTACTCATTGCATCTTTCCAGTTTACATCCTGCCTATCTTCCCCTGCTCCTTTGCTTCCCATGGTTTTATAGCATTACTGGCACAGGAGGGCATTTACACTTGGCAGTGGTGTTTTTTTTTTTCTTGATAGCTGCTTGTGAGCAATGGAAGAGATAAAATGCTTCATGTACTAATGCACGCAGCAGTTGGGAGGCAGTTCTGCTGCTGTCCACAGCCACTTGGGTCTTATCTTTGTACCCATCCAGGCCTTCCCCTCAGAGAGGACAAGTCTCATCGCTCTGTAAATGAAGTTACCCACCTGCTGTTATAAATAATGCATCAGTGCTCTTCACTGAGAGTTATGAATGTTCAAGATGTGTTGCAAGCCTCCAAAATGCAATGTGTGTGTGCCCAGAAAGACCTCACGTAGGTAATGGTCCAGCAAACTGCAGCACTGTCTGTGGGATTGTCACCCATTTTACCCTCTGGGTTTTGTGCTTTGAAACTTGCCCTAATCCCATTGCATTTTATCAATGGATAATTTGTGTTATAGTTATGTAGTTCTGATAGTTCATGGCTGAATTAACAACAAAGACAATCATGATCTATTATGCATGAGCTGTTCTCCCCAAAGTGAAGAAATCAGTGCATCTGTGGGGAGCAACAGTCAAGGAGTTGAGTAGTTCGTACTGGGACTGCCTTTGTATTTGTTGGGCAGCTGCTCTGCTGAGGTTAGGGACAGACAGACAGTTGTCATCTGTGAAACAGAATGAGCATCTCCTAAAGCCAAAGCTGCCCCAAGCAACCACTATCCCCAGGTTCGAGCCACTTGGGGGTCAGAGTTTCTACACCTTCCTTGTGCAGCTACAGAGGGAAGTTACAGGCTCTGCCTGCTGAATTTATCACTGCTCCTGTGGCGATTTCTTCTTGGCAGAGCGAGAGGGATGAGTTGCTTAACTTCCAAATGAGATGAATCGAATTCTCAGTGGGATTGCATTATTTTTAGATGCTGTATCACTGGGATTTCTTACCCCAGCGTTTGATGCTTTTGGCTGAGATGACGAACCTGCTCTGAACCTATTCCACATGCCTGACTGAGTGTGTGCTTGAGGGCTCCCATTGTCCCCCACCTCTCCTTTCCATCCCTGGTCCCCTAAACCTGTGGTTCTGAGGGGAATGTATACCAAGCTTTGATCCATTAGATGTAGACTGTCAAATCTGTCTTTTGAGGGATCAGGGCACAGTTCTTCTGTCTTTATTCTCTCACTGGACTCCTTGTAAAACGCAACATCTGCATGGTACTGATCCTAGCTAAGTCACTCTGCTAGGTATTTTGTGCCTTTTTTCAATTAAGAACAGACTCTCCAAATTTCTGGCAGCTTGGTTGGTAAGTTTACATCTTGTCTAAGGGTGTTTGTTTAAGCAGTAAAATTGTTAAAAATACTCCACTACGATTCTTTAAAGCTCAGAGCTTCATCCCATTTAGGGATAAAGGACCAAACAGAAGTGCATTTTGCGTTGAAATAAGCATTTAAGGGGAATACCTAGACAATAAGAAAGGAAGTCAGGGTGCTTTTGTCTTTTCAATGGTACAAGCTGCAGCTATTAGCATTGGCAGGGATTTCTCCTCTATAGAAGAAAAAAAACCCCAAAACAAAACAGAAAAATCCTTTCAGTTAGGTAGCATTGTTGCAGATGGAAGTTTATTCTTCATCACTACATCTCTTTTATATCTGCATTCAGTATATAAAAGCATTTCCTTTGGCAAACAGAAGTCGCAAAGCCCTGCTCGCTTCTGGCATGTGAATTTTTCATGCTGCTCCCAGGTTGTCCATCTGTAAGCACTGGCCCTGCATGAGCTGCCAGCAAGGTGCAGAGAGCAAACATTGCAAATGTTTTTCAAATCTTTTGAGAATGACCAATAAGTACACTCTTTGTTTGAATAATTTCTGTCTTCAAGTATGTTCTCACCCTAGTATTTCTCCTTTTCTTTTTGTACACTCGGCTCTGGATAGCCTTATTCAACCCCAGACAGCATATTTATTTCATTAGGGAATAGATTATGTTCAATTACACCAAGAACATGTTTCACTACTGTTAAAGCAAAGCCAATTTAAAAGTGTGCATGCACATAAAAATGAATATTCACAGTTCCTCTCTGAGTGGGATTTGAAATGGTTCAATATAAATACTTTTAGACCCCTGCTGAAACTGGGTCAGCTTTGTCGTCTTTGCCCTTAAGGGGAGAAAAACATGTTATTTTGTGTTTGCAATTTGAGTAGACTGAGAGGTACTGGAAGAGAGCCAGGGTCCACCAGATCTGAATCCCTGTAGTTGGGTCTGTTACCTTTCATACTGAGAGGTTAGAATATATGAAAGTGACTTTGAAAATGTTCTACATCCTCTCCTGGAATTCCAGCAATGGCCCCAAGAGAAGCCCAAGAGCATCTACTGATTACTGGGCTTTTCAAAGGCACTTTTTCAGTACCAGGACCAAGAGAAGCACAGGAACATGGGTAGAGCTTGAGTGGCACACACAGCTAAACCCACTTCTTCCCCTGTCACAGTACCATTTGACAGTACCTTTTACTACCCCAGCATACTGTGTAGATTTGTGGTTGGTTTTGGTGGGTTTTTTTGCAGTATCTAGATATCAGGCCATGCCTTTTCTACTTTTTTTTTCCTGTTTCAGGAGAATGCAGCAGCTTTCACCCCTGAGGAGCCTGCTGGCTGGCAAGCCTCAGAAACGGAAGGGCAGCTTTTAAATGTGGCTCTGCCTCAGGTGCTGAAAACAGATTCCCTCATCCTTTGTTCCCTGCAGAACCATCCCACAGGGCACCCTAATTTCTCTCTGTAGCCTGTGGACAGGTGCATGTCAGGCTCTGGTGTGTGTGAGCAGGTTGTTTCCTACATGGGTATTTGGGGAGGATGATCTGCATGTGCTGGAAAGATGCTGAGCCAAAAGAGGGGAGATTTAGACTGGATAGAAGGATGAGAATTTTGACAGTGAGAGTAGTGGAATACTGGCACAGGTTGCCCAGAGAGCTGGTAGATGCCCCACTCCTGGAAACATTCCAGGTCAGGTTGGATGGGGCTCTGAGCAACCTGCTCTAGTTGAAGATGTCCCTGCTGACTGCAGGAGGGTAGGATTAGGTGACCTTTAAAGCTCCCTTCCAACCCAAACCATTCTGTGATTCTGTCATCCTGGTGCCGCTATCGGGTATGGACAGGCTTTCAATAATACATCACCATCCAAATCTCAGAGGAAGAGGAGACAGGTCATCTTACTGTATTTGCTGAAGATGTCATGGATGTGGGCCTGAGGAATTGTGGATTTGGCTGAATTTCTTCTCCATTTGACCATTTAGCATGACTCACTTGGTTGTTCATTGAAATATACAGAATGAGGAGCATGACAAGGGGGAGAATCCAGCTACCAGTATGTATGAAGAGGGGAGTTGTGTGGAAGAAGAGGAACAGACTACATTTAAAGGGACCAAGAGTAACAGCATGAGGAAAGGTAGAGGAGCAGTTGAAGGGTGTGCTTGTTTAAAGGGAGCACTGAAAATATGGGAAGATAAAGGCAAGCATGAGACTGGAAAGTTGGTTTAGAGGTACTTGCAGTCTGTCTTGAACCTGACCACACCTGGGCTTTGCTGTTTGAAACAGCTTCTTTTCCAGCATCCATTGCTGAGAAGAGAGTGGGAGCCAATTCCTTTAATACTGTAGAATCACAGAGCAGCACAAGTTGGAAGGGCCCTCCAGAGATCACCGGGTCCAGCTTTCTGTGGGAAAGGGAGCCTAGTTAAGTAGCACCCTGTTCAATCAGTAAACATCACTTTCTGCCCAAAGTGGTGAAAGAGATGGGAGATTTCTTCATACTGAAATATTACAGATAAATTGATATTTTTTAATGATGGTCTAAATCTTAGGAGTCTGAGAGATGGACAAGTCCTGTACTGCACACAGAATGGTAGGAGTTGGAAGGGGTCTCTGAAGATCACCTAGTCCAATCCCCCTGCTAGAGCAGGATCTCCTAGAGTAAATCATACAGGACAGCGTTCAGGCAGGTTTGGAATCTCTCTGGAGAAGGAGATTCCATAACCTCCCTGGGCAGCCTGCTTCAGAGCTCTGCCACTCTCAAAGTGAAGAATTTTTTTCTTATCTTTTACTTCGGCCTGACTGAGTCACCTGGAGCTGATAAAACACTCTTGCTTTGTCAGTGTTCTGCACAGGGAAGAACAGGAGACCTTGTTTGTCTCCAGTTTGCTGATTTCTGTATTACAGGAGGCAGCTGTGGGCAACATCTGCCACCTGTCCCAAACAGCTTGTGGAGGCTTGCCCTGTAAATGTGTTCAAAAGCAGCTGTACTCGACTTCCAGCCTAGCAAACCACAGATGATGGCAGAGAGGGCCAGCCCCAGCCAGCTATTGCTCTTACTAGACCTTTACTGAAGTCCAGCTGTAGATCTGATGGTTGAATCCACACCAAAAGAACACTTACTGTGATCAAATTCTACCAAGCTATAACCATCACGTGGACTCACTCAAGTGTGGTGAATCTCCCGACAGCAGTGCCCAGGGTACGGTGGCTTCATGCAGCTGTTCTGTGAAGGAGCAGAGCAGATTCAGGCAGTAAAATGTTGCTTAATCCTATTGGATTAAGAACCTCTGGGATTGCTGTGATCATGCCAAAGAGTGTTTGTGCATTTATGTCTGCCAGCCCTGGAAGTATTTGGACACAATGTGGTTTATTTAAGATGCATGTTACGCTCAAACTAATGTAAAGGGCTATAGGAGAAAATCCAATGTGCAGGAGTTGAACTATTTCTGTGCTATCTGATATCCCCCCATCTACAAATGGCCCTCTTCCTGTATCACCACACATGCTCCTGATTCACATCAGTAGCTCTTGATGGTACCAACAAGGAGAGAATGATGAGGAGAGGCTGAGGACTTGTTTATGTGTCTTCTAAAAGGTGAAGGGGTGACACAAGGCAGCCTGCTGCACTGGAGAGAGGAATTACAGAGATGGTGCAGCTAAACTTTTCCCCACAGTGGTAGATGCTACAATGAGGCAGCAGCTGCAGATTGCTGCTTGGGAGGTTTTTGTTAAACACAAGGAAGAATTCTCTTACTAGAAGGGTAATGCAACACTGAACTGAGAGTTCCTCCATCACCAGAGACTTCATTAGACAAAGTCAAAGTTAAATGGGCTATTATTGGTAGTACACCCACATCAAGCAGGAGGCTGGCTAGATCCCCAGAGGCTCTCTCAAGTCTCATGTCTTTGGTCTGTGATTGTTTGATGAATGATGGTAGTTCAGAAGACTGGTTACTTGAAGATTCAGTATTTTTAGATCATGAGTAGATTTTTGAGTTGAGCTGGTATCTGGAGTCACTAGTAGGTGAAGTCTTTTAAAGTTTTCAATTCTGGCCAGTGAGGCTATTGAAATCAGTGTAAGACTTCATGTGTTCTATCTGAATGAAAAAGGAAAACCTGGATGCAATAGAAACTTACAATAAAAGACATCTTGTACTCTTAATGTGACCAAGAATTAAAGCCACTCTGTGTAAAGGAGAGGTAGGAACAAACACTGCTGTCTAAGACCACTCCCTATTAAATTATGGGGGGTTGGGTCTCTTGTACAATAGTTGTAATTCATTGCATTGCACCTGTAATGGGAGTAGTGTTAATTATTGCCATTTGACACTATCAGATGGTGGAACTGTCACTGGTGATCCTGCCCTGCCTTTCTTCCTGCTCAGAGGAATCCCACGGCAGCACGTTCGGCAGTCACTGTCAGCAGGAATCGCTGCTGAGTTTGGACTCGGTGACAGCACATCGATTGATCTATTACTGGCATCAGTTTCCCTGGTTCACTTCTGCAACTTCTCATTTTAGGGCTTCTTTAGTAAACGTCTGAAAGGATCCATCAAGAGGACAAAGAGTCAGTCAAAGTTGGACAGGAACACGAGTTTCCGTCTCCCATCTCTCCGCAACGCTGATGACAGGTAAGGTGCAATGCGGCTCCCCAAACAAGCTCTCCTCAACCAGAGGTGCTTGGAACAACCTCCATGCAGTAGAGTGAGAGCAAGGAAGGGGATTTATTGTTCAACTGGCAGATTGGGTGGTTTGGAGGCTGACTCTAGTCTAATGTTAAAAGTTGTTTATTCTACAATGCACTGTTGACACAAGACTGAAAACTGTTGCTGCCCTTAACAGCTGACAAAAAGTTCAGGTTAAGCATATGAACTCAAATACCTGTTTCTGCCTCTGTTGCAAATAAACTGCAGGCTTTAAATTTCATGATATAAAACTATTGGACTCAACAGCTTTAGACAACCTTACATTTATGCATACATGACTTCCCTGCAGATCAGGCAGTAGCCAGTGAATCATGCTGGTACCAGCAGAGCCCAGAGGTGCTCAGTGCAGACACATTAAGAATCCTTGCTAATGGCAGTCATAGAATCATAAATAATGATTAGCACATTAAGAATCCTTGCTAATGGCAATCAGTTTTGCAGTTATTTCAGTGTTACTACAATGCATAGATGTTCTGTCTTTCAGAAAACGGGAAAACTCGGTCACTTTGGACCATCTTAGTGCTCTATTTGGCATATTTGTGCTGGTTCAGTTTTGGCTGGTGATTCAGGCTGGGAATGGATCGTGTGTGAGGCAAGCAAATCTCTCACCCACAGTTCTTCCTAACTACTTGTAAAGTCTCTTGATTGTTTTTGTTAAACATTACACTCTGTTACATTCCACAGTAGCACAGCAGGAGAACTAAATTGAGTGAAAAATAGGTTGCCCTGTACTTAAGGCCACGGCAGGCTTTTGTGATTTTACGTTGTTCAGTGCATTTTCCCTTCTGCCTTAGCGGGGTTGAATTCATTTGTTGTATCTGTCATGCTGTGCTGTCTGCTCCATCTGAGAGGTGGCACCATGAAATTGTGGTGGTAACAAAGCCTCGGGTGTTGGAGGTCTGGCTAGCTTCACGCGTTACAGGAAAGGCTGCTGCCGCCCAAATGGGAGCAACAGTGTGGATGCTGCTGCTCCTCGAGTCATAGTGACATCCACCCAGTCTGCTTTGAGCTTTGGTACAAACCCCTGGTTTCAGGGAGTTGCAGCTTGCCTATAAAAAGCAACTCAGTCAGTGGGAGCATGTTGAGTAATGCCCCCATGTGATAAAATAACTGTTATTTTAACCGTTGTTTGCAAGCAGCTTTGCTTCGAGTTCTGTAGTGCAAAAACCTTCTTGCTGTAGGTACGTGTTTGCCTTTCCCTAGCTTGGTACTTGTGCTGAATGTGGACTGATGGTGCTTGCTTTTGCAGTGTAAGGGAAATGCTACTGTTCTGGGAAAGCAGGGAATTTAGCTATAATTAAGCTCCACGACTTTGGTTTAAGACATGGTATTGTACACAGCAAAGCTGCCTTCTCTTTGAAACCTCCTCTACACCCTGCCCGTGCTGGCATGGATTGCAACTGGACTTGATTGAAGCATGGATTTTCCCTTGATGGCTTGGAAAGCATAAAATCCACTGCATGCAGTGATGGCATTAGGCAGAGCTGCTCTCTTCTGTCAGTCCTCTTAAGTGTCCTTGGCATGGATTTAAAAAAAGAGGATGCAGGAACAAATGAGCTGAGAAGTTCCAGTGTCAGGATCCACGCAGAGGCTGGCCGGGGGGAACACATCCCTGGAAGGCCAGGGGTGTGCAGGGTGTTGGAGAGGGACAAGCTGGTGGTTGCTCTTTACTTTCCATCCAATCACCCTCCTCCTTTGGCCTTCTACACTAGTCTTACAGCAATGCATCTTGCAGCTTGTAAGGCAGAGACAGGCCAGTGTTTGGAGGGGTTCTGTGACTTGATACAATTATTTGTTACTAGTGGAGTGAAGCCAGTGCGGTCTTCCCCTTTCAGAGGTCCGCGTGCTGAAATGAGCAGAGGGCAGAGTCTGGAAGCAAGGGTGGTCATTTGAGAGTAGCCAAGCAATGTGGAAAACAATGGAGACTGGGTTTATTGGGACAGAAATCTTTGCACAAAGGGGTTTTGATGTTCAAAAACATAAGCCTCACCTCAGGCTGTGTTTGAAGCTTCACGCTGCAGGTGAGAGTCACAAATTGCTGCTGAGTTCCTTTTGGAAGGAAAGTGTGACAGCACTACTCAACCTTGTAGGTACCTTCAGTTGGAAAGATGGAAGATTTAATGGAGCCCTCTTTGCATTTGTGGTCTGATCTGAGAGCGCACTGACTGAACGCACTGACTTTGAAAGTTCATGGTTAGAGCTGCTACTTTTCTAATGGGGTTTTATAAATAAATCCATAAAGGAAATTCAGTTCCACTGTAAAGTGAAACTTGCCAATAGTTTCTCCCTTCTCTCCCATATGTTTCACTCTGTATCTAAGGGTGCCTGACAAATGCAATTGGTGGATATAGCAGCAGGAAAAACAACTCAAAACCCACGTGGGAACGAAGCACTGAAGATGAGGAGCAGATTAGTGTACTGGGAGGAGATGGGCTGGAGGAAAGAAGACACTAAAAAGATTGATTTATGTTTAGAATTATGCTGCTGTTTGGGATTTTTTCCCAATGGGACAAATCAGTGACAACTGTTTCTGCCTGAAAGAAGCTAACACATAGCAGCTGACTTAATTCATGAGAGGGAGCTGCCATTCTCTCACCTTCTGCTCTCCCTGCTTTCTGCCAGAGTCTCGATCTGTTGCAGTGAAAACTTTCCTGTCCTACCCCTGTGAGTCAGCCCTTTCCCATTTTAAGCGGGTGATGCTAAGTGATGTCATGGTGTTAGAGAAGTTTTCAGGGCCAAGTGGACTGATAGCATCTACCTTTTCTTGCAAAAACAAGAGCCCTGCCTTCAAAGAAAGCATTATATAGCTTAACAAATTAAAACCCTGCAAAGGTGAGAAGGAAATGGAGGCTGCTGTCATGTTGCTTTCTCATGCTTTTGAGATGTTTGGGTCCTCTTGAGAAACAGGACATGCTTACAGATAAACACCTACAGAAATCAGTAGCAAGGTAGATGAGTTATCCTGGTGCACATCAAGATTTGGGATGCTGTAACACTACATGCCGTGCCAGATGGTGACAGAGGATGGATGCTGTCTGTTCAGAGTCGATCTGAAATGGAAAGGATCCAGGAATGCTGTAGGAAGGAGCAATGGAGATAAGTTGTAGATTTTTTCGTAATCCAGTTTCAGCAGAAACCAGTTGGTCAACCTACTTTTTTTCTGGCTGCTAACTTTTGTTGCAATGTGACTGAGAAGGTGGACAGGGAGAGGAGAGAGCTGCCCCTCCAGAAAGAAGCCTACTGTGGGTCAGCATCCAGGTGTCTTGCAAAAATTCACCACCTCTCAGTCTGTAGTTTGCATCACTTCTATTACTCAGATTCAGGTTGTTTGCTGGGTGACCTGTTGTACTTGAAACGCCGTGTTTTGCCTTTACAAGGCACTAACATCAGAAGACATAGACTCTGCTTGGTTGTGCCCCCCATCAGATGTGTATGAAGCTCTTCAGATGTGTGGCCAGTGCAGCATCTCACCAGGTCTCAGCAGCTCTCACCATGAGGCTATGTGACACCATGTTACTGTATCATCTTTCACAGCTTTCCTAGCCCATTTCCCACTACGTTCTTTGAGCTCTTCAACCCACACTCTTGTCTCAGTGTCAGTAATATATAAAACATGTAAAAAAGTTTGAGAAAATACTTGAGAAAAATTACATTTGAAAGAAGAGACCAAATTAATATATTCAGTTTGTGGACAGGAATTGGAGAGTGTTTCCAAGTGGACCCACAGTACTTGCCTCCGTTCCGTTTATGGTGAGAGAGCGAAGATGGTTGAGACTGGCTGCATATGGTCTCGGCAACAGCTCTAAAGCTCTGTGGACAGCTGGGAGGGTTTTGCCCTGTTGGGATTTACTGCCACGTGGGAATCCTCCTGCTTTACAAAAGTCATTTTATGGCATTATCAGATAGTCGTGGCGGAGCACAGGACCTGCCACATCCTTGCTGAGAATGGGCTCCGGCGGGTTGTGGGGAAGCAGGTAGCCATGGCTCTGGGCTTTATGGTGAGACGCTACCGCTGCTCCAACGACAGCTTCTTCTACTTTCGGTAAGTTCTCACTCCCCCCTCCTGCTTTCTTGGCAGGATGGAAATAGCACAGATTCCATAAATAATAGACGCAACCCCCGACGCGTTTCGCGCGCCCGTTCATTCGGATGTCATGCCGGTTGCCAAGAGAGGTGGGTGAGTTTTGTCCTGGTGCAGATGCAGGGATAAAAATCTGTGTTACACAACACGTTATTAAGGCTTGACTCACCCCAAGCTTCTATTCATTCAGCATATCTCTTTCTATCTTCTGCACGCTGGAGTATGGGGAAAGGGGGTGGGGAGTGGTTTATCTCCAGAGAGATGTCTCACTCCTGCTTTGGTGAACATATTTCTTTCAGCCAGTTGTTGGGGTTTTTTTTCAATCCTCAGGCAGTTGCTTGTTTTTCACTGAAAACTGGACAAAATCTCAATGTTAAGGGCTGTTGTGGCAAACCTTCACCTTGGTGCTAGACTGCTCTGTTCCACCTGTAAGCTCACTTGATGCCTGTACAAAAACAACTTCTTAATGGCTGATGGTTTTCTGCAGACCTTCGGCTTTTCCTCATAACCTCACCTGTCAATAGCTTGGCAGGGAAATGAAAGTGGATCAGTTAAGCATCTCTGGTCCAGCAAGACAGAAGTATTCAAAACCGTTAATAGCAGAGAGCACAGTTACAATAGAGCAAGGAGAACACGAGCACTGTGAAATTCAGCAGCTGTGTGAGGTGTCTGTTGGACAAGCTGTGATCTGCAGGGAGAGCGGGCAGGCAGGGAAGGGTTTTACAAGTCCACGATTCAAACAAGGAGACTTTGGGTAGGGCCTTGCAAGAAAAGAACAGACTGTCAGTGGAAGGCTGATGGCAGTGTGCTCAGAAAAAGCCAGCACGGGACTGCTGCTGAGTAGAACTTGCACCTTAAATAAGTTACCCAAACTTTCTGGTTTAAATATGAAAAATTAATAATGAAACTGGTTAGACTTGTAGGATTGTTGACCAGGTAGTAGGATGTTCTGCTAATTGGCAGTTGGAAAACGAAGCGGGGTGTGGCGCCTACAAAATGAAGGCTTGCACGGGGAAACTCGATGCTTCAGAGCACACCTGCAGTGCAGGTGATGCTGCCGACCTTAGGGGCCAGTTCAGCAGGGCTGGGATTTCGAGTCACAGCGCTGAGCAGAAAGTTCCCTGCCTTACAGTGCAAGCTCTCTCCTGTGGCTTTGCGAGCGGCTAAGTATTGAATTCAACTTTCTGGTCTCGGGGAGTGTCTGTAAACACACGGGTGTTGTGCTGGAGGTATTGGAAGCATGCAGAAGTACAGCTTCGCCTAAGACCCACAGAGATCTGGCCAGGTGCTTGGGCTGAACAAAAGATGTTTTTTCAATGTCTTTTACCATGACACCAGTTTGGTAAAGGAGACAGATGATGGGATTCTGGTCCTTGGTAGCTCATTTCTATATGTTGATGTCTACAGGCTTGTTTTCCAAACAATGTTGTGCTCTCCTTGGTAAGCTCAGTAATTGAAAGTCTTTTGTGCTTTGTAGGGTGGCTTTTAAATAGGTCAGAATCAGCAGGAGAGCTTCATAACCAGAGCAATTAGGATTTTAACCCTTTGTCCTACACGCCTTGTAGACAGTAGAATATAATAGAGGTCAGCTAATAGGCTGCTGCGTGCCACGGGTAGCCACTAAAAGCCAGAGCTTTCTAGTTCCCAGCTTACAGTCCAGATCTTCCCATAGTGGAAAATTACTGAATTATGGTGTGCACGGAGAGAGGGTCAGCTTGGGGTTGGGCCAGCAAGATGGTGTTGTTGAAGAGATCTTTTTCAGTAGCAGCCACATGCTGTTGCCAGGTCAGTAGTTTGGGGCAGTGGCTCGGCTCTGATTTAGAAGGAAATGATGCAGCTTTGAAGACCCATGCTACAAAACACATGAAAAGAGGTGAGAAGTTTAAAATATTCCCTGACATGCTCCTCCTCCACCTGTTTTTCCTTTGGAAAGAAATTATGTGGAACACCTCTGTGAGAATCGTTGGGTGCTGTTGGTAGCTCTTTGCTCTGAACTCGTGAGTTGTCCTTTGCTTTTTTAAATTGTTATCGCTGTTGTGTGCAGAAAAGAAAAGGAAAAAAAAGCTGATCATGGGAGGTTAATTATACTTTAAAACAGGATTTGTGTTGTTAATGGAGCTGTTTAGCAGAAACAGATTTGTACAAACAACCCTTCCCCCACCTCCTGCATGTGCAATCTTCCTGTTTACAGTAATCTGCTTCTCTGGGATTACTTCTCTCTTAACAGGGACTCTGAGCAGCTCCCGTTTTACCAGTAGCTTCCTACCTAATACAGGAAGGACCCTGTTAATCCAGCCCCTATGCTGGGCAGTGCAAAGTTAGTCAGTGGCACCAGTTCATTAACAGTGCCTCTGCGTGAGGGAGAGGCCAGCGAGCAGTTTTCCTTTGTTGTTACTTACAGCTTCAGAATATCAGATGAGGCTTTAAAGCAGCAGAGACCTATTATTGCCTCTATTGATTGGGATGCTGCTGATTTAGGCAATGATTTGCTTTGCAGGTCTATCAATAGATGAAATACATACCATGGTGCTTACAAATGCACACGCTTGTGTTTGTAAATGCGTGTGGTTCCATCTAACCAGCAAATTTACGACATTGCTGTGGTGTTTATGGAAGACAAAGTGCCAGTTCCAAGCCACTTAATCAGTTTATTGAGCTGTGATAAATATGGTAACTTCAGGGGATTGAAGGCAAACGTTCCTCTGCCCCAGGACCCTGAGTCAACAAAACTAACTGTGCTGCAGCTGATCTGCAACACAACAGAAAATGTTCACAGCTAACTAGTTAGGAGAGCAATGAAGGAGAATGGATACTGCTGAAAGATTTAACTTGCAAGGTGGGATGTGGAGGCACGGAGTAGATTCTGCATGTACCTGCTTTTCCTCCCACCCTGTCCCCAGAGGCTGTTTGGAGGCGTTCGTGGAAGTTGCTTCACTCTCTCCCACTGTCTTTAACTATCTGGGTCTTGTTAAACTTGTAGGGTGGGAAGAGGAGGGGCTTCTTTCTTTCTGCAAAGGTCATCTTTGCCAGGTCTGTGGACATCCCTGTGCTTGCCTGCCTCTCCTGGCCCACCCGATCTGCTTACAGGAGGCCACACCATGGCAACACACACCTGGGAGCCTCTTTGCGTCGCCTGTGGGGCCAGGTGGGAGCACTGCCAACGAGGAGAGAGGTTTCTTTGCTGGTGCCGCTGTGACTTTCCTTCTGGCCCCAGCTTATCTGCCTGGCGTGGTGCTGTTCTGAAACTCCTAACCTGAGGCTTGAGGAAGAGCTCCTCCTGGATTTGTGTGCCCTTTCTTCCTCTCCCAGCAGGATTTACTGTTCAAGACATAGCCCAGAGAAGGAAGTTGGAGAGGAAGGGCTGCGACATGTGGCACCGCTATGATTTGGGGATGCACTGCTAAGTGGCTGTACAGTTGTTTCATGTAAGGTGTGCTTCGTTTGTCTTCTTCCAAGTGCAGCCTCTGCTCAACTGGGATTTGTAAAATCTCTTTTTCTTTCTCCTTCCTGTGGTAATTCTTTTTCTTTCCCTCCTCTTCCCTTTCTTTCTCACCACTCCATGCAACCTGGTCTAGTGGAGGTGTCCCTGCCCATGGTGGGGAGCTTCAAACCAGATGATCTTTAAGGTCCTTTCCAACCCAAACCAATTCTATGATACTGGGATTCTTTCTCTGACAAGGAGCTAAGGCAGGAGTTGGCTACAGGCTTTCTGCCAGCTCCCTGCATCATACACCGAAGTACTTTGTTAGGACTGGAATTGCTGAGAGTTTGGGATAAGGACAGAAGCCAAGTGACCTCAGCAGTGCTTTCTTGAGAGAAGAAATTAGAGAGGATTTTGCAGAGATGATATTAAAGTGGTGTATTGTGGTGTGTTTATTTTAGACTTGCCCTACCTTAACTGCAGCAAAGTGCTCAATTATACATGGCTGAGGTTTTGGGTTTGCGTCGGTACAGCTGCTGCTGTAACCTGTTCTAACAAAGCGTGCACAGCGCAGCCAACACGTTTGTACCACTGCTGCTGCTTTGCATTTGAAATCAGGGTCTTTGTAATATCCCTCTGATGAAAGGGTTTTGCTGCCTGCACTCAGGTCATTCAGTATATTAAATGGGAACAAAGTTCTCCCTGACTGTTTAATAAATCTTATCGTACACGAATCTGCTCCCATACTTTCAGCATTTCATTTTGCACAAAAGAGCAGCCAGCTGAACTCTGCTTGTTGCTTTACATGTGTCCTTCGTGGTACCCAAGTTTTTGTTGTTAAGCAGCCTTAGATGTACTGAAGATGCCTGTTCCAAATATGGGTTGTAATTTTTCCCCTCTGTCTCCCCACAGAATTGCTCACAGGTAGGAGGAATTTGATTTTGCAAAGGTTACAAAACAGGAGGATTTTCCTGTATATGTGAGGGAAGTATATAAAAAACACTTGAGGTAGCTGTGCTTTTCATTCCCCCATAAATACATTTTAAAAACATTTTCTATTTGGTTGTTGAGCCTTGATAGTGGGAATTGAAGAGAAGAGGCAATACTGTGAGGATGAACGTGGGTCAGAAAGCAGCCTTTCAGAGCATTGCTTTGCTCTGTGTAATGTGTAGGCAACTGATGCCTTTCTACTTCCACATCTCTTTGCTGTACTCAGTGTACTTGCTGGAGGTGCAGCCATACTCATGGACACACTTCCACAGATCACTGATCAGGCTTAGGGACCAGCACAAGTTTCAGTATCTTGACAACATCCAGACTGCCAGGTAAACAGCTCATTTTCTGCTGAGCTGGGAGGCGGTGTGCTTCCTTCCTTGTTGGTAATCTGTGAAGGCTTTAACTGAGTTCCAGCTAAAGGAAAAATAAGGGGGGGGGGGGTGCATATAGTGTTTGCCTTTTGAAGTGAAAATGCTAGTTGTGCCTAAGGTATGATATGACTTTATTGCAGAAGCTTATAGTTGAGGTGTCAGTTTGGGATTAGAAGGAGCATGGGTGAAGCCACTGTCATCTATAAATTGAGCATGTTTTGCAGTGCTGTTTGACAGTAGAGCTCCCTGCTGTGCATAGATGTTGCAGTAAATGGACATGGGAGAATACAGAAAGTGTTAGAGTGTGGGTTCTAATGTTGCTGTTGGTTGCAGAAAGCTAAAGGGTAGTGGAGGGATGTATCTGTGGAGTATTCTAGAACTGGTGGGGGAAAAGACTAGACTGCTTTGATCAAGAAGTGCTGTGAATGTGGGAAATGCCAGCTCTGGAAGAGCTCTGGGGTTTACAGAACAGTCAACTGAAAAAGAGAATCAGTACATGTCAGTGAGGGGAAGTTTAACAAGGATGGAGATACCAGAAAAATTGTAAACTGTTAAAACTGGGATAGGCAGCTGAAGGGGAAAAAGCAAAATGTCAGTGTAGGTATTGAGCATGGAGAAGTGGGAAGTAATTTGAATATTTGTACTTGGTGTAAAGGCCTGGGATAGTAAGAATACTCAAGTGTATTGCAGAAAGATCATCTGCTGTTCATCTCTTGTGTCTCTTATCTTCATTGTCTAGCAATTTTGAGCATGGTGTGCTTTTTGTGTTCATGCACAGCATTCATCTACTGATCTAGGCAGTAGTCAGTATTTTCAGTAATAGATCCAGACATATCCACGGGATTTCTTTAAATCTTGCAGTGAGCTCTGAACTTTTTTGCTTTGTTGTTGTTCTTTCACTGATGGCTCAGCAGCTCCAATTTCTAGGTCAGTGGGAATGGACTTCCTAGGCTTGCATAGCTGGATGTTTCCTTAGGAGTCTGGGATTGCCGGCCTAATGTTACTTTCATAACCTTTACAGGCTAATTGTAGAAGTTGTTCTGAATAAACACCAGGTTGCAGCTTTCTTTGGGGCCTTGCCAACTCTTTTGGTAATTGTGAGAAAAATAATGTTTCCTCTCCACCTTGTTCTCTCTCCCACAGGTCACGTGGATTGCCAAAGCTGAAAGAGTCCCGTTCGCATGAGTCTTTACTGAGCCCAGGCAGCGCTGTGGAGGCTCTGGATCTTGGGGCAGAAGAGCAAGTCTTTGTCAAACCACTTCACAGCAGTATCCTTGGACAAGACTTCTGCTTTGAGGTAAAGAACGATCCCCAACCCCATAGCCGTTGACATGCTGTCAGTCTGAGCCTTGCAGGACGTGCTTCTGTGCCTCTCTAACTGGAGAACAGCCAGCAGCCACTGCTATCCCAAAGTCTGGGTGGGGGCTGCGAACCAGCATGAGATTTTAAAGTCCTTGAGGCTAATGGCATCACTCAATGGAGAGAAATATTTTTCAATTACCAAGCCTTCTACTTAGGGTGGGGGGCAAAAAAATCTCTTAGATTTGATAAATATCTAGGCAGTTGTAGTTTGCATGCAAATGGATGGTTGGAACATGCTGTTGTTCATAAGCTGTGTGCTCATCCTCTCCAAATTCACCTCAAATTAAATTTAGCAAATATACCGTAACTGAGAAATGGGATTTCCAGTCAGAGCCCCCTTCCATTAGCTCTGCCCCTTCTCTGACTGATAAAGGAGAAGCTCTGGTAACTCTGGACATGTCTGTTGCACCATGGAGCAGGGTGCAAAGCTCCTCTTGCTTTTTCAGCACAGACTGCAGCATAGAGCCACATGGCTCCCAGCTTAGCTTCAGAAACAGGTGGGTTGGTTGAAGAGAGTCCTCATCTTGCTGGACCAACAGCAGGGTGGCTGTGTCCAAGGCCATTGTAACCTGTCGTGGCAGGGGCAGGTGACAGTCTGTCTTCAGCAGGGTTAGTCAGATGTGTCTGAACTCCTGGAACAAAGATCTGTTTACAGCCTGGAAAACTGCTCTGGCAGAAAACCAGCATATCAGGCTCTTCTCCCTCGGGATGTATCCAGGAACGGTTCCTCTTCGCTTCAGTCTCGTTCTTCTGGTTGGAAGCACTTTCCAGCTTGCTTAGATTCGGGGAGCCGAGTGGAAAATCTGGCAACAACTTAACTCTGAGGCTGTTGCCTCAAACTGCTTTTTAATTGTGGGCACCAGTGAATGGAAAGAGGAAACGAAGCTTGTCAGGCCATGTACAAGTGAAAAAACCAAGGTGGGTCCCTCCTGCCTGAAAGCAGAGTTACATAGAGCAGCGTGGCTCAGAGCACAACTCCTCTGCTTCGTGTTAGACCATTGCAGTATATATGGACCCTTGGAAACAGTTTCTATTTCCTGAAGATACCTTTTCTTGTGTATTTTGCCTTACATTAACACATAGCTAGTTCTGTCTGTCCACTGTTAGCAACTAAATCAACTGCCTCTGGGACCTGAGGGGGAGAATTGCAACCATTTAAGAGCTTTTTTTTTTAAAGTAAATTAACTGGATGGTTAAAGCCTTGTTTAAAAGTCTTTGAGAGAAGCCTCTGGTGCTCTTTGTATTTTGTTTAGTTTTACATTAGTTTGAACTTAGTTTTTTTCTCTCTACATTTTGTGAGCCTTTTAACCTCTCTCTCCCTTCTAGGCTCCCCTACTGTTTTCCTGCCTTTTTCATACTTACTTCATTGCTCCAGCTTTGCTTATCTTGTCCTTTGCTTCTTGCAGCTTCTTACACGTCTCCTAGGCTTGCCTGAACTCACCCTGTTGTTTATATCTTGCAGGTAACCTACTCCAGTGGCAGTAAATGCTTCAGTTGTTCCTCCGCAGCAGAGAGGGACAAGTGGATGGAAAACCTACGCAGAACAGTGCAGCCGAATAAGGTAACAGCAACTGCAGCAATGAGATTAGCAGGGGAACGGAGGTGGTGTGATTGGATTTTAGTCCAGTGTACCAGGGCTTCCCACAGATGCATCCCCAATTAATTTAGTCTGGGAAGAAGCCTGCCCATCAGTGTATCACAAGCAGTTGTGTACTGTTCTAGTGAGTGCAGTAAGGTCAAACCTTTACTGGATAAATACATGTCAGCCGGCTTCCTGCTCCCTGCCCCACTGCCTGCTTGATGTTGCACACTGGGTTTCTGATGCCAGGCACCTCAGAAGGATGGGATGTGGCTTCACAGGTTTCATGCTTTACCGTGTGACAGAGTTTGGGGGAAAACAAAGTAAGGAATTCAAGACAGAGTGAGAGGGGAAGTCAGTTTATTGCTATGTGGAAGTATCTAAGTCACCTCCATAGCTGGCATACCAACTGTGAAGGACAGGCTAACAGTGCTCTCAGGGGTACTCACAGAGTAAACAACACAGCATGCCACCACACCAGTCCAGTGGCTTCCGAGTGGCACTGTGCAGAGTGTTTTCTAACCCATTTCAGATACAGTTTTTTGAGAAGGAAAACATACTGGTCCTTACCTTTGACATGCCAAAGACAGACCTTTGCCTCTGTTTCAGAAAATGTTCAGCTTTCTAGAGCTTCCCATCCTCTGATCTTCAGAGAGGATGATTCTGAATTCTGACTCTCTCACTGCCTTGGACACCAAAGGCAGGCCTTTTTTGCCGCTTTTGAAGACAAAGCATTCACATTTTATGCATTTCAAATCAGAGCTGAGCTCTTTCTTTTCTGCACAGGACAACTGTCGTCGAGCTGAAAATGTGCTCCGTCTCTGGATCATCGAGGCAAAGGACCTGGCCCCCAAGAAGAAGTACTTCTGTGAGCTGTGCCTTGATGACACCCTCTTTGCCCGCACCACCAGCAAAACAAAAGCAGATAACATTTTCTGGGGAGAGCACTTTGAGTTCTACGGCCTCCCACCTCTGCACAGCATCACGGTTCACATCTACAAGGATGTGGAGAAGAAGAAGAAAAAGGACAAGAATAATTACGTAGGCCTGGTCAACATCCCCATGGCCAGCGTCACCGGTCGCCAGTTTGTGGAAAAATGGTACCCAGTCAGCACACCTACCCCCAACAAAGGGAAAGCAGGGGGACCCTCCATTCGGATAAAGTCCCGTTACCAGACCATCACCATCTTGCCCATGGAGCAGTACAAGGAATTTGCAGAGTTTGTTACCAGCAACTACACCATGCTGTGTTCCGTGCTGGAGCCCGTGATCAGCGTAAGGAACAAGGAGGAGATGGCCTGTGCTTTGGTGCACATCCTGCAGAGCACCGGGAGAGCCAAGGTAAGGCCAGGCAGCTCCCTTTCACTGCTGAGAGGTGATGTCTTTTCAGCTAGAATCTAGGAAGCCCATGACCATCAGCAGCAGCAGAAAGTGCCTGATGGATAGGGCTGAGAAAAGGGTCTCAAAAGTAGCTGAAAGGACTTGGCAATCACATCTGCCAGGGAGGCACAGAGACAGGCATGACACCAACAATAATTAGAAGGGATACAGAGATTAAAGGTGCTGTGTAGAAAGTGTAAGGGGGAGGCCTATAAAGCCTCACCTTATTCTGAGAAGTTAGGGCCTGCACTCAGGTGTTCAGGAACTTCTTCTGCATTTCCAAAATCGTGACACAGGATAAGTTAGCAAGAGAGAAGAAAGTCAGGGAGTTAATTCTATAAATAAGTCTCATCCAATGAGTGGCAGGGTGCCATTGTTGATTCAGTGCTCAGTCAGCTAATCGATGCTAGCATTCATGTGGTCGGTGTTTGAATGGCTATTTGGAGGATCTGTACTCAAGTTAAAGGTGATCCCACCTGCCCCAAGGACACTCCTAGGACTTGTGGCTTCACGCTGATGGTTCTCTGTGAGGCAGCAATTGGAATGAGCCTCAGTTTCTTGGAGTAGAATATCCTGCAGGTCTTGAGAAATTCTGGGAAGCATTAACAAGCATTGATTTATCTGGATGCTGCCTGCCAAGTGGGCGTGTGAGTAGTACCAAACTGTGGCCAGCTCCTTCCAGTAATGCAGCTAGGGCAAGTTCAGCACATCCAAACACACGTTAAGAGTGTTGGAGATGTGCAAGGATAACCATAAGCAACATCCAAAGGACATCCTAATTTAACTGCTCCAAGAATGTCCTTTATAGTTGTGTAATCCCATGCCACTCTCTGCTGTTCTCCCCTCGACACTCTCAAAGGCTGGTGCTGTGTGACAGTGTGTGATAGGAACTCATTCCTTTGCTGATTAAGAGTGGCTGGTAGCTGGGGTAGCTCCTGCAGGGTTGTGTTGAAATGCTACTGGAAAGCAGGCGTTGGATTCCTGTGGTGCTGTCTGCGACAGGTAGGGAAATTAGTGTTATAATTTTGTCTGAACGGTTGAACTTTTTGCTTGCTGGGAGCATTGAGCAGCTTGGGCTGCCGTAGCCTAAAGAGGGTACCTCTCCAGGTCACACCACACTGGTGGGGACTCAGTTTGCACCAGGTGAAAATAAATCTCTCAGGTTTTGCTGAAAATGAACAGCAATAATGGATTGAAAACCAAGAGTACTAAAGTGTATTTTTTTGGTCTATATTTATCATCCATAATTTGTTCTGCATATTTTACACTCAGTACATTATGGCTTCTGTAGTTAATGGGTTATAAAACTGTACAGCAGCACTCTTTGAACTGTCTGGAGGCTGCTGATGGTTGCAGCAGAACTAGCAAGTCAGTTATCACTCAGCCCTAATTCAGAGTGGGTGTTTAGGGGTGTTACAGTTCTCTACTGGAGACCTTCATGATGGCTGAACTCAGGTCTTGCAAAATACTGAGTATTTCTTATGAAATGCTGCATGTCCTTGGCTCACATAAAGTTATCAGTTCAGGAAATGAGTAATACTGGAGTCTTAGACCCCATATCAAGAGGTTATTCAGTGTATATCAACACTTGCTGATAGTTTCTGTCTGGGCATTTGAGTACAGCTCAAGTTAAATGGTGTAGATCCACAGCAAGTGTGTTAACCTTTTTACCAAAGCCTGAACCACTTCTGGTTTGTGAAGTTAACTGGTACAAACCATTCTGACTCAGATTTCACCAAGCTGTAAGAGCTTGTGCCTGACTACCATTTTGGAGTTTTAAATCCAAGTTTCTGTGCAATATTTGTATCAAAAGGTAAATTTCCTTCAGACAGTTTCCTTCAGCAGATAGAGGCACTGGCAAACAAACTGGTGAGAGGTTTTATTCAGGACCTAAACTGGAACATGAGCTTTGCTGTACAGGTTTTCTTTTACAGTCTTCTCCTTTTATGATCTATGTTCTATACAATTTTATAAGTATAATGAACCTAAGAGGAGCCCTAGTGATTTCCCTGGCCCACACTGCCTGCATCCCTTGGCTCAAGCTGAGCAACTGTCCCAGCTGTGGCTCTTCTGTTCATCCTTCCTGCTTGGCCTCTGCAGTCGGCCTGGAATGACGGGTTCTGGTTAAAATAACCTCTTGTCATTTGAACTATTTTTTTCAGGACTTCTTGACAGATTTGGTGATGTCTGAGGTGGATCGCTGTGGGGAGCATGATGTCTTGATCTTCAGGGAGAACACACTTGCTACCAAAGCTATTGAGGAATACCTCAAGTTGGTAGGGCAGAAGTACCTTCACGATGCGCTAGGTAAGAACGTGCCTCTCTGTCACCTGTTTTGGTTACCTGTGCTCTCAGAGCCATGACTGAAGCCTCATGCACCTGGGAATGTGGGATGGGAAGGAACTGCCTCAGCATTCGGCCCAGGTGTCTAGTATCCAGACAGCAAACTATGTGTCATCTTACTCTTGATGCCCTTCCTCCACAAATAGCAAAATGTTCTTTGGTGCCTGCAGGACCCAAGGCAAGGCAAACTTGACAGAGCTAAGCCTCACTTAAAGATTGTATCACCATGTTATGTTTTTCTGGGCAACCTTCTTTTTTTGTCTCTTGTTGGGATGAAGAGGTACAATGCTGCAGCTGATTTGTGGGTGATGGTGATTGTTCCATCTGATACACAGACAGGCTTAGAAAAGGGATTTGGACCATACCTGTGTCATGGTGTCAGCAGTGAATCTGGTATCATGTGCAATACAATTAGTTGGAGGTTTCAGAAAGGGTTATGAATGTGAAGCATGTGTTTCTCTGATACTCTTTCAAGCTAAAGAAGCTCCTGCACTCACTTTAGGATGAGATGCCACCCTAAGAGTGGCACCAGACACTCAGGGATACCTGATGACAACCAAAGTGTTCATCCACAAGTGCCAATTGCTGGTGCATCTCCAGTCAGTCTCCTCCATTTGCCATCGTAGTTCACAGCAAATGTCAGCTATGTGTTAGCAAGTGTTAAGTGTGAGATGCCCCCTGTTGCTTGGATTGAGTGCAGGTAGGACATGAAACCTCATTTCCAGATGCCTCAGCTGCAACTGCTAGTAATGCTGGCATGTTCCAGAGTGACCCTTGGACTTACTCAGCCCTTACCTTTGCCATGGAGCAATGAATTAGTAACATTTGTGTTAACCTTTTAAACTGGTACCTTGCCCCAACAAAAATCCTGAAGACATGGCTAGAGGGAGTGAGGCTGCAGGGCTACTGAGCAGCACAGACCAGGAGATCAAGAAGCAGGCTGTCAAGGGAACCTCTTGCCTGTGTTTATCCAAAGTGCTCGTTATTCATCGTCGCATAAAAACTGCCTGGCTAACCTGGCATGTCCAATGCCATTCCTCCCACTGGGTCCTATTGTCCACAGTTACATGCCAGCATGGATCCTGGTAATTCTGCCACTGGGGAAGTATAGGCTTGAGGTGAGGAGAAAGTTCTTCACAGAGAGAGTTGTTAGCTGTTGGAATGGGCTGCCCAGGGAGGTGGTAGAGTCACCATCCCTGGAGGTGTTCAAGAGGGGATTGGACATAGCACTTGGTGCCATGGTTTAGTAGTTATGAGGTCTTGGGTGACAGGTTGGACTTGATGATCTTTGAGGTCTTTTCCACCCTTATTGATTCTATGAAAGGTTCCGCTCTGGGCATAAGCTACTGCCTTGGAAATTACTGTCCACACAACTGGTATTGCAATAAAGAGGACTGATAATGTGCCTGCTGCTTTCCAAAGAAACTCCCAGCCTGGCTTTTACCAACTCCACACAATCTTTGTTATCCACTAGTGCATAATTGGGCACCCATCCCCCTTTTGTTTCTTGGAAGAAGCAAGCTTTGGAAACTGATACAAGAGAAACAAGATCAGGCTAAATCCCAGTCCCACACCACATCCTTTCACAAAAGAATAAAGAAAGAGGCAGCTTCCTTTCCCAACAGCCTTGCTTGTCCTCAGGAAGCCCAGATGCTGGCAGGCCATCAAGGGAGAGTTGGCCAAATGGGTGTTCTGTGGGTCAGCATAGGCAGGTCTGTGATTATGTGCTCTTTGGCCATGTCTTGAGTGCAGTGAGCCTGCTCAAGCAGCCTGAGACCCATGGGTGCCACCACTGAACCTAAGTCACAGTCCTAGGCTTTCGCCTGGTGTGGAGAAATGAGCAGCACACTGCTTTTTGTGCTCTGCTTTTCAGCAGACAGCAATCAGCTGTGGGACCTGCATATTCCATTTGACTGCAGCCCCTTAATGTGCACTAATTACATAAAAATATTTTAAAATTAATGACCTCTAATACATCATTTAGAGCACTGGTGCTGAGCGATGAGATGGCGGATCACAGCCAGGAGAGATGGAAAATCCCCCTAAGGTCATCCAGCTTGTCTGTGGCTCGGGGCAAGATTGCTGGTGACAAGATTGCTGGTGACAATGTACCCACCTAGTTCTTTGTCAAGTTTTAAATGTCATTTTGCTCAGATGCCATGTTCTTGGGAAGGATTAACAGCCTTACACTTGGCATTAGCTATTTAATGCATCTGTAGGAGCATCTTTCATGTGTGATTAATGCAGAGTCTTGTGAGCCACAAAGAGCAAGTTTCAGATTTATTTAAGGAAACAAAACCATTATCCAGTAAACAGCAGTTAGAACAGAATTGGCTCAACAGAGGCAATGCTGGAAGTTTTGCAAAGTGATCTAGATGCCCTCAGCAGAAATTTTTTTGGACCCCAACAAAAATAAAAACAACCAGCTTAAGAAAATGTGCTGCCTGCTTTGCTTGCAAGAACACTGCTGACTTAAGACTTGGGGAGGGGGGGGATGGGAGGTGTTGAATGGTTTTGATGAAAACAAAGACAAAAACCCCAAAGCCTTTTCCACAAACAAGCCTCGTGGCATTAGCTTGGAGCCAGCAGGATCATTCAGGAGATGAACTTAGAAGACATCAAATCATCGTATGCACAAATAAAGCGCTTCTCCTGGTGAGCAACAACAGCTCAAACAGTGTGCTGGCAGGTTCAGGAGGGAAAAGAGTGAAGTAGTTAACTCCAACCTATCAGACCAAGGAAGCTTCATCTGGTTCTGCATGTGTCCAGTTCCCGCTGTGATGAGTTAGATGAGGGTGACAGAAATGCTAAGGATGCATTTGAAAGACGCTGGCTATAAAAATGTTGTAAAGCATTGATACAGGAGGCTGAGATTAGCAGTATGCAGCTGGCACTCAGGTATTACTCTTACTCAAGAGCAAGGTGACACTTCCTTAAATGAAAAGGAAAAAAAAAAAAGAGAGAAAAGGTAAATTTAGAAATAATAAAAATAAATCTCATTGTCAAGTGCATTTCCTGGGGAAATTATGAAGACAAATAGCACAGCTTCATTTCTAAGGCAGCAGATGATTTTGTAGTTGATAATACATTGTGAGTGCAAAGTCAAATCCTGTTCTTCAGGCTAAGTGAAGTGTCTGCAGGCTTTCTAAGCAAAGCCATCCTGTTACTGCACCTACATGTGGGGGCAGCGAGGGCACGGGAGGCTGAAGCATCAGAGCACCGGCCGTCTGATCTGCTACGGCAAGCGTTCTGTGCTGAAGGAGCTGGGAGGAGTCGTGTCCCCAACATCTGGTGTCTGGAAGCTGTGCTGCAGACACAGGGAGCAGAAGAGACAGTTGCCAAGGAGAGACATAAGCAGGATTTAAAGGTGTGTCAAAGAGGCTTTTCATGTAACAACCCTGGTTTGTTATCCTCTTCCCTTTGTCCAGGGGAGTTTATCAAGGCTTTGTATGAGTCAGATGAAAACTGTGAAGTGGACCCCAGCAAATGTTCATCCAGTGAATTAACAGATCATCAGAGCAACCTGAAAATGTGTTGTGAGCTGGCCTTCTGCAAGATTATCAATTCTTACTGGTGAGGCATCTTCCCTCCCCTTCTCTTTCATTAGGTCATTGCCTCAGAGGGAGCCCATTCCTCCTCTGAAGAGGAGAAAAGAGCCTTTGCACAGGGAAGTAGCACAGACCCATCTATCTTCTGAGACTGCCTTCGTTTCCTTTCCTCACTACTTTCCTACGTGTGACACCATATTGCAGGTAGAAGTTGTGCCCAAATCAAGGGGTTCCAGTCCCACACACCATACCTGACAGCTTCTGCTGAAATGCTCTGCCAAGGGAACACATACTGAGTTGTGACTAAGGAGGGAATAAAGTGAGAAGATAACAGCTTAGCTGAACTTCTATTAAAAAGCTGAAAGTTTTGATGTGTATGGGAAAGTTTCAGACCCTTTAGATCTGTGGAATCGAATAGGAAATGACAGGGAGGAAATGTTGGCAGAGAGGTTTGTATTAACCTCTGAGCAGCAGTGAAAGAAGAAGAGCCTTTCTGCTGCAGGATGAGCCACATCCAGAGTACTGAGAAAGCTTTAACAAGAAAAAATTCAGTAATGGACACGAGTTCACTTGGGTTCAATTTGGTTTTAACGTTCTGTCTCTGCCTACTGCAGGGTAGCAGTGAATAAGTAGCTCTTAGCTTGCAAATCAGCGTGTCTGCAAAGGGCTTCGCTTAACATATATGAACAAGGGATGCTTTAAAGGCTTCTTAAGTATCATCAGATTAAGTGGGGATCTAAGAATAGATGCCTAATGACACTTCTTAGTCTAGAGAGAGAGAAGAGGGGGTTAAAAAATAGAACCAGTGATGTTTTCTCTCAGATAATTATTTCAGGTGACTGGTCACCCATTCAACTTGCTGCCTCTCATTGCCCATGTGACTTTGCTTCTTGGTTTCTTGTTTTCCAGCGTGTTCCCTCGTGAGCTGAAGGAGGTATTTGCGTCTTGGAAGCAGCAGTGCCTGAGCAGGGGCAAGCAGGACATCAGCGAGCGCCTGATCAGTGCCTCCCTCTTCCTCCGCTTCCTGTGCCCTGCTATCATGTCCCCCAGCCTCTTCAGCCTGATGCAGGAGTACCCTGACGACCGGACATCTCGCACGCTGACGCTCATTGCTAAAGTCATTCAGAACCTCGCCAATTTTGCTAAGTAGGTGGTGGCACTCAAACAAAAACTGCGCCCCCGGGACTGCGAGTCGCTGTGGCTTAATGTGGAGTAAGGAGGAGAGAGAGGCCTGCTTGGGAGTCTTGTTTGCAGGCAGCTGATTCTCTGTCCAATTGGAGTCAGCTTTAGAGAAGGAAGAAACTTCTTGCTCGTATGTGAACCCTTGAGACACCTCAGTGTTGAGCTAGATAAATTCTCCTTTTCACATGCAGATTTGGGCTGTGTTGAATTCAGTAGAGGGGACATGGCATAAAAACCAAGAGGAGCCATACATTAGCATGTCAGTGTATATGCTGTTTCAAAAGGAAAAAAGCCTATTCCCTCCAAGGATCATGATTTTCTTCCTTTCTTCCTCCAGAATTCCCAGCTGAACAATACAAAAGGCATGCCTCTTGGAGGGGAGGGGGTGCAGAGAAGGGAAGAAGAAAAAGAGTGTGAGAGGGAGGGGGGAGAGATGTGTGGAGCCTTTGAGCCTATGAACAGTGAACTACTAGTATTTAAGTCCAAGAAAGCAGTGAATCTCTTAAACTGGCCTTACAATTTTTTTCCTTCCCTCCCAGCCCAAATGTTCAGTTGAGCAGCTAAGTAACAGTCTGTAAGGACTTGCATGCTGTGTTTTGTGAGGAGGTTACTGGGTGAGCTTACCCTTGGTGCCTTTCTTGCAGGTTTGGTAATAAGGAAGAGTATATGGCCTTCATGAATGACTTTTTGGAACATGAGTGGGGAGGAATGAAGCGTTTTCTCCTGGAGATCTCTAATCCAGATACCATCTCAAACATGCCTGGATTTGAGGGCTACATCGACCTGGGCCGAGAGCTCTCAGTTTTGCATTCCCTCTTATGGGAGGTTGTGTCCCAACTTGATAAGGTAAAGCAGAGTAGAGGCCCGGGAGGGTGAATCTGGCGATTGTATCATAGCAACAGTAAACACTAGGAAACATCAAGGGAGCAGCTGAAGCCTGCTTTGGGGAGAACTTATTCAACAGCTCCGGAGAGGAATGCTTAATAGCGATATTGCACAATCGTTCGTGCCGCGATTTCAGCTCAAGGCCTGAAGCGGGGCATGTGAAGTGGTTGGGCTTCAGCAACAGTGCAAACACTATGCAGAGCCATAAGTAAGGCTTGGGTGTTCAGCGGTGGAGAGGGCAGTGCTTCAAAGTAGACCTGGAATTCCCTGAGCAGCCAGCCCTTTCTCTTAAGTGAGCTAGAAAAAAGGAGGAGGGTGTTTGGAGAGAAAATGAACTTGGTGCAGTGCCCTTTGTGATACTACTGGAGGGGCTCTGCTGCAAACCACACCCTGCCCAGCTCTGATGTGTTGGCCAGGCAGAAATGTTCTCACATAAAAGACTGGATCCAAAGTCTGCTGAGATGCCCTCATTTCTGTAGTCTTTGGATTAGCTGGTAGTGCAGAAGAGGATGCTATGTAAGAGTCTCAAATTTATCCCATAGCAGAAGGAAGAGGCTTTCTGCCATGTATTGTGCTGGGGTCACATGGTTGTCCAGATTCTGTTCTGCTGATCACAGTAGACATCACTAACAATCAGCACTGCTTCCATTTAGCTGCAGAAGGAGAAGAGGCAGCGGTTTGCTCTTCCTTAGCTACATGCCTTTACAGGATCCAAAATCATCAAAACCTTGATAGTAAAAGTAGTTGATAAGGCTCAGAAAAGCTGAGCTGTGAATCATGATTTTTTTTTTTTTATTTTTCAAGTGCTTGGAACTGTTTCATATCTCAGCTTTTATGGGTGCATTGTTTTGTCCAAATTCCATTTACATTATTCTTTCTTTTGAAACTGAAGAGGTGAGATGAATTGCAGCACACTCTTCATACTTTTATTGCATTAGGGTTTGCCAAAATTAGTTATTTGTTGGGTCTCTTATTTTTCTCACAGTACATTATTTAGAGAAGAAAAGCAAAAAAAGAGGAGCTTCTTGCATCAGAGTAAATTCAAATGTCCAGTATATATTAATCTCAGTTAATCTGAGTTTGATAACAATTTATGATCTTGTTTTTCTCTTTGCTTCGTATGTGCACACAGTGTACACTCAAAATGTTGCAAGCAGCAAAGTCATCTAGAAAGACAGTTCAGCAGTCTCAGGAGAACAGGCAAAGTGAGCACTTAAACAGATCTCCATACCTAGCAGTTGGGCTAAACCCAACTGTGCAGGGAGCACTGCTGTCTCCCTGCAAGCTGCTCAGACACCAGGTTAAGAGAAGTCCAGCTTGTTTTTAGAACTACAAATGGATCTTAGAGTTTGGCGTTGGTCACTGTGAACTGCTCTCTGAATGCAGCTGTTGCAAATGTCTTGGGCAGTGAGGAAAGGGAGGAGCCAGAGCTGGATAAACCATCAAAACAGATGTGCTTTGCCCTTTCTCTGAGCTTGGTGCATGGATCTATCCTGACAGGCTCTTGGGAGCTGGTCTAGTGGTTTGCTGAAAAGAGAATTAAGGGGTAAAGGTGTGTAGCAGTACTGCTCCACTCTAGGTAATGACTGGGAAATGGTGAGAGGAGTCACCTCAGAGACTTGAATAGACACAGAGAAGTGGCTGTGAGACTTTCATAGACACAGAAAGTGTCTGTAAAGAGCCCTTTCTCTGGGGCCAAACTGACTGAAGTCCTGCTTAGAGGAAAAACAGGGATATCTTTGAAAAGAACACTGTCTTGGAAGCGGAGTTTTGTTTCTTACAAACCTTCAGCACTTTCACCTTCTTCCTGCAGTCCCAAGAGCCTGACGATACCCTGTAGTTTTATAACCTGCAGTGACCCAAAGAGGGAAGAAAGATTAGGAGCCTGAACAAGTAGCCTTCCTTGCTGGAAGGTCAGCTGCTCTTATCCTAGGCCTGGCCAGTACTGAGCTGACATGTCATTGAAGCTACACATTTAATCCCAGGTTGATGTGATAATATTGGGATGAGGATCACTGATGTTTTCATGCAAGTAATTTTTCACTTTTGGAAGGGGAAAAAAGCCTTAACTGTTGATAACTGGGTGCTACAGAAGACGGCATCAGCATAAGATGCCAAAAGCTAAAGGCTTATGAAATGGAAACCTTGCCTTTCTCCATCTCCCTCACCCCTTGCAATCCTCTCATGACCCCCTGAATGCCGCATCCCCTTGTCTGTTGGCATGCATTTCCTTTACCACACAACACCCTTTGCCTGGAAAGTTCCCCCCACTAGCTGGATCTGTAGTCTTTGAATGCCCTTTAATGAGTAGAGACTGTAGTTTTCGCCTTGACCTCACCCACCCTGAATGTAGTTTGCTTTGCATGATAGTTTTGCATTGGAATGGCAACAGTGTTGTGTTATTGAGCATGATTTTTATTTTGGGGGTCAATCCTAATTTCTTTTCTATTTCCTTTTCTTTCCTCAATGTCTGCTGCACCCCGTTTCGTCTCCTCCATCCATCTCGTCGCCGTGGTTACGCTGCTCCGTAACACTGCATTACGGTCCTGGCACACCCGCACACAACCACCCACCCTCCTTCCTTCCACCTCCACCCCTCCGCCTCTCTGCATCGGTATCCAAAACCAAACCAAAACCAAAAACTCTGGCGGATGTCGCGGTGCTTGTTGTCCAATTAGGGTGAAAATTCCTTCCTACAGGCGACCGTGGCAAAACTGGGACCTCTGCCTCGTATTCTTGCCGACATCACCAAATCATTGACCAACCCTACGCCAATACAGCAGCAGCTGAGGCGTTTCACTGAGCACAGCTCTAGTCCAAACGTCAGTGGCAGTCTCTCCTCAGGGCTTCAGAAGATATTTGAGGACCCCACTGATGGGTATGTAACAGCCGGGGCTTAAGGGGAGATGTGGGATAAGGGGGCTGTTAAGCCTGATAAGAGTTGCGGGCTTCATCATTTGAACTGTCTGCCAGCTGTCAGAGTGAGGAACTTGGGCCTCTGTCACAGGGAACACATGATGCCAGTAAGAGGTGCACAAGGTGGCAGGGGAGACCTGAAGCTTGTGACTTAACCCAGGGTTTAAACATGTCTCTAGGAGTCCAATGACTTCAGCTCCTAAAAGCTAAGTTTGCAGTTTACTGCCAGTCTGAGTTTCTGGATGCAGGGTCAGACAGAACGTTTCCTTCTGGCCATCAGGCCACTTACTTACTCTGAACAGAAGGATTGGGCTGTTGGTGGAAATTGTCACCAATGGAAGAGTGAAAGTCATCCCTTCTCTGTTCAGTGCCTCATTTCTCACCCTGTCATAGCAGTTCATCTGAACCAAAAAGCTGTGACATGGCAGAACTGCCAAAGGACTTGGATGCTGCGCTGTCAGAGCAGTGTCTGTGCTGTCCAGGGATGAGGGTCAGGTTTGTCATGTGGAAGTATCTGAACTCTGAGCTTAACATCTCAGTCTTGGGGATGGTCAGCCTCAAGAAGAGAAGGCTCCAGGGATACCTTCTCTTGGCCTTCCATTACTTAAATGGACCTCTAAGAAAGCTGGGCCTGTTGTGACAGGACAAGAGGTGATTGTTTTAAATGAAAAGAGGGAGATTTAGGAGACTAGGGAGAAGGGAGACGGGAGACATGTTTATGCTGAGGGTGGTGAGACACTGGCCCAGGTTGTCCAGAAAGGTGGTAGATGCCCCATCCTTGGAAACATTCCAGGTCAGGCTGTTTGGGGCGCTGAGCAATCTGATCTACTTGCAGACATCCCTGCTCACCCAACTCATCCCTGCTCGTCCCTTCCAACCCAAACGAGTCTGTGATTCTGTGATCTACAGGAGCCCCCACAACACACAATGCTGGCAAAGGGTTAGCTGGGATCTGAACTGCTCTGGAATCTGGCTGAGACAAGAAGTGTCTAAGGCAGGGCAGATCTGGTTGGAATGGTTTGCCTTTCACCTGTGACAAATATAAAAGATTAAGCACTTCTTGAATCAAACTCCATTCTCCAAGATAAGTGGTAATTAAGGAAAAGTGTGTTCTGACTTGAACACAGAGCTCATAAAAGGAAATCTGTTTCCTTGAAGCTTTTTCAGTTAGGGAGGAGGTTAAATGAGGTAGAAAGACTTCTCTGGGACAGATCTCTCAGGGTTTTGGATGCTTAAAAATTAACCAAATTCCTTTCCACTCCACAGTGACTTTCATAAGCTGAAGTCTCCAACACAGGAAAATGGAGATGGGTATTTTAGGGGCAAGACCTTACTGTTGGTTCAGCAGGCATCCACGCAGAGCATGACTTACTCAGATAAGGACGAAAGGGAAAGCATTTTGCCCAATGGAAGGAGCATCTCTCTCATGGACCTCCAGGATCCTCACACAGCTCACAGTGACCATGCTTCTATAACGCACGACGTGCCTTTGCGCTTGGCCGGCAGCCAGCTCTCTATTACGCAGGTGGCCAACATCAAACAGCTGTGGGAAACTCAGAGCACACCCCAAAGTGCTCCCCAGGTGAGAAGGCCTCTGCACCCAGCTTTGAACCAACAGGGCAGCCTCCAGCCTCTGTCCTTCCAGAACCCAGTTTACCACCTCAACAACCCACCCCCAACCCTGCCCAAGGCCTCTGTGGACTCCAGCCTGGAGAATCTGAGCACTGCCAGCTCCCGGAGCCAAAGCAACAGTGAAGACTTCAAGCTGAGCGGCCCCAGCAACAGCAGCATGGAGGACTTCACCAAGCGCAGCACGCAGAGCGAGGACTTCTCCCGGCGCCACACGGTCCCGGACAAGCACGTCCCCATCGCCCTGCCCCGCCAGAACAGCAGCAGCCAGGCACAGATCCGCAAAATGGAGCAGGCTGGGCTGGGCGCCAGGGCCAAGGCCCCGCAGTCGCTGCCGCACAGCGCGTCCCTGCGCAGCACGGGCAGCATGTCGGCGGTGTCGGGGGCCATGGTGACCGAGCCCCTGCAGAACGGCAGCCGCTCCCGCCAGCAGTCCTCGTCCTCCAGAGAGAGCCCTGTCCCCAAGGTGAGGGCCATCCAGAGGCAACAGACACAGCAGGTAAGGAAAGGCTTTCTCCAGGCGCTTCCTGCTTTGATGTGTAGCTGATCACTGCATCAGTCAATGCTGATCAATGTCTAGAGGGAGGATGTCAAGAGGATGGGGCCAGATTCTTTTCAGTTGTTGCCAGCAACAGGACAAGGGCCAACTGGTACAAACTGGGAACACGGGAAGTTCCACCTAAACACAAGGGAAAGCTTTACCATGAAGTGCCAGAGCCATGGAGCAGGCTGCCCAGAGAAGTTGTGGTGTCTCTTTCTCTGGAGGGAATTCAAACCCACATGGACATTGTGATCCTGGGCAGCTTGCTTTGGGTGACCCTGCTTTAAGAGGTGGGCTGGACTGGATGATCATAGATTCATAGAATGGTTTGGGTTGGAAGGGACCTTAAAGGTTATCTAGTTCCAACCTCACAACCACGGGCAGGGACACCTCCCACTAGGTTCAAGGCCCCATGTAACCTGGCTTTGAACACTTCCAGGCTTGGATCCTCTAGAGCCTCCCTAGGCAACCTGTTCCAGTGTCTCACCACCCTCACTGAGAAGAATTTCTTCCTAATATCCAGTCTAAAGCTACCCTCCTCCAGCTTCAATCCATTCCCCCTTGTCTTATCACTACAAGCAGGTGTAAAATGTCCCTTCCTGGCTTTCTTGTAGGCCCCCTACAAAAGGATCTCCAGAGATCCAACTCCCACATGCTGCAATTCTATGATTGACCTTCAAAGCTTTTTGATCTTTGAGTTAAGAGCACTGGCACATTAGCAAGTGGCCAATAGCAAGCGTGAGGAATAGTCATGCTCGTTGCCCTTACAAGCTTGACAAACCCAGTGTACCTCTTATTTCTGGATACTTTTGTCCTAAATTAAAACCCAAATCATTTTTTTTTCCATTTACCAAGGCAGCAGCAAGCCTGCTGCAGGAAACCAAACTGGAGAATTTCCCTGAATAAAAGAAATAGCAGCAGCTTTGTTCCAAATTGCAGTTAGGGTTGCCACGTGAGACTGCATTTGCCCTGTGGTGCTAATTTAAAAGCACAGCTACCTAAAAACAAAGGAATAAACAAAGATAAAGCATCACAGGATAAACTGCTGCCAAAATAATAAACAAGTGCAGTTGTCCTCAGCACGGAGAAATCCGTATTTCACCGTGATGCAACAGCCTGCTCCCCAAATAAATCCTCCTTTTTCATTAATCATCCTGAACAATGAATAATGCAAACATTTTCTGGAAGGCAGTGCTGCTGTGCACCAGCTCCTAAGGCACTTTATCTGTTGTTCATAGGTGACTGTAAATCAAAAGGGCTTCCTGTCAAAAAGCCAACATTCCTTTACCTTCAGAAAAAAAAAAGAAAAAAACCCCAACAACTCCTGCTGTGATTTGCTCTGTGTGAAAATCTCTTCCTAAAATAGTTTGAATATTAAAGAGATGACGAGTAGTGAAATGCTTGGCAGTACAGAGAAGGTGGACAATGTCTCGATCTGCAGGTCAGAGGGTGGTGGCTATCTTTAGAAGTGTCACATTGGTCCATACAGACTTGTCAGCTGGGCAAGGTGAGGCTCTTGAAGGCAACCCCTGTGCTTTTCCTTGGGGTTGATTGTTTGCTTCTGTGGGCACTGTGAGGATAAACATGACTGTGTTTGATTTACCTCACCTGGGACCTTTTGTCCTGTCTCCCACAAGACCTTCTAGAAAGATGCTGCCCTGCACACAGGCATGGGTGAGGACTTAACTCCATAAAATTGCAGCCTTGGAGGCTGAGACTTCACCATGCAGCCAAGGCCATGGGGTGATGGCTTTAAGCTGGAAGAGGGCAGATTTATATTGGGTATTAGGAAGAAATTCTTCAAGCGACACTGGAACGGGTTGGCTGGGAGGTGGTGGATGCTCATTCCCTGGAAGTTGACAAGGTGTTGAGCAGCTTGGTCTAGTGGAAGGTGTCCCTGCCCATGGCAGGGAAGTTGGATCTTTAAGGTCCTTTCCGACCCAAACCATTCTATGATAGGATCCCATGCTGCTGGTGGAGCTGCATCCAGAAGGAGCAGGAGGTTGTGATCCTCCTTGCTGACGTAGCCTTGCTGGCCAAAGCAGTGGTGAAGGTTATGCAGGGAGAAGGCTTTTGGCTGGAAAGGTAAAGCTGGCTGAAGAACCTAGTTGCCAGCAGGAGCTCCTGCTCTGCCAAAGGTTTTGGTATCCCTGTTGGTGTGGCCTTCCTGGCAAAGTCCTCAATGTTGCACTTGAGAGGAGGAAAATCTGGATGATGCCTGGAAACCCAGGGGTAATCAGGGCTTCAAAACTACTTGGATACCTCCAGCTCATTAGAGTACAAGGAGATCAGAAACACTGAATCACAAAGCAAAGCTGAATGTGCCAGCTCAGTAACACCAAAAAGAGTAATTGCATGTTATTTGAAGTGTGTATGTTTGTGTCCTGCTTTGGAGCCTGTGTTTTACATTTGGGCATGGAGGGGTTGATACTTAAAGCAAAATTTTTAGGTCAGTAACAATGATAAATTTGAAGGATAAACTCCCTTTGGGGTTCTCAGGTGCCCAGTGTGAACCTGTGCTGTCTAATCTGCTGAGTTTCATTGTACAGTTCTGTGCAGTGTCCTAGCCAAAATCCCTAGTGAGCTGGGGGTGCTGCCTTTCCTCAGGGCTTGTTACAGGAAGTGCCTACACAAGAAAGGCCAAGAAGGCTTTCCTTTGAAGGTGTAAGGGTAAGGAGGAGAAGGTGTAGGTGGTACCTCTCCCACCCCTGTGTTTTCACCTTACACAAGTGGTTGCTGCCCTGTGTGTATTTACAAGGAACCTTCAGGTAGCTGTTTGCAGACCCCTGGCCGTTTTCATCTTAAACTGCTGGCTGCCCCCAAGCATATGAGTTACCTTTGCTTGTTTAGCATCAAAGTGACTGTCTCAGACTTATCACAGAATCATAGAATCAATAAGGTTGGAAAAGACCTCAAAGATCATCAAGTCCAACCTGTCACCCAAGACCTCATGTCACTAAACCATGGCACCAAGTGCCACATCCAGTCCCCTCTTGAACACCTCCAGGGACAGTGGCTCCACCACCTCTCTGGGCAGCCTATTCCAATGGCTAACAACTCTGTGAAGAACTTTCTCCTCACCTCGAGCCTAAACTTTCCCTGGTGCAGCTTGAGACTGTGTCCTCTCGCTCTCTGCTGGCTGCCTGGGAGAAGAGACCAACCCCCACCTGGCTACAACCTCCCTTCAGGTAGTTCAGAGCTTTGTAAATTCAGCTTCACAGGTGCCTGTAACTATGACTGGCTTCCAGACTGTCTCCTTCCTCTCTCTTGAAGGAGGTGTGCATCTACTTATTTTTCCAGTCTACTTTTTGTACTAATTGTTTCCACTGGATTCATTAGAGCACTTGCTCTGGCCTTATTCAGAGAAATCAGTTTGTTCTTTCCTTCCCTACACCCTTGAGAAGTGTCTTCAAGTGTGCCAAAGCCAGTAGCCAACATTTCTTTGAGGCAGATTCCATCACATCCTTTTACTTGCAAATCATGTTGTGGAATTCTGTTCTTATTTTAACAAGAAAAGGGAGAAGTTGGGCATGTTCTTTCTGGGCATGCTTTGTGGGCGACATAATTATTAGACTCTGTTCTCTACAAGTCCCATTTGTTCCTGAATATAGAGCTAGGCCCTTTGTTTGCTGGGAGAGGTCACTTCTTGCCTTCCATTTCCATTTAGTAGGTAGGTGGGAACAGAAATGTCAGTGTGTTCCTCTGGAAGAGATGCAAAGAGGGGAATTAATGCATGTTCCTAACTGGCTTTTTCTTTTTCCCCTTATTAGAGTATAACTCATAACCCATTAGCATGTGGAGTGCTTGCCATCCACTTGGTCTTTGTTGGCTTTCTAAGTCTGGCTGCTGAAAGTATTCTGTCCTACAGCTTGCAAGGTTGTTTGGCAAGGTTTGCTGCTGATCAGCACTCTGTTACAGGCTGCTGTGTAGTTCATAGTCACCCTTCT
Source organism: Dryobates pubescens (assembly GCF_014839835.1). Classification (NCBI taxonomy): domain Eukaryota; kingdom Metazoa; phylum Chordata; class Aves; order Piciformes; family Picidae; genus Dryobates; species Dryobates pubescens. The sequence continues at coordinate 11,747,482 of NC_071622.1, read as the reverse complement.
GCTCTCTCAGTGCTCCATAACTCCAGTGAACAGTGACACTGCTCATCCATAGCTCTTCCTAATTCCTCCAGCAATCCTAAAGCCAAAGCATTAACCTCTGAGAAGAGCCTGCTGGTGGCTGGTCTCCCTTGCTATGGCTGTCTGACAGCAAATGCCAGCAAAAACCCTAGCTAAGGAGCTTTGCCAGGCTGTCACATTGCTCTCAAGCAGGGCTATTAGCCTGTCTGCCGTGAAGGCTTTCTTCTAGCCGGCAGGCCTCTGCGTAAATCCAGGGATGTTTGCCTTTATCCTGGCTGAGGCTTCTTCCAGTGCTGGAGTCTTCATCACTGCTCAGGACAGCTGAGTTGTTGCAGGCCAGATCCTCTGGCCAGAGCTGGCATAGAATGTACACAGCACTCACCAGCCCTTTCCTTGTGAGCATGAAAAAGAGAAGCAGTAGTTGGCATCATCCCTCTTGCCTGGCTCTTGTAAAGCTGCCACTCTCCATACAGAGCTCCTCACTGAAACTCAAGACTACAAGATCCCCCTGCCAGGGAGCAGTGATCTGTGGAGCTGCTTGAGCACAAAATGAAGCTGCAGTTGGAGGGCAGGGAGAAGTTGATCTTTCACATTTCTCAAAAAGGGAAGACAGTGTTTCTCTTTCAGGGGCAATTATGCTAATTCCTGTGCGTATGAACTTGCCTTTGTCCAGGAAAATTGCTTGGAATTTGTATCAAGCCATGTTTTCCCCAAGCTGGGCTGAGAGTTCCTTGTTTTCTTGGCTTCCTTTTCAGTATCCCTCAAAAAGGGTAGCCTCTGATGATGTTTTAGAGTTCTCCTAGTAAGCACTGCTGGCCCTGACTTCCTTTTGCAGCTGAGTCTGGCTGGCTGTGCTACAACAAACCACCTAAATCTGACAGCGACAGTGTCACACCTCTGTGCCACGTCTAAGTACTGCGGTGCTGTCCCATATCTAAGCCACAAGCCCCCAGCCTCCCTTGCAAAGTCGGTCTGCAGCATGGCTGAGAAAGCTGCTCCCAAGTTAGGCTCCTCAGTACTCCAATGAAACCAATCTCTTTTACCTGAAGAGGCTGCAAAAGAGGCAGCTTGGTCACTCTGTTTTCTTTGTGAGAGAAATCACAGGTTGAGAAAACCTTGCTGAAAATGCGGTGATGGAAAAAGGTAGGCATGGACATGATTTGGAAACAAGAACTTTTCCAGAGAGAAGCTCACTTAAAGAGGAAGAATTTCTTAAGTGCATTGGTTTTAGAGGTTTAAGAGAGCTCAGCTGTCACTTAAAGCATAGCAGGTGCCATGCGAAGCTTTAGAGGAACTCCAGTGCTGTAGGTCCAAAGTCAAAGTAGGATGAAGTGTCACTGCAAGAGAGGTTTTGGGGATCCTTTGAGACTGACAGGTTCATGGTCATTTTTCCCCTCCCAATAAACTGGATTTTAGAGTTGATTTGTGTGACTGGATTTTAGAGTTGATTTGTGTGTAGTGTCTCTGCAAAATGCTTACAGGTGTCTCTGCCACAGGTTCAGTCGCCTGTGGACTCTGCCACAATGTCCCCAGTGGAAAGGACGGCTGCGTGGGTTCTCAATAACGGACAGTATGAAGAAGTAGAGGAGGACGCAGAGCAGAACCCAGATGAAGTCAAGCATGCTGAGAAGGTAGAGTTTATTCTGTATGCAGTTAGCTCAGGGGCTGCCAGCGAGCCCTGTCCAACCCCACAGCTGAGTTCAGAGGGGCGTTCGGGCGCAGCTCTGGCTTTCACACACAGGCTGTGTCATGCTTTCACACACAGGCTGTGCTGGCAGCAGTTCCTGATGTACATGCTGTCACACATACCTGCAGCACAGTACCTCCTGCTAGAGATTAACCCATGTACAGGCTGTAGCATGCTGCTGACAGAGCTGAGAGTTGGTACATTGCAGGCTGGTATTTGGCACTTAGGTGTGTTGTGAGTCATGCTGCTGAAGTGTATTAGATCCTGCTCAAGTCATGATTATTTTTTTTTAATGACAACACTACAGCTAGAGCATGCTGCAGTTTTTCTGGGCTTGCAAAATATTTTAGTGATCATTAAAGTCAATTAAGAAAAAATAAGACTGTTAACCTGAGCGTAGCTTCAGATGTGCTAAGTGACTGTACGGGGCTCTGTAAGTGCAATTCGTCAGCAGCTGCATTCAGGTTTTGTCCTGGGCTTCAGCTGAGGCAAGCACCTCTCATCTAGGTAGTGCAGTGTTTCTGGGCTACACAGAAGCATCCATAACCTCTTTTTAAGGCATCTATGTTTTCAGGAGTAGACACCATTGTTTTTTTGGAAGCACAGTTCCATCCCTGTGCTGCTGTGGAGATGAGGTGTGCGAAGAGGTTTGATATCTTGAGAAGGCAGGGAGGGAGGAGCAGAATATCTGGTGGACAAGAAGCAGGAACAGAGGATTATCAGGAAAGGTGAATGAACCCAAACCAAAATGGAACATGTCAAGATTTATTGCACTGTTGCAGAAGTGGTTGTCCACAAAGAGTAAGTAGAAGAGCTAAACTTGCAGGGTCTATTCTAGTGAATGATTTGCCCTCTCTTCACATCTGGTTTCATGCCTTGATTAGGTCCTGAAGAATGACTTACTTGGGTCCCATACTGCCCCATTTTGTATGTTTGGTCCTCCCAGGACATTTTTACAGTTGAGCACTATTAGCAGCTTCTCTCTGGGAACTGCTGGACTCTGGAGTAACTGGGATGCTACCGGTCAGGGCTGAGGAGCCATGTCAGAGCCCTCTGACTGCTTAAGCTGTGCTACAGAAGGACATCCTACAGTGCAGGAATAGCTTAATGCCCAGTGGGAGCCTGCCTGCTCTTTCTCTGTGGTTGCCTGCAGTTTGCGTGTCATGTCCTTTACTTCTATCAATGTATTCTCCATGAAAAAAGTGTCCTTCTCTGAACAGCAGCAGCAGAAGATAGAGTGACCTGATCTCTTCCTTCTTCCTTTGCATCTGATTCTTCCCTTCTTTCCTCCCCCCTGCAGTATGAACAAGAGATAGCAAAGCTGAAGGAGCGCCTGAAAGTGTCAAGTCGCCGGCTGGAGGAGTACGAGCGGCGGCTCCTGGTGCAGGAGCAGCAAATGCAGAAGCTGCTGATGGAGTACAAGTCTAGGCTGGAAGACAGTGAGGAGAGACTACGCAGGCAGCAGGAGGAGAAGGACAGCCAGATGAAAAGCATCATCAGCAGGTGAGGCGTGGGGAAGTTTGGGATTGCAGGACAGGCAGATCCCCTCTGTCATGTGCTCAATTTGACACTAAAGGTGGTTGTTGCCTGGGCTTCTTGAGATCTCTGAACCAATACCATCCTGCCTTAGAGATGAAAAAACAGGCATGCAGGTGTAGGAACTTGCCTCAGGCTGCCAGGAGAGTGAAGGAAAAGCTTCAGGAATTTTTAACCCTGGTCTCTGTTGTACTTCTGACGTGTCCTTTTGCTTTGTTTTCCATCTGTGCTCAAGGTGGTAGCTCTTCAGAGCAGTTGCATTTTTGGCAGTGTCCATTTTGAGAACAGCAAGGTTAGGGGTTGGGAGTGTCAGATGGGTAGGTAAGCTTTTCTGAATGCAGCAGAATTCTTCTCCTGCAGAGCCAGGACAGAGAAGTGAAATCAATAGGCCTGAAATGCTCTGGAGTAGTACTAAACTGTCCTGATTCGTTCCTCTCTTTGCACCCCAGACTCATGGCAGTCGAAGAGGAGCTGAAGAAAGATCACGCAGAGATGCAAGCTGTCATTGATGCAAAGCAGAAAATCATCGATGCACAGGTAAGGAGCTCAGGACCTCCAAGAGCCAAGTGTTCTGTGTGTAGAACTCATTATTTTCCCTTCTCCTCCTGCCCCAGCATTCTTACCTAGCTCCCAAGTCAGTGACTCACTGCCCACATGTGCTTTCTGGGAGAGGATTGGGGGGTTATTCTTTAGACTCCTGTCCAACACTAGGATCTGGGACAGCCTGACCACAGGACTGATCGCTTCTCCAAAAGCTCTTCTACTTTGTGAAATCCCGAGGGAGTAAAGGCATAGTGGGGCATTGCGCGTAGACATTGTTCCCAGTGTGGGCTTGGGAACTCTGGAAGAGCTGTGCCTCATCCCAGCATAGTTTAACTGCCATGTGCATGCATCTCAGCAATGCAAGCTAAAAGCATGGCTTGGAACCTTTGAGTCAAGAAAAGGGAATGCTTGCTGTGGGCCATTGCCCTGTAGAATGTCCTCTGTGGCATTTCACCCCATCTGACTGTCCACGTCAGTCCTGGAGAAATGCCCACTCTGCCACCAACCTGCAGTGCTTGCCTGCATCAACACAAGTTAGCTGTGGAGCGTGGGACCCAGCGGGCAGTGCATGTGGGTGTCTTGTGTGGGATCATTTTGGCTTTTCTTCTGTGTCTGTGCTGATCCCAGAGAGCAAAGCTTGTACCACAGAGCCCCAGACTGGTTTGATACCCGCCTGCCCTGTTCTGTTTGTGATCCTTGCCATTGGAGGACATCTTTCCTGCTTCTGGGCCTCTCAGTAGTTCCAACTGTTCCCCAGACAGATTCTCTTGAGAAGATGGCCTGCTTCAGGAGTAACCCCACTGATTTCAGGAGGCTGTTTCCCTACACAGAGTGCTGACAGTGCTGGGCCTCAGTTGAACACCATTAAAGGTGGTACTGGTGTATTAGCACTGAGGCATAAGTGACTTCAAAAGAGCATACCCTGGCCATTTTCTCCCATTGAATGGCCTGCAGTTACAGCAATGTTTGAGCTCACATGGAACTGTAGAAGAAAAAACCCATGTTTTTACAAGCCAGGTGCCCCTGGGAGCAGAGGTAGAGCAGATTTCTTCCTGACAGTTGGAAAAGTTCTGTTTTTCCTGCTGCCTCTCTTCATTTTCCCACAGTGTTTCAGAAAGGCTGTTCCTGAAAGCTGGATTTTTGGATCTGTGCCATCTAATCTGAATAAATCACTTGTCTTATGATAATGTGGCACTTCTGTTACCTAGCCTGGCAGCACAGAAAGGAAATCCTGTTGGAATTACACCGTGTATAGCTCCTAGTTGTGCAAGGCAGTCTGCACGGAAGTGCCAGAGTAGTCACTGCTTCTAGATGAAGGTCTGTGAGGACTTGCACTTAGAATATGAAGTGGGAGAGCACAGTGCTAGGGAATGAACAGGAGTGCAGTCAGCCTCTGCAGTCAGCCCCTTGGCTGGGTTTTAGGGTTAGGCAGAGTCTAGGCATGTCACTGTTACACCCCAGTGGAATGGCAGCTCACCCAGACAGCAGCCTGGTTTTTACAATCAATAGAATCGTTAAGGTTGGAAAAGACCTCTAAGATGACTCCAGCCGTCAAACTAACACCACCATGGCCAATAAACCATGTCCCAAAGTCCCATGGCCACACATTTCTTGAACACCTCCAGGGATGGAGACTCCACCACCTCCCTGGGCAGCCTGTTCCCATGCCTGACCACTCCTGCAGCAAAGATATTTTTTTTTCCCCTAATATCAACCTAAACCTCTCCTGGCACAACTTGAGGCCATCACCTCTTACCCTGTCATTACTTACTTTCGAAGGGGGTGAATCCTTTGTCATCTGCCTCAAGAAGGTGAAAGGAGCACCAAGCACATTCATGAAAAGTGATTTTTGGAGAGGAGGATTTGAGATTGTGACTGGATAGGAATTTTACCCTTCCCTTTGCTCTCTCTCTGTGCCGGTAGACTCTCAGCCTCTGTGTGGGGTTATGGACTAACAAGCAGAGTGGACCAGTCTGGTCCCTCAGTGTCACCAGCTGGCAGAGGGGACTTGCTGCTGACTTGTGAAAGCTTCAGGCCCTCGGGGCTGGGAGGGTGTGATCCTTGATCACACTCTGCTGGATTGACTGATGCATCATTTATCACCTGCAGTGGAAATTGGTCAAACCCAGCAGCATTACAGAGTCCTTTTTTAATCTGACACTTTTTTCTTCTGAAGTGCTGTTAGCTGCTTGGGGCTAGCAAGGCCATTAGCAAACCTTAACTGCTTTGGTGTCGTCCAGTTCATAGGGAAGCTTAGTTGTCATTGCCTTATTATAATGGATACCCGAGCGGAAGAGGCCATTGCTGAAGGTTTCAGAACAGGTGTGGCAGAGGAGCCCAAGTGTTTGCTGTGTTCTGTAGCAATCTCTCTACAACGTGCTTGGAGGATTTTTCTTAGTCTGTGATTCATTTGGCAAAGGGATACCGCAGTGGCTGGAATAGAAGAGGTCCTTTTGATGTGAGATATATGGAGTGGAGTTGGAGTCTGGCTTCTCACAGCTGTTTGAAGTGTTCAGTGGCTGGTAGGAAGCAGCAGTAGCCCAGTTTAGATACTTAGCAGCTGCTGCTTTTTTGGATTTGCTCTTCTTTGCCCTGTGTTCAGGTGCAGCACACTCAGCCCTGCACCAACACCCAGCGGCAGCCTTGTTGTCGGTGTCCGTGCCGTTGGCAGAGGCTCTGGGCAGCACCCTACGTGCACTGTGGTTCTGGAGGCTGTCCTGGGCCTTCCTGGCTGAGCAGGGCTAGGGCTGGCCAGGCTCTCTCCTCGGAGCAGCAGAGCTGCAAAAGAGTCCAAGCCCAGTTGCTACTGCAAGTGACGTCTGCGCTGTGTTAAATTACAGGTCATAAATGGGGATGAGATAATTCCAACAGGCAAGTAAACCAAATCAGTTCTCTAGCTGAGCAGTACCCAGTCCTGGCCCAGTGCACTGACCTCCTACCCATTCCAGCTCCTCCCACTCCCTGTGCCCAATCCATGTGTCAGAGACAAGACTGCTAGATGGTCTTTTCCTTTGGGTGGGGAGATGCCTCTACTCAATTAAAAGCTCCCTACTTAAAAGCTTCTGCTTTTAAGATTGATCTCTCAAGTGTAGCTCTCCAGCTGTTTTGCACACTGGCACAGTGAGCGCTTCTCAGCGCCAGAAGATCCCCAGCCCTTCATTTGGAACTCTTTGGAAAGCCATGTTCTTTGGAAAGAAATTTTAATGCTAAATTACATATTCCAGGTGAAATTTAGCCTGAGGAGGAGGAGCTTTTAACTTGCTGAAGAACACATTTCTGCTGAAGCAGTTGTGTTTTGCAGGCTGTTTTTCAGCCTGGAAGGAAAGGCTGTGGCCTCTAACTTCTCCATTGCCCTTTCTCCTTCCTTAGCTTGACTGGTTCAGGGCAGGTGCTGTTGCTCTTTGACCATTTCTTGTCCCTCCTCCTCCTCCATTTGCTCTGCTCTACAGAGCTCGGTCTCTTCAGGGCTGTAATACAAGCAGCACTTAAGCTCTGCTTTGTGTTTGCACCCTAACTATTACTCCCTTGGGGCCGCCTGCTGAGAAAAGCAAGCATCACCTGGTTACTGATGTACCACACAGCTGATGTGCTGGGATACAAGCCCCAGGGGGCTCTTGGAGCACACAGGTCTCCCGAGCAGTGTGTCTGAATTTAGCCCTTAATGTTTGTGCCTTCTGTGCATTATTTTTCCTTCCATTTTGTTCCTCAGTGGGCTGGACTGGAAAGAGTTAGTGCATGCAGGGTTTGGGGCTTTTTCTAATTTTCTTGAATACTTTTTTTCCCTCCTTCTCAAAAAGAAACAAAGCCAATCAGCTGGTAGCATGGAGACCACATTTGCCTCTGTTGCTGCTCTGTGTGGCTGCATGATTATTTTTTAGTATTTCTTCGAGGGAAGATGAAAATTGTCATCTCCTATCATGCCACCAACTCTTTGGCTTGACCCTCCAGTGCTTTGTCCCACTGCAGATAAAATCTAGCTGTTAGTAGGCTGGGGTTTATCCCTGGGGTTTTTTATTTGTTATAAATTTAGTGCACACCCTTTAGTTTTCTGCTGACAGTGGAGGCTAGCGCTCTGTGTGCCAGAAGCATCAAAACTGGGGTGTGGGAACCCTGGATTCCACAGAGCCCGGGAGCCCCTCTGAGCTGGAATGGGTCTAGGAGCAGTGCGTTCAATGTTTGTTCTTTGTGTTCTGTCAATGGCATCTCCCCCTCCACCCACACTGCCCTCTCCCCCTTCACCTCAAATAACCCCTTTGGTTCAGCTTTTGGCTGCTTCTCCTCGATGTTGCTTTTGCACCCTCGCTCCAGCTGGTGACTGCAGGCTGCCCTCATCTGCTTATTTATTTATTTATTTATGTATTTATTTGTTTCAAGCATACCATCAGTTTCTTCTGAGCACACTCCATCCACAGCACAGACACTGTGGCCCTTACATATCACTTGCACTTCTCTCTGCCAGATGAAGCCTCCACCACTTTTATTTTCTGCTGCCTGTTTCTGTTTTTCTAACATATTTTACAAAATAATAATAATTGGCAATTGTTATTAACACCAACACCCTCCTCCTCCCCCCACCCCCCCACCCCCCATGGCAAATCCTGCATTTCCATCTGCCTCGGTTGGAGGCTGTCTGGATAAAGCCACCATGACTGGATCAGTTCACCGGTGTCACTTTGACTCACTGTCACCTTCCACCGTGCAAAAAAAGGCCAGGAGGGCCAGAGCCGCCTGCGAAAAGCAGGCCGGGGCTGCGCTGCCCCCAGAAAACAGAAAGAGGCAGACATCCCATCACAGCAGAGAATGCCAGCCCAGCTGCCTCTGCCCAGAAACCATCTGAGGGCACGGCCACCGCCCCGGCTCCTGGAGGCTCCCCGCGAAGCAGGCCTGCGGGGCAGAGGCGCGCGGTGGGCGGAGCGGCTCTGACTTTGTGGGGTGTCTGTTGCAGGAGAAGCGGATCGTGTCCCTGGACTCTGCCAACACGCGGCTGATGAGTGCCCTGACGCAGGTGAAGGAGCGCTACAGCATGCAGGTCCGCAATGGCATCTCCCCCACCAACCCCACCAAGCTTTCCATCACGGAGAATGGTGAATTCAAAAACAGCAGCTTCTAAGCAGGCAGGTGCTGCCGGCCGTCTCCCCGGGAGAAGGGCGAGAGGGGAGCAGAACTCGAGAGACCTTCCAGACAGCCCCCCCTTCCCCTTGACCAGGTTTACATAATGCTGCTAAGACAAAGGAAAAGAGAGAGAAGAACTTTGAAAGGTGGGCTTGAAGCTCCCCACTCCGGGCCAGGAGAGCCAGGCTCCCAAGAACAAGTCCTTCCATATCACTGTGTAAATAAAGGGAGCTGTGGGGCCGTGTACAGAAGACGCCGCTGTAATATACCCAAAGGAAGTGAAGACTGTAGATTTTTTTAATTATTGCTATTTTTATTATTTTTGTTTTCCTCTTGTTGAAAGCACTGCAGTCCTTGGAGGAGGAAGAGGGGAGTGTGAGTGCATGTGTGTGGTGGGTGTGAGTGAGATGAGCAGTGGGTTCCATTAGGCAGCAGCTGTCTCTATCAGGCTGGCTGACAGGTGAGTGGAGTGAAATAGGAGTGGAATGAATTCTGTGAGAAAACTCCTCTGCTGGGTTTATTCCCCTCTTCTGTTCTTTACCCCAATGCAAGCTCGATAGCAAACATTTGAGCAACGAAATTGGCTCTTGCTGCATCCTCTACCTACTTTTGGTAGGACTCTGGGGAAAAAAGTCAGTCTTTTTGAACAAGGTCAAAACCTGGAGCAGCAGAGCTTGTTTCCCTGCATTTGCACAGTCAGGCTTCCCATCAGACAGAGAGAGGGAATCTGCAGCTTTTTAAGGTAGGATTCATTCAGTTTTACCCCCAGTTGCTTCCAAAGCAATTTTCTGGTTTGAGAATTTAGAGAGCTGTAAATACTTGGTTTAAAACGTTCTGGCCATCCCCCACTTCGTGCTCCCCACAGCAGCACACCCTGAATGCATCCTCTGTGCTCCACTGGAACAGTCAGGTCAGTGCTGTGAGGACAGAGCTGACCCAAGGGTGCCCATGCCCAGAAAAGCAGACTGCCCTATGCAACATTTCCTTTCTCCTGGAGGATTTCTGTAGTTGTGTCGTTTCTGTAGTACAGTATGGACACTCTGGTAGCATTTCTGTGCTATACTATGGTTTCTATAGTATAGAACTGGTTTCACCCACTAGTTTAGGCAGTCTAGTTGCACTGAAAGATGCTTTCTGCCTGTTTGTGTTAGATCTTCCATTTCCACTGGAATTTTCCTTTCTCTGGATATTTAAAGAGGTTTTTTGAAGTTCTTTACTAGGTTTTTTTTAAGGACTTTTGGCTAAGCTTTTTCATCTCCAGTTCCTCTCAGTTGCATTTCATAGTAGCATACTTACAGGCTGTCATGTGGACGCATTTGTAGTTACAAAGTGACCTTCTTGTGGAAGATGATGACAATCACAAACTGGGAAAGATTAACAGTAAAGGACACAGTATTGTCAATCCTCATGATTTCCTCAAATGCCACAATGTTTAGTCTGAGAGGGGCTTTGAAAAGCCTCAGATTCTGGAGTCTGAATCTCCCCTTTCACTTTGTTTGGCTGCTCTTGATTTTCAGTCCCCAAGTTCTCAAAGCAAGTAAAATTTTTGCAAGAGCACCTGAAATTTCTCATTGCAGAATTGCACTGATAGCACTGAAACATCTCAACAGAAAATTAAACAATTGGGAAGGCTGATTTCAAAAGGAGACAAAACCTCGAGCAGGTTGCCTCGGTGTGTGGGGGGTGTTTAGCAGACAGTTCAGCCTGGAACTCCTGCAGCACAGAAGAGGTCTGAGCTGATGATCTGGTTGTTCTTTCTGGCCTTAGTTTCTGAGCCTCTAAAATGGTACTCCATGAAAAATGCAGACATTTCTAAGCCAGTTTCTTCACCTCCTGAAAGTGACCCCCTTGAACATGAAGGATCGGCAATACTGAGGACCCAAATTCAGTGTCTCTCGTCAAGCTGGTTTGCGCATTGGATGTGAATCAATCTCACCTCTGTGGGCAAATGCAGCTTGTGAGAGGGCACAGGATGTTAACTGTTCTGCCCCATTACTCTGTTACCATACTTCACTTAAATGACATCAGACAAGTAAGTTATGCTACTGACTATGCATAAATGCAGAGCCCACATCTCTGCGCTGTAGGACATGCAACAAAGACGCGTACAAACCTCGTCTAGCAAGACCTTGGCTGTTAATTTACATCTCAAGCAGGCTCTTCTGCAGCAAATTGGGTTTTATATTTAATGCTAAGTTTCTTCAGATCCAGGTTTCCCTGGCAGCTCACATATGACTTGGTCCTACAGGCCAAGGAGCACCCCTGTCTTGTTCTTGGAGTGTCATAGCCAAGTCAGCCCTGCATGACACACCTGGGGCTGTGCTCTGCTTCTGCTCAGTAGTCATTTCCTTCCCGTATTTCCTAAACAGTCTTCCAGCTCTGGGTCACTGCTGACCTCTGATACTTTCTTCCTCAAGCTGTGCCTTTAAGTTCCTCCTCCTTTCCTTGTTCCTTCATGCCCCACAGCTGTAGGCAGCCTATGACATTTGCATTGCTCTGTGTGTGAGCAGCTCTATTTTACAAGAAACCTTTGCAAACCCCTTGGTGTTGAGGGGTTTTACGCAACCCACATCTCCTCTTTGCTGAGCACTGTAACTACAGAGCTGCATGGTGGGAGTGTGTTCCCCAAAGCAGCCTCTCCAGATGGGCATCTGCACTGCAGTATGGGTGTACTGTGCTGAGAAGTGAGAGCATCATGTGGTGGTGGGAGTGCATTGTCCAGAGCAAGGCAGAAGCAGGTATCTCCTTCTGGTTAATTTCTTAGTATTTGAGAAGCAGGTTTCACCAGAGCCCCTCAGCTTTCTGTTAATCAGTCAAAGATCTCTGGCTGAGCTATGTGGTTTGGTGCTGAAGCTTCCAAGGTATCCACTTGGGCTTCTGAAAGGAAAGGCAACTGGGGCAGCGTTTCAGCCCTGACTCTTAGAGGGGAAATAACATCTGCCCCATGACAGAGATGTTTGGGTGAGGTCTTCAGGAGTGTGTCATTCTAACAGTGTACCTTCTCTGGTGTATTTCTTAAGCTTGTAGGCAAAAGCTGCTATTGCAGAAGAGCCTGACCCATCAGTATGGTCCTCACAGCTTGTTGCTAGGCTGGTTGTTTCTCTTCTATTTTGGTTTCTACCCTAAAGTGCAAAGTGTGGTCCTCTGACTCCCACAACAGGGGTGAAGCTGCCTGCTGACCTGAGAAGGGGTGAAGGTTGCAGACACACAGTGCTGCAATACTAGAATTGATCAGCTGCAGAAGAACAAAACGTTCTTCTCCCGAGTTCTGCAGGCAGCTGTCTCTCCTAGTTTGTTACCAAGCAGCTTCCCAGAGACGTTTTTCAGGGGCCTCAAGCTGACAATATGTGAAAATGCCACTTTCTGTTTCCTTCAGTCTGATAACATTCAAATGGCACTAAACCACGTGGCAGCCAAAAGCTCTGTCTGTGTCAGAGTAAGCCACTGGGCATGATTGCATTTGGTTTGCAACCAGTAGCCAGTGGGTTTATGCAGCATTGAGAGAAGCAGTAAACAGGGAGAAGTCTGATGATGAGCACTGTGAGCTTCAGACTTCCAATCCCAAGCATCAGGCCTGTGTCTGATGCCATTGCAAGGAACTGCTGCTCCTATTAGGGAGCACCTGATGTAGCACAGGGAAAATGTCACAGCCTGCTGGAGTAATGCTCCTGTAGTCCTGAGACTGAGCCATGCTCTGGCATCTGAGCCCTTGCCAGCTGCATCACTCAGTACTGTTCCAGGATGATTCCTCCCAAGCCTCAAAGCCACCCAGAATTCCGAGCTGTCAGTGACAGCTCACAGTCAGCATGGCAGGGCAGGGACACGGAGCAGTGCTTTGGAGCACTCCTGCTGTGTGGCATGAGGTGTCTGCAAAGCCTGTGAAGAAGAGAATGACATGGGACAGGCAGTAGTGGAGGAGAGAAGGAGCACAGCCTGGGAGTGGCACCCTGTAAATGCCCTTTCTTTACAACTCCAGGGATTCAGACCTTTATGTTGTTGTTTTGGGGTTTTTTGTGAGATAAATGGATTTCACATCCAGGAATTACCAACTGTTACTGCCTGGTGTATCAGCAAGGGGCAGCTATGCACCACAGCACAGATTCACACAGCGACGCGTTGTGCAGCACTCCAGTAGCAGAACTCAGGCAGGGGAACCAGAGGAGTGTGGGAAGGGATGTGTGCATTTTCTAGTTAGAGAACGAGAGCTGCATCCAGAAAGGAATTCTCTATCCACCTAATAAATTATCCAAGAAATTAGGTTTGTTTTGTGGTTCTTGCACTCACTCACTTTGGGTCAGCTTCGGCTTTTGGTTTTTAATTACATGGTATATTAATTTCATGTGTTAATGGTTGCTTAAACCCACTAGCTTTTAACTTCCTCTTGAAAACTCAGTGATTGAAACCCCTCAGTCTTACAGCAGCGCCCGTGGAATGTGCCAGCAATACGGATCTGCTGAGGCCACCCTGTCTGTGTGCTGCAGAACTGTCTGTCTCATTCCTGGAGGATTCCTTCCTCTCCAGGCTGAACTGTTAAATGCACTTGGTCAGTGATTGGCATGGTCAGCCACAGGTATCCAGCCGAGTCTGACAGAGCCAAAAGGGTTAAATTTTAGGCTGATGCTTTTAGGTTTTTCCTTCTCCACAGCAAGTTAACTCCCGTCAGAGCAAGCATGTCATTACAGGTCATGCCTGCAAGGAATCCTACCTGTAAAAATAGATTTTCTGTCTCAAGGGCCTTAATAAGAGTGTTCCTACACAGAACTGTTTTACAATGATAGCTCTAAATAATTTATTTTTTATTTCAACAAAGTACACCTTAAAAAAGTAATAAAACTTGTTTTTCAAGCCGTATTTTTATGCTAGTAGCACTGGACTGTTTGGTCTCTGAGATCCATTTCTGCATTTCATTGCCTGGGTTTGTTCTAAAGAAGATTTATTTTTGTTCTGTGAATAATTTTTGAAGGTTCTTGTAATATGTACAGATATAGATACATTTGAGGTCTTTTATTGATATTCCTACAAAGAATACAAATAAACTTTAACTTTAAACAGTTTGGCCTCGGCAAACCTGTGCTGATTTCAAAGTCCTGCTCTTGAGTTGTGTTTTGTCTTAAGTTCAGGGGCTCGGAGGGAATAGAATCAGAATGCAGTGCGTTGAAAGGGACCTCTAGAGGTCATCCGGTCCGCCCCCGCTGCAGTCAGCGGCGAAGTCCCCAGCTAGCTCGGTGCGACTGAATGGTCGGGACAGTGGCTCCCGTTTGGCACCTGGAGCTCTCTGGGTAGGCCACCGAGGCGTCCGTGGCCAAGCAGTGCAGCAGAGTGAATCCCTTCCTCGTGCCTTTGTGGCTGGGCGTTTTGTGAGGTGGCCAGCACAGGGCCCAGGGCTGTGTCCTAGGGCTCTGCCTGTGCATGCTGGTGGTATCTCAGGCCTGCCAAAGCCGCCTCCTCGCTGGGAAGTATCTGACGTTGTGGAGTGAGAGAGCGACAAGCTGTGGAGACATAGAGAATTGCTCTCTGCTGCTGCTTTCAGGCAAGGGGGGTTGGGGTAGTAGCATCTTCAGTGAGGAAACAAGAGTTCCTTTGGTTAATTAATGTGTTTATTGCTCTCCTGCTGGACCGGTGAATGTGACCAGCCCAGCTGTTCAGTCAGTTTCTGGTTCCCAGGTGCTCCTGCACCAGCTCGAAGCTGTAGTGTTTGAGCTGTGGATATAGAGAGGAATATTTATTGACTGGTTCACATCAGATCCTGGATTCTAAACAATTTGTGTTAATTCTTCATATGTGTACGAAGCTGGTATGGGAGGAGTGGGAAGACCTTTCCTATGGAGCTCCCTGAGTGTAAAATCTGCACTCAAGGAGATGTTTTGCTAGGAGCTGTTTTATTTTCATTTCACGTGATGCGTTTTTCCACAGCTTTGAAGCCTGCAGAATACACACAGCAAACATTTAGCTGTTACCCTGTGCCTCCACCCTGGCCCTCCACTTTGTTCTGCTCAAGTCCTCTGCGTGTTCTGCCTTGTTCTTGCCTAGGCTCCGAGCCCTTCATGCCAAGAGTTGTCTTCCTGCATGTTCGTACAGAACCCCAAGCAGTGGGTGCGTGATGCTCCCAGGCAGGAGGGCAGCACAAACAGCATCTCCAGGAGGAGGATCCATAAATTCCCACACCCGTGTCCTGTTGGTTCCCAGCAGTCACCTGCTCCTCCCTGGTGCTGCCAGGGGAGGGGGCAGGCCTAGCTGTCCAGGTGGGAAGAGGGATAAGGATGCAGACCTGGCAGACAAAGTCATCTCAGTGCCATGTTTGCTGTGGTGGTTTAGGGAGGGGAATCTGAGCAGGAGAGGGAGAGGCAGGGCAAAGCAGGGCTGGAGGAAGGAGGAGAGAGCTGGAGGGTATGCTGAGGGAAGCAGAGAAAGGAAAGTGAGGTGGAGCAGCAGCATTGCACAAATGCCACTTAGGGGGGGTGCTGGGGTAAAACTGGGGAGTCTGGGCCTTTCTGTGACAGTTCCAAAGCAGTGGCTGCTCCAGTGCCCTGTCCTGCTGACAAGGCTAAATTCAGCTTAGATGTGCTCCTTACTTCCACTGTATTGAACTCACATTTTAATATGTAAATTCTCCTGTTCCTAGCCTTCCAGACAAAACACACCAGCTCCAGAGCCTGTCCTTTTCTTGCAGTTCACCCACTCCAGCAGGGAAACCCCTTTGGAGAACCTCTCCTTCAAGAGTCCTCCTGCCCAGAAGATGCAAGTGTTAAACCTGTAATGATTTCCTCTGTGTGTGGCTGCTTTAAGTAAGCAGCAGCTGCTGCCTAAATCCATTAGCAGATGGAATATGCAATTTGCTTACTCTGAGAGATGAGTCTCATGAGAAGAAAGTCCTTGCTCTTACTACAACCCATCTCACATTGCTGTCCTTCACCTTTCTGCTGGTCCCACAGATTAAATGTCCTGAAGTCTCCAGAAGGTGTATTAAATTCCTGCTTTTTGCTGTGAGACGTAGATCAAATATCCTGGTTGTAGGCATGAAACCTCAGTTCTTCCTGCAGTATGGATACCTTGTCCTTACTCAGCCCCACAGGAACGCTGTCATCCTGCTGATGTGACTGGAAACAGGAGTTCTGGGGACCTGACCCAGCTTTTCAGTACCCCCACTTAGCCCAGCTCAGCCTTGGCTGAAACAGAGCAAAATATTCCTGATGTTGTCAGGTTCAGGGTAGCTGCCAGGAGCTGGGCACTCAGGATAGATCTTCCCTGTGCCCTCCAGGTTCTTTCAGTATTCACATGGTCATACGGCCCTAAGGGCCATCGTGTAGCTTTTGGGGAGAGGGTGAGATCATGTGGGGCAAATAACAAGTGTCAGCACTGGGAGTGAAGGATGACAGAGTGATGGCAGAATCTAATACAGAATGAAATGTGGTCTGCACAGAGATAAATGCCATTTCTCACTCCATTTTCTCCACTGTCCAGGCTTCTATTTGCAGGATACAGAAGGATATAGATGTTGAGAAGAGTCCCTGGTTTGCTTGGCAAGAAGTCCTGCACACAGTGATGGAGGAAGAGCAGCAGCTCAGCCCTGCTCTGTGTTGCTTCTCTCCCTTCACTCTGCTCACGTCAGTCAGGCAACATGCAGGTACCACGCTGGACCCTACCTGAAACTATCAGTTTCTGAATGATTGCTGCAAGAGAGGCTGCTCTGTCAGTGGGAGCTACACCTTGCCTCCCCAGACTAACTGTTGGGTTTATTCTCCTGCTCTTCAGTCTCTGGGGAGAAAAATCCATTTTCAGAATTACATCCCCATTATGTTTACAAGCAAACACTAATGAAGGTAAAAACAAATGCAGAGCACCAGACAGCATGTGGTGTCTTGCAGGGACAGTCCCTCCTGGGGGGTATGTGCAACCCCAGGGTGTAACCCCAGGGGGGCACATGTCCCCTCTGACACAGGGCTTTGCCCTTAAGTTCATGCCTAGAACGTGTGTCCCTTTTCCCTTTCCCTCAGGTGTGCTGACAGCCTGTGTTCACTGCTCAGAGCTGTGCTCCCCAGTAATCTCTATGCTCTATTCCTTCAGCATGTTCAGAGGACTCTCTACAGGACTTCCCTGGTGGGAAGGCAATGAAAGAGGAGGACTCAATTTCCCTCTTAATACCTGAAGCCACTGCAAATTTTTGGTTTATATTATTGGCTGATTTTAGGATGAGGAATCACTGAAGAATTTGGGCCTGACCAAGACCCATAACTGGGATTAAGCAGATCACCTTCTTTCTGATGTAGCTTCCTGCTACACCAGGATCTGTGTTGCACTTGGGTGCATTTAGAAAGTCATTGCTACAGTAACTATTAAGGCTAAAAAGCTGCTACAATCGAGGGCACCTTCTCTGGGGTTGAGTGGAGGGCAGAAAGATCATGAGTCCCTCAGTGACATATTTTGTGTCATGGGTTTGGTTTGTTGGTTTGGTTTTTGGTGGTTTTTCTTCATGAAAGAAATACATTCCCTGCAGGCAGCTTCCAGATTGTGGCTTTGGCAAAAGAGGGAGCTTAAAATGGAAAGTCCATCTGCCCCCACTGCTGACTTGACAACTGTGATGCTGGAATATGCCACGTCCCTGAAAGGGAGAGATGGGGAGAGCCAGGAGGCAGCGTGGCCGATTCCCTCTCGCAGTTCCCTGCTGCATGCACAGTAATGCTCTGTTCAGTCATGGCTGACGTGCTGTGGTGAGGCTTCTGCCAAGCGTTGGTGGTCTAACAGCTGCTAGGGAATGTTCCTGAAGGGCTAGACTGGGGGTTTTTTTGCTGCAATGACTGTCCTCTGGAGAGTTAGCTTAGCATAGCAGGCGTTACTGCTCCCACCTGTATGCAAAGCATTTCCTCTTCTGGTTAGAGACTGAGGCTGGGTGTTGGCTGCTGAAATGTATCAGCACCAGAGGAGCCCATCAAGAGCAAGCAGCAGTTACCTTAGAGATCAGAAATCCTGGGTGAAAAGAGCCATTTCTAATGCTGATGGTGGTTTTTCAAGTGCCATTCAAAAGTACTGAAATTATCTCATTAGCCACTAACTGTCGGGGCCCTGCAGGCAGACGGCAGCCATTCCTAACAGAAGGTGGGTGGCAGTCCCAGACCTGCCTTACATAGACATTTGTGTCACCCAGCCTCAGTGGCCAGCACAGCTGCTGTTCCCTGGCTGCAGTGCCACGAGTCAGGAATGAGCTGCTTTCGCAGAGTGGGGTGGGCATCAGCTGCCTCCCTCCCACATGCCACACTTCATCTGCTTACATCTGCAGCAAGAATCTGCAGTCACAGAGATGCTGAGGAGTCAAGGAGCTGGGTGAGGAAGGAAGAGCCATTTGTGGAGCAGAAGTGAGCTGCCAGGAACATGTATGCTCCATCATCTGGGGACCTTCATGCTGCTTCTATCAGCAGCTATGGGCAAGCCCCTCACACTGTGGGTGGCTGTTTGCCCCAGTGAATAGCTCTTGTGTTCAAAGACAAAAGATGATGATCATTATCATCATGATAAGACTGTGCCTGTAGGGCTACTCAGACTGGTCCTGCCCTTGGAAAGGAGCTTGGCTAGTTGTAGAATCATAGAATGGTTTGGGTTAGAAGGAACCTTAGAGATCATCTCGTTCCAACCACCCCCTGCCATGGGCAGGTACACCTTCCACTAGACCAGGTTGCTCAAGTCCATATCCAGCCTCCCTGGGCAACCTGTTCCAGTGTTTCACCACTCTCACTGTAAAGAATTTCTTTCTACCATCCAGTCTAAATCTGCCCTCCTCAAGCTTAAATCCATTCCCTCTTGTCCTATCACAACAAACCCTTGTGAAAAGTCCCTCCCCAGCTTTCTTGTAGGCCCCCTTCAGGTACTGGAAGATTGCTCCTGGAAGGTCTCCCTGGAGCCTTCTCTCTGCAGGTTGAACAAACCCAACTCTCTCAGCTTGTCCCCATAAGGGAGGTGCTCCAGCCCTCTGGTCATCTTCATGGCCTCCTCTGGACCTGTTCCAGCAGCTTGATGTCCTTCTTATGCTGGGTCTTATGCCTAGTCAGGCTTCTGATTTCAGATGGCTCTCAGTGTCTTTAGACTCAATGTTTGGCTGATTTCAGTCTCACTGTTCTGGAGATTAAGACTTGGACAGGAGTTCCCTTGGTGATTTTGCTCTACCCAGCTTTCTTAGATCACAGCTTTCTGTGCAGTTCACCCAGATGCAGGACAATGCTGATACAGGCTCATTGTCTTGAACTGGGACAGGCCCGTGCTGTACATGTTCTGCTCGTGCTCACCAGCAACACATGCCCTCCCAGGCTGGGGAAATAAATGCTAACCACACCTCTTCCTGATCCTAACCAATAAAAGCAGCTTTTGCTCCAGATCTGTTCATTCCACTACTCGGCATAAGGTAAAAGGGCCTTTATCGCCCCCCAGTCTTGGAGGCGTCAGCCAATTAGTTGCTGACCCTACAAGCACAAAGCAGGATGCAGTTAAATAGTTTGGAAATTTCTATTGGCAGCAAAGTTTTTGTACCTCCTAGTGCAGCATTTCAGTCGACTTTAGTCAAAGCTGGGATGTGTGCTGTCAAAAGCAAGCCCAGCCCAAAGCTCTTGCGTCAGTTGATAATGAACACGGAGGAGTCCAACAATGTGCAATCTGCTTAACTTACAACTGGCCCCAGCCCAGTTTGTGGCAAGCTGGCTGCCTTCCCCATGGGAAAGGTCACTCCAGCAAAGCTGGAGGGAGACTATTTGGTGAGTCAGGAGCTTTGGAGTTATTACTTCAACTCAGCTGTAGCTGCTCCATGAGAGGACTGGCATCTGCATTGTCAAGGCTCCACATGTAACGTGCAGGCTTTTCATTTCCCTTTAGCCTCTCTCACACAGGTGTAAGTGGCCACCTGTGTACATAGCACACAGGCACCGGGCTGCGTGGCCATTCATTTCTCCTTTCTCCAGGTTCCCACTGCATTTTTTGGCTTCCAGGGGCCATGGCTATCAGTCATGCCTCTACTAGAAGGAACCTGGAATGAAGGTGATAAATGAATCCTGCACACGCATGGCAGGAGCCCGCTCATTGCTACAAGTGTTCCTTTAGCCACTGCTCCCTTATCAGCCTGCAAAACAAGTGTGCTGAGTGGCTGGGGCCAATACTCTTGTGCAGATGCTAGGAGAGCTACAAGCCTTATCAGCACACCAGTTCAGGGATAGCATTTGCAATTCAAAAAACCACAGCTTTGACTTGCTGTCAGTAAAATGCTTGTCTCTCCTGAAAGCCTTAGGCCATCCCTGCTAACTCACTCCATCCTTCCCGAGACCACAGCCAAGCTTGTCACTGTGACAAAGTCCACGTAGACTTCCCACACAATCTGCCCTCTAATTTATGTCCTGAAGTCCAAGGAACAAAGGACAAAGCAGCTGCTGACTAGCTAAGTAACAAATCTCTCCTACCCGCCCCCAGACTCATCTGAAATGCTTCTCTTTTACAGGAGCGATATTTATTAGCAAAAATTAGCTAATGATTAATAGCTGTGTAATCATGCCCTGATGTTGTAAATAGCTTACAATGAGGAGTGCAAACACAGCAATAATCACAGCCTTTCCTCCTATCAGCATGGATGAGTTGGATGAACCATGCTGGGCATTAAAGGGCATTTCAATGCTTGCTCTTGCAGAGAGCACAGCAGCAGCAGGCACTTGCATAGGGGAAGTCCATCTAGCAGTAACTGTGGTGAAGGGTTGCTCCTGGGCTGTCAAACAGCTACCATGTAATGCTGTGGTTTCCAGTCACTGACTTTGGGCTGTTTAGGAGTCATTAGATACCCAGCATTCAAACTGACCTCCTACTTCCCACTTCTCTGCTCCCACTTAACTTCTGCTCTCCAGCTCCTTAGTGATGTTTGAGGAGATAGCCTAGAAACAAGGACAAGCGGGAAACCATGAGCAGGAACTGTATGAACCTGTTGAGGGAAAAGATCCAAAGAAACAGAGCTTCCCAGCCCTGCCCCTGTGCACAGAACAAGTTCATTACCATATCTCCTAGACACAACTGCAGAGTGGGTACAGGAGGAAGAAAGATTTTCTGGCTGTTGGGTGATGAGGCAAAGTGGTGCTTGCAGAAGCTCTTCCCAAACCCAAAGCTCAGAAATCAAGTGCAATAGAACACTGTAGTGCTACAGGGAAAAGAGCAGCAATCTGTAATCTCTGCCTCATTGCTGAGGAGGAATTTTGAGTAGGTTTCAAAATGTCTCTTTGGAAGGTCTTCTGGTTGGTGCAGTGCCTCCCAGGGATGTTTGCTGGGGATGAAGAGCTGACCTACACGTGTAATAGCAGCACATTTAACCCTGGCTGCTTTCTTGCTGCTACTGCAGAAGCTGTACTGTCCTCCCAAGGTGTACACATAGATCCTGCTGTCATCCTGCAGCTCTGGTAAGTTGGTGGTAAGTTCCATGCAGAAGTTTGTTGCAGTGTAACACGGGCAACTGCTGCTCCTGCTCCTCTCCACCCCTCACACAGCTGCAATACAAAGAACTAGGGGTTGCTCTTCAGTGCACACAAATAGCAATGCTCTTCTGTGATGCCTTGTAAATATTGGGCTATATGTTTGGGTCTTCCTTCTTTTTCAATTAACTCTTGGCCTACAGTGACTTTTCTTTGCTTTGACTGACGAGGTCAGGGCTGCACATCTCAGCAACTGGGAAACTAATGTGAAGGATCCATATTAACACACCGGTGACATCTAAATTCTTCCTCTTTTGCTTTGGGAGAGCTTATCTCATCTACTGGACCCTTAGGGCCACCACTCTGGAACTCTGGGGGGAAAAAATCCAAGAACTGAGAGGCAGAAGAGGTGTTATTTGTGTCTGTAGCCTCCGCATACCTTAGTTCTGAAGATTCTTCACCATGCCACCCCTTTCCTGTGTCAAATTTACAGCCCAACAAGCAAGATCAAACGTTCAGATTATGAGTAAAGAACCATGTGCTTCTGTGAATGAGGGGTAATGCCTCTGGCTCAGAATCTGAGGCTTTCTCCATAGGGGCTATGTAGTAGGTCTGGCTACCTGAGCTTTGAATGAGTATCAGATAACACATGGAAAGCTGTTGCTTAAAATGGAGATCAGGAGACTGCTACCAGACTGAAAAGGAGGGTGGCAAGTTGTCATGAACTGCAGTTTTGAGTTCTTGTTCAGCATTTATTTTGCCCTCAGGATGAACAGCACAGGTGTGTTAACAAGAATGCTTGAGATGCATGTTTGGGAGCCCTCTTCAAATCTGAGAGGAGCAGAGTGTCTTGCAAAATTAACTGAACGGGCTGGGATAAAAAAACAAACCCAAGCAACACCCTCAAAACACCCCAAACAGATGGGGACAAAAGGAGGAAGCTATTGAATGTGCATGCAGTGTACTGTGGTTGGGTTTGGAGGTTATAAGGAAGGGCAGTGAAGCTTGTGAAGGGTCCAAAGAGCAGGTATTATGAGGGGCAGCTGAGGGAGCTGGGGTTGTTTCGCCTGGAGAAAAGGAGGCTCAGGGAAAACCTTCTCGTGCTCTGCAAATACCTGAAAGGAGGTTGGAGCAAAGTGGGTGTTGGTCTCTTCTCCCAAGTAACAAGTGGTATGACAAGAGGAAATGGCATGTTGGAGCAAAATGGGTGTTGGTCTCTTCTCCCAAGTAACAAGTGGTATGACAAGAGGAAATGGCATGTTGGAGCAAAATGGGTGTTGGTCTCTTCTCCCAAGTAACAAGTGGTAGTGGTATGACAAGAGGAAATGGCCTCAAGTTGCACTAGGGCAGATTTAGGTTGGATGTCTGAAGAAACTCCTTCACTGAAATGGTTCTCAAACACTGGAACAGGGAGGTGGTTGAATCCTCATCCTTGCAGGTGTTCAAAAGACACTGAGATCATAGAATCAATAAGCTTGGAAAAGACCTCAAGGATCATCAAGTCCAACCTGTCACCCGAGACCTCATGACTACTAAACCATGGTGCTGAGGAACGTGGTTTAGCACCAGGCTTGGTAGAGTTAAGTAATGGCTGGACTTGATGATCTTAAAGCTCTTTTCCAACCAAAACAATTCTATGATTCCATAATTAATGCTTCACCATGTAGAAATGCACAATGGAATCCAACTGGCCTATCAACCAGCCAAGCAGCAGGCATAGTGAGGCTGCTTTGCATGCAACACACAACATAGTGGAGCCATGGGAACGCTGTGCAATTTGCATCCCCGTTGCAGAGAGGGAAATTTGTTACCCATGTCAGGTATTTTAATTTCTGCCATGTGCTCCAAGCCATCAGAAATCCTGAGGAGAATGAACTATGCAGGTACATGGGC
This sequence comes from Dryobates pubescens, assembly GCF_014839835.1. Taxonomy (NCBI): domain Eukaryota; kingdom Metazoa; phylum Chordata; class Aves; order Piciformes; family Picidae; genus Dryobates; species Dryobates pubescens. Next base: position 11,724,271 of record NC_071622.1, on the reverse strand, counting down.
TGCATTACTGGTTCACTTCAAACAGGGCTAAAAAGTCACTGGGCTTTAGTGCTCTCTCAGGCACCATTTTGGAGGGTGCTAATTGTCCTGGGAATGTCACCTGTGCTTTCCAGTGTGTTGTTCAAAGAGTGCAGGATCCTGTGAAGATCAGCAGCCTGTGCAGCTCAGACTAAAATGTGCTAGGCAGGGAGGATGAATGCAGTCCTGAATGAAGGCTGTTTGTTTGCATCTTGAGGATTTTAACAGCATGTTCACAGTAGAGGCTTTGTGAGGTTTACCTTTCCTTTACACTAAGCTACAAGGCAATGACATCCACTTGGGAATTTGGTGTATTTGCTCCCTCCTGAGACACCCAGTTTGCCGGGCGTGCAAAATCAACACAGAGGCAAAGCTTTTCCTGGTTGTGTATTGCAAATTGTGGAGGTGAGAAATGAGGTAAGATGTAGAATCCTTTTGCTTAGAAGAGACCTTTCAGATTATTGAGGCCAAGCGTTAACCCAGCACTTCCAGGTCACCACTAAACCACAACCCTTCCCAAGTCACTGTCTTCCCTGGTGCTGTAGAGCCAAAAAAGCCCCCCACAGAGATGAAGGCAGACAAAAATAGTGCTATAAAATCCCATGAGCTCAGCTCTGACTGAAGCATTAGTGGTATTAAAGCACAAAATTATCATAGTCATCAGAGCATGCAGATTGCTGAGGTGACGTAAGCAAATCCAGAGTGACAACGCACTGCCCTGGCAGCCTTGAACGTGCAGCCTCGGCTGTCGAGAGCAGAAATCCTTTCTGCTGGGTTCAGTGGGGTATTGGAGGAAGCTGGGCTTCTCATATCATCTCCAGAACACTGAAAGCAGTTGAGTGTGCTCATGTAGTCTTCCTCTTTCCAAAGCAATGTGTTCAGCAGGTAATTGAGGAAGGAGCCCTAGCTACTTGCATTGCTCTTGTTTAACAGTGGCAGAAACTTGAGTCAAGGAGGCCAGGTGGCCTGCTGAGCTAGCCCCCGACATTGCTATTTGCCCAGTGCTGCAGCTGTGTCCTCAGATATCCCAGCTATGGGCTGAAGTCCCTCTGTGTCAGATCCTGTGGCCTGGCCCAAGACACGTCAGAGGTGTAGTGCTCTGGTGTCTCCCAGCTCTCCTTGTCCTACACGGAGCACAGCAGCCTCATGGCCTGGCCTTCCATGGGGGTTTCCACTTTGGGACAGTAAAGATAATGCAGAGAGCAGCAAATTCCCAATGGGATAGTGGGACTGTTGCCAGCTGGGAGCAAAGGCTGAGCCCATGCTGCATCTTCCCTTCTAGCAGATCAGAAATCACCAGCATTAGTTGCTTGTTTCTCTCTGAGGTTTAATCTACCTGATAGAAAGAATTGAAGTGAAATGGTTTTGGCCCTTGCAGGAAGGTGAGGGGCTCTGAATGTCTTTTTCTCCCTGAAAATTCTCCTGAGCATTAAAGAAATATTTGGAGCTGTCATCAGGCTGTATTTGGCCAAAGGTGTCACCAAAGACCAGAAATAAGGAGCTTGTGCTAGTGAAAGAAGGAGAGAATAAAATAAAACAAAACACTGCTTTTTCCCACCCTGTATTTAAAAGCTGGTTCAAGTAATAGGAGAGGCTGGGGAAGGGGAGATCACAGAATCACAGAACACATCTGGGTGGATGCTTCATAAGTTGTGATTTTTCACAAGGGAAAAAAAAATATTTGGGAACTGAATTTTCAAATAGGTTGTGCTCTTAAGTGGTATGGGCCAGGGTCCCTCATCCCTGACATACACCCAAAGCTTAAGCTCAACTCTTCTCTTCTCTCCCAGGCAGCCAGCACCAGAACAAGAGGACAGTCTCAAGCTTCACCAGGGGAGTTTTAGGCTGGATGTTAGGAAGAAGTTCTTCATAGAAAGAGTGATTGGCCATTGGAGTGGGCTGCCCAGGGAGGTGGTGGAGTCAGCATCACTGGAGGTGTTTAGGAAGAGACTGGATGGGGTGCTTGGTGCCATGGTTTAGTGGCATAGCGTTGGATGATAGGTTGGACTCAATGATCTCAAAGGTCTTTACCAACCTGGTTAATTCTATTCTATTCTATTCTATTCTATTCTATTCTATTCTATTCTATTCTATTCTATTCTATTCTATTCTATTCTATTCTATTCTATTCTATTCTATTCTATTCTATTCTTATCCAGGAGAGAAAAATGTAGAAGGCCAAGAATTGCCATGCTGGGAATCACAGCAGTTCACTGTGCTGTACCATTTCTGTACCCTGTGCCTGCCAGCAGTGGGATCTTCCAGTTCAGGTGGTTTTGCAAATCACACCCCAAACAGACCTGCCCCCCTTCCACCTCTCCTTTACTTGCATTCCCTGAAATGTGAGCTTTAACAATTATGTCTTTTATATTTGCATACCCCTTCTGCACACTTTTGAGCTGATGTAGATGTTTTAAAGGTCAGGCTGAGCAGTGAAGTGTAGGGAATTTAAATAGATCTCTCTACCCTAGACTCTTAAAGAGAAAGAAATCTCTTTAGGCTTAGGTACTGACCCAACACACGTAAAAGCATGTGGAGGGCATCACACTGAATAATGCAATGGTCCAGCAATCAATCCTACCCAAAGCTGATTTTTAGCTTCCATTGTCCTGTCTTGTCCTTCCTATGTTGCATTTACAGAAGAAACAGCACAAAATCTCAGTAATACAGGCAGGAGAGAGGGACCATATAATCACATGAGATTTTTGGATCCTTATCTTTTGGCTCTTCCTTAACTCACAGATCTGTGAAATAGGAGTGGAAATCAAATCTTGCTAGGACTGAGACATCTTTTCCTTTGGTCTCAGCTCTCAAGGTAGAATACAGGTGTTTAACAGTTCAGTCTAGCCCTTTTTTCTTCTTCTTTTTTTTTTTTTTCCAGATATTAAAATGGTTTCACAGAATCACAGAATGCCAGGTTGGAAAGAATCCCAAGGATCTATGTATTCTATGTATCATCTGGTCCAACCTTTCTAGGTGATAATGTAGTATAAATGAGATAGCCCAGCACCCCGTCAAGCTGTCCTCTGCAGAGGAATCCACAGCTTCCCTTGGGAGATGATTCTAATCTCTAACTGGTCTCATGGTGAAACATTTTCTTCTGGAGTCCAATCAGACTCTTCCCAGCTGTAACTTGTTCCCATCACCCCTTCTCTTGTCCATGTGACTCCTTGTAAAAGTGGAGTTTACATCCTCCTGGTAGCCAAACTTAATGTACATGTAGTGATAGGACAAGGGGCAATGGTTTGAAACTGGAGCAGGGTAGATTTAGGTTGGACAGCAGGAGGAAGTTCTTTACAATGAGAGTGGTAGAATACTGGAAGAAGTGGCTGCAGCATGTGTCTGAGACCTTCAGGATCAGACTCAATATGGCCCTGGGCAGCCTGATCTAGTTGGAGGTGTCCCTGCTGACTGCAGGGGGGTTGGACAACATGACCTTTGAGGGTCTCTTTCAACCCAGTGCAATCTGTGCATCTGTGTAATAAGGTCTCCCTTAAGCCTTCTCTTTTCAAGGCTAAAAACTCCACTTCTCTCATCCTTTCCTCATACAGAAGACTTTAGCAGGGACAGCACCAGTTTCATGCTCCCCCAGCCAGTTTGTTATGCTTCAATAGTGTCTGTTTTCAAAGACAACTGTTCATGCAATGTCAAACAAGTCACCATCACCTTTGCTGATACAGGGAAAGCAGCAGCAATCTCCTGTCAGTAACAGCACTTCCAGCCCCTAAAGCTACCCATTTGATGTTCTGACCTGTATCCCATTATCTCTGCACAGACATTACTGCTGTTTACCTGCCATGTTTGTGCCCTGCAGGCCCCTGTTACAGCCATTCTCCCCAACAGTGCTGCCTTCAGGTGCAATCTCGGTGCCTGCAGTAATTATGTTTGAAGGTTAATGTTTCATGAAAATATCAAAGCATTTCTGCCCCTCAGCTTTACTGCCAACTTTGGTGAAATCCAGAGGCTTTATCCCTTGATTGTTTGTTGTGGCCTAACAGTAATCTGCTTGGCAGCTTGATGCTTGTTTCTCTCTGGGGTTTAATCTACCTGATAGAATGTAAGTGAAATATGAACCATGGGCTCAGTCCTCAGGGGGAGGTGAGGTGGTCTGAGAGTGGTTTTCCCCCCTGGAAACTCTCCTGAGTGTTAAAGGAATATTTGGACCAGTGTCATCAGGCTGTATTTGGGCAAGGGTTTAATCAAAGGGCAGAAACAAGGAGCTTGTGCTCGTGACAGAAGGACAACAATTAAAATACACATCTTTAGTCTTTGCTGTATGACATGGAAAAGGGAACTTTGAAGTAATAAGTGTTCTGGCTGTAAAGAGAATCTCTTTTCCTAGAAATTTGCCTGCCCTCTCCTGTCTCTTACAGGTTTTGTTCTCCCTACACAACTGGAGGGGGGGGGACACACACACCAACAAACCAATCTTCCACAAAAATAAATTTCCAGCATTATAAAAATACTCTAAACTGACAAGAATCTCCTAACCCACCACTAGCACTACTCAAAAGTTAGGGAGATGGGCACAGACTGAAGGAAAACAGGGTTACATTGCATCAGAGCTGCTGCTGCCTTTGCTAACGGTACACTTGAGGCATCAGATTAACATGCAGAAAGTGATGGGGATTTTAATTTATCACCAAACTGCTGGGGATCTGCAGAGAAAGGTTAGGATTAGGGATACTGCCCATCTAAATTACACAGAAGAAGAGAGAGACCAGTGAGGAGGCACACATTTGATTTCCCCCAAGCAATATTCTAGCAGCAGCTTGCCCAGCTACTCTGTTTGATCAGGTGTTGGGAGTCACACCTAGGCAGCTGGTTATTAGCTTCAGCTGAGGCAAAGGTTCAGAAGAAGAGGTACTAAAGTGCCCAGGAAAGGTTCACTTAAGATAACTGCTGGCTTCATTGCACATGTGAATGTAGTTGTTAGAAATAAAAGAAGCTTGTGGGAGGCACTACTGGCAGCATGGTGTCACATAGCAGGGCTTCAGTGCAAGGTTATGAGCTGCAGAAGTTGAGCTGCTTTGGCAAAGCAAATGGACATCTTTGATGATCAAGTGTTATTTTAAAGCACAAGGTTCCCAAACTCCCTTGGCATTACAGATTTGTGCTATGAAGGTGTCACATTTGGAGTTACTTTGATGATAAAGCAGTTGCTGATTTCCAAATCAAGGCAGGGCTGCCTGTTCCCTGTGGTGTTTCTGGTAGCAGAAGCAGTGTGGGGATGGAGGGCCATGGCTACAGCTGGAGCAGAGTCTTGTCTTTTAGCCTCAGGAGGCCTCATTTCCCCTGTCCTGCACAACCCACCCATTCCCCACCTTCCTGCCACTTCATAGACTGACAAGATGCCTGTGCTTGAACGTGACCGGAATTGCCTCCTTCCCATGCTCCTGTAAGTAAAAACCATAACGGTGCATTTACTCAATGTGGTGTACAAATTGCTACTGCACATAAACCCAGCTTTATCTGGAGTGGGGTGGGTTTTTTTGTCCCTGATGAGCTGAAAATTTAAATAGCTGCTATAAAAATGTTGTGAAATACTGGTTCTGCGAGTTAGGTTTTGCGTGGGAGAAGAAAAGCTGGCTGAATAGTTGTTGTGGTTTTTTTTTCATTGTCATTAAAGTGAAAACAAAGATGGGGCCTCTGTACAGAGGTGAGAGAGAAAGCACAGAGGGGAATGCTTGAAGTGAAGAGGTTTGGAAGCTTTTCAGACAGGAAGGAAAAAAAACACACCAAAGCAGTTCTGCTTACATGCAGCACGCATTGGTTCAAAATATATTTCAGCTTTTTGCATATGTTTTGGACTGTTCGGCTAGGAATAAGGCACTGCATCTAATTACAGTCTCCAGACTCGTGGATGAGTGCTACAGGCTCAACACTTTGAAATGTAAATATAACCACAGTAATGATACTGACAGGGGGATAATAAGGAGGTTAAAAAAAAGGCGACACACCTTCCAAACAGTTAAGAAAGAGCACCTGGGGCAGGCAGGAAGGACAGGAACGGTGATTGAGAAGGAGAATAAAGGTTTCTAACATTTTACACTTTTACACAGGACTTGAGTCCACTTAATCCAGCATCTGCTCCCCAGAGTGCCACAAGGTTGGTCTCTTCTCCCAGGCAACCAGCACCAGAACAAGGGGACACAGTCTCAAGCTGCGCCAGGGGAAGTTTAGGCTCAAGGTGAGGAGAAAGTTCTTCATGGAGAGAGTCGTTTGTCATTGGAATGTGCTGCCCAGGAAGGTGGTGGAGTCACCATCCCTGGAGGTGTTCAAGAGGGGATTGGACATGGCACTTGTGCCATGGTCGAGTCATGAGGTCTGTGGTGACAGGTTGGACTCGATGCTCCTCGAGGTCTCTTCCAACCTTAGTGATACTGTGATAAGGTGAAGTTTCAGTGCTGCCCAAAAATGCACCAGAATGCATCTGGCTGATGGTAATACTGAGGGGTTTGTCAGGGTGGGTGAGGTGATGGCAGCCGCCTGACCCTCCCTTGTCACAAATTCATGCCTTGGAGCCTGAGAGCTGCTGATGTGTATTTGAGCATTAATTAGGTCAGATGTGAACCGTGTAATTACTGGCCAGCCAAAAGAGCTGGAGCTGGCTTTGAATTTCCCCCAGTCCCTGTCTTCAAACTGTCAAGTTCATTTCAGAGCCTTTCTGGTCTTGAAAACTTGGACAAGAAAAGCCTTCCTGAAAAGCACCCCCAATTCTAAATGTAGTCTCGAGAATTGCATCAGGATGTGGTGCCTCATCAGAGAAAGAAAGAAACGTGCTGAAAAAGCAGATATAGGAGATAGGAAAAAGAAGTTTTACATCTTAGTCGTTCCCAAAATCACTGCAGAGAGAGGAGGTCATGGTGCTGTGCCCAGCCAGCTGCTTATTTGGAAAGAAATGTTCCAAATACTGAAGGAGGTGGCAATGGCTGATGCATATCATCTCAGGCCAATGATTAATTCCCAGTTTGTGATGGCACAGGCTACTAAAGAAACCACACTCTTCGGACCTGTAACAACTCAGACTCTCAGACAGCAGTGGCCGAGCAGGGGTCTCTAGAGCCTCAGCTCAAGTGTCGCTGACTGCGTGGTACCAGGAATCCAGAGCATAGGCGGAGGAACGGTTTGGAAGTCTTCTCAGCACCACTGGGTGGAGCTGAAGCCCTTCTTGTTCAAGCTGCTCTTTCTGTAACTTCCCTTCTGTAGAGAAAAATTGTGAATCAGGCTGTTTACAGATCGATTTGGAGAGCTCATTATACTGATGACCTCATTCTTCTGGAAGGGGAGACCAGTGAATGTATTTCACGGGGGGTGGGGGTTCTGCAACAGTATGTAGTTGTTTGGACCTAAATGTCACTGAGCCAGCCAGCCAGGACTTGTGGATTTGTAAGGCAGAGAGTCACATAAAATCGTTGTTGTCTTGAAATGCCTGTAATAAACCAGCCAGAAGGCTCTGACCTGAATAAGTGAAGGGAAAGCACAGCTGAAAGAAATTTAGCAGGGGGAGAATGTGTTTGCTAAACAATAAGTTTTCTTTGTTTCTCAGTTTGTTTTTTCTGCTCCAAATGATTTTGAGTGACAGCACAGGATCCATAGAGGACAAGATGGGAGCTTGGATCAGGACAGACACAAGGAAAATAGGACTTGCTTTGAAAGCAAATTCCAAGCAGATGGGCAGGGCAGCAGGAGGGCACAAGCAGCTCTCCAGCTCACTTGGTGCTCATTACTGGTTCTTTGTCCCATCCCACTTAGCTGGGCTCCAATTCCCTGTTTTCCACCTGCAACCAGACTCCCCTTATCTCATTGTGATTCCTTCTCTCAGTGTTTTGCTCACTGCCCTGTTTTCCCACTGCTGGCTCAGACCCAAGCCCAGACTCTTCAAATCTGGCCATTTGGGAGATGGCAATGTAAGAGTTTTCTGGCCCCACCTGTCCTAATTGCCCTCTCCTGGAGGGTGGGTGATGCACAACAAAAGCAACATGATAAGCAAACTGTTTCTCTGCTCTGTGCATGACACAGATCACCACCTAGAAAAGCAGTTTATAATGTGTATAATGCTAGAGCTTCCCAATATATGCATCCTGGTGGCCAGGAGTTCCATTTAACTATTCCTGCTGGACTTAGTTATGGTGGCTGAACATCTCCATGCCTCACAGCTCTGAGAGCAAAACCATCCTTAGGTGAATTCTGCAGGGATTGTGGCCTCAAGCTCTAGCACTACAAAGGTCTGCTGACAGAGCTGTGCTAGAAAAAGTTCCAGGTGTAGATCACAGAATCACAGAAACATTCAGGTTGGAAAAGACCCTCAGGATCACCAAGTCCACTGTTGACCAGCATGTGCTTTGTTACCTGGATTACTGCTGCCTGGGACATTGCAAACAACTGTGATTATAGAAGACCTTATTGTAGTTTGTTACTGTGCTTCTCCTGGAGGCTGCAGCCCCTTTACATGCAGTCAGAAGAGGCTGTGTCCTAGCCCACTTCAGGCAAGGTCTATGGAGTGATTTAAAGTGCTCATGAAGGTGGTTAGTGCTAATTCATCCTGCTTTGTCCAGAGCATGAGAAAATGCTCACAGGATTTCCTTTGTTGGCCCAGCTGTGGGGTGGTCACTCCCAGCTGACAGATGCTGATGGAGAACTGTGAAGCAGAACATCTTCAGTCAGCCCAACCAGAAGGTCAGCTGATTTGGCAGAAAAGCTCTTCTTGTTGGCCATGTTTCTAATAAGAAGCCCTTCTGATATAGCTCAGCTGGGACAGGTACAGCAGATACTGTGGTATGGAAATATCTCTTGTTTTCACTCTTGAAGTAATTCTGAACATTTTCAAGAGGTCTGAAGTTCTCCTGTTACTCAGTAGTTCCTTGACACTGCCTATTACCAGTCTCATCTCCTCTTTGTAAAGCCATTTCAGAACCACCACAGAGAGCACCTCAGCCGCTGAAGGCTTCTGGCTCCACCTCCCACCATTCCTGAACACAGAAAACAAGTCAGACATCTCTAGTGTTGTTTCATGTTTCCCCTGCACATTTTGTGCTCTCCTCTGCTGATATAATTAAGAGTAGATCAGCAGAATATATCATTAGTCCATAACATAAAATGCAAGCTTATTGCTTGAAACTGGTAGAGGGAACTTCAGATACCACAAACATGCTCAGATATGAGGGTGGTGATGTGATTGCAGTCTCTGCATCTATTCCCTGCCCTATGTGATGATGAAAAGAGATAATTATTACATGCATTAATAATTCAGGAAGCTAAGCAACAGCACCTGGAAATTAAGTGTCCATTTTGCATGATTTTCACAGAATGCATAAGGGTGAAAAATAGGTCAGACAAAGTTACACTTTTGTCATTTTAGAGAGGGGAAGGAAGTATTTTTAGCCAGAAGAAAATGCTTCCTCTGTCTAGCTGTGCCATGCAAGTAGGTGCCTGCAACAGATGAGCTTTATTGTACATGACTGCTCTAGGCCTGAGGAGCCACTGATGCTTTCACAAACACTGGGCAGGAGTGCAGTGGGTCAGTGAGTACCTGTGCTGTGGTGATTTGAGGGGTCATCTTCACAGACTGCCCAGTTAGAAGGGATCCTGAGGATCATCTGGTAGTAGGATAGTTGAAATGAGATGGCCCAGCACCTTGTCAAGTCTTAAAATTGACCAATTTAGGGGAATCCACTGCTTCCTTTGGCAGATGATTCCGATGTCTAACTGTTCTCTTTGTGAAATGTTTTCTTCTGGAGTTCAGTTGGAATCTTCCCAGCAGTAACTTGTGATTTCTGCCTCTTGTCTTTTCTGTGGGACTGCTTTTAAAAAGAGGGTCTCCATCCTCCTGGTAGCCACCTTTTATGTACTGGTGCATGGTAATAATGTCTCTCTTGAGCTTTCTCTTCTCAAGGTTGAACAAATCCTGTTCTGGCAGGTCTTCCAGTCCTCTGAGCATTCTCATGGCCCTTCTCTGGACACTTTTTTTCTTGTACAGCTGGGACCAAATCTGCACATAGTACTCCAGGTGTCTTTACGTTCTCTTTTTGGCTGTAAGGTCTTGGCATTCCACAGGGCTGTGTTCTGGCATGGCTTTGTTGAGTTTCAGATAATAATTTTCCAGAGCCAGAATCCTAATCCACTACTTCTCAAATGTTATTTTTCTGTGCCTTCAGTACTGAAGAAAAAGAAAATAGGTGAGACTCATACTCACATACTGGTACTCTCTGAGACAAGAATATGTTACTGCTACAGAAAGTTTCTGCTGATGTGCAGTTGAATAGGCTGTGACAGATACAGCTCTAAAAAGAGTCGGAGTGCTGTGCTCTGGGCTGTCTATTCTGCTGTAGCTTTTATTTCTGGAATATTTCTCTCTTTAACTTTTTAATTCCCCCATCACCCTTTGGGCTGACAGTAGAGATCATGGAGCCTGGAAATTTATTTCAATGGAGCTTTCAACATCAGAAAGCTGGAGCACCTCTCCTATGAAGACAGGTTGAGAGAGTTGGGATTGCTCAGCCTGTAGAAGAGAAGGCTCCACGGATACCTTAAGAGCAGCCTTCCAGTATTTGAAGGGAGCTACAGGAGAACTGGAGAGGGACTGGATGGCATGGAGTGAGAGGATGAGGAGCTTCAAACTGTGGAAGAAGCAAGATTTTGATTAGACGTTAGGAAGAAAATTTTCACCATGAAGGTGGTGAGACACTGGAACAGGTTGCCCAGAGAAGTTATGGAGGCCCCAACCCTGGAAGTGTTCAAAGGCAGTTTGAATGGAGCCTTGGTTTTGGTGTTGTTTTTTTGTTTGGGGTTTTGTTTGTTTTGGTTTTGTTTTGGTTGGTTTGTTTGGTTTTGGTGTGTTTTTTTGGGGTGGGGTGGGGTGTGTATTTTGTTTTTTTCCTGGATAGCTTGAGGACCTTTACAACATTTCCTTTTGAGTTTTGTGGCCAGTGGGATTGCTGGGATCTGAAAAATGAGCTGTCAAACCACATATTACTAAGCCACTTATTACCAAAATAGAAACCACATGCCTTCCTTACTCTGCATTCATCTCTGCAACAAGGGCAGCATGGCCATCCCTGGAAAAGTAGTTGGGAGCACCTTACAGGACTCCCTGCAGTAGACTCATCTTTATGGACATCAGGTGCTGCCAAGACCCATTTTTTTAACCCCAAAGCATCCCAGAAATGTGAGGTTTGTGTGCAGGGTGGATATCAAGCCAAGAAAGGCTGGTTCTGGGAGTGGTACTAGAGTAGTAAGTTGGTATTCTTTAAATGAAAAGAGGATGACACAATGCCTGTAACGAGAGACCTCAAATGCAAATAGAGTGTGCAGACAGACCAAGAAGGTAGGGCAGCTCCTATCATCTTTCCCTCAGAGGGGAAAAGACATTTTTTTCCTGGGGTAAAAGGGCAGTTCATTGAGGGTTTTTCTCTACCCCATCACCTAGAGCAGTACCACTGCCTCAGGACTCTTTCTCCCAGGCTCTGATAAGCTCGAGTCATTTTATACTTCATATTTAAGTTTATCACATTGCTTTGTGTTGTGGAAAGATATGATAGTATTGAGTCATCTTTCTAAAAACAACAACAAAAAATCTTTTCCTGCAGCTTTTGGATTTCTCTGTGGGGAAGTATAAGCTATTAGAAGTTCCTGTATTTCACAGCTGACAGTGCTTTTACAGCCTCAGTGCTTTGGAACACTAGGAAGTGTTCTATACTATAGGAACCTGAGTTTTACATAGATGCTGGTGGGCAGGAATCCTGCTGGATGGTTCCCAACACCTCTGTGTTTACATGGATAGAGATCTTAGGGTTGTTTCTATATTTTAAACCATACCATTATTTCAGTATGTGATTCTGAGTTGCCTTCTTTTTAAGTTTCTAGGAAGTGAGTGGTGAGTGCAACATTTATAGCTTCTCTGTCAAGAAGGTTGGACCAGAATAGCTCTTTAACTAGAAACATTCAGATTTATATAATGGTTTGGCTTGAAAGGGACCTTAAAGATCATGTAGTTCCAACCCCCTGATATAGGCAGGGATACCTTCCACCAGACCATGTTGCTCAAGGCCTTGCGCAACCTGGCCTTGAGCACCTCTGGGGTGGGGGCATACATAGTCTCCCTGGGCAACCTGTTCCAGTGTCTCTCCATCTTCACTGCACAGAATTTCTTTCTAATACCCAGTCAAAATCTGCCCTCCTCAAGCTTGAATCAATAACAATATCCTCAACCAATCCCAGGAAGGATCAGTTAGTTACTGGCTGGTCTCATTGTAGAGGAACTATGAACACTTTTAATGTTTTATTACAGGAACCAAGCAGTTAATTCATCCAGTCAATATCAATATTGTCTCAATAATGTCTCATCTTAGTGTTTGGTCAACCTCACTCCTTAGGTTACCTTTCAGTGCCAACAGGGTTTACATAATACATAAATACACTGCTACCTATAATAACGCAGTGTATTACTTCCTGAATGCATTATAGACTCTTAAGCACTTAATCAAATTCCTCAGGATTATCTTCTGCATCCTCTTCTGCAGACAGGTTTGTACACCAATTTGATCTTCTTTTTTTTATCCAGGGAATGCTTTTTAACCCATACACATATGGGACTCCTGTGGAAGTAGAGCTGCTCATAGGAGGGGGGTTTGCCATGTGCCCACATCTGAGAAAGTACTTAGGGCTTCTTTTGCTTTAAAGTAGCCCTCCCTCCCTGTGGTCGTTTGAGGCTGTGCCTTTAAGAACAAACACTGCTGGAACACACTGGCTAATGTTTTTGGTACTAGAACCAAAACATTCTGATATTCTAAACGAATTTCATTGGTTGATAAACAAAAATTCAGCTTTAGATTGTGAAGCGGTTGGAAAATTTTTTCCTCAGTTCTGTTCGGTTTGGGAGTTGGGGGAGTTTGGTGTTTCAGCCTGTTCTCCCTGCCTGCTTCTTCTGCGAACTGCTGGACTTGGCCTTCAGATAAGCAAACACTAATCCTGCATGGGCTTTTGAAGCTTGCTAACAACTCTTTTCCTTAGTAACTTGCCTTTCTCTCTCTCTAACCCCTTTTTGGGGAAAAAGGGAGGTAAGGGGGGGAGAGAGGGGGTTCCAAAGAGGGGATCCCTCCCTGAGGGAGGGATTTTTGTTGTGTTATTTGTCTTTGCTGTGTATTTCTGTGTATATATTGTAAATACCTGTATATATTGTGTTATATATAACCTGCTTTCCATATATGCTTGTAAATATATAGCTTTTGCTCTTCGACTGAGTTAGCTGTGGTTTCTTACTCTGTGGAGGAGGGAGAGCTAAGCCCTCTCTCAACCTACCACATTTATTGGCGCCCAACGTGGGGCTTGCTGACAAATTAGTTTGATTTATTGCTTGCTTAAGTCGAACTAGCAAACATGAAGGTGTTTTGGCTTTTTGAGCGTCTGTTCTTCTCGGTCTTTGGTGTATTGATCTACAAGTATTGCCTGGGTATGATTATCGATAAGATAGGTAAATATATAATGCAAAAATTATATTTGTGGTTTAAGTACAAGATTCGGCTTCTGTATGATCAGTGCCTGGAATTCTTTTATGTTAAAAAGTACAGGAATGTTACATCTAGCACACTCCCTATTGAGATAAAAGAGTTTAAGATTCCGCTCGGTGAAAGGGTAATTTTAAGTGATGGCTGGGATCCAAAGCTGATTTTCTTGATGTGTGTAGTCCTGCTGATGATGATAATTAATGTGTATTTGTTGGTAGCACTGTACCGGGAGAAAAAAGTGTCCAAGGCATGTTTTGTTATAAAACGGAGGGTTAAGAGACGAAAACGCCACCCTGGCTCTGTTTCAGGAACATCCAGTGAGGATGATAATGGAGAATCTGTGTCAGTTAAAGATAAAGCTAAAAAGTCAATCGGCAAGGCAGCTCTGAATAGCAATGGTGATGATTCTGGCAAGCAGCCAGGGGCTACAGTAGCCCCAAACATGGCGGCTCCTGTGTCCCAGGCAGCCACCATTAACGAGGCAAAGTCATTTCCTCCTTCTTCCATGGCAGGAGCGGAAGCGTCCTCCAAAGCAACTAATCTGTCTCAAAGCTTATCAGCTTCTGATAATAAGGCAGCTGGAAACCCAAACACAGCTCCAGTAAAGCAAGTAGCAGTTTTAACAACAAGGAAGGGTAAGACTAAAGCTGATTCAGGAGCTGACGGGGATGCACAGCAAGGTTCTTCTGATGGGGAGGAAGAGAAAATCTGTCTTAAAAATATAGCTGAGTTATTGAGATCATCAGAGGATCGAGATGCATCTCTTGGTAGGACAGCAGCTAGTGGTGGTGCTTCTCAGCTTAAAGGGATCCTTGAGAGGTTGTCGGGACCACAAGTTGAGGAACAGGAGGCAGAGGAGCAAGAACAAGATGACATAACCGACTGCTCTTCACCACGTGAGGAGCTTAGAAATGTAAGAAAAGACTATCTCAGAGCAGATAAGGAGCCAGTTCTCGCTTGGCTTGGTAGATGCTATGATACAGGTGCTCCAGCTCTAATGGTTGGAGACAAGTCAGCAGCCCAGCTAGGAACTCTCTCGAAGGATAATGGAATAGATAGACATCTAGGCAAGGCTCTCGGTAAGGTTAATCTGTGGATACGCCTTCTGATGGCGGTTCTCATGAGATACCCTTCCCGAGATGATCTTCCATGGAATCCTAAGCCCTGGACTACCATAGATGAGGGAATTAAGCGTCTGAGAGAATTTGCTGTTAGAGAGGTACTCTATGGTGAACATGAATCTCTGAATCCTGATGATGTTCCTGTAGGAAATGGTCTTACTAAAAAGCTCATCAAGCTTGCTCCTTCTAATTATGCAAACATTCTGGCAAGCAGAATTGTAGCAAGAAATTATGGTGGAGCTCCTCTTACGGTTGGCCAATTCACTGATCAATTGAGACAATTGGATGATAGCATGACACGTGTTTCTTTGGTTTCAGCCATTGAAACTCTGTCTGGAAAACTGGAGAATTGCATGAAAGAGCTGAAGGATGAATTTAAAAACACCATCTCCCAATTGGCACAAAGAGATGATTCCAATTCTTCCTCCAGGTGGGTACAGGTTTCATCTGTGAGGAATAGACATCCTCCAAGGAGGTCATTCCAAAACAGATCAAACCAAAACAGACCACCAAGGCAGTCACGTAGGACTATTTGGATTACCCTGCGTGATCAGTTTGGTGAGAACATGAACAGGTGGGATGGCCAACCAACTTCTAATCTTTTCAGGAGACTGAGAGAACTGCAAAGTGGCAGAACCCGAGGTAGCAATACCAGAAGGGTAGCTGTTACTTCTACAGTTCCCCAGGACAACTCTAGTAGCTCCAACAGTGGCTCCAGTTCTAACACTGCACAGTGTGCTCGTTGCACCTGTGGACATGTTCCCCATAACTAGGGGTGCCCTGCCTCCCGCCAGGGGGAGGAGAGGGGTAATACAGATAACAGAATCTATTGGGATGTGTACATCCAGTGGCCTGGCACTTCACACTTTCAGAAGTACAGGGCCTTGGTTGACACAGGAGCTCAGTGCACCATATTGCCATCAAATTATCAGGGATCAGAGTCCGTAACTATTCTGGGAGTCACTGGTGGATCTCAAGAGTTAAGTAAAGTGGAGGTTAATATAAGCTTAACTGGTAAACAATGGAAAAAGCATACAGTTGTGACCGGACCTGATGCACCTTGTATTTTGGGAATTGATTTTCTGAGAGAAGGGCGTTTCAAAGACCCTAAAGGTTACAAATGGGCTTTTGGAGTAGCTTCTGTAGAAATTGATGGACAAAAACTGAAGCTGTCTGCTAGACCTGAGCTTTCTGATGAATCTGCAGTTGTGGGACAACACAAGATTCAGGACATTAAGTTGCCGGTTGCTTCTCGGACTGTGCATCACAGACAATACAGAACCAACCGTGACTCTTTGTTGCCCATTCAGAATCTGATTCGTCAGTTGGAGAGTCAGAAAGTCATCAGCAAAACTCATTCACCTTTCAACAGTCCAGTGTGGCCTGTGCGAAAGCCGAATGGAGACTGGCGTCTGACAGTGGACTACCGAGCCCTGAATGAAGTAACACCGCCTATGAGTGCAGCAGTACCAGACATGATGGAACTCCAGTATGAGCTGGAATCCAAAGAGGCCAAATGGTATGCTACCATAGACATTGCTAATGCCTTCTTCTCTATTCCCATAGCAGAGGAATGCAGGCCTCAGTTTGCTTTCACCTGGAGAGGAATCCAGTACACTTTCAACAGACTGCCAATGGGCTGGATCCACAGCTCCAGCATCTGTCATGCAGTAATCCATGATGCTCTGGAGGAAGGTGGTGCTCCAGAACACATCCAGTTCATCGATGATATCATCGTCTGGGGTAAAACTGCTGAGGAAGTCTTCGAGAAAGGTAACAAAATCATGGACATTCTCCTGAATGCAGGTTTTGCCATCAAGAGAGACAAAGTGAAAGGTCCTACCACAGAGATCCAGTTTCTGGGAGTGCAGTGGCAGGATGGACGCCGACACATTCCAGTGGATGTGGTAAATAGAGTCTCTACCATGGCAAATCCCACGAACAAGCAAGAAACTCTACGTTTCCTGGGGATAGTGGGATTTTGGAGACTACACATTCCTGGATACAGTCAGATTGTGAAACCTCTGTATGATGTGACTCGAAAGAGGAACAGTTTCCACTGGGGACCTGAACAACAAGCAGCCTTTGACCAGATAAAGCAAGAAGTAGTCCAAGCAGTGGGTCTGGGACCTGTGCGAGATGGTCCAGACATTAAGAACATTTTGTACACGGCTGCAGGTGACAATGGTCCAACCTGGTGCTTGTGGCAAAAAGCTCCAGGTGAGACACGTGGACGACCTCTTGGTTTCTGGAGTCGAGGTTACAGAGGTTCAGAGGCTAATTACACTCCAACAGAGAAAGAGATTCTAGCTGCCTATGAAGGAGTGAAAGCAGCTTCTGAAGTAATTGGAACTGAGTCACAACTTCTCTTAGCTCCCAGATTGCCAGTTTTGAATTGGATGTTCAAAGGCAAAGGTTCCACACCACATCATGCCACAGATTCCACCTGGTCTAAGTGGATGGCCCTGATAACACAGAGAGCTCGAATGGGAAATCTTGAAAGACCTGGTCTGGTGGAGGTGATCTCAAGTTGGCCTGAAGATACCAACTGTGCTAAACCTCCAGAGGAGAGAGTAACTCGTGCTGAGGAAGCTCCTCCTTACAATGACCTTTCTGATGATGAAAAGAAATATGCTTTGTTCACAGACGGTTCCTGTTGTCTCGTCGGGAACAAGCGAAGGTGGAAGTCTGCCGTGTGGAGTCCAACACGCCGAGTTGCAGAGGCGAAGGATGGAGAAGGAGAATCCAGTCAGTTTGCAGAGGTAAAAGCTGTCCAGCTAGCTCTCGACGTAGCTGAACGTGAGAGATGGCCAAAGCTTTATCTCTACACCGACTCATGGATGGTAGCCAATGCTCTGTGGGGTTGGCTAAAGAACTGGAAAAAGAATGGCTGGCAGAGGAAAGGAAAACCCATCTGGGCAGCTGAACTGTGGCAAGACATTGCTGATCGAATCGAGAGAATTCCAGTGAAAGTGAGACACATTGATGCTCACATTCCCAAGAGCAAAGCTACTGAGGAACAGCAGCACAACCATCAGGCAGATCTAGCTGCAAGAGTTTCTCAAGTAGACAAGGACTCTGAACTTGATCTCGACTGGAAACACCGAGGTGAGATATTCTTAGCTCGGTGGGCTCACGATTCGTCAGGACATCAAGGCAGAGATGCAACATACCAATGGGCTCGTGACAGATCCATAGACATTTCCATGGATGCCATCACACAAGTCATCCATGACTGTGACATTTGTGCTGCTATTAAGCAGGCAAAGAGAATTAAGCCCTTGTGGTATGGTGACAGATGGTCCAAATACAGGTATGGTGAAGCTTGGCAGATTGACTACATCACTCTACCACGTTCTCGTTCTGGTAAGCAGTATGTGCTTACTATGGTAGAGGCAAACACTGGATGGCTGGAAACTTACGCAGTCCCACATGCAACTGCACGCAACACCATTCTGGGTCTGGAGAGACAGATCCTGTGGAGACACGGAACTCCAGAGAGGATTGAGTCAGACAACGGAACTCACTTCAAGAACAACCTTGTAAAGAGCTGGGCAAAAGAGCACGGTATTGAGTGGATTTTCCATATTCCTTACTATGCACCAGCTGCAGGGAAGATTGAACGCTACAACGGTTTGTTGAAGACCACTCTCAAAGCCATGGGAGGTGGATCTTTGAAAAACTGGGAGAAACATTTAGCACAAGCAACCTGGCTGGTGAACAGTAGAGGTTCAGTGAACCGAGCTGGACCTGCACATTCTGATCTGCTACAGAAAGTAGAAGGTGATAGAGTTCCTGTTGTTAGGGAAAAGAATCTGTTAGGTAAAACTGTTTGGGTATTTTCGCCCTCAGGAGAGGCTAAACCTGTCCGAGGGGTGGTTTCAGCAGAAGGTCCGGGTCACACTTATTGGGTAATGCAAGAGAATGGTGAAATTCAGTGTATTCCACAAAGAGATTTAACTTTAGCTGAGAGAGTTTAATTTCAGAATGTTGTACAGCTACAGCGCGTCCAAAGGAAAGAGTCCCTGAGGAATCTACGGTGCACGAACCCTGAGAACCCTGAGAGCCCTGAGTCAACTGAGAGTCCCTGAGTCCCTGTTTCCCTTTTTCTTCGCTTCGTCTGCGGAGAGACAAACTGTTTTCCATTTTCTTGATTTTGGATTTTCTTGGACTTCTGAATCATCTACATCTGAGTATAGCCGGAATGGACGATGAACTTAACTTACGAACTGTAAATATTGTTCTGGATTGGATGGACAGTACGAACAGCCAATGAAATTGTTTAGAAAGGGGTGGACTGTGGTCGTTTGAGGCTGTGCCTTTAAGAACAAACACTGCTGGAACACACTGGCTAATGTTTTTGGTACTAGAACCAAAACATTCTGATATTCTAAACGAATTTCATTGGTTGATAAACAAAAATTCAGCTTTAGATTGTGAAGCGGTTGGAAAATTTTTTCCTCAGTTCTGTTCGGTTTGGGAGTTGGGGGAGTTTGGTGTTTCAGCCTGTTCTCCCTGCCTGCTTCTTCTGCGAACTGCTGGACTTGGCCTTCAGATAAGCAAACACTAATCCTGCATGGGCTTTTGAAGCTTGCTAACAACTCTTTTCCTTAGTAACTTGCCTTTCTCTCTCTCTAACCCCTTTTTGGGGAAAAAGGGAGGTAAGGGGGGGAGAGAGGGGGTTCCAAAGAGGGGATCCCTCCCTGAGGGAGGGATTTTTGTTGTGTTATTTGTCTTTGCTGTGTATTTCTGTGTATATATTGTAAATACCTGTATATATTGTGTTATATATAACCTGCTTTCCATATATGCTTGTAAATATATAGCTTTTGCTCTTCGACTGAGTTAGCTGTGGTTTCTTACTCTGTGGAGGAGGGAGAGCTAAGCCCTCTCTCAACCTACCACACTCCCCCCAGTAATATTATTATATCCTTGAGATAATTACTCTGCACTCCATTACAGTAGCTGTATTTCAGTTCAATCTATTGCATTTATTTACATGGTTCTAAAGCCCTTTTTTTATTTTTCCCCCCACCACTCTTCCACTTTGTAAACACTTTAGGATACCCAAGTTAAAAAATGCTGCCTGCCAGAAATAGAGTTGTCTGAGTGTTCATGCATTTGTTTTGGCCTTAAATTCCTTTCCAATTTGTAGTGAGTGCAATGCATTGCTGTAAATTGCTAGCTTTGGCAGGCGTGACACTGACCCCTTGTACTGATCGTGATCCCTTTCCATGTGTTATGATTTTTAGCTTTGGTTGGTTTTTTTTTGCTTCCACTGCAAATAAGAGTTTTCCACTCTGTTCAACTAGCCTTATACTCTGCCTTCATACACTGGGAGGTGTTTTAAACCAGAAGCATGGTAGTTCTCTTCATTCTTGATACATAATTCTGTACCAGTCGCTACAGCCGCCCAATGTGCTCTGTCCTTAGCCATGTCCAGCTTGCAGTAACAGCAGCAGTTTGTCCCTGTGCCTGTATGTGGCAGGATCTGAGTCAACAGGAAATGTGGCATTGTATGTGGTGCATTAAACTTCCCTGGGTTTACCCTTTTTATTAAGAAAAGTGAATAGTTTTTGAGAAGTAAGTGTATAAGGAACATACAAATGTGTCCAGCTCTGGGCCCCTCACTTCAAGAAGGACAGGGAACTGCTTGAAAGAATCTAGCACAGAGCCACAAAGACGATGAAGGGAGTGGAACATCTCTGTTATGAGGAAAAGCTGAGGCAGCTGGGTCTCCTTAGCTTGGAGACGAGGAGACTGAGGGATGACCTCATTAATGTTTATGTGCATGTGAAGGGCAAGTGATAGGAGGACAGAGCCAGGCTTTTCTCACTGATGTCAAATGACAGGACAAGGGTCAATGGGTGTAAACTGGAGCACAGGAGGGTGTAAGGATGACAGAACACTGGAATAGGCTGCATAGAGAGGTGGTGGAGTCTCCTTCTCTGGAGACATTCAAAACCCACTTGGACACATTCCTGTGTGACCTACTCTAGGTGATCCTGCTCTGGCAGCAGGGTTGGACTGGATGATCTTTTGAGGTCCCTTCCAACCTCTGATGTTCTGTAATTCTGTATGCTTTTAAAATTGCACAGTAGCTTCCGTAAATGAGAAAACTGGGGTGAGGTGCTCTCCATCCTGAAGTCTCATTACTTCTCGATAACCTGTCTTATCAAATTCCTCTTTCATTTCTCCTGTGAGATTTTTCTGGTGTCAGGCTTCTCCCTATCACACAATGGGCATGCAGCCAGCAATTTCAATCTCTTTCATTGAGGAGGTGACTGCTGGGGGTGCCTCAGCTTGGATAAATAAGCATGTTGGTTTTTTTTTTTTTTTAAATGTAAAAAATCTAGCAAATTATGAAGACAAACTGTTGAATTCATCTCACATTAGTGCCCTGATAATTCCTCCATACAAACACAGACTTTTTTTGAGTCGTGCAACTTTTATCTGAAACTATTTTTGTCTCCTGTAAGCAATGGCTCAAGATTAGAATGTGGCAAATGCAGAACTAGCCAAATAGCCTGTCTGGTGAATCAAAAATCCAGTCTGTTCCTTGAGGACCTTCACATCTTCTGAAGCTAGCTGTAATTTTAGATGTGCAGCAGAGTCAGGTAGGGGCTAATATGATGCAGCCAGGTTAAAGCCTTTGTATTACAGTACAGCTTTAAAATCGTCTGAAGGCCCTAATCTTGCTGTGCTATAATTCTGTATTTCCTTCTTTGTTGCTTTGTCTCATCTCACTTTTAAAACATTTATGGTTTATTTTAAAAAAAAAAAAAAAAGGAAAAGAAAAAAGTACTTATGCAATTAAGAAATCCTTGGTGCTTCTAAGAGTTAAGAGGTTCTCCACTGTCAGAAGCCATTGGATCCACCTGTCATGACTTTGAGTCAAGCAGTCACAGCCAATACACCAGGGAAGAGCACTTTAGAGATGCTTTGACATTTTTCTATTTTTTTATAGATTCCAGCTATCTGAATCCAAACTTTGTGAAGATTTTATTTTGACTTAATGATACAGGAGAAATTAAAGGAACCGTTTTTTGCTCATGATTGTACTTTTCGCTATAATAAGCAAGAAGTCATCGAAATCTGGGTTAACCCAGAGTGGAAAACTCTCAGGAGTGAACCACATAGTATAAAATCCACTCTTCATCCTCCCCTCTAAGATAAATGTGGTATAGTCCCAATTGTGTGGAGTTTTCAAGAACTCAGTGGATCCTGTGGAATCTTTAAGGGTCCATTCTCCCTGGAACTTGAGCTTGGTGAAGTACAGTATGAGGACTCAGAGTTTGGAAGAACAAACCCAGCAGGAAACTCCTTCCAAACTGTAACTGTTAGCTGTGTTAGCAATTGGCAAGGGCACTAGACTGGCAAAAGCCAGTCAGATCCTGGGCTGCATCAAGAGAAGTGTAGCCAGCAGGTCAAGGGAGGTGATTCTCCCCCTCTACTCAGCTCTGGGGAGACCCCACCTGGAGTACTGCATCCAGTTCTGGAGCCCCTATTACAAGAGGGATATGGAGGTGCTGGAACATGTCCAGAGAAGGGCCATGAGGATGAGCAGAGGGCTGGAGCACCTCTCCTGTGAGGACAGACTGAAGGAGTTGGGGCTGTTCAGTCTGGAGAAAAGAAGGCTCCAAGGTGACCTTACTGTGGCTTTCCAGTATCTGAAGGGGGCCTACAAGAAGGCTGGGGAGGGACTTCTCAGGATCTCAGGTAGTGATAGGACTAGGGGGAATGGAATGAAGCTGGCGGTGGGGAGATTCAGGCTGGACGTGAGGAGGAAGTTCTTCACCATGAGAGTGGTGAAGCCCTGGAATGGGTTGTCCAGGGAGGTGGTTGAGGCCCCATCCCTGGAAATGTTTAAGACCAGGCTGGATGAGGCTCTGGCCAGCCAGATCTCGTGTGGGGTGTCCCTGCCCATGGCAGGGGGGCTTGGAACTAGATGATCCTTGTGGTCCCTTCCAACCCTGACTGACTCTATGATTCCTGCTGCATGACTTGAGAATGCTCATATTCCTCTTTCCTGGCAGTGTTTTGCAAAGATTTTGGAAAATTTTATAGCTTCACATAACAAAAGCTGCAAAAGTTGTCAAAGACAGGCACTGCCTCTTTTACTTTGGTACATAAAACAAGAAGCCAGAGGTTGCCAGGCACATGTTGGTTGGTTGAGGGTTTTGCAGTCTTAATGACCACGTCCTGACCTTGCTGAAGTCACGTAGCTGGGTTTACACTCCACTAAGCACAGGTCTGGGCCTGCATTTAAGCCCAGGTTCACCTCTGAAGCTTGGTGTTTACACATTAGCCTGTGCTGAGGAAACAAGCTTTGACAGACTAGCACAGCATTTAGTGCAGGCCTGGGCCATCATTCCCCTGTCAGCGGTAACCGGGGTCCCACTGCTGGCCAGAGCAAAGCAGCCATCCCAGCAGACATTCTTTGTCAGCACTTGTAGATGTTTTTCATTTCTACTCCAGCCAGGCTAGCAGCTAGCCACATGCAAAGCTGACATGTGGGAAGGAGAGCTCAGCGGGAGTAATCCTGCTCTGAGACCCTCCAGTATTACAGGACAAAGCCAAGCAGTTCTAAAGCTGTTTGACTGCAGAAGGATTTCCCAGGTGTCAGGAGAGCCCTGGAAAGGGTACAGCTGTGTAGACAGCTGGGAATTACCCTCATTTCTTGGACACAGGGAGGGCAGGCAGTGAAAAGGGCATGGCTGGAGCACTGCTGAGTTCTGCAGATCCCCTGGGGCCACTGCAGCTAAAACAATTTTAATTTGCTCCTTGGGTCCCATCTGCTGTCTGGGACACAAGGAATCAAGTAATCACTGGGAGGCCTATCTGTTCTCTGTGGGGATAGACTGGGCAGTGTGGCAGGGTCTGGGTGATGAGCCTGGGGTGTCAAGACAAGAACTGAGCTGCCCACAGGACTTTGCTGTGCTCTGATTTTGCTCAGCTGCAAGACACTCTGATGCCAAAGGGTTCTGAGGTGGAAAATTCTTCCTCAATGCCCAGCCTGCCCCTCTGAGCACAGAAAATGGGGAGGACTGAAGGGACAGAGTGATGGGCTGCCCACTGCCAGGCATTTGCTAGGTCAGGTTTAAGATCCACCAGCTCCAACAACCTCTTTAACTGCAAGTTCAAAAACTATCAGCTTCTATGGAAATGGAAAAATTAATTGGCTTAACACAATGATGAATGATCTGTGAGACAGTTTGGTTGTTTGCAGTCCAAGTACTATCTGCTTTTATCTTCTGGCAAATGTTATACATTTTCAGGGATAATCCTTCAGCCTTTATTTGAGTGTTTCAAATATGTCTGCCTCCCTTATTTCCACCACTGAATCCCTAGCTGAAAACAAAGCTGATAAAAAACAATATGTCAGTGAGTGCTCACAGAGTGAACTGCAAATGGTGATATGTAAGTCCACACATCTCCCAGAAGCACCACAACGCCTGCCTTACAACTGCCATCTATATGAATGTTCTTACAGTGTATTGAAAGAAAGATGCAATGACTAACCTCAGTTTCTGCCTAGAAGCATTTCAATAAAAAATCCAGGTAAGTGAAGTATTAAATGCAGCACACTCTGAAGACTGTAGAACATGCCCTACTACCTTTAGTATGTTAAGTGTAAGGATCACATTAATTGTAAACATTGCCTGAATCCCTTCAAATGCTTGTAACTTCCACTGGGATAAGTAGGCTTCAGGGAAGTGATGCAGAAGTTGGAGTTTACAGAGCTGCTACTGTGCTAAGTCAAATGTTGTAAGGTTTGCTCTTCTGACAGTGCAAAACACTGTTCTCACTGAAATCTTCCTGAGGCAAATGAAGAGTCATGCTGACAAAAACAGCATCACAGCACGTTTCTTCCTCCTTTAAAAGTGAATGTTCTTATTATCTGGCTTTTTGTTGTTGTTGTTTTGGTCAGTTGGTTGTTGGTGGTGGTTGTTTTATTGGGAGGTACTTATGTACATTTTCTAACAGAATTAGAGCATTGATTTCCAGAGTTACACTCACAGGAGTCCTGTGAGTATATTTTTTTTAACTGTTACCATGGTCTCAGCTAAGAAACCATAAAAATTGTTACAAACTGAACAGAAATGCATTAAATTAAACCACCTTCACTGACTGACTTGTTTTACTGTGTTGGTTAATGCAAATGTAATAATTATGTGTAACATGGCTTTCCCATGGAAAATCTATTTGTGCACATGGCATTCACAGACTCATCAGGCTAATTGTATTAAGACAGCTTATTGAGAAAACAAAAAAGAATTTATGCACATATTTGGGTAATTCCAAAAGAATGAATGGGGAAGAAGAATCCTTCTATTTAAGAGTCTACACATTCTGGCCATGTTGCAGTTTACAGGAAGTTAGGTACAATGGAGGACCTTCTTTCAGACAATCTTCTCTGATGTGCAAGATTTGTCTTTTGGTCAGAGATGCTTTATGTTCTGATCACCACTGATACTGTTCCCAACACACAAACTAGCAGAAAAATCACTGAGAATGATTTCATGGGTTCTTTGGGAGGAGCTTTAGTTTTTTATGGATGGCATGATTCATTTTGTATTGATCATGCCTGAGGGTCCTGTACAGAACTTTGCAGGCATTAACAAAATCAGTTTGCCTTTTTTGTCTAGTATGTGTGTGGAGCCAGCCTTGCTGAAAAAGCAAAACCACTGTGCTTGTGACTAAGGGGGACAGCAGAGAGGTTTCAGAGATTGTTAGGCTCTTCAGCTGTGAACAGACTTACCTCCTGTGTGTCAGGACTACTCTACCTCCATAATAATTGATCATTTTTAACTCTTTGTGATGCTTTTTTGTTTTTTTTCAATCAGGCTCATTCAACCAGAGATTTTGTTTTCCATTTTTAGTATGCAGTACCACCCTTAGGAACGCTCTGCATTAAGATCTGCATGTTCAGAAGGTTCTGAATTTTTGCCTGTATCCCACACAGTTGTATAGAAATGTGTAGTCAATTAAAAATCTACATGCACTGTAACATACATAAAACCCACCAGCTTAGAGTATATTTCTTGATTTTTTTTTTTGTTTGGTGAAAGTTGAGGCAAATCTTAGCATGCCTTTTACTAAAGTCATCTCTTCAGTACTGTATTAAAGTGTGTGGCTCACAACTATTGACCTAACTAAAAAAGCATTAGCTGTTTGTCACAGCTCCAAATCTCACTGAGATGCTTGTGTTCTGGGAATAAAAGGCCTGAACACAGCTGTGTTGAGAACAGCACAGTGGGTTTTTCAAAACCTTCACCTGCAAAATTGGCATTCCTGTGACCTCTGAGATCTGGCTGTTATTTACTGAATTCAAGTGAAGGTATCCTTATGTGCTCTTAAAGGGTTTTAACAAGATAAGTTTCTGATCCTCAGTTTTGTTCCTCCTATTCTGTTGTATCAGAAGAGAGGTTCTGGTGAACAGAATGCCCTGGGAGGGGGATGCCGTGACCTGTAAGATGACAATCAATAGTGCCTGACAGTCATCTGAGGCCCCAGATCCCCTATGCAAATTGCTGTTACTGGTGAGGCTGGAACCTCAAATTTCCTTAGCCAAGAGCTCTTGAGTCTAAATGCTGCTCATCTCATCTAACCACCAAATCACACCACCAAGCTGCTGTTGTGTGGGTAAAGCAGAAAGGTTTTATTTATATGCTTGGTGGGTTTGTGGGGGGGTGTTGTTTTGTTTGGTTTGTTGTAGGGGTTTTTTTACCTTGTTTAAAGACTGTGGCTTTCTTTCACAGGGAAATCACTAATTGGCTTTGAGAAATAAGTTTTAAAATGCCTATTGACATTTCAAGGAGCCTGATGTTCATGCTACACTGACAGTGAGCTTCTACTTACCATAAAGTTCTGCCTCCATACATTGTGAGTTTGGCAGTATAGTAAATCTGCTATCCAGAGAAACGATTATATTGCTTTTCCTATTGGTGTCATTGGGTGAGCTCAGTGGGCCAGATGACAGAGGAGGACAGCTCGGTATTTCCCAGTTGAGGAGCCTGATGTAACAGGCTGTTAGCAAGTGAGAGGGCGTCAAGGCGAGCGTTATGCAATGGGACGTGACAGGCTGTGTAATGCCAGGATATCCCTGGGCGCTCTGAGTGAGTTGCTAGGCAGTGAGCTGGCAGCCTGCTATCGCAAGCACCTGACAAATGGTATGTTTCTTGATATGCTTTCTTAGGATGGAGAAAAAAACCACCCAGCCTTCCATGCAGATAGACAGGAGCTGAGCTTTTCCCAAAAGTTACTCTCCCAAACCTCATCCAATTTCAGGTTTTTTAGGTGTTTATTTTTCCTAACTTCCCTCCTCAGCAAGTTCCAGGGTTAATTTCTCTTTTGACCAAAGAGAATAAGGGAGCAATGATAATAACTAAAAATCCTGCAGAAAATATCTTGACACTGCAAGTAAGGTGACTGCAAGCTGTCTCCCAATTCTAACACATCTTTCTTTGCAAATTCAGGCTAGTTGGGAGCTCTGCAGATGTTGCAAAGAATGGGGAGGAAAGCAATGCTGCTGTTTAGCAGCACCTTTATAATGGCTAAATGTAATCAGGGCAGCAGACACTGCTGCTCAGTGAAGCATTTCTGCCACATCTATAGTTTCTCCCCTCTTTGCATGAATGTGTGTGGGAGGGGGGATTAGTGCACAGCCATATGGGAGGGAGCTAACAGCAGAACAGTTTCTCCTGCTGCAGGAATTGTAGAGAAAGCAAAGGGAGAAGGAAATGATGGAGGAGGGGAGAGGACTCCAAGACACTTAATGGAAGGGATTCCCCTGAGAACCTGAGGGGCTGAGGATGTGAAGGCTATGACCCTTCCACATGCCTTGCAGACCCCAGTTGGGGAGGGGCTTTAAGTCATTTATTAATGCAAAATTCAGAATGTTTTTGGGTTTTTTCCTATTCATGGGACTTTCCACTGGACAAGAAGGAGAAGGATGTGCATTACTCAATGGGAAACTGAAAGGAAGGTTGCTTGGTATTTCTTCTGTAAATCGGTAGACTGCATCCCAGTTTTATGTTCATAACCTATTAAAGCAGGGGATCAGCTACTTCTAAAGACATCGTTCCTCCTCCCTGAGGAGTCTTAAAACTCCTAAAATGAAAGGTAGGGGAGGGGGTGGGTTGGGGACTTTACACTGTGCCTGTTTCCTTTTTCCAAGACCAGTATTTCTGAGGCAGCTGCCGATTTAATGACCTAGCGTTCAGTCAGTGCCCCACCAGTACTTTCAAGAAAGCTGTTGTCACACCAGCAGTCATCTTCCTGCCCAGAACTTCCACAGTATGTACAAACCCCAACACCCAAATCAGTCCCTGCTTTTCATCTAAAGAAGGAAATCGCAGCAACAGAATTCTTCAGATTGTCTTGGATCACAACAAGGAACATTCTGCTGAAATCTGGCATATCCTCTGGGATCTGTGGGAGTCAAGGACAGTTTTCCCTAGGCAGGCAGCTTTTCCAGCCAGCTCCCTAGCTGCATGGTCTTTCTCTGGGACACTACATGGGAACTATGTAGAAGAGATAATGTGGTCCTCTGCAGATTAATTTTTCCTGGCATATTTCCATGGGCCTGAAGAGCAGAAACCATGTGAAGAAGTGGGAGGCAAGATCTGGGCCTGTGTATTTTCCTGAAAAGCTAGCTCTGTTTCATGCAGCTCCCTTTAGTTTTTCCCCAATAAAAAGAGAAACATGAAGTTAATATTTTTTCCCTAAGGATGTTTCTTGAGCTGTTATGCATTTTTTTTGCTGTTTTTTGCAAATGTTGCCTGCTTTATTGCACTCTAGCATTTTTATTCCCTTTATTCTTACAGGTCAGTAGACCAGCTAGTAGGTCTAATTGCCCTCATTCTGTTCTGCTGCTTTCAACAGATAAGAGCTGTAAACTGGGTAATATCTCACCAATATACTTCAAACCTCCTGCCCTATAAACATCTACACAGCCAGCTGTCTTTTCTCATGGCTCATTGTGCAGCAATTGGTTTAAATACCTGTCTCCAGTTACTTAACAGACAAAAAACCCATGAGAATAAATTGATAAAATCAAACTGGAGAAGCCTTGAAAGATGCTTCCTACCGGCATGAATCTAAACCATTAATTTGAATGGGATTAGAGGACACAAAGAAGAAGCAGAAGACCTTTTTCTTAAGATCCTTTCTTAATGTTCTTTTGCCAACTACATGCAGTGACATAAATTTCACATATGCACATGCTTGTTCCTTCTGCCTCAAAACAAAATCAGTACAGTCTGACTTTTTTAAAAGTCAGTTTTAAACCCCCAAAGAACAGAACCAAGGACTGTTGAGGTTCTTCTCTACCTTTAACAGTGCCCTACATTAAATGTCATGGAGAAGGCATAATGTATCTGAGCTTTATGCAAAATAGATAAAGGAGTGAAATTTCTCCAGTCACTGATCAGTTTGTGCTACAGAGCATCACTGACACTAATTCTTGCAGCATGTTATTACACATGTACGAGTCTAATACTTAAAAAAATCTCCTAAGCTCTTTGTTCCATTTGGAGAACTATTTATTCTCTAGCACCGAGTTCCAGAGTCATAGTACATTGCATTAACATGCATCTAAAGAGTGTTAATGCAAATTTATATTGTCTCTTCATTTGACAAGGTGTTTTCTCTCTCTCATAGTATGTGACAGGGTGTAAGATGTGTTTCATTTGCTTCCCAGCTTCAACTAAGCCACCCTGCCGTGTAATGACGTAGAGAAGTTTCCTAAGGACTCACACTGCCTGGCTCCTCTCTTCCCAAGAGGTAGGACAAAAGTCTTCACCCAACTGCTGCTCTCAGCCTCATTCAAGCTGAGAAGCTGCTGCAGAAGCAGAGGTCATGCTGGGAGCTGTGCCCTCACGCTTACCTGCAGAGAGCCAAGCAAAGCTGGAGCCAGCAGAACATGGCCCTGACTGGCAATTGTGATGGTGGTCCAAGCTGGGAGTAAATGCTGCCTGAAAGCCTTGGTGGCTCCTCTATGCTCAGCAAGCCCACTGCGGTGCTGTAGGGGATCTGTAACATTGTGTGCTGTTGAAAATACTGTGCACTTTTCATCTTTAGAGCAGAAGCTGTCACTGTCTATAAATGTAGGCACCTATGAGTGCCCCAGCATACCAATTTCACTGGATGATGAAGACGATAATGCAGATAAGAAATTTGCCTCTAATTTTCACCTGTAGATCACAGCACTCAAACACACTGTTTTAACTATGTTTCCTGGTCATCTCCTGTGATTCTTTTGGGTTCTTCTTCCTAATATTCTTATTTTTATGTATATATTTTAGGCCAGAAACCAAAATGCAAAACAGTATTTCTACTGTTGAAAATAATGTCATATTTTCTGTGTTTTCCATATGTTTTGTCCTAGTATCCTACTCCACTTTTATTGGACTATACCCATAATTGCGAGAATGGCTTGATATCAAGTCCACCTTCTAAAATATGCTCCTGACATCAATTCTGCATTTCATCATATTTCTCTTATTTCCATAAACCCCATCTGAGCTGCTCTTGATTTGGACAGAGATTCCTCAATTCAGTTTGCTTGGATAGAAGGGAAGTACTGATTGTCCTGGTGTGAACAACCATGGCAGTTTCTGCAAGGTAGGTTCTTTCATCTTTATTCCCTGTTACACAAACACACCAAAGCAATGGCCCTGTCTGGCTCTTGCACTGTCCTCTAGCACCACTTTTTGTCTTTGACCTGCATGGACAGTCTCAAACCTCATCTCTTTCCTCAGCTGTTTCTAGCCCCACTGGCTATTTGGTGTCCAAATGCTATCCAGGGTTCACAAATTATCATCTGGGTGTAGCTATTTGGGAATCCCAAGAATAACATGCATTCAATTCCAGCAACTTTCTTCCCAAAAGGGAGATTTGGGTTTACCTTGTAAATCTTCATCAGGCTTAAGGCACTGGGGACCTTTATTTATGAAAACAACATTGTAGTAACAGTGACTCTGAGATGGCAACTATTCAGAAAACAAAAGATGTGATACAGGCAAAGTAAGAAACAAGGAGCACATGGAGCTCTCTGTGCAATGTCTTTCTGCAGAGTATTAAATCATGCTCAAAGTGTTAGGTCTTAGCTGAGTTTACTAATGAGAATCTCAGTCCTGGAATCAAAATGTACCACACTCAATTAGACATAAAGGAGCTTTCTGCTATATTGGTTTCATCTATGCAGGAGACAGAGTCGGCCATGGTGAGACCTTAGAAAGAATCTCTGTAAGAATTAAAGACCATTTGAAAACTTCCTAACTTGGTTCTATTTTGTCTTCTCTAGTGAAAACTTAAAGTATGTATAGCTGCACCTACAAGACAAAGCGTAGCTTATTTACACTTCTCCTGCAGGGGGAGAACAAGAAAATAAATCTGTCCAATTTCAGCTGCTGATTGTAATGTGCTGAAAAGTGTTCAGATTGTGTGTTGGCAAAAGCAATGTCACGAACTGCAGTATAGAATCAAATCCCCCAATGCCACAGTATGTTAGAATAATTAGTGGTAAAGTATTTTCTCGTGCATCTCTCAAAGGGTAAGTGGAAGGTGATCCAGTCCATGGGGTGGGGGTTGGAATTAGGTGATTTTAAGGTTCCTTCCAACCTAAACCATTCTATGATTCTGTGAATTTCTAATGGATGTGTCATTTTCAAGGGTGTAACACGCTTCTGAGTCTCAGGTAGGTGTTTTTTCTGACATCATGTGGCATGTAGCAGCAGCTGAAGAGGATGCTGTAAAGTGACAAACTTTAAGATTTTGGTAGTGTTGAATGTTTACTTCTAATGTTTTTACCTCTTCAAACTTTACCACTGCATATTTATAGGAAGTATTTACCACAAACTTCATCCTAACAGTCAGAAGCTCTCTTTATAAAACAGTTCCTTGTCCTCCTAATATATGGCCCCTCTTCTAAAAAAAGAAAACTCTCGAAATGGGAATTTAATCCTCTTGCATGAATCTGGTTTAACTTTGTAAGACTCAGATTTCAGCCTTTAAATGACAGATTCCCAAGCATATCAGTGAGAAGGATGATATGTGAATGAAAATTATCTTAGAGATATCACTGCTGGCCACAGAATCAATCAGGCTTCAGTAAAAGTTTAGGTGAACACTGACTAAAATACACCCATTGTATGTTTGGAACGTGCTTGCTGAGTGTACTTTGAAGCCTTTCCAGAGTATACAGGAAAAATCTCTTCAAAATTTCAGAAGTTCAGCAGCTGTCTCCAGCTGAGACACATTTATAAACACTGGAACTGCCAGCCCAAGTGCTCCATGTCTGATGATTTTTCTTCAAAGACATACAGAACAACTTTGCATTTACTTAAAAAAAGGGGAGCTGGGGTTGCTTAGCCTGGAGAAGAGGAGGCTCAGGGGTGACCTTATTGCTCTCTACAAGTGCCTTAAGGGAAGTTGTAGACAGGCAGAGGTTGGTCTCTTCTCCCAGGCAACCAGCATCAGAACAAGAGGACACAGTCTCAAGCTGTGCCAGGGGAGGTTTAGGCTGGAGGTTAGGAAGAAGTTCTATACAGAGAGAGTGATTGCCCATTGGAATGGGCTGCCCGGGGAGGTGGTGGAGTCACCATCATTGGAGGTGTTCAGGAGGAGACTTGATAGGGTGCTTGGTTGCATGGTTTAGTTGATCGGATGGTGTTGGATGATAGGTTGGATGCAATGATCTTGAAGGTCTCTTCCAACCTGGTCTGGTCTGGTCTATTCTATTCTATTCTATAAAAACCACAACCTTTTTTTATCTTTCTTATTCCTTTTACAGAAGCTATTCTGATGGAAGCTAAAGTGATTTTTCAGCATGGATACTATAAGACTGATTATCTTTTCTGTTTGAAATGAAATTTTGAATAGTCTCTACATTCCCCATAATACTTGTACCGGTATGAAAACTTTTTCACAGCTTAAGAGAGGATTTGGATCTAGAAACCTGCATTTATTTCGTATGTGGGTTTCTCAGTTCTAGTGGAGACCATTGAAACCTTATGTAGTCGGTTTCTAAATGTTGTTGGGTCCTTTTCTTTTAATGTAAAAGACCTTGAATAGTGTTTACTAAGTGATAACAGTCAGTGATAACATTTTTAGATGTCCCATCTCTGTAATGCAACCATCCTGATAATGCTCAAGATACACAGAGAAAATGCTGTACCTGGAAAATGTGAAATACCTGAGGCATTATCACTTTTTGAAAAGGAGTAACTAAAACTACATTATAACTTGGCTTCCCAATTTTCATTTAAGCAGATATGAAGGATAACATCAGAGTACTTATTCCATTGAATTCCATCTCCCAGCAAACCACTTGACATGCAGTAGTGTGATACCAGAGCTTACCAGCAGACAGAACTTGCAGAGCAAGACATACAAGCTACAAAAGATGATGACTTGCTGCTCTGCTTATGTACGCCCAAGACATTTACAGAAATTACCCTGAAAATACTGGCTATAAAGCAATGTATTTTATCTATTTTAGTAATTTAAGCAATGGTATTTATGAAGTCTAAAGCTGAACTGTCTGACTATCCACAACCCTCAGCTCTTCAGTAAGGGATGGCAAGGCTGGCAATGGAGCTGCACCTATTTGTACTAGCAGACATTACGCTCTTAGATGTTCGCACAAGGGTTATTAGCTGTGGATAAAACACACATGGTAGATTTGCTTTGTTCAGCTTTGTTTCTGAAAATACTTCACAGTGGTTTAGAAGCAGTGCAAAAAAAAAACCACCCCAAAACCAAAAACCCTTCTGGTTTCCTATCTTTGCAAGCAGAGGCAAGTAGAATGGCAGGCAACAGCAGAAGCAGAGTAAACCAGACAAAAGAGCAGACTAAGAAGCATAGATACCAAGTCCAGTTACTTCTTATGATGCTCAAGAGAATGTGAAATCTGTATTTTTTTCTATAAAGGAGAAGAATCAGTCTAAAAATCTGCTGTATTTTTATTTTGAGGAAATTCCTAGAGAAGGGATGAGGTAGTTTTTTAAGTATGCAGTATTATCATTGTGTTGTACCTCTATTGTAACAAGATGCTCAGTACATCTCTAATACCTCTCAAGGATTTCAAGGCTCCCAGTAAGAACCAAGAGATGGATTGTGACTGACCATTCTGTAACCACAGTGGATGATGGATGCAGAGAGTAAAGTGCTTCCCTAATTAATATGACCCACATGAAGACCAGGCAGACTGTAGCTCTGTCCAGAAGGCAGGAGCACAGGATCTGTATGTTCTCATACAGAAAAGGAGCAAGCTATGGCTCTGTCCTTCCCCCTCCTTCGTGTCTGGACATGGAGAGCTACATCCACAGAACATCTCATAGGAATATAACTGGCTAGGCTTCCTATAGTGCAGCTAAAGGATTCTAGGAAGCTTCCTTCTTTTTAAAGCTTCCTGGTTTGCCTGTATAGCATTACCACTTAATGACAATTTGACTGAATGGTATTACCTTAATCTGCTCCAAATTTATGACACTCCATAATGAAACTGCATTAAATCTGTGGGTGCAATGTTGTCTGGTCAAATATAAAACTTCCTGCAAACTGAAGCTGAGGATCTCACAGATAGCATTTCATATCACAAAAGCAAGGCAGAGCCAAGAGGTGTATGGCTCTGGGTTTTTAACTTTCTCCCAGTTGTTAAACATTTTGCTCAAAAATTGAAATAGACTTTTTTGCTTCTCCAAATAGCTGTTTAATCACTGCTTGAGGTTGTGTTGGAGCAGATGGCAAGAACATAGGATTTAAGCAGGGGACAGATGTAACCATATTAGGGAGCCTGGAAGATAAATCTCTTGAAGTCTTGTGGCAGACATGTTCATTACTTTGTTTACATAGATGAAATATTACTAGTTTCAATTAACAGTTGCTGTCTCCCATATTTGGGATCTTTCTCCTTCAGATGGTCATTAAAACCTGTTGTAAATCATCATGTTTGTGCTACTTCCATACATAAATCACATAGGCATCCCTGTGTCTTCATTCTTTATGGAATATGTGTAAATAGATACTTATACAACAGGAAAAAGATATTGCTTGATTTCTATTAAGCAGTTTACAAGTACTGTCTCTGATGGCGTACTATCTCCTGTAATGCAGAGGGGTACAAGGAAAGGAGGAAAAGGACATCTGCATTCAGCCTCTCTGCTGCAAATCCCTTCTTTGCCTCTAGCTCCCTCCCTGGTACTACCAGCACTGTCGTGTCACAAACAGCTCCTCTCAGGGCTCTAATATACAGCACGTATCTGACTTTAGTACATCTGGAGCGTAGGAAGGCAATGCAGTAAAGAACAGCATCCTCTTCCTGTGGAGAAATCAGTAGGTTGCGTGAGAGACAGCGAGGAAATAGCACAGTATCTGTGTGCAGCTTCCTTGCTGCCCAGACTTGGGGAAGCACCTTTGCTGACCGTGGGAAAAGAGTACTTTGAAGATGTAAAGAGGAAGTTCTGTTGAAG
This sequence comes from Dryobates pubescens, assembly GCF_014839835.1. Taxonomy (NCBI): domain Eukaryota; kingdom Metazoa; phylum Chordata; class Aves; order Piciformes; family Picidae; genus Dryobates; species Dryobates pubescens. The sequence goes on along the minus strand of NC_071622.1, from coordinate 11,689,150 downwards.
TACACACACATACATATATATACAGACACTTTATATATAGATAGATAGATACACACATTTGAGTAAATTCAGAAGATGCTGCTTGGATATATACTCTCTAAAAGCTTGTGATCTTAGAAACATTAAGAAAAACCCAGAAAAGGTTCAGACTTTCAGACTGCTATTCTGCTGTTATAATTCTAACTTATCCCTTTATTATTGCTGGAATCAAGAAAGAAAGAGCTGTGTATAACCAAGGAGGTGTTCTAGCACTAATCTTAACACCTTTAGGGCAAATATTAGCACATCAGCTGAACAGACTGAATTCAGAGCAGCTATGAAGCCACTCCTCTGACAGCATTCTTGGTAATGTTCTCCCACTCCAGCTGTAAAGTTTAAAGATGTCAGGTGTCTGGTGTCTGTACAAACCACATTTTTCTGGTATAGAGATTTTTATTTTTTTATGCTCAGTTTCAAGTTTAATAGAATGAACTGAAAAATCTGTTTTGCTATGACTGAAGCAGGAAGCTCATCCTCCTTATTAAAGGGCCAAAGATAGTAAGTGTGTATTATGCATGAAGCATAAACATCCTCCAAAAGGGAAGAGGCAGATGGGAATAGTTACAGCAACATTATATATATCAATTTCTAATTCCTGTTTTACCTACAACAAAGGCATGGACACCATAGAGAATCACAGATCAAAGAAGGAGGAATATGGAGGAGTAAATCTCACATACAACATGCCCTACTAGAACCTAGATACTGGCTGTACAACGTAAAGCACTGTGTGTATAAATGTACAGGTAAGCACTGTACCTGTGTAGGTAAGCACTTCAAAACCAGGAAATAATAAAAAGAAGCTGGCAGGCACCAGAGCTGTGCTTCAGCACTATGACACAGTCTTAACATATGATAACAAAGTCCCAACAAAAAACGAGGCCATTTTGCTTTCAGAAACTGACAGGTTACCAACATTTTACATTTCTTGAGTGCCTCTCACCCTGCTGCAGTGTGTGAGTTAAGAGCAGCTAAACTCACCAAATAACTTAGCCACAGAGCAAAGATCAAAAATAACACCTGGAGGTTACATAAGTAAAGTATTTTCCACTATTTTCTTATTCCTTAGGGAACTATACGCTGCAGCAGGTACCTGGTTTGGGACACCTCCTATCAAACTGATTTGAACTAATGACTTGTTATGATAATAACCGTTTCTAGATTCAGGCAATGTTAGAAGAGCCCTTACTTAGTGCCAAGCAATTAGTAATTAATGTAGGGCTAACTAGGTGCCAAAAAGTAAGTCACACTCTTTCAAATCATTAGTTACCAAACCAAGATTAAGCCATATCTTTTCTGCAGTGTTCAAGAAGCTTGGCTGAACGGCAACACAATTAATTAGACTTTGTATTAATGCATAGTTGCAATCCCAGAGCTTTGCATGAAGTATGATACATTCAGTCAGAATCAAACTCTATTTCTCTTTTCTCCTCTACATTTTGGGAACAATTTATATTGTAATCTACACAAGCAAAGCTGATTGCATTAAAGGAACTCTCATTATAAATTTTTAAATCTAAAAATGCTTCTGCAAGCATATGAAAGTATAATAAACAGCACCCATGCTCTGCTGGCAGTTTTATAGCCTAGATTTTCCACCAGCAAGTGCTTCAGATTGCAGCCTGCACTTTTCCTTAAGGCTGCTGCTGCACACACACTTTCTGTGGCCTGATGGCGACAAGGGTTTGATATATCTCTCTGTATATAAGGATAAGATTCTATCTTTTCAGTCTTCTCAGACAATGATGAAGATGTAAGCTGTTGCTTTCAAAAGAAAATGTTACATCCTATATAGTGTGAGTGGTTTCTATGTATGGTGAAGCTATAGCTACACTCTTGCAGGGAATCATAGAATGGGTTGGGTTGGAAGGGACCTTGAAAAGTCATCTAGTCCAAGCCCCCTGCAGTGGGCAGGGAGATCTTCATCTAGCTCACATCACTTAGAGCTCCATCCAACCTGACCTGGAATGATTCCTGGGATGGAGCATCTACCACCTTTCTGACCAACCTGAGCCAGTGTATCACCACCCTCAGCACAATTTTTTTCCCCCTTGTATGTAGGCTAAATCTCTCTCTTTTAGTTTCAAACCATCACCCTTTGTCTTGTCACAGCAGGCTCTACTAAAATGTCTGCCCCTACCTTTTTTTATTGGCAATTTTAAGTACTGAAAGCCCACAATAAGTTCTCCCTGGAGCCTACTCTTCTCCAGGCTAAATAGCTCCAGGTCTCTCAGCCTCACCTTATGTTCCAATCTCCTAATCACCTTTGCAGCCCTACATCAAACTCTCTCCAATAGTTCCTTATCTCTCTTGAACTGAAGAGCCCAGAACTTTACACAATAATATGCAAAGCAGAGGGGGAGGAGAACCTCCCTTGACCTGACAGCTACACTCTTCTTAATGTGCCTCTGGATACTACTAGCATTCTTGGCCACAAGGGGACATTGCCAGCTCGTGGTGAACTTGTCCACCAGCACTCTTGTCCACTGAGCTGCTTTCCCACAGATCAACCCCTAACCTGTACTGCTGCATGGGGTTATTCCACTCCAGGTGCATGACCCTACTATTGCCCTTCTTGAAGTTCATTAGGTTCCCCTTCATGGAACTCCCTGGCCTGTCCAGGTCAACTGTTCATCCACATGCATTTGGAATGATCTGCATAATTATGTTTGTGCCAGCTTGGCCCGCTGCTCCGTTCCCTCGCTGTCTTTTGGTCACCAGTGACAGCAGTTTCCTGTTACTTTCAACAGCAGTTTTCTTCATTATAACCAACTATTCTGCCACACATTTTCATCTAGTCATTTCCTCTCCTCTTGATGTTTCCTGTGATTTCAATATGTAACAGCACAGCTGCAATATTCAACTAATAATGAATGTTAAATGGAATATTGAGGGTAGTGGGGGGAAATTATACCCATAAAACAGTAAGGAACATCAGCTATGCATGTAGAGTGGGCAACTGGATATTGGAAGATGGTATCTTGGAAAAGACTTTGGAATCCTAAGGGAAAAACAACTAAACATGAGGCTCTAGAGTAAAACTGTAGCATTTCAGCACTTAAGTTGAACGGAGCATAGCAGTTTCATGCTCTAAAGTACATTCTCCTTCTCGCTCATTCTTTCAAATTATCTTTGATGTGAAATGATGGCAAGGCAGCAAATATTTTCTGTTTTTCTCCCTGTCATATCTTGACATGTTGTATGCATGACTCTACTGATATACTGAGGAGAGATTTCTACTGACTGCTTAGGATGCCTGTGTATTTCTTAAACTATTACCTCTGGTTTAGCCCCTCTACAGTGCATAACCAAATTCTGTCCAACATGCACTGTGTTGTGTTGATGACTATTTATCAATATTGTATGTCACTACATCGTCTTCCTACACAATTGCTTCTGAGTATCTTCACAACTTTCCCTACAATTGTGAGTAATTTTGTGTCCTCTACAGGTCTCCTTCCACACAGTCCTTTTTCTAGATTATTTTAAAGGGTTTTTACAACACCAACTTAAAACCATCTTACTCCTTCGGCCTTTCACCATGATTATGAAGGACTATGCATTCTCCTGTTCCATCTCTCTTAGCTTTTCCTCCATGACACTGTTTCTGCCTCACCACCCAGTATGTTGTTTTTCTGGAAACATTTACCAACAGAATGATAAAGTATCTTTCAAGATTTGTCAACCCACCACAAACCCCTATATCCACCATTTAACAAATGCTGAGAAGCTTTTTTTACAAGACAGTTTGTCTCCTCCTTTAGTGAAGGGGAACAGGTCACAATAATTTACTTTTTCTTCCCCTTTTTCAGGTGTCTGCTTCCCTTTTTTTTTTTTTACCATCCTTCCTGTAATATTTTCTTACTTCTATGTTAAAAGTTGTTGTGGTTCCAAATCTGGTGAAACATTCTGTCCATTCAGACACACCTTAGGATAGGATAGGATAGGATAGGATAGGATAGGATAGGATAGGATAGGATAGGATAGGATAGAATAGAATTAACCAGGTTGGACAAGACCTTCAAGATCATTGAGTCCAACCTATCATCCAACACCATCTAACCAACTAAACCATGGCACCAAGCGCCCCATCCAACCTCTTCCTATTGGAAGAGGACAACCTTTGCTTACACGTATTTCATATTGGGAAGATTGCTTTCACATCCATAAAGTCTGGAAAAAACCATTGTTATAAAAGAAAAAGTCTAGTTCTTCTAACATTGCAGTTGCTGGGCCCTCTCATTCACTGGTAGTTTCCACTTGCAAATGGATTTTTCAGCCCTAATCAGAAGTCCTCTCCATTCAAAACAAAACCACATACCCTCTTTGTTTAAAAGAACCCACCTCTACTCTCTCACACCTAAGCCAAACTGAAACACCATTTTCCTTTTTTTGGATACATTAGGACTTAGGTAATTTGAATACAGAGAAAAGCAGAAATCCCCATACAAGCAATCCACACAGCTAAACCACCTAAAGCCATTAATCATCTGTCTCCAGGTTACATACTTTTCCTTCTTTCCTCAAAATTCCATTTTTTATTAATACTTTCTTTCTTCAGTGGCCTCATTTCTGTTTTCTGACTACTGCTGCCCATGCCATCTCCCTGTTGACTTGGTGACTTTATCATTTTTCCAACATATTTCATATATCAAAAGCCTCTTGGCAAAACATTCCAGTTATGTTGTGTTGTGTGGTTACCAATGAAACCTACTGAAAACCTTGTAGAAGGATGGCATTTGGCACTCTATTTTCCTTTCAATTGTCATGGTTCAAAATGAGTTTGATACTGTGCCAGATTACCATGGTAAAAACAAACACAAAACCAAAACCAAAACCAAAACCAAACCAAAACAAAACACCCCAAAACACAACAAAATAAACAAGAGGGAAGAATGTTCTCTTTCTAGGTACAAAGCTTTAACATACAGAAGATGTCTCTGTACCTAAAGATAATGCCTATTTTGCTTTACTGTCAGACTTGTGCCTACAGTTGCTGAAATCCTTCCTGCCTTATTTCCCTGTCATGGTTTTACAAACTAGTACCATCTTTCCATCCCACTGAACTCATTTAATCTGGGTCTCTCAAATATGCTCTGGGTCATGATAGGTGTATTTTCACCCATCTGCACTCTATTAATAATAAAGTCAGGCACTATGCATAGCAGGTGGCTATATATTACATGAAAAATGCATAGCATATATATTGGGGCAGCAATGGGTTATCCAGTATACCAGATACATTGATTCAGTATGCCAGTTCAGTCAAGTACTTCCATTACTGACTCTATGTCCCAAGGATGTGAAGGAAGTTGTAACAATCTTAATTCCATGACAGGATAAAAATAACTCAATTCACAAGTAAATGAAATTAGGTATTGTTTGTAAAGCATTCTGAATATGTATAAATGCTAGCTATTAACTATTGTAATAACTCACTTGGACTGGAGCCTCCCTGGCAGGGGTAGTAAATGGAAAGGTGGGCGATGCCAGGTCCTGTCTTCATTGTCAGCTCTTGTGACTTTATGACAACTCTTGCAAAATCACAGAATCTCAGAATGGTAGGGGTTGGAAGGGACCTCTGGAGATCACCTAGTCCAACTGCCCCACTAGAGCAGGATCCCCTAGAGTAAATAACCAAGGAACACATCCAGGCAGATTTTGAGTGCCTCCAGAGACTCCACAACCTCTCTTTACAGCGTGGTCCATTGCTTTGCCACCCTTAAAGTGAAGAATTTTTTTCTTTACTTTTACATGGAACCTTCTGGGTTTCAGTTTGTGTCCACTGCCCCTTGTCCTCTCACTGTACACCACTGAGAAGGGTGTGGCTCCATTTTCATGATGCTTGCCCTTTAGCTATTTCTAAGCATTTAATGAGATCCCCCCTCAGTCTCCTCCAGGCTAAACAGCCTCAGGTCTCTCAGCCTTTCTTCCTAAGGCAGACGATCCAGTCTCTTCAGCATCTTCGTGGCTTCTCCACTGGACTCTCTCCAGCAGTTCCTTGTCCTTCTTGAACTGGGGAGCCCAGAACCAGACAGTTTTCCATATGAGGCCTCATCTGGGCAGATCAGAGGTGTGGGAGAGAAATCCAGCACGCTTCTGGAAGCTTCCACTCCTGAAATGACACCTACACCTTGAAGGCCTTGCATTTCTCCCGTGAGTTACCCATTTCCCAACTACTGTAGGTGCACAGAGAAAACTAGACAGTCCTTGAACTGCGTTTCTTCCCAGCGAATGGATTTCTTAGCAATAAAATGTTTCTTTTTGAGACAGTCCCTTTCCTTGCCTTTCCTAAGAAGGAGAGCGGCACCTCCCGGAGAGCGGTGTCCGTCTTTCCTCCCCTCGTTTTCACCGGCGGGGTACAGCTGCCGCCCGCACTCAGTGCTCGTGACAGGTGCCGGCCAGGGGAAGCGGCGGCGGTAGCGGCGGACGAGCTGGGCATGGCGAGGGCCGGCTCGAGAGGCAAGCTGAGGGGAAGCCAGCGCCCGGAGTCGCTGTCCCCTGAGGGGGAAGGCGGGAGGTGAGGACCCTCCTGTGGAGCGCGGCCACGAGCCGCGCGCACCACCTCGCCGCCAGCCGGCTGAGTGCCCAGGTGCCCACGGAGGCCACCAGCGTCCTGGCCTGTATCGGCAGTGGTGTGGCCAGCAGTAGGGCAGCGATCATCCTCCTGTACTCTGCACTGGTGAGGCCGCACCGTGAGTACTCGCTTCAGTTTCGGGGCCCTCTCTCTAAGAAGGACATTGTGGTGCTAGAAACGGGTCCAGAGAAGGGAGACGAAGCTGGTAAAGGGTTTAGGTAGCAAGTCCTGTGAGAAGCGGCTGGGCGAACTGGGGTGGTTGTCTGGAGAAAAGGAGGCTGAGGGATTTCTGACTCTGCAACTCCCTGAAATGAAGTTGGAAAGAGGTGGATGTTGGTCTCTTCTCTCTAGTAATAAGAGAGAGGACAAGAAGAAATGGCATCAAGTTGTGCCAGGGGAGGTTTATGTTGGACATGACAAATTTCTTCACAGAAAACGTTCTCAAACCCTGGAACAGCCTCCCCAGGAAGGTGGTTGAATCGCCATCCTTGGGGATGTGTAAAACACGCAGAGATAGGGTGCTGAGAGACCAGACTTAGTAACAGCCTTGGTAGAGTTCGATAACGTTTGGACTCGATGATCCTAACGTCTTTTCTACCCGAAATGATTCGATGACCCTACAGCAACCCGCCCCGACGGCCTTTCCCGAGTAAGCGGCAAGGGAGCTCCCGGGCCGTTCAGGCGGGCGCACGCGCAGTGCGCGCCCGGCGCTGGCGCTCCGCCACACGGGAGGAGGCGGGTCGAGGAGCGGGGGGGCCTTGATGCGCATGCTCGGTGGTGGCGGAGGGACACCCCCCCCCGCCCCCCCCCTTCCCATCCCGCGTGTGTGTGTGTGTGTGTATGTGTGTGTGAGTGAGTGTGTGTGTGTGAGTGAGTGAGTGAATGTGTGTGTGTGGCGGCACGGCCCGGAGGCGGTGAGCGACCGCCGGCGGAGGGGAACCCGGCAGCTCTTCCAGCAGCCGGAGCGGCTTCCCCGTCCTCGCCCGCCCCTCGCTCATCCATCCCCCCCTCTCTCGCAGGTGAGCTGGGCTGTCGCGGGAAGGAGGAGGAAGAAGAGGAGGAGGAGGGAACCGCGGCGCCTGCCTCCGCGGGGATTCGTGGCGGGGCTTATTGTCCGGCTCTTCGGAGGAGGAGGGAAAGGAGGCTTAACCCCGTCTCGCACGCCGGGCCCGAAGGGCTGCCGGCCGGGGATTGGAGGCGTGCGGTCCCCTCCCAGATCCGGGGAGGGTCCCGGCCCCCACCCGTCACCCCGCTGCGGGCCGGCTCGTCACGGAGCCCAGAGCTCCGCCGCCCACCTGTCGCCCGTTTCCTCACACGAACGCCGCGGGGAACGGGGCGCAGTCCCCCGCGGATCGGGCCGGCGTCTCGGCAGCGCCCTCTCCCCCGTCAGTGGGTGCGGGGTCTGTGCGTGTGTATAGGGCGACGGCGCTGCCTGGGGCCCCCGGTCAAGATGGAGGGATGCGTGGCTGTGGAGCCAGCCCGGAGTGCGCCTCCAGTCATTGATTTCCCACCCTGCTACATGCGTGAGGGGCCGGAGAGCAGTTTGTGGCCTGGACATGGGGAGAAGCAACCCCCACTTGCTGTCCAGAGAGGCCCCGCGGGAGTAGCCGTAGTCTGGGTTGTTTGTGTGTATGTGGATGGGCAGAGCCGTGTGGGTCGCCGGGCTCCGCGCTGCGGTGGGGCCTGAGGGAGGCCGGGGCGGCGGGGGTGGCGCGGCGGCTGTGCCTGTGAGATACCGTGAGATACCGCTATCCAACCAGCCCTTCCCCGGGGCTGGGGCACCTTCCCGTGGCGGGGGGCCGAGCTACCGTGACAAGAAGTGCAGGGCAGCACGACACCGGCTGGAGGGACGTTACGGGTCAGTGCATTGCCCTGCAGTAGATAGGGATCTGCTTCAGAAGGTGGACAACTAGGTGCTGTTTATTTGACATCGGGAGCGTTTGGCATAGTTTTTTTCCTGGCAGCATACTCTGGAAAAGCAATTACGTTGATATATTTTAAACCAGGATGAGTGGTGATGATAGGTAGTAGTTTGAAGTAACTTGTTCCTGTGCATTACTGGCCTGGTGAAATTCTGTGGGTGTGTTTATCTGTTGAGAGAGCCTTACGCTGGCACAAGGTGCTTTTGCGCGGGTCTTATTTCCTCCCCCCTTTCTGTTTCTATGCAAACGAAAGGACTTTGCTACCACAGATAGCTGGAAGAGATGGAGACTTCTTTCTTTTCCGGTGGGATAGGTGGATAAGCAGGCAATCACATGTTTTGTAGGCTACAGGTTTTGAGTTTCTCTCAAGACTGGAAAATGTCCTAGGATGTACAATGATTATTTTGTCTTTTTTTTTTGTTTCTTATCACTACCTATCTCTGCAGCTGACTTCATTTTAGTAGCATTGTGGCAGTGTTTTGTTTCTCAGCAAAATGAGCTTATTTTTCTGTTCACATCAGTTGTTTGCAACCTTTGTTTATGTATATATATGTATACACCTCTCTATCATGATTTTACTGGTTGTGTGCATTTTCTTTTTATGATCTGCACCTCACCAGCTGTTGTTTTTATATTTTTTGTTGTTGCTGGTTTTGTTTGTTTGTTTTTAAAATTTTTATTAGTTCTCAGCAGGCCTTTAGAAATAATACGTGGACCAAAGGTTGGAAACTACTGACACTACTGCTGCTTTTTATTATCTGCATGCAAATGGTTTAATTTTTTTATCCACTTAAACAACAAGTAGTACAGAGCAGTCAGGAGCCGAAACCCCCATTGTTTTCCAGAGCTTTCTCTTGACAGTGTGGAGGCATTTTTTCATGTATTACTATAAAGTTTAGTATCTGTGATAATATAGCCAGAGGACTTCCATAGGCACCTTTACATGATCTGTACTGTCTTGAGCCCTGCTTCTGTGAAATAGCACACGGGTGCTAATGAATTAATTGGCACCATCAAGTACCACAGTATTAAAGTTGATAATTGCTTGTGTTCTTTACTAGCAGTGCCTGTAGTTACTTTGAAAAATACTTAATGTTTCTGGGATAAATAATTAAATTTCATTTAATTTTGGTGGTTTTGTGATTTAGGGTTTCCCTTTTTTAAAGGAGATCTCTTGCAGGAGCAAAACTACTGCTTTGTACAGCCTCTGTGCATCCCTGCATGTGGGTTGTCTGCAGTCTTGCTCAGGAGTTTGCTGAAGCTGGATCACTTGAATTGAAAGAGTGCCCTCTGGTGACATCTGTGTTCAGAATTTGGGCTGCGTGTGAAGAAGCCTTCCTGCTGGTCTCCAATTAAATATTCCAACACGGATGGAGATGTGTTCTGCACTGAAATGCTAGTGTGGCATGGCTGAGACGGGGGACGAGCAGTCGCTTACAAAAACGTGTGGAAGATGTAGAGCAGTCATTTGGCTTCTGTTAACTCCCTTGTGAAATATTCCACCTTGTAATTTATTTTGCTGGATTTTTATGAGAAATGTTTAGTTCTTCAGTCTAATGGAGGGAACCCCCCCCCCCAAACCAACAACCATTTCGTGAGATTATTCTACTGGGGTTTTCCCGCCTCCCCCCCCCCCCGAAATGTGTTGTGGACAATTTTTGGAGAGCTTTTTTTTCCTTTTCACATTTACATCTTGCTGGTGACTGTGTGGACTGAAAATCCCAATATTTTGTTGATCTTGATGATGCTCAGCACCAGTGAGCAATGAAGACACAGTGCTAACTCTTTAACTTCAGTTGGTTGTATAAACTTTGATTTTAAAATTCACTGTGTTTGTAAGAAATGTGTTTGAAACTTTAGAAAGGTGATATTCTGCTTGACATCTTTGAACATGATGAGTTGATAAGGGCACTCCTCCATCTTAAACAGTTTCTTCCCCTATTTTTTTTCTTTCACTGAGTTTAGGGATTAATAGTTTCTTCTGTATTTGTTGAGAGCTCAGTCATTTGGGCTCCTCCTTTCATTCAATAAATAATAAAGTTGAAAACTTCCTGTAGGAGTGGGGAGTGTAATTGGTTGCATTTTGTCAAAACAGAAGACATCAAAGGCATAGTGTATTTCTGATTCAAGTGTTGTTTTATGGCCTTTGCTGGAAAAGATAGTTTAAAATGCATTTTCCAAGGCATGAGAAAACATTTCTCTTTATCACCTTTACATTTAAATACCTGGAACTGCTGCAGTAGAAATTCTCTTAATATTGCAATGTGTGTAGTATTTATTGCATGAACAGAAGCTTTGTGGGCTTCATGTTTTGTCTATTTATGAATAGACATGTGGACTTAATGTTTTGTCTATTTATCACCTTACAAGGTGAAGCTGAAGGAAAGAGAGTCTTAATATTCCAGTTGGGTGCTTTGAGTAGATGCCCTGTATGCTTGGTCCTGTAGAACATGCATATGTGACTGCAACTCTTTTTTTCTTTACAAAGATCCTTAAAGACCTTGTAGAACTCCAGGGAAAGTGGCACTGGAACACTTTCTGCGGGCAATCTAGTACTACCCAGTATTGTGCTGAGCAGAAAGGGACAACTCTATGCAATCTGAATCTGAAAGTGGAGTTGAAGTGGTGGTGGTATGTCAGATAAAGAGTGCACCCAGTCTAGGCATTGGCCTGAACTGGTGGTAGCTGCTCTGTACAGTCAGGAGGACCTGTATAAAGTGAAGAAAGTAGGGTTAAAAAGGAGAGGGTGGCCTGAAGTCGCAGCAGAGGAGGATATATTCAGCATCATGGTATGGTCTGAACACTGGAGCTTCTTGCTGTGGCTTTCAAAAGTTAGCATGGTGTAGATAATGGATGCTGAGCTTGTTTGGTTGCTGATGGAGGAGGAGACTGTTTCCTAGCTATGTGTCAGTTTATAGGAGAGTCTGTCTGGAAAAACTGACCTGTTCACTGAATACATAATTATATATGAACACACAGTATAGCAAAAGAGAATACTGGAAAATCCAGTGGGCTAGTACTAAATACTTTAAAATACAATGTTCCTGATACGCATGAAAGGCTAATGTTTTTTTTCTCTTGGGCTCGCTGTTCTGAGGTGGTGCAGCTCTAGTACACTCACAGCTGGTCCTTTCCAAACTCCCTCCAGGCTTCCAGATGGGTTGCAGACTGACAAATGACACAAATGGTGTTTTCCTTGAACCTTTGGAGTTAACTTGAGAATGCTCTTGGAATTCTTGCCGTCCCAGCTTTGTTGTCAGTGTAACTTTTTCCTTTGCTGTAACCTCAGTCCAGAGAAGTGACAGCCTCTGTGTTGCGTGTGTGCTTTTCCCTAAGTAAGGATATGATTCCCATTTCCCTTCTCTGCCTCTGTTGCCTTACGGTCCTACCTACAAGAATGACAGCTTAAGTAGAACTGCAGTGCAATAATGCTGGGGGAAAAAAGCTGTGTACCTTGCAAGTCCCAGAAGCCTTGCCCATGTATCCCTAGGGCTGCACCAGTCAAGCTGGTTTGGATTTTTGTATCTCTGTTGGTTGCATCACCAAGTCAAGGTTTCTTGCTCTAGAAAGTCTCTGGATGTGCTGCAGTGCACCTCACTGCCTGACACTAAGAGGCTCATGAGTTGCTGGGTCAGAACAGCAAGAAATGCTCATGTCAGCCCTTCATGCGTATCACACTTGTGGTTTAAAAGCCTGCCTCTTTCGTGGTGGTGAAGAGCACCCTCCTTTGTTAAAGATTAAGCATGTAATATGGTAGTTGATTTGATGCCAAATGTGAGAGTAATGCATCTGTTGCTACGTGGTAGTTAAATGGAAATCTTACACTTTCTCTTGGAGGCAGATAGTTCTTGCAGTCCCTTATGGTAGGATTCATCTTGGGTGCAAACTCTTAAGAATAGTTAGTTATTCTGAGGTGTTTGAGGTGCTGGACTTGTGACCTTGATGCCTGTTATAGAATTTCATCTCTGTGTCTACATCCAGATACTTTTCATAGTTGGATTGTGAGTGAACTGGGACAAGTATGTGCCTGGTCTGTTTTCTTTGGTCTATCTGGGGTGGCTGTAAGCCTCCCCCATACATTTCAAGTGTGACCACAACAGTTAGTGTAGCTCAATGTCTCATCAGCATGTAGTTGAGATTTGAACATGGATTAGAACAAGCTGGCTGAAGTTCAATCCAGATAAAATATACATGATGATGTGGATGTAATTATCAACCTTCCTAATTGAAGGAGTGCTTTTGCCATTAGGTAGAAGTGTTAGTGCCCTCTGGTGACTCGAATTTATTAGTTGTTCTTAGCAATCATATTGAAGCAGTGAAATCAGTTTTTTTAAATCTCTGGCTAGAAGATTGAGACCTCTTGACCTGATTAGAACTGACTGGAATTTGTCTGGAAGTCACCTCTGTCCTTCTCCCATTGGTCCGAGATTGTTATGGCAATTGCTAGTGCAAGCAATGAAATGTAACTTTGGGAAACCCTGGATCAGGTAAGGAAGGAAGAACAGCGTGCCTGGGGATAAGCAGAAATGCCAGAGAGGGAGACTGATGGTTAAGCTTGCTGTGAGGTCCTCTGCCAAAAAGTGGTTGGCCTGATTTAGTAGTTTTTGCAGCTTATGAATCTCTTCACTTACACCGGTTGTATTGCTGAAGTAAGCGCTGAAGTGGTCAGAGTGGCAGAGAAGTGCAAAAGAGGCTGCGAAGGAGAAGCTTGAGATATCTGGCTTTCATGCTGTGAGTCCATTTTGAAGTGATTTGGAGAAGAAATGTGGTGCAGAGGGTTTTGCTAGCTTTGGAGCTGTCTCAGTAGCATTGATGCTTTGGGATATGTATGTGTTACCTCTTTTTCTCTTTAATGGAACTGTGTTATTGACAGCAATCAATTAAGTTTGAAGTGACCTAGGACTGGCTATCAACTCTCTGTACCATTGCTTTAGTAGTATGGCATTAAAAGCTGTTTGATTTGTGCCTCCCTCATTATTCATTAAGGGGCAGCTTTGAGAGGATGGAATTTGCTCTCCTCATTGAGATGAGCTCAGATTGATCATGCTGGGGGAAGAGGAATATTGATCTCTTTTTAAAAGTTGGAGGGATATTTCTTAGATAATAGTGGCTGGATGAAACTGGCACAGCTCCTGGAAAAGTGATTTTAATGCCATTTGTAAATTGAATTGCTTTTAGCACATTATTAAGGTGCCTAGAATTTGCGATAAATGTCTAAACTATAGTATTATATTTTCATTTAGATTTAGGGTAAGTGGTATGATGTCACAGAGTGACTGGAGTTGGACCAGTAAGTGAATAAACAGGACTGGTACAAAGTGCATTTTCTGCTATGATGCAGCCCACTCACATTAATGATAGGCAGGCAGAAGCCTCCAACAAAAAGCTGAAAGTAAATTTACTAAGATTTTCTTTGTAAGCATCAAGGATGAATTTCTGTCTTAAGAGGCAAGGAAGCACAGGTGGGCTTGTGGCTTGTTAGTTCCATATAAAACTCCAGTGTATAAACTCTTCAAAAGCTTGTGTTTCTAGTCCTCATGCTTTATTGCCAAGTTTTTAGTTTGATCTTCTGCTTGCTGTTTAATTCTGTTACTTGCCTGATAAAGTTGAGGTCCTCCACAGTTGTAACTGATTTAGATGGGTTTGTAATTGGATTGGGTTGTGACCCTGCATGCAGTGGGGCAGCTTATTTATGCCTGCTCACTTCCCACGCTGCTTTGGCAGAAATACTGGTAGTGTGAACTGCATCAGGGAGCTGACACAGATAAGAAATTAAGCTTTTTATTTTTTCATGCCTTATTTTTCAGTTCTATAGCTTTCTCAAACTGATTGTTCTTCAGCCATACAAAATGTTGTGCTGATGTCATGGCAGAGAAAGGAATGAAAAAGAGCAATTAGTCGTGGGGATGTCTGACAACTACAAAATCAGAGTTCCCTCAGAGCAATTAAGTTGTTCCTTTGGTTCTAGCTGAGCTTGAGACATGCTTATTTCTGGTGTCAGAGCACAAACTCAACTCGATCCTGAATCCCTAGCTGGGTCTGCATGTCAGAAACTTGGGAAAAACTTCTTGGTTTCAGGTTTCAGGCAGCAATATTTGAGACATTATATGATCCTTTAGACACCTCTGAAAAGACCTTTTTCATGGAGCTAACCTTAACAGTTTAAACTTAACATCTTTTACAGTAGGCTGATGCAGTGAGTTGGGAATGATGATGGTGTTACTGGAAACTTTGTAAAACAGCCCTTTGTCTGATGAAGGAGAAAGTAATCCAGGAGCCTGTAAAGTATTTTTGGAGATTCCAAAAGCATCTACAATCAGCTTACTTGTGTAAAGCATTAGAATGCTGGCAGCGTCACATAGTTTCTTGGGTGTACAGTTTGGATTTCAAAATGCACATAAATTGTTGAAGTGCCAAGTCTGTAAAAGAAAAAATGTCCCAGAGATTGGGACTTCTTTCCCATTACGCTTCAGTTCTGTGTTGTCACTAATTAGTAACTCTAGTATCATGAGGTGTATTGATAAAACATGGTGAAGTGGATGACTCATCATTGTATTTCCACTCTGTCACCTAATTAACTTTCTCTGTGTGGTTAAAGGGCACCTGAACTGTGCTGCTGTTGCTAACAAGTCCAGACCACTCTACCAGCAGCCTTCTCTTTGATTACCAGACAGTTTTCCTATGTGCTCTGTTGGTAAGTACACCTGAGTAGAGTTAGCTACCTCATCTATTTTTGGAACAGTAGTTATGTACCTTTAGACTGACCAGTTTGGGTGCTAGTTCCTGGGCTTGTCTGGTAAGTGCCTTTTAAATAACACTGATATTGATCAAACTTTGTTGGAGAGGAATAAGGAGAGTAGAATTTATTGAGTTCGGTACTCTCATGCAGTTGAGGTGATCTTCAAGTATCTTCTGGAGCTCAGAGTGCAAAATTACAGAGGGCTTAGCAAGATGATTTCATAGCTACACTAATCCTGTGCTTCTGAGAACCAAGAATGTGGTGGACAGTGACCAAACTGAAACTTGAGATGTTTGTTGAGTCAGATAAAACCTGGGCCTTGCAGGTCTGCCATAAGATAGGATGAGGACGAACACTACTTAGGTTTTATTTAGGCTAATAAGGCTTTATTATTATGACTTTCTGATATGCCATGCATGTGTGGTGTCAGGCATGCAGTTTGTAATGAAGCTGTTTTCCATTTTATGTGTGTGGTAACAGCAAATACTCTTCCCTCTGTAGTACAAATGGTTTTGCTGCTTCCTGTTGGAAAAGTGCTGGGCCAGCCACCCTTTGGTCAATTGCCCTACTGATGATAGATATTTTTTTCTAATCCTCCTTTATTGTTTCTTTTTCCTCCCAGACTGGACCTATTCTGTCTTTTTGAGCAGATTTTGCCAGATAACTCTTTGATAATGGTTTTTGGTAGTGGCATGGCTTGCAAAAAGTGCTTTTCTCCTTACTCTAGTGGGCAAGTACTTTCTTTCTGATACAGTCTAGTACATGGCATTTCCAGACACACTGACCGACAATGTTTAATGTTACATTAAATGAGTACATGTTGTGCTACATTGGACAAAGGTCTTTGCTCCAAATATTCTAAAGGTACCAAATCTAATCACAGTATGAAACTAATTCTTTGAGTGGTTTGGGTTTGTGGTTTGTTTGGTGTTGTGTTGTTGTTTTATACACTTGTGTAAGTTTGGCTGTGCTGGCAGAAAGTTCTCATTTGTGGAAATTGTTTAGCTGTACTAGCAATACCTATTAAAGTGTTCGAAGTGTCCACTCTTAATTCTACTAAAGGAATGTTAACCAAATGGTAATCAAGAGATCAACAAAAAGGCAAGTGTGATACTGTTTTCACTTAAGGTGTGTGCCAGATGTACAGTGTTCTTTATAAAGAAGTGGAAAAACTGCTTTTGAAGTACAGTATTTCTTTACCTTTGAAGAACAGCAGCTCGTATGTTTTAGAGCCTGCTTGCAGATAGGCATCCTCAATGTCAGCATGTGATGGCTTGCCCTTGTACTTAATTAGCTTGCTGACTTCTCTTTTAATGTGGATAGGGTCTGTGTGATGACAGAACTCAGACTGTGTTTCATGCTGTGACTTGTGTTTAATACTTGTGAAAAGTCAATCTTGGCTCTTTTCTGAAGCTGTCAGCAGTGGAAAGGCTTTTTCATTAGGACCTGGTTCATGTTCCAGATAAGGTAATTTAACTTCTCTTAAAAGTATTCATACATACTGGTATTCAGGGACATGGGTTTGTTGAAGAGAGATGTGTGAAAGCTCTGTCAGAGACCAGCAATCAGAACTCCTTTGGGGTTTTTTTTTGTGTTAATTTCCTTATGAGGAGGAGAGGGAAAAGAATTACAGGCTTATTTATTGTTACATGATTCTGAATTATTTTTACCATGTACAATAGGAAGCTTTTAAGTATTCAGGGTGACATTATGCTGGCGTATCCAGAGAAAATGACCAAAAATCTTGGTTTATTTTGTCCTGTGAAACTCTAGGGTGTGCCTTCAGTTTGATCAGTTTACAAGAGAAAACCGAAACACCCAGGAATGTGGGAACAAAGTTGTGCATTTACAGCATGTGCTTATGTATGCAAAATGGGTATGAATTCTTAAACCAATTTAGACTTAAACTAACAAAGGTGTATGTGCTAATGATTTGAGGCTGACAGAGTTTTGTTGAGGAATAAATAGTTCTTGATCTGAATTACGTAACTCAAATTATAAGCCAATGAAGACATTAATTGAAAGGGTATTGCTGAGGCCAAAACGCCTTTTACAAAGGATAGCTTAGGAAAATGTGAAAGCTGTTGTGCAGATATACATAGTAATATAGTTCACAGGTCTATTGTGTTTGTGTTATACTAAGTTAGAAAGGCATAGAAGTCTAGTTAGGCTCTGTCAAGTGATACTGCTAAAAAGGGGAGCTTGTTTAATAAATAATGCAAGTAGCT
Organism: Dryobates pubescens; assembly: GCF_014839835.1. Taxonomy (NCBI): domain Eukaryota; kingdom Metazoa; phylum Chordata; class Aves; order Piciformes; family Picidae; genus Dryobates; species Dryobates pubescens. The sequence goes on along the minus strand of NC_071622.1, from coordinate 11,671,645 downwards.
AATGTCAAAGATGTCTTGCTTAGGTATTGTGCTCACAAACCTTTTGGTAAATCCCTCACTTATTTGTAAATAAAGGTACATAGTAAAAAAGCTGAGAGCAATGATTTCAGCTGTACCTATTTTCTTAAAAACCTCCTAGCTCTTACTTTCATGGCTTAAAAAAAAAAAAATCCATGGTTTTACCTACTACTACTTCTTCTCTTTCTATGAAATGATAGTCTTAACTGGAAAACAGAATCAGGTGGTAAGGGAGTTAAAGGACACATGGACAAGAGTGAGATCTCTCCAGGGAACAGGAAGAAAAGACAGACTTCCCTTGCTGTCTTGGTATGTGCTGGAGTTTCTGGGTTGCTCTTAGGTGTCAGATTTCTGTGTGGGCTGGTACTGAATATCATGGATATTGTCTTGATTTTACTTGTTTGAGGGAGGGAGGATAAGGAGAAGTGATGGGCTTCAGCAGCTGAAGTTTTTGTTGCCAGTCTTTCTCTGGTGTCATCTTTCCCTATTACATTCTGGGTCATTAATGGAATTGGATATCTTTTTTTTTCCCTGGGGCAGTAGGGCGTGTTCCTATGATCTTATCATTCGACTGGCTGATCCTGATCTGTATTTTTTGCAGCTTTGTCTGGCTTTATGACTCTCTTAAAGCTGGTAGAAGTGCTTTGCTTACAGAAGGAAAACTGCAGTCTTTTGGAATTCATGAGTGGTATCTTCTCTAATGCAGTGGAGGCTGGTGTTTTTTAATGTATCAGTCCTCAAAATTAGAAAAGAAATCTTCTAATACAAAAAGGGGTCTCAACTAGGCTGTGGAGATGCAAATTGTTCTTTTGGGGGGGAGGGCATGGCTGAGTTGAGTGTGCTGTTGGGTCCTGGAGTGAAAAATGTTGAGTTTGCTTCATTCCTCAGTGAGGGAGCTAGTTTCTGCAGCACTCTCTGTGGTAGAGCCGCCCTGCTGCTGCTATTTGATAGCTCTGTCAGATTTAGGGTGTTTATTAGCCACACATAACCCAGCTGGAAAACCCTACTTTGTGGAAAAAATAGATTCTTTAGTTGGAAAGATCCTGTAAATCACTACATGAATATTACATTTAAATTGCTAGTTGTGTTTGCTGGTTTTGCTGAGGTTGTTTTTCTCGGTTGTCTTGGAGGTAGTGGAAGATAGGTTTGTGTATCTCATTAAAACATCTTAGCTTTTAAGTGATAAAATTGTTTCAAAAGTTATGCCACCTGCCAAAAACACAATTACCCACAATGTGGCTAGTGACTTCAGTGGTATTTCAACAATAAGGCACCAATACTCTGTTTATGATGTGGCTGACTCTCTTTGTTTAAGTAACATTCACGTCCAAAATGAACCTTCCCCAACTTGGCAAGCTGAATATGAAACTAACTCAAAAATGAAAGTGATTTCAAGGTGCAACCAAGGTATTGGCTTTTGAATTACTGTTTTAGCAGGGGGACAACTCATTTCCTGGTAGTATAGAATGGGGAAATGAATTTTGTTGGGTTTTTGTTTGTTTGTTTGCTTTCCAGTAATATGGATGATCTTGGCTTTAAACCAACACTGAAAGATCTTTATTTAGTTAAAAATATGTATTTTTTTAAAACTATAGAAAGATGTATTTGTGTGTTCGTTTCTTTCATTCCATTATTTGTAGTTCAGCTGTTCCAAATCCTCATGGGCAGGCATCAGTTGAATCTCCCATGGTGGTGACACCCTGAAATGTTGCAGTATCACTAAGTATCAAAACACAATGAAACCTTTTGCCAAAGATCTAGCAGGGCTAGGAGAAATGAGTGCACATTCTCTGTTTGCTTCTGCCCCCTGCGATAACCCAGCTGATTGCTCTTTCTTGATCACTGGATTCCACAACATGAGAGGTCACACCTTTTCTTTCCCATTTATGTGGCCCACAGGTTTGTCACCTCTGTATCTGTGTATTGCATTTTTTACCATCTTGCTTTTCTCTGATGGTTTTTCAAAAAGGAAAAAATGGTTGATGATCTGCCTCTGGTGCTCGTTAATGTAGGAGGGAGGAGGCCACATGAATAACATCTTCATCTGGGCTCTGAGTATCCATTGCTCTTCCTAGCTAGGGGAATATGCTATACATTGATTGCCTGAAGCGATGCATTTAGAAATACATTTCTGTGACTGTTCTGCAGGACCTTCTTTGTATTTGTTATGACGTAGAAGGTTTTCGCTGGAGTCTTGAAGCCAGATTTTATCAAACCTTCCTAGAAGGAAATAAGGAGAGATTAAGACATGTTCAAACAGATCTCAAGCTTTTTAAATAATGTTGTAGTCACTCCTTTTGGAATCTGACAAATATACCTAAAATTCACAGTGTCAAGAAAGCAAGAAGTGAAGTAGATTGTGAGGTTTGATTCTGATTGATCAATATATTTAGATTTACTTCTTTCTTTCTGAACCTGCACAGTTTTAATTGCATAGTTAATGCCTCTCCTGTTTTCTTTAAGCAGATAATCAGAATAATTTAGGGGGGGACACCTGAATGTCATCTAGTCCACACTTTCTCAGGATATGGCAAAGGCAGTTTATTAATAGAACCATTTGAAACACTACTCTATAATGTATTTTAATCTGTTTTATATTAATAAGATATTTTAATCTTATTAATCAACTCCTTCTGGAATTGCAAATTTACACAATTTTTGAACCAGGAATAAATTCACTCTTTGCTGCAGTGTTGCCTTGACAAGGTAATTTGTCTTAAGCTTGCAATAATCTGACACTAGAAATACTTAAATGGCACAGAATTTAGAAGCACACAATTCTACACAACAGAGTTCTCTGGCTGGAGGCCATGGGCTATGTTCTGCCTCCACAGGGCAGCAAAATGTGTTGCTAGCAACTGGGTTCCCTGTCTAGCAATCCCAGCTCAGTTTCCCAGCAAAACTTTTTCATAATGTTGTTTGTTGTTGCTTCAAGCAAGGCTACTCCCTATGTGGTGTGCATTGTCCTACATTTCTTATGTTGACAGATTTCCTTGTACCCCCAGGACAAGGACAGTTTAATGTCAATAATGATGAAGCAACATCAAATCCTCATCCAAATTATAACTTAGGCTACTGATTCCTCAGACCTTTTTAGTTCTCAGTATTATTCATGGCCTTTTTTTGGTGGTTTTCCTCCTGTTTGGGGGGAATCTTGATGTGACAGCAAAACTGCTCATCTGGGCCAAGCTGTGTATTTATTTAGGTGGCTGGATTTTATTTCTTTTTAACTAAAGTTCTTGAGACTTCAGTGCAGGTCATGGCAGGGTCTGACGTGCTGTATTTTCATTTAGCTGAGGTGAAGAATTAGCTTTCATTGCTTTGTCCAGAACGGCTAATCTCTGTTGCTTAAGTGTAAGCCAGTGCTATTGATTAGTCTGAGCCAGAAAATCCCCTCCCTGTGGGGGTGGGAAACACAAACAAACAAAAACCAAAGCACCAAAACACTCCTGTGCAAAATTTAGGGCAAAACTCCTGCAAAGTTTCCTACCAGAAATTGCCAGAGGACAATTACCTTACCTGGTAGGTGTTTTAGAATGTGTGCTTTTGTGCTGTTATTCTTCCAAGACTTGCACTGCTTCATTGTTTTAGCTGGTATGGGTTTAGTGATCAGAGGAAGGATAGTGAAGCATTTTCTAATCAGTGTGCTAAGATTAGAGATTTCAGCTGTTAGAACTCACAGAAGTAGCAGTTTGTAGCAGATTGTTTTCAAGGTGCCAGTCTGTGAGCTTTTTAAAGATACAGTTAACATCACTGAATTGTCCTATAACAATGGTTTTTGTATTCCTAGTTCTGATACCCTGCCATCTTGTGGTGTGGACTTTGCATTATAGCATTCTAGATTTCCTTTTTATCAGTTAAAAGATGAACACAAAGATAAACGAAATGTTCTTGTTTGTTAAATGAACTATTAAACTGCATGATTTGCTCCAGAAGAAATAGTTTTATCTGCTGTAAAACAGTAGATTTGCATTCAAATCACCATTGTCCTCCAGATGTCTATTGAAGCAGTGTTGTGCATAGGCTTTCTCTCTGCCACTGCTCTTGAACCCAAGTTTTCAGCTTGCACGTATCTGCACTTAATTTTTTAATGCACGCATCCGTTAATTTGGCAGAAATGGACACAGTTGCTTTTGATACGATGGAGATATTTAAGTAATAATTATCCAGTTATCCACTGAATATCTCAAATAGCCAAATAGAATTTGGATAGGGTATCACTTGTGAACTTACTCTTCTGAGGCCATAGTGCTGAAATAACCTTAAAAATCTGGAGTCCTTGTGTGGGGTAAATGAGCTGGACTTGACTCCTAAGTACTGACAAGGCCAGCAAATGCTGTTATTCTGTCAGCAACTGGCATGCTTTTAAAGGCATACACAAATTGCAGACTTCCCCATGCTTTCTGTGAGATCTGGAAGAAAACATTTTTCCCTGCTTTGGACATGTTTTGATGTTCTCACTTAGCTTGTCTACCCTATTTCTGTGCCTATCAAGACCATGCAGATCAATTGGCATCATGGGTGCATGTGCATCTTGTGCCTTCTTTAATACAAAGAAACTGTGTCCAGGTTTGTGTTCTGCTGTTCTGACTTTTTCATATTGTCACTAAATCCTTCATAAACCAAAATAATAGCAGCACCTTTTTAGTAATTAATGATTTTGCATTTCTCATTTGAAGCTCACAAACAAATTTGGTTTCCTTGATCCTTGCTTAAAGTTGGCTGGTGTGCTGTGAAGAATTTTATCATTAGTCTTTCACCTTCAGTTTGTCCTTTTCCATTTTGCAGCAAGAATTTGAGGCTTGCTTTTATTACCATTAGGGGTATACATGTGTTTTTGCATGGTTTGTTCTTATGCTTTGCCATTTATACTCTTGAAGTTAGTGCCCAAGCTACACCTCAGTGTCTTTTTTATGTACTCTGGAAAACACTGTATTCTGCATCAGTTAGAAAAGTTCTGCAAACTCTGTAGGTATTTATTATGTCATTCCTTCTGCAACAGATCCTTTCATCAATAATGTAGATAGATGGCTTAGAGTTCCAGCAGGGCTCTCATTTACCTGAAAGTCCATTTAGTTTTTCTGGTGATTCAACTGTTGTTAATGCACAAGAAGTAAGGTGGGTATACGAGTATCTAAAGAGACACGATTTCTGTGCAATCTGCTCTAAGCTTCTGTTTTGATAACAAGAAGTCAGTCTTCGAAATCTACTGTTCTTCATGAAGGTGTTCACTCTAAATTGTGTCAGTTGAAGCAGACATATGTTTGTTCTCCAGTTTCAGGGGTGTTGAGTAGGGCTTTGGCATCCAGTTTGACCAGCTGACAAATCCTCGATAGATTTATCTGTTCATTCTTGAATATTTAAAATAAGGTTCCAACAACCATTTGGTTCCTTGAGGCCTAGATTTGTGTGAATTGCTTTGGATTTGTTCAGTTTCTGTGTTGTGTTTTTAGGCAGATACTTGGTGATCAGCAGTTACTGGCTAGACTTGAGCGAAGAAAAATACTGAATTTTAAACTATTGGTATTTGACTCTTTACCTGCTCACTTGTTAAATGCCTGATTTACTGATGTTCTTCCAAAGGGAGTTAAAAATACAGGAAACATGTGGATGTTTAGATGGATGAATAACTCATTTCTGTATTGCTTGCTTGTAGAAATTGGATACTCTGAGCTTGACATGCTGTCATAAATGAATGCAGAGGATAGTGGCACAGGCAGAAAATCCAGCACTCTTTCCCTAAAAGACTGTGGTAGTTCCACATAATCATCATACCAAATACAGGCAATTTAAATGCTGTTACATTTCTTTCCTGTTAGCACCATTTCTATAGCAACAGTGCAAACTTCCATATTGATGCCTGATGTTAAAAAAGAATAATTATAGAGAGCGTAGTTGGAATGCCGTCAGAGGTGTTATTGACAAAGGCTCCACTTATCTCTCTGAAAGCTGAATTTTGAAACAGACTAAGATACTGTGTGTCTTGCTTAAAGATCCTCATTGTCTGTTAATGGCTTCACAAAAAATACAGTAAAATGTTCTCTCAACAGTATTTTCTTCTTCCTGAATGAGAAAGTCAGGAATTCAGTGTGGGGGGAGTTTTGCCTTCTTTTCCCTAAATGTAAGTCTTTTTGTTTAGTGTACAAGGAGTGTGTGCAGTTGAGGCAGGTGTGTTTAGTGGACCCTTAATTCTGTGGATTTGGAGGCTGTTACTCAGCAACAATTGGCACTTTCTCATCTCTTGCTTGTTAAAAATGCTTTGATCTTGTTGTTTTTCATTAAACTGTTCACAATTTTGACTATAGCACTTAATGCCTACAGAAGATTATTTGAGTTTCTTTTACATCCAGTGTGATGTGTAGGTTTACACAGAATATTTGCTCTGTATGCTGAGTTGCAGTTTTCGGCACTGTTTTTTCTTATATGTGCTTTTGGCATGTGAGTTGTGATTGTTAGTGACAGAGTTCCTCTAGCCTATTGATAGGAACAAAGATTGTGCTGTCAGTTGTCATCTCTGTTACAGAACTTTCCAGCATGCAGTTGCATGTAAAATTTTCCTTAATTTGTCTTCCCAAATGATCTTCCTGGTAAGTACTTTTTCTTCATGTTTGTATTCTTTGGGAATTTTTAGTGTCACCTTATCTTTGTTTTGGTTTTTTTACATTTTAAATAAAAAGCAGCTTCTAGAGACTTTTCCCAGTGAGTGTGTTGTGATATTTTTGCTGATGCACAGTCCATAACAATTGTTCCCTCTTCATGTGGTGTTTGCAATAGCCAGAAATGAAGCAAAAACTGTGGATCTGAGTGCCTCTGAAAAGAGTATTTGGATCCTGAAGTTTATACTAGCAGAATTGAGTGCTCCACTGCTGCTTGGTCTTAAGTATGACTTCTTTCTTCAAAGTGTCATCCACAGATGTATTCTTTCTTTATTAGTTCTACTGATCTTGTGCCTGCACATCTAATTCATATCAAAAATAATTTGCAAGCTGAGCATCAGTTAGTCAATGTGACATTAATCATTTACTACTCTTCTTGTTTGCAAACAAAACTGATTAGAGGTGGCTGCCCCTCTGTACTCTGCACTGGTGAGGCAGCACCTCAAATACTGGGTTGAGTTTTTGTACCCCTCACTACAAATAGGATGTTGAGGTGCTGGAGTGTGTTCAGAGAAGAACAACAACAAAGCTGGTGAAGGGTCTAGAGCACAAGTCCTGTGAGGGGCAGTGAAGGGAAGTGAGGTTGTTCAGCCTTGAGGAAAGGAGGCTGAGGGGGAGACCTTGCTCTAGAACTCCCTCAAAGGAGGTCATCTTAAGGTGTGAGTCAATCTCTTCTCCCAGGTAGCAGTGACAGGACAAGAGGAACTAACTTCCGGTTGCAGCAGGGGAGGTTTGGGCTGGGCATTAGGAACAATTTCTTCACTGAAAGAGTTGTCAAGCACTGGAACAGTCTGCCTAGGGAATACCCTTTTAAATACCATTGAGGTATTTAAAAGAGGTGTGGATGTGGTTGAACTCAGTGGTCTTAAGGGTCTTGTCCAGCCTAGACTATTCTATGATAGCTACATGGGCATGTGGTGGGGGTCTTGGAGAAGTTACCAACTTACGGAATGTTGCCTAATTAATTAAAAGTATCTACTTCTAGTTTAAGTAATTCCTATTTATTTTCTTTGCCCTCTTCTTTTTCATGGCAATTAGTATTAGTTGTTCCTGTTTTTCAAAAATGTGTCTGGGTTATGATTTCTCCTGTTTTGTGTGTTAGGGATAAAGAAGGATCTTCTGCTAGTTCTTGGCTGAGCAAGCCTGGGTTTCTTTAGACATTTGAAGAAATGTTGCTCAGACAGGCAAAGATGTTGGTACAAATTCTGGACAGGGAGACTGAGGAGGGCAAAACCTTGTTATATCCAGTGTACTTTCTGTGCTAAAACAATTTGGTTCCCTAATGCGTACCCTACTGGCATAAGGGAGGAAAAACAAACCGTGCATCACAACTTCAAATCTTCCATCTGTTCTGACAGCAACTGTGGAATAGTAACCAGATGCAAAGGAATAAAATATTCTTCTGTGCATCATCCTTTCCAAAGAGCTACAAAACAGAGTAGAAGCTTGTAGGTGATCTCTGAAGAAAGCAGCTCTGGGAACCTGGTAATTTGTAAGCTGTTTGTGAGAAGAAGCTTCTGCAGTTATTTACTTAGTGAACTTACGTTTCATCTTCTAATGCTCAAACTCTGCTAGAGGGACCTTTTGTTAGGAGAAAACAAGGCTCTTACAACCCCGGGCCAGACGTAAATAGCACGTACACATGTTCACATTTTTGGCTTGCTCCATTTGTTGCCTGCAATGTTTCTTACCTTCTGCTTGATTCATGCCTGCATTGTGTGAGGGCTAGGACCTGCTTCTGCTTGCAGCTGCGTACTCATGCTAGTGGGAAAACGTGTTGCCTGTGCTACAGTATCTCTGAGTCAGTCCCCTGAATGTAGCTAGCTTTTGACTGGTGGAGGTCAGAACGGTAAGGGTCTCCTTCCTATTTGTGACCAATGTCAAAACATATTTTGAGCTGAACTTCTTCATTATTATAAGTTGATTACAAACTGAGCTAATAGTCTGATTTTTGTAATAGCGTTTGGCAAACTAGGAGCTTGTGCCCCAGAGAAGGATTTTCTCCTGGATTTTTGAGGTCCTTTTTTCTTTATCTCGTGAGGAAGTACCAGGTCTTGATACTAAAGAGGAAAACACTGGTTTCTGGAGCACCCTGAAGAAAGGACCTTGATTGCTGGAAACTGAGTAATGTATGAATGAGACAGAGCCTTACTATGTGTTATTTCTGTTTCTTGTTTTGTTTTTTTCTTCTCTCTCTCCTCCTTGTTCCTGAACTTGGTTAGGTGCATGAAAATAGCCATAAAATGATTTTGCTCTCCAGCATAAATGCACACATGATATTGAAAGTGCTCTCTGGGAAGTGTTGTTTTAAAAAGGAGTAATAAGTTCACTTAGTTATTTGTCCAGGTGAAGCCTTTTCTAGGGTAAGAGAAGAGAAAATCCAAATTAAGGACTCTATTTTAATGAAACTTTTTAATTTAAAACTTCATTGCCAAAATAAATAAAATTATTTATTTGTTCTGTTTGCTGTTATGTGGATTCTGATTTCATCTGTCTTGGGAGTGTAAGCAGCTGATACTACTGTGACTGTTGTGCAACAGATGCTTAGGGAAGGAGTGGACGTGTGACATAACTTTGAGTGCTTGAGTTGTACAAGTATAGAAGTGCTTTGAGTTTGCAGCGGGACTAATCAACAGAAAAAGGAGTCTGTGTTTCTGGGTTAGCTGTACTGCTGAGGCAGGCACCAAATGGCATGATTTTGTTCAGGAAGGAGTCTAGTATCAACTGGATACTATTTTTTTTTGCTTTTACTACTGTTTTCTGGGAACTGTTCCAGAACCCCATTGCTGTATTCTGATTTTGAGCATAACTTTACATTTTATTCATTATTCTGGTTTGCCCTCATGGTATGTAAACATGGCAAATGTATCCTCCCGTAGATGTCAGTTCATTAACCTAAGCAAGTTGAGGTTTCCTGGTTTCTACCAGTTTTCAGAGAACCTGGAAGCTTTTCTTTACATGAAATTTGTTCAGAAACCTTTCAGAAGGCAGGTGACGAGAACTCCATGGAATACATCATTTGTATCATGGAATCCTAGAATGGTCTGGGTTGGAAGGGACCTCCAAAGGTTATCTAGTCCAACCCCCATATATCTTCTGAAATGTTTTGCATGTAGTATTTATCAATAACTAATGCAAACATCATCTCTTGTGGCTACTTCATGCTTACTACATTGGTGGCCGTCATTTCTAACTGGTGAAATTTGTAGCAGGAATTCTACTAGGATAATCCCAAAGGATCCTGACTTTTACTTTTCATCTGTCTATCAGGTAGTTTTATTTGTTCTGTTATTATGTTACTTTCCTGCATTTCCAAATGTTTTATCATTCTAATACTTGTACTACTGTTGCATATTTAACTGTTAGTAATCTCTTCCTACTCTAATATTCTGCTCCCCTTCTCTTTGTCATGTCTTTACCCTGTGCATGTCCTCTAGTGTCCCCTACCTCATTCTTCACTAGTGGCAGCTCATCAAGTGCTTTGCCAAAATGGATGTGTCTAACTGGAGGTTTTGTAGTATATGAAATTTTAGGGATTTGATTTTCTTCAGTGATGAATTTCCTGCAGGGGAATGGGGTCATATTCAGTTGCTTGAGCTTTTATTTCACCTCTGTTGTGGAAGCTTTTTATCAGTTTTGCTATCTTATATTGCTTCTTACTATTACCATGCTTACTGAAAAGTGAATCAGAGCATGTGTTTAGGTGGACTTTTTTCCCACTGCAGTACCTGTGATGACTGTTGTTACCACAGTGCAGCCTGGCACTTCTTGTCACATTTTTCCTGTGGCACAGCAGACAACATAGAGCCAGCCAATGAGTGATCTCTCTTTAGTATTTGGTAATATGATCCTTGGCTAACACAGTCCTTGCATGCACTGCTGAGGAGCACATGCATCAAACTGCAGGGAAGAGCTGTGTGTGTGATCAGCCCCTGCCCTGATGGCAGGCAGCATGAATGCTCATTTATGGTGATGGATGTAGTGCCTACATGCCAGGGCGCACTCTTTTCCTTACGTAACCTTCCTTGGTGCCTGCAGCACCTTGAGCCACTTCCAAATAGTTAATGTGGGTGTGTGGCAGCTTGTGTGCAGACAGGGTTATACAGCTGAGTGTACAGAGCTGCCACCTGTCAGTTTGATACAGAGCAGCCAGAGGTGTGCTTCTATGCTGGGGTTGCCTCCACAGGATCTCTTGTGCCCTGGCTTGCTGAAGGTGCAACATGTTAACTGAGTCTCACAACACAGAATTGGAAGGGTCCTTTAAGGATCATCTAGACCAAGCCCCCTGCAGTAAGCAGGGACATCTTCACCTATATCAGATTGCTCAGAGCCCATCCAGTCTGACCAGTTTCCAGGAATGGGGTATTGACCACTTCTCTGGGAAACTTGTTCTACAAAGTGATCTTAAGGGAAATATAATCCATATTCTACTCATCTAAAAAGCCCAACTCCCCCAGATTTATCTAAAAGTTATGCCATTGTATAAAGATCAAGGGAAAAGTACCTGAAGAATGTATTAAAGTGGCAGCATCTTAACACTACCACATTTTTAGTATCATTTGGGGTTTTATTGTTATGACTTTAGCAGAGGGATTTTACCTCAGACTGCTGGGGGGGGAAGCACACAGGAACCCACAAACATATCGAGGTGTTCTTCATGTAAGGTACAAATTACCATATGCAGAACGAGTAATTGTGTAGTAGACTCTCCCCTAGTTCAATATCTTTATTGATGATCTGGATGAGGGGATTGAGTCCATCATCAGTGAATTTGCAGACAACACCAAGTTTGGAGCAGGTGTTGATCTGTTAGAGGGTAGAAGGGCCCTCCAGAGGGACCTTGACAGGTGGCTCTTGATGGGCGGAGTCCAATGTGATGGCATTCAACGGGTCCAAGTGCCAGGTGCTGCACTTTGGCCATGGCAACCCCATGCAGCGCTGCAGGCTGGGGTCGGAGTGGCTGGCAAGCAGCCAGACAGAAAGGGACCTGGGGGTACTGATTGACAGCTGCCTAAACATGAGCCAGCAGTGTGCCCAGGTGGCCTAGAAGGCCAATGGCATCTTGGCCTGCATCAGAAATAGTGTGGCCAGCAGAAGCAGGGAAGTCATTGTGCCGTGTACTCAGCACTGGTTAGGCCGCACCTTGAGTCCTGTGTCCAGTTCTGGGCCCCTCAGTTTCAGAAGGACATTGTGACTCTTGAACGTGTGCAGAGAACGGCAGTGAGTCTGGTGAGATGCCTCAAACACAAGCCCTGTGAGGAGAGGCTGAGGGAGCTGGGATTGGTTAGCCTGGAGAAGAGGAGGCTCAGGGGAGACCTTATTGCTGTCTTCAACTCCCTGGAGGGAGATTGTACGGGGGTTGGTCTCTTCTCCCGGGCAACCAGCACCAGAACAAGAGAACACAGTCCCAAGCTGTGCCAGGGGAAGTTTAGGTTTGAGGTGAGGAGAAAGTTCTTCACTGAGAGAGTTGTTAGCCATTGGAATGTGCTGCCCAGGGAGGTGGTGGAGTCTCCGTCCCTGGAGGTGTTCAAGAAGGGATTGGACATGGCACTTGGTGCCATGGTTTAGTAGTCGTGAGGTCTTGGGTGATAGGTTGGCCTTGATGATCTTTGAGATCTTTTCCAACCTTACTGATTCTGTGATTCTTGTAGCCCTGTATGGTAGAGAGCTATAGATTAATTGGCCTGGTTTAGTTAATGAGTTGTGATTAAAGGGGCATTGGGGCATGCGAGATACTGAAGTGGTTCCACAAAGTACTTCCAGACAGAAGGATCTGATCAGGTGCATACAGGGTGAATGCAACAGTTGCTTGAGGAACTTGCTCCTGTTTCATTGAACCTTCTACCTTGTGTTCAGGCCGTTGAAACCAGTGAAAGTGCCAAGCACTGGGGAAAAAAATGCATGTCTAATAAGGAATCAAAGGGCTCAGATCCAGAATTAGAATTTAATCAGTGGCTTCAAGATTTCATTGCAGTGTCTTGAGATCCTAGTGTGGAGTAGATGGTTAAACCATCACGGTACTGCTTATCAAACTGCCAGATCCAGGAGCTCAGGTTGGTTGTAACTGAAACCGAGTTTGTGGTTTGTTCTTTGTTTTTGTTCTTACAGTTCTTTAGTCCCCCAAGCCTTTGGTAGTGACTCTGTGTTCATAGCCAATCACAATACATGCAAGGCAGTTCTATTTCCTTCATGGGGTGTGTGATCAAAACAAATTAAATTTGTACTGATGATGTGAATAAGAACAAAGAGGATATTGGTCGTCATGACTCTTAGCCATTCATAAAATTGCATAGCAGCTAAATTTCCTCAAAGCCTTTGTCTTGTTCTGGACAGGAAGTTTTAAATGTAATTTTAGGGATGTGTTTTAAAGTGCTGTTTATATAATTTAATTTTAGGATAGTGTTTGATCCAAGGTGAGATGAGTATCCTTGGATTCTGTTGTGGAAGGCAGTCAGGCTTTGGTATCCTGTTAGGCACCTGTCAGAGTCCAGTCTCTGTCCAGGTTCTTCAGGTATTCCACAGATGGAGAGTAATATTTAAGATTAAATTTCCTGTTTGAAGGTAGTTGATGTTACAGAAGGTTTCTGATTTAGCAGAATAGTACAGAATACATGCTAAGCACAAGCTAAGTAAGCAAAATGTGGCAATTGCCATATACAATTCAGACACTGTACCAGTGTGATCCCCATTACTGGTCTCTAGGGTATGATCAGTCACCACGTTAGGCTTCCTCAGTCACCAGAGGGGACCACATGGGTTGAAACCAGCTCAAGCATGTTGCTGTCTTTGAAGTTTCTTTGTTAGTTGCTTAGGTTTTGTACTCTGTTGGGCTGGGCCACATATTCCCTCCCCCGTGCTGGTCTAGCTAACTTAGAGGGCATTCACATATTTTAATGGACTCAGGAAGAAACATTTACACCCCTCGCTGATTCACTCTACTGTAGCACAGTCAGTTGATCTGCTCAACTGACAAAGCTGTTTATCTAAAACAAAAGGCACTCTGTGGTTCCTTTTGTGCTGAGATAAAGTCAGCTTCTTTGCCACAGCTGTGGCCAGTCACACCCTGCATTATTCCTGGAGCTTCACGGGCACATTGCCCTTGCTCATCTCCATCGAGCTGCCTTCCACTTCAGGGTTTTATAGGTCAGTGACTGTAATGGAATGATCATCAAATACAGCCTTGGGTGAATTTGCAGAAAAACTCACTGCGGACAGCTGACCCTACTTTGTCTAGACATTTTCATTCTTTGGGTGTGATAAATCTTTTTATCAGTATTTTTAGTTTGCTTTTTTGCTGTACAGTATGCATGGCATGAACAGGTAGGAAGATACCACATAGTGTGTCTGGGCTTCAGGCTGGCATAAATGAATGCTGAAGTATTTGCTGCATCATATAAACCACTTTCAATTCCACATTTAATGCATTTCTGAGCACAAAGGCATTTATTAAACTGAAGAGGAGAAATGGACTGGAAGTTCAAATTACTGCATCTAATTCAGTTTTTGTAATTGGATATACAGGGTGCGCAGTGAAAAGTGGGTGACTCACTACTGCAGCGTGGCGACAGCCATTTCACATGTCCAGCTATGCTGCTCTCAACAGTTCTGCTGTTGATCACCTTCTGATGTTGCTGTTCACTGCTTATTCTGGTATTGAGGAGAAGGTAGTGTAGAACAAGCAAATGATGTCATTCCACTGTTGGGATTTTATCACTATTTGTCTGAAATGATAACTCTGAAGTTGTTGCTGTGACTTTTCATTGTTATGGGAGTGCTGATATTCTCAAGTCTAATGCAGTATTAAAAAGTACCTTTTAAGTCTGGAAATTCTGGAACTGATAAATAGTTTACAGTAATGCAGTACTTATTCTGCCATAATATAGCAATTCAGTACTAATTCTTCAGTACTAATTACTGTATCTCCATGAAGTGGGGAAAAGTAGAAATGTATTCAAACACACTATTGTAATACAGCAATGAGAGGATAGCTTTGTCATGATACAGCCTGACTGGCAGATGTTTTATTTTCTACTCTTGATTTCTTTTGCATGCAGAGTTTTTCAAAGTGATTTTCTACTTTCTTCAAATAATAATAAAAATCCACCTTTTATTTTATGTGCCTCATAGGAGTCTCTTCTCTGCATGGCAGCCAATTTCAACCATACTTGACTAAGGGACGGAGTTCTCACAGTTCTCATCACAGTCAGTAACCGGGTAGAAAAGGAAAACCAGATCAGCATGCACCACCACTGTACCCTCCAGGTACAATCATCTAAGGTGGGAAGTCTGTCACGTAGTGTCCAGGCTGGCTGATCCCATTCAGCCTGCTGTTAGGTGAATGAGCATGTGCTGTGTTCAGACAGTGCCTGTCTGTCTGGCACTCGAAATGGGTAGGCAGATGCAAACAAAATTCTTAATGGATTAGAAGACAGCGATGTGGAGCTGTTAAGGGATCAAGGATAAGGCTTGAGATAAAGGAAATACAGGGGACAGGAGGAAGGTGGCTAGGGCCTGTCTTGGTGCCTGTGTTTTATGTGAACCTAATCAGTAGGAAGCTGGGTTTAACCCTGATGGTTATAGAGGAATTACAGTAGCACAGTATAACTTGACTCTTGTTTATCTGAGGCTGCTCTGAGCTCCATGGGCTTCTACGATACACATCATTTCTTTCAAATAGCACCATCCAAATCCCAGCACAAACTCCTGCCACCCCCCTTCAATTTTTACTTTTCCTTGGTCAGAAAGACGACTTCTCCAATTCTTCCCCTTGTTCCCTTCCATTAGTATGGGGAAGGGGAACAACTCAAGTATATGTGAGACAAGGGTCAAATATATAACCTTTAGTTTAAGGTTGGTTTTGTAGCATACAATTATCGGTAATATAGTGTGATGATTCTGTGCAAAGTGTCAGTTTTCTTTGTAATTACAGTAGTTAGGAAAAAAAAATGTAAAGGCTATTTTTTTTTTTTCCCCCAGCAAAGTAGGTGATTAAATTTGGGACAACTGTACCGTTTTGAATGTGTGAAGGGCCTGAAGCTGGTTTTAGCGATGTAATAACCTCTGTCATCTACTGTCACTACATAAATGGAAATTATGACGCATCAGTTAGAGTTTTATTTCCTTGTGGGTTTTTTTTCAGTTCAGTAATTGAAAAGAAAATAGGAAAGAGGCACTGGGGTGCTGAGCAATTGGAAATAACTCCACATGAGAATATTCCACATGAGTTGCACTAGGAGAGGATAGGGCAGCAGAGACCCTTGCAAGCTGAAGATGAGGTGTTTTTTTTTCCCCCTTTTGTATGGTCTATTAGTATAATCCCAGCTAAAATCCAAGTGCAGTTAGGTGTATTTTTAGTGAAGAAAACAGTCTTAATTATAGCTTAGGGGCTTGGAGTATCATATTGAAGTGAAATGTGGCATTTTCTGTCCTATCACATAAGTTTTATTAAAAAATGCTGGTTCACAGCCAATGGTGTGCCCAGGTGGCCAAGAAGGCCAATAGCATCCTGGCTTATATCAGGAATAGTGTGGTCAACAGGAGTAGGGAATGATCATGCCCCTGCACTCAGCACTGGTGAGGCCACACCTCAAATACTGGGTTCAGTTTGAGGCCCCTCAGTTCAGGAAGGACATTGAGGTGCTGGAGTGGGTCTAGAGAAAGGCAACAAAGCTGGTGAAGGGTCTGGAGAATAAGTCTTGTGAGGAGCAGCCGTGATTTAGTCAGGGAAAAGGAGGCTGAGGGCAGACTTTATTATTCTCTACAACTATCTGAAAGAAGGTTGGAGTGAGGTGGGGGTAGGTCTCTTCTCCCTTGAATCAGGTGATAGGATGAGAGGAAATGG
Organism: Dryobates pubescens; assembly: GCF_014839835.1. Taxonomy (NCBI): domain Eukaryota; kingdom Metazoa; phylum Chordata; class Aves; order Piciformes; family Picidae; genus Dryobates; species Dryobates pubescens. Next base: position 11,655,130 of record NC_071622.1, on the reverse strand, counting down.
CCTTAAGTTGCACCAAGAAAGGTTTAGGTTGGATATTTGGAAAAATTCCTTTACTGAAAAAGTGGTCAGGTGTTGGAACAGGCTGCTCAGGGAGGTGGTGAGGGTCAGTGTCCCTGGAGGTGTTCAAAAACATGGCACTTGAGGACATGGTTTAATGGTCATGGTGGTATTAGGTCAGTGGTTGGACTCGGTGATTTTAGAGGTCTTTTCCACCCAAAAGGATTCTATGATTTTATGAAATCAAGAAAAGATAGAACATGGAGGATTGTTCAGAACTGCAGAAGGACAGCTCAGCATAGCTTGGAAGGGGACTATGAATACCTCAAAACACCTTGAGTTTGACTGGAGTTTGCCATGTGGCTCTCTTTCAGTTGCTCTCCTTTCTGTATTGCGTTCCTGTGATGGCATTTAAAAATTACTGCTTATTTTGAGGATATTTAGTTATTTCAGTATTGCAGTTTCTTGCTTTCCAAGCTTGTTTATCTGGTTTAAGTCACTTGGAGATAGAGCTTTTTTAGATTATTTCATTGCATAGAGGTCTTAGGTATGAGATGCTGTAATACTGTTTTGTCATGTCGTATTACTCATTTACCTGTCATTTACTTTTTCCATTTATTTTAAGACTCTGTAGTAGTCCTGAGTTAAACCACAAACCTGAAGTCAATTTCATAACAGTCACACATTATAAACATAGGACTATGAAACCTGATTTATAAACATTTTCACACTAGAGGGCACTAACATCCCATGAAATTTGAACTCAAACCAATTTTTATTCTCTCTCTAACACTTAATACTGGGTAGCTTTACTGTTTTTGTAGTGGATGCCCAGGGTTTCCATTTCTTAGCAGCCTTTTATCCTAGAAGAGAAAGTTATGTAAAAGTATTCCTGCAAGAATGCATTTCAAGTTAGTGTGTGGTGTTTTCTTTTGTGATTCTTTCGTCGTTGTTCTTATTTTTGTGGTGTGGTGTTGTCCTTTGGGGGGGAGAGAGGTGTTTGTTTGGTTGACTGGGTTTTTTTGGTTGCCTTTTTTTTGCTTGGTTGGTTGTTGTTTCTTTTTAAACTAAACAATTTGACTGATTTCTGAAGAGCAGTGTAAGGAGAGGAAATGACCTCAAGTTGCACCAAGGGAGATTTGGGTTGGATATTAGAAATTTCTTCATTGAAAGGGTTCTCAAACACTGAAACACACTTCCCAGGGAGGTGGTTGAATCCCCATCCCTGAAAGTGTTTAAAAGACAAATGTGGTGCTGGGAGACATTGCTTAGCACCAGACTTTGTAGACTTGGGTAATGGTTGGATTTGTTAATCCTAGTCTCTTCCAGCTGAAACCCTTCTGTGATTCTAAATTTCACTTACATCCTTTTCATGTGGTAATTTTCACTTGAAGCTGGTGAATAGGCATGTAAGATGGGGAAAATACTGGGTAACTTCTAGAAGTTATCTTAGAGTTAACATCTGGAATATGCTTTTTAAAGTTAGTGATCAAAAGAAAAGGGTCATACGTGAACTGATGCTGCAGGCCTAGTTTTAAGTTAGCTTTAGTCCATGTATTTACATGTTGGTACCTGGTGTAGAGAAAAATAATAGGGAAAAGAATATGAAAGTTTATCCTGCTAGTAACAGATCAGAGTGGAATCTTCAGTTATGCCTTTCTTAAATAGGCAATTTTAGACTGTAGTTTGGACCTCAAAGTTGTGTAAACATTTTGGAAGTATTAAATTTTTTGTTACAGATTTTAGATACTGAATCCTGTTTAAAACAGGTGAATGAAATGGTTTCTCATTGTTTTTTTTGCAGGAATGGTTATTCAGTTGCCTTGGAGATGATCCTGCTGCTGTCAATGTAGGGCCAAAGATTGATGGTGTGGACAGTATGGACCTAATGAACGGACAGTCCAGCAGTGTTAATATTGCAGCTACTGCTTCAGAGGTAAGGATTGCAAAACTCACTTATTGGATGCTTAAGACCATAAGTACTCCATTTACAAAACATGCACCAAAATGTAAGTTTTTGTGTGTTTTTTTTTTTTTTTACAGTCCTGGTGCAGGAAATGCTTGTTTTCTGATTTGGTCTTATATTCCCCAGTTCAGATGTGAATAACTTAAAAAGTTCTGACCTTCGTATACCAAATAAAGCTTGAGCTAACCTTTACAGCCTTGCCATAGCCAAAGCCATGGTTTTTATGTTCTGTTCCATCACATCCAGACAAAAGAAGCTTTTCTTCTCTAGTTTTAACAATAATGGATGCTTTTAGGGCAATAAGCTGTGCTGGCACAGCCTGTGGGAAATGTTCTCTTCTTTGATGGGTACTTCTGAGTGTGTGTGTGTGTGAAGGGATAACCTGACACAGTAGCACTGAAATAAGGTTGTTCCCTTTGTCTCTTGGACTATATTCAGGCATTGGTGTGAGTCCCCTTCTACCTACCAAAGGTTTTGCCCTCCAGAAGTGAACAGCTCATGAATTCAGAGCATTTTTATCAGCCAAGCAATAGAAAGTGGCCTCCTCTGCTGATGGCTCTTATTTTGATGTATTAGTTTTCCATTTGTCTTCTACTTGCAAAGAAAAAGAAGGGGCAGGGTAAAGTTAATACTATGAGGTTTTTTTGCTATTGGTAACCATGACTGATCCCTAAATTCTTAGCAGTGTTGGAGAGCTTGCAAGACTTGGTTGGTTTGGGCTTTTGTTTGTTCGGACATTTTGTTGTTTTTTTGGTGTGGGTTCCCCCCCCAACTTGCAAATCATTCCCTCTTCAAGTTTTGTCCTGTTTTTTGCTTTTGTTTGTCTTTTAGCACTTCAGTGAAAGGAACTGAAAACCCTGCCTTCAGTATATATTGCAGTCAGCAGAATAAGACTAGGCAGGTCTTGGTTTGTGCTCATTATATTTTGCCAGAGCTAAGCTGGTGCTCCCCACAGTGCTGAGAATAAGCTCTCTGCACCAATGCTAGTTTTCTTTCTCTTGAATCTCTCCAAAGTGTTAGTAAATCTGTTGTAGGAACTCTGTTAATTCTTACATTAATGCTATGCTGTTGCTGAAGCATGCAGGACCATACTGTGCTTCAGGCAAGTGCTTGGTGACAAAGCAACCTTAAATATGATGCAATTACTGACTGGAGTAACTGTGGTTCTTCATGTGGGTTTTATCCATGTGCCTCATACTTACTTCTTACTTTTTAGCCAAGAGTTTGCTTTATGCTAGGTTTCAGAGAGAGGGGGAAAAAACTCAGAAGCAAGAAACATGCAGAACCTCTTCTGCCTTGTAATGACTGAAGAGAATCTAGATTTGCATCTATATACAAGAGGAAGCAATTACTCAGAACACTGATCCATTGTTTCATATAAAACATGTGAAAACAATATATGAAACACATGAACCAATACGAAGTGTTAATTTGATTCAAAGTGCTAATTTTTTGAACCATATTTGTAATCTCAAGGGGAGCTGAATAATCTTTGTAGGTAGTCATAGAATTATATTCTAGGATCTGGTATTGTTTGCAAATGTGAATTGTTTGAAATTCAGTGTTGCTGTATTGATGCTATTACTGGTTTTATTAACTTTTCTGAATCCAAATGTAATTGCATGTTGAAATGTAACTTGTGTGGTGAGGAACACCTTTAGAACACATCAAAGTCAATTTGAGAGTCTTTGAGTCCTGTGTCCAGTTCTGGGCCCCTCAATTTAAGAAGGACATTGAGACTCTTGAACGTGTCCAGAGAAGGGCCACAAGGCTGGGGCGAGGCCTTGTGCACAAGCCCTGTGAGGAGAGGCTGAGGGAGCTGGGATTGGTTAGCCTGGAGAAGAGGAGACTGAGGGGAGACCTTCTTGCTCTCTCCAACTCCCTGAAGGGAGGTTGTAGCCAGGTGGGGGTTGGTCTCTTCTCCCAGGCAGCCAGCCCCAGAACAAGAGGACACAGTCTCAAACTGGAAGTTTAGACTTGAGGTGAGGAGGAAGTTCCCCGCAGAGAGAGTTGTTAGCCATTGGAATGGGCTGCCCAGGGAGGTGGTGGAATCTCCGTCCCTGGAGGTGTTCAAAAAGGGATTGGACGCGTCACTTGAAGCCATGGTTTTGTAGTCATGAGGTCTGTGGAGACAGGTTGGACTTGATGATCTTTGAGGTCTCTTCCAACCTTATTGATTCTATGATTTTAGCAGTCTTTCTCCTGACTTTTAATTGATATTTGCCCAACAGAAGAATTCTGTAAACAGTGATGTTTGAACAGAATTTTTGCTTTTGGGAGTGTGAAAGAACACACAACGGAGAACCAAAGTATCAGCAGTGTGTTTTTGTTTGTCTCTCCAGAAGAGTAGCAGCTCTGAATCCTTGAGTGACAAAGGTTCAGCTGAGCTGAAGAAGAGCTTTGATGCAGTGGTGTTTGATGTTCTAAAGGTTACTCCAGAAGAATATGCGGTAAGTAATAAAAGTAATTTTTGTGTGAATCTTCTTGGCAGCTTATTCTCTGCTTCCCCATTTCTATACAGTTTTTTGCCTGACTTCTGTCATCTGTAGGTTTCAAAAATGGATCCTGCACTATAGCTCTTTGTTGCCTGTGTTCTGTTTAATGTTAAGTGATCTTTTTGGGCTCCAGGCATTTTTTACACTTTTGCATGCAACACTGACCAAAGGTTCTTAAATCTAGATGATGCACCTTACTTCTGACGTGCTTGTTGTAGTTGCAAGAACGTGCTTGTTCTCAACTTGCCTTTTCTGGAGGTGTTTTAATTTTTAGGGAGTGTTTTCTTCTTTCAGGTGCAGTGGTACTGGATAATGAGTATCCTTCAGAATAAAGAACAAATGAGTAAAGATGCTTAACCAAAACACTGGGTTATTTTTAAAATTAGCTTTTCTCACCTTACTTGTAGAGGTTAAGATGACAGATGGTCTCTCTAAGTGATCCAAGTATGTTACTAGAAGGATTGCTAACAAGCTCTTGTTCTTACTGCATTTATAATTCAAGTGATGAGATTCATGATGAGTTGTTCTGGGGAGGTTATTGATGCATGCTACTATGTATCACTAAATATTCCCATTAACTTGTTTCTATTTCTGAATCAGCAACATATATGTCTGTTAATTATTAATGGCTAATTGGATTTTAATGGGCACACCAAAAATGTAAAGCATCTGGATTAGGAAGTGGTGCTCACACATTAAATTCTCCTTTGGTAGTTAATGGGATTTATTCCTGACTGAGGTTCCAGTCAGGTGCTTTAGGCCTCTTCCTTGCTCTGTTGTCAGGAACAGCTGGGTAATGCATTGCCTGTGTTTCGTGGAAAGATGTTTTTGGGGCTGACTATCCTTTTAGTTTTATCTTGCGACTTCTCTACATAAAGACAACCTAAGTGCTTAGGCATTAGGGGGCTAGAGGCATGAATTCAAGTGGAATGATGCATTCAAGCCAGAATAGCTACAGGTTCCTTTGAATGGCTCTGCTGTTTATCAAGTGGTGGATGCCGTTGTGCAGCAGAGTAGATTACTTACTGTCTGTGGATTTGCTCTCACTCTCCTGGACAGCAAAATACATAAAGGAGCTTTGTATCACATTTCATAATCCTTTTGTTCTACTGTCCTCTGTCTAATTCTCAATCTCTCATGTGCAGAACTTTTAGTTTCATGGGTGTTCTAAGCATTACCTACTTAGTAAATCTTGGTTAGATAAAAATCTTTCGGAATCCAGTGGGTTTATCCAGTTTGTATAATACAAAACCAGTAGAGTTCTATTCACAAAGAGGAATCCTTTAATGAAGCATTTCACATTACAATTACAAACCTGTGGTTGTATTTTTGGTTTATACTACCTGGTATGATTTTGCTGCTTTCTCAATTCCCCAAAAGAAACCATCTTTACTCTTAGACTTCTCCCTTTTTAAAGGATCTAGTTATTTATCTCAGGTTTCATTTCCCATAAATAGATAGAATTGTGAACAATTGAGCAAAATTACTGGTAGTCAGTGTTCAGCCCATTAGCAAGGTTAGAATTAATTTAATTTCTTTTTCAATGTTTCTTTACACACCTTCACTTCTTTGTTAATATTCCTTTTGCTGGGTACTTTTATCGGCTCGTCCAGCAGGGCTTGCTTTGAATGCTGTCATCTTCTCATCCTTCTTACTTAAGGTTGTAGAAATAAGTAAACTTGCCAAAACCTTAGGTAACTTGAAGGCAAAGTACCGTTGACCCTTACACTTGCTTTTTATTTTATCAGGCATTTGCACGTGCTTCCTGATTTTAGTCCTGCTGTTGCAGAAAAGTACAAAAATCTTCATCTTGATTTCAGTTGTGATGGGAAGACTGTCAGTGATGTAGTATGGCCAGGCTCTGGGGAATACTAGCACTAATGAGAACACAAAACTCTGTTAGTAGGGTTTTCATAGCAACAGGGGGTGTGTGCCTCCCAGATTGGACATGAATATGCTACCAATTGCTTTTTCAAAGCAGCAACAAACTTGTAGTTCAGTGACAGCTCTTGTAAAATAGATGCAGGGCAGTCTGCTGACACCCATGCCTTAGTGGAAGCTGAGTTCTACTATCTACTGCAGAACAAATACTGTTCTAAAAAAAATAAGTCTCATCTTTTTTTTTAATGGTAAACTGAGGAAATAATTTTTGAGCTGTTTATAAAATATATAAAGAACATAAAGGGTTATGTGATAATGTCAATAAAAGTGAGTTGCTGCACAGGAGCTAGTTAGACATCTGTCTAATGGATAGGAAAGCTTGGATTGAATAAAAGAATTCCAGTGCATAGGGGTAGCATAAAGGTGAGAGTTAACTGATAAAGTCAGTATCAGCATTGGCAAGTCTCATCCTGTACCTTCCATGATGAATTACATTTTGATTAAAATGAATCACTGTGTGCAGATGGGACAATTCTGGAGAAAGAAGAGCAAAAATCTGGAAGATAATTAAATTCGAAAGATACTGGGATAAGACTCACGCTAGTGAATATGTACCAGTATGAGACATACAGATGTCTTTTCAGTTCCCACCAAGTTAGAGATCATTATTTCACAACTGGATCTGTTTAGTCAGTTAGTGGGTAAGAGACAAGCTGAAGTACAGAAGCTATTGCTTGTAATCCTGTATTTTTGAGAAGCAGCTTACCAAGCCAAGGAGAAGCCCAAGTGTAAATAATTTTTGTGATTTTATTTCCATATTCCTCCCTTTGGCAGCCATCTAAGGCTCTCCTGAATGCACAGTTGATGTGTGCTCTTTCATGTAATGGTCCTTCATTCAGTCTCGTACTGTCTAGCAAAAACACACCAGCCCTTCACAAGGTCTAGTTTGAACAGATTAGAAATCATGGTTGTGCTACATGTAATAGTCCAGTTGGATGTTGATACCAACCAGCTGGTTTAAGTTCTTTGTAGGCTTGGAAGTTGCTTTAGAGAGGCTCACCTTACAGCTGAAGCAGGTGAGATCTTCAGATGGAGCTGCTGTTGTTGGAAATTTACTATTTGCTTTGTCCCCCTTTAAAAAACAACAAAAAAACCAAAACCCCAAACACTTCCAGGGGGTCTATTGAATGCCTGCAGGTTTCATGCATGTTTAGGAAGAAGAATCCTGTTCAATGAGCGTGCAGTAAGACACATTTGTTTTCTAAGGATTCTACAGACAGCTTTCTACCTGTGACCAGTAAGGAGACTGTCTGTTTCAACTGCCTGCTTCTAGGCTGCTCACTGCTTGTTTCTTCATTGAAGGGCTAAAGCCACAGAAGGCATTGGTGCCAGGATTACCCACTGGTGTCTGGCCCTGCCGATGGAGCGGCTGTGTGCACAGGGTAGACACGGTGGCAGTGAATGCTGCCCATTTTTGTTGGAGGGAGAAGTGTGGTTTTCCAGCATACAGGGCACAATATTTGTAGGGGAGGGATATGTTAATGGTGCAGTGGCAGTAGAAAGGGGGGGCTGGTGAGACTGAAAGAAAGAAGGAAAATGCTTGAGGACATGAGCTCCAAATTAGGATGCTGGCAAACCTCAGGTTGAAGAAATATTTATTTTTTGCTTTACAGTAAATTTGTATTCCTTAGACTGCTACTGTTTAATTATTTGAGAGTTTATTACTTTTTTTGACTCACTTTTCCATTTTATATTTCAACTTCACCACAGTGGTGTAAATATTTGAGGTAGAATTAAGGGAAGGGCGGCTGTATAAATCCATTGCCTTCCCACCCCCACCACCCCCCCAGTTATCTAAGAAGGATTCTTTTATTCTTTGCCCTGGTCTCTGAAAGCACTATCAAGTAAGCTCATGCTGAGATATGCATGTATTTCTTTTTGAATCCAGTTAAGCCGTGTCAAATGGATGCTGGAAAAAAAGAATATTGCTGATTTTGGAAACAAGGAATTTTTCTCAGAGGTGTTCTTACAACGCTTAAATATCAAGTTATCTGTATCTGAAGAAAGAGCATAAAGAGTGTGTTTGGTAGAGAGGGAGCAAGTCCAAAGAGCTCTGGAACAACATTGTGTAAGAAAAATGCAGAAATGGGTTTTGAGGCTTCGAGCGTTCAACAAACTCTCTTTTTTTGCCCCTTCAGGCAGAACAAAACTAACTCAAACTGGCCCAAGGTTTGCCTCAGAACCTTCTGTCCTGTGCAGGACTCTGGCAGATTCATGGTCCCCTCTGTGTGCAGCTACTGGTGCGAGTTGTGCTACGTGGTTCCTGGCAGGAGTGTTGGTTTTGGCCTCTCCAGAGGCTGGTTGTTGGTGGATTTAGGGAGTTTGAGGAAAGTCTGTCTGCTGCATCTGAAAGCAGTTTGAATGAAGTACTGGTCCCTACGAGCTTTGGATGATGCACGTCTGCCTGTTGATTTTATTTTACAGAAGAATATTAGAGAATAAGTATCTTCCCAATGAGTACAAGAAGCAATAACTTTAGTGTATGGAGGAACTATTAATGATAACAGTTTGGGAGTGGATCTTGTGAGAAAACAAGTAAGAGTTTCAACACAGGAACCTCAATACCCTAGTGTTCATTTTGGGCAGCAGAATTATTCTCCTGATGCAGTGCTTAACAGAGGCTTAGCTATTTTTTCAGTGAGAAAAAGTATTCTGGCAGCCTGGAGAGACAGTGCTAAGCCAAGTTGGAAGGCTTAAATATAATTCCTTCAAAAAATTCAGATTAAGAAACAATTTATGAAGTGCCGCTTCAACCAACATGGCTTCAAGGAAAATCAGATGATGGCAGTCTTCTTCAATAACCAAAATGCAAGCATTTTATTTATTTTTTTTAAACACCACACCACCCCCACCACCCCCATCTCAGACAGAAACTCAGTTTTTCTTTTCTCACTGAGTGTATCTGTCCAGGAGCCCTACAGAAAGTGCGGTGTCCTGTCTGTAGGTAATGTGGCAGGAAAACCTGGAGTACAGCAAGTAGCCTGATAGGAGTTCATGCTTGTGAAGATCCAGGGGCTAAAAAGGTGTGATTATAGCCCAGATCACACAGCAGCTCTCGTATAGGAGTTTGTAGAGGAGCTCAATGCAGTGGTGTTAACTGCAACTGGAAGTTACAGGGTTTTATGGCCGGAAGGTAATCCATATGTATTCACAGAACAGAGAGAGATTTGGGGAATATTTAAACATTTTACTGAGTTCCACCATACTCCTCAAAGAAGCAGCATACTGAAATGTAGTTCTTACTTGTCTGGATGTAAAATTTCCAACCTGACAGATCTCCCTCAGAGGGGTAAATCTCTTTATATGTGTGGTAACAGTTTAGTGTCTCAAAGTACTTTACTGTTAACAAGCTCAACATCTCAACATTCAGGAGAGGTAAAATAGTTTTAAATTTGGCTGCTGAGGACTCTGCCTAGGCACGGTCTTTCTACCACACGCAAAAGCTTCCATGGATGTGCAAGGAGGGAAAAACTAACTTCCAGCTACTCTTGCAGTGTGTTACAAGCAAGATGATCATTCACTGTTTTTTAAAAGATGGTTTTCTCTTATTGAGTTCAAGTGGTTGAGAATTGGGATATATATTAGCTGTACATTAAAAACATTCTAATTCTAATCATGTTCTAAACTGTTACCTAGGATCTAGGGCAAACACACACAAAACTTCCATTCAGCTCTTTCAGTGTGTGAACTATGAAGAGGTACCTTAATATAAAAATAAAATCGATGGATAGCTCACTTCTGGAAAGGCAGAAAATATCCTGTTTCCCTAGCTTTGTGTAAGCAGAATATTTAAGTGTGAAGTTCACAGGTTTGCATTGTACATGTGATTTTTTTTATCTATGCAGGTGACAACTCAAAACTCAGAGGGGTTATGGTTGGCTTTCTTAATATAACAAATGGATGTGAACACTTAAAATTGTGGGTTTGAATATTCAAACCATGAAACTACGTTTAGGAGAGGGAGATGTCCAGGTATTACTATTGGCTGGGTTAAGGAGCTGAAATGAGGAAGGCTCAGGCATTGTATCTCATTCACTGCAGAAACCAAACTAGTGGCTTTGTCTGTTGGGATTTAAATTCCCCTTGATGTGGTTGGTCATGGTAGAAGTTTTTGTTGCTAGTGTCAGTGTTGAGCGATGGGATCTGACATAAACCCCATTTCCAAAGTTGTGTCATTTCAGGTGTTTTTAATTAGAATGCCAGCCTTCCAGATTTTGACTCTACAGTGACCCAGCACCTTTAAAAGGGTAAAAATTCAGTTAAGCATTTAGTCCTATAAATATGAATATTAATGTTTAAAAAATTCTGGTTTGTTGAAGGTATTTTAAAACCCTTATGGAGGTATAACATCCGGTCTACAAACTCAAATGGCTTTGTATCCATCAGCTCAGATGTTCAGCTATCAGTTGTTTACCTCTTTGAATTTTGAGCAATTGAAATGCTTGAACTCCTAATGGAGAAACTGGAAGTTCTCTAAGAAAGGAACCTTCCTAGAACAAGTGGTGATGTGAGGCTGCCCAGGGAGGTGGTGGAGTCACCATCCCTGGAGGTGTTCAAGAGGGGATTGGATGTGGCACTTGGTGCCATGGTTTAGTCATGAGGTCTGTGGTGATGGGTTGGACTTGATGACCTTTGAGGTCTCTTCCAACCTTGGTGATTCTGTGATACAGTGTCATGAAGATGGATATTGCTTTTAGTGAAAGCAGCAAGATGAGGAAAAAAACCTAGTACCAGAAGAAAGATGTTTCCATTAAAATTTACTGAGGATTTTTATGTTCTGAGACTTACTTTTTAAATAATGTACTTACTAGCAATTTGACATATTTTTAGTAATGAAGATTAATTGTGAATTTTGGCATTTGTGTGGTTTTTCAGTGCTGACACAACCATTTAATATGTCCATTTAAAATGTATTTTGATAGGTGAATTCTGGTGTGAAGCTACAATATCAGTCTGTTTCGTAAGATGAGTTTCCTTAACCACTGTTGGAATGGTTTCTGTTGTCTAGGTGCACTCTGACAAATTTGTTCATCTCCCTCACCTGGAATGATTTTTTCATGCCAGTAGTTTCTGTGGCAAGGTTGAAGAATTACAGAATATATCTGGTTGGAAGAGACTTCAAAGATCATCCATTCCAACATTTAACCCAGCACTGAAGGGTAAACACTAAACCATGTCTCTAAGCACCAGGACCACATGCTGCTTAAATACCTCTACCACTGACTATACCACTGCCCTGGGCAGACCATTCCAGTGTTTGACAATCCTGTCAGTGAAGAAATATTTCCTAATACCTATAGTGACCCTCCCCTGATGCAGCTTGAAACTATTTCCTCTAGTCCTGTTGCTAGTCATTAAGGAGAAGAGCCTGTCCTCTTCCTTGCTCCAACATCCCTTCATGTAGTTGTAGAGAGCAACAAGGTCTCCCCACAAATACCCCTTTTAAAAAAGTGCTTTGTGTGAAGATTTCTGTATTTCTGACATTGACAGGCTGAAAAATAATGCTGGAAGAGTCTTTAATTTTAGGAAAAGAAACCATTTTCATTCCTTTCTTTTCATAAGCTTCATCATAAAAGAATAGAATGGTTTCAGTTAGCAAGAGCGCTTTCAGTTTGAAAAGCATCTTTTGTTTTTGGCAAAAGTTTATTATCTATTTGTATTGCAGTTGCTATGGCTACAAGGGAATAGAGAAGTTGTGTTGAAGACAAAGAGTACTTTGGCCTACTATATTCCTGAATTTCCATTCTTACTCAATGCTGTTGCTTAAAATAAACTTGGGGGATGTGGGGGGATACAGCTGACTGAGGTCCTTGATTTCATCCCAGCTTTTTAGGTACCTTATAATATGTTGTTTTGAGACAGATGGTGCAGCTGATAGGTGGATTATTTTGCCAGATTTAAAAATGGCAGTTTAAGGATATATTTTTAAGATGGCATTGAAATAGTCTGTAGATACTGTGGAAGGGTGAGTGCAAATCATGAGTGAGTGGTGGTCCTTCGGGTTGGTTGGTTTGTAGTTGAATATGTGAATTCAGTTCAGTGGGTCTGATTTTAATCTCACTGTAACCCAACACTAGAAAAATCTCCTGTAGCTGTAAAACATCATTGTTGGGAAGAAGGAGCAGCTGACTAAAGAAGAGCCCAGGAAAGAAGTTTGTAAAAAGAAAATGCAGAAAGGGCTTGTTACTTCTCTGATGTTGTACTGCAAAATACCTGCATAATTTTTTTTGTAGTCGTGTTTGGTTGCCAGAATTCCTATCTGAAAATAGATTTAGAGGTCAAGGAGATGGGCTTCAAAATGCAGATTTGGTTGTCTTTAGCAAAACACATCACTGCTCAGTAGGACAGGTGCTGCTTTCTTATTAGAACACCCTAGCTATTTTTCTTCAAGGTTGACTTTATTTGAGATGCTATTCAGGTATCCAACAATGGCATTCAATGGCAGTTATGATTTGTGACAGTCACAAACCTGTCAGTGTGTAGCACAGAGTACGTAAGTGGGGGAACTGTTGTTCTCAAGGAAATGGGAATAAAGCAGCTTACATGTGAGAAATGAGAACAAGGTCTCCAGATTTATTGTTAAAATTCTATTTGTGATATCTAACTTGGATGGCACTGCTGTTTCTGGGCTGCCTGCATACTCTTTGAAATGTAAGGTCTTTTGCTTTTGGATACAAAGGCAGACAGCAACCCTAAATTGTATAATTAAAATAAAGCTCTGTGAATGTGTTTCAAAATGCAAAACTTGGTGTTTGAGTTTCCCTTTTCCCTTTTCAAAGACCTCCCAGAATGGAAGTGTACTTAGTGGTTCTGTCCTGCTCAAAGTGAGATGGCTGTTTAACTGTTGCTGTTCAACCAAGTAATTACTCAGCTTAGTTATTCAAATATGGTTCAAGTACTGATTGAAAAAAATTTAGGGATGTTTGAATGGAGCTGTGTAACACCTAAACTAAGGCTTAGGGTTTGAAAAGAAACTGAATTTCAGCAACTGAAGTTAGTTCCTTGTAGTCTTGTTTTGGAGTTCAAGCTCTGATTTGCATAGGTGACTTCAGGATTATGCTCCTGAGGAGAATTTATCATAGTTTATTTTATTAAATGTAAAGTTCAGAATGTTTTATTCTCTGGTTATGCAGGAGAGCTCTGTGGTAGGTGCTGAAATGTCTGAAATTAGCTACAAAATGAAAAATCAAAAAATACAAGGAAACAGGACAAATAAAGTTCTCATGCAGCACAGCAACTTCATGGCATGCAAGGTTAATTTTGACCTTGCTTTATAATTATTTTTCTTCATTTCAGGGGCAGATAACGCTAATGGATGTCCCTGTATTTAAAGCAATTCAGCCAGAGGTGAGTACTTAATTGGTTGTGTTTTCAAACTTAAATGGGGGGGGGGGGGGGGGGGAGTTATGGCAGTGTTTAAATTCTAGAATTGCCCATTCTGTATGTCAGTAACTCTTAATGTTTGTCCCAGTTCATATAACTCTGAAGCAGATAGTTCTGTAACACAAAAAATATCTGGAACTAATAGGGGAATGAGGTGTTGGTATTTAAATATGTTCAGCTCGTGCTTCAGGTGAAGTATCTGTGGTTTAATGTTTCTGAGTAATAAGCGTCTTGATTTTATTATTGTGATCATAATGGTTTAGATCATACCTCATCCTGTCCTGTTCCCCTTACTGGTTCGTATTTCTTTTGGAAAAAAAGAAAATGGCTGTAAGAGCATCTTGTATTCAAGGTGGGTGTGATCTGTGGATATACTAGGAAAGGATCATGAAAAGATTCTTTTCTGATTGCAGCCTGACTTGAATTGATGGTTTCAGAATCTTCACAGGGACTATAATGAATGATGAATTTGTTTATCCTTCCTTCTGTATGATTAGCATTTTCCTGTGGGCATTGGTTTGCACTGAAGGTTTTTTCCCCCTTTTGTCCACTTCATCAGTAGTGTGAAAGTTTTCCAGCTCATCAGTCACCTTTAGCCTTTCAGAATCTATTTTATTGGCAGCAGGCTTTTGCTTTTGGCATGCTGACAAGCATTTTGCTTCAAGTAGCAAAACCTGCTGAATCTCTTCATCATAATTATTGATTGCATCATTTGTATACCCACAGAATATTTTGAGGGCTTCCTTTTGGTCTGTACTTGAAAACATTTTGATTTAGCTTTCACGATTTCAGCAAGCTGTTTCCCAACCTATATGGATACTGTGGGTTTGTTGCTTGGTGGGTTCTGTTGTGTGTTTTTTGGGGGGTTTCTTGGGGGTTTGGGGTGTTTGTTGGTTTTTTAACTCCTTCAAAGAGTCTCCCATTGGATTCCTGACCCTTTTTCCTGGGCACCCTTAGTGTCTTTTTGGTTAGCAGAATATATTTATCCTAATCTTCTAAGGGGCTATTTTTTTGAAAGCTCTTTTCCAAAACTTTAAAGCATGTTACCCTTTTATGTGATTATTTTAAATATTTTCCTCGTGTGTGTTTGTGTACTCCTTTTTTCTAATCTTAAAGCATTGCTACTTTGTAGGTTTCCCCCCAGCCCCGAGTGATGAAGTTGAATGAGCTCTGGGTGTTTTTACACAGTGCCTAGTTACACTGAGGTTCAAAGGTCTGGGTATCAAAAAATATCAAGCCATCAATTTAACTGATTACAACTTTTCCTAATGATCTGCTGCTAATGAAACTCCTCTGCTTGAGCTTGATAGTTTATTCTCGGCAGCCTACTGCCAGCGCTGCACAGGATGAGCAGTCTGACAACTGCAGGAAGCAAACAAGCAAGTTAGATATAGTGGCGCTGATCCAGTGCTCCATACCTCATAATCTGTTGCTATTTTGATGCTGCCTCCTGATTATGTTGTGTGAACAGACCTACAGAATGTCTCTAGGAGATGTCAAGAAAGTACATTTAGTGTTTTTGGCTTTTCTAACTCGTTATTGACAATCTAAGTGGGAATAGCAGAATGAAATAATGCAACTTAAAAAAATTTTCTTTGAAGAAATCTTGATGTACTGTGTAGGAAATTCACACGGTGCCTTCATTGGAAACTATCCATATGAAGAACAGTAGCTGTTTTGACACTTCTCAAGTGTTTGCACAAAAGCAGTTGAAGGTACTGACAGCGTGGAAGTATTATCTGTCCCTCAGTGCTCTTTCACAGGTGGACAGAGTTCTGTCATCTCATAGCTGATGTCCATCTAAATTGTGTTAATTCCCTATGGAAAAAGGGCAAGCAGATGACCACTTAAGTCGGAAGAAGCCAGACACAGTGCTTGCCCTGACAGCAGACACTGAAGTGGTGTAGGTGTCTGAGTGTCTTTTGAGATGTCTACTGGACTGCGTGCTGAATCCATATCTTAATTCAGCTTGTTAATCTTTACATGTACCTTGACATGTACACTCAAACATTGAATTTGTCATTGGAAAGCAATGCTGAGCTCCATCAGCTTCAAAGCAGTTTTTCCTTGTACAAATGGAAGAGCTCATGGATTTTTTTGTGTGTATGAGATCATTTTTTTTAAAAATTAAAGCTGTTGATTGAAATCGAGTGGTAATAAATAGCAAGAAAGATTGTGTAGTTAGTTGCCCAACTGATGATTGAGTTTGACAGAGAAGTAAGAGGGACTGTAACTTGGTACTGCCTTTTTAAGGCTTTACCAGTAATTAGAATGTGCAGGTCTATGGTTTTTAGGGTGACTTATGTAGAGGAACTACATGATGTCTGGTTTTTTTTATCTTAAAAGCAGGTCCCCTTGCTGCCTTTTACTCCACAAAATGATTTAAGTTCTGACTGTTGTTCAACTTAAAATAAAATTGTCTCCTCTGGAAGGGAAAGCTGGAAATAGCATTTGTTTTGTTGTTGCTGCAAAAGATTACTATTCTGGTATTTTTTAAATGCAACATGCCAAGTTAAAATAATAGGATGTGTAGATTGATTGAGATGAATCTTCTCCTGTAAGACTTGAAGTATTTCAGAAAGCAATTGAAAGCAAATGCTTTGATCCCTCTAGCTCAAATTCACACGAAAGCAGAATTTGCTGTGGTAACAAAATGGATTTTGAATTATTTCACTAGTTTCTAAGATAAGCTGAATTGGAGAGAAAAAAAAAAAAGAATTTCCAAATTCAACAAAAGATGCAAGTGTGAAAATCTAATAATTTAACAGAATTCAGAAATGGCAGTTGTGGAACCTCAGCTTACAGAAGAAAACAGGAAAGTGTATATTTACTACTTCAGTGTATTATTGCTCCGTTACTTTTCTTGAAACTAAGATTTGCCTCTCTGTGCTCATGGCTCTGATTGTGTGTTATGCAGTAACTTTAAAAAAAAAAAAAAAGAATTTTCATCCTTGTTCTCCCAGGAGCTGGCAAGCTGTGGCTGGAATAAAAAGGAGAAATATAGTTCAGCACCAAATGCTGTTGCTTTCACCAGAAGATTCAATCACGTGAGTTATTTTGTTCCAGCGTCATTACACGCACACATTTAAAAAGCCTGGAGAATTAAGTGTTCTGGCACATCACTTTGCTTGCTGATGGCAGCTGACCACTAAAGGA
Source organism: Dryobates pubescens (assembly GCF_014839835.1). Lineage (NCBI taxonomy): Eukaryota > Metazoa > Chordata > Aves > Piciformes > Picidae > Dryobates > Dryobates pubescens. The sequence goes on along the minus strand of NC_071622.1, from coordinate 11,638,192 downwards.
ACTCCTTGCAGCAGATACTTTAAGTTTTCATCTTCAAGGTATACAAAAAGCCCAAAACAGCACTGAAGAATTAGCTGTGGTTTTTGTTTTAAATAGCAGTTATCGATTAAACAGGAAAATCCAAAGTGATTTATGTATTTAACTTTGTGTGCTTTTTCTATAGCACATAAATGTGCTTTATACAAAGACATATAGGCTTACCATACAGGACTTCTGGAGTAGTGATTAGATGTGATTTCTTTGTGTGTTAGTTGAGTGTCTTTTGCTCCACATAGATGTTTTTGTCCCCAGAAATAGGAGCCTGCTGTCAATATGGTTACATTTCAAAGCTGATTATGGGTAAAATGTAAAAATTCCCAAGAATTTTCCTGTACAAAGCTTGCTCTTTAACTGTCTGTTTCATACAATTTTCCAGGCAGGCAGTGTGAGATCTGTGGGTTTCTTAGTTAAAAATTTCTCTATGCAAAATTAACTCACAAGATCAACATTTTGTCTTTCTTTACAATTAAAGCTGTAGGACTCCAGCTATGTAGCTAGCCACCCAAGCCTCAAAACTGTTTTTTTTTTGTGTAATGCCCTATTTTGTATTGCAGATGAAGTAATTCTATTGCCCTCATCATTCCTCTTGTAAATGTTTATTAATGTCTCAAAATTAACAAGCTCTACTCCTGTCCTATTGTCTGCACCCGGTCTCACATCTGTAGACATCTTTGTTAGTCATCTAAAACTCAGACCAAAATTCTAACTTTTTGATCTAACATTGGTTATGTACTCTGTCACTTTCCATTATTGCTCACAGTGAGGATGTGACCAAATCCTCTTATTTCTCATGGGGAATGCTTACAGTATTTCTTAACCTTCTAATGACTGGAATGCTTGTCTGGGCATGGTTTTTAGACACTTACCTGATTCTCCTCTTGACTGAATTAAAAACATACACAGCAAACTTACCATGACCATGCAATCTCCTGAAATCCTGGGGGTTTAGGGCAGAGGTTTGGGTTTTGTTGGGTTTTGTTTTCTGGTTGTTGTTTCAGTTGGGGTTTTTTGGTGGCATTTACTTGACATATTCTTGATCTAACTTTTGAAGTGGCTCCTTTATTGGACCATATATCCAGCCTGAGACCACTTCTGCAAATAACAGATGGCAATTTTTTTATCATGAGGTTTAGGTATGTAATTAACCCTCACTTGGTCCATGTGCTTTTTCTACAGCCATGAAGGTTGGATGTGCTCCTCTGTAAGCTGATGAGCTCCTTCACTGAGAATATATTTGCTAATGGTTTCTTAATATTTTTCAAGACCTTCAGAAGGCTGTTGTTTTCTGTTGTCTTTAAGCTCCAGTCAAGACCTGTCCACCTGACAGAATCTGTCCCTGGCTTTAATTTTCTTACTGGGTTTCAGTAAATTGAAAATTCCCTTACTTAGATGCCTGTTGTTGCTGCCTTTAATATCTAAAAGAAATACATTGGCAGGGATCTGAATTGGCTTTGGGACACCACTGAAACAAAGAACAGTGGTGAAATCTAGAGTGTGTCTTTGCTGTGTCAGCGAATATTGTGGAGTCGCCAGTGCAATCCAGACAGGCCAATTTGAGGCTCTGTTCCACTGATTATCTCCCAAGAAATGAATAAATGTCGTTTTTTAACAGGCAGCCAGTAAGTGCTTGGAGCCATTGCAATTCACCATTAAATCTTGGAACAGGATGAGTTGCTTCGCTGTTTTTCACATTGTTAGCACCATCACATTTGGATGCTATAGTGCTTAGGCTGTCTTGTGAGCTGTATTTGAAGCCAAAAGATTGGGAGGCATTTCTACATCTTCCTTCCTATTTCTTTTTTCTTGTTTGTTTCTGCTCTCTTTAAGGTGTCATTTGCCAAGAACATTGATCTAGGAGTTGTAGTAGCTTGTAGGAGAAACTCTGCCTTGAAGAGTCAAAGAATAGGTAGTAAAGAGGGAACAAGACAAGCTATTTAACAACTGCTCAGATGTTGGGTGGGTTTCCCTCTAACTTGTTTTTCTGGGAAACTGCCACATGCAGCTTTGATGGGTGAGAGACATACTATTTGCTTTTCCAAGAAGTCTACATTAGCTTTTATTCTGGCACCAAGAAAAGTCATCAGTCTTACCTTTGTATGGTAGGTCTGGAGAGTGGTGGCAGGGGAAGGGACAAGTATTATTTCAGCTGCAGGTTCCTATTCATGCTAGTACCTCAGCTCTTGACTTCTGATGTGCTGTAGGCCTCTGGTTCCAAATGCATGAGATTCTAGAGGACTCATTCCAGTAGTAATGTTGTAAGATTCACCATCCTTTTGGGAGAAGTGAAACTCAAGCATTCCAGTGGGATAAGCAGTGATGGCTGGGAATAAGGCACAGTGGAGTAAGCTATTTTCATCTTCCTTGCCTGGTTTGCCTCTTAGCACTAAGTTTTTACCCCAGATGCTTGCTCAGCATAGTGTAGTTCATGTTGAGCACCTCCCCAGTACCTAAAGGTTTTTAATGCTGAGACCAAAAATAAGTAATGAAAAAAATCATTGTGACTTTTGGCTTTGTCAGGCAGTTCATCAAACTTTTGTAAACCTTAGAAATTTCACTGTGTTTATATTATGCATTATGCATCTGTCTCCTCCCTTTCCCCCCCCCAACTTGCCAAAAGAAACCCATGAGCAGCTCCCACTCTACAAGTAAAGAGAATATTTAATCACTAGCAGCTGCTTCACAGCAAATGGATCTGCCGATAGCATTTTGGACAGTAATGATTATGTGTAGTTGATTGCAGTCCACTGAGGATGGAGTGGTGTATTTCCAGCATTCCTTATGTGATAATTATATGTGGTGTCTGTAAGAGCAGATTGAGTTCAGGGAACAGGCATGAGTGGAATCATTCCGTGCCAAGACTCTATAGTCCTTGAAGAATACATTGCTACATGGTACTCCATAGATCTGTATGTCTGCTATTAAGTATTGGCTTTAAATATGTGATTTCTTTTACATATTAAAAAAACAAAAACAAGCAAACAAAAAAATCTGATCTCTGCAAACAAACCTTGTTCTGGTCTGTTTTTCCTGCAAGAGCTTGGGAGAGTTGTGATTCGCTCTGGCTGGGGCTGGGACAGAAACCAGGCTTCCTCGTATGCCACTGTTGTACTAACAAACTTTCATAGAAGTCAGGGCCAACATAGTTAACTGTTTCATCCTTATGAAAATGAGCATTGCTCTGTATTTTGAGCAGGTGTTTCATAGCCTGGTCTACTGCAATGCTGTGGGAACTTGAGACCAAACAGATTTGGGATTTTAAGGTGCAGCAAGACATGTATTGTCGCTACAAAATTCTTTATGATATAAAAATCTGTTAAAATTTAAATTCCCTTGATGTGGATGCATTCCTGTGTGGCCTGCCTGAGGCGATCCTGCTTTGGCAGGAGGGTTGGAACTGATGATCTCTGGCGGTCCCTTCCTACCCCTAACGTTTTGTGATTCTATCATCTTCAAAGCAAAAGCATCTCCTTAGAAACTCATTCATAAGTCAAGGGAAATGTTAGTTTTCTCAAGCTGCGTAACCCCAGCAGAACATTAAGCCGATGCCTAACGTTTTTTAACAGTATTTTGAAGTACTGTCAAATACTTTATTATTTATGTGCTTAGTCCATATGTATTATATACTAATGCAGTTTGCACAGAACCACTTTTTATACTTGTCAGGGTAAGTGTTTATCTGAAGACACTATGCTATTAAAAGGAGGAAAAGAAAGAAGAAAGGAAAAAAGCAAAATGAGCGCTGTGGCTAAGTCTTTCCTGGCTAATACAGCCTTTAGACAAACAGAGCAAAGGAAAGCAGCTGTTATGCAAGATGTTTGTGGGTTTTTTGTGGCTTTTGTGTAATTCTTCCATTTTCCGGTCCCAGAGAGCTGTTGTGTTCTGACATCCCAGCGCTCATCGGATCGCTGTAACTTCACTGAAAATGTCACGCTTTTGGAGGTGCCGATCTTCTCGCACTGCTCTCCAGAAAGAGCTGTCATGCTGCGCAATGTGAAACAGGATAAACAGGAAATCTCACCTTTTTAACTGAAACTTTGGGCAGGAACCTGAATCCATAGGCAGTGTTAGTTTACAAGAAGTAGTTTAGCATTATTTTTAAACATCAAAGCAGCATGACAGGTTGACAGTGTTTCTCTAGGAGAGCGCAGATGTCTTCCTACACTGTTTTCATTGGGATTGTAACTAGCAGTCACACTGTATCTTGCTAAATGTGGATCCATGCATAAAAGTATTTTTTACAATTTGCTGCCTCTTTGCTACTTTATTTTAGAATAGAATAGAATAGAATAAACCAGGTTGGAAGAGACCTTCAAGATCCTCACGTCCAACCTATCACCCAACCCACCTAATCAACTAAACCATGCAACCAAGCACTCTATCAAGTCTCCTCCTGAACACCTCCAATGATGGTGACTCCACCACCTTCCCGGGCAGCACATTCCAATGGGCAATCACTTGCTCTGTGTAGAACTTCTTCCTAACCTCCAGCCTAAACCTCCCCTGGCGCAGCTTGAGACTGTGTTCTCTTGTTTTAGTGCTGGTTGCCTGGGAGAAGAGACCAACCTCCACCTGTCTACAGCCTCCCTTCAGGTAGTTGTAGACAGCAATAAGGTCTCCCCTGAGCCTCCTCTTCTCCAGGCTAGGCAACCCCAGTTCCCTCAGCATCTCCTCATAGGGCTTGTGCTCCAAACCCCTCCCCAGCTTTGTTGCCCTTCTCTGGACACGTTCCAGCAAGTCAACATCTTTCCTAAACTGAGGGGCCCACAACATCTTCTGTCATTCACCTTTATGCTGAAGTGTAGAAAAGCAGAGGACGTGAGGAGAGAAGATTAGGATTAGCAATGTCAACAAACTTTCAAAGTATAGCTTAATTTTTTCATGTAACTACAAAATGGAGCAATCATTCTTCATATTATATGGAATATAACTGATTTTTGTACAACTGATGATGTTAGTCCTGTAAAACTTAGCAAGTGAGTATGGTACTGTGCTGTGTATTAGCAGGCAGTTGGCATAGCCAGCAGCAAGAATCCAAACTATAAGCCTTGGGTTATAGTAGAGCCTTCCTATTTTATGGTTCAGTTTTGTTTAGATGATACTGGTCTGCTTATGGGTTGTTTTTTTTTAATGTCAGTGAAACTGCAGCTGAAGCTAGTCAGCTCCTTTGAGAGTTGGATAATGCAGCTTTGAAACTATGTGAAATCAAACCCAAAGATATAACTCAATTTTAGAATTTTTACTTTTTGTAGTCCTTAATTTTGTAGATTCTATTATCACAATTTCATCAGGATTTTATTTTCTTGGGAGAACATAGTTTGAAGTTTGACAGTTTTGCCATTTGCTTTATGTCTGTGGTATCTCATCCTCAAACTTAGCCTTAAATGAGTCTGCATAGTTTGTATAGGGTTTTGCTGGTTTTTTTTTGTTGTTGTTGTGTTGGTTTTGTTTATTTGTTTGTTTTGTTGTTTGTTTGAAGATGTACTGGCAGCATAAGGGCTTTCCTCATTAGAAAAACAGATCCCAGGGGCTGTATACACAACTAACTGATGTGACACATTTTACAAAGACCCTGAAAGGTTGGGCTTGAATGATCCTTGAGGTCCCTTCCAACCTGGTATTCTATGAATGAAAAAGTTCTAGCCCCCCAGACACTGAGGAAAGCAAGTATTGGAACATGGGCTCTCCAGCAAATTACTGCAGTTCTGGCTACCAGTTAAGAAATGCAGAAGGTGAAGAGAGTATAACAAGATAAAAATATTTGTTTCTAAATACAAGTTGGCTTTATTAATTGCATTTAAGCAACTGCTTGACCATGTGATGGTAGAAGGTATCATGAATGAGCAGAATAGCTTTTGAAGAAAAACTTCATTAAAAAACACTTTGAAGACAAAGTTTGTTATTAGCATTTGGGTTATATTGGTTTGCCTCTTCTATATATCCAGCTTTATAGAAGAAAGCTGAAAGCTGTGAGATTTGTAAGATGTTACTCATGAAATAAAAATAGGAAAAATGTAATGTTAAAACTGTTTTTAAAAGAGGCAAATTTTCTTCTTTTTAGGTGAGCTTCTGGGTTGTTAGAGAGATTCTGCATGCACAAACCTTAAAAATAAGAGCTGAGGTTTTGAGCCACTATATTAAAACTGCGAAGGTAAGAATTTGGATGGAGGGGAGGCGGGGATGTGGTGTGGGATTCACCATGATGACAGTTGTTATACTTAAGCTGGTCAGGTCAGAAATACACATGTGTAAATATTTAGCCAATACCTGATTTAGCTGTGGTTGTATCTTTTGACATGAATAGCTGCTTGGCTTCTGTGTGTAACAAAGTTGTCAGAAATACTGACCTGAGTCCTGAAATGGAAAAAAATAGCTCATCTAAGGAAATGCAAAGATGCTTTATTTCAAATATAGTTTATTAGATAATATAATTTACCAGATGTATTTTCTACTGTTAGTTAAACTGAGGTGCGTAGTGCAGAAACTAAGTAGGATCAGGCTTGGTTAGTACTTGGATGGAACTTTCCAAGGCTCTGCTTGGAGCACAGTACCCTGAACAGTCCTGATCTCATCAGTGGAGTGCAGACAGCGATGTCTGCTGAAATGCTGCTGGTTTTGAGACAAGCATAGTTAGCTGAGCTTTGCTCACCTGTGAGTTGTAAAAATTACAAAAAGTAAGAAACTATATGTGGACCCTGTTTTTGGTATCTCTTAATTTACTTACTGTATCTATCTTGGCTTTGCTTGCATATGCCTGCTACCATGAACTTAAAGTGTGGTTAAGTGGCATTTTGAGGGATTTTTCTGTGTACATCAAATCTGCTAGCAAAGCAGCTTGGTGCCAGAGGTCACACTAATGAACTTTTCTTCAGAAAAGCTGTAAATCTGCTCTACAGGGAATTCTTTGTGCTGACAACTCTCCATTGTATCCCTAGAAGTTCTCTAATGATATCTCATACTATATTGCTTAATGCATGAACTAATTGGGCTTAATAGTTGCTATCCTGGGGGGTTACGATTTTTGTTTCAATGCAGGCAGCAGCTGGGAAAGCCCTTTCTTCATTTTTAATCAGCTACACTATTATTTTGAAATGCCCTGCTTGATTTCACCCTGCAGTAGTATTTTCTGGGTGCTCTGATGCAGTCTTGGTAGCTACATAAAGCTGCAGTGCCAGATACATTTACAATGCCAAGTGCTGCCATGATGACATCATTCACAATGAGGTTGTCCTTTTTGGCATGTTAAGATTAAAATTCAGTTAAATGCTATGAGAAGAATTTGTTGGCTTTCAACATCAGAAAATTTCTGGCACTTGTTTTCTATGTCCCAAGCCCTAGATTTTATGGAGCTTCTGGAAGGATTCTCTATGGACTGTGAAAGAGCTACTCCAAATGTGGATGGATGTGGTAATGAAAAATTAGGAGGCGCCATCAAAATGATAGGAGTGCACAGCAGTTCGCTGTAACTAATTCTTTGGTTTAGAACATGCAAGTTTTTTTTCAGTCCTAGATGGTTATTTAATCTAGCCATTCATGTCAGCACTTGGAGTGTTGTTTATTGTTCCTGTATCTATTTTTGTTCCCAGAAACTGTACGAGCTGAATAACCTGCACGCTCTTATGGCAGTTGTGTCGGGCCTACAGAGTGCTCCCATCTTCAGGCTGACTAAAACGTGGGCGGTGAGTGAGCAGCAGGAGAATGGAAGGGGTTTAATTTATTCTTGGGAAAATACAACATTCTGTAGCTTGTTTTCAAGGATGTAGGAGTTATTACAGATACTTTTCATCTTCTCGCACCATGTACGTAATATTTCTGGTGCCTGTGAAGTCAATGGTTTCCTGTTGAATTTTTTTTTATTTTTTTTTTTTTTTCCATTCCAGCATAGAAATATTTTCCTTTGAAAAATAGTTCCCTGCAGATTCTGCTAAACGTAGAGGCTCCTAATTTGGCCAGAAGCTATTTTGTATTTAGTTGCTGGAAAATTATGAATGCCAAAGTGGGTCGTATTTTAATCATGTACAAGTTTATACTGTTGGAATTTTTTTGCTATGGAGAGCAGATGTCCAGAAAGTCTCAATTCAGTTTCCATAAAGAGATTTGTAGCTTCTCTGACTGATAACTAAATGTAGCAAAGTTCCTCAGTTTTCAGGGTTATTTTCATAGTTACAATAACTGCTTCACACAGTATATTTATAGGTCTGCTTTTGTACAGTTACGAAAGAATGGCCTTCCTTGGAAACATTTTTATTTGACATCTGGTTTTTGACAACAATTAATTTTATTTTTGTGTAGTCCTATCCTTGAACTGGAATAACATTAGGAATGACCTGCTTGTTGATGGCTCAGAGCTGAGAAAACACTGCTTGATATAGCCATACATTGTGTAGTTATCCAGCTGTATAAACAGATGAACTGTGACATTTTCAAGTGTGAGAGAATAATCAAGTGACCAAAATACTCCTGTGTCAGGGATCCGTGCAAATAGATCATTAGAAAAGATGTCAACACATCCTCACACGTTACAGAAAGTGCTTATTTGTCTGATAACTGAATTATAATGTTGTTAAGTTGATAAATGTTAGCAGAAATTGAATAGAATTCATTCCTGCTGAGGTACTCGTGTAGAATTCTGGCCGCATTTTGCGAATGGACAATTAAGTAAGACATGGCTTCAAAATACCAGGAATGTCTCTAAGGAAGTCTTAATGAAGTTAGCACTTTAAAAACTATCTCGAGGACAACTTCTGGTTTTCTGGTTTTGTCATGTTGATGAATTGATGCCTCACAATTTCACATTAACTGTGATGCTAAAATTATTTTAACTTATTTTTTCTTTCTGAATGACTTGAAATAGATGTCAGCTATATAGTGATAGAAGCATATTAGTTACTACTGTGATTATGCCATTCAGAACTGAGTGTTCCCAGCTTCTTTTCCTGCTTGGTCAACCAGAATTCTTAGTTTGCATTTGGGAGAGGATTATTTTTATGCTGTTGGCACATATGTCAGCTTTTAAAGCTTGCCCTTCTCACAGCCTCTGAAGTGCCAGGTAACCTTTCAAGTTTCTGCAGGTCTTTATAATTTCTCATACAATCCCAAGTCAGTCTATGCTTTTTATCATCTGATCTAAGCCTTTGCTAATTCCAGTTGCAGGATAGCTCCTAGCAACGTGCACTGCAATCTGATTTAGTTGATAAGTTCCTGAAGTAATTCTAAGCCTTTGGCTTTCTGTATACTCAAAGCAAGTGGCATCACATGAAAAGGCACACCAAGCCATTAAAGTAAGCCATACAGTTACCTTCCAATACTTCCAATCTCTGCAGAGGGACCTTGACAAGAAGTACTGGAACCTTGACAGGATTTCCTCTCTGTTTCTCAGATAGTTTGTAGCATCCTGCAGTCGATGCAATTTAAAAAGTCAGGAGAACAGGTCCAGGCATATTCACCCTTAAAAAAAAAAATAAAGGGACCTTACACAGGTGGAATCTGGAGTTGAAAGGAGCCATTAAGTTTTCACTTGGTAATCTAAGGTTCCTAGAAAAAGGATTAAATTCATGTCTGCTGACAGTGTGTCTGAAAAATTTGTCTCACTCATTGTTTGATTTTTGTCTTCCCCCTGCCCTAGTTATTGAGTCGGAAGGATAAAGCCACCTTTGATAAGCTGGAGTATGTTATGAGTAAAGAAGACAATTACAAAAGGCTTAGAGACTATATCAGCAGTTTGAAGATGACTCCTTGTATTCCCTATTTAGGTAAGTTAAATTATTTTTGGTGGGAAACACTAATGACACACACACTTCTCCAGTAATTACACAAACTAGACACTACCTTTTAAGTGTTTGTGAAATACTTCAGTAAGGAATCTGTAACCGCTAGCTGACTCTGGATACTGTGTATGGCAAGAAATCGCTTCACTAGCCTCAGAAAGAAAATAACTGTTAAACCTTACAGACACTTCAGATTATACATACAGTGTCAGTTTTCTAGGAAATTATCTTCCCATATGTTGTACAGATCTACTGATTGACTCCTGGAGAAGTACTTAAATTATTTGCCTGCTTAATACTTGACTGTTACAGCAATGGTGGTGATTATTTAGGAGAAGCTCTAAATTGTCAGCCTCTGAGATACATAAATGTAGATCTTAGGGTTTGGAAGATGCTAAAATCTGGAGATATTGCTGCATTTCATGATACAAAAGGTGACAGGAGAAACTGGGTTTTATTATGACATTGTGGAATAATTATAAGTAAATTATATTTTTCTGTACTTGAAAACTAAATAAATGTGGTTTAATATGCATGGGTTTGTTGCCAAGCTAGTTTAGTGTTGCTTAGTGCATTAGTTTTTTTCAAAATGATCAGTGTGCTTTTTTTAGTGAAGCTTTTCTTTGATGCAATAAGATGTTTTTAGTCACATAAAATTAAGGAAATGTTTACCTACTTTCTTCCTTTTCCAGAAGAAAGAGTTGATGTTTTTTGCAGAAATGAGTTGCTCTTATACCTAGGTTCAAGATGACCTCCTGTGGTGATCAAGGCTTATTAAACTGTAATCTCATTGTTCCTGAAGTTTGATACTTCCTTTACTCCATCCTGTTCAATATCTTTATTGATGATCTGGATGAGGGTATTGAGTCCCTCATCAGTAAATTTGCAGATGACACCAATATGGGGGCAGGTCTTGATCTGTTAGAGGGTAGGAGATCTCTGCAGAGGGACAATGACAGGCTGGTCAGGTGGGCAGAGACCAAAAAGGAAGTAGTTCTTCACAGAAAGAGTGATTGGCCATTGGAATGGGTGGCCCAAGGAGGTGGTGGAGTCGCCGTTACTGGAGAGGTTTAAGAGGAGATTGGATGAGGCACCAAGGTTGGACTTGATGATCTCAGAGGTCTTTTCCAACCTGGTTTAATCTAGTCTGGTCTATCCTACTCAGCTGGGTTGTTAACTTTTGCCAGATTAATAACGTGACAGTCTTACGATCTGTGCATCCATCGCAATATTATTTCAGCTGCTTCCTTCTTAGCTTGTTATGAGTGAAAATAGCATTTATTAATGTTGGAGTCTAGAATGATGATTTTTCAAAATGGGTTGAATTTTATGTGCTTTATGTTCAAATAGGAAAAAAAAATACTTTGCTTTGGAGAACCAATTTTAATGACAAGTAGTCCTGTAGTGTTCCTCATTCTGTCTTTAGTTTTTACTTCCGTGTTACATCCATCCCACAAACATCCATCGAGTTCCAGCATGATCTCAGGCAGCTGTTAATTTCCTGCATTTTCAAGTATTCAGATGTTGGTAATTGTGCCTAGAATGGAACAATCAGCATGAGCATATTTTGTCGGAAGTGCAGGTGTGAAAATTGCAGCTGTGACAGGATTCACAGGATGGTAGGGGTTGGAAGGGACCTCCGGAGATTGAGTCCAACACCCCCTGCCAGAGCAGGACCATAGATTCTAGTGCAGGTTGCACAGGAATGCGTCCAAACAGGTCTTGAAAGTCTCCAGAGAAGGAGACTCCACAGCCTCTCTGGGGAGCCTGTTCCACTGCTCTGTGACGCTCACAGTGAAGAAGCTCCTCTTCATGTTGAGTGCACTCCTGTGCTGTGCACCTTGTCCTATAACAGGGTGCAACTGAGCAGAGCCTGTCCCCTCCCTCTCTATACCCATCCCTCAGATATTTATAAATACTTGTTAGATCCCCTCTCAGTCTTCTCCTTTCCAGACTAAAAAGCCCCAGGTCTCTCGGCCTCTCCATGCAGGGCACTAGATGCTTTTTGTCTTTCACCTAGTTCTGAACAGCAGATGAACAGATCTCACTGAAGGTATCTCTTCTTTCCACCCTTCCATCCTAAATGCCATGTTTCACTGTAAGATACCATGCTGTGTGACCATTCTTTTCCTTTTCAAGTTGTGTATATCATCAGATGTATGAGACAACAATCACTAAGAGAGCAAGGAACATCTTTGTCTGTGTTGAAAAATGAAGCATCTCCTGGAATACCTGCCCACAGTTATTGCCCTTTCATGTGGGAGTGATGATGCCATATATACATCATTCTAATTTCTAGTCTTTTTCACCAGGGTGGTGAGAGCATCTTCAAAGGGAATGTGAGGTGATAGGAACGTCAGAAATAATGCTTTGTAAAGACTGACAAAGAAAACACATACATATGAAAGACTGTAATTTCAACTCTGACCTCAAACAATGTAATGAAGGTATATTCAATAGTGTTTGGAAGAAAAGACCTTGGGCGTCAACAAGACCATATTACTACAATGAGACAGTATTACTACATGCTACTCTGTTGATACAGCTGTTAAAACCAGACCTGAATTAAAAGGGGCAGAAAAGAAGCCAAGCATAAAGTAATGTGATTAAACATGCAATTTTGTAGCTATTCCATCCTGTACACATAGCCTATATACACTGTATGTGGTTCTGAAATGCAGTTTCTATCCTTCCAGATGCTTTTTGCTTACCTGCTATGAATACTGGAATGTGAAGCCAGGCTCAAATGGTTTTCTTGTTGATTATAAAAGTCCCAAGGCAGCCTGCTGTCAGACTTACTTATTTTTTCCCTTAGAATCTCATAATACTGTGACCCTTGTCATTATGGTCTTCTGATACAGAGAAATCTTTATGCTTTGGTGTATTTGTGACACTAAAAATCCCGCCTCACTTGATAGTTTGCTGAAGTGAAATGTGTGTTTCTTCTCTGCTTAGAAAGAGATGCTCTGTGCTGTGACCTGCTGTAGTTAATGTGTTGTGACCTCACTTCATGTGATACCAGTTCCTACTGATGACATGAAGTATGTCCTGAGGCCTTTAATTCTCCAAAGCAATAGCAAATGCCTACTGGTGTACTCCCTCTAAAATTAAATTTGTAAGGTTTAAATAAGTGTCAAAAAGAACAAGATTGCCTTGAAAATACAGTCATGATAAGTCTGGGTCCATCTTGGAAGACTGATGGTTGACTCTAATTTTTTTCATTTGATCAAAGCTTTGCTCTCCAGCAAGACCTGAGTAGGTTTGCAGGAGTATTATTTCTCAAATTTCCTTCCCAAGGCATTTTTACTGATGCAGGAGACATATGGGACAGAAATAACATGAGATGTTTGTTTTACTTACTGTTCTAAGCTTTCCAGATATGGGTTGTAATTCCTGAAAGGGTCTTTTTCTGCTATTACTTCAGGTATAGAATTGTGTAGGGATGTAGTGCTGCTCCTGGTTTAAACTGTTTGCTAAAGTCAGTTAAAGGTCTGCAGTTTGAAATTGTCACCATGGCTTGTGTCGGGCAGGGGAATTAACTGTAAGGTCAATTTCCAAAATTGATGGCAAAAGAAGGGGGCTTTCTTTACTGTTGGTGCAGAGGTCCTGCAGTTGCTGTGTTCCCCTGCAAGGTTCTGTAGAAGACTGCAGAGAATGAAGCCTGCCACAAAGTTAGATTTGCAACCAGCACCAGAACAAGAGGACATAGTCTCAAGCTGCACCAGGGGAGGTTTAGGCTGGATGTTAGGAAGAAGCTCTTCATAGAGAGAGTGATTGCTCATTGGAATGGGCTGCCTAGGGTGGTGTTGGAGTCACCATCACTGGAGGTGTTTAAGAGGAGACTGGATGGGGCACTTGGTGCTATGGTTTAGTTGATTGGATAGTGTTGGGTGATAGGTTGGAGTCAGTGATTTTTGGAGGTCTGTTCTATTCTGTAAAGGAATTTCAGCTGTGATTTCAAGAATGAATGCTTTACCCTTCAGAGCTTGTTAGGTTTACCCTTATACAACCAAATATTGAAGGCAGGTGTAGAGTTTGTTCATGATTCTCTTTTGGGTACCAAGTCTTTGCAATCGGAGTGGAGCCACAGAGGTACAGGCGGTTTAGTTACTAGCACAGCTCACTCACTGTGGACAAGATAAAGATAGCTTTCCACATTTAAATGGAGAAGGGATTGAAGTAATTTTCAGTTCCTTGCAACAGTTTGTGTGATGTTATTCTAGAATTCTAGAAACTTAAGAGAAGTACATCATCAGTATAGACTCCCTAACTTAAATGTCACTGCTAAGAGCTGTGCAATGCCGGCAAACCCCTTCATGCTCTCCTTAGTAATGTGGGTTGCCAGCACAGTTACATCACCTGGCCAGCTAAAATACCCAAAACAAGTAGGAAGTGTGTATGTGATGTCATATCTCATCTTAGAATAAAAACCCGTTCTCAAAAGGAGTCCTGTTGTGAAGTGCTGGTTAGTTCGAGGTAGCACAATGAAACAATCGAGCCATATCTTGAGAAGTAAGACTTTTATTCAACTAAGCAGTACTACCTTGTGAAATATTTTCTTATAGCTGTCTTTCAGGAATTACATCCAGAAACAGAGAAGCTGAAAATAGGTTATTGATACTGAAGTGTTCATCTGAATATTCAGCTACTTCAGTGATAATGCTTTCAATAGACTTTGGAAATAGATGTGAAAACTGTGTTTCAGGTTTAGTACAGGCTACACATTTTTAAGGTTTGCTTGGTTAATTTTGGATTGATAATGCAGGAGTGGTGAATGGTGTGTCCTTCACTGAATGACTGCTTCTGAGTGTCCAGGGCAGTAGGCTTGAGGGAAGCTACAGCCTCTCTTGGAACACTTTTCTTAAAAATGTGTGAGAGAAGATGTTAAACTTTAAGTCATGAACCCAAAAATTAAGAACTGAGCAGGTTGCAAGCACTTGAAAATAGTGAATTATTGTACAGAATATGAACCATCCCGAAAAAGAGACACTATGCTTTCCCTCCTCATAATCTTAAACCTGCATCTTTAAAGTTAAGTCTTTCAGAGCACAGCCTTCGTACAGTGTGACCTCGTTGGATGTATTTTGTTATAATAATGTCTAGCTAGCGTCATCCTGCAGCTTTAAATGGGGGAAGACTCACTTTTAAATGTCTAATATATAAGATTGAATGGCTGAGTGAAAGCCATTTTTACCCAGGGGGTTCTGTAAAGTACACCTTTCACTGCACTGCATAAACACAGCTTTTGTAGCTGGTGGGAGATTCTTGTAAAATACGATCTCTTCCAAGGAGAGGAAATGTGTCAATTGAATGAACTAAATCCATCAGAAGTGTTCATTAAAGGAACATTTTTGGAGGGCATTTTCAGATTCTGCATTTACCTGAACTGCTCTTCTATCCAGCTACCATAGAAAAAACAACAGTCTATAGATAGAGTTAAGCATTTGCAATTAAAAAGCATTTTACAGAACACTCAGTCAATGAGGTCTCTATGATATTTGTAACAAACAGATACTGCTTTTATGAAGAACAATTTCAGAATTGTGACCTTAAACATTAGTGTCACTGAAGTTACTAGAATTTGAGAATGGAATATGCTAGGCCTGATTCCCACACCCCACCCCACCCCCAACCCCAATTAAATATTGTTGAAACTCTGTGGCTTTGATCTCTGACCAAAGTTTTAACTACAGCCCTTGCAGCCATGTATTATCAGGAAGCTTTGTCTACTCCAGAGAATGTGTTTGGAAGGCAGAATGCCATTTTCTCTCCTCTGAACTACAAATGGAGCATTGCACAGCAATTGATACTGTCTAATTTAACATAACTATAATACTAGATTATTCTTTCAGCTGTTAGGGTTTCTTATGTTAAATAGAGGCAAAGTTTCTTAAAATCCTGCAGGCACATATGAGATGCCCAACAAATACATTGGATATGGTTCAGAACAGCCTGTTTCCTTTTGTGTAATACCAAACTGAATTAGGTAAACTGTGGCTAAGTACAACTGTTAAATAATTTCATATACTAGGAAGAAAGCTTTAGTTTCAGAGACTCTGGTGCCTAAAGCAAACGTTTTGTTGTTTTGGAAGTATCTTGGTTTTGATGCATTATGTTACATGGCTTTTGTAAAAGGCTGGAAAGGTGTTGTCTGATTAATTTCTTCAATTATATATTAATCCCAGTGGAAATCTGGTATCTAGAAGGCAGAAAAATATAATATTGGGCAGTATCAAAGGTTGTGTACATGTAGGGAAAGGAAAATGTGTATGTCCCAAGAACAATCCAAGTTGGAGTTGGCAGGAAGAATACCCTGTTTTACTATGTCAGCAGAAAGATGTGTTGGAGGAAAAAGTCTTAATATTCAGAGAGTTGATCCTTCTCTGAATTGGTGTGTGAACACTTGTTCAAACCTCATCGTTCCTAATTGGAGCAGAGGGTGTGTCTCGAAGTGCCAAGTCATAACCTTAATGTCAGGGCTTTTTGTTTTCTCATAGACGTTCAAAGTATCAATAAATACTGTTATTTAATTAAGGAATTTGAAGGTGGAAGTTGAATGTAAAAAAAAAATCCTGAGCAATTTGGTTGGCTGTGGTTCATCAGCAATTTCATGCAGTTATTTTTCTTTTCGTACATTAGGAACATTTTGTTTAAATATTCTGCAGCAGGTAGGACGTGCAGGTTTTAAGGCCTCCTCTACACCACTGAGAAATCTATTTTATGTTTAAATCATTCCTTTTGAAATAACTATTTATTGCAAAAATCTCTCTGCTGGCAAAGCTAGAATATCTTCAGTTTTGTACGTAGCTTCTTGGAGTAAATCTTAAACAACAGTAATGTGAAGTCAGATTTTCTTGAAAGTAAGACCAACGTTTTTAAATAAATTGTTAAATAACTAATCAATTTTCACATTAGAGCAAGACAGTGTCCTTTCACATATTTACAATTAAGGGCTGAGCTAACCTGAAGAAGCATAAGCTTTTCAAGTGGAAAAGCTTGCATCCTGTCATATATCTGGAATTTTTTTACCGGCTTTAACGACTGTTTGCATAAAGCATGTTGGACTTGAACAAAGATAAATATGCTTTGCGAGCACAAACATCTGCTTTTGTGAGTGTGTGTTTAAAAAAAACACTGTCACAGTAGAAAGGGTTTCTAAAAAAAAAAGGAGAAGGGATCACAACATGGGGGGGAAAAAGACAGGAAAACTGTAGACCTGCTTTTTGCAGGGGCAGATTGTGCAAAATAATGATTAAGAAGTAATGTTTTATTTTTCTGGAACTCGAGGTCTGAGAAGTTTACAGGTGGTCACTTGAGGACTGTTGGATTTTCCTCCTCAGTCTATAGGTC
Source organism: Dryobates pubescens (assembly GCF_014839835.1). Taxonomy (NCBI): domain Eukaryota; kingdom Metazoa; phylum Chordata; class Aves; order Piciformes; family Picidae; genus Dryobates; species Dryobates pubescens. The sequence goes on along the minus strand of NC_071622.1, from coordinate 11,621,039 downwards.
TGATCATCATTTGAACGGCTTTCAAGGAGTAGGAACCTCCTCGGTACTCGGCCCAAAATATTCCATCCTGATACTTGCTCCTGTAGTGGCCTCCTCTGTACCACACCCCGTTCAGGTTCGAGTGGGCACATGCGTTGTACCACCAGCCGCCTTTGTGAAAATGAGCACAGTTTCCTGTGGAACAGCGAGAAATGGGTGAACTTCAGCATTAAAGAGCAGAAATAGCAATTAGCACATTATTTCATAGGCTGGCTTATTCTTAGAGGGAGTTTGAACTGTTGTGGTCTTACTCATTGCTGCTTGAACCCAAGTGATAAATTCTGTTGTAACAGCAACAGAGGAGAGAGGGTTATTGACACGGTATTTAATGTGACAGTGGAAAGTTAAGGAGATTGACTCTTCTCAGATTGCCAGCAGTGCTTGGCCATGAGCTAACATTCAAGGAACTCAGATTATGTACTGTTTAGAAATACTTAACTAGAAGCAATGGGAGTTGATACAGTCCCGGGCAGCACACAGCGCCACAGCTCCACAAAGAGTTGCTTGTAACTTGTGTGCTTAGTGCTGCATGCTTCTTTTAGTTTGCAAGATTTGTCCAGCTTTATGGTTATTGACAGCTGAGAAAAAGCAGTTGTAATATTACACTCTGCAACCTTTCTTGTACTGCTAAGGCTTTAAGGGGAAAGCTGGAGGAAGAGCTTGGAAATAAGTGTCCTTTAAGGAGAAAAAAAGAGAGTGATCTGCCTGTTTCTACAGCATCAGTATATAAGTAAGCCTGTGCACAACTGCAGTTCCTTCTGTGCACTTCAGAGGCTATAATGTATGGGGATTATTCCACATGGTGAGGATGGCAGAGTGCTTAAGCAGGCTGCCCTTCTCTGGAGGCATTTAAAAGCTGCTTGGATGTGATCCTGTAGGATTTAATCTAGGTGATCCTGCCCTGTCAGGGCATTTGGGATAGATAATAATCAGAGGTCCCTTCCAACCCCTACAAATCCATGATTCTGTGGTTATTGTTATGTGGCCACAGCACTGCTTTGAGAGATGATCTGAACAGGTATTCTGACTGCAGAGTGATGTGCGAGTGGTAAGGATGTCACAGAGCTGAATATAAACCTTGTTCAAGTATGCCTGTAACTAGAATCTGAATTTCTGAATGGTGCAGGGGCTTGAAGGGGGCCCTGCCTACATGATTTTTGTCATTATTGATTTGAAGCACCTTTCAATAGAGTTGTTCTGTTAGAATTTGTATCCTTTTTTGGGGCTACATTATCTTTTGAGAGGTGATCTCACTAATGGAATCTGTGTTCGCTTCTCACATACATGCCAGTTTCCTTACCTGAATACATGTCCCTGTCCCTGTCCAGTGTGGTGAATTGCTTCCCGTTGTGCCAGATCATGGAATCGCCTGCGTTTCCTTGGTATGTCCCTAAGCGCAGCCGGTAGAATTCACTTTCAGGCTCCAGGCGGAAACTGCTGTATTCTGCATACACCTTCTTATTGCTCCAGTCCTCCAACTCAATCAACAGTCTGTAATTATCCTGATTGGTAAGCATGTAAATATTTTCCAGTCCCAGCCAGTACTCTCCATCAATGTTTCCAAATCCTTTCTGTATAGAAGAAGATCAGAAGGTGACATTAGCTTAGGTTTTCTCGTTGATCAAAACGTTCAACACCAATGGACCCAGGGTACCAAAAGCTTGTCAGCCTCTGAATGACTGCTTAACCCATGCATCCAAAGGCTTTATTTTGCTGCACTGGGCCATTTGCTCACCTGGACTGCTAGCTACACGAGGTACTAACAGAATCAGTGAAGGAAACAGAATGATCTATCTTCAAGTGATGTCTTCTTTTTAAGATAAAGGGAGAGAGACTAGGGAAACTGAACAATGTGCTTCTTGGCAAAACTGAGGGGATCTGTAAGAATGTATCAATAATGAAATTCAAAGGGCTATATTTCCAGGTTGAGAAAGGTATTTATGGATCAACAGTCTCATTGTTCAAGGTAAATAACTTTTTATTGCCTTTTTAATACAACTCGTGTTCTTTACTGTAAATTTAATCATGTTAACTCAATTGTGCTCCTTATTAGATACATTTGAACTGAAATATGAAGACAAATTTCCTTTTAAATCACATACTACCAGTACAATAGCTATGAAATGATATTTCTTATCTTCTGTCTCCTGTCTCTGAGTAAACCAATGTTGTTAGTGTTTGATGTTGCAGCTACAGTAGGTATGTCACCCATTGTAGCTAGCTGTTAGCTTCCTAGTTTTGTTCTAGGGTCTTTCTACCCTCCTTTTCATGATGTTGACTATGGAGGACCTACAACTGATTTTCTGCTTTGGGCCACTTTTAGGAGAAGTCTCTCTCAGGAGATAAACAGTCTATTTCAAGCTGCAATTTCACAAGTGGTTTAAGTTAATCTTGACATCATGCTGCTGCCAAAAATGGTAGTGATGCTTTTCTCCTGGCTTATGGCCATATTTGCAGTACTTCCCTTGCATCAACATTATAGCTGTGTGGCCACACAGAGACTAGGAAAGAAAGTAAAAATTTGGGTATGGGAGACATCTCTGCTGTTAGTGGGGCAGCATTAGTTTGAAGCCTGTCCCGGAGGTGCACCTTCTAGTACTTGAAGTTAGTCAATAGGAATACTTTCTTCAGCCACTGCAGTTCAATGAGAAGTCTCTTGAGAGTGAATTTGCCCAAGCTTGAGCCATTATTAGACACCATTTATACACACTTCTACATTTTCTTTGCATTACATTCAGAATGTTTAGGGTTGCTTTATAAGGCACTTCATAACTGCCTTACAACAGGAAAAACAAAATAAAACCCAACCACCTACTTTTCTGAGAGGTAAAGACTTTGAATAAGTGCTGCTAAGGAATAAGTAACATTTGAATCATTAAATGGAAAGAATGCAAAAAGTGAAAATACTTAGAGTAATTTTTTTGTCATTTCCTTTGTATATATGATCCTATTTTTGGATTACTGAGGGAGTTAAGTGGGGCTCAGTTCTCTCTTCAGGTACAATGTACATGGCAATCATAGATCCATTTAAAGTGAGCACAGCATCTTATATGTATGAAGTCAGCACATTATTATTATTTTAAAACCTTAACCAAATGGATTTTCAAATTTCCTGTCTGGCATGTAATTACTGCAGAGCAGCATGTGTTTGTCATCTTAGGCATTATGCCTGCTAGTGCATAAGAACACACAAGAATGTGTTTTACTTCACCAGCCCTACATCTTCAGATTTCCAAGCTAATCTTAAATGTAGAAATTAGTTCCTTTAGTTCATTATTAGGAATGTTTTTAAATTGAGACTCTGATTAACGTGCTTAAATGAATAATTCCTCTGGCTGTGATTGCGTAGTCATAAGGGAGACAATTAAGCTTTTCAAATACTTTTGTAGTTCTCAGTGTGTTAATAAAAATCATGTGTTTAATTATCTCTTTGCAATAAATTACTTCCCAGTCACTGTCTAGAGTAGCAAGTGTCTCTCCAGTTGTTGTTGCACATTATAAATCAAGGCTATTTCAGACAATGCATTAGTTAACACAAAGTTAAGAAATCATTGACTGAAATAGGGTATTGCCAATGAAATGTGTTTGCCTCTGAGGGATGACCACTCTTTTGAATTATTTTTGTAAAGCTGTCTGTCTAACTTAAGCATCTGTTTCCAACTCCTGTGTGCTTATCACTGAATACAACTGTTTGACATGAAGAACTGTGTTGGAAGCATTCCCACCGTCTCAGTTACAATAGATATCAGCACCGCTGTGATGAAACAAAGGAGCTGATCTTCTGCATTCTAGAATGTACCTTGTAACTGTCCCAGTTCCTGAAAAAGTTGACAGATCCATCTGTCCTCTTCTGAATAACTGCCCATCCTCCGGGGTCCAGGCTGTTCTCACACCATAGCTGCATTGGCTCATTGCTATTTTCAGGTTTGATCATATAAATCCCACTGTTGGAATGCCCAGCTTCCTTGGCTTGTTGGCAGTCCTTGAATGGACCTTTTTGAAAAGAAATAACTGTAAGCATTCAAGCATGGCTATGCAATGTACATTGTTCAGGAATGTTTTGTAGTGGTAATAGAAAGTCAGGAATTCAAGTAGGGTAAAACTTCCTTGGAAAACAGTATAAACAGTGACTGTCATCATACATACATCCTATATGTATTCTGTAAACAGACTTTGTTTTGCTAAACAGATACTGGCTTTGGTTACCAACATCTGTGGTTTTTTTTAACTTTAGTCTACCATGTCAAAGGTTTGCACTCAGACTCTTGAAATTCAGGCAGATCATAGTTTTTAATTTACTGGTTTCTCCTGCACCACTTTTACAAAGGGTAGACATCAATCTACTTCATTGTCGAAGTACACCCATCTGAAACTGGTGGAAGTGTAAATACAAGATACCCAAACAATCTCCCCACTGAGAGATTGTTCGTGTACCTGAATACAGGAGAGCTGCTGTAAGAAATCTTTACTTCCAAAATCTACAGACATGGGATTTGGTGAAAGAGTAGTCTTCTACAGCATAACTTTTTTTCCCCTTTACAGTACTGGGATCAGCCTGTTAACTATGGATAGGAATTGTGTTGAGTTTCATGTGGCATCCTGGTGTTATATACACAGATGGATACTGATGAAGAAAATAAACAGTGGAGAAGGACTTTTGAGCAGCTAAAAGGGCTCACATAGCTTGCAGGGCTATGATTCTGCACAAATGCTGTTGACTGTGCTGTATTAAAGCTCTATTTTAGACCATGTGAATAGTGGTTTTACAGAAGAGCGTATGGTTGTTCCACAAGGAGCATGGAGCTTACAAATCTCTGAAAACTTTGCCTGGTTTGCCTTTTAATTTTGGGGAATGTTTTTATTTTTCTGCTTAGAAAAGGATTTACATTCATGTATCATTACTTCAGTTGATTGAGAGGGACTGGTTATTTACTGCAGAAAAGCAGGATATGTTCTGGTGGCTGCTTAGTGGTGGATGCCCTAAATATATTTGAAAATTCATACTTGATAAATCTCTGAAAAAGGAATTACCTACAGCTCTTTTCTCATTTTAGAAGGCTCATTTTCTCAAATCTGCTTAAAAGTTCAGAGCAAACTCATTAGTCACAGAAGAACCTGATGTGCAAAGACACATAAAAGACAGTTGTTGAGGTTATTCTTAATCAAAAGTAGAGGTTGAATGAAAGTGACCTTCACTGCAGATTAAGGTTGTGTGACAAAAGCAAATTGAAAGTCATGCTTTTATTAGGTTTCTGAAGTAGTAGTTGCCAGTTGGATAAGTGTGTAATTTGAAAGTAATCCATAAGCATTTTATATTAATTAGATCACAAAAACCTTGGGTATCTAATGAAGGTGACTACTTGGAGCTTCTGGCTGTGGCAGTGCTAGTAAGAATGCTGCAGACGTTGAGCCATCATTGTCAGTACTGCTGCTTACTGTACTGTGAGTATTTGACAATGGCTTTGTCATTCTTGCAGTGCATGCAGTAGTAGCTTAGGAAATAAATACTGTAACTTTGATACATGAGTGCCTTTTCTCTTGTTCACAATTAACTTGGATCATTTCTGAGATTCAGCTGGTGTTAAGGTCACAGGATGCAGCTTGACTGGTTTTGGTGCTCAGATATGTCTGTGTGTTAATGTTGTAGCAGAAGTAACAAGCTTCAGCTCCTAGTGTAAGGGAATCCAACAAATCCTTTAAATTTTGGTGTATAGCTGAGAATCTTTTTTGAGAAGTTCTTTGGTTTATGTAATTATTTTAAATTCACTGAGCCATTTCTGGTTCAGTGGAAATGCTGAGACTGGTGAAAGCGTAAGATTGTCCCCAGTGCTGCTGAGTGGAGGATCTGGCTAATGAAAGAAGAGTAGTTATTGTTTAAAATCTTATCTATGTAAGGGGTAAGTATCTCATATTTATCTGTCTGTGTGAACTTCAGCTGCTGGCAGCTCTAAGTTGGAAATACTCTGAGAAGATGATTTGTTACATATTTCACTTCTGAAATGGTGGGTTAAATGTTTGATTAGTGCTGGTCATAGTCTGTTGTAAATTAGACAGATTAGAGAAGGCAAGTGATGAAATGTTAAGTTGGAAGCTTAATAAAATGACTGAATCCTATTTTAAGATGTCAAATATTGTCTTGAGTGGATGATAACAGAAGCTGTGCTTATGTAAGCTTCTTATAGAGGATTTTGGGGGCAATACTAGAGGAAAATTCCCAATTTAAATGTGGCATGTATTAAAAACATTAAATTACATTGCTAGCTGAGATGTATTGACAGCAGAGTATACTGCTTATGTAATTTTCAAGTACTCTGTCTCCATAAACAGCTACTTTTTGCGACATAATGGCAGTAAAATGTGTGGGCACTATTATTCTAAGGATTAAGGTAATTGTGAAAACTATAGTTCACAGGAACATTATTCTTCCTCCCATTTTTAGAGTAATGTTAACGCAGATGAACCAAAGTACTACTCAGAAAATACAATCTCATCCTCGTTTTCCCCATGTATTTTGAATTTTACTCTCCACTCACAATGCAGACTGACCCTTCTGTAAACTTGGGCAAGTATTTGTTAGGTACTGCTTCATCAGACATGGAAGGAGAAAACTCCTCCTTGTTTGTCCAGTCATTAATTCTATCATAGGCAATTTTTTGACAGGCCTGTTTCTAAAAAGGGCTGTTTGGTTTCCATTGGTCTTTTTTGACACCTTTATACGCTGCAAACAGTCATTGTCTGTGAAGTGGAAAGTTCATTTTTCTTTGCCATTACCAGTTTTGGTTCTGTGCACTGTTAAATATACAGAACTCAGAGATAATAACTGGGCATCGCTTTGCAGTTCAGAAGTTCTGGGTTTGATGATTGATGGTTTATCAGCTGAAGCAATTCTCAACCCTCCCTTTTCCCAAGGCACAGCAAGAAATGCTGAGACTGCAAAACAAAGAATCTAGTATTTCAAAAAGGAAATTGAATAATGTTAAAATCGATTTCTTGAGATTTCTTTGTGTTCTGTTGCAAATGTGGATTCAAACTCTGAACTTAAAGCTGTGAGGAGGTTAGTGGAAAAAAAACGTGGTAGATAATTTAGAGGCAAGTAATGCTGTTGCTTTGTTTTGTATGTCCAGCAGGCCTACACTGAGGGAGAAAAAGATTAATTTCTAACAAAACTGTGAAGGAAGGTTTTTCTGGGAAACAGGAAGATGTTCTTTAAAAAAAAAAAAGACACTTATTGTCTGTCCAGATATTAATGTAATGCTTTTATATTAGCTGTTTCCTTTGTACCATGATGTGTGATTTAAATTCTCTTGACATCTGGTATTTTACTTGGGACTTGCCTGAGTTTTCTGCAGACCCTGAATAAAAATAGTTGTTCTTTACATCAGCAGCTAGTTGTATGCAGTGCTGTGGAGCAGTAACAAGTAAATGTTTGTCTTCATCTTAGAAACCAAGTTGAACTTCCAGCTGTGACTAAAGTCAATTTGAAACAACAACAACAACAAAAAACCAAACTACCACCCCACAACCCAAACACAAAAATCCCCCAACTAAACCCTTTTGCTATGCAAGCTGTGAGAAGCCTAAGAGCAAGTGCTTTGAATGGATGCCTGAGGAAATGCTTGCGTTTCTAAAGTCTTTTTTTTTTTTCTTTTAAATCACAATTCTGTCAAAATTGTTACAGTGAGAATCATGATAGAATTCAGAGCAGCTCAGGGGAAATTAATACTCTTGTCACTAGTTTTCTTTCTAGTGATAAATGAATTTGTCTCATGGTCTGAAGAATGTAATACGTGAAAATGTGATACAATCCCCTGAATGTATTTTCATAGTATCTGTGGTATTAGTTTAACTGGCCATCTGCTGACACCAAACTCCTGGGAAAGTAGCTACTCATTTTAAATGTTCAAAGCTGAGTGCATCTAATTGGATCCAGCCATGATTCAATTATCCCTTCAAACTTAGCTCTTGAATATTTCAACCAGAGAATTACTGCATGGCCATGTTGGTGGGTTTAGATGTTCATTTTAAAGCAGCTCAGAATGGGAGTAGTAAAATTCTAGCAGGATTAACTTCTGGCAAATGTGTAAGTATAAAGGACAGCTACTTAAAATTACATCATTTGTTTAAGATAAATTAGATTTTGTTATTCACTGTTGCTGGCAACATGTAGCTGTAGGCATCTTCAAAGAAGCAGCTAAATACTAATATACTAATATTGAATTTTCATTTTTATAACTTAAACTCAACTGGAGGCAGAAACCCAAATAGTTGGTGACTCAAAGGCATGAATTCTTCAAATTGAATTTCTGAGTATCAACTGGTTCAACAAACTGATCTTAAGCAGCTATAGTTTAAGAATTAGACTCTTTGGCAAAATAAAGCTTTCTGGGGGCAGGAGAAGAAAAAAATCAGACTCAGGAGCAAGTTCTGTTCTGGATACTTGAAATTCTTCATTAATTTTCTATAGCCAAGCCAGTTTCCCTCTGAAATAGAGAGATCTCAAGTTAGGTAAATAGTGATAGGTAACTCACCCTCATTAATTAAAGCCAGTGGTGGTACTCTGAAAGGACTCTTTGTAGGAGAAGTAGCTGGGTCAGGTGGTGGCCTAACATCTCTGTCTCTAGGGTAACCTGGGTCTCGCTGTATCTCGTTACCTCCCAGAAGAACAGGAGTGTATGGTTGGCTGTTAGGAATGTGCTGTGGCACGACTTGAACAAGAGGTGGAGACCCGTGGGTGTCCTGTCGCGAGAAGATTCTTAAGCACTGCTCTTCCAGCAGCGAGATAGTCACAGACTGATTATTTACAAGATCAGTTAGCGCTGCGTATTTTACTTCAAGCTCCTTGTATTTTGTTGCCATCTTCAACATTTCTGTTGTAACATTTAGGACTTTGTTTTCCAGCTGGGACAGCTCAAGTGAGTTATCACGCTTTCGGATTATCTCATGCAAGAGCTGCATATAGAGCTGGGTGACCCGAGAGTTCATGTTTCGGCTTTCTTTCCTCAGTAATTTTACTTCATTCACAATGTTTCCGTCCACATCCACTACCAATTGCAAAATGTCAATCTCCCGCTTCTGCTTGGACAGCACATCCTTCAAGTTCTCTATGTCCATTCTTGTGACTTCATCTTTTCTGTTACCAGTACCTGGCCCATTAGTATTCACGCAGATTGGCCCTGTGATTTTTTGTTCTGGGACCAGGAATGTGTAACCACATTTCTTCCCTTCCTCTCCATCTGCTGAACGAGGCTGCCTCCGCTGGGATGTTTTGCTAGGTGTCGATTGCTCTGTACAGCGCCCGATAGACAACAGCAGAAACAGTAGTACGCCCCAAGTCCATGTAAATATCTTCATTTTAAGGCAAGTGTGAGGACTGTCAAAAGAAACTAACAAAAAGATAAAGGTGAAAATCATTAAATCAGGGCCATAACTAAGGCTCCTGTGTTGCTTAAACTGCCTAAAGTGATGGTTTGCCACACTTACACATTTAGCATCCCTGGAGGGGTTTAAAAGCCATGCAGATGTGGTGGTGAGGGACATGGTTTAGTGAGCTGGAGGTGTTGGATTAATGATTGTACTCAATAATAAAGATCTTCTCCAATCAAAATGATTCTGTGATTCTACATAGTCAAGGCTTTGGAATCTGTTTCTGAGAGTTGGATTCCATTAGGTTAGTTTCAAAGAATAGCTTTCTACTTTGAGCAGCAAACCCTGAAACATAGGTACTGGATTTAGGACAGAAGTTGTTGCAGTGGATAGGTTGTCAGAAACAGTATTCTGCTGAGATGATGTATTACACTTTCATTGTAAATTTGCTTAGATATGTGCTCACTGCAATTAATTGCACAAGATTACAGAGCATCCAGAGTACTCAGAACATTTTCATGGAAGGGAAGTAGGGAGACAGAGTGATAGTATGTTCAAAACTATGTATATATGTTTTGGAATTTGTATTATATAAGGCTTTTTTTTTAGCTTTATATAGGTGTATAATTTGTCCTGTGCTGTGACAGTTTAGTCTGTGCCTAAACAACATATACTATGTCACATACCTGTTCATATACACATTTCAGCTATAGATATACACAGGGACTTGAAAAATAGACACATGTCTAATACTGGGTTTGGACATCAGTGTTAGGTAGTAGATGAACATACAATAGTTGTCTTAAACATTGAAAGTTACATATTGAGGTAACTTTAAGTTCATAAGGAAGGCCTAAGACACTGTGCTCTGCATGTCTGACCCTACATAGTTGCCTTTTGAGGTACTTAATATTGTGACACTGTATTTGAGAAGGTTTTTATCCAAATAACTCTCATCATCTGTATCAGCTGTTATCACTATAAATAACATATTGAAGTGTTTCAGTCACCTTTTAAATAAAATAATTGTTTTCCTTTTAACTTTGTGTAAAGAAGTAAAGTACAGTGATAAAGAGTCAAGAATTTCTGTGAGAGACTTAGTGTTTCATAGTCGTATCAGTCAGGGTTGGAAGGGACCACAAGGATCATCTAGTTCCAATCCCTCTGCCATGGGCAGGGACACTTTTTTTTTTTTTAATATTTGAGATGATAAAGGTAGCACTGAAGTCAGGGTAAAAAACCCTCTATTTTTCATGTTTTGTTTGCACTGCCAAGCAGATCACTCTTCATATCTCAGCTGCTGATCTGACTTTCCCTTCCAGACTGCTATGAGCAGTTGTACAAGGCCTTGTACAGTGGCCTGTGTATAGTGATTAAGAGAAAGTAAAACCAGAGAGAGGAAGTTAATTTTCATAGTCCTCCTGCCAAGTTCAAGTGCTTTTGGCAATCTTGAAGCAGTCACCCTGAAGGAGAAGCAGGCCTCTGCAGCTTGCTTCATATTCGCATTTACAGATGATAAGGTGACTGGTGTGTCAGGTCACCTCTCCCAGTTCTGTCACTGCCTTTATTATTACAAATGAAGTCTGCTCAACCTCAAAGTAAGCGTAGTAAGTCTTTATTTTTTTTGGCTTCCCTGAGAGCAGTGGTTGCAAAGTTGAAACCATGCTGTCCATGCAGTCAGGGATTTTATCTAGGAATCTTGATCAAATGTTCTGTTCTTGCCTAAACCCCCGTTGTTTGGCTGAGAGTTGTACTGCTAACCTTGCTTTGTGAAGGGGAAGAGAAGACTTGCTTTTAACACTCACTGCAAATAATTTCTTACCCTACATAAATGGAGGGAAGAGTAAAAGTTGGAGGAAGTTGGTATTTTAAAACTGATTTTGGCATGATTTACTGTATCTTTACTGAGTTTTGGTGTTTAGTGGTAAATATTTTTTTTGACAATCAGAACTTGGTTAAAAGCTTTGTTAATATTTCTTTGCTGAGAAAGATATAGAAGGAAAAGTATCATTTTCCTCCAGAGCTAATTGTGTATTTTTCTTCAGTAATTTCAGACACTTAAAACATGAATCGCTTGAACAGTGCTCGAGAGTTGGAAGTTCATTAGGTTAAATTTTCACATGAATCGTGGTGAACACATGGGAAACAGCTCTCTGTGTGGGGTTTTTTTTAACATGACAAGGATGAGCCGAATAACTGTCTGAAGTTTGAAACCTCTTCACATCTCCTAAATGATTTTTCAATGCTTTTACATTCAGTGTTTGCAGGTGCAGCAGGGAAAGTGACTTAATGTATGGGGAAGCTATAGTACAAGCCCAGCATTTTACTATTTTCACAGTATATAATAGCCACTTCATAGTCCATAAAGGTGAATAGCACTTTAGTTCTTGCTAGTTTTTAAAGACCCTATACAGTTACTTAAATAATGAATGGCTTGGGGGTTTTCCCCACAGCAGCACAATTTTCCCCTGATAACATTAAAACTGATAGGAATCTTTCAAACCTAAACCTATTGCACTGCAGCCTACTGACCAAATATTTTGCTGCACTCTTTCTGCATTTTTTTAATGTTGTGTGTGTTCATCCTGAATTTTACACTTGTGTGTTTAAGTTGTCTCTGTATATGTGCTGGCAGACTATAAAATTGAATTAAATGGTCTAATGTAGCATAACCAGGTGCAACAACTGCCTAAGATTATATGCTACAACATCTTGTATTGAACCAAGACATTCAGATAATCAGGGATGAGAATCTGCCTGCTAGGGAACTTTTTATATGCTTCCATGGAAATTTTGATGTTGAAAAACTAAACATTTTACTATGTTGCTTGGCAAGTTTGAACTGCTTAATGCCTAGCTTGTTCTACAAGAATAGGTTCTGAGCAAGATATTTACCTGGAGTCTTAATCAGCTTAGAAGGAAATGAAAATACTGTTTCAGAAATTTCCTGATGTTCTGGGCAAGCAGCTTAAAAAAATACAAACTGTTTATCCACAATATCACAGATTGATAGCCTAATATGTAAGACCTAAAAATGACAAATATTGGAGTTGGGAAGTAGGTTTTGGATTTTCTGGTTTTTAATCAGACACATTATGTCACAGATTCTCAGGTTTAGGTAGTGTCATAATTGCTGTCAGAGAAGGTGGTTGAGGCTCAGGGAACATTTAAGACCCACAGTCTAAAACCTTTCCTACTAGTCTACAATTGCTTGTAGTGAGTGAGACTGCAAAATACCTACCCTAGAAAATAAGCAAGAGACATTGTGATTATAGATATTATAGCTTTGAAATAAGTTATTTAACCCTTTATGACCTGCCATATGTTTAAAATCAGAATAGACTGTCATTTCAGTTTGTTCTGTCACCCAGTATTGGGTCTCAGATTTCTATAGAAGTTGCATTACGTATGTTCTGGCATGCTGAGGTTTTATTGCTTCTGCAGGAGAAAATGTGGAACCATTCCTAACAACACAGACTTCATCATCATCCTGTCAGAAATATTCTAAGCTGCACATAAGGCTTCAAAACCATTTTACATTTAATGCCATTCCTTTTCTTCTAGTTTCTTTATTTTACTCTGTTGATTCCCATGCAAACTCATTTCCCAAACTGATCTTTCTTACTTTGAAAAGTGTTTAAAGGAACAAAATTCCAATTTCAAAGAGCAAAATAACCCAGTAACTACTATGTTTAACTTACACTGAGAAAACTACTCTAGCATGGGCTGTGTTACCCCTTAAGATACTGTATCACTTAGTATCAGTCAGGGTTGGAAGGGACCACAAGGATCATCTAGTTCCAACCCCCCTGCCATGGGCAGGGATACCTCACATTAGATCAGGCTGGCCAGAGCCTCAACACTCATCGCATACAACAATGAGTTACAGGGATGAGGAAATGTGGAAGCTAGTATATGTCTGGCATTATGAAACTTTCTACACAACAAACTATTTGTTCTTTGTCATACTGCTGTGACTCTCGCGTTCAGCAGGATGTAGAATTTGGAGCCCCACAACACAAATTAGAATCTGTTCATTCAAAGCTGATGAAGGTTGCCTCTGCCCAGGCTGCGTAGGTTGTTATGACTGAATGGAATGGAAGTGTTAGGGGAAATGTGAATATAGGATTCCCTTTGTATGGAAAGTGCAGTATCAGCACATAATTTTATTCAGAATATTTATTTTTAAAAAGTGATAAATAGTAATGGTGCCCTCTCCTATAAATCTCCATCTATAAACATGTCAAACAAGCACAGGAATCAGTTTTGAGTAAATCAATGATAATACTGAGAGTAAAGCTGTTTGGAACATTATACCAGCTAATAGGAAAGCAATATTATTGATATTATATGTACTTCATTTTCTGCTAAGTTTTGTCTAAGCAGCTAAAATCACTAAGCCCATCTATACACAGAATAAGGGGAGAGTTTTGTGGACTTGGGGCTTTTTGTTTGTTGTGTTGGTGGGGTTTGTTGTTGTTGCTTGGCTTTTGTGTGGTTTTGGTGTTTGGTTGGTTCAAGCTGGGTCCAAAACATTGGAAACAATGCTTGAGGTAGGGGAAAACACTCTTTATTAGAGGGGAAATGTTCCCTTGGTTTTTTGATACATCTCTGTACTTCAGTAAGTTACTTTCCCCAATATAAACAAGTGCTTTTCCGGCAAGTCAGTCTGCCTCTGCTGAAATAACAGGAGTTTTTTTTCAATTGTATTGACTGGGATCCAGGAATAATAAGTTCTTGGGTTTTGTTAGTCAGATACATGATGAATTGAGTCCCAGAACACTGCTTCTCTGAGATTAACAGGAATCTAATTCCTTTTAAGAAAGGCAATCTAAAAAGCTTTCAAAGTAATTATTGAAAATGTGGTACTTGAAAAAAGGGTGAATTCTATGCAGAAGAATCTTGTCATACTGGATAGTCTGAAAACCCATCCCAATAATGTCACACTTTCAGATTTTATGGTGAAGTGTTTTGTCGTGGTGTTTGTTTTTGGGGGGGGGTTTGGTTGGGTTTGCTATGATGGTTTCTTTAAATTTATTTTTTTTTTTCACCATTTGAACAGGCAGGTACAATGGAGTGATGCATTTTGCCTTTGGAAAAGTGTTATTAAGAGGCTTCAGAAATCCCTGATACTGAGGACATTAAGCATCTACTGATGTTTGCTGTAGGAAAAGTTACTTCATTCATTGGTGTATTAATTTTAAGGACTGGACTTGTAGGGTATGTTATGAAAAAACAAACTAAGCCCAGTAGAACAATACATGGCTTTATCAGATCTTAATTAGTTACTGGCATAAGTTTAAAGGTTCCAAATTTCCATTCTTCAAAGTAAGTGCCAGTAAAACCTGTAAATGGCATATTTTCTATCATAATTCAGGTCATTCATGTCACAACAGCATAACATTAGTATTCTGTTATTTGTTTTAAAATAAGCATTTCCAAAATCAGCAAAGGAGGGGGAGTTAAAGCCTTGCACATAGCCAGTGTATTGCTTTTAGAATTATTGACTCAGCTGGTTTCATTTGTGAAAGATTTAGGAATTGTTCTAAGCAGCGTAAAGCAAAACCTTGGCTAATCATGAATGAATGGGGACTGGTGTCTAAAGCACATGATTCAGGCTTCAGATGTTTTTGTTGTTGATGTTGTTTAGATTGTTCTCTCTAATATGGAAAGAAGCACAAAGGGATAGTAAGAAAAAGAGCTAAGGAACTTGGAAAGGATCCATCTTTCTTGTTTGTCCAAGACTGCTTCAGACCCTTAACTACTAAATCTTAATTAAGTTTGCATTCTGTAACACTTTGTCTCTTCTTTTAGCATCACCCTCTTTGTTCTCTCTGAATGTGTCAGACATTTCTGAGAGTTTATTGCAAATACGTAACTTTGATTCTCTTCCATTGTTCTGCATAATTTACTGTATTTTAATTTCCAAGTCACCATGAAATAAGGTAAAAAGTGAAAAATCAAATATTAGCAACCCTGTTTTGCTTTTTATCTTTACTTTTTTCCCTTCTGTTTGAAAACAGCTTTCTTGTTTTAATCATTGACTTGGAACTGCATCCTTCTCCCTCCCTCCCCCCAAAAGAACTGTAACAAAACCCTCTATTTTCCACTTAATATAATGTTTCCTTGTATGCTGCATTACATGTTTATGAAGTGAATCTTTCTTTAGAAACCAACTGCTCTTCAACTGAGGTACAATTAACTTCCCCATCATTCCACAAATTGTTAAAGGAAGGGATTAGTGCCTGTGGCAGCAATTTTCAGCTGCATAATTATTTGTGCAACAAACTGGATTATATTCTGAATCGATGTGTGACTTGAGTTTCTTGGTTGGTTGCACAACTCTACCAACAACTACTGCATCTCAGAAGCACCATAAATAAGACTGTAGTTCAAACAATGTACAATGATTGCTACTTACAGATGTGCATTGATTTCCATGGGACTTCTTACAGTGGTTTTATTGAGGTATCCATTTTCTAGTTCTAGTAATGCTAGGTCTATGCTCTGGTGTTGGGTGAAATCCAGCTTTGCTGAAATCGATAGGATTTTTGGCTTTTGCTTTCTAGTAGGATCAGAATTGCACATGAATAAGTTCACAATGCCCAGATTACTTACTTTGCAAAGAGTCTGGTAGAACTAATTTTCTGTAACTGTAAATAACAAAAACCTACAGATGATTTACAGCTGAACAGCTGAAGCTTCTTCATCCTTACAACTGGAATGAGTTAGTCTCTGCTCTTATGCAGAATCCGTTTTAATTCTTTCCAAGTTTCCAAAGTCTACCAAATGCCACAAAAGTGAGCTTTGTATTTTACTTGTCAAACTTTACTCAAGCCGAAAGAGAGAGTTGTTCCTTCACAATTATATGGTGAGGGAGATGTATGTAGATTTTACAAGTAGCTCAAAATTAAACTTGCAAGTAAATGTAGCTTTTAAACTTACCAAGAAATAAATCTTCCAGCTGTTTTGCTTCTGTGGTAGATGGAAAATCCAGAGGCCAAGTTGCTTTTTCTTCCTATATTACCCGATGCTGTTTGCTAATCTGCAGCTGGAGCTGAAAACTGCTTTTGTCTTTCTCTGTTACATCCAAGCTGTGTTGAGAAATTTGGTTTCTCCATACGATAACCAAGCTAACTAATCATTAACAAAAAAAAAAAGAGAGGTAAAAATAGTAATGTTCCAGTATGTGTAATTCCAGAAGAGAGAAAGAAATGTTTTTTGAAACTGCAGTGTTTTACTCTCACATGCAGAAGTGCACTAACCAGCTACAGCTGACCCAGATTCCATATACATCACTTTTGGACAGTTTTTTTTAAACAAACACACACTGGACTTAGACGTTCAGCCCACCTATGATGTCACCACGAACACACTGAGAGCAGAATAAACTCCTCCTTCGGATTTCCTATCCATACCCTCCAGAAAAGGAGGGGGTAGGGAGGCTGAGAAGTTAGGAACAAGGAAAGATTGTTTGCCAGTAGAAGGGAGGGTACCATATGGCAACAGACTGTGCAAGAGTTCAGCAGGCAATTACAAATCAAACATTTTTACTACGCTGCCTAAAGATGCCTTTCAAGTTATTACAGTACTGGGCTTCATTTAGAAGAAAGATTCTTTCAGGCTGATAAAACTCCATTTGTGTTGCTGGGAATAAAAGGGGCAGCCTGGCTGGATACAACAGGAAAAATGAACCATTTATAGTCTAGAAGAATGTTCAACAGAATGTCGCATTCAATTCTTGACATTCACTTAATAAGAAACAGTTCCAGTTGTTAACCATATGAAGTCGCCAATACATGTGGAAAATGTTAAAACTCTGTGTGTGACAGTTTTGGGTAGGTATCAGAATATTTGCTAACATCTGACTGGTGTTAGAAGTAGCAAAAGCCACCAAGATTATGCTCTGTGAGGAACAGTGGTTTTAGTTCTGTCAATAGTCAGCATTTAAGTGCAATCAGTTTGCTTTCATTGATCTCTGGCTTCTACTCAAAGGATGTGCCAATTGCATTCAAAAGAATTACCCTGGTAGGCTTTCAAAATTATTTTAGACCACAGAAATACATTAAGTAAGAGAACAATTCTCTAGACAAAGAGTTCTTGATTTAGCTAAACTAAAAGTGATCAGTGTTTAATTGATCAGGTTATTCAGAAAGACAATCCTACAAATACACTGATTTATAAAATCCTGTGTAGCATTGCAGGTGCTTTTTTGTAGTGTATCCCCCTAATTATAATTAGCAAGCACGATGTACTTCTTTCTGTGCGTGACTGAGCAGGCTTGGGATTTTTAAGGCCCATTTGGACATTGCTTGGAAAAGTTAGGATTGGGACAACGTCTGCTGTCTAGATAGCAGAGCAATAGAATGTGACTGACGCTCTGGTTATCCTTTCTGTTGTTTAAATACTGATCCTAGCAGAATAACAAAATGGAGACATTTAGTAGTATATCAGGTCATGTGTAATACTTTTTATAATTCACTTTTTTATATGTCACCTTTCAACCACAAGTATTTTAATTTGTTTCTGCGTGTGTGCGCACACACGCGTGTACGTGTTGATGTTGGAGCAGTGCCCAGAGTTTCCCCAACTCGCATTTGAGGACCGTACTGGTTAGGTGCTGGACAAACACAACTGCTGTTCTTGTGAGGTTGTATTAATAGTCTTACACCTGTAAAGCCAAACTTGTTGTTATGGTTGCACAAGGCTGAAAGGTGAAGCAAATCATAATTCTAGAAATTTCCCTGTTACTGAAATGATTTTCTTGAACTATGAAGTTTGTGGGGTTTGGTAGGGGTTTTTGATGTTGGTTGGTTGGTTTTGGTGGGTTGGTTTGGTTTTTTGATTGGTTAGTTGGGTATTGTGTGTTGGGTGTTGGGTTTTGGGTTTTTTTGCTTGGTTTGGGTTTTTGTTTGTTTTTTTTTTTTCTAAAGTTGACTATCTTGTGGAAGGTGCAGGGGATGGAGAGCAATTCATTTTAAGAGGAGGGCTGGTCAGGATATGTTTCGTGACACAAAAAGGATTAGTCTTTGGGTGAAGTGAAAGAAAGTGAGTTGCATCTAGCATTAAAATAAGTGGGGTTTTGATAGCGTTCGTAGGTAAGGAGGATGATTTTCCTGTCTACATGATCACAAGATTGAAAGAATAGTAAGCTTACCATGTGGGTGGAGAAGAAAGCCAGTAGAAGATTTGGAAGAGACTTTCCTGTATGGCTGTTGGATCTTTGGAGTTGTGATTAGTATTCATACAGGATTCATACCACGTTTAAGTCTGAGTACACTTAATTAACGTCCCATATTTCTGCAAGTTTGAGTTTCTGTTCATCTTGAAGAGATACAGATAATATGATTTTTTCCTTCTGTTATTTTTTTTAAATTGGATTAATGAAGTAGTAGACTTCCCAAAATCATTGCTAGTTTTGATCATAGTGTGTTTAATATTCTTCACATTTGTCAAGGGAATTGGTGATTTGGCAGAAGATTAGGTTCATGAGTAGTTGTGCATGTCCTGGTAATTACTTTCAGATTTAGAAATAACAACACTGCTAAAGACAAAGTCAGCTAGTACATGCCTGATGTGATGCAGGAAGGGATCCCCTCTGTGATTTGCTGTGCAGAGAGTGAAATCTTGCGCATGAAAACCTAGCTGTACTTGTGCCCTCAGCATCTGGAAATAGAGCTGAGATAAGACTGACAAAAGTAAAGATGAAGTGATTAGGGAGGGTGCAGATTGAATCCCACATAAGGGGGGGCATGCTGATGTACTTTGCTGTAAGTCTAAGTATTATTACTGTTTTAGTCTGAGGTCTGAAAGCTCTCAGAGGTCTTGTCAAAATGATTTCTCAGGTACATCCAAAATACTGTTCTGAGGCAATACTGCTATCAACCTGCATGCGCTTTAGTCAATGACAGCAAAAATGTTTCAATATATTGTTTGTGAGGTGGTGTTTCTGCTAAATGTGAGTCACTGAATAAAGAAACCTTTTGTTTTGTTCAGGTATTTATCTGTCAGACTTAACGTATATTGACTCTGCCTACCCATCAACGGGGAGCATTCTGGAAAGTGAGCAAAGAACAAATTTAATGAACAATATCCTTCGAATTATCTCAGATTTACAGCAGTCATGTGAATATGGTAAGTCTGTTAACATTGCAGGATTAAAGAAAACTACCTTAAAAGCTTTAGTGTTTGTTTTCTGGAATGCAACATAAGTAAGGCCCAACCCATTTGAATGGCACTGGTGCTCTTCCTCACCCTCTTTAAGATAAAATCTAAGTAGGGTAGACAGGGTAGAATTGCCCTTTTCTTACATCACACACATTATTGCAGTACGTATTTTCTGATGAGAAGTGTGGAGTATGTTGTACTCAAGAGTAGCTTTACTAGTATGTTATAAACTTGTATCCCCATGTCTCATAATGTTATGACTTTGAACTCTAAAAATAGCAGGATTAATTTGGAGCAGTGCTTTTACTGTCTGTTGGACATTTATATTTCCATTCATAGATCAGATAACGTATATTTTCTTCAAAGGTGGTCTCCCTCACAAGCCTCTTCAAGTTGTAGTAAAGTTGTAAGTCTGGGTTTATGATGGTGGAATATGAATTAGCACAAGATTGTGGCTTCTCTGTAAACTCAACATAAGGAGACTGTGGTCTCTGAAGGAGTCCTCGGAACCCTCCAGGTTCCAAGTCTGGGCCTTCACTTTGGCCAAGGGCACACTTCTGCTTTTCCCTCGTGTGTACTGTGATAAGCTGAGCAGTTCTTGGGGGGTCCATACCTGGCTTTAAGGATGCAGGGAACGTCAGCCCAACATATGAGAATTGCTGTGAAGCGGAAACGTTTCCACATCAGCAGGGACTACAGTTTGTACCTCCATCTCACATAAAAAGGCAAGAGATCTGATTGTGTTTAAATAGTTTCTGGAAAGTAAATGCTACAATGATAATGGATATCATCTGTTCTCCAGATATTCCTTTGTTGCCTCATGTCCAAAAATACCTGAACTCAGTTCAGTACATAGAAGAACTACAAAAGTTTGTAGAAGATGACAATTACAAGTAAGTATGTAACATTTGAACTGATTGTAACTCCTTACAAAAATAACTTGTAGAACACAAAGCCTGTCACTTTTAAGATTGCTCTTCTATCAGGGGACTGTGTGTCTCAGATGCCCCATTTACAAGCTGTGAGGTTACAGCACAATTCCGTGCTCAAGACCATTTTCAGTGTGGTGGATGGCACATCTCTTTCCTTCCTTGTGTCTGACTGCATCAAGCCCTAGATTTTAGGCCTGGTCTGTAGATTTGATCTGCAGGTCTCTAAGTATTCACTTACTGATGACTCCATTCTTCTGGCTCACATGTATATTCAGTTAGTAAGATGGAAGTCATAATTGGAGGTGATTTATGTCATCTTTCATCAGAACAAAGTCCTCTATGCATCCAGTCCCACGTTCTTATTTAAGTCTGACTTAAAGTTTGCAATTCCATATATATTTCACTTTCATTTTATCTCTTTGACTTTGTTCTGTAGTTTAGGTAAAATGTATACATTTGATTTTTGAGAGGCAAGATGTTGTCCATCTGTTTCCTCCACCTATTCCTCCCAGCATGCCACCCAAAACAGAGATTTCTACTTCCTTAATTAAAATATTATTCCTGTATTAAGTGATTTGGCATCCAGCAAAAGTGGGGGATGGAAATCTCTGGCAAGAGACAGGAACAAGCCCTGAGGATAGGAAAAAACCTAAAGCAAATCTGTTGCATATGAAGAAAGTTTTTGTACATTGGCTGATCTGCTTGAGGAGGTTCCCCACCCATTCCCATCCTGGCTGCCTGGGAAGGTTGTCACCTCGGTTGTGTTGAATTGGTTGCTTGTGTAGCTACCTTGGAATGGTGGGAGGGGTACTGAAGGAACAGATATTTTATACCTCTAACCTGGATTTATTAAAAGGCAGCAAATAGGGACCCTTCAGTTTGTCAAAGAACAGTTACTGAGGACTCGGACACTTGGCTTCCCTTCTGAGATCTGTCAGTTGTTCCCTTCATGTCTGTATGCAAGTATCTGATTTCCCTTTCTGCTGAAGTCTTCTGTAGCCTGGTTTTGAAAGTACTGCTTGCCTGTCACTTGAGAGGAAAGCTCTCTGGTCAGATATTTGAAAGAAAAAAACACACCACCAAACCAAATTTTCTCAACTGCACAGTCTGCTTCTTAGTGGCATACTGGTCTCATGAATTCCACAATCCATCTTCTTCAGCCTTCACTAGGTAGGACTTACTACTAGTGGGAATTTCGTTGCTTCATCTTTCACAAGTCACATTGTGAGAGCAGGGAAATGAACGGAGACAACTGCACTTCATGCAGAAACATGGCTGTCTTTCTGTGTTTTTTGCACCCACAGGATTTGTATGTCTCCAAAACAGGGAAGGAGTGTTCTTTTGAAGAACTATTCTTACTATATTTAACTACTTTTTATCCACTAAAGTAACTGCAAAAAGGCTGAAGTTAGAGAGCAGCCATTGTAACTTGAATATTTTTTTTTTCCCCTGCCCCTGTACTCTGCACTGGTTAGGCCACACCTTGAGTATTGTGTCCAGTTCTGGACCCCTCAATTTAAGAAGGATATTGAGACACTTGCATGTGTCCAAAGAAGGGCAATGAGGCTGAGGAGAAGCCTCGAGCACAAGCCCTATAAGGAGAAGCTGAGGGAGCTGGGATTGTTTAGCCTGGAGAAGAGGAGTCTCAGGGGAGACCTTGTTGCTGTCTATAACCACCTGAAGGGTGGTTCTAGCCAGGAGGGAGTTGGTCTCTTCTCTCAAGCAACTAGCACCAGAACAAGAGGACACAGTCTCAAGCTGCACCAGGGGAAGTTTAGGCTGGAGGTGAGGAGAAAGTTCTTCACTGAGAGAGTCATGCTGCCCAGGGAGGTGGTGGAGTCACCATCCCTATAGGTGTTCAAGAGGGGATTGGATGTGGCACTTGGTGCCATGGTTTAGTCATGGGGTCTGTGGTGACAGGTTGGACTTGATGATCTTTGAGGTCTCTTCCAACCTTGGTGATTCTGTGATTTTATTTAAAAAAAAATCAATTTTATAATTGTAATGAATTGTTGCTAAATTGCCTGGGGATGGGAAAGAAGGAGAAGCTGTCACATTTCACATTTTTCTCCCCAAAATTAAGTAGATGTTTTTCCAATCCTGATCATTTCAAAGATTCTACTTCTGCAAACCACGGACAAGATACGCTTGATCTGCCTGGAATTTTCTGCTTCTGGAGTCTGCCTTCTTTGTGGTTCTGTTGGAAACGGCATTAAAAAATGCCTGCTATGGAAGAGGCTTGAATTATGGGTGCAGTCAAGTTGATAATGGATTTTCCAAAATGCAAGAAGAATAATTTTGGCTTTTAGACCAGTAAAGACAAAAGGCTTGGCTCAGTAGAGCACTTTGTAGGAAAATTTAAAATATGGAATGTAGTTAGTAGAAGTAGTATAGCCAAGGTGGGGGGGGTGCAGCTGCATACATTTTATTCTTCCTAGTTTTTATGCTAGAGTAGTGGTATCATCACTGAATTTCATGTATCTGCTCAACAGTCCCAGGGCTGTGGAAGTCCTGGTTTGTGTGTGGCTCTGTTGTCACTGTGGGTTGCTTGGTGCCAACATAAAGCAATGTCCTCACCGCCTGCTCCTTCCACAGCTTGGCTTTGTCACACCTTCCTAACCGCTCACGTGGAGCTTTGCTCGGGGAAGATAGCAACTGGTGGAGCTTCGGTAGCTTGTGGCTGCCTCTGCCTGCTGAATCAGGCTCCTGTTGCAGAAGAGGCTTCAGGGATGTACCAGAGCCAAGGTTTGCTCTTGAGTCTGGTCCTCCTTCAGCCACAGTGTTGCACACCTCCCCTGGTCTACACGAACCAAAGCAATAAACTCATGAAGTGCATTATTCCCTGTTGCAGTACAAGGGTTATTTCCACCCAAAATAGATAAAAAAAGAACGTTTGGAGATAATGTGTGCATGGGTTTATAGCATTTCTTGCAATCACAGAAAGAGGCAGCTTTCAGCTGTAAATGTACAGAAGTAATCTTTCCAAAACTTATTTTTATGTGCTTCTATTTCCTGATAAAATAACTTCTCATGTTTCTTTAATGCAGACTTTCATTAAAGATAGAACCAGGGACCAGCACCCCCCACTCTGCTGCTTCCAGAGAAGATTTAGTAGGTAAGGGCTTACAAATGTGGGTTGTCAGATGCATTATTTTTGAGTCATGAAGGTGGAAAATATTTGCTTGAGGTTCATAAAGAAGTGTGAAGTATAAACACTGTGTATTTGTAATAAAAAGTCTAAAGATGATCTGTAAAGGAATTCTTTCAGGGAATTGAGTACGGCTTTTAGGTTCTTGTATGTATTGTGGCACTAACTTGTTAGTGTCATATGGGGTGAAGAGCTATTAAGTATTCATTCTTTGTTGTGTCTAGACAGGAGAGCCGCCTTCTGAGCTTTCCATGGTACAATAAGCTTCCAAATATGTGCATTATTTTTGATCAATGCCAAAAGGCAGGGGTTTCAAAATGTAAAATCAGTGGGACCTGTTTAATGCCATTGTAGCTAATTCAGGAACCTTTAGGACTGAGACCAGTTAATTACAAGGTTGTTTTGTGTTTTGGGTTGTTTTTTTAAATAAGAGTTTATTTTTGATGCTGTGCAAAGAACCTAAATTTCAACAGTTTTAATTACCAGTATGCTAGTGTGTCTTATTACAGTCTGTCCCTTACAAATTGAGTTTAGGAACTTCTGTGCAGCTCTTCCACAATTTTCTGAGAAGTAATCCTGACAGTAGTTCTAAAGCTACTCAGGAGTAATGTTTCTTCTGTTCCCAGGCTCTGAAGTTGGAGCTTCTCCACAAAGTGGACGGAAAAATGCTGCAGCAGAAGGAGCCTTGCTACCACCAACGCCTCCTTCACCTAGGAACCTGATACCACATGGGCACAGGAAATGTCACAGTCTAGGATACAAGTCAGCATTTTATTTAACCTGAAAATCCTCAGCTTTGTGATGCATCATCTTTATGTACAAAAGCTTTGCTTTTAAAATGTAACATGATTTGTGCACAGTACCTCACTTAGAGATCAATTTGTGGCAGGAGAGTAAGCTCAGAACTACAGTGGTAGTTATGGTAATCCCAATCAAAGAGAATTAGACAAAATAAGAAGACTGTGTGGCTATCGGGATAAGAATAGCCAGTGAGTTAGCCAAACAAGGCTCCTCTTGTGTGATGAAACTATCACTTACAGCAACTCCATGCCAGTGTAATTCTTTTAAACTGAAATCCTTAATTGATATTTTCATAGTGAGACCTTCTGTACAGACTTCGATATAATTTTGTATAGTGATGGAATCAGATGTTGTTGGGTTTTTGCATACACCTTGGTTGCTGTTGTTTTTATATACAGATATATATGTGTGCTTCTAAGTCGTATCTTGACAACTGTATCAGCAATTCCCTTGTCAGCTTTTCAAAAGGCAAGATTGTAGCTATTCAGTAATCTCTTAATTTAGATTGTGTAAATTAAATGAGCTAGAATGCAGTTCCAAAGTTCAGTTATGTAAGTGTTATAGTAAGACAGAAGTACCTTAAGATACTGAACCAATTCCTATAGATTAATGCCTATGACTTGAGCTGTGGTTTTGCTTGATATTCAGGACACGCTGCATACAGTCTTTTGGGATGTTAATGCAACAACATTTGAAACTTACCAAAGATAGTGTCATAACAGTTTTATTCTTCTTCATTTCCAGTTTCATACACAAAATGAATACAGCTGAATTCAAAAGTGCAACATTCCCTAACGCAGGATCAAGGCATCTACTGGATGACAGCGTCCTGGAGCCTCACGTCCCATCCCGAGGGCAGGCAGAAAGCTCCACCCTTTCTAGTGGAATATCCATAGGTAGGAACTCTAAACATACTTGTGTAGTATGTGATCTTGTAATAAAGACTCTAGCATAATTAGTTGGTCTCTGTACAAGCAGTGGTACTAGGTCTAAAATACCAGTTCCATTTTAGAACAGATTTGAGAAACGCACGTGAAGAAGGGCAGCATCAACTGACATATTATTTAAAAAGTACTTTTTTACATCCCCCTAACCTCAGACACTCTTCCTCTTTCTTGGTGTGATGGAGGCAAAGGCAGAGCACCATTTTCTAATTTTCTTCCTCATCCTCCAAATCATTCCAAGTTAGAAATGCCTTGTGGTAGGATTTTGCTTTAAAATGCAACATTGAACTGATAGTGAGACATGTAATTTGCTGACAGTCTTTAAGAGCAGCATTTCCAACTACTGACTTTTGTCAAGAGTCAATATCAATTTAACTTTTACTTACTTCAGACTGTCAGGGTCTACTTCATTTTGGTAAACAATTTGTCTTCAAATATTTAAGGTATTCTTCTTTTGAGAATTTCTGCTTCCTGAGTTTGCTCTCTCTTCCTATTGTGGACAGATGCTTGAAGTGAAGGGAGGTCAGGGCAAGTGCCTCTTAGATTCAGTTCACTGCAGCCAGGGTTGAGAAATTCAACCTCTCATTAGCTTGATAGAATTCAACGGTGTTCAGGTTTTATGCATTTATAGTAATAAAAGATTTTTGTAGTGTTACACATTTGTTTGGATAAGTTTATTTTTAGAACAGTTTTGCTTTTTTAGGCTACATGGAGAGAAACAAAGTCACACAGTTTCAACTTATGTTGTTTGCAGGAGCTCTTACTGCATTTTATTGAGGAGAAGGCCATATTCTGAGCAAACACTAAATATATCTTTCATAAGGAAAAAGTCAAATACCTGGAGGCAATAATGTAAAAAAAAATATGGTAATAAGTAGATCAGTGAAACTAGCTTAGACCGAAGTATCTTGAACCTGGTCACATCAGAAAGCTTCCACTGTTACCTGTCTCTGTTGCTACAGGTTTGCTGCTGTGGCAAAATTTGCCATTTCAGATTCATCCAGCAGGAATGGTGCTTCTCATCTGCATGCAAACAGTTTGTATTCTCAGGGGTTGCACAGTACAGGAGAAGCAAACTTTGGTCACTTCACTTTAGAAGTAGCATTGCCCTTTTCCTGGGACAGGCTTTTTCCTGCCATTTTCTAAGTATCTAAGAAGCTTCTCTGCAGTTGATCCTCTTGACCTTTTAGTTACTTATCTTCATTTGAGTCTATTGGGGAAGGCTTGCTGGAGCTGACAAGCATTTTTTCATGAGGTGCAGTTAAGAACCACTCACCATCTAGAGATTTTGGAGACCACAGGATTTTCCTGCTGTGTATCATCTCTGAATGTTTCAACGCTGTTCTCAAGCTTAACTCAGAGGTGACTTTATAGACTTGATGTAGTTGCCCTTACAAGTTGGAACAAAGTGCCACTTTCTATAAATCATTTGTAAAAAAACCAGCTTCATACATTTTGAGTATGATGAGCATTTGTGGTTAGAACTTGCTCTGTCCCAATCCCTTCCACCTCCAGCTTCCCCACACTCAGGATTCTTTAGCTTTGTCGCTGTTTTGACAATCTTAACGTCATTGTTATTTTTGCTGCTTCTTGATTGTGAAATTTTGAATGACACCAAATACTACTAGATATGCTAAAAGTAAGTATGGGGGAAGAGAGTTAAGTTCTGGAGGCTTTCAGTATCTATTACTGAAGAATTATTGGAAATGTAAGTTTTCTGGCATTCTGTCCTGCTGCTTCAGCAGGATTTCAGGAAGTTGATTGAAGCTGCTAAGTTCCTCCATCGTGTTTGAAGTAGTCTGTTTACTCAGTACTTGGAAATAGTACAGTCACTGGAGCAGAGAGGAGGTTTGCAGTATTCTACAACACAACTTCAAAAGATGGTCAGGAAAACTTCTTCTGAATGTGTACTGAAAGGGGTGTTATGCCTCCCCTTGCCCGTAAATGTGGATTTAAACCTGCTACTCTGGAAACAGAACTACTTCTTAGGTACAAGCCTATATAGGAGTAAACCTTTGGGATAAATTTCCCCCTTCAAAACATGGGCAGTCTTTCTGCTATGCCAGCACCTTGAACATGACCTTAAAGAAGACTTTAAAACACTCTTGTGTTTGGAGGGCTGAGATGTGTTTAAACCTTTCCTACCCTTTCATAGTGGACAATCTGATACAATCTGCTTCTGCATCAAATGTCAAACAAGCAGCAAGGTAACAGCAGTGTCTATAGTGTGTTTGTATGCAGCACTGAACTGTTACAGTCATCTTTCTGAATTGTCAGAGCATGTGAGTTCTTACTTCTTTTTTTATCAGGACTCATGCTGGAGTTGCCCTGGCTGTGCCCAGGTTACTGTAGCCCATTTACATTTCAGTAAAGGAATTCATGGCTATGTTATGAAGTTTCATCAAAGTATTACCTATTTTTCCACTGGTGAACAGGGCAACTACTCTGTATACACCAGGACTTTTCCCCTTGGATTTCTTCAATTATCTCTGTGATGCAAGTTTTCAATCTGTGTTAGAGATCACTTAGAGCATTGCTAGGTTTGAAATTCTTGGCATGATAAAATGCTGTGCTGCATGTAAGCATACTAAAACTGAGCAGTTAATCCAGCAGTGCGTGCATCTCTCAACTAAAAACACACATGCAAGTGATGATGGACAATTTTGTTCATGTTGTGCTGGGAAAGACTGATGATCTGTTCTGGGAAGGGTGCCTAGTGGTTGGACTTGATGATGTTGGAAGTCTTTTCCAACCTTAATGATTCTAGTTTGTGATTCTGTAGCATACCAAAGATTCTGCAGCAATATAATTACTCTTTTGGCCATTAAGGATACGCTAAGTGGGTCTTGTAGTTTGCAGTGAATGATTCCTAAAGCAGCAGCAATGCAGAAAGTAACTGAGGCACAGGACTTCCTGAAAATAGGCCTATGTAAAACATGACAGCCTCGGTCAGAGATCAGCACATCTGGTTCTGTTGCCATTTTACTGTGTAACATGGGTGCTTGTTATCTGCACCAAAGTGAGAAATCGCTTTCCAGCAGGGCCAAAGCTATCCTGATTCAAAGGAAGAAACACTTGACCAGTCATATATACAATATCAGATGGCAAATGTTCTCTTGAATTCAGGAATGTAACAAGAGGAAATAGTCTCTTCTGAGTTTCAGACGTTCATAATTTGGACAGCTGCATTTGAGCTACTCATTTGAAGCTCTTCATAATCACACAGAGAATGAAGATCTTCAAGAATGCGATTTATCTCATTCTTAGGTGGGTGACTGAAAAGAGGTTATGTGATTTGTGTCCTTAAAACCCTGCTTTAGTTCTGTTGACTGTTCATGTATTATCTTTTGACAGGTAACACATGAACATACAGATGAATACTGCTGACAGTGTCTGGTTTGTACAGACAATCCAGAATATCTGTTTGTAGTAAATTGTGTGTTCTAATCCTTTGAGTGAAACTTGAGCCTTTATTCTAATGTAATCAGAAAAATCAATGCTGTGGAGTCAAAGGTATTTTAAATCAGTATGAATTAATGGAAGAAAGTGCCTCTGTAAGAACAGTACATTTTCAAACCTAAACTGGCATATAACATGCTTACAAGACTATCAGCATTTTAATGAATTCCTCTACAAGTCACCATCTTAAATTACTTGAATTCTGCAAGGGATTATATTTCTCTTTAAATGAAGTATAGTTGCAGCTATACAGTGTATGCCTTTACTTGCAGGTTTTTGGCAGCCTATACAGTAGGGAAGAAATCTGCACAGCCAGTGTTTGTTTGATTCCTTACCCTGTAGTATGCTGTTGAGGTGTCTAGGATTCTGAGTCATCAGCAGTCTGCATCAGAAGATCAAAGTTTGGGTAGGGTACCAGGCAGAAGAAATATGTATTTTATATATTTTTTTAAATACTCCATTTAAAAGAGTATGAAGATGCCAATCTTTTCCCCTATATGGGCATACCCTGTCCTGCTATTGTCATAGAGTAAATTCAAAAGCTGTATAATACTTTGGGTTAAAAATGCACATGTAGGTGCCTAGAACTCAGAAGAGGAGAGGAGGCATACAATAGTTCTAGCACCCCATTTATTCCCTAATCCTTACTGTCTGGTCCAAGCCATGTACTGTGGATCACAGAATCACAGAATGTTAGGGGCTGGTAGGGACCTTGAAAGATCATCCAGTCCCACCCCGCTGCCAGAGCAGCATCTCCTGTACGAGATCACACAGGAATGTATCCAGGTGGGTTTTGAATATCTCCAGAGAAGGAGAGTCCACAACCCCTCTGGGCAGCCTGGTCCAGTTCTGTCACCCTCACAGTGAAAAAATTTTTCCACATGTTTACGTGGAACTTCCTTTGCCACAATTTCAATCCATTTCCTCTTGTCCTGCCACTGGGCATCACCAGGAGGAGCCTGCCTCCATCCTCTCAGCACTCAGTCTCCCCTTCTCCCAGCTAAAGAGACCCAGGTCCTTCAGTTTCTCCTTATAAGGGTGCTTTGTAATTGCTAGAGTTGTGCAAACCCCCTGCTTCTGCCCCATCATTACCTATTTGGTTATTTACCCTTGTTAGTTTTTCATGATGAAACTCATTGTCAGTGATGCTATTATAAGTTTGTGTCAATTCTCTTGCTTCATATTGCTTGAGTCATTTGCCAGTCTTCACACCATTCTTACCTGGCTAGCTCGCAAGGCAAAGATTTAAACGTTACTGTAAACTAGTTGAATGGTAATGAACTGGTTAAACATGAATATTTTCAGTATGGTCAAACTCAACAAGGCAGAATATGGCCTTGAGTCCATCTCCATGATGTTAGCTGAGCTGTATTGTGCTACATCAATTAAAGTTCTGGCTTCTTCACCATTTTTTTGTGTTTTCACCTTAGAATTTCAAGTTCTATCAGGTCAGTCACCAGCTCTAGTGACTAGAGCTCTGGAAACACTGTGGAGCTGGAGCCAAGAGAGTGTCAGTCACAGATTTGAGAAGTGGAAAGAATTTTTCGTCTGAATGCTTTTTAAACTCTTTGGGATTGGTTTGTTTATATTAACACCTGTTTAACTTTGGGGATTAACTTCTGGATAAAAGAAGCCTGTGTTAAATGTTCAATATCCTCAGACTTTCAGCAGTGAGTGGATGCCGTGACCAGGGGAAATGGGTCTGCAGTGGTATAGGCATTGCCTATCACCTAACTAGGAACCTAGCCTCGTGCTGTTTGTGTGGCTGTAGCATAGCCATATGTGTAGGCACGTCTACAAATGCAAACAGAAAATTCCTGTCTGTATTCAGCTGCAGCTCTAGAGCTCTTTGTAAACCCTCCTGAAACTTGTCAGATAATCATCAGCATGGTTAGCAAAAAATCATTTCGAATTGTTGTTACTCCTAAGGCAGGAAAAAGGCTTCATGTTACACAGCAAACATCAGAGAATCACAGATACATTGGGTTGGAAGGAGCCTAGAGGTCATCTAATCCAACCCCTCTGCAGTGAGCAGAGACATCTCCAGCTAGGTTAGGTTGCTCAGAGCCCCATCAGGATAAACACAACTCTGATTTTTAGGTTGATTAACAATAAGGAAAACTAGGAAGATAGAGGTTGTGTGAAGTGGCTTCTTGCATAAAGCCCCAAATTTGTGTAGAACATTACTTAATAGAATAGACTTATAATACCTAGAATTTATTATTAAGTTTAACCTGGAGACCTGCTCAAGGTGGTTGGAAAAACTCAAGTATAGAGTACGTGCTTGAGGAGAGTTTAAGAAGGTGATATATTTTTGGAGTACGGAATGAATGAACTATTTCCAGTTAAGTTGATGGTCAAATAGTGCACTTCATGTTTGAACAGAATTTGGCTAGACATCTGACTTCTGTTTGGTTAAAAACAGTTCCTTTCACCTCTGTTTTGTTTTGGAGGGAGGGATGTAATGTATATGCTTTTTTGGAAAAGGGGCTTTTACAGTATCAAAACTCTTGTTGTGGAAAATACCTCCCAGAGATCTTTAGAATCTAAAAAATCCTGTTAGAGATAGTCAATATAGATGGTAGAGAGCTCCTTAAATGCTAAGATTCAACCTCTTCTATTTTTTTTTACTTGTTTTAAAAATATTTTGTTTAAATCCTAGGTAAATATAGAGGTTAAATCATCTATATGTGCTGTTTGGCACACTTTTTTCCAAGTTCTACATTGCTTGTAAAAGTTTAATTGGCAATTTGTGTATAGATTAAACATTTTAAATGAAACTCTATGAGCCCCCCCCTCCCCCAATTCATTTAACTTTGGTATCTGTACTGATACTGTAACAAGGATTTTTAGTGTCTGAAAGCTGGGTGCTGCACTTTGGCCACGGCAGCCCCATGCAGAGCTACAGGCTGGGGTCAGAGTGGCTGGAGAGCTCCCAAACAGAGAGGGACCTGAGGGTGCTGACTGACAGCCGCCTAAACATGAGCCAGCAGTGTGCCCAGGTGGCCAAGAAGGCTAATGGCATCCTGGCCTCCATTAGGAATAGTGTGGCCAGCAGCAGCAGGGAAGTCATTGTGCCCCTGTACTCTGCATTGGTTAGGCCACACCTTGAGTCCTGTGTCCAGTTCTGGGCCCCTCAGTTTAAGAAGGACATCGAGACACTTGAAGGTGTCCTGAGAAGGGCAACAAGGCTGGTGAGAGGCCTTGAGCACAAGCCCTGTGAGGAGAGGCTGAGGGAGCTGGGGTTGTTTAGCCTGGAGAAGAGGAGGCTCAGAGGTACCTCATTGCCCTCTACAACTGCCTGAAAGGTGGTTGTAGCCAGGAAGGGGTTGGTCTCTTCTCCCAGGCAACCAGCACCAGAACAAGGGGACACAGTCTCAAGCTGTGCCAGGGGAGGTTTAGGCTGGAGGTGAGGAGAAAGTTCTTCACCGAGAGAGTCATTCATCATTGGAATGGCCTGCCCAGGGAGGTGGTGGAGTGACCATCCCTGGAGGTGTTCAAGAGGAGATTGGACGTGGCACTTGGTGCCATGGTCTAGTCATGAGGTCTGTGGTGACAGGTTGGACTCGATGATCTTTAAGGTCTCTTCCAACCTCAGTGATACTGTGATACTGTAAAGACTACATTTCAGCTCTTTTGGGTTTTTAAAAAGCAGCACTGGCTTTTAAATCTTCCTGTAGAGTACTTAGTACAGTGCTTGAAACAGCTTTTTTAGCAAAGCTGATGTAGTTGCCATCAAAATGTCATTTCAGATAAAATTCTAATGTGTCATCCTACTTTAAATATACCCAAAAAATTACTTTATAACACCCTATTGCAAGGGGGTTCTAATTATGTGGATTTGTTATCTCATGGGCCTCAATCAAGTAGAGCTGTCACATTGAAGTTGCACTTCTTGTTAATATGAAGCTAAATCTATGCAGTAATAACGAAATAAATAAGATTCTGAGTGCCCCTAATAACTTCAGGGTTGGCTGGATACCTAGGGTAAACAGGAATTACTGCACCATTTTGCAGGACTGACTGCTCCAAGTAGCAATAAGGAAAGTTTCAATTAGGTGCAGGGAAAACTGTTTTCACATGCAGGCTGTGAAGCACAGTAACCAATTACTCCAAGTAAGAGACTGTAGACTGCCTCCTTGAAGACACTAAGTCTGAGCATCAAGTTAAATTTGACTAGAATGTTGGACCAGGTGACCTCCCACGGTCCCTTCAAGCCAGAATTAGTACAAAATTAGTAAGTTGCTTATAGAAACAAGCAGGAGAATCTCTGTGTTTGAGCAGGTCTGGACCAGGCCTTCTTAGAAACAGTCCAGGTCCTGCCATACTGGACGATTGCATTTGCTTGGAAAAGTACCCAGCAGTAGCAGCAATTACTCACTTCCTGTTCATGCTGTTCCCTCATTTCTGCTCCTCGGTGTTTAGATGGTACAAGAAATGCACTCTTGTCTTCACAACAGTCCAGGATACTGGATTCCCTTTCTTGAGAAATCACCACACTTGAAACCCTCTTTCCTAATTGTCATTCCTCCTGCTAAAAGGAGGATTATAGTACTTTAAGTTCTTTCTTAAAGACAGTCAACTGGGAGGTCTCACCTGCTTAAAGTTGTCTCTGAAGTCTATTACATCTGATTCCATCTCTTCATCCCCAAACTTTGTTACTTGTTTATTTGAAGAGACTTTGTATTTTGCCTTACAGACAGCACAGCTGTGTTTGTGTTTGGATTAAATAAATCATTGAGCTTTTCACTGTGATATGGATGTAGAATTTGCTTAAAGTATTAAAGTGCAAGTTGTTTCTTCCAGGAAATTATAGGCTTTTATTTGTGATTTTGCAAAGACTTCTACTATAACAGCAGGCTCTGTGTTACTCCAACTCTGTAGGGTACTCCAACTGGTTACTCTAGTTTTGCCTGGGATACTTCATGATCTAGCTGGTGGTATTCCTGTATAAAAGGGTGAAGAACAACATGAAGTTCAGTCCACACGTCCTCTTACTTTTCCATGGTGCAACTCAGATGTAAGCTGTGCTGAAAAGGACTTGTGATTATAGTCACTTTTTACTCACTTGCCTTGTGGCATCAGAATGTTTGCTGATAGATTAAATTTGTTCTTACTTGAAGTAAGAACACTTACTCAACTGTAGTAACTGTGGCTCTTTGATACATTGCCCTCACAGCTCCAGAGGAAGTATAAGTCACAGCAGTGTAAATAACACTACTTTTCTTTTATGGACAAGCTATGTGCTGCTGTAACCTCATAAGCAGTTGAATGCTTAAAGATCAATGATCTGGTCATGTAAGTGTTGGAATCTTAAAAGGCATTTCTAGAACCTGTTGAGTGTTGTATTCCCCTTCTTTGCAGACCTTTTTGCTTACCTTAGGAGCCAGTAACTCCACCGGAACATCAATTTTCTATGTCTCTTAGCAACTTCCACTACACAAGTCCCTGTTTCTGTAATGTCAATGTGAACCAGGTTAGGACCTTCCTTTAGGAGAAGCTGAGGATAAGCAGAGATCAAATTATCTGGTACCCCTCAGAGATGACATAAACAGAGGATGTTAAGCTGATGTTTGGAGAAGAGGCATTGAAGTTGAATTGCCTGGCAAATACAGGCAATCCATGCTGAGATTTTCATGGCTGTTGGCTGTCACCCTGCTCTGTATGTACCTTTGTACAATGAAGCTTTAATCTCCAGGGCACCACTGTTCCCTGCTGATGTTCCGTGTAAAATTACAGGGAACTGGTTCCCATTTTCAGCCTTTATTTCTCAGTGGGAATCCTCCCGTAGGGTGCATTGATTCAGATGTGATTTGGCTTTTTTTGTTTGTCTGAAAATCATCATAAATCAACTCTGTCTTTCATGTATGGATATTCAAGAGGCAGAGCAAACTGTCCAAGTTAATGTGCCAGAAGGTGGGCTTTTAGCAGTGACTGACATTGAATTAGGCTGAAAGTGAGGCTTGAAGTAGAAGGCAAGGACAGGAGCAGGTTTGGTCTGAGAGGTGAAGAGCTAGCAAGAGCCTGAACATTGTTTATGGTACAGTACTGAAGGTATTGAGTACTGTTAACTGATACATATTTGCTGAATTTTAACAAAACTGCCGATGACACTACCTTATGTCTGTATTTAAATCCTAGCTTTCAGACTGGTGGGATTCACTGGAATTGTAAAGTTTATGTTTTTATAGGTCTGCCCTGAGTGGATGTATCAGATATTTGGATTCTGTGGTTTTCCTCTACTTTGAATGTTTAAAATAAAATACTTACAGTAACATGGAGTTACTTTGTGAAGCACAGAAGGAAAAAAATAAACACTGATGGGATCTGATACAGTAGGTGGGACCCAACTTTAAAAGGTTGTTTAAGCCTTCTCAGATCAACAAAGCCTTCTAATGTATTGGAGATTCAGCAGCGAGTTTGCACTGCTGCAGATTTGCACCTCTGTGTCATCACCATATATGACTGCATAAGAAATTAAATAAGTGACCTTTCTTTTTAAATGCTTCTTGTGTTAATCAGACAAATCTATGTTTAGAATGTTTTTTAAACTTAGAAACCGCTTCTTCCATTTATTAGCACTCCTTCATCTTCTTAATGTGTGCCTAGACCTTGTTCCTTCAAACCTCTGCCTCCCTTGATGTGAAATTTCTGAAGCAAAGTGTTCTCAAAGTATTCCCATTGTAGTATTTTATTGAAGCATTTTTTAACACATTTGGTCAGAATATTTAAGAAGAGAAACATAATTGAAGTAGACAGAGTTTAGGTGATGAAATAAAGTATCATTCATTCTTATCTTTTTTTAAAGGTAGCAGTGATGGTTCTGAACTCAGTGAAGAGACTTCCTGGCCAGCATTTGAAAGGTAGGGAAAACTGCCGCTTAAACAGTGTGAAAATGGTGCTTTATTTTAGTGATCTAGAGATCTGCTGTGTGTAAGAATATTAATAAACTGTAGTAAGTTCACTGCACCTGTTACAGCAGCACTTAAGTGCCTTCTACTTGCTAGTAATTAATATGGCTTTTGTCTAATTAGGTATGTACTCATTGCACATGTTCTTCTGAACAGCTCAACCAGAGTACTATTAAACCCAAACTGTTACTTCTGTTCTTATATTTTATTTATCCTGTGTATGCTATTCACATAACCTGTCTGGGTTTCATTTTCACTTTCACTGAGATTTCACCCATTCCTGGTTCCTTTGTTCTTGTAACTGACATTTTTACCTGTTATGGTCTTTCTCATCTGATCTTCAATTCATTGTTACTTGCCCTTGTTACGTGGGCAAACACAAAAATGCCCCTTGCTAATGTCTGATTTTGTGGTCCAGGATTAAATCTTGCTCCTTATCCAATAACTGCAAACACTCAGGTGACACTGGCCACTTCAATCCTTTCCCATGTTGTGTTTGAGAATGTGGTAAAAGACTAACAGCTGTAGTTCAGTGCAGCAAAAGGTGGAATTTTCATCTTCCCATAGATGAGTAAGACGCACGTTACACTGCATAGCTCACTCCTCTAGCTCAATTTCAGGTAATCCATCAGAGTTGCTATGGATGACTTCTCCCTACAATGCTTTGAGGATGTGTTTCGTAGAAATTTTTGTGAAAGAACTTTTTCTTTGTACTTGGGAACTGTGAGCACAAACCTTGTACTCTGCTTGAATTTGGTGAGGTTGTGTGTTGCTTTTTGAAAGAAATCTTCGAGTACCACTGTGTGCCAAAGGTGAACTCTTTGATAGTTCATGCTATAAATATGATTATATGAGGTAATGCACTCATGATTCCATTATGTAAGCAGTAAGAACTTTCTCCATGAGCTTAGTAAAACAATTGGGTCAGTAGGAAAATCTCTAACTTACATGTACTTTGATATGCAACCTGCAACATTAAGAAGATTTTCTTCTTTTGCCTTCCCTGCTTCTGGAATTAATCAAGTTCAGGTTATTTCTCAAAGCTAAGAAGTTATATGGAAAAGCCTTAGACAAAAGGGTGAACTGAGTATTTTTACCTCAGGCTTAAGCTCATGGTAACACTCTTCAGAATTATTGTGTGGACTTCTGAGACAAAGCAGAGGCTTTTCATCCCTGTCCTAATGAGGGCTGACTGGCCCAGGCACCCCCCAGTTAAAAGGTTCACTGCATGTCTAACAATTATGTCAGAAGATGCTTCCTCCTCTTCCAAATTCCACTTGCCTTCAATACTTTCTTCTGTCCAGAGAGAGCTCTTTGAGAACTGTTTATAGTTGCATGTGTTTCAGGACAAGTTCTTTTTCCTGCTTCCAGGAAGAAGGATTGAATTCCTTACAGACATTGAAAGCATCATGTGTGAAACCTTACATCTGTTCCTTGGTTTATAAGATGATGAAGCCTGTTTTGGAATTTAATAGGTGGTACATTGACATGCAAATATCAAAATGTAGGACAGGTAGAGAGGTTATCTCCCTACTTTTGATCTGTACAGTGGGTTGCCATTCTTCAAAAGAGTCTTTTGAAATAAGGGAGAAGCATTAGTTGTCTGGAATTGACAGCTACTGGCAAAATTGGGATGCATCCAGTGTCATTAATGAAGCATCCTATGCAGTGCAAGTGGGAATTCAATATTTGCCAGTGGCTTAGGAACAGGATCTTTGGGTAGGAGGGCTTTCCTGGTCTAGTAGGAGACGTCCCTGCCCATGGCAGGGTGGATAGGACTAGATGATCTTTAAGGTCCTTTCTCGGCCAAACTATACTATGATTAAATATGCATCATGTGCCTAACAGAAATTAGATACTCTACACGTTCTCCAGGTACAGAAGTTGTGACAAATATTATTGGATTTCCTGGCTCCCTTGCTCTTCTTAACTAGGAAATCCAGAAGGAATGAGAACTAGACTCTCTGATTGGTTTGAAGTGCAACAGAAACTTTAGAAAGAACTTTCAGCATGGAAGTGTCCTTTTAGGCTAATCAAAATTAGTTAAAGGACTTTAATTCTGAGGCCCGACACTTACATTATGGCAAGGACAGTACACAGAGCGGCATTCCAATCCTGTTGGTTGTCACCCTGAGTGTCTCTGAACAGATATCCCTGGGATAGTTCAAATGCAAGAGTAATAGTTGTTGTTACGCAGAAAAAACAAGCCTAAAGGTAGAAAGAAAATGCATTGTCATTTGCATGCAAAATATATGCATACCCAAATACACAGCTCATACCGTGGTTTTATTTCAGATACACAGATTGTGCTGGGTTGGAAGGGACCCTTAAAAGTCATCTTGTCCAACCCCCCTGCAGTCAGCAGGGGTATCCTCCAACTAGATCAGGCTGCCCAGGGCCACATTGAGTCTGATCTTTAGTTTCTCCAGGAATGAGGCCTCAGCTATTCCTGGGCAGCTTCTCCAGTATTTCACCACTCTCATTGTAAAGAATGTCCTCCTGATGTCCAGCCTAAATCTACCCTGCTCCAGTTTCAAACCATTGCCCCTTGTCCTGTCACTACAAGCCCTCTGAACAGTCCTTCCCCAGCCTTCCTGTGGGTCCCTTTCAGATGTTGAAATGTAGGTCTAAGGTGTCTCCCTGGAGCCTTCTCTTCTCCAGGCTGAACAGCCCCAATTCCTTCAACCTGTCTTCATAGAAGAGGTGCTCCAGCCCTCTGATCATCTTTGTGGCCCTCCTCTGGACCCGCTGAGCAGGTCCATGTCTCTCTTGTGTTGGGGACCCCAGAGCTGGATACAATACTCCAGCTGAGATCTCACCAGGGCAGAGTGGCAAAATCACCTCTCTTTACCTGCTGGCCATGCTTCTGTTGATGCAGCCCAGGATGCGATTTAATTTCATTTTAATTTAACTGAAAGGCAGTGGTAATGTTGAGAAACAGATGATGGCAAATTCTGGGATAGATGAATAGATGATCATTCTCTTTTGAAATTTCTTCTTGCAATAGTTTGAGCTGGTTTAAAAAAAAATAAAATTACAAAATCAAACAAAACCCCCTTCATTCTTCTTTAGTGCTGTTGTCTTTATCCTTTCTTTAAGCCTGTTTCTTTGCCTTGCTGAATGCTGTTCTGAGTTCAGATTGAAACATGATAATGTTGCTTGTTGAGATTTCCCATTCTGAGAAGCACTGCCCTATCCATATACAAGCACCTTTCCAGCTGATGCAAAGCCCCTCTCTCAGGTGACAAATTGCTGGATTATAGTGTGCAGATTTTGCTTGTAAAATTCTCATAGGCTTGTACTTAACGGCCTGCTTCTGCAGAATTAAGGCTGGTTTTCAGTCTTTAAGCATAATACAAGCAACTAGACAAACAGATAAAAAACAGGAGCTGAGGACAAAGTGCCTGTGCTTCTATTGATTTATATGGAATTCAGTCACCTAAGGGATCTGATCCAGAATAAGAAGGATCTGTGGGGCAGAACACAGTATTCAAAAGGAAGGTCTATCACAGAAGGCCTGGCTAAGGGTAACAGTATGGATCAGGTTAAGGACTCTGAAATATTGCAGCTTGAAGTTTAAAGCTTGTATGAACTGGAAAATTAAAATACTGCTTAGCTGATTTCCATGTTACTTGATACAACAGTATTTTGAGCAGTGTCAGACATCTTTTGATAGTGCCTTTGATTCCCTTCATTGTGTGTGTGTGCGTTCTCTCAGAAGTTGAAACTATTTTTGTAGTAACACAGAAAGTCAAGAGTTTAAAGACAAGTTTTATTGATGTCGTTCCTTTTTGCATTGGTATAATCTCCAAGCACTAAATGCAGACTTTGTTCTCAAAGTAAGCTTTTCTTCACTGCCAATAAACCATTTCAGTATTGTGAGTTCTGACAAAAAGAGTACCTGATGAAATAAACCACCTGCGGTATCTTACCCTGCATGCATTTGTCTAGGTAAAATTATCCTCGGTTTCTCATGTGGAAGAAGTGACTCTGTGATTTGCACACCCAAAAGAATACATGCTGTGCTGTTTTAGCAGTGGTGCTGTTTGTGTGAATACAAGTGTGTGTAACACATACAATTTATAATGGAATCCAACAGGCACAGGTTGTACCATTCTCTCGGTCCGGGGACAAGAATGTCACGAAATGGCTATCGAGGCCACATGAAGGCCAGCAGGTACAATCCCCACTGCACACAGAGGTGTCAAACTTTCCCTCTGGTATTGGTGATTTGGTTTGGTTTAATAGTTAAGTGGGTGTTTCCTGTTGTTATCTTTCTAACTTACGTGTCAAAATAAAGGTAGAGACCTTTTTCTTCAGACTTTTCCTCTTCTGTGACATAATCCATATCACCATAAGGGCTTTTGGTCATTCTGGTCTGCAAAGCCAAATTGTGAACCATTGGATCTTTACAAGCAAGGATGTTTTACCACAGGTAGTTTTTAACGGCTTGTCACTGTGTAGCAGTGTTGGTCGTTCCCATGTGGATGACAGAGCTGCTGCTTGTGCTGATAGATGACGTTCGACATGTTTGCTTTGCTGGCAGTTCTGTACTGAATTTATTTTCCCCACTTCCCTGAAAGCAAAGGTCGGCCTAAAATGAGCAACACATGAAAATTGGCCCAAATTTATTACATATAGTATTATTTGCAAGCTGGCAGAGTAATAAAACTGATGATTTTAATTAAAATGCCAGTTGCCTCCTGCTGGAGGCACTGGAGTTGGGAAATAGATGGCCATTGACCATGAAATGTTTTTCTTGTTAAGAAGCAAACATTGTCTCACTGAATTAAACTCATGGTCACATCTACCAGTGTCCTAAACTGTCTCCATATCATCCTCAGTAGGTGCTGCAATGAAAAATGTTTTCTAGATTTCCAAGTCACTTTGAACATCCAGGAATGTGAGGATGGATATGACAACAAATCCTGGTTTAATTCAAAATGAATTTCAGGCACTGTTCAATTTCTTGGCTC
This sequence comes from Dryobates pubescens, assembly GCF_014839835.1. NCBI lineage: Eukaryota > Metazoa > Chordata > Aves > Piciformes > Picidae > Dryobates > Dryobates pubescens. The sequence goes on along the minus strand of NC_071622.1, from coordinate 11,580,299 downwards.
TGCTACAAAGCTGCTGGGTTCAGCAGTTTAGTTACAAGCTGTGATTGACATTTAGTGAAATGATTCTTGTTTAATATTTTTTTTTCTGATGGAAAATGCTTGCAAGCCAGTCAGCTTTTGTAATTTTAATAGAGCTCAATTTTCTTTCCACAGTGCTGTACCTGGCATTTGTTTTGGCTAGTTGCTCTTAAATCCTGTGTAGGGTAGATGATTAGTAGAGCACCAGATGCATTAAAACACCTTAAAGCTGTGGTTTGGGTTTCTACTCTTCATTACTGCTCCTGCCCACTCCTCTTAAAGATTGTGCATGTTTGAGCTGTGCTTTGGTTTTGATGTGCTAATGATTCCAGTGTTTCTAACAAAAAACAATCTATCTTGCAAGGGCTGAAGGAGAGGTTTTAACGTGTACAACAACTGTATGGATGGGCTTCAAATGTTTGCTTTTTAAAATTAATTGCCCTTGTATTTCAGATGTCTTGAGTTTTAAATTGAGTCTTACATTAAGATTACCTGCTTGGCTAATTAATTTTTCTGATCACTTTTGCTTGTGAGTGTAAATTCCACAACAGCATTTCCGTGTGATAGCCAAAGTCTCTTTCCACAAGAAAGTCCAATAAATAAAAAGTTGGCATTTCTAAATGACAGTACAGATGTTTGTATTCATTTGTGGTAACAATTGGAAAAATATCTTAGGAAAAAGTTTTTTGTTGTCTTTTTTTCACACAAGTCTTCACATGCTCTTTTCAGCTCCCTAGAATCTGAAGATTTGGCTGTTCACTTGTATCCAGGAGCAGTTACCATTCAAGGTGTTCTCAGAAGGAAGACTTTGTTGAAAGAAGGCAAAAAACCTACAGTAAGTTTTTTAATAAATGAATTTTCTCCCCTTCTTCCTTTGCCCAGTTATAAACACAATGAAACAGCCATTGTGCAGCTAATTCAAGTGTCTGGGATCTCCTCTGCCTTGCTGATTAAGGTTTAGTGTCACTAATGGGAGCCTGCATTCTTCTGTTTGGTGGATTTATTCAGTTCACAAGCTATACCTGTTATCTAGGGAGTGGAATACAAGAGTAGTGCTACAATTACTGATAACTTTCAAAGAGAGGAGCGTGTTTTGTCTTCCAGAATGTTAGGTGGATCCTAACAACTTATCAATAAGTAATAACCCATAGCATTTGCATTGCAAATGCTGGATTATGAATTATAAATCAAAATACATATTCATGATAATATGAGGAGGATACCTTATGGCAGTACATATAGTGGAAAAGAGGGACAGCTGTGCTCTAACTCAATTAAATGTTCAATAAGGGCTGCAGAAAGTAGAGTGTAAGATGCAGAAACTGTTTCTCAGAGTACTGAGGAAAGGCACATGTTCTTTCTCCTTTCTAGATCTTTACTAGACCTACACAAGTAAGTAGAAACAGCAGCTTTGGAAACAGGGCTGTTGGTTTGGCCAGACAGTGCTGTTGTGTTCTTGCAGGGTGATGCCTGCTATGTTACAGCTTGATATTATGAAACACTTTGCTTACCTGTTGCACTTTTTTGCTTTTATCCCTCTTTTCTATGCAGGTAGCATCTTGGACGAAGTACTGGGTAGCACTGTGTGGAACCCAGCTCTTCTACTACGCTGCAAAATCTCTGAAGGCTACAGAGAGAAAGCATGTATGTAAACCAGGCATATTCCAATGTCATCTGCCAACAGTAAAATATGATTTCCTAATGTAAACACTGAGTAGTAGTTCAGGGCTTGCATGATTTCTAGTCAGCACTATCCTGTATTCCAGTCAGTCACCTCATATGGAAATGCCCTAATGGAAATAGTGTGCACGTTTATGTGCTACACCAAGAACATCTGCTCTGCATATGCCATGGCTCTCTTTGAATGTTTGGGTCTAGAAGGAAATTTGTCAGGGCGTCTGTCTGCTTTTCTAAGGTAGAAGTCATATCTTTTGATGATCTCTGAGACTTGCAACAAATTGTTAATAGATGAAATCCAAAAAAAGTTGATGTGGAAAGGCTGAGAGGTCACCACGTATAACATTAAACATGTACTGATTGAAAATCTGTGGTAAAATGAGACTACTCTCTTTTTCTGTTCAGTCCTGTAATCACTTACCAAGAGTTTTGTGTTCCACTGGAGTTGTTAAGCAGAGAGCTAGCATATTGCATGATGGCTTTACTTTCATTCACTGAAATAAGGTAAAAATGCTTTGCTTATGTGGGGAAGTAGTAGATGTTCCAGGGACATTATAATGTGCATAGTTCCTGTTATCACTGGCTAATTACAACAGAAGAGGGTGCCACCAGAGATCCATTAAACTGGGTAACATTTGAGATACATGGATATTTATCCAAGCTCATTCACTACTCACAGCCATTACTTACAGTTGTCTTGGACAGTGTTTCAGTTTAATTTATGAAAACTGTCACTGGAAAACATTTACTTTACATAAAGCTTATGGAATTTTGAAAACTGAGATGAGCTTCCAGAATCCCTGTTAAGGGGGCTCTGTCATTTTTTTGGTACAAAATGCTTTTTTTAACCTAACAGTTTCAAGTTGAGAGGGATGTGATTGGAAGCTTATGAGTTCTGGTTAGCGAACTCTTGTATATTTGAATCTTTTGTGTGGAAAGATTTTGTATGCAGTGTTGTCTTAACCTACCAAAAACTTGAGCATTTTCCACTTTCCTTCAAGGTGGTTCATTATGAATCAGTATTCTAATGCTCAGTGTAGTTTAATGGTAGCTAATTACTTGTAGAAATGTCCGTGTAATCTCTTTGCCATCACCTATCTGTCTTCCACCTACTTGCTTTGATTGCCTAGGTGAAATCCAAACTGATCCTCCTTAATTTGGCTGGCCACCTAAAACAGTAGTAGCCCAGCCCAAAGGCATGCCAGCCAAACTTCCTGTCTGGTGGGTGTCTTTATAGACACCTGCATGTTTGGATGCATTTGTCTTTAGTATCAGTGGAAACCTTGTGGAAGGAGTCTCTCATTCACAGTAATGGTAGTTGGAAAGAGCGGACTTGTAAACTACTATGAGGAGAAATGCAAAGTATTAAAGCACAAGCAGGACCCAAGAGAGAACTTGAGCTGGCATTATGTCACTAACAGTTAGTTGCTTGTTTTTCTCTGGAAGTTTTGAGAAATGGGAAAGGATTTTTTTGGTAATGTCAGACTTTGTGCTTTTTCTGCTGATGTGATTCCTTTAGGCTTTTTGCCAAAAATGCATTTTGCTTTAAGAATAGAATATGCATTTGTAAGTCTTTCTTGTCCACAGTCTGTCAAAGTACTGAATGATGGAAGACCTTGCCATATTTGTACCTATTCAATCAGAAGCTTTTTCAGTGTCGTGGATGTATATTGTAAAGCAATCCAAATAATATATGGGTTTGGAGAACTTGGAAAAATTGTGTAGCTGGTAATGTTATCACTTGGAAATTAAGAATATTGAATTCTTATGTGCTCCATTTGATTATACATTTCCTTCAGAATAACAATTTTAATCATTTAAATGGTCTTGCCCTTTCTTCAGGAGAAGTAGATGAAGTAAAAAGGTAACAAATTCAAGTAAACATTCAAGTATCTGATCCTCTTGAGTCTCAGTTACTGCAAAAGCCTTTGGTTTTGTCTTGAAATGCAGTCATAGCCACTTAGAATACTCTTCAAATACTCTAGCTTGCAGATAGAGGCTAGGAGGCATTCGTGCTTATGTGCTGGCAGGGTTACCCATCAGAATAAGTCTACCAGCATTACGGCTTGCAAATACTGAGAACAGTTAGAGTAACGCAGTTCCCAGGAAAGGGAGATGGAGGAGCAGGAGTAAGAAGCAATCACTGCTAGAGTAGATCTATGTTTTTAGCAGTTGGCTTTATGAAACTGGACTGAACTATCCAGCACAGCCTTGGGTTTGCCTGTACACAGCAGATGCCTTGCTCTTATGGCAGTGTTGTGTTTGTGGATGCAGAGCACGTTATGAAGCTCAGGTCTCTGACTTGGTTTCCCAGGTGCAGTCACGATTAAAATACTGAAACAGTCATTAGCTATGGTTTGGGATGTGTTTGATTTAAACAAATAGGTCAGAGTGAATGCATACATACTGCTGCTGCAAAGGTTATTAGAACACAGAGTACAATCTTTATGCTGAAATTAAGATGGAAAATAAGCTGGTAAGTGCTGGGGGAGCCTAAGGTTGGAGTATTAGGGGAAGAGGCTCCAATACAATAAACAGCCTAATAATAGGTTGTCGGTAACTTTGGTCAGCTAGTCTACCTCTGTTGTGCCTGTAGCCTGCTTCATGAAGGCTTACATCTCCATCCATTTTACTAGAGGCTTATTGTACTAAGCCCACAGACTCTGTTCTGGAGTTTTTGAAGATGACTTGTCAAGTGTTTTGCTTCAATTCATGTTTGGTTGCATTTCCAAAAAGAAAGTTAATCAAGAGACAATAAACTGTAGATGGTTAACCATTGGTAGGTAGCTGGTGCATGAGTTCACTGTACAAGTACTGTCCAGTGATATTCCTAAGAGGTCTGTTCTGCAAAATAAAGAGATCTGAGATCTGGTTTGTTACTGTCCAAATTAAATGGATAAAAATAATGATGATGCCTACTTTGAAGCAGATTTCTTCTTCACTAATTGGTGCATTTGAGATGCCATCAGGCAGCTTCTGAGCCATGTAAACATCTGTCTTTTCAGCTTCCTTTCTCAAGGTCCTTATGACATGGAAAGGAATGCTGGCAAAGAAGAAGTTGGTCTGGTGTGTAAAGTTTCCTGGCTAGAGCTCTTTTGGTAAATGTGTCTTGATTACAGGCATGTTTTTGACTGTTCTGCTGCTGCAGTTGCTTCAGGCAGCTTGAGACTGAACACTTGGAATGTGCCGACACTCAAAGCTCTTCCAGGCTTATAGTAGACAACATCTTTGGAAAATTACCTCATAAAAATCCCAGTGTAATCCAGCAAAGAGAGCAAGAAATTGTCACAGTTTTAGACAGGGGGAAGCTGTCACTTTTTCTCATGCCTATGGTCAAAGGACCACATGCAGTATAGTGTGTGTTCTAGATATGAATCAAGTCAAAAGGAAGAGGATTCTGTAGATACCCTGGATTTTCTCATGCTGCATCTACTAAGAGAGACTACTAAATATATAATGAGTTTTGTGTTTTAAACAACGAACAGGCTTCCATTATTATTGCAGTATTGGGAAACTGCCTATAAATAGTATGTGAAGTTCAGAGCCCAGAGATGTGGTACAGGAGAATCTGAGAGGTACATGTGTTAGAATGCTTAAGGGTTTCTCTTATGCTGAAATGGTATCTACAAGCAGGGTTTGTGTGGTGAAGCTATAGAACTTGTGCATCCTTAGGAAAGGACAATAGTGAAAAATAGCCAAGGTAAAATCAGTCTTAAGGCATTCACTCTGAAAAATGGGAAGACACACATAAAAAACTTGTTCATAGTGATTGGGCTGGTAGAATCTTGTGAATCTCTGTGACAATGTGGCATGCACAAGGAGTTTTCCCATGTGCATAAGTACTGAGAAAAGTAACAGAGACAGACTGAAAGAGTTGGGGCTGTTCAGTCTGGAGAAGGCTCCGAGGTGACCTAATTGTGGCCTTCCAGTATCTGAAGGGGGCCTACAAGAAGGCTGGGGAGGGACTTCTCAGGATATCAGGTAGTGATAGGACTAGGGGGAATGGAATGAAGCTGGAGGTGGGGAGATTCAGGCTGGATGTGAGGAGGAAGTTCTTCACCATGAGAGTGGTGAAGCCCTGGAATGGGTTGTCCAGGGAGGTGGTTGGGGCCCTGTCCCTGGAGGTGTTTAAGACCAGGCTGGATGAGGCTCTGGCCAGCCTGATCTAGTGTGGGGTGTCCCTGCCCATGGCAGGGGGGCTGGAACTAGATGATCCTTGTGGTCCCTTCCAACCCTGACTGATACTATAAGCCCTTGTTTATTGCAGGCCTTCCATTGCATGTTATAATCAGAAATAGACCCATTTATTTGCATTCTAGGAAACTTGGTAGTTGTTGCTCAAGCATTTCACTGAAATACCCTGATAAAGAATGTTGTCATTTGAAGAAGTTCATTCAGGCACACAGAAAAGTGTTTGAGTATTAGAAAGGTATAAAATTTCAACAGGAGATGAGGAGGAGGAGATTTGTAGGTGCCATAAGGTTGGAGTTGAAAATCTGTTCACAGATTAATTCAGAGGTTTTGACTCAGAAGATTTGTGTGTAAGTGCCTTTAACTCAGAACAACAACAATTAGTTCTATGAAGCCTAGCACCAGAGCCATGTAATTTCCTGTGTGTATGATGAGTGTCATTACAATGGCCTGTATAAAAAACAAAACCAAAATCAAATGAAAAAAAAACACACAAAGAGGAGAGCAGGAACATTAAATTACAATGAAGCTTTCATTCTTTTCATGTTAACAGCAGAACTGCTGTTAGCAAGGCTCTGTGCATCAGTGGAGAATGAACTGCCCTGGGGGACTATGTAAACAAGGAATACAAATGCAGCCATGCACAGGGATGGAAAACTGACAATGTGTTCCTAGTGGTGATGGATTGACGCTGGCAGGAAACACTTTCCTTGTGTGGAACCTTCTACTTTGTGCAGAAGTAGCATGATTAACTAATTGTTTTGAATCCAATGAAATATGAAGCAAGCAGTTTTGGTTGCATGGTAATTTCAGGTGTTGTGTGCAAATGTGCTGCCTTCATGGAACTCTAGATACAAGTGCAGTTCAAGAAGTACCTTGCACCCCGAAAATGACCTATTAATGCTTAGCAGGACTACTTTGAAGTTTGCTTTTTACAGGTCCCTTTTAGGTGTAAATTGTGTTGTATTATTTTTCAAGACAATCTCTTCAGTGGGTCCATAGCCACAAATATATACCTTTTTTTTTTAAGAACTCAATTAGCTTTATTTTATTCCTTTGTTTTCCTTTACTTATTTTATTCCCTTTCTCTGTCTTCATTTCTTCTTTCTGTTAAAATTCATGAATGTATTTCATTACTGACTGGAACATCAAAGACATTTTAGCTTCTCTTTGGAAAGACATTACGTTATCCAGCCCTCACTGTAACGAAATGTTGTCTGATAGAGCTTTATAATTTCCTCCTTCTTATGAGGTGTTACCAAATCTGCCCACCTCCCAAAGGCAGTGGAGTTACTTAACTTTAGTATATGTTTGCTCTACAAGTTTTATGAGGAATGTTTGGGGGTTTTCCCACAGTTTTATTCATAGTAACATCAAAAAAGGGCATCCATTTTGAATTTTGGCAGGCAACTCTTTCCTAAGATCAGTCATCATTGCATTTACACTTAAGCTATCTGTAAAAGCATCCCTTCAAAGCTTCCAGGGCTTTTTATTTCCATTGACGTTACACACTGAACAGGACTGGTAGGAACTTGTGATGGGATGGTTTCTTCAAGTCTAACTACGGTGGCATAAAAAGAGGGCAGTACATAGATGGTGCATTTGGAAGTTTATAAGATATGGAGAGACTGGACCCTTCACTTCTTTTAAACTTGATTCAAATATTGGTCTCATTTTTTCAAGTTCCAGTGTATTTTAAACTGAGGTTTAGAATATCATCTGTTGCACAAGTCCCAGACAGACGTACCTGGACAACCAAGGTCTCCAGTTAATCTGTGGCATAGGTTAGGAAAACTGACATGAGATTTACAGTGGAATTTAATTTATAAACTATGTATTTTAAATTATATAGGGAATATTCTTATAAACTCCTCCTTTGCTTGTGATAACCTCAAATTTATTAGCAGTAATGCTTCCTTTTGCTGAACTGGAGTTCTAGATTTGTAATGGTGAAGCAATATTTCTAAAATTAAACATTTGAATGATTTGAAAACATCTCCAAAGTTGTTTCAGCTTTATCATTTCCAAAAGAGGTCAGAACTGCTGTGCACAGGAGGAAGGCACATCTGACAAGGGCCAGCACATAGCAGAGGTGGACCTTTTTGCCAGAGAAGTGAAGCACTGCAGAAGAGTAAGAGGGCTGAAATTGATGAAAAAAGTCTCTGTCAGACCCATGAATGTGGGAAGAAGAGATCTGGCAGCTAACTAAAGGCTTGAGAGAAACTGAATGAATTAGGTATTGGGGAGTGAATAGGACTGCCTGAGCAAGTAATGAGAGGGGAATTGTGAGGGATAAGCAAGGAGACCAGGGAGAACTGAGCCTGCGGTTTGAAAATGAGTTGGATTTACTGGGCGAGTAGCCTGGAACCAAGAGGAGAAGCGTGAGAAGTAGAAAATAATACTGACAGGTGAATGAAAAGCAGAGTGGGACCGAGGAGCTGTCAGGAGTGGTGCTAGTGTAGCAGAGACAGCTACTGTGCTTAGAACAGGTCTAAGTTATGTCAGTGTATGAATATGAACGTCTTGAACAGGAAACCCCCATCATTTTCTGCATACTTGTTTATGGAATCTACACCCTCGTTTGATCCATTTCATCTGTCAGGTCATCATATTTAGTTAGACAGTTGTGTTATCATAGTATCAGTCAGGGTTGGAAGGGACCACAAGGATCGTCTAGTTCCAACCCCGCTGCCATGGGCAGGGACACCCCACACTAGATCAGGCTGGCCAGAGATATATTCTCCACACACATTCTGGCTGTGTAATTACATTATTATTACAGTGGATGCTTGTTGACTTGGAATAATTATGGCACAGACAAGTTTCATTCTTCCATTTGTTAAGAGTGAGGGGATTAGCTTTGCATTTGTTATCACACCCTTTTGGACTACAGTGTATGCATTCTGCAATAACACGGTGAGGAATGTTGTTGTATTTGTACAGAGCAGTTTGAATGTTTGGTGACAGTTTTGGGGGGATTGTGATAATCCTTTTAATTATTTTTTAATAGCATTCATTGTGGTGAGTTCTGTTTTCACTACCTCTATAAAACATTTATAAACTTTCTTAATTTTATTAACTGCTATGTTTCCTTTGAGGTCAATCTGTCTTTAACAGCATCACTGAGAAGAAGTGCCCTTTAAATTCTTGTTCTGTGCAGTGCAGTTAGTCTGGGTGAAGCTTCTTGTTTTGCTTTTATTTACATCTCTGCTTCTATTTTCAGTTCAAATCCACACCCAGTAAAAATGTGTCAGTGGTGGGCTGGATGGTGATGATGGCAGATGATCCTGAGCATCCAGATCTCTTCCTACTGACAGATTCTGAGAAGGGTGAGCAACACTATAATATCAGGGTTGCAGTGATTCCTAGAATAAACATTTGCTTTGAGACATTCATAAAGCAACTAAATGAAATGGGAGGGATGTTAACTTTCCATGCACAGAACTTTCTCTGCAGTGTTATGTTTGCGTTTAGAATGTTATGGGAACACGTGGAGAATCCTCACACTCTTCGTCATGTTCTAAGAACTCTCCAAACACTTAACAACTGCAGTTGTGATTTTTATTGGAAGCATTTATCTGCATTTTTCTAAACAATTTAGACCACTCAGAGATGTTTTCATGTTTGTGAAAATGCGAGTAGCAATAGAAATAGTCCAATATTCAGCTAACAGCAGGTGCTTGACCAGTTCTTTCTCCTCTGCAACTGAAAAACAAAACCCAAACCATCTGTTCCAGTGTAGCCCTATTTCCAGGAAAAATAAACACCTAAGAGGGCTTGACTGTTCTGCAGAAAAACTTGGTTTCCTCTACTCCAACGTAGCACCCTGGTTTCAGTTTAAACTGAGGAAAGTGTTACTTTTCCATGGCACTTTGGACTGCAGAGATGTATTCTAACATCGTTAGGAGTACTTTGCTTTGTCTACTTCAAGTCATGGTACATCTCATTTATTCATCTATTTTAGTACTACTGATAATGTCATGTAAAATACGACTGCCTGTCAGCTTGAACTGAGCAAAGCAACCTGAAGGAAAATAAAGCCTTTCTGAAGCCAAGCAAGCCCTGTAGAACACCAGGTGCTGAAAATACCAGTCTGAAACGTATCAACATGTTTAGGAACAGTTTTCCAATAGTTTCTACATGTAGCTCTCTAGAGTGCCTTGCAGTGCTATCTTGCACTTCATTAAAGAATTATGAAACAGTATTATAAACTAATTGCAGTACTGGCATGGAACAAAACCATTTTGTCCTATGATTCTGAGAAATGTTTTGTTCTTTCCTAGTTCACAGTGGTGTTAATAGAAATCTGGGATGTTGGAAGGGAAGGAGGACAGACAACCTGGAACTTCTGGGATAGTATTGTATAGTGGTTTGGGGTTTCTTTATCAGTAAGTTTTTTCTCTACGTTTCTCACTTAGGAAATTCATATAAATTTCAAGCTGGAAACAGAATGAATGCAACGCTCTGGTTTAAACATCTGAGTGCTGCCTGCCAAAGCAACAGACAACAGGTGAGAGCAAGATATTGAGAAGGAATTAAGACTTCAGAAGTGACAGATTTTCAGGATGGCTGAGCTGTAACTATTCACTTTCTGAAGAGAATTCTACTCTGAGTAGTCTCTGCATCAATTTCACATACTTGCTGATTTGCTTTCTTGTTAGTCCCTCCGCAAACAAGCCCTCAGAGCTTCTGTGGTAGTTTAAAGCAATTGAAGAAATAGAATACATGCTCTAAAATATCTGACCAAATGGCAGTGATTTTTGTCATTGCCCATTAAAAAAAGTTCTTGTACAGTTACATAAAAAGCTGTCAGTCTTAGCATTCAATATTAATTCCAGCTAACTCTCCATAGTGCCTTATTGGCAGGTCTTGGGTATGTTTTCTGTTGTTTCTAATACGTATTAAAAAACAGTTTGTTCCTTCGTAAATCTGGCACAGTTTGAAAGCAAAAGCAGGATTTTCCATGAATCAAACAGGACAGTAAGACTACTCCAACCTCCACTAAATTCTGTTGCCATGTAAGTTCTTACTGATGTTTTTCATCGTGAAACTCCCTTTTGAAGTTACTATATTGTCTTGCTGAAATCTCCCTTTCCCTTTGCATATTTGTTTATGGAGTTCCTAGAGCTAAAATACTACTGAATTATAAGGGAAATGAAAGGACCTTTCCACATCCCTGTGTGCTTTCTTGTTCAGTTCTGCTAAGGAGAGTTGCAGAAGCTCCCTTGAAGTGTTTGAGACAGTGCAAAGGTAGAGAAAGTTGTTTTCCTGGCTGGAGAGTTTGGGAATAGCAGCAAACAGTGGCAAAGAGTTTGCAAGAGAGTGGTGGATTCCAGGCAAGCCTGAAAACTGCCATCTAAGGACAGTTTTTCTTCAATAAAGCTTAACAATGCAATTTAATGCAAACTTGCCTAAAGCATTCAGCCCCTAGCTCATGCAAAAGCAGCAGGCATAAGAGTTATGGTGGGGCCTGCTGTGGAAACTATGATAGCAAAGTGAAGAGAAGTGTAGGAAATTTTAAAAGACAGGAGGGGAAGATTACTGAAAGCAAGCTACCACTAAAAGATCAAAGCCCTTGCTACTCTCTTTTGTTGCATATTTTCCCTGCAAAAGCCCATATGGTACAACTACACAACTTCTTTCCTGGCATTGTTGTGTAGTTGTACTATATGGATTCTCATGATGTAGTTGCACCCATAGAAGCAGCAGTGCTTCACACAAACACTGGGTTACAAAAGTTGGTTTACTAAAAGAGTAAAATCAGAATGATCCTGTAAAACCTTTCTCTTCATGGTGATTTGAGTCCTGAACAGTGCTTTCCCTAGAGACACACCTTATGGTACTGTTTAAAATGGAAGATCTTACCTGCTTACTAACAGCAAGACTTCCTCAGAAAGACTGGATGTTTAAGTGTGTTTTCAACAGAGTAAAGTTACCTACCCAGTTGAATAATATTGGGACCTATTTTAATAGATATTATTTTTAGTTTACTGCTGGAACTTTAGCCCAGTTGATGGTTCTTGTGTTTACAGATAAATGGTAAACGTAAAACAAGAAATGCTTGCTTCACATCTGACCAAATTGGGTATTTATTGACAGTCATCAGGAATGTGGTGGCTCTTTAATAACCTGAGTAAACAAGAGATGTGGCTGTCAGGCAAATTCCTGATGGGGAGAAAATGGGGATATAAACTAAGGTAATGCAAACTAGCTTTCATCTTCATGAAAGGGAGTGATGTCTGCAGCAGGCATTCAGGTTTCCTATGGGAGAAGCCCAGGCAAGTGTTTATGCTTCATATTTTTAAATTAGTCTTAAAAATACTAGAGAGCTTATATCAATCACTAACCTGTGTGCCAAAAGTCCTCTAGATGGGACTCAAGTGAGAAGGTTCTGCTTGTGTAGTTTGGTGCTGAGATTTATCATTTTAAAGTTGTTATGCTGACAACTTAAATCTTAAATGTCATCAAAATTAATGAGACCTACGGCCACATAATAACATTATAAACTCTGCAGCAGTTTAAAATATTGGCTATACCTGAGTTTTCTGCAGCACCAAGTGTAGTTGTACTGTTGAATGACAATTCCATTCCTCCTCCCCTGTTGGTTTTTCTTTTTTGAGATGTGAAGAGCATTGACCTGGGGGTGCTGATTGACAGCCGCCTAAACATGAGCCAGCACTGTGCCCAGGTGGCCAAGAAGGCCAATGGCATCCTGGCCTGCATTAGGAATAGTGTGGCCAGCAGGAGCAGGGAAGTCATTGTGCCCCTGTACTCTGCATTGGTTAGGCCGCACCTTGAGTGCTGTGTCCAGTTCTGGGCCCCTCAGTTTAAGAAGGACATCGAGACACTTGAAGGTGTCCAGAGAAGGGCAACAAGGCTGGTGAGAGGCTTTGAGCACAAGCCCTATGAGGAGAGGCTGAGGGAGCTGGGGTTGTTTAGCCTGGAGAAGAGGAGGCTCAGGGGTGACCTCATTGCCCTCTACAACTACCTGAAAGGTGGTTGTAGCCAGGAAGGGGTTGGTCTCTTCTCCCAGGCAACCAACACCAGAACAAAGGGACAGAGTCTCAAGCTGCGCCAGGGGAGGTTTAGGCTCAAGGTGCGGAGAAAGTTCTTCACTGAGCGAGTCATTCATCATTAGAATGGGCTGCCCAGGGAGGTGGTGGAGTCACCATCCCTGGAGGTGTTCAAGAGGAGATTGGACGTGGCGCTTGGTGCCATGGTCTAGTCATGAGGTCTGTGGAGACAGGTTGGACTCGATGATCCTCGAGGTCTCTTCCAACCTTAGTGATACTGTGAACCTTCTTGAGCTTGGGGGTTACATTGAATGGTCTCCAGAGGCCCCTTCCAACTCCACCAGTCTATTAATGATGGTGCATTTAAACGTGTGTCTAGTCTGTGAAACAATGGGTTGTAAGTAGATACTACCCAAAGTTAAATCTGTTATCATTTATATTTTTGTTTTCAGGTTCCTGCCAACTTGATGACCTTTGAATAATAGGCTAATTCCAAACAAACAAACAAAAGAACAGTTTGAATCATCTCATAACTGAGAACGAGGTTCTGATGAAAAACATGCCAGCTGTATTCTGTGCCAGAACAGAGCCTGTCGACTCAATCTCTGAACTCTGGAGCCCTGAACAAAACCACTAATGGTTGGGGAGCAGAGTCCCCCAAATCAAAAATGGAGTTGCAACATGAATTGCCATGGACCATATTTCATTATATTCTCTGAACTGACCTGTGGAAACCACTGCCTTAAAGAGTGAAAGGAAAACCAACAAGAAACACCAAATAGTGTGTGTGAAACTTCTGGCGGTGCTGTGCTTGAGTTAAATAGATTGTAACTAGTTTGAGTTTCTTTTAACTTTATACTAATTTTGAAAATAACTCACCTTTTTAGGCATTCTTAAGAAACCAAGTGAACTGGTATTTAAGAATTGTATCAAAAGCTGTGTATGAACTGGGTAAAAAGAGGTACTACATGTTCCAGAGATGTTGTTTAGACTGTACCAGGAGTTCTTGGTGGGAGCTTGTCCCAGGCACACTTAGCCTGGAGCAATGTTATTCCTCTCAGACCTATAAGCAATGTACCAACTGCAAGTTTAAAATAGTGTAGTACTGTAAAAAGTGTAGTGCTGTATGGGAGCCATATTCACTATGAGTTGGCACAGAGGTTGAGCACTTACGCACCAAAAATGGGGGGCTTTGGTACTTCATTACCTAATTCCTGGTTGAAAATGTCGTCCATGTGTTTTGGGTGGTCGGTGTGTGCGTGTGGAAGAGACAAAACTGAAAGCATTGTTTGGGCAGAACTGTTTTCTTTCCATTTGTTTCTACTCCTGGCACTCTCCTACATGCAAAGGTTGAACGACAAAAGAACCAACGCCTGGGTATAGCTCACTGAGACATTTTACTTCTCCGGATAGCTGTTAATTAGCAGTTAGGGACCACTGTTAGTGTTTGGTGTTTCATGCTAGCACTTAAGATCTATGTTTTTAAAAGATAGAGGCACAATTTCACGCTTTCATGTTCTCATTCGGCAATAACTGATTTGACTGTCTAGGATCAAAACAGTTGACATTGTGTGGTATTGCTAATATGGCCTGAAGCAGACCTTACATACACAGCTCTTTTGATCTTCAGGCAAGTAATTTATTAGAAGGTAGAAAAACCTAAGGGGAGAAAAGGGTGAGAGTATCAAAATTCCATCCTTGGTCACTGAAATTACCCACAGAGAAGAACTTAATGGTTGTAAAAAGGGAGCCGTGCTTTATATGTGTGTTTTATGCTTGAGACTGATTCTTGCTTTATTTGGGTTTCCTTGCCATCACCTGGGTATAGTTTCCTGGATGATTAGTCTTCAAAAATATGATCATTGTAAAGCAAGGAAACATTGTCCAAAATATGACTCCAATATCAGAACTTGGAATTCTGTGATAAAGTAATAACTGTTCCATTGACTTTGTGGTTTAGTGGCCGTAAATATGCTTGCAGATTCCACCATGAAGACTCCTCCTTCAAAAGAAACAAGCTACCTACCAGTCTGTGGCAGAGTTCTCTGACTGTCTAATAAAGGTTTCTACTAATAGTTGTTATTTTGAAAATGTACAGTTTGTTTATTGCATCTGAGTAGAAGCCTAGAAATCCAGGTTTTGGTTGTGGTGGTGGGGTGTTGGTTGGTTATGTTTTGTTTTGTTTTGTTTTTTTCCCAGAGTCAAATTAATCTCTCAATAGAAATTACTAATTTCTGATTTCGGGGGGACAAAAAACGAGAATCTAATCTCACAGTAAAAAAAACCTCAAACCAAAACACTTGGTGATGCAGAGTAAAGGATAATAGGCTGGTTTGGTTCCAAGAATTGTTCTTGTGAATTGGCTCTGGTTGGAAAGAAAACAGTAGAAAGATGATTCTGTCAGACTTACACCACAAACACTGGGGGAATTTGTGTCCCCTTTCAATTTTCTTTTGTTGTTGTGGTGGGGAATGAATAGTCTGTTCTGATCCTGAAGTCGTGTATTTCGGGAAGGGTTTCCTTGTGCTGAAGCCCTCTGCAATTCACACATCTCCCCAGTTTACCCATGTTGGGTGTACAGTAAAGGCATCTTCATAGCTGGCAGTGTTACTGTAGTAGACTTTGCACAATTTGAGTTCTGTCAGGTTGGGGGTTCAGTTGGTTTTTTGTTTTGTTTTTATTTAAGAATGACTTGGTGTGTGTTTCTTCTCAACAGCTAAGTGTTTCTTAAAAGTGTGTGTACTTTTTGTTTAAGCATTGTGGATAATAACCTGTGGGTTTTGAATTTTTGAATAAGCTATTCTAGGTTCATTCTGTGACTGCGGCACAACTGTATCTGTTCTGTTCTTCTGTTAGTGAAAGGAAACATACAAGTGGGAGCCACAGACTGACATCACACAGCTTTGCTAAGGACAGAGCCAGGTCAGGAGGTGTCATTTATCATTAGGGTTGGGGGGTTTTTTGTGTTTTCCCAGCTGTTTTCAGTTAGAGTTTTATGGTGGGGAAAACAGTTCACAAATCATTTAGTGAATTGTTGCTGTTACCAACTTTAATTGTTCTCAGGCCTCCTACACTTCAGATGTGCTGGGGTTTGTGGGAGAAATTGAATATTGTGGGAGGACTTTCTTAAAATGTGTAGCCAAACTAACTGGAGTGATTGATGACAACACAGAAGATGTTGACACTTGTTACAGAGAGTAGTTCAGTACTTTACTGTTGTCTATCTCCTGTTTAGCCACACCCTCCTAAAAGGCAACACAGAAACACTGAAATGTTACATATTTTGAGATAAATGGTGCTCAGAAAGAGGTGGTAATTCTGTTCCCTGAGGGAAAGCTGCCTCAGCTAAGCTTTGGAATGATTCAGACAAGTCAAATACTCTGTAAAGAATGTAGTAATGCCTTTTGCCTTTTGGTTTGTTTGGTTTTTTAATAAGAAAAATGAGTTTAAAAATTAAATAATTCAAACCAGTGCTGAGAAAACAAGGACAGGAATGTGCTCATGGTATTCAGGTAAGACTGTCATCCAGACTGCTTCAGATAGTTGGCAGTTTCTCTCTGATTTTTATTTTTAATGTATTGTTCTGATTCTTTATCTTGTTAACAACTGCTGAAGTACTTCAGCTAACATATGTCACTTTATTTCTTTGTGTTTTGATTTTGAAACTGAAGCTGCCCCTTAAAGCTTGCTGTTTGGGAGGCATATGAGCAGCTTGTATTCAGAGTAGGTCTGCATAGGAAGACTTCACGTGGAAGTGTTAACCACCTGCTGACTGCTCACCACTTTGTTAGCTAAACGAGCAGGCTTCGGAAGGATCGAACAACAGGGAATGTCTGGCTGAGGAAACTGGTGCAGTGCCTTTAGAAATACTTGACACTGCACTGGCTGTTGAATGCTTACTGCTAACTTTTATCTCTTTCTAACTTAATGCATACTACTGGGGTTTTCAAACCTGACTACTATTTCAGTGTCCTTAGCAGATGAGGAGATGTATTTTTGAACAGCTGATTATTTGAGTAAACAGAGCTCATCCTAGCCACCTATTTCCTTTTGCAGGCAGGGAGTAGTACTCGGGCTATTACAATTCATTAAGTATTAAGGTGCAAGTTAATAGGCATTAAAACTGCAAATACCAAATGAATGCCCCTAAATACTTAATGAATGACCTTTAGCACCCAGCTTTAAAACTGTTCCTGTTACCCCTTTTAAATCGCTGTGAAAATGATCTCCTGCTTAAGAAAGATCAGAAAAGGAAAATACTGCAATGGCAGTTTGTCAGCTCTGCAGCTGGAGTATTAAGCAGATCCTCTAAGTTACATGGCTGTTTTAGCCTCCTGATTGAGGAATCACTGTCTCTTTTGAGGAGTCAGCTGATAAACTTTTCTCCTTAAAACACAACTTGAACTTTATCCAAGAAAAGCATTTTGTAGAAATGTGCATATTTGAAAACATACTGGGAGCAAGAAAACCCAAACCAAGCAAACAAAAAGCGCAGCAGGATATTTTTTTTTGTTGTCTTTTCCTCACTGAAAGTAAATTCTTATCTCATTTTTCTTACAACATTAGCCTCCTCTATTTGCATTTATACACCTTCAACAATAGTCCTCCTCTATTAGTACTGGACATAAAAAATAAATTTAAAGAGAAATGCCTTTTCCAGAAGAAGTAATTGCAGGTTTTCGTGCACCAGAAGAGGTGAGGTCCCTTCTGGTAAAAGCTAAATTGACCCTGTGGTTTTGGTTGCCTGTAGCAAATCTTGTCTAAATCAAGATAAGATGAATCATGGGATGTTAACCTCTTCTGGCTCTGTCAGTGGCTTTTTTCTTCCTCTTCATTCTGTGTCCTTTTTTTGGTATGCTACTTACCAGCATCAGCAGTTCCAATCTTTTCCATGGCTGGCTGTAGTTTGCTGCCTGTTGCAAGCATCAAGACGCCAGGGCTGGTTGTAAATCACAGCAGTTAATTTCTTATTCTACCTGCAAGGACAAGTTTTTAAAGTTTTGCTGTTACTTAAATACTGCCTTTATTTTTTTTTCTCTCTTTAATTTTTCTCTGAAAGTGGCTTGTGCATAAGGTGATTTGGCTTGGGGAAGCTGACATTACAAGAGTCTGTGCAAGTGGGCGTTGAATTTGTTTATAGGGCTTATCTTTTTTTAACCAAATATTGCTCTTATTTGTAATGCATTGAGAGGGTGAGTGCTTGGATTTGAGGAGGACTGTTGTCAGTGCCTTACTATTGACTTGAAGACCCATTCCATTATTTCAGTGCTGAGAGTAGCACAGTGGCAGACTTGCATCCTGTGTCCTTGATGAACCAAGGAGTAACATTCTGTACAGTCATTGCATTTCTGCAGAAGTTAGTTGTTTTGGTCAATGTAAAATAGTTGTGGCTTGAGCTGCTTTAGTGTTGTTTTGGTTTTCTTTTTTTCCCTCTCTTCTGTATTTGAATAGTCTCTCTCTTTTTAGGAAAAATGCAGAGGTATTTGGTAGCTTGGATTTGTTCAGCTTTATCAGAAATAGCTCAGACTTCTTCAAAATTATTCTTCTTTTATGTCCAAATAGATTTAGCAGGGGGGAAGACATTGGAAAGGGTAGACCAAGTGATGGTCTGGACCACATGAACTTAAGATGTCACGTTATTAGAAAAGCACTTGCTTTTCTCTTTCCCATTTTGATTTAAACATTGAAGAGCATTCTTATGAGAAGATTTTTCTCACAACTTTTTGTTCATGTAAAATAAACAGTACAGGAAAATGAAAAAAAAACATAGCCAACCTGTTTAGAGAAAGAGAAGGCTTGGATAAATCTTACTCCTTCTTAATATCCCATCAGCTCAGTTTTGTATATTGTATTTCTAGTACCAACACTACGTGGAAAGTACTGCCCTTCACTGAAACAACTGCTGGAGATCATTTTAGTAGCAAGACTTCATAAGCTTTGGACAGGGAAATGAAAGAAAGAATATGTTGTTCTTAAGTGATTAAATATTTGTTTTCCTGGAACACATCCTTATAAAAACAGAGGAGGTTTTAAATACTGTCTAGAAATTCAGATGTTGGAAAGGGAAGGATAACTGGGAAACTAATCTTGTGCTTTCGAAGACTCTTCAAAGACAATAGGATGAGTTCAAAGGAGGAAAGACACATTATTTGGTCTAGGCATGCCTGCTGCAGAAGAAATCTGAGGAGTTTTCTTGAAGTTGCAAAAAGGGGTATGAAATGTCATGAAATGCAAGTTCCTGCAGACCCTGGCACAGTCCTGGCTCTTAGCTTGATCTTGCTCTTGAGTGACTAAAAGCATTGTAAATATTCCATTTCTTTTGTGCGTTTGATTACTTTATTATTGCTCTTTATTTGGGTAGGTTACGACCTCTACATGTTCCCTGAAGGTATTTCTCACCATTCCAAAGCTTTTCACAGATGGAACTGAAAAGCAGTATAAATCCATGAAATGCTGAAATAAAGGGCCCTAGGATGCCCTGTTTGCCGGCATTTCTCACCCATTCAAATAGTGCTGTACTGAAGTGTAAAAAGCACCAGGAAACCATAGACTTGTTTCATAACTTCCCTGTAAGGGCCAACCATCACTGGAAGGGGGAATCCAGGTTGTCATGCAGTAAATACAAGCCATTGTGAATATTCCCTGCTGGTGTGAGGTGTTGTGGGGTAGAGGGATTGCACTATGATCTCACAGAGTGATGTGCAGCTTGGCTGTCCTCTAGCCTTCTCCTTCAACTTTTTAAAGACTTTATTCTCTGTGTGTGTGTGAAAATTGTGTGTTTGCATAAGCTAGTTGAAATGAATTTAAGTACAGGTTTAAAACAAGCATAAAAAAAACCTTTCCTACTGAAATAAAACATTTAAAAGATGGCCTGTGTCTGAAGTTTTAATTTCTTATTCAAAAACTGCATTAATATTGCAACCAGGTTTTGCAACCTGAAATTTCACTGTTGTGCAGAATGATGCTGAAACTGGCAGGAATTTTTGCCGCTTGCTTTCAATGAACTTCTGAAATGCTGGATGTAAGTGTACAGTTGTCTGTTGGTACAAAAGAAATCCAGACATGAGCAGGAAAATGCAGTTTAAGAGGTTTATGCTTGCTTTCAGAGATCATTCTGCTAAATGATGTGGTTTTTCTCTCCATGGTAGTTCGTCACTTTTTTCCCCTGTTGTCTCTATACTTACAGATGTGATAAATTTAAACTCACTGAAGGCAGTCAGTCACCAGGCAGATTGGTTCTTTACTTAAGGAGCAACAACATGGAGGATAAGCTAAAAATGAAGAACAAATGAATTGCATGCAGAGCCACGTAATGCATTAGCTTTTTGTTTGGTGTTACTTCCCTGTGTTCTGTGCCTTTTTAAGTCTGTAAGCCTTACCAAACAGGATCATACAGCCCTCAGGAAATGATGTGTCAGCTTGTGAAATGCTTGTCAGATTGTGAGCCTTGGGCTCCTTTTGTTTTGTTTGGGTTTCTCTCTCTCTCCACCCCCCAACTCCATCCCCCCCCCACCCCGCGTTCTTTTTTCCCCTCCATAATGGAACAATGTATTCAAGTGTATTTACAAAGAGAAAAGGAATGAAGTAGAATTTTGTACCTTCCTTTCTTCTTATGTAAAGATTACTGATTTTTGAGGAAACATTTTGTTCTCCATAGCATAAAAAGAAACAATGAATTAACTGGTGATTTCTGGTTTCTGTTTTTGTTGTTGTTTGTTTTTAAAACTTATTGTTAATCGTCAGTTTCAGGCAAACAGATTTGCTGGTGATCTGCTTTGTTACCTCAGACCCTGACTCCATTCTCTCAGGAAGGAATCTGAGGCTGCAAGTTGAGAGGCAGAGTGAAGTGATTCTTGCTTCAGGTGTCTCTTCTCAGAAAAGACTTTCTCTCCACTGTTTCAGTTGCATCTCTGTCTACAATAATGCTTCTGATTCCAGGTCGGGTGCTTGCCTCTGCTGGTGACGTCATTAATCTGTGATTTTATCCTATACCTACTTAAGTGTTTAAGGACTGTAATATCTTTTTATCAAATCAGGCAACATATCAAGGACTCTTGGCCTCTTCCCTTATGTTCTTGTTTTATGGACCTCTGCTTACAGGAGAGGGCCACCAGTCTACAGAGTGAGCAGACAGGTGGGGGCAGACACCTAATCTTACTTCCCAGCTGGAATGATTGTCATTGTCCTGCTGTCTTTCACCAGGTGCATATGCTAGTGAGTCCATCAGCTGAATGTTCTTGTTAAAATTGTAAGAAGCCTGAACTGCTGCCTTGGTTTTATTGCTTCATCTTTGTTCTTTTTTTCCTTTCTGCATGTGAAGGAACAAAAGTGGGAGGAGAGGAGGGGGGCTTCACATCTGAGGGGGAAACAGAGAAACCAAACCAAAGATGCATACAGTCAGCAAGCTGAAGAGAAGAGGTGATCTTTTCCCATTTTTGTGTTAAGCTTAGTTTTTATAAGTGAGAACAGTGGGTAACAAAAATGCAAGTGAATGATATCCAGATGTAAGTGATATCATTTTGGCATGAACTGTGTGCATTGCTTGAACAGTGGGGAGATGGGTTTTGTAACAGCAAATAAATTGAATGCAGAAGACTGAATCCATGCTTCTAACTTGTAAGTAATTTTGCTAGTTTTCACTCAGCATTATTACTGAAACATACATGCCTAAATAGGTAACATTCCTTTTGTATGGGTTTTTGCACCTTTCAGTTCCCTGTTTTTAGTTCAATTTGGTGCTTAAGGACGAAATGCAGATCCAGAGTAAACCCCACTGCTTGAGTCCCTGGACTGATAGAAGGGAGTGTTAGCTGCTGCTGTGCACAACTAGCCTTTACTAAACATCTTCACCTTGCTCTTTAGAAGAAACTGTTTGTATGCATGTGCGTAACATGACAGAACATGTTGAGGACCTGATGAGAAGTTCCAGCATGTAAGATGTTGCAGTTTTCATTCTGAAACATTCGAGAAGTCCTGCTCAAAGGAAATCTGCAAAGGGAAAAATGAAAACTTCTTTTTTTCTGTCTTTACAGATTCAAAAGTGATTCTTTTCATGTGTAACAAAACATAAAAGGAGTCTATGCAATTTTTTTTAAGTTAAAGAGAGACCTAGTACAAGAATACAACTAGCAGCAATATAGTTATACATTTCTTTTTCAGGTAGGAAAATGTTTTGTTATGGAAAAGGAATAAGGAGCTGAACTGTTCTAAGGTCAAATAATATAGCTAAACATCTAAATAATTCATTGTGTGTTGTTGATGGCATGTTACAGCCAAGGGTAAACTAAATTCTGACTTGTGTTGCTCAATGCCTGACTGTGCAGAATTCCCTTAATGTTTTAGAACTGTCTGGAATACAGAAAGCAGCTCATTCTGTAGGCAATATGTATGGAAATACAGTGAGCAGGCATGACAAGAGGGAGCCATTGCCTCATGCAGGAGAATTCCCAAAGTAGTGGCTTAGAAAAAAATTTATGGCATTGTGAATTGCTCAGTAGCATTGTGTGATGTAATTGGGAAGAGCCTATGCAAATGCTGAGTTCCCAACAACAGTGTGCTCTTTTAGAAGTATAAGTAGGTACCTAAGATTTACTCAAAATGGGATAATTGTGATCTTTGTATTTTTTGATTTGGGGATATTTCCTATTAGCAAGATTTTATGAACTTTTGACCTGTGCTGCATATCCAAAATGAAGTGTATAGGCAGCTACTAAACCTGAGTCCCTCTCACCTCAGTAATCTGTTCCCCATCAGTGTGGCATCTATCATGTTCCACCACTGCTGCTTTTGCTTTAATACCTTGACTCTGATACTCAAGTCAGGGGTGTCAGAAGAAAGAGTAAACCTACAGCATGCAGATGGGGAGTGAACCTTTAGCAAGGTAACTTCAGGCGCTTAATGACTGGCTCATGATTAGCAAGTTTTATAGTTTCTTTATTTCATCCAATATGATGATGGCTGTAATAATGGTCTCTGCTCATCTTTTTGTTTCCTGATGTAATCCATCAAAATGTATGTTAATGAAAAATAGAACCCTTGTAATAATAAAAATACTTGAGAACACTGTTGAAAAATATGTTTAACCCTTCTCCAGAAGCTTCCTTTTTAGTGTTGATTATTTCAGTAATCTGGATTACTGAACAGGCCCACAGTCAACACAGGTGAGAGCTGTAGGGACTTCTCAGGTAAGATTAAATTATAATTAAGAAAGTAAAATATACCATTGCCATTTCTAATAGTGTTTTGACCCAGAAGCCTTTGCTTGATAGCATGTGGGGATAACATGGGAGCTCTCAACAGCCCCACCTCCCATCACAGAATTAATGTTTTAAAGACTGTGTAGCAGCTGAATGGCTCAGGAATTGCCTTGGTTGTTCTAGAAAGGGTCCAGTTTTTGCATATTTGTCAGGAGTCATACACATCAATATACTCTGTAGCCAGCATGTTGCATGGCCTGAAATGTATTGGGTGTATTGGCTTGGAGAGAGCAGATTCCACTGCACCTCTGGCATTCTTTAGTACTGAACCTCTTTGACACTCACTAGAAAAGTGCCAGATAGAAAATAAGGATCATGTTCTCTAGAAAATTCTTTAGTGTAAGGGTTGTCAAGCCCTGGAGCAAGATTCCCAGGGAAGTGGTAGAATCATCATCCCAGGAAGGATTTCAGAGCTGCGTAGGTGTGGTGCTGAGGGACATGGTTTAGTGGTGACCTGGCAGTGCTGGGTTAATGGTTGTGCTTGATCTTAAAGGTCTCTTCCAGAATAAATGATACTATGATTCTATGATAGACTTTCTCTGTTTTAATTCAACCTAGAGTCTTCCCCTTTGTAGTCTCAGAATACCGCAGCTGCAGGGAAACAAGAATCCATTCTTGATGCCTCTTGCCTGCATCAAAGCTGCAGGAGAGTTTCGTGACTGTCGGCTGGAAGCAAGGTTGTACATAAAGCCTTTTGTATGAAGCTTGGGTTTTTTTATAAATCCCAAAATATTTGGGGAGCAGTCAGAGGGAGGGGAAATGTGCTACTTTCAGTCCTGTTCTAGAAAAATGTTTTTCAGAAAGGGGTCGAAGCTGTGCACGTAAAATGATACAAAGCAGAATCAATGTGGCATGAACACATGAGCTTAGAGCCAATGTGAAACATGCCCCAGGCTTTGAGTTAAATCTTGGTTTACATCTTGTCAGAAACATCTGCATATTATTACTTATTTTTAGGATTCAAAACACTTCATGTCATGTCTATACACGAGTTTATTGCACACAGCTTTGCCTTTAATTTGTGAGGTGTCAGAGTAAGGGAACTATTTCAGGGTAAGTGTATTTGCCATTTGCTTATCTGAGAATAGCTGCTAGGCATTGTGCAGAGACACAGCTTGCTTGCCACTATGCTGTCTAACAAATAGTCACTAAACAGCATCTTGCTTAAATCACATTCCTTGTGCTGCTGTTCTTCCAGTCACATCTGGCCAAAGGAGAGCTGTCAAATTAAGTGACTTGATGGTTTTAAGATTTCAGGGGAAAATGTTGCTCAGGAGTGTGGTGATGCCTCACTGCCCAGTTCTTAACATCAACAAGCAGGTAATTATATCTGCTCTCACCATGGGATTCATCAGTCGTTCTCAGAGTGCCTTACAAAGGAGACTGGTCCCATCATACTGTCCTTGTGCTACAGATGGCAGAGAGGTAGTAAGTGTTATGTTGAGTGTGCAGTAGTGACAGTGCCAGGCTGGAGGTTAAACCAGCTCTGAGGAGGCTATATGCAGTGCACTTTCCAAGGGGTCATAAATGCATCAAGTAAGAACATGTCAGAGCACATCTGCCTCACTGTTTCTGGCAAAAGTATATGTATCTGCTATCCTAATTTCAATCATAGTTTCTGACACTGATGATGTGCGCAGGTAAAGCCCATCGGTGGCCTAGCTGTGTTTGTTGGACAGTGAGACCAAGAAAAATGCTGGGCAAGCTAAATCACTTAAATCCTGGTACTGCCAGGGCTGTGGAGGGGTATGTGTGGAAGTGGAACCCCAGGGATTTCAGTGGGGCTCTGTGCAGACAAAACAGTCTCTTGCACTCAGGGAAGCTTAAAATATCAAATCCACTATAAGAAGTCTCTAGACAATGGTTACTGAGCTAAAGATTTTCCAATAGTATCTGGGGGGGGGTGGTTTACTTAAGATTTGGATGACTGTGAGATAGCCTACTGGTCCTGTTAAGTCTTCTGCCAGCCTCCATAGGGGTAAGCTATCCATTCTCTTGGCATTTTGTTAGCATGGATGAAATGGTTCCCTCAAATTAAAAGCATAAGGAAAAAATGATTGATTAGGTCCAAGAATAAAAAGGAAAGTACACAAACCTCTTCACTGAGACCCATATTATCATCCCTTTCAAGAGGAAAAGGAGGTAAATCCTTCAAGTCTTACACATTTATTATTTTCTGTAACTCAGTGCTTTGTGTTGCTTTTTGGTCCTTGAAGTGCTTCTTTTTCAGTTGACAAACAAATACAGTGTGGGGTTGTTTTTCCTCCTGCTGTGCATGTATCAAGAGTTTCCAAAGGAGGCTTTTGGACTGGTTCAGCTTGACCTCACTGAGTTCTTCAATTAAGCTTGAGTTCCTTAATATATTGTTCTGCCTGTCAGTTCTGCTCAGATAATGGCATTGAATACTCTTATGATATCGACCTAGTTCCTTCTGTGTCAAGGATATGCAATGAAAATGTAAAGTAAGAATACAGTGCTGGCAAGGAAATAACAAACTGGATTAAGTCAATGCTGGTTTGATCGTTGGTAACTAGATGAATTTTAATTTCTCATGGTTCATTTTATGAACCATACACTTTAGGCATCCAACACTCCATGTTTTCATGTAATGTTTACATCTACTTCATAATTCATTTTAGTATTTCAAAAATGTGTTATTCCCACATTGTGAAATGGGAAGATGCTCTTTTACCTTTATCTTGGAACTCAAAAAGTGGAGAAGAAACATCTGAAGAAAGGGAAAATTGTCACATGAACAAACATGCATAAACTGGCTATAAATAGAAGACAGGATTTGCACCATCAAGGAGGGAAAGTTTCTGCTACAGCTTCTCAGAGGAACAGTGGGGAGCCAGGCCCTAACTGGGGTGGAGGGAAGTTATGGGTCTTGATCAGATCATGAAAGAAATTATAATACCACTTAAAGCATGTCTGTAATACCACGAGACAGCACTTAGCAATGTAGGAAATCTCTTCTGGGCTGCAATCTCTTAGGAGCAGTCTCAGAGACTTAAGGTACTTTAAAAAGGCGGGGGGGGGGGGAGGGAGAAAAAGTATGAATTCTAGTTTGTAAGCAGTACAAAATACTAATTTGAGCCCTGTTGTAGTGCAGGGACAAGTATGTCTGAACACCAACGAAGGTTTCAAATTCATAGAATACCAGGGTGGAAGGGACCTCAAAAGATCATCCAATTCCAACCCCCCTGCCGTGGACAGGGACACCTTGCACTACATCAGGTTACTCAGAGCCCCATCCAGCCTGGCCTTTAAAACTTCCAGAGATGGTGCTTCCACCACATCCCTGGGCAACGTGTTCCAGTGTCACACTGCCCTCATGGTGATCCATCATCAATCTCTCAGGGTAAGAATATAGTTTAAATGACATAGCCAAGCACCCTGTCAAGCTGGGCCTTGAAGCTGTCTAATGCAGGGAAATCCACCACCTCCTTTGGGAGTTTATTCCAGTATCTAATAGTTCATTTAAATTGGGAGTCTCAGCTACTATGAAAAATGCAAGTTTTAGAAATACAAGTGTCACTAATGTAGCTTCTCCAAAGGTGGGCTCTGGTCCCTTTGGTCCCTTTGTTAGCATTAGGAGGTGGATCAGAACAACAGACAAACAGGGATTTTTTTGGGTGCATAAGTAATCACAAGCTAGGGAAAAATCTTCTTATTTTCCCTAGAAGATCAAACTAAAGCTTTGAAATCATAACACGTTTCACGTGGCAACCCAAATTGAAGGCATATGAATCCAGAACTGTAAGGGCTCCATTAGCGTGCATGGAAAGTGGGATTGGATCTCTCAAAGTATTGACTCTATGTCCCTTTCCCAAGTATTTTATATATATATATATATTTTTATTTTTTTTTAGTTGAAAATTAAATAAAACCCTCAAGTGGCTTTACAGTTAGCTGACAGTAACAGAACACTTTAATTTCCATTAAAGCTGACGTTGCCACACTCTTCATTTTAACTGGAAATAGTGTTCTGCTGATGTCACTGGTGTGCTTTATTTTCTCCAGTAAAAATATGTTTGTATTAGGGTGATTTTTGACAGGAAATCCCTGTGAATATGTTTGTCTTGGTGATCTGCTGCTGCTTTAGATGGAAATTGCTCTACCAGGCAGCTTGTGGGAGGATAAAACTTACTTTTTGTTTTGTTTTTGTTTTAATTCTGTCAGTTTAAATCCAATGTGCACTGCTAGATACTGGAATAAATGTGGTTTGGTTCTGCTTGGAAGCCTGTTCTGGGAAGAGGTGTCTCGTCCCAGTGCACAAAGGCTGTTTCTCATTTTGTTGGGTTTTTTTGGGGGGTGCTTTGGGGGTTTGGTTGTTTGGGGGTTTTCTGTTTTGGTTTTCTTTGAAAGCAGTATCTGTCTCTTCTGCTAGAACATGTCCATTAATGTGTATAAACAAATTTGGGATATCCTCTCTCCTACCTCGGACTTCTGATTCTCTTGTTTCCTTCCCCAGCCCTCAAAGAAGCCACACAGCTGTGCCAGGTTACCCTTCAGGACTGCTCTTGGGGATCCTTTTGGTCCTCATTTTATGCTCCATATTAGCAGCTACTGGATTAACATACACATTGTCCTGTGTTTTTATGAGCCCTTCAGCAGAGGCCCTGTCATAGTTTGCTTCAAACCCTGCCCCTTCCATCTGCCTTGCAGCAGCTCTTTAGGCAAACCTCCCCCAGGCATTCAGGGAATAGGACAAAGTTATTTTTTCTGTTGCCATGAGAATGAATACTGTTCCAGTATTTAAAGGGTGGCTACAAAGAAGGTGGAGACTCTATTTTCACAAGAAGTCAAGTGGAAGAGAGGAGGGGTAATGGGTACAAGTTGCTTCTGGGGAGATCCCAATTGGATGTGAGAGGAAGATTTTACACAATGAGAACAATCATTGGAATCAGCTCTCCAGGGAAGTGGTGGAGTCCTCAGCAATGGACACTTAAGATTCATCTGGACAGGGTGCTGGGCCATCTTGTCTAGACTGCTTTTGCCAAGAAAGGTTGGAAGCCTTGAAGTCTCTTCCGTCTTGGGATTCTATGGTTCTAAATGTTTCATCAACGGGCAGTGGTCCTTAGTAGGACTCTTCAGCAAAATGTTGGTACCTGTGTTTTGCAGCATTGTAAGAAATGTTACTAATCCTACCTGGGGGGGGAAGTAACTAAAAATAATCAAGTGGCGCACTCTCTTGAGAATTTAATACTTCAGTCAAATACAATACTGATTTTAATGTTTGTTTGTTTTCACTGACACAACTGTCATCCAAAATGGGAATGCTGAGTGCTTTACAGATCATACATACCCTGTCCAGTTCTGGGCCCCTCAGTTCAGGAAAGATGTTGACTTGCTGGAATGTGTCCAGAGAAGGGCAACAAAGCTGGGGAGGGGTCTGGAGCGCAAGCCCTCTGAGGAGAGGCTGAGGGAGCTGGGGTTGCTTAGCCTGGAGAAGAGGAGGCTCAGGGGAGACCTTATTGCTCTCTACAACTGTCTCAAGGGAGGTTGTAGCCAGGTGGGGGCTGGTCTCTTCTCCCAGGCAACCAGCACCAGAACAAGAGGACACAGTCTCAAGCTGCACCAGGGGAGGTTTGGGCTGGATGTTAGGAAGAAGCTCTTCATAGAGAGAATGATTGCCCATTGGAATGGGCTGCCCAGGAAGGTGGTGGAGTTGTCATCACTGCAGGTGTTTAGGAAGGGACTTGATGGGGTGCTTGGTGCCATGGTTTAGTTGATTAGATGGTGTTGGATGATGGTGTGGACATGACCTCAAAGGTCTCTTCTCACCTGGTTTGGTCTATTCTATTCTGAGAAAGAGAAACAATTTTGGGCAGCTATCACATTAGCCAACAGTAATCGACCAGTTTAACCAACACTGAGCAACCAGTCTCCCCAACTCATAAAATACAGAACTTTGGTTGTTTAGAGCATGCAAATCTTTCTGTCATAAAACAAAAAGCCCCGTCCAGTTTAACCTGCTACTTCCTTTGTTTCTGCAAAGATGCCCTGTGGTTTTGGGTGATTTCAGTAGGCTTGACTTAGTTGCTCATCTTTCTGCTGAAAAGTGGTAGTTCCTGTGGTGTGAGTGTCCATAGCACAGCGTCAGAATTCAGTACTGATTGTGCCTTTCTGTCAGTGATTCAGAAGGCACCTGTCACTACTGAAGTGTTTGAAGGAGAGGCATATTTGTAAGAAGATTTTTTTTCCCAAGCACTGTAAGAGCTGGGAAGTATGAACTCCAGAAACATGTTTCCATAACAGCCTGTTGGTACTTGTCTCTAAATTAAAACTCAGGTGTTTTTTCTAGAGCTGCACTTCTGTTGCAGATGGCAAAATGACCTCCTTTTCTTCTTAATTTGAACTCTAGGAAAAGTAGAGGTGTACTTCCAAATGGGGTTTGTGCCAGTGCAGTATAGTTTCTGTGGGATCTCCTAGCTCTTCTCCAGGGGAACGCTTTCTTTACTGCCTTCTATTTGATCACTGTTTCTGTTCCACTTTAACTTCACAGTGAGCAAACACAGCTTGCCACGTGCAGGTGGTGTAGCTGGTGCAGGGCGATTGCATAAGGTGGGCTATGAAGGCCCTGAAAACCCATGCTGAACACAGTTGTTTTTATTTATGTTTTGGGTTTTTTTGTTGGTGGGGGAGTGGTTGGTTGTTCTGCTTACTGCTCTCTTTCCTCTATTTTTTGTTTGTTTGTGTTTGTTTGTTTGTTTTTTTAAGGCTGGCTGTTCCATCATTTCAGATTGACATGATTAAGCAAAATCCCTCTTGAGATTCCTGATGATCCCCCTTCTGTTTTGTATTAACACTGAGAATATGTTTCTCTTTTGTTTGTGGTTCAGAGGCTTGCTTTTTTTCCCCATTCCTGCCTGGGATTGTTCAAGAAATGTTGAACGGGGTGCTTAATGATTTCCAGTGCTTTCTCTTGACATTTTAGTTTTGGAGAATGAGCAATGCCTCCACTGGGGACTTCCCTTGCAGATCCACGTCTGAACAGCCAGGGCTGGCTTCCAAGAACATTAAATTCCAGCTGCTTTTCCATCCAAGGCAAGGTTAGTTTAGTATCCCCCTTCCTCCCTGTGACTTTACAGCAGGAGATATTCTAGCCAACGTATTCGTCATGTTTCTGAGCCTCCCTGCTGCTTGATTTATGCAGAGAAGAGTAGAGAGAGAGATTCCAGAGCTGTAGGCCGAGTGTGAGCTACCTGCAGGTGTGCAGCAGGGCATGGCAGCCTGGACACAACTACACTGGTTGGTCCCCACATGCAGACAAACAGAGCTGAGGTTGTACGCTGCGTGTTCTAAACACACAAACGTAGCAGTGTCAGTGCTGTTTGAGTTGTGCAGATGAATGTAGTGATATGCTAGAGACTTTGCTGCATTGGAGCAGCATGGAGAGGCTGAGATGGAGTGAGGGATGCTGAAACCGAGTTGATTCTCACATCCCATAGTGTTTTCCCTGCTAATGAAAAGCAGCAGTGAAACTCTGGTGAGATGCTGGATTCAACTGCAGATAACAGTATGTAAAGTTTCAAGAAAACTCACATGACCTCTCTTCCTCATCCCTCTGACTTCCATGTTGAGCACTTAATGCACTGTGAGGTGAAGTAAGTGACTTATGTCTGTTTTCTTTTAAAAATTGGTTATGCATACTTGGTGCCTGGCTTAACACTTCAAGAGACATGACTTTCTGTGGCATAATGGACTAAGTCTCTCGTGTCAACTGGGAGTTTGAGTATGTGGCACACTTGGAAACTGAGCCCATCCTGACCTATGCACTGGCAAAAGAGTAAATCCAAACCTATCAGTTGCTGCTTAAGCCTGAGATTTCTGCTTGCCTTTGTCCCCTGTGAGCAGGCTAAGACAGACCTCGTGTGCTCTTTCAGAGCTGGCTTCCCATGTGCAGTTGCACGATGAAAGGCACCGCAGTGTTTTCAGAAGCCCCGAATGCAGGCAGTCTCCAGCTGGTAAAATTGTCATCCTTCACAGCCTCATTGAGCTGCGGAAATTTACCCAAGCAGAGGATCAGGTCCAGTGTACACAGCTGGGAACCAAGCTGAGCTCAGTAACTATCTGTGCTCAGTACTAAGCCCAAGCCAATTGGGTTGCACACAGATATTTCTCCTAGGTAGCAGCACAGGGATCAATGTCCTCTTGTTCACTGGTATCCATGTTGTCCCCTGTTCGCCTTTCTAACCAAGCGACGCCTCACTGACCCCAAAAGGCATCACAGATCAAAGCTGATCACCTTTTTCTAATGATTCAGAATAAAACCTTGTTCCCTTGCACTTCAACTTCTCCAACAGTGGTTATAATTTGTTACATACCTTCTTCTTGTTTGTGAAAGATCTGTGGTGCTTGGTGTGAGTAGAGGAGAGAACAGCAGTAGATGTTTAGGGGTGGATATTCTTCACTGGTAGCACTCCTGTAGGTGAGAAAATTTAGAGGAGGTTTTGTTCAAGTCTTTTATTTTTCTGTGACTTTGTGGTCGTAATTTTTCCCAAAGCTTGTCAACAGATGCATGGTTAAGAACCAAACCACTAAAATGCTTTAAAGTTGATCCTTTTCCACCCCTGTGTATTCAGCTAGTATGGTAAAATGTTTTGGTTTTCTTTTTTTTCCCCTTTCCAGGGTCTATGAGATCACTCAAGTATGGAGACTTGGCAGCTTCTCTCTACATACAAAGACGGCTGTTTGAATGTCAGACTGAGTGTCTTTCTGGCTAAGGATAAATTATTTGGTGTGTTAAATGAGGATTTCTTGCTTTCTCTGGCATGAGTAAGGTTTGTATATTATCAGTGTCCCAGCATGATTTACACTGGGCTGCAGTTTTCTAACTTCTGGGGTTATTTTCATGCTATATTGCATAAAAGCACAGGTATTCCTTTTAAACAATTTGGTAATAGGAAGGATTGTAGTAGTGAGTGCATATGGTTGTAAGGCCAAGAAAAGGCACTGGAAACCAGAAAATAAACAGGAGTAAATGCAGAAGTAATGGTGGAATTTGAAAGACAAGGTGAACGATTGCTTGGGCTCAGCAGGTCATTTACACACCAGTCAGTATAAAACTGAACAGTCACCACAAACAATGTAATCAATAGAAAATGTGAATAGAGAATTTCCTAAGCCTGAAAAAAATATTGGTGAAGACAGAATTTACATAAAGAAATGAATGAAAAAAAATTGTTACTATACTTCTTAAATTCAATTTTTGTATCCTAGTTGCGTTAGGGAGAAAAGAAACCCAACTGCTTCTGAAAGGAACTATCTACAGGGTTTGGTACTTGTGGCTATTGCCAGCTCAGAACATTGGTGCATTTTTTAGCAGTGTCTCCTGATTCAGAGAGGATTTTCCCAAACAGAGAGGGACCTGGGGGTACTCATTGACCGCTGCTTAAACATGAGCCAGCAGTGTGCCCAGGTGGCCAAGAGGGCCAATGGCATCCTGGCCTGCATTAGGAATAGTGTGGCCAGCAGCAGCAGGGAAGTCATTGTGCCCCTGTACTCTGCATTGGTTAGTCTGCACCTTGAGTCCTGTGTCCAGTTCTGGGCCCCTCAGTTTAAGAAGGACATCGAGACACTTGAAGGTGGCCCGAGAAGGGCAACAAGGCTGGTGAGAGGCCTTGAGCACAAGCCCTATGAGGAGAGGCTGAGGGAGCTGGGGTTGTTTAGCCCGGAGAAGAGGAGGCTCAGGGGTGACCTCATTGCCCTCTACAACTACCTGAAAGGTGGTTGTAGCCAGGAAAGGGTTGGTCTCTTCTCTCTAGCAACCAGCACCAGAACAAGAGGACAGAGTCTCAAGCTGCACCAGGGGAAGTTTAGGCTTGAGGTGAGGAGAAAGTTCTTCACCGAGCGAGTCGTTCGTCATTGGAATGTGCTGCCCAGGGAGGTGGTGGAGTCACCATCCCTGGAGGTGTTCAAGAGGAGATTGGACGTGGCACTTGGTGCCATGGTCTAGTCATGAGGTCTGTGGTGACAGGTTGGACTCGATGATCCTCGAGGTCTCTTCCAACCTTAGTGATACTGTGATACTGTGAATAGTCTCACTGGTCTGGAAGTCTCTCTGTTGGCCAGAGGAGGCGCCATTTACAGGGAGATCTGCTGCTTGAAGTGTGTTGTGTTGCCAGGGTCAAGCATGCCATCATCTGCACTCTGCAGAGGGTGGGTGCTCTGCCCTGCTGAACTACTTGAAATGTCAAAGGGATGGAATAAATGCTTTGCTTTGCCTTTTTTTTTCCTTTTTCATATTTAATGACCATTACAGCTTGATTTATAACATCTGGGTCTAACTTGAAATAGTGTTACAAAAAGTAAAACATCTGTACATACAAGCCAGAAAAGATTAATAGAGGTTTAGTCGCTTCTAAATCCTCCAATATAGATTAACAGCATACACCACCTCTCTCTGTCTTTCTGTTCCTGTGTAAGTTAAAAAGGCAGCTAGTCCATCTCAACTGACATTTGTGATGCTATAAAACATAACTGCTCTGGTTTGGGCCCCTTTATTTGCACAGAGTGCAAATGACTGTCAGGAGATGTTCACCTATGTTTCTTAAACTGGCAAATCGCTTTGTCTTTCACAGAGATTGTATGTGTGCCACTCATGGTGCAGGGCTGAGCTTTTGTTGGGGGCAGTACTTGACAAATGCCAAAAAGCAGAAGAATACAGCAAATACATATAGTTTCCTTATGCTGTCTGACTGATGTCTGGTTTCATTCTTCATATCAAAAGAAAACAAGATATTATTGTTAATTGTGAGGAGAGACACGTTGTTAAAGTCCTGTCCTTACCAAAGGAAAAAGTGTTCATCCTTTGGCTGTGTTTCAAACCAGAAAATGTCAAAATCTGTACACAAGAGCCTTCTGCCTTTACTGGTAGCTCAAGAGACTGGCAGAGCTCACTTCAGGCAAAGGACAGGACACTTTTCTGAACAGAGGAAATAGAACAGCATCTGGGTTAAGGTTAAAAAGGAATACAGCTTATGGGTTTGTGGTCATCCTCATCTTCTACGGGGGGAGTTTCTTGACTGGGCTGGTCAACCAAAGGGTCTTTGGTTCCTATTTTGTTTCGCTGAAGCCCTTGTGTGGGCAGGACAGACTCAAAAAGAGGTGTGACTGAGCTGAGCATCCTTGGCTTGGGATTACTGAGAGCCCTGAAGTTCAAGCCCAGGATTTCATTTTCTGATTGCATAACCAGTGTTGTGATAAAGTGCTGGAGTAGTATCTTGGCTTGTGTGTGTCAGTAGCTTGAACTGCTGCCTTTTCTTTTATTTCAGCTACTAAAAAAGAAATTTCTTTAGCAGTTGTGTGGATTAATATCCACCATACAGTGTGTTGCAATTAAGTCAGTGTTGGAGGTTGAGAGATGAAAGATAAGCGAATGGGAAGGGAAAGAAAAATAGAGCAATGACCAAGAGCACTGCCAATAAGAACTGAAGAAACAACACCAAATGGCTGGCAAAGTACCTTGTGGCTTCTTTGATAGTCCCTCATCACAAGTAATAAAACACCTCTTGAGTTGTTCTTCACCTACTGGTTGTAAATCCTAATGTAAAGCTGCCTGTGTTTCCCAGAGTCCTGGGGACCTCACAAAAGCCTCTGCTCTCCCACAGTCCAGCTTGCCCAACACGTGGAGGAGCAAAACTGAAGGTGAGAAGAGTGGGAATCACTGCATTTCTGTCTCCTTCAAGGGAAAGAAGGGGAGATTTCAGTGTCATAGAGGTCTCCTGCCCAAATGTGTAGTCTGTGTTCCCTATTTTAAAACAAAAACACTAGCACATTCAGCTTTCCTTTACTTTTGCTCCAAATCATTGCAGCTGTGGTATGTATGAAGCTGTTACTGTTGTGTCTTTTTTAATGTGTTTTAAAATGTGCCTGGAGGTTTGGGGAATGTCTTATTTCTTTTATTTGTATTTTTTAATGCCTGCTGAAATGCTCTGCTGTTTATATTTAAGCAAAACCTCCAGCAGGAATGAATAAAATCAAAGAGCATCATAATCTTGAAAGGCAGATTGGAGCCTGACAGATAGGTCTGGCTGAAGGAGCCTTTTCACGAGGGACGGGGCAGGCAGGGGTTTCAGGAACAGAGAGCCCCTTTCCCTCCCTATCTCTCTGTGCACTCTTTTTCCCTGTCATCTCTCCTGCCCCACATCTATCTCCTCTGCGTGAAGCCCATATCAAAGCCAGGGTTTCAGCAGCAGTGGCAAGTTTCACCAGCATCCAAAAAAAGTGAGTCTTGTTCAGCTGGGCAAGTTTGGCCAGCCCCTTGGCTGCTCTCTCCCTCTGGCTCTCCAAGAGCTGTCTTGCACTTGGAGAAGCTGCTCCTTCTGTTTTCCAGTGGAATATCTGATGAGATTTCAGTTTCCACACTATAATGCTCTTTAATTCCAGTGCAATTTTTAGCAGCCTGTTTTCACTCAAGAGTATGAGTAAACTCTGAGGGTGTTTTTTCCTTTTGTTAAACTCCTCGCATCAAGTTGACCTCGGTGTCACATCCTTGGCCAGGGGA
Source organism: Dryobates pubescens (assembly GCF_014839835.1). Lineage (NCBI taxonomy): Eukaryota > Metazoa > Chordata > Aves > Piciformes > Picidae > Dryobates > Dryobates pubescens. The sequence continues at coordinate 11,544,633 of NC_071622.1, read as the reverse complement.
ATGCTTTTGGCTGCAAGCACCTGGGGTTTGGTAGGATTTCCTACCTTTATCCAGGACAGAATCCAACAAAGGAAGGCTCATTTCTCACTGTGCTTTCTCTGTGCCCCTAGACTCCAAAAAACTTGTGCAGCAGGGCCAGTCTTGCAGTGCATGTGATGGAAATGGTATGGAAAAAGAAGATTCAATACAAGGAAAAGTAGCTGGCAAGGGTGGAAGAATGAGTTTGTGTTTTATTTTGCTTTCTTGTGTCCTGCAGTGAATTTTGTGTCCCCCTGTGAATTTTGGAGAGAGGAAATTATAGGGATGGGGGGGGTTGGTTTTTGTTTGTTTGGTGTTTTGGGTTGGGTTTTTGGTGGGTTGGTTTGTTTGGGTTTTGTTGTTGTGTGTGTTTGTTGTTTGTGTGTGTGTTTGTTGTCTTTTGGGGTAAGGTCCAAGGCCTTCTTGCCTGTTTTGGTTTTTGTTTGCTTGTTTGTTTGTTTCTGTGTTTTTGTTTTTTTTAAGTCCTGGAAATCTAGAGTCCTGGCTATCTGAGAGAACTCTGTAAAAGTTTCCAGCTACTGTTACCATGGGTTAGTGGTGGTGTTAGCATTAGCAGCAGCAGGGAGTCTGAGCTTAGATGAGACCACCAGTTTCTGGCATGTATTTACCATCATGTCAAATAGTTTTTACTGATTATAGAACAAACCACTGGGAGCTGTTAGGGCCTTGTTTATTATTAAGGTTATCTGCTGGTGTTGATCTACCAAGTGATATATTTTTTTTTTGGTGTTTTTTTGCAGTAGGCATTTTATTCTGCTCAAATTTACTGTGGTAAATGAAAGATGCAGGTGATTTAATAACAGGCTTTAATTCAGGGGCTGGAAAGATGCCCCTTCACTGCTTTGCTCTGCAAAGCTTCTTACAAGGACAGTGGAAGAAAGAAGTCTTGATAGTCCTGCCAGCATGGGTTTAGATGGGGGGGGAGGAGAATATGAGCTTGTGTACTTCAACACACTTAATTTTTAACATCAGCCTGCTTATGGTCTCTGCTCCTGTCCCAGACCAAGCTGAAACCATCTAGCTGAAATCTTTCTTCTATGAGCTTTGCTTACATGACTTTTGGCCAAAGTTCAAGCCATTTCCCAAAAGCCTATCTTCCAGGAACAGCTTAGTGTTGGCTTTCAGGCAGGTGTAGAGATGTGTAGCAGAAGAGCAGTGTCTTCTGATTTACACGCTCTTTGTAGCAGGCCTGCAAAATGGTATTCGGTTGCATTTCAGACATCTCTTAATGCTAGGAGATTAAGCACAGCTGGAGCCATATTTTTGAATCTTGTCCATGGTATTTGCATCTGGTAGTTTCAGCTGATGGAGTCCTACTTACAGAACTGCTGAGGATCTAGATTATTTCCCCCATCTTTAAGCTAGCCTGTAATATTCTGATACATTTTCAAAATCACAGAATCACCAAGCTTGGAAGAGACCTCAAAGATCATCAAGTCCAACCCATCACCACAGACCTCATGACTAAACCATGGCACCAAGTGCCACATCCAGTCCCCTTTTGAACACCTCCAGGGATGGTGACTCCTCCACCTCCCTGGGCAGCCCATTCCATTGGCAAACTGTCACATTAGCTTGTCACATTTTCAGTTTCAGGTGGCTTATGTGTTGTTACTTCCACTTTTTTGAACATGAAACAAAACTAAGTGCACTACTTAACAAGTATTCTATGATCTCAGGGCAGACGTGAGGACAGCAGGCAGTGACCCAGGGCAGCCTTTCCAGACTCTTCAATTGTGTATTGAAGTAAAGAATAATCATTATCCAAATATCCTGCTTTTTTTTGTATATATATATATAAAGTAAACCAACAATCTCTGAACTGGTTTCATCAGTACACTGAAGTGGAAGTCATTTCTAGCTCAACATTTTAGTTCTTTTTTATACTGCATTCTATGTCTTCCTTTTCTAGAGAATTATAAAACTCTATAGTTCTCCAAGTGGTGAACTGTTTTGTCCTGTGACTAAATGCCTTTTCTCCAAGTACCTTTTGCTCTCCATGTTTCTGGCCATTAAATAAGATGTGTCCATTATGCTTCTATTTTTGTCGTTCATTTTGAAAGTAAAGTGTGTATATATATATGAACGGCTGGTTTTACTGGCCTGAAGTTCTAAGCTGCCAAGGAACTTTCCAACTGATTTTAACTCTTGCATGCTTTAGTTATACCAAGAGTTCTTATTTGGTTGGGCTTGTCTGCTTGGTATTTTCAGGCCAAACCCCTGGACTTGGAGCATCTCCTTTAGCTGAAGCAGCAAAACTGAGTGGGAATGTCTGGGTTATCTGAACTCTACTAAGGTGGATCCTTGTTCATGAAAGAAACAGAATGATGTCATGTTCAGTAGTGCAGGAGAAGATTGGAGCACATTCTTACCACCTCAATATGCCCCAAGGGTAATATGGGCTAATGCCTCATTGCTTACTTTTGTTGTGAATAACTATGTGCATGTATATGTGCATATGGGGGGGGTGTGTGTTTGAAGAACTACTTTTACAGGCTCCTAGAAGTAAAGAATTTTTAAAGGGAGTTTTTGTTTCTTCTGAATTTCTTTTTCAGTCTTTAATGAGTTCCCTTTGTGTTTTGCTGCAGAAGGTGAGGCTTTGGTCACAGACTTGTTCTGGAAGCTTTTGCTTTGCTTTACTTTGTGTTTCTAGTGTCTCAAGATATTACCAAAGCTGGTGATATCTTTTGTTTGTTTATTTGTTTATTTTCCTTCCTTTTTTCCTTTTCATACTGAAGAAACAGTGTAAAACATTCAGCATTTGTTTCCAGGTGATCTGTTCTTTTTCACCCTTCTCTTTCTCTCCCTTGAGATGGAGGCTCCTGCCATCCTTTGAGATGTCAGGAATTTTAGAAGAAGATTTATGCAGCAGCATAAAAAGGCATTAGACCCTGTAGTGAGGGTCAGACATCTGGTAGCAATGATTGTACACCCCAGTAAAGCAGCTTCCCTGAATGTATTTGAACATAGTGATACTGTGATAGGAGAAATCTTTTGTGGCTAGCAAAGTGCTTAAAGATACACCCTGTATTCTGATCTTACCAGGTGCACACTCTGTAAAACATGTATGGGAACAAACAAAGAAGTTAAATAAAATTCTGTGTGGAAATGGGATTGAAGTCCTCATATTCTCTCTGTCTTGACTCTAGCTGTAGAGAATAGCAGCCCCTCAGGTCTCTGGTAATGTAGTCTTCACCTCAAATAAGGGATTCTAAAATATTCAAGCTTCTCTCTCGTGAGGCTTCTTGTTTCCTATTTGTTTTTTGTTGCTAAGCAATGCATTTCTACCCCCAAACTTAAAATTTACAGCTCTCAAATTGTCCTTCAGCCTTATTCTCCAAACCTCACATCTGTAATGGGTTTTCCATCTGCCAGTTTTCCCAGATTGCCCTATCCATCCTCAAGTCTGCAGAGGAAAAAGCCTTGTGGTTGAGGTTCTTTTATTTTTCCTTTTTTTTTTTTTTTTTTTTTTTTTTTTTAGCCTCCATCTGTAATTAATTTCTTGCAAAGCCACATCTGTCTGTTTGGGGCAGGGGAAGCAGGGATGGGGAGGTAAAAAGTGAAGTCACTCTCTCCCTTTCCCAGTAAAACGCAGAATTTGGCAAGTGTGATTGTAGTTCCTTGGGGCATTTTAGCCTCTCCTTCCACCCTCCAGCCCCCACCACCCCCTGCTCCAGCAGACAGTCAAACATCTTACAGGAGGGTGAAGTGCTGCTGTTGCTCACTGGTAGTTCTCCCACCTGTGTGGATCTTGTGGGTTTGGTCTAAGCTACAGCCCACATCTGACACCGCAGTGCTACTACTGGGGTTTGCTGCAAAAGCTGCTGGCATCCCTTGGAAAACTTCCTTCTGTCAATATTTGAATTTTCAAACCCCATACTAAATAGCTGCCATGATGTTTCTCTTTTAAAGACTTGAGAAATAGCCACAGCAGTCCCAGTCAATATTCCTTCCCCATCATCATCTAGTGCAGCTGTTCCAAAAACGTTTTCATGTTCTGCAGACCACCAGGTAGCTTCAAGCAGGAGCAGGGCTTGCTGGGAGGTTCGTGGCCTACATGGTGCCCTGCTCTGCTGTGGTAGGGGAAAGCAGAAAGAACCAGCTGTCTCAGTCCAGCCACAAGAAACCCAAAGTGCAGCTATTACTGTGGACAGTCTTGGTGAAGGTCTGCAGGATGCTGTCTTGTTCTAGAGTTTCTCTGGGACATACAATCTTCCTCCCTTTCCCCTCGAGAACTGCAGCTAGAGGAAATAGCCTCTTCCCCTGCCTCTGTGTTGCCGTCATTGGAGGTTTTCAGGAGGAGACTTGATGGGGTGCTTGGTGCCATGGGTTAGTTGTTTAGGTGGTGTTGGATTGGTTGATGGGTTGGATGCAATGATCTTGAAGGTCTCTTCCAACCTGGTTTATTCTATGTATTCTGTGCTGGAAATAATTGGTGTTGATCTCAGAGCTTGGCCTTACACAAGGTCCTTATCACAGAATGGTGGGGCTTGGAAGGGACTTCTGAGGGTCATCTGGAATAGGAACAGGCTGCCCAGGGAGGTCGTGGAGTTCCCTTCTCTGGAGATTTTCAAGACCTGTCTGGATGCATTCTTGTGTTATCTGCCCTAGGTGATCCTGCTTTGGCAGAGGGGTTGGACTCAATGATCTTCAGAGGTCCCTTCCAACCTCTACCATTCTATGAATATGACAAAGGGTGTCTTTTGCTCCATTTGTTGCCTGTCATTATAGAAGAACACACTTTTGAGTATTGCTTTCAGGACAAGTTCTCTGGGATGACAGCCTTAAAATGGATAAGGAACTTCAGAATAACATGGTGAAGAGCTGAGATGCTGAGTAGTTAAATAATCACAGAAACTTCTTTACCTAGGATTGAACCTAGGCTGAACATACAAGTGAGGTGTGCCTCCAGTCATTCTCCCCAAAACCCCAGGTTAGAAGGGGAGCTGCTGTATGAGTAGAAGTATTGTAGGAGGTAGGCTGGGCCAGTGGAAATTGAAGAAAGCTGCAGAGAATGGGAGTGTTGGTGCAGAGGAGATCTGAGCAGAGCCCCTGCAGAAGAACTGAAGCTGGCTTGTGCAGTCACTTGGAGTACACAGGTCGGTGGGGATATTGTGTGTCGCACCACACAGCTGCCAGAGTACAGTGGGACCTTGTTTCAGCACAGCCATATTAGTAACGTGTCTGGAAAATCATTTTTGGCAAGGGTCAACTTAAACAGCTTTATTTTGCCTCAGAGTCAGCTCTCCATTGGCTTTAAAACAGAATGGGTTGTAGCAGTCTCTGGAAGTGCTGGAGATGCTTGCTGGGGTGATGGATCTGTGGGGCAAGGACATACAGCCCTGGGTAGGTGCATGTGAAAGAGCTCTGGATCAGCTACTGAGAGAGCATCACCCAGTAAGACCTGGGAATTCTACCATCAGACTGGTGGCAGATTTGGAGTCTCAAATCAGTCTCAAATCTCTCTGAAAAGGTCTTCTTGTCCCCAGACCACCACCACTCTGTTTCTGTCTCCCATGTTAAGAAATTTAATTTTAATGCTGGTTATGGGGGGAAAGGAAGATCTCTGCTACAGGCAGGCTATCGAGGCAGCAGCTTTCTGAGGAGCAGCCTCGTCAAAATGATGTGAGAAAATTACCGATTCCAGTGTGAAATGACCCAAATTTGAAATAACACTGACACCCTGTGGAGATGTGTGGAGGGACAGTCTGCAGGGCTTGTTGATCCTTGTCCTGATAACCACAGGCCAGTAATCAGATTCCTTCATGTCCTCTCTTAGAGAAAGCTAACTCTTTATTCCCCAATGAAGTGTTTATTCTTTTCTGCAGCCCAATTAAAAAATACAAATCCTTTATAACTTTTGTATTACAAATATTATTTTTTTTTTTTAATCTTGTAGCTAAACCCTCAGAAGCTCATTTGCCACAAAGAGGATGGAGAACATTCTACAAGACCTGAAGAATGTACCTGCTATGGGTTGAGTTTCCCCCACAGAACTTTCTTCTGCACAGCTAGAACCATTGGAGGGAGCTGCCCCATGCTGAGGTGAAGTCAGGATGCTAATCATTTCCCTTCCAGTCTGGACTATTGTTTCAAAAGGCAAGAGCAGAAAGATTTGTTTGATTGCAAATTTGCATTTTAAATATGCAGAACAACAGCTTTGTGGTTTGCCTGCTCTCTTGCTGCCAGACAATTAGTTGACAGGACTTAAAGGGGGCTTGTAAAAAAGATGGGGAGAGACATTTTAGCAGGGCCTCTTGTGACAGGAGAAGGGGTGATGGGTTTAAACTAAAAGGAGATTTAGACTTGAGATAAGGAGGTTTTACACCTGAGGGTGGTGAAACATTGGCACAGGCTGCCCAGAGTTGGTAGATGCATCACGCCTGGAACCATTCCAGGTCAGGTTGGACAGGGCTCTGAGCAACCTGATGCAGTTGAAGATGTCCCTGCTCACTGCCAAAGGTTTGGACTAGATGACCTTTAAAGGTCCTTTCCCACCCAAACCATTCTCTGTTTTGATGATGACCATCAGGCTCTCAGAAGTGTGCCATGAGATTTCTTACTCTGTGGCTCTGTCCTGTATTTACTTCTGGGTGGGAGAGCATTCCAGTTGATAAGGGATGAGTTTCCCTTTTCATTCCAGTTGAGCACAAGGTTCCCATTTACATGCAGTGTTAAAGACCATAAAGAAGAGCTTGGTTATGGAGGAGGCTCCTGGTGATGTGAGTGCAGCCAGGCATTGCACAGGAGATTATAGCAGTCTGAGAGAACTCCTGTCTCTTGTATGCTGTCTGAAACACAGTGACCCCAAGCTTCAGAAGTGCACTATTCACCTGGAGAATTGCCTGGTGTAATTAATTGTCTCTAAGAATGCTACCATGCTTAACTTTCTCATGTTTGTACTGCCTACAGAAGGGAAAACTGAGCTGGATGCCTGAGCAGGGACAAAAATGAGTAGAAATGAGTTGCCACGTTGCCAGAGCTGTTTGCAAGGAGGACTTGTTTGGTTTTGTGGATCAGCAAGGTTGGATATGCTTAGTGCTATGCTGTGTTAAAGAATCAGTTCCCCACTGAAACAGTGATGTTGGTTTATCAGCCTTGTTGCTAGACCCAAGCTCTGCCTTTGGAGATTTTGCTTTCCGCCCTAAAGGATTCTTTACCATAGCATAACACTAACTATCCAGCCTTGCTGACTCACAAAACCAGAGATGAATTCCTTGCAAATGTGACAACTCATTTTTACTCAGTTTTCTAGTCGTAACATGAACTAGAGGACTTCCTCTAGGATGGAAGCTCCAGTGCATCAAGGCCTTTTAAGTTACCATCTCACTTCTCAAAGTAATGGATATTTCAGGACATTGGCCAAATTGCAGCATGGTTTTACTTAACTAGCCAAGTCAACCCTCCCTGGAGCTCCATCCTTTCTGCTGAGATCAATATTTAACATGCTCTGCGAAGCTGCTGCATGGAGGAGCAGTCAGCTGGCCAAGCAGTCACTTTGTTTTCAAGCAGGAGCCCTGTCCCCCCCTTGGTGAAGGGATTTCTGCACAGATCCAGCACCTCTGTTTGTAAAAAGCTTTCTGATGAAAAGTATTTATAGACACATCAAAAATTGTTATGGATGGATCCAGTTTCCAGGAATGGAAATGCTCATGAAAATAGGATTGGATTAGATTTGACATGTGAATAGTTTAGCCCCAAAATAGCTGGGCTTGCTCTCTCACTGTCCCCACCCCCAGAACCCCTCCTGGTTTTGCTCCAGATGCAATAACTGCAGCCCTGCCAGCTGCATGTGGGTTAAGACCTTACTGGTGCCATAGCTAAGCCAATTGAATCACTGTGTGGCAGGGGTTGGAAGGGACCTCCAGCAATCATCTTGTCCAGCTCCTGCCTTGAGGGCTGCCATTCACCGAGGTTTATTTCCTTTTGGTTGTCTTCTGAATTTACTGCCACCAAACAGTACTACAGCCACCTTCTGTACAAATTCACCTTCTGTTCTGCCTCGGGTATCTACAGCCCTGAAGGGAAACCATCAGGAGGATTATCTGTAAGGAAGTGTGTCAACTCTTGGCCATAGAGGACAAATTGCTCCTTTGAAATAGAAGTTAGGTAAGTTTGGGTGATGTCCCCCCTCAGCAGGAGAGGAATTTGAAGCCTTTTTCATGAAAGCTACTCTCTTTCAACCTATAGTTGTTGTGTAAGCAGCCAAGCTGGGGTCAAGATTAAATATCTTAGGGAAAAGCTCCCCAGGTTGGTTCTCAAGCCTGTTTAGGATGCTTGCTCTCTGACCCCTCCCGGAATGGCTGAGCACACCTTCACATGGCTCACATGGAGAATGAAGGACTTCCATACTAGGAATCAGATAAAACAGTCACACAGATAAATACCTTTGTGACTCTGCTAACAGCCTGAAAAAGCAAGAGGAAGAATCATCCCTGCACAGCTTGCTTGGTTTGCTCTAAAGTCAGCTAGCTATGATTTAAATATCTTCAATTATTTCAGGCTGATACACACAAAAGTCTGGCTGGCATGTTCTTGTGGTACAGTGACTGGTTTCAGCCTCTCAGTTCAACAGGGTTTGGTTTGTTATGAGAAGCTTGAAAACATCATTGCTCTTAATCCAATACCTCTAACACTTCCATTTTTCCTAGTAAGAAAGGGAAAATCTCTGTGCTTGGAGGCATTGCTGCTTTTCTTTGGCACCATCTTGCTCTGTGGGGTTTGTTTTCCAAGCGAAGCAGCCCCTCTCCTCCCTTTCATTTTCCCAGGCTGTGCTGAACCCTCATCTTTTAAAGAAGGCTCCGAATCATGCACACAGCTTTTACTCACTGGCTTCTGCCTTCCAAAAATTGATTTTGGATGCTGATGCTTCACAAAACAACTAAACCAGATTTGCAGTTTAGTTTAAAATTACTCTGAGTTTTCAGTCTTTCATTCCTGGCATGCAAAATGTGAGAGTATGGGAAACTGCCTTTAGCTCCCTGGATTTTGTTTTTGCAGTGACTGGGCTGACCATCTTGAAATGGCAGCTCCGATGAGATTTTAATGGTCTCAAAATTCTCCATCTTCTCCTCACACAGCCTCTGGTGGGAGGGATGCAGAGGGTAGTACTTGATAATCCTACCCCAACCAATGTCTGGGCTTCATTTAACTGCCTTTTGGTTTGCTCTTCCAAGGGACCAGGACTCCTTCCCCGCACCACAATGAGGTTTGATCTGTAGTAAGCTGGCTGCTGCTCCACCCAGGGATGAGGCTGGGATTCAGTAGCTCCTGCACAGAAAAACAGGCAGGAGCAGGCATGGGACCATCAAAGGTAAATACACAGAGAGTGGCTGGTAGGGTGGCAGGGAGAATAAAATCAGCTGGTGCAATGCAAATGTGTACTGCTGTGCTGTTCCCTCAGCAGCCTTCCTGCTCAGGAGGAGAGGTGATGTCTCTGTGTTGCTGTCAGTGATGCTGTTTAATTTAGAGTGACATTTAAGAGCAATTAAGGAAGTTTAAATGTTAAATGTATGCTTTTGTCTTTCTTCTTACACACTGCTTAGGAGGAAAAAAATAACCCCACCAAATATTTAATTAGAAAAATTACAATCTAATTGTATAAATAAGACTGCCACTGCTATAAAAAGATTTTTAATCTCTTGGCTAACTGCTTTAACTTCATGCTTCAGGCTGTGGTGCTCTGTTAAAACACAAACACGTGTAGTTCCTTATCGTGACTCTTCTGCCCAGTGTTGTCTGGGGAGCACTTGGGGGGAGTGTTTCCTAACCTGCCTCAGGCAAAATCACCCAGGGTAGCTCAAAGCACTAGTACCAACTAACCCTGCTGATTTTTCCCTGGAGCAGATTAGTGATGATGCAGAGCTGCTCAGAAATTTGGTGCTTGTGACTTACCAGGAGCCAGAGGATGTAGTAGATCTGGCTGGGTCTTGAAAAGGAGGTCTGTTGCTGTCCTTCCCTCTGGAAGGAGAGAGGAGAAAGCACTGTTTGGCCTGTCTGCTCCTTAGGTGCTATCAAACCTTCTGTCAACTGATTAGGTCACCTTGACTGGTTCATCATATGTCACACTTGCTTGGGAAACTCTTGCATTGCTGAAAGCCCAGATCCCATCCTGATCATGGTAAAGGAATCTGGCCTTTCTGACCATATACTGAGGGACTACTTTTCCACTCTCTAGTCACAGTGAAAGCTTACTTGTGGCACATTTCCACTGAACCACGAATGACCTTGTGCCACAAGAAAGACATTGGCAGGAGGGGGGCCACTAGGCTGCGTTCACCACCATAGCAATGTGATAGGATGCAGCCAAGCCTGACAAGATGGAGAAAACTCTGTGCTCCTCAACCCACTTGCCTCATCTTTCCCTGGGCTCTCATCTCTGCTGGTTCTGTTATTTCAGGTTCTTTCACTATTCCCTTTTCACAATATCCAAAAACTCCTCTTCAGAGGTAAGTCAAGCCTTTGATACTTGTCCTTCTCACCACTGCCTAGCATGGAGAAATACAGCCTGGGGGAGAACCTATTTAGTTAAAGAGTTTCCATGTGAGAGCCTGTGCTTGATACCTGACCTTAGCATCACTCTGTCTGAAATGATTTCTGTAACCTTAGCTTGTTGTTTCCATTGGCACGTGGTAATATTTTATATAGATACCTTCTGCAAAGAAATACTGCACATGCTTTGTTAGGTCTAAGTGGTGTTCTTGACTCAGGAATTCCTTTCTGTGCTGTATAAATCTGCTTTCAGTCTGTCACCAGGATCACACACCTCTTGGAAAAGGAAGATCTGTGCAGCATCTGGTGACAGTGTGTATGCTGATTTAGAGCTTTCTCCTTCTGAGCACGCAGAGATTTTCCTGAAGCAGACAGAATCATTTAACAGCCTCTCTGGCTTGCTTCCCACACCAGTCCTAGCTTTTGAGACAGCCCTTTGACTGCTGTTCCCCAGTCAGACCTTGTTCTCCAGCCTGAGCTAGTCCTTGTTCCCATGACCTGCAGGTTTTTGTAGGCAATCCCATCTCCATCATCTCTCTTTCTTGATCTTCCCGGAGTCATTTGTCTCTTTGGCAAGGGTTAATGGAGCTCTTTTGCCTGTCGGCTTCTGAAGATGATGGTACATCGTGACTAGCCTGTCTCCTCCTGGTCCCTTTACCATTCACCATCCCCAGCTCCTTAGCTTGTCTATAACCTAATCCACTTGGCTGCTTGCAACTCTTACTGTTTCTACAGCTGTAGTCAAGTCCTCAGCATTTAAATATTAATGTGCTAATTAATAATGAAAAACATAATTGTAGTTAAGTTTAAAATTTAATTGGGTGAGAAGTTAGCAAAGCTGCAGTCCATAACAATGAAATGGAGCTATTAATACATATATATTTAAGTACCTTTCCCTCTAGCAATAACATTGCACAAGAAAAGTATCCTGTGTGTGGATGTCTGTGAAGATGTTTGCTTAAAATCAGTCACTGTGGTTGGAAAAGACCTTTAAGATCATCGAGTCCACCCATTACCTAACTCTACCAAGTCTGATGCTAAACCATGTCCCTCAGCACGACATCTCTGCATCTTGGAAGCACCACCAGGGATAGGGCTTCAATCACCTCCCTGGGGAGTCTGTTCCTGTGTTTGAGAGCCCTTTCGGTGAAGAAATTTCTTCTAATATCCACCCTGAACCTCCTCTGGTGCAAGTTGAGGCCATTTCCTCTTGTTATATCACTTGTTACTAGGGAGAAGATACCAACACCCACCTTGCTCCAGCCTTGCTTAGGCAGTAGAGAGCGATAAGGTCTCCATTCAGCCTCCTGCTCTCCAAAAAGTTGGGCATGCCTGGAAGCTTGGAGCAGGAAGTCACAAAGTACTAGGCACGATTTTCATTTTTATTTTCAAAGGGGCTTTAAAAAGTCTCATTAAAAAAGTTTTCATCCTGAGGCTTGAAAATTGAGGGGGGGGGAAATTCCTGGAAAGAAATATATTTATTTTCCACTCCAGACAGGCCAGTCTGCAAATGCAGGATTTGTTGTAGTCTAAAGCAGCTGAAGATACTTCATTCAACTACAGTTCTAAAGTCATAGCAAGCCAATGGTGGTAAAAATAATGTTGTTAGGATGCCCAATACTACACAAATCCAGGATGCTCCACACAGGAAATGTTAGATCCATGTGCAAGGTGAAAAATTCCCCACCAGACTCTGCCTTTTCTTCTTCAAGGGATTGCTTTCCACCACCACAGGAAGAAGCTTTGACTTAGGAAGGAGTTTGTGGAAGCTGGATGGATGGATCAGGATGTAACAGTGGCATGTTTCACAACAAGCTCTCTGCTTTCCTAGAATTATAAAATCATTTTGGTTGGAAAAGATCTTTAAGATCATTGAGTACAACCATTGCTGATCCAGGCACTCCCACCATACCTGTGGTGAATGGAGCACCAGAGGAGGACAGCTGCTTCCTCCACCTTTAACTTCTGCACTGGAAATTTTGTGCTCTTCCTCATTGGAAGGGGGTAACAGAGGTCTTGTGCTCACTGCAGCTGAGTTGGCCTTTAGACCTATCTCATTTGCCTCTCTCACCCATGTGGGTAGGGAGTGCTTGGTGTAGGGGCCATCTTCCAACTCTATATGCAAGAGACTCCTCTTCTGTTTCCCCCAAATAATAATAATAATGATGATGATATTTAGTCTTCTGCAGCAGTGCAAAAAAACACAAGATGCAGTTGAGGGACACCCAGATGGTGGGTACAGTGTTGGTGAAGAACCACAGGATATGAACTCAAAAGATCTGATGAAGGGGGAAGGAGTGATCTTCCATGGAGAAGAGAAGGCTCTAGGGAGACCTTATACCTGTACCTGAAGGGGGCCTGCAAGAAAGCTGCGGAGGGACTGTTTACAAAGGCTTGTAACACTAGGATAAGAAGCAATCATTTTAAACTAGAGCAGGATAGCTTTAGATTGGACATTAAGAAGAAGTTATTTACAATGAGAGTGATGGAACACTGGAACAGGCTGGGGGCATCCAATGTCAGGCTTGACGGGACTCTAAGCAGCCAGACATATTTGGGGATGTCCCTGCTTACTGCAGAGGTGGCTTAGACCAAATGACCTCCAGAGAGCCCTTTTCAACCCAAACCCTTTTATGGTTTGATGGACTGATTCTGGGCAGAAGTGGAAATAGGATGGAAAATGATCAGGATCAGCAAGCGGAGCAGAAATGATGGAGAAAGTGTTCTGGATAGAGAGGAGCTGTGGAGCAGGGGGATGTATAGTTTGTAGTTACAGAGTGTGTATATGGTGCCTGTGTGCAAAACTGCACTAGCTCTGCTCTGTCAGCCACCACCTTTCTCACTGTAATATTCTTCTGAGAAAATTTCTGTGGGGACTCCTGCCGAGAGAGGTTGGAGAGGCACCAGCTGCACCTTTGCTGCCAGACGGCCAGTGCTGCCTGTTGAATTTTGTTGACAGCAGAGGACTAGTTTTGATTGGGAATGTGTGAAGGGCGGGGAGAGGGAAATAATAGATTATTTGATAATGAGCACATTCTTGTCATGCTATGGATCAATTTTTGTGGTGGTACGTTGTTTAGGACTGGGATATATGTCGTATATATTACGTCTCTATGGTATATAGGGGGTATATATGGTATTTTAGGGCTATATGTTTTAATTTTCAGAAGCCAAATACCCCTGCCTCTTGTGGCCATAAGAGCCTTTCCCACGGACTCCTGTGCTGTACGCACCCAGAGCCGAGTATTTTTTAGATACATTAAGAAACAATCCTCTTTCTCCTGATTTCACCCAAACCCCTTCGCTCTTTGCCCGCAGTACTACAGCACAACCCACACAGTTGTTCGCCGGGCAGGATGGGGTTAAGGCCCGCTCCCCCACCTCTATTGGCCGCCTGGGGGAGGCGCTCCCTCCGCCGCTCCTATTGGAGGCTTGGGGCCGAGGGCGGCAGGAGGCAGCCTATGGGAGGGCGCGCCGCTCACCGTTGGGGAGGGCAAGGTTGCCGGCTGATTGGTGGCTGAATGAAGCGGGAGAGGCGGGGCGGGCGGCAATTGGCCGCGGGGCGGAGGCAGGATGCCGGGCGGCACCATGTTGGGGAGCTGGCGGGGGCTGGCAGCGGCGCCGGCTGGGGCTATGGAGCTCGGGCAGCGGGTGGGGTGAGTGCGGCGCGGCGCGGGGGACGGGCCGGTGCAGACGGCGGCGGCGCTCCGGGAGGCGGTGGAGGACGAGGGAGGCCGCTCCTGCGCCTGCCTGCGTGGCTCGGCGGGGCGGTGGCACCTGAGGGGCGGGCACGCCCCTGCCGCCTCACCCTGCCCGGGGTACCGGGCTGGGGCGCTGGGAGACAGCCCGTCGCAAAGAGCCCGACGCCTCCGTAGGGCACGGCGGCTGCGGGCCGGGCTTGCCTACCGGGGTGGCTGTCGGGAGCCGGGCGTCCGCCGCCGCAGGGGCCGGGTCCTGGCTGAGGAGTCTCAAGGAGCGAAGGAGGGAGAGAGGGAAGAGCCGTTAGAACCGTTGCGACTCTTGGGCAGGAGCGCGGCTCGCCGCGCAGGTGCGCAGCTGCTCCGACGGGCCCGGGCCTGGCGTGGCGGGAGCGGCGGCCTCCCGCCAGGCTGCCCCGCGGGAGGAGGAGCAGGAGGAGGCGGCGGGGGCGGGCTGCGCCCCGCGGAGGGCTCCCGCAGGTCTGGCCCCGTTCCGGCCTGCGCGATTCTTCGCTCGACGGTAGCAAAGCACGCAGAGATCCGGTGGCACGTAGGACAGAGTGGGTCCGAGCGGGTCTGTCTCACTGGCTTCCATGTGTGGAAGGTCAGGTTCCTCAAATAACGTCCCGATTCATCCGTGGTCATTTCACGGTCATGGCTGTAGCAGATGTGAGTGTTTATTTGGGCTCTTAATTTCCTTCTCCTCCTGGACCCTTGCTTTCGGATGGGAAAAGACCCCTGCACAGCTGTGAAGCCTCCTGCTTTCCTAACCATCTACTCACACTCATGAATAGCTGTCTGCACAGCTCACTAGCTCACAGAACACCACTTGCAGCTTAGCAAAGGTCAATGTCTGGTTGTGAAAAATAAGATCTGTATTGTTGAGCAGAAGTGCTGACCACAGTTGTCAGAGCCATGGGTCTAACCATTTCTAAAGGATACCTGTATTCAGATCCTTTCTGGGTACAGATGTGTACAAGCAGTGCAGCTGGTTTGGTTTATGCTGGCTGAGACTCCAATCCCACAATATACATACAAGCTTTAGGGTCTGAGCAGACAGCAAAAACTGTAGTAGATTCTAGTCTTGGAGGGAGTTCCATATGAATAGACCCCATATAGTACTTCTTTCAGAACAGAATGTTAGTGCTGTGGTCTTATTTTAAATTAAAATATGACTCCACCCCTTATGTCCTTAATTCTGATCTACATAATTGCAACAAGATTTGTCTCCTTTT
Organism: Dryobates pubescens; assembly: GCF_014839835.1. Taxonomy (NCBI): domain Eukaryota; kingdom Metazoa; phylum Chordata; class Aves; order Piciformes; family Picidae; genus Dryobates; species Dryobates pubescens. The sequence goes on along the minus strand of NC_071622.1, from coordinate 11,529,170 downwards.
GCAGCACAAAAATCTCAGGAGGGTGCAGTGGATTTTGTTTCCTTGCACACTAACAACACTGGCAGCTTAATTCTGATACCAAAATCTCTTGTCCCCTGGCTTAGTGTCTACTGCCTCTCTCCTTGGGAGTAGGGGAAATTGATTGGTGCTATCTTACAACAGAGACAAACTCATTGTTGCTACATGTTGGATGGGTATGGGGACCCTGTTTAGCTTTTAGATGCCTGTCTTGGGTATGAACCGGACAAACATAGGAGCATCAAGTCAAGAAGGAGCACTACAGAATTTTCTCCCTGCTTTAACTTCAAGTTGAACAGGGCTCCCATTTCTGCCTTGCTTTTTTGTTGTTGTTTATCTGCCCTGCATAATCAAGTGGAACTAGAGTAACTGAGGACAAGGAGGAGTTGTGCCCTCAGTAGTGAAACTAGTATGGTTTTGGTTGTTTTTTGAGCAGGTACCAGCAGCCTTCCCCTCAGTACCCCTGACTCTTGCCTGTGTCCCATACCATTCCACTTCATGGCAGGTTCAGTTCCTTCCTCCTTGCACAGTGTTTCTGGCTCCCTCTGTGTGCCAGCTGTGCTCACGCTGGTTGCCCAGATGGCCAAGGCGAGCAGGCAACTGTTGAGCTAATGCTGCAGCCTTCCCCTCAGCGCTCCCCAGCTGCCCATATCCAATAAACACATAACTTCTGTCTTCAAAACATCTACTGTTCTCTCGGATGGGTTTAAAATTAGCCAAGGGATCCAGAAGCTTGCTGGTGAAAAGTGCAATTTATATAAACTTTGTTTCCACAAGAAACTGTGCTTGAAAGAAAGTTGTTCTGTGAGGAGAATTAACGAGACCTGGTTTCCTGAGGACTTGTGTGCCACATCCTGCCTGTCTCCTACCACCCTCAGCTCCCCCATAGCATCTCTCTTGCCAGTACTGCCCCCAGGTGCTGCCAGTGTCCTGATCTGCCACGTCTTCATGTGAGCAGCCAGCTGAGTCAGGTGTTCCTGTTTGCTGAGTGGTTGCAGCTGCTGGTAAAGATTGAGGACATACACTGAGTTGTCCTTGGCTTCTTGAGGCTTCTCTCCTCCAACTTGGCCAGTTGATTTTGTAAAGCTCATGGCAACAAATTTGGGAGAAATGAAGGTAATAGAGTCTAAAGTGACTGTGGAATATAATGGGGCAAGGTGGACAGACAGCTATTTCATTTCTCTCAGAAGATGTGTGAGAATATATCAGGTGACTTTCCGTTGCAGGCATAGATAATACGGTGCTTAAAATGTTTGTGATCTTTCATATTTTATCTATACTGCAGCTCTCAAACAGGGATGCAGTTGTGCATATTGAAATGAAAGTTTGAGCACAGACACAGAGATTCTGCCTGTAGATAGCTGGGGTTCAGCAGAAAAAGGGATGGAGAAGCAGCAGACAAGTAAATTTGCATGCAGCTTTGTGCACTGGGTTACTAAACTCTTACCCAAAGCAGGCAGCATACAGAGAGTGGAAGTGACAGAATGAGTCTGAAAAAAGTAGGCAGAGGTCTGTGGGAGCCTGCCTGTGAAAACTGAAGTAACGAGGTTTATGCAGAGAGGGGAAAAAGCATGAGCTACTGAGGAGCTGGGCAGAGAGGAGAGAACAGGGAGAAAGATTGATCTGCTGAGACTGAAGCACATTTTGGAAAGAGAAAAATGTCATTACTGCAACTGCTGTTTCTCCAAGGCATCTTCCAGGATTTACTGGAAAACTTTTAAAGATCTTTTGATAAGAGATCCCCAAAGGCACAGTGTATTTAGGAAGAGAAAAATGTGCTTTAAAACAGGAATTAGAGCATACTTAAGCATATTTATTTCAGATTGGCATTTATTTGAGCTATGACTTTTTTTCTGTACTTGTGCTGACGAACTAAACATTTGCCTGCCCTCAGACCTTATTTGTCATTTGGAGCATGACAAAATCCATGCAAATTGTGCACAAGTACTTTTGAGATTGTAGCTCTCTTTGTGCTGCAAAAGTAAGATCATGATATGTGGCAGAGGGTTGATCTTGTGACTCCCAATAAAAGTTGTTTTCTAGGGTGTGGTTTTCTGCTAACCTTGTAGGCTGCTTATGGTCGCTGTGTTTTTCCTGCTGTTTGCACCAGGCATGCTTTTTGAACTGAGGTGGTATTGTGTAGGTATGTAGTGCCAGTAAGTGTGCTTTAGATGGGGTGTTTGTGTGCACAGTGACCCCACTGTCATATTTGGAAGGCACTGTTACTTGAATATTGACTTGGAAAACCTGCTGAGAGTTCAGACCCAGCTGTAATGAGATTGATTGGGAAATAATTGATTGGGAAATAATCAGGTGGAAAAACCAAGAAGCATTTCTTATGCAAAGTTGCCAGTTGACTACACAATGTAAAAGCTGGTCTAGATATTTCTTTCTATTTTATTTGCCACGTTTATCAAGAGTAAGGTGAAATGGTAGATGAGGAACTGAGTTTTTCTATACTTTGTTAACATAGACACAGAGTTTTGGTGGTAAAGCAGCAAAACTCTTTGAATTATGACTTCTGCTTTGTAATAGGATCTGGAGATAATGCAAAGCAGAAGCTCAGGAAAAAAGAAAAAAGGTAGAAGCCCAGACTCTTTTAGAGTTACCTGATTGTGGTAAGAGAACAGCAGCTGCTGCCCAGCAGCAGGAGGGAATGTGTATTGTTGTGGGACTGTAGGTATGCAGGGATTATTCTGTAATTGTATCATGTTATCCCTGGTCAGGTGCTTAAAATAAACTTGACTTCTGAAAACTTTATTTGGATTTTACTCCTCTGCTGCCTTCTGCTTCAAAGAGCATCTTCTGTTGTTTTGTGCACCCTGTATTTCCATGACTTCTGTATAAGTAAGTAGCAGTTCTGTCTCTTTGCCCCTTTTTGTAAAATATGAAGACCTTTACCCCTGCCAGTTCTGGAACTACTTTTTTTTTGGGGTCTCCTGCCATTATTCCTGGGTTTGTTTTTGTCATTTCCCTTTTGTTCCACAGAGTTCTGTTTACAGCTCACCCTAGTTTTGCCCTTTTAAAATTTCTCAGAATCACACAGCATCACCAAGGTTGGAAAGGACCTCAAAGATCATCAAGTCCAACCTGTCACCCAAGACCTCATGACTAAACCATGGCACAAGTGCCACGTCCAGTCCCCTCTTGAACACCTCCAGGGGTGGTGACTCTCCCACCTCCCTGGGCAGCACATTCCAATGGCTAACAACTCTCTCAGTGAAGAACTTTTCTCCTCACCTCGAGCCTGAACTTCCCCTGGCACAGCTTGAGACTGTGTCCTCTTGTTCTGGTGCTGGTTGCCTGGGAGATGAGACCAACCCCCTCCTGGCTACAACCTCCCTTCAGGTAGTTGTAGATAGCAGTAAAGCCTCCCCTGAGCCTCCTCTTCTCCAGGCTGAACAATCCCTGGAGTTATTATTTGTTTCTGTGGCCACCTTTCCCATTTCTGTCCTTGTTCCAGGACCAGCTTCATGCTTCCTAATCCTCTTTTCCAAAACCTTGTCCTATTCTTCAAATTACTCTCTTCCAAAACTGTGTAAGCGCTTTCTTAGAACACCTCAGCACTGTCACTTGTGCCACCTTCAGTTTAAAGCAATAAAGTTGAAGTTTTTGCTTTCCATGGTAGACTTCTTGATGAAGAGAATCATTTTTGTTGGCTCATGCAGCAAGGAGCAGAATGTTGGCACCTAAGGAGCAATGTGCAGGCACTGCAGCCAGCCTGTGAAATCGATTGCATAGCAACCTCAAGGGTGTTGTGGTGTTTGTTGGAGAGAAGCAGCTGATGACTCATTTTGCTAGATGTCAGTAAAAAGTCAGAGCCGACTCACCTGCTTAAAGCTGCAGAGAGCAAAAATCAGGGAGGAATAGGATGGTTTGAGGAGAAATGTTTGGTGTGCATCGATTGTTCGCTCCAGGGAATCACTGAAATGTCTTCTAGCAAATATTTACCTTTTTTTTTTTGTAAATTCCATCTACATCATTGGAGTTTTTCAGCCAAAATTAGTTTGAGAGCTGTCACAAAAGATGAAGTAAACGACCTTTAATTTAAGTGGTGGCTCTAGTTACACTCTCCCTTTCTCACCCCCGTGAGGAATACTCGTGGAGGAAGTCAGCATTCCTGAAAATCGGTGTGGGAAAGTGAGTGCCCAGCTTGAACTCCAAAGGTGTGAAAGGTTTTTGTCTCATGTCAGCCAGCGCTGGGCTGCGGGGCTTCCTTAGAATCTGTCTCATAATGAGCATTCTGAGATGAGCTGTGTTCTTCTGTGTAACCTCTTACTAGCCCTGAGGGATTTTGAAAATGAGTGGCAGCAAATCTGCATAGCAGCAATGTCTAAGATGATTTAGAACTACTAGTTGTGAAGAGCTGAAATTCTGAAGTTACAGCATAAGGGTACAGTTTGGTACAGCCTGGTCTGCTTTGCTTGCTTGCTTAGATTTAAGAATAGTAATTATTCTTTATGGGTCTCCTTCTGGGTCTGCATGAGCACGAACAAGAGCTTTCAGGCCAGGTGCATCTGTGTCTTGTCTGTGTTTTAATTTCCATATGAACGTGTGATTCGTTGTCTTCAGCTATTAGCACAAGCACTTACTTTCCAATAGATTAAAATCAGTGTCACATAGCTAACAGGGGACCGTGAAGCATCCCTGAAACCCGATAGCCTTCTTTCACTCCACCCTCTACCCTGGCTGGGGGGTTTATGTTGCTGTCAGTGGTCGCTATTAAATCACATTTCGGTGTTAATTCACTGTCATTAGGAGACTTTCCTTTTCAGTAGACAGGTTTTATAGGAAGTATTTAGGAGGCAAAATGGGTTTGGGTTTGTTGGTTTTTTTTTTGCGGTTGGAGTTTTGTTGGTTTGGGTTTTTTTTTTGAGGGAAGGGCAAAACTTAGCTGTGAGTGGAGGTGAGACAATGACAGCAAAACTGTTCAGGTGGTAAACTGGGCTAAAAGCCCATTACCAGAGCGTGCAGCCTGTAAATTGAATGATGCTGAACTTGATCACTGTGCTGAAAAGAGTGGTTTTGAACATAGGGATATACGACAGCAAATTTCCTTGTTCCACTTAGTGGGGCCTGTGTGGCTGTTTCTGAGTGGTTCAGCTGCTCATTTTTCTGTTGGGCTGGCCTAGGCTGTAGTTTTACCTGCCTGTATAATCACTGATGCTGCTGCTAAGGGGAACACTTGTTCTTGACCTCATGGTGTACACACTTTTGAGATGCTTGTAGAACTACTGAAGCTGCTGTGCTGCTACTGGTGCAAGTCGGAGAGACAAGAGAGGGCAGAGTTCCGTACTCAGATGATAAACTGTACATTGCCTCAAACACTAATGACAGTACGTAGTTCACACACAAACCAAAGGTGGTGGTTGATGTTTGGGTGGGTGGACAACCTGGATCTTTGAGTTCCCTTGTAGCTGGGTTGTGTGAACAGTAACACTGATAAGGAAAGGTGGGAGAGCCACGTAGCTACGAGTCTGCTATAGATCTAATGTAAATTTATTTAAGGGGCTGTGGAGTCATTCTCAGGCTTGCACATGCTTTTGTACCAGTACTCTTACACTCTGCCAAACCTTATTCTGCACTGATGACTTGCTCAAAGGATGTGCTGTACTGTCATCTATTCTGTGCCATGATTTTCATCTTTGATGGAGATGTACTTCAGTGATATGCTCAGGCCCCTCAGAACCACTGTGTACCACTGTGACCTCTATAGGCAGGGCACAAAGTTCACACAGGTGCTGAAGATGGCTGTGGTCTGTGTTTGGCCAGCAAGTTATAGTCTGGCAGTCCTTGGGTTCTGCTGGTAAATGAGCTTAGCCTGTGCAGCTTGTTTTTCCCGTGACATAATTAATAATGACTGGTTAAATTGCATGAGAAGGCTCTTCTGTATTAGTCCTGCCACAGCTCAGGGTGCCGTTTGTGATTTGCATGATTAGCGTAGCTTGTGCAAAGAGAAATCAGTTGGCTCTGTTTCTTGAGAGACATGCCTTAGTATCCATTTCCATTTTGGGTGTTGACTTGTTCAACTAATATTCTGAAGATGATTTCTGTCCACAAAATTGGAATGCACTTGATTAATTGTGTGTTATGTGCTCCTTATGCTACCACTGTACCCAGGCTTGTCTTGCAGCCTGTTGTAAGCATAGAAACACAGCTGTGGCTTTAACAGTGGTGTAGGTGAGGTTTCTGGGAAGAGGCAGTATTAGCATTTGGGTTGTTTTTTCCTTGTTAATTTGATGTTGAGTTTACAGGTACTGTGCATATTGTTTGTGGTTTCTGCAGTTGACTGCAGAAGAGAGATACTTAACCGCAAGGATGTCAGCATGTGCCACCCTTTGATTTCTCCTCCTCTCTTTTTTTGCTTTCTTTTTTTAAGAATGGGAAAAAAAGATGGGTATATTATAGTGGCAGCAATAAACAAATGTAAGTCTCTTCTGTCCTTATGTCTTGTCTCTTCAGGAAATGAGGCTGTGCAGCTGTTCTCGCCGCTTGTCAGATGTCAGGAAATCTACCTGGGAGCTCTCTCTTGAGGGGCAGTTCTTTAGGAAACCAGAGGTCATGGGTTGTCTTACTAATGGAGCAGTGTCAGTGAAGCTGCAGATTGCTGTAGAAGTCTTGCCCATGGTAGTTGGCAGCTGTGAGGATTTAAGTTGCAGAGAGATGCTATCAGGCAATTTCCCTTTTCATGCAGAGCACTGAGAGGCTACAGGAGGACAGCGAGCTCCATGTGTTTTCACAGCAGTGTTTGGGCTTTAGGGTACCAATGTACATAAATGCAGGCCTGTGTTCCAAGAATACACTTGGTTTTGAGTTTGGTGGGATGTGCAGGAATGCAGTTTTCTAAGTTTGTGGGTTTGTTTGTTTGTAGGGGTACCAGAAGATGTTTCAGTGGTGACACCTCGCAATGCAAGTTATGAATGAAATTCATTAACTAACATCCCCTTGCTCACCCTGATCTCCAATAGACTTCCTGTAACGCTTGGAAGAAAGGGTCAGGGGAGAAGGGTTGAAGGTCACCATGAAGCTAAAGCAGCGAGTCGTGCTGTTGGCCATCCTCCTTGTCATCTTCATTTTCACAAAAGTTTTCCTCATTGACAACCTGGACACCTCAGCTGCCAACCGGGAGGACCAGCGCGCCTTTCACCGCATGATGGCAAGCCTCCACGTGGAGCTGGATCCTCGGCTTGACCATACCCTGCAGTCCCCTTGGGAGATTGCAGCCCAGTGGGTGGTGCCTCGAGAGGTGTATCCCGAGGAGACACCTGAGCTAGGGGCTGTTATGCATGCCATGACAACCAAGAAGATAATAAAAGCTGATGTGGGATACAAAGGGACCCAACTGAAAGCTTTGCTAATACTTGAAGGAGGACAGAAGGTTGTCTTCAAACCCAAGAGGTGAGTATTACCTTCAATGACTGAAATAATAACTGCTTTGTGTATTTATTTAATTTTTTTTATCTCTATGTTGTTATAGTAATGTTAAAGTTATAAATCTACACATGTATGGGAAGTCCACTTTGTTGTCTGAGAGACAGACAGTATAGAGCCGTGCTGTCCTCTAGTAACATGAGGTCGCTGTGCTGTCTCTCAGGCTGTATAGCTTTGATGCTTGAAACAGCCTGTCTTTAGGTTAAGAGAATAATCTCTTGTGTTCAGTCCTGAAGGAATGTTGGTTGAACCTGAGGTTCTGAGCAGTGTCTTCCTGATTGTGGAAGTGCAGGTTCTGGCAGTGTGGAGACAAGTCTTGCCTACTCTTTCTGTGTAAGAGTAACGTCAAACTGTCACGAGAGAATGCTGTTCAAGAGCAGGGAAGGACTGGAAGTCGACAGTGGTTTTAAAAGTAGATCTGTGTGTCTGACGTAGCTGTGTGAAGATTGTAAAAGTGACTTGGTAGGTCAGAGTGGAAAGTCCCTGAGTTTCCCATCTGCTGACAGTGAATGCTGGAGGAGCAACATAAGAATGAGCAGATAGTAATACTTCCTTGGTGTGGCCTCTGTTTACAGAGATCTGCAGGGAAATTTGACATGATGGAACATTTATGAAGAGTCTTGTGCACATCTGTAAAGCTTTTTGAACTGTTTGCCTTTGGGGAAAAGGAGAAGAAAGAAAGATGTCAAAAAGTAAGGCAGGTGTGTTTTGTGGAAGTGCATTGCAAATGTGAAGCATTGTCATCACATCTTTCTCCAAAGGATACTGGGTTGAGCGAGCATGAAGTTTTTCTGTCATGGTAATGAATGATTAGAGAATAAGGGAGAAAACACAGCCTTCCACTTCTTGAATTCTTGTTTCTGTATGGTCAATTACTGGTCTGACTGGAGCTTTGCTGTGGGGCTAGGCTGTGTTTAAGCAATGTGACCCTTTTACACAGAAGTGGTGGTATGACAGGCAGCTCGTCCAATAAAGGCAGTAACAAGGCATGGCATTTCTATAGTGCTTTCTGCATAAGTGAGGGCTGTAAAGTGTTTCACCAAGCATTAAATTGTGTGCCCATAATGGAATGTGTCTGTGCAGGCAAATGCAGTGACTCTGCTCCATCAAGGACATGTGAAGCTGGGAACATTTATGGGAGCACTAGACAGTGTGTCCCTACCCATCCTGGTAGACCTGTGTGACTACAGGGTAGCCAGGTTTGTAGGCAGGGTCTTGTTGTGTCATTCAAATATAGCTTTTGACCTGGAAGATATGTCAAAGTTACTATTAAAAACCATTTGGAGAAAACTTACTGCTTGGGGAAGGATGGATTCTCTTGTTACCTTTTGCTCTAGAAAACACTTTGGTTGCCTCTTGTGCATGGGAGCAAGAATTTGGTTGTGTTTGATCAGTAAGTTTTAGCTCTGCAGCTTTCAAAATGTGACCATGTTTTCAAAAGCCTCCTTTCAGTATATATGAAAAAAGATGTCTTTTTCTGGTCTGGTTCTGAGAGTCAACTGTCCCGTTTCAAAATGACTTGAAATTCTTTACAGGAAGAGTGGTGAGACACTGGGACAGGTCGCCCAGGGAGGTTGTGGATGCTCCCACCCTGGAAGTGTTCAAGGCCAGGATGGATGAATCCTTGAGCAGCCTGGTCTAGTGGAAGGTGTCTGTGCCAATGCTGGGGTGTTGGAACTTGGATGATCTTTAAGGTCCCTTCCAACCCAAACAATTCTATGAATCTATGAAGTCCAGCCTTAGGTTACCAATGATTGGTAGTTGCTGCTCTCACATACCAGTGCTATATGTGAAATAAGGTGCTTGTTTGGTGTCAGTTCCAGTTTGGCAGGAATCTGTCACATCCTCCTCCTGAAAAACTCCACGCCATTCTGCACTGGTTTATTCTCTTTTGAGCTGCCTTGCAAAGAAGTGAAAGCATTTACTCAGGCTGATGCAATATCATCTTGCCCTGTATCTTCACTGAGCAGGGTTAAAACATTGAATAAGAACACTCTGGCTTCTCTTGCAGTGTTGCTACTGCTACTTGAACCCCGAGTCCATTGGAAATGATTGAGTTCAGAGAATTTGATGGGAATTACACACATAGATGCGAATGAGAAAATAGATAATCTAATTTGGCCTTACTTTATCTGAAAGTGTATGGCATTTCACACATTTGCTTGGTATTGATTGTGGTATTTTGTGCTCATTTGAAGCGTGCTTCTTGAGCAGTATCTAGACCTGATTCAAATGTCATGTATCTTGGAAATTTATGTTTGCCTTGACTGTTTAAGAAACATCTATTATGAAAGAAAAAAAGAAAGGCAAAAAGGAAAAAAAGGCCCATCACTTCAATAAAATCTACCATTGTTGTTGTAATGAGTGACTGATTTCTATTTCTTGCTCTTCATTATATCTTTTCTTCACCAGAATAAAAGCTCTTTTTGTATCCAGTATTGTCCTCAGGTTCATGCTGACTGATCTTCTAGCTACTAAAGGCTACATTTGACGTTTCTCCCACAATATCTGATGGTTATTTTCATGTTAAACCCCAAAATCAGTTGTGGAGTTGCTGCTTTCCAGCATAATTAATCCCCTGTTCTGTAGCTGGGTCTGTGCTCTGTTCTTGGATGTGTCTTGGCAAATGGTTGACTTAAAACTCATTAGTTTGAATGGCTGCTGCTTCCCAAGCTTTCAATGCCACTCTACATTACTGACCTTTCCTCCTTATTTACCACTTCAACAGTCTGGATGCTGGCTTAATATCATTAATACTTCTCTCTGTCCCATTTTTGAAGTGACCCAGGGTCTGGTTAACATAGCAGTGTTACTGCACTCGTTACTCTGAACAGGAAAATGAATGGAAATCCTGCATAAATTGTTTTATTTGACTTGTTTCCATTGCAGATATGCCAGGGATTATGTAGTGGAAGGAGAACCATACGCTGGCTACGACAGGCACAACGCAGAAGTGGCAGCCTTTCACTTGGATAGGTATGGAATTAGTGAGTTACCTGGTTTTGTTGTCTCTGCTCAGTGCTTTTTTCAACTAGGGGCAAATGAATTCCTTGAAGAATAGTCTTCAGATCTGAGTGATCTCTTAACACACCAATGCACCACATTGAAGCCAAAAAGAAAAGTTAGCTTTTTGGTGAAATTGCACCTCAAAGATCTGGGCAATATTCTAGCATTTAAGACTTGTGAGAAGCATGAAAAGGAGAATGAGCCCTGAACTCACTGGTAGTCCATATCCTGTGGAAGGAGGAGCTTCGGCAAATCCTGCGGAGGAGTCTGAAATGCTGAATGTATGTGCTAAGTACGTGTCCAGTACATGTCTAGGCTAACAGTTTAGTCTAGACTAAATATGGATCAGTGCATCCTAGAGGAAAAGCAGCTATTCATACATTAATTGTTCTGGGGAGTCCCCAGGTGGTTTTGTGGTCCTGAGCTGGAGGTGCAATTTGCAGAAGAAAAACAAAGCTACAGGATGTACAAAGAATGGGACAGAAAATTCAAACACTGAATGCTGAGAGTTACAAAATAGTCCTAGAGGTGTGGTTTTATCTAGATTAAACAAGCACAGCCTCGGTCTCCTCGTTGGAAGAGGAATATGTTGTCAGGTAGGAGATTTCCGGAGATATTCAAAGATGAGCAACATTCTTGCATTTAGAGACTTAAAATGTTGGGAAAGGGAATAGGGAGGGACAAAGATAAGGATAGAATGGTTGAATTTAAAATGAAGTTTCCCAATGGCTCTCGGTGACTGAATTCATAGGTTGTAAGAGAGAGATATTTGTAGTCCTGATTCATCTGTGGAACTCATTGCACAGCCAATGGAAATTAGTAATTTTAGGAAGGTTGGTGATAAAGGCTTCTCAAACACTGGAATGGGCTCTTTGGGGAGGTGGTTGAATCACCATCCCTGGAGGTGTTTAAAAGACACAGAGATGAGGTACTGAGGGACCTGGTTTAGCGCTAGACTTGGTAGAGTTAGACAGTGGTTGCACTTTATGATCTTAAAGATATTTTCCAACCAAAACTTTCTGTGATTCTGTAACTACTTGTGTATATGCCCATTGCTGCTGTTGCAATCTTGAGGTGATGGGCCAAAATCAGGATATTTTAAGACCAATGAAAGATCATGCTGTTGTCCATTTGTGCTTTCAAGAAACACGTAGACTCCAGCTTCCCCGAAAAAGCAGTGATCAGTTATTGTGAAGCAACAATTCAGAGCCTCTTTTCAGTGTCCAAACTCCTCTTTCTTTCTGCTGTCTGTCTGCCTGCTTGTGGGTTTGTGCTTGTTTCTCTGGCCTTCCTCCTCTCTGTGTTCTTCAAGAATACCTAGCAGCAGCTACCTGCCCAGGTAACTTTACCATTTATCTTTGTTTTGAATGGTGACAGTTACATACTTTGTCTGAGGATGCCATTGTTTCAAGAAGCATCTGAATCAGATGGGGACACTGCACTGCCCAGGAGAGTGGCCTTTCACCTGTGGGCCTGAAAATACAGAGACAGGCTTTCCAGGTCTAAACTTCCTACTTATCTATTCAAGACAGCTGTGTTTTTCTAAGCTTTACATATCTCTCTGTTGGCTCTGAATTTTGTCTCTATGCATACATAATTTGTTCAGGCAGATATTTTGTGCTACCCTTTCTTAGATGTATTTTATACTTATAGAAGGGACATCATTGAATACCTAAAATAAATGCCTTGCAGCTGTTAGAATGGCTCTCCCTGTGGAATGCAGACTGTCCCTTTTTTGGAAGGGACAGTCTCTGCTCAGTCTCTTCTTCTAAGGACTACCAAAATGGTATCAAAAGTACATTAAGAGAGCTGAGGCTAATACTGTATTTAAGGTTGTCTTCTTCCTTTAAGCATGTTTAAAATTCCTATTAGAATAGAATAGAATTAGAATAGAATAGCATTAACCAGGTTGGAAAAGACCTTCGAGATCGAGTCCAACCTATCATCCATCACCATCTAATCAACTGAACCATGGCACCAAGCACCCCATCCAGTCTCTTCTTAAACACCTCCAGGGATGGTGACTCCAACACCTCCCTGGGCAGCCCATTCCAATGGCCAATCACTCTTTCAATGAAGAACTTCTTCCTAACATCCAGCTTAAACCTACCCTGGCGCAGCTTGAGACTGTGTCCTCTTGTTCTGGTGCTGGTTGCCTGGGAGAAGAGACCAACCTCTGCCTGTCTACAACCTCCTTTCAGGTAGTTGTAGACAGCAATAAGGTCTGCCCTGAGCCTCCTCTTCTCCAGGCTAAGCAACCCCAGCTCACTCAGCCTCTCCTCATAGGGCTTGGGCTCCAAACCCCTTCCCAGCTTTGTTGCCCTTCTCTGGACACGTTCCAGCAAGTCAACATCCCTCCTAAACTGAGGGGCCCAGAACTGAACACGGGACTCAAGGTGTGGCCTAACCAGTGCTGAGTACAGGGGCAGAATAACTTCCCTAAATTACAAATACACAAGTAATTTTTTGGTCCCAGAGCAAAGGCTGTGGGAGTGGAACCTAGACCCTGTGACTGCAAGTTCTATGATTATTCTTCCCACCGTTTTTTTTTTCCCTTTCCCAGGCACACAAGGCATTCAGTTTGCTTCTATCATTTTCTGTTCCCTTCTTTTGCCTCATGCCAAAGAAAGTAACTCCTGGATTTGTTTACTTCCAAGTATACATGAATTGTGCTTAAACATAACTTTTTAATAAATAGTAATTCCCAGAAATTATAAATGATCTTTCCAGGTGACCAGCCCAAAGGAAGGCCATATGGTTACCATTTCAGCCTGTATCCAAGACAGATGATGGATATTTCTGGTGTGAGGTCTGATTTCTGAGAGTTGGAGCATGGTGCATCCTGTGTTGCTCTGCTGCAAGTGCTCTAATAAATGAGCTAATGGCCAGTAAAGAAGTTTAACATCCAAGCACTTAAGAAAAATTAATTTCTTTACTTTGCCCTGGAGAAGAGAGGAGGTTGGTGCAGGATTTCAACTTCATTCTCGGTTCTCAACCATCCCCATTTCAGATAGTGGCACAGGGAGCGTGGTTTTGCTTTGTTATGGTTTAGTTTAGAGCTGTTGCCCATGTTGCAAATTCTCCTGTTGTGCTTTTTCACCCCAAATTAGAATTCTGGGTTTCCGACGAGCTCCACTGGTGGTTGGCAGGTTTGTGAATCTACGTACAGAGATCAGACCAGTAGCCACAGAGCAGCTTCTGGGTACCTTCATGACTGTGGGTAAGTGGATCCCATGGACTGTACAGCCCAGTAAAGAAAAAAGTTTATTTAATGAGGGGAAAAAGAGCTGTGGGAATCTGACAGGGTTATGGAACAGTTAACTATGACACAGGAAGCTGGTAAGTCTCTTTCAGTGCCAAGAGACCTCTTAATACTTGTATAACCCCATTTGGTGGGGGAGGAGGAGTTGCTTTTCTCCTCATTTTCCCTCCCTAAATTCTCTGTCTTCCCTCATGCTGCTGTTAGAGATGGGAATCTTGTGTTTTGTTTTTAAAGTAAGACTTTTGTCACTGCTGTCAGAGGTGGTTAGAAAAATCTGTGATTAGACCTGAAAGGAAGAAAATGGAATTTTATTTAACATGAACACAGTGGTGATTTGGGATAATACATAGGGCTGATGCATTGGTTGGTATTAGATGTTATTTGTGCTCCATCAGAGTCTGCTGAGCATTCATAACAAAATGTGTCAGAACTTCTGCCTGTCGTTTATGGTAATAAAGCTGTGAAGGACACTTAAGGGGAATTATTCATTTGAATGCCTACCAGGTGGTCATTAAGCACCAAGAAATGACTTATGCTGCAGCCTTAACTCCTTCAGGCTTTCATAAAATATCCAATTATTACCCTTTTTATTTTTTTAAAGACTCTAGAGATGGTTGTTCATTACAGCTAATAAATATATGTGCCTGTGTTATATTTGTATTACAAGCACTGTTGGTAACCTCACCTACTTAACACTTTCAGTTACGAGGTTTAACTTTCAGGTGAGAGTGGCCTTGGCTTGCCAAACTCCTTTTGCATTCAGGTTGGGTCTCTGCCTCAGGCAGACTTGGCTTTCTCTCATTTCAGCCAAGATAACTAAGCAGTTTTTCTAGCAGAAATGCTGACTTGAAAAGTGTGGCTCCAGAAACGTTCATTGGAACCGCCTGTTCTGCAGAATGTGAATCAGAGAAGTGGCTGGGGCTGGGAAGAAGATTGTGGTCTCTTGTCAACCCCAAATTTAACCACATTTCTGAGTGGTCTTGAAAGAAAAGATAATTTGTGCATACTCAGTGCATATTTGCACCAAGAATCTCAAAGACTTTTGTTTCATCTAGACCTGTTTCAGGCCATGGAAGAGAGACTTGCAGGACTTTCCATGTGTGTTAATGATCATCACTGATGTCTTCCAGTTGTCTGACGGGTAGTGGGAGCACAGGAGCTGGGGCTGGAGGGAGGACTGCAGATGAGTGCTGGTTGGCTGTGGGATTGTGATGTGTAAGAGTGGAAAGTGATAAATACCTCTTTCAGGTGAGGCCAAAGGAGGATCCTCAAGGACAAGGAGTAAGTGGAATCATAAGGAAATGAGACATAGTTGAGGAATATTTTGGGAGAGCATCTCTTGAGTGCCGAACTGGAATTAACTAGGCTAGGGTCAAGCAAAGGCAGGTTAGAAGTATGAAATAAAGAAGGTTAAGCTAAAATTGTTAATTTAGGCTACACATATCACTTTGTGCTATGGGCTAGATGGACCTGAATGGACTAAAGACTGCAGGGTTTCATTGTCCTCTGTCAGGAGACACTCATGAAACTTCTGACAGATCTGGATTCCTAGATCACATTATGACAGCTTGTTTGTGTTTCCCCTGCCAAGTCAATTCAAGTAGCTGAGACGTGTGTGGCAGGTCTCCAGACTCCAAATCCATTTTGGGTTCTGCTTAGTCTTTTTTAACTTGTCTCATTTTGGCCAACTTTTGAAAAAGAGTGGGAAATCTGACACATGAAGTGTGGGATTCAGAAAAACAGCAGTGCTAAGGTTGCACAGTCCTGATCCTAAAGGCAGGGAAGGGACCACAGACTTGCTGATGGTACAAAGTGTTAATAAAACATTACAAAACATAATTACTCTCCTTTGAATATTAGTCTGTAATGTTGCTTTGAATGAGCAGATACCTGTTTAATCTCTTGTGAGCCCCTCAGATGGGAAGCACGAGGTCAGGTACAGTGAAATCCAATAGCCAGAAAGGCGACGCTGCAACATGTTCCCGAGTTTCAGCTGGCGTCCCTTGGATCGAGTTCTGCTCTTTTGATACCTCTGTTTTGTTTGCTTTTTAAGGTAATAACACCTGTTTCTACGGGAAGTGCTACTATTGTCGGGAAACAGAACCAGCTTGTGCAGATGGGGACATCATGGAAGGATCAGTGACTCTGTGGCTGCCGGATGTCTGGCCTCTTCAGAAACATCGGCACCCCTGGGGCAGGACCTACCGTGAAGGCAAACTCGCGAGGTATGAGAACGTGGTAGAGTTGTTACTTGATAATTTGTACTAGAGGAACCCTTGCAATTCCATGGCTGGTTAAGGAGCAGCTGTTCTCAAAACCCAGAGTTTTGCCAGCAGCTTTCTCGATACAAGAGTAGAAGTCAAGAAGTCTAGGATGAGATTTAAATTAAAATGGACAAGAAAGAAATCTTCATGGTTCTCCATTATACGAAGTGCTGCCCTTTTCCTCTGTCTTGACTGAAACAGACCTCCACCTTGTAGTCACTCCAAGCTCTGGAAATCTTGGCTCTGGGTAAAGTAAGACTCTTCTCTTGTGCCACTAGACCTCCTTTTGATACTCTGCCTCTCTGTGGGCCACTGAAACAGGGTTGCACTGTGCTATCTTCCACCAGACCAGATTTCATGGTCCCTGTAGAGGGTTTCAGGAGTTGTGGAACTGCTTTAACTTAAGGAGGTAGGCAGTGAAAAGTTGTTCTTTGCCCTGAATACTATCAGTATTTTGTGACCATGCTCAGCATCTAAAGGATGCTTTTAGAGAAGGAGAAACATGTGACCTAGCAATCTTGTATGATGGATGTAACATCTCTTCAGGTTGGAGATATTTTTCCACAGCTAGAGCAAATGTTTTTGAGCTCAGTAAATTTTTCCAAGTCTGTGTCTTGGAAAATAGATTAGAAAGAGATTTTTATTCCTTGATATAAAATACCCATTGATTTCCAATGACATGATTGTTCTCAGAATCTCATCCAAAAAGTTTCATTGACTTGGTTCAGAGTATGAAATGTACAGTCTGAATTTTGAGCAGCAGATGTTCTCTCCTTTCCAACAGCTCAAAACCAGCTGTATTTAGTATGTGCTAATTTGCAGTAATTAATTTCTTGGGGATGTTTAGGGGGTTTTTTGGACACTTTTTCAGTCTGAACTGCCTACTTACGCAGGAGTTTATTCTGATACCTGTGCTGATCCCCTAGTTGCTGTACTTTCATAGTATCACAGTATCAGTCAGGGTTGGAAGGGACCACAAAGATCATCTAGTTCCAACCCCCCTGCCATGGGCAGGGACACCCCACACTAGATCAGGCTGTCCAGAGCCTCATCCAGCCTGGTCTTAAACACCTCCAGGGACGGTGCCCCAGCCACCTCCCTGGACAACCCATTCCAGGGCTTCACCACTCTCACGGGGAAGAACTTCCTCCTCACGTCCAGCCTGAATCTCCCCACCTCCAGCTTCATTCCATTCCCCCTGGTCCTATCACTACCTGAGATCCTCAGAAGTCCCTCCCCAGCCTTCTTGTAGGTCCCCTTCAGATACTGGAAGGCCACAATTAGGTCACCTCTGAGCCTTCTCTCCTCCAGACTGAACAGCCCCAACTCCTTCAATCTGTCCTCAGAGGAGAGGTGCTCCAGCCCTCTGATCATCCTCATGGCCCTTCTCTGGACACCTTCCAGCACCTCCACATCCCTCTTGTAATAGGGGCTCCAGAACTGGATGCAGTACTCCAGGTGGGGTCTCCCCAGAGCTGAGTAGAGGGGGAGAATCACCTCCCTTGACCTGCTGGCCACACTTCTCTTGATGCAGCCCAGGATCTGAGTGGCTTTCTGGACTGCAAGTGCATGTTGAGAGCTCATGTTGAGCTTCTCGTCCACCAGCACCCCCAAGTCTCTCTCCTCAGGGCTGCTTTCCAGCCAGTCACTGCCCAGCCTGGATTTGTGCCTGGGGTTGCCTCGACCCACTTGGTCTTGTTGAACCTCCTGAGGTTGGCTTGTGCCCACCTCTCCAGCCTGTCCAGGTCCTTCTGGATGGCATCCCTTCCCTCCAGCGTGTCTGCTGCACCACACAGCTTGGTGTCATTTTACATCTGTACTTGCATTTCCCTTGTTCTTGCCTCGTTCAGATGGGCTTACGTGGCTCTGATTTACACCTTGCCATGTCGCGCTTTTCCCTTCGAGAGCACCAGGAGAATTAAATGTTCTGGATGTCATGCTCTCCTTTTTCTGTGTCTGGTAATTACAGAAGAAATAACTCTGTAGCAAATATTTTATCTTGACCTAGCTGCTTCTACTATATCCTGAGTTGGCCTTGGGAACATAATTCATCTAGTCACATCAGTGTACGTAATTTTTAATGGCCGTGTAACAGATTTAATCGCTGACCTTTGACGTCCTTTGCTAACACAATATAAATTATCAGAAATAAATGTCAGAGAAAGGTCTGTCTTGAAAGACTGAATGGGAAATGAGAGAGCAGAGTGAATCTGGGAAATTGTTGCAAGGAGATTAAGTACTGATCTAAAGTAAAATGAGAGAAGGAGAAGCACTTGAGGGAGAGAGCGATGTAGCGTGAAAGAATTGTCTGGTACAAGGAGTAGTACGTTCTTGAGGCTTTTGCCTTGTGGAGTTGTGCTGTACATTGAATGTGAGTTGGGCCTTGATGCAAAGGGAAATAGAGACAGCATTGAGGAGTGTGACAAAAACATTTGAAAGGTAAATTTTTGGCCACTCTGATTTGGATAACTGGAGAAAAGATGGGTATTGGGAGCCTAGGCTCCAGACCTCTAGAAGAGGATGTGGGCTATGTGGCAGTTTAAATTCCTATCCTCTCCCTGCTTTTATGACTCTCTGCACTTTTGATCATGTCAAGTGAGTCTCTCCAGCTTGTGTTTCCTTCATTTCTGTTTCCAAGTCACAGATGGCTTAAGGCATTTCCAACTTAACTGCTGCTTTGTGAAAGATTGTTACAGTCCTTACGTGGAAGATATAATAGATGTATTTGTTATTTAGGCTGACAGATGGAAAGGATGTACACCAGAGATTTTGCTGTTTTGGTGGCAGTGTTGAATAGCTTTGAAAACTATAAAGAAGGAAATGAGTAAATGTAAAATCCTAGCTTTAGAGAATTGAGACATGACATCCCATCCATGTTACCAGACCAGAAGTATAGGCCTAAGTTATGTGTAGGAGGAGAGGAGAGAGAGAAAGGAGAAGCTTGAAATCTTGCTGTGGAGAGGAATGTAAGATACTCTACAACTGTAGGGAGGAAGGAGACAACTGTGAGTGAAGAAGAATGAACACATGTAAGGCCCTGCTCCTCAGGACAGAGGAATTGGTTAGTAATCCTGATGACATTATTTGCATTAGAAAGAAAAAATGAAGAGGGTGGCTAGAAATCAAGACTGATGGAAGCAGGTCAAGGGGATAGAAATAGGCACAGTACTTGAAGTCCTCAGGAAGTGAAGGGAGGCGAGTCGTGACAGTAAGCTTGCCGTGAGGCAGCTGAACCACTGCTGAGCTGTGAGCAGCGAGGAAGCAAACTCTGACCTTGTTTTCTGTAGGAGGATGATGTGCAACCTTGCACTGAAACTATAGCTTGCTCCATATGCCAGTGTGTTAATACAGGACTCACTCTTTCAATAAAACACTTTTGGCTAGCTCGCAATAGAGCCTTAAGTGCTGCACTCGATTTTTCTCTGTGCACTCAGAAGTGATGAAGGGGCAGCTGTAAGTACTGTTAGTATGCAATGATGGAGTATTCCTTGAAGATTTGATTAGGCTTCTCTTGATGACCCTCAGGTGGGAGTATGATGAAAGCTACTGTGATGCTGTGAAGAAGACTTCACCATATGACTCGGGCCCTCGTCTCCTCGATATCATTGACACCGCCATCTTTGACTATTTGATTGGGAACGCTGACCGGCACCACTATGAGAGTTTCCAGGATGATGAGGGAGCCAGCATGCTCATCCTCCTGGATAATGCCAAAAGGTGAGGATAGGGGAAATCCTGCTGGCCAGGCAGTGCTGAGCACAAGGGCACACATTTACATTCTCTGTGTCTCTCTGGTTTCCTTCTCTTGCTGATTTTTTTCATTAGCACCTTTTGTGCTTAAAATCCAAAGCTTTCCTTCTTGCCAAAAGTTACTCACCAAATATTAGGATCCCTCAAAGGCTGTGTGCTTACTTTGTGCTCTAGATACTATGAGTGCTTCAGGCAAAGTCTTACTCCCACTGCAGAAACTCCTAAATTAGCACAGTACAACCTTTTTACCCCAGGCAACTTTCAAAGGTTTGCTTGTGTCTCTCCTGCTATGCCCAGGAAAGCCTCTCCCTTTATGCTTTTAATTAATGGAAGTTTCAAAAGTAAGATTTATTATTTACCAGTGAGTATTGGTGAATATTAAAGTAAAAGCAGGTAAGTTCAAAATGTGTTTCTGAGTACCTTGGCATTCCCTGCCTTCTAGCTATGCCTCTGGCTTTAAAAGGTGACGGGTTTAAATTGGAGATAGAAATCATATTGAAAGCAAAATAAGATGGTTTCCTGACTGTGGATGTTAACTATTACTGAAACAAATCAAGCAGTAGTAACTGGGAGGAAATGATGAGAGGTTCTTGAGGCCAAGATTTACTATGTGTGTGTGTTTAAAATGTGTGTTGTTCTGTCTTTGCTATAGCTTCTGTTTGTTGACTGGTATAGTCAGTTAAAATATCTTAGTGAAGATACAGCCTTGATTAAATCATAATTCTAATTAATTCCAGTTAAATCCAATTCTGTGTCCCCCAGTGCAAGAAGGACATTGAACTTTTGGAGTGTGTCCAGAGGGCACTACGAAGATGATCAGAGGGCTGGAGCCACCTCCCTTATAGGGACAGGCTGCAAAACTTGGGGCTGTTCAGCTGGGAGAAGTGAAGGCTCCAGGGGAACCTTGTTGCAGCTTTCCAGTACATGGCTGGGGCCTACAAGAAACTGGGGAGGGACTGTTCACAAAAGCTTGGTTGTGATAGAATGAGAGGGAATGAGTTGAAGCTTGAGGAGGGCAAATTTAGACTGGAGATTAGGAAGAAATTCTTTACAGTGAGGGTAGTGAGGCACTGGAACGGGTTTCCCAGGGAGGTTGTCAGTGCTTCCTCCCTGGGGGTGTTCAAGGCCAGGCTGGACAGGTGTTGGAGGTGGAGCAAGATGATCTTTAAGGTCCCTTCCAACTCGAACCATTCTGTGATTCCATGATAACAATTTGCTTAACTTTTCTTAAAAGCAGAGATGACCTATTCTATTTTCTTATGGTTTAGTCCAAAGATTTCCAAGTTTTTATTTTCTGAAGGGCACTGCCAACTGCAGTGGCAAAGAGTTTCCCCTTCTATGGGTGGAGCACCTTCAGATGGTTATCTCTGGCCATTGCTGTGCAAGCTTCACTCTGCAGCAGCTTTGCCTACCACTTGTGCAAAGCGTGCACACCAGGTGACACCTCTCATCTAGACAGATCCTTGGAAGGCTCCAAATTACCATTTCTTCCTCTGTTTGCCTTCTGTATAGTGGATTCCTTCCTCCTTTTGTTTCTAATTCAACTGCAGTGGCCAAGCTGAGTCTTTTGTCTTTATGCATCATCCTGCTCAGTAACTCTCCTGCAGCTATGTCCGCAGGATGCCTTCCACCTTGGGACTGCTTCGTTATTGCTGCTTTAGGTGAATTTGGCTGAAATTGCCTCTATAATGCTTTGGCAGTGTGCTGGGAGGAAGCTAATGTCTTAGTCACTGGAAGTGAGTATGAAGTTGAAGGTCATGTCAGACCTCTCACAGAATCACAGAAGCATTATGGTACGTGCTTAGAACATTATGAAAACATCCCGAGGGGGCTTTGCAGGCCAAAAGTAAAACTGTTTTCCTGAAAACTTAAGTGAAGTTCTTTTAGCTCATTTGAGAGCAGGGACAGCTTTTTCATAGAATCCTACAATATCTCAAGTTGGAAGGGGGGGATTCATAAGGATTGAGTCCAATTCCCTACTCCTCACAGGACAGTCTAAAACTAAACCATATGACTAAGAGTATCATCCAGACTCTCCTTGGTGCTGTGACCACTTTCCTGGGGAGCTTAGTCCAGTTTTAAAGCTACTGGTAACAGAATTTTTTGAGCAGAGTAGTGCCGGACTCCTTGGGTAAGTTATCTTTATTGAGGAGAAAGTTCATTGTTGAAGACACTGGAGATGTTTAAGAAGAGACTGGATGGGGTGCTTGGTGCCATGGTTGAGTTGATTAGATGGTGTTGGATGATAGGTTGGACTCGATGATCTCAAAGATCTTTTCCAACCTGATGAATTCTAATAACTTCTAATAAGGGGGATGAAACTGTAAAAAAAGCCAACCAAACAAACCAAAAAATCCAACCCAAACCAACACATGTTTAGATGAACCTTGAAATACTGTGAAATCCTTTTGGTAGACCTCCCTTGGAAAGAGTGATCGTGATCATGCTGATCACTTACGTCACCTGTTGATCACCTTATTTGTTGAAAGGAAGCTTGGCCATCTAAACCAGCACGTGGCTGCCATTTTGTTCCTTCCCTGTCCAGCTGTGTCAGGCAGGCACACATCCTGCTCTCTCATGTCCAGAATTCCAGTGATTCCTTTCCCCTGCTTCAGAAGATGAGCTCAGTTCCTCTGAAGTTCATTTCTAAGGTGCCTTGGTCTGATAAAGGACTGACTACACTGGTGGTGTTTCCATTTACCTGGTACATTAACTGATGCTGTTGAGAGTGATATCTGTAACTGGTCATGGCCTGTTTGTATTTTACTTGAGATAATGTCATCTGTTGGAGCATGAAATTGCCTAGTATTGATTATTTTTTGTATTCTTTGCAAATCTGTTAATGTTGAGATGAACAATAGGAGTTCAACTGGCTCACTTGGTTTTAATTTTGCTTTTTCAGTTTTGGAAACCCTGCCCTGGATGAAAGAAGCATCTTGGCTCCTCTGTATCAGTGCTGCATGTAAGTGAAATGCAAGGATGCTGTTCACTTTACTTAAGCATTTGCTGCCCTGAAGTTTTCTGTATAATTAAGTTTGAAGCAAGCTGAAAATGCTCGCTTGGGTACCTAGCACTTTACTTTTTTGAGGTACTTTGTCTGGTTGATGTATTGTCACTGCTCAAGAAGCTGAGAAACCCATTTTCATTAAGGTAGTAAATGAAATGGTAGGCTGTGGGAAACAGTCTGGCCTCCAGGTCATTGGTTCAATCTATCCTTAGTCAGTATGACAGGTACTTTGCATCTGCAGCTGTCTCCATCCAGCTCCTGCTGAACAAAAGTTCACATCACAGTTTGAGTTCTCCCTGACAAACTCAGGGCTCAACGTGTCTGGCAACTTAACTACCTTCGTTTCCAAATGTTGTCTCTAAGCAAGAGTGCAACACTGCTCAGGGTGCTGCTTTCAAAGAGAAGTTCTGTAGGGTTTTGCAGGATTTTGTTTCTGCTTTGGAGTTGTGAGCTGTGTTTTTGTTCAGTTTATTTTTAGTGATTTCTGTTTTCTGTGGCCTCTCCCTTGCAAGCCATTGGTACTTCTTATTAGCAAACAGATGAAAGTACCAGGGAGGAAAACACTGATATATCCATTTCCTGCCTCTGTTACTTCAGGATAACATTAACTCCTTCAACCCTTCCAAATGAACCATTTAGCTGAGAGTTCCTTGAGTCTGTCCTTGGAGGGTTCTGTCTCCTGAGTTGTTTGGTGCCTGTGAAACGTGGGAGCTTGGCAGCAAGCCTGAGCTCTGTGCTGAACCAGGCTCGATGCATGACACCGGGCACTTGGCCTACATCCTGCAAGATTCTTGCAGATTCCATCTGGAGAACAATGAAAATAAATGATTTTCAAATGCCTTAGCTTTCCTACATTAATTTAAAATGTGTTTCTTGAGTTCCTGTTTTATGAGAATCTTTTAGAGCCTTTCTCATCTAGATTCTCCCAAGTGCAGGCAGACGAGGTTATGTAAGAGACTGCAGTTCCTGCTTTTCAGATACCCTTTTCTTTTCCCTGATACCAGGAAATGCCATGCAAGAATTTGTATGGGGAATTCTTTTAGCTATAGGTCTGTTACAAGACTTGCTTGTGTTGCTGGATTCTTTGGAGGCCATCAAAACTGAAGAGTTTAGACAAGTGGTGCTAAAATGAGAAAGATTGAGGGAGAATCTTAAGAGGCTTCACAGAGCAAGACAGTTTAGATGGGCTGACATGATCAAATCCAGTGGCCAGTGAAGCAGAAAGGTTGCTGCTGTATTCACTTCCTTGGAATTTCAGTCAGCTGACTTCTGTCTTTTTTGATTGATTATTGGTCAGTGATGCTCTTCCAGAGGGGATGTTTTTGCTTGTAACAGCCAGGCTGCATTTTCTTTCCTTTTCAAACTGTGTGCAGGAGGCCTCAGGACTGAACTTGCTGGCAGTTGAAAGTGTTCCTGTGTAACATAAGAATTTCATCACTGTGGATTCGTTTTTTTCACCTTCAGTTGTCAGCTTTCACTTAGATACTGCATGTAATGCAGCTAAACCTGGACCACCCCGTCCCCAACCCACTCTCGCGGTGTGACTCCGTTCTTGATGGAACAGGCTCCCTCAGGAGGGTGGCTTTGGTACCGCTGATGGCGCCTCGGCCGGACAGCCACCTGATGACGCGTTTGTTTGTTTCTCCTGCAGCATCCGGGTTTCCACCTGGAACAGACTCAATTATCTGAAGAATGGAGTACTGAAGTCTGCCTTAAAAACTGCTATGTCGCATGACCCCATCTCACCAGTGCTTTCTGACCCTCATCTGGATGCCCTAGACCAGCGGCTTCTCAGCATTCTGGCTACAGTGAAGCAGTGCACAGACCAGTTTGGGCCAGATGTTGTGCTGGTGGAAGACAGGATGACACTGTCTCATTTGTAATGGTAGTGGAACACAGCTGGGACTCCCTTTTTTAAAAAGAAACAAACAAGTGATAGAGAAACAGCACAATCGGTTCAGAAAGGCTGTGGCCAAGATGGACTGAGATGAACAGGAAAGCTTTTGAGCCAGAGGAGCAGAGGTGACACTGGCTTTTCCCTTGGGCTGGCAGCAGTGAGAGGTGGGAAGCTGGAGTGTTGGATGGCTCAGTACCTGTAATGGCATCTTGGCCGTTGTGGTGTGTCCATTGCCGGCAGTGGACGCCGCACCAGATAAAGATGGCTGTTGGTGTTGGTGGAAGTGTGTGGAATACAGACACTAACTTGTGGACAGGGGGGGCAACAGGATGATCCTCTCCCCTTCTCTTTCCCCACACACTCCTGCGAGTTTTTGTCTGATTCAGGGTTGTAGATAATCAGCTGTGAGCTGGTTAGGTGTCTTACTGCTTCTTTAGAGGAAGAGGAAGTGGTGAATAAAATAATTATTAGACTTGAAGCGTTGTGCCACCCCCAGCCCAGGGGTGGGATGTTCTTCTGAATGCCATTAAGGGTGGGAGAGGGAAGCTCTGCTGCTCGGTTGTCTTTCCCTCCATAAAAGACTGGGGAAAGGGGTTTGCCTCTCATGAGATGCTTCAGTGTTTTTGCTGAAGTCCTATCAAAGATTTATCCACAGGGTTGGAGATGTAGGGGAGGACATGGTGGTTATATAGCACTTGGTATACAATTGAGGGGTTAAAGTAAGTTTCTACACATCCTGTCACTGTTTTCCATTTATAAGGAATGTGACAAGGTCTGAGTAGAGAAAATAGCCTTGCAGTCCTGTGTCCATGTTAACCAAATTTGTATTACATTGTAGTTGAGAAGGAGGAGGAGGAGAAGGAGAAGGACAGAGTCTGTCCTTCAGCAAGGTCATGCTGCTTACTGTATGTCCTATTTGCAGTGAGGCATCTGGGTGAATGGCACTGGGGAAAGAGGTGGTGTTTCTGAGCTTCCCCAGTAACCAACAGCTGTGGCCAAGGCCCTGAGGACTGGAGAGAACCCTGGGCTGTGCTCATTCTTCTTCATCTCGTATGGAGAGAGCTTCCTGCTGCTTGATGTTATAACTACAGCTCAGTGCTGCTGTTTTGTGGACACCAGCAGGTTTTCAGTCCCACTGTCTGCCTGGCCTGGCTTGTGGCTGAGCTCTGACACTGTAAGCACTTCCAGTAAGTTATATTCCTTCCCCAGCTGCTTCCTGCAACCCCCGCTGCAACATTCTGACCGGGGTGGTCATTCTGGGGTCCTCGCTCTTAATGGTATTGCCATAAATAAGAAAGAGTTGGAGTAAGCTGGCTTTTCAGGGCAGACCTGTAGCACTCATCCTGTGCTTGTCCTCTCATTCTCCAGCACTGTGCCCTCCTGCACTGGGGCCTAAGCTTGTGGTCAGAAATCTTGTCCCACTTGTAGTAGGTCTGAATCTGTCTTCAGAAGGTAGGCAGCTTCCAGATTAACAGCTTTGTATTGGTTTTCAGTTCAGACAGCATGGGCCTTAGAAGTAAGGAAAGAGCTCTCTTCCCAGAGGGGCTGTGTGTTACTAGACTCTGAGCAAGAGCAGCAAAATGTCAGTTTAAGACCTTTTCCTTGACTTGTCTGTCAAAAACTTTCCAGCTCTGCATCACCATGACGGGAAGATAAAGAGCTGCTTCCTGTTCTTGCACCTGCTGCCACACCTGAGCAAAGAGGTGTTGCTGAGAGAGTTTCTTTTTTAAAATGCAGTTTTGTTTTGTTCAAGTCTTTCTTGAAGACATTGCATGAGCAGAAGATCTTGAAAGCAGAACGTAACTGTTTACCTGAAAGTGAATTTTGTATTCTTCTAGGTCTCTTCTGGACTTGGCCACATCACAGAGTCAGGATGAAGTCTGGAGTTAAATTATTGGTGTTAGTAGTCAGGGCTGTAACTCCTAGCCAGCTTTTAGGACATTGGTGTTAAGCTAGCACCTGTTCATTGCTGCAGTTGGTAGTGCAACACAGGCTTTGGAAGCCATGGTCCTTCAGTGAGGTCATCCCATCAGCCTGGATTGTGTCTTGTGGGTTCCCTTTGGGCAGATGTGAATGTGCTCAGCTGAAGGGCGAGCATGAGCAAGAGCCATGCAAGGGCTGGTTGCCCCAGGCCCTCGCTGGCTGGCCTGGCCTTGTCCCTTGGCTGGCAGTGGGACTGCATCAGCTGAGTGAGATGTTGTTGGGAAGTAGCATGGCAGCAGCTGGGGTGGTCAGTGAACTCTTCCCTTCTGAAGCAGGAAACGTTCACACTGAAGCATTCTGGCATAAACTGTTTGCCAGGAAATCAGAGAAGGGTTTAGACAGAGGGGCGAGGGTGAAGCACATGGCAGCAACTTGCAGCATTTGTAAAAGGGTGTTCTTCTCTTTGAGCTTAATCATGAGCACTTAATAGTTGGAGAAGGAC
The DNA here is from genome assembly GCF_014839835.1 of Dryobates pubescens. Classification (NCBI taxonomy): domain Eukaryota; kingdom Metazoa; phylum Chordata; class Aves; order Piciformes; family Picidae; genus Dryobates; species Dryobates pubescens. Next base: position 11,502,110 of record NC_071622.1, on the reverse strand, counting down.
CTACTGAACTTTGAAGCTTTGATTTGTGTTTGATGGCTCTTGATCATTTATGTTTGATTTAGTAACAGATTCCAAAAAGAGTCTTTATGAATTTAAAGTGATGTTGAGGACTTGATCGCAGGGCTCTAGGCTGAAGCTTGTGCCATCAGGTGGAGCCTGGGGTAAGTCTTCCCCTGATATGAATGTCAAAAGATTTAAAGCAGTGTATTGGTTTACTTGTGAGCAAAGGGCATGAAGTCCTGCATCGTGAGTAGGAGGAAGAAAGAAACTGTTGCACTCTTCTGTCTTTTCTTTTCTTCTTCTTGTTTTGTTTTGTTTGTTGTTTTGGGTTTTATGTTGTATTGATACTTCTGGTGACTGTAAACACCTCTGGAACATGGTGTTTTGCAGCAGAGTAAGTTCCTCTCTTACCCACAATCAGGAAGATGTGATAATCTCTGGCATTTTGGCAGTGATTGTGGCTTTGCTTGACTACAGGACCCCGTGGAATTTCAAATGGTGTCTGCTGCAAAGGAAAGAAGCAGCAGCATCCAGATGCAGACAGGGCCTGCCTGACTCTGAAAGCAGTGTTATTTGTGAGGCAGGTGCTGTGCTCTGTCCATCAGGTCTTCATGACACCTCCTAATCCTTGTTCACTGTGCACACTGTAATCCTCTGGCTCCAGATGTTCCAGGGGGGTTGTGGTGTGGATGTTGGTAATATCAGAGCGCTCGGAGCACAGAAATCAAGAGCTAATTAAAAAAAGAGAGCATCATCAGCCATCTGCTATTTATCTCCTCCTTCCCAAGTCAGCAGTCAGGCTGGAGGAAGCGCTGAAGTAGGCTCCCCTTCCAGCAGCTAATGAACTGGAGTGTCTTGCCAAACAAACTTCAACTGAAAATTACTAATTTATTGCGAAGGTAATTTATTTGCTGTGGCAGCTGGAGCAAGACGCTTGAAACAGACACCCCTCTTGGAGCTGTCAGAGCATTGCCCCTGGGAGCAGCTGCACAAATGGAGGTTGCTAATACAAAACCAGAACCCAATCATGACTTTCTACTTGTATCCCCCAGGGTCAGGTTCTGCATAAAGCAACATTGTGTGAATAAAAATTTTAATAAAGCAACACTGATGGATTGTTTAAGTCTTTCTCTCTCTCTCTCTCTCTCTCCTGTCTCTCTACAGTTCCAACATGTGGTGGGCTGAATGTTTAAAGTGTTTTGCTGCTTGATGTTTCACTGTTCTTCCTTTGCTATTCCAGTCATGTGTATCCAAGAATGGAGTCAAGTCTGCAGGCTGGTTGCAAGAGCCTTGTTGGTAAAGAAAGATGTGTTTCAGAAGAGTGTTGCAAAGAGATGCAGAAGAACAGACCTAGCTTGAAGTGGCCTTCAGAGAACAAATATTTTTTGGTTTTCAAAGTTCATCTGCCAAGCCTCTAGGCTGATTTCTTGATTGTGTCCCAGTAGGTTGGCTTTGTCCCACCAAGCAGGGGATGTATATTGAGTTGGCAGGAGATGTATACGGAGTTGGCAGGTGTTTGTGGTTGGCTTTTAGAAGCTTTTATTGAAGCTCTTTTATGGAGGTGGGGCAAGCAAACAGCCATCAAACTCTGTCTGCTTAGAGTGCAGGGTTTAATCTGGCTGTACCAGAGCTTGTTTTCTTAATAACTCACCTCACTGAATTTCAGAGGTAGGAGGTGGTGCTCACAGTTCTCAGTGTCAGGCATGTGGAAGCCAAGGGAGCCACCAGAAGCTGCTGCATACTTCTGAGGACATCACAAACTGCTGATATTCCCTGTACAGCTCCTGGGGCCAGGACACCACCAAACCACTGTGCTGCTTCTGGAAGTGCAGAAGACTCTCTGACCTAACCTGTACCATCAGCATGTTGGTGTGAAGCACCTGCTGGTTTTTTAAACTAGAGTCTCTCAGTTGAACCTTTGGACTTCAGCATTGCTGAATGTTGTAAGAGCTGGGTTTGGGAGTTTATTTTGGGGTTTTTTAGGGGGGAGGACGTTCTGGGGGTGGGGTTTTTTTTGGGTCTCCTACCATTGTGTGGTGACAATAACATTTCATATCTTCCATCTCTATTTTTGAGGTGCCAATCTGCTCAGGAGCAGGGTGGGATTCTTGCTAGTGTATAAGCAGCTCAAGAACTTAGAGCAGCTACAGATGCTTTTAAGTTTGGAAAGGCTGAAATAGCCAGTTTGGAAAGCTGTTTTTACAAGCACTCAGTTGTATTACTGCTGGGTAATTTTGGAGTGGTTTGCCTTAGTAACAGGGTGAGAATTCATGTGAATGGAAGATTTTAAAGTTTCTGATTAATGAACATCATTTTACAGAAGAATGAACAGAAACAGCTTTGAGCCAGTGGGCACCCAGAGGGGTTTGAAGATCAGCACTTTCTCCAGTTCTCTTTCCTACACATTTTTACTGATTTTTAAACATTAGCAATGAAAATTAAGTTCTCAGTTCATAGATCCCACGTGTGAGACTGATGCTGTGTTGAGTTTTTCTCTTTGGAGTCCCTCAGTATTTCTGAGAGATTGGGGATAGGACTTTGTGGGGGTGGGGTAGGAAATGAAGGAAGGTTAAGGATTCCCCTTTCATCGTTTATTCCAGACCTTCCTTTTACCAAGTGGTTTAATCCATAGCTGTGTTACACTGAACTGCTGGAGAGTCTCTGTCCTACTGCCCTCTGTCAGAGTTCATTGATGGATGTGCAGAAGGAATTGCTGTATGGAAACAGGGAAAATCACAGAAGGATGGATGTGTGGCATTGCCCTGCCCAGCAAATCAGCCTGGCTGTAAAATCCTGGGCTGAAGGTTCCCCTGTACCAAGTTGTGTTGGGGTGCTGAATAAGCCAGGCTTAAATATATTCTCTTGGTCCTTTTTCTTCATTTTAGATGACCCCTGCACTGTAAGACCTGACTTGACCTAAAATCATGGATTTTTAATCAGATGGTTGCAGCTTACCAGGACTGCTTTGGAATAGCTAGCCACCAGGTGAAAAGCCACGCAAACAGTATCATCTCTGGGTCTTTCCAGCTACCTCTTCTGCAAGACTGTCAGCTGAACATGAGCAAATACCATAGTGAGGGTTTGAGAACCCCCCAGAGGAAGCAAAACCAGAGGGGGATATAATCCCTGAAAGATGTACCAGAGGATTGACTGCTGTGCTTCCGAGTTCCATCCTCCCCAAGTCAGGTATGAGCAGTTCTCAGTGTAGTGCACTAGGATCTCTTCCTGCAGCTTCCCTTTAATCTGTGGAGATGATGTCCTCCCTGGGGCCCACAGTGGGAACTGAATTAAAGGGGAGTGATTCCTGCCCCACTTCAGTGCTTTGTTAACCTCAGAGCCAGGTCAAAGTAGTTGGCAGACTACTAAACAACCACTCTTGGTTTTCCCCTGCAGCTCTGAGGATGTGCTGCCCTTGAGCAAAGTTAAGATCCCAGGAATCACACCACAGTTCCAGGGAGCTGGTGTTGGCCCCATCAGTTGTTTTATCTCCCAGAATCTGCTTTGTTTGAAACAGGGAAGTATCTGTTCTTTTTTACCAAGTCTTCCATTTTGATAAGCTGTCTTCAGTGAAAGCACTTGCCCCAGGAGAGTGGAGTTTAAATATTGCAGCTATGAATGGTTTTTTATAAACATCTATAAATGCTTCAGTTCAGATGTTTCAGCTACTTTGCAGAAGGGCCAACAGCAGTTTCATCTGCTGTGGCCATAGTCTGGTTTTTAATTGGGGGGGGTGGGTGGGTGTTTGATTGGGTTGGGTTGGGTTGGGTTTGTTGTGGGTTTTTTGTTAGGTTGGTTGGTTGGGGGGTGGGGTTAGTTTTAGTTCTCTCTAACTTGTTGCAGCTGGTGTTAAGGTATTCGCCCCACTGATTATTCAGGAGTTGGTAAAGTCTATACCAGTACCTTTAAAGCCAATATGTAATATCTATAGCCACCTGTAGATGGTGATGCCCTCCACTCCATGCCTTGGCAGTGCTGGATCCCACTCTTCATCCACCTGGATGAGTGAATTGCTAGGCTGGATTTAATATCGGTTGGTTTGTTTGTGAGTGGATCTGTCCTAATGCTCAGTAACTCGCAGAGGTTATTGCAGAGGTGTTAGTCTCCTGCAGTAAGCCAACAGCAGCTACAGCTCAAGGTAAAATGCAGGTTGTAAGGGACTGACTTCTCATTTTCCCTTCCCCCAGCAGAGTTGGTGTGCTCAGCATGGCAACAGTTAGTGCTTTGGAGGGTTGAAGCGTTTCCCAAATCAAAGACAGGGTTGGCATGGGATCCTAGACTCTCCTGCCAAAGCACAGCCAGCCACTGTGCACACTGCTTCCCTGCACAGGAGGGGTTTACAGCGTGCTGGAGAACCTGGCTGGTGGTGGTGAGCTTAGTGGTGGTAATGAGTCGTACCTCGTTTCTCATACACGGTTTCATGGTGGTTCTGTGCTAATGTAAAACTTTTCCTGGCCTCTTGAGCAGAGCCCACCCTCCCGTGCTGCTGCTGGCTCTGCCGGTGCACGGAGGTGCACCCGTGTGCAAGAGCAGCACTTCTTGGGGCAGGTAAGTTGTGACACAGCCAGCCTGTCCCAGAGCCAGCAGCAAAACCCTTTCTCCTAGAGCTTTGATTTAGTTGCTACACTACACAGCAGGCAGCAAGCAGGTGCTCAGGGCACGGCTCGGTGCAGATCCCGGCGCTGCCTCCTGCTCCCTTGTTTGTGCCTGTTTGCTTTGTGTCCCTTCCGGAATGAACCCTGAGCGCTGCGCCTGCCAGCGCTTCTTGCATTTCTGGCAGCAAAACTGCCCCTGAGCCGCTGGGCTGCTTAATTCCTTGCTGTGCCGTGGTGGAAGAGAAGCTTCCTTGGGCAGCTCTCCATCCCGGCTGGAGAAAAAAAAGCTGCCTTGCCTCTCTCCCCTTTCGGGGAGGGTTGGCGGGACATGAGGACAGGACAAGGTCCAGGTTTGTGCAGGACAGAGGCCAGGCGGGTGCCCGATGCCTGTTCTTGGGAACTAGGTCAGGTTTTGCAACGTGTTACCGGCAGGAGCCCTGCTGCCAGCCCGCTGCAGTCTGTCGGTGGGACAGGCCGGCGTGGGGCCATTTCTAGCCCGGTGGTCACACCCACGCCACGGCTCTTCCCTCGGCAACTCCAATCGTGGGCGGTCAGGAAGTGAGGTCACGGCTTGGGCCGTTTAAGGGGGGCCGGGAGCCCGCGGACACCCAGAAGAGCCGGGGCGAGGTCTGCTCCGCCCTGCCGCCATGGGCCAGGACGCGCTGTGGGTCCCTCTGGGGCTGGCCTGCTGCCTGCTACTGCTGCTCCTGGGGGGCTCTGGGGGCTTGGGGAGCCGAGGGACCCCACCAACACCACCGACTCCACAGACACGGAGGCCCTGGGAAGAGGAAAGGGGCCCCATGACGGAGGTGGGACCGTGGGGCAGGGTGAGGTACGAAGCTGTGAAGAAGCACTTGGGAGCCGTGGGTGCTCTCTCCAAGCAGTACTGGCAGTATGTGGCATGCAAGGTGTGGCAGGAGGGCTGCAAAGAGGAAGAAGAGGAAGAACGAGAGTCTAGTCATAGCCCAGGTAAGCAGCTTCCTCTCTCTCCCTCCTATTCTCCCATGCCCCAGAAACAGCAGAGAATCAAATGCTCTGTCACCTCCAGCACAGGGGACTGTGCCCCCAGTTCCTTCCTGAGGGGCACTGCCCTGGGCATCTCCCTCCTTACAGGGTACCCCTTACTACCACAAGCATGTTTGTGGGTGAGGGGAGTGTTCTTGCACCAGCCATGACTCTCCATGCCCACTTCAGCCAGCTGCTGCCTGTTAGGTGATTATTCCCCTCTCCAGCTGCCTGTGTCCCTGCACCTGGCAGGAGGACTGCCCATAATGGGCTCAGCTGTGCAGCTTCACAAAATAAAAAAGACACTTGATGCACTTCTCTGCTCAGACCACTGCCTCTTCCAGGCTGGAGCTTGCCTCTGGTGGGCCAGGATTACCTGGAGATCCTCTCTGCCTGGTACTGCAGCTTGGGCAAGTGCTGCGAGACAGGAGACTGCAGGATAGTCAACAATGTCACAGGTAGGTTCTGTGCCGTACCTGGGAGGCTCCCAGCAGTGCTTGTCTCTGCTGCCTCTCGCTGTTGGTCTGTTTGAAGGGGGGTTTCTTTTTTCAAAAAGTGTGGTTTAGTAAGGGATGTAAGTAGAGGGCATCTCTGAGCAGGGTGCTGAGCTGGTGGGAGGTCAAGGGGCTGAAACAAGTCCTGCTTTCCCTCATTCATTTGTAGCTCTGGACTGCAGAAGTTTGTTCCTCACTGTACAGCATGTCCCTTCTGCTTTGCCACCAGTCCTGCTTTCACCCAGTAGCTCCCAGGCATAGGCAGTGGGATTCAGACTGGCCCAGTATCCAGCCCCAGGTCAGGAGGCTACACTGAGACCTGTCTGTAAGCCCTGTGCAGATGTCTCTGCATTTTACTGGCTCTGAGACTTCTGCTATCCATACCCTCTGCTGGGAGCTCCTGAGGGCCTTTGGGCTTCAGTGCTCTCCACAGTCACCAAACACCTCCTCCATTTCCCAAAGGCAAAAAGGAGTCAGTGGAAGGTGTGTGTCATCTTGTGATCAGTACCTGGTGCAGGCAGGGTACAGGCAGACTCCCAGAATGGTGGGGGGTGGGAAGGGACCTCTGGAGACCATCCAGTCCAACCTTCCTGCTAAAGCAGGGTCACCCACAGCAGGTTGCTCAGGATTGCCATGGGTTTGGAATCTCTTCAGAGGAGACTCCACAAACTCTCTGGGCAGTCCTGTTCCAGGACTCCAGCACCCTCACAGGACAAAAGTTTTCCCTCCTGCCTGCCTCCTTCACTGGTACAGGCAGCCTGCCTCATTGACTTGGGGCTTTAATGCCACTTCAGACAGGCAGCCTCAACAGCAGGGGCCTATGGTCTTAGTGCCCTACCACATTTTCTCCTCTTACTCACATCTGCAGCAGCAGCTGAGCTTGCAAGTTCAAGGTGAGCAAGTTAGAGCTCTCCCCTTCCTACAGGGCTAGAAGCAGACCTCAATGGGCAGCTCCATGGGCAGCATTTGGCCAAAGAAATTGTGATCCGGGCAGTGCGAGGGTTCCTGCGCAGCCAGTGGCCGGAGAAGGCTCTGGTCCTCTCCTTCCATGGCTGGTCTGGCACAGGCAAGAACTTTGTGGCTCGGCTGGTGGCCAGCCGCCTGTTCCAGGACGGGCTGAAGAGCGACTGTGTCAGGCTGTTCATCTCCCTCTTCCACTTCCCCCACCAGAAGTACGTGGACTCCTACAAGGTGAGACCCAACGGCGCAGCGTTGCGCTGGGGATGCTCGCTGCGCTGGCTCTGACTGGGACGGGGTTCACTTCCCTCACAGCAGCCTGCAGGGCTTTGTGTTTTGGCTCTGTGATTGACAGCCTCTTGGTACCACGCTGGTGCTTGGGCTGCTGCTGAGCAGTGCTTGCACAGCCTTAAGGGCTTCTCCCGCCGTGCCCCTGCAAGAAGTTGGAAAGGGGACACGCCAGGCAGCTGGCCCGACTGACCAGAGGCATATCCCATGCCACTTACCACCCTGCTCAGCAGTAAAGGCTGAGGGGGGTGGGTTTAGGGTAGGAAGCCATTGCTGGGTATCAGGCTGTGGGAGGTCACCTTTGCATCACTTGATTTCTTCTTGCTCTTTCCTTCACTTATTAAACTGCCTTCATCTTGGCTCATTGGTTTTTCTTCCTTTTGCTCTTCCTGTTCTCTGTCCCCCTGGGTGGTTGGGGGCTGTGTGCTGCTTAGCTGTCAGCCAGGGTTAACCTATGGGATCCATGCTCTGGTGGAGTGACTGCTGCTGGCCTCCTTACACTCCTCTGTGCTGTCCTGCAGGCTCAGCTGAGGAAGCAGATAAGTGAGACTCTGCAGCTCTGCAAGCAGTCCCTGTTCATCTTTGATGAGGCAGAGAAACTTCATTTTGGCCTCCTGGATGCCATCAAGCCCTTCATGGCTCGCTCTGACCCGGGCCAGGTGGATTACCAGAGATCCATCTTCCTCTTCCTCAGGTGATTTCTGGGCCCTGAAAGGGATGGGGAGGAACAGAGTGATGGGATTTATCCTGGGATGTAGAATATGAGGAGCTCGGGCTGCAGGGGAGGGCAAAGAGATGTCTCACTCCTTCCTCCAGGAGGTGATTGCCTCTGTCAGCTTTGCTTGTGGATGCTGAATATCTTCCCTGGGTACAGGGCATTTGGAGGAGAAGCTGAGATGTAGCTTAGCTGGGCCACCTAAGGCAGAATCTAGGCTGTGAGACAAGGAACCAGTGAGAGTCTGAGCTAATGTGGGGCCACACTGCTCAGCTGAGCGCAGAGATCCTGTACTCCAGGGAGCAAAGCTGAAGGGGCAGGTCATGGTGTGGAAAGTTCCTGTGTGATGTGGCATTGTTAGCTGGGAGTGGCTGCACACAGATGCGTCTGCTGTGCTGGGAGGGCTGATCCTAGCATTGGCTTATCCCGTGGTTTGGTTGGTTCCTTTCCCACCCAAAGGGAGGAAGGACATGTGCATGTGCACACCCCAGGAGCAGAGGGGAGCGGGGTGCCCTCAGCTGCAGCAGTGTGTAATCCTGGGGGTTTCATCATACCCTGTGGCAGTGTGACACTGACCTGCTGGAGCAGGGCTGGCTCTGCCCCAGGGCTCCTTTGGACACCTGGCTGATGTTGCCAGCTTTGGGGAATGGGGATGTGGTGGGGCTGGCTGCCTGTCCTCAGTCAGTGGCTCCTGTGGTCTGGGTTGGAGCATAGTCAGGACAAGTTGTTTCCCCAGCCCCAAAAGGCAGCAGATGGGCAGCAGGCAGTGGTGGTGGCTTTTTAATTTTGCCTCCCGAGAAGGGAAAAGAGAAAGGGAAAAAGGGTGTGAGATCTGTGCCTCCCAGTGCCTCCCTGCCTCCCACCAACACGACCTCTGCTGCCAGCTGCTTCCCCATATCACCACTTCACTGGCACTGGGGCACGATCTTGAACTGTGTTCAAAGGTAAGGGGCTGCCCTGGGAGCCTCAAAGGCTATCAGGACCTCATGTTCCCCCACCATGGAGGGTGACCAGAGAAGTCTGTGTGGGAACTGCACTGTGTTGTCCCTCAGGCAGGGGATGCTTTGCCAGGTCCTGGGTTGCCACTTGCAACCCTGCCCTGGACCTTTACTTCTGATGGGACTCATGCCATGTGCTCTGCCCTCTGACTTGGACTTTCAGCGCTGGCTTGTTTGGAGTATAGCCAAGTGTCACCTGAGAGGCTGATGGCATCTCAACCAGGACAGGGACAGGGAGCTGGAGGATTCTGGCTCCTGGTCCCACCCTGGGAGAGAAAGCAGCTGCCCCAGGGTTTGAGTTGGCAGGATGGAAGATGGCCTTTATAGATGCCTACAGAAAGTGCCTCTTTGGGAAGGAAACTGATTCCTGTATGTGCTAATTCTGGTTCAGTCCCCTTCCCTGGAGCTGTTTAAAGGACAGAGATGGGATGCAGAGGGATGTGGTTTAGCACCACCCTTGGTAGAGTTAGGGAATGGTTGGATTCAATGATCTTAAAGGTCTTTTCCAACCAGAACAATTGTACAGTTTCCTGAGTGTTTCAAGTGCTGATCCTGCACAGCAGATCCACTGCTGCTGTTGAAGCTGCTGTAGGGGAGGCTGCTGGCAGCGATCTCTGGAGGCATGGTTGAGTGACTTCCTCTCTGTGCCCACAGCAATCTCGGTGGCAACACCATCAATGAGGTAGCCCTGGACTTCTGGAGAGCTGGCCGGGCACGGGAGGAGATCTCCATGGAGCTCCTGGAGCCACGGCTGAAGCTGGAGCTGCAGGAACCTGAAGGTAAGAGCTGGGCTTGCTTGTGGGATGCTGTGGGCAGCCTGCCCACACACCTGTCCCTCTGTGCCATCTTGGGGCCTTGCTTACCCAAGTCCCTTCCACCTTATGCTGCACAAGGGTGTGCTATGGGACAAAGCTTCATTCCAACCCCACCCCTGACAGGTTATTTGCAATGTAAGCCCCTCCCTTCACCCACATGAGCAAGGCACCACCGGTCAGGGGGAGCTGGGAGTCCTCCATGTCCCCTTCAGCCCTGAAAATGGCCAGATTGTGAGAGGCCACCTGACACTGTAGGAAAGTATTGAGGCTTCTCTGGGAATTGGGGCTTCTCTTGGCCTAGCTGAGCAAGCCCTAGTCATGCTCTGTGTTCAGACTTAGTGCTGGCCAGGTCTTTACGGTGGTCTCAGCCATCCTGAGACCCTCGTGTGTGTCTCCCACCCCATGTGGCTGGATAGCCAGTGTGGGCCCCACAGAGACACAAGCCTTGGCTCTTAGAAGGGAGAGCAGCTCTCAGATGAAGCTTCTGACAGCACTTTGTCCTGTGCTTCACCACAGAGAGCGGTTATGCCCGCAGCCACCTCCTCGAAGAGAACCTCGTTGACTTCTTCGTGCCCTTCCTGCCCCTGGAGTACCACCACGTGAAGCTCTGCGCACGAGACGCCTTCCTGGCCCGCAGGCTGCCGTACACCGAGGCAGCCCTCGATGAGGTGGCCAGGATGATGGTGTATGTGCCCAAAGAGGAGAAGCTTTTCTCTGCACAGGGCTGCAAATCGGTGTCCCAGCGCATCAACTACTTCCTTCCCTGAACACCACGCGGGACACCACCAGCGGTGAAGACGGTTCTGCACGCTTAGGAGCTGCTCTCCTTGCAGAGGGGTGGGTAAGCAGGTTACCCAGCCGTGTGCTTGCCCAGGGACAGAGACTGAAGCCCGTGTTCATCCGAGGGCTGCTTGGAGGGAAGGAGGGGCACCCAGCCTGGCCTTGCTGCTGGGACATGGGGACAGCCTGCACTTGGCCACGTTAAAAGCCAGCCTGGTGGCTTTTAAGTCCCTTCTTTTAGCAGGCAGTAACTTGAAGTAGTGATTGGGTTGTGCTGAGGAGGACTTTGTGTGACAGGAGTGAGGATGCCCAAGGCCTTGGTTTGTTAGCGTGTAGTGAAGGCCTTGGACAGACTGGTCCTGTGGAGACAGTCCAGCGAAAGCCATGTCCTCATCATGCTCATCCCTGTCCCCAGCTTGCTCAGAACTTTTGCTGGATGTTTTTTTTTCTCTCTGTTGCTCTCCTGCATTCACAAGGCCTCTGGTGCTTGGGGATGTGCACACCAGGATCATGGCAGGTGCAGCGAGGTCCCTGCATAGAGAGAGTGACTGACTGATCTCTTCTGAAGATGTCAAATCCACAGCCCTTCTCTTTGGAGCATCCCTCTCTCATGAGAGTCTTTCCTTGTATGGAAGCAGCTGCAGGGATGAGGTCAGCTTCTGCTGATAGTATTTTTTCATGCAGTGTAGTTAAGCATCACAGGAGGGTTTGGGATGGAAAGGACTTTGAATATCATCTAGCTCCAACCCCCCAAGTTTGGTGAAGAGCTTGTTTGCTTCACTGCAGAAAGAAAAAGGGGAGACTTGCTCCCCTTTCAAGGGCAAAAGGCAGGTGGCGGGGAGCTGGTAGCTGAAGGAGCAGGCTGTGGCTGCATTTGGGGGTTCATGGGTGCAGTACACTTGAGAGGTTTGTCACTTTTTTCCAGCAAGTTTCATGCTGTGGGGCTTTTTTCGCCTGGTCTCAGCATTACTACAGCTAGGGGCTGTTTGCTGTCTGGGTACCTGCCAGGTGATAAAGTTATGTTACAGCAGGACCAAAAAATTTCAACAGTGTTGGAGGAACAGGTTTGTGACCTGTAGGTCAAAACTCCCTTCCAACACAGCTGGCCTGGGGGGGCAAGGGTGAAACGGCACACGCCAAGGACAGGGCTTAGCTGTCTGGACAGCCCACACATGGACCTTTGATCTATTTTAAGCTCTGAACCTTGGTGCCAGTGATGAGCAGCACAACCTCTGGGAAAAGATTGACCAGATAGTCACTAGTCACGCAGACGTTGAGCTGGCGTTTCCCTCTGGGCACGCTGGCCTTGTTATCTAACAAAGCTTCATAGTCCAAGGCAGGAGGATGAGCCAGCTGCTTTCTCACTGCTCACCTGATGCAAAGCCAGGTTAAACCTACCTCTTGTCTCTAGACTGGACCTTTGGGCCTGTGCCAGCACACACTGTTGTCAGGGCTGCCTGAAACTTGGCCTGTTGCTAATCTCCTTAGGGCAAGTGTCGAGCCTGAAGCTTTAGCCCAGGAAACATCACTCTGGGGACGCGCCCAGGGAAAGGAGGATGCAGCCCCAAGCAGGACACAGCTTGGGCTGTGTTTCGTAACCAGGGCAGAGAGGTGAGGAAGTTGTTAGTTAGCTGAAGGTGGTTAGGATTTTTTCAAATAGAAAAGAATCTCCAGCTGTCCAGGTCAGACCATCGCTGCTTGGAGAGGGAGAGAGGGGATCCTCGGGCTGGTGTCAGGCAGCTCTTAATCACTAACGGAGTAAGAAGCAGTGTTACCAACAAGGGCAGCTATCACACTGATGCTACCAGGTCCCGTATGCAGCAGCCAGAACCGCTCCCCTCACACCACCCCGGGGCAACACTCTGTGACTTCAAAGGCATAAATAAAGACCTTGCTCTTGTGTACAATCTGACACAGCTGAATTGTTTCCTTTTCAACAGGTGTATAATCATCTTTGTTTTTTCCACCCAAAAGAACCAATGAGCTAGTGCTGAGCACCTTCAGCTATTCCTTGAGGGGGGAGGAGGGAAAGCAGCAGGTACACAAAGAGAGGTGGTGTGTTTGTTGGTGGGGTGGTTTTTTTTTTTTTGCCAATAAAATATTGCAACCTTTATTTAAAACAAAATGCAAATTGGCAAAACTTGGTGGAAGGACAGGCAAAGAGGCCCTCCCCAGGGCCGTATTTACATCAAGTTTAACACTGTTCGCAGTTCACAGTCAGACGATAGTGAGAGAATTAAATTAGAAAAACAACCAAAATGTATTACAATAACAATTAAAACCAAAAACAGTCAACAACACTGGTAGAGTGATTGGTGATTAACATGTTTCACTTTACTCCATTCCTGCCCCCCGCCCCCCCAACCTGCCTGCCCCAAGGAGCTCACTACCACCACAAGCAGCGTGCCAAGCCGACTGGGCTTCACCCCACCGTGCACAACAGAGGTGTGGAAGGAAAGCCTCCTTTGGTACAGACATTGCTCACTGTGTGGGTATTACAAATAACTCAGGTGTCCCACAGCTTCTGGCTTCCCACCACTAGGGAACAGGCTGAAGGGTCTGCTCTACACTACGAGGAGTTGGGGTACAAACCCAGTTGCTAGGTGGAGCCACTTGCTGAAGGAGGAGGTTTCTGATCATGCTGTAGTCAGTTCCTGCCAGCTACTGGTCAGCAGCAGGGCTGGGGTGAGTGTTTTAGGAGATGGCAGCCTGTGAGGTTTGCAGAAACAAGCTTTTGGATTCCTTAGCAATTGTCACAGCTGCTGCTGCCCCAAGAGCACTGACAAGCAGGGTGTGGAGCACCTTGCCAGGGCAGCCTGGCCTCAGGTAGGTGGAACAGATATCAGGGTCTGGATTTCCCTGTGGCTTTGTAGAACAACCCATCCCACCTGCTCACACCTGCTGCCCTTCAGGGGCTGCTCTGGTAACAGCACTTTCCGTGAGGTTTAGTTCTGCTGCTTCCAGAGCTGCGTCCATGAAACTTTGGCACGAGCACAGCTGATAGGCTGTCAGTGTGCCTGTATTTGTCTCACTGACCCAAGGCCAGGGGTGCTCAGGAGAAATGATCCATGTGAGGATGGGAGCAGACATTCCTCCCCTTCCCCACTGTCTTCTGCACCACTAAGACTGCTCCTTTCTGCTCTCCCAGTCACTAAATTTGATGCGGTTCCAGGACCTAGTGTCCTAATTCAGCTTCCCCCTTGTCCACACTCATGATCCAGGCAATTAAATGAAGTGCTGCCCCTCTGAGGGCAGAGAGACACAACAATGGGGCTGGAAGAGTGGGCGGTGCAGGAAGGAGAGAGGATTGTCCCTGTGAGCCAGCCAACCCCACAGCAGCAGGGAACAAAGTGCCCCAACCTCAGCTCGCCCATGGGAGTGCATGCTTTGTGCTTGGCATTACCAGGCCCCACCCCATGCCAGCCCATTGTGAAGATGTCAGCTTCAAATTCTAGCCCACACTAGTGAAGTGAGAGAGCCTGGCCACAACTGCATCCTCTCCCCACAAGGTCTTCTGCTGGTGGTGGGGAAACAACAGGGGTTCATGCCTTGTTCCCTACCCTCAACAGTGGTGCCAGAGGTGCTCTTCACTGGGATAAATAAGGGGGCTCCACCAGCCTTATGTCACTTTGCACATACAATGCAAGGCTGAAAGCAAAGATGCTAAAGTAGAGACCTTTAAGGCTGAACAGAAAGACAAACCTAGAAAAAGGGAGAAGAAACAAAGGCAACTGTGGGAGAGTAGCTGTGGAAGGAAGAACAACTGAACAGTGACTGACAGCCTTCCTTGGTACCATCCTTTTGCTATCCTGCCAGATTCCAGTTTGGGCAGCAGAAGCAGCAGCAATTCTGCAGCCTCCTATTTAAGGGGGGAAAAAAACCCAGTGCAAAGTCAGCACTACCTAATGTCGCCATCCACCCACCTGATGAGACACGGGCTAAGAGCAGAGGAAACACTCCCCACAGGAGTGATGACAGGAAACCCCCAACTTCCACTCTTCTCTAGTTTTCCACCATAGGAGGGATCTGAACTGAATGTGCTTCTGTGTTGCCTACAGAGGTTGTGGAGTCTCCATCCCTGGAGATCCTCAAAAGCCTTTCAGACACAGTCCTGGGCAATGATTGTAGATATCCCTGCTTGCTTGGGGTAGTCGGACCAGATGACCTCCAGAGGTCCTGGCTCACCTTGGCCACCCTGTGTCTGCAGAATTACATGGCTGCTCCAGCTGCATTAATATCCACTGCCCTGTCCCCCACTGCTCATCACCTCTGCCCTGGGTGAGGAGAAGCCAGGTGGCAATTGAAAGGAAGTGGGGATGGCCTGTGGAGAGGAACCAGCCCTTTGCTGGGGCACAGTTGGTTTCTTCAGACAGGGCTGGAAGAGGGACCATGGAGTAGTTAGATGTTCCGGGAACCTCTTGCTTTACAATCCTTTTGCTGGAGCTTTTCCAGACGACTGGCAGTCAGGAACAAAGGGGCTTCTTTCCAAATGCTCCACAGAACTGGAGTTACAGCCTTAAAATTGCCTGCTTACACCACCCTTCCCCTGACAGTCCCTTTGGTCTCCATCTGCTTGTCCTAGGCTGAGTGGTAGTAGGGTGATGAAACCAGGCAATTGTCTGCCAGGACAAACAGGACCTGCCCTCCTGCCCTGAAGAAAGCTCCCACACTGTTCAAATCCTGCTGGCTGTTTGACAAAGCCACATGAAGCAATACCACAAGCTACCTTCCCTTTGCAGGTCACCTTTCCACAGGCAGCTTCAATAAAAATGACTGCAAGAGATAAGGTAAACCCTACAAGCCCTTGGTAAAGTCTACAAGATAATAGTTTGGAGCTCTGCCTCATGGCCGAGTACTGCTGTGGAGGAGCCTCAGCACAGCTCTTCCCCCGAGAGCTGTGGGAGAGCCAGGGCAAGCTGAAGGGCCTACTGCAGAACTTTGTTGGGTTGGCTGGGTACTGCTCAGGCTATACTTGATGGGGTGCCTGGTTGCATGGTTTAGTTGATTAGGTGGTGTTGGATGATGGGTTGGATGTGATGATCTTGAAGGTCTCTTCCAACCTGGTTTATTCTATTCTATTCTACTTCCATTTCTCTCCACTCAGGTACCAGCTCACTGGAGTAAAAGTGACTGGTGGGAATAATTAACTCTTGTTCCTGCCTGTCAGGTGGGGTGGAGGCACTGCTTGGCCTTCTCATTGCTTCACCTACTCGAGGCAGTGAAGCTTACGTGGTCCATTCCACCTCGTGTACTGCTCACCGGTGCACGTTCCTGCGTCGTGACACAGCTCTGTTTACCACAGACCTCAATGAAAATGAGGTTTCTCAGACACCAGCCCATTCCTAAAGCTTCTCCAGGCTCCTGTCTCACTCCATGGAACAACCAAGGACTCTCACTGAGGCAGCCCTGCCAACTTCCAAGCACCAACAGGGCAGTGCTCCTAGACAGGAAAGGAAGTGCCCACCTTCCAAGTTCACACCTGTGCCCCAGCTCATGTCTAAATGCTCCAACTAAAACCAGCACAGTTGCACTCAGATCGAGTTAAAAAAGCATTTTAGTGAAAGAAAGAAAGATTTAAGGTGCAAAGCAAGTGAGATCCTCTATCATCACCAACAGTAAAGTGAGCAGCAGCATGCAGGGTAATGTGTGTTTGGATCAGGCCTCTTCCTTTCCTTAAGCAACAACTACTTGAGGTCTTCCTCCCTGCCAGTGCATTTACACCTCAGGTGCTGTGCATACACACAGCAGACCAGCTTTTGGAGGCCACAACAGTCTGCAAACAGTGCTGGCAACCAAGGAAGACAACTTCAGTGACACAACTGCTTTCATTCTGGGATTGTCAGTAGGCACCAGCCATCAGAGACCACAACCCAGCAGGAGCTCTCTGAGGCAGAGCTACCACATTTGTTGTCACATCTCGGGCAGAGGAGCCCACAGTTTATGTGCCTGTTCCCTACTCCACAGCACGAGATTCTGGCCTAGCCTTTAAAATGCATGAAAAGATGATGGCTGTGGCTGCAACCTCCCTGTGCTTACAGACCTAGTCCAGCTTCCAGGGAAGCTGGAAGCCTGCAGGACCAGTAAGCACCAGAACAAACCCCAGGAAGCCGTCGGTGAGGTGTTAGCACTACACCGTGAGTGGGACGGGTCTAGGGAGCCCTGCAGCAGTGAAGGCACGTGGCTGTACTTTGGTTCTCCAGCTGGCCCTGCAGCACTGTGACTGCTAGAGGAATGTGGAGAACAGCCAGAAGCTCTGCCTATCCTACCGTGAGTCCTCCCAAGGATGAAACTGAACTGGGGAGTCAACCTGGTAACAAGTTAAAAACGATTTAGAGCTTAAAAAAGAGAAAACAACCAACCAACCCACCCACCCCAATAACAAGACTGGCAAGTTGTGCAAGAGCCCCAAACTACTCACAAAAGACCATCAAGCAGCACCCGTGCTAGACCACTAGAACTGGTGTCAGCTGAGTGAAGGCTGTGTGGCGGGGAAAGGGTATTCCAGTGGTAAGTCTGCCCAGCATCCCTGACGCTTCCGCTACGACTACGATGAGAACGTGTGGTGGATGAGGGGGACGGGAGGGACAAAGGGACAGTTCATATATTAACTCATTTTGCAGTTCTCTTACAGCAGCAGCAGCGCCGTGGAAGTCAGCACCGCCTGGGCTAGTGCGTCCGCTTCCAGCAGCTCTGAACGCTGTCAGTGCATTAGACCTTCCCCCAGCTGCACACCGCCTGCCCTTTCAGAGCTCTGAGAGCTCGGCGGTGGGCACCGGCGGAGCCCCAGGGCTTCTCCTTCGCCTTCTCAGAGGCCAAAGCATGCATTGGTGCAGCCGGGGAGGATCAGTACAGCCAAGGGGCCTGCAGCCACTCCAGGACTCCAGCTATCACACATCAGAACACACTTCCCAGAGCAAGAACCTGCCACCGATTCTCCTGCCTCTCCAAGGGAGGAGCAAGGGCCTTTCTTCTCTTGCCATACCAAGCAGATCAGCCTGACTAGGTAGGGACAAATCCTTGATGTTCTGCCCCTTACATCTTAGCTCTACCCTCTCCATCCCCTTTTGTTTTTTATTGAGATGAACCTGTAAACGTGAGGAGAACTCAGTGATCTGAGGTACTTCACATACTCAAGTATCAGTCTTTCCTTTTGAAAGCATCAGTACGGAAAAAAAGTCCCCCCCTCCCCTCTCCCCATGTGTGTTTCTCTTACCCAGATTGACAGTAGCTACCTTTGCACCACGTCGCTGATTTCTTGGACACAGGACAATAAGTTATTAAGGACGGGGTTTGCCCCAGGGACGCTAGCAGCTGTTGAGGACACCTGCAGCTCCTGCAGGCTGAGTTCCAGTTTGCTCACGGCTTCCCGGAAAGCAAATTTGTTGCGTGTATGCGGGATGCAGTCCACGTAGCCTGAGCAGTAATCCAGCAGCTGGTGCCCTGTGTCCACCAGCTGGCTGTTTGGTGTGGGCTCGGCGATGGCGCTGGAGAGAAGATCTGCGCACTCCAGCAGAGCCTCCTTGCTGATTTTGTCTGCGGAGATCTTCTCAGCTGCCTGTTTGGTCTTTCTTAGAGCTACTTTCGTGCCCGCCGTGCCGTTGGCCATTTTCACCGGGGAGGTGGAAGACGATGACAGAGGCACTTGAGGTGGAGGCATCACGGGCCTCCCAGATTTTCCACCAACAGGTGCTGCTGCTGCTGCCTTCTTACTCCCTTCGCTCGATTCCAGTCCGTGCTGTGCTCCCGCCGCATTGCTCAGCTCTTCTGCTGCATCTGAGCAGGCAGCAGGCTGTTGTAGGAGCCTCATCACTGGTGGTGGAGGTGGAGCACACTTTGGTTTTACCCGTCTGGGCCGGTCCCTGTCGCCGGAAGAAGTGACCTGATGCTCAGATAAGAGCTTAAATTTATTACCCTGAGAGTCTGTGCCAATGAGCTGCACGTCTGCTGGAGTGTGTTTGAGAGTGGGTGAGATTAGGACTGGCACTTTGTGGTTATGAGTGGTTGGAAGTATTGCTGCAGCCTTTACTGGAGATGACCACCCCAGTCTCTCGCCATCGTCAAGAGCCCCTTGCCGCGGGCCACTGTTTTTTTCTTTGCCCTTAGGAGCTGCTACTAGCCCTGGACCCTCCTTCTCCTCCGAGCCAGAGGGGGTTCGGAAAGGGAGTGCTGTGGCACCCCTTGGCAAGAGTTTTGCTTTTGGTCTCTCTCTGGTCAAAGCAGGGCCTTCTTCAAACCTTTTGGGAAGCAGGTCATTGGCCCTCCCTGTGCTCTCATCAGGCTGAGAGGAGGTGGACACTGTCCGTTCCAGCTGGATTTTTGACCTCTGGGAATTTCTGGGAAGAGTCATTGCCATCCTATCCTGCTCTGGAAGCCCTGAGGACATGGAAGATGTAGAGTTTGACCTTGGAAAAGGCTTTGAAGCTTCTTCGCTGCCAGCGGGTTTTCCTGCTCGTAAACCCAGTGTCTTTTTAATCAAGCGCGGTGTAAAGAAACCAGTGATGCCCGACCACCCACCGCCGGTGCTCACGCCCCCACCACTGCTGCTACCAGTGCCATCATCAGTGTAGAAGGTCCTCTGCACAACTCCCCCACCGTAGCACTTGGGTGACGCCAGGCTTGCGTCCTGCTGCGTGGGAGCAAAAGAGAACCCATCCACGTGCTGCAAGGAAGCAACAGATGAGAAGTTACCCGTGAGCTCGTATTTCTTATGGGGCTGGTTCTCCATCTCCCGGAAGGAGCTGCTGCGCTTGGGAGGTGTGGGAGCATTCCTCTTCTTCATGAAGGAGCTGAAGAAGCCACCTTTTCTGTCCCTGGTGAACGTGGTCTCTTTGGCATCCTCCAACAGGCTGCTGGGAGACTTGTCCCTCTGCTTGCGAGGCAGCGCTGGAGACCCGCTTGTTGGCTGTGTGCTTCTGATAAAACCTAGACAGAAGAGACAAGTGTGAAGCTACAAAGCCAGGCTCCATTTCCACCTCTATGTCCTGCAGTGGGCTTTATGGGCCTGCTCTATTTAGCTGCCCAGGTTCTGCAGAGAGAGACTGAGAGAGGAAGTCAGCGCTTCCATTTTTGTGTAAGGCTGGTGTGCTTTTGAAGTCTTTTTACTTTTATTCCACTTCCGTATGCCTGATTTTTCTGTTGTCTGCACTCAGAAGGTCACTTAAGAGACTGCTGAGGGGAAAGTGAAGTTGCTCTGGCATTAAAAAACAAGCAGCAAAACTAAATTTTAAAGAAAAAATACAACAGGATTTGCGAGAGGAAGACTGAGCAAGCTGCAGTGTTTTCAACCTGCCAGTAAACAACCAGGCTGCTGCTGCGGCCAACAGGGACACAGCAGCACAAAGCACCTTCCTGTGTCACCTTGTGCTGTCCTCTGGTTCCTCTGGCCACTTACACCTGCAGCAAGCCTGTCCCAGAGCATGTGGCCTCACTGCAGCTGTCCCAGAGCCCGTACCTGGTGCTGAGCTGGAGGCTGAGTGTTCCACGGTATCTTGTGTTCCTTCAATGTTCTCCTTGTTCTCTGCCTGCTTCTTCAGTGTTCTGGTCTTGGAGGGAAGCATGGGTAACCGGGGCAAGTAAGGAACTATGGATGAGGAGGAGGCTGTTCTTCCAAGCTCCTCTGCTACCTCTGTGAGGAAAGAAAAACACAAAGGGAGCAGTTAGAATAGAGAACAGCAGAGGAACAGAAAATCTGTGTCTTTACTGCAAACCCAAACTGGCAAGAAGAGATAGATAAGTGAGAAATATGCAGGCTATGGATTTAGCTCTTCCTCAAATCCAGAGGCATTCAGGGCAAGATTTTCATAATGTTTTCAAACCCATGTGCACCTTCATAAATGCAGCAAAACACCCAGTGGTAGGATCTGTACAGGAGGTCTCACATGAACTCTGCTCTCTGATGGGTTAAGGGTTGCTCACAAGCTAAATCCAGCATTTAATGTATTTGCCTCTCTTTTTAGTTAAGTTTCTTCCTGCTGCTGCTCCTGGGATCTCCCAAAAGTTGTGTTCTCCCTTGGATCTGGATCTAAGCTGCTTTGCTGAGGCAAAGCACTGCACCTCCCCATCAGAAATGAAGACTGTGTGTTTCCTTCCCAATGTCAACACAAGGTATGTGACTGAAAAATAAACAAGCCAGAAAAAACCTAACAGCCTCCTGCCCACAGCCAGGTTGGCAGCTGTGCAAGGGCACTTGATGTGCCTGTTACAGATCCTCCTTGGTAGAGTTTGTTCTGGTGTGTTTTTAAATGTATCAGGGAAGTGGAAGGATCAGCTTCATATTTAATTAAAAATTTTAAAAGCTTAGATATTTCTGCTTGTCTGCTGTCTAGTGTCACACTTCTCACCACTACTGACCTCCTGAGTTGGTTACACTGGAGAGCTGAGTTGCACAGATTCACTCCTGGAAGTAGCTAAGTAGCAAATCCAGAGATTAAGGCATGCTTTTTTAAAAGTGAGGACTGGCAGAATAATATTTCATTACTGAATTGCTGCAGTCAGCAAGGGATCATGACATGCATAATCTTTCTCTCAGCATCACTGACACTTCTTGCTCTTCAGTCTGGGAAACAAGAGGCTTCCTCTAGTAGAGGAGGCCATATTCTTTAGACTCTGGCATCTTAGTGCTCCAATGAAACTCCACTGTCTCCTGGAGTGCTTTACTGAAGTTTATTGAGTATTTGTGCAGCAAGAAAGAGAACATAACATTTACCCACTCATAGTCAAGAAACTGAGGAATGAAGCTTCCCCAGACTCTGCACTGCTGGCAGATGAGCCTTAAGGGCCCGTCCATAAGACACAGCACTCTGGGGATAACCTCCAGCACTGTTTCAGAAAGAAAGCAATAGTGACTCTCACCCTCTGAGATGCTTGAGTCATGGAACATGGTTTCAAAAGCCTGATGGGTCTCAGCAAAGGAAGGTCTGTCTGGTGGGTTCCACTTCCAGCCTGCAAGGTGAGAGAGCAGAGTAAATCTCAGTGCCTGAAACTGGTAGGAGATAAATTTTGATTCTGTCCAAGGAGGCAGCAAACACCCCACACTGAAAGAAGATACTCACATGCCCTCATCAGTTCATAAACCTTTGGAGGGCACCCCTCTGGCTGTTCCATCCGATAGCCCTTTTCCAGCAGATCATACACCTGAGAGAGGTCAATGCCTGGGTATGGTGACATCCCATAGGTAGCAATTTCCCACAACAGCACCCCAAAGGCTGCAAAACGAGGAAAACAAAATTCCTGGTCATAAGCCTTGCAGACATTTCTGGCCAGTCCAGGTGAAGATATCACAGGCTAAAAATGCTGTTGATCTAAGAAGTTGCGACCATCTGCTCAGGCCAGAAAGCAAATTACTGTCTAGGCTGGCAAAGCACAGCAAACTGAAAAAGAGAAGAGCACTGAAGTGTAGCTTTCTTACCCCACACATCTGATTTGATTGAAAAGGTGTTATAGGCCAGGCTCTCAGGAGCTGTCCATTTGATTGGGAACTTGGCTCCAGCGTGAGCTGTGTAGGTATCTCCAGTCATAAGTCGACTTAAGCCAAAGTCAGCCACCTTCACCACATGATTTTCCCCAACTAAGCAGTTCCGTGCTGCCAGGTCCCTGTGCAAAGGGGAAAAGCACACTCCTTTAGTGGAGCACAAGCAGAGCTTTAAATGCAGTCTTGTGGTTGCATAGCCTGTCCCTCTCTTTTGGATCAGGAAGAACTCTCTTTTTACTGCAGACAAAAGCAATGTGAGCTTTGCTTTGAACAGTGTCAAAAACTGAGTGGACTAATCTCAGGAGCAATAAGGTGAGAAGTTTGTTTCCTGAGAAAAGGATGAGATCAGCAGCTCATCACACATTGGTAACAGCTCTCTGGTATGGCTTTACCTGACTGGATTATAAGAGGACTTGGATTTGACCACATCTTGCAGATACATCAGAACAGGACAACGCCAATCTTCACAGCTGGCAGGCAGTTGTGCATGAGCTTTTAAGGTTGTTATGAAAATCATGGTATTGCAAGACAGTACTGAAATCAGAACAGCCCATGCATAAACTAGTGTGAGCTCTGGATGAAACAGCCCTAAAAGGAGGAATTCCTAGGCCTATTCATCATTGCCATCTGAAACTGTACCAGCTCAATGTGGCTTCACCTACCTATGAATGAAGTTCTTCTTCTCCAGGTATTCCATAGCAGAGGATATCTGAGTGGCCATGTAGAGCAGCACAACAGCACTCACTTCCTCTCGGTTGCACTCCCGCAGATAGTCTAGCAGGTTCCCAAACGGCATGTACTCTGTCACGATGTAAAAGGGTGGCTCCAGGGTACAGACACCTAGGAGTGAGGAGGACAGGACATGTGAATAAAGCTTCTCTTCCTTCCCTGCCTTACCATTACTCCTCCTTTAATATCAATTTGTTGCATTTTATACTGTGAGTTTTTCTCTGAGCAGTGAAGACTTCCACCTACCAGACCCAGATCTATGCAGCCCAACTTAATATTCAGTGCTTCTGTCTGTCTCTTCATCCACTTTATGGACAGAAAGAAACATTCTGTAAGGGTGACAGAGCACTGGAACAGGCTGCCCAGAGAGGTTGTGTAAGCTCCTCCTCTTCCAAGACTTTCAAGACCAGTCTGGATGTGTTCCTGTGTGACTTGCCCTAGGTAATCCTTCTTTGGCAGAGAGGTTGGACGAGATGATCTCTGGAGATCCCTTCCAACCCTTACCATTCTATGATCATAGGTTGTTATGGGTTGAGTTTAACCTGCTGCTGATATTCAGTACCATGCTGCCATCATGCCAGCTTCAAAATCAAAAGTGCTGGCTGGAGCAGTCTCATGGGGCTTGAAGTTCAGTTTCTTGTTCAGGTTGCTGCTTTCAGATTCAAGGTTTGGGGTGTTGGTCTTTTCTGCTGGGTGGGCTGCAGGTCAGGGGGTGAGGGAGTGCATTGGCTTCTGCTGCTGCTTCTGCATTTTGCTGTACTATTCTGCAAACAGGCTAAGGTAATTGTGCATCTTATCACCTCATTAAATTCTCTTTATCTCAGCCCAGAGGTTTTCTGAGT
The DNA here is from genome assembly GCF_014839835.1 of Dryobates pubescens. NCBI lineage: Eukaryota > Metazoa > Chordata > Aves > Piciformes > Picidae > Dryobates > Dryobates pubescens. Next base: position 11,478,425 of record NC_071622.1, on the reverse strand, counting down.
TAATTTCCCTCCTGTCTGTAGAGGTGGTGGCTTGTGGGCGCAGGCTCTGTTAACCCAGGACATGCCTATCAAGGAACTGCTATTTGTATGTAATATACATGAAGGGCCAGTTCTGTTCTTTGGAGGGTTACAGAATGAAATAGGAATTACTTTCAACACATGATTTGCTTTTCTTCCCTTTTCTTCCTTCACAAAGCTAAGGAGTGGCCAACTGGAGGTAGGTACCAGTCAACTGGCAAGACTTGCAGACTGAAACAGACAGAGCAATGCAAAGCACTCCCATGTGTGCTAGCTGGGTAAGTGATCAGCACGGTGGGACCTGCTCCTAAGGCCATGTTCTTACACATTCCTCAGATGACTACTTGCTACAGTCATTGTAAGTATGTACAAAGTATGTAGCAGTGGAGGAGAAGTGCAACAGGACACTCATGCCACAGCTCTGTGAGCATCCACTGCAGTGCTGCTGAAAGCCTGTTGATACTTTTACACAGAGTAAAACACAGTGACACTGTGCATCAGAGAGAGCAAAAAAGCATCTCTCTGATGGGAAATCTTTCAGCCTCTACTCCTGGAACCAGACAGGGCTGGGCAGACACTTCACCTGTGCCCAGTTTTTAAGTGGGTACAGAATGGTTGCCATTATTAAAAGCCTTCACATTCTTCTCATTTCTCCTTTCATCCTAGGCTTTGCTCCTGAAAGCAGCCAAAGTCCAGAGGCAATTACACACTAGTAAAGGTTTAGGGTGCTGCTTCTAGAATCTTTGTAAATGTAGAATTAACAGCTATGCAGACTATTCTGCAGTGGTCACCATATCATGCATTTGTCAGTGAGACAGACAGGGCCCAGCCAAGCTGGAGAGCCTGAAGATGTCTGCCATTGATGTGCTGTTTGATCTGACTTGCATCTCCACCGTCTGAAGCTCATGTACTTATTTGGTGATACACAGGGTCCTTTACAGCAGCAGCTATCTGGTTGTCATCTGCTTCATTAGGGACTGATTTGTTCTGTTCAGTGCAGCTCTTTCTGTCAATGTCTCTGATTTGAGAATTGTGAAGATCAGTATTTATTTTGCTTCCAATCAAACCTTTTTCTTTCAATTTCCTTATACTTTTTTTCCCCCTAAAATGAGTCACCAAAATAATTCTGTAAACCTGAATTAACACAGCAGAAAAGGAATTTGACCCTGGAAACTGAACCCTGGAGCACATCTAAGGCCAAGGGCACAAACTAATAGGAGGCTGGTCTTGCAGACTTATATAATGCCTTAACAGCAAAGCTGTCTACTGATGGAACTGACTACATTTGATGTTTTATTTAAAATGTCTCTTAGCTCCAATAACCACATAAAGGAGTAAGCTGTCAAAAATCCCACCCCATAACCTGACCTGATTCCAAAAGTTATATAAATACAGAAAATCTCCCATTGCTTTTAGAATAAACCCAAGCAAGAACAGAAAAAGCAAGGAATTTCACTGACCTAACAGCTGCACTAGATTTGGGTGCTTGATCTCCTTCATCACAGCAGCTTCTTTCAAGAACTCTTCCACCTCCATGGTATCTTCCTAGATAGAGAGAGAGGCAAAAGAAGGGAAAAACTTATTCTCACACCCAAGGTCTGCTTAACACCACGTATCCTCATCTCCATTCTGCTGATTTGATGTTTTTTACCAAAACAAGCTATAACAGCCCTGAACAGCTGCCTGGCTGACCTGCAGCATGGCCAAGTAGATCTGCAGTACCCAGAAAGCATGAGGCTCTTCTGTATGGTAGCCATTGTGGCCACATCAAAGCAGTTGTGGCTGGTGGGAGGAAGAGAAGCTGATTTTTTTTTTTTCCCCCCCCAGGAGCAGGGGAGAGGTTGTGGAAGATATTTCCAGCACCTTTGATTTGGTAAAGCTTCCACAAGCTCTCTGAGGGAAGGGAAGTGGACTTGGTAACCATTTCTACAGATCTGACCGGGACATTCCTGCAGGAGCTTGCTGAACCAAAACTCCAGGCTGTTCCTAAGCCACATGCACTGCTGCAAGTTTGATGTTTGAAAAGCAAACATTGTTTGCTACTCTTAAGCTGCTTAGGTTGCCCAGGGAAGTGGTGGAATCCTTATCTTCAGAAGGGTTTAAAAGATGTGTAGATGTGGTGGTGGTGAGGACATTATTTAGTGATGGACTTGTCAGTGCTGGATTAATGACTTGATCTTACAGGTCTCTTCCAACCCAAACAATTTTGTGATTCAAGCATGGGTTTTATGCAGATCAGCACACTCCACTTTCTGATACTCGTATCATTAGGTGCTATAACTGAGAGTGTTACCACTTCCTTACCCTCATCATAAATGGTGACTGAAATGAACTGCAAGTAACAATCTGAAATCTCACCTTTAATGTCTTCACAGCTACCGTGAGGTTGTATCTCTTCCAGACACCAACGTACACTTCGCCATACTGCCCTCCCCCAAGTTTGTGCTTCATGGTGATGTCAGTCCGCTCCATCTCCCACTTGTCATGGATGGGGGACACTCCATAGACAGTGGGCTTATTGCACTTGGGTGCTGGGTAATGCAAAGTTGTCACCAGTCCATCTGCTACCGTTGAGTGATGGTGCACTAGCTCTGCTAGCGTGCTGAAACGGCTTTCTGCAGTCACATATACCTGTGGGGAACAAGCCAGGAACCTGCTTAAATGAAGGCAGCTGGAAGCTCTCAGTAACACTGGAAAACTGCTACAGCAAAAGCATTCTAGCAGGTTTTAAAAACCCAAAAGGTAAAACAAAGACTTTGGAGTCTTTGTTCTCATGTTGCTGGGCAAATTAATATTAATCTGTGGGATTTTTATCTACAGAAGGCAGTTAGATCTAAGCTATTGCTCGAGAGCAGAGCTGGGTCCTGTCTTGTGCTTTTTACAAGACCAAAAACTGGGACTCTTGTAGCCAAGCAAAGGCCAGCTTCAACACCTCACACTGCTATTTGATCAAGGTTTCAAAATGTTGATCAAAACTGCTAGCTTACGGAGCTCTCCTTGCTCTAAGTGAATGGATGGGAAGCAGCTTTGCTCCCTAGCTGCTTTCAGTAGTATCTGCACTTCTTCCCAAGTGGTGCTCAGTGAGTTCCCACCCAACTCCTGGCATACATGTTCCTTTTTCACATTAATCAACCAGTGGACTTCTCTCTTACATACGCCCCTCAGTCTGCAACTTGGGATTCTGTACCACCTCTTAACACCTTCATTGCTTCTCTCCACAGCATTATGCAGAGATCCTTACCTTTCCATCTGAGGTGGTATTGATCCTGTAGTGGTAAACACGTCCTTCGTACCTGAGCGAGATGGACAGCTGCCCTGGGCTGCTCTCGCTCTCACGAACCAGGAAGCTGCCATTGATGAGACTGCTCAACAGATACTCTGCTGCACTGCGTGACACCGGCCCATGGTACCACGAGTGCTTTTCCAGGCTGTTCACTGGTGTGATGTAGTTGCTGGGGACCCAGCCCTGCCCGTTCTTTGAGCGTACCTCACTCCATTCACCATTCTGGTTGTAACCCAGGACTCGCAACTTCTCACCTGGCACCAGACAGAAAAGAACAGCAAAATAAGCACTACCTAACAACACCAATCTGCAGAGGCAAGCTCATAACTGAACTGCTACATATGAAGCAGGAGTAAAGAAGGGATCATGCCCCTCTACTTGGCACTGGTGAGGCCACAACTGAAATATTGGGTTCAGGTTTCAGCCCTTCACTACAAGAAAGACATTATAGGTGCTGGAATGTGTGCAGAGAAGGGCAACAAAGCTGGTGAAGGGTATAGAGAACAGGTCTGGTGAGGAATGGCTGAGGGAACTGGGATTGTTTAATCTGGAAAAGAGGAGGCTGAGGGGAGACCTCATTGCTCTCTACAACTACTTGAAAGGAGGCTGGAATGAGAGGTGGGTGTCAAGTCTCTTCTCTCTATCAAGTGATAGGATGAGAGAAAATGGCCTGAAATTGTGCCAGGGGAGGTTGAGATTGGATATTAACAAAAATTTATTTATGAAAAATCAGGCATTGGAACAGGCTGCCCAGGGAGGTGGTAGAGTCACCATTCCTGGAGATGTTCATGAAATATGTAAACATGGCACTTTGGGACATGGTTTAATGGCCATGGGGTGTTAAATTGATGGTTGGACTCAATTATCTTAAAGGTCTTTTCCAACCAAAACAATTCTATGATTCCGTAAGTATTTATGACAAAAGACTGAGGACACCATTCCCTAATTTACTGCACTGTGACTGATAAACTCAAAAAGCTTTCTGTAGCCCAGCTTTTTAGACTGGAAAGACCTTTTTGCCTTGGAGGGATGAGGTTTGTGTCCCTGAAGCCTTAAATGACACACGACTGAAAACGCTTCTGCAGCAGGTCGTATACTGCTAAACGTACTGAACAGAGACAAAACCATCTTGGGGAAATTTTTAATTGCTGATTTTGCCCCAGTTGAAAGTGCTGAATTCTGTTATCATCAATAATGTTTTTCCTCTGCCCCTTCCCAAAATAGGGGTGATGATTTGGAGAGCCTAGGATGGGAACAGCCAGTGTTGCAAAAACTGATGTCTGTACGGGGAGAACTGCCCAGCAGGTGTCTCTCCAACACAAGCAAGAGAGCGAACGTCTGCTTATCATCACCAGTTTAGGGAATCATCTTCTCTCATTGCTCCCACAGGACTGGCAGAAGGATTCTGCTGTTTGCTGCAAGTCAGTTTTCACCCCAGTAGCTGCTTTGCAATTCCCAGCCTTACCTTTGGTGATGCTGAGCGTGTTGTCACCGCTCGCTACAAAATCGTAAAGTGCAACAAAGAGATTGGGATCGCTCTCAGTGGCTCCGAGCAGGTTCTCCTTGGAGCTCCATCTGATGGCTTCATTCAGTGCCTGGGGTTCAACATCGCAACCATAGGGGCGGTGCAAGGCCTCTGAAAGAGCAGAAGAGGAGATAACCTTGTGTACCGCTGCAAGCAGATCAAAACCCACCACAGAGCAGAAGGAAGCTCTTACTGCACAATATGCAGGAAAGGGAACATCAGGTTTGCACATCCTAGATCAGTGCTTTTCAATCCCTGCTTTGCTGACTCTTACTTCTACAGCTTACTTCTAACAGGGCCTGGAGAAGGTGACTAACTGCCTATATATCAAGTAGCATGCTATGTATATAACATTTCCAGTTAACATTTATTATATTGTAGATACTTCTATTTATTTGAAGGCATTTAAGCATAGAGAAGATATGCTTGGTGAGATCAGCAGATAAAAGCACAGATAAAAAAAGAGTGAGAAACTAAAAGTGCTTTTTAATTACGTGAAGTACTGAAGGAAACCTTTTGACACTAAAATGTTCTGGTTAATGTCTTTATTGCTTTTGTGGCTGCAGCAGACAGGCTCGATCTGAAACTGACATTACAAACATAGGTGAGACAGACTAAACTCTGACACAAATGAGACCTACTGGTTGGGACAGTAACTGATCCAGTGTTAGCAGGAATGGTGGTGATTTGTAAACCATTTCAAGATTGTGTAAATAAGAGGTTGGAGACTGTCGGGGACAGAAAGCAGTAAGGGTGATGCTGAGTATCTAGCAGCAGTGTTTCTGAATACCCAGGCAGTTCTGTTTTTCTGTTTCAAATGACAACTGATGCAAACTTCGTAGTACAAGAGAGTGGGAGGAGAAATCAGACTTCATTTATAGATGAAAGAAAGAAGTCTCCATAGTTCCTGTGATGATGAAAAACAAATCTACATACACTGGTGTTTTGGAAAGAACTGTAATAAAGAGCAGAAATGTCTGACAACTTCATAGTGGTGCTATGCCAAGACTTTCTAACCCATAGAGAGGTTGCCCAGAAATAGATTTCAACAGTAAGATAAGAGAAGGAGTGATGATGTGGTTTCACACGTGGGCTGCTCAAGGGGGTAAATAAATATGAAGGCATAAATATTTTTTTCTGCTGACACAACTGACTCCAGTTCCCATCCTAAGATATATATTTCTGAATTCTCTTGTGGAACTTACATATGGAAGTGTACACTGTAAAAAGATTTCATCAAATGCACTAAGCATGTAAAGTCCTCTTTATATGATCTTTGCTTTGGCCCACTTCTGACGGGCTGAGAAGTCAGGCTCAGGATGTCTTTAAGCAGACCACTGCCAAAGAATGTGTGCATGGAACTGTCCCCTTCTCCACACTCTCATGAGATTGACATTTGAGAGGAGAACTAGTCTGTAAAGTACTTTCAGAGTAAACAAAGAGCTCAAATGCAGTAGAGGATGGGAAAACTGGGAAGTCACCAAAACACAAAACAGGAAGAAGCCTGTGCCAAGTAATAGGCAAACATATGCCAAATCCCTGTCACAGGACAGAGCTGGAGCCTGGAAGAGGAGGATGTATTGGGGGTTCCCAGCATCCACATGGAATTTTTCAACTGTATTGTAGGTACATGAGAAAGTGAATGGTTGAGGTTTGTTGTGTTTTGAATTTAAATGTGTGGCCTAGTGGGGTTGGTTTGCATTTCTGGTAATTACTCAGTTATCCTGCTTGCATAACCAGCTCATCTTGCAGTTACTGAAGAGCCTGACTCTTGCCAAAGTAGCCCTCCAAGCAGCAACAGAAGTGACTAGAGATGAAGCTACCAAGATGTCACTTCTTTGAATTCATTGTCTGCAGATGCAGTATTTGCATACACTTCTTGTTCCTAACTAGCAACTGCCATTAGTTTTGCAATACACTAACCCATCAGACTGGGTGCTGCCATGGAAAAGGAGAAACCTCGGTGCCTGCTCAGCTACCTACATTAGAGCATGGCCAACATCCCACTGCCATTTTTTTAGGGCTGGGTGTGGGCATATCCATGTTCAGTTGTTAAGCAGCACAAAAGACCACCAGTTCTATCTCTCTTTATGGAGTAAAAATACATATTTAATTAAATAACACATATTTATACTCCTACAGTGACTTGTGTTAGAGAAGGTGTTTCAGTGCCTTGAGCAAAGTCACTCAGCAAATGTGCTATACAAGAAATATGACTTACACATCTCTGCTGAGGAGCAAACCTAAAAGCAAGGCAGTGTTTCCAATAAATGTCACACCTTTCAGCTCCAAAATACCTTAATGGTGCTTAAGCAACTTCCTACTTCCAATTATCTATCTGCCAAAATGTGAAAGGCTTTAAACAAAACTAGATGTGCTTGTTGTAAATCAAAGCATATTTGAAGTTTCTTTCTCATGCCAGAGCAGCTCGTGAACGGAAAATACGGACAGCACAGGGTTAAGCATTTAGCAGGTACTTGCTGGGTAAGCCTGAAGCAGCCCAGTACCGGCTCAGCCTCTGAACTGCTGCAGCAAATGCAATGACCAGCCAACCCTGACCAGGCTGAGCCCAGCAGCGGGCACTTTGGCCAAGGCAAAACCAGCAGAAATGCCACCTGCTGCTGAGTGCTGAGCAGCTCTGCCCACACAAACCCATTTGTGGTGTGGTGCTGGATCACCAGCAAGGACTAGAAAGAAGATGTGGGACTACCACCAGTTCCTCAGGAATGCCTGGGAGGCTGGCACATGTTCTTAACACACACTTTATGAAAAAAAAGCCAGCAGAAGTTAATGTTTGATGAGAACCTCCAATCACTTAGCTACAGTGCTTCCCTAAAAATCACATTACCTGAAAATCAAATGCTTTTAAGAGTTCAAGTCTCACTAACTTCCTTCACTTTCATCTTTAGAGTGACTTGGATGCTTAAGTAAGTGTAAAGCTTACCTGATCTCTACCAAAAGGGAATTTATCAGGATACAAAAGTACTTATTGCAGATTATTATTGCATAACAACCTATGCTGCTCTGTCTGGTGTGGGATCTATAGCATCCAATATGTAAGGATATGGAAGGTCAGTGAAACATGATTGCATACGATTCAGTAGGATAACCACAGCATATCACAACTACTCCTCCTCCAACTGAATAGGCTGCAAGTCCTGTTCACACCAAGAGTAAGGAAATGAGTTGGGAAATTCAGGTTTGTATCAGCTCCTTTTAAGGGCTAACCACAAATCATATATTACTACCTCAATTTCCTATACAATGGAAAACTTACATCATCATATAGTGTACAAGTAATCCACGGTCAGGAGAAGAGGTTATGCTTCATCCATCTCCTTCCTTTGCTTTATTCCCACAATACAATTTGCTTCTCTCCGGATATGAATGCTTTTCCTACTCAGCAACACATAAGGGCTGTTTTGTCTCCCACCCTCTGCCGCCAACACTGCAATTACCAAGTTCTCTGGTCCAAGAGCTTAAATTTGAGAGTCACCTCAAGTGCTGAAGTGGTCTCTACTTCTGAAACATACATCTATGTAACTGCTCATTAAAATGAAGCATTTCAATAATACAAAATCCCAGATAAAAGCAGCCAGTCTCAGTCCTGCCCCTGGCTGGACTCGTACTACAAGACAAACACAGACCTGAAAGGATCCACATCCTCCTTGAAGCACTCAGAGAAGAAAAAGAGGAAAGGTCTAGCACAGCATTACATCCCTGAACACCATACCTGTGAAACTCACACCAGGCTCAGAGGTTTCCTCGCCAAGGCAGCAGAGCAGCTTGCCCTCTTTGCCATAGCTGCTAGACTGGAAGAGGACCGTCCCCATCATCATCCTGTGCTTTGCAGCAAGCAGAAGAGGCTGCTTGACCCAAGAAGTCCCCTACCAGCACAAATGCCACCACGTGCAGACGACCCCCACTCCCAAGTCTGGTGGCCAATGAAAACGTAAGTGCTGCTGAGCAGATGAAGGAGAGACTGGGAAAAATCAAGCTGTGGGTTAATGTGGTCATTAGCTGGAAGTGAGGGTGGAGCTTCCCAGGGAGTGCTGAACAAACAGAGGATGTGGGGACTGGATTGCAAGTTGAAACAATTTTGAGATGAGCTATAAAGACAGAGTTTTATTCCACTAACAGTTAGGCAACAAAGTGTTTGGGAAGAAAGCAAACAGTTTCCTTGGAGAAATTCCTCTCTACAAATTGCACAACAGATCACCCATTAAGAGGCCGCCCAGCCTGATTCATTTTTCCACTCCACACGTTGCTGGTGCCATTGCTACGTGAATCAACAGGAAACGTGTTAGTGAAAATACACATCCAAGAGATGTGCAAGCACTGAGCAAGGAACCACTCCTGGATGTCCCAGGACTTCAGAAAGAAACAGAAAGTAAGGGCAGTGCAGTCTGCTCAGGCTGACCTGTGTATTTGTTATTTATTAAGATTCATGCCAGCTCTCTGAAAGGACACTGTCAAATTACCCCTTAAGTAAATACAGGATTTGTTTGATGAATTCCTCAAAAGCCCTACTTTTCTAGCAAAGGCTGCATGGTTTATAGCAGAGCAAGTTTCTCCTAACATGGCCAAGGAAGGGTTAAAGAACAAGGCATCAGCATGGCAGCCTCACACCTGGGAAGGCACTGGGCCTGCAGAGGGGTATAAAAGGGAGCAGGGAAAGGGAAGTCAGTCAGTTGGTCTTTGCAGGGAGAGAGAAGCTGCTGCAGAAGCCCACCAAGACAAGCCAGCATTTCTCCAATCTATAAACTCCACTGTCCTGAGAGAAAGCCAGCTGCCCCAGGTGATGAAGATCAAACTCAAGGTAAGGAATGAGCAACCTGGCTTATTCAAAATATTTGTATTTTTAAAGGTTCTGGCTGTGGAAACTATATAAAACTGTGGAGATGTTGTGGTAATGTGGAGTTCCCCATAGGGCCTGTGATGTGAGTTCCTCTGTTACCATCACCTAACATGTAGAAACAGTAACTAAACAAAGAAAATGCCTTTAGATACCTACATACTGTTGTCTTCCCAAGCTTTTGACAAGTAGAGGACCTTTCTTTCTCCAAAACCAAGCTCAGTCAACACTGCAGCATACCACCCAGTAGTCAAGAATTGAGATGCTTTTACTCAAGAGCTCCTAGGCTTTATTTATTTTTTGGTTTTGCCTCTTGCAGATTGTTGTTTTCTTCCCTCTATGACGTGCACTGAGTACTCCTAACTACACTGGTACTAACCTTTGTCTACCAATTAATACCTAAAGCACAAGCAGAATTTGTAGTGACAGCACAGCTTCATATTCAGAAACAGGTAGAAAACAAACTTTTCAGGTGGGTCTGAAATGGTACCAGAAAATGGCCAGCTAGGTATGGACTTGTGACCATTAGCCTGAGCTGTAATAGTAAAGGTGGTTAACAACCAAGTGACTTTTTAGTTAAAGCACAACAGATTAGTAATTGCTGTCTCTGGAATGAAGAAGCATCAACAGAAAGTCAGGTTAGATTGATAATGTAACTTGCAAATAGCTCTCCTGACCCTTTCAATTTTAGCCTCTGTGAGAAGAGATCCTTAGCCAAAGCCTAAAGGCTGGTCTGTTAACAAGCTCCTGACAGGAACCCACTAGGGCCAGCACTGCATTATGGACAAGGAACCATTTGGCTGTAAGCTTCCTGCAGCAGGCAATTCTCTGCCTCAATCCTTCCAGCTACTCCTCTGGAGGTGTTTCTCATTGAGAAGGACCTGGGGTATCCCCACACAGTGTGTCATAAGGTCCTGTCAAATGCAGACAGGCAGAATAAAATCAGGCATCTTTCTAGCTTCTTTTACAACTGCTTTTCCTAGACAGTTTTTTCACACTGGGCCACCACCTTGACACCTGCATCCTGTTCCTATTCCCTTCACAATAACTGCACACTATAAAAATCTTCATTCTGCTATACTCAGCTTCCTCAGTGGAAGAATCCACCTTGCAGGCACAGCAGCTCTTCCCTGCTCTTTGGATCATTCCCTGTGGTACCCTTCAAAGTTGCTTCCTGAGAGTGATTACCCTTCCTGTACAACTTAAATTGTTCATTGAGAAGCATTTCTCTAGTTCTTCCAGTGGTGGGCAAAAGTTGAAGGCAAGGAAATCTTGCTGACCATGCTGCTTTGAAATGTACAGACCAGGGAACAACAACAGAAAAAATTATTATCCTCTGAACTGATGAACCAACTGAGGACACAAAAGAATGTGTACGTGGAAATACAGCTCTGCAAAGGTTTTGGTATTGTTGGCAGCAGGCCAAAGTGACTTGTTTGTCAAGGGAAGGGAGACAAAAGAAGGGGTTATAGGGTAAATGCTGGTTACTGCATACATTCTCCACCTGGTGTCTTAGCATTTTACATCAAAAAATCACAGGCTACAACTCTGTGTATACACATGGCCTTCTGTATTCTGCCTTTACACATGCCCCCCGTTCACAAAGGGACACCTTTGTGCAAGGCCACCGAGATCCCTGCATCTGCCACATCTTTCACCTTGATATTCAAACTATAAATATCCATACACAGACTCATTCCATATGCTTGCTTTTTAGACCACCAAATAATAGCCATTGGTCAACTGATAGCACAGAAAACAGCCCACAAGTAGCTAATGACTGTTAGTACAACTGGTATTTTCCACTGTATCTTTACATTACTAGACTTCAACATCTTTAACCAGCTTGCCAGTGGGAGGATTTCTCCCTTAATGAATACGAGGAAACAAAATTGATAACACAGCAGCAAGTTGGTTTCCTATTTTGCTGACATGATTGGAACAGTATCAACTTCTACAGTAGCTTTGTTTCTGAAGCCAAGTCTCAGCACTTCCTACTAACCCAAAAATACTCAAGGCAAACTACATACTGAAAAGCAAACCAAGGCTGAACAGACCAAGTTCCTGCTGTCTAATAATGTGGTAGCATGGAAGCAAGCCTATGAACTTTCTTCACCCTTTACCAGACTTCAGCCCTTACCTAAATGGACCACCTAGTCTTTCTGCTGACATGTGTGGCCATGAAAAACACCAGTGTAAAAGGGTCAGACAGCTCACATATGGCTTTGGTAAAATGCAGGCAACCTAACCAAATGCCATTCTAAGGTGTTCCTCTCCTGCAAGCAACCAGATGCTTAATGAAGTGGTTTGCTTGAGCTAAGCACAGATCCCTGCTTAGTCTTTGGGCCTCCCACAGAGTGGTGCAAGGTTTAAGCACTGTAAACAACCCACTGAGTAAAGCCAAGAAACACAGCTCCGAGCCAAGAACTCGGGATGGGCAAGGAATACGTTTCTATTTATGGTACCAGACTGGGAGAGGCAGAGTAGGAGGAGACTTCAGTCAGTGACAAAATTGCATCATGAACAGCTCATACCATATAAAAAGAAATGTTTCAAGCCAAGCTGGTAGCACTGTCTTGCTTCAATTATGAAAATCTGAAATCTAATAAAAGTGATCTTTGGTATCAGATAGATAGAGAGAGAAAGAGAAAACTAAAAGCTCTCCACACCTCACCTCTTCAGAGCAGATTTATTTTGCAACATGATAAACTGCTGCATATGTTATTCCCCTGGTTAAAGTGCTTGGTCTTCACTTAGAAGATGTGCTTTCTGGCTAACTTTATAGGGAAAGGGAAGATATGGTTTAGGGTTGTGCTGTTGCTAATTTTAATTGCTAGGACAGACAAATTGACCTCAACAGATTTAGTTACAGCACTGTATGAAGTATTCAAGACTTTGTCTACCTGAACATTACGAGAGGTGAGGTTTAAGAATGGAAAAACCCAAATAAATCAATGCTGATAGAAGGAACTGCCTGTCCTGTTTCAGTGGCTCCAGCTATCCTCCGCTTTTGTGATCAGTGCTATCAAACAGAGGCGTCTCTCATTTCTTTGCTCAGATGTCAGTGACTCATGTCCCAACCTAATGCAGCACTTCTCAACTCAGTTCTGGTGAAGAAGTATCTTTTTGGTGCAGAATCCAGTGTGAATACGTGGTGGGTTGAAATCAAGCTTAATTTAAGTATGAATCTGGAAGTCTGCATTCATTCCTTGTTGAATGCAAGATGCTGAAATCTCTTCATAGATCAACAGCTGTATGGGCTGTAAGTAAAAAAACCTTCTACCAAAGCACTTGGTAGCATTGCTGTTCTAAGAGAAAATTTCAAAGCAGATGAATTATTGATGATCTGCAGTACAAACTGGCACACTACCTCTTAAAATTTTTCTGTCCTTACAGAACTTTGGCAGGGAAGTGACTCTGGGATAATTGCAGCTAGCAAAATGATGTGGGTTTTTAGATGTTCATGAGTGGGTTTTTTTGGGGGGGGGTTGTTTGTTTGGTTTTGAAAAAAAAAAAGTACTTTAAGGTGAGGAATTCACATGAGCACAGAAGACCTGGACCTAACAGTTAAAAGGCACGACAGGATGTTTCCTGTCACAGGTACTGCAAATGGTCAGAAGCATCAGAATCCAACTACCAATTTGATTTCTTTTTTAAATTGTGCTTTAATTGTGAAGAACCAAAACCCAACAGCACAACAGTTAATTCCTAGAGTGAATGAGATTTTAATGCAATTTAAAAACAAACAGGTATAACTATAACCTCTGAAAATTCCTGAGTATCAAAGTGTTTGCTATCTTAATTACTAAGGATTTGTTCAGCCCCTATCGAGCCAGTCAGCTTTGCAAGGCAATTGCTGTTACCTAGAAACAAACAGAGAGACCATCAGCTCTAGATGCTATTACCTACCTCTTTCCATTGAGTACTGAGGTGATGAAGTTCCAGTCTTTGTTCCTCTGAATTCTGCCTATAGTGGACAGTAACTACTCCCACAATGAGTTTTAGGGAAAGGAATGGTCACTTGGATTTTAGGTAATTAGGAAACTGCATACATTTAGATCAAAAGTCTGTTTGACATTCTTCCTATGTTGAGGTAAGTTCCAGTAAGCCTCTCCAGTATGAAGAGTAGGGAGGATTAGGTCACCCAGTCCTCCTCCAGGAAAGGAGGGATGGCCAAACATTGTGACAGCTTACAGCAAGTCATTAAACACTTTTTTTAATCAGTACTTTGGGAAAGAAGTTGCTTGATGTGGATTACACTTCACTCCAACCAAATTCCTGAGGAGTCATTAATGCTGGCCGGATCAAAGTCAAGATATTATCTACTCCTGAGCAAATCAAATGAAAAGCTGTTTACTCACAGGGTTAAGACAAATATTTGAAGTAAGAGCTCTTCTGCAAAAAGACTACTTGAAAAATAGTGGCTCAACCAAGTCCTAAGCAAGCCAGAAACATCTACAATAACGCAGTTGAGCTGATGAGAGGTTTGCTTTGCAGGCATAAAGCACTAACTGATCAGACCTTTGAGCTGATGTTGACATAAATGTCCAAGCTGCCTTTCAGGTGACATAATCACATCTTATTAGAAGACTTACAGTATTAGGCACTCTTCTTAGACTCAGCACCTGGAACAATGACCACATTAAACTGTTTCTCAGCTGGCTTTCTGAGATTTATTTTTAGCCTGTCTAGTTAAGAGGGAAAACATGGAAAGAGGTTAGAGACTAACTCACTGATTTGTAATCTCAGAGGTGAAAGAAAATGTCAATCTGACAGCCCAAGTATGAGCTGATGCCACATCTTGAGGCTCAAGTAATTATTTTTGCATGTGCCTTGGCCAGGCAGCCCTACTTACCTTTTGGAGGATATTCAGAGGGCAGAGCTCCCCAGGTGAGCTGGTACAGCTTCACTTTCCAGTACATGAGTTTAATTTTTTAACAGAATCCCAAAATGCTTGTTAGTGCAGATGTGGCTTCTCAGTTCCATCCACCTACACTGAACATGTAGCAACTGCCAAAGCTACACTGTACTTCTGGTTTAAAAAAAAGATTAAAAATAAATGATTCTGTAGCTAAAAATAGATCACAAAACTGTCAACCTCACTTGTCAGCAACCAATATGCTGTTCACGCCACTGTTCACAGCCATTTTCTTCTCTTGAACAAAGAAGGGGTTTCCTTTTAAAAATATTTACTTCATTTGACTAAAACACTCGTGTGATCTTGCCTCCTTTGAAATATATTTGTCTTAGAAAATAAACCAGCATTTCCTTTCCTCCAAGAAAAGCCAAACCTTAGCATGAACGCTTGCCCAAAAATTGCATGCTGGCTTGTTAACTTCAGAACCAGGGAAAACTCTTACTGTGGATGCTTGTCAGGAGATCCCCAGCTAGCCCTGGCTGAAGGAGCTTTAGTTGTCTTGCTCCCTCCCAGTCCTATGGGCTGGTGTTTTTTTGTGGGGGGCAGTGTGAGCACACACGTATGAAGTCAGAGAAGCAAATCCATGGCACTAAACTTAGCTGCTGGCTGCTGCGCCACTTCCCGTTGGCGAAACCCAGACGCTTGTAATTGGCTCTGCTGCCCAGACAAGGGGCTCCATTCACCAGCGCCACTTCCAACAGCTGCTGAACAACCAGGGTAACCTGAACCCCAGCCTCAGCAGCAGGAGAATTCCTAGCTCAGCACCCACTGCTCTGCAGTTTCAGCCTGTGTTACTGCATTTGCTTTTTCCTATCTGTTCAGCCCTTGTGTGCCTAACTCCAGTATTAAGACGAGAATGGACTCACTGAAACAACACTTTAGGAAAATCCTTTCTGGGTTATGACAGGATTAATCCAGCTTTGAAGGAAAAGATATTACACCAAGACTGGGCAAGTTCAATATTGCTGTTCCAGAAGTAATTAAAGCTACAAAAAAAAGTCACTGACATGTTGGTGTCATATAAAATCAGCTTTCTTACAAAGGAGGAAAACTGTAAATGAACGGATTAAGATGTTGAGTAAATTATGCTGATCCGGATTGAAAATGCTTATAAAACTTAGGTTTGTGATGGGTATTGTTTAGCAGATCTGATGGTTTTGGACTGAAGAAAAAGTGGTTTAAAAATAACTGAAGAGAGGTAAGAGTAGCCAATATGTTCAGTGTGAAGGAAGTGTATGCAGATAAGATACAAACATGCCTTTTATGTACATCCACAACAGCAGTGGTGGCACCTAGGTTCAAATTAGGCACTGAGATTATTTTGTCTTAAGAAGTACTTCTTGATAGTTAACATCAAAACTACAGAACATTTAAAGGAAGTGTGATAGGAAAACCAACTCCTGCCTCTCCGATTTAGCGAAACACTTAAGAATGTCAAAAGCAAGTCAGCAACTAGTTGACAACTGGCATTCCTCTGGCCTGTAACAACAACCAGACTAGGTCACTCGCAGTCTGGCATCCTGTTGTCACCAGTGCCAGCAGAGGCTGTCTGGGGAAAGGGTAATCATATTATTCCAGAATCCTTCCCAAAGTTCCAACATGTTAAAGCTCAAGATTTTTCTGAGATAGAGCCGGTGGCTTCTTCCCTGACTTTGTGTAGCTGCTGTCTTGAGAGAACACAAACTGAACTCCCCACACAAACAACATCCTGCTGCAATGTGATCAACAGCTCAACTGTGCCTCGTAGAACAAAGAATAGGCTTGTGCTTGTTTAGAACATGGTATCTGCTAGTTTATTGGATGCTTCTCAGTCTTTACAGTGGCAAAACCTGAATGGCCACTACCTGTTGGTGCTTTCCCTGCTGCTTGTGACTTCATCTTGTTCTATCTCAGTCACCACTCTTCCAGGCTGAATTTTCACTTGGGCAGTCTGATGATGTCCTTAAATAGTCTTCCTCTGAGCTTTTTCTAGCTCTCCCATGCATGTCTCCAGATAACAGATCAGGATCACATGCAGTATTCAAACCATAGCTTTTCATAGTGGCAGAACTATCTATTTTTCTTAATACTCTGCTTCTTGGACTATAATTCTAAGTGCTCTCACAATGCTCTCTTATTACAGGACAAAGATTTATTTCTATAGTCACAGCAGTCAGCTCAGAGCTAAATACCTCATGGGAAAACAAACCATTTTCATCTGAGTGCCACCTTCCATGTGTTTACACTAAGTGTGGTACCACTCCAATGAGCAACCTCCTGCAATTCTTGAGTCAGCTTTTGTCTCTGCCACCTTTAACTCAGTTAGAAACATTACCATCTTGCTGTTTGTAGAATAGAATAGAATTAACCAGGTTGGAAAAGACCCTTGAATCAAACCTATCATCCAACACTATCTAATCAACTAAACCATGGCACCAAGCACCCCATCCAGTCTCTTCCTAAACACCTCCAATGATGGTGACTCCACCACCTCCCTGGGCAGCCCATTCCAATGGCAAATCACTCTTTCTGTGAAGAACTTCTTCCTAACATCCAGCCTAAACCTCCCCTGGCACAGCTTGAGACTGTGTCCTCTTGTTCTGGTGCTGGTTGCCTGGGAAGAGACCAACCCCTTCCTGGCTACAACCTCCCTTCAGGGTGTTGTAGACAGCAATAAGGTCTCCCCTGAGCCTCCTCTTCTCCAGGCTAAGCAAACCCAGCTCCCTCAGTCTCTCCTCACAGGGCTTGTGCTCCAAACGTCTCCCCAGCTTTGTTGTCCTCCTCTGGACACATTCCTTCTTCACATCATTTGGCACAGCCTGAGAGCAGCTTTTCACTAAACAGGTGAACTGAAGGTTAGAGAGTAAAAGACATTTCCTTTACTCCTATTTGAGCTGCTTCATTTTTTAGCACCTTTTTGGTAAAGAGTTAGCACCTTTTTGATAATGAGTTCCATGAAGTCATGTACTATGAGTGCTTAGTGAAGTGTATGATCAGATATTGCTATGCCATGGTGAGGAGCATTTAGGGGGAAAAAAGACCAAAATGACTTTGCAAAGGAAACTGTTTAACTATAAGACTAGTTAAAGAAGGTATAATTGCCTCCAGGGAGAAACACTGCAGGAGATGGAAAACCTGAATATGCCTGGATGCAAACAGAGCAGAAACATCCTGTAGATGATGGAATTTTTTTTCTACTCATTTGTTTTCAGAGCAGTAAAGAAAAGCAAACAAAGTACAAAGGTGTGGAATTTAGTGACTTCATTCCCCAGAAATATCAAGTCAGAATTTTTTGGTATTTCAAATTGAAAGAAAAGGCTTAGATTTGCCATAGGGTAGCGATGACAGAATCTAATCCATAGACAAATAAACACCATAAAGGAGGTAACTGCAATTCCAGATTTATCTAATAATTTCATAGACTTACACAATTGTTTTGGTTGGAAAAGACCTTTAAGATCACGGAGTTGTGTGGATTTATGTCGGACCAGAACGGGTTGTGAGGCAATCCTGACTAAATCAAATCCTGTTTTACTGAACTGGTACCACAAAACCTATTCTGGAATAAGGAGACAGAGACATAAGCTATACTGTAAGAGTAAGGCAGGCTTTCCAAGACTGGATGATGCCCAGCAACTTAAAAGCATGCTAGGATCAGCAGTGAAAGGAGAAGAAACAAATGCTGCCTCCACAACCTTTAAGTGCAGAAGCTGTAAAAACAAAATATAGACAAGTGTTCTTTTGGTCTGCTTCAATTAAGTTCATTTGAGTGCTACTCCTTCCATTTTAACCAAATGTAGTCCTCTTGTGTTCTGATTTTCATCACGTGCTTAGAAGTTTTTGAACAGAAAATGACAAGGAAAGTATGCATTCCCTTCTAAAACAGATCCAGCAACTGGAAAAGGCAAAAAAAAATTAATTCTTTCTTGTCAATTGCTCACCACACAATTACTTGACTAATTTTTCCTCTTCAGAGGGTGAGGCAATAACTCAATGTTGACGCAGTCAGGGAGTAAGACCCACTGCTGGTTATTTAAAGAGCCTTCCTCCCACTTAATTCTGACATAGCTGTCTGAGACATCTCTCCTGCTGCCAGTATTTGTGGTGGTACAACTGGGATGCTCAGAGGATTGGTCAGTATATTGTCAGCTGTTTCAAACTGAAGGCTACTTGAGCCTCTATTACTGTTTCTGCCTTTGGGTGCCACCACCCCCAGTGCTTAATTTACTCTGTATACTATATATATTCTGAGGGAGGAAGGAAGAGGGAAAGTGGTGGAAATTCCCAGTGGGAGGTCTAACATTGCAGCTCACTCAGCAGTGTGTTTCCTCTCTTTCTGTGAAGTACTGGTTAGCTCCTAAATTGCAACTATCTTCAGCATCAGTTTCTGTGGATGTAGAAATGCACAGAAAGTGCCATTCAAGGTGATAAGAGTTATCACTGATACATCTATGAACAAGACAAAAATGTCTTTAAAACATTCAAGTCAGAGAAATCAAGCCATTCATGTAAGTCACAGAACTTGCAGCCCACAGGAGGTATTCCTCTTACAGAATTGTAGGGGCTGGAAAAGACCTCTAAGATAGAGTCTGGCCATCAACCTAACACCACCATGGCCATTAAACCATGTCCCAAAGTGCCATCTCTTGAATGTGTACAGGGACAGTGATTCCACCACCTCCCTGGGCAGCCTATTCCAATGCCTGACCACTCTTTCAGGAAAGAAGTTTTTCCTAATATCCAGCCTAAGCCTCCTCTGGTGAAATTTTAGGCCATTTCCTCTCATTCTATCACCTGATACTAGGGAGAAGAGAGCAGCTTGCACCTCACTGCAACCTCCTCTCAGGGACTTGTAGAGAGCAAAAAGAATGGGGAAATCAATGAAGTACAAAATGACTTAACCTAAACTAGAAATTAAGCTAACAAAAGACATCAGCTGCATCCAGTTTCATGGCAAGATTTCTGTCAGCTGTGCCATAGTACTTGCTTTGAGGAAGGTGCATAAAACTGCTGCTTAATTTAGGAGTGCTGGTTTATGGAATGTAATTTTGAACTGGAGACTGAAGTCTAACTGTTCCATCCAATCTCATTCTTGGAGCATTCCCACATCTTCTGGTTCAAAAGTCTTATGAAATTAGGGGTTTTTTTTGTAATTTGCCAGAGTTCCACTTCATTCCTCTTTCCTCCCACTCCACAGAACAACATTCCCAGTTGTTGCTGGCCTGTATAGGCTGTCAGGACAGCTGACTGCTTGGATTACACAAGGCTATATTGTATCTCCTTAAGAACCACCCAACTAAGTGCTTCCTTTGGGACCAGGGCTCACTACTGGGCTTTACCAGCACACCAGGTGCCCTCTTGAAGCTGGGAATTCCAAACCAACAGGCAGTCCTGCAAATGCTCCTCTCAAAATCATTCTCTTGAGCCCTTAAGGTATCAACGTACTTCAAATCAGATATCTGAGTAACTAAAAGTATGGTGAACTTGCATTCAGTTCAGACTCTGACCCTTAAGCAAAGGGACAGAATGCTGTCTTGTGCTTTTTGTCCAGGTACTGGAAACTTAACTGAAAAATCCTCTCCTAAGCCAGAGCTGCTTTAATCTCTACTATTTACAGGAGTTACCTGTGGCAGTCCTGTATTTAAATGTTTCAAAAATAACTAACTCTCCTCAAAGCAGTAGTTAGGAAGTAAAACATTTACCATGCCATGCAGCTACTGTTTTTAGCCAAGTGCTTCTCTGTCTCATCCTTAGGGAGACCCTTTACTTACAGTAGTTCTAAGACAGTTGCTGCTAGCTTCTTGAGATGCCACTAAAACCCTGCCTTTAAGGGAATTTCTCTATTGAAATTCCATGCTGTTGTGACATGTTACTTAACCCTCAAATTTCTCTGAGAAAGTACCCTTTCAAGACATGCCCTAGCTCAAGAGCTGTTACTTGGCTAGCAGCAGAGTATCCGCAAGTGGATACAGTTAGCTTCAGATGTCGATTTAAAATGGGTCTTTCAGCTCAGAAGGACTTCATGGAATCAGAAGGTAATTAATATTTGAAAGTTTATTTGAAGGGTCTTTAGAGTTAATGACATGTTTCCTGCTCATCTACATCACTGCCAGAAAGTCTTCCCACTCCTTTCAAGCTACTTTAAGCACTTAAAGCCTGTATCACTGTGTGCTACATGGACTGCTCAGAAGTAACAACTTCCTGGATAGCTTACACAACTCAGTAGATGCCAAAACTATCAAAAAGTGAGGCAAGGAAAGATGTTTATATGGATGCACTACTGCTTTGAGATCTAAAGCTCGTGCAGTCTCAGATGAACGATGCAAACACTGCTTTGAGATCTAAGGCTCTTGCCGTCTCAGATGAACCATGCAAACACTACGTTAATTTCTTTGTAAAACACAATGTTAATGTCAGTCCCTGGAAAAACTGAACCAAGAACTGAACATTAGAAACCTGTAAGCATTCAGCACATATAAATTTGTCCAGCAAGGATCAGGAAGGTTCAGCAGAGATTCTGGGGCAAACCATCCCTTAAGGTTATCTTTCATTAATAATGGTAGATTGCCTGTGCAGCCAAAAAAGAAAACCCCTGAAGCACCCACAAAGGCCAAGTACTGGTGAGGATGAACAGCACACAAATCCATGAGTGGAATATAAAGGTGAAAGGCTAGTGAATACCTAGTGGAGATATGCACTGAGTAGAAAAATCAGTAAATTAAACACAGTCACACCTCAGGTTCTGGAGCCAGAGAAGCTGAGTAATGGCAAACACCACATTGTCACAGTGAAATACACCACACAGAGATCATTCCGTCAAAGGACTGACTAATACAGGTTGGCATGTTCTCTTATTAGTAACAGCAAAAGTGACTGTTTAGTAAAACTTGTATATGGAGCATCATGTCTAATTAAAATGCAGCAGGAGATTTCCAGTGTAAAAACTTACTGGCTAATTGCTAGAGAAATTGGCTAGCAGTTTTATTCACGGAACAGACTCCTTTGGCAAAATACTGGTCAAATAATCCATTTGTTAATCCAACTTTTAAGTTCACACCTTGTCCAGCTTGAAGGACAGCCAGCCTTTTCCTTTAGCTGTTGGTCTCACCAACTCAATGACAAAGAGCTGCTATTCACAGGCACTGTTTATAACCAGCTTTTAATTCAAGGCATACATGTGTAGCGTGGTAGGAAGACAGTAAGTAAGGCCAAGAACTCAACAAGCACTTACGTAAGCTGTATGTTAAAACAACACTACCCTCAAACTAGGTAAGAGGTGATTCTATTCTTAGAAACTTGGGGAAGTAACATCTTCTGAAGAGAGAGTGCCTTTGAGCATCTGAGTTAACCCACTTCTTAATGTCAGAGATTCTAAAAGGACAGATTTCAGGGGCTCATTTCAGACAGCAGTCTTGCTAAAGAGATACAACACTGAGTGTCTGTATAGCCTATTTCAGTTGGGGTGGGTTTCTTGTTTGTTTGGGTTTTTTCAGTAGTCTTAAACCAGGCTAATCAAAGTTCTGTCCCTGGCACAAGAGGCAAAACCACTGAACTATTTTACTAAGGTTTTGAAGGTGCAGACCAAGCATGTGGCTAAGTGAACCCAGCAGGCAGCTGCTGCCAGATGGGAGGTTGTTTTCCCCCACTTGCAGCTGCCTCCTTTGCTTCTTGTATTATCACACCCACATTCATCTCATGTCAGGAAACCAAACAAGCACTTCAAAGTCTTCAGCTGGGTTATCTCCCTGGGCTGGCTCACCACAGGGCTAGAAGAGAACCACTACTGGTAAAGGACTGTGGTGGTAGGGACAAGCTTCCCTCTTGACAAGTTTTCATCAATTCAGGTGTAATCATACTGTAACTCGGATGACCAGGATTCATCATTCTCTTGCAGCTGTTACCCTGTAAGGGTTTCTTTCAAGATTAGGTATTTTCTAGATCAACTTATAACCCTCTCCTTCTGGGAAAAAACACTAATGCAAATACTGTTACTTTGAAAATCCCGGATGAATCCTTTGGGAGTTGTTTTGTAATTATTTGTAACGGATTTCAGGCTCCTGGCACTGCTTCTGCTGGCCCATTAAGGGGAAATTGCAACTGACCCAACAGGCACATGCTCCAGCAGCAGGACTGAAACTACATGACTCACCCAGTCAAAATACATGGAATGCAATGATTTTACATCTAAAGAAAGGGCAGGGCTTCTTAGGTAATAACAGGTACAAGGGCATTATGGAGAAACTGACAGTCTTGGCTTTGTTCTCAACACATGACAGCAGCTGCTGTAATCTAAGACAAATACATAAAATGCAGGTCATTCCTTTAAACTGGGGAGGAAAAATACTCAGATCTGGGAGTGGAGGTCTCAAACCCATTTTATTGGGCACTTTGCCAATGTTATGGAAGCAGTATATCATGTGAGGGTGGTAGCTTAGTGCTATGGAAGTAGTATATCATATAAGGGTGGTAGCTCAGGGTACCACTGAGCCTCTTCTCAAGGCAATAATACAACTGGAAAACCAGCAAGTCCAGAAAAAAAACTGCAACCTGGGCAGGAGAAAGAGGAAGGAGAACTGAGAGCATGCTGGCAGTGCACAGAAAAACACTATGGTCTATATGAGCATTATTACATTTAGAGGGACATGGCATCCACAGAGTTTCAGAACACCAGAACTCCACCTCTAATAAAAAAGAGGTTAGCATTATCTTGACAGTTTGAATGGGGATAAGAAGCCCTTACAATCATCATTACAGACTTAGGGAAAGAAACACTTCAAACAGCTCTTTGCCCTAAATGAGACTCACAAACTGAGCACTCTGCAGCTGTTGAGATTCGTCTCCTGGGTTTTGTCTGGAGATTTGGGGTGGGGATCACTGTTGAGAACACAGACCCTGGCAGACACGAATGCTAACTGAGCAGCTGTCTTTGGAGGCATGCTGCTGAAAGGACTCAGAATTCCTTCTCAGAGGCAAGGCCTGAGATGTGCAGGCATATTTTTTTCACCTTTAAAACTGCATGAGTGCTAACCTACAAAGTTGAGAGTGAACACATGACATTCAGTGGTGTGCCTGACACCAGGGTGAATATTTCATCCCCAACAGTAGTGTTTTTTCCAAATCTAGATAACTGCTCTCCAGACTTCTGACAAGATGCAAAGTTGGTGGGGTTTTTTTCCAATAAGGATACAAATTCTAGTAAGATGTATTTCCAAGCCCTCTAACAGGTAACCTTCCAGCCTGCTCAGACACACATAACTAAACAAAATCCACAATTTTTGCTGAAACACTTTGTTCTTCTCTCTTCTACTTAAATTACTAACAATGCATTGGATCCCGTGTTTCTGCTGAGGGCAGACCTGCCCTCACAAGTGCTAACCATGCTGTACTCTTCCCCAGCAGCAAATGCTTATTCTTGCATGTATTAAATTCACAGCCTACAGAACATTCACAGTCAGAGCATACTAATGGTATGAGTTGATACTACAGGGGCTATTTTTGTAGCACTTGATATATCAAGTGCCTCCACTGTTTTGATATTTTATTCTCTTCACAGTCCCCCAGAGTTGGGTAAAATTTGTACTATGCAGGAGAAGGTCTAAAGCAAAGAAACAATGTCATTTGCTTAGTATTAGACTGGAAGCTATGGCAGAGCTTGTGTTGATGATGATCCTTCCTTCCTAAAGTGTAATACTTGCAGCTCCCCTCACAAAATGCTTAAAGTATCTAACTAATGGCTAAACTTCCAATATAAAGACCTATAACACAGTCTCAAGCTGTGCCAGGGGAAGTTTAGGCTCAAGGTGAGCAGAAAGTTCTTCACAGAGAGAGCTGTTAGCTATTGGAATGTGCTGCCCAGGGAGGTGGTAGAGTCACTGTCCCTGGAGCTGTTCAAAAAGGGATTGGACGTGGCACCTGAAGCCATGGTTTAGTATTCATGAGGTCCTGGGTGACAGGTTGGACTTGATGATCTTTGAGGTCTTTTTCAACCTTACTGATTCTATGTTCTATAACACTCTGAAAACAGCTGCTGTCTCAACTACTGATGTTCTCTAAGCAAACAACTAGCTTCCTCACACTAATGAAGTAGGATCAAAACAAGTAGGTTTAAGTTCATCCATCGAAAAAAGGAAGGAAATCTGTCATAGTGCACAGCATAATAGAGAGCCTTTACAGTCAAACTCAGGGAAGAGGCATGTCCCTGTGGAAGGGGACCTGTGATGGTAGCTCTGCTAGAGACCTGTTGCATAAACCACCCTGTGTACTCATGTCTCTTGCTTATCTGTCTGATAAAACACTGTCTTCCTTTTCTAAACTTACTGCTCCCCCAGTGGGGAAAAATTGACTAAATAGCTAACTACTACAGAAAATATGTTGTTTAGTTTTTTTAACTGCAGGGATTTTTTACTCATGCCAACACCTCATCTTTGTAATATTTTAAAGATGGTACCTTCATGGGGAGAAACCACCTTTCACAACTCCTGCATGTCTGTATTTCTGGTTTTAGAGCTGACTTACTTTGCCTATCAAAGGCAAAGAATTTAGGAATAAAATGCTTCCCTGATAGCCAAGTCAGATAGGTGATGCACAATGGCTTTCTATCTCATAGTCAGAACAGATATGGCTCCAAATAAAAATACAGGCAGCTGAGTAAGCATGCTAAATGCTCACAGGAAAGGAAATAGTTCTTATTCATCACCACCATCAATTCCTGGACATCCAATTCTGCTTCCCTTATAGCCTCACTCAACCTCATCTCACACAGTATCCACCATGGAATGACAACACTCAGGATCACTATCTGATTTCTAAGAGCACATTGATCAATCCCCAGAAGGGTAACTTTCAGTTTGATTATAAACCACTGTACCACACCAGTTCACCCTATATACTAAAGGCTGCTTCTATAATAGCTTTTATGGTTCAAAAATTGCAAGCCCACCTCCCCATAGGCTCAGGGGGTGGAGCTCAGGAGGTAACCGTGTGATGGAGTGTTTTAATCAATCTGTAGGAGGAAATAATGGATGGTGCATGGATGGATGTAACAAAGCCAGGTGCCAAGCCCTGAAATGGACGTAAGATCTCAATCTTGCAGGGGAGAAAAAGGACAGCTACAGCATACCAGAAGTCATGCCTTTGCTTTTGAACAGATTTTCCTATCTCCTTCTAGAACTCTGTTTTAGGACTGATTCACTTGTTTCTTTCAATGTGGCCATTCCCTAGTATTAATGGGAACGAGAAGTGACATTGAGAACGACACGAATGCATCCCAATTTAGTGCAACAAGCCCACAGCTGAGCAGTCAGTGAGGAACACCACAGGAGTGTCAGGTGATCTTAATTTTTTGTAATTGCATGCCTAAACCCCAGGTTTGGGATCTCTGCACAGATCCTATCTCTCAGCCAACAACCCTACTGCACGAATACTTACTGTAATTCACTTTGTATTGCTCCTCTACTGTGAACAACCAAAGACAGTATACAAAAGTTTGCTGTAGCTTCAACCTCTTTATGGATGCTTGATAGATAACATTCAGCAAATCACAGTGCTTGGAGCTTCCATTTCAAGGCAAGTTAACACCTAAAAGCTAACCTTCTTTCAGACCTATTACCATGCCACAAGTGTTTTGAAACACAGGCTAGAACCACAACAAACACGTTTCTCCAACAGCCTGCAGGATGAGACAAGAGTGCATGACTGAACATTTAGCCTGCAGATAGCTTTGCTGTGTGTTTATGCAAAAGTTAAGTCTAAACATCTCCATAAAACAAGCAAGCATTATTGTCATTTTACAGATGAGAAGTGTCCAGAAGCCATGAGAAGTGACTCCTACTTTGAGGGCTCAGATTACCTCACAGATGTATCAGATTTAATGTCTTTTCATGCACACTCACGCACCAACAAGCTGCAAAACCTCTTACTGGCAGATAAGGTTATCTAGGATAAATCCCAACAGAAACAAAACTACAAAATAGGAAGCAGTTCAGCTCTTAAAGGCAAAAGCAGCATAAATGTGTATTCCCTTTAAGACTGCTAGATATGTCTTTTGATATGCAGATCTTGCCTGCCTTCGTACTCCAAAAGTTACTTAAAACACTCCTCCCTGTAGCAGTAATGCTGGAAAAACAACCACCAAAACCCGTCTACTTTCCCCAACAGAACGACCTTTTATTAGCAATGGATGAAGTCAAAGCACTGTAGCACCCTCTCGTGGTAGCCTACAAATAATGTTCTCTATGTGCAATTCCAATTGATCCTTTTCCCTTCTTACTTTAAAACTCAGTTTCCTGTGTGCTCCCAGGCTCCTCAGCTCACAGCAGGTGTTCAGCCCAGCATGAGGCTGTGCTCTTTCATACTCGCCTACTCCCCGCCGACAACATGGTGCATGTTTCAAAGCCTTGCTTCCCTGTTCCAGCATCACATGGTGAGCTTCGTGTGGAGAGGGGAAGGCAGAAGAAAGCAGAAAGGCTTGCTGAGAGGTTTCTCCTAGTCAAGTGCTGTTCTTGTTGGAGAATGCAATACTCACTGGCAATGCCACATGCATACCAGCTGCAGGGTAGCTCTGGAAGAGCTGATGCACAGCAGAAATGTGCTCATAATCAGCACCTGGGGAAGCCCTTCCTCCATGTGTAAAGTAAGAAAACTAGCTCAGCTCACCCGAGTCTAACTAGCCTCTAATTCTGTCACCTTCAGGCATGCCAGTCTCCACAGTCCACAGCACAAGTGAGTGTAATAGGCCATCCACCTGTGGTGAGGCTGGTGTGAGAGGCCAGCTGAGCATTATCCTAGAGCTAGGCAGCACCTAAAGCAGTGACCTTCTTTTCTTCCAACCCCTAAAATGAGGAAAACTTTTTATATAGCAGAAACACTATCAAGGCACACAGAAAAAGTTGCTGCACCTGCACCATCATGGTACAAGCTTGTGTGCTAATGGAAAGACACACACTGTGCATCTTATTCAAATTTAGCTTAACCACTTGACAGAGAAAATAGATGGAAGCCACAGAGGCTTAGTCACATCAAAATAAAAAAGAATTAGAACTTCTGTACAAGGCCACAGACAAGCTTAGCTCTGACAGGCTTAAGCATGTTACCTATTTCAGCTTCTCAAAGCATATCTATGCTTCAAACTAGGTGCCAAAGTGCAGGAATTACAAAGCAATTAAATGACTGATTTAGAAGGCAGTGCCCCTATTTAAACATTTTTTTGCCTCTAAGAAGTTGAATGTATTTAATCATGACAACCCCCCCAAAAAAAACAACCACCAACAAAACAAAAACAACAAAAAACTTTCTGACCAAACAGATTTAATACTGCTATGTCAAAAGCAAGAATGAAAGCTGCTAGGTTTCTCTTTCACAGGATACCTACAGCAGGCTACTCAAGTCTTCATTTGAGCATCTACTGATTTTTTTTGCACATCATCCTAAGCCATTTAATTTTGGGGGGAAATATATTAAAAGTGGGCCAGTTTTTCTTTCATACTTCATATCAGACTCAAATGTATTAGATTAGCTCAGAAAAACTAAATCTCAGTTTCTTCTAATATGAAAAATCATCTCCTTCCTTACAGCTATTTTGCAAACCTTACTATACACCATTTGGGGGTTTTTTGAGATACTGAATAACTATAACTTGAAATATTGCACTGCAAGACACTATATACCACTTGCCTATTTATTCTAAGCATTTTTTTCTAGACAAAGCCTTTTTTATTTGATAAAGCACCTCTGCTTTCTCTGTTTACCCTTGGATCTTCAGAAAGAAGCCATAAATCAAAATTAAGTAAACCAAACAAATGCCATCCTGAATAACAAGCACTTACGATTAGTGGAGAAGTATTCTGCTGTGCTTCACTGGGTAACTGGGCCAGAGCACAGGTTTCACACTGCTATCAATTATAAAAGTGCTGCTCATCCCTCACCAAGTTGTACATAGCTCCCTGCCTTAAAAAAACCAACAAAAAGACAAACCCCACTCACCTTCCTAGTCAGGAGAAAGCACTAAAAGGATCTGCAGAGAGCTGGCTCTCGCTGTTACATATGCTACTGCCACAAATGATAATGCTCATCATGGCTTACTTGACAGTAACAATTCAGTCAGTAACACACACAAAAAGAAGGCAGGCTTGAAAACAAAGCAGAACTGAGTGACATCACCATAAAGTGATCAAAGAAACTACTTTCAGAGCATTTGTTCAAGGGCTTGCCTGTGCCACAGAATTATGCTTTCATCAAGGTGTGATTCTAAGAGTAACTACCAAGGCTTGGCTCTATTAATATCAATAGTATTCTAAACAGCATATATAGCACATACAGCCACTTAAAGTTCAGGTTTAAAGAACCTGTTATTTTAACTTTGGTATCTTAAATGTGAGCCCCAAAAGCTGCCAACTTTTAGACTGAATTTAATTTACTGGTCTGTAGATGAAAAATAAATAAACAAATAAAAAAATCAATTTATAGGAAAAGAGTAACCACAAATCAGCTCCCAGACAAAGGATGCTGCTTCTCTTTCACTTGTACTGAAGTGGATGGTGGGCATAAAGAGAGCTTTACAATCCAAACCTATATTCTAATTAAAAACTGCACTGAACACAAGCAGTGAGAAAATCCATGCTCACGCAGTCCAGCTCAGGCTAGTGAAAGCTTGAGTTATGCTTCATGGAGGAAGGAAACTATGCCAGTATTTCAAAAGCTCTTCAAGGCTATTCAGATCTCTAAGAGGAGCCCATTCCACTCTTCCTAGAGAGGTAACTTGTATCCCTTTTGAAAAATTGTGCACAGACTTTTTTTCTTATTGCTAAACAGTCACCATAGTTCCATTAATTGGCAAGTTCTGACACGTTAGATTGCTGCACTGGTTGTAACCCTTAAAAAATATTTATTTTCAGATGCCTTCAAGGCTAATCTAAATAATTATTAAGTAAAGTAAATTTCAGAAGTATTAGTATAGCTCTATCTTGTCTCCACTTCTGCTCTTGGCTTTTTTAGGCAGCAACACAAAATTGATATTCTCATCAGTTGCGCAGCCTCCCACAGGCTTCTGAATAGCAGCAGTAAAACTGAACAGTCTCATCAGCTCCCTGGCAGTGCTGGTTAGCAAAATGAACCCTGAGCAGCAAGGGCTTTGAAATCATCTTGACAATCTGAGCTGACTCTCTAAGCTAAGGAAGGGCTCATTGTATTAAGTGACACTCCAGCTTGGGGTTGAAACTGGAATGTACAAATGCTTTTGGGTTTTGTCTAGAAAATGGATCTATGCTCTGTAAACACCTTTGAAAGCCCTGATGTTTAGGGTAAAGGTGGGAGGTAACACTAATCTTCTTGGATATAACAATATGTAAGCAAGGTTCTAGGCTTGGCCTTTTGGAGTGTATACAGATTTGTCACAAGGAAGTGTTTCTCCATATAATTCCTTTATGTTTTGGTATGCCAACTGTATGGTCTCTTCATCACTGGAGGTGATGACTGGATAAGGCACTTAGTGCCATGGTTTAGTTGATTAGGTGGTGTTGGATGACAGGTTGGACTCTACGATCTTGAAGGTCTTTTCCAACCTGGTTAATTCTGTATTCTGTCACCTTGGAGTGTGAAAAACAGGGACATTTCATGCTACACACCACCACAATTCTAGACATTAGTATCATTCCTTAGAATGAGAAGCAAGCCTGACACCTGTTTAAAAATTAGCCATGGTGCTGAGCACATTTAATCCACAACAAAAGTAATTAATGGTGTCTTAAGTCAACCCACAGTAAATCCCCCATGTGAACTCTAAAGAGTACATATGTGTATTCACTATTCAATTGTACTCGATTCTACCTCTGGTAAGAATAGAGCAAGAGAAGGAAATCTTGGTGCTGGGTTTTTCCTTCCACTTGTTTGTGCTCCAGGAGCTTGGGACTCATCTTTTTGTGTCTAATATCAGTCATTTGCTGCATCAGCTCTGAAGCAGTCAGGCAGGTGGACTAGGTGATTATTATAAGCTCCTTCCAACTGAAGCAATCTATTCTATGTGGAGAAGCCCCCCAACCAGTATGCTGCCCATTATAGGGACACTGGTCAATAAGTTGCTTCTAACATATCATAAATCAGTTTGGAAGGTCCACCTGTCTCATTCAACAATCATTAA
Source organism: Dryobates pubescens (assembly GCF_014839835.1). Taxonomy (NCBI): domain Eukaryota; kingdom Metazoa; phylum Chordata; class Aves; order Piciformes; family Picidae; genus Dryobates; species Dryobates pubescens. The sequence goes on along the minus strand of NC_071622.1, from coordinate 11,447,715 downwards.
ATATACCCAAGACTGCATTTCTAAAACATCATCTCCAAAGCTGACCAGTCAAAATACAATTTCCAGTGTACAAAAATGCACTACTAGAGAGAAGATACAAGATAATGTTTTATTCTTTTCTCTTCTTCCAGTCTTTCCTTATTCCTGTTGTCTTCTCTCCAGCATTATCTGCCTTTCTGGAGCTACTGTCTCCATAGTTGTTCATCCTACATATACTAGTTGAGATGACAACAAATAGGAAGAGCAGAGACAAATCTGACACTTTGAAATTGGGATTCTCATAAGAAAAAGGAAGAAGACTGAGAGGAGCATAGGGTCACAAATCCAGACTGGTCTCATCCTCCTATCCTCTAATTTCATCCCAACAAGAGCAGAAGATTTCTTTACCATGCCATATGCAGCTTATGACAAGAATGAGATAGAATCATTTCATTTGGAAAAGACCTGTAAGATCATTGAGTCTGAACATTAACCTAACACCACCATTGCTATTCAACCATGTCCCCAGGAGTCATGTCCAAGACCCTGCTTCACACCATAATTTTACTTCCATTTCACTGATTTATGATGTTTCACTTTAAATAACAAACACTAGACAAACCAGGGAAGCACCCTAAATCCTAACCAGTAACATTATTAAGTTAAAGGAGGAGGGGATGCAGAACTGTCCCATTGAAAATGGGGGTTTCCTCATTGAAGAGCTACTTTTCCTACGTAACTGTAGTCCAAATTCTCACATCACTGTTGTCACAGAATGTTAGGGGTAGGAAAGGACCTTTGAAGTTCATCAGGTCTAACCTCTCTGCCGAAGAATACTTTCAAATCAACATAAATGAAACTCCAAGTTTTTTAACACACACACACAATTCTTTTTAATGGAAGTATCATAGTAAGATTAAGATCCAAAGCACAACATTTTGGAAGGAAGGACAAGGGGGAAGGAAGTTCAGTCTTAAAATACATGTGTTTAAATAGCCTTAAAAGAGCACTAGAAGATTGAAATGAAAACAATTCCTGGTGAAATATTTCTGAGCATAGTAGCATAGTACCATAGTATCAGTCAGGGTTGGAAGGGACCACAAGGATCATCTGGTTCTAACACCTTGCCATGGGCAGGGACACCCCACATTAGATCAGGCTGCCCAGAGCCTCATCCAGCCTGGTCTTAAACACCTCCAGGGATGGGGCCTCAACCACCTCCTTGGACAACCCATTCCAGGGTTTCACCACTCTCATGGTGAAGAACTTCCTCCTCACGTCCAGCCTGAATCTCCCCACCTCCAGCTTCATTCCATTCCCCCTAGTGCTATCACTACCTGATATCCTGGTCTTCCCCTCAAAAACCACCACCTAAATTATTTTTGAACTGTTTTTTGCAATTCCTGTGCTGATACTGGAAGCCACCTATTAGCAAGTTAATTTATACACAGCTGCAGACCAACAATCATACAGGGAGATACACACGTCTTCCTAGAAAGCCCACAAAGCACATGAAACTTCCTGAGCAGATATGGGTAACACAACTAAGCTTTGTTGTTGTGGTTTATAGTGTTACCAACAGGAAGCCTCAATGGTTTTGTAAATCACTTATTCTAGAGAGAGAAATCTCTATGGATAACACCAAGATTGACCTTTAAAATAAAGTATTTCATAACCACACCACCAGAGGAATGTCAGGGATGATGATGCAGTAATGGTGAGAGAACCATTACTTCAACCCAGTAGGTCAACTGTGTTACCCCACTCAGCCCAAGCTTTTGTTTCTTTCCTGCTCTGTTGAGGGGCAGAGAGATTGCTGGTGGTCTGAACAACCAGAAGTATTTCTTTACCAGTAACTACTTTTTGGAATGCTGGCAAGATGGCTACTTTGCAGAGCCACCTGCAAAGCCAGTCACACTACACCTCCTCAGCTTTGTGTCATCCCTGACTACACACTGTAGAAACAACTACTAACAGTTTGGCAGGCAGTGATTTAGGATATCAAACTCGGAAGCTTTAGTCTGTGGTCATCCATCCTTGGGTGAAAACAAACTCACCAAGTCACTAAGCAAAACCTAAATGTATTACTTCTAATAATTCTGACCTGCATCCCTGCTGGAACAAGTACAAACTGCTGTTTCTTGTTTTATGTTAGTCGGACTTGAGCATAGTTTCCTACAAGCCCGAACGAGTCAGCTGTCAGCAGTATTGACAAGACAGTTTACACATAATAAGTATATGGAAACATTTAAGTTGTGACAACTAGGAGATATGGGCCAGAATATATCACTCTATGGCTGGTCTAGCTTTATCCATGAAACAAAGATCTAAAAAGTATCATTTGACTTCGCTAGACTGGCCTGCTTTAAGAACAAACAAATGTAACATATGCTGAAGTAAGTGGGTCACAGAACAGGTCACTTCTCGGGAACACCAGTGAAAACACGCTCTCAAGCCTACTGTCCCAGAATCTGTAATCAGTACCAGCCATAAAATATTCCTGAAGCCAACTCTGCTACAGCATCTTTAGGAGACAATCCAACTATCTTCCAGCTCCAATTATGCGAGCTGTCAGTCTTGCCAGATTAAAAGCTACTAAAAAGCTAGATTTAAGCCACTTGTGAGAATTCGCTTTTGTGTCCAACAACTTGCACGTTCACTTTCCACCAATTTGTTCACTTGGCTATGTCCCTGTTTAAAAAAAAAAAAACAAACTAAAAATCCCACTTCTTTTTTCTTTTTCCTTTTTTTTTTTTTCAAAACATTGCACTTGCAAGCAATAGCAAGTTTGTGAAATATTGCTAGAACAACTTGTACTACACCATCTGCTACATGGGGAGACTGAGAAACCAAGGATCTGGCTGGGCTCTGAAATTTAAGTTAGTTCTGACTAATATCTTTTGAAGTAACTTCATTCCAGTCTTCTCTTCCTCATGCTGCATTCGCAGTCTATGTGAACTGCACGCGGTGATGGGTTAGGAACTGGCTGGAGGGCCGAGCCCAGAGAGTGGTGGTGAATGGTGCCACATCCAGCTGGCAGCCAGGCACTAGTGGTGTGCCCCGGGGATCAGTGCTGGGCCCCATGGTCTTTAATATCTTTATTGACGATCTGGATGAGGGCATTGAGTCTATCATCAGTAAATATGCGGAGGACACCAAGCTGGGGGCAGGAGTTGATCTGCTAGGGGGTAGAGAGGCTTTGCAGAGGGACCTCGACAGGCTGGACAGATGGGCAGAATCAAACAGTATGAGATTTAAGACATCCAAGTGCCGGGTTCTGCACATTGGCCACAGCAACCCCCTGCAGAGCTACAGGCTGGGGTCAGAGTGGCTGGAGAGCGGCCAGGCAGAGGGACCTGGGGGTACTGGTCGATGGTAGGCTAAACATGAGCCTGTAGCGTGCCCAGACATTCTGGCCTGGATCAGGAACAGTGTGGCCAGCAGGAGCAGGGAGGTCATTCTGCCCCTGTACACTGCACTGGTTAGGCCACACCTTGAGTACTGTGTCCAGTTCTGGGCCCCTCAGTTTAGGAAAGATGTTGACTTGCTGGAACGTGTCCAGAGAAGGGCAACAAAGTTGGTGAGGGGCTTGGAACACAAGCCCTATGAGGAGACACTAAGGAAGCTGGGGTTGCTTAGCCTGGAGAAGAGGAGGCTTAGGGGAGACCTCATTGCTCTCTACAACTACCTGAAGGGAGGCTATAGGCAGGCAAAGGTTGGTCTCTTCTCACAGGCAACCAGCACCAGAACAAGAGGACACAGCCTCAAGCTGTGCCAGGGGAGGTTCAGACTGGATGCTAGGAAGAAATTCTTCACAGAGAGAGAGTGCCCATGGGAATGGGCTGCCTGGGGAGGCGGTGGAGTCACCACCATTGGAGGTGTTTAGGAGGAGACTTGATAGGTTGCTTGGTTGCATGGTTTAGTTGATTAGGTGGTCTTGGATGATGGGTTGGACATGATGATCTTCAAGGTCTCTTCCAACCTGGTTTATTCTATTCTATTCTAAAAGTGCATAGGAAATGATACACCAGGAATTCAAACAGATGAATACAGACAGTCTGTATTATATTGTGCCTTCCATTGAGCTGCTAGAGCCCTCTCATCTGTGAAATCCAGTATGCAAAAATCCCAACTTAAAACAAGGTATAAAAACAAATATTGAATGTAACTGGATCTGCAGGAATAATTTAGATATCATGAAGAATGATGTCATATGGAACACACCTATAATTTCATATTCTGCAGATGTTCCTCTAGACACTTAGCTGAACTATCCTTTATTCCCCAAATAATTAGTTAAAGTTATTTATACATTGTGGTCCCACAAGATTTCTGATTTACAGTACAAAGAGCCAGGCACTGAATACAGTGATTATATTCCATCTGCATAGGGCATTTACTGACAGGAAAGTCTGCAGGCAAGTAGCTCTGGCCCGAGCTCACTGCATTTCACTGGGATGAAAAATAAAGAGCATTTTAGGCAGCCCACAAAGTGCAGTTGTTAAACTGACCCTATATTCTCTCCTTCTTTCCATTTTCCTGCTCCAGCCCTCCAGTTTCCCTGAATTTCAAAGGGATAGTGTTATTTACGCTTCTTCCTATTTTAGAATGTTTTTATCATGTGGCATAGCACTCCAGCTGCCTTAGGGGAGCTTTAATGATAATTTTATTTTTAAAAGTATAGGCTTATCTTGCTTGACCTTGATGCACATAGTAAAAGGTTGCTAAACCCCTCCTCTAGAAAACAAAACAGAGAACAAATGTCCTGTGCCTGTTGGATCAAAAGCTCAAGAGTGGCAGAGCCTTCCAATACCCCGAAATATATCACCAAGGCAACTGCAGCAGTACTGCAAACAGGTATCTCAGAGGCTTCCCAGCCAGGATTTAAATAATCTGACTTCCCTGCAGTATGCTTTCTACAACACTCAGCAAGTCTTTCTGAAGATGAAAGGCACGCTCACGCCATTCCAAAGAGTATCTTGGTACGGGAGGCAGTTATCGCTGCTCTTCAGAAAGAAATTAGCGCACGTCACTGCCAAGAGGTCGTATGAGGAGCCGAGCAGAGCCTGTGCAACTTGTATGTAAATTGTTGGTTGTCATCAGTTGTACCCCATCCCTCAGACTAAGAAGGTATCTTACTTCTGTGTCCCTTCTCTGAAAGGGAAAGCATGCTCATCCTGAAAAGGCACCAAGTATTTCTTCTCATTTCTGATCACACTGAACTGTAAGACTTTGATCCTAACCAGTGTTTGCTACAGCTTCTCCCTCTTGAGCTGTTGTCCCTGCAGTACCAGTCAATTCTGACACTGTGTACATGGGAACACTAGTGTCCAAAAGAGCCTTCTATTTACATTCTTCCTTTCTAGCACGCTGCTAGCAACCAACATGCTTCACGATCCATTGCTTGATTTTATACATCACAGATTATGTGCTAGGAACCCTTGCAACATGGTCATTTGAAGGGCTGATTTCAAAAGGCTGCACAATACACGAATCTCTTGCACCTTACAGCGCTCTGCTCCACATCACACCAGTATACCAACTTGCTTAGAACTTCTCTGCCCACCTTCACAGCAGTGCTCACAAAATTCAATACTACAGTGAGCTGAATCCCTGAGGAGTCTAGGTGTCCTCGTGATGGAATAGTGAGGTGCCACATTACAGATTTCCTTGTTCTTTGCATAAACCAGAAAACATCTCCAAACTCCTTGCCTCTTTCAAAAGCTGATCCTAAGGTAGGTAGGTAGTGCCTGTGTGTCTATATAGGGAAGGACCTGGGGGTACTAATTGACAGCCACCTAAACATGAGCCAGCAGTGTGCCCAGGTGGCCAAGAGGGCCAATGGCATACTGGCCTGCATTAGGAATAGTGTGGCCAGCAGGAGCAGGGAGGTCATTGTGCCCTTGTACTCTGCATTGGTTAGGCCGCACCTTGAGTCCTGTGTCCAGTTCTGGGCCCCTCAGTTTAAGAAGGACATTGAGACACTTGAACGTGTCCAGAGAAGGGCAACAAGGCTGGGGAGAGGCCTTGAGCACAAGCCCTATGAGGAAAGGCTGAGGGAGCTGGGATTGTTTAGCCTGGAGAAGAGGAGGCTCAGGGGTGACCTCATTGCCCTCTACAGCTACCTGAAAGGTGGTTGTGGCCGGGAAAGGCTTGGTCTCTTCTCCCAGGCAACCAGCACCAGAACAAGGGGGACACAGTCTCAAGCTGCACCAGGGGAGGTTTAGACTCGAAGTGAGGAGAAAGTTCTTCACTGAGCAAGTCGTTCATCATTGGAATGTGCTGCCCAGGGAGGTGGTGGAGTCACCGTCCCTGGAGGTGTTCAAGAGGAGATTGGACGTGGCACTTGGTGCCATGGTCTACTCATGAGGTCTGTGGAGACAGGTTGGACTCGATGATCCTTGGGGTCTCTTCCAACCTTAGTTATACTGTGATATAGTGTTTCTCCTACACCACTGTAACACAGCAAACACACTTGCGACAAACTGGTGCAACTAAATCTCTCAAATTTTTAAGGGTAATTTCACTTCAAGTTTGTTGTGTGAAAGTGCTTGACTGAATTTTGGTAGCCCAGCACAAGAGATTTTACATTTTATCAATTTGACACAAGCTGTTCTTCAAAATCCTGTAGCAAAGTGTGTCTGAGGGTGAAAACCTTGGTTACTTTTATCCTTTCCATGAAGAATCCCTCAAAATTAACTTGTCAGGAGTTAGTAGATGTTGATCCCCCGGCACAGTGTAGTATGAAATCTGACAATGTGAGCTGAGGCGGGGACTCATACCTGCTAAGATCTAGTACATACAATAGGTTGTATTCCTCACATCAATGAATATATCATTGGAGACACAAGGAAGGGAGATAAAGTCACTCATGCTTAGACTGGCTTGGTTTAGTCAGTGGTCCAGGAGTGCTCTCCCCATCAGTTTTCACACACTGTGAATACATGTCCTAGAGACAGGATGGAAGGTTCAGGTTCAGAAAGGCCTAAGAAAGAGAAATCTGGATCAAGTAATATCAGCAGCAACCAAAATGTCTCAGCAAAAGCTAGCAGAATGCCAGGTAAAGTAAAACAGGGTAAGAAGATTAGTAAACGAAAAACAACAGTAGGAGCTGAGACAAAAAAGTCTCTTGGACAAGGGGAGTCAGGATAACCCTTCCCTTCTCTGAGAAGGGAACTCTTTGTTACTGACCAAGCCAAGCATTAAATACGTACCAAACTTTGGCATTTGGTACAAATTATTAAGAGTGAGTTGTTCACCAAGTTCTAGTACAATGTTCTGGGGAACAGTTTAACACACCTGGAGGTATTCACCAAGATGGGATAGGAGTCTGAAACCTACCCTGAAACTCTCAAAAACTAGATAGCTTATGTAAAAGGAGTGGGGTTATTTGGCAAAAGGAATAAAAAGCCATATCTTATTTTCAATAGACTTCTTTGCAGTCTGCAAAGAAAGTAACAAAGGCAACAAAAACCTTAGCAAAACAATAGCAAAACAATAGCTAATGCTTTACCACTGAAGCAGATAACCTAAGCAATACAAATAGCCATTATTCTAAAAGATACAATTATTAATATCACAGAGAAATGTCCTTCTGATATGTCACTGAACAGTTTAATTTAGAGTGTGTTGACTTTTCAGGCTCATTCTTGTTTCCAGGTCTAGGGAAGACAGAGCAGAAGGTCTGGCTGAGCACATAATTTGTCTATTTGCTGTGCACACATGCTTAAGAAAGCCTTTTCTCTCCACTTCCCTGCTACAGTTTAGTAAGGAGGAGCCAAAAGGATTTCTTCAGGATGTTGTACTAAATTACTACTAAAATATGCAGTAATATATGAAAAGATACACTTGAGTCATTCTCAGCTGTGTTATTCTGAAGCTATTACACGTCCTTGTACACTATACTGTACTTCCCACAAATGTCCTTTCTGTCCTTGCCTTGTGAGAACAAGAACTAAATAGTCATCTTGGTACCAAAACATGCAAAGACTGACAAGTTTGTCATCAGCAGGAGTGCTCTTGCCTGCTAAGTCACGCTGATCAGTCTACACAGCAGTTTTGCTCTACTGCTAAAGACTTAAGACTTCAGCATGCCAGAAGGAGGCAGGGAGCATAACTTCAGAGACCTGATCCTAACACTGTGAACTTAGAGTCTATTAGGTCTATTTTGTACTAATTTTTCTGCCAATGTGCCATTTAAAGTACAAGAGCATAACATGAAGTTGATGATAGTTTGGTTGAAAGATGCATTAGGATAGTAACCCTTAGGTTTAATTCTAGTAATAGCAGCTCAGGCATTTCAGCAAGCACGGAGTTCTGTTTTGGCTTTAAAGTTGATACTGCTCCCTGAACTTAAAAGCTGTGATAACACTGAGATTTTTTAAGAACCAGATTTAGTCCTGCGCTCTTGTTTTGATAGATACTTATGTGTCAGCAGTTACAGCAGATGATATTTACATTTAGACTGCTGTTTGCATGTTTCTTAATCTTTTTTGCCTATGCTCATTCTGTTGAGCACAGAAAAAATACATATAGGCAGAGGCAGCCTTGCTATGCAAACACCAACATCTCTCTTCACCTAGAGCCAAACTACACAAGCATACTCAGTACTGGAGGATCAATGATGCATCTATTCTCAATGTGCTTGTTAAGGCAAGACAGGTTTCTGTTGATCGTACCTTCCAAAACTTGTGCATTATGTTAAGATGTTGCCAAATAAGATACAATTTTTAAAAATAAACAAAAAACCCCCACCATAGTTATTAGGGGGGAGTTGAACGATGGGGGGTGGGGCGGGGCGGAGTTGTGGGGGTCCCCCTATGAGTGATTTCAGAAACTAACCGTGTTGCATTAAGCAGTTCCGGAATCACTGTGCAGAAAGAATAGGAGTGGACAAGGAAAAACTTAACCAAGAATCAGATGGCAGCTGTAACAGTCCAGTCAAAATCATTTACTCTGCCAGGAGCTATACAGCCAACAGAGATTTCTAGATCTAGAAGGGCAAGTTATAAGCGCCTCAGTAAACAGAAAGACAAAGCACATGTAAGGTTTACCTTTGTAAACAAAACCAGGGCTAGGAACCGCTGCAGTGACAGCTACCAAGCGCTGTAAGTTTTGACTCTCGGCGGTGCCACCTCCCTCCCGCTGTGGATGGCAGGGATTCCCGGTCCCCAGCTCCGGGGGAAGTTTCTCCGGCCCCGACCTCGCTGCCAGGCTCCAGGCTGGGCCGAGGCCACCATCCCCGGGGACGTGGCAGCAGCGGCGGGGACTGCCCCGCTCTCCATCGACTCCCGCAGCTCTCCCCTCCCCCAGTTAAGCCAACAACAACAAAAGCGGGCGGGAGGGGAGGAAGGGTGATCGTGCCCTTCTTCCCGAGCCCTACACCCGACCCTCTACCGGGGTCACCCCCCTCGTCGCCCCAGCCCCTCCCGCCCGGCAGCACGGCCCCCGGCCCGGCCCCTCACCGTGCTGAGTGAAGATATTGAAGCCTCCCTCGGCGGTGCGCCCGGCCGCCTCCCGCCGGCGACCCGCCGGCCTGGCCGCGTTGCTCCCCCGTAGTCCCCGCGGCTGCTGCTGTTGCTGCTGAGGCGGCGGCGGCTGGTGCTGGAGCCCGACGCCCGGCTCCCCGACGCGGCCCACCTGCTGCCCCATCGCCGCGCTCCCGGCCGCGGCCCGCAGCTCACATGCCGCCGCTGCCTCCGCTCCCCGGCCCGGCAGGCGGGCTCCCGCTCCTCCCCCCCAGAGCGGCCCAGCCCGGCGGCTCCCGCCCGCCTCGCCGGCCCCCGCGGCGCTCCGGCCTGGGACTCACGGACTCGCCCCCTCAGCCCCCGCCGCCATCTTAAACCACAGAGCGCCGGGAGAGAGGGGAATAGAGCGGCTCCCGCAGCCACCTCCGGTCCTCCGAGGGAGGCCGCCCACCCCGCCCCCGGCACGCACGGCCACAGATCGCCGCACGCCGTGGTGACACTCGGTGGCACTGCGGCCGGGTTGTGGCGGGGACGTGCACGGGCTGAAGTGCCAGACCCCCTTCACTTGCCACATTGTGCCCTCGGAGGGACCTCTTAGTTTGGCCATAATTTAAGGCCAGGAGCGGGTAACCCGACCAAAGGCCACGGCCCCAGGGCTGCCCTGCTTATGACAAAGCTGAGCCTGGTCCCGGTCCCCGTGTCCACGCCTGCCCTGTGGACCAAAGGTGGGCTGCTTCATTTACAAACCCACGCAGGCATGTGGTATGAAGCCAGGGTGAAGTATCCCACTGTGGAAGGGAGCTGTGGTGGGCCTGTCTTGAGCTATACACATCCTCCTCCGTGGCCCACCAGGGCAAACTCCCCAGGCTCCTACTGGGACCTGCTCTTCTGGCGAAGGGTGTGGAGGAAGAGGAAGACACTGCTGTGTGAATAACATCAGGTGTGTTGGTGGCCAGGCGTGGTTGTCAATGGCATCTTGTAGCTGAATGTGCAGTCTACCCCATAACTAAGTGGTAACCTGTCATCGTTCAGCTTGTGTAGAAGTAGCATAAAGCTCTCCAAGCCAAAGCAGGAAGGAGGAGATTGCATCCTGAAAAAAGATAGATGTTGCTGCTTGTAGATTAGGGGGCCTAGGCGCTTGGAATTATTTTAGCTGTCAATGCTAACTACTATTCCATAGAATCATCAAATGGTTTGGATTGAAAGGGACCTGTGAGGGTCCAAGCCCCCTCCAGTGAGCAGGAACATCCTCAACCAGAGCCCAAACCAACCTCATCTGGGATGTTTCCAGGGATGGGGCATCTACCACTTCTCTGGGCAACCTGGGCCACTGTTTCACCACCCTCATTGTAAAAAGTTTCTTCCTTTAGTCTCCCTCTTATAGTTTAAAACCATCACCCCTTATTCTGTCACAAGACCCTGCTCAAAAGTCTGTCCCCATCTTTCTTAGAGGCTCCTTTAAATACTGAAAGGCCACAAGAAGGTCTTGTGGAGTTTTCTCCAGGCTGAACAACCCCAACTCTCTCAGCCTGTCCTCACAGCAGAGGGCTTCCAACTCTTGCATCATTGTTGTGACCTCTTCTGGCCCTGCTCCAACAAGTCCACATCTCTCCTGTGCAGAGTACTCTAGAGCTGGACCCAGCACTGCAGGTGGGGTCTCAGCAGTGTGAAGCAGTGGGGCAGAATCCACTCCCTCCACCTGCTGCCCATGCTGCTGGGTATGCAGACCAGGACACAGTTTGGTCTGGGGTGAGAGCACACGTTTCCAGCTCATGTCCAGCTTTTCATCTACCAGTACTCCCAAGCCCTTCTCTGCAGGGCTGCTCTACATCCCTTCATTCCCCCAGCCTATGTTGCAGCAGTACTTTGGCAATATTGTTTCATCATGGATGAGCCATAGAACCTCTGCATCCTCCAGCTAGAACAATCTTTTTGTGGCTCTCCTGGGGTGGGAAAGTGAGAAGAAACTCCTTTGTGGGCTCCATGAAAGTCAGCTTTCTTGCATAAAATTCTTAGCAATAGGAATTCTAAGGAATTCTGCCTTTCAAGGGTCAAGAGGTGCTACCAAATACTACACATACTGTCACATACATTCAAACTAAGCCCTGCTGCAATAATAATAATGTCTTAAAATATGTGTGGCTTATCCAGCTGACAAAGGCTGGAGTAAATGGGAGTGAGGAGCACGTGGAGCCAGAAATGCCTTATGTTACTAAATTAATGGACTAAGAACATCAGGGAAATTAGGAATTACAGACAAGCTCACTAATAACACACAACAAAACAGTTCTTAAAATAGTGCAGGGAACATCTGGGGTGTTGCATAGGGTATGCACTGCCAAGTAGAGAGCCTGCTGTGGACATGGTTATGTGTATGTGAGCAGAGGGTTTCCTTGCAGGATGGACAGTCCCAGGCAGAACTGGCCCACATGAGTAAACACTGCAGTGGAGAGATTTCCTGGTCTCATTCCAGCTAGAATTTGCAGCATTTGGCATTTGTAAGTGGTTTGCCTTGTAAACAAAATATATGTTCTCTGGAGGCTGTAGAGAGACAACAAACACAGAAGTACCTCGTGCCATTTGCAGTTGCAATGTGGAATAAAACCACTCTTTAAAATTCAGCAGAAGTACTATTTTTCTTTCCTAATGTCTTTTACTCTCTGATCCTAAAGAACCATCCAGAGGAAGCCATTAGCATTTTAAAAGAAGATGCCAGTGTCAAGAGACTATTATAATAATTGCACTAAGGAGAATTGGCTTTAAACACTCTTCTTATTCCTCAGATCTCATGAAATCCCTCATTCTCTCTACCAGCAGCTTGTGCACACGTAGCATCTTGCTGTGGGTGACGTTAATGTCTGACTGTATGGAACTTGTCTGACATACAGAAGCATCTGACCTGGGGATGGAGTCAGGCATGGGCTTTCTAAAAAGGCCTGTTGCAGGGGGAGGAGGACAGCAGCATGGTTGCCATATGCTATGGTATAATAGTATTTATTTTAAAAGCTTCCAAACCAGAGGCCCAGCCTTTGCTTGTCTGTGTGCTAAACAAGCCCTACCCTCAGACTTACCTGGCTTGGCCCTCCCAACAACATCATTTGTGTAGTATCATATAAACAGAAGATGGCAAGCCTTGGCTGGTGGCCTCTCTTCTAGAAGAGCAATGGGGATATAAAAAAATTAACTCCCCAACCTGCAAATGACTCTTTGCTACTGAGTCACTGTGACACTGAGCCACACCGTTCTTTATCGTTAACACAGGGGCTACTCAGTGTTTACTTCACAGGGTGTCAGGGTTATTAACCATGCAAAGAGTACAAAGTGCTTTGAAGAGGCAGAATCTGTATCAATGCTATTATTATCAGATGTTATCAGCCTCCTGTAGGATTAGGAATAAGTTGTTTTTTTCAGAAGGTAATTTCTTTTGAAGAGGTCTGGCACTGTGCACTAACGAAGCATCAGAACAGTTACTGTCCTCCTGGCATGTCTGGGTTTCCAGTCAATCTGCTGTCTCCTGAGCTGTTCAAGTGAGGGATGAAAAAGACCAAGGAACAAAGGCAGCATTGAGGTTACAGTAATATACCTGACAAGAAATGTGATATTTCTAGAAACACTTCTGAAACAATTTAAAATATTCACCTTATATCCATTTCTTGAAGCTTCTTCTAAGCACTGATAATTCATTGTCCCAACATCCACTGTGCTCCAAAAATCACAGGTGAATTGCTGGCTAAGCCATCTTACATTCTCTGTGTTATATGTCACGAGCATGCTGCTGTCATCTGCCCGAAGGTTCTGTGCCAGAAGGTGGCTGTGAACAAATTGGAGAATCCTGAGTCTAAGTGTTGAGTCATCTGGACATTTTCTCTATGTAACTTAGGAAAAAATAACAAGCAGTTCCCTTTTGATGGTTTGAATGTTAATTCTAGGAGTAATCTCTCAGCTTATGTACCTTCTGTATATCAAAGCTCCACAAACAGATTTGTGTTAAACATTTGTGTGGTGTTTAGGACATGGGTGGTATTTATTAAGGTACCTGTTAAGTGCCTTGAACAACAGCAGTCTGATTGAGGAATCTGGAGAGTTCTCAGGAGTGAGGGATACATATGCATAATGTGTCAGGATTTTCGTGCTTTTATTGCAATACCAGAACAAGTTGTGGAGCTCAGGGCAGCTCCAGCTCCCCTGAGATGTCTGCAAAGGCCATGTGTAATGTCCACTAGATGGCCCATGGCGTTGGTAATCAGAGTCCCTGAACACCCTGGACTTCACCTGTGTGTGAGAAAATCAGAGAGCCACCTCTTAGTCCAAACAGGAGAGTTTCAGGGAAAGGTAATTAAAAAAAAGGAAAAGATTGTTACATCTGATAAAGCTGCTCTGCAATAAACGTTGAAAGCTTGTAAGTGCTGAGCTATTTCAAAGCAGAATGCCATTTCTTGGTGCAACATGTACCAGCATTCACCCTTTCATCTCTGATTGACAGCTCTTAAAATGTACTGTCTGTACAGAGCTTTTGTGGCACAATAGGTAGTGTTTCAGTGTTGCCTTCAAAGTTATTTTGAGTCATTACTATGATTTTAAATTAGAATTTAAATACAGCACATGGAGGATAGCTTGGGGTACTCACAGACGTGTTCAGTGGGAGTCTGTGAATACAAATTCTTTCTGGGAAAGTGTGGATTCCTGACAGATTTTTCCCAGCAGCATAGATGGGTTTATGTGCAGCCCTCAACAGATGAAATGTCCTTGGTTAATAACTGTTCTTTCTTACACCACAGCTAAAATAAAAACTCCACACAGCCCCACTCCCCCAGACACCGTATCCCACCACCCAAGTCAGACCTTTTGGATGAGACCAGCCATTTGTTATCTCTTTGAGGCTGCTTTATTCAAGTGACTCTTCTGTACTAGTCTAAGCATTGTCTCCTATCAGGAAAGTGAGCACAGAAGGGCTCTCTGCAGAGGGTGGAAAGGGGCTGGGTACACGGTATAGTATGTAGAGGAAAAGAGGAGTGTGTCTGTGCGCAGAGACACCCAGCTCACTACAGAGCCTCAGGCATTCTGATTCTGCCTTTATTTGGTCCCATGTTTTTGTGTTAGGTATCCTGTGTAACAGGATCACAACTGTGTACATGTCTGATAAACAGCAACACATCTAGTGTGCTGAGATTATACCCAGTGCGCTATAACCCATAACCCTTTTCACAGCCTCCATCAGAGTAAAGCCAGAATAAGCAGATTATAGGACTTCTTCAGGAATTGTTTTCCTGACTGATGTATTTCTGTAAGTACTACAGCTGCACCACCCTTCCCAAGCATCTGTTTAAGGCACAGAAGGCTGTAGAAGGGTGTGCTATTAAGAACACTAAGAATGTTGTTTGTTTGCCTTTTTTTTATTGTGGAAAATGTTGCCTGCACCAAAGAAAAATGATGACAAGTCTCTACATCTGCTGGGAATTGCAAATTAGTACTCAGCTTGCACAGCATAATCACTGATAAAGTACATTTGCTGAGGTAATATGAGGTCCCTCGACAGTGCTGGTGATGATTCAGGCTTTCAGGCATTCATCTGCAGGTGGGTCAATAGGAGTTCTGCCACTAGAGTTCCAGAGTTGCATTAATTCTTGTTTAGGAGCCTATGTTTTTTGGTTCCTAATCTGAAATCTTACCAGCAGTTTGGACAGCGCAGGGGTTGTTTAGTTTGCAGATGGAAGATTTTCCTCCTGTGTTTTCTGTTTTCTCTCCCTGAGAGGTTTGTAGCCAAAGTGCTAACATTTAGATAAGGGTTCGCAAACAGTTCAGAGTGCAATGTTATACTGTAATACTTCCATCAGTGCCTCTGAGACCAACATCATCCCACCTGAAATTCCTCTGATGACTGCTATATTTGAACTAGAATAATCACCATGAGAGCCCATAACAAAATCAAGGCTACATTAGCCAGGAAAAAAAAAATAAAATAAAAATGTAAATCCTTGATTTTCTAAGATGGGCAGCTAAAGGAAGACAGAATTAGAATAATTGAATTATTTAGGTTGGAAAAGACCATTAAAACTCTGGATTTAGGAGTGCTCCCTCTCCATGCTCTTTATTTCATGTGCTGGTTTCCCCTTACAGCTCCATCACCTCCCTCTTCTTGCTTCCTCACCCTGTCATTCACACTCAGAGTGCTTTGCCATCCAGCGAGTTCCCAACACCTTCCCTTTTCTAAATCATACTGAAAACCATGTCTGCCAAGGTTGCCCTTGTTACAGTAATTAATCTCTTTGTGATTGCCCTCCTGGCGTTGTTTTGAGAGGTACACACTTCTGAATTTAGTCTTTGACCTTGAAAGGAAGCCTGAGGGTCCATCAGGGTCACAGAGCAGGTTTGGTCCTCTGTGTTATAAATTTAGAATGGAATGGATTCAGCCTTGCTCTTCACTGCTTTGGTAAATGCCCACATGCCCTCGCCATGGATGGTGTCACGCTCTATGCAATGGTCCTAAATAATTAAATCACTTTTAAAAGTCAAAGTTTGGTCTAAAATATTGTTTCATTGTACAAATTCTGGATAGATTCTTCTTTGGCAGGCTTTTTTATTTAATTATGCAAGAACTGTAAGTGATCACATTATCTTCCAGATGACATTGTGCTCCTTCCTCATGCAGTTATATAGTATTAAATAGCCATGCTTTTCAGCTTACAGCTTTAATGTTATTTCTTTAAAAAATGCTCAGCAGCATGAAACAGCTCCAAAGGAAAATGTAATTGTGCAAGTGATGCAGGAGAAAGCATCAGGGGTTTGCGAGATGTTTCTGTGAACATATGTATGAGTGTGTACAGAGTAGACTGGTACCCAAGAGAGCAGCAGATACATTTGTAATCAAATCTCACTTAAATGTAAAACTTGGTCCTTCTGTTAAGCATGCAAATATTTTCGTTTGCTTTGCAAATTCTGCCTCTCTGCTCATTACCAAACCTTTCAGAAAAGGCGTAAGCCCAAATCTTCCTCTGATCAGGCTCCTAATGTGTTTTGTGTGGTCTTTATTTAGACTGTAAACTTGCTGAAGTAGGAAATGTCTTATAAAAAAAACAACTACACTGTCTCATTTCACATCCAAATTCTTCTCCCGTACCAGCTGTGTGTGTTTGCCTAGCAGCAAGTCTTCTGTTAATGAATGACTTGTTCTCATTAGCATGTCAGGCTGGATATGTAGCTTGTAGTTCCCACTCACACAGAGCTGTGCTCCTTCCCTTGTAGCTTCTGGTGAATCAGACAATGAGATATACAAAGCCTTGTGTCTCTGAGCCTGACCTTTGTGCCTGTAATCATTAACTAACACCCACTGCCAGAATAAAGTAACTAGCTGCCAGTTAAATGTATTTAACATAAGCAGAGTCTGATGAACTGCCTGGTGTAGGGATTGTTGCAGGCTTTACCATCAACTGCCACTGCCAAACCTTCTTTAAAAGAGGGGGAAATTAATTCCCTGACCAATAGAGATAGAACAGTTTTACTTTATACATTTGTTTTATAAAGCTGAGGTCCAGAGTGAATTCTCTGACACCTCAGAGGTTTTTAAAATGAAGCCTGAAGTAGCCTCATCTAACTTTGAAGCTGGCTGTGCTTTGAGCAGGAGACTGGACTAGATGGGCTCCAATCATTCCTGCCAACTTTAATTCTTATTCTAATAAAAGCTGAGTTCATCTGCAGGTTTCCTCCATTCACAGCGTTAATTAGGACTCTGTCCTCTAACTAGGCCAAAAAACTCATAGGAAGAGAATATTTCTGGAACCTCTGTCTCTTCTGTCTGATTTGCGTAAAATTGGCCAACAGGTTCAAATGTTACTGGGAGGTAAAAGACAGCTGGGGCAGACAGACAGACAGACATTCCCTTCCCCCCACACATAGGACAACTGTGTAAGCTTCCCCCCCCCACCCCCCCATAAGAAAACCTTTCTTGCCTGTATGTTTTTGCAGAAAACTTGTCAAGTGTGCATCTAATGAGGCCTGAAGTCATGCTCCCTACTCCCAGCTGCAGCCAACCTGAAATAATACCTCCCCAGAGCCAAGAGCGCATTTCATACAGCTGAGGCATTTACTGTGCAATCCCAACTATGCGGAGAAGTTGAGACACTTAGAGTGAAACCCGGGCATCTTCCTTCTGCTAGTCAGAGCTCATAGCCCTGTGCTGACACGGGCGCGCGTGTACGTCTGCCTGGTGCCGTGGCTGTCTCTGGCAGCAGACATGGCAGTGTGTCTGCTACCTCTCCATGTCCTCCTCAGCTTTCTCATACCCGAGAGCGACAGAAAGGGGAATTTGACCTCAGCGTGCTAGAGCCCGCCTGGCTGTCTGCCTTTCCCTTTTTGTCTGCTCTTTCTTAGGATGCAGTCACACTACAAAATTACCTTGAGTCATCTGTCTTGGAAGTTTTTCCCATGGGTTTCTTGTGATAAAGGGCAGACTAGGAACGTTAATCATCTGTGCTGTGAGAAGAGACGCTGATATGATGTGAATCCACTGTGGGCTGTACATGTCTCTAAGAGTTCTGTCTACCTGAGCCAACTTTACATCCCTTCCCCAACATCTCTCCTCAAATTCTATAGCTTCAGTCCACAAAGCTTGCCTGAGCAGCCAAGAGACTTCTTTAGCTGCCATGGCAGCAGATGATTCGGTTGCTCTTTCTCCCAGTTTGCAGAGAACACACCTATCTTCCTCTGCTTTTGACAGCCCTGGAAAACATGACTTCTGTGTTCCTGGGAAAGATCTTCAGAGTGCTTCTATTTTCTGCCTCACAGGGAAGCAGAAACTGTGAAATTATCATCATCCTCTGTTTGTATGTTCCCTGGAGCTGTCTGTTGACTGCACAGTCTGAAATAGAGATCTGGCCTCAGGGATTTGCTAATGATGCATTCAGTCTCAGCATGGCACATGCTCATTCCTGGGGAGTTACTGAGTTAGCATTTATAGTTCCACACTTTGAGTAGATGAAACCCTCTGATTTTCCCTCAACACTGAGGTCTTGTGTGTTGGATTCTCTTCTTATGACAGCTTACTTGGAAAGCCACCAGAAAGCTTTCAGCCTGGATCTTTCCTCCTAAAATCATAGACTACAGTAGCATCATGTCAGTGATTCTTCCATCACTTGGTGCCTGATCAGCAGGCAATGGGAAAATTAAGTCTTGCTAGATACACTTCCCAAACGATACAGCAAAGACTTCTGCAGTGAAGATGGGTGATTGTCATTGTGGGCACTAGAAGCCTTTTGTAGCTGGATGAATAGGCGCATGAATAGAAAGCAAGGAGCTGGCAGTTGGTGAGGAAAGTGCAAGTGGAGAAGCTGTGGGGAGTGGGCACTGCTGGTTGTTTTGATGATGCTAATGTGAGCCTCCACTGCAGAGAAATGGCGGTGGTAAAGGATGAAGTGAATTCACTTACCTGGCTTTCTGGTTGCTTTGTCAATTCATGTTTCTCCAGCCACTTTATGCAATGAAGGTATATTTTTGTGTGTGTAGGCAACGGTTGAACTAACAGGAACAGTTTTACTATATTTCATATTAACTTGCTGGTGAAGACAAGACCTCTCTTGCGTGACCTATATGCCTGAACTTAGAATCCCTCTCCTGGGCCTGCCATCTTCAGATTTAAATCCTTTAAACAAGTTCAAGTTTTCATCTCCTCATCCATATTTCCAAAGCATGTAAGCCTCAAGGCACTAGGCCAACAACGGAATAGTGCTGAGCACAAAGATGGTTTTGTAACCACATCAGCTCAGCCCAATGCAGATCAACTGCAGCAAACTCTGCAGATTGCTTCACCTCCTTGTGCAGTTCCATTATAACCTCTCAGTGTGCTAGTGCTCAGCTGATAGCAAAAGCTCTTTCAGCTTTGTATCTCTGACTTTTCTTTTTTTCCACTTTCAGTGAAATGCTGTTGAGAGCTGCCAGAAGCTCAGCTGTGACATAGATCTATCTGAATTCAGAGTTTTGGAAGTGTTCCTTCATGCCTGTCATCTCCTTCAGTAAGTACTGCATTGTACCAAGTCTGTACATTCTTTACTGCTCGACTTGTTGCTACGGCCAGAGGTGCCAAGTTTCAGTCCAATTCTTTTGGAAGACCAGACAAAAATCTGGATTTTCTTTCTTTCTACTCTGCTTAAGCTCCTGGCATGTACAGTGTGATCTCTTACCACCACCCAAAATTCTTTCCAAGGCAGGAAAGTTGGAAGCTACTGCCCTCTCCAGTCTCCCAACTTGTATAACCAGCAGCAGTCCATCCTTGGCCTGAATCATTGTGGCAGAGAAGCAAACACAGGGATGGATTCCCTCTCTAGGCAGGGGTTTCTAAAATCAGGAAGAAGCAGAAACGAGCAGATGGGAATGGCCTTGATCAGAGAATAGGGAAGTTTTTGGCAGGGGAGCTACAAAGGCACGGTGCTGTCAGTCTGTATGGAGCTTAGGAAAAGCTCTCGCAGAAGGGAGAGCAGCAGGATGCGCTGCCTCATCACCATGGAAACAGCCAAAGAGCTGGCTGGGCAGATTTAGAAATGTCTTCTGCTTGGGACTACTTTTGGTAGATGTCATCCTTGCAGAGACTAAAACAAGTTGGGAAAGAGGAAATGTCCAATACTGAAAGCTGAAAACGTGTTTTCTTTCTTAGTCTACAACAAAGCGTGACTATTCCATGGCTTTACAAATATAGGTGTTATCCTCTGAGAAATATGTCCTGTGTTTGATGGGGAATTTCCCCCCCCCGGCCCTCCATGTCCTCATATTTTTTTGGGGGATCTTTCATTTCAAAATTCAACCACTTTTGGCATTATGATTCTAGCTGCCATTTTGATGCTCCTAGACTTCTCCATGTTGTTCTTCAAGTGCCTTTCAAGCACACTGGCTACATACACGACATTTCTCTGTCAGATCCCTCCTTGATGGCCCTAAGATCTCACAGGCCTTCAGAGAGGCTGATCTCTTTTCACCATAGCACCTCAATATTTTTTTTTTCTCCCAACACCTTTCAAATCCAATACCTTTCCCATAGCCTCACAATGTTGCTGTTGAAGACAGTCTAAAAGCTAAATAAATAAATAAATAAATACAGCTTGTGTATGAAAGCCCTGCTCTCTACAACTCTCATTGCTCCCATGTTAGAAAAGTGAATAAGAGCACAGAGAAAGTTGTTAAGTCTCCATAACCTGCACTTTGCAAAGTGCAGCCAGGACTGCATGACATAATAGCCAGGACTACATGACAACCTGCTAACAACCATCTTGGGATTTATCCTGAACCATAAACACCAATTCTCTCCCACATGGATCAGCAGTGAGAGTGCTTGTATTGTAACAAACAAATAGAAGGCAATGACATAATTTCTGTTCCCCTCCTCCTCTACTCTGCCCTAGTGAGGCCACATCTGAACTACTGTGTCCAGTTCAGGGTTAAAGAGAGACAGGGAACTACTGGAGTCTCCAGTGGAAGCTACAAAGATGCTGAGAGGCCTGGAGCATCTCTCTTACGAGGAGAGGCTGAGAGACCTGGACCTGGAGCTGTTTAGCTTGGAGAAGAGCCAGCTGAGGAGGGGATCATATCAAGGCTATATCAATGTCTAATGGGTGGGGGTCAAGAGGATGGGCTCAGACTCTTTTCAGTGATGCCCAGTGATAGGACATAGGGCAATGTGCACAAACTGAAACACAGGAGATTCCATCTGAACGTAAGGAGAAAACAACTTCCCTGTGATGGTGCCAGAGCCCTGGAGAAGGCAGCCCAGAGAGGTTGTGGAGTCTCTTCTGGAGAGATTCCAAACCTGCCTGGACATCCTGATTCTGGGTAACCTGCTCTGGGTGCCCCTGCTTTAGCAGGGGGGTTGGACTAGCTCTCCAGAGGTTTCTTCAAACTCCCACCATGCTGGGGTTCTGTGATTCTATGAAATGGTAGAAAATGCTGTCTTACACTGTTTTCTCCTCCTAAGTAGCTATGAGGAGAGCAAAGCCATTTTGTGCTTATTCAGGAAAAAGAGAATGCATATCTTAATGAAATATGGAGATGAAGCCACTGAAGCCTAGTCATTAAACTAGGTATGAAATATCTACTCTTCCACCTGCTGTGTCTTACCTTCACACGGAAGGGTCCCAGCTGTGTAGCACAGCTGGCAATCTGTGGAGTCACAAGGAACATGTACAGTTGCTACTGTAGGAACTGGAAGGAGATGCTGGCCAAGTTCAGTCCTGCGTTTCCACAAAAATATTTAGAAAGCCCTTACACACAGGAGAGTCAACACTAGTAACTAGGTCTGTTTGCTCTGGAACTGATCTCTGAAATCTTCCAGGGCTGGCTGCACATGTATTGCTGTATGCTCCTGCTGAAACAACTTGAGAGACCTTTTCTTTGAGGCAGTCCGATGTTTTCATGCAATATTAATAAGCAGCAGAACACGCTGCAAAATAAATCTGAGTGGTTTGAGCTAGTGTCACAATGAGAATGATGATAATGTATCATGTGGTTGGGACCCAGAGGAAATTCTTTCTGAGACTAGCAGAAGGAGAAAGCTGTTATGTCACAGAGTTTCAGAAAACACGGTCTAGCTCAGCAGGGTTAGACAGTAGTTACACCTATATGGATTTGATACCTTTCATGATTTGGTGGTTAGGCAGGTTAGAAACATCTTCTTTTTAAATCCACTGAAGAAATAACCTCCCTGATTTAAACAAACCAGCCAACCTCTGACTATTACACCAGCCCAGGTGGCAAGATTCATTCTATATTACTTCAAGGTGGTAAGGCAAGGAAAAACGTTTTGTTCCTCAAAGAATAAAGGAAGTTTCCCTTTTCAGCAATGGAAGCACAGCAATTAAGATGGCTGTTGCATCTCCTGCTTGGTCGTGGCAAGAAGCTCAAACTGTTAACTTCTGAGCTTGGAGAGGAAGTCAGCAACTTGCTGGCTGTCAGGTCTGCTCTTTTAAAGGATGATTTCAGGTCATTAACAAAAAGTGATGTTAAAGTAAGGATACCACTGCCCTCTGCTGAGAGAGATGCAATTGTTTCTTTCTGACTGTTTCATCTGCTGCCAAAACCAGCGACTTCATCACTGGGTAAGTAACTGTGCAAAGAATTGCTCACCAAAGTTGGGAGTTTTATTCCTGCTGCTCCCATCTTTCCTCTAATGTTTGCTGATCTGGATCTCTTTCCCCAAATATTTTGAAAACTCCACACCTCATACAAAGTAAAGAGGAGCAAGGGTGATTACATGCAACAATCTCTGACAGGATGATAGCAGGGACTGTGAAAACTTCCACTGAAGTTTTTTAAAAATCAATCTTTATTATTTATAAACACTTCATGCATCTTCAGCAATGTGATATGTGCTGGAGCCAGTTTTCAGTTTTCCTGCCAAAACTCAGTCATGCATTATCAAATCAGGCTGAAGTCTTCTACAGCTTCTTGAAAATACTTTTTAAAATTACTTTTTAACTGCAGCACTTGCCTAGCTAAGTTTCGGCCTCTATTTTAAAGCCACGCCATTTTTTTCCAGGTTATGCGAACCCAGAAGCTCATTCACTGTTACATTTATAACCAGCTTTGCATCATAGACCCAACATTACTGTCACTTTGTTGTTTTGTGTTTTAAAAGGAACACGTGTGATACCTGCAACAACATTTTTAACCACTTGAGGGTGCTCTTTCATTTAGACATTAGGATGGTGCTACTGTGCATACATGGAAGAATTATAAACCATATTATTAAGTAGCTTATTATAGGACATACTACACTTTACTCAAAAATGTGAAAGTGTTAAGGCTCTCAGGTGACTGACTTTAAGGCCCAGATAGAAATTTTAAAGGAATTAATCATTCTAGTCAGTAAATGCAGGCATCAGAAACAGCCACAGCTACTTGCTCCCTGAGCTGACTGACACTAAAAATCTTAAAATAGAAATTTGAGTTGCACAGAATTAAAAGTAGGCAGCGTTAATCACATCTGTTCTGAAGCAGTGCCAGAAAATGACAGGAAGGAACAGGACCAGGCACAGATTTTATATGGGGGTTGTGAAAGCCTCTGTGCTCTGCCTGTCTCCCCTGCTGACTCCACAGCACTGGAGGCCATGCAGCTGCCTCCGCAGTGCCTCCCTTGGGCTGCACAGCCCCCACCAGTCATTGTTTGGGTGTATCTCTCCATCCTGAAAGCAAGCAAGATAGCAATAAAGAAAGAGGGGAAACAAGCAGTGCGGCATTAAGTCAAGTTGCTGCTTGACACTGGGTAGGTGGGAGCCAATGAGGCTGAAGCAGAAAGTTGGGGTGTTAGAGCCACGGATTCCTGTGTCAACTAGTGGGAACAACTACACAGTGTGATTCAGCCAGGAGTGCTGAGGGGTGGTTGGGATGAGGCAATTGTTGAGCAACACAACCCATAAGATTAATTTAAAACATTAATGTAGAAAATTAAGGTAGAAAATCAAGATTGTAGGCACTGTGGTGAAAAACTAGAGTAAATAATGTAGCTGATGAAACAGTGCAGCAGTTTGGACTGGTGAAGATAACAGCAGATGATAGGCATGAATGTCAGGAAGCAGAGGTAGAAATATCTTCTTACGATTTACTTTTTAAAGAATGAGAAGAAAAGTTAACAAGGGTGGTCACTTTGAATATCACCCTCAGTGAGCTGCAGGTAGATAGCCTCTAAACTAAAGGGAGGGCAGGCTGTGAAAAATCCCTGTTGGGAAAGAGAGACCAGACAGGGAGCTCAGTGCCTATTGCACCATGCTGCTTTGGCCTGGGAGATTTGTCAAGAGGTGTTAATAAAATCTAGTGTCACTTATCCACTGCCTCTTTAAGGCAAAATAAGAAAAGCAACTTTGCTTCTGCTAAAGGTATCTCATTTTCCTACCACCCAGAGTCAGTGCTTTTGCCAATTTGGTGAACAGTTTCATCAACAGCTTGTTGAGCTTTGGGAAACTATTGCAGGTTTTGGGGTTGGATGCTTATTTTTATTTTCCACTTGCTCACCCAGCCAATGCTGGCACCACAAGGCTCTTCTGTGTAAAGTGCTAGCACAGCATTTTCAGCATGAGGGCACCAGTGATCTTGTATAGCCTGATGAGAGTCTCTCTAAGCAGCAGTGAGCAAAAATTGACCTCTTAAGAATAGGGGCAAAGGAATTTGAAAATTCCTGGTGCTATCACATATGCAGCTATTTGCGTTTCAGCAACGATAGGATTTGTACTTTTTCTTTTAAGTTTTCCTATTAAGCAGCCTGAGAGATTGGTGATGGGGTAATTGCACAAACATTGCCAGCTGAATCCACTTCAGACCTTTTCACTCAGTGGGTCTGCTCTGAGTCCCCCCCCCCCCCAATTACCTGAAACCACTTCTGAATAGTTCACAGCAGAGGTAAACATTTAAAACTGTGTCTTGGCTACGTGTTGGTCAAAACAAATGTTTTGTTAACAGGTCTGGTAAGGTGAAGTGTGATAGAAATGCTTTAATACCTCATCACAGCTTTGTACCTTGGTTTGGGACACCTTTTTCATGGTGCACATATCATTCATAGCACAACCCTGAAGCTGTGAGAAGGAAAGACATATACTTGCCAGTAGGAAATTAGTGGCTTAGTTCTCCTGACTTCAGGAAAGCTTTCCCATTTACGTGGTGAAATGCAGTTGCTGAGAGGTTACTCGAGTTTGTTTGCTGGTGACGTGTTCCTGTGACTCACCAGCCGTCACGAGCCTGTCTCCGTCTGAAGAAAGAGAGAAAGCGAGGGTACAAACTCCAGCCTTTCACCCAGTTTTGACCCTCTGGACCACAGGCTAAGACTGAAAGACCTCATCAGCCAAGCCTCCTTCTTGCCCCTCCCTTACTGGTGAACTGCAGCTCATGCTCCCAAGGGCAAAACTTTTGAATACCACCTTCCCACAAAACCCCTACTTCTTGGGGGACAGGGGCTGATACTCAAGTCAGCAAGCCATCCATTTTTATTTACCTTTAAAAATATTTGTCCTCATTCCTGTAAAGCTGTTTCGAAGAACCACACTGGGGAGGCTGCATATTTGTACAGGGCACAGAGGGAAGTGCCTGTTGAGCAACCCTTGTGTTCCCTCTGAAGGACGAGGACAGATAATGCCAATGGGTTCTCCGCGCCTCCTAGCCTTGACTTCTGTGTCGTCCCAGTTCCTTGAAACAAGTTTTCCATGTGTGTGGAAGCGCGGGGGTTACTCGCGGCAAGGGCAGGCCTGCTGGTGGGTGCTGACTGAACCAGCCCAGGACTTGGGGCGGATGGTCGGTCACAACCCATCCCCTATCTCCAAGAGTCTGAGAATCGGGATAAGGTGGCAGTGGGCTGCCCCGACCCGCCAGGACGCCTGACAGGGAAGCTGAGGCGCGCGGGCACGGGGTAGAGGCGGCAACCCTACTGCGCGTGAACTGCACTGGAGGGGCGAGAGAGCAGGGGGCCGCGCGCCCCCCACGTGCGCCTCACGTGCCACCGCCCCCATTCTCCCTCGTCCTCCCCCCACTCCCCCGAGCCGCGCGCACCCTCCCTCGTGGAACGCCTCCCAGCCAATAGGCGACGGCGCTGCCGCTGACCCCCGCCCCCCTCCTCCCTCCGCGCTGTGACGTGCGCGAGCCCCGGGAAGAGGCCCCGCGAAGAGGGCGCGCGAGCGCAGGCGGGAAGCGGTCGCGGGGAGCCAGCGCGCGGCGGCATCGGCTGGGTCGCTCTAAGGTGACGCTCCCGGCGGGGTGCGGGCGGGCGAGAGAGCGAACGGGATGCGGCTTCGGCTCTAGCAGCCTGGCCGGCTCGGCGCAGCGGGACCACTCCGGCGGCGGCTCTAGGCCAGGCCCGCCACCAGCGGTGCTGCCGCGACGGGGGAAAAGCTCAGCCTGGGGTTCTTTTCGCGGGGCTGTGCCGCTGGGGGTAGCGGGATAGAGGCCTCCGGGGTGAGGCTTGAGGAGTGGTGCGGAGGTAGGTCTAGTTGCTAGTAGCGGGCCCCACCGCCTGACACTTCGGCCGGTGTTCCCAGGAGTTAGCGGAGAGAGGAACGAGCTTTGTGGTCTGGGTTGTGGCAGGCACCTCGGCAGCGCTTTAAGGAGTTTTCGTTGTTTCCTGCAGGTTTAGTTGTTTTTGCCCAGCTGAATGTTTTTGCGCGTTGCGGGTGAGCTGTGGAATGACCTTAACTTTGTTTTGATACATCCCTAGTTCGTGGAGAGCTCACTTGGTACCACGGATGCAGCGCGCCGGCTGTGCTGGTTAATGTTATGCCCAAGGGCCGAAGGAAAACCTTGGAGATTGGAAGGTGTTGGGGATAAGGTTGTTACATAGCCAAGCGGTTCCTCAGGTGGAAGATGTGCCCTCACTGTGCTGCCAAGCCTTTTGAAATGCAAAGATGTGCTTCCTATAGGGTGTTGCTTTTCACCTGAGGCGCGCTTGTAATTACGAGCGTTTCGAAAGGGAAGATGGAGAAACTCAAGGTTTCTGAGACCATTTACAAGTACTGTAAATGCCTGTAAAATCAGGGCGTTTCTGTTGGGAAATCTGATAATGGGACTCGTTTGTGGTTCTAGATGTCGTGCAAGTACCCAGAGCCGGGAGAAAGGAGTGACTGTTTACTAATTGCGAGGAGTAATTACCCCTTTTGTGAAGGGAATAATCAGCATTTTGGAGTTATTCTGGCATTGTGTCGTGATTGATTTAGTTCTAGCAGAGATTAGAGGGAAGGTCTGATGCCATCTTAATGCACTGATATGCTGATAGTTGCTTAGGTACAATGAAATTGTACCTCTTCCTATGGAAACTAGAGTAGGAAAAGAATTGCTTCATAGATTTCCCCTATCACAGGTCTTGTTTCTGTGTATAAAAGGCTTTCCTGTGATCACTTAACCTGAATTGAGTGAGTCTTTGAAATGAATTGCTTTAACTGTTTTTGTTGTGTTGTTTCTTTTTTTTTTTTTTTCCTCTCCTATGCTTTTCCTTCCCCTCATCCTGAAACTTATTTTTAACTTCTTTCTGTTAGCTTTTCAGTGAGGTACTCTAACCACTCTTCATTGGAGGGAAAGAAGTGCCTTCTTCACCCTTGTAAGAAAATGAAAGATGTCCTGAGAAAAGAATCAAACTTGTGGTCCTCTGTTAGAGCTGGAAAATGTGCACCTTTTAAGGACAGATGAGACTTACAAGACCAACTAAACTTCTATCAGGTGTCAGGGGAGAGGCTCACTAGTGGCCCAAGGAGTAGCCTGTTAGTGTATTAATGTATAAGGCAGCTTGAGTTCCATCTCCACTGCTCTGCAGAATCTGTTACGTGATCAGCTATTCATTCTTATAGTTTGATTGGGATTTGGGCATCTTCTTGTGTAAGAGGAGAAAGATTAAAATACTTTCCTGTCCAGGATCTCCATATAGCTGTAAGCCTCAAGTGGACAAAACAGTCTGTTGCTCTCATGTGGTACAGCTGTGCCTATACCTGCAACCTTGTGGGAAACCTGGGAAGTGGAAGGGAAGAAGTCTTTGTGATGGTGACTGGCTTATGTTCAAAGGCAAGAGGATTATTCAGGAGAGTTGCAGCAGTAACAGAGCTGGTAGGAAGTGGCTATGTCCTGCAGCTACCTTTCTGTGACAGTGAGCATAGTTACTGTATGAAGGTCTTTGTTCCTCATGGAAGTGCATTTTGCTTTATGCTAGTATGAGCTGTCAGATGTTGTACAAAGCCCAGCTGGGAGGTTTGTTATTTTTATGATATTTTTTTAATAGTTTGTACACCTGGCTCTTGAGACAGAGAGAGCTAGGAGGGGCAGTGCTGCAAGAAATGGATTTGGTGATTGAATTAATGATTTGTTGTTTGGTGTTGCAACAGGCTTCCCCCCACATGGTGTGATACCCAAAAGGAGAATGTGAGACTGTACTATTAGGACAAACACAGCAAGCTGAGTTCTGAAAATGTCTTATCATAAGTTTTGCTGCCCTTTTGCAGAAGTGCCAGCCTCTGTATTCTGAGGAAATTCATACTTAAATGATTATGTTCTGTCTTAGTCTTTCTACTAGTGCATGAGTTTTCTCCTCCCCACCTCCAACAGCTCATCTGGCGTGTGCATTCTGCTCACTGGCAGCACAGCACATGTCTGTTTAAGAGCTTGTGCCAAGGTGGAAATAATAAAACAAATAGGATCAAAAAGGAGAAGTGTTAGTTTGGAAATGGGGGTTTCTGCAAGTCTAGTTCTGAAAATTGCCCTTGGTTCTAGCTGCATCTCTGAGAGCTTCTTGAGCTGGAGTTTGCTGGAATGTCGCCAATTAGAATGTCCTTCTCCCCTTCTTATTAGCAGAGTTTTCTGTTTTCAGCCTGGCTGTGGTGGTTCAGATGTTCCCTGCTCAGCTCTGGCCCTGGCAGTGTTCTTTGTCATCAAATACAGCATACTTCAAACCTAATTCTTCCTGTTTTTTTTCCCGTGGTTTGCAGTGCAGCCATTGTCTGGCCAAGCAGAGTACAAGGATCTATAGAGGAAACAGCTCTCGGTAAGAGCTGAAAACTTGACAGGAAGGGGCTTGGCTCAGGCAAAATAATGCCAGTGATTCTGTAGAGTAAACCTGCCAGGTCACTTGGAAGACAAACTTTGCTGTCTGACTATCAGAAAACATCTGCAAGGGCTTTTTGGCCTTTTAAGGACTTCATAAAGGCCTAAGTCATTGTAAATACTTGTAAGGTTTGCAGGGAGGAGGGAGCTGCGGAAAGATATTTTGGTAGTGGTGAGGAAACTTGCTTGGTTACTTTGTTCCTTTACTGTTTGTAGTAAGAGAGAGGAAGTGTGATCCACAGTAAATGACTGATACAAGTGTATGCTTAATTTCCCTTACCCTTGCTGTGAATTCATAATGAAGGGAAGAAAGCCTAGCCTGAGTGTGAAGAAAGCTGTGTAAATTTATTATTGAACAATATAAAGAGTAAATAAGGTTTTGTCATTAATTACCTGATATCTTTTTTTTTTTGCTCTAGCCAGGTAACAATGGCAGGTGAAGACTGTGTAAGAAAACGCCAGTCTGGCTCCACTACAACTTGCAAGACCCCTGACAATGAAGAAAAGCAGAGGAGACAGGAGAGTGAGAGGTCATTTCAAAACTCAAGCAATGGTGAGACTCTTTTACTTGGGACTAGGTGTTTCCCTTCTAAGGTGTCCTTTCTAGCTCATGGCTCTTGCCTTTTTGCTCTTTCATTTAAGTGTTTCTGCTCATAGAAATTCTGCCAAGGTGGAGTTTCCAGTCTGCCAGCTGCACTGCTTCAGCAGGTTTACTTTTAGAACTTTCTCCCAGGGGCTGTGCACTGCAATGCTTGCAGGACAAACGTGTGATGAGGAGGAGATGCTGTAAATGATGCAAATGCATCTTGACAGCAATTTTGAGTAATCCTAGTAAATACTTTTGCTGGAGTCTTCATCTTGCTTCTTTTACAAGCTTTTGAGGGCATGGCTTCCTCAGCATTGAACAAAATGATCTTTAATGTATCAGGCTAAGATGGTATATCCATTATGAGAGATACATGTAGGTAGGATGCTACAAAGAATGATTATCTGCTGCCATGGGGCTTTGTTAAAGTCCAAACAGCTTTTTCTATCCAGTCTCAACACTGGCTGCCGTAAAATAGAAAAATAAACAGTTTGGTTTGTATTTGTTTATGTTGTGGGTACTTTAGAAGTTAAGTGGCTTGTAGCTGGCTTCGTGGAAGGGTCACTGCTGCCTGTCTCCTGTGCCTTGAGTTGCAGGGACAGTTGTCTGGTGGTATCAGTGCTTTTGCCTGTGAGCTCTGTGGACACTGATTGTCTCTAATTTCTGGGTTATGCCATACCACATTCCAGCCCAGTGGCCAGGAGGTTAACTGTGGAATTGCAGCTTGTTTCCTTTCTCTTCAGAAGACAGAATAAGCAAAAAGCTAAACTAGTTTATCACAATGTTCCAAAACCCTGGTGATAGTGACTGAAGGACACAATTCTTACTGGTATGCTTCTGAATATTGTCACTATTTTGTTATACTTTCAACTTAAATGAGTTGGAGCAAATTTAAATTGAGACAAGTCAGATTTTGCAAAACATATCTTGGGGAGAAAGCCATCCCACATCTTACACACTCAGTGTCAAGATGCTACAGTGTAAAGAGAATGTTGCCAGACAGCAGGTTATCAGCCTCATGATGAGTAGAGAACAGGGATTTTAAACTGCTGGTGGTACCATTATTTTAATTGAATCAAATGAGACTGTTCCTTAATACTGATTTTTGAAGATGGCATGGTGTTGATGGCTACTGGAAAGCAGTTGTGATGGGTTTAGAAGTAGACACCTGTCTTTCTATCTATGGAAACACCTTAACTGTTACACCTGAATTGGAGTTCTTTCAAGCTTGTGGGTAAAAAATAAATATAGCCGTAATAATTGGCACTTGGTAGGTGGGTGTGCCTGCCTTTAAAAGCCTTCCTTTTTAATCCCTCAGATGTGGCATGATGTCACTGCAGGTGAGGTACTGTGTGTGCATAGCAAGTAAACATTCTGGGGCAGATTCACTGATGTCTTGAAAGTGCATGTGTGTCTAGTGGGTTGGCTTAGAACAATGCACCATTTTTTAATGCAGTGCAAACTGAGGGAAGGACAGCAGGGAGGAATCCTGGTTAGCTAAGAACAGGTGCTGCTTATCTTCCGGAGCTGCTGTCAGTTCAGCCAGCAGAAGTGTCACAAAGGCTTCAGTGTTACCAGCTGGGAGGTAGGAGGTATGCATCTGATACCTAACCACGCTATAGGCCCAGGAGGAAGATGAATCCCTCTGGTCAGGAATGTCTCTTTACAGCAGGGTTAGATCAGCATCTTTGTGGTGCAAAGGTCAAAGCTTTCCAAAGCTGAAGGTCGATGTGTTCCAGATAGTGGCCTCTTCATGTAGTCCAGCATGCTTGTGTAAGAAGGTAGGGCTTTCTGTGACAGCTCAGCTGAGGTGGAAGAATTTCTCAAAAGGAGTAGCCACAGACTTCTTTTCTCCTTCTTTTTTCCTGGCTATTTGCTTCTGAATAGCTGTTTCTAAGACATTAATCCTGATGGTACAAAGACAGCATGAGGCTAATGATCTGCTGTCTGGCAACATCCTTTTTATACTGCAGCATCTTAACACTGGGTGCTGTGTAGAATTTTAGACAAGATGCATGTTTACTGCTTCTTTACTACGATTCTAGCCAGGTCAAGGCATGTCTTATATGCAAGTAAATATCATAGAGTCTTTGGGGCAATTATTTCTGTAGCAAAACTAAATTGCTAATGTGATTTTCCACCTTTGATCCTCCCGGATTAGCAAACACAATCTGCTTTTTAACTGAAGAGTTAATGTGTCAAGGGCCAATTGACTTGTCTCCAGAAGCGTGTGAACTTTCCACAGAAACTTCTAGGCCATTAATCTTTTCTTTCATTAAAGCTCAGATGTATTGACTGATATGAAATGGCCTAGAGGAGTAGTTTTAATGCATATGTTTTCTTCAGAGCTACATAAAGTTTGACTCTTTGTATAGTTTAGGGTTTTTTTTTCCCCTTGCACCATCAGTTCTGCAGAAAATTGCTTCATTGCTTAGTGAGTTCTAAGACCTAATGCTTTGTAGTTCAGTATTCCCAAATTTATAGCAGTGTGGGGATATCCATAGCCAAAAGAATTCTCCTGTCCCTGGATGTGTTTGTGTCTTGTAATCATTCAGTCTGCAATTTCAGTTTGACAGAGTGGCTGAACTTCAGCCTCATATATCACTTCTCTGCCTTGAAGCAGCTCCAGTATCATAATTAAACAACTCATTTGGTCCTGACGTAGTTACCAGGTGATCTAGGCAGCAAAAATCTCCTGTCAAAAGCGGAGCTTCCTTAATGAGATTAGTCTTGCATGTTTTCGGCTGGAGCTACATAAAGATACAGAAAACTGTTCTGCTTAATGAGAGTGATACTGGGCAGCACCAGCTGCAGGAAAACACCTGAAATGAGCATAATACAAACTGCAAGGGCAGATCTTAACAGGTTAGAAAGGACATACCTTTAAAGCATGGATCTGAGTGCCTCTAAAATGATAAGATTTCCAATCAAACCAGTAAACCAGTGGGTTTGGAATCTGCTGTTGCTTCCTCAGCAACTAGAAAAGGATTAGAAGTGTCTCTGGAGACTGGCCTGCAAACAAGCTGTGTGGCATATCTGTGTTTGGCACGAGTTAAACCTGTTTGGTAATGCTGATCTTCGAAAGGGCTTGTTATCTTCCAGTGAAGAGGTTACTGTTGATCATTCTCAGTGCAGAAGTTCATGATGCTGCATGAATTGTGTGTGCCTACTGATAGGTGGAGGAGGGAGCTCCAAAACAGGGAGCAACTTGGAAAGCTTTGTGTTTGCTGTCTGACTCACAGCAGTGAGTGTTCATTGTGTCAGCAGGCTGTTTCTTACGGATTAGTGCCTTTGACATTAAGCTGCATGAATGGAGTGTCTTGGATGTGTTGCTGGGAGGTGGATTGAACAGAGCTGTCTTGTCTAAGGCTGGACTCTGGTAATTGTAAGCTCTCTCATGCAACCTGTGGGTCTGGTAAAGGCTGAGCAGCAGTTTGTGAAGAGCTTGTGGACATGGTAGAATGACATAAAGAATGCTGGTATTTCCTACTGCTAGGGAAGAGGCTCTTTGGGTGCCACATCCCTGCAGATACTATTTTTTGAACTGAACTTATTGCCCAGCTGTGTGCAGTTAGCTGTGGTCTATGCATTCTTTAAGCAGATCAGCTGAGCTCTGGCAGCAGTCTAGTCATAAATTTCCTCTATCTGCTGAGTGGACAAATGAATTGTCACAAGAATATGGCTTACTAGCATCAAATTATTAATGTATGTTGTATTATACCAGATGTGGAAGTCTTGCCCTCTTTACAGTAGCCTGGTGCTAGGCTGACTTTAATATTGCTTTTTCTTCAGATAGCATCAGTGTTTTCTTTGAATCCAAACATCTGACCATAATGAAACCCTTCTGCCTATGTTGCTTTAACCTCTTGAGTGGTGAGCTGACTGATGAAGAAATAATGAAGACAGTATTTTTAAACTCTTACAGAAGATTTGGTACAGTTTGTGTTTGTGGCTTCCCATGAAGATCATGAAGCTCTACTGACATCATTAGGGGAAAATGTTTCTGAGCTGTGAGTGGTGTGGTTGTTTCCTCAACAAGAAGTGACAAACTGGCGGTGTGCTTTTCCTAGCTTTTCTGCAAAGAAGCATTTTTGTCTTGAATGCTATGCAGGCATTCAGATAGCAAGAGGCTCCCAGGGTTGTCCTTACTGCTCAATAATAAGCTGATTGCCACAGTGCCAGAACAGTTTGAGTGGCAATGGCTTGGACTGCTGGGCTGCAGGCAGCTTCTGTGGCTGGTGAAGTTGCTGCAGGCTGGAACTGTAACGCTGCATGCAAGCCACAACTTCACCCAAATGACTTATTCCAACTTGTGCCCTTGGTGGTAATTGTGGAGTATAGCAGTTAACTGTGTCAAAACGTATTCATTTATTTAATTTTGGAGAGCTTGCTTAATGGACTGTGGGCTATGTCTTAAGTGGAAGCTGTTTTTGTTGGATCCCAGGCTGCAACACTAACAGATCCTATGAATGGGATGCTTTTTCCAGATCAGTGACATTAGAGGTGACTAATGTGTACAAGAGTAGGCTGTAGAAGGAACAATGGGATCCCTCAAGGTAGCTGGTACGTCTTTTGTAATGCTTAGGTTGCTTAAGTTTTTTAACAATAAAAAGCTTTCTCAATGTTCAGGTGATCTTTTAGTAGCCTGGTTTCCTTTGGAAACAAAGCTTAACATTTAAATTGCTCGTGTTTTATTTCTGAATTGTGCATCTGCTTGAGATTTAGGTTGTACACACATGTCATACCCTGTAACAATCAGTTTCTGCAAGCACAAGACAAGTGCTCAACTAAAGATCTTGTCAATGTATTAGCTGATGGGAGGGGAAGACAATTCCCGTTAAGTTTTCTTTCTCCATTGCTGGAGAAAAAGAGGCTGAATGGAGACTCAATCCTACAAACTCCCCCCAAAAAGGAGGTTATAGTGAGATGGGTGTTGGTCTCTTCTACTTAGAAACAAGCAATAGGAAGAGAGGAGATGGTTTGAAGTTGCACCAGGGGAGGTTTAGATTGGATATTAGAAGAAGGTCCTTTGCTGAAACAGTTCTCAAACACTTAAACAGGCTTCCCAGGGAGGTGGTTGAATCCCCATCCCTGGAGGTATTTAAAAGACTTGATGTGGTGATGAGGGACATGGTTTAGCACCAGGATTTGGTAGAGTTGGGTAATAGTTGAACTTGATCTTGAAGGTCTTTTCCAGCCAAAACAATTCTGATTTTATGTTACAACTTCTCCCCATAAGCAAAGCTCTCTCAAAGCAAACCCTGCATCAGCCTTCTGTGACTTTTCCTACAACTTCATCCAAGTCTTCAAAGATTTTCTTCCTTATAGCTTTAAATAAGGAAGCCATTCCTTATTTAAAGACTTCCCTCCGATAACCTTTCTGCTTCTTATACTTCTTCTTAAGACATGTCCCATCTTTTACATGCTAAAATGTGCTTGCTTGTTTTGTGCATTTTGGTATTGATGTTGCAGTGCCAAGGTGCTACAGAGGGATCCAGTAGTTTTCAGTTTCAAAAGAGAAAGATTTGGACTTCTCAGCAGTGCTCAATTCCTTTTAGACTCCAAATCATGTGATGATTTTCTTCTTGAATTGACCTCACAGAACATGAGCAGCAGCTTGCACAACAGGAGAGGAATGATTCAGGAAGATGAGTTATTTGTTCTCTAGTATCTGCCTTCTGCTGCTGCTTGAATTTATGGGACGATGCAACACTGCAGAATGAATTGGTTTGGGATGGGCTTTCTTCTACAAGAAAGGCAGAAACAAGCTTACAGGTGTTCTTACTTTGTTATTTGAAACATACACTGAAGACAGGGAAATCCTAATTTATTTTTATTAAGCTTTTAATAAGATTCTGCATTTCTAGTGTAGTCTGTGCACAAATGCTGGTGTGAGTGAATAAAGTGATAGGTGGAGCACTGTGCACAACTTGGCAATTACGTCAGCAGGTCAGAGACTGGTCTTGCTTCCTGTCCAACCATTAAAGCTGTACATTAGGTTTCTGTAAAGCTATAGCCATCTTTAAGGCCTTGCAAATAAAAAAGGTGTGTGGGGGTTATTTCCACAGTGAGCTGCTCTTGGGTAGTTATAGTAACTGTGGCTTCAAATACAAGATCAGCCAGGAAATACATGGTCAAAGCAGTAGCTATTTATTTTTAGCTTGGCTTACAAAAGAAATAGTGCAATCCCTTAAGTCTCATGTGTCCTGTCCTCTTTGGCTGTGTTGGATGGCTTTGTGTAAACTTAAGAATCTTGAAGACTTGCAGCTGGATAAGAGAGACAAATCCTTACCTTTTTGTAGGAAAAGGTTAGCTGTGCTGAGCAGAGCTCAGCAGCTCTGTTCTGCTTGCCAGCAGATAAGCACAAGATGATTCTCAGTTTGGTGGTAATGCAGAGCTGTGAACACAGTTGCAAAGTGATGAGCCATTGAGGTGAAGGTGTCACAGTTCTGCTTGTGGAACAACTAGATTATGATTTTTAAATTAACCTGGGGAGAGGGCAGGAGAATCCATCTGAGACCGTCAAGCCACATGGACTGAGTGGGATGAGGGACTCTGCTAGTAATCTTACACTTTCTCTAGAGTTATTTTCCAAACTGCTGCTGTTTATCAAGTGTAACAGCATGATGAGCTTAAATGCTGAGGTGGGTTGGTTATGGGTTTTTTTAATCTTGGAGGTGAGGTGCTTAGCAACCAGGAATTCTGTTTTTGTAGAAATGGGTCTTTGCATGCAGCATTCATGGTGTTAAGGCTGCTAAGCAGTGGGCTGGTGTTACTGGTCTGCTTGTAAGTCTATGGCTTATGCAGCAGTTTTTATTGACAGAAAAGGATCTTCCTGTGTGAGTGGGAGCATAGTTTCATTGGAGATAGAGTTTCTTGTTTCATTTATCTCCAGTTAAGTCCAGTACGGGAGTCATATCTGAAGCAGGTCTATTTAAACTTCCCTCAGCTGGTTGCTTGTAAGAGCACCTTCAGACTAGCACACATCACTTGCTTCTGTTAAAAACCACACATGGTGCATTCTGTATGCATAGATTCCACACTTTTTGAGAGGACAACAGGAGGCTGCACTATGAACTGTGATACTACTGTGAAATCTGTCATCTTGTCACACAGCAGCGCACCACCTCTACTGCAAATCTGTTAGCTCATGCTTCAGTGGCAATGTTGCTAGAGAATTGATTCAGTATCCACTCTGTCTAAAAGTGGTAATGTGCTAGATACTGAACATGACAGTTGTGATGCCAGCCACTGTGTAAGGTGCAGTGGTAGCTGTAATTACCAAAGGACATGCACAAGGCAAGGTTTGTTGCTGTCTTTTCACCCTTACTGGTATTTTGAGGGGGGGGAGGGGGGTGGATATTGCTGCTTAAATCTTGCATTTCCTTCCTATGCAGGGCTTTCTATATAAGGTCATCTCCTGTGCTGTCCTTCCTGTTGAAGTGAAGCACCAGCTTGCTTGCTAGCACTCTACAACCTGCTGACAAACCTTGTCTTAAAACTCAACTAGTTGGAAATGACCTATTTGTGTATTTTTCTGCTTGATGTGATAGAGGCATCTCAGGAGTGTGTAGTTCTGTATGCAAAAGAAAAGTACTATTTAAGGCTTTACGTATGAGCCAATGGTATTAGCAACAAAGTCAGAAGATGTTCATGGCATGGTTAGACCTGACCTGTTTGCTCAGCAATGAAATATACGGAGGAACACCGTGGGGCTGATGTCTAGCACTCCTCCTGAGGGATGACAGGAGTGGGAGTAGCAGGGTATGAACACCTGAATAACCTTCCACCTTGCCTTTTAGCTTGTCTTCAGAGCTGCTTACTTTGTTTTGCAGATAATCGTGACCCGACTGCCTTGTCTACTGGCAATGCGCAGACCGCCAGGCGACCTAATCTTATGTTTGGTTCACTCTGCCCAAGATAAAGCTCTGATAAAAGATCAGTGTACTTGGTTATGACCTTCTGAGAGTTGTTCTGATTGCTGCTTCAAGGCTGAATATGTTTAGGGACCTTGGGAAGACTTGCAGAGTTGCTGATGCAAAATAAAGCTTTTGAAAATCCAGCATGTTGTCAGCTGTTTACTGCCTGATAGTTCTGAATGGCTGTTCAAAATACTTGGTCATAGCTTATGAATTTCTTGTAGCTTAGATTTGAATTTCCTGGGGCCTTATAATAAGTCAGAAGCACTAATAAAAAAAATCAGTAACTGAGCTACTTTCTCTGTTTTCAGACATGCAACTTGCATCACTGAAATTGCAACTGTTAATTTTTTTTGCTTTCCTTCCTTAGGCTGGGTTGATGTCGACCATGTGATAACAAGGAAAATGCAGCTCATAGCAGAAGCTGAGGTAAATATGCTCTAATGCTTGCTTGTGGGGAGGAGTGGGATAATTGACCCTGAGTGTCCTTGGAGAATCCTAGAACACAAATATCCCTCTTCAGACATAGCTTCAGTGCAGTGACTTTTATGCAGCCTTCTTTCTCTCCTCTATTCTGACTTCGCATAAGAGCAGTGACATTATCAAATGCAGTTCTGCCTTCCTTCACCCCCATAGGTTGAAGTCCAAAGATAAGAGTGAACTTTGAGGCCTTTAAATAAACTTCCCTCACCACTAGCTTTTGGCAGTGTGATTATGAGCCAGCCTGCTTGCTTATTTAGTCTTTGAAATGCTCTGTGTCCTGCTAACCATTGACTAAAGGGTAGTAAGTAGTCAGTATCCCCCAGCTTCTGTTGCCCCTGGCAGTAGAGATGACATCTTCCTGAGCCTTGGTCCCATTCTTCTTGCCAGTGAGCAATATCCTCAAAGAAAATAGCACTGGGTATTTCTACTGTCATTTTCATCTGTGTGGGCTGCCATTGTCTTAGCTTATGTTAAGGTGATTTATGCCCAAATTAAGCAAAGTTGGCTAACAATGAGTTGCACCCTCCTTGTTAACCATTGTTCTGTAGCACTTGTGTTCTCCAGGGCAAATCGTCCTGCACTCTTGCTTCATTTTATTGCAGAGAATTCAATGGTAAAGATGAAGTAATCTAACTGTGTCACCCTTTCATGAATATTAAGGGAGTGGCTACTTCCAATAATAGAGAAAATACCATGCACCATGGAGATGTTTTCCTAGTTAAAAGTTGGTGGGTTTTTTCATTTCTATAAGTGGTGTGTAAGTTAAAAGACATAACTAAAGCATATTTAAATGTCTTCTGCAAAGGATGTACTGCTTTTTGTGCTGAAACTCCTAAAATCCAGCACATAGGAAAAAAAATAGCTCTGATTTTTATTTTGTACATGGTCTGAATGATTCTTACAGAGGACATGACAGAGCAAGCCTTGTATCTTTTCTCAGACAAAACTACTGCCAGTCACTGGGTTGGCAACAGATGCTTGCAGTAGAAAGCTTTGACTGTTAAGCACATGTAGCTTTCTAAGTTCCAGGGAACACTAGCTGGTTGCAAGGGGACAGCTTGATCTTGGATTTCTTTCTTCAGGAATGTCTCATTTCTAAGTTATTTTCTGGCCACCAACTTTGAGACACTTGTAGCAAGAGAATTGCCTACCAAGAGAATTGTAGAAAACCAGCAGTGGCACTTAAATTGCTGAAGTTTCTCCCAAAACATGGGGAGTTCAGGTTTTTAAACTCTTGAGGTTTTGCACATTTCTTTAACATACCTCAAAGCTACAACAATAACTATGTGGCTGAATAAAAACACTCCATCTGCTGCAAAATTCCTGGATTGCCTGGGCCTTTTTGTTGTGTGATCAGTGAACAAAGACTTGGATTGCTGGTTACCTTTTAGGTGATAGGTATCTGAGGTCTAGACAGATGCTTGACTTCTGGAAAGGGCTGGTCATGGTCAACTCCCACTGGTTTAAATAGGATTTGTATAGATGCTAGGTGTTGTTCATGCACCTGCAGTCCAGTCAGAAAATCTAGGTCTTTGTTCATCCTAAACTGCACCAAGAATGATGTTTTCTGTCACTTGGTCAGGGCTGGATGTTGTCCTGTTTCTGTGACTGAAATGACTAAATCTGTTAGATGGAGTGAAGCACTGAGGAACTTCTCTCTGTAAAGTAAGACACAGGATTACATCCCCCATATTTCTCAGACTTCTCATCAATTATTGGTCATCTTCCAGCTGACACCTCCCCCACCACTTCTGGTTTTGTAATGATCTGATTCTTTTGTTTAAAATTTAAGGATGACAGCTGAAAGGATCTGTCCTGTTCCTTGCCTGAGACTTCAAGCATACTTTAGCAAACTCTTGATTAAATGTTCTGTATTGGGAAAAGCTACCAGGAGGCTGTCTCTGCATCCATGCCCTGTTATGGTGAAGGCTGGTGGGAGATGTTCTTTTAAATTTCATTTCTTTGGTGTGTGGGTGGGATGCCCTTGCCTTAGTGAGCACTACCAGTCACTCTGGCAATTGCTCCAGTAGATTGCCCTTGAATGGCAGTAATGATAACTAATAATAGAGCACAGTATGTTGTGCAGTTGTGTTGTCTGGAATTGGTTACTGTAGAGTCTAGTGATCTAGTTTTATTTAGTGAGAACTCATGCTCTGCTCTCCCAATCCAAATGCATACATGTATTGCTGTCAACCCTGGAGGGTTCTGTTAGGTGGAGGCAGTATCAGCAGAGTGCTAAATGAGGGGAAGAGGTAGTTTAAGGAGATAATTTCTGTTAAAGTCTTGCTGACAGAATAGGCTGAAAAATGGGGAGGGACTGGAGGGAAAAGACAGGGTTTGGGT
The DNA here is from genome assembly GCF_014839835.1 of Dryobates pubescens. NCBI lineage: Eukaryota > Metazoa > Chordata > Aves > Piciformes > Picidae > Dryobates > Dryobates pubescens. Next base: position 11,407,402 of record NC_071622.1, on the reverse strand, counting down.
AGTAATGAATAGTGCTTTGTTTGCCATGGAAATCTGAGCCTTCCAAGAGGAGCAGGAATTTCTATATGATTTTCTTGGTTAGGGGTGGTATGCTGGTAAAAGCAGGCTGTGCCAGAGAGCATGAGTGTTGTCTTTTAGGAGTTGTAGTTCCAAAGCACTCACTGGTTTGGGCTTTTTTTCTCCTGTTTTTAAAGGAACAAGTCCATGTTTCTTGCAGAAACAACCCTTTTCTCTGCAAATAGCTAAGCAATATCTAAGAGCAGCCAGATTGTAAGACTTTCTGTTTTATTAAGTATAGGTGAAACTTGTTTATTCTATACTGGCAGCTGCCAAATAAGGGAGAAATGTTTTTATTATATTAAATATTAATCTTCTTCTAATGCAGCTTCTGTTTAAAGAGATCTCTCTGGATCTGACCACTCTGAAACACGAGGATTGTAGAATTCTGATGTGTTTTGATTTCAGGGTCTTGTGCTCTTGAGGGCTCACTTCAGATTGTCCTATATTCCCTGCCAGAATGTTATACTTGCTTACTTGGCTGTTGTCACATCAAACAGTAGCATTTTTGTAAGAAAACATCATCTGTTAACATATTTTGTTAGCCTGCAAGCTTAGCTTAGTTTCTTTGGTGATCTACTGTACAAAGCCAATTGAAGCATGCTTGGAAAATGAAGGCCATATGACAAGCGTCCATCAGTGGAAACAGATTCCTTAAAACACAGCTATGGAAAGAGGTCTGTGTAAGAGACAAATCTGTCACTGTTGCAGCTTAGAACTATGAGCTCCTGTTTTCCTGGATTTTTCTTGTTAGACCTCATGCCTGTTCTTTTGCATCAAAACCAGTACTGCTCAAAGCCTTGTGGTTCAGGAGCTCAGGAGATAATTTTCAGCCATGCCTCATCACTAGGCTCAGGCATTGGGAAAACCATTTGGTGTCGGCACCTGAGAATAAGGAACTGAATTCTCAGAGGTCTTAGGATATTTAGATTCCCCAAGTTCTCACTGAAACAGTGAATGTTGCCTTTTTCTTTGCTTGAGAGAATTAATTTTGTCTGCTTTTTTCTAGTCAATAACACCTTACACTGTGCAAATCACAAGATCCTCTCTTTATAGAGAGAGTAAGAGAATTTGCACCATAATCAAAAACTGTTCAGCATGTCACTTTCTGCAGAAATAAATAACTTCAACCATTTTATTGTGAGGAGTCTTCTAAATGCATGTAGTTTTAAAAACTCTGCTTCAGGTGGGAGAGATGAGGTCTTTGGAAGTTTGTTTTGAGACTAAATAGCAGATCCAGCAGATGGCAAGTGCAGGAAAGGATTACATATGCTAGTCTTCAGACAGACAAAAGGGAGAACATCTTGGCATTTTACAGTCTGTCTTTTGAAGATGAGTTATAGTCCTTGTCTGGATAACTTATTTATTATTGAGAGTGTTAAGTAATGTGATGATTTTTTCAGGTAAAGCAAGCAATCTTACAGTCTAGGGTAGCCCATAAAACTAGGCTGAAAATGGTACAACTTTGTCACAACTGCCTGTAACAAAGAGGATAACCTGTATAAAGCTGTCTGAAGACAAGAGTGTGGGGGCGATTCAACAGGGCTATTTGATCCCCTGAATTCTTGAACTTCAGTCTTGCTGCTACCAGTTTTGTCTCTCTCACTACTTAGTCTTAATGTGTTTTGTTGCTTTACTGACAGTATCTCTGTGCATTCTGTAATTTCTGTGATACATCAAAAGTTTCATCCAAAAACTGGTAGCAGTGGAAGGGTAAATTTGGTTGTCCTTCCTGCAGTCTTGTCATTGACTGCTTTAATGCGTGAGAACGTCGATGGTGATTGCTTAGCCACAAGAACGAAAAGGTCCATACTGCTTGCAATAACACTAGATGGGCTAAAAAGTAAATCTTGTTTATACTTGTTTTGTATGCTAAGGATGTAATTCTGGTTTAAGAAAATAAGAAAAGTATGAAGTTTAGCTCAACTTTCTTGGCACCTTGAAATAACTGAAGTACCCGTTGCTGCAGATTTATATATATATGAAGATCAGTGTGTTTGCTTTGGTCCTCTGTGTTGCACATTACTCAAAGTTGGCTCCAGCTGTTGGCAAATAGTACAGGAATGTCCTGCTCTGGGATAGAAAGGAATGTAAATATTAGAAATGATAGAAATCTTTTATGAAAATGTATCCAGAGAGTTGAACAACTTTCTGCTCTGTTTTCACTCTGTCAGCAGTTGAAGCCAGTTTTCATGAAGGAGGTGGACAGCCACTTCACAGAGTTTGTGAACAGTTTGGTGGCAAAATCGGCACTCTTGGATTCCTCATCTTCAGCCTCCCTCTTCCCAGCTTCCAGCTCAGAAAAGGAACTGTACAAAGCCAAGTAAGTTAGTTTTAAACTGTTCCTATAACCTTGTTACAGGTTTTCTTGGTTTTTTGGAAGGTTTATTTCCTTTCTTGTCTCAAATGTTCTCCTCTGTTTGCAGGACCTTGAGGGCCCCTCCAGAACATGGGAAGATCTTTACTGCCAGAAGGTCCTTATTGGAGTGAGTAACATTGCATTTTCTGTTAAATTGACTGAAAAGGCAAACTTGCTAGCCTTTGCTTTTCAGGTACTCTTCCCAATGCCACCCATGTATGTTCAGACCCCTGTGGGCTGATCTGCCTGGGTTGATCTGTTTAAGCTCCTCTGTTTTTTCCTAAAACATCTTTACTACAGCTTGCAGGCTTCCACGAGTGGTAAACCTTAATTACAATCCTCCCAGAACCACTGAGATAATGGCTAATTATTCTTTCTGTATAAACCAAGGAGGTGTTTGTGCAGACTGACAGCCAAATTGTATGTTAACTTCAGTCTTTTGAATTGGGATGGCAATGATGTCACCTTACAGTGAAACACTTTGAGAGCTGACATACTGGAGGTTTGCTGTGATGGCCTGACAGCATTTGCATCTCTCCTTCAGTGAGCTGTTTGAAGTGAGTCACATCAGGACAATCTACCACATGTTCATCGCTCTTCTCATCGTCTTCATCCTCAGCACACTTCTAGTAGACTTCATTGATGAAGGAAGGTAAGAATGCCTTGGAAAGTCATGGGCCAGGGTTGGAAAGTGCTTGCTTCTGTAGCATCAGATGTACATGAAGCTTCAGAAGGGTGCAGAGGGACGCTTGGTTGGAAGAGACCTATCGGATCAAGTCCAGCTGTTAACCCAGCACTGCAAAGTCACCACTAAACTGTCCCTCAGCACATCTACATGGCTTCAAATCCCTCCAGGATGGGGTTTCCACCACTTCCCTGTGCAACTTGTTACAGGGCTTGACAGCCCTTTCTGTGAATTGTTTTTTTTCCTGATATCCAACCTGAACCTCCCATGACACAACTTGAGGCCATTTTCTCTTGTCCTATTGCTTGAGACTTGGGAGAAGAGACTGTCACCCACCTTCCTACAACCTCCTTCCAGGTGGTTGTAGAAACTGGTGAGGTCTCCCCTTAGCCTGGAAGGGGAGGTTTCAATTTGACATACTTAAAATCCATGCTGGAATTCCTTTCAAAGGGGATATGGCCATTTCAGATTGGATAGCTAGATACTAGGAAGATCCTACAGGTTGGTGTATTCTGTGGGGATGATGGACAGCACAGTTCAGCCTTAGTTCATCAGAAGACTGACAGAAGGAGGGAGGTCATCATTGCATGTGGTCTATCTACTTCAGTTGAAAATCTTTAATCAAATGGTAGTTTTCAGCCACTCAGATTACTTGGAGGAGGACTCTGGAAAACCTTTAACTACTTGGGCAGCTCTCTTTTCACAACTGCCAGTTCTGGCACGCTGTACTTGTGCTTAAATAAAAATAGAACTTTTTGTTTTTCCTGGGAAAAAGAAAAATTCTCAGGGATACTGGCACAGCCTCTCTTAAGATTGTGCTTTGCAGGTAGCCAGTTCTGAACAAGGTTGTGAAAGACTGCTTTCCTAACACTTGCTTGCTGCTTTAAATAGCATCTTTTTGGCAAGCTCCACTTCATGTACACAAGTAGGATTACGTGTTTATCTTGCTGATTATCTGATCTTCAGTGTACAAAACTGGAGCTGTATCTTGATGATAATCATTGTGCCTCTTGACTAGGTGTAAGGACAGACTGGTGTACTATTGAATATTGTTTATCTGCTCCTAAACTAATCATGTATGAATGTTGGGAGGAGAGCTTTCAATAGGCCTGCATTCTCTGATTACTTAACTAAAAAAAAAAAAAAACACAAAATCATGGCTAGGTTTGATAATTCAGATCCAGTTTGCAGCTGTGTCTCCATATGAGAACAAATTAATTGTGTTGATGCACTCTATACTACCTTCTCTTCTGACCTTGATTTAGAAGAGCTGCTTACACATCGGAGCAAGCTCTTGTGACTTTGATAGCCAGTAAGGTTGAACATTCTTTATGTCCATGTGTTTTAAGCTTGACTATAGTTTGAGTACCTAATGCACACTACTTGGACATCTTTGGACTGACCATCTAATGACCCTAAGCCTTTTGGGTGACCTCTAAACTGAATCCATGTGGAATGCCTACAGATTTCACAAAGCAGAATTAAACTAAGTTTAAGTGCTGGATGTTAAAATACCTCACACCTATAGAGGTGAGGGGAAAAAACCTCTTTGGGTATTAAACTCCTGGGAAGAACTAATTCTTAACATAATAGTGATGATGTCCTGGGAGAGTTCCACACTCTTTTGGACCCTGGTTCAACAGTGGATCATTTAGTCATGTGCTTGTTCTTAGCAGGGATGAGCTTGAGCATACGCTTTAAAGCACATGCTGATCTTAAAGATGTGCTTAAGCTCTGTGGGATTTGAAGGTAAGCTGTGCTTGACAGCGTTGATGGCACAAGTCCTTCATTTCTTATTTCCTGGTGTGCTTGTGGGTGGTCACCTAAACCTTCTACACACAGCCCTCTGCTTCTGAGATGAAAATTGCCACAGTTGTTTCTCTTTATACTGTCAGGCAGTTATGATCTGGAAGCTATGCTTTTTTGGGTTGCTTAGTGGAGTAGAAGTACTTCTAATGAAACAACAGACTGATTATTGTCTCTTTCCTTGTACCCTCTAGGCTGGTCCTAGGATTTGATCTCTTGGTCTTTGTTTTTGGAAAGTTCCCAGTTGTCTTCTGTACTTGGCTGTGCATGTTCTGTGCCACCGTTATCGTTCCGTACAACCTCTTCGTCTGGTGGGCCCAAGGCTACGGCAGGTCCTCCCACCGTGTGATCTACTCTTTCTTCTATGGAATGTTGTTCACACTCTTCCAAACAGCTGGGCTTGGTTTTGGACCAACCTATGTTGCTATATCATACGCCCTGCCTCCAGCTTCCCGTTTCATTGTAATACTGGAACAGGTAGGTCCCTGCCCAGTGTTGTTGGATAGATTAAACCTTGGTTTCCCCAAGGAGTCAAATGCTGCTAAATTAAGCCAGGACTGTCAATGGAGTTTGTCTTTGACTTCAAGACAGGTTTAGAAGCAGTGAGTCTAATGAGGAAAAATCAGATACCAACCTTCATTTTGACCTGCAAATTGCTTAGATTTTTACCCATATCAAGGCTGAAATTCTGTTTATTTCTAGTTGTCTTGCAAATGCTAAATGCATAAACCACATTTTAAGAACCTGTTGTGCTGTAATTCACAAGGAAGTTGTAATGTTCCTGTTTAACATAAAAAAAGAGAGGGAAGACAAATACATAGTCAACAAGTGGTTCCTGTTTCTGTTTCCAAGAAGCAGCTGTCTTTGTCTTCTAGTTAGAACTTTATTCAAAGGGGAATTTTCTTTGGGGAAAAGGACCAGGAGAGGGCAAGAGGGTGAAGGACTGGTCAGACCATCAGGTTAAAACAAGGCTGATCAGAGATGAGTGTGGGCTTAAAGAATTAACTGTGGACTAGATGTCCTTTTGGTCCTTTGGTGTAAACCAAAAAAACCTGCTGACAGCTGTGGAATACTTATGTGGGGCACTACCTTATTCAAACATGCTAGAACACACCTAACTTCAAGGAGTCAATTTCAAGACTATAACATACAGATCCATTGAAATGGATAGGCTGGGGGTTTTCCTTCTGTTTTAACTTTCATGTTAATTGGTTAGTGACTTGCTGGTGTTATTCAGTGCCCTTGTGTATGCTGTGGTCTTGTGAGTGTAATGAGATCTGTTTTGACTGTCCTGAGCCATGATTACTGCATGTGTCACCTTGCAGTGTTTTAAATACAGGCTTGTGGGTAGAGGAAGCAGCAGCCTAGCTTCCATTTTCAAAGAGGTAAACTGGAGAGAAACTGAGGTGTTGAAAGGTGGTGTCTTAAAATGCTTGATCCAATTTTATTGGTAAGCTGGGAAATTGAGTGTATTAAATTGATTCTCTTGGCCTTACAGGTTCGTCTAGTTATGAAGGCTCATTCATTCATCCGGGAGAATGTCCCCAGAGTCCTGTCCTCTGTAAAGGACAAATCCAGTGAGTAACTTGCCCTGTGTGTTGGTTTTTTTTAACAGCAGTGGATAACCAGTCTTTGTTTTCCCTCCCTTACTTTGAGTTGCCCTCATGAGTTGGAGAGGTAGGATTTGAATAGGAGGCTTTGGATGGGCAGATGATAAGAATTTAGGCTGATCTTCAGCATCATAATTTCAGCGTGAACCTTTTCATGTGGTAACAGTCAATAAGCTAGGCTGTTGTTCAGGTCCAAGTCATCTCTGTGTCTTAAGTCTTGCTTCAGCAGGACTCCTTATTTCCACTTTTAGGAGCAAAAAGTGTGTAGAGTCTGCTTGCATGCCCCCAGTTCAGTGCTCTAGTTGAGATGATAGCTATCACAGAAGCTCTTTCAGCGAGACGTGACCTGTTAGTCAACTTCACTTGTTAACTGTGCTTCACGATGTGGTGATCCTATCTGATAGGTCTAGTTTTATTCTCTGCAAATCCCATACCTTTAGTTCCAGACTATAGGTTTTCTGAGGTTAGAAGGCTTGTATGTTTTAAAAGGACACTGGAAAAACTAACTGAACTGTCAGTAAGCAAAAAGATTTCAGTGTGTCCTATTTTTTTTATTTCCCCCTTTTCCAGGCACAGTTCCTATTCCCAGAATTTCTCAGTACCTGTATTTCCTCTTTGCTCCCACCCTCATCTACAGAGACAGCTATCCCAGGTAACGTGAGCATCACCAAATCAACACTTAAGTAGTGTGAAAACTGAACTAGGTTAAGCATCTCTGGATGCAATCTATTCAGTTTGAGTTGTAGTTTCGATAAAAATGCAGTTAAGGGCAAGGGCAGGACTTGATCATAAAAATTTGCTCTACCACCAGTATTATTTAGCTTTACAGTGCTGGTTTTATTGGTTTGAGAAGTTCACTTGAAGTGTAACAAATTAAGAACTTAGTACTGAATGGCCAGCAATACACAGTTCCTGCACCGTGCTCATGTTGGTTTGTGTGGTGCTAACAGGCAGCCCTGGCTCTTGAGTTTGAGGAGGCAGGCAGAGGCCTTTATTTAACACTGGGAACTTCCAGACTTTTCTGTGCTTTGCTGGGTTGCATTTTGGCAGTGTCAAGTCAGCAGTCCTTTATGTGACTACTGGGCAGATCACCACCTCCTACCTAATTGCATAATGCTGCCCTCCAGATACATCTCCATTTATGGAATTGCCATCATTGTCCTGCTGAAAGTGAGAAATCAGCAATTTCAGAAGTCATCTCTTAGATAGCAGGAGATTAAGAATTCTGAGGTTTTTTTCACAGTATAAATCAGCAAAATCAGTAAGTGAAAGGAGGTTTTCGCTGCTTTGAGGTCCTGGCTAGGTAAGATATCATCATGTGCTCTTTTTCCTAGGAATCCCACGATAAGATGGGGTTATGTCGCTACCAAGTTTGCACAGGTGAGTAGTGGATCTGTCTGAGGAATGCAGCCTCAGAGATCATCTAAACTGTTCCTGAACAGTTTCCCCTTTGGCATTAAATTGCTGTTTACTTGGTTTGGGCTAACCAGCAAAGAATACTGTGTTTTAGTGGCTTTCTTTACACTGCTGTTGTGTTGTGGTGCACTGGCACAGCTACCTGTTGGCAAGTATTCAGACCAGGTTTGAAATAATGAGACCTGGAGTCCAAATCTTCATGGCTTATTGGAGCTTAAGGCTGACCTGATCTCCACTCTCCTGAAAGTGAGCCTTAATAACTTCTCATGGATGTGTTTCCAGTAATGGCTTTGTGTGATTGAAACTTTTACAGACACACAATGTATTCATGTTTCAAACAGCAAAACAATAAGACAGAAGAAAAGGTGAAGCATGAAAAGGCCTTTGGCTGCTTACTCTTTGACAAAAAAGGGTGCAAAGCACACATCTGGCTTGCAGCAGTAAAGAGTATTTAAAGCAGTGGCTTGCATTTTGACCTCAGCTTCCAGAAAGTGAGTTCATGAGCTAGAGAGAGGCTGAGGTGGCTTGATCTGTAAGTATCTCATTTGAGATAAAAGAAAATTTTAGCTTTACTATTTGATTTAACTACAATGAATATTTTTCAATTATTTCTGGAAGTAAATAGTACCTAGGTCACAGGGTACTTCCCCACTTAACATCAGCATGAACCTTTTGTGTCATAACTTCTGAGTTTATAGATCTAGGAGAAACTTAGAGATGCTGCAGTAGGATAGCCAGGTTAATTTTGCTCCTGGATGTGTATGTTAAGCAGTTGACTGTGGCTTACTTTCAGCCTGGACCCTTAAGGAAGTTTATTAGCAGCAGTGTGACATAGATTGTTTTGACTTGGTAGCTGCTGCTTCTGTCCTAGGGTTGGCAACTGGCAATGTGTTAATTGTGCATTTCTGTAACAGTGTCAGACGTTTTACATTGTTGTTCCAGGTGCTTGGATCACTTTTCTATGCCTACTACATCTTTGTGAGACTCTGCATTCCTCAGTTCCGCAACAGCAGTCAAGAAACCTTCAATCTTCGAGGGCTGGTCCTCTGCATTTTCAATTCTATTCTGCCAGGTAAGACTTGGAGTCATGAATGACTGTTACCCTTATGGAAGAGGTGGAAGGGAGGGGAAACACTTCATATGAGATGTATTTGTGACTTGAAAATATCACAGAATTGTCAGGAACCTCAAAGATTATCCAACCCCCCTGCCATGGAGGTGTTGTGAGCAGGCTTGAGAGTCATGGTGTTAAACTTTAGAACCAGCACTAGAAAATAAAAGCTTGTGTGTTAATGTAACAGTCTTCAAAGTTGGGTCCTAGGCTCTGGCAGCCTTGCTGTTTTCCTCTGGGGCAGGCATGGTCTGGTCTGGTGAGAAACTGCAATGCTTGTACACTTTTTTGTGTAGGCAGCACAAAGCTCAGCAATGTCCATGCCTGTAAGATTTGACTGTATTTCATATTCCTGCTTATAGCTGAGAAGAAAAAACTACAAAATTTGCTTCTGCCTTGTTTCTAGGTGTCCTGATTCTCTTCCTGGTTTTCTTTGCCTTCCTTCACTGTTGGCTCAACGCATTTGCTGAGATGATGCGCTTTGCAGACAGGATGTTCTATAAGGTAAGAAGCAGGAGTTATGAAGCTTCTAAGAGTCATTTTCCTAAAGGAAAGAGGAAGAAGCTGAACAATCACTGTTTTGCCAAATGAAGCACCTACAGAGCTTTGTTTGCTTTACGCCATTAAGGCTTAAGTTTGTTTGCTGTGCTGTACGACAGACCTGACTTCGTGGCAGCCTGACTTGTTTTTAGGGTAGCATGCCCTGTGCACAAACAACCAGCCATCAGACCTCATAGCTCTGTTAGTACTGGTTTTATTCCATTATCATCCTAGCCAGTGGTGTTTGTGATAAAACAGAACTTTTATGTACAGAGTAGAATCATGAAAGTGCAGTGGAATGCATTATTTTATGGTGCAGCTTGTGATATTAGCTTGGTATTATTCTGACTAGTATTTTTCAACTTTCCATCCAAGAGACCTGTAGGATGTTTTATGCTTAATTAAGTGTATCCTCTTTGAACTGTGCTTTCAGGACTGGTGGAACTCCACTTCCTATGCTAACTACTACCGAACCTGGAATGTGGTAGTTCATGACTGGCTCTATTACTATGCCTACAGGGACTTCCTTTGGGTGAGTAACAAGCAGATGTGTTCTCTTTGGTGATTAAACATTTAACTGCTGAGTAAGACAGTGCATCTGTCAAGATGCAGCATCACTGTCCATTGAGGAGCACAAAAATGTGTTGTCTCAGCTGTTGCAGGCATCCACTGTGCTTTTTAGAGATCTGCTGCTCATTTTCAAATCCTTAGCAAATGAAAACGTGTCTGAGACACAGGAGTTTAACAATTTGACTCAACAGTCTGAAGTCATGTTGCACTGGCTTGATGAGCTGTGATAGATATTTCATGAGTGTGCTCAACCTGAATACTTAATGCAGGAGACCAGAAATGTGCCTGAAGAAAAGTACCTAAAAATCTAAGTGCTGTAGGCACTTAGTATTTCCTGTATGCTTCTTGGCTGGGGCAGGTTGGAAGAGACCTCTGGAGATCACCTAGTCCAGCCTCCCAGCTGAAGCAGGGTTGCGCAGAGCAGGTTGCTCAGGATCGCAACGTCCGTTGGGGGCATTGAAAGTCTCCAGAGAAGGACACTCCACAACCCTCCAGGCAGCCCCTTCCAGTGCTCTGGCACCCTTACAGGAAAGAAGTTTTTCCCATTATGTTCATTGCCTGTTGTCCTGTTGCTAAGCACCACTGAAGAGTTTGGCCCCATCCTCTTGACACTCACTCTTTAGATACTTGTAAACATTGATCCTGATCTGATTCTTAACTCTCGTGGGGGAAAAAAAAATAGACAACATTGAAGCAACCCAACTAAAACCACAGCAGAATAGCCTATAATAGTTTGCATTCTTCTCTCTTCCAGTTTTTTGGTAAGAAGTTCAAGGCAGCAGCTATGCTGTCTGTCTTCACAGTGTCAGCTGCTGTGCATGAATATGTTCTGAGCATCTGCTTCGGCTTCTTCTATCCAGTTCTCTTTTGCTTGTTCATGTGCTTTGGAAGTAAGTTCCCAGGAAGAGAGTATGTGACTGGGTTGTGGAGTTTGTGGGGTTTGTTTGGTTTGTTGTGGTTGTTTGGTATTTTTTTTTAAACAAGCATGGTTTGCCCTTCTGCTAATGATGCCAGTTATTCAACAGACACTAAAATTGTGGGTCCAAACTTTGTGAATGTGTTTTTGCAGCTGAGTAGTTCAGTAGATGAATATACACACACACGTACTAAGTCTGCAAGCCTGGGATTTAGATGGGCAAGACATTGGTGGAGAGGAAGCAAGCTATATATGATACACTGTTGTTCATGTGACATTGTACATATTTTAATAGAACTGCTTCCTCTAAGCCTTTGTTGAATTGCTGTATGTCAGCAGACTGGCAGTCTTCCTCTTTAAAGTCATAGTGTAAGACAGCTATTGCTTTGCTGCTGCTCTGAGAAAGAGAGCTCATTTAGAAGTTAGAGCTCTGGCATTTTGTTTGGGGTTTTGAGTTAAGAATGTGTTAGAGGGCTCTAATAAACTCGAGGTCGTGTCTGCCAGCATATCTTGGTCACCAGCATAACACAAACAGTATTGATCCCCAGAGGCATGCAGCTGGGACAGCTTGTTGGCAAACTTCTTGGAAGTAAATGTCAGCATAATCTTGTAGTATTTTGTCTATTGCCAAGCATAATCTGATTTTCTTGCACTTACACTGACCTCACTGTGTAGCTGTGCTGCTGTAGAGATGAAGTGAATGGAGAGAAAGATCCAATGAAATAAGTTGATCTTTGCTTCTTTAATCCTGAGGATTCTTTGAACAATGCTTCTCATCTCACCCCTTTCCAGTGCTCTTCAACTTCATCCTTAATGACCGTCGGAAAGGGCCCATCTGGAACGTGATCATGTGGACTTCCCTCTTCCTGGGCCAAGGTGTCATCATTTGCCTCTACAGCCAGGAGTGGTATGCCCGCCAGTACTGCCCCACAGAAAATGTAAGTGACCACTGCTGTGGGATCACTGACCACGTGGATGGCTTGTCCTTTCTTGCTGTGGGGACAGGGCAGAAATTAAATGGCATGAGACTCTGGCAGTGAGCTGAGTTACTTAGTGTAGAAACTGTAGAGAATCTAGGAAAGGTTTTTCTAAGAGAAGTGCTTTCATTAGTGTTTTCTGTGCTGATAGTGTTTCACTACTTGAAATTGAGGGTCTTTTCCCCCCCATCTCTGAGGACAGAAGCCACTGCTTGAGAGCACTTTTGGCCATTCAGGCTGCATGAATGGAGCTGCAGCATTTGGCCAAGGAGGTCAGGAGAAACTTATCTAGGAGGCCCACAAAAGCCAAGCCTGTTGTTCCTCTCCAAGGCCAGAGTGGGTAGCAGTGAGGATTGATGGCCTATAAATGGTCAGTTTGGGATTCTGCCAGGGTTTCTCATTTTCTTGGTTGATGCAGAACAAGATTATGTTCTACATAAAACTTCTTGTCCTAGTTGATCGCAGTTTTAAACCAAAGGCAAACTCTTGGGCAAACTCTTATTTTAAAGTGTTGATTCTCCTCTTCTAACCTGGTCTAGTCTATTCTAATCAAGACCTTCGAGATCATTGCATCCAACCCATCATCCAACACTGTCTAATCAACTAAACCATGGCACCAAGCACCCCATCAAGTCTCCCCCTAAACACCCGCAATGATGGAGACTCTACCACCTCCCCGGGCAGCCCATTCCAATGGGCAATCACTCTCTCTGTGAAGAATGCCACTGTAAAGGACTGGCTTCTTGGTTCAATATACTACTAGATGCAGCAGTAACCTGATGTATTGGAACTGGGGGTAAGGTGGGTGGCAGGCAATGGGCTTGTGGCTGTAGCTACACTTCCACACACTGCTTAGTGGGTATAAGAGTGGCACCACAGGATGTGAACATGAGGTTTGATCTTTCCAGTTAGGGAAGTTTGTCTTCAGCAGACTGTAGCACAGCTGGTGCTGTTGGCCTAGAACTCACTTTGTGCCTTTCCATGTTTTGCAGCCTATGTTCCTGGACTACTTAAAACCACGCTCATGGTCGTGTCATATGAAGATGTAGAAGTGCTATGCTCTGGCTGTGACATCACAGATTAGAGTTGTCCTCCAAGCGTTGGGACCAACGTCTTAACTCCTCGTGGACTTTTTATAAGGGAACTTGTGCCTCCTGATTATTGGGGAGAAGCTGTGTTTTGGGTTTTTTCTAAACATTACTGAGGCAAACCAGTTGACCTGGATTGCAGCAGGCTTCATAGGCAGCATCTATTATGTGCTGTTCCACTTCGAGCCATTTCCATGCCAGTAAAACATTGAGCTGAAGGTGGAATCTACTGGAAATCCTACTCATCCAGGGATCCCCCGAAGTTGCTGCTCTCCTGGACAGCAGATAGTCTAGTCAGATTTGCTGAAAGCTCATTGTTGGCAGCCGTCCATCTTCCTGAGACATCCCCTTGCAATGTTTTCCTCCTTTTTGGTGATGGATGTCTACAAAACTTCTATTTTTTTTTTTTTTTTTTTGGTGATCCTGTCTGCTGCTGTGATGCAGACAAGTGGCAGAGCAACAGGATATTTGCCTCCTTGCTCTGAAAATAGCCAAAGTTATTTCTTGATGGCTCTGAACTGCATTCAATGTATGTGGGCTGCCTGCAAATTCAAAATGAGCACAGGAAGAGGAGAGTGTCACTGGTGGCTGCATTGGAAAGTGGGGTGCAGAAGCAGGGCACTGTGTGTGCAGTCTCTCTGTGATTTTTATTTTCACACTGAAAATGTTATCTCTGTATTCATGAAGTTCCCAGCTGATTTATAGTGGTTTTGTTCTCTGAAGGCCCTTGTGACTAGAGGAATAGTTTTTCTTCTAGCTCTTCCTTTCTCTTGCTCCAGATAATCAATTCTTTTGGCACAATTAACTTGTAGAAGAGCTTTTGCTTTAATTTGGCAAGGGCTTGAAGGTGTGCAAGTTGTTAAGGCTTTCTTTGGTGCAAAAGGTGCAAAATACTACCACAGAGCACATTCTCCTCTGAAGTGGCTGAATCCAGTTCAGTATTCCATCACATCTTGGTGCCTCTTGCCCACCTGAGTTATGGCAGCTCCTAATGCTGTCAATGGGAAGTGAGGGTTGACCCAATGACTGGAGCCAGAGCTACTTTTTCATCTGCCTGTGTCTGCTCTGGTGTCAGTGGGGATTTCAGGTGAAGACCAGTCTCCTAGGTGTTGCCCTCCTCTTTCTGGAGAGGTAGAACATCCTCCTGCGCACTCTGCTGAAGGAAGCATTTATGTGACTTTGGTGTTTCAGTATCTGTTTATTGGGCAGAGCCCCATCAGTTTCCTTGTTCTGTCAGATGCTAAGCACAAAAGGGAACTTACAGTTTCTGGGTATATATCTCTCCAGTTTAACTGGAGCTGCAGCTGCTGTGACTGGAGAGGGTGGGGAACCTGGTGGAGGTACCTTGACCTTGGTGCACAGGGCTTTGTGAATTACTCAAATGTTCTTTACTGGCCGTTTTTAGTAACAGCTTTTCCTACAGCCAAGTGTTGTATACCAGCAGTATTGGGGCTGTTGATGGGCTTCCCTCCCAGCCCATTTTAGACTGTCCTTTGGGCCTCTCGTTTTGCTAACCTAAGTGAAAACTAATTTTGTGAAAGCTAGGTGATACTTGAACTCTTCCAGGTTTTCAGTTCTGTGTAAGAAGGAATCTTGCTCTTGCACTGTGTCAGGTCAAATTTGCCAAATATGATGCTTTCCTGTGTGGCTCTCCTCTGGAGACATCTCCTGCTAAAACCTGTTGACAGCAACAGTTGAGATAATTGCAGAGAAAGGGCTTCATGTGTGTACTCAAACCTGGCAGTATTAGTGTATAAAATCCTGGGAATAATGTGGTTTGCTTTCATCTCATGCAGTTTGATTAATCCTACATCTTTCACTGTACCTTTTGTAGGAGGAAAGGACAGAATTGCTGGAGCAACTAAGCTTAAAAAAACCAAACACAATACTCACCTCTTGGCCAAACAACTTTGTCACCTCCTTAGTACAGGATGAAATTCATTCTGGTACTTCCTAGCTGTGGTGCTCAAAATGCTCATGTACAACTGTAACTGCTCTCAAATAGGGTGTCATGGATTGGGTCTTGTCACCTTGATGCCTGTGTCAGGTCTTGCTGCTCTCTGTGTTCTCAACAGGAAATGAAATCTTGGCACTTTGTGCTGAGTTTTGGTGTTTTCCTTGCAGCTGGCACTGCCCTATTCCAAATAAAGAAAAGAACATCCATCAGCATTTACTGTGTCAGCATCCTCAGTGTTTGAAGCCTGAGGGCTTGAGCATCTGGCAAGCAGAAGGCAACCAGAGAGGGATGTTCAGCTGCTGGAACTAGTCTTAGTTTTGGACAGGTTGATGTTTCCAGCCTTGTAGATCAAGGCATCTGGCATCTGTGCTGTCAGGGCATTAACAATTAGGATTACTTTCAATTCCATGAGTGCTTTGGTTTTTGTGTTTGAATGTGGGCTTATTTTCATCTTTTTTCCTAAAGAGTACTGGAGGGGAAATACCAAGTCTTTTGCACATTGCTTGTTTAATCAGAGCCAATTATGCCATGTCTGTTTGAGTTTTCTTAGGCTGTGAGTGCCAGAGCTGGCAGTATAGTGTTCCAGTCAATAACGAGGATGCTGAGGTTCACAACCTGCCCTTTACAAGTTCTTAATAATGGTATATAAATATATATGTACTGTTTTTCTGTGGTTCCTTCCAACACAAGAACTGGGCAGCTTGCTTCCATGGTAACTCCCTCAGCTTTGAGGTGGGAAGCCTCCAGCTTTAGAACGGCAGCCTGTACAGCTGCAGCTCCTTGCTCAGTAACAGCACAAAGATCAATATTATCATGGTGAAATGTCCTGGTTTTCACACAGACCAGTTTGTTCTGAGGAAGACTGAACCGTGTGCAGTCTTCATGCCTAGCACATCCTTTCTGTTGGGGTGTTTAACTTCTAGCCCTCAGAGCAATCCTGCATCTGAGCTGCTCACTGCACTCCCATGACAGCTGAGTAAGGCGTGTGCGATGTGCTGAGGTGGGATGGGGGAGGGAAATCCTGATGAATTTAATAGGAGGTGGTATGGGTTGTGTGGTTCAATCCACCTGCTGAAGGAGAACTGAACTGCCAGATCTGCCACCTTCTGAATGTAGATAGGCTGGAAGGACAGCGGGCCAGCCTGAGCTGTGAGCAAGTCCACATGCTCTGCAGCAGCAGGGTTGTGAACTGGCTTCTGCAGTACCTCTGAGCCAGCCGCATTCGGCCTCCACTCTTCTCCCTTGCTCCCAAGAAGTCATCACGGCCCCTTCACCTGTGCTGGCAGAGGTGTGTGAGCGGAGCTGCCGCACCGCGTGCCCCAGCCCTGGCACCAGCAGGTCCCTGTATGCATCCTGTGCCGTATTCTGTCATGCAGAAGAGCTGTTTATAATCTACTGTATTACAGCAGTTGAAATATATTTTGCTATTAGGGGAGGAAAACAAATTTGCCTTGGCCTGTTTCTTTCTTCTCTGAGGAGCCTAATGGGGAGTGGGGGAGGTGGTGGCAGTGGGGCATGGTGGCTGCAGGAAGGCAAAGGGGAGTTGGGCTGGGTAAGACATGTTGGGGTTGCTCTGAGAAGATGGCTCCTGTGGGGAGATGTGTGGGTCAGAGCCTCATGGGGCTCTGGAGGGAGGACCTAGAAGGTGGGGGAGAGTCCTGTGTTTCCATGGTGATGGAGCCAGAGAAGAGCTGCCTGGCAGGTAATTGCAGAAGGCCCCTCTGCTGCTCCCTGTATGGGGAGGGGGGAGTTGGGCCTCCCTTTGGGGGTCTGGAGGCTGCAAGCCAGTGGATGTGGGGTAGCCTGAGGCTGCCTGTGCCTCTCAGCTCTGTGGAGTCCCAGACCTCCTGGATGGGGCAACAAGTCTTTCTTTCCAAGGGCATGGAGGGGAGTGGGATGGAGGCAGCCATTTTGTGCTGGAGGGTGAGGGGAGAGCTCTGTGGCTGTGAAGGAAGAAAATTTCACAGAAGCCCTTCATCAGGTCTTAAAAAGGAGCAAGAAATACCAGCTAAGAAGGGTCTTTGGGGTTTCACCAGCCACCCCATCTCTGTAAAAGCAGAGTGGAAGTGCTGGAGAGGAGCACAGAGAAGGGGTTGATAGCTGTTGGAACAGACCAGAGTTTCTAATCTCTCCCGACTTAATGCATATTAAATTAGAACAACAGCCAAACATGTGGGTGACTTTTGCCTTTATTTTGGGCCTGAAAAGGGCTTGTGTGCCAAGAACTTAATGTGATGTTTTCCAGCTGTGTACTACATGCTATAAAGTCTGTGTCCTTAAACTGCAGCTGCTACAGAACAGCGCCATTAATTTTCTCATCCTTTCTGGCAAGAATATCATGTCCAGCCAAACAGAGCTGTTAAAGGGGGGAAAAGTTCTCTTTTGGCAGAAGTTTGTAGCAAACCTTTGTACTTTCTTTCCAAGAAGAAAGCAAGGCAAACTACCTGGCAAGATCTCTTCTAGGTTATACCTACACCCACAAGCATGTATCTGAAGGCAAGGGAATGTAGTTAACCTAACTGGAAACCATGGTCCAAGAGGACACAGCTGATAAGGAGACCAAAAAGTTCTAATGCCAAGAGCACTTTATGAAGAGCAATATATTTCAGCCAAGGCCGGGGGGCGGGGGGAAGTCTTCAGATGAACATTCATGGAGATTATGAAACTAATGGAAGTAGGGTTGGGGCTTTTTATTAGTAAATTAGTAGATATTGGTAAGAAGAAAAGGTGGCAGTAATTTGAGACAAACATAGTTAAATCTCTGGCACAGTAAGATGTAGAGAAGCAGCAGTTGTTGTTAATGTAGTCTGTAGGTGGGGAAAAAAACAAGCCACCCCCATGGAGGATGTAGCAAAACATGAGGGGCTCTTTCCAAACTGACATACCCAGTTACCTGGCAGGAGGGTTATTTTGGACAATAAATCATAGCAAGCTGTTAACACTCTGAAGTATAAATGAATTCTTCTAGATAATTTGCTATTTGCAAATTTCCTTGGATAAGCATTAAAATAAAGGTTCACCATGCCCACAACTGGAGCGCCAGTTCCTGGACCCAAAGCTGATGGAAGGCAATGCAGCAGTGACTCATGAGCAGGCTGGGTCAGCAAGGACCATGCAGGTAGGGCTGGGCTGGAGGCTGCAGGGTTTGTGCAGCTGGCACTCTGTCATTTCAGCTTCCTTTTAGCAGCAGGATCCTACCTTCCAGCTCCCCTGTAGCAGCAGGATGTTTGTCTGCATTAAGTTCTGCCTTTATTAGGCAAGTTCTGGTATTTTAGGGCATTCTTTACAGAAAGTCAACTGCTGGCAGTCCATAAGAAGGGAATTTGCTGTACAGAAACATGCAGATTTTCATTCTTTAAAGTGTCTCTTGGTGTCTGTCTACCTGACAGCTTGGCACAATTGTTTGACCAGCACTTTATCTCCCATAGGCAGAAGGTAATTGTTCTAGGCTTTACTGAAGATCTGACAACTACTAAACCCAGCATTAACTGCCTGTGTCTTAGAGTTGATCCTGCTTTAGGGTAAGGGAGTGAACGTCTTGTTGTGGTTTCTCTCAGCACAAAGTATTGTGGCTTTGCTTTCTCTCACCAGCAGAATAAATGCTGTTGAAATGGCTCTAACATGCTAGTTTTCCAGAGATCCTCAGCCTGAAGGGTACCTCAAAGGTGCTTGAATGCACCAGGCCGGTTTCTTCCTCCCTGGAGCATAGTTTTGTTCCTGAAGAGGTTTTCCAAAGCCTGGCCTGTGCCAGCAAGTTTCTCTACAACCCAGAGTACTTACAGTCCCTTCAAAGCACCAAAACCTCAGTGGATATTAGGGTGAGTATATTTGCATCTTCTGACTTTCTCTGTTCAGAACCATTCCACTTAGCTTGACAGGGTGCTGGGCCATCTCATCTAAACCTAGAAAGGCTGGACCAGAGATCCTTGAGGTTCCTTCCAACCTAGCATTCTGTAGTCTCTTTGCTGGGAGCACGTGTCAATTCCCTGGGCTGAAAGAAAGTTTCCCAACCTCATAAGACAAATTCTATAACATCACTTTTCTGACCACACTATTTGGTGCAGATCAACAGGCTGCCTTCTAGTCCCTGCAAAACATTCTTGTACTCTGGTGCTGCTGTGAAGCCATTGCTGAGGCTGTTTTGTCTACGCCAGTTTCTTTAGCTCCAAGACAGAAATAGTGATTGGAGTTTCATTAAGACAGCCACCTTGACCTTTCCAACCCCATGGCATGTTTGGTGGTAAGAAGTGACAGCCACGTGTGCCTTGTCTGCAGGGCTGACTGCAAACCCCAGATCGGCTTTGGCTTTATCCTCATCGTCGGACCAAGTTCAGACACTTGACAGACCACCCTGTCAGTTTGACAGATGCTGGAAGGTAAGCAAAGAAGGGATAAGAAGCCCAGGGAGATGGAAGGATACTGGGAACACAGAGCTAGAGCTCTCTCTTGGCCTTTCTTAGGAAAGGTGGCTATGCTGCCTGAAGTGGCTGGATGAATGGACCAGCTGTCATGTCCCAGTTTGAGCTGGAGAGACCTGAGGGAAAGATGTTTTGGGAGTAATAAATACAAGGCTTGCTAAATAAGCAGTTCTTGAAACCATCCTTCCAAGGGATGCCAGGCTGTCAGGGATGCTCTGTGATCCATGATTAAGAAAAGAAGCTCTTCTGGCTTTAATGGACTTAGCAGGGAAGAGCTTTACACTTCTCTGTAAATAAGCAACACTTAACAGTGGTAGGGAGGGAAAAACGTTTTGCTCTTTATTGGATTTTAGGTATGTGTGTGACAGGGATTGGCAACAGGCATGAAAAATTAATAGGAAGAAGCAGCAGGTTAGTCTGCCTAAAATACATTCTCTCATCCATTTTTTTCTGGGCCAGGGGAAGGAGTCCTGGCTGTAAGCTGAGCAGCACAAACCTGTGCATGGTTTAGACCAGCAGTAAGGGAACAGCAGGCTGTCTGTAGGGTGGGTTGGTGAACAACATCTCCTCTGTTTCAGGGATATCTCTTACTAGTGTAATATTGCAACTAGCCAAGAAACTAAGAAAGCAATGACTGGCAGAAGCTCTTTTTCTGAGGGTCATCATGACTGGCAGGGGAGCCATGGTACAGTCCCACGTATTTCTGTGAGTTCAGGTGGTTTTCTGTCACTAACTGGGAGAAGGGAGGTCTTTCCATGTGTTCCCACTTTACCTTGTTCCAAAAACTCATCAAATCTTTCTTGCAGCTCCAGTCCCCCAGCTCTCCTGCTGCAGTTCAGTGTTAGTTGTTTTACTCTGCTGTTGAGTGTAGATTGTTTCTGTCCAACTCTGGACATGTGGAGCAGCAAAGGGAAAAGCAGTGTGAAGAGCCACTGCATGAGCCTTGCTCTCCTGGCTGCCAAACCAGTGTCCTCTTTGGGAGGAAACTGGGAGTTGGTGCACACGTTTTTATGCTGGTATCTTTTTATGCTAATGTTCCATGCTCCCTCTATTTCTGTCCCTAGAGAGCAAGCCTAGCAGACAGTCTGGTTCCCAAGGAATTTCATGTTGTGAAGAACAGGGGAGTTTTGCCCTTGAAGTGGTTTCTGCTCTGCAAGGGTTTGTTCTCAGTCGTTTAGAGGCGGGGTGGGATCAAGTGATGAGGAGCTGAGGACACTGCCCAGCAACAAAGCTGTTGAGGGATCTGGAGCACAGACCCTGTGAGGAGAGGCTGAGGGAGCTGGGGTTGCTTAGCCTGGAGAAGAGGAGGCTCAGGGGAGACCTTATTGCTGTCTACAACTACCTGAAGGGAGGTTGTAGACAGGCAGGGGCTGGTCTCTTCTCCCAGGCAACCAGCACCAGAACAAGAGGACACAGTCTCAAGCTGCACCAGGGGAGGTTTAGACTGGATGTTAGGAAGAAATTCTTCACAGAGAGAGTGATTGCCCATTGGAATAGGCTGCCTGGGGAGGTGGTGGAGTTGCCATCACTGGAGGTGTTTAGGAGGAGACTTGATGGTGTGCTTGGTGCCACGGTTTAGTTGATTAGGTGGTATTGGATGATGGGTTGGACTTGATGATCTTGACGGTCTCTTCCAACCTGGTTTAGTCTATTCTATTCTGAGAAAGGGGTGGCTCTGCAAATCCCACCCTACAAGCAGGCCATAATGAACCCTGCAGAGTGAGGTGACCCTCCACTTCTTCGTCCCTGCTGCTGTGGGGTGGCTAACAAAAAATTTCTTGTACTCAAGGACTGCACCTTGAGAACATTAATAGTTGGACGTGAATGTAGAACCTGAAGTCTGATTTGATTCCTTGAAGCAACTTTTAGAAGCACTTTGATGCTTTAAAAATAAAAAAAGGATTAGTTTCTCTCTTTCTCTTTAAGAATTGCTTTCTGCCATGAGGCTGGGCAGGCCCTGGGTAGCTCTCAGTTTCAGTTTAGAGCTGGTAGCATTTTAATCTGACCGCTCTGGGGTGGTTTTATGTCTTGTTTATTTGAAATTCAAACTTTGCAGTTGTTCAGGCTGTGAGTTTTGAATTGAGTTTGCCAAGCCTTGCTCCAAAAAGAAAAGAAAAAGAAGACTACTGAGAGTCCGTCATTGTTCAGAGATTAAAATACTAAGATTAGGAGTGAAATCCTCCCAGCTTCTTTGCCAACATGATGTAACAAAACATTATCTTATGTCAATGGTCTCCTGCGATCAGCCTCTGAGTGGGTGTGATGTTGGATATGTGATACCTTTCTGACCCCACCAATAAATTTTAAAGCAATTGGTCACTTGTTATCTAAGAACCATGAGAGGTCTTACAGGGAGAAGGTTCCTACAAGATTTCTCTTGTTAGCAGCAAGAAGGAAATCCAGCAGTAGGATGTCCAGTTCTCACACTAGGCTTTGGAAGCTCCCACTGAAGAGCAGCCCTGCATACCACCTTTGTCTTTCTAACCTTCATAAGGACAAAAAGGTTGAAGGAGAGAGCAGGATGCCTGAGTTACCACTGGAAGGACTGCTTTGTAATCAAGTTCTCACATTTGTGTTTCAGTAAATGCACCACACTGCTTGAGGACTGTGAAAAGAAGCTAAGACTGTTCCCATCCATGTAAGTACAACTCCACACAAAGGTCTTGCTGGGGGAAAAAAAGCCCCAAACCAGCTATTTGAATTGATTTCCTGAGAAATTATCATAATATACTGTACAGAAGAATGTGTCTTTGGTCTGTCAGGAAACCTTCTGGGAGGTTAGAGGTCATCCAGCTGATGGAGATGATGGACAGCATGTTGGAAAAAGCTGGAGTAGACAAGCTAATCAGAAGAACAGGACCTTCACAGGTGGATAACTTGCTTGTACCCAGAAAAAGAGCGTGCTGTTTCCTTTGGTGTTTATCCCTGCTGTGCTTAAGGTGCCTGCTAGAAGTTAGTTTCTGCCCAAGTCATCTGTTTGTAGGACCTGTAACAATCAGAGGCTTCCTCTCCTGAGCCTCTCTTCATCTTTGATGAACAAAGAGCTATCTTGCAGGTGCAGGAAGTTACATTTCTGGCAAAAAATGCCAGAAAGGAATGCCTTTGGCAGCATTACTGTGGAAGAATGAAGGCAATAGCTGCCTCATCACTTTATTGGAGGTAGGATGCTGTGTTACAAAATGGGCCATTGCAGACCTTCATACACCTGAAAAACACAAGTCAGAACATCTGTACCTTGCTTTGCTTTATTTTCTGTCATTCTTCTATGGTCATGGGGAAGGATTGCTGAAAAGTGTAGTGCAGGAACTGCAACTGGATTTAGCAGAGAAGCTCCCATGGATGTTGATAAGAGAGTAGTCAGAATAGTGCATAACATGTTTAAAAACAAACCTAAATGCATGCAGGGCAGCTCTTGCCCTTCCCCTTTCTACTTTTGGTAGTGTTTTGTTCTCAAAGGGAAACTTGCTTCCAAAAATAAAAGGCATCTGTACCAAAGGAGATACAGGCTGGCCAGGCTCCTCAAGGCTGTAATCTTTCTTGCCTGTTTTGCTAGCTGCACCACATGAAGGAGCTGATGAAGGCAGAGCAGAACATCTACTACATTGTTTTCCATGAGCTGATTCAACAGGTCAGTGTGGACTGTGTGGAGAGAAGACAGCTCCTTTCAAAGCACAGGTCATGGTTAACCAACCCTTAATCCCCCTCTTGATTTGTGGCTGTGGGCTCTCAAGAGCAGCATTAGCTGTCGCAGGGTGTTCCTGACGTCTGTGCCCAGCAAAGTTAGCCCAATAATGATGGGGCTGGTGTGAGATCTGATGCAAGAAATTAACTTTGATTTTCCCCACCTAGTTAACAAGCTGGGCTAATAAGCCTCTGTTAGGTAACCTGGAGCTGGAAGTCAGTGTCACTGTCACAACACTTGACAGTGTGGGCGTCTTGTTGGCGTCACAGCCAATGGAAGTTCTCGCAGGGAGCGTAGCTGCTGCTCCCCCCCGGAGCCAGATACCACTTTGTCGCAATTAAATTGTTTCAGAGTGCTTGGAATCCACAGGTCAAACCCTGCAGAGATTGCCTTCTAGATAGCTTGCTGTGCGGTTACAGCAAAGGGTTTTCAGATGGTGTAAGAGACATCTGTGCTTTTAGGTACATTGTTCAACCCTTTTACTGCAGGCAGAGGTATGTGTGCCTCATGGAGTGGATTCCTCAACAAATGAAGGCCCTCTATGAAAAAATGATGGCACAGCAGCTGGTCAACAGGCACATTACAGAAGAGCTAATCTATTTTAAAGATTCTGTGGGACAGTGTCCCAGGTTGAAGCAGATCCTCTCTTGCCTCCCACCAGGGCAGAAAAAAAATCACACACACACAAATGGATTGCAGAAGTGATGGAAAGTTTAAATGGAAAAGCAGTGAATGTTTTACAGAGAGCTACAAGAGCAGTGACAAAAGAAACCCAAAGCATACAGAGTCCCACACAGCACACCCAGAAGTGTCCCAGCAGTTCCCTTCTCCCTACCTGAGGGTATACCCAAAACCCCCAGGGCCCTTTCTTCCCCCCCTCCACTGTTAGGCTAATCTCAGCTGGCCAGATCTGAGATTGCCCTTCCCCCTTCTCCTCCTGGCACTAGGCCTAGCCAGGCCTAAGAGGCCTTGAGATAACTCCCCTTGCATTACCAGATAGGGAGCATCTCCCACGGGAGCAGCAAGGGAAGAAAGAGGAAGTGTAAGACCTTGCTGATAGATTTAGTAAGGACCGGGACATTATGGGAATGAAATGCACTATTTCCTGTGTCCACCCACTGGGGTGGACCCTTGGGACACCAAAGGTGCACCCCATGTGGCAGCAGCAGGAGACACCCAGTCTAAACTACTGCAGACAGCTGGCCAGGTCTGAATCCTGCCTGATCCTAAGAAATTGTCTTTGTGCCATAGACTTAGTCCATTGTTTTGGGGTTTTTTGGTGTTTTGTTTTTTTTGTTCAGAAAGAATAGAATTAACCAGGAAAAGACCTTTGAGATCAAGTCCAACCCATCATCCAACACTATCTAATCAACTAAACCATGGCACCAAGCACCCCATCCAGTCTCTTCTTAAACACCTCTAGTGATGGTGACTCCACCTCCCTGGGCAGCCCATAATCCTCCTCTCCTAGGAGCAGGAAGACAGGGTTATGATTTCAAGCAAAGCTACAGGAACCACACTTGAGCCTTCTCATGCTCTCACTGCACTCCCTCAGTGCCAAATAAAGTCAAAACTGCCTCCTTAGCTCCTTAGCATACTGTAGGGCCATTGATGGGGAACTGCACAGAAGGGTTGTTGGAGCAACATATGTGGATGGGAAGAGGAGGTCTTCAAGATGCCTTTCTCCTCTACAGTGAGATGATTGTGCTAGAGGCAGAGAGCTCTGCATGACGAGGACACCAGTCTGTGCTTGGCAAAGTAGAGACCTTTGGGTTGGGCTAAGTTGCACTAAGGCTGTTTCAGTGAGCTGTGTGAGGTACAACAGCATGACCACAAGGTGACCCAAAAAGCAGAAAAAGCTCAAGAGGTGCTGTCTGCAGCCTTGCAGGAAGAGGAGGTGGATGTCAAGTAAGTCACTTTCAAAGCTGAGGTGGAGAGGTTTCTGCAGTGTGCTGGCATTCTCTTAGAGTCTGGAAGGAGAAGTGAGGACTGGTTTCCTTCTGGGGAACATTTCTAGTTTAAGTCATGAAGGTTGCATTTGTTGCTCAGGTGCTGTCATTCTCCTCTTCTTCATCCCTCATTGACAGCCAGGGAGCCTGCAGCTCTGAACTTCTGAAGGGTCTGTGAACATCCTCAGATACCCAAGAAATCAGGGATATAGGTGGCTGGTATCAGAATGGTGAGAGAGGAGGTACACAGATTTACTTACAGAAATTTTGTGTCACAAAGAAAACAGCTCAGCTAGTCCAAACAGAGATCTGTATTCATGCTAATTGGAAGCTTGCAATGGGAACATCACCAGAAGGGTGTTGTAGGAGCTCAGGGAAAAGGACCTGTGAGTGTTGTAGGAGCTCAGGGAAAAGGACCTGTGAATTTACAGGCTGTGTGGGACATGACTGAGGAAGGACAAAGAAAGAGGAAATATCTAAGAGAAGTTTTAGCAACTGGGAGAAAGACAGAGACTGTGAATGAGAATCACAGGTGCACATATTCCATTCTCTTTCCCTTCCAGCCTTTTAGAAGAGTTTTGGGAGTTATATGAGCTCCAGAGAAGATGACTGAAAGAGCAAATTCTGCTGGTAGCCCAAGAGAGAGACATTTGGAGCTCAGCTGCCTATGATCTGGCTCTGGAGGTAGGTGCAAGAGATCAGTTGTATGTTGCAAGGTATAAAGTATCATAGCTAGCAGTCTTGTTCCAAGGGCAGATTTCATCCCAAAGAACATTTCTAGTCAATACAATTGGGTAGTAACACATCTCATACCTGTCCTGGCCTCATTTCCTGAGGTCTGCTGGTTTTTGCAGGAGTGTGGTTTTTTTAAATGGAAACCAGTTAATTTACACAGCATTTTTTGGTATGGATCTCCAGATTCCACACAGGAAAAACTTCTACGAAGTTAATGTTTCCATTCAGAGGTAGGTTCAACTAAAAAGATTCCTATTCCTCAAAGTTTAGACTATTGTAGTGTAGAATATGCTCACACTTCCTCACAAATTATCACTATTGGTTAATTCTGTGCTTTTTTGTTTATGTACCTCCCTTGTTTGTGATCTTCCTTTTTCCCCTATTTAATTTCCATTGCTTTTTTCTTCTCTCTGTCCATTCCTTCTCTGTGAAATCAAAACAGATCCAGTGGAATTTTGGCCTCACAGGTATGGGGCTGCATGGTCTCTCAAGAGCGTATGAGCAACAAGGAGTTGAGCATTCAGTTCTGGCATGCTTAGGGAGGGTGAGGCACTCTAGTCCTGTCTTAAAGGGTTAGTGAGGGTTGTGCTGTGGAATTGCAGACATTTCCCAGATCTCTGATATGTGCATATCTTAAAACAGCCAGGGCAGAGGGAGAATTCCTCCCACTCAGATCCAATAATCACAACAGTCCCTTTTCCCACCCTTACGTCCAACAGGATACAGGAGACCTGGCTGGTCTGCAGGAAGAGACTGAGCAGCTCAGCAGAGAAGCAGAAACCCAGCAGAGAAGCTGGGTCATGTTGGAGTCAAAATAGAGTGTTCTGAGGAGGTCAGCCAGGGAAAACTGCAAATTGCCCACAACAGCCTCAACAAGTGGCTTCAGTTCTTCCACAGCAGCAACTTGTGAGTAGCCCAGGGGGACTGGGGGTGGCAGTCAGCTCCCTCAACCTTTGCCACATGACAACAGATCTCACTGGCCTGCTTCATAGCTTACACAGTCTTTCAGGTGCAGTGAGGCTTGGTGTAATCTGCATGCTCCTCACTGCTCTACTTTTGTGTTGGCTACATATTTTGACAAACATATCCCTAACAATAACTCTGAGGAGAAGCTGTGGGTTTGTGGTGGAATTCAGGAGGATTGTACCCTCCTGCTGTGAGCCAGTGTTCTTTTTGCAGCTGTCACTGCTGCAGCAGAATTCTTCTTTTTGTTTTGGCTCATTTTAACTTGAGTGCACATGCTTTGATGCTTCAATAGAGCACTCAGTTCTTTCATACACAGATGAAAAAGGAGGCTCTGAGAGACGGGAGGTTTCCAAAGTCATCTGATATGCTAAGGTGATCGTATTTTGCAGGGTTTTTATTAGTTCATTGTCATATGTTAAATAAAAGTACAGAATGCAGAAATGCACACACTGTGTGCATTGACAAGAGACATCACTTGATAGATTCCAATCATGGAGTTAATCGCTGAATTTTCAATATGTGCTTGAATTTGGTTTTCATCTTTGCTGGAAGTGACATTTTCGTAGCTGACACCCAGTGTTTGTGTTACACTGAGTGGGAGAGGGAAAAAATCCCTGG
The DNA here is from genome assembly GCF_014839835.1 of Dryobates pubescens. NCBI lineage: Eukaryota > Metazoa > Chordata > Aves > Piciformes > Picidae > Dryobates > Dryobates pubescens. The sequence continues at coordinate 11,379,942 of NC_071622.1, read as the reverse complement.
TTGAGTAGGGCCTGGTGGGTTTCTTTTTCAATTTACAGTGAGTATCACAACATTGTGATATTAAACAAGGGATATTGTGATGTGTGGAATATGTCTTTACTCTTGGTTTTACACTGGCTACTAAAGGAGTTTGTTCCCCCCGGCTCTCAGGCCTCGCTCCTCCCAGCTCTCAGCCCTCGCTCCCCTCAGCTCCTCCTTTCCAATGAATGAAAAGCTACTGGATGAAATACTGCAAGATATCAAGAACTTGATAAATATAAGACTTAGAGGGGTTGGACACATCATTGAGTTGTATCTGCACAGCAAGTTTCCCTGTGTTAGTTGAGCCCCATTGATCATCTATGGCTATAACAAATGTGAATGAAAACACATCAGCTCAACCTTGTGTGCTGAAGTTTAAGAGGAGGCTCCACATGAGAAGTTATAATTGATCAATACTATGATTCAGTCAGTGCATTAAACTTAGTTGTGCATTTGAACACTCTCTGACTCACAGCTCTGGTGACAGATAGATGACATTAATTCTCAGAAGCACTCAGAACTGTCACCAATAGGTTCCAAATTTACTGTGCTATCTACTCACAGTGACGCTTTTATCCTCTCTGATTCCTCACACTTTTCTTACTTGATTTCCATCACCTTTCTGTTGCAGCCAAGAGGGCAAAGCAAGCTTGCTACCTTTCTATCAGATGCTGAAAGAAGACCTGAAACAGTATGGAGGGGAGGTGCTCCTAAGAAAGATGGAAAGTCTGAGGAGTGCTGCCAGCCTGCAGGAGCCCTGGATGGAGCTGAGACGAATGGTGCTGAACCGACACCGGATCTTTGCTGGAGCGTTGCCTCCACAGCATGCTGCCCTGGAAGAAATAAACCAAAGGGCATGAGAGCTCTACCAGCAATACAATATAAGGATAAGTGGGAATAATGGTAAGGAATGATCAGTTCTGCAGCTACAAAATCACAGAATGGTGGGGGTGGAAGTGACCTATGGGAGATCATCCAGTCCAACCCCCCTGATAAAGCAGATTTGCCTTGATCAGGGTGCTCAGGATTGCATCCAGGCAGGTTTTGAAAGTATCCAAAGAAGACTCTGCAACCTTTCTGGGCAGCCTGTTCCAGTGCTCTGGCACCCTCAAAGTAAAATTTCCCCTTATGATTAAGTGAAACTTTGTGTCCTAATTTGTGCCTGTTGCCCTTTGTCCTATTGCTGGGCACCAATGAAAAGAGCCCAGCCCCTCCCTCTTGACCCCCACCCTTTAGATTTTTACATGTATTAGTAAGATGCTCTCTCAGCCTGCTCTTCTCCAGGCTAAACAGCCCCAGGTATCAGCCTTCCCTCATAAGAGTGATGGTCCAGTCTCCTAATTGCTTTGTGGCTCTCCCTTGCACTCTCTTCACTAGTTCTTTTTCTCTTGAACTGGACAAAGTACTCCACATGTGACTTGACCAGAGCAGAGCAGGAAGAGAACCTCACCGGCTGCTGGCTACCCTCTTCTTAATGCACCCCAGAATACCACTGGGCTTCTTGGTCATGAAGGCACACTGCTTGCTTGTGGTGAACTGATCCACTAGCACTCTCAGGTCCCTTACAGAGCTGCTGGAAGCAGGTCAACCCTTAATCTCTACTGGTGCAGGGTTATTCCTCCCTAGTTGCAGGACTCTCTGCTTGTACTTCATGAGGTTAACCTCTGCCCGAGCCTCCAGCCTGTGCAAGCCATGCTGAAGAGCAGTGCAGCCTGACAGGGAGTAAGCTCAGTTCAGTCTTTCCTTGGGTATACAAGGAAAGTAACAGATAATAAGCAAACACTTAACATAATCTGTACTGATCTTTTCCAAAGCTAAAGTGTGACCCTCGGATGCATGCTGGGAATCAAGATCATTCAAGGGATAAACTCCAAGAAACTGGATTCTCAATCACGCACAAATATATCTGAGGTTTCCAGTGTGGTAGAGTGGAAAGAACAGGCCATACAGGCAGGACACAGGGAGGGTCTGTGACATGTTCAGAGGGAATGTGGGTGGTTTGTGATTATGTGGATACTTATGGGAAAGAAAATCAATGTAAAAGGAAAGAATGGATGTTGAAAATGTAAAGTAAAACATCACTCTGAAGATCATTAACCAGATAGCACTGTCTCAGAGGGTAATACTTGGTTGCTGTTGTTGCCTTATCACTAAAGCAAAGTTATCTTAATCTAGATACTAAATTGTCCTGATTATAAAATATGTAAATAAATGTTTTCTTTGCTGATATAAAGTTATCATGTCCTGTGGAAGATAACAAACAATTGTTGGGTAACTTGCAACTAACCTTCTCAACCTTTGCCTCTGCAAGAACTTTGCTCATTTCACAGGATGCTAGGGGTTAGAAGGGACCTCCAGAGACCACTGTCCTGCCCTGCTGCCAGAGCACAACCACGGAGTCTAGTGCAGATTACACAGGAACATGTCCAGATGGGTCTTGAAAGTCTCCAGAGAAGGAGACTTCACAACCTCTCTGGGCAGCCTCTTCCACTGCTCTGTGACCCTCGCAGTGAAGAAGTTCCTCCTCATTTTGAGGCGGAACCTCCTGTGCTGTAGTTTATATCCGTTACTCCTTGTCCCGTCACAGGGATTTCTGTTTCTTGATGGCTTTTGAACTAATTTTATTTCCTTTTAGCAGACCAAAGCTAAACTAAACATGTGCTGTCAGAAACTGCTACTCATGTTTGCTAAGCTGCTTCTCATGCTGTCATCTTATTCTTTCACTCATGGTTATCCTGTGCTTTCCCCCACATTACCTTATGCTACATGTTATATTTCAACCTACTGAACAAGCTGAGATAGAAGGATAAATCTGTCTATCCTAAGAAAAAGCTAAAGGAGATAAATATTTCCTGTAGTTCCTATTAGAAAGTAAGAGGAGGTAAAAAAAGGAGGAACAGGGCCATAACATGACCAGACAGCAGCAGGGCGAAAACTTAGCAGCGGATTGTCAGAAGCCTCAATAGTCATGATCTGAACAAAGGGCACAGCTCAGACATCTGATCCCAAATTGCTTCAGCCAGTAAAGTTTAGAGAAAAGGATTTTATCTTATTGTAGCTTATTTTCACAAAGGCTTTGGAAAGTGGAGCACAGGAAAAACATTCTCTTGAAGCATACATGGCAGTGTTTTTTTGAACGGGTTGGATTCATTTTTGCATTGCAACCTAATGGCCTTTGGGTAGAAAAGACAAAGTGTCCCTTCTCTTTGTATTGCATCTCTGGTAAGAAACAGTGGAAATGAAAGATATTATAAAGAATAGGTAAGAGACAATACTGAGAATGTGGTGATTTTGTCCTGTGAGGCAATGGCGCTCAGTTACCTGAAGTAGTTCTCAAGTACCTGAAGTATTTGCCATCTTCTAAGATCTGGTTATCTGATCTTAAGCAACATGTGGCAGAAATACAAAGGGTTTGGTATTTGATAACAAGGATTAGGGATGCAGAGAAAACAATGAGATGTGAGATTGTTTTAGGCAGGAAATATAAGAAAGGTTTTATACAAAATCTATAAGGTTTACCTTGATGCCTTTGCTTTTATTCAGTCTTTCTTTATCACTCCATATGCTTTCACAGTAGGAATATGATGGTTTGACTCTGTAATTGGGGTTAGATTGACCTATCCAGTGAGCTCCAATTAGCTCTTCTCTTTTGCTGAGAATTTGGTAAAGCTTGTAAGATGAATGCAATGACACAGAATCACAGAATGTTACAGGTTGGAAGGGACCTCAAAAGACCATCCAGTCCAACCCCGCTTCCAGAGCAGGATCACCTATACCAGACCAGGTGGGTCTTGAATATCTCCAGAGAGGGAGACTCCACAACCCCCCTCGGCAGCTTGTTCCAGTGTTCCATCACCCAACAGCCTTCCAAAGCAAGCCACTACTTAAAAAGGATTTAGAATACTGTGTAACAGTATTCTGTAAAGGTCTAACATAGAATTATGATAGAATCATTGAATCAACAGGTTGGAAAAGACCTCAAAGATCATCAGCATGGTCAAACTAAGGTTAAACAACCCTCCCCTGGCATCAGGACCTGCTCCCTCAAAAAAAAGAGGAGGGTAATTGTTATTGGTGACTCACTTCTGAGGGGAATGGAGGGCCCCATTTGTCGGCCAGACCCATCTCATAGGGAACTCTGTTGTCTCCCTGGAGCCCAAATTAATGATGTTACCAGAAGGCTACCCAGGCTGGTACAGCCTTCTGACTATTATCCTTTGCTACTTATGCAGATAGGGAATGATGATGTTGTAGTCAGAACTCCCAGGGCTATCAAAAATGATTTCAGGGCCCTGGGAGATCTGGTTGAGGGGTCAGGTGCTCAAATAATTTTTTCCTCAATACCCTTAGTTGCAGGAGGGAATACCACAAGGAACAGGACAGCAGCCATAATCAACAAGTGGCTTAGAGGCTGGTGCAGACAAAAGAATTTTGGGTTTTTTGATCTTGGTAAAATTTCTACTGCACCAGGCCACCTGGCAACAGATGGAGTACATCTGTCCCAAAGAAGGGGAAAGGTCACAGTATATGAGAATGGCCTGTCCCCCAAAGGTAAAAAGATTCTGGGGAGGGAACTGGCAGCTCTCATCGACAGGGCTTTAAACTAGTTTCGAAGGGGGGAGGGGTTGAAACTAGTCCCCTCAGGCAAGAGTCTGGGGGCAGTAAGCTAGGGTCAGAGGCCAAACCAGCAGCCCAGCTGAGGTGCATGTACACTAATGCACGAAGCATGGGAAACAAACAAGAGGAGCTGGAAGCCTTGTTGCAGCAGGAAAGTTATGACGTAGTTGCCATCACGGAGACGTGGTGGGATAGCTCACATGACTGGAGTGCTGCAATTGATGGCTACAGGCTTTTCAGGAGAGATAGACAAGGAAGAAGGGGTGGAGGGGTGGCCATGTACATCAGGGAGGCACTAGATGCCATTGAGCTAGAGATTAGGGACAATCAGGTTGAATGCTTGTGGGCAAGAATTAGAGGGAAGACCGGTAGGGCAGACATCCTGGTTGGAGTCTGTTATAGACCACCCAACCAGGAGGATGATGTCGACGAAGCATTCTATAGACAGCTTAAGGCTGTCTCAAGATCTCCTGACCTTGTCCTTATGGGCGACTTCAACCTGCCTGACATCTGCTGGGATCTCAACACAGCAGAGAGGAGGCAGTCTAGGAGGTTCTTAGACTGCATGGAGGACAGCTTCTTATCCCAGGTGCTGCGTGAGCCTACCAGGGGCAAGGCTTTGCTTGACCTCCTCTTCACCAACAGGGAAGGGCTGGTGGGTGATGTGGTGGTCGGAGGCTGTTTAGGGGCCAGTGACCATGAAATAATAGAATTTTCAGTATTCAGTCAAGCTAAGAGGGCCAGCAAGAAGACCTCCACTCTGGACTTCCGGAGGGCGGACTTCAGGTTGCTCAAGGAAACAATTCAGAGGGTTCCTTGGGAGAAAGCCCTTAAAAATAAAGGGGTCCAGGAGGGCTGGACCTGCTTCAAGAAAGAGCTGATGAAGGCTCAGGAGCAGGCTGTGCCAATGTGCCGGAAGAGGAGCCGCCGGGGCAGACGGCCAGCCTGGCTGTGTAATGAACTTTTAATTGAACTAAGGGAAAAAAAGAGGGTGTATCATCTTTGGAAGAAAGGTGAGGCAACCCATGGAATGTTTAAAGAGGTTGCTAGGGCATGTAGGAGGAAAATTAGGGAGGCAAAAGCATATTTGGAACTTAAACTGGCCTCTGATGTGAAGGACAACAAAAAGTCCTTCTATAAATATATTAATAGCAAGAGGAAGGGCAGGGACAACCTCCACTCCTTGGTTGACATAGAAGGAAATGTTGTAACACAGGATGAGGAAAAGGCAGAGGTACTTAACACCTTCTTTACCTCAGTTTTTACTACCTGGAAAGAACGTCTACCAGACAGCTGGCCTGCAGAACTGGCAGAGGGAGCCAGGGAGCTGCATGGTTTCCCTTTGTTCCATGAGCAAGTGATAGGAGCTCTCCTCAGCAGCTTGGACCCCCACAAGTCCATGGGACCAGATGGGATCCATCCTAGGGTGCTGAGAGAGCTGGCAGATGAGCTGGCCAAACCACTCTCCATTATTTTTCATCAGTCCTGGCTCACTGGAGAGATCCCAGCTGACTGGAAGCTGGCCAACGTGGTACCCATCCACAAGAAGGGCCGGTTGGATGAGCCAGGGAATTACAGGCCTGTCAGCCTGACCTCAGTACCAGGAAAGATTATGGAGCAGGTCATCCTGAGTGCAATCACACAACACTTAGAGGATGGCCAAGGGATCAGGCCCAGCCAGCATGGGTTTAGGAAGGGCAGGTCCTGCCTGACCAACCTGATCTCCTTCTATGATCAGGTGACCCGCCTGGTGGATGTGGGGAGGCCTGTGGATGTAGTCTACCTGGACCTCAGCAAGGCCTTTGACACCGTTCCCCATAGCAAACTCCTGGCCAAGCTGTCAGCCCATGGCTTGGATGGGACCACACTGCGATGGGTTAGGAACTGGCTGGAGGGCCGAGCCCAGAGAGTGGTAGTGAATGGTGCCACATCCAGCTGGCAGCCAGTCACCAGTGGTGTGCCCCAGGGATCAGTGCTGGGCCCCATGCTCTTTAACATCTTTATCGATGATCTGGACGAGGGCATCGAGTCCATCATCAGTAAATTTGCTGACGACACCAAGCTGGGCGCAGGAGTTGATCTGCTGGAGGGTAGAGAGGCTCTGCAGAGGGACCTTGACAGGCTGGGCAGTTGGGCAGAGTCCAACGGCATGAGATTTAACACATCCAAGTGCCGGGTTCTGCACATTGGCCACAGCAACCCCATGCAGAGCTACAGGCTGGGGTCAGAGTGGCTGGAGAGCAGTCAGGCTGAGAGGGACCTGGGGGTGCTGGTCGACGGTAGACTGAACATGAGCCTGCAGTGTGCCCAGGCAGCTAAGAGGGCCAATGGCATCCTGGCCTGCATCAGGAACAGTGTGGCCAGCAGGAGCAGGGAGGTCATTCTGCCCCTGTACACTGCACTGGTTAGGCCGCACCTCGAGTACTGTGTCCAGTTCTGGGCCCCTCAGTTTAGGAAGGATGTTGACTTGCTGGAACGAGTCCAGAGAAGAGCAACAAAGTTGGTGAGGGGTTTGGAACATAAGCCCTACGAGGAGAGGCTGAGGGAGCTGGGGTTGCTTAGCCTGGAGAAGAGGAGACTCAGGGGTGACCTTATTACTCTCTACAACTACCTGAAGGGAGGTTGTAGACAGACAGATGTTGGTCTCTTCTCCCAGGCAAGCAGTACCAGAACAAGAGGACACAGTCTCAGGCTGCGCCAGGGGAGGTTCAGGCTGGATGTTAGAAAAAAGTTCTATACAGAAAGAGTGATTGCACATTGGAATGGGCTGCCTGGGGAGGTGGTGGAGTCGCCATCACTGGAGGTTTTTAGGAGAAGACTTGACAGGGTGCTTGGTGCTGTGGGTTAGTTGCTTGGGCGGTGTTGGATTGGTGATGGGTTGGACGCGATGATCTTGAAGGTCTCTTCCAACCTGGTTTATTCTATGTATTCTATGTATTCTATGTAAACCACATCTAAGTGATCAGAAGCAACTCTTCTCCCTCATTCCATGTCCCTTCTGGGACCCAGCTTTCTTCTCTGCTCTAAAGATTATGCTGCATGGCAGGGAAACTTGAGTAATATTGTTCCTACTTCTGGTCTATAAAAACTGCTGCCTGGTTGTGGAGATCCTATTGTGTGCTCCAAAAAGGCTTCACTATGGAGGGTAACTTCCTCCTGTTCTTACCAGTCTGGGCATGCCCAAACTGCTTCACTTCTAAACCAGGGGAGAAGTTAGCCAGTCCTACCCCCCAGCTCTATGAAACAGATCCATGCATCAAAATCATGGAAATATTACCCAAATTGTCATCACCTCCATGTGCTTAGCATGCCATCTTTACTACAAGATGTCATAGGGGCCAGAATCTCACCAGGGTTGAAAGAAAGCTTGAACATTGTATATTAACAGCAATCCTTGCTACATTTCAAGCATATTCCTTAACAGAGAACATCCATCAGCATGTGACAGATGAGTGAACGAACAAGTAATTTGCTTCCTTGTCCAGGCACTTTGCACATCTGTGCATGCTGTATGACCTGCATCTTTGAAGAATTAAGTTGTAATTGCAAAACCATTCTAAGAAGAGTTGTATCAAGCCTCTATGTTACGAGGCAGCCAAATCTGCCAAGACAAGAAGGAAAGCTAGGGTTTCAAATCAAGCTAATTTTCTTTCAGGCTGCTTTGAATCAAGTGCTTACTAAACAGCTCCTTCTTAGTCCTGAGTAAAGCCAGTTCCCACACAGGCTGTTCATCCCTCTTGGCATCCCTCTTTTGAGTTTGGCTTTGTTTTTGTTGGCTGAAAGAACTGTAATCAAAGGATTGAATATTTTTCCCCCCTGCAGGCACAGCCAGGTTTTTGACAGCTTTGGTGAAGAGTATGGAAGACTGGTTATTCAAGGCTCAAAAGCTGAAGCGAGGTTCTGGCACGCACAAAGCTGAGCTGTGGGCATTTTATCACAAGATTCCTGCATGGCTGGCCAAGGTGGATGCAGTGATGAGCTATATAGACTCCAGCCAGTTGCATGAAGCTGAGGGTGATGATAAGCCACATTTCCTGTAAGGACAGAGGTGTTAGTAGTGCCTGGGTTGGCCTTGCATGTTAAACTGCACTTGTAATAAAAGAGAGATGTTCTTTTGTGGGGACCCTGGTGCAGGAAACTGGCAATGGGATAAATGTGACCAGCTGAAGTGTTAAAATGATTGTCAGCTGCCTTTAATTTGCTTTGCTTTGGCAATATCTGTGGAAACAGTGGCTTCAATAGCACTCCTGGAACATCACTGTATCCCGCAGAACTGCCACCCCACCTGCTTTGGAAATCTTCACATCTGAAGAAAACCCATAATACATGATTCATTTGCAGTCAGATTTGTGGGGGCTTTTTCTCCCTTATGGTCCACCCTTTTGTCTTTGGTAAATATCATCAGGAAAGAAATGACTTGCTGGGCATGTGCATAACAACGTGTACGTAAAAAAATTACTTGCACCTGCCAAGCTCGCCCACAGCTATAGCATTAATGATGCCTGTGTCACGTTTCCAGCATGTGCTGTACTAAAAGGTGGTGTTGCCCCTGAGCTGGGAAGCAAGGAGATCCTCAGATCTCTTTCCAGTACCTCAAGGGGTCTACAAGAAAGCTGAGAAAGGACTTTTTACAGCAACTTGTAATGGTAGGATGAGAGAGGAATGGCTGTAAGGTTGAAGAGGGTAGATTTAGACTGGATATAAGGGTGCAATTCTTTACAGTGAGGGTGGTGAGACAGTGGAAGAAGTTGCCCTGGGAGGTTGGGGCTGCCCCCATCCTGGAGGTATCATAGTATCAGTCAGGGTTGGAAGGGACCACAAGGATCATCTAGTTCTAACATCCTGCCATGAGCAGGGACACCCCACACTAGATCTGGCTGGCCAGAGCCTCGTCCAGCCTGGTCTTAAACACCTCCAGGGATGGGGCCTCAACCACCTCCTTGGACAGCCCATTCCAGGGCTTCACCACTCTTATGGTGAAGAACTTCCTCCTCACATCCAGTCTGAATCTCCCCACCTCCAGCTTCATTCCATTCCCCTTAGTCCTATCACTACCTGATATCCCGAGAAGTAAAAGCCAGGCTGGATGAGGCATTGAGCAACCTGGTCTAGTGGAAGGTATCCCTGCCCATGGCAGGGGCTGGTTGGACTGGATGATCTTTAAGGTCCATTGCAACCTAAACCATTCTGTGGAACTATTAATCTGGTGCACTAGAGGTCACCTTGTCTCTGGATTTCTTTGTTGTGGGTATTTTTTAAAAGGTGGTACCTAGAAATTTTTTTTCCAGATGATTCAGCAGTGAGTTCTGTCTGTGAATTATGAGGTCAAGATGAACATCACATGTCTTGATGAAAAAGTAAGTGCAGGCTTGAAAAACTGTGTCTGGTATTCAACTTTTCCTTTTAATTTCTGTCTGGCCAAACCACAGCTGTGAGAAATGCTGCTTGCTCCTTCAACACCTCCTTTCCCAGCTGAGCTGAGTTATGGCTTTTACTTTTCAGCCAAAGGAGTGGAAGAGAACTCTAAAAATAGCTGTGAGGTCTCCTATAGAGTGCTTGAACACAATTTTATCGTGCCATCTTTAGCAAGCATCTCCTCTGGAGTCACACTGATATTTCCCATTTCAGAGAGCTGTTGTGGCTGCTGGCTCCCTGTGGATTTACTACTTTCTCCCAGGATTGTGCATTAGAGGCTCTCATCACTCATTTGTTTTAAATGTTCTTTAAGTGTGATGTGTGGTTTCTGGTTTGTTGTGGAACTCTGGAGAAGAGAAAGTGTCACACAGCTGATAAGAAGTATATGATCCTAAACAAGAGCTGGGAAAAGGGCAGATCCATGATGATAGGACAAGAAGAAACGGCAGCAAGTTGCCCCAAGAAGTTTAGATGTAAAAAATTCTTCACTGAAAGGGTTCTCAAACACTGGAACAGGCTCCCTAGGGAGTTGATTTCCCATCCCTGGAGATGTTGAAAAGATGCAGAGATGTGGTGCTGAGGGACAGATTTGTCAGCGCTAGAGAATGGTTGGATTCAATGATCTTAAAGGTCTCTTCCAACCAAAACAATTCCACGATTCTATGGTGGGAAAAGATATGTTTGTAATAGGAATGAATATGGGAGGGGAAAAAAATGGTAAACTCAAATGTTTCTGTCACTAGGTGAGTGTGCAACTTGAATTAGGTAGGACACTGGCTCATGTGAAATGCACTGACTTCAGGCTCGTTGGCAAGACCAGCCACGTGTTAATGGTTCATCTTTGCTCTGGTGCTTTGTGCAGGCGACTGGACTGCACCGAAGCATGACCCTGTGGCTGGTGAATTTGCTGAGACATATGACAGCAGACCACTTGTTCCAGGAGTGTCCTGCACCACAGGAGTCAGGCACCCAGACAGAGGAGGAGCTCAGACTTCTGAGGGCTCGTCAGCTGCAGCATGAAGCTGAGAGTTGGTTGCAGAGATGGACAGGCTTTCTGGTTCTGTAGTCGGGTATCAGCACAGGTTTGCAATTTCATCTAAGGGAATTTTCTCAAGGAAAAAAACCAATGTGTAGTGTGCTGAAAGATTGGTCATGGAGATAGGTCCCTTGGATCTTTTTGCAGATCTTAAGTGGGTCGTACTGGAATTTGTAGGGAACCTAATAAGATGGGAACCCTTCAAAGGAATGGCAGTGTCTGGTTTAAACCTGCTACGAAATGTGATCACATCTGTGACTGCACAGGATCTGCCCACACCTCTGAGGATGATCTCCAGAAGATGTAAGGGCATTCTAGGGAGTCCTGCAGTCCACATCACCTTGAGCAAGTGCTTCAGCATCTCTGCTCACATATCTGCTGTGGCAGATAGCAGCATGGGCATGGACAAGCTGTCCAGGAGGTCATTGTGTGAGTGAGGAAGGAGAGGATTGCTTTTCTGGAGAATTGTCTAGTACAGATAGCTCCTGTGCCTTGTTGATGGCAATGGGCTCCTGACTGAAGGGTCTTTTCCCACCTAAATGATTCTATGGTTCTAAGCACTTGAGGGTACTCCTGGAGTGCTGATGACATTCTCCATTCTTGCAGCTCCTGCCACGAGGTTGTCAATGCAATTGTTCAAAAGAAATCTTCTGATACAGATTTAGAAGCTGGTTTTGAACTGGAAGAGCTGAATAAGATCAAGGTAAAGGTGTCTGTGTTTCCAGCTGTCTAGGTCTGGGATAGATGAGAGTGAATTTGCTTTGAAAAAGGCAGAGAAAAATATATATGTGAGAGTCTCAAGGAGAAGGTAGACTCCTGCTTCTCCATTGGATTACCCTGCTCCCTCAAGTTTCCTACTGACTCTACAGCCCTGGCAAGCAGATAAAACTGGGTTAGGCTGTGCTTAGTTTTAATGTTTCCCTTACCCTGTTTCAGGATACAAATATAAGGGCTTTCCTGTGAGATTTTTTCCATGAATGGCTGAAGTCTAAATATGGGCAAGTGAGCTTTCACTAGGTTATTTGGATGGACCAGGGGACTGTGCTACTCACTGGATCTTCAAGGTGCCTTGCAGGAATTGCAACTGAAGCTTAAGCTTAAGGATATTTCTGCAACTCAGGAAGAGCTTGAAGCTGAAGATGGCATCACTAGTAGGAAACCCAGAGCATTAGAAGTAAAGGAAGAATTTTGTGTTCTGCAGGTGACTTCAGTAGCTGCAATATCCTACTTTCCAGCAGGGCCTTTCAGTTATTGCTTGGTGAACATGCTGTGAAACACAGAATCATAGAATTGTTTCAGTGGAAAAAGACCCCCAAGGTCATCACATCCAACCACCCACCTAAGACCACAATGCCCATGAAACCATCTCCCAAAGTGCCATGTCCATACCTTTCTTGAGCATCACCAGGGATGGTGACTCCACCACCTCCTGTTCCAATGCCTGACCACTCTTTCAGGAAAGAAATTTTTCCTAATATCCAATCTAAACCTCCCCTTTACTCTACAGCTGCCTTGAGTGCCAGTAGGCTAGAGGTATCTCCTATTTCTTGTTCCTTTTCTCTCTCAGCAGCATCAGCCAGGTGTTGGTACAGATTATCTGACTGAGGACAATGAAGCTACTGCAGACATGATCAAATACATAGGACACGACTCCAACATCCACCTGAAGTCTCTGAAGTCAGACATTGTGTCCTTGACAGGGGTATGTATCTCTACCGTACCAATGGCTTCTGCCTGATGACAGAGATTTGGAGCTGGGCTTTAGCTATCTACTCAAACTCTTTTATGAGACCCTTGTCAAACCTACTGGGCAATGTAAGGTGTTGATGTTCTCTCCAATTCCTTTCTTCTTGCAATTTTTGATAGACATTATCAGTTATCACAGCTGTAATTTGTCCTCCTGAACCATGGCCCTGGGACATTCATGGGACCAGTAACAGGTGATGTCTGTAGTTTGAACCAGGACTATCTGCAGAGGTTAGGGTGGTAAAAATGGTTTGGTACTGAGCTCATGAGGGGAGGTGAAAGAGGGTTCAGAGATTCAAGGAGATCTTACAGCAATAGGGAAGCAAAAAGTTCAGTTTGTTTTGACATCCTAGGTCCTTGTTTTCTTTGCTTGCCTTTGAGATGGTGCTCTTTGGTAAAATCACTGTTCTGAAATTGTAGGGATGGCCTTTTTGCAGTCATTCCCTGGCTAGTCAGTCATCCAGAGTGGAGCCTAGAGGTGCAGGAATTGTGGATGTCAAGCGAGCTGTCACTGAATGGTCCTACTCTTAAGTGTGCTGTGTTGCTGAGTATGCTTGTCCTTCCTGCTTTGGAGCTAGTGGGCAGCTAGTGCAGAGTGACAGTAGGAGACACAGGAGTGTCTTTATGGACTGATTTGTTCTACAGAAATAAATCCCTGGAAATCACAGCTACCTTCCAAAGATTGGAGTAGGATGCTTTCCACAGTTACTTTTATAGAAAAGCCTTACTTCTCTTCTTCAGATGAAGAGAACTGACTTATGCTTCTTGGGCCTGCGAGGAGCTGTCTCTTTCTGTTCTGATTGTTGTTCTGTTGCTTTTCACAGAATCACAGAATGGTTTGGGTTGGAAGGGACCTCAGAGATCATTCAGTTCCAACCCTCCTGCCATGGGCAGGGACACCTTCCAGTAAACCAGGCTGCTCATCCAACCTGTCCCTGAACACCTCCAGGGAGGAGGCAGCCACAGCCGCCCTGGGCAACCTGTTCCAGTGTCCCACCACCCTCACTGGAAAGAATTTCTTCTTCATCTCCAGTCTAAATCTCCCCTCTTCCAGCTTCAATTCATTCTCTCTCATCCTATCACTCCAAGATGTTGTCAAAAGTCCCTCCCCAGCTCTCCTCTTGCTCCTGGTCAGGCTAGAGCCACCTCCAACTTCCATAAAGCAGTGAATGCACCAGCAACCCAAGACTGTGCCAGTGAGTCTTCCATGTCTGAGTCAGAAAAGCATTTTAGTCTATTTTTAATGCCCAGATCAGTGTCTGAGGTAGCCTTTGATTTTGCACATTTTGCTGATCCTTGGCTTTTTTCTGTGATGCAGCTGTGCACTGAGACAGCAGCACCAAACCAGGTGCATGCTGCAGCTCAAATGTGGCGTTGTACTCTTCCCAACCAGAGAGAGGTGACTGCCACCAAGGCATCGACTCCCTTTTCTCAGAAAGGGTCTGAAGCCCTTGCAATGCTGGAACATCTGCAAGTGCAGCTTCTGTGAGTACTGGTCCTGTGCTGGAGGCATGAGTGGGACAGGGTTTCACCCCAAGCATTCATCCTATTCTGCTCTCTGCTAAGTTTCTGCTTCATTCATATCTGTTGATTTAATTTGGGGTTTCCTTCTGTTTGGATAGTCCTGGGCCATTGGCTGTGATTTATGTTAGCTGAAGGCATGATCCATACATGATCTATGTCAGCTGTCCTTCATCTGTGTATAGATTTTTCCATTTTGGGTACTCATGTGGCACTTTGCAGAGGTACTCATGGTGGTTTTCTGCAAGACCTCTTAACACTTCAGGACCTGCTAGCACTTGCAGGGTGCCATGTGAATGTAGCTGAGCACTTCCAGGACCTGCTAGTGCCCGGCAGCTTGAGGCGTACAGCCACATAATGTACTTAAAGTATGGGGAACACAAGTAAGGGGCACTCAAGAATCTCTGTACAGAAATCACATCTTCCATGCCTAAGCAGGCTTGGACACTCTGAATTGCATTCCCTCTTTCTTATTTCATCTGTGAGCTTGCATTAGCCAGGGTAAGACCATCTCATTAGCCTTGCTAATAGAATTGACTGCGCTCTTATTTAACCTTGCACAATGAAGATCAGCCTCTCACCTTTTGCTAGCACACCCTGAGTTTGAGGATTAATTCAATTTGCAGGGTTTATGTAGATATGCAGTGAAGTCCTTCATAGATCTTTCACCAAGGCCCTTCTCTGAAACCAGAAATGTGTTTTTATAGGGTCAATATAGTCAATCCCAGTGAACACTTCAGCATCTAAATCTTTTGGGTATCCTGCCAGCAGCTGCTTGGACTTCAGATTTCAGCATTATCTTTGCTTCTGTGTTTCAGAGAAACAGAGATCTGTGCTCAAAATGCAGAGGAGAGATCTGAAGGTCTTGAAGAGAAGCTGGAAGAAGCTCTGCAGAGAATCAAAGAGCTAGAGACTGAGCTGGAGAAAGAGGGAAAAGGTATCCCAGAAGCAACACACAAAGAAGGGCAAGGTCAGAAGAAAAATATTCTGAACCCTCTCCCAACTTTAGAGAGGAAAGAAATCTTTGAGGATACCTGATTTGTATCCAGTTTAGTGCAGGACCTTCTCCTCCTGGGCACAGCATAAAGAGGAGAGCCAAAGAGTCTAACCTCTTTGTCAGAGAGCAGGAAGGGAGACTTTTAACATGATTCTAGATCAGGGCAGAAAGAACTGCTGAAGGTGGTCTGATTTTAAGAAAAACTAACTTTGTCTGACATACAACAGAGTGTCAATGTCTAGGAGATCACTGTAATCAACACTTTCTTCCTTGTGAGTGTTCCCTCTTACAGTAAGATGATCATCTGGTTTTGAGGTATAAAATAAGCAATGTTTCGTGTCCCTTCACTCTGAGGCCACAGACCTTCTATTTATAGTACAGGACACACGTCTTGTTTCCAGGAGTTATTTGACTCCTGCTGACCTATTGATCTTGCCCATTTGGTGTGGCATTGGGTACCTTTGGTTGCATGTTTGTAGTGGATTAAATAATTTCCTCATGTCCTCTCTCAACTGAATCCAGGCACATACAAGATGTGGAGAAGGAGAAAGAATGGGATGAAAACTTTTTTTCCCCTTAGCCCTTCAGTTTATCTGTCTGTTTACCTGTCTCTTTGACATCAAAGTCAATATGTTCTTTAAGAATGTGATACCTTGGGCACCTTTTTACTCTGTGGTATTTTTTATTGGCTTTGGTTTTTGTTGTTTTGTTTTTCTTTCAGAAAAATATTTCCAAGAAGGAGTCTTAGAGTTTGGGTCCTGCTCAAGTCCTGAAGCTTCTACCTCTGACCAGTCCAAGTGACCCAGAAAGAGATGACATTGAAGAGCAGCAATGCCTGAGTATTTTCTTCTGTATCCATTCATAGTAGCATCTTGTCACCAACCTACTGCCTTACTCTTCATCCACTGCCCCAAAATCTGTGCCATGTCAGCATGTATGCTGTTCTTCTAGCTGACTCTACCTCTTCCACATCTATCTTGTGCATCCTCTACCTCCTCACACAGCTCTAATATTTTACATCTTGTCTCCCTTGTAACACCATTGCTACCTAAACATTTTCCTACCCACATCTCTCCTTTCCATGCATCCTCCTTCTCCCCTTGCCTTGTGCTTGCCTCCAATTGTTTATCAATCTCTTCTTGCTGCTTCACCTCATTCTGCCTCATCCCTGTTGGATAATGCAGGCTTGCACCTTTCCTCTCATGTCAAGGGTTGTGTTTTTTTTCTCAGTGCCAGCATGATGGGTTGTGTATCTGATTACAGGTGCCTCTTTCATCTCCTGGGCTTCAGGTGATTCAGTTACCAGCTGACTGGTTAGGAAGAAATAGTGCAGAATTGTAAGGACACATCTTTGTTTGCCTTTGAATCTTCTTTTAAAGTTTTGTCCTTCTTTCAGAAAGCACAAGCAGCCTAAAGCTGTGCAAGATCCCAAAGGCCTTTCTCAAATTGCTGCCACCAGAGAAATGTTGGTGATCAGGGTCATGAAATCAGACTTCAGGTGATGCCAGTTCACTTGCTCAGTGCACTGGGATGGTATTTAAATACTCCAGCTCCCTGTGATTTCTGTTTGGCATCTGAGCCCCCTGGCTCCCCATCCACAGTACTCCTACAACCTCAACAAGCCACCTGGGGCAGTCTTAGTTATATAGCTCTGCAAGGCCAGCAGAGCTGCCTGGGTCTTGTGTGACTCTAGTTTGACCAAAGTCTCAGCTTGGAAGAGCAGGCAGTGAAACTGTCAGGGATCACATCAGCTCAGACAACCCTTGCCAGATCCCTTGGAGCAAATTCTATTTTGGGAGCATCATATATCACTAGTCCTGAAGTACATTTTTAAATGATGTTTTCTTCCTACAAGGTTTTTGAATGTAACATCTCCTGAGGGTAGAAGGCCAAGTTTCTGCCAGTTCTGTGTACATAAAAGAGAAGATCCTGCAGGAACAAGACATGCTCTTTGGAACTGAGGATGCTCTTAGCTATAATTTGCCTTTTCTGTAACTGCAGAAAAGTTCCAAGTTTGAAAAGGCTGTGCCTGGCTTCTGCAGCTGTGAGTGCACACAGACAGTGTATGTGCCCTGACATTGTGCTATGTGTCTCCTGAGGATCAGAGGACACAGTCTCAGGCTGCGCCAGGGGAGGTTTAGGTTGGATGTTAGGAAGAAGTTCTATACAGAGAGAGTGATTGCCCATTGGAATGGGCTGCCTGGGGAGGTGGTGGAGTCACCATCATTGGAGGTTTTCAGGAGGAGACTTGATAGGGTGCTTGGTTGCATGGTTTAGTTGTTTAGGTGGGTTGGATTGGTTGATGGGTTGGACATGATGATCTTGAAGGTCTCTTCCAACCTGGTCTGGTCTGGTTTGGTCTATTCTATTCTTGGGCTAACTGTTGTTCCTTTGAGACATTATCTGTAGAGTTATTAGTCCTTGTTGTGACAAGGAATCTTGTTCTGGATGGATCACTTTACCCAGAGTTAGAAATGCAGCCAGAGAAGTGTTCAGAGAAAGGACCATCTGCAGTTCACTCTGTGTAAGATTATGCCCTTTTGCCCTAGGTTGGGAAGCAGGACCCTGTTCCAGCAGCATGACAAACAACCAGAAACAGCCTTAAAGAAGAAACTACTCACATTCACCAGTGGACTATAGAGCTGTTCCACTTCCCAGAGTTACTTTTCCATGAGTGGGTCACTACTGTCATCTATCACAGACACACAAGGAGGAGCCATGGCCATTCTGCCACCCTCTCCTGGAGGGGTTCTAGTGGCAGAGTGATTTAGATGTGAAGTTCTACCTAGAACTCAGATGCTTCTGTGATCAGTGAGAAGTTCACAGGTGTGATTTTCCCACCTCCCAGCCACTTGTGAGGAGCCTGCTTTCCTGGGTGTCCTTACTGTAGAAAGGATAGTAAGTACTTGTAAAGCAAGTGTTACAGGAGTACCAGGCTTTGAGAAGAGGACTCCAGGGAGCTAAAGTGGCTGGTTAAACACAGAATATGTGGCACTTAGTGGAAGTGGGACCCTGGTCATTTGCAGCAGTATTAAGCTATTCTTAAGACACAACTTCACTTAAGAGCAGTATTACTGATGATATGTGCCAATGCTTTATCAGCAGATAAAGCAGCTTTATCAGCAGATAATCAGCAGGAGCTAGTGATTGGGCAATCTGTGCTATACACCTGCATGATAGCCAAATCCTGTGGGGGCAGTTAGGAGAAGGGTCACAAAGTGCCATCACCAGCAGATGAATGTGGGTCCTGGAAATGGCTGTGTATGGAAGGCCTGTTTTGAAGCAAGAGGAGATGCTGCAGGTCAAGTAGAAGAGCAGGAACAGAGCTGACATCCATCCAAAGGGCACCAGGATCAGAGAAACCAAGTGCAGTGATACTTCCTTTGCTGGTGCCTCTTATCATCACAGAATACCATGTTGGAAGAGACCTCAAGGCTCATCTGCCCCAAACCTTCTTGGCAAAAACATGGTCTAGACAAGATGGCCTTGTCCCTGTCTAGCCAAATCTTAGAACTGTCCAATACTTTGTTGGGGAACATCTCTGCCAAGGGAAAGGATTGAAGTGTCTTTAGGTCCCAATGGTCATTTCAAACAGCTTTTTTCAGAAAAGCCATATAGGAGTTTGGAGGATTGTAAGAGTTTTGAGGACTCTCTATGCTCTTTCCCTGTGTGTGGTGGTTACAAAGGCAGCTGTAGCAGAAGTATTACTATTCTCAGTGGCCTCAGCTGGCTCTGCCTCAGCAGTGCTGGATTCCCAGTTGCCAGCCCAGTGGGAGTTGGTTAAACACATCACCTCTAAAGCGTTTAGAGATGTCCACAAACTCAGACCTTGTCCTGCCTCTCCACCCAGTGGAAGCCAGCAGCAGCACAGCCTGCTTGTCCTCTTACTGCTCTCTACAATTACCTTAAGGGAGGTTGTAGATGGGCAGGGGCTGGTCTCTTCTCCCAGGCAACCAGCACCAGAACAAGAGGACACAGTCTCAGGCTGTGCCAGGGGAGGTTTAGGCTGAAGGTTAGGAGGAAGTTCTACACAGAGAGAGTGATTGCCCATTGGAATGGGCTGCCTGGGGAGGTGGTGGAGTCACCATCACTGGAGGTGTTCAGAAGGAGACTTGATAGGGTGCTTGGTTGCATGGTTTAGTTGATTAGGTGGTGTTGGATGATAGATGGGATGCAAAGTTCTCTTCCAACCTGGTCTGGTCTATTCTATTCTATTCTCTGCACAGGGAATGTGCCAGCCTTAAAGCCTGCTCTTTCCTCCTCTTCCTTTTCCTCCTGTTTTAGAACTAGGACTAAACACCTTGGTTGCCTGTGTATGTATGTGCTTATGGCTGGTGACTGAAATCTTGTATGCAGGCCTGTGCCCTGGGATCCAGCTCATTCCCTCATTCCAGAATCACCAGGCTGGCACCATCTGCCAACCTGCCTGGGTTCCCCCCCCCCCCATTGTTGGACTCCCACCTTTTTCTGCTTAGCTATTCAGTTTTGGGACACAAGGCATTTAAGTACGTAGGGGCAGGTTTGTCATGCCTGCTGGGATGGGGCAGAATGGGAGGGTGTCTCTCCTCCCCTTCTGCTCTGCCCTAGTGAGACCACATCTGGAGTATTGCATCCAGTTCTGTGCTCTCCAGTTCAAGAGGGACAGGGAAATAGCAGAGTCCAATGGAGGGCTATGAGCATGATTAAGGGACTGGAACACATCTTACAAAGAAAGGCTGAGAGACCTGGAGCTGTTCAGCCTGGAGAAGACTGAAAGGAGATATTATTAATGTTTATAAACATCTGAAGGGTGGGTGTCAAGAAGGGGCCAGTCTCTTATCAGTGGTGCCCTGTGATAGGATGAGAGGCAATGGACACAAACTGGGACACAGGAAGTTCGTCCTCAACATGAGGCAAAACTTTTATACTATAAGGGTGACGGAGCACTGGAGCAGGCTGCACGGAAAGATTGTGGAGCCTCTTTCTCTGGAGACTTTCATGACCCAACTGGATGTGTTCCTGTGTGGCCTGCCCTAGGTGATACTGCTTTGTCAGGGGAGGTGGACTAGATGATATCTGGAGGTCCCTTCCAACCCCTAACATTCTATGATTCTGTGATAGAGCAGATTCCAAGGGCCAAGACCTAGGGGGGGGTGCATCTGGCCCTGTAAAAGGGAAGGGACCACATCCCATTTCCCTCAACACTCTGCTCACCTGCCAGCTGCATTGTGCTCTGTATTTGTCCCTTTCCAAAACAAGCAGAGGCTTTTTTTTCTGTGTACAATCTGCTTTATATTACAGGCCTGGACTACCTCTTCTCCTGCCTCCAGACCAGGATCTGCTGGTGGGCTGCTTTCTTGTTCCTCTCTGAGCAAAGCTGGCCAGGAGTGGTTTGGCAACTGTTTCTGGGACAGCTCTTAGAGCATGGGTGAGTCCTTCTTGTCTTTGGGGATTTCTGGGAGCTTTGTGGCATCTGCGAGGAGGCTGGTCACTGTTGAAGGACTGTGGGTAGCTGGAGAGATGAGGTTCATGGCATCCAAAGGCAAGGGCAAGATGAAAGCAGCAGGTTTCTCTGCAGTAAGGGAGTGCAGTGCATGGAGATAACGGAGTTGAGCAGCAGCAGGCGCACTAGACAGGATCTCAGCTGCCATCCGCAGGGACTCAGAAGCAGCCTTTTCCCCCTCAGCAGCAATAACCTGCCAAGCAGAGGAGTAAAGATGATTTCTGTGACACTGGGAATAAGGGGCAACAGACTGCTCCTTGAAGAGGGAGGTTGCCACCATAAAATTCCCAGGGCTGGCGTGATTGTGACATTCCAGCTCTCTGAAGACCATCATGCTAGGCCTCTTGATGCTCCCCAAAGTCTGGGACTTCATGTCTAACTTATTTTTACCAGACCCACTAGGGCTCCTAGTTGATCATACCCTTGCTGCAAAAGCATGGGAGTGGGCAGGCCCAGGCTCGTGCAAAGGGTGCTGAACACCAAACTTTTGAGAAGCTCAGCTCAATGCATAGAGACCAGCCCAGACTGAGCATGGTGCAGGGTGCATGACAATGGTGGCAGCCCTGCACTGGGCTCCTAGAGGAGAGTGAAACACTGAGGAAGAGATCCCCATGGTGGTTGCTGTGGGTTCAGGGATAATCCCAAACCTGTTTGGTGTGTCTTTCTGTCCTTCACATCAACCACGTAGCAGATCTGGCACTCTGCTAGGCTGACCCAGACTTTTGCTGCAGCTCCCCTTGATATACACAGCTCTTTGAAAGGAATTAAAGGAAACCCCTTTCCAGAGCTGTGCTTCAGCAGCATGTCTCGGGGAACTCAAACCAGAAGGTGGGAAAGGAAAGAAGGATGCTTTGGAAGGAGATGAGGAGTATTCAGAGCTGGCATACCCGCACTTTGGCCTGTCTCTGGGCCTCTGCTTCCACAGCCAGGGACTGCCGGACCTCAGCAGGCAGCTGCACGTTGTTGCTGTGGTGGTAAAGCACAGGGATTAGCTGGGCTCTGGGCTCTCCTAGCAGCGCTGGATGGTCAATCTGAGGATTGCACTGGGCTCATCAGTCAGTCCCTTGTCTCAGCCTTTCAGTGGGTTTTATGATATTCACAAAAGTGCTTTTAGCATCCACAGTGTGCTTAAAAGCTGTACTTGAGATGCCTGCCCCACATACAAAATCCCATTCACAGAGCTTTAATTGTACCCAGTTAGCCTCTACTGCAAGATAAGGGCACACTGGCTGAGAACCAAAATGGCTAGAAAGGAGCAGGGGCTTTGGACCGAAGCAGTCACCAGGCAGCTCACAAAACTTAGGTGGTTTTTGGTTGGTTTGTTTTGTTTTGTGTTTTTTATTGTTATTTGGTTTGTTGTTGTTGTTTGAGTGTCTCTTTCTGTGTGCCTTTTACCTTCATTCCCATCCTTCTTTTCCACACTGGTTTTCTAGTGACCAGGCTTGCGTGATCACTAGGTGACAAAGAGACCTCATCTCTGTGTCTCTGAGGCTTTAATTCTGAGCTCACTTTGTAAGACAGCAGAGAACTTGCTAGGAGCTGCTTTCAGGACAGGCACAGAAATTTCTTTCTGTTCTTAGATTTACTCATTGGCTGCTTGGACCTCTCTTCTATGGACTTCTCAACCTTTCTGCATGGGCTTCTGAGTGATGAGCCCATCTTTATCAGTGCTTGGACCTCAGAGCCTTCAGAGTGGGACACAGGATTCAGTGCCTGCTGCTCCCCTTGGTCTACCAGAATTGGGTGCAAACTCTGCCTGCAGTAGCAGTGAAATGCTGATAAGATCCCAGTTAAGGATCCCACCCTGGCTGTCATTGCAGTAGCAAGCACAGTCTTCACACATGAAAGTTTTGACACAGAGGCTGAAAGGGGCAAGGAAAACAGGAAGGTGAGAGATGAGGCTCTGCCTTCTGCAGAATAGCTGGAGGAAGAGATCCAGAGGCAAAGTGGAAGAGGAGCAGGCAGTAGTGAGCAGGGCAAAAGGGCCAGGCAAGTCCCCTTCTACCGGCATTTCCTACCTACATTTCTGTTCTCTCCACTTTGATCCCCCAGCAGCCTGTGACAGCATCCAAAGCCACCTGTGAAGAGGAATACTTTTAGACCATGGGGAGATCACCAACAGCACTGGCTTTGACAGGTTGATGGCTGGACTCTGTGATCTTAGAGGATGTTTCCAAATGAAACAAATCTATGTTTCTATAAGGAAAAGCTTTTGAGGGTGCTGGAGCACTGGACCAGGCTACCTGGAGAGGTTGAGGAGTCATCTTCTCAGGAGACTTTAAAAACCTGTCTGGACGTGTTCCTGTGCAAACTGTTCCAGGTGACTGCTTTAGGGTGGACTAGATGATGTCCAGAGATCCCTTCCAACCCCTACCAGTCTGATTCTGTGACACTGAAGGCAGTTAACTGTGGGCTTTTGTGTGCTGTTTTGTGAGTCCCCTCAGAAATACTACTTCATCACTTTCTATGTGTGTTTTTGCCAGGACTTTAGTATGCTTTAACCAGGCTACACTGGGTCAGGTGTGGAACCAGTTCAGTTCCATAGGAAACATTCAGTTCTGGACCAGTATCCCCACACATGTTGTGTACAGAGAACTGCTGCTGGAGATCCCACATACATTGGGTTTGTGGCAACCTGATCAGGCTGCAGAATACATTTCTTGTGAGAGTCTCTTCCCTGGGGTAAGTGCTGAAGGAAAGGTATCACACACACACTGGTAAAGCTGGTCCGAGTGGTTCCTTCATGCCCCTCACACCATCCTGTCTCCCTCCTGTGGGGCCCACACTGTGTATCCTTCCTCTGCAGTGATCAGAGTCAAAAAATACAGAAGAAAACCCTCCCATTTCTATGTGAAGGAGGTGCATTGTTACTGTACCCTTCTGCAAGCCAATGCCTATGGTTTTTCAGGGACTGATTGCCTGAGCTCCATTGTGAAGCCTCGGTTTACCCCTTGCTCTGCTGTCTCCTGCCCTGTGGAAGCACCTTTATCTCCTGGCTGATGGTCTTCCTGTCCAAGAGAAGTTCAGAGAAGGCTCGATGTGCCAGGAGACGCTTTGTGGTGGTCTGCACCAGCAACTGGATGGCACTGGAGATGCTGGTCAGGGTGGTGAGGAGAAGAGAGGCATTCTCCAACCGGTAGTAGCAGACAGCATCAATCTCCAAGGTAACCATGTCTTTGGTCACTACCTAAGCAGAAGACATTATGGGAGATGGAGCTGGTTCTGACATCTCTAAGTCAGCACAGAAAAGCACACAAGAGAATAGTGAAGACTATCTGGATGGTTACATCTTTGTTTCCACTTCTGCTGTTGACTACACCACATAACCTCTGGATCTTGGCTCCCTGAGCAGGATCTTTGTGTCTGTCTCTTCAGTACAGCTCTTCAGACAGGGACTGTGAGTATGTAGTCATCCTGCTCCAAGAGCAGGCTGTGTCCTGAGCTGTATGCTCACTTACTGTGTCTCCAGAAGGAAATGTGCTGTATGCTATGGAGGTGAGCTTGGTGATGCCACCAGACAAGGACTGTCCCACGGGCAATGCAGTAGCACAGACAACATTCCCCAAAAGGAGAGGAGCAGCTGTGGCTAGGGAGGTTTGTGGGTTCAAGGCTTAGAAACAAGGGTTCAGCCTTTTCTTCTGCCCAAGTAGTAGAGTGTCACACTGTTTTAAGATCATAGTTCACAGTATCACAGTATAACCAAGGTTGAAAGAGACCCCAGGGATCATCAAGTCCAACCTGTCCCTGTTTAAGCTCCTGTTCCTGCTGCTCCTCAGCATGGTGGATAAAAACCATGGTCCAGCATCTCTGGCCCTGCCACACCCCACTGGTGTATGTTGCCAGTGAATCATGTCAAACCAAATGAGATTAAAGGCAGCAATTTTTAAATAGAAGAAAATTGACTGTGGTGATTTTTCCCCCCCTACATTTTTTGAGGTGTTATGGTTACTTTGAAATGTCTCTTTCAAACTTTTATGTGCAGAGATGAAGGCTGGAAGCATAAGGAAAGTGTAACTTTAAAAAGATCCAAAAATTCCTGTAGAGAGGAGGTGTCAGCCATACCTGATGGAAGGGGATCTCTAGGGTTTTCAGGCGGAGGTCTACCTTGTGATATGTGTCCAGGCAGGGAAGGAAAAAGAAAAGACCTGTGGAAGGAGGAGAAAGGGAGGAAGAGAAACTGGTGATCATCAGAATCACACAAATTGCCTTTCCTGCTTGGGAGAGTTTGGCATGCAGAGCTACAAAGGAACAGCAACAGATAGGCCCAAATTCTGAGGTTACTTCTGTGTTGGGAAAAGCCATTAGAAGATACTGGCCCTTAAGAGGGCCATCCCATCTCCTGTCCAGCCATGTCTGCTTGGAGGGCACCAGCATGTGAGCTTTAGTAGAGCAAGAAGAAGAGGAGTGATGTGGCTGAGGGGAGCTTGGTAAACACCTTACCAGGTCCTCTGGCTCTGCCAGGAAGGAGATGTCCAAGTCGGAAAACGATGGCTCTCTCATACTCCCTCACCACCTGCAGAGGGAAACAAAAGCTAGGCTGGAGAGGAAGGTGTAGGACTGGGGAAAGGGACCTCACACCTCAGTTGTGGAATCACCACAGCTAGTGGAGTCACCTTTCACCACCAAGTCCCTTTACATTTACCCAGGTCCCTTACCAAGTTCTCCCTTTACAAGTGGAGAACCTGGCCCTGAATTGCTGCCTAGCCTTGTGCCTAAGTAACATTTGAGCAGTCCTGTGACAGACCAAGGTTTGGTGGGTAGCTTGTATAAGAGCTGCCCAGGGTTTCCAAGCATGAGGCCAGCATTTTGCTTCCTTACAGCTTGCCCAGACTTCAACACTCTGAGTTAAATTTTGGTTGTCCACCTCCCACAGAACCATGTGTGTGTGTGTGCTCACAGATGTAAAATCTGAGCCATGCTACTGACACTCTTGTGGAGATCAGGATGCATGTGAAATTCCCTGGGAATCAAAATATGCCTACTTGTAGCCATGCTATAAATTTGAGAAAAGAGGAGAAAGAGGTGGGGCATAAAAAGATATTAAATAACAGACCAATCTCTTAAATTTTTTTAAGCCCAAACCAATTTACCCTGGTTTTTTTCAGTGCAGCCATCTCTGGGCTGAGTAGGCTGAAGATGGCATTTGAAAGTGTTTTTAAAAGGGGTAACCTAAGCCCTTGCCTTGCTGGTACTGCAGGCTGTGGTTGGAGCCCTCTGTGGCAGCAACATGTCAGAAGGCAAAATTAACCAGAAGCTAAAGTTGTGCAAGTAGAGCCTTGGACCAAAAAAACTTTATGCTCATGCCTGACAATTGTGGAATGAGTGGGCTGTGTACATCCACATCAGGCACCAAATACTAAACCCAGAGAGGCCTCATGACTAGTCTCACCTTCATGCAGAACCAGATAGAAATGGGGAAGGTCATTATCACAAACAGAAAAGACAAGATGGTCAGAAGCCACTCACAGATGCCCAGACCTGGAGACTTTAGACCTAGGAAGAAATCCAACATGACTGTGTTAGAAGAGGACTGCTGATGGCTAGACAAATGCCTACACAAATCAGCTTCAGGGTTGTCCTTTGCCTAGATTTGGTGTAGCTGGAACATTTGTCTCTCTGTGGAGGTGTGTTAAAGAATATAGAATACATAGAATACATAGAATAAACCAGGTTGGAAGAGACCTTCAAGATCATCGTGTCCAACCCATCAACCAACCCAACCCACCCAAACAACTAACCCACGGCACCAAGCACCCCATCAAGTCTTCTCCTGAAAACCTCCAATGATGGTGACTCCACCACCTCCCCAGGCAGCCCATTCCAATGGGCAATCATTCTCTCTGTATAGAACTTCTTCCTAACATCCAGCCTAAACCTCCCCTGGTGCAGCCTGAGACTGTGTCCTCTTGTTCTGGTACTGGCTGCCTGGGAGAAGATATTCCTTGCCCCAGGTGGCCAGGAGCTGCAGGATGGACTGATAGATTTTGTCTCTGTTTTACTGTCAGAAACTGATCCATGCTTTGTTATAGTAGCTTGATGAGAAAGCAGCCTTCAATTTCAAGACCTGTGCCTGCCAAACAGTGTTGTAAGTCTTGGCATGGGAAACCTATCAGGTGAGCTGGACTGGCAGAAGCTTATCTGGAAAGATACACTTTCTCTTTACTACTAGCCTATCAATAAAAATCAGTTTTCCACATGCATGACTTCAAGTGCCTTTTTCTACCAAAGTATCTTAGGTCTGTTTGCAACCAGGGTTTAGTTGCATCCCATCTATCTAATGCAGTGGGACCAAGCCACTGATGTTTCTGAAATCTCCCTGTTCTTTACAGCATTGACATCAACATACTGGAGGCTGACTGAGCTCATCACCCTCAGATGAATATTGCCTTCTACATCTCCCCAAAGTAACTGTGGGTCATCTTGCTTTGGCTGCCCTTTGTTGTTCTTCTGCCTGAGGGAAAATCCACAGGTAGGTCAAGGAAATTGATAGATTACTCTGAGTGTACCTTGGTCCAGAGGCTGGACCATGTTTTCCTGCAATGAAATTAGCATCCCTTCTGCTTTGGATCCCTTCTAGCCCTTCCATCCCTGTCCCTTTGCCTTTGGACCTCTAGGACCAGGTCCTGGGGGAGGTTCAGATTCCAAGAATGTGTGAGGACTACAGCTCCACAGCACCACTCACTAGCTGGGATTTCTGTGATTAAGGCAGAATAGACATCTATGAAAATTTTAGTTCCCAGAGAAACAGGAGCAAGTCTGAGCTTTTGTGTTACTCTTGGGGCTGCAGAGCTGCTGGCATTGAAGCAGTGATGCTGGCTTCTGTAGTGCACATCTGCCATGTCTGTGGTAATTCTGGGTCCAAAGAGGCCCAACCATCTTGCCAAAAGATTACTGATGCTCCATCCTATCAGGACAGGCTGAGAATCTGCCTAACAAACATGTGGCCTGGAGAGACGCTGCTCTTGAAGGTTATTCAGAAGGGGAGCTACGAGTGCGCACCTTAAGTGCAGCTCTTCTCTGCAGTGCAGTCTGTTTGGCTATGACCTGGCATTAAGGCTGATCCCATCCACCTGAAAACAGGCAAGTGAGAAAAGGAAGAGAATAGAGCAAGAACAGAACTGGGGAGTGGCACCTGAAGCATGAAGGATGCTGGGGATGCAACTGCTTGTTGCAACGCCCATTGCTGTGCTATCAGCCAGTGCTGATCAGCCTGGACCGACTGCAGGAGACTGGAATCTCCTCTCCTGAGGATAACTACACATCTCTGCAAGGTGGGTGTGATGACACTCACTTTGCAGATAACAGAGCTGTACTGTGACCCAGGCAGAGCCAAAAGGCCCATAGCTTTCTGGCCCCTTTCTTTCTGTGAGTCATACCTTCCTCTTGCCGCTCGCTGTCCAGCAATGCCATTGCCTCCATTTCTTCATCAGATACCACATCATCCACATCCACCACTGTGGATGTGTGCACCCTGCCATCAGCCCCTGCGGTGCTCTTGATCTCCTTTGCTTTCTCCTGCTTTGTGTCTCCCTTTCCTTTGCTGGTTTCTCTGCTGCTCTCCCTCTTCTCTCGTTTGCTCTGTGTAGCAGGGGACTCTCTGCGTCTCCTGTGAGACTCTCTGGAAGTGCTCCGAGGCCTCTTATCCATCCTCATCTGCGCCGAGGAGCATGCAGCTGCCTGTGGGCGTAGGATGAGTTTGTGCTTGAATTTATTGCTGCAGGCAAGGGAGGAGGGAAGGGGAGGCGTCACATTAAGGCTCGTTTCAAGTTTGTCACAGGCTTGTCAGGTCTAATGGACAGCAAAGTCAGCAGCTGTTTTCCAGCTGCTCTGCTCTCATCCCACACTGCTGTGGAGATGGGAAGGAAGCTTAGACTTGGACAGGGTAGACTCCAGGGGTGCATTCTGTTTTAATCTTCCTGCCTTTGGAAATTTAGTAGGTGCTTTCTGCAAAGCTGTTGAAAAACATTCTAAATGCAGATATCAGATGTGTCTCCAAAGCCTTCACAGAGGGAGAGGGGCCCAGAGCAATAAACAGCAGGGCAAAAACCCCTTGCTTGTGAGACCAGTGAAGAGGACATTCGTGGAGAGCAGCTGAGTGAGTAGTACTTCAGCTCTTTAGAAACCTTTGGGCTGGCACAGTGGTGGGATCCTGGCAGCAAACACTCTCTCACAGGTCACCTCATGATTTAACAGCAGGGGGAAGTTTGCTGGTCTCAGTTCAGCCATCAGAACAAAGCATGGAGGCCACTGCAGGGCTGGAGGTGTGGAATCTGTCTTCTAAATTGCCAAAAGAGTTTGTGCCTCAATACCTTTGTGGTTTTCCACATTAGGAGTGTGGCAGAACAAACATAAGAGCGTTGTCTTTTCATGCTGCACAGCCTCAGGTGACACCTGCAGAAAACCCCACAAGAAACATTTCTAAAGTGCTTTAAAGTCACCAGTTGTAGTCAAACAAACAAACAAAAACAAACCACCACCTGGCTGGAAAGTATGCTACAGCAAGACAGTGCTGGAACATAAAGTGGTGACTTCTCCATCAAGAGGCCAGTGCTGAGCTCAGGGATGCGCAGTCTCTGGTGTGGAGGAGCAGATGGAGGGATCTGGGGAGGTGCTGCTCTTGTTTTGTCACAGATTCCTATTTTATTGAAGACTTACGGCCCACATGGAGTCAGGATATTGCAGGCAGTGGGGAGAGCAGCACCAGCTCCCTGCTTTCTCTTCTCTGACATGCTGGGTGCCTTGTCAGCAGGTCACTGGAGAGGAGGAGGAAAGTTGGATGGAAATGGAATGTAATTAATAAATTCATAAGGTGACTGCATTTACTTTGGAAGTGCTCCAGAGACCATTTTCATTTTGTGGATATCACTTGTCCAGTGTGGGACAGGGGCAACGGGGGCAGATGGTCTCTAGCTGCTGAAAGAGTAGGTGGCTTTTTAAGCAACAGCAGCAAGCAGTGTCTCAGGTCTGGTTTCAGCTGTGCAGGGTGGCCATGATTGGCAAACCTCTCTTTCTACATGTCCTGGGCTTCTGATCCACCTTGGAGCTGGTGACAGACATACTCAAAGTTATCAAAGTCTGTGCTTATGAGAAAATAACTTTTATCCTCAAAGATGAGGTTTTGTTTCCTTGCAGGTGCAGAAATTGTTTGGAACCCCATGCTGGTATGAAGTGATGCTCCAAAACAAGGATGTGTAGGATGGATTCCCAGAGCTGTAGATCACTTCCCTCTGTTTTTTTTCCCCCCCTGTATCTCTCTGTTTAATTTCTTAGGTTTGATGTTTCTTCCCATGTTTTGATGTACCTTTTAACTGTTGTTTTCCTCTCACCTTCTGAAAATGTCTCCTGGGCTTCCAGTTGTTTTTATACAGTTTGCATTCTGTGCTTGGTTTAGAAACTGAATTTGTGGGTACACTGGAACAGCTAACCACTGCTTGTCCTCTTGATGCAGACTACAAAACCAGGGATGGAGCATCTCAGGAGGCAGCTGTTCCAAGGGAGGGAGTTAACTGGAAGTGTTCTACAGGTTGTTGTGACTTTCTTGTGTGATAGAAGGGATGTTTAGCTCATTCAGAGTATGGATTTCTGGCTGTGAGTGCAGACTGGAATTTGTAGCCATTGCTCAGTTCCTGCCATCTCAACTCTACCATTTGGCTGGACTTTGAAACGTTTGGTTATTTTTTCCCTTTAGTAATGTGTTTTTAGAAAGGGATGGAAAAGAACAGCACAGAACAGCACAAACTGCCAAACCTGTTTGTGAGAATTTTTGTGCCCCCTCTATTTGTCTCTTTTGAAAGTCTTTAGGCCTTCTTTTTCCCAGGAAAATCTTCTTACCAAGACTTATTTCCTCTGCCAACCATCTCTTGTGGCTGTACACAACTGCATGATTGAGGCATATAGGTAAGGAAAGACCTCCAGGAGCTCTTCCTGCCTTTGGTGTTTTGTGTGCTAATGAACTTGAAAGCCTGGGACTGCAGTTTGACTCTGTGCTGCACTTCACAAAACCCACCCTTTGAAAAATTTTGGCAGGCTGTTCTGATCCTTTAGAGAAACTTTAGTTTGGGTTGTTGAAGTTCACAGGCAATTCCCCTTCCCTCTTGTGGGAAGGGTGAACAAGGGACGATACAGAATAGAACAGAATAAACCAGGTTGGAAGAAACCTTCGAGATTATCAAGGCCAACCCACCATCCAACACCACCCAATCAACTAAACCATGGCACTAAGCACCCCATCAAGTCTCCTCCTGAACACCTCCAGTGATGGCAACTCCACCACCTCCCTGGGCAGCCCATTCCAATGGCCAATCTCTCTATTTATGAAGAATTTCTTCCTAACATCCAGTCTAAACCTCCCCTGGTGCAGCTTGAGACTGTGTCCTCTTGTTCTGGTGCTGGTTGCCTGGGAGAAGAGGCCAGCCCCTGCCTGTCTACAACCTCCCTTCAGGTAGTTGTAGACAGCAAGAAGGTCTCCCCTGAGCCTCCTCTTCTCCAGGCTAAGCAAACCCAGCTTCCTCAGTCTCTCCTCATAGGGCTTGTGCTCCAAACCCCTCCCCAGCTTTGTTGCCCTTCTCTGGACATGGTCCAGCAACTCAATATCTTTCCTAAACTGAGGGGCACAGAACTGGTCCAGGTAGCCCTAAATTTTTGTTCCTATGTATCACAAAGGGAACCTGTTTAAACATTCTAGCAAGGCAAGTCTTGGGAAATGCTTGTACAACTAGTATTTGACATAAAACCTCCAATTTGCTATTTTGGTTTTAAAACTCTCTAAAGAGGAGGAGAGCAGGTTGGAACGTGTTAGTTGGGTATGCAGCAAGCAGTTGTTCATTGGGATGCTGCAGGGCAGAGGAGAGAGATGCAATCAGAACTTCACCCTGCTGCAAAGTATCCAAGTGCATGGTCAGGACAGACTATTAGAAGCGCTGTGATGAACAAGGCCATAATGTTAGTAACTTGCAAAGCAGTCGTTTTACCTAGGCTGTGGTAGTGTCACCTGCACTTCTGGGCAGAAAAACTCTGTATCACAGAATCATCACAGTGGGAAGAGACATCAAAGATCATTGAGTCCAACCTGTCACCACAGACCTCATGACTAGACCATGGCACCAAGCGCCACATCCAATCCCCTCTTAAACACCTCCAGGGATGGTGACTCCACCACCTCCCTGGGCAGCACATTCCAATGGCTAACAACTCTCTCAGTGAAGAACTTCCTCCTCACCTCGAGCCTAAACTTCTCCTGGTGCAGCTCAAAACTCTGTCCTCTTGTTCTGGTGCTGGTTGCTTGGGAGAAGAGCCCAACCCCCTCCTGGCTACAACCACCCTTCAGGTTGTAAGCTGCGTTTCTTGGATGCTAATGGCTTTGCACTCTTGACACATCATCTGAATGGAAGGACACAAACCAGCAACACCAGTGACATTTTTAACTCTGTGCTGAGTTAAACATCAACTCTAGTCCCTCTCTCTCTATGGCTATCCCTAAAGCTTGAGTTAAATTTGTATTCTTAAGCAAAAATGCAGAGGGACTTCCTCTGACTCAGTTCCCACTCCCTCACAGGAGCTCCATCATTTGTTCTGTGTGGGGTTGCTGAGAGGTGAGCCAGCTGTTAATTCTTTCTGAAGACACAATGATTTGTGTCTCATAATGACCTGCCACTCTTTTCAGCTTGCTCTGCAAGAGAAGGTGCCCTTTGGCCAAGGTTGTGAGTAATTAGTATTTTATTTAATTTCTCTATAAGTCATCCAGTTGCTGACATTTCAGTTCTTTGTGGACTTTGACAGATAATGGAATGGCCTCAAATTGTGCCAGGGGAGGCTTAGATTGGCTGTTAGGAAAAAATTCTTCACTGAAACATGGTCAGGCATTGAAAAAGGCTGCCCAAGGAGGTGGTGGAGTCACCATCCCTGGAGGCTTTCAGAAAACATGGGAACATGGCAGTTGGGAACATGGTTTAATGGTGGTGTTGGGTTAATGTGTGGACTCGATGATCTTAGAGGTGTTTTCCAACAGGAATAATTCTACCATTCTGCGATAAGAAAGATCAGGGCATCGAATGGAACCGAGTGTGCACTAATCACACCCTCCCCTGGGTGTTTTTACACAGGTCTTGCAGGCACCTCATTTTCTTGGAGAGCCCTCAATGCCTGCTGCCTTATGCAAGTTCAGTGGAAGAGTTTGACACCGCCTACTCGCCACAAATTGAGGAAATGAGCCAAGATGACCCTTAACGGAGTGAAAGATTTTCCAACCAGATGCCCCACGTCCTCCCCTGCCTGGCCCCGGGCTGGAGGAGCTACCACCCTGTCCCCGCTGCTGCCGGGTCACTCACTGCTAGGTGGCAGCCGAGGCCAGCTCTCGGCAGCTCAGCTCCTTTCAGCCTAAAACTCGTCTCTGGATGCTCGGGAGGGAGAGGGAGGTGAGGAGATGGGTGGGGAGCATCCCCATGCCCGGCTGGGGCTGCCTCCATCCCCTCTCCGTGCCTGAGGGATGGAGGATCCTGTGGTTGCCTGGAGACTGGGGACTGGAGACTGAGGCTCTGGCCAGCCTGATTTAGTGTGGGGTGTCCCTGCCCATGGCAGGGGGGTTGGAACTAGATGATCCTTGTGGTCCCTTCCAACCCTGACTGATACTATGGTACTACTAGGACTTTTGGGTATGGGTCTCACCACTGCTCAGGGAAATTGGGGCTGGGGAGATGCTGCAGAGGTCTCGAAGGGGAAGGTGTAGACACTGGAGCTTACATGTATGCAAAAAAGGAGCAGGCACACTCGTGTTAAATTAGGGTAATGAAGCTGGTGAAATGTCTGGAGAACAATTCTTAGGAGGAGCGGCTGAGGGACCTGAGGTTGTTTAGTCTGGAAAAAAAGGAGGCTGAGAGGAGACCTCATTACTCTCTACACCTAAAAGGAGGTTGGAGTGAGGTGGGAGTCGATCTCTTCTCCCTAGTATCAAGTGACAGAACAAGATGAAGTTCCTCCAAGGGGAGGTTTAGGTTGGCTATTATGAAAAAATGACTGAGAAAGTGGCCAGGCATTGGAACAGGCTGCCCAGAGATGTTAAATGCCATGTCCACACATTTCTTTCAGGACATGGTGGTGTTAGGTCAATGGTTGGACTCGATGATCTTAGAGGTCATTTCCAAGCAAAACAATTCTATCATTCTATAATTAGGACCTCCCCTTTGACTTGGGAGCTCCCTAATGTGTCAGGTTTTGGAGGAGTCAAGGAACCATAGAATCATTGAAGTTGGAAAAGATCTCTAGGAGCATCAAGTCCAACCATCAATTTAACACTGCCATGGCCACTAAACTGTTAAACCAGGAAACCACATCCCAGAGTGATGGAGTATGTTCTGAGCTGTTACCACTGCACCTCACTCTTTTTTCCACACTCTCCCTAGGCACCTGTTGGAGGGGGTCTGTAGGGCTTTGCTGTGATCCTGTGTACCCTTTTTGATGCCTAACTTGTCAGGATCTTCTTTTTTTGTACCATTTTTGCCATTCACATGTCCACAAATGCTTGATTAGTTTTCCACACTCTTTCCATCAAAGTAAAAGGTGGGTGAAGAACTGACACTTAACCCTAAGCCTGGACCCCCTCCAGCACCTGAATGACAGAAAACCCACCTGGAGCCATTCCCCTGCTCCAGGGTGACCTGGGCTGATCTTCCCAGCCATGCAGTGGCATATCCATTCCCAGAGCAGCTCAGATCACATTTCTCATGCCTGGCAGGTCCCTGTTTGTACATTTCTTGCTTAAGGCAGTGGGAAAAAGAGAGAGACACCTTGGGGACTAGAAAGCGATGCTGCATTCATGTCCCTGCTCCAGGTCATTGCCACTCTGCTCCCAGGTGGTGGGGAAGGAGAGGTGCCTGTACCAGACATTGAGAGGGAAAAGAGTCTGGAGGGACTCAACCACACAGAGATGTTTGATGAAAAAGAAAGATGTTCTGCCCTGCAACAGTCCTGTCTGTGCAGATGTCAGGCAGCTGGAGGGGACATCCTCCTCAAGAAGCATCTTCCATGTGTCACTAGAAGCTCTTTCACTGAACCTTCCAGTGTGGGTACCCCTTGTCCCAGGCTGTGCATGCAAAGAGCTCCCACTCTTCCAAAGGAGAGCAGCTTGGAGTAGAGCTGCTTTGGCCCCTGTTTCCACCCTCCCCATAGCTATGGGGCAGGCCTGCTCTGCTGACAGGAGTTATGGCCTGGGAGTTTTCCCACAGGAGAGGACTGGAATGTTTAGAGCAAATTAAAAATTGAAAGGCAGTGCAGCTTTGCAGCTCTCCCTAAAAGCTGGGGTTAAGCAACACACCAGCGAGGTGTGCCCTCCAGGGACTTGCTAATGGACTCGGGTGATGTGTGGGGTCTGGGAGGGAGCCTGCTAGGTGGGGAGAGGTGGGGCAGGCAGCCCTCTTCCCTGCTGGGCTGGTGGGAAGCAGGAGCTGTCACTTTGGTGATGGAAACCCTTTGCTGGGTATGTATCTCTTGCCTTTTTTTCTGAGAGCCTCTCTCCCTGCTGACCACTGACAGGCATCCCTGTGTTCTTTGCTGAGCTCCTGCTGGCAGCTGGCATTACTCTGCATTTCCCCAGCTTTGTTAAATTGCTGTGCAACAAAAAAACAATTCCCTATTTCCAGGTAGAACATGTGGTTTGTCCTGGAGAAGGGATCCAGGCTGCCCATGCAGGCTGGGGGGGGGGGGGTGCTGGGGGTGCTGCCTGTCAGGGCTGCTCAGCAGCCATTTCCTGAATCCCTCTGGTGCTTTTTGCTCTGTTCAGTGTTTGCTCCCCAGCAAAAGAGAGGTGGTTGCAGGTCTGTGTCCTGCTTGGGAATGCTGACAACCTCCATGCCCAGCTTAAACTCCAGGTGAACTTGCTGTGGTGCCAGGAGTTGAACCAGGTGATCTCCAGAGGCCCCTTCCAATCTCTATCATTCTGTGAAACATGGGGTCCCCTTGGCCGAGGCCAGGCATGTGAGAGCAGAGCTGGAGCTAGACAAGCTTGAGAAGGGCTCCAGTGACTCCAGCAGCCCCACAGTGCAGGGGGGTGGGTTTGGGAAGGGTAAGGAGTGGTGCTCAGGCAGAGATTTTTGGGTTGGGGGTGGGGGATTATGGAAGAGTTTCTCATGGTGCCTGTGAGCAGCTGTCTGGCTGTGGCAGTCGTCAGGTGCTTTGAGTTCTAAACGAGCTGTCAGGAAGTATTTGGCTGGTGGGGAGGAGGCTGGAAAATGACAGCTCACTTTGGATGAGTAAAGTGCTGTGGAGGCAGCCGAACACCTCCCTCCCAGTGCCCCAGTGCACAGCTGGGCTCAGCCAGAGCTGAGGCTGGGATACCTGAGCTGCATGCCAGGGACATGGGGTGGCCCCTGAGGTGCCTGCTGTCACTGTGGCCGCTGCTGTCTCAGCGTGGTTGAAATTTTCCAGATCGCTGCACCAGCTCATCCCCTCCTACTCCTCTGCACTTTGAAAACCGTGGGTCTACCCAAAAGAGAGGTTCAATTCAGCAAGTCATTTGGGCTTAAAAACCAAAATTGAGTGCTTCTGACCCAAAAAACATTTGTCTTTTTATTTTTAGATTATTTTTTTTTTCAGATGGAAATTGAATCTTTTCCTGGCTTGGGAAGGCTAAAGGTGCACTCAAGCTTGCATCAGATTGCTTCACTTGACCCATGAGTAAAGGCTTTTCTTTCCTCTGACCTGGAAGGATTTCTTTTTCTTTCCATTTGGTAAGAAAAAGGGAAAAGCCAGTTCTCAGTACAGGTCACTGCAAAAGAAGGGCTGGAGCTGGAGCTAGCTTTTCAGCCTGAGCACTGTGCCAAAACCCATCAGCTCTTCCCACCGCTCCCAGGAGTTTTTCCCTTTTTCTCGCAGTGAAAAGCTCCACTTCCCCCTGTGTCTCGCTGAAAGCAGCCTCTGGCTGCTGGGGTTTGGATGAGCAGGGATGGGAGCAGTGCTTCTGCCTTGCTGGCTTTTTGGAGGGTGACTGAGCAGCCACCCCTGGTATGGTTGATGCAAGCTATCTACCCATCTCTGCAGAAGCCCATCTAGGTGGGTTTGGAGGAGATGCTGAGATACTCCTGCTTGTGGGAACACCTGGGGCAGCAGCACTGCTGTAGCATTTGTTGGGTGGGAAATGTGGTCAATATTGCATTTTAGTCAAACCAGGGTTGTTCTAGGGTGAACTGGGCTTGGTGCCAGCTGCAAGGGTCTGTGTGCACCTTGTCCTGCAGATACAGGGGATGAGGTGTCCTACTGAGCATCCACCTGTATCTCAGTGAGTCCTCCCACCTCCTCTCCTACCCATGTCTCAGTCCCATCTGTTTGGGTATTGTTTCCAGTACTACTGGCAGGACTCAGAGGGAGAAGGGGTGGGTTTTGTGAGTGCTGTGTGGTGCCTTGATTTCATAGGTGGTAAAAGGAAGGGGTGAGCAGTGCATGATGTGGGCTGCTCTGCATCCAAAGTTTAGAGACATAGAAGTACTAGCCTATGGGGACTGGTTGGAGTTGGGGCTCTTGTTGATGGAAACCCTTCACCGGTGCTACTGTGGGGGTGGAGACTGGCAGAGCAAGCAAAGAGGGCTTGGTATGGGCAAGGTTATCCCCAGCTGCTGCTCTCACCCTGTGTGTGTGTGGGTTCCTCATCCCTCCCTGCTGCCAGGAGGTTTCTTTTCTGGTTCAGCTCTTCCAAGGCAGAAACTGATTGCAGAGGGGTTACGATCTCACTTGTGCTTTTAATCCCACTGCTGTCAAGCTCCATTAGGAGGTTTGGCATCATCTCACTACCTCTGGGGCTGGGCTGCCGCTTGCCTAGCCTGAAATGAGGACAAGCCTGGGCTACACTGGAGTGGGCAGGGGTTGGAGAAGCAGGGATGCTTCAGGAGCCATCACTGCCCCTGCTGCCCTCCCCATCTCTTCCAGCCGTTGGAGGGGCTGCAAGGAGGACACCTCATTTTGGTGGCCTGGTCACTTTGGGAGCAGGGTGAAGTGGAGTTGGGGTGTGAGAAAGTGCCATACCCCAGGTACTGAGGGCATTTGAAAACCTGTCAGCACTGCAGCCTCAGCCCATGCTCCAGGAGCGTGGCTGTACTTTGGTAACCTGATGGTGACCTCCTACTGCTTCCCTGGCAGCACGTGTGGCTGTGGGCATGCTGTGTGCAGCCAGGCATCCCTCCCTGCGCTGCTACGTGCAGCTCCTGGTGCCTCCACGGGAGGTGAAGCAGCTGGAGAAGGTGATTGTGGGAAAGGGAGCTAATGGGCCAGAAAGTGGGGATGAACATCCTTCCCAGCCTTCCAAAATGGACATCATGGTAGTGGAAGGTCTCTCCTGTGAGCACCTCCTGGGATTTACACATTGCAAACATTTTTCAGCCATTGGAATAATCTCCCTTGGGAAGTGGTGGGATCCTCAACATTGGACACCTTTAAGATTCAGCTGGACAGAGTGCTAGGTTATCTTTTCTAGACCCTAGTTTAGCCAAGAAAGGTTGGACCAGGTGATCCTTGAGGTCACTTCCAATCTGGTACTCTATGATTCTGTGATTTTCAGGGTGCCAGCATTCCAGGCACACTGCTGTAGAGAGTCTGGGAGCTGCCCTAGGACCAGGTCATCTCATGGTTGCTTTCTTGAGCTTGTTCACAGCAGTTTTGCAGCTCCATCTGCCCACAGGCTTGCAGCTACCTGGTAGGGAGCTGACATATGACAAGAACATGAAAAAGGGCAGGAAAGACGTGAATACAGGGAGCTGGAACCCTAATGATGCATGGGGGCGGGCTGGCTGGTCATCAGGCTGACATCTTAATTTTCCCCAACCTCTCTGCCAGCTGTGCCCAAGGAGAGTTGCCCTTGGCAGCCAGGGCTTCGCAGACTCTGACATGCTGATTAGGGCCAGAGCATGTCTCTGAAAGGCTCCTGTGCAGCTAGGGAGCCTGGGGAGGGCTCTGCTGCAAAAGAAAAGAGAGGATAAAACCTTCCTGCCTCCACAGTGGTGGTCTTCAACTCTGTTCTGTGCTGGGGCTTATAAATGCTGGTGCTGGTCAAGCTGGCATCTGTGGACTCCCAAGCTGTTCTCTGGCCAGCAAAATGAACTTGGCTTCATTCCCTTGTTTGTCCCATACTGCCATGCTGCTGATCCCCAGGAAGATGCTTTGACTGATCTGCAAAGTTTGCATTACCAGGAGCCTGTAGGAGTGGTGGGATTGCAAGCTCTAGGTGAGTGGCTGGATTTGATGGTCTCGAAGGTCTCTTCCAGCCTCAACAGTTCCATGATTCTAAGTGGTGGATGTACATGGGGTAAGTTCATTCTTGGCTGGAAGGAGTTAATTTTCTGCTCTGTCTGCCCGCCCTTCCCCCTCCCCTGAGCATCACCTGTGCTGGGACCTGTGCTGTGCAGTGGGCTTGTTCCCATGGCCGGTATTGGTCCTGCTTGGAGCCATGTGAACGGCAGGTCCCACGGGGCATGTTTTCCCTAGAACCCAATGCCGCGGCCCTGCCCACAGCGATCGATGAGCCTCTGCCAAGCCAAGCAGGGCTGTGGCTTGGCAGGCAGAGAGACCCTCAGCTGATCGATGCCTGAGGAAGTCCCTGGCTCAGGTGAGAGCCAGCTGGCATCACCTCCCTGTTGCCCCCTCTTCCCTAACCAGGGGCTTCTTCCCCTCACTGGGAGCTTTTCCATGGTCACAGCAAACCCCCCTGGATGACTTTGCCTTGCTGGAGAGCCCAGGTTGCTTACACAGTGCAGTGCCTCCTTTCTGGTGCTGGGAAAATCTGCTCAGCTCCATCAAATATTTAGGTTTCATGATTGTGGGAGAGCAAAAGGAGAGATGTGGCTTGTGGCACACACTACTGATGGGGAGAGTGGTGGCCCTTTCCCTGTGGAGCCATCACATTGGCTTCCTCATGGGTACTGGGCAAGGAAATCAAGAGGCTTTTTCCTAATTTCTCCAAGTTTTCCATGGGAACTGCCATTCTCAGAGCCATCCCTGTGGATACAGCTGGTGATTCTGCCTCAGATGTTCCCCCTTCCCCCTCCCCCATTTCCCCTGGGCCAAACTTGCCCAGACCCCCTGCTCCCTTTTCATGGCTTGAGCTACATCTTGAGGAATGAACCTGGAGGGATGTGTTCACCCAGCTCAGGACAGACACCTCAATTTGGGGCTGAAAAAATCACTTTTTTCTCATATCTTGACTATTTCAAGGTAAGGCAAGTGTATCCACAGCCCCTGGCAGGGCTCAGGAGCACATGGATAAAGCTCCACCTTGTGCATTTGCCACTAAGCAAGGAAAATAACAATGACAATAACAAAGAGCAGCCAACACCTCCTGAACTTAATTCACAGCATGGGGTGAAAAAAAACTCTCTCTCCTGACCTGAAAAGTCCTTACTGGGGAGGCTGGAAGAACCTGTTATACATGCATCCACATGCTTTGGTGTGGGGGTTGGACTTGGTGATCCTTGGAGGTCCTGTCCAACCCCTACCCTTCTAGGATTGGGCAGCTGGGATGCTTTCTGGGTGCCTTGCTTTGACCATGCTTGTGATGCTTGTGGTTCCAAGGGCCCCTCAGCACCAGGAATGTGCAAGGCTTGTGCACCCCAAGGGCTGTATTGATTTCCCCTCAGCAGTTTCAGATGTGGGCTTTGGGTCCCTTCCTGCTCTCACACTGCTTCCCGTGCCCCTGGGATGGAGATACTGTTCCAGCTCAAGGTGGGAAGTTGAAGTGGCTCTTGAGCAAAGCTCTTGCTCCCGGGTGGATGCTCTGGGAATGTGATGGGTTAATACTGTGCTGCTTAATTACAGCACAAGGCTGTAAACCCCCAACCAGGGAGCAGGGGGAGGGGAGGGGGAAATATTCCTTGTGTCTCTGGCTGTAAAACACATGAGAGCTGAGCTTTAATGACATTTATCTTCATAGGGGAAGGAGACAGAATAACTCTTGCCTAATGACATTAGCCAAGGCTGGTTCCGCCTCTCTTCCAGTGCAGACAGATGCCACCACGGTGGGCAGCCCTGCCTGTGTCCCGTCCTGTCTCCTGTGCAGCGTGGGCAGTCCTGGCCCTCAATATCCAGGTTGGAGCTTCCAGGTAGTCGTGTGTGATGGAGAAGGATCTGCTTGTGGGGAACATGGCCTCCACTGATTAGCTCTCCTGGCAAAACCACCACCACACCCGTGGTCTTCAGGCACTATAGCGGGTCTCTTCTTCCAGCCCACTGGGATGGGGAGTCTCTCCAGTCTCCTAAACATCTCAGATTTGGGGGTGTTCAGTTGCACAGAGACCTCCTGTTACACTACACTGATGCATGTGTGATACCTGGGTTGCACAATGGGTGCATTGCTGGGATAATTAGGAGAGGTTGGAGCCGATGGGTAGCTTCTGCTGTCTGTTTCTGGTGTGGCTGGGTTTGTTTTCCAGCGCTTGGGTGGGCAAAAGCAAACCCACCAAGGTGTGCAATGACTAATCCACATCAGGCAGGAGTGTGCTGTGAAGAGGACCGCTATGCATGGTCTCTGAGTTCCCCTAAACCCCTCAGGCAACAGGCAGGCTTGGGAGCCTGCAGGAAGATGCTCTGAGGGCCATGTTTGGACAGAAGAAAGTGTGCTGAGGGCACGCAGCATCACGCTGAGACACTGTGCATGCTCCTACCCTCCAGCCAGAGACACAGGAGAACTGCAGGCTACTCTGCCAGACTCCCAAGGTATTTGACATAGACTAATGCCCTGGTTTACAGCTCCAGAGCCCTGTCCTTGAATACACAAGGTGACTAGATAGCTTCAAACCCATAAGGAGAGGACTGGACACTGGTGGGGACAGCATTTTGCACTGCCAGGCTTTTTTTGTGATTGATACAACCACTATGGGCTCTGCTAAATACAAAATCACAAGCAAGATCCAGCATAGAATGAAATAAATTCCAATGCCAGCAGCTGCAGATTCAGTTTCTGAGCATCCTCCAGCATCAGCGTTTCAGGATGGTGGCAGTGCTTGCTTGAACAGGAAGGGAATTATTGATGTGCTGAAGCACAGAGGTGTAAGGTGTGATAACACAAGGGCACCTGTGAGCACTGGACATCAGACATGGTCCACATCTCCACAGCCTGGCTGTGTCCATGTGTGGAGGATTTCCAGGGTTTGCAAGTGCAGGTATCACTGTAGAAGGACCTGAAAGAGACTCTGCTGTGTTACTTAGCTAAGCTCCCTCACAGCTAAGGGAGTGAAGTGTCAGTGTGCAGTAGTATGAAGCCTGTGGGCTTAGATTTTTTTACAAGAGAGGAAAACCAGGAGGGAATAAAAGTGGTTTATGGTTTTGTTTTAAAACTAGTCAGTAAAATCCCTCTCAGCACTGGGAAAAAGGAATCTCATAAAACTCACACCAGCTTCCCAGGCTGATAGGAATTGAGCTGCAACACTTAGAAGCTCTCATGTAATTGTACATGTGAGTACTGCAATGTCTGAGGGCTGCAGAGGGTGAGATTCTGCCAGGCTTATGATCCCTGTGTTCCCAGGGTACTGGTGCACCCGGGGCTGAGCGAGCTGGGTGCCAAAATGCCACCAAGGCAAGGATGCTTTGCAGGTGCTTTGGGTTTCTCTTGTTCCAAAAGAAACTGTAACAAGAACTTTAAAAATATTTTGGATCCAACTGCTGCTCAATATTCCAGCAGTGTTAACCCCAACCACACCATCTGGGCTTTCTCAAACCATGTGTTTTATTTAAAAACTACACTGCCTGAAAAGAACAACTTTGTGTTTCGTTTTCTTCCCTGCTGTGGAGCATCTGGTGCTCCTGTCTCCCAGCTTTTCCCAGCCCCTACGATGGAGGAAATCCCTCCTTTTTGTGTTCTCTTTGGTCACCCATGTGCTGCTTTAAAAAGTAATGAAATGACAATAGGAAACAGGGCTTGGGGGGAAGAAATGAGATGAAATCTCACAAGCTGATAACTCTGCTCACCAGAGTGATGCTGTTTCACATTCTCTTTGTTGTGCTCTTCTGCAGCACCAGCCTGCTTTGGACCAGAGCCACAGAGGTGGAGGAGGAGCACAAGCTGTATCTGGGCAATCTCAGGCCAGTATTAGCCAAGTGACTCCTTCATCCCAAAGAAACTCTGCATCCATCCATGGAAACAGCATGATTTAGCCATACTAATGCCTCACATGGCCCCAGCAGTGCTTTTCAAGGGGAGAAGATGTTCTCCCTGCATCCTGGGCTGTCATCACCTCCTCGCATCCTGCCCAGAGCAGCCCAGGAACTGACTTT
The DNA here is from genome assembly GCF_014839835.1 of Dryobates pubescens. Classification (NCBI taxonomy): domain Eukaryota; kingdom Metazoa; phylum Chordata; class Aves; order Piciformes; family Picidae; genus Dryobates; species Dryobates pubescens. The sequence goes on along the minus strand of NC_071622.1, from coordinate 11,336,865 downwards.
CTCACCTCTCCTGCCCTCTTCCTCCTCCTCCTCCTCCTCCACTCTTGCCTGGATGTCTCTAATTCACCTCCCTCCGGTGACTCTGAAGCCCAGCTAAGAGAAAGCACCTTTCCACCACCCTCCGCAGAAATACTCTGCGTGCTCCCTTTCTTCTCTCAATGCTCCTCACAATTTACCAGCTCTCTGATGTGCCAGAGCTGGTAGTGTGGATTTTTTCCTCATCAGAGGAGTAGGGAGGATTCTTTCCTCCCAGCAGCCTGGGTTGTGTGTGCTGCACAGCCCTTTACCAGCGGGCGCTGAGATTCTGCGGCACAGAGGGTAAGTGCTGTGACAGGATCCACTCATCTTGCCTTTGCATTTCATAATCCATTCCGGCCCCTTGGCTGAAGGCACAAAGCCCTCTGCATCCAAACTCCTGTTTATTTGCTCCCGGCTCAGCTCTGCCACCGGATCCTGGAGAAAAATCAGCGGCTCAGGCTCCTGGCACTAGCACCAAGCAGCTGGGATAACAGGGAGAGTGATCTGTGTCTAACAGGATGCCCTGACTGACGTGAGGGTGACGGAGGAGAAGGTGAGTGATGTTCTTTCTCCAGCTTTAGAGCTTGTTCTGCAGGGAGGAAAAACATTGCTGGCATCCCCTACTTAGAAATGGGGAAGCTGAGGCACAAGAGGCTTCAACTGTGGAGGTCTTCCATTAATTGCACCATGCTGCTCTGCCTCTCGGTGTCTCTCCTGCCCCTTAGAGACCAAAATCAGAGAGAACCAGGCAAACACATGTTCTCCTTGCACAGCAATCCTCCTGCTTGCAGCAGCCAGCTCCAGTACAAGGCAGGAGATTCGATTATCACAGCTCACAGAGGCGAGCAGCTCTCTGTTTCCAAAGGCAATGCCAGCTGCAAGCTGCACTTTACCCAGCTGAAACCCTTGGGTTTGGAGCTTCAAAGCTTCCCAGCAGCTGGTGATACTTTCTCGGGGCAGCACCTTTCCTTGCGCATGTTTGTGCCTCCCCACTGGCTGGCTGGGGTCAGGGCCAGGCAGCGATGGGCTGAGCTTCCAGCAGGCAGCCAGGCTAGTGCTGGGAAGCCAATGGTTGGCTTTGGTTTACAGAGTCATGGTGAAGTCTTGCTTGAAAAACAGTGGGTAGGTTTGGCATCCTTCACCCCAGTCCTAGCTCATCCCCCTTGCAGTGCCAGATCCTAGCCTGTACTGGCAGCCAGAAGGGTGTGAGGACCTGGGGCATAGTGGGATAGATCTAGTTGGAGCTGGAGCCTCCAGACCCTCATCATGGAGCCGAGGCAGTGGTGGCAACACCAGTGGGGATGCTGATGTGCTGGGGGTGCTCGAGGGACTGACTTGCATGGGTGAGTTTGGGCTCCTGCAGAACCTGAGCTTGGGCATGCTGCAGGTTTAATAGCACTTGGGGTGCTGCAGGCCTTGGCTTTGGGGGTGCCCTGCAGGTACCCGGGAGTTCTGGTGTACTCAGGGCATGCTGTCAGTGTGTGCTCCTCCACTGGGGTGTAGGCTGGGAGGGGAAGCCGAGTGGCTGCACCCCTATTTTCCTCACCGTAGGGCAGTGCCTAGGGGCTGAGAGGACCGTGGTCCAACGCCCCAGTCTACCTCCCCTGCAGAGGAGTTTCAGAGGGGACAAGCCCATATGCTGGGGGCTGTGGGAGCAGTAGAGGGGGTGCGAGGCTGGGAGCAGTACAGGGCTCGGGGCAGCGGGAGCGATGCTGGGGGCTAAGGGGCGGTGCGGGTCCAAGGGCAGCAGGGGCGGTGCTCGGGGGTGGCAGCTCCGGCGCCTGGGCAAACTCCTCCCCGCCCGCCTCCACCCCCGCCGGCCGGACCCGCCTCGGTACTGCCGCTCCTCCGCTCCGGTGACTATTCTTCTTCCCATTATTTATTATTATTATCGCTGTTAGTATTATTATTGTGACCCTCCTTCTCCTCTGGTCCGCCTCCCCCGCCAGCCGCCGCGGTGCTGCCGGCCCCGGCTCCGCTGCTGCCCTCACGGCTGCCCGCTGCTGCCCATCCCGGGCACACAGGTACGGCTCGGGCATCCCGCTGCCCTCTTCACCTCACCCTCACTTCCGCGGGCACCAGCGCTTTGCAGAGGGGTTGGAATAAAGGAAAGGCTCTTGCTTGAATTTGGGGCTGCAGTGGGAAGGGGAGGTTGGGTGGGGAAGGGAGACTGCAGGCAGGACAGGTAGGATATGTGGGTGGGATGCGCTGAGCATCCAGCACCCTGCTTCCAGCATCCCGGGTTCTGCACTGAGCCCCTGCACCGCAGTCTCTTGTAGGTGAAGCTGCAGGGTTCTGGTTCCCTGTAAGGTCCTGACTTATTTCCTCAGGGGTAACATGGTCTAGCTTTGCCTTTTTAAAGTCACCACTGACTCTTGGGTTTGTAGGATTGTGTTTGCCCGTCTCTAAACCAAACTTCTTCACAGATAGGTGAAGTTCTGAAAGTCCCAAGCTCAGGGGTCAAGCCTCTTGCTTGCTCAGTGGGAGTCCCAAGCCTTGCTATTCAGCAAGGACATGACAGCCCGACAGAATCCCCAACCTGGCTACCAAACCTCCCCTCGGAAATGGTGGCTGCCTTTGCTGAAGTGGAGGAAATAAAATCCTTTTGTTTATTCTGAAGGCTCTCTGTTTTATCTCTCACCGGGCTGCAGTAATTAAAGGAGACCTGTGCCTGAGTTCTTCGCCTGGCTTTTGTTTTCTCCTAAGGATTTTATTCCCTCCAAAGGGCATTTGGAAGCATTTAGTGTTTTCAGCTGGATTTTGTTTGCATGCTATCGATTGTCTCTCTAGCAGAGAGGCTATCTGAGGTGTGGTGGAATATTCCACCCCAACAGAGGTTTGTACTACAGGGGATTGTTTTTTCCCCTCCCCCTATTTTACCCCTAACTCATCCATGTTGCTGTTTTGGGGTACTGAGTGTACTGGGCTGCTGGTTGCCATTTGACATCACCCTGTGGAATCTGATAGTCTCTAACCTGGGCTTCGCTAGGGAAGGGGAGAAAAGGCTTTTCCTAGGAAGGGCTTTTTCACCTGTTGAAAAGCCAAGAGGGAGCAGTGACAGTAGGCTACAATCCCTGATATTAAAATCAGTGAGTATGATCCCATTCCTGTGCCATCTCCACTGGGATGTGAGATCTTCTCCTGTCTCTTTCCAAAGTGCTGGATTTTAGCCTGACCACAGGCCTGAGGACAGCCGGCTCTGGAGCCCTGCTTAGGAAAGGTAACTTGGTCCTGCTGTGCTCCAGCCCAAAAGACCCTGCACAGAGTCAGGATTTTCCACTTGGCAAACCCTCCTGTCTGGAGAAGCACCAAACATCCTCCATCCATTTTGTGGGGGAGTGCTTTGGGTGCATGGACTGAGAGAAGACCCAGGCAGATGCTTGTTTGCTGGGAAGCATGTTCAGAGGAGCTTGACTCCCAGCTGGAGCAGGATCACCAACCTTAGCCATGGGCATGAACAGGAAAACAAGGACTGCTTCTCTTTCTGGGGTCAGCTTTGCGGTCGTGCTTCAAACCCAGCAGCCCCCAGGGCAAGCAGCAAACAGAAATAAGGTCAGGCTGTGGTGTTCCTGTTGTTCCCTGCTCTGGCTGCCTCCTCCTTCTTCCTCCAGCCCCCATCCCCACCGACCCCGATCCCTCCCAGCATCTCAGCCTGCCTGACCTTCCATGTCACCGCTTTCCCACCAGGATGAAATATTTATGGAGGCTCTGTTACTCTTGTTTTCTTGAAAGCACGTTTCACACTTCATTTGCAGGAGACATTAAGAGACTTCGTGGCAGGCTTTCCTTCACACTGGGTGCATGTAATGGTACGTGCATTACCACCCCAACTGGCCCTGATCCTGCCTGACTAGGCAGTGTGGGCTGGGCAAGGTGGAGCATTTCAGGTGATGGATGAGTCTGTATCCCCACCGTGTGATAAATCAACGGGCAAAAAAATAGCTGCTCTGAAATCCAGGAAGGAGTTTGCCTCTGCAGAGCTGCCCCATCCATGGCCAGCTGCATTGAGACTCCTTGCCCCGGCTGGGATTTGATGGGTAAAAGGAGTGTGAGTGGTACCATAAAGCACCCAGGGGGGAGGTTTTCCCATGGCTTTATGGAAAAGTCACTGCTGGATCTGATCCTGGAGTGACTCCATTTGGATTTACCCCAAACAGTGTGGTTGTGCGCTGTGCCCACGTGTCAGCCCAGAGCATTGCATGACTCTGACTTTCCCTGGGGCTGTGCAGCCCTGGGGCTGTGCAGCCCTGGGGCTGTCCCAGAAGGAGAAATTGTTGGCAGGGAGAACAGAGCTGCAGCTGGGGACTTGTGCCTTTCCCATGGGATGACTGTCCCCAGGCAGGTTGTCCTCCCATGGCACAGGGTTGGGATCGTTGCAGGTACTGTGAGCATCCCAGTGATGGAGCAGGAAAGCAGACCCATGGCTTTCCCATGCCTGCCTCAGGCAGGTTCCAGGGTGGAGAAAGCAGCAGGTCAATAACTGATCTGCTCTGCTCGTGCTGGTGAGCAAAGAGAGATGGGTTTCCCAGTGTTTGTCCTGATGATGGGGATCCCAGGGGGTCAGGATGGCTCTAAGCTCCCATCCCCATGGGTGTCACTGGGTCTGCATCCCATGGGAAAGCATGAAGTACACAGGCAGAGGCAACTGAGACACTGAGAAAAGAATAGGAGGCTCCTCATGAGTGTTGTCAGCAGCAAGGGGGTACCTGAGCTGCAGATGGTGAGGTTTTAGGCTGTTTCCCGTCCAAGCTGGCAGTTTTTTCAGCATGGTCTCTTTGTTCTCACCCACCCAGGGTACCCTTGAGATGGGAGGGAACCCCTATGCCCCGTTCGGCTCGCTGTCAAGGCAACCTGTGGTGGCACAAGTGCCACCCTGCTGAGCTCCCTGGTTCTTGCTATGGGGTCCTTAAAAGCACAGGGGAGTTGAAAACACACCTGTGCTTAAGGATAGGATGTGTCCACCCCTGAAATAGCTGCCAGCTGGAGATGGGTAGCCAAGCTCCAGGGCAGGACACATCTCCCTGGAGCTCAGAGATGAGCAGCTAGTAGCAGCCACCACACTGGGCAGACAGAGGCAAGTGAAGAGAAGAACAGAGCCTTTTCTGTGTGTTTTTGTGTATCCTGACAATGAAGCCATACTGCTTCAGAGCGAGCACCTGGCCCCGCTGTCTGGCCCCACCAAAAAGAGACAGTCTGTCTGCCTTGTGCTTTCGTGGAGGCTCTAAGAGCCCTCCTGACTGTAGTACTGCCACACGTGGGAGGCTTCTCTCCCTCTACTGCTGCCTGAATGCAATTAGGCTTTAATGAGTCATTAAAATAAATCTCTGTTTCTACTCCAAGCAAACATGCCTGGGAGGGGGGATGCTGACAGTCAGAGGGAGCAGCAGGTCTTGCGTCATGTGGAGGAAGAGGCTGTGTTTCCCCTCACCCTCCTCTCCAGGGCTGGACCACTGCACCTTCCATCTCCCTTTTCCATGGAAAAAGAACTTTTCCTATGATCTTGTTCAGGTTTGCAGGTGCTGCAGGAGTGAGGTTAAGTTATAACCTGGCCTTGGGTTAGGTTTTACTTTGAGGGTGACGGCCCTGTAACAGCCTGCCCAGAGAGGTGGTGGAGTATTCTTCACTGGAGACTTTCAAAACCCCAGATGCATTCCTGCATGGCATGACCTAGATGAACCTGCTTTAACTGGAGGATTGGACTAGACAATCTCCAGAGGTCCCTTCCAACCCCCACAATTCTGTGATTCTGTGGGAGTTTTTGAGGGTTACCTGCTCCCTGATGCTGAAGGACACCTACCTGGCTAGAAGTGGACAGAGATGTTGTGGGCCTGTATTTTCAGCTCCTGGTTTAATAATGATGCTCATGGCTGGTGGCCATGTCCCTCTTTAACTCAGGTCTGGATGTGGCAGGCAGCTAGGGGAGATCTAAGCTGGCCCTGATGCTGGAGGAAGATGAACATCAAACAAGTGCCAAAATATGAAAGGGAAAGTGTAGTGCATCACTTGCAGACATCCACATGGTTTTCCTGGCTGTAAATGAGATTTAAAGAGAGCTTGCAAGCCAAGAGGGATGCTGCTGGCCCCTCTCCTCTTGGGCAGATGCAAGGTTCGTCTTCCTTCATGTTGCCCAGCTGGTAAAAGGTCCAGTTATGCCTAATGATGTCTTTGTTAATTTAATCCTTCCATAGTGGCTGGCTGGCACGCTTGCAGGCAAGCAGGAGGGCAGATACTGGCAGGACAGAGGGGGATGTCCCCTGCATGTCCCCAGGGAGCAGCATCTCCCAAGGACACCGTTGCTATTTCAGCCACTGGCCCCGCAGCATTAGCCAGGCTGTGAGAGGGCAGGAGTTAACACCAGGCTCGAGCAGGAGAATTTATTTTGTAGTTTATTTTAGCAAAACAGATAAATTGGGTGACGTGGAGGAGCGACAGATCTGCCCCGGCGCGACTTGGGCAGCATTGCCTGAGCGTGCCGCGCCGCGCTGGGGGCTGAGGCTGATGGGATTACAAAGGCTCCAGCCTTGGCCGGAGCTTTCCCCCTGGGCTTTGCTTTCGGGAGCAGAGCTCTCTGCCACACGGAAAGGCTTTGCACAAGCTGTGGTTCATACGTCAGGCTGGGAGGAACAGGGACAGGGCAGCAAGGGAATGGAATGGAATAGAGTAGAGTAGAATAGGTTGGAAAAGACCTTTGAGATCATCGAGTCCAACCTATCATCCAACACTATCTAATCAACTAAACCATGGCACCAAGCACCCCATCCAGTCTCTTCCTAAACACCTCCAGGGATGGTGACCCCACCACCTCCCTGGACAGCCCATTCCAATGGCCAATAACATCTGGGTGGGAGTTAGGAAACAAGGATTTTTGTGGGAATGATGGAAATGAGGTGGAGAGGGTAAGAGGGCACCGATGTCTAGGGCAAGAAAGGAGATAACCAAATGGTGCCCTGGAGGAGAAGCTGTCCTGGGGCTTGTTGGTTTTTTAAAAACTTTTAAAACTTTAGTTGGAAACTCAGAACTGTGCTCAGTTGACTCTTGTTGGGGATGCTCCAGACTGTGTCACACGGTGCCTCTGCAGGGACTGATCTTTCTCTTCCAATTTGCACCTGGGGTGAAGATGCATTTGAGTCTCCCTGTGTTCCCCCGTGGGACTATCCCACTGGAGAGCAGAGCAGGCACCTTCCTGTGGTGGAATGGCAAGAAAATCAAACTGAGAAGACTGTATCTCCACAGGGTGTCTTTGCAGCCCCTGAGGGACAGAAGGATCCAGTCAAGGTCTTCAATTCCATTTCCTGATGGGAAAAGCCTGCTGATATTAACAGAAATGGGTTCTGAAGAGGTGAAGGTGTCATCTTGGACCAATGAGGGTGTTGGAGGAATAACTTCCTGGGGCTGGGAATGAACAGCAGAGTGTCCTCAAAAGGAGGCTGGCTCCATCATGCTACCAAGGAGGGTCTCCAGTCTGCCAGATCAGGAGGATCCATCACCTGGACCTTCTGCTGCCCTGAGTCTCTGATGTGTGATGGCTGGAGGCTGGGAGCTTTGAGAGAGGTCTCTGCTGCCCCAGTTTGCTTTGCTTTGCCTTTTCCTGGGCTAGTGCTTTACCAGACAGTTAAATCAGTTGTGGGATGTCTGCACAGGTGGAAGGAGCTTGCATGAACAGCACAGGTGATGCTGAGGTGGACGCAAACAACCTCTCTGTCTCCATCCTGGATCACGAGGATCCATCTGTGTGCTGTACATAGGCACTGCTGTGGCAGGGGGATTTAGGAGCAACGCAGGGTGCAAATCAGACCCAAGTTCCCTCTGGGAGCATGTCCTCCAGGGATCCCCCATGATATGACAGGATCCAGCCTGGGTTCCAGCTCTCTGCTGGCAGTGGCCCTGGGCACAGTGCCAAGCCTTCAGCACTCCAGTGTGGTGATGTGATCCAGCGTTTTGGCCAGGCTTAGTCTCGCCTGGAACATGCTCAGCATCCCAGTGCTTCACAGCCTTGCTCTGCTCCCTGAGTAGATGCTGCTACAGCAGCTGTCCATCATGGAGGGTGCTGGTGCTGGAAGGGACAGTGTCTGTGGCAGGGATGCTGGCCAGGTCCTGGTTGGCTCTGTGCAGCCCACAGGAATCTGACATGCAGGATAATCTCAAAAGCCCTTCCTTCTCTGTGTGACTTGGCTTGAAACCACTAGTTTTATCCCTGGTTATTTTGGGACCATGTGTGCTTGGGCTTCGCCACAGCTTTTGGCAAGGAGCAGCTCTGGGATGCACCCTGGATGCAGCAGCAGATGAGCCATGTAGGGGCAGGGCCAGGGACATGGGCTGCCCATGCCTGATGCTATCCCTGTGACTGGGGCTGCACATCACTGCTGTCTGGGGCTGCTGGGCCGGTCCTGAACTAGCCAAGCAAACACATCAGGTAGAAGATAGGTGAGGGGACAAAAAGGGAGGTGTCACTTTCCTGCCCTGGGTTTTAATCTGTCCTGTGATGGGAAGGTGCTGCTAAGGGGTGTGTTTATATTGGAAGTTGCCTGGAACCCAACGTAGTCCTGGCCATGCCATGGGCTTTGCAGTATCATGTTGATGTGTGTGCTTGGGGGACACAGCACAGGGTGATGGTCCTTTCCATGACCCTACACGTGGATCCAGTTAATCCACACAGGCAGGAGAGACAGGATCTGAATAGTCACTTAAGGGGATAAAGAGCAGATGAGATGCCCAAATAATGAGATAACGGTGTAATCCGTGCCTGAGATGTCCCAGGCTGCAAAGCTGCTCTTCCTCCAGAAGTGTGTGAAGTGCTGGGACATCTCCCTGGGACAGGGATACCAATGTGTTGGCTGATTTCATGATGTGCCAAGGTTTTGTACTCTGTGGCTGGAGCTTGGAGAGGGATTCTCAGTCCTGTGTGCTTGTAAAGGGGACTGCTGCCAGTGGGGAAGGTCTTCTGGGCTCCTGAATGTCAGGATAAGTCCTAGCATGGGAAGGAGCAAACCTGAGTTGGCAAGAAGGTGTTTTTCCAGAAGAGTTTTATGACAGGGAGAGAGGATCTCCAGGGCTTGATGGGCTGGGAACGTGGTGTTAACAGCAGGAGAGCAGCCGTTTGTGCCCACCCAGGAGCTGGGGTCCAGCTGGTGGCTTCCACCCTTGAAGTGATTTGATTTGTGTTAATTGCAGTTAACATCTTGCCTTGTCCACAAAGTCTTTGCAAGAAAGGAGCTGGTTTCAACACCCTGTTGGCTATTTCTCCTTTCCTTTCACTCAGCTGGGGCGGAGCGGAGCTGGGAGGAGGCGGTGGGGAGCTGGTGCGGGTGGTGGAGGAAACCCAAGGGCAGGCTTGCAGCAGGGCATGGGGTTTTCAGTTCTGATGACTGACTGCAAATCTCTGGAGCCTCAGCTGGGTGACAGCGTCACCTCTGCGACCTGGCTGCCCTTGCAGTGGCTGGGAATAAAGAAGCCAACTATTGGCTTCAGTTTTCTTTGCAAAACTGCTGGGCCAAACCCCTTGCAGTTCAAGGCACCAAAGGGGTCACAGCATGAAGAAGCCTCGGATAGGAAATGGGTTCCATAAAATCCTCTTTCTGCTGGAGTCACCACCCCTGGAGGTATTTAAAAGGTGCTTGGATTGATGCTGAGAGAGGAGGTTTAATGGTAGTAGCTTAGCTTCAGTAGGTGGGATTGTGAGCTCTAGGCAAGTAGCTGGCCTTGATGATCTCAGAGGTCTCTTCCAACCTCAAAGGTTCCATGATTCTAACTCAAACAGAACTGGGGCAGAACCAGTCACAGAATCCAGCACCACTCCTTGTGCTGTTATTGCTGCAGGAGGGAGCTGGGCTGCTCCAGTGACCCAGTGCCATGGGCAATTTTTATGCCTTGAAGATCCTTTTTCAATTACTAGCAGCATATCAAAAGTGAGAAGAGGCTGGCCCCATCCTGGCCCTCCAAAAATGATGGGGTTTAGATATGCTTGCGTGCAAGGGTAAATCAAAGCAGCCGTCTATGACTTCTCCAAACATGAGGGCTGGCAGCAGATTCAGCTCTTTGGTGACCCCCGCAGGTTCATTAATTAAAAGTTTAAAGGCTTCAAATTAACCCAGTGGTGTGAGACCTGGGCAAGAAGCCCAAAGGTAAGTGCTGGGGCCGGAGGGGCACTGCTGGTGGCTGGGTGCATCCTCTTGCATCCCATGTTGCCATCATTTTTGGATGACCTTTCATTTGGGCTCAGGTAATTTTCACAGAATCATAGAACGCATCGGGTTGGAAGGGACATTCAAAAATTGTCTTCTCCAAACCCCTCTGCAGTGGACAGGGACTTCTTTAACTAGATCAGGTCGTTTGGGGCCCCATCAAGTTTAACCTTGAATGTCTCCAGGGAGGGCGCCTCCACCACCTCTCTGGGCATTCTGTTTTAGTGTTTCATTACCCCATTGTGAACAACTTCCTCCTAATGTCTAAGGTCTCTTTGCTTCTGCTCCCTCACAACTTGACTCACCTGCTTGCACTTTGCAGCACTGAACATCCAATGTGCAATGAGCTTGCAGGGTCTCAGCTCTCCCTGTGCACCCATCCTGCCCCACGGCTGGAAAGTTCACTCTTGCTTGCGTATTCCCCACCTCGCTCCGGTGTTCTACCACAGATGAATCCCGTTGGGCTGAGCCTGTGTGGGGCAGGCCACAGCCACCCAGGAGCTGCCATGTTGTTGCTGCTGTAATCTGTTTTGAAAAGGCAGCCCCTGATGCTGTTCTTTGCCAATTAAGCCCTGGGAGATGATTCTGGTAAGACAGTGGCCAGGCTAATTTACCAGGCAGACATTTCATTGAATTAGCCTGTGAGCTGCAGCACAAAACCAGGAGAGCAGAGCTTGGGCTGGGGCAGGATGCTCATGGCAAGTAGTTGTGCTCTCCTCAGGCCCAAAATCTTCTCCTGAGCTCTTGTGTTAGTGTGTGACCCTCACTGGATAGGGGCTGAGCTCAGGGCTGTTGGGACATGCTGGGTGAGGAAGGACAGGAGTTTCTCAGCTGGAGCTGAGAGTGCTGGCAGCTGGCAAAAACCTCCCATCGACTTGCACACCGTGCAAATCTGTGATGGACGTCATTGAAGGAGAATAAATATAGCAGCCTGCGATGCTGCTGGTTCCCAGAGTCACTTTTCAGGCTGTAACTTTGTGCTGCAAGGCAACATCAATTAAAGAAAATGTATCTCTGCAGCAAGCGGTTTTGCACGCCTGCCTGGAGCGGTTCGATCCGGCCAGGGACCCTCCCTCCACCAGCTTCTGTCCCCATCAGGGACAATGTGACACCGTTGCCTGGTGCCTCCAATCTCTTCCAGAAAGCCAGTGAGAGGCAGGGAGGGTAACACAGACCTGCTCATAGAAATCTTGATGTTATTCAGTGATGATTTGTGTGATGATGCATCCCCAAGCCTGCCCTTGGGTTGTAGACCTCTCTCCCGAGCCACCCAGGGCAAGCACCAAGGCCTCTGCCCAGCTTGGGATATTTAAATATTTAAACAACTCTCAACTACCTTTTTAAACAGGAAACAGAAATGGGGCTGTGCCTCTGGCTTTGCAAGGTGGCCATCCCCCCCTGATGCCTCTGCATTCCATCACAGTGTTCTCCTCAGCTCAGGGCACTTCAACCCCTCGACAGTTATGGGCTTTTGTTGGGATGGGGTCATAGGGCTGTGAAGTGCCTGAGCCTGCAGGAAGCTGAGCCCCAAATGTTCTTTTCCCAGCAGGTTGGGATGTCCCTGTGGGGAGTGGGTGGAAAATAGCAATGGCCGATCCCCGGTAGCAGGGAAGTGGCTGCTGGGACTGCTGTGTGGTTTTTGCAAGGGCTGGCAAAAGCTGTTGTACTCATCCTGCCCCTTTCTGGGCATATGTAGCTTATAATTCCCAAGATCTCCATTGTTACTGAGACTGGGACTCTTGCTCCTTCCATGGGAGGTGTTTGATGCCCTGCAGAAGACAGCTGTGGGTTAGGGAAGGCTGGTTTATAGGCACAAACTATTTTACAGGCACAAACTTGGCTAGAAAATTAACTGCAGGTGAGCAAGATCTGAGGAGGAGTAAGGGAGGAAGACGCTGCTTCTCTGCAAGCATCACCTCTGAAGGGATGAGGAAAGGCAGTTTTCTGATTTGTTTTTTGGTGTTTGTTTTGGGGTTTTTTAACATTCAGTATTTTGACAACCAGGAGCCTGGCTCCTGAGACACTGACCTCAGCAGCCTCAGAAACGGGAATGCTGTCCCAGCTGTCCTTGAGGCAACACTGTTTGGACCAGGAGGTGACCAAAAGGCTGGTCCCTTCCTACCCAGGGTCGTTGTCTGAAGCCGCCTGCTTGCTCCAAACCTCGGGCTAATTTGATGCAGCTCTCCAAGCTGCAAATCAAATCACAGCTCCCATGAAATGAAGTTTTCTGGATGCGGATGGCTGCCTGCATCATCCATCACCACCCAGCTCGCACCGCGTCCCTCCTGGGGGTCATCAAAGGTCAATGTTAGCTTTTTTCAGCCACCCACCATCAGCTTTCCCCTGTTGGGGATGACACCTGGGGAGGTGAAAACCCCATCAAAGGCTTCCCAGTGTCCCCCCACCAGCAGCATTTGTGTTGTGTTTCAAGGTGCAGTTTGGTAACAGGGCAGAGGAGCAGAGTCTGTCGGGGTCTATTAATAGCTCTGCATTGGATTCCCTGATGGATGGAGATATTAGTTGGGTTATGGACCTATTGATTTCTTGGGGCTTTTTTGTTCCCTTTGTTTCGTGTGTGAGAGCGACTCGAGGAGGAAATTCAATGCATGCCTGCCTCTTGGCTCTGTATGGGAACTTTCCAAGAGCTGAAAATCAATTTGTGGTGGGCTAGATCCTGCAAATCACCACAGCTGAGCGAGGAGGTGGGGGGTGGGTTTTGGGGGCAGGGAAGGTTCCCCATGGTGCACATGCAGCAGTAGGGGGCTGGAGCGGAGCTGGGCAGGTCTTGTCTGGAAGCTGCCACCTCCTTGCGCCAATTAAGGCCACGTGGCGAGTGTGTAATTAGATCTCCTTGGCTGCAACCAGCTGGCACTTGGGTCCTATCAATTAACTTTGCTCTGGACCAGGCACAAAGGGATGCAGGGGCCAGTAATGAAATGCAGTTGTGCCAGGCATCCTCGCAGTGTGAGGGAGATGGGTACACCCACTTTTGGGGTGCAAGTCTCTTGCTTTTGCAGAAATTGCAGGGGTTTGGTATGGGATTGTCCTTTCCTGGATGTTTGGGTTTACTCACCTGTGCAGCACCCACCTTTCCTGCCAGCCTTTGCCCCCAAAAAAGCCATTTATTCAGTCCTGCAGTGGAAACAGAGATGGCACCAGTGGGGATGAGGACACTGGACAGCCTCCTTGGACAGGAGGGATGAGCTGATGGTGGTGTTTTTTTTCTCTTTGTCCTCCCTCCCAGGGCCACCAGTGTACCCCCGTGGCCATGCAGCGCTGCTTGTCCCAGCAGGCCACCCCAGGCCCAGCGTGACCACAATACCCTGCTTCTCCTTTTCTGGGTAGGTGCCTATGGGATGGTGGTGGGCCATTGAGGTTTGCCTGCTCTGGAAGGGTGGGAGAGCAGACCCTTTTTCCCAGTAGCTCATAAAATGTTGTCCACTTGCATGATGATGCATCTGCCTCCTCCATAATTAATTTTAAAGAGGAAAAGGCCAAGTGCTGACTAAGCCAGGCCTTCGTGATTCATGAGCTGCTGATAGCACAGCCGTGTCCTGCCAATTATCTCTCCAAGCCTGGGAGAGGCTTCCTTTCCCCACTTCAGATTAAAGCCATCATAGTCACCAGCGTCATCATCACATCACCTGCAGGACCCAAAATGCTTTTTGTACCATGGAGGCTCCTGAGGGTGCAGGCAGGTGCTAAGCCCCATCCCTGTGGGATGCAGGATATGAAGCAGTGCTTCCCCAAGTCCCAGATCAAAGCACATTCTTGGGAAGCAGGGAATCGTGCAGGAGTGCCAGCAGGCCACAGCTAAACTCTCTCTCTGCCCCTTCCAGGTCCAACGCCTCCGTCACTGAACGTAAGTAGCTCTCTGGTCCTGTGGCACAGGGACGGGGGGCGGTATACTTGGCTTATGCCAAGTCCATGTTAGGCCTGTTGGTGCCCAGCAGGCATCCAGAGTGTGTTTTTTGGGCTCAGACTGCCAGAGTTATGGAGTTCAAAAGCTCTTCTGTGGCTTTTCCTGATGGAAACCCAGGTTTACTTCTGTGTTTCAAAGCAGCTGTACTTTCTGTCAGGAGAGTGGAAATCAGCCCTTTTGGCTCAGCAAAGAGGGAAGGCACTGTGGGTAGGTCATGGGATGTTTCCCAAGCCAGGGACAGTGATGGCCATGAGGGGACATGATTCTGAACCTCAGCTGTCCTTTCAGTAAGGGGAGATTGATACTGGGTGATAGTTTTCTGGCTGGGGCCAGAGGAACAGGGATGCTATATTTTGGGATGCCTAATGGGCATCACGTCTGTGATGCAATGCTGAAGCCACGGTAGGTGAGGTTCACATCCCAGGGTGATGTGTGTCCCTGTGGGCCTGCCTTGCAGAGTTTGATGGAGAATCGGTCGGATGACAGCGGGAACTGTTGTTATCACCGGGGGAATCCTAGCGACGGTGATCCTACTGTGCATCATTGCTGTGCTCTGCTACTGTAGGCTACAGGTGAGAGTTGTGGCCGTACCCCATCTTGCCATGAACCCCAGCGGCGTCACTGTCCTTTGGGCTGAACTGCTGCCGCAAAAGAGGCCTCAAAGAGGGGCTTCTTGCCCGTGATGGACAGGGAGCTGAAACCACCTTTTCTTCCAGAGGTTGCAGAGTTTTTTCCTTTCCTCCTCCCAGCACAGGAGGACTCCCCTAAGGCTTTTGAAGCTCTGCAGCACTTGATAGTTTAGGTGTAGGCTTGGCTGGGTTTGCAATACCAGATGGAGATTTTTAGGCGGGTTTTTTACCACCCCCCCTATAAATTAAATGAGAAGGCTTTCAACGACAGCTAGCTACAACCTCCTGCTCTTTAAAAGTTAATGTGAAGTCTGTGCCATGCAGCAGTGCCCCTGTGATGAAAAGCACAGCAGTTACTTGGAGGAGTTTCCAGCTGGCATGGTAAAATACCTTCCCCTTGCAAAACTCACTGGGAGTGGGGAGGACGAGTTCCTCCTGCAGCATGCTCAGGCTTTTTCCAGCTTCTGCTGGAGCCAATGGAGCAGAGCAGCAAGAGGGTTTCTCTGGCAGGGGAATAAGGGGAGCAGGGATATAGCAGGGCTGACATTGAAGCTGAATCAGCCCACCAGCTGCGCCACTTGCCCTAACACAACCCCTTCCTCTTCACACAGTACTATTGCTGCAAGAAAGATGACTCCAATGAGGAAGAGGAGGAGGAGGAGGAAGAGGAAGAGCCCGACCTTCCCATGCACTCTCACCTCGGCATGTGCAATGCCTGCAACTCACGCATGGCAGATGGGCAGGGCAGCCCCACGTCGCCCCACAGCGAGCTCAACCAGCATGGGGCCCACAACTACTGCCCGACCTGCTCGCCCTACGGCTCCCCCTTTTACATCCGGACTGCCAACATGGTGCGCAATGGGGGTGAGAGGGTCACCTACACCCCCACATGCTGCAAGGAGATGGGGCCACCCATCAGCATGGCTGCCCTGCAAAGCTACCCGGTGAGCCGCCACAGCCTCCTCCGCGAGAGCTTCCCCAACCCACGGGCTATCAGCACGGAGGTGTAGTCACCGCTGCCACTAGCACAGGGTGCCCTCAGCTGGTGCCCACTTGAGGGAACGGGTTTTTCACTTGTCTTTAGGAGAGGGTTCCTCCAGAGAGGACTCCAGAAGCCCAGCCTGAGATCAGCATGGTCCTCTTGCTGAACTGCCTGGCACGGTTAAGCTTCCTGGGCGAGAAGATGAGAGAGACCTTGCAGGATGACGTTACCCGGCCACCTCCGAACCCATCATAAGTGTCATTATTACTCTACTCTCTCTCCTGAAGGGACTTGTCTAATGAGGGCTATGTACAGTACAACTTCATTTAATTACCCCAGGCTCCTCCAAGTCCCCAGGCCCAGAGCGAGGCCTTTGGTGTCTCCATGCAAGCCCCACAAGGCAATGCCCACTGCCTCCATCAAACGGAGTGATGTGTGACCAGCCACCAGCTCCCACCCCTGGCAAATTCCACTGCTGAGCTGGGAATGGCAGCACTCTTGGGTGATGGGAAAGCAAAGCAAGGAAGATCTGGATCATCCTGCTCCCCTCATACTGCATTCCTTGCTGCTAGTGGTTAGCTTTTATGTTCAAGTGTAGACAGAACACCATCTCCCACCTGCTTTGGTCTTTCCACATGCTGAAGAAGTTCAAGACATGAATTTAGATCACCAGGAGAGGCAAAGTTGCTTGCTAAGCCACTCACCTACTCAAGCAGGCACAGGCCAATCCTTCCACAGCTGAAGCCTCCACCTCTTCTACTCTTCACAAGCTTTCTTAGAAGAGATTTTAACTTGGACCCATAAAAATGGGAAGACTTTACTGACGGGAAGAGCTGCACCCCCAAATAACTGCAGTTTTGGTCACCTTCAGCCCACCCTGACAGCTCTGTACAGCCAGAGGATGGTTGGCCGCCTTAGGATGGCTTTTGCTTTCAATAGCAACAGCAGAAACCACCTGGTCACATCCCCTCTTCTGTGGGGCCCATGACTTCCCATGGGAGAGGGATGGTTGAGGTTCCCCCTCTTTTGGAAGAAGGTGCAAGACCTGACCCTGGATTCACCAGTTCTGTAGCTGGTAACAACAGCCAGTGACTCTGCCTTTCTGCAGAAATGAATGTGGGAAAGTTCCTTCTTCCTCCATAAATGAAATTAAGGGAAAAATTACTAAAAGGACGTTTCCATCATTCACAGGCACCTCCATAGCAACCGGTGCAGGACTGCACAGCTGAGCGCTCCCCATTCATAACAGGGAGGAGGGACCTGAGTAGCAACAATTCCACAGCAGTGTGGATACTGTTAGAGGCCATGGCAGGAAATGCTTCCATGCCTCTGCAATATAGAGTAGGGCTGCTTGGAAATGTGAGTGCTGAGCTGATTGTTTGGAGTTTTTCACCACCACTGCAATTTAGAACTCCTCCTGTGCCTCACAGGACTCAACCTCCCCATTTATGCAACGAAGAAGTAGGTCTCAGCATAGAGGCACATGCCACACGAGCCTTGAATGTCTACATTATGGGGCAAAAGGCTAATTTACACTTTCGACCTGCTCATGCCTTGGCACCTCTGCTCAAACTACCCAAAGAAACTGAACCAAATACCAAATATGTTGATGGATAAAAGACCTTGCCCCAACCCTGCCATTTTACACAGCCTTTTGAGCACCATCTCTGCTATCTCTGACCCAGAAAGCCATTGTCTGTCCATCACCCTGAGACTTGGTCTAGCTGCATCTCTTTTAGAGCCTCCTTCCATTGTCCAAATAGGTATAGCAGGGTTTAAATGTCCTCTCACAGTAAGGGCACACAGGAGGAAAGATGGAAGTTAGGAGCAGCAAAGCTCTCGGGATCCCACTGGCTGCTAGTCCCTAGCTCCTACTGCTTCTCATCCAACCAACACTCCTCCCTGGAAATCTAGCCTGAAACTTGGAAAAAGTCATGGATAACTTGGTAAATCTCATCCTTTCCCACTAAAGCATCAGCTCAGCTAGGTCTCATCCTGCCAGGAGCCATGAGAAGTGAATATGTCCCAGCGTGATCTGCCAGACAGCCCTATGATGCTGTCTCCTCAAAGGGCAGAGCCAGCTTGTGCACACAGTGGCTCCCTGCATCCAACTCTACCTCTTGGCACCCAGCAAGGCTTCCCACCACAACAGCAGCATGTGCTAGGACCTCCAGAGGGTGGGAATAACACAGGGGGCTTTTGCTTCCAAGGGTTATCCTTCTGGTGAAAGGAAGGCAACTGCATCATCATCTTCATCTCAAGCAAATTAAGCGTGATCGGTTGTCTGCTAACAAGGTGCCAAGGCTGGTGAGGCAGCACCAGAGTAGCTGGATGGCCAAGATGAAGGTTATCCTCATGGCCAACAGAACACCCTGGGTCTGGCATGCCTACAGAGAAATGTATCAGTCTGAAAGGGATGGAAACACAGGAAATGCAACTGTAGGTTAGAATGTTCTGGGGATGGTGGAGGAACAGGACACGGCAGGGATCCCAGATTTTTTCCACTTGATTCCTCCTGTTATTATTCCCTTTGTTGCTCAGCTATGTGGGTCCAAATTCAATGTCAGAAATAAATGAGGACTTTGAAATACAAAAGAGAAGTGGTTTCTGTTCTTTGGCAGGCAACACAAAATGGGATTTATCTGGTGTTGCTTGGAAGTTGTGCTAGTGCGAGGATTTTCCTTCCCCACCCTTCCTGCTCCTGCTTTTGCTTCTCTTGCATCCCATCTCCTCCCTTGCCTCTAGCTTAGGTACATGCATCCCAAAATGACAGTTTTAGTTTAGTTCTTTATTGTGACACAGAATTTTTCAACGTGTTTTGGAAATTGCCCTTGTAGGAGAAAATTCTGCAGGGCAGACCAGAGGGATGGCTGCTGTGGTCTGTGCCCTGCTGTGTGCTGACCTCTGTGTCCCACCACCTCCAACTAGAGGTCTTCAGAGATGACAGCAGGATCAGGCTTTCCCAACTCACTTCTCAGTAGCTTTCTAGGAACTGATGGTTGTTTGTCTTGTGTAAAATCCTCTTGGCGGAGAGGAAGCAGTGATGACTAAGTCCTAGGAACCCTCCCTTGCTGAGCAGGCTGATCTACAGGGATTGGCTCCACAGCCAAGCCAAGCCGGGTGGCTTCAAGTGGTAAAGTCTGGCTTGAGGGGCTTCTTGCCCCTGAACTTGGAAGGGAAGTCCAGCCTGGCAGCACTCAGGGTGATTTGAGCCGACATGACCGGCAGCAAGCCTTCCTGTAGTACCAGTGAGAGCATAGCTTCACCTTCAGCACCAGCACGCAGTTGGCTGTCGCTTTGTCTTCACAGTCTTCCTCTGGGGAGCAGAAGCAGCCACAGAAGGGGTTAAAGTGGAGATGCACTCTCCTAGCAGAAAGATGAACAGAGCAAAGAGCTCCCAAGGGCTTCTCTCCCTCCCTGGCCTCCCAGACCTTACCTGGTGCCTCTGTGGGGCAGGGCTGGATCTGGCACGTCTGCCTGGCTTCTGGTTTGGAAGTGGGGTCACAGCCCTGTGCCAGTGCTTCCCCCTGGTAACACTTCACCTCACGCAGTCGTACTCCAGCACCACAAGTCTTGCTGCACTGTCAGGATCAAGAGAGAGGAAAGGGACTGTGAGGGCAAATTTTTCTGTAGTTCCCAAGTTTCTTCTTCCAGTGAGGCCTTCTGGTCCCTGCTTTGGAGTGTTCTTGAGGAGGTTTGGGCTAAAACCCACACTGAGCTCAAACTTATGCTCCTTTTTTGTTTCAGAAGGAGAACCTTCCTGAGCTGGGCCTGGGGCAGGGCAAGGGAGGAGGTTGCTTTCATCTCTTTAATGCAACTCAGAGCTGGTTTGGCTTTGAGTGTTCATGCTGTGATAGAAGATGGAGAAAATGGCTGCTGCAAGCCAGGACCAGCTTCCCCTGCCCTTCCATTCCCTTAACACTGATCAGTTAAAAGGGAAAGCAAGGAAGGACAGAAAGAACATTGACTCCTGGCAGAGGGGAAGGCGTGGCTGTATCCTGTATGCTTGCAGTGTGGTGCATGCTCTTGCTTGAGGCAATAATTCACATGCTTTTAGGTTTTCTCCAGCTTGTCTGTGCCAGTCCCCCCACCTGCTGCCTGGTCTGCAGAAGAGCAGAACTCATGGTCCCATTCAGACCTGACAGACCCTTTGGCAGACAGGCTGCTAGAAAGCCTCGGTGGAGGTCATGCTCTACCAGACAGGATTATGAGGCCTCCTGGACCCCTTCCCCACCACCCCAAGCCCTACCTGAGACCAGGAAGTAGTGAACCACGTTGAACATGGCCTTCTGAAACAGGCAGCTTTTTCCTCAGGTTTCTGAGAGGCCTCACAGCGCTTCTCAGGGTATTCCCTGTACACACCATTCTCCAAGCCTGCACACAAGACAAGCCGGGTCTTCGTTCCGCGCCCACAGCTGGCATCGCACTGGGAAGGAGAACAGAACAGCCAGGTAACTAACTATGCTGTAGAGTTCCAAATAAGGTGACACCCTGCTCAGAAACAGGCACTTAATGCCTATGCTAACACCAGTCTAAGGGAGTTGGAGCTGCCCAAGAGCAAAGGAGCCAGATTTCTTAGGGAGGAAGGACAAGAGCTGGTAATTTGTGTTCAGCCAGTACTGGGGATGCCAAGTTCACCTTGGCTGGCCTTGAGAGCAGCTACCACGAGGGACCTGGAGTAGCCAAGCTGTTTCTGTCTTATGTGTATCTATGATCTCAAAAACTATGTAGCATATTTGTGTAGCAACCTAGATCTTGAAGTACTGACAAGATTTGTGTGAGCCCAAGGGAACCAAGTTGGTGCACTGCAGGTGATTTGTGTGGACAAGCACTGCTGAGCCCAGAGCTACGTGGGCTTAGCTGGGAGGACGCTCCCTCAGGACATTCCCAAGGGAAGCAGCAGGAGCCAGGATCTGATTCTGACTGATAGCCACAGAGGCAGCTGTCAGTTTGATATTGCAATGTTTTTGTGTCCTTCTTCACCACAGCACACCTGGTCTGCACTTGCCCTTAGTCATCTCATGGACTCAGAGCTGATCAGCTGAGGGAATACAGCAAAGACAAAGAAGCTGACACAGGCAAAGGTGGGGAGCCCAGCTGGTCTTTCAGAGTTCAGGTGAGTTTAGTAGCCTGGACAGGGCTGAAAAACTGCACTGCAGTATTTTGTGTGACCCACACCATAGGCTAGAGCAGAAGAGGCATATAGGACTCCTATAGGTCTCCATGTTGAATCAGTTTGTGCTCATTACCAGTGCTGGAGGGAAGCTCAGCTGAATGTCAGCAAAATGAGAACTGAGATTTGGTTAGAGAGGAGTGGGCTTGGCTGCTTCTCTGATTCCCTACAAACCTTCTTCCTTAGTGTTTTATGAATCCCTACTTTGTTATTTATTTTAGATGAAGCTGGTTTTGTTGAGGCTTTCTCCTTAGTGGTGGGACCAAAATCTTAGGAGAGGTGAGTGTAGATTCTGGACAAAGAGCTCTGCTGAGGCGGGAATTAAGAGGTAAGAGAATGAGTTCCTTAGGACATTGCTGCCCTCCAATGGAGGTCCCTGGGAAGGCAGCAAAGGCCACAAACTTTAGGGTGGTCTATAGGGTAGGGTGGGACACGCTAGGGCATTCCTTACTTCTTCCCTCTTTCTGAAAGAACCTAGGACAAGGGTACAGCTCTACAACTGGAGGCTGCACCATCCAGTCTTGCTCTGCCAAGGGAACCAAGCTCCCACCATCTCCTGTGGATATGGGGTGGGAAAGAAGGCTGAGGACACAGCCCGCCTTAGCTTTACCTGGTCCCACTCCTGCTCCACCCAGTGTGCAGGGCAGTTCTTGTCTCCACATGGATGGACAGCCAAGGGCTTGGTGGCTGGGTCACACTGCGAGTTGGAGATCACCTTGTCCTCCAGGTTGCGGCACACGATGAAACGGCTCATGCGTCCCTCACCACACGAACCTGAGCACTTGGAGGAATAACAGGCATTTAGACACACCAGAAAGCAGGAAGGTGGAGCAGTCAGGGACGGGGGTGCCAGGAGACCCAAGTCCAGAGCCTAGCCCTGCTACTGAGACCGCACCACTGGATCCCAGGGCCTTCCATTCTCCAGGTGCCATGCGCTCACCCAACAGCTAATCAGAAGTACAGATTATCCCATCTTGTGTAGCTTAGCCTCTGCCAGAAGAGAGCAGTGGCATGACCGAGCCCCTGCTCCCTCCTGCCTGCATTAGCTGCCAGGAGCAGCAGACCCTCCGGACTCACCGGGCCCCAGTCGGAAGCAGTCCAGCGGCGGTCGCAGGGTGGCCCTGTGCAGGCCTTCTCGCTGCTGGGCTTCTGGGACTCGTCACAGAGGGATGCTTCCACCGAGCAGCGCACCTCCCGCTTCATGGTCCCCTGCGTGCCACAGCGGGCCGAGCACTGCAAGGGGCAAAACAGGTCAGCCCCAGGCTCGGCAGCACAGAACGCGGGGGATAAGCGAAGGTGAGGGAGGCAGCTGTGCCTCATCTTCCTCCTGTGGCACTAGGAAAGTGAGGAAAGGGCACTACCAGGGACAGGACAAGGTGGGTCTGTCTGTATCTCTGCTGCTTATTGGGTCCTAGAGCTCTAATATGCTGATGCCTGGACTGCTTTTCAAAATCATTGGGCTACTGGTCCAGTCCCAAGCAGGTTGTGGAAAGTCAGTCAAAGGGATTCTGACTGGGTTTTAGGTTTTCTGTATCTCCATGCTACTGTTTCCCCACTTATCCTTAGAATCATAGAATGGTCCTGGAAGAGGGAAGGCAAAGCCTTCTGCTGGCAAGACTTTCATTTGGTCAACATCCTGCTTGAGAGAAGTGACCTTAGAAAAAAGATGTTGCAATGGCCTTTGTTAGCTGGGTAGTGCCAGAGCAAGGGGAATGTGGGTAAAGGCAGTCCTTGTTTCCCCAGCATGCAGTTAGCCAGAGGCTTCTTCAGCGGCCAACATTTGCCAGCCACCTTCCTCCAGGTCCCAGCTCAGCCTCAGCTGCTTACCTCTGGGAGCAAAGCTCCCTGATGCCTACCTCAGACCATTCGGACAGCTCCCACTGGGGCCCACAGGCCTTGTTCTTGCAGGCTTTCCTCTCCATGGGCCTGGCCAGCCCAGCTGACTCGCAGAGGTCGTCATAAACTGAGCTGTCAAATCCTGGAGCCAGCATCTTCCAGCAGCGTACAGTGCGGTACTGATAGCCCTCACCACACGTCCTGGAGCATTCACTCCACCGGCTGGTCTCCCACCTCCACGAGCAGTCCCCAGGAGAGAAAGCACAAAGCAAAACCCAGGTAAGTGGGACATGGAACACTGGATTTCTGGGGAGTGCCTGCACACCTGGGATTCCCTCACCCAGCAGCTGCCACTATGAATCTGCTCATCACATAGATGTCAGTGTTAAGAAAATGCTGGTCTTGGAAGCCAACTTTGTCCTTTGCAAGCAAGTTAGTTAAGGGGATACAAGGACATAGCTGCTTAAGTGTATCTTTCAGCCTGGAAATGGCCATATCCCTTGAGCAGAAAATTATCCTTGACCCCAAGGTCATCTGAAGACATTTCTGCTCACCTAGGCTGGCAGTCTCTCCCTGTGCAAAACTCGTGAGTGGGTTCTGGTCGGGTTAGGGCATCACAGTATGTTTCATCCACTTCCACTCCGTCGTACCGCACACACATCGCATAGGAGGTGCTGATACCTGCTGGGCAATCAAGACCCTCTCTTGGTCAGGCTCCATCAGATCCAAAAGCCTCCTCCCACCATGATTAAACTACTGGAGTGCTCACTGCATCTGAAACTGTACCTACCATTTAAAAAAGCACCAGTATTGTCCCCAGCAGCAGCTGAACAGTCGCTGGAAGCCAAACCTACCTGAAGTGCACGTGGAGCTGCAGGGCGCATAAGCTGAGACTTTCCACCGATACATGTCAGCCAAGCTGATGTCATCATGGCCCACGGGGCTCACATCAAACTCATTGCTGTGGAAAAAGGAGGTGGAATGAGCTATAAATGAAAAACTTGCTGCAAAATGGAGTGAAATTCCTCCTGCCTTTGAAGACAGGAAGAAACCAAGTGTTTCTGCACTTCATCTCCTCCAACCTGGGCAAGACAGACCACTAATTAGCTGAGGGTAAAGCCATGATCCATCCCCTCTGAGAAGAGGCATCATTCGTAGTGAGCCTTGTGCATATTATGGGCTTTCAGCGATGCAGGTGCCCTCAGCCTCAGCTCAACTGCCACTTCTGAGAGGTATGATGTTAGGTTGCAAAGGGGAGCTCAAGCAAGGCTCCTGCTAGTATCATATAATGTGGTGGGAAGAGTTCACGTGTGGCTTGCCAGAAAGGTTTAAATGCTAGCCCTCAGCCTCCTGACATGGATACTCATGTTATAGAAGCTTATGTGCCCAGAGAAATGGGACAGAAGGGCCATGATGTGGTGGCAAATACCTGTATGTAACACGCTATAGACTCCTGGCCTTCTTTATAATCCCCTGAGTGTTGGCCTCACAGTTCCTTCTGCACTTATTTAATGGATTCCCTAGAGGCAGGGAGACCTCAACTACATTCTAGGAGCTCCATGTCAGGCCAGTTGTGACAGTCTTCAGAGGACACACCAAGCATCTACAGCAGCTGCCGTTGGTGGATGCTGATGACTAGGGGCATCTAGGACAGCAGTGAAACTACCAGAGGACTGACCAGACCCTCCCTCCCCAGATAACCATGCTCCTGTTTTGCTCACGAAACCAAGTGCCACCTTTCAGTGCCAGGGGCTTGCAGAGGCTCTGCCTGGCTGATGTCCGTGGCTGGGCTGGCACCTAGTAGAAGGCTCTCCACAGACGCCATCATGCTGTAGTTGGCTGCTTCCCCCTGACTCCCAGCAAATGCCTCCACCTTCAAGTCCTTCAGTGAGTTCTTATGGGCCGGTGCTTTGTGGAGGCCCTGTGGCCACTGGGCAGCTGTCTCGGTCCACAGCTCTGCTGTGGAGTTCTTCAGGGCCAGCCTGACTGCCAGGTGCTGCAGCTCCCTGCAGAAGGCAGTGTTGTGAGGGTCTCGGTGGCACAGTCTCCTGAAGAGACGAAG
The DNA here is from genome assembly GCF_014839835.1 of Dryobates pubescens. Classification (NCBI taxonomy): domain Eukaryota; kingdom Metazoa; phylum Chordata; class Aves; order Piciformes; family Picidae; genus Dryobates; species Dryobates pubescens. The sequence continues at coordinate 11,312,062 of NC_071622.1, read as the reverse complement.
CCCCAAGGGTGCTGCGCGGCTGTTCTCCGAGAGCTCAGATCTCCTCATGTTGTAGGGCACAGCCGTGCTGATGGAAATCTGATTGAACCTGAGAGCTGGAAGGAAAAGACCAGATCAGATGGCTTGTGCAAAAACCATACAGTATTTGGCCTCAAAATCACAAATTGCCACCAGGGTGCACCAACAGGCCTTAACTTCCCTGACCAACCTCTCACATGCTCTGCCCATTGCTCAGGACCTCCACTTAAGCTCAAGCCTGGCCCCTCAGGCTGGGCCTGAACAGTAGATGTTCAGTAGATGGCTGCAGATGTACTTTGTCCCTGAATTGCTGTTTGGCTTTCACAGATTGACCTCAAATGACTTGTCCCCTTGCTTTCGCCTGGTGATCACTGGACTGTGGCTGCAACCTGCTGTTGTCACTGCCCTGGGAGGGCACTGCCTGATCTGTGTCATGGCCACCTTCTCCCAGTTCCCCTTCCCTTACAGAGCCACTGGCCTCTTGCTGGTTCCCTGATACTGTCCACCTTGCTACTAATCATCTTTCCCTCCCGTCTGCTCTAATGGTGAAGCCACCTTAGATTTCAAGAAGACCAGTGGAGGATGTCCGGTTCCAATGAAGAAAACAGGAGAGAAGGAAACACAAAGCAACCAACCCAACTCTGTTTCTCCACCAATTGCTGCTGCTTCTTCCTCTCCTGCTGTGTTTGCATGGTAGACTTGTCTTATCTGGAAGTCATACTTCTTCTCTTCACCTTGTTCCCAAACCCAGTCTTGAGTCTGACTGCTGGAGTTGGTTTGGAAGAAGTGTGGGTGCCTGAAGCCTAAATCTTCATGCCCTTCTCTTAGAGGAAGCTGTTCACTGGTGTCATCCGGTGACAGGGAGAGCCATGTGGCATTGAAGTCCTGGGCAGCTCTGGAGTTGGATGGAATGGCATGGTCCTGGCTGGTCTCTGGTAGGTGATGATAGAGAGATCCTTCTACATCAGGGGCTGCAGTTTGGAGAGGTGGTGTCCGTGGTACAGTGTAGTCATAAGTTACATGTGGCATCTTCCCATTAAAGTTATAGTACTGGAGGAAACAGGGATAGGAAACAAACCCCTTTTTATTTTAAGTATAGGTATTTCCCAGAGACCTCTTCTAGCCACATCCATTTCATGATGGATATTAAGAGAAGACAGGATGCTTATAAATCCAAGAAGCGACCTCCCCAAGACAGCATCTGGCTACCTCAGCCACCTACATGCTCAGGTTTGGCTTGGTAACCAGGTTAATGTTCCCTTTGTCTGAGGGAGGCTCACAATTTTGGGACAGGCAAGACAGGAAAGCCTAAAACTAGCTCCTCACATACCATAGCATTCAGAGACTGGTTAGTGGGTCCATGAGCTATGATGTACTCCAGCCCATCTGAGTTCAGGCTTGAGGGCCGTCGGTACTTGAAGATGGTGCCAGCTACCCTGAAGTTCTGGGGGTTGTCAATGGCAGAGTTGCCATTGAAGAAGAAATGCCCAGATTCGTCTGCAAGTGCTTCAGAGAGAGAGAAAAAGGACATATGTGGTGCTCTGTGCAGGACACCAGAGCTGCCCTGGCAACTGAGCACAGCAAACAGCTCAGGACCAAGAAAAGCCTGACAGGAAAAGACCCACAGGCCCTCCAGCTCCTCTTCCATATCAGGTCAGGTCAGCTGTGTTCAACACCTGCTGCTTTCATTTCCATTTCCAAAAGGAGCACAAATGTCTTCACAGCAGGGACTGCCCAGTGTGAGGTGGGTTTCCAAATGTCCCTCCTGCTGTTGGCTGCTTGAGATGTGATAGCGTGGGTTTAACAGAGAGATGGAGTGCCCCTGAGCTACTCTGGAGGCAATGCTCAGAGACAGCTCTCTCACAGTACACAGCCCTCCTCCCACCTCCCACGCAGCTGAGCTGGGCTCTCCACATCCATCCAGCTCCTCTGCTTACCCAGGATGTTTTCTGTTTTCCTGCGTTCAATGATGAGGATGTCTGTAGCACCAGCAGGGATGTTGGTGATGAAGACATAACCTGAGGAACAGAACAGAAAGTGAGAAAACCCCACAGACAGAATTAAAAGGTCTAGGTAAGAAAAGCAGCCTGTGGGACAAGTGTGTACATAGAAGGGCAGTGCTGCTCTTTCAGGGCAGGATGCTAAGTACATAAATGCCTCTTGTGCCAGCTTGTGAGCTCTAACCCCCAGCTCCTCTCTGAAATCCCATTACAGGTCTCTAAGGCTCAGTCTGCACACTGCTAGGTTTGGAGTCAGGAAGGAACTGCACAGTCTGGCTTTAGGTGTGTGGATGAATGTTCTCTCACGCTCTTTCTGGCAAGAAAGCTTACCAGTGATCAGGACTGATGCTGAAGAGTGGATGGAGAAGACCATAGGTCCCCTCAGCTCCTGACTCAACAGGATTTGTCTCAGGAGTAGCATAAAAATTGACCTTTAAAGGGAGAGGAAATAAGAAGGCTCTTAAAGTTGCGTGGTTTGGCAGCTTGTCTCTCCTGCTAGAAATGTAGGACTTGTCTGTTCTGTAAGATTTTATGGGAACTGGAATGGGAGGCCAAAACTGCATCTGTACTGCTAGAGGGGTTAGCAGCATCACCCCTGCTCTGGAAAGGGGCCCGAGTACTTTTCTAGTCTGGTGGCTGCAGAGAACGAGGCAAACTAGTGAAACAACAACAGTGTGAAATGATGTTCCAAAACAGCCTCAAACCACAGTTAATTAATTACTAATGAGCATACCACAGACTAATCCTTCTGTGGGTGGAGGAATGGGCCATGAGGTTGCAAGGGATGAATCTCAGCCCAGTTTCAGAGGAATTGTCCCTCAGCTGTGACTGGGAAAAGCAGGAGACTAAGTGCAGGCTGAAACAAACGCTGTGACCCTCATCATAGCAGCTTCGGTTTCAAATGAACACGTAGCACAAATAGAAGAAGATTCATCGATCTCCTCACATTATCTGAGGTGGGCAAGATGCCAAAATCAATAGGAACAAATAGATCCCCAGCTGCTTCCTATTGTAAAGAGGTGAAGGGAAACCTTACCAGCCTAATACACAGCACATCAAACCAATCTCCTCTGATGATTAAGTGGAAAGGACAAAACACAGGCATTTAGGCAGGGCTGGCACTCTTCAGCTTTTTCCACCAAGCAGCTGGGAAAACTCCTACCCATGTTCAAGCCAGTCACCCTTCATGCCCGCTGGTGGTAAGAAGTAGCAGGTGAGGTCTCTGGACTGTGGTAGCAGGGAGTACCTATCTGTGAGATTGCCTTTCGGAAGCTGCCCGAGACACGGTGGCAAGTGCTGCCGTCCCCTCCACACACCCTGCATCTGTCCATCGTCCGTGGCGAATACAGGCTCCCGTCACACCCAACTGGCTGCAAGGAATACAAGAAGAGAGGGTTTCCTGGGGCCAGCTGATCTCCATAGGTCAGGGGCTGTTCAAGTAAATGCCACCATGCTTTTTTAGTGAGGTTCTGGGATGTAGGTTAGCTTGCAGTAATGAATCCAACAGTAGCAGAAATTCTCTCGTGTAACTTGTGACCATCTACGCTGTGACCCTGAAGCTGGGGCAGGGTAGTGAATGGAGTGAGACTTGGGTAAGCTGTTTTGGTTCCATCTGTCTCTGCATTTAAGTCGCTCCTTCTCACTGAAATCCTGACACACATCATCTCTCCAGGAGAAGGTTTCAAGCAATAGGTGGCTTTAAACTGGAGCAGGGTAGATTAATGTTAGGAGGAAGTTCTTTACAATCAGATACTGGAACAGGCTGCCCAGGGATGCGGTTGAGGCCCCATCCCTGAAGACATTCAAGATCAGACTCAACATGACCCTGGACAGCCTGATCTAGTTGGAGGTGTCCCTGCTCACTGCAGGGGGATTGGACAAGATGACCTTTGAGAGTCCCTTCCAACCCAATGCAATCTGTGAATGTTGCACCAAAGGCAGGCCTTTCTGAGGTGGAAAAGTATCCCTCTGACGTTCTATACATCCATCACTGATCTGTGAGGTGAAATATCAAACAAAAGATTTTATGGGTTTTTGTTTTAAATTGGATGACTTTGTAAACAAACCTGACATTCCTGTCATCTCTGTGCTGGGAGGAAAGTGCTGTCACTCACTGGGAACATGTGAATGTATAGAATTCCCTCTGTGTGACCCTCTGCTCTCCTCCAGCCCATAGGTATTCAACAGTGACTGTAGCTACCTCACACCAGGCCTCTGTTCCAGCTTCCTGATGGGACCCCTGGTCCTGTGATGATCAGGAGGTCAATTCCTCCACTTAATGCTCCAAATTTCTGTGCTGCTGCACCCCAGAGCCTCACCTCACACTTGCCATTGATGCAGACCCCTTGGTAGGTCCTGTCCTTGCAAGAAGTACCATCCTGTGCTCGGGCCATCAGCTGCCTCTCTCCACTCCGTGTAGTGCACTGGAGGTCACACGGCTTATTGGAGATACTGGTGTAATCATCTGAAGGGACAGAGGCAGAAAGTCACTAGGCAGATCAAGGTGCTTGGAGATGAGCTGCAAGGAAAGGGGCTTTGCTCTTATCCATACTCATGGTTCAATGTCACCTTGGATGTTCTTGCTGCTTGAGATGAGACCCCCAAGGCTACAGATTTTGTAGTAGTAAAGGGGTCATGGTATGAGACTGCAGCTGGGAACCATGCCTAAGAGAAATACTTCTTGTTGGCAAACCCTCTTCCTCAGCATACCCTCTCCCCTTTGCAGTGCCATCCCCTCATGGGAATCTGCATCAGCAAGGCCCGGGCCACACATAAATACACAAGAGAAAGCAAGACCTGTAATAGGGGTACCAAATGCCCCTGGTGTGGCCCCTGGGCATCCTGTTCAGAACAACCCACCACCAACTCAGTGGGAAGCATGCTGGGTGACAGAGGCAGCCAGAAGGGTACAAAGCACAAAGAGTATGAACACCCAGCTCTGCCAAGATGACTGTTGGTTAGCCAAGACATCTCAGAGAAGCCAGTGTCCTGTCTGCCCAACAGTGCTTGCTGATGCAGGATCCAAAACACAAGCAATGGGGTGAGAGAGGAGGCCTGGCTGGGTGGAGCAGTTCTGTGAAGAGACAGGAAGTCATTTCTCCAAAACAGGGAGCATAGGGAAGTACTTCCAGACCACCCAGGAGCATCTATCACTTGTCCCCTTGGACCTTTCTCTTCTCTTCTCTTGTGTCTGGAAAGGTCCTGTGGGTGTTTTCTCACCCTAACCCTTTGCCTGAAGCTATGAAAACCCACCTGGATAGAGGGGCATCCAATGGTAGTAGTGCTTCCCAAAGGCTTTGGCATTGAAACTGGAACACTGCTGCTGTTTGAAGCTTGCTGTATTGGCTGGGCAGGGCTATGGAGGGAATAAATGTTATCAAGAGCTCCCTATGTCACAGATGTGGTTGTTGTGACAGTTGCTTGTCCCTGCTGCATCCTTGGAGGATGAAAGTGCCCTGGCAACCCTGGAAGCAATCAGTAATGGACTCTGAGGTGCCATAATACAGACAGAAAGGCCAGGCCTCCATCACCAAGGGTACCTCAGACAGCTGTATTTAACAGTCCTGCAAAAATTAATTCCAGCAAAGTGAAAAGCTTACTGGAAAATGTCCCTCCCCTCAGCCCCACAAGAATATGTGTTTACATCCTTTTCCCCCACACCTCAGTCCCAGACCGTAGCACACATCTCCTATGTCTTCAAAGGTACACTCCAGGAGTGGATCCTACCTTTTGTCTGCACTCCTCTGACAGACCAGTCACACCCTGAGTGCTGGTGCTCCTACAGCTTGAAGTGTGACCCCCACCCAAGTCCCATACCCCGCACTGAGGATCAGTCAGTACTGGAAGTGGTTCTCACCTGCTGCTGGCACAGTTGGTAATGCTTGGCTTGACCAACGCACATGGTGCTGTTTGTTCCCTGGGGTGTCTGGAGCCTGCAAAGCAGAAAGAAAAGAAGCTGGAGGTCCTTGAAGGTCTAAGGTATTGAGGATGACAGGGAAGTCAGGGCTGATTTAAGGGGAAGAAGCAAGGCAGGCATTTTATCAGAGCCAAGCATTCTGGATTCAGACTAGCGAACATCCCTGAAACACATTTTAGGTGGGTTTAGGCGGACTGTGATTTTAGGCTACTCTCATTTTGGGGAAGGTTCATCACATGGGGAGCAAGTGGAATATTACCCACCCCTGTGTCCTTTCATTTCTGGGCTCCAAAAGGTCATTAGATCCTGATGATCCATCGCTCCCACAGCAGTGCCCAGAATCTGCAGTAACCAGGGGAGCTGATTTCAGGATTCATTGTGAAGCAGACAGAGAGACAGCACCTCTCCCAGAGACTGGCTGCCTTATAAAGCTAGCAGGAAAGGCTTGGTGCAGGTGATGGACCTAAACCACAGCAATTTCTCAACTCTTGATGCTTTAGCTCTGGCCAGGAGTTATCCAGGGGATAAAGCTGGGAAGATGTAGGGAGAATGGCCGAGGCCACAGATTAAGGCAATGTGCTCTGTGCAAAGAACAGCAGCAGACAATGTGCTAACAGTATTGTGAACTTAGGATGCGTTTGGGATGTGTAATGAAGAACTCTGTAGGCATATTCAAGCTGGATTGGCTAGAGGTACTGCAGCTGTCCTGCCAGACCAATGCCTTACATGATGTTAGCAAAGCCTAAACTTGTACTAAAGGGCTTAAAAACTGCCATCCTTTTGAGCTGAAGCAGAGGTTTCCTGCAGACTCAGGCAGAGACTGTTTCGTGGCCATACCTGGCTCACATTTAAGGAGTTCTCCTTAAAGCTGCAGAAGATTTTTGGCTGGGTTTTATGTTGGACTTTTTTTTTTTTTTTTTTTATAAATCCAGACTTGATCCCTGGAGTAAAATACCACAGCAAAGCCCTCCTCTCCCCAGCTGTGGAGTCAAGAAGAGAGCAGATCCCAAATGGAGAAAAAAAATATCTCTTCTGGCAGCATCCAAAGGGCAGAAGAACTGCCAGAAGAGAGCTTGCTGGCTTTGCAGGGCGTGGGACAGCCCCAAGGTCCCTTCCACCCTCTGTTTCCCATTGCTCTTCCATGATGTCCATGGTGTGCTGGGGAGGACAAGCAGCAGCAGCAAGGACTGGCAAGCTCAGTTAGTGAGGAGGCTGCGTCTGGATGAAGGTGCCACAACATATCAGGACCCTCGTTGTGCTGCCAACCAGCCTACGTGAAAGAAGTTTTCTGCTGCAGGAAGGAGATCAGGTTGAGGGCTGTAGCTTGAGCTTCCTGTCCTCAGGAGTGTATTCATGCAGAAAGCAAAGGGCTGAGTGTGGAGCAGGCAGCCCCTGTGGGCTTGCTGTGCTGCAGCATGCTGGCTCTCATTAGCATTTCAGGAGCCTAGAGTAACAGCAGGTTAGTAAGGGGCTGGAGGAGGGGGGCTTGGTGGTAAGGTGGGCTGGAGGAGACAGCAGTTCAGGAAGCTGAAGTTCCCCAGCTGTCCCCACTCCCACAAACCCAGTCCAACTGACAGCAGGACTGTAGCTGCTGTAGGGGACAGCCAGATAAATGACAGAAGGGGGAAAAAAGTCTTACAAGCTCTGTGGGGAATAAAGAGGGGAGATTGCTGAGATGTGGCTGAGCTGGCTGCTGTCAGGAGTAAACCAAGTCCCCATAAGGTGTCTGGGAATACATCCCCACATCCTGAGCACATCAATTGCCTACTAATTAGGGTTAGGTTGGTCAGAGCAGCCATCATAAATGAGGGCTTGCAAAGGAAAGGTGAGGAACAGAGATAGTCTTCTCCAGCCCACAACACTGTCATCTTCAACTCTTCTTCAGACCCCAAGAGGGCACCAATCCCATGCTCCCAACTCAGATGAGCCAGGCTGAGTGGGTGACGTGTTCAGTAGGTGTAGAGGAGTGGGCAAGTAGGCCTGTCACCTGCCCCACTGTAGCATACTTCCTCCTCATCAGCCCTCCCAACAGTACCTGCTCACTGCCTGCCACACAGACAACAACCACCTTCCTTTCTGAGAGAGGAATGGCAAATCCTGCAAATCCAGGACCCCAAAAACACAGGTTGGGAGCACCCCATTTCCCCTCTGCCCCTTAAGACCTGGGAAAGGGCTCAGGCTGGGACACAACTCACCTCTGTCGCAAGCAGTGCCTCTCCCGGGACATCACACCTCCCCCGCAGGACCGGGAGCAGGTGGACCAGGAGCTCCACTCTCCCCACCACTTGGTGACTTCTTCATCCCAAGGGTCAGCTCCATCTGCTGCCTCACTACTGTCCTGACAGAAACAGAGGATGGTTAGCTGGCGAAACTGGGTCCTCACCACCCTGGGCACTGAAGGGCCTTCCAAAGGCAGTTCCCCTAGGGACCACATCACTTGGAAGCTTTCTAAATGGCCAGGACTGGGACAACCACAGCAGGATCAGGCCATTGTGGGACCACACCAGCCTCACGTCTCAAAATGCAAATTTCCCTCCCAGACTGAGTTATGCATGGGAAATGGGATGCTTCTGGCAGCTCATGACACGATGTAGAGAAGGGCTGCTGGACTAGATGTGTGTGATAGTAAAGTTGGCTGCAGCCTGACCCCACAGTATCATCCCCAGCCCCAGACAGACAGAAGAGCAGATCATGGTTCACACTGCTTGCCTGGGCCTGACACATGGTCAGGTGAGCAGAGGAAGAGCTGCAGTGTTTGGCCTGCCTGCAGGGAAGCTGGGGGAACACATATGTTGCTCCCTGTGGCTGCATTTCAACAAATAAACTTCTCTTTATGCCTAAATCAGCTCAGGTCCAAGCTCCTCACCCTCCAACCTTCACAAAAGTCCTTTTCAAGAGTGCTTCAGAATCAGAGCCTCCTGCAGTTGCTGCTGTCCTCTCTCTCCATGCACCCCATTACACTCAGAAGATGATTGCTCCCTCTCCCAGCATGCCTGAGCCTTTAAATTTGGCAAACCTGAGCTTGTTTGGCCCCATGGTGGTCATTGCAGCAGACTGCTGTTGGCTGTGCCTCCACAATTCCCAGCAGGTAAGAGATTCTGTGTTTTAGCTGTTTGGTTTTTTTCCTTCCTTGCACTATTTGCCTGTTTAGTGTCTGATGGTCTAAAAGCTCCCAGGGACTTTGGCAAACCAGCCCCTGCAGGAACTAATTCACTGTTTACTGAAATACAGCTGTGAAGAGTGTTAAATACAGCAATGAGTTTAAGTGGGACAGGGACTGGAAGGGATTTATCCAGCTGAAAATGCTGAGTGCTTCAGGATTAGTAGAAGAAAATGAGTAATTTCGTGTGTGTAAAGTTTTGTTAAAGCAAGGGCTCAGGGAAGTAGCCTCAGTGCTACTATTAACAAAACAAGCTGGTTTGTGGCATTGGCTGATAGCCCTGTTGTCAAAGCACAACTGGTGGCTGTGAGAGAAAATTCAGCAGGGTTTGCTTATCACTCAATGTGCTCTGTTCACTGTTCTGGTTGACTGTCTCTTGGCTTTATGCTCTTTGGTGGTGTAACAAAGCCTAAGCGTTCTTCGTCTTGCAGTGTAATTCCTGTCTGAGAACTTGCCGTTTCTACGGTGCCTGCCAAAAGAACCTCCTCTGGGCAGAGGACATGCAGCTGGGTTTGTGCAAATGTTTTCCCATTGTAACTTGGTGTGGCTGAAATGCACATAGTGCCCCTTCTTGGGGGCAGCCAGAATGTGTTGACAGTAACCTACTGTGCTGAAAAAAACCCCAAACACCTACCCATCATGTTACCTGATGCTTTAGTATCTAGTGATTGCAGTAGTTGATTTCAAAAAACAACACACCAAAACTCTGTTGTACTTAGATGCTCTGGCTGGAGTTGACTTGCCTGACAGGGACCAAAATGCTGTTGCCAGCAGCTGAGTTGCTCATGAGAAAAATTAAGTTTAGAAGAAACAGGAATGTTGTCAAAAATACCTTTTTCTCTTCTTCTAGATGATCTTCTCAATCTCTTTCCTATGAGAATTTTTCTCTGACTGTCTATTATCAGACTGTAAATGGAAATGCTGACTATGTAGCTTCCACATTTACACAGGAAAGAAATCAAAGTTCTCTTATTCTAAGGTATTTTTAGCTAAAAATCTTCCCCTGACCCCTAATACGCTCCTCTGTGATAAGCATCTCAAGGCCTGTGGAAGAAGAGGAGCATTTCACAGCTGCTGGGAAGGAGAATGCCAATGATTTATCTGGTGTCTCTGCAGAGAGCTCAGCACAGGTCAGATTTTCCCATAGCTGGGGTAATAACCAAAGCTGGTGTCTTACCACTTCACTGAGTAGCTGCATGGACTGCCTGGAGGGAAGGCATGTGGACCAAAAGCCATAATATTTACAGAGCTTTTCCCCAGGAGGCAATAAAAATCTGTAGCTGTAACCCACAAGACAGTCCTGCTCCACCAATCTTAAAATCCAAATAGGTGAGATGGGGCAGAAGGGAAACAGGCAAAGGGAAGTGAAATAGCCTGTTCTACTGCTCCATCCCTGGGTTAAAAAAACCCACACCAGTGTGTGTGTTTGGGGTATTAGAAAGCTTCAGGCTCCTTCTCAGGGTTATTGCTCTTGGGTGTTTTGCCTGGACGCAGGGAGACTTGGCATGTGGTGGCAAAGCTGAGGTTTGGGGAAGATCAGCACCTCTGCCTTTGTGCACCTCATTCTCTCAGCAAGAAAAGAAAATGTTTCTTTCTGTGCTGTGACTTTCAGGAATGAAAGGAGGCCAAATGAGGATTTCTTCAAGGATGCTAGTCAAAGAGGTTTTTTTAATATATAATAAAATGTGTTCTGCTGTGCCCATAAGCCTTGTTCCTGCTTCCTCTCCACGATGGAGGAATCAATCACTTTTCAAGTAGATTGATTTGGCTCTCAGGTTTTCCATGACCGAGCTCCCTTGCCAGTCCTTGCCTAGGAGTGTTTATTTCCTTGTGTAAGCAAGGATGATGCTTAGCTGTCCCCTTTGGTCAGTGAAGACTTAGGCATGGTGACGTGGAGGGGGAACTTCAGGTACTTAGAGTTGGGGCAGCTGGTTCCAATCTGTACTGAATTTATTATGTTGTCAGAAATAAATCTGCATTAACCATGACACACAAATAGCTCTTGTTTTTAATTAGAGATACTTGCATTTTCCAAATTTCCAGATAATAAATTAAGGACTGTGGGACAGACTCCAGATTAGATTAGCTCCTAGCTTTAGTTTCTCAAGCCCCTCTGCAAATCCCAAGAGTTGCCTTCTGTCTGAGTGAATCCCTCCCCCTTCGTCTCCTCCTTGCAGAAGGAGAAATCAAGAGAGTTTTACAAATCTCTTGCACTCTTCTAGCTATAGGAGATGCTGGAGCTGCTCTAACTTGCACTCTGCTGGAGGGTCACAGAAACAGACAGGCTAGAAATAGTGGAGCAGGAGATACATGTAGGTCCAGGCTTTATTAGGCTGGCTCTCCCTAGGTTTGGGTGAGGGTTCTGCCTAAAGGAGGCAAAAGGTTCTGTCAGATTTCTTTAGGTGATGAAGAAAATCAGGCCTAAAATCTACATCCGTAGAAAAGACAGACCGTATTCCAGTTCAGCCAGGTGCTCTCCGCAGGAATTTCCCCTGAGGCATTTGTGGCTTGGCACAGGGTGATTATACAGCTGCAGTTCTTCCTCTCTGAGGCTAACCGAGTTATTTCTGTGCTCTGGACCTATCCTGCAGGACCTGTAACAGAATAGGTGAGGGCTGCCCTCCTCTCTCCTTTTTTGGGGAGACCAGAGCTCTGAACCTCAACCTGCAGGGAAATTTTCCAGGGTAAAATATTTGTCTCCAGATTTGCCAGTATCAAAGACAGAAAGATCACTCCTCAATCCAGTATTACTGAAAGCTTTTTCTGTCTAACCAAAGACTCAGCAGCTGCTTCCCCTCTTCCACCCCCTGCCAAACAAAGGCTGTCACAAAATAAATGCTTCAGCCCTGCAAAGAAGAGTGGGCCTGGCCTGACGTCCTATCGGATTTCCAGGCGGTCTTTCTGAAGAGCTGAAAGGGGTAAAATAAATCCTCTGCTGACTCTCTGTCATGCTCTGGATCTGCTCTGAGCTACACTGGGTTTCCCAGAAACCTGGGAATAACTGCAATTACTGTGTCGGTGGCCTAGTCCCCTGTGTTGCTTATTGTTGTGCCTAATCTTGAGATTCATTAGAGCCTGAGTCCTGGAAAAAAGCTGTCTGGGAAGAGAGACCACAAACATGCTTGTCTAGCTCCCTTAATAGAGGAGCTTGGCGGGGAGGGCTCTCTGTTGCAGCCTGGCATGCCTTAAGGGCTGGCCCACCATTGAAGGGCACAGTAGCTGTCTGCTGTTCTGCTCAACCCTGTCTGAGCTTGTAAGACTACTAGAAACAGCTGCTGAAAATGAAACAAATTCTTCACAGACCTTTTCTGAGGCCATTAACGGCATGTCCTCTACCCAAAATTTCCACGATCCTTTTTCTTAAGGGCTCCTCTCTACAGCAAACCACACTACTTACTGAAATACTAAGTAGCTTCAGATGTCTTAAAGCCTGGAATTGATGTCAGGTCATTATCTGGAATTGAATGACCCCTGGTTTGGGTTCCCTGTGTCATTCTCTGACTAAAACTGTGGTGACAGACTCTACCACAGCCCTGAAAATTAAAACACACAATAGCATTTGCAATTTTGCCCTGATGTTTTACCAAAAAATGGTGTTTGTGTAAGGCTGTTTCTCATCCTGCCATTGTTTTATCCTGTTTTAGTAGACTAGATAGTTTGCATGAGAGATTCAATGTTGGAAGCAGACACAAACCCATATTTTCCTTAGAAAAGCTGAAACAAGATGTTTGAGAAGTTTTCCATGAGGGGAAGGTATCCTGAGGTAAAATGAGCAATGCAGAATAATTTTTACAGCATCAGGGAGAACGCTCATCTGGTAGCTTGATGAAGATGTGATACTGCAGCAGTTAAGTCACAGAACTCTGGGCATATAACAAGGTGCAGATGAGAAACAAATTAGAAAACCAGTGAACAGAAGCCAGTGAAGAACTATCGAGTACTGCTCCTAACTCTGCCGAGACAGAAAGTTCACAGGCAAGTGTTGCACATCATTAGAAAATAGTTGATCTACATCAGCTAGGTCCTTCCCTTCAGGTGGGAGAGCACTCGTTCTGGGGCAAGCCAGCAGACAGGATGGAAAGCTGTGAAAAGGAGAGTTAAGAGGTGGTGTGCATGAGAGGCATCTCCATCCTCATTTTTTTTGAGGCACTGAATAGACAGCCCCACCGAGGAAGGAATCTGCTTACTCTGTCTATGGATTGAGGCTTTCTATAAGATACTCTTTGTGTAATCAATGTTGTATATAGAAAACAGGACAACAAAGATGAACTGCAGGTTAATTCCCTAATAACCATTTTGTTCACTGTCTTGCACCAGAGATCCTAATCAATACCAGCAACCACATCCACCCAGCCACCTTGCACCACACAATCCTTGATCAGAGACTCTGTGGAGATGTTCTGGAGCAAGGGAGTCCTCACAGTAGTGAATGTGTGCTGTCCTGGGGAAGGCTGAGCAGCCCTCCTCCCAGCCCCGGATGCCCTCCTCTTACACACTATACAAACACAGCTGCTGGGGACACAGAGAACCATGATCAGTGAAGGCTTGTGTACACATGTTGATGGAGGAGTCCATCCAGGTCAATCCTAAATGAAGGAACTTCACATTTGTTTAGCTTGACCCCACTTGCTCTGCCTGGAACTTCTCTCTGACTTAGCCCCACAGTTAAGAGGTAAACAGAACAGTCAGTGGATGTATGGGAAGGGAAAAAACAAAGTGGAACTGAGATACCTGAGCTTTAAAATGAAGACAACTCCAGAACAGGAGATTCTGCTGCTCCTCAGTACTGGTTTATCTGCATTAATGCTGTGGTGTCTGGTCTTTATGTTAAAGATAGCTCATATGAGATTGCCTCACCCGAGCTATGGAGTCGGGGATGCGGGGGTGGAAAGCACAACCCAAACCCCTCTTCCTTTAAGCAAAGCAGAATCCCTTCAGCAGTAGAGAAATCCGGTGGGGTTCCCCTCGGGGAAATGGGAGTGCCAAGCCACAATGCTCGCAGTGACCCGTGAAGGCAGGGGCACAGCCAGCTCCTGGTGAAGCTGGGATTTCTGCCTCCCTTGCCATAATAATGGGGGCAATTTTCCTACTCCAGGCCATGGGTAGGAGAAAGGGACTGGCAGAGGTGTTGCTGGTGAAACAAGTGCCACGAGAAGGACCAGGCTGAGGAGTTCCTTGGTGGAGGACAGCAGAGATGAGGGGAGTGTGGTGCTTCGATGCCCAGATGTGCCCCACAGTTAGAGGAGAAAGCAGCTGCCTAAACCCAAACCTGGGGTAGTGAGAGGCAGAGGGAAGAGGAAATGTTGTTTTCAGCCCTAAACTGGAGTCAGCTCTCTGCTCAGCATGAACGTGGGGGACAGCCTCGGACAAAACCCCAGGGAGGGTAAGGCTCTGTTCCCCCATGGTCCTTCTGGAGATTCTGGGATGCCTCCTCAGGCGTCCTCACTCCCCCGTTGACCTTTCGCTAGTGACACGGGAGTAGGCAAAGCGCCTGCTCCTCGGGCTGAATGTGAGGGAGACAAGGCAAAACTCCCCTCCTCCAGCACTTCAGGACCGAGGGCGGGCAGCACGGGTACCCCCACGTCCAGGCCATCACCGGTGAGAAGCCGCCGCCCCTCTGAGGTGCCCGCCCGCTCCCTGCCCCTGTCCGGCACACGCAGGCCCGGGGCTTGCGGCCCCGGTAGCTCGGGGCGCCCCTCCTGGCCCCGGACCCGCCGCGGCTCCCTGAGGGGAGGGAGGGAAAGAGCGAAGAGAGCGAGAGGGGAGGCTCCGCTGCCGCGGGCCCACCCGCCGCCGCTTACCTTAGCGCTGAGGGGGGCAGCGGCGGCGCTGAAGAGAAGGAGGAGGAGGAGGCGGCGGCGGCGGGGAGCGGCGGCGGCCATGCCGCGCTGCTGCTGCTGCTGCAGCCGCCGCGGAGGAGGCGGCGAGGCAGCCCACCAGCGGCGGGAGCAGGAGCAGCCGCCGCCGCCGGAGCTCGGGCCGACATGGCTGAGGGACTTAATGACTTTACAACCTGCCGGGGAGCGGGCGGCGACCCGCGGCGCGACCGCTCGGCGGGGGATGGGGCTGGGCTGAGCGGGGCTGGGCAGGGGGGGGCCGGGCGTTCCGCACGCCCCGCCGCCCCGGGGCTCAGTCCCGCAGCTCGCCTGCGAGCTGTACCGCCCCGGCGCCGGGAGTTTGTCTCACTGCGTTATGGAGTTCGTTGACTGTGTCCCGGGGCAGCGGTGTGGTCCCGAGACACCCGGGCTGCCCCACGCCGGCCCCTCGCTCCTCAGCGCTCCCCTCTGTTCGTTTCCTCCTGTACAAAACCCATCTGCTACCTGATTCATCCTTCCCAAGCTTTCTGGGCAAGCTGGTTGTTTGTGCGTCCCTTTTGGTGGCCCTGGAGGGCAGATCTCCATCCTGGGAAGTGACGATGAATCGTAGACTGGTTTGGGTTGGAAGGGACCTTTAAAGGCCATCTAGTCCAACCCTCCTGCAATGAGCAGGGACATCTGGAACTAGAACAGATGCTCAGAGCCCGGTCCAACCTGACCTGGAATGGTTCCAGGGTTGGGGCATCTACCACCTCTCTGAGCAACCTGGGTAAGTGTCTCACCACTTTGTGTAAAAAATGTCTTCCTCTCATCTAGTTGGAATCTCTCTCTTAATTTAAAACCATCAACCTTTGCCCCAGTCACAACTGGCCCTGCTAAAAAAGGTCTGTCCCCATCTTTCTTTTAGTTCCTTTTAAGTACTGAAAGGCCACAATAAGATGTCCTGAGAGCCTTCTCCAAGCTGAACAACCCCAAACTGTCTCAGTCTCTCTCAGGGTGGAAGGGAAATGTCACCCAGGACATGGAGAACTGCTGTTGCTGACCTCGTCAATGCATCATGGCCTCATGGTCCATACTAAGAGAGGATATAGTTGCCTAGATGCCCCAGTTCTCAGCCATGGTTTGTTTAGTTACGTACCAAAGTTCAGCTTAACTCATGAAAATTGCTCTCCTCCAAGTCAGTTTGTGCCTCTTTTCTATATTCAGTAACTGCAAAAAGCACAGTGCAAAATCAGGCAGCTTGAGCCTATTCACAGCATTCTGCTTGAGGTCTTTTGAGAGAATGCAGTGTCATCTCAGAAGCCCTCATAAGCTCTCTGGGACCTTCCAGGCTAAAGAAATCTCTTGGTCCCTGTCTTCAGGTGCTGCTTTCAGGCTGGCACACTGAGATAGTGAACTGTGAAACTTGAAAGGGATGAATTTGTTTCCTGGTACCTTCTCTCACGTCTCAGTCTCCTCCTGCTGTGCTTGTGATCAGAAGGCAACTCTTGGCGAGAGAAGCTGTGAGTCTTAGTGCAGGCACATCTAGGCGCTCCCAGGACCTGGCTGCTGTGAGCAATGGACAGAAGCTGTGCAAAAAATGGCATCAGGTGTCCCTACCCCGGGGCAGGCAGCTGAGGAGCAGCAGTTTATGCCTGCCAGATGTTCTGTAATTAGCGTAGGAAGGTGATCTGAGTCCTCTGCTTCTCCCCCACCAGGGGTTTCAGCCTCACGGTGGAGGGAGGGAAGAAGGATTATGGAGGGGTGTCAGCAGGGGGGTCTGGGGAGGGACTCCTGATCAAAGCCATTTGCTAGCAGGCAGGGGGGCAAGGGGAGGAGGAGGGCCATCCACTTCTGACCCATCCAGAGAAAATGAGAGTGAGGAGTGCTGGTAAATAATATGGTTATGCCATGAGCTGCCTTCTACGAAGGCGGGGGGGAAGAAGTCTTCAGAGCCAATTCTTGGTTTTATTGCCCTGCTGAGCCCTGTGTAATGTGCTTCTGGAGCCATCTTCTGCCCTGCAGATAAGCCAAGCTGCTGAGAGACACAGAGGTGGTGGTGAGGCTGTGCCTTAGAAGAAAAGTGGGGGCTGTCTCCAACTGAGCAGGGCAGCCTGTAGTGCTCTGGGTCTCACACGAGTTTTAGTGCCTCTGATCTTATCATAGAATCGTTTCAGTTGGAAAAGACTTTTAAGGTCATTGAGTCCAACCATTCTCTAACCCTACCAAGTCTGGTGCTGAACCGTGTCCCTCAGCACCACGTCTCTGCATCTTTAAAATATTTCCAGGGATAAGGATTCCAGCACCTCCCCTGGGAGCCTGTTCCACTGAGAACCCTTTCAGTGAAGAAGTTTTTTCTGATACCTACAGCCCCTCAGAACCAGTATCTGAGCAGACACTCTGAGAGGCAGAAGACTGTTGAGTGCTGCTCAGTGCAGAGACAATCTGTGGAGGGAGATCTGTGTGAGGCACTAAGGGAGTGTGACAGGAGATATCCAGGTGGCCTGCAATGCCCTCCCCTACTGGGCCCCTCTGCATCCCCTCTCTCATGACCTTTCTTGCTAGTCCTGTTCTTGTCCCACAAACAGAACTCCCCAGTCTCTTCTGCACTCAAGGATGATGCAAGTGCAGTATGCAAGGCAGCAAGACAAGGCTAAAATGCTCCTTGTCATTTTATACCCTGGGTTTAAGCAGTGTGGTTGTTTCCTTGCTGCTCAAACGAGATTTTGATTACTTTCAGTGTGGGGGCAAGGGTATGGGAGATAAAGGTTTTCTTGTAGCCTTGACACCACTCCTGGGTAACCAGTGTATGGAAGGGTTTGACAGAGCCCTTTGTGGTTTTGCATTCAACTCTACATTATAAGAGGCTTTTCCTCAGTTCCTTCCCGGTTTCATGGCCTGTATTACCACTGGGAAGTGTTTAAAGGATTCATAAGGTTGATGATCTCCCCTTTTTCAGTACCCAAGAGCAGAGCTGTGTGGTTTCATCCCAACAGCCTCTCCATAACCAGAACTGAGCTAGGGCCAGCTAGTATGTTTTGTTGTAGGTGCCAGCCACATTTGGATGTGTGAGATGCTTAGGAAGTCTGATTTGCACTCATTCCCTGCACTCTGGAAGTTGCCTAGGATTATTTCAGCCTCTTGTATCACTGAATTTGGTTTCATCAGCTGTTTCTCCAAACACAGTCAGGAGGGGAAGAAAAGCCTCTGGAAAGGAGGTGCAGTGTTTGTGGCTGTAGGTCCTGCAGGACTGGATCTCTAGACCATCCTCTAACAGAACCTGAAAAGGATTTATTCTGCTCGCAATTCTCAGATGACTACTGTCCTTCCATGGGAAAATTCCTTGGATCATAATCATAGAAGCTGGGAGTTCAGAAAGATTTATGTCAGAAACTGGCTTGGAGTGTAAAGGTTTTTGGACACCTCTTTATTTCTCTGCGTCTGTGTGTTTTCCTCCTGTTGACCAGGCTGATGGAATGATACTGTTTTTGACAGCAGTCTTGCAGGGCCTTGCACTAGGGTTTTAGTCAATCCCAGCAACTCAGCTGCTTTTACTTGGTGCTTGCCCCAGCACGGGTGCCCCTTCCTGGCCCCAGGAGCAGAAACAACAACTGGACTTTGCTCTCCCTGTGAGGAGGAACCTGTGTGGTCCAAGGCTCCCCTCTGCAAACACAAGCTGTGACCAGGGAAATGGCCAGTCCTCCTTTCTACCACTCTGAGCAGCTCCAAGAGAACAGCTCTGCTGACACGGGGAGAGTGGCTTCGTTCAGCTCAATTTGTAATTGCGGGAAGAAGCCAGGTCTGCTCCTCTGTGGGGATCACTACGACCAGAAACTGCTTAAGTGGTCCTTAGGCTGCTGGGGTGGAGGATAGAACGGACCTTAAAAGATGCCTGGTGTGCGGAGGCTGTTTGTCATCCCTCGTGTGGAACCACGCTGCTGCCTCTGCTCTGGCTCTGAGAGGATCCTCAGCTCTCGAGTGCCCTCACGAGGGATCTCAAAAGCCTTCTTAGCCTGAGCGTAACTGCACAGGCCGGCCAAAGCGGGGAGAGGCCAGCAGGACGCCTGCTTATGGCTTTGCCCCCCTCCCTGTGCGAGAAACACACTTGCAGGCTGTATTCTTTCAGCCTTTTCATTGCAGGCTTTTGGATCTGCATCCCACAGGCTGAGGCTAGGCTCCTTTGTGCAGTTCATTGTGTGGCTGCTCCTCCTGGAGAGGCAAAGGGAGGAAATGAAAATAGTCCTAAGCTCCCAATATCTGCAAATCTCTCTTACAATGGAGGTTTTGTAGGACTAAATGTGACCCCTGAGGGCCCAGCCCTGCAGCAGCAGAGCCTGTCTGTGCATGGAGCAGCAGGAGGGTAGACCAGCTACCAGAGGTTTCCTGTGGTAAGAGGACAAGGAATAGTGATTTTAAACTAAAAGAGGGAGATGTAGACTAGGAAAAGGGAAGACATTTTTTACACTGAGAGTGGTGAAACACTGGCATAGGTTGCCTAGAGAGGGGGTAGATGCCCAGTCCTTGGAAATATCCCAGGTCAGGCTGGACGTGGCTCTGAGCAACCTTAAGGGCAGATGTCCCTGCTCACTGCAGCAAGGTTGGACTAGGTGAGCTTTAAAGGTCCTTCTCACCGAAACTAGTCTAAGTTAAACCTCAACAGGAGAGGCATGACTTAGCTGGGTTCACTACCTACCTTGGCATCTTGCCTTGTTCCAGCTGTAATCAGTGCTGGTGCAAAGTGGTAGAAAGATGTTCCTGTGGCAGGAGCAGGGATGCTGCAGGGGGAGCAGGGATGCTGCAGGGAGAGCAGGGTGGCATGCCAAGCCTGTGCAGTGCTGGCTGGCCCACCCATCTTAGAACACTGGGCATGACATATTTATGTCAACTCCCAAAGCAGTGTCACGCTTGCATGTAAAATCAGTGCTAATGTTCTGTTGGAGCAGTCCAGACTGACCTTCCAGAAGGGGTTTTGCCCCCTCAGCTGAGCTGCTATGCAATCTTCAAGGTAATTTTTAGGGTTGTTGAATGCCCTATGACAGCACATCCTTCCCTGCTGCAGAGTGGGATGAAAAAGAAAACTGGGAAAGAGAGTTGGGAAGGGGGGGTCATTATTTAATAGGCCAAGTAGAATAAGAGTTCTTTTTGTTTGTTGTTTGGGGCTTTTGTTTCTTTGGTTGTTTGATTGTTTTGGTTTGTAGATGAATGATAGAACAGCAGGGGTTGGAAAGGACCTCCAAGAGACCCTCAAGTCCAAGCCCCTGCCAAAGTGGGATCACCTAGGGCAGGTCACACAGGAACACATGCAGATAGGTATTGAAAGTCTCTAGAGAAGGAGACCCCCAGGTCAGCTTGTTCCAGTTCTCCATCACCTTCAGAGCAAAGAAGTTTTTCCCCATGTTGAGGTGAAACTTTGTGTCCCAACAATTGGAAACATTTTCCTTGAAAAATTGAAAACTAATTTAGTGTTAGTATTGATATAATAGCAGACAGCTGCTAAACTCCAGCCAAACCCTTGCAATGCTTGGGCAATGTGTGCATCTGCTGGAAGAAATGCTGCCGAAGGATTAGGAACTAGGTGTGGGGCAACACTTGAATGGAAGAGCTGTCCCTGGCACAGGTGGATGTGGTGCCAGAAGGAATAAATTCATTTACCTCATGTGGTGCAGAGCTGGACCATGTTCTGCTCCATCCTGGTCTTGCTCTGACCTGTCTCAGCCATCAGAAGAGTTGGTGGGATGAGGGAACTTCACTTCCTCTGAAGCTTGCTATAGGTGCATCTGCTCTTGGCTGTGCCCTATGTCCTCTGTGGTGGTCTCCCTCAAAGGGAACTCTGTGGCTACTGCACCCATGCCACAGCAAAGCACGTACCAGAGTACAGTGGGTTTGGATTAACTCATGCTCTGGGAAGAAGGGAACCTTATTTCTGGCTAGAAGAAAGCTTGCTGAGGGTCCTGCTGAGCCCCTGCTGTGACCCCAAGACCATCCCCACTGACATGCAGGAGGAAGGGCATGGTGTGGAAATGCATGTAGGAAGGTCAGCCTTCATTGATGTCTCTTTCTTTTGGAGAAGAACCGCTTGGCCATTTCAGAGTGTTGCACAAGGTTCGGGCTTGGCACATATAAAAGAGCTTTCTGCCTGGTTTTGGCTGTTGACACTAGGAATCTTTGGGACAGGAATAAATTTTGCCCTCTCACACCAGAAAACAGATAAATGATGTTTACTTGTGGCAACTGATCCCATGAACATCTGTGTGAAAACAGATGCCAATGTTGTGAGTACTTGGCTGCCAGGGTCTGGATAGGGACTGAAGAAAATCCAGAATAAGAAGGTAAATAATTTTATTTGAGCTCTCTGTTTAGGCCAGAGCTGGGCAAAACAATTCACCACAAAAGATAAGAATTGGGGGGTGCCAAGGTGGTGTGGTGTTGTGTGGAACTGATCTGATCAAGAGTGTTGAAATGAGAAATATTTGCTTTCTGTATTTCTAAAGTATTTCAGTTATCAGTGGGTTTCAGGGTGGAAGCCCCATCCCTGGATGTTTTTAAGGCCAGGCTGGATGTGGCTCTGGGCAGCCTGATCTAGTGGAGGGTGTCCCTGACCATGGCAGGGGGGTTTGAACTAGATGATCCTTGGGGCCCCTTCCAACCCCGACAATTCTGTGTTCCTATGAATAATCATCATTAAGTATTACGCAAACTTTAGTATGTTTCAGTCTGTATCGAATTCAGCAGCTGCTTGGGGGTTTGGTTTTAGTTCTGGTTTAGTTGAAAAAACTGTGAATGTTTGCCCCAAACAAATGAGAAAAGGTTGCTTGGAGTTGTTCTGGGAAAAGCAAAAACTCGCTTCCTTTGCACAACTACAGCCCCGACCTAAGCACAGCTTTGTCCAATATGATCCTCTTTTGCTTAATGAACTCAAAATAGCTAGGGGGGAGGGGGAAAACCCAGAATACGGTTAAGACACCAGTCTCACTTCAAAGACATTGCTGGTTTCCTTCACAATCTCATTATTTATTTGTAAAGAGCAGTCTTGTTTCAGAAGCAAGCAGATGTTTTGTCTTTAAAAGGCCATAAAAGTATCTCTGTATTGGAACAGCTAGGGTGGATAAGGCTTACAGTGATGTGCCCAAGCAGTGTGAAGCTGCCCTTGCATACCTTGGCTATGCATTACAAACACAGGACATCACACAGAGAGAGACAAGGTTAAAAGAGTTTCCCTCAAGATACTGACACAATATGATTAACTCTTTACCAGTTCTTCCATCAACACCCATACTGAACCCTGCAGAACAGAAACAGTGTTGTCTGTTACCAAAGTAGAGTGTAGCAATAAAAAAGAAGGATAGGAGGAAGCAACCTTTATCTTGTAACAAAACGATGCCTTGGGCAGGCCTGCTGTTGCTGGGCTCCAGCAGGTAACTCGTATTTCGCCCAGCACTTGTCACAGTCATGTCCCCAGCCAACAAAACACAATAAAACAAAACAAACCAAAAAAGTCAAAAATACATCTCTTTTTTTTGTTAGACTTTGAAGAGATAATCTCCTCCTCTCCCTTCATTTTGCCCCTTCCACCAAGTTAATGGCCACAAATCTCCTGAGACAGGTCAAGGCACATGGCAGGAAGGGAAAAAGAGACAGGCTGTGCCTCGCTCAGCTGAGCCACTGGTGGGGCAGATCAGCAAGGCACCATTGGCAGAAGACCTGGCCAGTGCCAGGGTCCAGTTGCTGTAAGCAGCACTCAGATGCACTGCCTGCAAAAACACCATAGTGTTCTTGGGTCAGACACAGAGCCTGGGCCCACAAGGCCCCAGTCGTGCTGCTTATATGGAAATAAGCCATGTTCTACTTCAGCTGCTCCTCCTCTGGCAGGCAGCACTGAAGGCACAAAGGGCTGACACCTGAGGCTGACTGCTGGGTTATTTTAAATGCTGTAACTTGTGCCTAGCCCCGCCAGGTATTTCTTGAGTTGGCTGTTCTGCTCCAGAGCACTTGCAAAAAAGGCAGTATGCAGGGCCACCACAGTGTTCCCAGGACTTGGATTTCTCCTCCTGGGATGCAGAAGAGGAGGCTCAGTAAGGAACCACCCTGCTTTGTTGAGGGTTTTTAGTGTTAACACCAGAGATTTTAGCAGCTAATCCCAGCTCTCCTCCTAGTTGCTTTAGCATATGCTAGAGCACCAACTGCCTGGCAGGTAGGTAAATCTACCTCTGGAGGACAAGGACCTGTCATGCTACCCTATGTGGTTTGAAATAAATATCAATGTTAACATCTACATTCATTGATACAAGTTTGCTGGGGAGAGGCAGGCAGACAGCTCCCTGCTCTACACACAGACCAGAGATCTGGGTAAAGAGCAGTCTGTCTTCTAAGACCAAAGCTGAGGCATCAGCCCAAAGAGATAGTCACAGCCTTGCGGTGGCAAAGGGATCAAGAGTGGACTTTTTAAAAGGAGGTATCACCAAGTTAAACTGTTTTCACCTGTGCAACCCTTTGAGGCTTCAACAGTTAGATGGTTTCTATTTCATTGCTCTCTGCCTTCCAGGCTTCTTCTCAGGCATATGGGATTCCCCTCGTGAGATCCCATCCCTTTAGTGCAGTGTTTCAGTGCTGACAACCTGAAATTTCTTGTAATTCATGTTTATGGGACTTCTGAATGGCAGCTTTGTTTGAACATCCTGTATTTAAGATCTGATCTTTGCTGGGTGTCATTCAATCTGTGCAAGTGGGACTGTTGTGAGGACTGACTGGTCAAACCCTTGACTACCAAACTGGCTTTCTTTTTGAAGCATGCCTTCAAAATGCTGGGCTTTGGGGAATTTGACCTTCCTGTATTCCAGGCTCTCCACAAAGAGAGAGAAACTTTCTGGATAAAGTACATCATGAGACTGTATGTGATGTCAGCAAACTGAGAGGCAGGGAGAAATGAAAGAGCTACTGAAGGAAGTATCTTTCTGGTGTTTTGTACGTTACCTACGTTGTTTCCTGAGGACAGAAATGCTACCTGCAAAGTCCTGTTTTCCCTCCTGCCTCCCCACACAGTGATGTCTTCCTGTGCAATTAGCAGTCTAAATTTTCCACTCTTTCCATCTGCCAGATAGATTCATGTGATCTATCACCTCCAGAACCCAGCTGGCCAGTGGCTTGGATCAACTTGTCAGACTCTTCCCAGGAAGGTAGAGAAACAAATTGAAAAGAAATAGCACGGACTGTGCCTCCACCTGCACTAGAGTCAGCCAGGACCATCTTTCCAACCCTTCTCAGAGCTCTGGCAGCTTTTGTCCCTGGGTTGACACGGTGTTAACATGGCATCCTGCCTTCTCAATGGTCTGCACTGGGTGGATCGGGAGAACCAAGTGGGATATGCGGCTCCATAGCCCACTCAGTTTGTCAGAATCCATGTGGTCGTAGGAGGTGGAGGCCCTGGTGTCAGTGAACTTGGCCCAGAGGAAGTCACGGACCCTCTCTTCCACCTGCGTGAGGCTGATGTTGGTCTCTAGCATCTCCTCCTCCAGCAGCACAGTCAGCAGCAGGGCCACATTCTTGAAAGCAGCACTTTCATGATCGCAGTACTTGTAGAAAATGAGGGTGGACTCTGCTGGCAACAACTCGAAGTGGTGTATCACTGCAGCACGGTCACCAGCCCAGAAAGCCGAGCTCAGCTCCGAGTCCACCTCCAGCTTGGCCTGGTCACTCTGGAGCCTGGATTTATCCTTGCCATTGATCTGGACCGTCTTGGAATGCAGGGCAGCTGAGTAGGTGTTGGCCACATGGGCACTAAGACATTGCAAGGTCTGCTCTCCCTTGCGGGCAGCTGTGAAGATGATGATGGCTGGCTGTGTGTTGTAGGATGCATTGAGGTGCTTCTGCAGGAACTTGCGTCCACGAAGCCATAGCTGGGGACTCTGACCTGGAAAGCTGTGTGGCAGCTGGCTGAACTGAGACAGGAACGCCTCCACAGTGGGGTTCCTAGAGGCTTGCTGGCCCTCGGAGGTTGGGTTGCAGAAGCTGTATATGCAGAAGCAGACCAACACGAGGCTCACGACAAGAAGCCCTGTTCAAAAGGGGAGAGACCCAAGACAGGGAACAGAAATCAGTTTCAAGTGACCTGCAGTGATATGCTGGAATGCAACTACAAAGGCTCTCCTTCCCCTCCCAGACCTTAGCCTCTATGCTGGGCAAGTGGCTCAGGTTGGCATGTTCCCTGGGCACCAGAGAGTGGTGAGTAGGCTGCTTACTCCACATTGTGCTCCTACACACCAGATGAGTGGGCTACAGCTCCAGAGATGGAGGCAAGGCGACAGCTTTGTGGTGCAACATTTCCTGAGGAAATTGCAGCTGGCCCCAAGGTTTCTTCTCTTCCCTCCTTCTCTGTTTTATTTAAGGTATATGATTGTTCAGAGCATCTTCCCATGGAGGTGTTTGACCCAGTTAAAATGCTGTGTTCACTGCCTCCCTTCTAGCTATGCTGGACTACTGTGCTTCTGCCCAGAAAAGGAGGACAGTGAGGCCCAGACACAAGTGCTAGCAAAGCAGGATCTTTTTTTACCAGAAGAAATATCTGGTGCAGATCAGCCTCATGGTTCTTGTTTGGGGCTCCATGACACACAAGAGGACTGGAAAGGGAGACCATCAGCATAGGAGACCATCAGACCTCCCAGGGTGCTTCCTGCAAAACAGGCTCAAACTGAGCCTATTTTTAAGGGGATATTTTTTCCCTTGAACCCTCACAAGAGGCTGTGAAGGATGCTGACAGAGAAGAACAATTAAATGTGCTTCATTACTTGATCCTGGAGAATGAGTGCCTTCTGGTCGATGAATAACACGAATGGGAAGCTTCTTTTCCTCACCTTTCCACAGGAGGGACTTTTTGGCCTTCTCCTGGTCTGTGTTTTGGGTGGTGACATTCTGCAAGCAGGATTGAGCCTCTGGTTTTGGGGTTGTGTACTCTACAGTAAGAGAAAGAAACATGCCACTCACTGTTGAGGGAACAGGTAAATTGAGCTGTAGTAAGAAAAGCAACTGAGCTGCCAGGAGCTCCCAGCTGAGGGAAGGATCTAGAAGCAAATACATCTTTGGGTTAATACTGATTTGAGCCTTAGCTCTCTCTGCTTTTTGGGCAGGGGAAGGAGAAGGCAATGCAGAGGGCAGTGTGGTTTCATGCCTTTCAAAGCAGGGTAGTAGCCAAAGGAGAGAGAAAGAGAAGACAGTTAATTTCTTCTTTTCCTGCTTAACTTTGGAAAACTGTCAATAGACATTAGAGAGCACACCTGAGGAAGATCTAGGCATGTGCATGGTGGAAGAGCAGCAGTGTGCAGCCATCAGCTCACCTTTGGTTCCATGTCTGCTCCTTAACATGCCTTGGGATCCACTCTCTTGGGTTTCTTTCTCTACATGCTCTTCTGGCTCCCAATATAGGACAGGGGCACTGACGCTCTTCTCTGCCAAGTGATCCTTGGTGGCATCTTCTCTGGCAGTCACATCCAAATGTGTCATTTTACTGTCAGAGCTCTTGCTTCTTGATGAAGCATCATCTTCTGCTGTGTCAGAGCTTTCCCCTTGCTTGCTTGGCTCCTGATCCTCCTGTGTTTCTGGCTGGACAGAGCTTTTCCCTGGCTTGCTTGGCTCCTGATCCTCCTGTGTTTCTGGCTGGACAGAGCTTTCCCCTTGCTTGCTTGGCTCCTGATCCTCCTGTGTTTCTGGCTGGACAGAGCTTTGTCCTTTGCTGTCCATTCTATCATGGGCCAGCTTGGCTGTAGGGCATAAAATTCATAGACCTATGCTTAGTCTCTTTCAGCAGAAGAACAATAACCCTTTCTCCCATTCTGCCTTTTCTAAGTTAAGGCCCAGGTTATCAGCATTTTCAAAATGCTGTACACAGAGAAAGGGAAAGACTCACCTTCATCCAAGTCATTTTTATCCTGGGATCTTTCTGAGACATCATCTCTTTTCTTCACAGATACTTCAGTTCCCTGGGGAACCTTCTCCTCTACTCTTGAGTCACCTAAATCTGACAGTGATGTCTCTCCTCCATCAGCAGGTGGTGACTTACGCAGCAAAGGGTCCTCCTCTGGTCTGCAGGAGGTCTCAGGCCACCTGCTTGTCACTTGGTGCTCAAGTGTTTCTTGGGTGGTCTCTTGGTGTGCAGGATGCTCTGCTGTGCTCTCCATCTCACCTTGGGCTGGCCCAGCTGTTGGGATCAGATTTGACAACATCATGTATCCATGCAAGAATCAAGAAAACACAGTGCTTTACCACCACCCTGTAAAGGTTCCAATTCTTGCTTTTCAGAAACATCTACCTACTGTGAGGTGGAGGAGAGAAGAGGGTGACCAAAAGTGAGAAAACTCATGAGTTGAGATCAAGACAGGTGAAGGAAAGGAGGGGAAATCACAGGTGATGCAGATGCAATTGCTCAACACCTCCCACAAGCAGGATGATGACAGAGTAGTCTTCAAGCAATGGCTCCCTTAGAAGACAACACACCCCCTTTTTCTTCCTGTACAGCCTTGCTCTGCCTCCTCCTTGCTTTTCCCATCCATAGCTGGTGGAAAACTGACTGATTATTTAAGCATCTGTAGATAGCAAGCACTAGGATGCACGGAAGAAAGCTCTCCCAGACTGGAGCTCCATCTTTATCTTTCCTTGTGCTGCCATCCTAGATGCAGAGTCTTAGTCTGTTGCAGCTGAGAATACAAATCTGACAGTAACTTGTTCATCTTCCACCCTTTGAAACAACAACAAAACCACACAAAACCAGACAAACAAAGCCACTTGCATTTCTTGGACTGGAAAAGAAGGTTGAGGTTGGGTTTTTTAGCTTGTATTTCCTGTACCACCACTGAATGGGATTTTTCCTAGTAGATAGAGGATTCACTTACCTTCAGACAGATCCACGCTTGGATTCTCGTCCATTTTCTTTCTCCCCTGGAGCTCTGGCTTCTGCACTGTTTGTTTCACTTTCTTGTTCCGTCATAAGGAGACTCCCTGGTCTCCCTAGTGTTCAAGTGGCTGACCAAACCCTCTCAGAGAGCTGTCCCTCCTTGACCTTGGGAACTGTAACTAAATGCCAGTAAATCTGACAAGCAGAAACACAGTGATTCATGGTGGAGAAGGAGGCTCCTCCCTCCACGATTACCAAGGTGGTGTGAAAATGGATGGATGCCACTGATAACCATGAACTTCAGTCCAAGGGGCCAAAGCTATTCTGCTTTCTGGCAGGCAGTTCAAGGGGTAATGCAAACCACAGTTAACTTGGGACATGCCAGTGGGCTGAGGCACATCTTTCTCAGCTGGATGGACTCGGTTATCTGTGCTCTGAGACGGCAAACCCAAAGGCTGGGCCTTAGCAGGCTGCCTTGTATGCTTCTGGGCACTTGCTATGTCACCAGCTGGGTCAATAAAGAGCAATGAGCCTGCTCCACTTTACCCTTCCCACTCCCGTGTGTCAGATCTGGAGGTGGTGGTGCTGGAAGATGACGTTCCTGACAGAAACGCCACTCCCTGTGCAACAGCATTACCCCCACCCACCCCTCACACCCATCTGAGGGGGCTTTGTGCCATGCTCAGGTGTTTGGAACACGGAGCAGCAGCCTGACTGTCCTACATGCCCCCCAGCCTTATTTCCCCCTCTGCTGAAGTTCTTTATGATTGGAGAGCTGCACAGGAATAAGGCTGTGGAAAAATGGACAGCATGGACAACTCCCCAGAAACTTTCCCTTGTTCGTACGGATTTCTGTACGCAAACCTCAAGCCCAGCCTTCTCAGCAGCCATTCTGGCACCACCCCCCACCCTGCGCTGTCTCTACAGCCGAGTTGCGTTGCTAAATACAAGCTTTGGTAGTGTGTATTTGGGGGGGAAGGTATATTTGCTGTTCGCCGCCGCCCGGCTCTCGCCCTCCCCTCCCTTGTAGTGTTCCCGCTGGTGACGCTCTGGCAGAAGAAGGAAGTCAGAGGAACAAAGTGGCTTGCGGGACCGGACGCTTACCCAGGCAGGTTCGGAGCTGGTCGCAGTGGTGAAGTGAAACAGAGGGGTGATAAGAAGAGGCCAGCGCCGGCCCTTCCGCTTGCCCTTCCCTTCGGCTCTGGTGTTGGCAGGACAGCCCTGGCGCCAATAATGCACACCCTTAATCCTCCGCTGTCAACGTGACAGCGAACTCTGCCCTTCCCCGGGAGCCAGCAGGCTATTGGGAGCTGTAGTTTTCCTTCCCTCCCTCCTGCCAGAGGCAGGCAGCTTTTCCTCGGTGAAAAGCGGTCACTCCCAGGAGCGTTCAGGAAATGACTTTTTTTTTTTTTTTCCCCTTCCTTTTTTTTCCTCTCTCTTTTTCTCTTTTTTCCCTCTTCCCCCTTCCCCCCCCCCCCCTTTTTTTTCTCTTTTTCTTCTTTCCCCTCCGTTCCCTCTCTCTTCTTTCCCCTCCGTTCCCTCTCTCTTCTTTCCCCTCCGTTCCCTCTCTCTTCTTTCCCCTCTGTTCCCTCTCTTTCTCATCCTTGTCTCAGAGTTCAAGACATCTGCTGGTACTATTTGGCAAGATTAACATTTGCCTTTCAAAATTGCAAGTAACCCAGTAAGGACTTGCTCTGACACAAGTTCAGAAAGTCAAAGCAATTAAATAGCTTAATTGTTTAAAGCAACAGATACAAGTTCAGGACTGCTGGTGATCATAGAATGGTAGGGGTTGGAAGGGACCCCTCTGCCAAAGCAGGATCACCTAGGGCAGGTCACACAGGAACGCATCCAGACAGGTCTTGAAAATCTCTAGAGAAGGAAATTCCACAACCTCTCTGGGCAGCACCCTTACAGTAAAAAACTTTTCTCCTCCTGTTGAGGTGGAATTTCTTGTGTTCCAGTTTGTATCTACTGCCCCTTGTCCTATTGCAGGGCATCACTGAAAAGACTCCTTCTTCTTGACATCCACCCTTCAGATACCTATAAACATTGATAAAATCTCCTCTCAGTCTTCTCTTCTCCAGGTTAAACAGCCCCAGGTCTCTTAGCCTTTCCTCCTAAGACAGATGTTCCAGTCCAACACCCTTATTGTCTTTGTTGGACACTCTCTAGTATATCCCTGTCCCTCGCAAACTGGGGAGCCCAGAACTGAACACAATACTCTAGACGCGGTCTCACCAGAGCTGAGTGGAGGGGGAGAAGAACCTCTTTGACCTGCTGGCCACACTCTTCTTAATACACCTCAGGATACCATTGTCTACCTTGGCCACAAGGGCACATTGCTATTCCATGGATAACTTACTGTCCACCAATTAGTGGTGATAAATGCACTAATTGCAAGATGATCTCAGATTAATAAATCCTGAGTAGCATCTGATGCAGTCAGAGGCAGAAACCTTTGCAATAGCTCTCATATAAAACAGAAATGCAGCGCAAATTCAGCTGTATATTGAAGGCACAATTCTGACCAAGAAAAGTGTCCCTGTCTTGGCTGGAGGAAAAGGAGCACAGCCCGTCAACCATCCTCATCTCCGCCTCTGCTGGTGCAGCTGGTCGTGGTGCTTGTGCTGGCCCATACAGAGGCTCACAGAAGCAGCGCACCCAGAGAGGTCCCACTCAGGGGTTTTATACCCCAATTCAGGTTGTCCCTGCCTTCTAGGTGATGTTTAGCATGATTTGGGAGGAAAGTTGAGTAACATAGTCATAGATGTTTAACATGTACTCAAGATTCCTTATTAGCATATTGAGAGGTGTCAACTTTAGTATTAAAATTGCCGTTAATTAGGCAACAGTCTTCACTCAGGCACCCCTACCCTCAGAATCTGCTTTCAGATTGGGTATGTCTGTTGTTTGAGCCCTGCTTCATCAGTTTTAGCCAAAACAGGAACTTCTTATCTTTGTAAGACTCCCTCCTTCAGCTGTTTGGCAGGACAGCTTGGCAGATCTTCATTTAACACTAGCACCTGCTGATTATAAATGACCTTGGTCCCAAAGCATGCTGAAATTTAATCAACTTGCCTTCTTGTCCCACAGCAAGCTGGGTGGTTTTGAAAGTCTCCAGAGAAAGCATGTTATGGTTTGTGCCCCCTTGTCCTTGTGGTAGTGTGCTCAACCCCCTTCTTTCCCCCTTCTCCTTGAGTCAGGATTGGGGAAAAAGAAAAGCACAGGAAAGAGGCAGAAGGCATCTTTGAAACCTAGGGCCGGGGTCGGTGCACTTGGACCCTTCCCCACGTCACGTGTCAGAACCCTGCGCCTTGGCAATCACTCTCTGAGATGTTAAAAGGGAGTGAGCCGAAAAGCGTGCGCTTCTTCCGTAGCTGCAAAGCTTCCTGAGCTGCACAGCTCCCTCGCTATAAAAGGCTCCCTTGCTACAAAGCGCTCTCGCTCGCTCCGCCTGGCGTTTTGGATCGTGCGTGTGGATTATAAACCTGCAGTTCTGGAAGGCTTCCTGGAAAACAGGAGACCGTAAGAGGAATCCTCAACTACCAACGCCACCTCGTGAGTAAAAGTGGAATATTTCCTAGTCTCCGGGGAATTCCCTGCTTCTTGTTAGTGGGCTTCTCCCCTTGTAGGCTTACCTTTTTCCGGTTACTGTTTCTTAAACTGTTTTGTTACAGCTTATATCTCCATTGCGAGGATATTTCCAACCGAACACCAAATCTGTACATTTGCATAACTTTGTATATAGTTACATGGGGGTAGGGGTTTGGATTAATAAATAATTTGTATGTTTTATTAATTCCCCACCTCAACCCTTCATTTCGTAACAGTCTTACCACTGGATGCTACTGAAAAGAATCTGGTCCCATACTCTTGACATCCTCTGTCCTTTTACCTATTGATCAGCATTGATCAGATCCACTCCCAGTCTGCTTTTCTCCAGGCTAAACAGCCTTTCTCCCTCACAGGGGTGCTCCAGTGCCCTCAGCATCTTTGTAGCCTCCACTGGACTCCCTGTCTCTTTTGAACTGTGGAGCTGAGAACTGGAGCCACTAGTCTAGATGTGGCCTCACTGGGGCAGACTAGAAGAGAAAATGGTCAATAAGCAGTTAGTACAGGGCCAGGTAGAGCTGTGTTTGTCAATGGGAGATGCCTTTGAGGTGAAACACATGATCCCAGCCTTATGCCATACCATTCCACTTTATGGTCCCACTGCAGACAGCACTGCCCCGCTGGGGGATGCCCGTTTGTGCTCCCTTGGCCAGAGGGTGCCCTGCTTCCTCTTTGTCCCTAGGCCTCCACAAGCTGCCCCTTGCCCTACAGCCAACACTGCATCTGTCCCTTGAGCATACTATAACCGCTGGGGACACGTGTCACTCTACACAAGGACTGAGCACGTGCACAGGTATCAACACTGATGATGGTCATATCAGGAAGGTGTGTGTGCACAGAGCACATGGAGTGATAGCAGGATTGCACCTTCTCTCCAGCAGTGCAGGAGACAATGGCTTCTTCCGGGACCTGCATTGCCACGCTGCTGCAGGGGTGGTGGCCAGGAGGGGACAGAGTCCACCTGCCTCCCTGGTAGATTCAGCACATTCCTTTATCATGGCCAACATCTCAGTGGGTATAATAGAGGCTATAAAAGCAGGGGAATGACAAAGCAGGAAGGCAAAAGCCAAGCGGCTCATCTACAGAAGCCAAGGTCTCCCCGAGACCACTTTTGGTTGCTGTCCATCCTACATCCCTGCCAAAAGTGCCTTTGACTTCATAGAAGTCACTATTTCCAGGGATGGGGCATCTCTCTGGGTTTGTTTTTAGTATTCACAAAGCTGTGAATGTAGAATTGGAACTTAAAAAGCAAGTCTGAGGCAGTTTTTTGTTTGTTTGGGTTTGTGTTGTTTGGTTGGCTGGGGTTTTTTTAATTGGAACAATGTTTTTTCCTCGATCTGGAGAAGAATCAGCAGCAACTAGGTGTATATAGAGGACATGCTATGTATTTACACAGCATAATAATTAGGAAGTTCCTTTGGAAACTTGCAAATAAAGCGATACTACTGGTAGCTGCAGCTTAGCCCTGTCAGAAACCGTTTGTCAGTCACGAGCAGGTTTTCTTGACCTGCATAGAAGGTTCAGTCATACTTTGCAACCTCCTGATGTGGTATTTGTTACATCCTCTTTTGGTTTTGCTTTAGAAAACACTGCTCAGTGCAAGTTCTGCTCTTGTATCTTGAAAGAATGGCATTTAGTCTAGTGCTGGTCTGGAAGGAGGTATGCATCATTCATCTCACGCATACCCACTTGCTCCTGGATTAAACTGGAACACTTAGGCTGTACTAGCACTGCATTAAAACCATTTTTGTTTTGGAATATATGTACAGACAAGGCACTTGCAGAAGTAAAGACTGAACACCCTTTCCCTCACCTAAGCATCTCAAGTGCACGGAACCATGTATCAACACACTACCCAATTTATAGTCCTGCGTAACAATTATTCTGCTGTTACAGCTGCGTTGTCTGCCTCAGTCCTTTCTTTTTCAGTATACAGAAACCATTTGCAATTTGTATAAGGGTCTCTATTTGCATAGCAACTTCTTGCCAAACTGTTCGCTGCCCTGGTCAGCACCTGCGCGACGGTTACAGAAAACATCATCCGCTGTCCTTAGGGGCGCACAGAAGTTGTGTGCTAAGTTTCAAGCGCGACCCCTGTGCGTTTTGCGTGGCAGCAAACACAGACCCTACAGCGTGGGCACACTTACTCGGAGCACTCGGCCAATCTGCGGTAGAGAAGCCGCCAGCAGAGCCGAGCCACGCGCTATCCGCCCCGGGTGGAACCGCCCCGGCTCGGACCGCCCCA
This sequence comes from Dryobates pubescens, assembly GCF_014839835.1. NCBI lineage: Eukaryota > Metazoa > Chordata > Aves > Piciformes > Picidae > Dryobates > Dryobates pubescens. The sequence goes on along the minus strand of NC_071622.1, from coordinate 11,278,433 downwards.
GCTCGGTGCTCTGCCATCTGCCCGCTCGGGCACGCAGGAGGCAGCGCCCGGCACCTCGCAGAGGGTCACTCGAGGCGGTGCCCGCGTCCCTGCCCGCCTCGGCTCTACAGGTGCGAGGGAAGAGAAACCGCCCGGTGCGTCCGCCGCGCCTCGTCCAGCGCCGGCCCGCCTGCAGTGATCGAGGCAGCGAGCGGAGGTTCGCCCGAAAGGACTCGCCGGGCCCGGCCTCCCCTCACGAGCCGCCCCCGGCGGGGCCCCGCTGGACTGGGGAAGGCCGCGGCCGAGGGGGGTGGCTCCGCGCGCTCCCTCATTTTTTTCACTGGAGGGCAGCCTCGGCCGCAGGCAGGTCGCGGGACAGCCGCTCCCCGCCGCTCGCCGGCCCTCGCTCGGCCTCCTTCCTGGCGGCAGGCTCCAATCGGCGGCTCCACGGCCTCGGCGGGTCAGCGGGCGGACGCAGCGACGGGGGGCGCGGGGCGGGACAGGGGAGGCGGCGGGGGGCGCGCGGGCCATGGCGGGCCAGCCGCTGTACCACGTGACGCCGCGGCGCCCCCTCCGCGCGCAGGCGGCGGCGAAAGCGGCAGGCAGTGACGCGACGGAAGGGAGGGGCGCCGAGCTCGCCCCGCGGCCGGCCCGACGGGAAGTGAGGTTTGCGGATCCGCCCCCGCCGCGGGAAGGCGGCAGCTTCAGTCCGGCGCGGCGCGCAGAGGCAGCGGCGAGAGGCGGCAGAGGTCGTGGCAGAGGGCGGCCGCGGCGGAGCCGTGGGGCAGCAGCGGACAGGGGGATGATCATGGAGGGGACCGGCGATGGGCAGGCTCCCCCGGATGACACCGAGTGCAGGCAGAGGAAGTCGGCGGCGGCGCAGCGGGAGGAGTCCGAGGAGAAGGCCGCGACCAAGCCCAGCCCCGAAGGCGCACTGGAGGGTGAGCGGCGCGCGCGTAGCGCCCCGCCGTGGATCCCGCGGTGGGGCGGCGGGATGTGGGACGGGTGGGCAGGCGGGCTGGGTCTCTCCTTCCACGCGGGTGTCCGGACTGGAGTAACCCAGGGGACGTTGAAGTGAGGGTATCCCCCCGGACAGCCCCGCTGGAGTCACTGGGGTATTCTAGCGAGTCTAAAAGGGATGTTCGGTGCTGCTTGAAGGTCATGAGGCAGGTGGGTTGAACCAAGCTGCCCTGCCTTGTCGTGCCCTTCACCTGATTCTCTTTTCAGGAGACGAACATCAGTCTTGGATTCCAAACCTCTTGGCCCGACCCTCTATAAGAGCATATAGACAGACAGGTAGGTTTTCACGCGGAGTGGTTCTGTGTGCACTACTTGCAAAAGTGCTGATCTGCACTTTTAGCTCATTAACAGGTTTGACTGTGGTTCTGGCATATAGGTGAGAAAATCCTGTTGTGTTTTTCATGCCATACATAAGAGGTCAGGAGTGCTTCCAGGCCTTCCAAAAGGATTGGTGTATGCAGAGCATGCTGAAGCCCTTAGGTGGCTGTTTCATCTCCTGTGTCACTAGGGGTGGTATTTTTTTTCTTGCATTAACAGGAAGAATAACTGATTAAGCTAACATTGCTTTGTTTTTAAAGGCTGAATTTAAATAAAGTAACTTGATCTGCAAAATCAGTAAGACTGTTCCATTCAGTGAGCAGCTCTGCTCAGGAGGAAGTGCCTAAGTGAGGCTTGCCTGCCTTTTCTGAAAGGGCCACGCACATATTGGTACTTGTTCTTGGAAACTAGGCTGGACAAGCTGTTTTGTCAGCTCTATGTGGCACCTTCTCATTTTTGAGTTGTATGGCTTTAGCCTGTCATTCCATCAAAAAAACTACAAGTGAACTGCATTTCCTTCCTTTTTAGTCTGTCAGTCTATTTTGAGTTGGACTGTAAAAATCTTAAGCATGTGGTAAATCTCAGAAGGAGAAGTTGGGTGAGCTGGAGATTCTTCTCCATTCCCATCTGTATTCTTGTGACAAAGATGTCACCAGGCTCTTGTTACAACTGTAGTGCATGGCCTTAGTTATGTGGCACTGCCCTTAAAAAGAGCTGCCAATATACTTCAGAAAAAGAATTTCCAGAGGGTGTGGAAAATTCTTGAGGGAGGAAGAGAGAGAGGCTATGAGTATATAATTGGGAAAGTACAAAGGTTTATCTGTGACAAAAAATTGTGGGAAGTTGTTACATCCAAATGGTGGCTGCTAGGGTGCTGACATGTTTAGTATTTTAAATGTGGCTGGGCTGCTCTAAGAGGTACAGCTGAGTGGTTGTGAGGGGGTTTGTACATCTCTAAAGATGAGGATGGAGGAAGAGATTTCCACCCTTGACCTCCCTGAGCTCTTAAAGTTTGATTATAGTCATGACATGAAGAAGTATGATATTAGGAGGCCATTATGCTTTACATGGAAGTGAAAGAGTAATTTTCTCCCTCATAGTCCTCCCACCTGCAGCTATACAATGCTGGGATTTTTTCTGCAGAGTTCAGGGGAATGCAGGGTCTGTGTGAGGCAGCAGGACAAGCAGTGTGGATTTTTATCAGGATGTAAATGTTATGCTTCCCTGAGACCAGAGTGGAAGTAAAACCACAGCTTGAGAAACTTGTTTCTCACTTCTGCTTAGAGGTTTTTAGTACTTAAGATTGAGTAATTTGGTGAGTATCTTCATTCCTAGCTTAGAGGGAAATCAGTCACCTAACAGCTTTTTAAGATGGTTTTGAAAATACAATATCCTACTCACTATGTGCAAATACTTTACAGTTGAATCTGTGCCTTCATATCATAGAATAGCTCGGGTTGGAAGAGACCTTAAAGATCATCTAAGTTCTGACCCCCCTGCCATGGGCAGGGACACCTACTAGATCAGGTTGCTCAAGACCCCATGCAGCTTGACTTTGAACACCTCTAGGGTTGGAGCCTTCACAGCTTCTCTGTGTCTCACCTGTTCCAGTGCCTCACCACCCTTGTGATGAAATTTTTTTTTTCCTGATGTCAAATCTAAATCAAACTTCTTCCAGTTTGAAGCCATTTCCCCTCATCCTGTCACTCCATCCCTTTGTGAAAAAAGCCTCTCTAGCTCTTCTGTAGCCCCCTTCAAATACTTGAAGGCTGCTCTAAGGTCTCCCCAGAGCCTTTTTTAATCCAGGCTGAACAACATCAAGTCTCTCAGACCATTTTCATAGCAGAGGTGCTACAGTTCCCTGATCGTCCTTGTGGCCTCCTCTGGACCTACTTTGACAGTTCCATGTCCTTGTGTGGGGTGCTCCAGAGCTGGACACATTACTCCTGGTGGTATCTCAGGAGAGCTAGGTACAGGAGATAAACCACCTACCTCAACCTGCTTGCCATGCTTCTTTTCATGCAGCCAAGGATATGGTTGATTTTCTGGGCTGCAAGCACATGTTGCCAGCTCTTTATGTTAATCTAAAACCTAACATTTTCTCTGTTTGTGTTTTGGGTTTGTTTTGGCTTGTGGTGTGTTTTGGGGTTTTATTTGTCCTTTGTATGTGAAGCATGCTAAAGCTGCTGGAGCATGCTAGAAAAAAACTGGTTTACTTTCCTGAAGTAAAATAAATAAACACTAGGTGGCAAGCTGTGTGTTGCCCTTGTGCATATGGTAAATGAGCTGCAGAAACACATTAAACCCTGGGAGAACCCAGTGCTGTTGAAATAATAAAAGTGTGAACTTTACAGAGAAATAGTTGTACCAACTGTGTTCTTCCGTTTGCTGTTTCCTCTGGTTATGCCTGTCAGCCTGATTGCTATGTCACGGATTCTGCTCCTCAGCTGTATTACAGCTTTTATTCCATACCTGAGCTGTTTTTCCTCCCTTGAATCTGGGCCACCATGTGGTTGCACTTTATCCTTTCAAACTTCTCCAGGTGTTCTGCTTCTGACTGGCTTTCCAATGCTGACCTTTGTTCTATGGCTCCTTGTCACCTTAGAGGGCTTTATTCTTTCTAGTTAGTAACATGGACTAAGTTTGGTTTCAGGATCTCCATGGCCATGTAATTTGGCAAACAATCTAAAGGTGTTGGTTTAGATTCTCCTTAGCTACTTGCGAGGATTAAGGTAGGAGCATAGGTGCTCTAGGTTGCAGTTCCAGTTAACAAGAGAGAGCAAACTAAAGGCTTGGACTATATAAAAAGGGGCCCTATGGTCTATATGTGCTTCTCATTCCCCCCCACCCCTTCTGCCTGATGCTATGGAAGACAGCATGATTGTAGTTTGTGATTGTGTGCCTAAAGATGTGGGGAAAATTCTTTACTCTCATCCTTACATTTACTAGTTTACAGTGAATTCCTTCAGTGTGAGTTATTTCTTGCCTCTTAGAATCTGGTGTCTTCCTTTTTTTTTCTTCCCCCTTCCCTCCCCCCCCCCCCAATGTTTTTAAGCCAAGGACTCCTAAAAATATGCAGTGGTGGTGTAGACAGCTGTATTTGTAGTGAACTTAAACTTACTGTAAGACTTTCCAAGCCTTGCTTTTGGTTACATTTTTTAAAAGGAACTCCTGGGAGATCACAACATGAAAATAACTCATTTTGATCATGTATGTTCTGAAACTGTGTCTTGGCCCTTAATTTTCGTGTTGTTATGGGCAGAAATTATACTGTCCCTGTAACAAACATCTTTTTTTTTCTTCTTTTTTTTGCCTCCCCAATTCACCTTCAAGAGGATCCAGTAACAGAAAACACAAAGGCTTATGACAGCGATGAACCTGATCATTCAGCCGGGCATCAACCAAACATCTCTACACTACTCAAAGGTAACTACACTGGTCCACAATGTAACAAATGATACCTTAAATGTGCTTACGTGACAGTCTTTCAGTTCTGGTACAAAAGGGAGTGTTACTGAGTTGAAATCTGAATGGATGAAGAAGTTTAATTGGAAGATTTGAAAGTGTACACCTAGTCCTGAGTCAAGTTAAAGCTGATGAGAGTGTGGCAGTCATCTGCTTGGGTGTAAAGCCTTGAAGTTCAAGAACTGGCAGTTTGCAGCTTTGATAAACATAGCTATGTGCTTTTTTGAAAAGCAAACCAACAAGATTAATAATGTCATGCCTGCTTCAAAAGCTGTTTTGAGAGTGGATCTTTTAATTTGCCTTGGGCAAAGCAAACAAAAACTGTTCTTAGAATCATAGAATGTTTTGGCTTGGAAGGGACCTCTAGATTGTCCTTTTTTTCCTTGAAAGATGAGTTGACTCTAGCAGGGGGAAGCTGACTGTTACCAAGGGGTTTCAAAGTGAGGGAGCACTTTTTCTGTTCATTGCTGAAGAGATTTTTTTTCTTCATGTGTATTACAGAAGCAATAGGGAAATACAACAAGGAAGAAAATATGGGATACTTTTTGGCCCAGCAGAAAGTAGTTGTGTTACTACAGGTGGTTTGAATACATCCAAACAGATGCACTGTGTAAGTGAGATTTCTAGAAGAGTTGGTAGCTGGTCAGAGAGGGAGGGATGTGGCTTGTATTCATTTTCTCAGGAGCAGCCCCAATCACAGTGTATTTGGGGAAGCACTGAAAGCAGTTACCAGTACAGGCTGACAAAACACAGGCTTGAACCAGGTTGCTGAGATGTGCACAAGAATGCATCTGCGTCAGTGGCTGTTTCCCAGGAGTACAGGCAGGAGTTGTGCTCAGGCAGCCAAGAATGTGCCCATGTTTGCTGGAGTCCCCCTGGGCTGGTAACAGCGGTGTTAAGGTGGTAGTTTTACACTGTTGAGTTTTGTTTTTCTCTCCTGCTGCATAGTTTTGGTTTCATAAGTGAAAAATAGGCAGGACAGTTTTGGTTTCAGAAGTGCCATATCTGGTACCTTCAGGGGAGTTGGATTAGATGACTTTAAGGGTCTATTCCAACCCAAAGGATTCTATGTATTAACCTTGCTCATTTTCCATCCTTTGCATTTTATAATTATTGCATCATTGCTTCCTAAAAAGAAAAAATAGGAAGGATAATTTTGTCATCTTGGGAGAAGCAGACTGAAGGACACATTAATCCCTTTCTATTAGATAATGGTAGCTTTCTCCATCTAGAGGGGGGTCCAGCAGGCTGTTGTGGGGCAGACCAAGTTTGGCTGCACAGCATATACTGCTTCCCTAGTAACTTTTGAAGATTTTCATAGAAAGAGCTAAAAACATGCATGGCTTGTCTGCCTTACTCCAACCTTTGATGTGATAAAGTTCTTGTGCTTTGGTTTCAGAAACAAAGGCTGACTTCCGTGAGAAAAATAAAGAGCATCATTCAACTGCATCACAGAGTAAGTTGAGAATCAGACACTTAGTCTTTCCCTGTAATTAAGTGACAAGTGCAGAAGTATTTTCCTTTCTTCTCGGGTTCTCTTGTGTTGTGAGACACTGTGAGGGAAGGTGGAGAAGGACCCAGGAGGCTGATTGAGATGGAAGCTGGAGAAGGCAGAACATTCCAGAGCCCTTCTATGGGGTTATTCAACTTACTGGCCACAGAAAATGACCCACATGTTTTGGTTTGGTTTGGTTTGGTTTGGTTTGGTTTTGTCTCTTTTGGCTGAGTTAGGAAATGAATAGAATAGAATAAACCAGGTTGGAAGAGACCTTCAAGATCATCTTGTCCAACCTATCATCCAACACCACCTAATCGACTAAACCATGCAACCAAGCACCCAATTAAGTCTCCTCCTGAACACCTCCAGTGATGGTGACTCCACCACCTCCTCAGGCAGCCCATTCCAATGGGCAATTACTCTCTCTGTGTAGAACTTCCTCCTAACCTCCCGCCTAAACTTCCCCTGGTGCAGCTTGAGACTGTGTCCTCTTGTTCTGGTGCTGGTTGCCTGGGAGAAGAGACCAACCTCTGCCTGTCTACAGCCTCCCTTAAGATAGTTGTAGACAGCAGTAACGTCACCCCTGAGTCTCCTTCTCTCCAAGCTAAGCAGCCCCAGCTCCCTCAGTCTCTCCTCATAGGGCTTGTGTTCCAAACCCCTCAACAACTTTGTTGCCCTTCTCTGGACACGGTCCAGCAAGTTGGCTAATGGGACAATCAATATGTGCTGACCATATACTAGTGGCATTGTGGGGATGAGCTGAGAAGGGGAACAAAACCTTCCCCTTTTGGTAACAATGAAGGTTAGGTTAGTTTGTACAGATCACCTTCTCTTCAGGCCTTACCCTGAGCAATGGTGGCCTGCTACAATTGAGTTAGTTGTCATAGACTCCTGGAGAGAAGCAGCATTTCTCTTTTCTGTTTATCTAATGACCAGTTCCCTGTGTTTCAGATTTTTATCTTTGGTTTTGTTGATTTCTACCCCCCATTGGAATGATACTTGAAAGAAAAGGAGGGGTAAAAAAGATTCTGAATTGTTAGTAGCCTTATGTTCTTAATGTCGTGGCACTTGTTGCTGTCCTGAACAGGTATAGGTAAACAATGTCTTGTAAACCAGAATTCAGCCTGGAGAACCTGGGGGAGTGTTAGGGGCTTTAAAAAACAAAACAACCCAAACAAAAAACCCCCACCCAAACCCCACAGTGTTTTCCAGAAGAGAAGCTTAAATGCCTTTCTTAAATGAATTGGTGTAGGGAGTTCTACCTAGTCTGGTACTTTTTTCTTTCCTGTGCCAGAGGTAGTAGGTGCTACAGGAGTGACCGGTTGTGTTGGGTGAAGAGCTCTGGAAAATCACTTCAAGCCCTGAAAGCTCTAGGGCACCTGCAGAAGTTACACTTTTTGAGTTGGGCAAGACCTATACTTTGCTTTGCTTTGTGCAATTTGTGTTGTAAATAAGGCAGGATGTTTTGGTAGGAAAGGATCTGGGTTTAGGCTGTTTATTGAAATATTTTTTCTTTTGGGGTATGAACCACAGCTGTCTGCTAAAGATGGAACCCAGTCTCTGTAAACAGGGCTATACTATAAAATACTACAGAATTGAGGTGATTTTGAACTGTTTACTATTGGAATGCTTGTATAAGCTTAGCCTGCCACAAGTGGTGTCCTGTTGGGGTGGGGGGTTGAAATCACAGAATACTGTAGCTCCTTAAGCCAGTTAAGCTCCTGCTTAAACCAGAGCTGCTTTTAGCACCTTCTGTAATTACATTCATACAGAAACAAGGTTATAGAATTTACTGAAGTGTTCTTGAAATAACTACTGCAGGGTGTGCTTGTTCAAATTATTTTCAATAGTGCCATTGACAGTGTCCTGGTTAAATAATATTATGAGAGCCTTCAGCTTTGAACCAGTTGCTCTAGTTCACAAGGAGCCAGAAATTCTCATGTCTTTTTAATTAACTGGCTAAATGGAGAAGACCTGCTGACCAGTAATTGCACTGTCTATATTCATACTGGTCTCTTGGGAAGGTTGTTCATAATATGCTTTTATGGATAATGTTTCTTGTACTTTGCTGTCTGAGTACATTTAAATAAGTAGACCAGAAGTGTATTTTGAAGTTGAAAGCTTACACTTTGTTTTAAAAGCACAACTGATCACAAGAAATTGCTGATGAAGCAGGCTTCTGACCCAAGCAAGATGGGGAAGGCTGTATGAAACTATCCCTTTGGTTTTGCTACTTATGTTTTTATCTTGTTTTATGTTGTTTTTCTAATCTATATGTTAATTGAGCTTCTGTTTTTCTGTCCTTCAAATTCTCAAGTGAAATCAGGAAACTTAACTGGGACATGGGATCCTTGAGCATTAAAAATCAGATTGTTAAATCTCTGCCATTTTGTCATCTTGTACTTGAATCATAGAATTGTGGAATCACTAAGGTTGGTAAAGACCTCTAAGATGATCAAGTCCAACCTTCTGCCCAGCACCTCCATGACCATGTCCTGAAGTGCCACATCTGCTTGTTTTTTGAATACCTATTGAAATGCCTCTGTTTGTGTAACCTTTCAAGAGTTAAAAATCTTTGGGGGTGATTTGTCACAAGTAGAGGACTAGTGCTTTTTCATACCAGATTATCAAAATGGCTTAAGAAGTGACATTTGGCACAGCATGGATGGGAGAGTTGGTCTGCCAGTTGAATGGGACTCTCAGTCTAGTAATAGCAGTGAATGTGTTATTTCCCTTGTTCAAGACCAGCCTTGCCTTCAGCACAGGAGTATATGATTCAGGGAGGAACAGAAAGCCCCATGCTTGACACAGCCCTACCCATGATGAAGTCACAGCCTCACTTTTGCTCCTACTTAGCAGGACAGTTTGGTTCAAAAAGGTGCTGTCCAGGGGAGCTTTCTTAGCCTTCCTGTAAACTTTGTGCTTTTTTTGTTGAAAATAACACAGCTTGGTGATTTCAGCTCCCTGCTAACTGGAATATAATTGTTTTAGTATTTTTCTCATATTCCTTCCTTAATCTCTTAACAGGCAGAAGTACATTTCAAGTTCAGTCCAGTAAAGGGAAGCTATCACAGCCTTTGGCCAGAAGTAAGACTTCTCCTTTCTCTTCTGTTTCAGGTTTGTATCACATTTAACCATTTTCATGCTTGCCCAAGTATTGCCTGGTAGCTAGTGTTAAACAGAGTCCTTGCCAGACGAGCTGATTTGCTTGCTAGGGCTCATGCTTTCAGCATGGAGGAGTGTTGTGTAATAGGTAACATTTCCACCCAAACTTAAGATCTTTCACGTGTAGTGTTTAAAGGATTTGCTCCAATATTAAAACTGAGGTAGGCCTAGTAGTGATTGCATTTAACAGTTGTGCTGCTGTGCTGATGAAAGTTAGGATGCATAAAGGTAGCAAAAGGCACACAGCTCTTTCATGTTTCCAAGAAGGCTGGTATATTCTATCACTGATTTCACTGGGGAAAGAATTGAACCTTGTGCTTGTAGTAGGTCAAGCAAATGTGAATTTTAACTGTGCAAACAGGAACCCAAATCAAAGCACTGGCTATTCTATATGCTTCCCATGACTGCCATCTGTGATCTTTGTGAAACTGACTGATCCAAAACCAGTTTCTGATAGTGTTGATCACCAATGTTTGAGGTGCAAGTACTGCTGCAGAAACTACTTTTACCCTTATGGAATAAACACAGAAACTGTTCTGGTGATACTGGGTTTTGTTTAAGGCTTTCTCTGCGGGGCCTAAATGAGGGGGAAGAGCTTGACCTTTTTCAGAACTGTTTTAACCTCTTAGTTTGGATTGATGGAAAATTGGTAAATTGTCAAAGAGCTTCTTTTGCAGAAGAATGTCCAATTTCTCAGTGAATCTGGACATCTGTATAAATATTCTTTTTTAATGCTCTCACTTCACTAAGTTGCTAAAGAAATTCAAAGTTGTTTCTTGGTTTGGTTTTGTTGTTTTGGTTTTTTAACTAGAACATCTTTGTGATATTCCAAGGGAATCATTTTGGTTGGACTTTCAAGGTAATCAAGTCCAGCAGCTTGAAAGGGGAATGAGTTCACTGAATTCTATTGTTTCCTCTTATTTGCCTCTCACTTTTTGGTTGAAAGGAGGTGAGTGTTGACCTCTCCTCCCTAGTAACAAGTGATAGGACAAGGGGAAATGGCCTCAAGTTGCACTGGGGCAGGTTTAAGCTGGATATTAGAAGAAACTTCTTCACTGAAAGTTTTCTCAATTACTAGAATAGGCTCCCCAGGGAGGTGGTTGAGTCCTTATCCCTGGAGATGTTTAAAAGACATAGAGTTGTGGTGCTGAGGAACATGGTTTAGCAGCAGCCTTCATAGAGTTAGAGAGTGATTGGACTTGATGATTTCTGATTCATTTTAAAGCATTGTTTTCTTCCTGTTTGCTCCTCTTCTCTATAGATGATGGTGAATCGCAGAGGGGATTTCACAAGAGCTGGACTTTGCTACTGGTTCTGTTAATTGTTGTCCCACTGCTTTATGTCCTGTGGAGCGTGTGTACAGATCAAACTTTGTCAAGCAGAGATGCTCAAATTGTGCAAGCATTTCGGGACCGGATGAAGAAACTAGAAGATACTTACCAAAGTCAGAACCCCAATCTGTGGAAAAGAACCAATGTACTCCTTGAGAAGCATCTTAATAATTCCCATCTGCGTTTGGAGCCCACCATTCTACTGCTCACAGCTGGCCAGGAAGCTGAGAAAGCACTGAGATGCTTAAGTAATGAGATTGCTGATGCTTTTGCCTTCTCCCAGAATGCTTCTACCATCAAAATTGATGGGGAAGACAAAGCTATATTGGACAGTGATGCTGTCAAGCTGGAAGTCGATAGTGAGCTCAGCTCTGGGTTCAGAGAAGGCAAGAAGGTAGCTGTGGTGCACCGATTTGAGTTACTGCCTGCAGGCTCCACCTTAATCTTTTACAAGTACTGTGACCATGAGAATGCAGCATTTAAGGATGTGGCTCTCCTGCTGACAGTTCTCCTGGATGAGCAGTCACTGAGAAAAAGCCTCACCTTGAAAGAAGTTGAGGAGAAAGTCCGGGATTTCCTCTGGGAAAAGTTTACTGGTTCAGATGTTCCTAATTCTTATAATAGCATGGACACGGATAAACTGGGTGGACTGTGGAGTCGTATATCTCGTCTTGTGTTGCCTGTTTGGCCTGAAAAGGGCCTCCCTGTGCAGGGATGTGCATAAGTTAATGGAGAGGACTCAGGAAAGGAGGAAGACAGAAAATATATGTTGCAATGGCTGGACAGGGAAGAACTTACTTTAGCTGCAGAGCTCAGGCAGCATACCGTCCTTTCTGTGCAGAGAAGTTCCGCCAGCTGACAGGGTTCTTTCTGCTAAAGTAACTGGGAATTCTCTAAATCAGCTGCAGAATGTAAGCAAGGAACTTGCTGGTTGTTGGTAAGTTGTGTTCAGTGACTTGGTGGTGTGGAGCTGGATGTTAAGTGTCTGCTGGTGCAGAAAAAACTCATCCGCTTCTGAAGCTATCATAGTTCTGCTGTAAGGATCCTTTTCTGGTGGCGTAAAATGCTCGTGCCATGTTTGACAAGGTGGTAGGATGCAAAAACATCACCTTCATCTGTCAGAATTGCTTAATTGTCTTCTAACATGAGAAAAATCAAACTAAAAATTATGATACAGTGACATGAGTCCAAGCACAAGTTTTTTTGTTGATCCATCTGATCACAAAATAGATGTCAGCTGTCTCTGGCAACTTCTAGAGATGGCAAAATTGCTTGAAAGATTTGTGACTTGCAGAGAACGTTTTGGGAAGCACTTCTTCCTTCAGTGAGCTTGCCCCAAACAGTTCTGGGAAGTGAGGAAAAACTGAGGTACAAAGGACTGCTTGACATTCGTACTGATACCAGTTAAATAATCCCTCAGCACTTCTCCCTCACTGATTCCAGGAATTCTTTCAAGTGTTAAAATTTGAGGGTGAGGAGTGACAAAATCTCAGCTGTGTGTTTGTGTACTAAAGACCTGTTGCTTCTCCTTCCCAAACAGAAGTTAAAAAGGTGTAGGCTGTTTCTTGTCTTAATAAGATAATTATTTTTGCATTAAGAGAGTTTATTTGTCTGTTGATACTCTAGAAAAATAACCTTTCTTCACATCTGCATAGAACCTGCTGCTTGCTGTATAAGCTTCTAGTGAAGAACAGATCTGCAATGCATGTTTCTGAAAATAAAAATTTGTTAAGTGTGCCTCTTGCCCAGAATCCCTCAGACCAGACAAAAAGTGTGTACTGGATTCAACTGAAAGTTATTTTGGCTAACAAAACAAAACAAAAAAAGAGGGGGAAAAAAAAGAGAGTTGCAGCACTTCCATTTCCTTGCTGTTAGTGTGTGCTCTTGAAGGGTTGGTGTCAGTGTGCATTTGGTTTTACTGAGTTTTGCAGGAACTTGTGAAGACTGCTCTCTGAATAATGGGGTGTTGTAACAGCTGAGAGATCAGTGCCTCTTGCACACCATTCACAAGCCCCTAGAGCTGTCCTGTTGCAAAAGTTCCTCTTAACCAGGAAAACTTCTTGAGGTGCTGGAGCTTCTGGCTTCTTTGTGCAAGCAAAGGTTTGGGGTGTTAAGTGGAATGACCCAAAATCAACTTAAACATATTTTAAAACGAACAACCTCAATTTGGGAGAGACAGAGCTGCAGTTGCTTAAACTGGAGGTGGATTTGTTCTCACCACTGAGAGCCAGCAATGGGTAGTGCTTTTCAGTTTTAATAGGAAGAAATAAAACCAGTAAAGACATGGAAGTGCTGCTGTTACGGATGCTTAAGAATAGCTCAGGAAGGAGAAGATGGCATTTTACAATTTGGACATTTCACTGGATGAATGTTTTTTTTAAGAATTCAACTGTGAGTTATTTCCAAGTGTGTCCTGGTAACAACTTTGTTTGTATATTGTGTAAACTATTTTGGTAGTCATCAAAAATAAACACACTTGTTTGTTTTATAAGCTCTTTAAGATTTGCCCATTGAATTTTCAGCAGACTCTCATTTTTTGTATGTTTAAGATTGTTCTTTTTGCCTTTGACAAAGTACAGATGCTAAAATACAGCTTTTTGCAACATGGAGAACACTTAAGGAACTTGAGCGGTAGACAGCAGGATGCAGATGCATGTGTTTGATAATATTGGGGCTCTTCTCTATCAGGGAGCGTTTCAGGAGATGATAGTGGCACTGAGTTGTCTTTTACTTGGTGTCCTTGTACTAATTTCATGGGTTCTGATTTCAGCTGGAACTAATGGTAAGATGTGGTTCACTTGTTTCATTAGTCCCATACAAGAGTCAGCAGCTGACAAAAGGGATGACTTCATTCTTGTTCCACTCCTAGCTGCGTGTTCCAGTACTTCTGCTGCTGCAAACCAGTGTACTGTGAACTGACTGGAGGGACAGGATAGTCTTACTCAATAATAGCTTAGAAAAAAGTATGTAATTAGCAGAATTGGCAACCACAAGAAAAAGACATAACTTATGACACGAAGGCAGGAGATTCTGTGCTGTTATATTGATAAAACATATGTAATTCAGGTTATTCTCTGTTCCTACAACTGCCCCATCCACTCAGTGATGGGGCATTAAAGAGCTGTGGCTGGAAATTAGAGACTTAACGTGGTGCCAGGCAAAGGAGTATCACTTGGGTGGTTATTTTTTAATTTATTGCTAACTGCAGGGAAAGTGAGGTGTATTTCCAGGTATATGATGTGCTGCTTAGTCTGGAAAAATAAATCAAAAACACGTAGTAGCCCCTTCTGGAGAAGGGAAAAGGCTCAGGACTAGAAGACTGTTCCTGCTCTTGAAGTAATCAGTCCTTTTAGTAGGTGTCTGTGGCTTTGTCCTTAAAAGGCTGTCATTAAATAGCCACAGGTACTTAATACAGACCTGATTAACTCCTCCTCAGCCCAGAGGTGAAGACTAATGTCTGTCTGGGTTGCTCCCAGGCAGCTGATAACCATCCTCTTTGTATAAATTACTTCATTGCCTGCAGCAAGCTGTCATAGCCACTTGATGTTTTCAAAACTGGAAAATATTTTGTGTTCTTGTAGAGAAAAATAGTCTGTGACAGCAAAAATGTGCATAGAGAGAGCAATGTGCTTAGAGAGGTCTGGCATTGGCACTGAGAAAGGGCTTTTTTTTTCCCCCCTTCCCCCCCACCTTTTTTTTTTTTTAATGTTCCCTAGTCTTACAGCATACAAACTTCAGACAGAACAGAGTCTTTGGGGAGCTGAACCAGCTACCAGTTTGCAGACAAACTTCCAGCACTCTGCAAACTGGCCCAGACTCGTTGGGCACAGACACTTGAAACAAGTGAGAGCCCACTCAAAGTTAGCCAGCCCAGGCAGAAGGAGGAGTGTGGCCCCACTTCTACTCATCGTCTGGTGTTCATGGGTTTTTTGGTTTGGTTTGGGGGTTTTTTTCCCCTTCATCTGGCAAAACAAAATAGTTCCCAAAGGCAACCTGCCACCTGGAAAGTGGCAACACCCACATCACCGCCTGCACTTGATGTCATAAGGGGGATCCTGGAGTGCTGCGTTACCATGGTGCTTGCACCCTGCCCCGACTCGCAGAGTGCTGAGCAGTGGTGTTTGGTGTGTGTGCTTAGCAGGTTCATTTAAAAGGCTTCGTTTTTCCCTTAGTTTTTCACATCGACAACATTTTTCCCAAAGTAGAAAGAAAGGTTGTGTTTCTCACATCCTTTTTTTGACCATTTTTTTTCCTTGAACTAAGAACTGTTTCAGCTCAAAGCCAGTGGAGAAGTCAAGCTGAGCTCCACCTTAAGGTAGGTATAAAAGTATTTGCTGTGCAGAATGCAGCCATAGGCACCATCTGCAGTGCACTTGCCAGCATGCCACATTTGGGGAAAAAGAATCTGGTTTGGGAGATTTGTAATGGTATAAAAACAACTTGCCAGATTCTGTGCCAACACCCTGAAGCACAGCTGGCAAATTAAGGAATCCAAAGTGATCCCTTTATTTTACAAGCCCAAAATTATGCAGGAAACAATTTTTCATGCACTGTTGTAAGAAAAAGTGTAAAATTGTAGGAGAATGGAGAAGGTGTGTGGGAGGGTCTTGTAGTCTTCACAGCTGTCCTGTGTCCTGTTTTATTATCAGCTCCTGACAGTTGGATTTATAATTGAATGCCTGGACAACCTCATTCCATGTCCAACAGGTGGAAGCACCCTTCCTCAAATTCCTCCCTGGCTCTTGGGAGCCATGTCAGTCAAGGGAAGGGGGGAGGGAGGGAGTCTGGGGGCTTGTGCTGATCTTTTGGCTGCAATAGCCAGCTGCCCCTTTCTAATTTTAGAAGGGGTGTGCAAGAGCAGTACGGAGTGGAAAACTTTCCAAACCTCTCTCTTAAAGCTGCAATAACCAAGTTAGTGTAAGATGAGATTTGTGAGTCTTACCTTACTATCTCTCTCTGTCCACCGTTTCCAGTGCTTGCTGCAGTTCTCGACGTTGCTTTACAGTTTAGTGAGCAGTTCATCAAACTGGAGTGTGTTCAGTGCCTCTTTCAGCTCTGGCTGTTTGCAGGTAAATGGTTTCTTTATTTCTACTCTTAAGGGAATTCCACAAGATTATTGCATGTTCTGTAAGGAGATCTTTCTGTTCTTTCTGTGATGTTTGCCTGTTAGAGCTTTCCACTCGTTGGTAGGGAATAATTGAAAAGAGTAATCAAATTTTATAGTGACATTCTACTGACAGAGAACAAGTAGAAGCCATAGAGGAGCACAACCTGTAGAAAACCAGTGCCTTTTCATTTTGGTTGACTGAAAATGAATCATTTTCACGTTTGGGAAAATCCTAATGCAGTGCTTTGTTTGCCTGAAGATGAAAAGGAGCATGAAACTAGATTAACTGCTTCCAAGCAGAAAAGAGAAACTGTGTTTAAAAGTATAATTAAAGAGGTAGAGCATTACAAAAGTGCTGAATAATGTAAATTAAGCTGCCAATGCAGCAACATTAAGCAGTAAATTTAAGCAAACACTGAGTGATGACGGCAAATACAATTTAACTTGCCTTAGTCTTTGATCAGGGCTCCCACACACTGTAGTCATATTGTTTTCACTGACTGAAATTGTCATGATGATGATTATTACTTGCAGTCTTCTGCATGTGGGAGGAACAGGTTTGCTCTTTGAGGGCTTGGGAGGGAATTAGGCACTACTTACTATTTTTTCCCATTGGAGCTGTGATTCTCTTTTGGGTGTTCACCTTTCTCCCCCCCCCCCCCCCCCCCCCCCCCCTTTCCCCCCCTCTTTTTTTCCTTTTTTTTTTTTTTCTTTCCCTTATCTGCTAAACTAAAATAGTTTTCAAAGGTTTAACCACTGACATCTGAAGCTTAGCTCTCATTTCAATTGAGGTATGCTTATGCTGGGAAACCACACTCTCTAATTAGTTTGTGGATGTAAAAGAGCCAAATCAAGGTTAAATGGGTAACCTGTAATTGTGACATGATTAAGTTTTGCATTGCCTAAGCCTTGTAGCTGTAATGGTTCCTGAGTGTTTAGAATGTTTTTGTGTGATGTTCTCATATTGGAGTAACTGATAGGCAAAATGTTACCCATTCACAAGAGGATAGACTATGTAAAAATAGTTCAATCATTTTGGCTTAAAAAACCAACCAACCAACCCCACAAAACAAACCAAACAAAAAAACCCCAAAACACCAAAAAAAGCTCCAGCATTTTTAGTGATCCTTTAGTGGTTGGGCTAGGTAACTCTCTGCCCCTGTGCCCCCCTACAAAATTTGGCATCTGTAGACAAACAATCATACTAATGACTGAAAACTGGACTGGGGTGAAGTTGTAGACAAGCCCTGAAGGAAACATGCCCAAAGGAACTGTAAGAAGACTATCTTTTTTCCCTATTTTAATAACTTTGTCTTCAGTGGAAGTAATCTTGTTACAGCTGGATAACATCGTTGAACTGTTTTGGAAACGGGTGAGTTGGGGTGGACTCTGTATGATAGGAGATGGTATACTGGCAAACTTTTCTGGGTTTATAATGACTTCAAAGTGAAATTAAGCCAGTGGTACTCGAGTAATCTCAAAGTTTTGCAAATGTTTACTTAAATGTCAACGAGGAGACCTAAATCGGAGCTGCTTTAATTTTGAAAAGAAGAAAAAAAAAAAGTTTATTTTTATAAACGTGACTTAGCTGTGAATACAAATGACTAAAAAGTGGTGGCCCGGTTTCGACTGGAGCTGCTTCAGGAATGCCAGCATCAGCGTTGGCACCGCTCAGCAGCGGCGGTTTAATAAAGACTGCGAGGTCCTGTTCTTGCATCAAACCCGGCAGCCCTGCCACAGCTCGCTCTTTTGAACCATTTGCATGGGGACTGACCCGGCAAGTCAAGCCTGCACAACCGCAGGGGGAAAGCTTTGAACAAAACAGTGGAAAATGACGTTTTTCTGAGGCTGAGGGAGGGTCTGGCGCCTACACAGCTGTGAGAACTCCAACCTCCCTGGCCCCGTGGGGTGACAGCGGACGGCCCGGTGGGGCGGCAGGAGGCTGCGCCGCCCCCCCGCCCCGAGGCCGGGAGCCGCCGGCGCCCGTCTCGCCCTGGGCCAGGCGCGCCGCTGCGTGGGCTTCTCGGGCACCATGAAAGGTACGCGGGGCGAGCGCCGCCCTCAGCCCTTCCCGCCGCTCCGGGTGCACCTGCAGCGTGGCGTCACGGCCGCGGCACGCCGGGATCAGCTCCGGCCTTGGCTACAGCAAGGTAGGCGGGTTGCGGGGCCGCCACGCTGCTTCTGCGGGGCAGGGTGGGGAGGCTGCGCCATACCCAACATGGCTGCCACCGGGAATGGGACGGGAGCGGCGGGACTCCGCCATGTTGGGAAGGTCCGCCGAGCGCCGGTTCTCGCGAGACTTGGCCGATCGCTCCCGCCCTGCCTCGCGCCGCCGCTCTTCGCCGCCGCTGCCTCTCCGTGTCAGTCGCTGGCCGGTAATGGCGGCGGGCTAACGCCGCTGAGAGGACTGCTCGCCGGCGGGCAACGGGGCTGATCTCGGGGCGCTGCCGACTCCCGCCGTCCTTCTCTCCGCTTCTGCGGGATGTGCCAGGACGTATCCTCGGGGCGGTGGGCGTCGATCGCCGCCGCGACCAGGTGAGGAGGCGCCGGGAGCGGCCCGTGCCGCCGCCCCAGGCCGCGCTCTGGCCGTCCCCACTGGTGGCTGCTGTCCTGCCAGGGGTCGGGGCGCCGAACAAGGAGGAGCCGGGGCGGGGCCGGCGGCGGGGGCCGGGCTCGGCCGCTCGCGGAGTGCTCGGCCGCTCGCGGGGGGCTCGGCGGGCCCGGCCGGTTGCCCGGGATACCGACGTTGTTGTCGGCTGTCACTTGGCTCTGCCTGTCCTGTCTCCGGCGTCGTCTGCCTTACCTGTTAAGTCTCCCTTTCGTTTTTCTAGTTTTAATTTGTTTTTTTGCTGGTTATTGTATCGGGGGAGGGAGCAGAGGAAAGCAAAGGATAGGGGAGCTCCAGTTTCACTGTTGTCTTTTCGCCTTGTATGGGAAAACCGCCGAAACCAGGTTTTAATGTGAAGCTGAGCTGGCTCCGGCTTCTGTCCACCTCTCGAGCCTGGGCCCAGCAGGGTTGCCTCCGCTCCCCTCGGTAACAGCCCCGCTGGACGGGGTCTGGCTTGTGACAGTGCTTTTAAAGTTTAAATGTACTCTTTGCTTGTGTCTGTGCTGTGGGCTTCCTGCCCTTGGAGCAGGGTTTGGTGGGCTCGGGGGAGAGGAGTGAGATTGCTCGATGTCTTCCTTCTTATATCCCGCGGTCACGGCTGCCCCAAGCCTGCTCTGACTTCATTGGTGCCATTCATTTGGCTGTTGTTGGCATGAAGATTTCTGTGCTGTTATGACTGAGGATTTTTTTTCTGTGAATGCAGTTTTTGATGATATAATGCCTGCTGTTGATGTAGTTTTTCTGGAATAGCTTATTTCTTTCTGTCTTTAGACATCAGCTGTATCTCAGCAAACAAGCTTCTTCTGGCACACTGTGTACGTACATAGAGGTTTATGTGTCAAATAGCTTCATTGTGTAGATGAACGCTTCAGTGTATTGCAATTGAAAACTTGACCGGTCAGCTCTGTGGCTTGGTCATCTTAAAAGACTTCCAGAGCTTACAGGCTTGAAAACTTCAGGAGTTTACAGCAGCCAAAAGAGTAGCACTTGTGGGACAGACATGTGTGAAGCTGTAGACAGTTGGATGCTTGTTTATTATTTCACATGTGAGCTCAAAATGTTCTGTCAAGACGGTCTGCACGGAGAGGTGAAGTTACGTGAAGTGCTGGCTCTTCTCTATCACTCTGGTTGCTACAACAGTTTCATTAGGTAATGCTTCAGATGATTAAATGCAACTGAGGGTGGGACTAAGTGAACATTGTAAATTGTGGAAAGCTTCAGTTCCTGTGAGTGACGCTACTTTAAACAAAGGCATACTCCATCCACTGAATAGAGCAACATAATTTATGTAGTAATGACACATTTCTGTGAGGGGCCAGCATACTGCGGAAATTATACTGCTGATGGGTGTTGATCTGGTAGACTCCCTAGGCTAGATATGGTGGTAACTGAAAGAGTGTGATTTTAAAGCTAGCAAACATTTTGTTTGCATGGATTTGTTTAAGTGAGCATTGGTGCCTAGTGGAAGTTTGCCCCTGTAACTCTGTTAAGGCTTAACAGATATGACAGTCCCAACATGGATAGTGTTTTTCATGTCCTGAAATAACTTTACCAGCAATTTGTGCCACCATAATAAAAGCATCTCCGAAATGGGTAAGAGTCTAATTTCAGAATTGCTACATGTACTTCAAACCTTTTGCCTGACTTTGTAGTGAACTTTCTACGTTTCCTTGCACCCCTCCACCAGACACATTGCTGGTTTCTGCTGAGAAAGTTATGTTGTACAGACCTGTGGATAAACTCGTTGGTGTGATTAGTCTCATTGACTTCAGCGTGCCCAGATGAGGCTGTAGTTCTGTTAATGTATTTTAAATCAGGCACACGTTTGCAATTGGGAGCATTATTTCACATAACACTAGTTCCATTGCCATGTCTGTGGCAGTTAGGTGAAGCTGCACAACATAAGGTGGATGAGCACAGTGTTGTGCTGCTGCTTCCCTTCCTCCACTTTGACCAGCAGCAGACTGATTCTGTTTGATAAAGCAAACCAAAAAAAGAAAAAGTGAGTGATTTTCTGCTGGGTTACTGAGTTGTACTGGCTTGTGATGCAGTCAGATGAGCTCTGCATCTATCACAAGATTGCTAGGGAGGGTAGGAGGAATATATGTTTTCCTTCATCACTGTCAGGTTGCTAAATCTGCTCAACTTTACTTTAGAAATTCATATCAGGAGTGTGACTTTTTTTCAGTACAGCAGTGCTGTTTGAACTGTGCTGCTGATGCTTAAACTCATCTAATGCATGCTGTTCAAACCAATATAAGTTGTGTTAATATGGGAACAGATGCAGCGGTTTGATAATGATAACAGAAGGGGCTTGGTTAGTTGAATGCAGAGAGAAAACTTCCCCAGTAGAGATAATAGATTAAGCATGTGGCTGGATTGGAATGTCTAAGTGTAAAATTTATCCATGGATATAAGTGCGTGGATGATGTATGTGCATCATTGTGCTAATGATCTAATAGACTTTAATGGACTGCTTGATTTAGAATAGAACTACTTGCATGCATAAGTCTGAAACCTTTGTCAATATACTAGAGAAAGAATAGAGCAAATAAATGAACTAATCAATTATACCAGATTAATTGAAACTTGGTGATCACTAGCAGAAATTCTGGCTGTGTTTTAGCTTCATAAGAACACTGCTCACTAATGGCAGAATTTTGCACTAACCAATCTGTGGCAGAAAAACCTGCAGAAGTTCAAAACCCAGTTACATTCTTCTCCGATATTTTGCAGTCACATTAACATGGTATGTTGTGTTTGCTGTTACTGCAACAGAAAAGTCTGGATTTAGGGTTTAAGCACTTAAAGCTTTTAATAGGATGCAATTATTCAAATAGGAGAAAATATTTTATGGCTGGTTTTAGCTAGTTCAAGAAAGAATCTTTATCAGCAGAGTCCTGGTACCAGTCTTTGTAATGCCAGGTTGGAAACAGTGCAGGTCATCACTGTTCTGCTTATTGTGGGGTTTGGGGATAGTTTATGGTTTGTATTGAGACACTTTTAGACATTTCTGAGTGCAGCTTCAAAGCAAAATCATCCAACTTGAGAGAGTGACATTTGAGATTTTTTCCCTGAAGTTTTTCAATGCACTTCATTCTGCTCTGAAAGAAAACAGCGATCGGTCTGCTTTGAGAGAGCTGCAGATGAAGTTGTTGCTCTGCTTGTATGTCTTGGTATTGTTGAGCGAGTTGAAAGATGTCATCTTAGGCTCTCAAAATTGCCAAGTCTGGTTCTTGCCCTTGGCTGAGAGGTTTGTGTTGTAAGTTGTAAGAAGACTCCCTCCCAGTGGAGATGAAGGATAGTGGATGCTGACCTTTTGAAGACAGGACTTGCTGAAGAATTGGAGCATATTCTGCTGAATGGATTTATTATGGGCTGCAAGAATTGAACTCTTCTAATGTGCAGTTACAAGTAACTGGAGATGGAAGGAGTGAATGTTATGAAGGCCAAGGAAACAAATGCAGGAGTATGTCACTTATTTTATTTTCAGTCAGAAAGGCAAGGATCATTGAAGTACAGGAAAGTACAGAACTCCTGAATGGATCTACAAACCCTTGTGTGCATCTCTTTAATAAATAGATGCACTCTTTGTGCTTTTGTACTCTGATCTCTTCATGAACAATGCTAGCTGTCACAACATTCATTTCAATAGATTTCCTCAGAATATTCCTACCGTGTGATGCAGCAGAGAGAGACATGCAATGCATTTTGCTTTCAGTTAATCCACTAATCCATTTTTAGTGCTGGGTTGGTGGGTGGTTTTTTGGGGCTTCCATATCTTTTTAAATCACTTTGACATCACTTGTGATGAAGTAGAGACACTTTTGCAAGTTGCCATGTCTTGTAGCAGAAGAATGTATCCGTCCTCAGTGTATAGTGAATCAGATTCAGTGATGTTTCATTTGTAGAAAATTGTACTTTGGATGCAAATTTAGTAGCTGACTGATGCCAGAGATTTAATCATAGCACTCATGAAACTTAGTAGTATTTTTTCCACTCTATTTTCTGATGTATGATGGATCTATGGTTGTTGATGTCACTTATCTTCCTGGTTAGCAGTTAGAGAGAGTGACACATCCTTTAAAATTCTTTACTGCCTTTCTATTTGCAAATGTGTGGCATATACTGATTGTTCATTTTTTTGTAGTACCCTAATAGCCCTAAAAGCTTTTTAGTGTTTTTCTAGCTTAAGACAGGTCAAATGTTCTTTATATATTTCTTTTGAAACTTTCTTTTATTTTTTTAATTATTATTGTTCAAAGTCATAGTAATTTGAGTGTGAGGGGTTCTGCTGTATTTACTGTTTGCATCACAAGACAAAATACTGAATTTTATCCAGAATTTTACTCCTTCAGAGCAGCTGGCATTCAGAAGCTCCTTGCTTATTGTTGGTGTTTATTTCTTCCAGCTTTTTCTTCTATCAGATTTACATAACTGTGCCTTTTGTCGTGTTCAGCCTCACTCTTGGGGTACGGTGCAATCTGAATCAGCGAAATAGTTCAAAGTCAAATAGCATTGGCAGCCAGTTGGACTAAATACGAGCAAAACTACCTATAAATGCACTCTAAATAGTTTGAACCCTTAGCTTCTTTAGCTCAGCACCACTTTAAAACCATGAGAAAAAAAAAACAAAACAAAAAAACCCCAAAAACCACTAATTCATAGCAGAAATAATTTTGGAGGAGCAAAGCAGCGATTATAGACACAAGATAAAACAATGGAGAAACATAAAGGGTTTGTCTCCATGAAGCATGGCGCAGTTGGAGTTGCACTTTTATTTTGAATATTAACTTCCTTTCAGAACTTTTGCCCCTGAAATAGATTTCATTTGAAGACTTATTATATAAATGAGTGTTGAAAGATGGTGGGGGGAGGACCTGTCTTGTTCTGCAGAGTCGGCTGTAGATTCTGGAGATGGGGCACTCTTTTGACAAAGATGTCACGCAGCTGTTTGTTGTGCTGGAGCTTGTCCTCAGCGCTGAGGAAGGTCAGTACATCACCTGCATCTAATTGCTTTGAGAGACAGTTTTCTCAAAATATGTTGAGGCCTAAGCCAGGTTGTTATTCCTGTGTTGAAAAACATTTTAAAACCTCATAACCAGAAGAAGTCATAGAAAAATGTACTAAGGATATTTTTAGCTCCCCTTTGAATGGGCTAATGCAATATGGTAAAAGCTTGGATTCCATAAAAATGAATTGGTAAAGGTATTTGTGTTCCAGACTCAAGCATATAATCATAAATTGTATTCAGTGGTATTTAAGGGGACATGGAAAGTGTTTGTGGCATCTTTAAATAGAAATTCCATCACTTTGAGTGGGCTGGCTCAGAGAAACAGTTTGCTTGACTAGGTCCCATTGTGTCTGTCCACCTGCATGTGTCTGTTAGTGCCAGTAATGCAAAACCATCACTGCACAAAGAGGAGCTCTAGAGGGTCTTTTGGCTTCAGAAGTCAGCTTTTCTTTATTTGTACATGGAGACTTAAAATACCTTTGCAAACAGAAAAAAAAAAAAAAAATCCTCCAAACCTTTTATTTGTCTCTGTGCCTGTTTTCCCTGTGGACAAGTTGTCCACACTGTGCAAGGTGTGGGTGCAGTGGGACACAGTGGGGCAGGGAGTATATTTTTTCCTGTGGTAGTCCCACAGGCAAAGTGGTCGTGGAGGGAATGCTTCTTGTTTTGCCCATTCCCACTCACTCTTCATGAGGTAAAAGCAGTAACAGCTTCAAGCTTTTGCTATTGGGGAACCACCGTAGGTTATGATACATGACAGCACCGAGATCAGGACTGAGGCTGATCCAGCTGTTCTTCTTCACTGTTTCCACTCCTCCTTCAGCTTGCACAGAAGTTGTAGCTTATGGTACAATATCTCTAAAGCTAATAAAGCAAAAAGAACAAAAAAATCTACTTTCAGACTGGGGTACTTCATTTTACCACATAATCCCAATGACACTTTGCATGAATATGGCAAGAGAGACCAAGGAATAATGACAGGAAAAGATGGCTTCTTTTGTTGGCACTGCTGCCTTATTGTAGCTTTAAACTGTGTGAAGGGCTGGCCTTGTATAGCAAAACCTGCTGCTTTGGGGTTTAAACATTTAAGAATATCCCATAGAAGTCAATAGTAACAATTTGTTTCTTTCTCTACTCTTAGCAAAGCTTTATCTTTTCTGGTATCCCTTTAATTTGGTATCTCTTGTGTTTTTATAAGAAACAGAGCCCTGAGGAATACTGTTCCCTGTGCATACTGGGGTTTTTGCATAACCACTAAATGTTAGAATACCAGTGGGCAATCTCTTGCTCACATTCTCTGCCTTCTCAGAATCTGTATGATTCAGTTTCCTCTCCTGTTTCCTTGTTTCAGTGCCCTGACTTCTGAGTTTCCTTTTTCCTTTTCTTATTGAGGTTGTGCTACTAAGAAAAAGAAAACAAAATCATACTGAGGATACTTGAAAAATTTTGCAATTGACCAGTGTACCAGTTTGTTTTCTCCATTTCTGCTGTTCTCTGTGCTGATTCATCAAAAGTTTGTTCCATTTATCTCTCCTTCCTGTCTTTTTCCATTTCTTCCTTTTTATATCCTGCCTGTCTCATCACTTTGTCTTTTTCCCAGCCCTGTTTTTAATCTCTGCACATTTTTCTGTACCTTTGCTAAGCATGTTCTACTTTCCTGTCCCATTCCTTTTCAGCTACCCTCCTGTTAACATTGTTGTCTTGTTATTTTATCTGTTACTCCTTTCAGTGCCATCCTTGGTATGTCTGCTAGTAAATGTAGTGCTGGTTTCTCATCTTCTTTTTCTTCTTTCTTTTTTTTATTTGACAGTGGCTCTTTCTCTTTGTTTCCTTTCCTTCCTTCCTTGTGTCTTCTCACGCGTCTTCTGATCTGTCAGCTCTCTTCAGTGTCTTCCCTTAGGAACAGTGTTAGTAGAAGAGAAAAGTGATTGTATGCTGCGTCCACCCCCCTCCTGTTTCCTTCCAGCAGTCTCGAGTATATCCTTGCCATACCAGTTTCCTCTTAGGTCCTTAGCAGCAGCAGTTCTGCTGTGCCTTCTGTGTGTACTGCTTTGTGTCCTGGACAAATGAGTAAAGAATGGGCACTTGATGTGGGATTGAAATGTCAGAGCACAGTAGTTTTTGTATCTTAACCACACACCTGAGACCAGGCTTGGCAAACCTGCCTTGAGTGAAGCTGTGTAGAACATCTGGGTCTATCAGTGAGCAACCAGTTCTCCTGATTCTGCAGTCTTCCACCTCTTTTCCACAAACTTTTAAGTTCCTCATAGCATTATCCCACCTTCAGATAACCTTTTGCTGTTACTGCTGTCTCCTTAGAAGTTCTTTGACATCTCAATCTAATTTCAGTCTATTTAGGCTCTGTTTTAAATAGTGATGGTTCATTTAGTTCAGGAAAAAAACCATCTTTTTGAAGCAGTCATTTCAGAATGTAATTTCTACAGTGTCTGTCGTCTTAAAGTTGTTCATGGGATGCTGAGACAACTTTGGTACTCATGTAAAATGCGCTTTTAAAATAGTTTAAACTCTCTTTGCATAATTTTTTTTTAGTATTATTCCCTGAGCAATACTAATTTCAACAGAGCAGAGGGACAGAATCACCTCTGTGTCTTGATTGATTTATTTTTTTTCCTCCACCCTCTAGCTGTATGCTCAATAGCATTAAAGTGTCTTCTCTGTCTGGTTTAACTTTTTGCAGAGACAGAATTCTGAATTATGCTAGTGCTTGGATGTGTAGGGTGCTGTTTATTCATATAACCTATAGCAATGGAAAGATCTATAGTGATCTGTAGGAATTTGAAGTAGATAGAAGTCAACATCACTACAGGTAAGCTTTGAAAAGCTCATGAATTCTGTACACCCTTCCAAAGGAGGGGAAGAGACACATGTAAGTTCCAAACCTTTACAGTTAGGCAGATTACACAGCAACTGAAAACTACTGCAGTGTTGCCTTCCTGAAACTGTAGACAGCTCCAGAATACTCACGTCCTTTTTGTCAAACAGCAGCAGCCTGAGTTAAGCAAAACTGCTGGTGGATCTCAGTTGGCAGCGCTGGGGCCAGTACAAGTTGCATTGTGCACTTGGAGCTGGCACTGCAGATGTTTATTAGAAGCAGAGCAGGACACTTTGGTTGCTTTGCTGCTTGTCCAGAAAGGAGAGGTTGAGTGGCCTTTTGTAGAGGAATGTCACAACTTTTGAACCAAGGCAGTGAGACAGAATTATGCACCATCAGTGCCCATCAGCATGCATCTGTGCGTTGCTGGGAGAGCTAAGGTGTTCTCAGAAGTATGTTCACTGGCTTGTGGTCTGCTCAGCTCAGGTGAAGGACTGACAGCTTTTACTTGAGTATTGGGTTGAAAGATGTAACAAACCATTTCAGACTTCGTTTCCTACAGAGTTGAGGAATTCATGACCTCCTCAGGACTGAGGACCAGTTCCAGTGCAACAATACTGCACACTCTACAGATTTGTGTGTGTATTGTAAAAGAAGCCTAGTCCCTGACCAAGTTCTCCTGTCTGTACTAGTGATTCTAATGATAAGAATAAATCTCAAGCGATTAAATGAAGAGGGATACTTAATTCCTTAAAAAACAGTTGCTTGTCCAGAAATTCTCATATGCTAAATTTACCTATAAGCAGGATTTGTTACAGATTATTTAAGCTGGAAAAGACCTTCAGTATCATCAGGTCCAACCATTAATATTTATATTTCAGCAGGAAACTGATGGGACATTTTCAGGTGCTCTCAAAATGGATTTGTTAGGGAGAATTCCCCCATTTTTATTAATACACATTTTCTTTATTTCTAGCACAGCAGCTCTTTGCTCCAGTGATGGGAAAGATCAGTTAGATGATTTCTGGGGCAGGGCAGTGTTAAGATTTACAGCAGGAATTATGTGAGATGCAAAGCCATGGTTCTGCATGAATGAGCTCTGCAGCACCTGTACTAGAAGCAGAGTTTTCTAACTTGGCTTGGCTCACTGCCCATAACTAGATACTTAAAATCCAAACCACCCTCCACTTCTTTCTAGAACTGGGTATGTCACTAATGTGTAGTTTTCTGCACCTATGTATAAGCTCACATATCCACACTCTTTTGTGCATTTATTTATATGTGGCACTTGGTGCCATGGTTTAGTAGGTCATGAGGGCTTGGATGACGGGTTGCACTTGATGATCTTTGAGGTCTTTTCCAACCTTATTGATTCTATGATTCTATTTGTATTTTTTTTAAAGTGAGAACTGAAGATCTTTTGAAGACTCTTTTTGTGGGATAACTTTCTGCCATAATTACAGACTACATGAATGAACATGAGGACCAAACATAACTGTTGGTCACCGTGAGTATCCTTAAAACTATATATGATAAAAATCCTTCTCACAAAGTATACAGGCAATTACCTGTTCCAGTAAGTAGTACACAGTGTTAATTTTGTGGGATGTTTGGTCATTCTTGTATTAGGAGAATATTGGAATGCCTTTTCATGTGGCACACTAGGGAAGTGACAGCACAAGAAATTTTCATAAATGAAGAAAATAAGGAAAATTGTATCTGGGAGAGAATGAGAGAAGCGGGAACAAAATGTGCCTTTCTGACTCTTTCAGAGGTCCAGAACATCCTGTATGAATTTTGTGGCTACCTACCTCCTTTTTCCTTTCTGTAACAGAAATGTCCTTGGCCTGGTGTGAAGACAGCACAGTAAGCATGTGCCACCAGATAGGAAGCTCTCAGTGAGAGGGCAGTGGCTGTACTGACTAATCCGAGTTCTTGTTGGCTGTGTGATCTCTTAGACCCCATAAAGTTACTTTCTTTCTTATGTAATACTTCTTTAACGCCTGTTAGAACTTTACAGTTGGCAGTCCATGTTTTGCAATGGAAGTAATGAGAAATAATACATAAATTACTTGCCTTTTCTTTTTAAAAAAACACATTTCCTGATTGAGTAGCCTGCCTTTCTTCTTTCTTTTTCTCCTTTATTAAAAACTCCTTTGGTGATAGTGGCTGCCTGGTTTGTTACTCAAGAGTTCACACTTTATTTTACAATCACTGTGAGTCCTGCCTTTGTTGCCTCTTTTTCCTGGCTGTAGTACCCTGATGCACAGTGCTGTTCTGCCTTTGCTTTTAACAGAGACACATTCATCTGTCATTGGCATAATTGGGTATTTTTACGCAGTGTTTCCAGGTTAAAGCCATGCAGTGCTGCCTCCATTACCCCTTCATGTACAGTATTTCAATGTGGTCATCTTCAGACTTACTAGAGTACTTAATACTATGATCAAAATTGTGTGACCTCTAGGTTTCTCATATCAGGTTCACTCTTCTTTGTGACAAATTAGAACAAAAGCACACCCTTTATCTACAGGCTTAGGTGGTTTCTGAAAAGCTGCAGGCTGTAAGCGCTCTTGTGATTTGGTGCCGCTTGTCTGATCTTGGTCATGATGTGGGTTTGAACTCATGATACGAGATGAGCATTCATCATAGTGATCAAGGTTGCATTCTCTTCAGTGTAAGATACTTCCTTTACATCTCTTTGATTCTTACATGACTTTTTTTTTTCTTTCTTATTTTTTTTTAGATAAATTGCCACAATGTGGGGCAAGAAGTCACACGAGGTGCCTCTGCAAAACCCGAGGCATAACCAAAACAAGGATTCTACCATAGGTATGGATTTTCTGGAATACTGCCCTTTTTTGGAAGACATCTTATCATGAGTTGTTTGAAACTTGGGGGGGCTTCTTGCAGAAAGCACTCTGCTGCATCAAACTGTGTGTTTCATGGCTTCGGTTCTGGAGAGAACAGTTTCATACTCTGCTCTCCAGAGTATTGACTGATTTGCGCTAGGAATAGCTAGCCTACGGTATCGATGCCTATATGGCCCAGAGACAGATTATTTATTTTGGGGTGGGGGGGCTGTAAGGGAGGAGCACTTCAGGGGAAGAAAAGGCAGCTATAGGCTCTTGCAAGAAGAGAGGCTCCTGACTTGCTCAGTTCCAAAGTGGTGGAGTGGTTCAGTAGCAGCAGTACATCACCACTAAGATGACCTGCAGCGCTTCTGTCTCTCTCAACTGGAGAAATCCTGTTAGCTTTTTTTCTCTTGTGGTTACACTGTAATTTAGGAAAGGAAGGGGCAAAAAGACAAATGATAGTACATCCTTGAGAGGAAGAAAGCTCTAGTTTGTGGAGTATGCTATGTCTGTTGTTGAAGATCAGTCTTATGATCTCCACAATGACAAAAGTGACTCCCGAAGTTATTTTTAATGTGTCGATAGAGTATTATTTTATCTGTAAGAGGATGTTATTGCTGATTGTTGCCTCTGATGTGTTCAGTTTCTTTTAAAATTACCTGGTTAAACTATTCTGTAGACATGAAACACCATCTCTCAAAGTAAAAGCAAAGTTTTTTCTACTCTGCTTTCTTAACCCTCTTCCTTTGTGCTGCTGGATCTTACCTGAAGTGAAGCTGGCAGCTTTTTTTGCTATAAGGAAAAAAAATCTTTCTTTTTGACTCTAAAACTGCTACTCTCCATGGTTCTGACACATGTTAAGGTTTTGAATGCTGTGTTGTGTAAACCATTCAACTGGAA
This sequence comes from Dryobates pubescens, assembly GCF_014839835.1. Taxonomy (NCBI): domain Eukaryota; kingdom Metazoa; phylum Chordata; class Aves; order Piciformes; family Picidae; genus Dryobates; species Dryobates pubescens. The sequence continues at coordinate 11,248,343 of NC_071622.1, read as the reverse complement.
GAAAACCATCAGAAACCAAAGGAAGGTTAGAAACTGAGGAACTAGAGGAAAACACTGCTGCATCCTGCTGAACTGGATTGCACATAGAGTGCATCTTATCTGTTTAGATTAGAAGGCTGAAGTTGATTGGCGTCTCCTGCTTGTTTATAAACACTGCTGCTATTTTGTTTGTAGGGTGTACAGTTCAAAAAGATTACTATTCAAAATTAATGTGTTCAAGGCTTGGTTTTTGAGTTGAGTCTTTCAATGACTGTGTATTCATGCTCAGTTTACTGAAGAAGAAAACGGAAGGGGGGAAAAAAGGGAGTTGTAACTATAGCGTAATGGAAAATATATTTGTGTTAGCTTTATCTTATCTTCTAAACATCTTCTATAAAGTGTGCAGATACGATTTCAAATGTAATAATGAGTTCAACCTGACTCAGTCAACTCATTAAATTTTATATTAGATACTTTATTGCTCTCTTTAGATGAGTCTTGACTGATAACAGCCTCTCATAGAGGAGATTGACTGCAATTGAGTGGTTGAAAGAAGTTGATTAGTAAGCCCATGAAAATGTCTTTGAATTTTTTTTACCTGATTGTTTTCTAAGTACTAATGAGATATTTCTTTCTTTGTTTCTTCCATGTAAGTTCTAACTGCAACATGGGCTACTTTTTCTCAGACTAAGGCTGCTGTAAGTACTAGGTTTTAATTTTTTTTTCCTTTCTTTTATTTTCTTACTCCTTTATATATGAATTACTGGCTACAAAAGCTTTAACCAAAGTAATATTTTCCTCAGTGATTGCCTGTTGAATGAGTTGAAATAGGGCAGGCAGTACATGTTGAACATTGTTGTATCTTTGAAAAGTTTTCTACACACTGCAGAAGACATTTTAACCACAGGGAGCTTAGTCTTGAGTATAGTAACACCTGCTAAGTCTTGACTATAATATTACCTTTCTAAGAAAGTGATGACTTAAACTTGAAAATGTGTTGTTCCCTTGCTTACCCAAACCAGTTTAAATCTAAGACAACACCAGTGTATTTAATAATTTTCCATCTTCTGAGCACTAGAATTTTGTCTTTCTGTGGGAACTCAGGTGCTTAAGATAATACTAATTTCTAAACCCTAGCTTCAGTGAAGCCAAACAGCTTGTTTTTGGGGGGCGTTCATCTCTTTCCCATAGCCTTCTCCCTCTCTTTTTTAATAGCTGAGTATCATTGTGGGGTTTTTACATGTGCAGTCTCATATCATGCTCCATTTTGAAAAGAGTATTACAGAATTTATTCCAAGTGGAATTAATATTTCATTAAGACTCTGAATGGCATGCTATTATTATTCTTTCTTTTTTTCACAACAACTTGCTTATGGAAACAAAACTATGCAGCAGAACCTAATTTTGATAATCTTTTTAAACAGAACATAGTAATCTGATGTGTTTTCTGGCCATGAGCCTCTACAGGTTTGCAACATCAGCCTTGTGAGGTTGCTTTGACCTGTAGTTTTGTTCTTTGTGCAAGCAAAGAAAAATTTGTCACGTTAGGGGAGAAAAATCTGTGGCTTAAAACTTGAAAACAATGTTCTAATTTGCATCATCTTCAAATTCTAGCTACGGCATGTAGAGAACAAATTGGAACTAGCTCCCACCTGCACGGCTATATTCAATTCTGTCATGGATGCCAAGAAGCCCTCTGCTAGTGCTAGCAGGAAAATCAGCATAAAGGGTATGTATTACTGAAGTACATAGCATAGCCAATGTATTCTGGGAGGACTTGATTTCTCCTCCCTCCCCATAAGTTATCCCCTGTTTATTCATTAAACTCTAATTGTCCAGGAGAAACGGATGTTTTCTTTCCTTAGCTTAGGAAGAAAGTGTGCTGTTTTAGTCACTGGGTTAGATGGAGTGACAGGTCTGTCACCAGGCTGTCAGCAGGCAGTGCTTAGCCCATTCCAGAAGCATGTTTTTGTGTGGGTTTTGGATAACAGTTGCATACTCCTATGCTTACATTGGAGTAACTATCTTTTTTGTCAAGTGTTACACCCTGATAGAATGCTCAATCTGATGCTTCCTTTATTTTGTTTAAGGAAAACATTTAAGGGGAAAAAAAAAACTAAAACACACAAAAACCCAAAACCTCATTTTTAATACTATTTAGAGCATTCTGTTGGTGTGCTACTGGAGGAGAAGAGGCAGATCGACCTCTAGTGGCAGCTGAGTCAACTTTCACAGATTTAATTACTTATAATTGATGTTTAAGCATTTTTATTTCTCTAAATTAGAATTAGAACATGACTATTGTTTTAAGCACTTCCTGCCTTGCTCCTAGTTGTTGAGATCAGCTTGTTGAAAATGAGGAGTGCTTTAAATGCTGGTTTGGAGTGCTGCTTGAACCCAAGAAAACTGTGTTCTTAATTGTTCAGCTCCAAGAACTTTCTCTTCTTGGAAGACATAGGTTCATAGAGAGTTCTTTGGTTTTTGCTTCAGCTTCCCGGTCTTCCAGCCAAAATAAATCAAGCAAGGAGAAGTCCTCACGCAGCCCTCTTCGAGCCACCACTCTTGAAAGCAATGTGAAAAAAACCAGCCGTGTGGAATTTCACGAGTCATTCGTTTCGTACAGGTTAGTGCTGGGACAGCTGGCTACTAAAGAAAAACAAGCTAAGATCAGAATTAAGCTGGTGGTGACAACTCAAAAACTGATTTGCTTCCTCTCTTCACTCACCTGCATGAGCAGCACATGGTGTCAGGTCTTCCTTTTAAAAAGATGTTACACAGTGAGGTGTTGTTCTGGAGTTTAAAGTCAAATGCGTTGAAATGGGGCCAGATCAAGTTGATCTGGCTGCGACCTCAGTGGCCTAATAGATTTGATAGATATTTAGCTTCTGTAATGAGGATCAAAAAGAGTACTTCCTTATGCTTTCCCATCCCTGCTTTATTGGTTCTTCAGCATGTGTTCCCAAACCTATTACCATAAGACAGTGCAGCACAAGAACATCAGTACTAAAGATGCAGTCAGTCTTTGTATGTTGAGAAACCCAAGTAAGGACAGGTATACGAAGCAGAAAGAGCAGCGCAGAATATTGCAGGCCACGGAGCGTGGTGAGGTGTGAGGAATGCAGGAAGATGCAAAAAGCTTCATTTTCCTAGCCTGTGCTAAGGCCTGCAGCAAATGTAAGATGCCTAAAGCTTCCAAATAGAAAAGAGAACCTGCAGCAGAAATAAAATAGTTAAAGCTTGCTTTAATATCAGAATTGTACTGTAACTTTATTCCTCATGTTTTATAAGCAGTGTGTGTTCTCTGCACAAACTTTATCCCTGATGAGTAACTTGGTTGGGTTTGCAATAGATTTTTATTGGATTCTATCACATCCTTTACTTTTTTCTTCTTTTAATATAAATGTTCTTTCCCAGTGAGGTCAAATTGTCGACTGATTGGAGTGCAGTTGGGACAGTGGTGTTTTCTTTCAGTTCCACTACATTTCTATTAATATTTATTACCCTAACATCAATGTTTTGGCCTGCTTTTCCACTTCTTGTTAGCTGTGTGGTTCCTTCCCCTTTCTTGTTGCACAGGAGGCTGATTTGGATCAGTTGTGTAATCTTGGGTCAATTTGTTAAGTGAACAGCTCTCTTGTCTACCCTGCCTGGAGTAACTGACATACATTAGCTATTTGTTTTAAAAACATGTAGTAAATTTACAACAGATTTCAGGGAAAAGAAGATGAGAACAACTAGACTCAAGCCATTATGTCCAATTGAAAAGAGCTGCTTTCATACAGTAAGAAAACTGTGTGGCTTTGAGGGATTAATTTGGGGATTACCGTTAGAGCTGCTACATTAACACATTACTCCTCCCTTGACAACAGCCTGTAGTCAATGCTTAAATAATGCACAGGAAAACAAAAGCAAGCAGAATAGTGGGTAGAACAATCTGTATGTGGTTATTTATAGACACTTTTGGTGAAGTTCTGTGCAATCAAACTGCTCAGCTTCTGTGTTGGTAGTGATTGCTACACTATGTAACAAAAGTGTGCTACTGGAGAGGTAGACAGTTTCACAGTTCTCTGTTATGATCTGGCTGAAATGAATTCTTTAAACACACTTGCTGAAGAAGCAAGCCAGGTACCTTAGGTGCAAGATTCAGCCCCTCAGCAGTAAAAGTATTAAATATATTTTTTCCCTAACAACATCTGTGCCATGAGTCTGATTTGCTGTGGAAAAAATGTGAAAGAATACTTCGTCTTTAGGAGAAGGGTTGAATTTCTAAACTCTCAGTAAGCTTTGCATTTGTTGCAGTACAGCCAGTCCACTCAAGTTCTTGTCAGGGGCTCAGCTTTCTAATGCTCAAATACAGGGCAGGGGGGTTTGGTGCAATTTGTTGGTTTTCTTACCTAATGAATGTGCTGTTGAGGAGCTGTGCATGTGTGCATTGCTTTGGTTTAGAGAACATAGATAAACTAAGCTTATGCTTTAGACCTGGCATTTTGTTTAAAGCTTTTTTTTTAACTGAACTGCTTGGTGATTTTTCTGCATGCTCCAATTTCAGCTCTTCAGCTTTATATAAGGTCCTGTTCAGACCGAGAGTGCAGAACATGAAATCTTGAACAGAAATCCCTTTCAGTTATTTCAGACTTGCACTAATAAATGTGTGGTGATCAAACTTGAAAAGAACTTGCCTTTTAAGTGGAAGCTAAGTATAGGAAGTCATTCACTTAGTTAATTAACATGCTATTTCCTGGATTGGAAGGTCCTATAGTTGTCTTTCTGTTGGTGACTTTGTCTTTTTTTGTTTTCCCTTCTGTTATATCCAGGGATACATATAATCCTCTGTCTTATCACGGTTCTAACCAACTTGAGGCCAAGCCACTGCTTTCGAGTTTGGACTTGAGCAAAGCAAAAGGGAAGGCTGAACTAACAGGCTGTATGATACATGACCAAGATGAGCAGGATCTACATGGCAGAGACCTTGAAAGCCAAAGTGCTGCTGCAGATGAGACTGTTGTTAGGTATTTGAATGACCGACCGGCAATTGCTGCCTTGCAGAACAATGAGGCATTTCGTAGGGTTGCAAGAGCTCCAAGACTGGAAGAGGGAAAAAACAGTGGCTCCAGAGGAGATGAAAGTAGCACTAAAGCTCCTCAGATTAACACATCTGAGGACAATGACCTGAAAGTGTGTCCCCCTTCTGCCAGGACTGCTTCGAATGCTCATAGGTTGAAACTCTTGAAAACACAGCAGCATGACGTCAAGTTGGAGAAGCTGAAGGAACGGATTCGAAAGCAATGGGAGCATTCCAAAGGCCTAGGTGGCAGAGGGCAGCACTCAGGATATGCTGAGCAACCTGTTGTGGTCACAAATGTGGAGAGTGCTGTGACACCCAAAGTCAGGAAGGTGGCAGCTGTGTCTGCTGCTCCATCATACAGAGGTACAGAATCTCTCTCTGTTAGCTACATGTGGTAAAGGAGCAGAGTTCACTTTATTGAGCAACATGTCAAAGCATGGGCATGAGTCATAGCTGTGACTGGGCAATAGAGGAGTGCATAGCATGGTTTGCTCACGAATGCAGCCAAGAAAGAAAAGATTATTGCCAATTTACAGAAGTGTGGATTCTTCTGAAGTTCTTCCTGTCTCTTCTTGCAAATTACTGGGCAAAAGAAGCTCACTGTATTAGTGCTGGGGTTGATTGCAGTTTTTGGGGTCCCCAAGTTTAGAAACATTGTATTGACTGAGAAAGCAATTCACATTTTTGATGATCTTTTCTTCACCCACTCTGTTGTTTTTCAGCTGTGAGCAAGTGGCAGACTGGTATATTGCTTTCTTCTAATGTAGCATTAGAAATTCCTTTCTTAGTTGGCAGTTTTCCACCCCTTCCACCTTGAAAAAGCTTTGTTTACATTTCATGCAGTTAGTTTAAACTCTTAAATTTTAAACTTCCAGGTTTCAATCCTGTTGAAACAAAGATTCGTGCTCCAGAGGGAAAAATCTGGCATGGGGAAGGATTTCCCCGTAGTCGGGAGCGGTACAGAGATATAGCTCTCCAGTTAACAGGTGAGATACAAACTGAACAGATGAAGCCACACATCCCTCTCTAAGAGGCAGAGAAATCTGTTTTGCAGCTGCCTACAAAGTCAGGGAAACAAGAAATTGAAGTGATGAGTGTTAAATATATTAGAATTATCTCTACTTGTTGTGGGGAGTGGGAAGGAGATCAGATGAATAAAAAGGAAGGGAATGGAAAACAGGATGCTATCCTAGTTATGGAGCTTATTTATATATTATATAACTTTACTTGTTGGCCAAAACATTTAAGACCAATGGAAAATGCAAGGAGATTGTAAACCTGTACATGTGTTCGTATGCTGGTAGTATAGCAGCTGGTATGGAAACTTTCAGACTTCAGTTTTCTTTTTCACTTGTGCAGCTTGACAAGGTACTGAGGAATTTTCAGGAATCACTCATAAGACATGTTCAGAAAGAGGAGCTGCTGCTTCTCAGTAAAACTGTTTTGCAAATACTCTGTTCAGCATCAGCCCATGAAAGTAATGCCAAATTTCTAAATCCATTGAATCTACCCTAGCATTTATATTTTGGACAAGCATAATGTCTATAATTCATGAGCACTTCATAGAGATTCAGATTCCTGAAAAGTTTGAGGAGGGCCAGTTAGAGAGGTGTTTGGATCATGTGTTCAGTGGACTTCTGTCTGCTAAAGGAGGGTGCTCCATGTGTGTTCAGCCATCCTCCTGCACTAGTGCCCTGCATAGAGCAGCTGTCATGGAATGCATCTCCTTTCTGACCTGAAAAGGTTTATTAAATAGCTGATTCCAAGTAATTAAATGCTGATCTGCACATAATGGGCACTGTAAGTTTATTTTGAGGCTGTTGGATTATTTATCCATGTGTATAATTCTGTGTTAAAGTTGCAGCACATGGAGTTTTGGGTGCATACCATCAGCTGTATCAAAACTGTTCTGTGCTCTCCAGTGCTAAAATAAGCTGTAAGATCTTGAATATCTACAGCAGCATTGTTCTTTACTGCTACATGGTTTTTACCTGTAAGCATAGACCATATAAAATGCCTATATTTTGGTTTAGCACTTAGGCTAAAGGTATGGACCCCAGGCTCCAGTCACTCCATCTTAAAGATGTTCAGGATTGGCCTTAATAGAACAAAAGTGCTGTAATGTGAAGTGTTTCCTGGGATTAGGAAGAATAGAATAGAATAAACCAGGTTGGAAGAGACCCTTCAAGATCATCGTGTCCAACCTATCATCCAACACCACCTAATCAACTAAACCATGCAACCAAGCACCCTGTTTGTGCTGTTTGTTACTGAAAGCTAGATTTCTGCAAATGAAGTCACTGAGGCTTCTGGTACTCGGCATGTTGTTACTGTCTTTCCTGCACTTGTCAGCCTCAAAGACAACTGGAAGATTTGTGAGGAAAGGGTATTGAGGAGGAGTCTTAAAGAGTCTTAGAATTCCCATTTCATTCCCTCATTGTTTAATATGACCTGTTATTCTGTCCCTGATATTTCCATCAGAGAATTGATTCAGCTGAAATTAGGGCCTATAAAAGTTCATATTGGCATCTAAATAAAGCTTCGGGTCTCTCCGTGGAGAGGGTTGCATCCTATCTGACCACTTTTTTATAGGAGAGGAAAAGACAACAGTGGTAATAGTAGTGGTAATAGTGGCCATGAAGTTCCTTATCTACAGTTCACTTTTGGGATTAAGAAAAGAGCACCTTCAGGGATTGTGAAATAAAGTGCTTTTATAATCTTTGGAAAGGTCCATTGTAGGCTGCTGAGGTTGCTCATACAGCTTCTTAATGCTTGAGCAATTCTTGTCTCTGCTTTGTACCTTGGGTAGTTGCGAAGCCCACTTAGTGGGGTGGTGATTGAGCCACATCTCCGGTGTCCTTTGCCATAACATGAAAACATGACAAAATCTGTCTTTAGTTAGTGTTCCTGGCATCTCTGCAGCCTAAAATCTAACTGTGTTGTGAGGGTTTAAGTGATAGAGTAGTTCTTCATCTCGGGCTGAATCATGTGACAGGTTTTGAAGAAAGAGCACACAAGTGTTCTGTCTTTCATGCCCCAGCATGGAGGCAATGAGAGAATGTACCATCATGCATTGAAGTGGAAGCAGCAGCCCATGTGTTTCTTGAGGGAATGAGTTACATGAACATGAGTGCTGTAAAGTGCGGCATCTATAACAGCAGAGAACCAATAATTGTTCCTGTCAAACTGTCAGTGTTTCTTTTAAAATTGAAAATGAACTTTTATGGCATTTCTGTGGCTTCATCACATTCCAGTGGGTAGGCAAACAGCACTCGAGTCAACATTTTCATGCTGTGAGGATTTTAAATTGCTGGACTGGGAGTAATTGATCTCAACACAGGATCTGGGAGAGGCACTGAATTTTACTGTGTTGCTCTGAGTTTTGGTTTTTCAAGGTAAATGTTGAGGCAAGCTTGTGATTCTGTGTTCTCTCCTGTGGGATATCACTTAACAGCTTTCATTTGTTTTCAGATGATTCAACGGTGAAAGGAAAACCTATTGAGAAAAACAAAGAGAAAAAAGCAACCAGACCAGTGCGGAAAGTGCAAAACCTGACACGGTTGTCAAGTCCCGAGGCCAAACAAGGTGACTGGCTCTACTCTAGAGGCAAGGCTGTTGCCCTGTAGAGATGAGTTTTGTCTCTGCCTTCTCAGATGCACAGGAATGCTGCTATAGTGTGTTTGTAGACTGTATGCTGCTTTGGGGATACATATGGTTTGTAGTTTGTTGGTTGGCTGTGTGTGCTTTTTCTGGTTGACTTCAATTTTCTGCCTTCCCACTTGCTGTGTATACCTTATGGGGACTGCTGAAGAGCATTTGTTTCTTAGGTATCTGTCAGGCCAACACAGGCAAAAAGCAGCAGTAGCACAGTTGTGGATCCTGCTTCTGTTTTGCTTATATTTGCTTTATTTCTTCTACCAATTCAGATTTTAATCTTTTTTAAATTTTTACTCTTGTCTGACATTAGCTTTGTCTATTAAATAAAATCATTTAGAGAGGATGATGTTAGCAGGATACTGTAGAGCAGTGCCTTAGTAGTAGAAAGTCAAATTAACTATACATGCAATTCTGTCAGTACTCCTTAGTTTCCCAGTAATGTTAATCTTTGATACTATGGAGCAAAAGACTTCCACTTCTGCTTCATATTTGGTTTTAATTTGCATGAAAAAAACAAGTGGTTACAACTCCAATCACACTGCAGAGCAGTCTGTTTTCCTTTAAACACAGGTGAGGGTAGGCATCTCTTGCACCTTTTCAGGTTTTCTGTTTCTCCTTATGTACAGTAACTGTAAGTAAACACTCTGTTTAAGGGGAAGAAAAAAATCCTTGAAAAATTATTACAGAGAGTTGTTTAGAGAGGGAGTATGTACTTCTGCATGCTGTAAATCCATGAAGCTGCATGTGAATATTTTGGTGTAATGAATGCTAATTCTTAAAAGTAAGTGCTAAGTATGGATTTGCTCCTTCTTGTACTGATCAATTCATACTTAAAGAACTATACTAAATGAACTATTTCTGACAGCTCCAAGTGAGGGAGGAGCACAGAGATTGCTTCAGATTTTAATGGCAGTGATTGTTCTCCATAGTGGATTAAATGTGAGGAGAATGATGGCCTAAAATCACTAGAAGATGAGAGCTAGATCCAAGTGGCATATCCACGATGGTCCATCCTGCTTCAGTCATAGCAATAAGAAACTGCTTAATATAGCCAAGGCTATATATAGCCCCAGCTCATGTTCTGCTCCGTTAGCGTGTTTTAGTTCCAACAGCTGACATGAAATGGAAAATGAGACTTTACACTGCCTTTTTAAACACACACAGAAGTATCTGAGAACACTGAGCTCGGCAAGAGAACCCCTTTGGCTGAAACGTCTCTTTCAAAGCAGCTTGTAATGACATGTTTCAAGTCAAGATTTATAAAATACTTGGATAATTTACCATGCAAGCAAGGAGAACTGTTAGTAAGTGAATAGTGGGCTACAGGCTTCTGACTGAACAGGTTTCCTCCTCCTGATTTAAAATACCAAGAAGAAAAGCAAGGAGGGGAGGTGGGAACTGAGGGCTGGGATTGCCAAACCACTATTGTTCTGTTCTCCCGGATGTCACTTGAAGTTGCTTTGGTACCACCTCTTCAAAGTCCTGTTAGGCCCAGAGCACAGTGCCTCTTTTTCTGGCTGTGCTGTGTTCTCACTGATGTGTCTGGGTTTGTTTTGGCAGTGCTATCAGAAGTAGAGCCTTCAATTGGATGGTTAGAAAGAACAGCATAGAGTAGTATAGAATAGCATAGAATAGAATAGAATAGAATAGACCAGAGCAGGTTGGAAGAGACCTTCAAGATCATTGCGTCCAACCCATCAACCAACACTGCCTAATCAACTAAACCATGCAACCAAGCACCCTATTGAGTCTCCCCATAAACACCTCCAGGGATGGTGACTCCACCACCTCCCTGGGCAGCACATTCCAATGGCCAATTATTCTTTCACTTGTTGACGTTTTGGAGTTTTATATCAGCTAATATTCTTTCAATATGAAAGTTGAATTGGCTTTTATCTCTCACTTTTTTTTTTTGTTCTTATTGCAACACTTTAGATCCTTTTTTCTTTTGGTGGTTGTTTTTTTCCTCATTTCCATTTGAGTGGAGCTCAACAGCTTCTTCTTAGACCTTCAAATATTTCTTCTCTCCTCAGTAAAGTTTGGTTATACATTTTTAGACCATATAACCCTTTTTTCTTTGTTAAATCAATTTTTGCAGGGCTTTAATGTGCTAGAGTATGTTTTGGGACTTTTACACCATGGTCTGTGTAGGCATGAAGCACTGGTGGTTGTGTGAGTCAGCTCTTGGGTGTCTTCGTGTCTCTGACATTTTTTGGTGTAACTGCAGCTTTAGCACTTATGCAGCTCTATATGGTGTATAAATGATTGATAGCTGAAATAAATGCTGCTTTTTGATGTGTTGGAAAATCCATCTGGTGCTTGAGTTTTATTTATTAATTACTGTGCAGGTGGAAACTATGCAAGTACAGCCTCCTGGCGGGAGGGACAAAAGCTGGCCAAAAAGATTCTGGGTCCAGCTCAAAGAATAGAACAAGAGAGAAGAGCTGTGTCTAGTGACAGAACAGGACGAGACCGTGCTCCCAAGTTTGGTAAGTCATGCTTTTAACCCCTGGACTTCTTTTATATTGTTCTTAATTTATTATGTGTCTGCAGAATGAAGCAGACTTCTTAGATGGAATGTGATCAGTTTCTTATTTTAATAACTTCGACTTTTAACCTGGGATTGGGAGGAGGAGAATTTTGCTCATATCCATCATTGGGGTGTGTAACTTCTTGTAACCACTCATGAAGAACTTTTCTTGGTGTCATGAAAAGCCTGCCCTGCACATGTTGCTCAGAGAGAATAACTTGCATGTCTCGGGGGTGCTCAGAAGCTCTGGAAAAGATGGGAAATAGGTTGCAACCACAAAAATGCATCACCTGCAGTCTGCCTGTGCCTCTTGAAGGTGATAGGGGAAGGAATGGCTAGCAGTGGTACACAGGCCAGCTGAATTTTCCAGATGTATTGTATATAATATGTAAGCTATGATTGGACATCCCTGGTTTATAGGAATTGCAGTTCTTGCAGATACTATGTAAGATCATCCATGTGTCTCATGAATCTTCATTAATCCCTCCACTAGCCCTTTCCAGAATTTATCCCGAATCTCAGACAGTACAATGAAGGGACAGTGCTTCTTGGGCCTGTGAGGTGGTTTGGCTGTTAATAGCATGAAGGGTGTGAGCTCAGTCTGAGAAAAGGCTTCTGTGTTCAGACTGTGACACTGAATGTTTACAGTGAGATCTGCACTCCTTCCCCATCCTCACTTTGACAGCTGTTTCAGTGAAGGTGTGCCATCTCCCAAATTATTTTTCTCCTGAGCTGTTTGACAAGTCTTACTCTTCCAACAGGCCGTATGGGAAGGACAGGTTCAGATTCGAGACTGGAAGTTGCCCGTAAAATCTCAACAAGTTCTGACAGGTCAAGGAGTAAAGTACAACCTGGGAATAAACTGAAGAAAGTGGAAGCTACTTTTCCAGATGACAACCAAGCAAACCGTGCCCCCGTAAATAAGGACTTCCTGCCTGTGGAGATACGTGGAATTCTTGATGACTTGCAGTTGGATTCCATGAGTACAAAGAAAGAGAAAGATGTGGAAAAGCAGAATCGGAAACCTGTTCTGCCCACTCGAAATGCCAGGAGCCACAGTCCAACCAAAAGGAAACCAGACAAGATTGCTGCCACTGAGGAGCCTCAAGTGATCAGTAAGAAACGTCACTATGATACAGATGAGGTTCGTCAGTTCATGATCAGGCAGCAAGAGGAGAGAAAGAAGAAGCAGAATGAAGAGAAGAAAGCACAAAAGGAAGCAACGGAACAGAAGAACAAAAGACTCCAGGAGCTCTACAGAAAGCAAAAGGAGGCTTTTACCAGAATGAAGAATGTGCCTCCTCCTCAGCCTTTAGCAGCCAAACGGTTACAGGAAACCTATTCTAAATTACTGCTGGAGCGTACTGTTTTAGAAGAGCCACCTCAGCTGCCTACAGTGCAGGAAGCACAGGTATAGCTGATTCACTAACTCCAGGGATTGCAGTTGTTTGCAGGAGTAGGAGGTTGTATGCTCAGAAAGGTCATGACTTGTCCTGGTCTGATGATCAGTTCAGAAAAAGGACACAAACTAGATAGCTTTTGCTTAAACATAGTGGTTTTGATCTGGAGCCTTCTTGCTCTAGTGGATGCTTCTCAGCACAGCAAGGCCTACTGGGAAGGTGAATGGCAGTTATCTTTTTATTACAAATAGCTAAAACAGAATCCTGCTTCTAACAGCAGCAGTAAAGGTTGGCTTTTAAGGAAACTAAACATCAGTCAAATCATGCATTGTCTGAAGTTGCTTGCGGTCAGTGGGCAAACTTCATCATCAGTGAGTTAAATAAGTTTGCTGATCAGAAACTAAATATGAAGGTCAGTTAATACACAATAAAAGGCAAATACCAGTCTGAAATGTTCAGCTGAGGTAGTTCAGTATGGGGGCAAACTTTTTTCCCAGTACATTCTGCTGAGACAAAAAGCTAATAAATGTCTTGTGAATTCAACTGTGTGCATAGCAGGAAAGATGTGGTAAGAGAAACGTAAGCCTCTTTGAATTTTAATGAGACAAGAGCTTCTAAACTCCTTGCAGACTGTTAAAAGATGCATTTTTCTGCTTGCCTTCATTTCTAGCCCAAACCTGGTTATCAGCCATCCGGGGAATCAGACAAAGAAAATAAAGCTCAAGAGCGTCCTCCCAGTGCATCTTCAAGTAGTGACATGTCGCTTACAGAACCACAGCAATCACTACTGAGGTGAGCCACTGTGGGCCTTTTGATAGAGGAGTACTCTAGTCTTCATTTCTGAGAGGTGAAATAGACTGGGCTCTAAAGATCATGTTCTAGTGACAGTCATTGTCTTTATGGCAGTTAGAATGTTTCCTTGCAGTAAAGAGGAAGCTGATACAGGAAAGCATGGGAAAATTTTGGCTGTGGGTATCTTGCGGGTCTGTAAACAAATTAAAGTGATTGATAGTTGCAGTTAATCTTTTGCTGAAATCAAGGGGATGGTGCATTTCATATTGGCAGACTATTTCCTCTGCCATTGCCATTGGGCATCACATAAATATATCTTCTGATTTTTCTTAGTTTGTTCAGTGTTTCTATTTCATCCATTTTCTTGGCTTCAGGCCTTTAATTACTGTCTCTAAAGTACCAAAACCTTTGCATCTGTTTGCAGCTAAGCCTTTCTTTATTTCCTTTCATGCTGCTTTGCTCATTTCTAATTGTGCAGTGTATTGCCAAAGTTTTTCTCACTGTAAGTCAAGGTGCCCAACCAAACACTTTAATATAAAGAACTAAAAATGATAGTGTCTTGCATATCCTTGATATCCCTGTTGTGCAAGTATATCTTTCTTTTTAATTGCAGAATGAACGTCTGATTCTTAAATAGGTACTTTCTTCTTGGTTAAATCCACACTGACTTTGCAAATTAAGACCTGTTCCTTTCTAGAAAAGTTGAAGGAAGCTATGGGAATGCTGAGTAGTACTTTGTATAGGACTGCTAAACCATATGCTAGTAAATATTAGTGTAAGGAAAAAATGTAAATACCAATAGTAAGGGAGAGATGAGACTTGAAGAGCTGCATAAGTTTGTTGGAGTACCTCACAGTAAGCGAAGAAGCTGCTTTCTGTGAGGATCTTCCCTGGTTTCCTAGTATTCAGAATAGGTACAAGTGATATTAACGAAGCAAGCTTTCTGCAGAGCTCCTTTCATGCAAATGGGAGCTGTCTGGAAATAAAAAAATAAGATGTCTTACAGAAGTTTTAGCATCCTCATATTGACAGTTCTCCTTTTCTCTGTGTTGTTCATGCCTATTGTAAGTGACAGCTCCAACAAAATATGGGCTGAGTTTAACTGGAAGGGGAAGGCTGGGGCTAAGAAGTTCCAAGGGTTAAAAAAAAAAGAAAGAATGTTTCCTCCCTTCTGTAGCCAGAAAACTTTTGGAAAAGGTGGTGATGATTACGATGAAAACACTCATCTTGTTTACGACTCTAAAACATACCATACACCACAAACAACATTTCAAATTTGAAGCTGCTGCATTATCTGGAGTTTTTTCACATGTTCTCTAACTGTTTGCTGTCTGGTGCCCTGTCCTTCTGATTCCACCAAAGAGTATCTCTTCCTGAAAAAAAACCACATATGTGGCAATGATACTTTTATCTTAAAAAAAAAACAATACTTGTATAAGTCATCAATTTAAATATTGACTTTTTTAGGAATGATTTGATGGAGCCTCCATGGGTACAGCCAGACAGATTGAGCCCCAGAGTCCAGCTTTCTCAACAGCAAGTTCCCATGGGCTCGAGTGGAGGCCCTTGCTCCCAACACTGGAGCCTGGAGCAGATGGACCTTTTGTCGAAGGAATGTGACATGATGTTGGCAGGCAGGAGGTGCCATACTGCACCAGAGGGATCACGAACCGTGATGCCTCAGCCATACATGAATTCAGCTGCACAGCAGAATCTCTTGGTAAAACCTACTGCTAACCAGTATAAGAGCAAAATGGATCGGATTGAAGCTTTGAAGGCTACAGCTGCTTCCCTTACTAACAGGATTGAAAATGAAACCAAGAAGTTCACAGGAGCTGGTAACAATTACGGTGCCATGTGGAACTCAGACCGTGAATTTATGCAAGAAAAGCAGGGTGATGGGCGGTGGGCAAAGGCTGTGAGTCCTCCTGTGAAAGAGGAGAATGAAGATGCTTTTTCAGCCAGAATTCAGAAGATGTTGGATGCCTGTGTGTCTCATACAGCCTTCGGTGACAGCCTTCCTGGGGTAGGCAACCTTAGTGAGTTTAAAAAGCTCCCTGACACCATCAGGCCCCATACTGCTGCAGTCAGCCTTGGAATGAGATCCTCTGGTGCTAACAGGCATGAGGAGATACTAGGACATATATCTAAGAGACAGAGTGACTCCCCAGGGCATGAAAGCCAGGCTTACACTCCTACCAAAGCTGTAGTTCTTCCTGAGTGCAGCATTGAATATAGCAGTGAAGAGCCGCTCCTGAGTGACGAAAGCTTGTATGAGGTGGGAGGAGGCCAGCATAAACCATTGCAATTCGGGACAGTGGACACATTAAAAGAGAAGTATTTCTGCGTTCGGGAGGGAAATGCTTTTGAGCCCATCAAGGAGTTTCAGAAAGAAGCTGAGAAGTATTTGCCACTTTCCACTCAGACAAGTGGCATGAACAGCAAAGGGCCCTGGGAAGAACTAGAGAAGGGAAGTCCCCACAGCGTCATCAACATCTACACAAGGAGTTACCGGCATCATGGAAAAGGTAAAAATGGAAAAGCTTCTCAAATCTCATGTGAATTACTGCTTACTACTACCAGTCTTACTACTCCTTTCCCAGTCCTTAGTCCTCCACCATATCCTGAAGGATGTGGGGTTACCACTTGCATCTTTGCTCACAGGAGTTATTCAAAACTGTCTCAAAGTAACATGACAAAAATCTAGTAACAATGCCTGATTTTGAGAAGGGAAGGTTTTAGGAGGAGAAGTCTCTTGCTTAAGCCCAATTCAAGCATTAGTGTCTTAGGGTGCCTCCTACAGGATGCTTCCCTTGATTTTCATTTTTTTTGTGCAAATTTATTTTTCATTTTATGAGTGCCTCATAAAATTTACCTCTTGCCTTCTGGTTTTGAGGAGGAATGCATTCTGAGAAGTTGATTTTGATCTTGCATTTTTTTCTTGATTCTTTTTTCTTCTGTTCTATTTCCCTTAAAGATGATTGCATTTAAATGTTCTACACATGCCTCTACTCTCAAGTACTGTGCTTTTCAAGAATGTTCTAGCTGGAGTGGGTTAATGGAGTATTCAATAATCTGCAAAGAGAAGATGACTGTGATTGTTACACTGTGTTACAACTGCCATGAGATGGCCATGATGTTGTCTTCCTGATGGTTTTGTGTTTGAAAAGAAGTTTTTAATTCATGGCTGAGAGCATTTTGATGTCTGCTGCTTTATTACCTGTTTGATGAACGCTTGCATGTGGTTTCATTTTTTGTCTGTTCCCTTCTTTGGTCACCCTTTAGTGTTTGATGAAAAGCCCAGTGGAGACTCTACCCTTATGCGCCCTTTGCTTCCTGCCATGAGCCCTCCAGAGAGTGTGGTTTCTTACGAAGATGATTTTTCCTCATCACTGGGAAGTAGCACTCTAATAGACAAAAAGATTTCATGTGACCTCAGGTAATTGAGTGTTAAAATTCTTGTGAAAAATTAATTGATACTAGTCAGAGTGATGAGGTATTTCCATAGGACACTGCAGTTAATGTAGGAATCAACACGGTTAAGATACAGGTTAAACTATTTCTGCTCTTTATTTTTTGCTTTTAGTTTGGCAGGTAGCTTTAGGCAGTGTTCTTTACCTTTGGAGTCAGGTGGAATTTAGTTCTCCAACTTGTGTGTAAACTTTGTAATTTTGAAAAAAAAAAGGAAAGCTCTATTTGAAAATACTAAAATAGTACTTTAGTACTGCTTTTAGTACTTCAAAGTGTTGTAAAAAGCCTGTAATTACTTTCAGTAAGGGTTTGGTAATGCTTGGTGATGGATACACACATTCTCTGTCAGAATTTTTGAAACCTTTTGTTCAGACTTAAAATTGAAGACTAAATCTGAGATTCCCCACGTTGCTACTGAATTCATGTGGCCTTCTTAGTTTGCTAAGACATATTTTTTTGTAATGAGATAAATTTGCACCCTTTGGGCACCCTAAGGAAGGCCACAAGTACTGTGTTTATACAGGTGGTACTTCACCTCACAAGGAAGGAAAGTAAAAGGCACATTGCACACTGAAAATGTTGGCTGGAAAAAGTGTTTTCTTGCTGATCAAGTTTCTTGATAGGTCTTCTGTTGGTATTATTTAGTATGTGCTGCATTACCCTGTTATTTGCAAATCTTTTGTAGTTCTTTCTTGAAAATCACTCACATTTCTGTCAGTTGATGTCTGTGTGCCAAGTGACTACCTAAGATACAGTCACATTTGGAGTCATTCTGAGGCTGTTTAAATCTGTAATCAAACAGCACTCTAGAGTTAGCACTGGGAAGGATGTTTGTTACCCATCTTGTACTGTCTGATAGTACCAGTAGTATGTTCCAATATGTTCAAAATCATGTCAAACTTCCTACTGTTTCAGCTGTTGCAGTTTTTGATCTCAAAATCAACGCTTTTCAAGATGGGCTAAAACTGCGCAGTTTCAGCCATCTGTCTCTGAAGTATGGTGGATTTCTCATGCACAGTGTAATGTGGGAGTTGGAAGTCTTTGATTCAGCCCTGTCAATGTGCTCCTTTTCAGTGTTGCTGGAAGCAGTAATTCAAGCATTCAGGAAGAGGTTCCGATTAGGAAGTCTCCCTATGAACCTCCATCTGCAGAGCTTGCTTCTCAGCATTCCTCTGGACCACAGTCTTCAACATCTTCTCGCTCCTCTGGTTCCTCTAAGAAGAGAGGAAAAAAGGAACGTAAGTGCAGTACATGACTGTAGGGTTGGGGTTTTTTTTTAAGGGGATTTTCAGGTTTTCTTATTATGAAACTCATAATCTTTCCTCCTATCTAGAAATGGTAATTTAATACTGATAGGAGGATTCCTTCCTGAATTCTTTTTGACTCTGATTATTCTCTGACCTTAAAATGCAGTTATCTGAAATTAAATAAGCAGGAGATCAAAATGTTTCCTTTCTTAGACCAGCCTTCTAACAAATGAGTTAATTGTAGTATCCTGTGGGAGTTATCCTCAGATTCAATGCAGAGAAAATTCCTGGGAAATCTGAGTTATGGCCACATTTATGAAGGCAATAAGAAGTTTGCCTGTATAGATTTCACCTTTGCATCACAGTTTTCTTAGTGCACAAATTAATAAATATACTTCTTCCTACAATAACTTGTGTGTTACAAAGCCATGAAGGAATATGATGCTTGTTGTGCTCTTACTATATAATCAGTGGATGACATAAGGAAAAGCTAGTTTTGAAGTCAGTAAAAGAATGAGAAAAATAAGGTTTGACATTCCAAATTATCTCTCCTCCTGTTTTTTCACAATTCTCTGGCTTAACACAAAGAAAGCAGGGCTTTATTCTAATTATCAGTGTTGAAGAGTCAAATGCTCTTCTTTATTTGAAGTGATTGTGTGAAATGAAACCTGAGTGACAGTTTTGTTGACAGTGGACACAGCAATCTCTTGCAGAAAGCTGCCAAACTCAGATTTCTTGCTTGTTGGATTTACAGACTTCTACCTCAAAGGCATCTTTAAGTGGGGAAAAAAGTTCTCATTTATTTTTAGGCTCCTGGTGGTTAAGATACTCATACTTTGAATGCCAAGTGTAACCATTTTGCAATGTTGTTGCTTCTTAGGGGTGGAGTCTTTCAGTGGAAGTTCTCACCCCTTTTCTGTGGAAGAAGGAAAAGTGCTATCTGAATTAGAGCGGGGATCCCAGCAGGCAAAGAAGTCCTTATCAGGTAGCAGAATTTCTAGTAAATCCCATGAGCAGAACACAGATACAGACAGCACTCTGGAAAACTTGTCTGGACACTCCCTAATGAGGTAACATGAACCTTGTAAGATTGTATGCAAACATAACTAAGCTGTATGCAAATGTAACTAAGCATGTTATCAAAAGTGTATGTCACTTTGAATATGCAAAAGGAAAGTAACAAATAATCCAATGCTAGTAAGATGGGCTTGCAGAAAAGGTTTTTTTCCCCTTGTATTTTAAATATGAAAGTCCAAAATGTATTGCTGTGGTAAGAGAAAATGCAAATACAATAATTTCTCCCCAGGTGATCCCTCTGGGGTTTTTTTTAGGGCTAACTAACCAGTATAGATATCCCATCAGGTTCAGAACCTCAATCATTGAAATACAATTTTTGGTTTCCCCTTCTACAAGTGGTCTGTAAGAAATGGAGAGGGAGGAAAAATAGCCAAGCAGTACATCTTGCTCTTTTCAGTAAGACCCACAGACATTTTTGGCTCAGCTTGTGTTCAGCTAATACTCCTAAGTCCAGCCATCTCTGTGAGTTGGTGCTTTTTCAGAGCTGAACTGGTGCTGGTTTTTTGCTAACTGTGCAATAAAGATAGCTATGAAATAGTTTTCACTGCACTTATTTCTAAAACAGAACAAATAGTATGAATGGTCTCTCATTCTGTGAGAGTAGAAAATGACTCTGAGGTGTGTGTTTATATTGATGACCTTCACTGATGCCCACTATTTGGTTTAGAATATCCTCTGACCTCCTAAGAGATACCAAATAAAGCAAAACTTTATCCTAAGGGATTTAAGCAGACACTGTTGCTCCTCTTTGCCTTAATAAAATTTGAATAATAAATATAAGAAGAGTCTGCATAATTTCATGTATGTTTAAAGAAAACCAGTAACCTTTATTTTTTTGGGGGGAAGTGTTACTGTAGTATTTTACTAACTGCTTAAGTCAAATTTTGGCCTTCAGGCATTTCACTGCATCTTGGCGAAACAGTTGAAGGCTCAGGATAGCAGTTTATCACATTCAGTTGCATCCATGTGCTGATAGTAACCTTTTTACTTTTCAAAAATGCCGTTCATGGTATTCCAATATCAAAATACTGCCCTAATTTACTGTGAGTAAAACAAAGCTCTCCCCTCAGACTCTCAAAAGAGATGTGTAAATGCACATGCAGGTAAGTGCATCCTGTAGTGCCAAGATTTCTAACAGGAGGCATTGAAACTGCTTGTCTGCCCATGTACAGCATATAGATATTATTCTATTTTATTTTATTTATGTGTGTGTGCTAACTAGGTAATACTGGGGTGGGGGGGAAATGATGCTATAGAAACTTAACCCTAGACTGCTGTACAGGTCTATAAAGGGATATTTATTTATTTATTTATTATGTACATATGTTTTTGTAGATATTTATTTTTTAAATGTATTATATACACATATATATATGAGATGTCCATCTCATGAGACCATTTCCTTGAGCCACACTGGGCCTATGCAAACCATAGATGACTTTTGGTGTATATGGTACTGCTTTATTGTCATATCAAATGTCTGGACTTAAGAGAATATTGACTCCTTTCCTTTGCCATTTCACTTCTAGTTTCTCAGACAAGAGCAGGCCCCAGAAGACACAGACTTCTTCCCTACCTCCTGGTTCCCAAAAAATCTTGCAGTTTGATTCTGTGGCCAATACAGGAGAAAGGGTCAAGTCACCTGCTGGCTTCTCTGGAAACACAACATCAGGGATGAAGCCTAATGCAGCCTTCCATGACTTGAGCATGGGAACTGGCAGGACTGAAGCAGGCGCAGCCTCAGCAAGCGGTGAGTTGTTTTGTTAAAACTCTGCTAATCCCAGAGCAGTTCTAATTTTGATTTATTTTTTGATGTGGGGCACTGAAGTCTGGAAGTTGACCAGTATGTCTTATCCTGCAGGATGCATGCACTTCTCTCCTGCTGGTCTTCAGCAATGTTTGTCAGCACAGTTGAACTACCTCAGTGCTATTGAGGAGTCTGTGAGACAGCTTTCGGATGTAGAACGAATACGAGGCATAGCACTTGCCCAACAAGAGACTGTTTCTTTGGCTCAGATTCTAAAGGTAATGGAAAAACACTTCCTTGTCTTACCTTCCTTTTTGTTATCTTTTTTTTTTTTTTAAATTTTGCAAGAAAATTAATCTGATTAGGGCAAGGTATGCTTTTGTTAGCAATGCAGAGAGTTCATAATAGGAGTAATGGAGTGTTTCAGACAGTGTCCACTTTTTAGGATTAATATCTCTTACCTTAAGTGAATGAGTCACCAAGGAACTGCTGACTCTTAGAGTGTGTGTCATTAATACACCACTAGCTGGAGT
The DNA here is from genome assembly GCF_014839835.1 of Dryobates pubescens. Lineage (NCBI taxonomy): Eukaryota > Metazoa > Chordata > Aves > Piciformes > Picidae > Dryobates > Dryobates pubescens. Next base: position 11,226,845 of record NC_071622.1, on the reverse strand, counting down.
CACTGCTTTGGTTGTGTAGTGCAGTAAAACAAAAACTTGGCTATTTACTGGGCTTGATGATGGCTCCCAGTGACGTGTAGTGTTCAGGCTGCATCAGTTCTCTTTCCATGAAAAACATGTTTTTGGCTGAAATTGCCTTATGTTGGTAAGGTTGCTTGTTATAGTTTGTCAAACTTAGTTGAGTTCCTAAATCTTCTTTCTTGCACCACTTGGGAAGGGTATGAGGGACATGCATTGTTTGCTGTCTACTTAAAAAGAAAAAAGGGTCAATCAGCAGGCTGAAAATGTTATGTTAGAAGAAGCACTGCCTCCTACATCTTTTGGAAGTGCCTAGGTTAAAAAAGGTCTCTACATTTAACTTGCATGATTAAAACTTGTTTTCCTCATCTGTAGGCACAGCAGCAGCGCCATGAACGAGAATTAGCTCTTCTGAAAATCAAAGCTGAGCAAGAAGCTTTAGAAAGTCAGAGACAACTGGACGAGGCAAGGCAGAAGGCAGCTCAGGTAATGCTGCCCTACAAAAAATATGGAGTGTGTAAGAGGCAAAATGCTGTAAGTAAATCCTCTTAATTTGAAGCTGTCAGCATGTGGATAAGTGGTGAAGGGACTTAAAGTAGCTGTAAAAACACTCTTAGGGCCAATTTCAAACTTTTTTCCCACCAGATTTTAAGAAATGAAACCCTAGTTGTTACAGCTAGTACATTGTGAAGAGCCGATCTGTCTGTATTTTGTATGTAGGTCCACACAGAGTCAGTGCAGCACCGGGTCCAGGCACGGCAGGAGGCTGTACAAGAGACCTCGTGTAAGGCTGCAGCTAAGCAGGCAGAAACTGTGCATCTCACTACAGATGCAGCTCACTGTGAGGTGAGGTCCTGTGTGAAAGAAAAAAGCTGTTCTAATTCCAGTATGATTTTGAGTGCTTTTTTTGCCTCTAGGTTCTCTGTTCAGTGTCATTCTCAGTGCAACTTTTGCACCTCTGTAATGGGACAAATAGTAGGACTTTAAAGGAGCTTTTGTAGCATCCTTACTCAGAGAGCAGTCAGCACCCTTAAATCCCTGGTCATTACTCTTATCATCTACCTGGTAGCAAACTGTTAAGAAGTTTCTACTCTTTCAGGAGAGATTGATTGTAGTGGGCACAACATCTTTAATTTCTAAGAGTTGTGCTCCATGAAGGATTGTTCCTGTATCTGGTTTACCTGCCAATTAAATTAGAAAAGCAGGAAAACAGAAATTTTGTGCATTTCTGAATATAGGAGCCCAACAAATAAATAAGAAAAAGGAGGGAGGAGGATCTTCAACAGACATCTTAACTCTCTTTTTAACTTCTCTCTCTTTTTTTGTTTTTCCCCCTTCTCACCTTTTATTTTTCCTTCTCTCACTCCTTTTTTTTGATTTGTTGTTTTGTTTTTATCCTTTCTCTTTGTTTCCTTTTATGAATTGCAGTGGTAGGTCTGAAATGTTTTATTGTGTGGGGATCATTCTAGTAAGCAGAGCTTGCTTAAGTTGATCAGAATGATAAATAGTGCCTTGCATGTCTGTAGTTTCATATCCATAATTCTTCTGTGCATAAGGAGTATTTACAGAGCAGTGTGCGCTTTTTACAGCTAAAATTGATATGTAGGTACAAAGCACCTCAAAAATGTGTCTTATATGTTTGTTCAATAAATCAGTGAATTCTATGGCTATTTTCTCTTTCAGAACCATTTTGATACTGCTAAGCTCATTGTATTTGTTGTTCTTGTACTCAGATACCGGAGTTAGTACGAACCCAGATCTCAGATACTGTCAGTGCTCCAGCTGCTCCAGTCACCTCCTTGCTTGACCAACAGCGGCAGCTCCACTTAGAGTTCCTGAAGCAACTGAGAGCTCAAAATGATGCAAACAGGTCTTGCATAGTTTCATATCTTGGGAAAGGGGGGAAGTAAGAGAGTTAGTTTTTGATTCACCTAATCTTGAAGAAAATTTGAAGATGTCATAATGAGTGAACCTTTAGGATTCCATCTTTATGCTCTCATGTACCCTAAAGGTGGTATTAACTGAGTGTGTAAAGCTCTCTGTAAAAGAGTAGAAAAAGATGCTCCAACTGTTTTCTGGGATGATTTAACTAATCTAAGCTTTAAGTGGTCTTTTCAGAAATAGTGACTGTTACTACTTCTAGTAAACTGAAAACTGTGAAAACTGTAGTACTCTTTAAGACAGATTTATCCAAATCACTTCTCTTTCTCAGGAAATGTGAGTCTGCTGCCGTGTCAAAAGCTAAAGAGGAGACAAGTGACTCAAAACAGACATACTCAGCAATATTTGATAGCTATTCAGAGACCTCAAGAAAAAAGGTTCATGACCAGAGGTAAGAAGAGTTTAGATTACACAGGCTTTTTTGTTTGTTTGTTATGCTGTAAATAAGAACTAAAGTGCAAAGATACTTTTTAAAGTGGAAAATTCAATATTAAACCTTCAGGTGGTAAACCTGTCTTATATTCCAGAGCTTGAAGGTTTACATGCCTACCAGAATTTGCTTTGACTTTAGCTAAAAATCCTATTACACTATGGTCCACAATGCAATAATATGTTATGTGTTAGTATCTTCAGTTTTGAATTTGCTGTTATTTGTTCTAATTGGATGGGTTGGGCTTTCCTCACTTAAGAATGGTTGACTTCCACATCTGCTTTCTCATTCAGCTGAATTAACAAAGAGTCTAGCAGGCAGTAAAGGGAAATGATTATTCCTCTCTGTTCAGTCTGTATCTGGAATACAATGTCTGGTTTTGGGCACCTTGGTAGAGAAAAGACATTAATGTGCTGATGCAAGTCTAGCAGTGAACTGTCAAGATGGTTAGGAGGCTGGAGTACATGATGTGTAAGACAGGATGAAGAAACTGAGCTAGCTTAACCTGGAAAAGAGAAAGCTAACCAGTGCTCTGGTTTCAGTGTCCTAAAGGTGTTTTGTTAAAGGACATAAGGCTGTGCTCTTCTTGGAGGTGCAGATGGAGATGACAGAAGGCAGTGGTGACATTGCAGAAAGGGGAAAATCATTTGAAAACAAAATCCTCCCTGTGAGAGTGATCGCGCACTGGAATAGGGGTGCTGCAGGGAGGTTGTGGGATCCTCTGTCCTTGCAGGTGTTCAGAACTTGGATGTGACCTTTATTTTGGTTGGATGAAATACCTTCAGAAATTGTTCAGCTGAGATTATTCTGATTTCTGCGCTGTGGCCTACCCGCACACTTCTATTGCATCACCTTCTTAACCTGAAAGTTGCTTTAAGTCACTGGTTTTTGGAGTCCTTTTCTAAGTCCTAAGTATTTGCATTTTGCCCTTCTCAAGCTTGGAATTTGAAAGTAGCCAAACAGCAATATAAAAACAAACCCAAATTCTCTGCATGTCAATTATTGCTGGGATATTAGTCATGGTATGTACAGTAATCATGTAGCGTAAATATTTTGACATGCGTAATTAGTTAAAAACATCTCTTGATAACGCAGCAGTACCAGCAGCCGCCAAGAGAGTCCTTCAGCTCCATCTTCTAAGGAGAACGAGAAGAAGCTTTCCCGTCATGAGAAGCTAACTAGCAGTATTGAAGAACAGGCTCAGACTGCTGTGGATGATTCCTTGCCAAGTGATAGTATTTTATCACTGCCAGATGAAAAAGGTTAGCTTTCTTATTTGCATGTGGTGAATCTGAAGGTGGTGAGGTGGGAAGGAGGGAGGTGCTGTTCTGGAATTAAGTTCTGAAATAAATGAGGGAATGCATGTGTGAAGAAACTGACTCCCAGGCGAATTTGACAAAGTAAGATGGGAACCTTTGAGATTCTGTGTACATCAGAGTGAGAGTCTAGGAGCCATTCTCCTTTCTGCTGTGGTAGTTGTAGCCAGATGTTCACTTGCTGAATCTGCAGGCTGACCATCAAATATTTCAGCAGCCCCAGTATACCTGTGTACAGAAGCCTGTTAGGTCTTTTTAAACTAACCAGCAATGTTTTGTAGCCTAAATCAAGGTCACTTGTCCAAACACTTATTTTTCTACATTAGTTATCTCCCTGTCTTCCCAGCCTTCTAACTTTATTAAGGTGAGACAGAGTAAAGTCACCTTCCATGGTACATACCCAAGCATAAAACCCCTTCCCTGATATCCCCCTCAGATTCCGCTTCTGTTGCAACAGGGTATTCCCTGAAATTTGATGAGTCCATGACAGAGGATGAGATTGAGGAAAAGTCTTTCCGGTCTTTGCTGCCTTCCGAGAGCCATCGCAGAAATAACTTGGAGAAGAAACGTGGTAACCGCGATGATTCTGATGAGGACGTCTCGACAGGAAAAACAGCTCTGTCATCTATCAAGGTAGGTCAAGCCACCACAGTTAAGGTGAATTAACTGAAGTGGTTAAGCTTATGAGCTCTAAGTGAGCTATTCTTAGTTGTGTTTACAAGCTTTAGGGTTCTTTTCCTCCAAGTGGTTGTTTGAGCACCTCAAAAACACAGAGTTGTATGAATCATGCTGTTTGTCACTGTTGTACAAGTGTGATGACTTGACTTACAGAACTCATCCAGGCCTCTGCCTGTTCTCTTACGGCTTTGGAGTACAGGAGTGTCATTTTGAGGTAGATTATAAAGGCCCAGTGGATTGTCTTCCCACCATTCCTACACAAAGCTAGGAAGTACAAGAGGATACTTCATTTCTCCAGCTCAAGAGGGGATGTCCTAAATCTGTCACACAGCCCAGGGCAGAAAAGGCTGCTCTGCACAAAGCTCAGCTTCCCTTCTTACACCTGTTCTTGTATGTGTGCACCTGTGCATACAGACATTTTGTATTTGGAAAGAGCCTTGGAATTTCTGTACTATCAAGTCATGCCCAATTTCTCTGGCCTTGTAGGAACTGAGCATGCCATTCTCAGGAGGTCAGGATAGTTTCTCTAAGTTTACCATGGAGATGGTGAGACAATACATGAAAGAGGAGGAAGTGCGAGCAGCTCATCAGTCCTCACTGCTTCGGCTCCGGGAGAAGGCTCTGAAAGAGAAGACCAAGGCTGAATTAGCTTGGCTGGAGCACCAGAAGAAGTAAGGCAGCCCTGTGTATATACTATTGCTGACTGAACATTTTTCTGTACATCTTGAAGGCTTTTTTATATGATTTTGCTTTCACCCCACCTTTTTTAAGTATCATTACTAAAGTAATCTACTGCCAACAGTAATCTACACAAATGTTATTGTCAGTTGCAAAGGACAGAAGCTGCTTTGTACATGGGCTTTGATTTTTATGTTGAATGTGGTTTGATAAAAGAGAATTTTATTTGAACAGAACATGATCAAATGTTTGTCAGTCAGAAAAGGTAGTTCCCTGCCATTACTCTACAAGTCTTAATTCAAGAAGGTGTAACACTGTCAAGCAGTTATACCTTTATTTGTTTGGTGTCTAGCTGAGGTAATTTTCATTTGCTCAGGCCAAATTTTGTGTGTCTGGATACCTGTTGTACTTAATGATTTGTTTCCAACCTAACATCTGCTTTGTCCTGAAATGCCCACCTGAAGTAGCTAGTGTTACCACTAATCGGTGGTGGCCAGATCCAGTCAGTAATGCTTTTCCATGGTTACTCTCTGTATGAGAGTATCATTGTTCACCAGGCACTTTATTCCACTTTCTTGTCATGAGTTTGACAAAGGATTGCAAAGTAGTGACCTAAGACCCTCTGTCTTTCTCAAGAGCTCTGCAGAGCTCCTTCAGGTGAGATTTTGTATTGCCTGAACTGGCCTTTTAACTGTGCATGTCTTTGACTACACTGTGCAAAAAATTCCACTAACAGAGCATGCCAGTGATTAAGTACAGGACTACAGGCATATAGTCTCCTGCAGGTTAGGAAAAGTAATATTTTCTTTTTGCTTTAAAGAATAAAAGTCTCACTGTTGTGCATTTTTTTTCCTTGTCCTTTCTTCCAATCTGTTTGTAGGCATTTACGAGACAAGGGAGAGGATGATAAGATGCCTCCAATTCGAAAGAGGCAGCGTGGTCTGCTCCTGAAATTACAGCAGGAAAAGGTAACTGATACCTTCTAGGAAAATCCTGTGGAAACCCCTCTGTAGCCTTTAAATGTTTCAGACACTGAAAAAGCTAAGAATTGAGAAAACTCCATCCCAGACTTTTGGATAGGAAGCTAGCAGTATTGCTTGCCAATAACTTTTACTTGCATTTTGGTGGTAGTTAACACATTATTTAAAAGGGGCCTTCTGTATCAGTGATCTCACTGTTGAGACTAAGATACATGAATTGATAATTCTGTGCTTTGCTGCTGAAATTCTACCCAATTATTTCAGCATACAATTTTGGTCAATTTGGACCCATAGCATGGGCACAGTGGCAGGTTTAGAGTGTGTTCTTGAGGGCTGTCCCCCCTGGTTCTTATCTTCAATCTTTTATACCTAAAAGGCAGAAATCAAGCGTCTTCAAGAGGCTAACAAGGCTGCTCGGAAGGAGAGACAGCTGATCCTTAAGCAGCAGGAAGACATAAAAAGGATCCGGCAGACTACAATGAAACTGCAGGAAAAGCTGAAGTCTGCAGGAGAAAACAAGCTGGTAAGTGCTAGGTACAGAAGGTGGAGGCTTCCCTCTTCAGCTGTGCAACTGGGACTTAACTTCAGTGGTTATAGGAAAGCAAAGCAGCTAAATTTGACCTATCACTTGGAATTTTTGTCTGCCTCATATGGTCTCATCATCTTTGTCTCAGCAACTTTATGTTTAACTTCTGCAAAGTGTTGCTGAAGGGAATACATTTTGGAGCAGTTCTAAAATCTTCTGGTTGAACTGAGCAGTAGATGTTGCCAGTCAGTTCTCAAGCTGAACTAATGACTTTGTAAATAGCACTTTTTTGATACTTGGGTATCTCAGGCTCTGATTTTGTTTGGTTGTTTGTCAACCCCCAAAGCACTAAGTGTAAGGACTAAACCCAAAACTTGCTGTTTTGTGGGTGTGCCAGTGTCATGACATGAACTTTCTTGCATCTGCTTTATGAGACAGCAAGACAGGAAGTTGTCAACGCTCTCTCTACTTAAAATATTTTGGGGAAACACAAGTTTAATAGTAGTGTAGAAGGGATTGGTGTCTTGTTTGGGTAATTGAATTCTGGTGGGGTTTTTGTGCTGGATACTGTTAGGGGGAAAACTTGAATTATGGAGGGGGGGAAAAAAGTGTACTGAAAAAAAGAACGTGTCAAATAAAAATGAAGTCGGAAAATGCAGTTAAATCTGCAGGTGGACAGGCTTACCTGAAGTAGCATCTGATGTAATCTGAGGAAATCTAAGATAAATTGACAAAGTTTGTGAAAAAGACTGCAGAATAAGTCTTCTTACTTTTAATGTTGTGGGGTCTTTTAATACTTATTTGCAGGAATTTCCCAGCGAGGATGACATCAAGCAGAGCAATGCTTCTAGCCCGCTTCCAACTGATGGAGAAACACGCAGCCCTTCTCCAATCTCAATCTCCAGCAGTGAGACTAGCAGCATTATGCAGAAACTCAAGAAAATGCGCAGCAGAATGGATGAAAAGTAACTAATTTCTATTTTAATTCACACGAGTGTTTACTGTTGTGGTAGAATGAGTTGATTTTAACCAGTATCTGCACCAAAAATGGCCATCTGAAAAATCAGAGCTATTGATATCACGTACCCTCTGATCTCAGTTGCCTGAAAAATAGCTGATTTGAAGCATTACTAGAACTATATTAATCTTTGAGTATAATATTTTTGAAAGTTAGAATTCTTCTATGAAAACTGAGATTAGAACACTGTTAGCTGGCAGACTGTGTGGTCATGGTTTTGTTGCAGTGGATCGGTTTTAATATTCTCTGTAGCTGGTAAAGAGCTCATCAATTTAAGAGATTTTTTGATGTTTGTACCTGCAGGGACTGTGGCCAGGCTCCAGCTTGATGGTACATTTTGTCAGAGTTCCTCTTACAGGGACAGAACTGAAGTCAAATGGTCAAAAGAATGCCTTTATTTATGTCCCCTTTTATTTTAAAAGGGAAAAAAAATGCAGGGAGTGAGACTCTGGAATTTAAAGTACAAATTTTTATCTTCAATTGAAGCGTAAGTTCTAAATAGCAATAGTCTTATGCCAAAACTAGAACTGAATTTGAGATCTGGCTCAAGAAAGTCATTGAGCTTCTCAGGCACGTGACTTCTACCTTGTTTTCTAGCTGCTGAATTTCAGTTCTGATTCCATTAAAATCAGCTAGGGATGAATCCTGTAAGTATTTTCTTAATAGAGGTGGTATGTGTGTGCCTGAGAAGACAGGCATTTAAGACTACCTTTCTTTTCCTCATGTGTGGTCCACAGGTTAGAAAAAAATAGTTGAAAATGGTCATTAGTCTTCAAAGGAAACAGTGAAGTATATGTGCAGTTCCTGGGTCTGAAAACTAAGACAGAATCTGTTTTGAATACAAAGTTGTTTCTGCATCTTTTCAGTCAATGAATTTGCACTAAACTCCCCAAATGCTTTACCAGCATGTGCTCATGAGCTTGAAGCATTAAGTACTTACTTGAGACTAACCCATTAAAAGTCTGGCCTCTTCCAGTTACCACACCAAATACTCTTCACTCACAACTTTTTTTAACTTATAACCAAGGCAAGTCACTGTAGTTTAGACCCTAGGGGTGATCTTTGTAATGTTTTTTCTCTTGAGACTCTTAACAGCTGGATGAAACATCACAAAGTGAAACACTGCTGTTTTCATAGGCAAGCTGCGTGTGACTCCTCAGCACCCTGTTTGCTTCAGTCATTTGAGAAGCACATTTCCCATACTTGCATGTAGTTGTATATGACAAAGCTAAAACCCAGTAGCAGTAAGTGAGGATTTGGTGTAAGTAGGTAAAAAACAAAACCATGTTTCAGTTAGAGGGTCATCTTCATGTTCTAGCCTGAGCCGATTGCTATTTTATTCAGGCTTTTCTGGTGGGACTGGATAAACTGAACAGCCAAAACGATTTGAAGTCTCCCAAGTGTCCTCTTTCCAAAACCAAACTCTTGGCATTCCAAGTCATGTGAAAACCACCCAGTCACTATAGCAGCAAACTCCTCCTTGAAATATGTCTTAGAGGTTGGTGGATGGCTTAAGATTGGGTCTTGAAAAAGATGTGCTCTGTAGACCATGCTGCCTTCTGGGGTTTGAAGAAAAGGATTGTTTTTCCCTTCCGATCCCTTTTTTTGTTGTTGTTGTTTAAAAGATCAGCTGTATCTTATTTTTTTCCACCCAAGCTTCAGCATGCAAAATTCTAAATGGTGACAGAAAAGTTACAGCTTATGCTGCAAGAAATTGCTCATGGATTTTACTGAATATAGTACTAATACTGTAAGAGATTATAAATACACTTTCATATTCAGGACTTCCTTTGTCAATTTTAGTCAGGTTTTGTCAGTATTGGTTTTGATACCTTATGTTACTCAAAGTGCTTTCATTTCTAAGCAACACTGAAGAGTTGCAGAAAGAATTACATATAAATTAAATAATTGTTCTTGCTCTTACAAGGGATAGTAGTAGATACAAAGTATGTTCTGCACTTCAAGATACTTCAGTCAGTCCGAAATATTGCTCATCCGGCAAACACTATTCAAAAGGTGGATAGCAGAATTTGAGCTGAAAGAATTGGGTTTAGGTGAAACAAGTGGAAATTGTCTGCTACAATGTATGTGGTCATGTATTTTTGATTTTGTGGTTTTGTCTTGGTTTGCTATAGATGTTCAGAGGAAGTAGGGGGTTGTGTAAACATAAATGGCTCTCCAGAAGTCATTCTTAATTCTATAGCTTTTGCCGACCTTCTGCAGGTATATTGGTAACGATAGTGCTTACTGATTGAAATACAGTGCTGACTTGGTATCTTTTACTAAATGTCCTCATTTGTAAAGCACATAAGGATAATAAACGTCATAGAGACATTTTGGTTTGGGACGTCATGATAAGAAGCTGCTGTTTGAAAGGAATCAATCAGATTGTGAGCTGTGTCAAAGGGAAGGAAGTGCGGTGACAAAGTACAAAGGAACTAGAGGAAGGAGCTGGGAAGCCTGCTCTGCTGGATTTGCTCTGCTCCACAGCAAAGCAGAAATCTTTTGGCCTCCTTACTTATGAGGCAGCTTTAATACGTCTCTTCTGCTAAAAGGGGAGCGAAAGAACAGTTCTGTTTCAGTTTTAACTGATGAGTTTGTGTAGCCTGCATGTGAACAGGAGCATGCTCTGTCAAAGAGAATTAACCATTTTCCCCTTGTTTTCCTTGCATATGCAACTTTAATGATAATCTGTGCAATAGGAGAACTGATTAAATGCTAATTTTCTTTTGCTTTTCCTTAGTATGCTTCTTGGCTTGCATTATAGTTGACAGAGCTATGTGGAGCATGGTATTTTTCTATGAATGTGATAATGAATTCATTAGGAATTAGCTTAAAATGGTGATTCATTAGGAAATACCATTTTAAGCACAGCTATACATTTATGTAGATTTACTTTTTTTAACAGTAGGCATTAGTACTTCAAATGATCGAGGCAATATGTGAATATTTTGAGACCAAGTCTGCACTTTGTTGCAAAAAAACCCCCCAAAACCCTAAAATAGCATGGCAGATATATCTCAGACTTTTTGTGGAATTGCTCCTGTTTTAAAAATACACCCTTTTAATCTCCCTTTTTTTGTCCTTTCATTGGTGTTTACCTTTGTAGTTTTACTGAGGTTTCACCAGGTCTATGAAAAACGTGTTTAAAGTTTCAACCTAGCAAAGTTGTTCATATCACAAAACCAGCGTGCTATGGAATGCTAGTAATACTTTAACAGTCAGAACAGCAGGAGCTGCAGAAAGATCAGGCTGAGATAAGGTAACCAGTGCATGTGGAAGTCTGCATCTGAGTAATTAAACTCCTTCCAAACTTTAAAGGAAAATGCAGCAACGTGTCAATAGCTTGCCTTCTACTAACAGAATATGAAGTGTTGCAAATGAATGTGTTCTGTTACCTTCTGCTTAACAGTGTATAGTTTCTCTCCTTCAGATGTTGGGTAATAACTATACAATGTTAAATGCAATTAATGTTGAAGTTCTTTGCTAGGTGCTATCCTTTTCTCGTTCTTTCTGCCTTTTTTGCTATCTTAGTTTTAAACTCTTCCTCCTTATTTTGTAGACACTGCTCTCCTGTACACTACTTCTTCTCTGTCTTTACGTCTCACCACTGGGCTTCTCTCAGTGTCTGTTTTCCCAACCTACACCCCAAATTCCAGCTGTATATCTACAACCAATTGGTCAGGTAACTGTATGTTTCTCAAGTGGTGGAGTCTTTGATAGAGCATGCTCTGTTCAGTCCTAGAAAGTCAAGAGGTTCTTGGTCAGTGAATGTTTTTGACACTTTGTATAGTTTCCAGTTAATGACACAGTGAGATTGAGTGCACCCTCAGCAAGTTTGTAGACCATACCAAGCTGAGTGGTGTAGGTGATTTGCTTGAGGAAAGGGTTGCTATCCATAGAGACATTGACAGGCTTGAGGAGTGGGCCCATGTGAACTTCAGGAATGTCAGCAAGGCCAAGTGCAAGGTCCTGCACCTGTGTCAGGACAATCCCCAATATTAATATAGACTGAGGGATGAGTGGATTGAGAGCAGCCCTGCAGAGAGAGACTTGAGGATACTGGTGGACAAAAACGTTAGACATGAGCTGGCAGTATGCACTTGGAAGCCTGAAAGCCAATCATGACCTTGGCTGCACACCCTGCACCATGGGAAGCAGGTCAAAGGAGGTGATCTTGCCCTCTGTTCTGCTGTGGTGAGACCCCACCTGTAGTGCTGGGTACAGCTCTGGAGTCCTCAGCACAGAAGGACATGGATCTGTTGGAGCAGGGTGAGAAGAGGCCATGAAAATGATTGGAGGGTTGGAGCCCTTCTGCTGTGAGCACAGGCTGAGAGAGCTGAGGTTGTTCAGCCTAGAGAAGAGAAGGCTTTTCAGTAAGAAACGTTGAAGAAAGACTTTTTAACAGGGCCTGTAGTGATAAGAGAAAAGCTAAAGTTTTTACACTGAGAGGGCAGATTTAAATGAAATATAAGGACGACAGGGATTTTATGATGAGGGTGGTGAGGCAGTGGAACAGGTTGCCCAGAGAAGCTGTGAATGTCATATCCCTAGAAGTGTTCAAGGCTAGGCTGGATGGGACTTTGAGCAACCTGGTCTGGGGGACGGTGTCCCAGCCCATGTGAGGGCACTGGACTGGATGGTCTTTAAGGTCCCTTCCAACCTAAACCATTCAGTGAGTTTAGTCTCCTTTCTCTACTGTGTTCTGAGTGGCAGACAGAGATTTCACTTTGCTCCTGCTGTCTGGTAACTACTTCAGAATAGCTGCTGAAACCATCTAGTTTGGGCTTAAAGTCATTATACCTTGGATACAAATGTATAAGTTCAGGTTAGAGCAGCAGGCTGATGCTTCCAGATTAATATTTGCAGTGCATGGATAGAATGTGTAATATTAGCACCAGAGAAACTGGTAGGACTTGGATATCATGCTAGTGTCATCTGAATGCTGCTGCTGCTGCTTCTTTGCTGCCCCAAATTTTCAGCTTCACAGATGCCACATGTGGTCTTGGTTTGTTTGGTATTTTTGTTTTGTTTTGTTTTTTCTGTGAAGGTGCCCCTGCTTTTGAGGATAAATGTGTATCCTTGGTGTTGCAACTGGAACCCTCTAGACTGTAGTAAATATTAAGGTAGTGTGTATGCTACCTTGTGGCTCTGACCTTTTAAACTCCAGGGTTATAAAAGGATCTGCATCTTTAGCCATGCTGCTTTAATCCTTCTCTTCCTGTAGGCTGAATGTTGGAACCCTCTTTCTCTCCTGTCACTTCTTTTGGCTGACCTTTCTTATGAAGTAGGCTTTGTGTGGTGATTGGTTTCATGGTCATTTAATCAGTTCTCCTGCTGTGTGTGTGGCCTTCTGGGTTAATTAATTTGACATCTGCTTTTATGGAGTCCTGCTCTTTTGAAACCATTTATTCAGCTTTTCTCTTCCACTTCATTTCAGCTGGGCTTGCCTCCCTCAACATCCAGTAAACAGTCAAGATCCAGACATTCTGGTGCAGTGAGTGAAGGACGAAGTAAAAGCTGCCTTTTGCATTGAGATCATTGTAATAATGACCTCTATAGCAAGTTCCAAATACATGGTGTACTAGACTAATTGGAACTGATGTGCATCTGAAAGTCAGAGTTGATAAATCTGATAGTGCTGGTGAAGATGCAATGTAGACATGACTGTCCATGTCATGGTTGTAAGGCAGTTACTGTTGACAGTGTAATTTCTTAATGATATTAGTCTGTCAGTTTTGACTAAGAGTAGATGATGTTTGATGTTTGTCTATGGAAAGTGCTAAAGTAATGCATGGAAAATCCTGGGCTCTGTCAGCTTGACGGTGGCAAGTGTTCCAGAGACTCTGAGGTGTCCCTTTTATACCTGCACTTCTTTTGATCATAGGAAGGAAGGTTGTGGGCATGTCTTATTGGCTTCTGAAACTTTTGTCTTGGCATCATAGCTTGTCCACCTTACCTTACTCTGTCTTAGAAGAGGTCTTACCTGAATCTTAACCTTTCTGATCAGCTGCCAGCTCCCTTTTCCAGGGAACAGAATGAATGCTGAGTAAGCAATCAAGAAATGTTCCTCAGCAGGCAAGAGCTGCAGATTAGCCCATTGGTCATTCCGCTTCCTGTAAATCAAAGAGTTCTTTTGAAACGTGAGAGATTAAAAAGCAGAGATGAAATTATTACCTGCTTTGCAGCTTAAAAACTTTGGTGCTAAATGTTTGAGATGGCTTTAAAGTGACAGACTGTAAAGGCATTTGCAAAACAAAACATCACAAGTCTTTGAAGACTGCCTTTTTAGGCACACACCTTCTGTATCAATGATGAGCTCTCACTCTAGCTGGCAGACCATATATTTTTCTACAGGGTGATTCTGTGACATCTTAAACATCTTGAAATGTTAGAAATAAGACCAGACATAGTGTTGTTCTAGAGCTGGTAAAGAGAATTAGGGTATGCACACAAACCTATTCATACCTGTGATGTTCTGTAAGAACTTCCTCATTTCTGAGGCTCCATGGAAAGAAAAACCTAAGAAATCTTTGTCACAAAGAAAATACCTGCTTTACTTTTCATCTGTTCTAAACCAACAGCCAGATACGAGAGTAGGTGAGGAAAAAGCAGTCCTGCATCCTTATTCTCTTGATGCAGTCAGCTCACAATTAACATTCCAGGAGGTGTGGTGATCCATGCAGATAATACTTAAAGGGAAAGGGATAAAAGTTCCAGTAACTCAGAGTTATAAATACAGAATTGCCTTCTCTCACAATTATGTATTTGGAAAGAACTGTGGGTCAACTGGGGTTACAATTTTTCTGTCATTGGGGTTGGCAAAAAGACAGATTCCTTTTTCAGTCACTGCTTTCATGAGGGTTCCAGTTTAATACCACAGGTACTAAAATTTTGTGTCCTGAAATTGGAAATGTATCCTGTTCACTTGCTGGATAATGAACAGCTTTTTAAATGATTTTGAAGAGCTTTTAAATGTAAGCAGCATGTTTTTACAGTATGTTGTAGGTTTTACTTACTGCAAAGAAAAAAATAACCTTGTCTACTTGCTGGGCTATTTTTTTTCAGCAGCACTTCAGAAGTCTAGGAGATAGTGTGGGTGTCATCTGAGAAAACAATTTGAACAGCTATAATTCTGGGAATTGTGGCAAGAGAGCATCTGGGTGTTGGGACCTTTGAGCGCGGTTGGCTGTTTTCCCATTGTCCTCTGCTCTGTCTGTCAGGTTCCTAACTAAGCGAGAACAGAAGCTGATGCAGCGTCGACAGCACGCTGAAGAGCTGTTGGAGTGGAAGCGCCGCCTGGATGCAGAGGAGGCAGAAGTACGGCGCATAGAAAAGCAGGCCCTAGCTGCCTGGGACAAAGAGCTGCTCAAAACCAAAACAGCCAAGAAAGACAAAGACCTGGGAGATCAGAAAGCTGAGCCCAAAGGTAATGGAAAGAGGAGGGAGGTGATGCAAATGACAAGAGTAAAGCATAATGTCGTCTTCCTTTTTTTTGTATTTTGGTGGTGGTCATTCTCTGGATACTCCTAGAATCTCAGCTTCTGCACTCTACTGCCTTCTGTTGCCACCTTTTAGCCCTGTCCACACCCTGGCTAAATGTGTGTGGCTCCTTTGTGTTGTATCTTAAGTGAGCAGTGCACCATAAGACCTTCAGATGTTTCTACATACAGTTTCTGTTTTTTAATTACAAAATACTTCATGCTCTTTTGCTAAGTGTCTTCTGAACTTGCTCAGAGCCATTTTCTCCCATTTTGGGTATATCCTGTTAGTCTTATTACTGATGGTTCTTATTACTGATGGTTCTTATCAGGGGCTGCTTTCCCATTGTCGTGTTCTCAAAAAATGGAAAGCATTTTGTTCTTCCCTCTGTTGTTAATGCAGTGTAACTGTTTGAAACCTTCAGCCATAAGGTGTGGTAGGATGTATTTGGTATAAGTGATGCTCTTGTGAGGGAAAAATAAGTTCCTGGATGTTGGGAGCTACAGCTTTACTGGTCTGTCTGAAGTGGACCATACTTTGAGCAAAGAAAACTGGATTGGAGTGAGAGAAAACAATGAACCTTCAGGGACTGATCTAGAAATAATCGGTTTTCTGTGTTGTTTCCCGCTTTGCTGAAAGCAGGCAGCATGTCCTTTGAATGTGCAAAGGGAATTCAGACTTAGCCCCTATTACACTCATTACTGACAGCAGTCACGTGGATTTTTAGGCATTGTAAGACATTTTAAAGATGCTCTGTGTACGAGTCAGTAAGTTCCAATGAAGAGAAGTTCAGCATGAATGCTGAATTCTCATCAACAGATGAGAAAATCCACTTGCTTTCTAATAATTGTATCTACCATTAAGCACTGGAGCACAGCTCTGCTTCAGAGGTTCCTCTGCTCAGCTTTTGCTCAAATATTGAATAGTTCCCCATGGCTGCTGCCTCAGTAATGGTGTGACTCCTGCGGAATTCAGTAAACAGGAATATTGACAAACACAACTTACTATTTTACTTGTTGCCAGCTGAGAGACTCATCATGAAATCATAACATTAAAATGTTTTCTGCAGCTACTGTAAAGGAAGCAATCAATTCTACATTCAAGATCTGGCTTGCAGATTATATGCTCCCCCATGACTTCTTCAGACTAATAGTGACTCTTGCTGGGGTATGGTCAACTGGAAGGACAGGTTTCCCTAATAATCTTTTTGGAGTGTGTTGTCTGGAAAATGCTAGAATAGCCTGGAAACCTCTTTTAGACATTCAGTGATCATTGAGAACATTGGGTTGCCTTAAATTGCAGTTGTCTAGAGGTAAACATGCTTGCCCTTGCTAAACATTCCACCCTCATTGTCTAGGTGAATCAAATAACACCTGCCAATTTGAGGTGTATTGGTAGCAGTTACATCAGGCAGCAGTATCTCTGAAGACATGTAAGTCAGTGCAAGTTCTCACGTGCTTTTTCTCTCATTATTCTATCTCAGAAACAGCTAGTGAAGAAGAGTCTGCAGTGCCTTCTTTCTCTCATCTGAGTGGTGAAAGCTCTATCCCAGAAGATCTTGGCAGTCCACCTACTGAGTCTACCCTACCAAAGACTATGGGCCATGCACAGCCAGAAAGCCCAGATCAGAGTACAGCTAATGAAGAAATGGCTTATTCTGAAGAGTCCAAGTCCTCTACCCCACCTTGCAAACTTGTGAGTGAGCATTTTATCATATATATGTATATATTTGCTTACACTTGTAAAAGACCACCTGAGTTGTCAAAGCAGAGATGAAACTTCTCTCTGCGATACCATTTTACATTACTGTGAGTAGACACTGTGATCAGATATGTGCTCTGAAGTCTTAAGGAAACACTGTTTCAACTCAGATATTTTTACACTTGTGGGTAGTCTTGCAAAACATTTTGCATATGTGGTGTAGGTATGCAGCATGAAGTGGCAGAACACTGACCCAGTTTACCAGAGTGAATTAGCTGTAGGCTAGCTTGTTACCATTGTATAAATACTTTGAGGACATGGAAGCTATCCTCTGTTTTTCCCCTTTATTTGCTAGCAATGTATCCCAAAGTATAGCTATAGAATGAAGCAGCAGACCTGTAACCCCAGCCCAGTCCTTTGGGTTTCAGATGACGTCTGCCTGCTGGCTAATTCTGCCATATTGTTCTGCTCTAACTACTATTTCCGCTTGGTTCATAATCTTGTTCTGTTTCATCCTGGCAACTTTGCCTTGTACTCCATGAGACAGAAAATGCAGTGTCTGTGGGGTAAAAGAATTGCTCATCTAAACTTACTACAAATACTTCCTTGGAAAGTGTGAAAGGAAAGATAGTGGGGCAGAATGGCTAATAAATGCTAGAGGTTATGCTCAAAGTGTGTGACAGGTTGGTGGTACAATGTTGAAGTAGCAGGCAGCGTTTTGGAAGAGTATTTGTGCTTACAATGATTTGCCTAGCTTCAGAGCTCTGTTGTTTTACTGACTTAGAATGTCATCTTGCACTCTTCATGTGAAATGGCTTCACAGATATATTTACTAGGAGTTCCTATTGCCCTGGTTGTTACCAAATAAGATTACATAAATGGTATTGAACACCTGTGAGTCAGAAACATGTCAGTTCACTTAGGTGGCAATAGAGTAGTCTTAAGCAGGTTTACTGAAATCTAGGCTCCAAGCAAGCAGTCAGCTCTTGCTGCTCTTGGTATTTTTGTTGTCTAGCAAACTAAGCTTAAATTCTTAAGAAGGCTAAACAGTTACCACTACTACTGAGATGTTCTGTAGTCATGCCGTTCTTTCCTTGTAACTAGCTTCAGGTGACAGTGATCTACGTTCAAACTGAGCTTTACATAGAATTACTTATTTGTCCTTTTCTCCTTCATTAGCCTCCTTCCAAAAGCAGCATATCTGTATCAAAGCAAGATTCCAGCAAAGGCAGCCATAGAACTGGAGGACAGCTGCGTTCACTGGTGAAGTCTCATCAGATATCTCACAACTGGTCTGATGAATCTTTATCTGTGACACAGTCAGGTAAGCGTAATATCTGCTTGGGCTTAAATTGCTTTTTCAAAGCTTTGTGCTTTTAGCAAGTAGTCTTGAAGACACAAATGTGGGGAGGCAGGCAGAAATTCCTGGAAATTGCCAAGGTTTGGGGTTTTGTGAGAGTACTTTCCCATCACTTCAACTTAATAAGATCTTAGTGTAAGATTATATATTATCTCTTCTTTTGGAAAGTAATACAGGTTGCTGCAGACATGTATGAAGAAGATAAGAGGCAATAGTTAAGGTAATCCCAGAATTTAGAAATGCCTAGGTTAGCTGTGCTTTTGGCAGGTGACACGAGCCCACATCTCACCTTGTAAGAAAACAGAATATGGTTCAGCAGCATACAAACATGATCATCCTCCTGAGCACAACCTAGCCCTAGAAGTATCATGGCAGTGTGAGTAAGTCTATGGGACATTCTGCATGTGCAGAAATGATTGGACACTTCAGGACTTACATTTCTATTTTTGAGGAAGGTTTGAACTGTGCACAGCAAAATAAGGTCTAAGATTGCGTTTTGAGCTATAAAATAGAAGATCTACTCTGTAGACTCTTTATACTATTTATTCCAGTACCCATGCTGGCTCCCAGAAAATGCTGAGGGAGAGAGAGTAGTAGAAGTGAATTAGTACAGAGTAATCCTCTCCCTGTTGTGCACTTGCAGTCTGTTAATTTTGTGGACTCTGGAACTTCTTGAACCACTACTCAGGTGCTCACCATCATTGGCTCTGTTGAAGTGTAAAGTCTATTTTGAACCTTTCAGTGCTTTTAGTCTCTTAAAATGTTTTGTGTTCCATGGTGCAGTTGCTATAGCACCATAAAATACCTATTAGCAAATGAGAGAGCATTTTCCTGCTTGTTTTTAGTTGTGGTGGTTTTTTTGTTGGTTGGTTGGGGTTTTTTTTCAATTCCCTAAATCAGGTGATTCTATTGTATTTTCTGGCTGCTGTTTGTGATAGATGGCTAACTTTCTGGCATGTGTACACATCCTGTCTTTGTGATGTTTGACATAGCAAGTTTAGTAATCTATTATGGTTTTTTGGCTTGGGGTTTTTTTTTGGGGGGGGGGTGAGGGGTGTTGTTTGTTTTCTGGTTAATATATATGCAAGGGCAAGAGAGAGTAATTTTGAGGCAGCTGTTCTCCTGATGATTAGAGAAATGAAGCAGTAACATCTAGGTGTTTGCACTGAGTAATTTGTGCTGAGATTCCTTCTGGAGAGCAGTTTTCAAAACACTGGGGCATTAAGCAGCTCTGAAAAGCAGAGCAGGCAGCAGCATCACTGTTGTAAAGCAAAGTATTTGCAATCTTTGATTTCAAACACTGAAGAAAGGGTAAGAGGTAAGAAGCCAATCAGGATAGTGCTGGTTTCACAATAAATAATTCCATTGCAAAGAGATGAATCTTCTGAGCTGCTGAGTAGTAATGAAGTCATTGCTCTGTCAGTCTGATGCACATGTAGACAAGATCATCAAAGATGAAAGCATGTGCAGATCTTTCCCTTACGAGTTGATCCAGTAAAGCTGTAATTACACAGTGGTCACTTACTGTTTGGGAGGAGTTGTTAATTACAGTGGCATCATAAAGTGCTCCTGATTAGCAAGTGAGATTCTATTCTTTTTTTGTGCCAGGCTGTTTGGGTTTTTTAACTTTCTAAATGATTGACAACAGTTTTTAATGAAGAATACAGTAGTTGATTGTGTTTACTGGCTGTTGTTGATCATGAAATCCATCATTATGGTGGGTTTTGTGTTGAGAAATGAGGCTGATGAGCAAAATGTCCAGCTCCTCCTGCGAGCTGACCAAATAATACTGGTGGGTTACTTACCAAGATGATCAGTAAAGCGAACAGTTTTTATGGGGATCCAAGCCTTTTAGTCCACAAAACATGAAGGTAATACTGAGTCTTAGAAAAGCAAAGCAGCCAAGATCCTGAGCTCCTGCTATAGAAGAGGAAAGAGGGGCATGAGCCCCAGGGAGGAGCTCTAGTAAGACTGTATCAGATATGTATCAAATCTTCTTCAGGATATTTAATTGTGGTAGCACCAATCCGTGACAAAGATCTTGTTTTGTGCTATGTTGGTAGTCATTTAAAACAAGAAACAAGTGGACATAACTAGGTGGGTGGAAAAGAATAAGGAGGAGAGACAGAGGCAGTCCTTTTATAGTGCCTGCAAGGTCTGAGCGATCGAGAGGTTGTTAGAGCAGAAATAATGAAAGTAGCTGAGTTACTGGTAGAATGGGGGTATCATCCAGAGAATGGATCATGGTATCTGGAGATACTGTCCCAAGGGAAAACAGGTAGAACATCATCAGAAAGACTGGAAGTCCACATTGCAGGGAGTTCTGGGAACGGAGAGGTATGGAGGAGATCTTGGTAATGACTCAGGATAACAATGTAGAACAAAATTATTTCAGTGGAAAACAGCTACAGTCAGTAAATGGCACCATAGGAGGATCTGTACATTCAGACACCAAGTAGCTTTGTGTAAGCTATTATTGAGTAGTCCACCACATCTCTAACCTCAACACTACCCTCATTCACCCTGAATAAATTGTCCTCCTGAGGCCTGACAACTGTGAAACCCTCTGTGTTGTTCAAATTGACTTTCTTTCTAGTTGATGACCATTTCATAGATGGATTTAGCCTGGGTGGCTGGAAATCTAAATGGGCCAGGAACGTAGAGCGAGGAGTCTACTGTTCCAAATAAAATTCTCATCCATGAAGTGTACCCTGTAGCTTAAAACTGTATCTTGTGATTGTAAACAGATATTTCAGATATATTTTTTTGGTATGAATCTTTGAGGCATTGTATTTTTAAATGAGTCAAAAAAAAAACCCCAAACAAACCCACCAACCAATTTCTGGCAGCTTACATGATCAGCAGTTAGGGAAGTAGAATAGAATAAACCAGGTTGGAAGAGACCCTCAAGATCATCGTGTCCAACCTATCATCCAACACCACCTAATCAACTAAACCATGCAACCAACCACCCTATTAAGTCTCCTCCTGAACACCGCCAGTGATGGCGACTCCACCACCTCCTCGAGCAGCCCAGTCCAGTGGGCAGTCACTCTATGTGTGTAGAACTTCCTCCTAACCTCCAGCCTAAACCTCCCCTGGTGCAGCCTGAGACTGTGTCCTCTTGTTCTGGTGCTGGTTGCCTGGGAGAAGAGACCAACCTCTGCCTGTCTACAACCTCCCTTAAGGTAGTTGTAGAGAGCAATAAGGTCTTCCCTGAGTCTCCTCAGGCTAAGCAACCCCAGCTTCCTTAGTCTCTCCTCATAGGGCTTGTGTACCAAGCCCCTCACCAACTTTGTTGCCCTAGTAGCAGCATAAAGATGGGCAGCCTATGTGAACAAGTTTGATAACAAGTTACTGTGTGTCTCAGAGCCTTTCTTTTCTAAATGAAGTAAGATGCAACACTTTCAAGTGTTACATGGTAGTGGTGTGAGTCTGAGATCCCACTTAGGAGCCTTACTATGTTAAAATTAACCCATGGACATTAAATTCTTTGATATCTTGCTTGGATCACAATTTGTATTTATGAAATCACTGCTCATTGCTTTGTATAAAATGGGTTTGTGAGGTGCAAACTTACAAAAACTAAACCTAAATGCTTTCAGAAACCACATCTGACCAAAGTGACATCGAGGGACGGATTAGGGCCCTGAAGGATGAACTACGAAAAAGGAAGTCTGTGGCTTACCAACTGAAAAAGGAACAGAAAAAAAGGCACAAGGAGAGACTGAAGGCCCAGGAAGCCAGTCTGATCAAACAACTGGAGGTTAGGAACAGTTGGAAGAAGGGTGAAATAAAAGATTGTTAGCCTTGGATATATCATTATAGTATGGATGTTGTTGGCATAATATTGTACCAACAGCTGTGAAAGGCACATTATAGTGGTGTGTCTGGGTTGTGGCAGTTTAACTGTTTTCAATAGTGAAACTTGAGACAAAGGTGCCGTTCCCTTTCAATATGTCTGTCTTTAATGGGTTACTATCAGTGTTGCAGGGGGCTCATGTATCTTTTTACACATGTTAATCCAAGCTAGGATACTGGAGTGATGCCTATGTCATTTGGTTTTGAAAGTAAAGAATTAGAATTTCTGTGGTTTCCTAAAGCTGAACTTCAGGAAGTTAAATAATTAGTTACAGAGAAACCAATTGTATCCTATATTAAATAGCTTTTGGACAATGAGTTGTAGTTACGGTTTAGGAGACTAATGGCTCTGTTTTCCATGAGCAGTCGTATGATGAGTTTATCAAGAAGACTGAAGCAGAGCTGAGCCAAGATCTGGAGGCATCACCAATAGCCAAACCTCAAATTAAAACTCCATCTTCAGCTGCTGCTGAAAAACCCAAGATCATGAAGGCACCACCACTCCATAGGTAACTGGGATTTCTGCTTTTTCCCCCCTCCCTCCCCAGCACTGTGGTCAGTTGTTTCATCAGAAACCATGAGCACAGGGAAAGCTGATAGCTTCTCTTCTTTAAAGCACAGTGGCAATATACTGTTGACCCATTTGCTGGTGTTATCAGACCCCAAACCCATAAGATGTACTGTCCTTGTAATCTTACGTGTCTCATTTTTGTCCTGCGCAGCCTTTTGAGTCTAATTCTCAGGTTCTTGCTGAAGTACAATTTTCAACTGGGCAAGAATTGTGCCAAATGGTTGTGTGGATTACAGAGCTGAAGGAATGGGGTTTTTACCTGGTTTTGGATCACTCATCATGCTTGCTACACTGTGTGGAGCAAACCATTCATCTTTGCAGCTTAAATCTAGTTTAGGTCTTGGGTTGTAAAAGGTAGAGAGTTCAACTGATTTCTGCACTTCCTACTGTATTTTTGTTTCATTGTCTCCAGAAGATGGTGCAATTTTAGTGTGTTCAAATTAAAAGGGAAAAAAAAAAATCTCTTTTGGCTGCAAAAAAGGCTGAAGTTTGATTAGGGTGTTTTTTTATTAATTACTTTCCAGGACTCACCAAACTCTGTCCCCATTCCTGTTTTCTAAGGTCACAGTACATTGACAAAGCAAACTGTGTTATCACTGGCGTGGTATTATAATTATATATGGCTGTATTTCCATTTTTATCTATTAAAAACAAAACCAAAACAAAAGCCAACACATTGTTGTAACCATGATTCTCTGGTGTAACTGTGATTCATGCAATTTGGTTTTTCACATTTAGGCCTGAGACAGCTAAAAACTGGAAGCCTCTGGCTGAATCGGAGCGATCCAGAGCATCTTTGGAATCCATTTCAGAGGATGGAGGTATGTAACTACTGCAGGTGGAGATAGGATAGAATAGAATAAACCAGGTTGGAAGAGACCTTCAAGATCATCACGTCCAACCCATCATCCAACACCACCTAATCAACTAAACCATGCAACCAAGCACCCCATAAAGTCTCCTCCTAAACACCTCCAATGATGGTGACTCCACCACCTTCCCGGGCAGCACATTCCACTGGGCAATCACTCTCTATGAATTTAGGAATAGTGGGGGTTTTGAAATACTTTTCAATGTTTTGCTGTTGATCATGTTGGCATTATGAAGTATTGGTACAAGGAAAGAAATTGTTAGACCCCTGGAACTGAAAGAATGTTGCTTACCTTCATAGGACAGCTAGAAATTAATGTTTCCAAGGTGCAAGTTTGTATCTTCTTTTAGCATAGAAACTTCCATGTTTTGTTGCCTGTGTCTGCTGTTTCCAGTAAAACTATGTAGGCTGTACATTCTGCTCTCATTCACTTTCTGTTTTTCTTCAAGATGCTGTGTCATCAAGAGCTGAGAAATCTGTGCACACCAAGAAGGAGGCTGTGACAGATGTTCATGCAGAGGAACCTTCTGGAACATCTTCTTCTGATTTAATGTCACCGAGGAGTTCCAGAGCTGATTCCTTGGATAATGAACCCTCATCATATCTTCTCAAGGACATGAAAGACATTAGCAGGCTATCCCACAAGTCAGTGAACAATGTGGAAAAAGCATCCAGTGATGAGGCTGCCTTCAGTCGTAAATCTGAGGAAGACTTGGAATACATAAAGTCTGAGGAATATGAGATTGAAGGGTCTCATGTTAAGCCTTTGGAGAGTTCTGATGTCTTGTTGACATTAGAGAAAGAACAAGAGAGCTCACTGGACATTCTTCCAAAGAAAATCCTCCATTCTGAATATGACCTCTCCTCTCAGAAGGAGATCTTGAGTTTGGCTGTGGAAAGTCTTCACAATACAAAAGAAACCTTACAACAGAGTGACACGCATCAAGATGCTGTAACTGTCCCAAGTGTAGAGGAGTCCTCTCACAAACTGAACGAGTCAGTGGAGGAAAAAGGTCATCTGGAACAACTCTTGACTCAGAAGGAGCCATCATACCTTGAAGACTTTGAAAGATCCTCTTCCGGAAAACAAGCATCAGTTGAAGAAACCATTCCTGATTACAAGGATGACTTTGAATCGCCTCCCCTCTCCTCTAATGGGGATACTCAGTCGCTGGCAGAGCAGTCTCTGCACACACAGAACAGCAGAAGCAGATCCCCCAGCCTTGCCAGCGATGACGAAATCAGTGAATACCTCAGCGACAGGTCTCTCTCTCTGTCTGGCAGCCTGCAGTCAGAGAGGTTATTAGAACTGAAGTCGCCAACAGAACTTATCAAAAACACTGAACGCAGCAACGTGGAGCAAGATCAGGCCCCCCCAGAGTCACCACTATGGGCCCCTGTTTCGATCACAGAAGCAGCAGATAGTTTGCCAGATTTCAACATTGGTGATAGAGTACTCGTGAGTGAAGTCCAACCTGGAACATTGAGATTCAAAGGTCTGACTAAATTTGCCAAAGGGTTTTGGGCTGGTGTGGAGTTGGATAAACCTGAAGGGAACAACAATGGAACTTACGACGGAATTAAGTATTTTGACTGCAAAGAAAAGCATGGCATTTTTGCTCCTCCTCAAAAGATTTCTCACATTACAGAAAGTATTGATAACTATTTGGACACAAATAAGGATGAAGACTTGTTTTTCGATGACAGGCTGGAGGAGCAACATGAAGTTGAGCAGAAAGACAGAGAGAGTTCCAAACCTGGCAAAGAGGATGAAGGCCAGAGCAGAGGTGCAACAGAGAGCTACTCCCAGAATAAAGCTCCTGTTGACACAGCTGTTTCAGAAGCCTCATCTGAGGAAGGAATTGATAAGGAATTGTCTAATTTTAAAGAGAGCAGCATCAAGGTTTCTCTGTCTGCTGAATCACTTGCCCAGGAACAATCAGTAGTGGATTATCTGAAGCATGCTGTAAAAGAGGAGACCAGCATTGCTCCTCTGCTTTCTGATGCTGTGGATGAGACTACCATTCAGTTGGATGATATTGCAGATATCCTTTCTGAAAAACTGGAGAGACAGAAGACACTGGGGGAAGAATGTGAGGAAAAGTTAGATGACCTCTCCCCTGATGTTGCAGAGAAGTCTGAAACCCCACTTCTGGATTTGCTGACAAAAGAAAAGAACCAATTAGAAGCCCAGCTTAGACTACCACTTCAAGAAGAAGAAAAGTCAAAAGATCAACTGGAAAAGGTCAGTTTGCTGACAGATTGTCTGCTTAGAGATTTTCTGAAAGACACAGTCAATCATTTGCAACAAATAAAGAAGATCAAGAATGAGAAAATCCAGCTCAGCAACCAGGAGCACTGTGATGTGAAGGAGGAATGCAGCGCCCCACCCCAGCAGCTAGAAGAGCAAATTCCCAATGGGCTGAGCAACCTTTTCCTAAGTTCTGATTTGGATGATGAAAGAGAAGAACTTTCCTCTCCAGACATGTGTCCCAGACCAGTAAGTAACAGACATCTTGCACTGATTTTTTCCAGAGCTGAGTGTTCCTTTGATGATGTTTGAATCCCAAGTACTCTTGGGTGCTGTGAAGTTTGCCTGTAGGTATGTGTCTTACACGTGTGTCCTTGTGTATCCCAGTTCATTTTGGTAGTCCTATGGACTGAAAGACATATTTTGGCACATCAAAATGAAAACTATTTTGTTTAGGTTCCTGCTTGTATTTAATCATTAGCCTCAGTTTTTACTCTAAAGGTGGGAAAATACAATAGACTGTAAACTTGCCTCTCTCTAGTCTTGGTATCAAATAATCATCCTCAAACAAAATTAGTTTCTGTGGAGGTCATTAGTGTGTCACACTGCTCTGTCCACTGAACTAATGTATCTTGAGGAATGGAAGTTCAGGATTCCTCTGAACAACCATTAATGGTACAGATACAGGACTTAGCCTTTCTCTTAAGATCTCAGCTGTCTGCTTTATATTATCACCACAGAAAGCTTCAGCCCATTTCACTGCTGTGAGCACTGCTCAGTCGCTGAAACAGCCATCACCTTCTGAAAGCTTTTAGGTAGTTGATTTAGACCTGAAACTGGTGGTAAGTGAAGTGAAAAGTTGTGTCACAGTATTAGTTTTGAAACCACTCAGCCTTTCAGAAACAGTTGAGTATTAGGACAGGCAGTAGGCAGGAGACACAGTCTTCAAATCTCTGTAGGAATCCTCTGAAAGCATTCATCATCAGGAGTGGTAGAAACCCCAAGTATTTGAATCAAAACATTTCTGATTTTACTGTGGGCAGTTTTCTTAGTCTTTGTGCATACGCTGCTAATCAAACCAGTAGAGCATTTAAAACTGTAAGCTGAGTTAGACAACAGTGTGTGCTTTTAGATTTACTCTGTGGCTCTTAATTCATAGGAGAGTCCAGTGTTTGGTGCCAGTGGTCAGGAAGAGCTAGCCAAGAGACTGGCGGAGCTGGAGCTGAATCAGGAGTTCCTGAGTGTGCTGGGAGATGATCAAGACTGGTTTGATGAGGACTATGGCCTGAGTTCCCATAAGGACCAGCAGAAGCAGGCTGAGGAACCAGCAGTGCCGCCCAAGGGAGAACCACAGAAAGAGCCAACAAAGCTGTGTGAGGAGCCATTGGCAGTCCCTCATACTGCAGTAGAGGTGGAAGGTATGGTGCACGAAGTAGCTGAGGAACTCTGGAAACTGAAAGAGCTGGGTCATGATTTTCAAAGTTTCAGCCTTCATACAGATTTTGACAGTGCCCTCCAAGAGCAGGACATGGACACGATAAACAAGCAGGTTTATAAAAAGGTAGGTGCAGTCTTCAGGTGTTTTATTCTTGCCCTTTGACTGTTTACCATGGATAACTGCAGCCTTAACTTCTGCTTGTCTCTTTGTGAAGATGGTATTTGATTTAACAAGAGAGATCTTCGGGGAAATCTTTGCTGAGGATCCTAATCTAAATAAGCCAATCTGGATGAAACCGTGTAGGATCTCATCTGCATACTTTCGCCGAGTAAAAGATCCAAACAATCTGGATGAAGTCAAGGTAGGAAGAAATCTTTTGTGAGATGAGAAGTGTTGTACTGGCACTTGCCTGAATGCTACAAGATTGTAACATTGATTCCAGCCAGAGATGGGTTGAAAAGATAAACGAGTGCAAACCAGAAAGCATGTCTGTCAAAATGGTCCTTTTCCCCTCAGCAGATTTGCTTTCCTGTCCTTTTGGTTGGTACTCGTTGCTTTTAAACCTAACTCCTGTGCAGAACTGCCAGGACGACCTTGGTATTGTAAAATTGGTGTGCTGACAGACTGCTGCTCTAGCAGATTCCAGTGAAACTCTCTATGAGTAGATTGGTATGCGTCCAACAGTTGGGTTGGGCCGAATCGATGAGCTGGATTTTATACTTGGACACACCTATGCCAACCTCACTGAGGGCAGTGGGAGTTGCCCAGAGGGACCTCAAATTTTGCAGGTGAGGGCATTGTTGTGTTTGGCAAGGCAGAGGGGGTCTCCTGGTATTGGTGGTAGTGGTCAAGAAATGACAAAACCCCAGAAAAGCCTGACTGGGCTTAAGCTAGGACTTTCCATAGGACATCAGGCCATAAATGAGACTTCCACCTATACCATTTCTTCTGAAATTGGGAGGTATTTGACTATGTTTTGATTAACCTGCTGAAGACACAGCATGTTAGCTGTCTAGAAAAGACAGAAATAATATCTAAATCACTCTGTTATCTGAGAAGACTTTCAAAACATGGCAGGAGGAGAGCAGGGAACACAGAACAAGGACACCAAACCTCCTGTCCTGCTTTCCTTTCATAATGTCCCATAACGTGCATGATGCAGCTGTTTGCTGTACTGTTTAATTCAAAGTTTCTGTTCTCAAGATTATTACAGCAGTGGGAGTGATCTTTTTTCCCCCCATTTCTGGGTTGAATAATTGCCCAGCCTGTGTAATGCTGTCTCGGAGACTTTCACTGTAACTATCATGCATATTCCTGGACCTCTTGGCTAAAGAGAAAGCCATTTTGCATTCTATAGAGTGACTTTTTAGGGCAGGTACTTTGTGCATATGTTTAATATCTTAACTCAAATGTGGTAAATCTCACCTTTACTGTTTTCTAGAGCTTCATTTCTGCTGAAGTACTGAAGCTGTTCAACCTGAGGAAGGAGCCGAATCAGAAAACAGACTGGCAGAAGATGATGAAATTTGGGCGTAAGAAACGAGACCGAGTGGATCAAATACTGGTCAGTGACTGAAAATAAACTGTTGTCAGATACTGTTTCCCAGACTGAAGTGTGACCTGCTACTGTATTTTCCAGTATTTGATCATGCTGAGTGTTAAATGGTCGCAAGGGATGTGTCCAGCAAGGGATGAGTTGAGAAATGAGAATGCAAAGAATATGAAGTGTGCATGGGGTCTTGATAGAAGGAATTTCATTTGAGAGCACCCTGTTGTCAACAGCAGAAGTTTGGTGCCAGTGACATAAGGTGCCTTGAGCACATTCTCTCTTCATTCATGCTGATTTGACTGGAGTATAAATTTGCCCACTCCAAGAAGTTTAAAGCGTGAAATTGAAGGATAAAACACTGAAATACTTGACCTAAGGGAGGGCAAACATCTTCTCTGGGAAGGGAATATGTTTTTACTTTAATTTTAAAAAGTTTTTATTTCTATGTGATACTGTTTAAATGGAGACAGTGATACTGAGAGTTTCATAGACCAGGTTCTTACCAGATTCATCTGCAAGGTTGCAGAAGTCATTGGGTTAGAACAGCAAAGACTTTGAAGAGATTATATGGGACAGGGGTGGGTGTCTGGAATATGGGACCAGACTCTTCACAGTGGTCCCCAGTGACAGGATAAGAGGTAATGGGCATAAACTTGAGCATAGGAAGTTCCATCTAAACACAAGAAGGAACTTCTTTACTTGGAGGCAGCATGGCAGAGCAGGGAACAGGCTGCCCAGAGATGTGGTGGAGTCCCAGTCTCTGGAGGCTTTCAAGGCCTATCTGCATGTGTTCCTATGGGATCTGCTTTAGGTGAGCCTGCTCTGGCAGAGGGGTTGGACTCAATCTTCAGAAGTCCCTTCCAGCCCCTACCATTCAGTGATTCTGTGACATGAGAGTCCCTAGTACAAGGTAACCAGCCTGCCAGATCATTCTACAGCCAAGCATTTCCTCAAAGCTGAACAAGCAGCAGGGCTTCTGCTCCTGTGGTACTTGTCATGGGCTAGCAAATGCAGCTGCCGCTGGAGCAGAGACAGTTCAGTGTTAAAGATGCTTAAAATAGAGCCTGTCTGGCTGTGTACTAGTTTTTGAAAGTTCCTTGTTGGCTTGTATTGCAGGATGATTAACATCTTTATGGGCTATAATGATAGTGAAGGTTCTGCTTGGGAATATGAGCTGTCATTAACACTGTGCTTCACTTAATTATACCTGAAATTGATTCCACACACGCACACATATAAGTAACTTGGAGTCATGGGTTGTGTGGTCTTTTAATTGCCCATCAGTGGAAGGTTTCCAGCAAGCCTTTTTCCCAAGGGTTTAATTGTATGTAAATAGAATATCCATGTGTAGGACCTGCATGTCCTAGTATGCTTTGTTCTGGGATGTGGAGGCTATTCAAGCACACACAAAAGAGTCTTCTGTTGAGATCCCTGAGAGAACTCATAGTACACCTATTACATATGTGCCAACTTCCTGATTTCTTTGAACCATACCTAGAAAGAAAGATTCCTGTCTGGAATTCCTGTCTAGTTGAAGGCATCCAAAGTGCTTCAGGTGGAGTAAGTTTGAAGTTCAGACAATCTGGTCTGCAATCTATGTGCAGATGCAGGCATCAAAGATTAATGGAGCTCTGATAAGTTTGGCTTAATAAATAATGGGTTTATTTTGTTCTCACAAGAATATGGTAATGAAATTCTAGTTGAAGACTGGGAATAACTCTTTGAAGGCTGCAACATGCCTTGCTTTAGGAATAAGGCACTCAGTGCCATTGCTAGCAAATTTCTGCTGTAATGTTAGGTGCTATAAGAGAAACTTCTAACTGAAAACCTAAGGAGATAGTTAGAGTTCAGTTTCTCTTACCTTCTTTTATTACAATGTCTATAGATCATGAACTATCTAGATAGCTTTCTCTGCCTCATAGACAGCCTCCAGCTTGTGCTTAAGCTGTGATAACACAAATCCAAGGCCCTAAGTGAACATAGAGGTCTGTGCAAGATCTGCTATCTGCTCTCAACTGAGAGGTCAGTGTTGGAGTTCTCCAAATTCTGTTTAAAGTACATCCAAGCAGTACAAGATGGCAATTTTCTGAAGAAGGCATTGAGACTTCTTTGGTAGATTGAAGCTGCTGTGGAAGCTTCTTCAGAAATGGAAAAGGCTTTGTTCTTTAGTTGCACTTTCATCTGCACTTTGCCAGCATTGGCACCAATATAGTCAGTCACATTTTTCTGGCAGTGACCAAAAAAAAAATCTTACTCTTCTTTTTTTGCAGCACTGTTAATTTTGATCAAGCATCTCTGTCCTCTCTGATCTACTGCCCAGTTGTTTTTAACATTTGCAGCTGACCTTGGCTTTCAGCAGATGACTGTGGGAGGTTCCCATGTATGAAAAGCTGCCTTGTTTACAACCAAGTTAAAGGAATGTTTAGGTGTTTGCTTTTTACTTCTCAAGTCCCTTTATGGTGGCACCTTCCTCAGGTCTGTGCTTTGTGGGAGGTTCTCAGATGTACATGTAGGCTGGTGTGCTGCATTTCAGTACATCAAGGCTGCCTCCACCTTTCAAAACCTCCTTTTTAAACTACAATGAGAACTCTCCTATCTCCTTATTTAAGTTCAGGTGCTAACAATAAACTGTTTCCACTCCCCCTTTGTTTGCTTTATTGCCTCTTGGATCTTCAGCCAGAACTCCCTGTGCTGCATGGAGCTAGAACAAACTCTGCCATTGCTTTCCCTGTGACATCCCTTTCCCCTTCCCCCCTTTTATCTGGAGCTTGAGAAAGCAAACCTCACATGATACTGCCAAACCTCTGTGTTCAGTTTTCACACCTGAGAAGCCTGCCAACAGCGTGCTGAAAAGTACTTGATCTTCTGACCTGTTGACTTAACGGCTAGAATGTCTCTCTCTGTGCAGAGACTGCAACAAAGCAAAAGCTGTTCCTGCCAAGCTGGCTTACCTGAGACCTGAACCCAAGGGGAGAAGTGCAACAGTAAGAGAATCACACAGTTGTGTGTCAAGATTTCCAGGCATTCTGAGAGTGAAGAGCTGTGAGAATGCGCCTGCCTGCCTTCTACTGATGTTCTTCCAAGGCACTAGTTTACACCTGGATTTTTACTCTTTTTGGTTGCCAGAATGATCTAGTGACTCCTCAAATGTAATTGATTTTGCAAATACTCCTGGTTTTGAATGGGAACCTGCAGAAATAGAGTATGTCAGTAAATTTCTAAAGTTTCCTTACCATGGTATGAAGTGTTGTTTTCAGGTACCACCAGGCTGAGCAGGCATGCAGAAAAAGGCACCCAGAACAAACCATGCCACCCAGGCTTCTGCCCTGTGTCACTGTTTTATCTGCCTGTCACTCTTTAGAGGAATTGGGATTGTTTAGTCTGGTGAAAAGGAGGCAGAAGGGAGACCTCACTCTCTACAACTCCTGCAAGGAGGTTGGAGACAGGTGAGTGTTGGTCTCTTCTCCCTAGTAAGAAGTGTTAGGACAAGAGGAAACGGTCCCAAGTTGCACCAGGGGAGGTTTAGGTTGGATATTAGAAGAAATTCCTTCATGGAAAGGGTTCTCAAACATTGGAACAGCTTCTCCAGGGAGGTGGTTGAATCCTAGTCCCTGGAGGTGTTAAAAAACACAGAGGGACATGGTTTAGTAGCAGATTGGTAGAGTTAGATAATGGTTGGACTCAGTGATCTTAAAGGTCTCTTCCAACTGAAACAACTCTATGATCTTTTTCTGCAGGATGGAATTCCTTTCCATTCAAACTATTTTTGTCCTGACTTTGCTCAAATGCAGTTTCTCTCTAGTATAAAGACCTTACTGGTATCAAACGTGTGGAGTTTCACTGTTATGAGGATGCACAAGACTTTAAATGCTGTGCATGTGCTGAAGACAATGCAAAGCTCACTTCTATGAAAGCTACAATGGTCTTGACAGATTGTAATAACACAACAATTGGATCAAACATTTCCCAAACAAAGCAATCACAGTTGCCCTGGCACAGATGTCTGCAGCAAGGGCTGCGAAGCAGCGTGGCACTTTCCACACGTGTCCTGCATGCACTATAAACAAGGCTTGCCTGCAGCTGCAAGTTGTACATTCTCTTGGTTTTCCAGAAGTATGCTTGAGGAAATTCTCCTAATGCCAAAGGAAATTGTGCACTGTGCCTCTGAGGAGGCAAGAAACTGAATCATTGATACTGTGTTACGTTTTTCATCTTTCCACTGCTGCTCAGCATTTAGTCTTTTCTCTGCCCAGGTCAAGTTGCTGCCTTCTCAGCTATTCACTTGCTTTATCCCAAGTATCACCTTTTTCCTTCTGGAACACAGCAAAGGACCTGTCCAATCATGGGGTTGCAGGTGAGACAGAACAGCAGCTAAGTGTGGATTCAGATGTTGAAGTTTAAGAGTCAGTGAGATCAGAGCTTTTAACCTGCTTGATTACTTTACTCACTTGCTTCCCCACACTGTTACATTCACTAGGTCTCAGCTTCCCTTCCCAGCAACGAGGGCACTGCTGGACTGGAAGATTCGGACAGAAAATCGCATCCATTGGTACTGTGCAGCTGCTCCCAGTTACTAGTCTGGAACATCATCAGTCAAGATCCCAGGCTGTTCCCTGGCACTTGTCTCCACCCACCTCCTTCATCTCCAGGATCTTCCTCATCTCCAGGATCTTTCCTCCTGGCAGAGTTTTCACTTTCTCCCTATGAGGCTCCTGTTTTGTTTCTGCTTTTTGTAAACGGTTCTTTTTGGCACTACCATTTTTTGACCCCTGTCTCTTACTTTTCCTCATCCAAATATCCTGTGATACAGACACACAACACATGATCAGCCTCCACATTGGTGCTTCTACCTGGAAGTGTTTAAAACCAGGCTGGATGAGGCTCTGGCCAGCCTGATCTAGTGTGAGGTGTCCCTGCCCATGGCAGGGGGGTTGGAACTAGATGATCCTTGTGGTCCTTTCCAACCCTGACTGATTCTATGATTCTATCTTATGCTTCTCTATTGATAGAAGGACTGGGAGCGTGCTGCTGTTGTTTAGTCCAGGGTTTATCACAACTTAAAACCACCTCATAGCAGTTGCAGGCAGCAAGAGTAGGGATGTGGTTTAGTGTTGACCCTTCAGTGCAGGGTTGAAGATGGGACTGGATGATTTTTGAGGTCTCTTCCATCTAAATGTTTTCTGTGATTGTGTCCCTGTACTCAGCCCTGGTGAGGCCACAGCTTGAGTACCGTGTTCAGTTCTGGGTGCCACAGTATAGGAAAGACATTGAGGTCCTTGAGGGTGTCCAGAGAAGAGCAGTGAGGCTGGTGAGGAGTTGGAGGGCATGTACAAGGATGGATGAGGGAGCTGGGGTTATTAAGTCTGGAGAAGAGAAGGCTAAGGGGAGATCTTGTTGCTTTTACAACTACCTGAGGGAGTGATGCTGGTGTTGGTCTCTTCTCCCAAGTAACTAGCAACAGGACAAGAGGAAATGGGCTTCAGTTGTGCCAGGGGAGGTTCAGATTGGATATTGGGAAAAATTTCTTTAATGAGAGAGTGGTGGAGCATTGGAACAGGCTGCCCTGGAGGTGTTCAAGAACTGTGTAGATGCACCACTTGTTTCTTGTTCAGCCTGGAGAGGACTTCAGGGGGACCTTATAGCTGCTTTCCAGTACCTGAAGAGAGCCTACAGGAAGGCTGAGAGGGACTTCCCATAAGAGTGACCAGTGATAGGACAAGGGGGAATGGTTTTAAGTTGAGGGAGAGTAGATTTAGACTAGATCTTAGGAATATGTTCTTCAGTACGAGAGTGCTGAGAGAGGTTGCCCCGAGAGGTTGTGGATGCCCCTTCCTGCAGGTGTTCAAGGCCAGGTCAGATGAGGCCTGTCCCAGCCAAGCCTAGTTGAGAGGCATGGCAGGGAAGCTGGAGTAGAGGATCTCTAGGGTCCCTTTCAGTCTAAGCCATTCTATGAATTTAAATTATTTTTCATCCACAACACTGAAAAAGTCCAAAGTTTGATTGCCAGTGTTGTTGCTTCTTCCTCATTAGCAAGAAGCATAATGAAACCGTTAGCTGCTTGTCTTTGACATCTGTAGGGTAGTGCTGAAGAGGAGTGCTCACTGCGGTAGCGCAGAGATTTGTAACCTCTGTAAGAGATTTGTGACTCTTCCAGAGCTGTTTGCAGGATGGCATCCCTGCCCTCTCCCCCACCTCTCTTAAGAGAGGGAGAAAGTTGCTGTCAGAGTGAAACAAACTCCCATGCGTAGCCAAGGCGTTATGGATGGCTACAAACCCTGAAGCAGTGCCGGCTCCCTGGGGCTCCCATAGCAGCCTGTTCTTGGGCTTCTTGCTGTGTTTGGATTATTGAATTGTCATGGTGCTGCAGCAGCTGTTACCTTCAAAACCAACGTGTTTCTGGGTGGCTTAGCTTCAGACAAAGGAGGGAGCAAGGGTGTCGGGGCTATAGCTCTTGTGCTCTCTTGAGATAACAACATTACTAAAGTCTTGATACTGGATTAGTGGATTTTCAGTACGTTTTAACCTTGGTTTGGCAGTGTCTGGGTGTTCTGGCCCACTGTTTGTGTGGACAGTGTAAATGTATTTTGAGTTCAGAGTGCAGGATTCACAGTCAGAGGAGCTTTTTGCTGAGCAAAGAAAGAGCTTTCAGCAGTTTTATCACTTTAGATATGAGCAATGTCGGCACCCAGTCTTTTATTAGATGCTTGAGCTTTCTTAGGATGTATCTGAAATGGCCACTAATTGTTAGTAAGTTTAGTTGCAGATGTCCAGTTTGGAGATACTCTTGATAAGATCTGATTTACTGAATGAAATTATATACTTCTGCCTGTTACTAAAGCAGCTTTTTGCCAGTGACCAGTAGAACAGTTGTAATCACAGAATGCACTGAGTTGGAAGGGACCTCTAGAGCTCATTTAGTCCAACCCCCCTGCAGTAACCCCCAACTAAATGAGGTTTTTCAGAGTCCTATCAGGTCTGACCTTAAATGTTTCTGGGGATGGACTCTCCACCACCTCCTCTCCACCACAGCCTGGTCCAGTATTCCACACTTCTCCTAGTATCATGGAATCATAGAATGGTTTGGGTTGGAAGGGACTTTAAAGGTTGTCTAATTCCAACCCCCCTGCCCCGGCTAGGCTAGTTTGCTCAAGGCCTTGTCCAGCCTTGAACACCTCCACAACTTCCCTGGGCAACCTGGTCCAGTGTCTCACCACCTTCACTGTAAAGAATTTCCTCCTAATCTCCAGTCTAATTCTACCCTCTTCCAGCTTCAATCCATTCCCCCTTGTCCTATCCCTACAAGCCCCTGCAAAAAGTCCCTTCCCAGCTTTCTTGTAGGCCTCCTTCAGCTACTGGAAGGCCACTATAAGTTAGTTATTTCCTTTAGGTTTTGTAGATCCTATTTAGATGAACTGAACTGCAGTGAAGTCTTTTCCTCCTTCCATTAGCTGAGTTCTTCCAAAGGAAAAATTGGTGCAGGAATATGAAATCCTTTAACATGGATACTCCAGTGAAGGGTGGTAAACGTTGCCACAGTGAAATAGCCTGGTTCAAACAGGTGTGTGTCCATTGTGCTATTCCAGGCATTTCCTGTAATCCCTCCCGAAGGCAGATGCGTTGGTTTGGAGTCCTTCTGGAGCTTTGCAGGGGTTATTATACCTAGAGCAACAGAAGTGTGATGTTTACATTGCCTTCTTTTTGCCCTTCAAGGTGCAAGAACTTCACGAGGAAGAAGCACAGTGGGTCAACTACGACGAGGATGAGCTGTGTGTAAAGATGCAGCTGGCAGATGGGATCTTCGAGGCCTTAATCCGAGACACCATTGATGTGCTCAACCAGATCTATGAGAAACGCCAGGCTGCTGCTCGTCTGACCGCGCGGCCAGTGAGCTCACAGCCGTGGAACCGCCAGCTCATAAGCCTTTAACTCCTGACCTGCTCTCCGCCCTGATGGACTTCCACTGTGGGGTTTCAAGGCAATTCAGATGCGATGAAAGGAGCCTGGATTTGCATCTGCTCCCACTGGATTTATTGTTTGAAACGAGCTGATCCCTCACTTGAGGCTATGTTGTGGAGAGCTCAAAACTGTTGGTGTGCCAACGCAGTTATGCTACATAACTGTCAGCAGTTGTCTCAGGCTGTGGCATGCTCAGTTTGTTCTCTGTAAGGGTTGGGTGAAGCTGCTGGGGTATTGGCTGTTTTGCTGGAATGGTTGTCAGCCATCAGTACCCAACTTCAGAGATGTGAGTAATTTGGAGAAGAAATGGTTTGCTCAGCTTTTAGCCATAAATGGACACTTACTGTACTGAACTGTGTTATAATCCTAACAACCTCTTCTCCTGCAGCCCTAACAATGTGCATCAGTTTCTTCCGCTCCAGAGCCCATTTAATTCTTGTCTCTGTGAAGCTGGTTTTCATCTTTCTTCTCCAATGTGGTGCCAGGTATGGTGCCAGCAAGTCCAGGGGATGTAGATGATGTTGGTTTCTACATTCAAGTCAAAAATTCTTGCTGCTTTTCCTATGTAGTTTGCTTCAGTCCTGAGGTGGAGCAATAGAAAAGGCCACCTAATGTCAAGCATGAAAGATGAGCCTGTGGACGACTTTCCTCCTACTGTGTAGCACTTCTTCTCTTCCTGGAGCACCAGCTGCTCCCAGATAATGGATACTCAGGATTTTCTCAGGCACAAGACATGCAGGAGTGAAAAACATCTCCTCACAAGAATTTGGCCTTCGATCCCTCAGCTGCCTCCTTTATTGTCACCTAATAAATGGGAGGAGCTGTTACTTGAACAATGTAGAGAACAGAATGTATTCACCAAAGAAAGGGGTGTCCAGCGTGCAACTGTCTGCATGTTTTGTGCTTGTGGGGTTTTTAATTTATTTTCAGATAATTTATTAAGTGGGTTATGGGAGAGTGTCCTGTGCAGGTGGCTGCACTGTCTCACGTTTTGAGACAAAGTCAAGAAAGCATCATTTCTGGAAACTTCCAGAGCCCTGCGTTCTTCCCACAAAACCTCCCAGTTCTGGAGGCAGATGCAGGGAAGGAGAAGGCAAGAAGAACCAAACCTCAGTGAGCAGGGGTACAAAGCAGAGGCAGGACTAGGAATGGAGCTTCACCACACCTGGTTCAGAGGCAACGGAGAGTTGAGGGGCCTGAGCTGAAAATGATGAGAAACTTCCTTGCTCCAGAAATTTTAGGCCATGCACAGCTGATAAGTGGTTGGCTTGGTGCTGGGTTCAACAGCAGTGTCCTTCTGCTGAGTGCTCATTCCTAACCTGTCCCTCCCATTCTTGTGGCTTTTTTGGAGGAACACATACCATCTGAGGTTGAATGGTTGATGCCTTAATAGTGGATGTCCCTGATTGCTGACCTGGGACAAGACCCAGAGGAGAGTCAGATTCTTCAGACATGCTAGAGTGCAGGAGGACACTTTGAAGCCCTCAGAGGTGCTCCCAAGATGCTGCAGCCCACAACAGGCGCAGAGGGGAGATCTCTACCATCTTGTTCATCTGCTTGGTTCTTGGGCTTCTTGCTATGCATGCCTCTGCTACTGCTCCATTTTATTTGCTCTTTTCCACCTTTTTTTTATTATTATTTTTGAACTATCATTGGAATATTTGCATTTTGCACAATGACACACAGCTGGTAATTCTTCAGGGACAGCACTGGGAAATGTTGGATTTGTCAGAGGTCCATGCAGGTTCTCAGATGTAGTATTGCCAGCACCTCACTTGTGAGTGAATGGTGAGCCATATTTGTGGGAGCTTAACGAGTGGAAGAGTAAGGAGGAGATAATGCTCTATAGGAACACCTCCAATGGTCACATGCATGTCTGTCCTGCAGTAGTGGCTGTTCTGGCTGGAAGTCAAATGGACCATGGTGGAGCATTGGTCAGCTTTTTTGCCCAAGTGTTCATTTGTCCATGTAAAATGTCATGATGCTGAACCAGGAAACGCTTGAATACTAAAGACAAAAGCATACTAAAGCTGCTACATTTAACCAGTCTGATGTCACTGGTTGGGTCACCACTTCAGAATCCCTTTCCTGGGTGTATGTTTCTCAACAGCAAAGACTGCTATTTTTGTAGGTAGCAATGACAGAAAGAAGACATGAAACCTGCAGCGTAGGTTTGGGGCTGGAGTATCAGAGAAACAAAGTTACTTCCTGTTCTGTAGGTACCATTGCCAGTGCTCAGAAGGTTGTCCTGCATCCTTGATCGCTTCATCCCGAGGCTTTGTGGCTGTTCTGCAGGGCTGGCATGGCTTCTCTGGTCTGTCCTTCAGGAGACAGAAGCTTGTATAGTTAACCTGCCGTGGTACCGGGGACCACTGGAGATCTTGTGCCTGTTTTCTTGCCAGCTTGGACAGCACCAGCCAAGTACCCCAACAGAAGTAGTAACTATTCTTACAGCTGTTTGGGCAGAGAGAAGCTGTGTCTGAGTGATGGCTTTAT
Organism: Dryobates pubescens; assembly: GCF_014839835.1. NCBI lineage: Eukaryota > Metazoa > Chordata > Aves > Piciformes > Picidae > Dryobates > Dryobates pubescens. Next base: position 11,187,724 of record NC_071622.1, on the reverse strand, counting down.
TCCTTTGCAAACATCATTGTTTGATTTGGTAGCAATCCTTGCTAGGAGCAACTCTAAAAAGACTTGAACGTACATGAATTACCTTCTCAATACCTCAAGTGTGTTGAGTTGCTTTGAGTTGAGTGTTATCCTCAAAAGCTCGAGTGTGTTGAGTACTTGTGGGCTGGTGATTACTGAGATGAAGCAATGGTCTGTGTGGGGAAGCCTGGAGTGTCACAAGCAGAGGCTGAATTCTCTGCTTGTCTCCTATCCCCAACCTTCCCATTCTAAGAACAAGATGATGTATCTTGGTGCAGCCATGCTAGAAGATTCTGAGACCCATAAGCTGTTTGCGACAGCAGCTGCCACCGCTGGGAGGGGAGGTGCAGTTCCCTCTTCAGAAGGATCTCAGTGCCAGGTGGGGAAGCCCAGACTTGTGAGGACAAGGAACGCCAAGTACCTCTCTTACAGCAGGATGCTCCGCCAGCCGAGCTGTGGCATATCAGTACTTCTGCCTTTCAGAAGAGGCTTGTTGCTCACAAGGTGGAGTGAGGGGTTGAAAAATCCCATCTTGTTCACTTTCCTTTCTCGAAAAAAGTGGCCTTAGCTTTTTGCAATACTTGAATAAGTGTGTACCTGCAGAAGATCTTCAGTAGCACAGTGATCAGAGACCTTCTAAGTGACTATTCCACACGGGACTGCCTGCAGTTCCACCTTTCATATCCCTTTGCTACCTTAAGAATATTAGGAAAACACAAGTACTTTTCAGCAGAGAAACGGATGGATCTTACCAAGCATTTAGTGCATCTGAAGTGTTTACAAATCAACTAAAATGGGGGAAAGCAAACTCTTTGAACCTGTTTGTAATGTTAAAAATGTTAAATGCAAAATTCTATACAGATGAAAGAGGAATACTGTAATTAACCTGCATTTACTAGTTTGGGGTTGGGGTTTTTTTTTCCCTTTCTTTTCCCTGACTTTGCAGAGCCTTTTGATACACACTTGCAAAGCCGCCTTTTGGGAGGCTCTGTCTCCCCCCTTGTACTGTGTTGTGGAGATGCTGAAAGGAAAACCTGTTTACTGTATGTGTATAAATAACCTGGTAACTTGGGTTTTGGGCCAGTTTCAGCTCATGTTCACATCCAGAGCAGCTTTGCACAGCAGACAGACCCAAGGATGTGGAGGCTTTGGGTTGTTTTATTGTTGTTTTGGGGTTGTTGGGGGGGGGGGGGGAGGTGGGAGGGGTGTTTGTAATTAAAAACTGTAAAATAACCAGGGTGCTCCCTGTGTACACCAGTGTAAATATCTTTGGTAACTGAAATGTACTTTAAGAGAACAAATTCTGTAAATAAACTGATTTATAAATTAATCCTGTTTCCTGGTTCATTCTTAAATTGGGGCTTTATAATTACCCAAATGGTTGCTAATTCTAAAGGCGTCCTGGAGATTTGTCCCCTTGTACTTTCCTCTCTCTGTCTGATGCTGTGCTTGGGATGCCAATCACAGTCCACAAAATCCCATTAGAGTTTCCATAATTATAATCATAACATTAGTAGGATTTCCTTATTATCGAAGCCGAGTGTTGATAAAAGCCAACCCAGAAAGCAGCATTGCGTAGTCACTGCAGGAGTGCTCTGCAGGATCTGCAGGACAAAAAAACTGCTCCTTGCACATGCTTCCTTAAAACAAAAACTCATTTAGAGGGGAAGCTATTGTTATGCTAAACAATGATCTTGGAATTAAACTCTTCAGAGAATTAAATTCTTTTGCATCCCTCAGGCTCTTAAGTTGTCACAGCTCTCTAGCGCTGCTGTTACCAGCACCAATCTTTTCTTCACCAGTGGGGCGAGCACTGCTCCCTGAAAACTTCATGTATAGGTTGAATTTTCCTAAGCATTTCCTGGTTCCTTTCCAGAAAGAAAGGGGGGGGGGGGGGGGAAATATGAACAAAAACCACAACACCAAAACCACCACTTTAACGTGTGAAAGGTCCTGGAGCCTTGTAAGAGAGCATCTGAACTCTTGCAGTGCTAAACCATGGGCATGTGGGCACGTGGCAAGCAAGTGGCAGTATGAAATGTGTAAGACCAGGTCCTCTGTCGAGCCTCCTCAATGCCTGCAGCCTCTGATGCTCCTGCACCTCTGCTGTGTTTGGGTACCACCCAGCAGAAGAGGCTTTGCTTTCCATTTACTGCAGGCATTTGCAAAACCCAGTGTTGGTCTTTCCAGCTTGGAGGATGCAGTCTGCTCCTTGCTGTTCTGGTCCTGGGAGAGGTGTATGAATCAAACAGGTGGACCTCTGTGAACAAAACCATTGTGAAGCTGTTGCTCTGAGCAGTTACTTGCTGTTTGCTGTTCCTTAGCAGGGGTTTTTCATCCTGGAGAAGGACCTGATACGCTTGAACTATCATTACAGAAGCAGTTTTGACAGCTTGCAGTAGGGGTAGCCAGTCCTTGGAGCACGCTGCTAACACCATCCCTAACCCTCATATGGACAGAGAGGCACGTCGTAGGACTCTGAGCTCAGGAGGCTGAAACAGCCAAAGCACAGTGGTGGGTCGTTTGATGTCTAAAGGGCCCAGACAAAGTGGTGCTGCAGCCTCTGTGCTCTCATTACTGAGCAGCATGGCACTGCTTTCCTCGCCCTGCAGCAATTTTGCTCCACGAGTCCTGTACTTTTGGGCAGTGATTTACTTGTAGCCATCAGCATCCATCCCTGGAAGTGGCTTAGAGTGCATTTCATGCTGAAAGAAAAATTGATCTGCACGTCTTTATCTGAAGAACTGGTTTCCCTTTAAAACAGCTCAAGCAGTGGGAACACTGCCACAGCACTCCAGCAAGTGACACAGCAAACTGCTGCATTGCTACTGCTGTCCTCGTCCAGGATGCCCAGTAACCAGCTCGATGAAGGCTCTAATTTCCTCATTTGAGAGTCTACATTGCTTCACTTTGGCACTGATGTTCTACAGTGGTGTTTGTGCAACTCTTCCCAGAACCCTCAGAGTGCAGTTGCCTTCCACAGCCACTTCAACCCTGGATTTGGTGAAACTCCCTGGTTGGGCAATAGCAGAGAGCCACCTTCCCAACAGTGCACTAGATGGACTGGAACTGTTTTGATACCTCCCTTCCCAGTTGCCACCCGTTCCCAAGTGCCTCCCTGGGGAGAGCTGCAGCCATCCCATGTCCTAAAATGCCTGGCAGAGTGCTGGGCATTTTAGGACAAGGGCTTCTGTGATGTCCAGGCTCTCATTAATGCAGCCTTCAAGAAAAGGAGCGGGTGGGGAGCTGCTGAACACCAGCAGCTCACTTCAGTGAGCAGGAAGCAGAGCAGAGGAGCTGCCTAGCCGCTGGCACTCAGCCCAGAGCATGGGCCGTTGGCAGGCAGGAATGCTGATGAGATGTAATAGAGTTTGAAAGCGTAGGGTACTTGCTGGGATGCTGGTCCAGTGGGGGAGGGAAAGGCACCCTGTGAGGTCTGGAAACTGCAGCAAACAAAACCTGTAGCCCTAACTGTGCCTTCCTGCCTCTACCTGAATAAGATCTGGCAGAAATTGGGGGAAAAGAGGAGAACAGATCTGTTGGGGAGCAGCAGCTCAATTCAGGAGGCTGAGGGCTGGGCAGGAGTGGAGCAAAAGGGGAGCATTTGGAGCGAAGATGCCTTCTTTTGCCTGCCAAGTGTGCTGTGTGAGGATGACCTGGAGCAAGTCTAGTTGGTTCCTGCTCAGTATGTTTTTCTTGGCCTGTGTTTTCAGCCTTTGCCCTAGCTGTGCAAGACCTTGGACTGCATTCCCACCCTGATGTTAGAGTCAGGTAACTTCCTCTTTTATGCTGACTTTTCTGTCACTGCCCCATGGGATCTAGGCTAACTTAAACTAGGGTTTTGTCCCTGAGTTTGCTGGGGATGGCATTAATGCTGGGTCTGGGGGCTGTCCCAGACACATTCTTTCCTTTTATTCCAGCAAAATAAAGGAGGCTGCAGGGGATCCTACCCTTCCCATTGCTGCTTGGCTTGAGGAGCTCTTCAAGGAGCCTGGTCCATGTTGTGCTGTATTTCTCTGTGGAGGTGATGGAGCCAGTGCTCCTCTGTGAACCTGTGATTAGGCACCAGGCCTTGGCAGGTGAGACCTTGCTTATGTTGCAGGACTACTGACTGTCACAGCAAGAGAGGAGTGCTCCGTTGTCATCTGTGTGGTATTCTCAGTTTCATGCGCTGCAATTAAACCACCTGCCAAATAATGATGTGGCAAATCTGGGTGGTGCGGCCTCCTCCGATCTGATCCTGGAAGCTGGGCAGATGAGCTGGAGTGGAAAACATCTGCTCTGTGCATGCTGGGTCACAGTGATGATTTGTGGCTTTAAGTAGATCTTAAATTTGCAGGTAATGTGTTCCTACCCATTCATACCAAAGACAGCACCAGTTCCTCCCAGTGCCCCCAGGTCCCTCCAAAAAGACCAAGGCCAGGATCGCTGCTATCCTTGCAAGCAGGGATGAATCAGCAGAGGGTGAGTAGCAAAAAAGGGCTGGTACTGCTGTATTCTCTCTGCAGACACGGACTGTGTGAGCACATTCATCACATCCTGAGAATGCACCCTGGATTTTCTCTTACGTCTGTTGTTATTACAGGCTGGTTAAGCTTGAACAGTAGAAATTGACTGTTTCCGACCAAGCCTGTCTCACGTAGTCTGCAATTCCCACTTAACAGTGGGGGCTACATCGAGCTTTCTGGTCTTCCTAGGTGTGAACCCATCAGAGCCAAGCCAGAGATGATATCCACTCCATGTTAATATTCACACCCACTCCCTGTCTTGGGAAAGCTGTGGAAGCTGGCAGCTTTATAATGAAGGCTCTGCCAAAGGTCTTCTCTGACACCCTGTTTCAGCGGAGGTGTGACTGGTGCCACCAGTGGAGAAGTGCCACCTGGATTGGAACGTCCCAGCTGACTTCAGCCAGGTGGCACAATGTTCACTTGCTCTCTGAGGCTGTTTGAAGATGCTAATTGAGGAAATGAGCCTTTTTTTCTTTTATTTAGAGAAGGACCACACTTAAACAGTGCTGTGCTCAGATCAAGGAGGGCTTCATTGAGTTCATCAGTCTCATCTTGTGAAGGAAAGCTGGAGAGGGGAAAATTGTTGAGCCCCCTCTGCAACTGGTGTTTTCAAGGTGCTTGCAGAAGAGTTGGATGCAGGTACCTCTGAATGGTCTCTGAAATGCCAGGCAGGGTGAGGGAGCTGCCGTGATTGTATCATGAGTCTTGCATTGGTTGCGTGTTTTTCTTGGAGTCAGTTCCTGGAATCACACAATTAGGTAGGAACGTGTTCTTTAATTTTCAAGGAAGAAAGTCCATTTCTGGATCTCCCTGTCCCCATACCTTCACAACTAAACGGAAGTGAGAAGGCCCTGCCTGGGTCAGCTTCCCTGGCCATTTTGAGCTATTGGCATTTTGCAGCCAGCTTCATGACCTTGAAGGTAGATGATAAAAGCCTTTCTCCATTTGCTGAAGTCTAGTCCTTTCCTGCACATCAAGAGCTGAAAGGGTTGGACTTGGTGATCTTTGAGGTCTCTTCCAACCTTGGTGATTCTGTAATATGTAAAAAACTAGCTGCTCTTTCTTTGTCTCCTCTAACCCAGCACAGAGACCATCAGAGCAGCTCTTTGTGTCTGTAGAAATGACACAGTTTGGGTACACAAAACAAGTTTTGCAGGGCTTAAATTATTTTGGTGAGACCGTAGTGGCCTTTGAGGCTCTCAGACTATTGTTGTCAAACCTTCACTGACTTCAAGGAGATTCCTGCTGGCTCTTAATTCTGGGAAAGATTTGAGAGCTGATGAGCTTAATGAACTAAAGCCACCAATTAGCTGCTGCCCAGGGACTTGTGCAACATGGGAACATCTTCACAGTGGTCCTTAGCCCATGGCCTTGCTAGGTAGGAGTGGAGCATGTTTCTTCTCAAAGTTCAGGATACCACGGTGCACACTGAAGGCTTCACTGTGCAGTGCACCTGAAAACCAAGTAGGTTCCTAAATGTGCCAGGAGAACATAAAACTGGGTTTTAGGATGGGTTGTGGGGGCTCAGCAGCTGGGCCTCCCTGTGCTTTGCTGCCCAAAGGCTCTGCTAGCAGTGAAGGGTGCAAAGTAGAAGAGGACAAAAAGGTGGACAGTACATTTCTAAAACCTCTCAAGACTTCTGCTTTTTGATTGTTCTGAATTCATCTTAGTTGCTCTCAAAACCCTCTTAGTTGTTTCACAATCTCTGCTTCATGTTTGGCTTCCCATGCCCTGTCTCAAGGCATTCTGCAACCAAAATCCCAGATGAAGGCTTTGCAGCATCACTGAAATAAAAAAAAAAAAAAGGCTTTTGGGGCAAGTCTGTGCTTGGAAAGCCCCACAGGTGGCTGCTGAAGGAAGCTGTTTCCTGCAGAGCCGTGGGCACAGAATGTGACAGCCTGGCAGTAGGTCCTCAGCAGCACCGGGGCAGCAGGAAGCAGGAACATCCCCACCTCAGGGCTTCAACAGATGAGCAATGGCTTGGCTCACCTCAAAAGGAGCCGGAGCCCCGGGGTGTCAGACTCGAGCCCGTCTGCCTTTGGGTTCTTAGGTGCTGCTTTGCATCTGAAAAAGGATTCAAGGAATTCGAGATGCCCGGGAGGAAGGGGTGAGTTGGATGGGGAGGATGCTGGCAATTATGCTGGTGCTGAGCACCTCTCCTTCACTGTGATAAGCTAATCAAGCCCTTAAAAGAAAGGTGTTAGCTCAGGGTGAAATAACGGTGATGACAACTGTAAGCACAGGGATTTTTGTCTCTTAATCACCAGTTGGATAAAGACAAGTCAAGGCCAAGGTCTCTGGCAATAGCAAGGGACCACTTTTTAGAGCAGCCCTGTATGAGCTGCATCTCTCCTCCTTCTAGTTGGACAGCAAGGTGTGATAATCCCTTAAGCATTTAGTTACAGCTGGAGGGGCTGGAGCAAACCATATTCTGCGCCATTTGCATCAGGTGTGTGGTAGCAGTTGCGTAAGAGGCTCTCTGCTGGACCATCTTGAGGAGCACCATAGCTCCCCCAGAGCCATGTCCTGTGTGAAGGCCACTGCTTTCTTCTGCCAGGGCAAGGCTTGGCTCTGGCAGGCTTGTTTTTCTAGCATGGCAAGTCTGCTTAAAATACCTAGGTGGGGCTCGACATGGCTAATGGCCTTCCGGGGATGGAGCCAACAACCAGCCCTCAACAACCATGGGCCACCACAGCGCCAGGGGCTTTCTGGCTTCAGGGGAGGGGGAGGGAGTGGAGAGATGGATTTCAGGACCATCTCCAACCCTGCAGTACCCAGCTTTGCCCTGGGGCACTGAACAACGGGTACCTTCCGCCTGGGAGTCAGTGACGTGGGTGAGTGTGTGCGTGCGTGAGTGGTGTCACGACCAAGCTGTGGCCAGACATGGGGCTGCCCGGGATGGAAGGCTGGGTTGTTTTTTTGTGTGTGTGAAGAGCTGGATTTGGGGGCTTTGTTGGGTATGCTCGTTGCACACCCCTGACAAGGTTGGCATCATGAGAGCAACCACCAAGTCTCCAGGGTTGCTGTCCCATGGGGTGTCCTGGCAAGTGTTGACTGGGGTTGGGGTACATGAGCCAGGAACTGCCCAAATGCCAGCAGCTCCCCTCAGGGATGTCATCAGTGGTGGCACCACGGGGTTTAGGCCTGAATCATCTGCTTTTTATTCACCAGAATTTTATCATTTTGTGCTCTAAGCCCCCTGACAGTGCTGTGGCCTCAGCCCCTTGTCCTGCGCTGCCTGAATGCTGGCTTGGGGCTTGGCAGGGTGGCAAGCATTTGGGGCTCCCCCATGATTTGGGGGTGTCGGAGGCAGGGGGGAGGGCGGCGCTGCGTGCCCCATAGGGGGCGCCGCAGAGAGGAGTGCCTCGTCCCCGCCCCCGGTTCCGCCCCCTGGTGGGCGGGGCGTGTGGGCGTCGCTAAAGGCGGCGAGCGGCGGCGGGCGGCCTGGCGGGCGATGTGGCGGCGGCGGCGGCGGATAGCGCAGGGGGTGGGGGGCGGTGGCGGAGGAGGAGGAGGAGGGCGGCGGGGATGGCCGTTGGCCGTGCTGTTGCTGGCGTTGTGGCTGCCGGCAGCGAGATGTCGTGAGTTGTACTCGCCCACTGACCCTTTGGAGCTGCTGGGGACGGGAGCGGAGGGGCAGCTGCTGGGCTCTCCCAGCGCTTGGGCCGTCGAATTCTTCGCCTCCTGGTGCGGGCACTGCGTCCACTTCGCGCCCACATGGCGGGCCCTGGCCCACGACATCCGCGGTGAGTCCCTGGTACGGCTGCCCTGCCCTGCTTCCCTTCTTGCTCCATATGCCTGCCTACTCTCCCCGCTCCGACCCATCATCACCGCTAAACCTTCCCCGAGCTCTCCACCTTGTTTTCCCTCTTCTCTGTCCCTGTCTCTGTCTTCTCCCATCGGCGCTCCATTTACTCCTTCATGTCTCTGTCACTTTCTCCTTATCAGCACCCTGCAATTTCTCCTGCGTTCTCTCTTTTCTGGTCAGCAGCCCTAAATCTTCCCTCTGCCCCCTATCACTTCTCCTCTATCCCTGCTGTGTCCTTGTCCCATTCTTGTCTCTCCATCAGCACCCTTAAATCCTTCCTGCAGTCCTCTCTGTTTTCCTGTCAGCACCCTTAAGTCCTCGCTGTGCCTCTAACCTCTCCATCACTGCTTCTGTATCCCTGCTGTGTCCTTGTCCCATCCTCCTCCTCCCTGTCAGCACCCTTAAATCTTCCCCACGCCCAGCCCCTGCATCCTCAGCCTCCCCTTAGGCTACCCTGAGCACCCTGATTCCCGCTGTGTCCCTGCCCTAGCCTCCCTAGAACGTCAGCCTGGTGGGAAGGCCCAGCCTCCCCCACACCCCCCGCGGTGGCCGGGCCCGGTTTAGCTGCATCCCTGGAGCCCCCTATAGCTGGGAGAAGCTCGGGCTGAGCGTGCCCCGGGTATGGGGGTTCCTGCATTTCTCCCAGCCCCTCCTCAGCCCCGCTCGTCCCTGGTGCCTGCAGGGAGGGCGCTGGGGCCGCGTGCTGATCTCAGCTGGTTTTTTCCCCAGCTTTGACCTTGATGCCTGGCCTGGCTGGTACCCAGCCCTGCTTGGGACCCACACACCCTACTCCTGGGCCCTTGGGCCTACCAGGGCTATTCCTGTCTCCCCGGCATCCCGAGGCGTGCATGATTTCTCCCTGCTATTGCCGTAATTGATAGAGTGTGGTGTCTGCGGCGTGAGTCAGGGTGCCATCCCTCCGAGGGGATGCCGTTCTTCCTAGGGAATGCCGTCAGCGCTCTCCAGCGGGGCAGGATGTGAGGAATGGGGTGCGTGCCCAGGCCCTGCAGGGGAATGCCAGCTCTCCTGGCCGCTCTCCAGAACAGGGTCACCCCAGGGCTCCCGACTGCAGAGGCAGGGCAAGGAAGCCACCCCCGTGCCGCTTGGCATCCTCACTACTGTTCCCACGGGTAGATATTCACAGCAGTGAGCTGGATGGTGAGGATAACAATGCTGGAGTGATCTGTGGGCACCATGTGCTGATGAGTCTAGGAGCATGCCTGGCTCCCTGCAGTAGGGATTGGCACTGGCTGTCCCATGTCAGTGTTGCTGTGGCAGTGGGAAGTGGCTTGTGTACCCTGTCACCTGCGTCACAGGACGGTCTCAGCAGATCTTCATCTGTGGCGTAGGCGCCTTCCATGTGCCAGGGCTGCGTCCCTGCCTGTCCCACTTGAAGCAGAGTCAGAGTATTCTTCATCTTGTCCTTTATGCTGAACAGGAGCCATTTCAGAGCTTTTATCTCCATTGTGCTGTTGGCTTTCAGAGCCTGCTGTTTGAAATGTCTCCATGCCCTTTTTTCTTCATGTCTGTTTTACCCCAGGGACTCACTAGTCCTCCCTAGGGAGGTAGTGCTGGTGGAGGGTTACAGCTGGGGACTGGATGCTCAGCACCTGGGCAGGCTCCACCAAAGTGCCCCAGACACTGCTTTTGGGTTGTGTCCTCTTGCTTATCGACTGTGCTCTTGGTCTGGGGTGAGACAAGCAGGAGCCTATGTTCGCTGCTCTCCCTTGGCTGTGGTTCACCATCCCTCCCCTGCTCCCAGCAGCCTCTTCCCGCTGGGGCAGAGGCTGGGCAGGCAGAACCAGCCAGGCAGGCAGCAGCAGGCAGGGCGTGCAAACTTGGTCCCACCTCACACGGCTTTCCCCACGCTCCTGCTGCACAGAAAGTAGGGCAGCAAATGTCGGCACCGACCACGGCTTGGATGTCTGGGGCTTGGAAACCATCACCTGCTCTCCTGCAAGGGGTGAACTGTGATTTTGGGGTTGGGAGAAGCCATACAGCTGGCACAATGGGAGATCCCTGCTGTCCCTGCAGCAGTTATGAGGAGTGGAGTAGTTTTGGAGCTGCAGAGGGGCTAAGCTGTGACTGCATCATCTGTCCCTGCAGAATGGAGGCCTGCAGTGGTGCTGGCAGCCATCGACTGCGCCGACGAGGCCAACCAGCAAGTGTGCACCGATTTTGGGATCACCGGCTTCCCCACGCTGAAGGTAAGGGCTCTGTGCACCAGGCACTTGCCTGGTTTCACTGTGCTTTACCTAATGGGCTGCTCATCTCTTGCTCAATGTGATTGACGGTGCTGTTCCACCAAAATGTCCCCATCGAGGCTTTGCAGGCTGGAGCTGTTTCCCCTTTCCATAAACAGAGCTGCGGTTGGGTACAGCTGCTCGGTGATGCAGCAGCAACGGAAGGGAAAACCAAAATGCTGCTTTGCAGTGAAACATAAGTGCTGGATCAAGGGAGAATCTGAAACCTGAACTGGAAATGCCTGGCAAAAGCTGCTGGAGAGCAGAGAGTGGTTGCAAGCGCAGGTTTTGGAGGAGGCCACGGGGATGCTGCGGGAGGCTGCACGGGGGCTCTCCTGGGGGCCTCCTGTGGTGGCTGGCAAGGTGCCCTTCCTCCTCCTGGACCCATTCCCAGCCCCTTAGCTGTGTCAATATCCCATGTTGTAGTGTTTCCTACTACAAACAGAGCCTTGCTCCAACACAAGCAATAAAGCTGAAGCATTCCAGGTGCAAGCAGTAAAAGCCAGGGTCGCCTTAGGATGGAATGGGGTAGATGAGGGTGTCATCAGACATGCCCTCAGTCCAGCTTACAGGCTCAGCCCAAGGTGGGGTTAGATTTAGGGCCTTGCTAGGCAGGTTGGCTTGTGCCCCCGCCCTGCCCTGTGGTCTCACTGAGAACCCAGTGGCTGTGGGATACTGACTGAAATGTCTCCTGGGGCAGAGAGTTGAGCTGATGTGGCAGTGCCAAGTCATTTGCTTTGCATCCTGTCGCTGCCAAACACCTTTTGCAAACAGCCTGTGCTCCCAGCCCAGCCTGCAAAGCAAACACCTGTCTGACACAACCTGGTTTCGTTGCTCTGCCTGTATTATGGGTATTGGAGCTACTGTGGGAGGCCAGGAGAGGGGAAAAGCCCCCTTCTCCCATTTTGTGAGGGCTCTGGAGTAGGATCACAGAGGTTTGCAGGACTGGAAAGACCCTGGCTGCCTTTCTGGGACACCCAGAGGTGCCTATCGTGCAGCCTGCCACCACTTGGCCTTTGGCTGGACGTGGTTCCCAGGCCAAGCCTGCATCCTTCTGCCCTGGGGGTGCCCTAAAGGGAAGGAACATCAATGGGAGCTCCCTCTGTGGTAGCTGACATTGGTCAGTGTGCTGTAATGTCGTGGGGGAAACTGAGGCAGCACTGGTCTGAGAGCAACTTTTGCCTGCTGGGCTGCACTGTGTCCCTGTCCCACTCAAAGTTCTCTCACTCCAGTTTCCCTTTGCATTTTCTTTTCTCTCTTTCAGTTCTTCCGAGCTTTTAGCAAGAAGACAGAGGATGGGATAAGGATTACCAGTGAGTATTCACAGCCAGGGGATTTTTTGCCCACACTCATCATGCACTATGACCTTGAGGAGCCTGGGGGTGGCAATTCAGAGCCGCTCCCCTTTGTTCTGCCTGTGGGACTGGCTTCCCCAGGGCTGACCCCTTGGCATCCTATCACCCTGCAGAAACCAGCACCAGTGTTGAGGACCTGCGCCACACCATCATTACCAACCTTGAGCAAAGCCAGGACAACTGGCCACCTGCCTGTCCTCCACTGGAGCCAGCAAGGTAGGGGTGGTGTGATGGGGGTGGCTCTGGCAGCCTCTGTCCTGTGGAGAGCAGGTTTCTGGGGAAATTCTGAGCCAAAAATGAGCACTGAGCAGCCATCACATCACCACGTCCCAGGGAGGCACACGTGACCCGGCCAGGCTAGAGCCATTTACATGGTCTGGATGAGACAGGCTATGTTGTTTCATCTCCTAATGAACCTGCTCATCAGCCTTAATTAGAGCAAGCAGTGCCTGGGCCAGGGACATGGCAGTTCTGTGCTGTGCCATGCTGTGTGAGGCTGCACTGGGTAACAGCTTTTCCTTGCCCTGAGAAAGGATTTTCTTGATTCAGTACAAATTTGTTATCATCTCAAGTTGCCTTTGCTGGACACAGGCAGTTGTTCTCCTGTCCCAGGTGGGAGTATTTTGCTTTCCCAAAGAGATGGTCAAACCAGGCACGTGCTTCAGGGGTCCAGTGCCTCTGTGTCATAGCCAAAAAAACCAACAGCCCTGCTTCAAGTTCACTGCCTCTTTGGCTGACCCCAGTGGGTTTGCTCAAAGCCTGTGAACCAGAGTGGAAAACTGGGCTGGAAACTTCACCATGGAGTAATTTTTCACTTGGAGTGAGGGCTGAGCTGCTTTTGGGGAGGAGGGCAGAGCATTGAGCTGATGATGAGGCACCTGCTGCCATCCTCTTCTCTTTTGCAGCGCAGAGGAGGTTCGCACCTTCTTCCAGAGGAATAAGGACCAGTACCTGGCACTGATCTTTGAGAAGAGCAATTCCTTCGTGGGCAGAGAGGTGGGTACAGCTGCCTTTATCCCCCATTTCTCTTGAAGCCGGTGTCCCTGATAACTCCTGGGTGGGTGCCTTTGGCAGGGAAGTCCTCCTGGCAGCCTCCCCAGTCAATTTGCACCCTGCTTTGCAAGTGCAAAGTGTTACACAGGGTGCTTGACAGCCCTGCTGCATCCCCAGTGGGACTGGGACCTAACCCTGGGGCTGCTGGGCTTGTAGGTGGCACTGGACATGCTGCAGTTTGAGAACGTGGCAGTGAGGAGGGTGCTGAGCAGTGAGGAAGAGCTTGTGGAGAAGTTTGGTGTCACCACTTTCCCTTCTGGCTACCTGCTCCTCCGCAATGGTTCCTTTTTCCGGCTACCTGTGTGAGTACCAGACGTAGGGGGTGGGTCTGCAGACCCTGGTGGGGTGACAGGCTTCTGCCCTGTCTCTCCACTTGCCTTTTTAATGTGGAAAGCTCATTAGGAAGGAGACGGTGGCTGGGTCAGGCGGTCTGGCAGGGGGCACAGTGCTGCTGGTGGGTACTGAATGGAGCTGCCAGCCCAGCCTGGAGCTGGCAAAAGGGAAGGTGGCTTGTGACCTAGCCATCACTCTGCCACATCTGCTTGGAGGTGGCATGGCGCAGCTCTCTGGGGCTCAGCTTCTCTCTGGGTTGTGTGCCAGGACAGCCACTGCTGGAGCAGGTGGGGAGAACAGACCACCCCGCACTCATTCTCCAGGTCCAAGTTGTTGGTCTGGATAAGTCTTTGGTCTCATTTGTTTCCTCCTTGGGGCCAGGGCTGTCTGGGGAAGAAAGGAGTCTCGCTCATGATCTCTCCTTCCTTGCAGGCACATGGAGGCACGCTCCTTCTACACCTACTACCTGCGCACGCTCTCGGGCGTCACCCGCGGCTCCTACAAGCTGAACGTGACCCTTGGTGCTTCCAACGAGACCAGCGTGTCCCATCTGAAGCGTGCCGACCGGTCAGACCTGCCCTCCGTCATTTTGAGGGGGTGGGAGGCTGGGAGGTGCTGTGGCCATGGGTGGGCAACAGGCTGGGACCATGCCCTTCTGCTGGGAAAAAGCCTGAATCGTGGCTGGGTCCCTGAAAATGTGGATTAAGGAGCTGATGGACCATGGTGTTGTGCTGCCCTCCCCAGCTCCAAGGTGTACATGGCTGACCTGGAGTCCACACTGCACTACTCGTTGCGGGTGGAAGCTGTCCGTCCTGCCACCATGTCAGGAGCCCAGCTGGCTGCCTTCAAGTGCTATGTGGCCACACTGGTGAAGGTGAGCTTTTGTTCTGGGGGGAGGACCTGCCCACACCTCCATGTAACTTTGTAAGGTGAAATGTAAATGCAGGGTGCAGGCCACCACGTCCCAGCGCTCACAGGTAGCCATGCGTGGCGTTCTTAGATGTGAACCCTCTGTCCTGGTGCTTGGTGTGTCCCATAGCCACCGTGGGGCTGTCCCCACCCCCATGGATCTCCAAACTCAGCCCAGATCCAGTGGGAGCTGAGCGTTTCAGACAAGATGTAGGGTGCAGATGCTGGTGGGCAGAGCAGGATGAGTGCTTGCAGGAGGTGTTGAGGTGCAGAAGGAGATGCTGTCAGAGGAGACGCTGACACCTGCTGGGGTGGCAGAGATGATCAGAGAGGTTCATGACTGATCACCTGACTTGGATGCTTGGCTTGGGGAGCTGATCTCTGCAGGCTCCTTTGATAGTCTGGGAATGGGGCTCCTGCTGAGTCAGGCTCTGCAAGAACCTAGTTTAAGGTCTCTTTTTCTTCTCTTTTGGGCTTGGTGAGACAGAAGTGTTGGAGCTTTGAGCAGGCAAAATCAGGAAGTTTAAGTTCTGGGTGTGATGGAGTTCTCCATTTGGCTGAGGTTTCAGGAGCCCTGTCCCTGTCCTAGCTCAGGCTCCTTCACAGACTTTCCCCTGACTGTGTCCTCTTTACTCCCTCCTTTGTCACCTGGGGTCTCACATTCAGTTTGGACCTTGCATAACCCTCATGATATGCAAGATACTCCCTGCTCTCACCCCTGCCCACTCTTCTCCAGCAAAGAGCCCCAAACATGAGCCACTGCTGCAAAGAGCCTGAAGTCCTCAGTTCAGAGCTTCATGTGGCTCTTCCTCTGCTTGCCCCCAGCTGTCACCCTTGCTGTTTGTCCTTTTAATGAGATCCCACAGGGTCAGGGAAATAAATCCCCCATGGCACCAGCTCCCTTGCCAAGGGAACAACCTTTCTGGGCTGGTGGGGGCCAGCAGGGGTTTTATTCGATCTTTTTATTTGAGCATTTAATTCTTCTTGTAAACCTTCCCCTTGCTGCCCAAGCACTGGATTTGGAAAGGAGGTGAAGGTGGGCTGCAGGCACTGGGCCTGGGGGGGGGCTGGGGCTTCCCCGAGGACGCTGAACCGGCACTGCCATTGCCACACTCATCCACAGGACGGAGCAGTGTCCCCAGGATTGCTGCCAGCCCGGCTGGGCAAGCTCCGCCAGCGGCTCCCAGCCTTAACTGTTGCCTTCCCAAGAGGTATTTAAGGCAAGGAGAAGATAAAAATCCTAAAGTGAGAAGCAGTGCCTGGAAAGCAGGGAATTGCATGGTAAAGCCTCCCACTGAGGGAGCTAGGGGAATGGCTGCGCTTTGCAGCAGAAACATCAGGTGGCAGATGAAATTCCTCTGTGAATTTGGGATTTTTGAAGTGATTCCCTATGAGCCCAGGGAGAACAGTGCAGGCTCCACAAAATGCTGCTTCCTTTCACTGCCCCATCAATTCCCCTGAGTGCTGCTGCTTGTCCCCTCCCTGGAGGTGTTCAAGGCCAGGTTGGACAAAGCCTTGAGCAACACAGTCTGGTGGAAAGTGTCCCTGCCCATGGGACAAGGTGGAAAGTGTCCCTGCCCATGGGAGGGCATTGGAACGAGATGATCTTTAAGGTCCCTTCCAACCCAAACCATTCCATGATTCTGTGGCCTGATCCTCCCAGTAGGTCAGTCTGACTGTCCATCCGTGTGCCAGTGGCATAGGCTGGCAGGCTGTGGTTTTAAAGTGCTGCTGCTAATCGGCTTTGTGTGACTTATGGTCAGAGTGGCTTTTTGCCTCCCTCAGATGGGGCCACGGTTCAGAGCCTGAACAGGCACACAGGGGCCTCGCCGCCATGGAGGGGACATGCCGTGGCCCCCAGCTCCTCCATGCCAGGCACTCGAATCTTGCCAGGATCATGCTGTCCTCTGGCATGTGCTGCCGCAGAGGATGCTGGCACTATCTGGAGCCCATCTCAGCAAGCTGAGTGTGCTGGGGACCTGCCCTGCTGCTCCTGGGACAGGTCTGGGTTCCTCATCCCTCTTCCCCCTCTGCAGTACTTCCCTGGGCGCCCCTATGTGCAGACCTACCTGCAGTCCCTGGACGTCTGGCTGAAGAACTGGACAGATCCTGAGCTGCCCCGGAGCACTTTGAAGGAGGCCATGAAGAATAACGGAGATGTAAGATGCCCATGGGGACCTCAGCCCCTACTCTCCTCACCCCTGCCCCTTGCCCCCCCCAACCCCATGATATCTGCCAGCCCCATCATACTGTGTCCATCTGTCCTCCAGGCCTCCCACCCCGCCATGCTCCCCACCAATGTGACCTGGGTGGGCTGCCAGGGCAGTGAACGCCACTTCCGTGGCTACCCCTGTGGGCTCTGGACCCTCTTCCATCTGCTGACTGTCCAGGCTGCCCAGAACGGCCCCAACAAAGGTATTGATATCCCTAGTGGGGTTCAAGTCTCAGGGAGGGGGTGTCCAAATACTTGGTGGTACAGACAGGGATGCTGTGTGTGGGCAAAGACTTGGCTCACTCCAAGGCAGGTCTGTGGTTAGTGCTGCAGCGTCAAGGCATGGGGCAGCCACCGCAGCTGTGGGACTGTGGTGGTGGTACTGTGGGGTCTGGACTCATCCTTTGGTCCTCCCAATCCTCTGCCTCCCCCTCCAGAGCTGCCACTGGAGGTGCTGAGCACCATCCGCTGCTACGTCCGGAATTTCTTCGGCTGCCAGGAGTGTGCTGAGCACTTTGAAGCTATGGCAGCCAAGTCCATGGACCAGGTGGCAAGCCGGGAGGAAGCCGTCCTCTGGCTCTGGTCCCACCACAACGAGGTCAATGCTCGCCTGGCAGGTAATGGGGGCCACAAGGAGGGAAGCCAGGGTGGTTTCCCAAGGGAAAGAGGGAGGCGAGGTGCTGGCTGGAGGATCATCCCTCCTCCTGGATGGGGGCAAATGACTGCATTAGGGTGCAGCAGTGGGGATGCCCTGTTGTCATCATCCGCCATCGGAGGGCACAGCAGCTGGTCATGCAGTTTCAGACCACCCTGGAGATGCAATTAAGTCTTACACGCTCCCCACAGGGAGCTTCCCAGAGCCTCTGCATGGCCTCAGAGGACCCATCCTCCTGAGACAGCTCCTCCACATGTCCCTGTCACCAACACCATCCCCAGCAGCTGGATGCTATAGGGTGTTTATACTTACAGGGAGAGGGCTGTGTTGCCTGTCCCCTCTAACCCCCTCGCTGACTCTGGTCCCTGCAGGAGGTGACACAGAGGACCCCAAGTACCCCAAGCTGCAGTGGCCTCCACCGGATATGTGTCCCCAGTGTCACAAGGAGGAGCGGGGGGTGCACGCCTGGGATGAGTCGGCCGTGCTCACCTTCCTCAAGGCACACTTCTCCCCGGCCAACGTCTACTTGGACTATGCCATGGCTGACCCCATCCCCGCAGCTGGGGAGGAGATGGATGCCAGGCTGGGCACTGAGACCCCACGAGAGGAGAGGGAGAAGGATGAGAAAGAGGAGGAGAAGGAGACAGAGAGCGAGGTGAGAGCTCCAGGGCGACAGGGCTCCCCTGAGCCCCGACGCCCCAGCATTGTGCGTCTGAACCCCAAGCCTCGGGAGGTGAGCGAGGACATCGTGGACCTGGACTCCTTCAGCGAGCAGCACTTCAAGAGCCAAGCGCTGCGAGCGGCGGCCGGCCGGCGCCGGCGACTCAGCAAACGAGACACCATCGCCCTGCCCCGGGAGGCCGGCGTGGGCCGGGAGCGCCGGCAGGCTCCTGGGCTCCTGCTCCGGGAGGAGGAGGAGGTGGCTCGGGGGGTCGTTCAGAGAAGCCCCTGGCTGCGGGTGCTCGGCTTGGGCTTTTCCCGCCTGGACATCAGCCTCTGCGTCGCCCTGTACTTCCTCTCCTCCATGTGCCTCCTGGGCATGTACACCTTCTTCCGCCTCCGCACCCGTGCCCGGAAAGGCCGCCTCGGCTTCCCCTTGGCCTGAGAGTGGTTTTAGGAGCCTGGGTACCCCCCCGAGACAGGGTTTTATTCCTCAGTGGGAAGAGGTTTGTTGTGTTCCCCCAGGAGCTGCTCCGCTTGCAGCCATCACATCACCCAGGGTGGGAGATGGAAGGTGGGGGCAGCTCTTTTCAGAGGAGAAAGGTGTTGGAGCAGCCCCCTCTCTGGTCCCAGTGCCACCCTTTTAGGGATGCCAACAGCGGTTTGTGTCTCAGTACCCAGCTGCTCTTGGGTGCTCTCCAGAACTGGGTTGATTTCAAACTGGAAAGTGTAGTCCCATGCTGCAGAGCAGCCCTTTGGGGTCAAACCACTAGTGGGGCCAGAAGGGTGGGATTTTAGCCCCCCAAAAGTGGGCACTGCTGGGCAGGGGGTAGCAGTTGTGGGTTCAGCTGCATTTTTGTTTGTGTGTCCCCACCTTTCATTGCCCCCTCCCTGTGCTGTTGCTCGCTCTCTGCTTGTCTTAGTGGAATAAATTATTTTTGCCGATGCCTGCCCCGCTGTGTAGGCTGGTCCCTGGCATGTGGGCACAACCTCCTTGCCCTGCTGTCCCTCCACCTCTGACTGTCCCCACTCTGGTTTCCTACATCACTTTGAGATGAATGCTGGCTTGGTTTAAATATTCTGAGTGGTTGTTACTGTGCATTTTCTCCTGCTTTTTTTGCTGGATGCACACTCAGCCTTACAGTCAGCATGTCCCCATGGTTGGGGTAGGTCACAGTTTGTTCTTAAGTTGGGTGATGGGGAGGGACCCTGACAGAAAAAAGTTGGCACAAGCCAAGGAGCTGCAAGTTGGCGCTGGCCTGTGCCCATGGTCCAGAGCAGAGAGAGAGACACATGTGCATCTCCCCCAGGGCCTGGGACCACCGCAGGTGCCTGCCCCTGATTCTCTCTGCCCTTTTATCCTTGTTAGGAATCATTAAGGAAAATGGTTGTTTTCCAGAGCCAGGTCCGGGGCCATCTGCTCTCCCGGCGCTGCCTAAATCCCCCTGTAACAAATTCATTGGGATTATGCTGCCCTTCCCTAATCCCAGCCCTTCCCCCTGCGCGGGGGATTTAAAAGGATTAGAGCCCGTCCGATAATAAACTTTATTAAGGGGGAGGGGGGTGTCAATCCGATTTGGAGCCTTCTTCTTGATATCTTCACTTTGCCCAGGTGGGAGGCGAGGGCTGGGGGGAAGGGGGGCATCTGGCTCTGCTGCTCCCTCAGGCACTGGCAGCTCTGACTCCAACAGCCTTTCCTCCCTCACCCTTGGAATAAATTTTACTGCTCCCTCTTTCCTTCTTTGGTGTCTGTGCTTGGTCAGACCTCCGTGGTATGTGGGGCTGGCACTCCTGCCCTGCCACCACTGACCCACTTGATATTGACCATATCCCTTAGCTGGGTCCTCAGTGGCTTCATCCTAATGTGGAGAGCAGGTTACATCCCCCACAGTGGTACCCGGTCCTGCCCACTGACAGGTGATGGATGAGGAAGGTCTCATCACCACAGCCTTGCTGCCTCCTCCTTGATTTCCCTAGGGGGTTTATCCCCAACATCAATAACCCCCCGTGCACCCCCTCCCTGCCAGCTGTGTAGCACCAAGAGCTTGGTTATGGGGAGGCTGCCTGTGGCTAACCCCAGCCCCTGAAGGGCTCCAGGGGACAGACTGGAGGATGTATCAGGGGGCTGCAGTGGGACATTGCAGGGGATTAGGGCTGGGGAGGTGGGTGGTGGAGCAGGTTGGGAGCCGGCAGGGCTGCCCAGATTAGCATCCCCAACAGGCCTGCTGGACAGATTTACAGGGCCTGGGAGCTAAAGCCACCATGCACACAGGAAAAAGAGAGTCCAGTAAATAGACTTTCCGTAATCCTGTTTGGTGCAGTCCCAATCCTCCTGGCCCCAGCTCTCCCTGGCTGTGGCACTGGGGTGTCTCCCACCCCTGCACCTGGTGAAACCCATTGCATGCAAGAGTCTGCTGCAGGGCTTAGTGCTACCTAGAGTGGGGTCCCTCATACTGTACCCCACCGGGATGGTGACTCCCTTCCCAAACCTTGGCACAGGGAGGGCATCAAACTGTGCCGTACCCACACTCACAGGTGGGATGGGCTGTGCTGAAGGGACTCCCCCCACTCCAAGTCCCCCAGGAGCCCTTCCCAGTGCTGTCACAAGCCGGGCTGTCCCTGGGGCTAATTACCCAAACGGCCGCAGGCTGGCGCGGGGCGGCCGCTGCTCCTAATACAATTTACCCTCAAGCGCAATTTAATTTTCCCGAGGCCGGTGGCCGGCCCCCTGCACACCCAGCCACCTTCCTGTCCTTTCGGTACTCTCTCCCGCTCGCCTCACCCTGCTTCCCTATTCCCTCCTCAGCACGCACCAGAGCCCGTCTCCACCAGCAGCCACCCATCCGCCCATGCTTGGGCCATAAACCCAGCGGAGGTTCACTTCACGTCGATTAATTTTCAATTACAATTAGCAACGCCCAGTCCTGCAGCGCCTGCGAGAGGAGAGGCTTTCTCCAGCTGCTGGTGAGTACTTCAGTCTTGTCGTGCTTGTCTTTGCTCCAGGCAGCCCTGGCACTAGGGGGGCTTTGTGGGATGGGGTCACAGGTAGTTATCAGGGTAATTAAGAAGTGGGCTGCTGCTGACATGAAGGCTCAGGGTGCCATGCTCAGTGCAGTCCAGAGGAAAGGTGGTTCCATGCCAAAAGGTGGCTCTGACCCCATAAGGCTGTCCCTGCCTTGGGTGGGGGGAGCTGGTTTTGTCACATGAAGTGACTGTGGGAGCTGGGCTGAGACCGGACAGACTCACTGCATTGGTGGTATGAAGCCTCACTGTTGACTGAGATCCACAGCACCTCCAAGATCCCTCAGGCTTTGTTCGTGGAGGACGTGGCTGTGCTCACATGTCCCCAGGCATGGGCCAGGGGTGGGTTTTCCTTACACCTCCCTAATTCTGCCTTGAAACACCCCTGTTGCACCTGGGACCAATGCACCACTGTCACTCTCAGTGACGCACTGCCCAAGAGCCCCAGTTCCTGCACGCTCAGAGCTGGAGCCCATGAAGAGAGTCTGGGGTCCTGGCGAAGGCTCTGGTATTTACCTGCTTTTTTTAGGGGTAGGTGTGAGAGGTGTGGGAAGGTGTGGGAGCACCATCCCTACTCATCTGTGAGTTTTGCATTGTCATGTCGCTCTGCTGGTGCCTTCATCTGTCTTCAGAGCCAGGGGAGGGAGTGGGGCATTTGTGTGAGGCCAGGGCACACACATGCCCCACCCTCCCCCCCGAATACAACCTGATGAGAAGCATGACATTCACCCATCTGTGAGCTGATCACCACCACCCCTCAGGTCTGGGAGGAGGATAAAACCTGAGGCAGGGGGCTCATTTCATGCTCATTACATGTAACCCCCTTCCTGGGGCACCACGGGGATCTGGCAGCATTTTTGATGGTACAAAGATTGTTTTCCTGGGCCAGCGGTTTGTGTCCACCTCCACTGCCCTCTCCTCCTCACATGCCAGGATAATGTGGTGTGCTGAGAAAAGCAAAGCAAAAAGGGAAACAACCCCCCCAAAAAAAAACCCACAACCCAGCAACAAAAAAAGAGACCAAAATACCACCAACACGAGGACGAGATGGACAACAGGAAGGATGGAGGGGGACAAAGCAATACTCCAAGGCAGAGAAAGGATGAAGGCGCTACTGGGAAGATGTGGCAAAGTGAGCAGAGAGAAAGATGCTGGTGGGGGTTCTTTTTTTGGTGGTGGCAGCCAGGATGCTCCCCCAAGGTGAAGGCTTGGTGCTGTGTGACTCCCTTTGCCTGCTCACCGTGGCCATGAGTGATCTGGAGCAGGGCAGAGGGGGCTGGATCAATCTGGCAATGCAGAAAAATGAATGAAAATTGAATTCCCCCGGGAGAAGGGGGTGGAGTGAGCTGTTATCCTGGCTGAGAGATAAATCAGAGCGTGGTGTAGAGGGAGGGATGGAGATGACTCCCGGCAGCGGTGGAATAATTAGGGAAATAGGGTGGAAATGCAAAGTGGTGGTACAGGGAGGCCACAGGGCAGTATGTCTGTCTCCATGTCCACATGTCTCGCTAAACTTCTCTAGTAATTCCACCTTAGGGACCTGCTTTTCTCCATCCCTGGGCTGGGAGCTGTGTTCTATGGAGAGCAGACAGCCGGCTGGGGACCACATAGTGGGGATGGTGGCCCCTGCCCCATGGGGCTGGGGAGCGCAGGTGGCTGGGGGCGGTGGGGGCCTGGATGTGGTTAATGCACTTAAGAGTCGACACTTGATTTAGGGAAAAAGAGGAGGGCATGGAGTGGGCGGGGATGGGATTTATCACATGGGCAAACCTCCTTCTTGTGGGGAGCAAATTTTGGAGCTCAGTGGACTGCAAAGGCAGGAGTCAGTCCTGCAATGAGTGCACACAGTTCTCTGCTCAGTGGTTTGAGATGAGCTGGAAGAGGTTTTGTTGGTAAAACAAACTTTTGGGGCTAAAACCCAGCAGACTATTGAAAAACTAATTTTTTTTTTTCACAAGGATCCATCAGGCTTAACACTTTTCTCAGGTTTTATTACTTCTGTTTTTAAGCAACTTTTTTGTCCCTTTTTTCTCAAATTCCTGACATGTCCCACCTGCACATTTCCTGAGGGTCCATTTGAGGTTTTTGCAGGAGAGAAAAGCCTCATTTACGTTTCAGGGTGGAAAGGAAGGCACAGAAGGGCACACATTAGCCAAAGGCAGCTGTGCTCTGGGCTGGGTGAGCATTCTCCCCTCCCAGAGCTGCCATGTGTGCCACCACGGAGCTTTCATTCCTCTCAGGCAGGCAGGCTCAACGCTCTAAGCCCCCCCTAGCTGGGCAGAGCGGGATGTCACCGCACATCATGGACATTTGGCATGGTTCTCCCTGAGCAGTGACGTGGTGAGCATCAG
Source organism: Dryobates pubescens (assembly GCF_014839835.1). Taxonomy (NCBI): domain Eukaryota; kingdom Metazoa; phylum Chordata; class Aves; order Piciformes; family Picidae; genus Dryobates; species Dryobates pubescens. The sequence goes on along the minus strand of NC_071622.1, from coordinate 11,164,598 downwards.
GGAAGGTGGTGCTTGAGGCACTGGCTCTGTCTAACTTGAGCTGCGTTTCAGTGAACTTCCTTGCTTGGCCCTTTGCCACTGGGTACCACTATGTCTTGACACATTGGTTTCACTCTGGTGCCACAGGCTGGGTTGCCCCAGGGGTTTCCCTCAGTAAAACCCTGTGGAGATCCTTCTGGAAGGACACTGAGCCCTTTGCCATATGTCATTGGCATCACCACCCTTGTGCCACAGCAGCCAGTGGGCTGTTGTGCTGGGCATGTTGCAGTAGTGCACAGGTGGGTTGACCTTTTCCTTGCCCAGATGTGCCCCTAAGGAAGCTGGCATTGGGATGAGTGCATCCTAGCACAGAATTCCAAGCAGAAATTGCCAGCACTGTGGATACCCATGGGGTTTACCAAACACTGGACTCATGTTGGCATGGTGGAAAAGGAGATGGCTTTCAGAGCCAGAGAAGGTGCCCGCCTGGCTGAGGCCTTGAGCCCTCACTTCCACTTCCAGAAGCAGGAGGAACAGGACTGGGGCTGTGTGCCCAAAGAGGAGACTCGCCACCGCCTCCTATGGAGTAGGACAGTGTCCCTGAGCCCAAACAATGGGGCCAGGGCCTTTGGCTCTTCACTCTGCTCCACCACCGCCACCCTTGGACTGGGCTGCTTGGCACTGGACAGCGCTCTTAGTCGTGATAGCACTGTGCTGCGACACTCGCCCGAAGCCGGGCTTGGCCCCGCTGCGCCCTGCGGCCGCGGGGCGCCCCTAGCCCCGCCCCTTCCCCGCAGGCCCCGCCCCGGACATTAAACCACGCCCCTCTTCCCTCAAGCCCCGCCCCGGCGGCTCGGAGCGGGCAGTGATTGGCCAGGGATATCCCGTCCCGCCCCCGCCCCCCTGCGGGCGGTGACGTCAGGCGCGTTCCCCGCAGGGTGAATGAATGGGAGGCGGGCGGCGCTGGCGGGCACAGCTGCGGCGGCGCGCCCGGGCCGGCACCGGCACCGGCACCGCCCGCGGGACCCGGCGCTGCCTCCCGCCGTGGGGCTCCGCCGGCCCGGGCTGCAATCTATACCCTACCCCCTCTTCTGTCCCCTCCGCCGCCCCCCCACCCCGCCCCGGGGCCAATAAAATGATGCAAAGCTCCGCGCTCGCTGCTGAAGGGGCTGTCAAGGGGCTTCCCGAGATCCTCGGTGTGCCGGTGCAACGTAAGGACGCTTTTTCTCTTCTCCTTCCTTCGTTTCCCTACCGCAAAGGCGGCCCCGGGCCGGCGGGGCAGGGCGGGCAGGGGCTGTAGGGGCAGCGCCCTGCGGGCTGGACAGGTGCCTGCCACTGCTGACCGGGCGTCTGGACTTTTTTCTCCCCTTTAATTTTTCCTCGTTTTTAGCAGCGCCAAAATTAGGAAAAGCGATGCCCCGGGGCGGGCGAGCGGGCGGGCTGGGAGAGGTGGTAGCGGGAGCCGTGCGGAGCGATGCGGCTCCGGCCCCGACGGGGAGGTCGGTGCTGCCGCGACTCCGGTTCTGTGTGTGTGCAAGCATTCATGAGTGTTGAGGTGTTCATGTGGGGGGGACTAGCCCGCTCCCCGCCCGCATCCCCGGCCCGCAGCGCGCGACCCTCTGCTTATACCGTTTATCGCGACAAGCAGCGCCTCGCGGGTGAACGGCAGCAGTGAGAAGGGACACAGGGGCTGGCGGGTTTGTTACCGGGACGGCAAACCCGGCTCGGTGCGTGGAGCGATGCCGTCGTGTCTGTGTCTATCAAAAAATCACCTATACATCTATAGGCGCACATATATGCTCTGTAGCTACAGGTAGCGTGCCTGTGTCAAAGCACATGCCTATGCGTGCCAGGGAGGTCTATATACGAGCGTCTGGAGGGGGGTCTATGCACCACGTATGCGTGGATGTGTGTGTACACTCGGGTATAGGTACCCCACGGGTATTGGGTCAGGACCGTGTTCCAGTGGGACGCACACGGCGGTAACCGGCTGTGAGCCATAGGGGCCGGCAGCCTCCCCGATTCTCTAGGGCCGAGCTCTATGTTGTGTGAGCTTATGGATGCGTGGAACCGATGCGGGGGTAGCTGTGTCCCAGAGAGCCCCCGATCCAGCGCCGGGGCTTCTCAGGCGGCGGGCAGGGGCTGTAGCTGCGTGGGTATGATGATGATGATGATGACCATGATGACCATGATGACCATGATGATGATGATGATGATAATAATAATAATAATCTATCCGTTTGCAAACGGTTCTCGAGAATCAGGGTGTCCCAGCAGGCCTAGAGGAGGGGGAAAAGCCAAGTGATGCTCTGCCCCATCCAACCTCCCACGAGGGGCACCCAGAAAGTTGCGGGGTGAGACGGGCCCGAGGCCCAGGAGAGGCCGACCAGGGCGGGCAGCCATGCGGGCTGGGATTCGGCCGCATTTCAGGGGACACACAGGAGTAGAAGGGTGTGCACACCCCGGCCGCCCGCTCGCTCCAGACCGAGATTTGCCTCCCTCCTCACTCGTCGCTGTCCACCCCCGGAGCCCCCACGCCATTCCGTGCCCCGTGCCGACCCCGGTTTCCCCTTCTCCCACCCCCCACCCCCGAGTAGCTGTCATTCGTTTTCCGTGGGTGTCTCCGTGGGGAGCGATTCCGGTGCCCCTGCCCGCTGCTGCCTGGCCAGTCCCCATCCTGCTTCGGGGGGGTCTGTATCCATTATCCCCCGTTGCCCGGCCCCTGGAATGGGGGAGGGAGGCGAGCGGGCACGTTGAACCGTATTTTACTGCAGCAGAATAATTCCAGCAGGAGCGTGCGGGGATGGCGATGGTCCGTCCCGTGGCCAAATCCTCCCCAGTCCCCTGCCACCGACTAACACCTCCGGTTCCCAGCCACAGGGTCTCTTTTATGCCCTCGAAGGCAAAATCAGGTGTCTCAAACGACCTCGGAGCAGGAATCGCCCCAGCAAAGCTCCCCGGTTTGGTGCCACCGAGATCTCCTGCCTGTGACATTGCTATTTCGGCCCTAACTCACATGTATCGGAAATTATCAGGAAACAATCCAACGAGATATGATTATTATAATTTATTTAAGGGCAAAAATTGTTGACAGGACCAAACTTAAGTGAGGGTAGGCGGACATAAAAGTTTCGCATCGCTCTGCAATGCCCCTCAGCCGCTGACAGCCCCGGCCCGGTGTCACCAGTGTGGGGCCTGATCCTGCCTCAGTTACACACGTGCAGGGCTCACTGCGGCCAAAGGGCATCGTTTCTGGTCAAGGAAGCAGGAATGGAATTCGGGGACGAGGGGTGAATTTGGCCCCGCTGCCTGCACCAGGGTCACCTCCCGCTCCAGAAGCACCTCGGTATTGCATGGGCTGAAAAATCCGTGACATTTTAATTCTAGTCGCTGTTAAATCACAGGTTTCCCTCTCGATTTAACCAGCCTCCTTATTTGAGCAGCGACTGTGTCACACAGCATCAAAGATTTTGGGGAGCCGACCCTTTTCCCCCAGCACTTCCACCCCCACTTCCCCCGACAAAGCTACCCTCGCTGACGGGATGGTTAAACAAGATACCCCCGAATATTATTGATGAATATTGTTTTGCAAAGCTCACCGAAGGAAAAACTTCTGCCAAAGCCTGTGGGAATGGTGCCCAGGTGCCGCCAGCCTGTGGCCAAGCGGGTGACGGGGGGGGTTTGATTAATCGCCACTGGAAAAGTCGTTTGCACGCTGCAGAGAAATGAATCGGCGTTGGGCTTTTTTTGTGTGTGTGTTGGTGGGTTTTTTTCCCCCTCTCTTTTATTTTGCACGTAAAGGAATGAGGTTTCCTCCCCGCAGAAAGTCGATTTAGAGTCCCTGACCTGGTGTTTTCCTTGCGGTGGGCGTTTGTTGTGGAGGGTGGTGGGGACGGGGATTGGCAAACTGCCTTTGTGCTCCCGTTTCCCACCTGCATTGCCGAGGCACCCGTTCTGCTACACCTTCCTCTACGCCGGGTGACAATTTCTTCTGCTTGAAAGACAAAACCCCAACCCAAAAGACGTGGTGGTGGTGGTGGTTGGGAGTTGGCAGTTTGGAGTCTGGAATGGTCCAGATCCGGCGGGGCTGAGCTGAGGGGGACACATCCTCCCCAAACCTTCACCCGATATTCCCCTTGCCTTCACCTCAGCCTCGGAGATTTTGGGGGTCTGAGGGATTTCTGAGGCCACCTGAGAGTTTGTTTCGTTTCCATCGTTATTTCTTTTCTTTTCCGTCGGGGAGAGAGGGAGAGGTGGAAAGATGGACCCGCTGCTAATAAATCACGGTAACGGCGGCGGGCGGCCAGACCTCCGCACGCCGTGTCGGGGCATCGCTCCGGTGCTCCGGGGCGTGGGAGGGTGCTGGGTGTTCCTGGGGGTGGAGGGGGCAGAATTTAAGAGCTGACCACAGCTTTTCCTGGGTAACGGCCAAATCCTGCCCGGCGGGATGCAGGGATGCAAAGGGTACTGTCCCTCTTCCGGGCACATTTTCCCGAGGCTGAGGGGATGACCCCCAGTCTTACACCACCTCTACCCCAGGGAGCGGAGCGGTTTGAATTGAGGCTGCAGCATCCCGGGGGGGGGCGTCCTCGACATGGGGGAGGAGGGACCTAGACGTCTGTGTGTCCCCCCACCCCTGTCTCCCCTGATGGAGCATCTATTAGAGCACCCAGATCATAGAGCCAGCCCTAGGATGCTGGCGGGGGGTGGTGGTGGTTTGCAAAGGCACCAAGGGAGCGGTTTGCGCCGTTAAGGTTGTTAAATGTCTATGATATAATTTAGTTAAAAGAAGGGAAACACGGGCAGCGAGGCAGCTAAGAGCTGGTCCCGGCTTCAAAGCACAAAGCAGAGCATAGGGCTTGAATTAAAGATGTTTTCTCTTTGCTTGCATCGGACAAAACAGTGGCTTCACTGAGATACCTCCCGGTACCCCTGCAGCTCCCCCTTTTATGATTATATTATAATATTATATTTATTGTTGTATTATTACTATTACCTTTATTATTATTATTATTATTATTATTGTTATTTAGTAGGGGGGGTAAACAGGTCGATGGGAATCCTGCACGTCCGTGTGCGCTCACACACAGAGCTGGTCCCGTATAACCACAAACAGATTTGAGCCAAAAATAGGTCTTTTCTTAAGAAAAAAGAAAGAATAATAATTTCCCCCCCTCCTTCTGGAAATATGGCGAAGGATATTCTATCGCCTGCTGCTGTGGCTGGCTTGGTGAAATTAAGCTGTGCGGCTGATTTAGGAAGGAAAAAGCTGGTTTTGTTGGCGTGTACGTATAGACGTGTGTGCATACACACACACACACAAACACACGTAATGTTTATATAAACAACTATTTGTAGAGAAAACATCTTTTATAGGCGAGCACACGTGTTTATGAAGTAAATAAGGACGGGTTTCACGCTGCAGCATCACAGATGTACCTGCTGGTGCCGAGCTGCGTGCCACCAGCTTTTTGCCTTGCTCCCAAAACAGCTTTAACAAATAAATCGGGGGGAAATGTGCCTGGCGCCCACCTGCAGAAGGAGAGGCACAGGGACCCCGGGAAGCTGCGGATAATTGGTGATTATTTACTTATTTATTTAAAATGTATTCTACCGTTGTTAACACGACGCAGGCTGGAATGCCAGAGGTAAATAGGGACCGAAGGGCGCTGAGGTCGTTGCTGGCTAATTTTGGGGATGGTGACAGGAGCTGCCTTCCTTCAGACGAGTGTCGGGGCCCACAAGTATCTTAAATCGTCTTGTTTCAGGATGTAACAATTCAATTTTTTCCTGTGCTCTTTCCCTCTCCCCCCCCCCCCCCTTTTTTTTAACCCTCTTCCCTCCTCTTTGATTTATTTTTTCCCATCCTTTTCCTCCTCCCCCCTTCTTTCTTTTCCCTCCTTTCCTAATTTTCCCCTTTTCTTCGTCTTCCCCTCTTTTCCTCTTTTCCCCCCTTTTCCTCTTCTTTCCCCCCTTTTCCTCTTCTTTCCCCCCTTTTCCTCTTCTTTCCCCCCTGTTCCTCTTCTTTCCCCCCTGTTCCTCTTCTTTCCCCCCTTGCCTCCTTTCCCCCCTCTTTTCTTCCCTTTTCCCAAATCCCTTTCCTCTCTTCTCTGTCCTGTTTTCCTTTTTTTTTTTTAATATGTTTTTATTTTCCTTTTTATTTTTCCTCTTTATCGTCACTTTTTTCTTTCCCTCTTTTATTTTCTTTCCCGCTCTTGTTCTCTTTCCTTCTCTTGTTCTCTTTCCTTCTTTATTTTCCTCTTCCTCTTTTTTCCTCTTCCTCTTTTTTCCTCTTCTTCTTTTTTTCCTTTTCCTATTTTTTCCTTTTCCTATTTTTTCCTTTTCCTATTTTTCTTTTTCCTATTTTTCTTTTTCCTATTTTTCCTTTTCCTATTTTTTCTTTTCCTTTTTTCTTTTCCTTTTTCCTTTTTCTCTTTTCTTTTCCTCTTTTCTTTTCCTTTTCCCCCTTTTCCTCTTTTTTCCTCTTTTTTCTTTTTCCCTTTGTTCTCTTTTCCCTCTTTTTTCTTGTTTCCTCTTTTTTCCTCTTTTTTCCTCTTTTTTCCTCTTTTTTCCTCTTTTTTATTTTTTCCTCTTCCCCTCCCTTTTCCTTCTTGTTCCCTTCTCCTCCTTTTGCCACCCTTTTTGCTTTCTTTTTCCTCTATACTTCTTCATTTCTCTTTTTCTTTCTCTTTTTCCTTTCTCTTTTTTTGCCTTCTCTTTTGTGCCTTTCTTTTTTTTCCCTTTCTCTTTCTTTCCCCCCCTTTCCTCCTCTTTTCCTTCCCCCTTTCCTCCTCTTTTCCTTCCCCCTTTCCTCCTCTTTTCCTTCCTCCCTTTCCTCCTCTTTTCCTTCCCCCCTTTCCTCCTCTTTTCCTTCCCCCCTTTCTTCCTCGTTATTTTTTCTCCTTTTTCTTCCACCCCCTTTTTTCCTCTTATATTTCCCCCCCCCTTTTTTTTTTAAATCTTCCTTCTTTTTTCATACCCTCCCTTCCTTATCTCCCCCCCCCTCTTTTTTCCCTCCCCTTTTCCTTTTTCCTTCCTTTTTAAACTTCCCTCCCAGTAGCACCGAGCACAGGCTGCTGCAGTCCCTTGTCCCTTGGCTGCATGGAGCCGCCGCGGCTCAGTGCAGGACCCCCAAGCCCGGCCCCTCCGGCTGGGGACAGCAGCTCCGGTCTGAGCCTCCCCAGCACCTGCAGCAGCCTGAAAAACCCCAATAATCACCACCCCCCCCCACACTCCCCCGGTATTTGCCGTCAGCAGCCCTTATGCGTGAGCATCTGATCTCCCGCTCCTAGGCTCCAGCTCCATACATGGTGGAGCTGTGTTTTTCTCCCCTAAAATCCATCTTCCCTCAGTCGTGCAGGTCAGTGCCACGTGCCTGCGTTTTACCGGCAATCTTTCCCTGCAGACCTCGGCAGCACCTCCTGTTTCTTCTGAATTCCGGGCAGAGAGACAGACATACCCAGCTACCCAGATCTGTAGATGTCCCATCTATAGGCAGACACTGCACAGGAGCCTGGGTGACTGCCTGTGCAGCTTCCCTTAGGGAAAGTGCTTCTTTTCCAAGTATCCTCCCATGGCATGGGTGCTGTGGGGAGGACTGGAGCTGTGATCCCTGTTGCTGCTGCTGTGCTCCCATGTGGCCTTGCTTCAGCTGCTGTTTTCCATTTCTTTCTGTAATATCCCATCTGAATGGGAGAAAGCTGGTGGAAAACTGTTCCACTCATCACGGCAAAAGTGGCATTTAAAGGGGTGTTGGACCTGGTGTCCTGGCACTGCAATGAGATGAGTACTGGGCATCTGCTGGTGGGACCAATGTGACCAGCATGGGTGGCTAGCAGTCCCCAAGATGCAGTGGCAGCAAAAAGGAAGGCACATTCACCCATGCTGAAAAAGCCTTTGTGGATGGGGTGGAGGTGTTGGGTGTCCTGCACCCCTGGGTCATTGTTAGGACCCCATGGGTGAAGTTCCATGTCAGTTCAGCAGCCTGGCCCTTGGAGGATGGGTACAGCAACAAATCGTGCCCCTGGCTGGGAGCTTCAGGATGCCATCCTTGAGTGACTGAGGGAGGTTGGCAGGGAGCACAGCCTGAAAAATAAGGTGAAGAGCGTGAAAAAAAGCATTGCGTGTGTATGTGTGTAGTGGGGCCATGAATTTTGTCACCCTGGAGGGCTTTTGGTGAAGCTCGGCAAAGGAAGATGTGCTGGGACAGCGGCAAAGCACGGGGTGACAGCCCATCACCTTGCAAAACCAATGTGGGGCTTTGCCAGCTGCACCGGCTGGCTGGGAGCACCACAGGGACTATTGGTAGCTGACACTGCTCTTCTTCTCTCCCCCCCTTGCCCAGAGATCCCCCAGTGTGCTGGCTGCAACCAGCACATCCTGGACAAGTTCATCCTCAAGGTCCTGGACCGGCACTGGCACAGCTCCTGCCTCAAGTGTGCCGACTGCCAGATGCAGCTGGCCGACCGTTGCTTCTCCCGGGCCGGCAGCGTCTACTGCAAGGAGGATTTCTTCAAGTGAGTACCTCCCAGGGGCACAGCCCCCGAAAAACAACACCTCCCCACCCAAGCAGCCCACACACAAGCTATTTTTAAACACAATTTCTCCAATTCCTCATCTTCCGTTTTGTTTTGTTTTCTTTTGTTGTGTTTTGGTTGTGGATGTGAAGGAAATGAAGGCAGTGATGGCTGTTTCCAGCTGCCGCAGGCTGGATGCTGGTTGTTGGGACTGAGCCCCAAATCTCCTTGATGCTCCTGTCCCTGCCCAGTGCTGAGCTCCAACTCCGATGGGACGGGGAGCTGCAGTGGTTCAGCAGCAGCCTCGGCTCTGCTTGGAGCTAGAGGGCAGGAGAAACCCGCGTAAGGCAGCGCAGTGAGCCCCTCGCTCACCTCACCGGGATTGTTCTCTCTCTCTCTCGTTACCTGTGCCCCCCGTCCTCCGTCGTCCCCCCCCTCCCCCTTCTTTTTTAAATCCTTATTTTTTTGTTGCTCCTGCAAAAAAATCAATTCCTCGTTTGATTTCACTGCAGCTGCCTCTGAGCGGTGCTATGCCCCAGCTTCGGCATTCCCCTGCTCCCATGGGACAGGACATCCCTTTTTCCCGTTAAACCCAGACTTTTCAGTGGGGATGCTCTGCTCCTGGGCTGCTGGTGGGATCTGGGAGCTTACCCAAGGGATGGCAGTGGGTGTTGTACCAAGGCCAGTCAGAGGATCACCGTGAAGCAGAGGGGTGCTGCTTTGCACCTCCTGTGAGGCAGAGGGCCAGATCCTGGCCAGTGGATGCATTTTGCTGCCTGGGTGCAGGTGATGGGGCTGAGATCAAAAGAAGCTGTTGCACCTTGGGGACCAAGGCCACCTCCTCACATCATCTGCTGCTCATCCCTGTCTGCGCCAACTCTGTCAGTCATCCCCCTGCTGCCAGCCAGCCAGATAAACCCACCCATGGTGATTACACCCTGTGCTAATCCCCAGGCAGGACTTTCCCTGGCTGTCCATCCCCAGGCTCTCAGACCATCTACATGTCCCCCCTCCACCAGCCATCAGGCCAAAGCTGGATCTCGAATTTCTCCTTCAGAGCTGGGGAGCGTGCAACGGTCAAAGCAGCCACCACTGCCTGGGTAATAACACTTCACTTCTGGTATTTTCCAGCCTATTAATCTCCAAGTCATTTAAATGGTCACCCAAAAGGTGCAGGTAATCAATGTTAATTAGAGTTGAAAGATCAGCGACTTTCTTAGATGAGGTCCTGCCTGGATTATTTGGTGCCAATCAATAGCATCTCGGCGCTCGCCTCACCTTTCTTTCAACCGCTCATTGATTCTGGGGTAGGTAACCTGCCGAGGACGTGAGGATTTCAGGCCAGCTTCAGAGGCAGGGTTGAAATGCAGAAGCTGCTTCTGAAAAGACAAAATTTTTTAAATTACTCTTTTTTTTTTTTTTTTTTTAAATAAGATATATTCATCATTTTTTTCCTTCCCTGAAATCATAGTTCTTGGTCCCCAGGGACAAGCAGATCTGTCCTGGATCTGGCCATCCCCAGGTGGTGCAGAAACACCTGGAGATGCTGTAGAGTGTGTGCTGAAATTGATTTAATAGTGTTCTGGGAGAGGCTGATAGTCAGAGGGGTGATAAGGGTTGGGAAGTGTGCAACAGCTCAGCCTTGGGCCCAGAGGAGCATTGCTGGTCTGTCCTATCCCTCCCTTCTTCCCTAATCCCTTCCTCTATCTCTCTCTCCCTCCCTTCCTTCCTCTCTCTCCCCCCTTCTCTCTCCCTCCTTCCCTTGCTTTATCCCTCCTTCTCTTCATCTCTTCCTCCCTCCCTCCCTTCTTCTTTTCCCTGCTTCCCTTTCACCTCTGCTTGCATCCATCCCTCCCTCCCAACTGATGCCTCCCCAGAAGATGTCCAGGAGTCTCTCTTTAGGACACAAGCCCAGAAAATGAGGCAACACCTGGTTTCCCTCCACACCTTCTGCTTTAAGCAGCTGCCAAAATGGTGACAATATCACTCATGCCCTGTGCCTGCCACCTGTCCCTGGGTGACCTGTGTGACTCAGGGACAGCCTTGGAGACCCAGCTTTGGTGGCCACACTGGCTTTCTGGATGGCATGAGGGCATGGGCAATTGTGGTGTTCACAGGGTGATTTTGCATGGTTGGAGTATGTTCAGCATATTGAAGGTGCCAGGAGTGGCTCTACCCCTTGGACATCCCTGAATGTGCCCTCCAGCCTTGGTGCTGGGCAGCAAAGGGCTCGGGGTTTTCCTGGGCTGCTCCTTGGAAGCAGGTGGGTCTGCTGAAGGTGTAGGGGACAGGTTTATTCTGGTAGCTTTGTTGCCTTGGGGCTGCCATGCAGCACCAGGATGGAGTCCTGGCACCCCTCTGATGGGAGCAGGGCAGAGCCATCAGCAGCCTTGTAGTGCTGGTGGAAATCTGTCACAAGTCAGTCTGAAAGCTCACACCAGTGAAATGTCCATGTATTTTTGATTTTCTCCTGAGCTGCCACCACTTCATGCCACATGTCAACCATTTTACACCAGATGTGACCCAGAGGTGATCCAGTTGTTATCCTTCACATCTGCACAGGGCAACAGTACCCTGCCACAGCCTGGGCTGCACCCACATGGCTTATGGGGGCACCTGGAGTGATGGACAGCTCAAACTTCTACAACAGAGTGCCTGTGATCCACAGAGGCTGATGGGCAAGATGCACACTCCTTGCACGCTCCTTACCTGCTTATTCCACACTTGCACCATTCTTGCATGTTCCTTACAGGCACCTTCCACACTTCTTGCACTGTTTTACACAGTCCCAGCATGCTTCTTCCATGTCTCTTTAATGCTGCTCACACTTCTTGCCTGCTCCTTCTCCCATTCTTGCATGTCCTTTGCATGCTTCTTCCATGCTTCTTGCATGACTCTTGCATGGTCTTTGCATTCTTCATTCAAACTTCTAGCATGCTCATTGCATGCTGCTCCCACACTTTTTGAATACTTCTTGTTCCATCCCATGCTCCTTCTACATTTCTTCCACCATTCTTACATGGTCCTTGCATGCTTCTTCCACAATCCTTTCATGCTGCTTGCACACACCTTGCATGTTCTTTGCACACTTTGTGCATGCTCCTCACACCATTCTTGCAGGCTTTTGTTCTTCTTGCACACTCATATGCTGCTTCCACTCTTCCTGGAACACTTCTTGTTCCATTCTTACATGGTCCTTGCATGCTTCTTCCACACTTCCTGTGTGCTTCTTGCGTACTTCTTACACTGCTCTTGCATGATCATCGCATGCTGCTGCCACGCTTCTTGCATGCTCCTTGAGCACTTCCTGCACGCTCCTTGCAGCTGTGTTGTGGGCTTGCTTGCCTCCCCCAGGCTGGCCCACCCGAGGCCCCCGTGAGGCTGTCATTAGGGTGTAAGAGCCCCATCATTCTGCATTAATCTGGGATTCATCACGCGAGCAGGGCGGTGCAATTAATTTATTTGGTATTAATGTGGATGAAATATGTACTGTCCTTGCAGGGGAAAATCAGGCAGCCTATAAGCATTAGTTAAAAGAACCATTAAAATCAAACCTTCCTCAGCTCCATTAGGCTGGTCTTTCACTCTGAAGAAGATAAACCCCCTTTGTGTGAAGTGTCATGCATAATTAGGTTGATTGCTGGTTTAAACTCTGCCCTGTCTCCTGGTCCCTGTGCCATCTGCAGCCAAGTCCACCTGGCCAGAGGGCTCAGGGTCGACCCACTTCTCCTTGCAGGCGTTTTGGGACCAAATGCACGGCATGCCAGCAGGGCATCCCCCCCACCCAGGTGGTCCGCAAAGCCCAGGACTTCGTCTACCACCTCCACTGCTTTGCCTGTATCATCTGCAGCCGGCAGCTGGCCACCGGTGACGAGTTCTACCTGATGGAGGACGGGCGGCTGGTCTGCAAGGAGGACTATGAGACCGCCAAGCAGAATGGTAGGCACCTTGAAAGGGCTGCCAGGTGGGGCATCACACCAAGGGGTGGCCATGGGTCACACAGTTGGCATTGTGCCTATGTGAAGGGGTTGCTGTGGGCTCCGGGGCAGGTGGTTTTGGGGAGTTGCTCCCCGGTGGTATGGGCTGATTCAAGGTTGCTCATGCTGCTGTGTTTGGGGCTGGTCCTGGCTCCTTTGCTTGCAGATGACTCTGAGGCGGGTGCTAAGCGGCCCCGGACCACCATCACAGCCAAGCAGCTGGAAACCCTGAAGAATGCCTACAAAAACTCCCCCAAGCCTGCCCGACATGTGAGGGAGCAGCTCTCCTCTGAGACGGGGCTCGACATGAGGGTGGTGCAGGTGAGGACAAGGAGATGCCCCCCTCTCTGCCCTGCCCCAACTGAAGGGGGATGCAGGGGTGCCAGGCTTCAGGGGATACAGAGTGAGTCTGCCCGGGGTGCCCCCTCCCCTGCCAGCCTGGGGGGCTCAGCCCTGCAGGGGGGTCCTGCTCTGAGCAGGGAGCTGGAGAACAGCTGCTGGGGAGGAGCAGCTGAGGGAACTGGGGGTGGTTCAGCCGGGGGGAAAAGGAGGCTGAGGGGAGACCTTGTTGCTCTTGACAGCTCCCTGAGAGGAGGCTGGAGCCTGGTGGGGGTTGGGCTCTGCTCCAGCACCAGAACAGGAGGACACAGTCTCAAGCTGTGCCACGGGAGGTTTAGGCTGGAGGTGAGGAGAAAGCTCTTCCCAGCAAGAGAGATTGGCCACTGGAATGTGCTGCCCAGGGAGGTGGTGGAGTCACCATCCCTGGAGGCATTCAAAAAGGGATTGGATGTGGCACTTGGAGCCATGGTTTAGTTAGTTAGGAGGTCTTGAGTGACAGGTTGGACTTGGTGATCTTTGTGGTCTTTTCCAACCTTAATGACTCTAAGTTTCTAAAGAGAAGAGCAGCGGTGGCAGGGGTATTGGGGTGGTATTGATGTTTTGGAGGTGGATTGCAGGGATGCTGGGTTGCATGAATGCATGGGAGCTAGGTTGCAGGGAACCTGGCATGTAGCACTGCAGGGGTGCCATGGTGCAGGAGTGCTGGCATGTGTAGTTGCAGGGCTGCTGAGTTGCATGGGTGTGTAGGAGTTAGATTGCACAGGTGCTGATGTGCTGAATTGCAGGGGTGTTGGCAGGCTGGATTGCAGGGATGTTGGCATGAGAGAATGCAGAGGTGCTGATGTACCTAATGCTGGGTTGAAGGGATGTTGGGTTGCATGAGTGTGTGGGAGCTTGGTTGCATAGGCATTAACATGCTGGGCTGCAGGTGGCCTGGGTTGCAGGGTTGCAGTGAATTGCAGGGGTGCTGGTGTGCTGATGTTCCAGGGTGCTGGCCTGCTAGTGTGCAGGAATGATGGCATGCAGGGTTGCAGGGGTCCTGGGTTGCATGGATGTGTAGGAGTTGGGCTGTAGGGGTACTGGGTTGCAGGGCTGCTGTCAAGCTGGGTTGTAGGGCTGTTGAGAGGCTGCAGGGGTGCTGATGTGTCAGCATGCAAGGGTGCCTGAATATGAGGCTGCAGGGGTGTATGGGAATGGGTTTGCACAGGTGTTCCCATACCATGTTTCAAGGGTGCGGGGGTGCAAGAGAGGTAGGGGTATTGAGATGGCAAGGGTGGCTGGGCTGCTGGGCTGCTGGAGCTCTGGATTGCCTGAGTGCAAGGGAGCTGAGCTACAGGGTTGCAAGAATATAGGATGCAGGCATGCCAGGCTGTCAGCCTGACAGGTTGCATGGGGTTGTAGGAGTTGCATGTGTTGCACAGGTGCCTGGATGCTGGGTTCCAGGGCAGCTGGTTTGCAGGGGTGTGTGGGAGCTGGGTTGCATAGATGTTGACATACAGGATTGCAGGCGTGCTGGAGTGCCAGGGTGCTGGCATGCCAGGTTGAGGGGGTGCTGGGTGGCAGAGATGTAGGGATGCAGCACTGCCATGGTGCTGGCACGCAGATGTGCCAAGGTGGTGGTGGTGTACTGTGATGCCATCAGTGCCTGCATTTCCTGCCCCAGGTGTGGTTCCAGAACCGCCGGGCCAAGGAGAAGCGTCTGAAGAAGGACGCAGGGCGGCACCGCTGGGGACAGTTCTACAAGAGTGTCAAGCGGAGCCGCGGGGGCGGCAAGCTGGAGAAGGAGAGCTCGGCTGAGGACTGCGGCGTCAGCGACAGTGAGCTCAGCTTCCGTGGTGAGCAGGGTGCCAGCGTGGAGTGGGGGCACTGGGAGAGTCTCAGCTGTACTGATCCCCCTCTCCTTCCTCTTTCCGCAGAAGACCAGCTCCTCTCCGAGCTCGGCCACACCAACAGGGTTTATGGCACTGTGGGAGACGTGGCGGGCGGACAGTTGCTGAACGGCGGCTTCTCCATAGAAGGGACAGGACAGTCATACCAGGACTTGCGGGACGGCAGTCCCTACGGTCTCCCACAGTCGCCGTCCTCCATCTCCTCCTTGCCGTCCCACCCGCCCTTGCTCAACGGGCTGGACTACGCCATGGACGGCAGCCTGGGGTTGGTGGCCCACGGGGCGCAGGGGGTGAGTCAGACGCTGCGAGCCATGGCTGGGGGGGGCCCCACCTCCGACATCTCCACAGGGAGCAGCGTCGGGTACCCAGACTTTCCTACCAGCCCAGCCTCCTGGCTGGACGACATGGATCACCCCCCTTTCTAAACGCTGCTCACCCCCCTGCCCCGGCCCCCCTCTCTCCCCTCCCCAGCCCGCAAGCCCAGCACCGAGGGCATCCGCCGGCGGTTGACCTTTCCAGGATTTCCCGTAGGAATCAGCCCTGGAGGGCTGGGAGGTAGAGGAGGGTGGCATCGGCGACTGCCGGGGGTGGCTGTGCTTGGGGTGGGGGGCACAGATGCCTTTGGGTGTAAGCACAAGAGTGGTGTTGGCACATGGGACGCACGGCGAGGACCTCGGCACAGGGCTAGGACTCGGCGGGAGGTGTGACGGCGGGAGGGAAGGACAATCAGGGATGGCAGAATCCATCCCGGTGCCCGCGCCAGCCCCGCACTCCTCTGGCCCAGCACCGCTGCTATTTCCAAGTTATTTTTCCATATGGAGCTGAAACGCGGCTTGGCCCTGCCCAGAGCCTCAGCAGAAAGAAAAGTCTATATTGTAGAAGGGTTTGTTTTAGGGAGGCTGGGGACCTGTTGCCCCACTGCCTGGGGACAATGCTGCCTGTTCTGTGTGGGAGCAGAGCTGTGGTGTGGCGGCAGCGGGGCTGTGATTTCTTCCTGGGCGTGCAGGAGCGCCTACAACGTATTGCTGTGGGTTCTGCCTTGGTCGTGCTGCTGGGAGGAATTACAAAAAAAGAAGAAAGGAATTATAAAAAGAAAAAATAAATTAAAAAGGTGAAAAAAGGAATTACAAAAAGGAAAAAAAACCCAAAAAACAATCCTGCAACCTGAGATGCCCAAGGGCCAAGCTGGGCTGTGGCAATGTCAGCTGGGATGCTCAGGGCTGGCATGTGGAGAGTAGCCACCCAGGTGTTGTGGGGAATGTTTGTGTTGAGGGTATTGCAAAGATTTTTTCCCCCCAAAGGGGGACCAAAGGGTGCTTCATCAGGGGCAGAAGCACCCATTCAATGACAAGTGCAGGAGACTGTGGTGTGAGACCCCCTGTCAGTATCAGCCACCCACCTTCTCTGGTGCTGTGGGGCTGACAGGCTCCCAAGGGTGGGTGCAGGTAGCCAGGGAGGCCCCAGGTGGTTTTGGCACAGCCCATCAGCCCCATAGGGTCTGCTCCTGGCCAGACTCCCCCAGCACCAGTCCCATTCCCACATTCCTGAGCTTGTGACAGCCACCATCTCCCTTGGCACAGTCCACAGCCCCCACCTGCAGCAGGCTGAAACCATTTAGCCCAGTGGATATAATCCAGCTCCATGCTTGCTGCCCAGGGTGCCTGGCTTTGCCCTTGTCCTGCAGGCATGCCTTGACTGTGGGGTCCCCACCAAGCCCCCAGCTCTGGGGTGATGCCGGTGATGCCAGGCTGCCCTTCAAGGAGAACTGGCAGCTGATCTGGTTAGCTGGCCAGAGGGACTCTGAAAGCAAAGGGGG
This sequence comes from Dryobates pubescens, assembly GCF_014839835.1. Lineage (NCBI taxonomy): Eukaryota > Metazoa > Chordata > Aves > Piciformes > Picidae > Dryobates > Dryobates pubescens. The sequence continues at coordinate 11,148,082 of NC_071622.1, read as the reverse complement.
AAAAAAGCATAACAATGAAGAGAAAAAAAGCCACACAAGAAAGCACATCAGCAGTATGTCCCTGTCTGTCCTTGTCCCCTCCCAGCGGGGTGTGCTGGTGCTGCAGAAGGTGCCCAGTTGCACCCATGTGCCTCGCCGCCAACTCCCACTCCCGCCTTGGGTGCTGCTTTGTGCCAAGCTCCTGGCCTTGCTGGGCATCGTGGGTGGTTGGTGGGAAGAAGGAAAGGGGTGAGCTGTGCCCGCTGCTCTCCATCCCCCTTCAACAAGGCCAAATGCCCCCCCTCCCCTTGCTGTGTAAATTTTGTACAGTTCCAGAAAGTGAAAGTCTTGTTTCCTGGGGAGGGGGGGTGGGGAAAGAAAACGATCATAATAAAAGGAACAAAGGAAAAGAACAACAAAAAAAGAAGAAAACCCAGTGGAAAAAAAAAATGCTAAAATTTTTTTCAGAGACTAAAACCTTATTTATTGCCATGTCTTTGGGGAGAAAGGACTCCCTCAGTCCCCACACCACCCCGAATTCGGGCCTGGGGCATTGCTTTTGTACCCTTGCCTCCTGTGCGTTGGCATGAGACGTGTATGGTCACCTCCTTGTCCTCAAGGGAAAGCGATGTCACAATAAACTTGGGATGCTCTTTAGCAGCTGCTGTCTTCAGGGTTTTTCTTCTTCAGTGGGAGGGCAGCGGCCACCATTGGCATCTTCTAGTCTTTGGGGTCAGGATCTCCTGGGACTAGATGCTCTTTGGAGGGCCCTTCCAACCCAGGCCATGCTAGCTGATTCTGTGACTTGTCTGAGTGAAGGGTGGGACAAGTGACACCGGTTGTTGTGCTCTGGATTTTTTTCTGGGGGGGGGGAGCATGGAGAGGTGGGTGGGTTTGGGGTGGGTATTTCCATCCCTGTCACATGGCATCCTAAAATGCCCACAGCTTTCCTACCACCACGCAGTGATGGTGATGGGTGCCTGGGGTCCACTTCGTGCCGAGTGAACCACGGGCACCCATCACGCTCACCCATCTGTACCAGGTGAGATAGAAAAGCCATGCCAGGGCTGGGGGTGGGTGTGTGTGTGGCTAACCCCCTCCAGGGGCACCGGTGTGTTGGCTTTCTATCTTTTTAATCATTTTAACATTTAATGCTTCTCAATTAAAGTGATTTCCTGGAGTAGATGCCAAGCTTAGGGCGAATGCACATTAACCACTTTCCGTAGCGGTAGTTAAAGGCACCGAGGGATTTAAACAGCAATCTGTAAGGCTGCTGGGGAAAAAGGTTTGGCTGAATAAAGCAGATTATAAACAATAATATATGTCTTTCTCTCTTTTTTTTGTGTGGTGTGTCTCCCTCCACCCCCTCTCTCCACCCACCTCCATTCCCCCCCCCTTTCCCCCCCCCCCCCAGCTTTTTTGGGTTTGTGTTTTGGTTTGGTTTTGTTTTGCTTTGCTTTGTTTTGGTTTTTTTGGAAAGGCTCCAACCCCACAAACAGCCCCAAAGTGCTATAAACATCTCAGCCCCCAAATGTGTTTGCTGAAAGCAAAGGCATTGTGGTCACTGCTTTTCATCCCTGCTTTAAGAGAGATTTTTATTGCCCAGTACGTCCATCAAGCCAGGCAGTGGCTGTGCATTAAGTGTGGCCTCACTTGTCCCTGACTTGGTTACCACCATGGCTCCATCCCAAAGCCAGTTCTGTGTAGATCACCCCAGCACTGAATCATTGCTTCATCTCCATCCAGACACAAAAGCCACTGGTATTGTCATCAGCAGCCACTGCATTTTGACTGGGTACGGTGACTGTGATGTGACCCCAGTTCAAGGAGGACAGACTTGATGAAGAGGGTAGGGAAAAGGGCTAAGAGGTGATGAGGGCACTGGAACATCTCTCTTAGGAGGAAAGACTGAGAATTGGGTCTTTTTAGTCTGGAAAAGAGAAGACTGAGGGGGTGAATCTCATAAATGCTTACACAAACTTACCAGGGTGGTGTCAGGAGGATGGGGCCAGTCTTTTTCCAGTGGTGCCCACTGACAGGACAAGGGGTAACTGGTACAAACGTGAACATATGAAGTTCCATCTAAACTTGAAGAGGAACTTTAAGGGTGATGGAGCACTGGAAGAGGCTGCCCAGAGAAGTGGTGGAGTGCCCATCTCTGGAGACAATCAAACCCCACCTGGATGAGTTCCTGTGTGACCTTCTGTAGGTGAAGCTGCCTTGGTGGGGGGCTGGACTTGATGATCGCCAGAGGTCCCTTCCAACCTTTGTGTGATTCTGTGACCTGCCTGCAGGTCTCCTCAGTGGGGTGAGGGAGAGTAGAAGGCACTGCAGGTCCTTGCTCAAGGATCAGGAGCCTGTTGCATTCCCTCCATCAAAAAAGCATCACCCCACAGGGACACTACACATCAAAACCTGGCATTTAGGATAGAACATTGATGTTTATCAGCAGCAGCTTCCTTCATGCCACCAAGGAGGCACATCTCTGGATCCAAGCTCCCTGCTGACTCATTTCACCGGTCTCCCATCACAGCTGGCCAGCAAAAGTGCATCCCAGCACAGCTGGCTCTGAAGAGATGCACAAGGTGTATTTTCCTGCAGCTATGAAGGTGGTTTCTTTGGGCCATTGATAAAGGAGCAGGCTCAGAACTCAGCTTTTCTTACTGACATTAGAAAAATTCTTGGTGGGTTTCCACCCCACCCTCCCCAAAACCATGGAGACTGTCACAGCAGCTCCCCAGCCCATTTGACCCTTCCCATATTAATAGAAAAATAAATGGATGTGGTCAACATAAGGGCCTGTCCATCCTGTTAACTTGCCCAAGCCATTCTGTCCCCACCACCAAGCCTTCAGCTTCTGGTGATGTTCAACCAGCGCAGTAAACTTTGTCAAGAGCCAGCAGCCACCATGAGGAGCCAGAACCACATGAACTTCCAGCCCAGCCAGTCCTTAGCAGAGGGAACACTCCCACTTATTTTTCTGAGGCTGGATGTGCTGCAGAAAGGACTCAATGGCACACAGCTTCCTGTCACAGTGATGGAGATGGCCTCTGCTCCCCCCAGGCTGTACATCTCTGCCTGAGGAAAAGCAAGTGGCATAGTAACATGCCACAGGGAGGCCGTGGCCTTCTCCTGCTCTGTACACCCACCCCAGGCACAGTGGGGACAAGGCAGCAGCCTCCCTCCCAGTCAGGAGTTAGCCCAAAGCACAAACCCATCCCTGACAGGTCCCCTGAACTGACTCATCACACAGCCCAGTGATGATCCTGATGAAGCTGCGGAAAGCCCTTCACCCATCCCACCTTACTCCAGCACCTGAGGCACTACCACGAGGCAGATCTTTCCTACCTTCTAGGTATTTGGCCAGCTGAGAGGACCATGAAGTGTCCAAGACAAGCCCACAAGAGTCACAGAGCGAGTGCAAGTTTATGTCTGTGCCCAGTTCTTATAAAACCTCAGCCCTCAATGAGCCACCCCTGGGACCAGCATGTAACAGGAGGACCTGAAGCTGCTGATGGAAGTGGGGGTTTAATGGTGTTTAATTCAGCCAAGAGGTTGTGTGATGTGGTGAAAGTCCTCTCAGCTTGGAGAGGTCGGTTAGCCATAAAGCACTTGCCTTACATGTTAGGTGAGAACTAGAGGGATGGACAGACAGCTGTAGGACCCTGGTGTCTTTTACAGCTCTCTCCCCACAGGACAAGAGCTTCAGCAGAGCTTTCCAAGGGCTGCAACATCAGTAGGCTACCTCCCACCCTTACTGCTTCCAAGGAATCAAGTCAGTCCCTGCAAGAATGACACAAAAAGGCTCTGTCCCAACAATGTGCTTTTATTTATAACATTTTGTTTGGACCCAGGGGAACAACACCTAAATCTGCAACTTAACTTTAATGGGAGAGACGAGCCCCTCACCTGGCCCAGCATTTCTCCCCTCCCCACAGAGGAGCCAAGCAGCCAGCACAGGCTGCTCTGGCTAGACACCCACTGCAGTACTTGCATTTAATACCTTAAAACAGTACTTGGGACCTTCTCCAGGCCCTCTCTCCCCTCCCTCCCCCCGCTAAAATACTGATAAATGTCAGAGCATGCAAAACCCTGATTCCATCCTGCCCAGGACAAGCGCACAGCCAGCCAGCCAACCCTCGTGCTGGGGAGCTTGCCCAGACGCTGTCCTCTACAAGATGCCCTTTGGAACCCCGATGGCATTTGGGAGGGGTAGGGGTAGGGGTAGGGGTGTTATTGCGGAGTGCCTGTGTCCTTAGGCCTGGCCAGCCGTGTGCTGCTGCAGAGCTGCAGTGATGGCTTTACAGTCTGTCACCTCCTCCGGCAGGCAGCCCTCCTGGTCCCGCAGCGTGGGGTCGGCTCCGGACTTCAGCAACAGTTCCACAATGTCCAAGAACTCGCAGGCGGCGGCTGGAGGGGATAAAGGGAAGAGTTAGGCTGGGGGTCCCGAGCCAAGGTGGCAGTGAGGGCTGTTTCTGGAGTGGAGCTGTAGCTGGTGACTTCCCATGCGTGTGCCAGTGGGAAATGCCATCTCAGCACCTGGTCAGGCGGAGAGGGTCATTTGTCAGTACTCAATCTATCACTTGCCTTTGGATTTAATAGTGCAAAGGAAAAAAAAGGCAGAGTGGAAGCAATGAAGAGCCAGAAGTCCTGAGGGGTTTTTATTGGTGCAACCACCACCCCAGAGCCTGTAGCCCAGCCAGAGACATCAGTAGCTGGGTGGTTTGCAGGGATGATGCACAGGGTGCCTGGGCACGGTTTGGTTGATGCTCTTTCATGTCCAGGACTGGAGGCAGAACCATAATGGATCTCTCTGTGGTGCTGCAATTCCCCAGGTGCCACCTGGCAAAGCCTCCCCTGCCTGTTTTGTAGCCAGAATTAATAACACATTTATTGTTTTTAACACATATCTATGCCTCTGCCCCTCACCTCCCTCCTGAACCTCCCAGAGCTCCACAGGCAGATTGTACCAGGCAGGACATCATCACTACTGGCTTTTATCCACCATTTCTTCTTGTGGAAAATTTGGATGATTTTTAGCTGCTGGTCAGCCCTTCCCTGAGCACCAGCTCTAGGGGAACATGCTCATGCCCATGGACAGCTGGTAATGGCAGACCACTATTATTTCTAACTAGCATCTCCACCAGCAACTTTCTTCAACCCCGATTTACTCTGCCAAGATAGAATCAAGTTTGACCTGAGCGCTTCTTCCCTGTCCCAGGGATGTAACAGCAAGGCAGCTTACAGCTCCCACTCCAGCCTTGCCTAAGGATGTTAAAACCAAGAAACCAGGGAAAACAGGTTTGTCCCAGTGCCTGGATGTTCCCTAAGCCCAATGCAAACTAGATCCCAGTGAAGGCAAAACCTCCCTCAGCCCACATCTGCCTTAGGAGACCACAAAGCCAGCACCTTCCTCTTGCATTGGTAGCTACGGGGTTTAATTCTGTTTCAGGCACTTTTACATCACAACCAACTCACTCTTCTTTTTTTGCTGTTAAATGCAGTAGAATACATACATAGAATACATAGAATAAACCGGGTTGGAAGAGACCTTCAAGATCACCGTGTCCAACCCATCAACCAATCAAACACCACCCAAACAACTAACCCAAACAGCTAGTGTCTTTTGCATCACTGCAGTTTTGTACTGACCTGAAGGGAGAAGCAGCGATGTTTAATTAAAGTAAACCATGTGATTGGAGCTTACACTGGGAAAGAGGAAAAAAGAAGGGAGAAAAGGGGAAAGGGTTGGTGTGGAAGGAAGTGGGGGTGTGGGTGAGGGCTGGGGGACATGTCCTGCGGTGACAGCACAACACCCTTGCAGAAAGCAGACTTCCAGGGGTGCCAAGCTGGCAGCTCCTTGTGGCAGCCCAGGGAAAGGTGGCTTCCTTTTGTCTGGTGCTGCTGGCGAGCACAGCCAATGTACCCAAGCAGGCTGGGGACATCCCTGGGGACGAGGAGAGCAGCTGGATTTATCACACCCTGGGACCCTCGATTTGTCAAGGGCCGGAGCGGCAGCCCTGACACTGGCACGGGTGAAGATGAATTTCCATCCAGCGCAGTTTGCCTTCTGACTCCATTAATCCTCAGGGTTCAGATGATGAATTTATTTTTTTCCTTCTATTTTTTTTTTTATTATTTTCCCTCCAGTGTCCCCTCCCACAGCACAGAAAGAGCTGAACAGATGGTGCTTTGCAGGAAAGCCAGAGTGCCCATGAGGATACAGAGGCCTGCCCACTCCTCAGCCACGTGGCCACCAGCGCTCGCAGAAGCCTTGATTTCCTCTGGGAAAGGCAGCAGCAATGATTTTAGCATTCCCAGTGGGTGGGTGGATGGGTGAGTGGATGGATGGATAGATGGATGGAGAGGAGCAGAAGACTAACAGGCTGTTTAGCAAGGAGACTGTGCTCATCCCCATCCAGACAGCACCAACTGCTGCCTGCAGCGCAGAGGAGAGCGGGTCCGGCGGTGGGTCGCTCCGGTGCGCCGGTGCCTTTGGACCGTGCTGCCAGCTGGCCTCCACTTAACCTCCAATTAAACCCGGGGTCGGCGCCGATCGGAAGGAGGCAGGATTTATAACCCACAGCAGGATGCAGTTTGACACTGGCTGTAATCAGGAGAGCTGTCACCACAAGGACAGCTGTCAGGCCACGCTGCCTCGTAAAAAGGGATGGAGACACCCTAAAAGCAGTGGCTGCCTTGCTGGCCTCGCTCACGGGATTAACCCTTCCCTGAACAACCTCCCACAGCAGGGAAGGTACTTCTGTGCCTTGTGGAGCCACTGCTGCGCTCTGCACCACCAGAGACAGCTGCCATACTTGTGCCTCTCTGCTGAAATTAATAGCTTGATTATGAAGTGCTTACTGAGATGGTATCAGGAGATTCTCAGTGAGTTCGGGTTGCAGGCCAACAGCCACTGGAATCAAACCACTCACTCTTTTAATGACCTCTTTCCAAGATTGGGGTGATTTATGGGCAGATCAGCTACATAAGGGAATGAGGACAGCCTGGGTGCAGTGGTGGTCAGGCAGGAACAGTGGGGCACTCACAGGCCCACCAGATCTGTGTGCCAGTGACTCAAGTGAGCCTTCCCCAGAGAAGACATGAGATAAGTTAAGTTAGTTAGGCTGCCTGAGGAGGTGGTGGAGTCACCATCACTGGAGGTGTTCAGGAGGAGACTTGATAGGGTGCTTGGTTGCAGGGTTTAGTTGATTAGGTGGTGTTGGATGATAGGTTGGACATGATGATCTTGAAGGTCTCTTCCAACCTGGGGTCGGGTCTGGTCTATTTCTATTTCTATTTCTATTTCTATTTCTATTTCTATTTCTATTCTATTCTATTCTATCCTATCCTATCCTATCCTATCCTATCCTATCCTATCCTATCCTATCCTATCCTATCCTATCACACTCAAGAAGAAGAAAAAATGTTAACACTTAAAACATTTTTGGGAAAAAAAAAATAAACTGGTAAACTGTCATTAGGGAAAGTCCTGAGCTGGCAGGGTGATGATAATTGAAGGTTGTGTTTATTTGTTTATTTGCTTGTGTTAAACCACCTGCTTCAGCCACCAGCCAGAGGGATCCACCTGCACATAACTTACAGTGTGGTAATGCACTCACCCTCTGCTTTCACGTACTGGACTTGGTTGAAGCAGGTGCTCTTAAATAACTTACTCATGTGCTAAGCTGCTGCACAGCCTCTTGTGCACCCCTTGGGAGCCAGATGTCAGTGCCAGAGTGAGAAGAAGGGGAAAGCACTTGCCCAGGAGAGATGAAGCCCAAAATGTGGACTGAGCTGGACAGAGAGGGGCAAGCTGTGGTTCTGCAGCACTAAGTGACAGATTTGCTACTTCAGTCAGAAGGACAAGAGTTTGAAAAATAAAGTGTCCTACCTGGGGAGAAATCCTACATTATTGTAATTACAGTCTTGGTTCAGGGGCTGTGGATTCTGGCAGTTTAGATCCAGATCCAAGCTCTGTGCTTTGGACTGATGGTCTGCAAAGCAATTTTGCCATCCTGCTAATGTCCTTGTGGAGAGCTCAGAGAGAGAAAAGAGACAAACACTTCAGAATGACAAGTGTGCTCTTAATTACATGGTGACAAGCATTGAGAGAGAGTATAAAATAGGAACTGGTGTGTCTTAATTTTGGAGAAAATGATGATACAGATTAAATTGATGCTTTCTTCCTATTCCCTGCACACCAGCTCTGCATGTGTCACTTCAGTCTCTACTTTTCTCATCTGGAGACAGAACAATCTTTCAATTAAAAAGACTGCTACAAAATCTCATCTCTAATTAGCATGTGATTGTAGTAGGGACTGCATTGCTGGTTTTGATACCAGAGAAGCCATTGCTCTCTCAGTTGTGATCCAGCAGGTTTGTCAGCAGGACATGTGGAGGTGAAGGCCATCTTGCTCGCCCCCTTCCCCTCACCTGTGTAACCTGTTAGAGCCACTATGGACCCTTCTCTCAACCTCAGTGTCCCCTAACCAGAGATACTCCTGGGTCCTGGAGGCATGCAGGTGCACAGGGCAAACTCTGCAAGACTTGGAGGTGTCAGATGAAGAAAAACTCAACATGAGCTGACAATGGTCTCTTGCAGCCCAGAAGGCAACCGAGTGCTGAGCTGCATCAAAAGGAGCCTGCCCAGTAGGATTAGGAAGGTGATTCAGCCTCTCTACTCTGCTCTCCTGAGACCCCACCTGGAGCAGTTGTCCAGTTCTGGTGCTCTTAGTGTTAAGAGGGACATCAGACTGATGGAGTGGGTTCAGAGGAGGCCAGGAAGATGATCAGAGGGCTGGAAAACCTCCCCTGTGAGGACAGGCTAACGGAGTTGGGTCTGTTCAGCCTGGAGTAAAGAAGGCTCTGGGGAGACATTATAGGAGAAAAGGAAGCCTACAAGAAAGCTGGGAAGGGACTTTTTGCAAGGGTTTGTTGTGATGAGATGAGAGGGAGTGAAGCTAGAGGAAGGGAAATTTAGACCAGATATTAGAAAGAAATTCTTTACAGTGAGGGTGGTGAGACACTGAAATAGGTTTCCCAGGGAGGTTGTGGATGCCCCCTCCCTGGAAGTGTTCAAGGCCAGGCTGGATGAGGCCTTGAGCAACCTGGTCTAGTGGAAGGTGTCCCTGCCCAGGATCTTTAAGGTCCCTTCCAACCCAAACCATTCTGTGAATCTATCGATGTATGAAACATGCTTCACCAACTGGGGGAAAAGGACAGCTTTAGGGTGATATTTGCAGAGGAGAACGAAGAGAGGACAGCAGTATTCCTCTGTGCCTGTCCTCAGGGCTCCCATTCATACCATGCTGGGATTTGCTGGTGGAGGTCGCTGCTGATTAATCAAATTCAGCTTCCCTGCTCATATTTCTGCTGAAATTTGCTTTCTGTGTGTAGCCCATTTATCCATCTGCAAATCCATCCTGTTAAGAGGGAACAACCAAGCTGAAAGACAGCTTACCGTAATGGAGTGCGGTCTGGCCTTCCCCGTCCTGAAAAACAGAGAGAGGGAGTTCATTTTAAAGGTACAGGTAACATCATGGGGATGCAAGCAAAGCCCAGTTTTACATAAATAAGCTGAATCACAGCAATATTTTAATTGACAAGATAAACAGCCCAGGACACCCAGCTACCTGGCAGTTAGGCTTTGAATCATCCTCCACCATCAATCTGTATTGATGGATAATCAATATCTATCTACCCATAAGAGTTCATGGATCACGTCATGGCATGAGTATAATTCAGTTGATACTGTTATCACTTCCAGCCCATAAAAATGAAGGATTTCAATCCTATGGCCTTACTTTGAGACCTTTGCTAATTCTGATGCTTCAGTCCAAGATGCTTCTGGGCAAGCCTGGCCTTGGCCAGCTACTCAAGAGCAGGGTAAAGCACTGGGATGCTAGCACGGCTCAGCACACTGCACTCTTCACAACAAGGAAGCACAAGGGGAAAATGCTTTTCTTCCACTTCAATAAATCTGAGGTCTCTGCTCTTCAGAATGTAGGTTTGACCAAAGGTTGTCACAAAGCCCACATGAGCATTTGGGCTGTTCAGCATGAAGAAAAGATGACTCTGGGGGGACCTTATAGCTGCATTTCAGTACCTGAAGGGGACCCACAGACAGGCTGGGGACAGACTGCTTAGAAGGACTTGTCGTGATAGGACGAGGACCAATGGTTTGAAAGTGGAGCAGGGTAGACTTAAGCTGGACATCAGGAGGAAGTTCTTTACAATGAGAGTGGTGAAATAGTGGAACAGGTTGCCTAGGGATGTGGTTGTGGACCCATCCCTGGAGACATTCAAGATCAGACATGATGTGGCCCTGGGCAGCCTGCTCTAATTGGAAGTGTCCCTGCTGACTGCAGGGGCTTGGACAAGATGACCTCTGAAGGTCCCTTCCAACCCAATGCATTCTGTAAGTTCTGTTGGGCTGCTGGTGTTCTTGCTGTCTGAGGATGAAGACACTAGGGAATGAGAGCTGGTTGACAAAGTCATCTGTGTGACACACCTGCAGCACAAGCACAAGGCAAACCACAGGATGTGAAGATGCTGGCACACAGCTCCCTCTTCAAACTAACACATACACTGCTGCAGCAGCTGCAATGGTTTGGGAAGTGTGTCACCTTCCCAGACCCCACAAGCTTGGGCAGGGCTTTGTGAGTGAGCAGTTGGTGCCCACAGGGCACAGCCAGCAGTGCAAACCCAGGCACTGCACTGTGCCACACAGGAACAGGTGAAATACCATAAGGAAAGAATTACTGGCCCCTTTGCTTTCACTACCCCACCAGGATTAGCCTCTAATTCAGTTCTTTGCCTCCTTAATTTATTTGCATCTGTTTATGGAGACTTAAGTTTGTAATTACCATCATCTTTAGGATTAAGGTGCAAATTCTACAGCCTGCTGTGGATTCTGGAGGGGAAAGGGAAACAAAGAACAGTAAAACAGGTAGAAAAACCATCTGTAGCTGTTTGGAGACCTCTGGTTTCCCAGACTACTACGTTGGTATTAACCCTGTTCCGCTCAGGAACTAGGATGGACTTTTGTTTCAGGGTGGGAACTACCATGCTTTGCTCTGGGACACCACATCAACACCACAGCAAAAGAGAAATGGCAGATTTAACAGGCATCTGCTGCCTAAACACCCATTTCATGTCTTCTTCAAACAAAAGGTGAGGGGCGAGATTTTTCTCCCCATGTGCTGCTGTGCCCTATTCATGGCCCTCACAGTTTGGAGGTGCCTCGTTTTATGACCCTATTTGTGCCCAAACCGTGGAGAAGTTAATGCAAATGGATGTCATTAGAAGATACCACAAACCAAACAACTGAAGGCATCAAGGGCAGCATGCATTGATTATTCCACACTAATAAGGTAACTGATGTGAGACAGATCCCTGGAGTGGTCCTTTAAGCATAATCCTGCTCGGAGGAGTGACAGGGCTGGCACTGACTTCAGCAGAACACAGAAGAGCAGGGCTGGGGAAGAAGAGGAGGGAGCACTAGGAATGAGTTATTGGAAAGGCAGGCTTTCAAATGTGCAGGCTGTGTGTGTGTGTTGGGGGATGGGAAGCCTTCTCCCCTCTGCACCGTCACCTTCAAAACTAGACCTCACAAAACCCGCAGGTGGATGGGACTAAGGACGTGTGGCAAAATCCCTCTCCATGGGAATGCTTTGCTGCAAAACTCCTTCTAAAATACACCCTCTCCAGGAATGCCACAGCCAGCTGTCCCTCTTCCAAAGGCACTGCAGCTTCAGCAGCAACCTTTGGGCTAACAAAGGTTTTAATTTCTCTTAGATGCACAGTCTGGCATTTATTGGGCTAAAGAGAGAGGGCAAGTCCAGGCATATGAAACGTGTCTCTTTAATCCCAGTGTGGTTTTTAAAAAGAACTATTAATCCAATGTTATGCAAACACTGTGTACACTTTATGCTGTGGATAGTTTTTTTTTTCCCCCCTCTGAGCCAGGCCAAATGCTATTTGTTACACTTCCCTGATGCTCTGCTATTCGCGTGTATTTTCTCTGTGACAAATTTTAATCCAGGTAAATGGAAAAAGCTCAAGTGTGGTCACCCCCTAAGGGCCTTGAAATGCCCTCAGGAGGCTGCTGATCTCAATCCCTCTTTGATTTGGCTTTTTGGAGCACTGTAGCTAATCAGAACCCAATGTGCCTGGCTGCTCTGCACACAGTGCTTGGCTCTAGGTACAGCAAGGTTGAGGCTTCAGTGTAAAATGGTCACACTTGGAAACAAACCAAGACTGGGCCGTGAAAGTGAGGATTACAGCTCCCCTTGTAGAAATTATGTGAGATGAATATTGCCTGCCAGCTGCTGGAAATGTTTGCTTTGCAACAAAACAAGATGCACAGAAGTGGTCTTAAGAGGAATTGTAGCTGGCTTTGCTGCAAGGGGTTAGTTACTTCCTGACATGAGACAAAAAGCAGCGGTTTCTGGAGCATCCTAGGCAAGGAGTTTGCCAGGACTGTTTACTTCTTCTTTCTCCAATTTATCCTTCAGATTACAGAAATGTAAATCATAGAGAGCTGTGAGTACAAGCCCCAGAGTCTACTGATACACATAAAAAATACTAATTTCATAACTCTGTAACATAAAACCCCTGAATGCTGTCACCAGTTATTTCCAAACTATGGAAAGTCAGGAAATCACAGTGCCTAACCCTCTGTGCTAAGGCTGGTTAGAAGAAATTAGAGGCTTTTTGCCCCCAGTATGAGCTTCTGTAGTGTGAGAGGAGCACAAAGAGATGTTGAGTAGTGGAGCTGGAGTCAGGGAGTGCAAGAGAAGAGATGGACAGCTCTGGGTCCGATGCTGAGCTCTGCTCTATGTCAGGATGACTCTGAGAAATGCCCTTTCAGCAGGTGGAATAAAGTCAATGTGACAGGTTAAAAAGGAGGTAATCAGAACTCTGAATCCAGTGAGCAAGGCCAAGCTCAAAGCAGTGATACATGTTTCTGCAAAGCTTTGCTTTCAGCTTCCAGGGCACTGGCAAGTATCTGCCTATAAAAAAGAGGAGCTTGTGGACATGGCAGAACCCACACAGGCAGACACAAGATGGCCAGAAACAAAGGAAGGACCATCGCACACTGAAATGCAGGAGCGCTCGGTCACACACACACAAGTTACTGACCAACAACGGACACATTCCAAGCTTTCCTCCACCCCCAGTGCCTTTTACAGCCTTATGGCACATCTGGCCGTGGCAAGATGACAGGCATGCCCTTCAAGGGAGAGAAGAGTGTCCCCAAAGACCTCAAAAATAAAAGCAAATGCCCACATCTACCAAACCCATCAAAATAAAGATGCTGTAAAATCACTGGAACCTTCTACATCCACGGCCTGCGACAGATGTCACTCAATGAAAATCCAACTACCAGTGGGTAACTTATTGGATAACAGGATTTTGTTCTGCTCCTGAGAAATTTAAGCAAGAGAAATGAGAGAAGATGGACCGAGCGCAGATGGACCAACTGTCTTATCCGTTAAGTGGTACTATGGCTGCTGCACGTCAATTTTGTCTCATGAGTGATAGGATTATATTGGTGTTGCCATCCCATGTTCATTCCTCGGGAACTTCTGTACCCTGCTTAACCTAACACAAGGTTTCTGGACTGAGGGGCAGAGCTTGGCTGAGCCTTGCTGAGAGGCTGCACTTGTTGTAAATGAAAGTCCTGCTGCCCTGCCGTGGCGAGTAGACCTTGATGTGCCAAGGACTGGCTGTGCTGGTTTCATGGGACAGTTTAAAGAACAGTGTTATATAAATGTTGATCTTCTTCATTTACCCTCCAAGCTGTGGGCAAGAACCTCTTACGTGGGTGGCCCTAGGGGAGATGCTGTTTCTTCCTCTATCTCACATGTCTTATTTAGCAGAAGAACAGAAAGAGTTAAAAACAAACCAAGATGGTTGCCAGGGTAAACTTTGGTTCACCTAGACCCCGTCTCAGTGGTGAAGTGTGGGTTGGACAGCCTTCCATACCTGTTGCAAGGGTCTGCAAAGGACCCCTGTACCTGCTCGAGTGCTGAGCCACACTGAGACCTCATCCCTGTGCCTTCAATCACATCTCCAAGAGCAGACATCATGAGCATGAAAAGCACAGCAGAAAATATCCCCCTTCACCTCCCCCTCCTGAGGACAGCACGTGCACTCTTCATTTTAAGGTATTCTTTCCCTCCCATCTCCTCTTCTTTCTGCTCATTTGTGGCAACTTTTAAGGTGCACCCTTGTTCCCATTGACAGACTCCAAATGTTGGCAGGGATCGCAGGAGATAAGACTGATGAGGTGATAAGAGTGTTTAACAGCACTGGGTCCTGGGCAACATGATGGTCCAGAGGGAAGATAAATATTTACACTACATCTTTAGAAGGTGAGTGAATAAAAAGGGCTGGAATAATACAGCTTCTTGAACAAGGACTGGGGCTTAGGAGCTGTGAATATAAATCTCTGCAGCCTCACGACACACACTCACTCAAGCCAGGGAGATGAAAAATAGCAAGAAAATACTTCCCTACACTTTTAAAAAGGGTTTTATTTCTCATTTATTTCCACTTTAGACTTCAGCTTCCCAAGAATTTACTTTAACCTCGGCATCTTCTTACTTTCTCAAATTTTATCTTCAAGATGACTGAGGACGAAGCTACAGCTAAGTGCATATCAGAATTTGCATGCTAACACCCACCAGTATCACAGTATCAACAAGGCTGGAAGAGACCTCAAAGATCATCGAGTCCAACATGTCACCACCGACCTCATGACTAGACCATGGCACCAAGTGCCATGTCCAGTCCCCTCCTGAACACCTCCAGGGACTCTACCACCTCTCTGGGCAGCCCATTCCAATGACAAATGACTCTCTCCGTGAAGAACTTTCTCCTCACCTCCAGCCTAAACTTCCCCTGGCACAGCTTGAGACTGTGTCCTCTTGTTCTGGTGCTGGTTGCTAGAGAGAAGAGACCGACCCCTTCCTGGCTACAACCACCTTTCAGGTAGTTGTAGACAGCAATGAGGTCTCCCCTGAGCCTCCTCTTCTCCAGGCTAAACAATCCCAGCTCCCTCAGCCTCTCCTCATAGGGCTTGTGCTCAAGGCCTCTCACCAGCCTTGTTGTCCTCCTCTGGACAGTATACTCTTTACAGTATGTAAAACCAGGCAATGTGGGCTAATTTAACCAGTCCAAACTCCACCAGGCAACTGAGGAGAGAGCCCCAACACAGCCTTGATGTTCGTTCACATGCTGCTTTTGCACACAGCAGCCTGGGTTTGGACACATAGATTAATACATGTGAAATGAATCCTTGTCCAGTAGAAGCATACCAATGAGTGGGTTGCTGTGTGTGCAAATAAGGGCACAGGAAAGCAATGGTTTAAGTCTGAAGTTTGATCCTGTCCTTTTATAATCCCTTCCTTAGACCAGTGTGGACTCAAAGGCACCTAGACTTTTTAGTTGCTGCCTGAGCCTGAAAGCAATACCTGAGGCAGTGCAATTTGAGAATCAAGACCATCTAATGGCATTATGCCACAATATCTAGAGTCCCAAAATGCTCCAACTCTAGGGAGATGAAGTAGACTTTAATTAGTTTTCTCCTCATTTTTCAGACTAGGTGGCTCATATGAGGGTAACTGGTTAGCTGGTGTTTGTGAAGTGCTTTGTGAAGGCATGGTTTTTAATGTTAAGTGCAGGCTGTTGTGGCACACCACCGTATGCATCCTTGGTACCAGTTGAAAGGCAGCTCAGGCACTTTTCAAGGTGCAGCACCATGGGAGAAAGGATACAAAGCATCCTCCAGCAGATGTGAAAACAAGATCCATGCACTGGTCACAAGCAGTTGTGATCTGGGGATTGCAAACAGCCCAGGCTGACAAGTGTAGGGCTTGGATATCCTGCAAGTTTGGCTTGTCAATAAACTCTTCCATCCCCCATACACGTGGGTAGGCTTGCCAAGGACCTTTCTTCTACTGAGCTCTCTCTCTCTTAGAGCTCTCGCCTCTGTCCCTTTCCTCTCATTCAGCCCTTTTCCTGCATTTTGCTGGGCAGATTTCTGTAATGATGGAAGGTGCTAGACAGATCTTTATCCTCACCTCCTGGGCCCTTCTCCAGAGCCTACCGCCAGGCTATCATTTGGCCCATCTTCTAAGTGCCTCAGAGATAAATTAGATCTGCATAGAGAAGCAATTATTACATTTCTAATGGCACAGACCCTTACAGCACACTCTGCTACTGAAAGGCAAAGAAAATTGCATTAGCTTTTGTTTGATTCAAAATGATGATCAAGGGAAGAGGAATGTTGAAGCCCTTTAAAGCCAAGCCTCCAAGCCAGGGATCCTTCTGTCTGGGGACTTCCCCATTCATATTCACTGCCTGAGCTCATAGCCGTGGTTCACTTAGGTGCACTAATTTTCAAGAGCCCTCCACTTGCAAAGCTCCTGTTAAAATCAGGCTGAAGAAAGCTTGGAGAGAATACGACGGCCAGGAACTGCCAGTCGCTCCCTCCTGCAGCCTGCATCTGCTAATGCACCCAAACGCCACCGGCCCGAGGAGTTCAGCGCGCCAGGGTTACGCTAATCCCTCATCGCCCTAGTTTCCAACTGGTGCTGCACCTAAATTTCCAAGTGCAATTTCAATGGGATTTATCACATCCTACTATCATCAGCATGTAGTGCTGCTGGCACAGATACAGACTCCCAATATCCCACCACTGTCTGTAATTGCAGGGCAAATTGATTGCTGGATCTACACAGCGGCTCAGGCAGCAACCCCAAAACTCTCAGGGCTGTTTTCCTGTCAAGTGTTTTCACCTCAGTTTGCAGCTGGCACCCTAAGCACAGCTGTGGGTTTGTACATAACGTATTTATAGGTGGCTCCAAGGAGTATTTGCTACTGCTTTGTTACTTCCAGCATCAGACACCTCTCTGGTCAACAAACAAGTGTGTTGGCGTGATAGAAAAGCTGCTGTGAAGCTCTGGGCTTCCTCAGCCCAGGGATCAAATGTGTATTTAGAAAGAGCTGGTGTCTAGAGCTGTAACAAGTGTCACAGAGCTGCAGCTGAGCCAGCCTCTACAAAACCATGCCAAAACCATCCAGGCTGCAAACAGAACAATATTCCTAAGGGTAAGCGGCTAAAAATCTTTCTTCTTAAGGTTCTTCCCTGCCCCTTCCCCATGTAAAAGTTAGTAGCTCCTGTACTGCTTTATCACTTTAGCGTGGCTGAGGCAGATACCTGGTTATTTAAGGGGCAGGATAAATGGGCTGAGACAGCTTTCCTATCCCCAATTCACTAGGGAACGCTTGGAAATTCCACCTGACATGGGGACTGCACTGTGCTCTTAAACAATCTCCCGTCTGATCCGATTGTTCCCCAGTGGGGAGGCAGGCTGCAGCTCGCTCAAGAGTCATTGATTGGATTAACAGCCTAATTCCCAACAGATGAATAGAATACTGATGTCTTGTCAGCCCACATCATAGAAGGAAAACACAATCTGCTTCTACAGCCCCGAAATTTAACCCTTTGTTTCCCCGCTCCCCCCTCCCTGGGACATGGGGCTGAATGTAGGGGTCTGACACTTCCAGCTCGAGATCCTGGCTGTTTGACAAGAAGAGAAATATTACTCTTTGGGATGCTTTGCCTAATCATCTAGGTGCCACAGGATCACATGTTGTCTTCTGCAAGGTTGGTTTTGTAAGAAGCCCTCTTTCCATCCTTTCTAGACAAAAGAGATTTTTACCAGAGACCTTAATTATTCCCACCTCCGCCCCCCCACCCCCCCTTTTCTATTTTACCACCTGCCCTTAAAGGCAATACTGTAGGCTTCACAATAAGCAGTTGAAAATTCATTAGCTTGACAGTATTTATTCTGAAATACTGAGATGTTGAATGTTTTCTGAGTTATCACTTGCTTAGGAGGCCAGATCTGCCTGGAGAGGAGCATCCAGCATTGCCGTGATGCCTTCTCCCTCCGGCAGCTCTTGGCAAGCCACAGGGCAGGGGAGAGAAGCTGGGAGCATCTCGGACAGCTCCCATTCTCCACCTCCTAATGCAGACACTAATGTTTTCTTACCTCATAGAGAGGCTGTGATAACAAATTAATTGCTACTGGTCAAATGTTCACTACTATAGAAGCAGGACTGTGTGCATATTAAAGAGATTCTCCAAGAGCCAAAAATTATTTATGGGCTCCTTGGCACTGTCTGCATTTATTTCCTTGTTTGGGAGACAACTATAAATAACAAGCATCTGAATTTGAGAAATGTATTCAAAATTACTTCTCCCTGCTCCCCCCAGATCATTGGGGTCTGTAATTCTGTGGGGTTTGTTTCCTTCTAACAGCCACCTTTTACATTTGCATTTACAAGACAGGTAGACAAACATTTAAATATTGACATTTTTTCAGCAGTAATCCTAGAACATAGAGGAATAGAGCTGCAGCATTCATGCCAGGACTGTAACCCATATTGAGAGGTGTCTTCTGGAGTATCTTTGATCCAACATTCTAATGGCAATGGCTTACCAACTCTAACTTGTTTCCCCACCTCTGCAACCTGTGTATCACCTGAGATGAGCCAGGTTGCTCTGTGAAAAAAGGCATTTCCACTTTCATTTGGATTTTCCATCTCACCTGCAGTGTGGAAGCATTCCCTCCATCACTCTTCAAGTCTAAAAAATTAGTTAGCCCAGCTCAAACCCACATGACAAAAAGGAAAGAAAGCATGGAAGGATGGAGATGCACAGCCTTTTTCTCTTTTCCCTTTTAACCTGTACCCTGGACCTGTTAGAAGTGACAGTTTTCCAGACTTCATCATTTCATGACATTATTACACATATAAAAGATTTGCTAAAAGACTGACTGAAAGAACAGGTTTTCCTTCTTCTGGCTGTCAATCTAACCCTGCAGAGAGCCCTGTCTTCAGAGACAAGCAGGTTGCTTCATGCTCTCACAACACAGGCAGTGGGGAAGCAACAGCCCACATTAATGCCCTAGCTGCCTTAACCAAAACAATTAGCGCGAGAAGCTGCATGGACTCAAACAATTCAATTAATGTCCTTGTTAGTGTTTTAAACTCACTCCAATTATTAGCTCCTTTTACAATTTGAAACCAGAATGTTTCACTTTCATCCCAGATGTGAATTTGTTCCAGAGTGGCAATAAATAAATAAGTCAAATGACCCCTGGTCCAGCCCAGCCCCTGCGCTGTAATATGGCTGCGCTGTATATTCACGAATCCAGGTTAAGGATGGGGACTGGGGCAGTTGTGCCCTGGAACCAGCAGACTGCAGGTTTTATAAATACATACAGAAATAATTAAAATCTAAGGGGTTTAGAAGGGTTAATCTCCTTTAAATAATCTCTGCCACAAAGCCTGTAAAGTCACTGCTGGCACCGTGCCCGCGTGGGACCGGCTGTCGGATATCAGGGCAGCACGTGTGGGTGGGTGGGAGCGGGGAGATTAAGTGGCAGCGCTGCCACCGTGGCCTATCAGACACGCTGCTCCCCTGCATGTGGCTCCCCGGGTCACTGCTGAGGGCCTGGAGATGCTGTGGGCAGGATGGCATCCAGCACCAGCCAGCAAGTCAACATGCCACTGGCTCCACCTGATTGAAGGGAGAGAAGGAAGCTTGATTAAGCTGCTAAATTTAGCAGGTTGGATGGGAGACAGCGGGAGCCGAGAGCGCTGCTGCCACTGCTTGGTTCACCTGAGACCTTCCTGATTTCAAGGCAAGCGGTGGCTTGTATTTATTTCAAGGGATTCAGGACTTTGCAAATAACCTCCTTTTCTTACACAGGCTCAAAGCCACAACCCTGGGTGGCCAAGGAGATGTTTAATTGTCAGCTACAGTGGACTCACAGCTGCCACTCTCCATTTTAGAATGTCCTCTGCATATAAACTGTCATTTTAAAGCCAACAACTGTGTGGCCACTAGACATAAATCCAAAGTGGAGCAGAGAAACCACCCCTGTGTGGGCTAAAGCAGTACCTTGTCTGAACCCACAGTTTGGTTTCCCCTGCTTTGGGCCAAGGCAGGGGCAGCTGAAATGCCTCAGAATCCTGTTGTGGTTCTCCCTGGCAGGGAGGTCACATACCATGATAACTGTGATGGAAGTACAGCCACACTGCCTGTGGCAACGTGCCATAAGAGGGGCAGAGGTGATGCTAACAGCACAGGGATCTTTTCCTCTTTTAAGCTGGTGAGGATAAAGACTCTGGAGACTCTGTTTTGGTCTCATAAATCTTCCTCAGTTTGGTGTGTAAAATCAAAACTTGCCACCTTGAGATGGTCTGAACCATGCTCTGAACTCATTAAATGAGATCTGGATTTCATTAAGCCAAGTCTAGGATGCCGAGTGACCAGAGCCCATGGTCCTCAGCTTGCTACTCCTTTATTAAACCCCAATTCCAGGGATGTTGCTCAGACATCTCAAAGGATTTCAGGATAGTGCTGTGCCCTGCAGCCCCCAGCCAGCCTTTCCCTCCCAAGCACGCCTGTTTCTTAAGGACAAGGACTCTTCTTTGTGGCTAATCTGGAATTAGAGGACGTTCTCACAGCTGTCTGCCAGAGGGAAGAAGGCAGCAGAGCCTGGATCCTGCCCCAAAGTGGACCACTGCCAGGGAGAAGCTAACTGCATGTGTTGACTTAAGAAGCTCCCATCTCATCACCTCCAGGGGTTGCTGTTTTTGTGATGTCCAGCAGCCTTTTAGCAGCCTTTGTGAATTGTGTTAGTGGCTGATTTACCATTTTTCTATTTTATAAGGTGTGAACCACCAAGTACAACTACACATCAGACTCTGAAAACTTCCCTCTCAGTCTATGATCATTGGGACTGTTCCCTGATGGAAGAAAGGAGAAATAAATAGAGAGGGAAAAGGTTTATTGGTACTGCTTATTCACAGACAGTCAGGTTTCACAAAGGCTGTTAAAAAAGTGCCAATACTAAAGAAGCAAAAAAAAAAGAAAGGAAAAA
The DNA here is from genome assembly GCF_014839835.1 of Dryobates pubescens. Lineage (NCBI taxonomy): Eukaryota > Metazoa > Chordata > Aves > Piciformes > Picidae > Dryobates > Dryobates pubescens. The sequence goes on along the minus strand of NC_071622.1, from coordinate 11,127,134 downwards.
TGTCTGGAGAAAACTGTCTCAGGACATCAAACTGTATCAGTAACTGAGATTTCTCGATGGAGCCACAGTGCCATTAAAAGGAAGCTGAACTAAGTACTTGCAGTTTGGTCTGTCATTACTTATTTAGTGAGATGCAGAATTGATCTGTGCTTTAAAGGGCTCTTTCAAAGTCTAGAGGCAGCACTTGCTCCCTCCTCGTGCTGTATAATAGAGGTGTTCCTAATGAAATTCAGAAGGAGCTGAAGGCAACTGGGGAAAACCACAGACAACTTTCTAAGAGACAGATTTACGTTCGGGGATGTCCTGCCTTTTGAACAAGTTATTCGGCCCAGGGCAGGACTAACAGGTTTGCCATTCATGGATCGTACAAGCGTGGCAGAAGGTCAAGTTCCCTGGTGGTGCTCAGCCCAGGCTGAAGGCTGAGGCTGCCCTCACATCTGGGGCTGAGCTGAGTGAGTCCATCCCATTTCCTACTAAAGCAGTCCAGGGAGACTGCTGGGACATGGACATCTGTCCTCAGCACCCAGAACTAGGACCACTGGGGATGGAGCAGATGGCAGGTTCTGGTGGAGGTGACCGACGTGGGGCAGAGCTGAATCAGTGACCTTGAGGTGAAAGGCTTCGTATCTCCCATTATGAATCCCCAGAGCCCCCTTCAAAGTTAAGTGTTGATACATTAATCTTCCTGACTGATGGGAATAAACTGCAAAGATAATGTTCCACAGGGGAATCTATCTTTATTTTGAGCCAAAACTGCGCTTAAAACCCCAAAGTTAAAGCTTAGGTTTTGGTCTTTCATCGGAAATGCTACAAGTTCCTGCCATCCCTTTTCCTCTTCCAAAGAGCAAATTTAAACAGCACATCATCACCCATTAGTCTCTGAGCACAGCCCCAGCAGTGCAGTGGATTGCTGCACTAAATAATAAACTGGTGTTTGTGTTTCTTCCTGTGCGTGTTGTCCTCCTAAAGAGTTTAATGACAAAGGAGTATATTGAGGAGAGCTGCTGAAGTGCCTCGATGGAGCATGCTGTGTAGGATAAATACCTCCACATCAGGACACTTTTCAGAGCCATCAGGCAGAGGGGTCAGTCTGTTGTAGGTTTTTTTAAAACTGCACAAGCTAATGCTTTAAGAGTGTCTTGATGGAATCAGGGAAATTGGATTGTCCCCCCATTTGCTGGCCTAAAACAAGCCTTTTTTTATTTATCCCATTAGAGGAACACAAGAGAAACCTTTTAAATGTCACTAAAATTTTCCCTGCATTGCAAAACCCAGTGGAAAGGGGTTTAATTTTCCCTGAGACCTCTTAAGTAATGCAGTATGTCAAGGTTTAATACATTGTGTGTAAGGGATTGTCTATATTCTGTGCTCTTCCACCAGGGTGACTCTGTAGGGTTGGTCCTGTTTGCCAGCATTGAGCTGCTCAACCCATGCCCCTTTAGATAGGTTCTGATGAAACAAATAGGCTAGGGAGAGATGAACCTTTCTCTAGATGAGTCCAGGATTCCCCAAAATTCAGCACTGCTGGTCACCTCCCAGTAGGTTTTTCCAGTGAGCTAGGGCTCTTTGTTTTGTTAGGGCCTGTAATTTATAGGCTTTATTTAATTATTAATAGGAGGACTAAAGGGACTTGGCAAGAGGCACTTCTGTACACAGGGCTCCAGATTCCCCTGGAGTATTTAATATGACAAACATAAGCTCCATATCAGAGGGGGAGCCCAGGATTGAAACTGGGAAGTGCTAAACCACACTGGCTAAAGACAGCAAACAGGGTCACATACCCTTGGGCTGGTGCCCACTCAACACTCGTTGTCCCTATGGCTGTGGGCATTAATGCCAAAACAGCTTCTCGTGTCCCCTCCCCACCCATTCTGCTTAGATGGTGGTAGCTATGGGTGATCTGTTCTCCCAGAGCAATCCTAGCAGTAACATTTGCTACTAAAATGTACCATTATTTTGGTCCTACAAGACAAGGGAGATCTCTGTCCACGTTGCAAAATTTTGCCAGTTTGTCTTTTAGCAGACAGTGAACACATCGTCATACCACAGCAGAAGAGCACCTGGGGTGCTAAGTCATTTTGGTCTGACTGTATAATCCTTGCCAGCCCTGGTTTTGCAGGAAGAGGAGGAATTGGAGGGCAATAAGCCTGTGAGCCCTCGGCCTCATGTCCCCACTTCCATCCCTCCACACTAAGAGCTGGGAAAAGAGCAAAGACAGGGAGCACAGGAAGGAAGAGGCAAATCCCAACCTCTCAACTAGGTGCAATAAAACACAGCCCTGAGAGACTGAGACGCTGCCTCCTGATCTTCCCCGTAGGGCTGAATAATCTATTTCACAAAATGACAAAATTCAGTACTGAAATTGGGAAAAGAAAAATAAAATCAGACCAGCTGGTTACTGGACCGAGGGCTGTGTTAAAAGGATCAGGAGGTGGTGGGCCGAGTAGTGGGGGAGGGAATGGGATAAAGGAGTGGGTCTAATCAAATCAGTTTAAAAAGCTGCAGCCTCTCCGAGTTAACCTTGCCAATCAGGGAGCCAGCGGGAGCATGTCTGCGCACATTAAAGCGGGAGCGTGTCCTTGAACCCGCCGCGTGTTCCAGCCTCCCCCCTGCAGCTCGGGAACCCAGCACCTCCGCTGTGCTCCAGCTTCCCCCCCGGCAGCCTAGGGACCCAGCACCTTTGGCATGCTCCAGCCTCCCCCACCCCCACTCCAGCCCAAGCAGCCTGGGGATCCAGAACCCTCGGCAAACAGTGGGAGCAAGCCCAGGATTAGGCACCCTTCCTTAGCCTCGCTCAAGTGGAAGTCATCCCGGCAGGGGCAGGCTGGATGCCCTGGATGCCTCTCTGTGATTAGGGGGGAGCTCATGGGATTAAGCCAGCAAGAGTTGGAGAAATGTTGAAAAACAAATAAACAAAACAAAACGGGGGGGGGGGGGCAGGAGAGAGAGACACACACACACACAAGGCCAAACCCTCCCTCTGACAAATGCTGCTGTATTGAGGCTGGCAGCTGTGAGATGCATTACTAACCTTTGCTAATGACTGAGGGCACTGAAGTCACTTTAAAATAAATATTCACTAGGAATTACACGGGTAATCTAAAGGGATTATCCTGCTGCCTTAACAGGTCCATAAAGTAAACGTTAAAATGGCCTGCACAAGTGTTTGCATTAATTTTGACCCAAATCAACCCTCCTGCTAAAAGCCGCAGAAAGCCAGATTCAATTTTGGAAACCACGTGTCTGCTCTGAGTTAGTGTTCTTATAAATTCCCCCAGATCCTCTGCTTTCTGAAGCTCTTGGAAGCCAGGAGCTTGCCAGCAGACGGGGGAAAGGCTTTAGCAGAAATGCACATTCAGAACGTGAAGCAGCAGGCGCAAATCCAGTCTGCCACCATAATCCAGTCCCTGTAGCAAAAGTAGCTGCATTCAGAGTCTTAGCTCCAGCCCTTCTTCCCTTTGGAGACGGGGAAGGCACAGCATGGGGAGGAGGAACTCTGGCAGAAACAGCAGCTGTGCCCAAACTGTTTTGTGCCTCAGTTTCCCCACCTATAAAATTGGGAACATGTTATGTACCTTCCAGAGCACATAGGAGGGGAGTTAAGATCACAGTACAGATGAAGCTGGGCTGTGTGTCTGACCAAGGCTCAGCACTCAGGTGGGTCAGGAATGAAGGCATATGCCTCAACAGCTGAATGATGAGAGGAGAACAGCTCTTATGCACCAGTCTGCAGCTCCTGACAACTTAATTGTATATGAAAAGGTATAGTCTAAAAAAAACCACATAGATGCCTTAAAGCCACTGTATGCAATGCCTGAATTGCATCTAACGCCATAGATTGCATCAGACACAAATGGGGAATAAGTATTACAGGAGAAAAAACAAACAGAAGTACCCCAATGCTTCCTTCCAGCAGGTGTTTCACACCCTTCTTTAGAAAAAGCACTTGAGGTTTTCCTTATTTTCCCAGCTCATGCTGCAGGCCAGGGAACACACCAAAGTGTTCAGGACCCTGCAGCCCAATGGAAAAGCTGCATCTCCAGCTTATGAGCTGTCATACTGCACATGTGCCTGCCTTGCAAACCTGTGTAACCTTTTCTCTTTTCTCACTCTGGACTCCTTAGCCTGTACACCTGAGCTGGCAAGTGTGCATGATTCTGAAGAGAGCTATTTCTCTAAAGCATGCCAAATTAGGTTGGATGTTAGGAAGAAGTTCTATGCAGAGAGAGTGATTGCCCATTGGAATGGGCTGCCCAGGGAGGTGGTGGAGTCATCATCATTGGAGGTGTTCACGAGGAGACTTGATGGGGTGCTTGGTGCCATGGGTTAGTTGTTTAGGTGGGTTGGACTGGTTGAGGGGTTGGACACTATGATCTTGGAGGTCTCTTCCAACCTGGTTTATTATTATTATAAATTCACTTTGGGGAACACAGCAGGATGAAGGGAACCGAAGAGCCATAAACTCTCACTGCTCCTGCACAGTCACTAGCAACAGGCTAGGGCCCTCATAGCAAATTAGTAAGGCGAGGGACACAATCAGGCTGCTCAAAGCACAGGAACCTGCTGCTCCAGTGGATCTGAACAAACCCAGTCCCAGGAGCCCTTCAGGGCTGCTGTAAACTTACAGAAAAGAAGAACAAAGCACGGTGGGCAGCTGGCAGAGAAAGCACAGTCTAGAAGATCACTACTTAAAAAGCTTGCTTTTACTGGTGGAGGGAAGAAAAACATTTCCTACCTTTATATCTTTTAGAGACTTTTTCCACAATGTTCAGAATTTCCTGGCCCCCCCCTTTTCTTTTTAAAAGGCTAGAAAAAAGCCAGGAAATTCTAACCTGGTAAAACCTAATTTCACAGGAGAGCTCTAAAAGCCTTGGCAATAGCAGTGGAAGTGTTCTCTATCACCTACTGAAGACAGTGCAGCAGGAGTGCACTAACAAGAGCATTTTAAACCCAAATGCCAAGCAAACGTTAGCAGCAAAGTAAAGCCACAATTTTACACACTCGTAAGTGAAAAATCATCCCAACTAAATGAGATTCCTTCCTTCCAAAATACTTATTTTTATTAACTCCTAAGTATAATCTAGGAAAATAATTTAACAGATAAAACTGTTAAAGAACTGTTAAACTTTAAAGAAGATGAATTCTCCCTCTTCCTTTTAAGAATAAATTATCTTTTCCACATATATTACAAAGAATGATAAAAGGGCACAGATCAACATCCTCCTCACTGATTTCCCTGTGCTAACTGTGATCTAAAACTATCATTTGCAGCTGAAGGAGCCCTGACCAAACCTGAGCATATCACTTCACTCTCATTTTATTAAGGCAGCTCTAAACCAAAATACTAACTGCTGTTAAAAAGCAAAAGATACAATTGCTACCTTCCCCTCCCTATCCCAGCTGGCAAGGGCTCTCTTTTTGAAAAGAAGCCACAGACCTTTGTAGGGCAAACCCTTATCCACAGGAGTGTCCCTGCAGGTGTAGGAGAACTCAGCCAGGGGCACCAACCCATGGGGTGGGCTGCCAACAACAGCACTTTCTCAGTTTGTGGGGATTTCACACCAGCAAATGTATTTGCACTTTTCAGTGAGGCCTGGAGCTTAACCAGGGATTCAGAGCAGCAGGTTCATTGCAGGATTTAAATAGGCAGAAATCACTTTCATGGGTCTATTACCAGAGAACACCTGTGGGACCTGCTCGTATTATCTGCTTTGTGCTACAGCTACCAAGGATTTGGGGGTGGAAAGGGAGACCTCTCAGCAGAGTTAGCTGCTTCTGCTGCAGCCCTCTTCAAGGCAATATGAAGCCTGCTAGCTGTGTAAAATACAGATATTCAAAGAGCAGCTGCTTCCAGAAAAGTTTCTCCAGAAAACCATCAATCCACCCATGATAAATCACCCTACTGCACCTCCTGGTCAATCCACCAAGCCTCCCAGTACCTAAACCAGAACAGAAACGATGGCTCGAGCATCATCTGTGCAAGGCCTGCAGACCTAAATGTATCTACCAAGAGAATGCAAAGTTCATGTAAGTAAAAACCCCTCTGCATCAATGTCTGATGGCTAATGAAGACTAGATTTGGATATGAAAATGCATCAATCACGGTCTTTCTCTGGGCTGACAGAAGCGCCAAAGCAAGGAAAAGCTGTGCAATGTCTGGGGGCTAAGTGCTGAGCTTGTCCCTGAATACCCACTTACAGGAGATGCTCCCTAAGGAGAATGGGTGAACATGGACTTTGACCACCCTTCCCTCTCAGGAAACCTTTTGTGCTGCAAGCAGGACTTCTGGTTCAAACAGTCCTTTTGCTATTCTATTTCTTGTTCTGCAAAACTTCCCCTACATCTCTGCTGTAACCCTGTGAAGGGAGAAGTCCCCAAGTCCCTGTGATTTTATGCAGTTGTAGCTGTAGCAACTGTGCAGCGGCATAAAATTCAAAGATAGATAGCTTCACTTGGTGGCTTTTCACACCTTGAGTGCTCAGGAGACAATACCCTTCCCTGAGAAGAGGCACACTACCATAGAACCACGGTACATATTAATTTCTAAAAGAGGATTTTAATCATGCAACGTCCTCTGCAGTCGCACAGAATTTAATCTCATTGCTGACAGTGGGTGATGGGGGAGCATGTTAAGTGGAAAAGTTGTATTCAAGACCTTCTTGCAGATATGTGCTACAGGCAGTCCCTTGGGAGGGGGAGAATGACCCAAACCAGTCTCTCTCACTGCCGACCACCCTGGCCCAGGGCTCTGAGGTACCCCAGGCACTCGCAGGGCAGAAGTGCAGGCGCGCTCCCAAAGTTCTGTGCAAGGTTCAAGTACATCTATTAATACAGTTAGCATTTATCAAGGCTTACTTTACAAATATTGATTTATTAATCTAGGCAAGACCCAGGGATATATGCACATAGTATTCCCATGCTACTTACAGAAACTGACACACACACACACACCAAACCCCACTGTCTGACTTAGTCAAGGTCAAACAAGGAACACAGCCCACAGCCAGGATTAGTTTGAGGATGCTGAGCTCCCAGTACACTGTGACTACTAGGACAGGACATACTGTCCTTTTCTGCACTAGGTCTTCTCTCTTCTTGTGAGATCTGTCTTCACCTAAGCCTATGTCTAGTAAGAATCCTGCCTTCATTTAGTAATCTGGGAAGAAAAAGTAATGAAAAGCCCAAAGCTGAGAACCATGAGCTGTGAACCAAGACTCGCAGCTGCCAAGGAGACCTATCACAACTGGGCTGGCACATGCCTTCTGGATGGTTATCTTCAGTATCCCATGTTTACTAAGGACCACTTGTAGGCAGCTTTGCAAGTCTTGGTCAATTAAACAACTAAGTGCTAAAACAAAAAAATCCCAAAGGAATTAAAACAATTTGTTTCACCAGTTTTAATGGGATCTTAAAGCCTCCATGAGAATTGTGAAACAACTCTTTTTAGGTGCTCCTACAAAACTGAAGTAAAAAGGAGATATTAAATTCAATGGGTTTTTTTTAATGCTAAAATAAAACCCCCTTCCCTAATACATCTGAAGTTAGGGCAACTTAAGTGATGGCCCAGCAGAAGAGAGTTCCATCTTATCACTGCAGTTACATGAAAAATGATGCATGTATTCAAGCAGCACACACCCGACACCTACTTGAGCAAACTGCTGAGCAGTTAAAGTTACTCTGTAAACTCCTGTAACCACTCTTTTGAGGTATTAGGCCAGCTTTGGACTTCTAATGGATTAAGAAAGGGAAAAAAAAAAATATATAATTGCCATTCCTGGAAGGGTTTAAAAGCTGTGTAGATGGGGGGCTGGTTTAGCACCAGACTTGGTAGAGTTAGAGGATGGTTGGACTTGGTGATCTTAAAGGTCTTTCCCAACCGAAAAATGATTCTGTCATCATGTGACAATGAAGTAAGAAACCACAGATCTACTAGCTTTGGAACTGGAGCTACTGGCTAAGGAACTAGAAAGAACGACCATATGCTTTTGTATGGGACAGCCACATCTGCAGTATGGGAGCACTGCAAAAAGCTGAAGTATGAGAGAGAGAATTACATGCCAGGTCTTGAAGGTTTCAGAGGACATGCAATCCAAAAAATACTGCAGAATCCTGTAGGAAAATCACAGAATTAACCAGGTTGGAAAAGACCTTTGAGATCATCCAGTCCAACCTATCACCCAACAGCATCTAATCAACTAAACCATGGCAGTAAGTGCCTCATCCAGTCTTATTTTAAACACCTCCAGTGATGGTGACTACCACCTCCCTGGCAGCCCACTCCAATGGCCAATCACTCTTTATATGAAGAATTTCTTCCTAACATCCAGCCTAAAGTGCAAAATTGTTTTAGAATCATAGAATTGTTGATCATGGTGATGCATTATGCATGCTTCTCTGAAATGTATGTCACTGAACATATGGTATGCTCTCTGCACTCTCAATTCACCTGTAACATGGGAAGTGGCTTCTTAGGCAGCCAGAGTCAGGCCCAAAGTCTCAGGGTAGACAACATGGGAAAATAGAATAAAACTTGATCAAACACTAAATGGTCAATAACAGAATGAAAGCCTATGTTTGGTCCTCTTCTTATATTTCTCCTTCACTTTGCCCCTAAAATCCCTGATTTTGCTAACAAAACTTGAGCAGGAAAGTAGACCATCTGAAGAAAACATGCTGTGTGAATGACAAAATGTGTCTTAGCTTCTTAGATACAAGAATAGTTGGTTTTTTCACCTGAGGGTGGTGAGACACTGGCCCAGGTTGCCCAGAGAGGTGCTAGATGCTCCATCTCTATAAACATTCCAAGTCAGGTTGGATGGGGCCCTGAGCAATCTGATATAGTTGAACATATCCAACCTCCACTGCACTGAGCACAAACCTTTAATGATCCCTTCCCACCCCTTCTGCGATAATGTGCCAGGCATTATCTGCTTTACGTAGTGTGTTATCCATAAATACAAAGAAGATTGTTTACTTTTTCCACTCCAAAACCCAAACTCATCACATTTATGATGAGATAGAATAGAATAGACCAGAATAGAATAGACTACAATAGACCAGACCCGACCCGGTTGGAAGAGACCTTCAAGATCGTGTCCAACCTATCATCCAACACCACCCAACCAACTAAACCATGCAACCAAGCACCCTATCAAGTCTCTTCCTGAACACCTCCAGTGATGGTGATTCCACCACCTCCTTGGGAAGCACATTCCAATGGCCGATCACTCTCTCTGTGTAAAACTTCCTCCTAACCTCCAGCCTAAACCTCCCCTGGCACAGCCTGAGACTGTGTCCTCTTGTTCTGGTGCTGGTTGCCTGGGAGAAGAGACCAACCTGTGCCTGTCTACAACCCCCCTTTCAGGTAGTTGTAGAGAGCAATAAGGTCACCTCTGAGTCTCCTCTTCTCCAGGCTAAGCAACCCCAGCTCCCTCAGCCTCTCCTCACAGGGCTTGTGTTCCAAACCCCTCACCAACTTTGTTGCTCTTCTCTGGACACCTTCCAGCAAGTCAACCTCCTTCCTAAACTGAGGAGCCCAGAACTGGACACAGTACTCGAGGTGTGGCCTAACCAGTGCAGTGTACAGGGGCAGAATGACCTCCCTGCTCCTGCTGGCCACGCTGTTCCTGATGCAGGCCAGGATGCCATTGAGATTCTAATTTATTTTTAAGAAGTGTTTGAAAAGATCCTTTTAAGGACTCAGATGTGCTTTGGGGGGGAAAAAAAAAAAAAAGACCAAACCAAAAGAAAACCTAATTGTCTAACAGGGAAGAAATCCTTGGGTTTTTTCCTAGCCTGATTCAAATGTCAAAATTCAGAGTGTGACTAAATGGGGTTAAACTACACAATTAAGTAAACATGGACAGACATCATGGATCAGATTAGCAGAAAGAAGGGCTAAATTTACTGTAAAGGCTGTATTTAGCTGCAAATGAACATACTTTAATGGCTACTAACTAATGAAAATCAACCTTTCCTTAGAAAAATAACCAAGAACTAGATTTAAATTGATTATTAAATCAATTAAATCAATCCAACCTGTCAGAATCTCCCTCAACAGAGTCGCTGTTAAATGAAAGCTGTTGCCTGTATGGTCTGCCCACAGAGGAAACACACAAATTGATGCAGTGCCAAAGGTTAGTGACAGCACAGCACCTTCATAGCACATCCACCCAGAATCCCACCAGACACTGCTGAGTCCTAATGACTGCACAGACCTCTCCTAAAATGAGTGTATCCATTAACACATGGAGCCCACTAATGTGCCCTATTTTCCTGCATTAACCAACCAAACTAAACAGCAAAAAAGTGGCTCCCTCTAACAGTCTGACCCATTTTGAGAGCCCAGTGAAGCCAAACTGACTTTTATTTCTTAGAAAAAACAAAATAATAGTGCTTAAATGTAAAGCAACCAGTTGCAGCACTGCAGGATTAGTTGGATGAAGCCTTCAGCAGATATAATCAGCTTAATGGCAACAAAGATCACAGTGCAGTCAGTGCAGCTGTGACACTCAGAAGCATTTCACTGAAGGGGAAGGTTTACACAAGGCTGAAACAGTCCCTTTTATTTCCAAGCTTCACCCCCCACCTCTTTCTGTGCAGTCAACATCCCCATCAGCTCCATTAGCATGAAAGAATTAAGGAGGGAAATGGGTAGGGTGGAGCAATTTACGTCTGTGGGTCAGAATACTTACACAGCGTCATATAATTCAATTAAATGGACAAATAAAGTGGTGCTAGTTGTTTCCCAAACTCAGGTTAATTTTAACTTAATTCCCACACTGCTGCAGGCTAAAGGGCTGCTTGCTGTCTGAGCCTGCTTGCTGTTACAGAAAGGGATGCTGGAGGAGCCCTTCTCCTCTCTTTGAATATTCCTAAAGAGTGTATTTACTCTGAATAGAATAGAATAGCATTAACCAGGTCGGAAGAGACCTTCGAGATCATCATGTCCAACCTATCATCCAGCACTACCTAATCAACTAAACCATACAACCAAGCATCCTGTCAAGCCTCGCCCTGAACACCCCCAGCGACGGCGACCCCACCACCTCCTCAGGCAGCCCATTCCAGTGGGCAATCACTCTCTCTGTGTAAAACTTCCTCCTAACCTCCAGCCTAAACCTCCCCTGACGCAGCCTGAGACTCTGAGGTTATTCTAAGTATTCTAGGCTGCATCAAGAGGAGTGTGGCCAGCAGGGCAAGAGAGATGATTCTTCCCCTTCACTCTGCTCTTGTGAGACCCCACTTGAATACTGCATCCAGTTCTGGTGTCCTCATCATAAGAAGGACACAGACCTGTTAGAGCAAGTCCAGAGGAGGGCCACAAAGAAGATCAGAGGGCTGAAGCACCTCTGCTATGAGGATAGGCTGAGGAAGCTAGGATTGTTCAGCCTGCAGAAGAGAAGACTCTAGGGGGACCTTAGAGCTGCCTTCCAATACCTGAAGGGAACCTACAGAAAAGCTGGAGAGAGACTTTTTGTACGGGTGTCTTGTGATAGGACAAGGGGGAATGGTTTTAAGATGAGGGAGAGTAGGTTTAGACTGGATCTTAGGAAGAAGTTCTTCAGTATGAGGGTGGTGAGACTCTTGAATAGGTTGCGCAGGGAGGTAGTGGCTGCCCCCTCCCTGGAGTGTTCAAGGCCAGGATGGATGAGATCTTGAGCAACCAAGTCTAGTTGAGAGGCTTCCCTGCCCACAGCAGTGAATTTGGAGTAGATCATCTCTAAGGTGTTTCCCAACCTAGGCCACTGTATGCTGATTCTCATCTTCCCACAAAAAGATTGAAAGTAAACACGACTCCCCTAATTACAACTCTATTTGCACAGGCAAATCCATCACTTCATAGTCTACATTTTCTCACTGCTACATTGCAAAAAAACCCCAAAACAACCAACAGTAGAAAATGATAGATGTGAGGAGATTTTAGCCTGCCCTGAAAGTATTTCAGAAACACTATCACTTCTTAAATGAAGACCTTCACCATTAAATCCAGTGATCTACCTCTTGCACGCACTATTAACACACAAACAGGCAACTAAATCCCAATCCATCCACCACTAACTGTTCTGTTTCTGCATTTTGCTTCCTCCAGGAAAAAAATCCTGAGATGCAGATGAATGCACTCCTGACTGAAAACAGCTGAGAGCACATACTGAAGAACCACAAATCTGCTATCTGCATGAAACTAATGGAGAGAGATGGCGAAATGGGCAAACTCCTTGGAAACAAGCCACTTGCTGTAGAGTTTGCTAAAGTCTTCTGCTCTCTGGAGCCTTTTCATCTCCAAGCTGAACAGCCTCAACTCTCTCAGCCTGTTTCCATAAGCAAGGTTGTCCAGCCCTCTGATGATCTTCACGGCCCTTCTCTGGACCTACTCTAACAATCTGATGTCCTCCTCCTGCTGGGGCACCAGAACTGGACACACTACTCCAGGTGGGGCATGAAGATCCACAGCACTTTACACACACCACCCAAGTGTGGCTTAGCTTTCTCCAAAACATCAGCTCAACACCCTGCTGTTGTTCACCAGCAATCCTGGCACTTTAGCAGCTCTGCATGGATGTAATTTGTAAAGTGCTAGGCAAATAAGCACACTCTGAAATGGGAAATGGTATTGACAGACTACCTGGCACTAAGCTTCCAAACCTGCCAGGAACATCAGGAGGCCAGATTTGCACATGTCAAGTCCATCACCTCAGGAAGCTTTCAAAGTTTTGCTTTTTGTGACTCCACAAAATGCATCTCTGGAGCCATTATAGGAATTAGTTGCAAAAGGGGTGGGGGAAGCAGGGGGGGAAAAGAGGCGTGGTTAAGAACAGCAATACACTCCTGTGAGGACATTTAGAAGCATCTGGCTGAGATATTGAGAAAGGAAAGTAAAATTAATCATGCTGGCAGGGAGAGAAAAAAAACCCCACAACCTGGCATCAGCACAGCCACCTTGTCATAAGGCAAGATATTAATAATGTGAACCTCCAGGGAACACTCAGACATCTGAAAGATCCACTTGTTGGCTATCACAGAGCAGGCAGGTTTAACTGATGACTCTTTGAAACCTTCTGAATCTTAGGCTAAAGCACTGCTTAGGATTATTCTTTTTTAATTTATTTTTTTTTCAGCACAATGAAACCCTCAGTGCTAAAGACATTCAGTGTGGGGTTTTGTTCTTTTTTCTCCCCTAGATGATATCAAAGAGAGTGCACAAGGGAGGACAAGGCACCTTGCTTCTTATAATCAGGTGCTGTTTGTCACAGCAGAACAGAGCAATGCCCACTGAGTCCAAAAATAGCAGCTGCTGAAGATGTGAGTATCAGGTAATCAGGATGTCAGGAAAAGGAAAGTGAAAATATTAATTCCTGGGGATTCCCAGGCACCTCACTGCAACAGACTTTGACAAGGAGAAGCCCATGCAGATACTAGAATAGAAGAGAATAAACCAGGTTGGAAGAGACCTTTGAGATCATTGAGTCCAACCCATCATCCAACACCATCTAATCAACTAAACCATGGCACCAAGCACCCTATCAAGTCTCCTCCTGAACACCTCCAGGGATGGTGACTCCACCACCTCCCTGGGCAGCCCATTCCAATGGCCAATCACTCTTTCTGTGAAGAATTTCTTCCTAACATCCAGTCTAAACTGCAAAACTGTTTTAGAATCACAGAATTGTTGGGGTTGGAAGGCACTCCTGGCACAGCTTGAGACTGTGTCCTCTTGTTCTGGTGCTGGTTGCCTGGGAGAAGAGACCAGCCCCCACCTGTCTACAACCTCCCTTCAGGTAGTTGTAGACAGCAATAAGGTCTTCCCTGAGCCTCCTCTTCTCCAAGCTAAGCAACCCCAGCTCCCTCAGCCTCTGCTCACAGGGCTTGTGTTCCAAACCCCTCCCCAGCTTTGTTGCCCTTCTCTGGACACATTCCAGCAAGTCAACATCCTTCCTAAACTGAGGGGCCCAGAACTGGACACAGGACTCAAGGTGTGGCCTAACCAGTGTGGTGTACAGGGGGAGAATGACCTCCCTGCTCCTGCTGGCCACACTGTTCCTGATACAGGCCAGGATGCCATTGGCCTACTTGGCTGCCTGGGCATGTTAGCCATGTAATGTTCTCTAGACCTGTAGCTTGGCTGCCCAGGAGCTATGAGGGACACAAAAGAGAAACAGAAGAAGAAGAAGAGAAACTGGCTGAGTATTTTAAAAAGAGAAGAAGGGAGAAGGATTTTGCCAAAATGGAAGGCAATGGGAAAAGTATGCCTGGTCAAGCCACTGCAGCAATGGAGCTATGTCCCGATATCATGTCTCAAATATAACTGCCCAGGCTCAGAGCAGGATGTGAAGTTGGTGGCAGCCACAGTAACTAGATTTGACATTTTCAGGAGAATTTATTTAGACAACAAAACATGGCCAGACTCCTCCTTTTTTCCTGCTATGTTACTTCTCCAGAGCCACAGCAATCCTTCCTGCCTAAGGCATGGAAAGCAAACATGGTAAAGGAACCACTAAGCTGCTTGGATATGGGAAATGAGGAGAGCTGCTAAAAGCACACAAGACACCCCCAGCCTAATCTTCTGATCTCTTGGACCATCTGTGACTCACTACAACTCCAGACTCACAGGACACACAGCTGACTCACTGAAGCGTAGCACCAGCTACAAACCAAGTGTCTCTCAGAGACAAAATGCTAATTGAAATGCACCAGGTTGGATGTTTAGAGGCTATTTGATAATGCAGGACATGCTACCATAGGAGCTAACAAGCAGTCACACCAAACAAGATGGGCTGTGACTGGTAAATCTAGATGGATAATTCCTGGGTTAGGGAATATTGCTCAGATATTCAGCTCAGAAACAGCAATGTTTAAGTGGAAAGCGACATCCTGGAGAGCAGTGCTGTGCCAGATGTTTTCAATAGCTGGGCACAAGGTAGAAAGCATCATCCCTCCAGAAATGCAGTGCCACTATTAGTCCCACTCTCTGCTTAAATAAACAATTTTGCACCCGGATGGCTGTGTTTTTAAACCACTCTATCCCAAGAGGAAACATTTTCTGCAGTGGGTACAGCTGTGATACATTCCAATGCAAATGAAGCAATTTTCTCTTTTTCTCTATGAAAAGTTTCCCATTCCTTCTCCATCACTGAACTGATCTCCCAGGGGACTGGCTGAAATCCATCACTCCCAGGGCTTTTTTTAAACCGATCGCAGAAAGGGACACATTTGGCCCTAATATACATGCCAATAAAATTTCCATTGACTTAAGAAGGGAATTCATGTGTTTATCCTTCATCAGAAGTCCTCAGTAATGACACCTTACTATCCTTTAAATCCTCCTTAAGACTACTTCTGCCATGACCCTCTGTGTCACTGCCGTCTGGCATTGCGTGGGGAAGCAGTGAGCCAAGAATACCATTTTTCTGCTGATCTCTGTTTTGTTCTCTTCCTTCCATTCACTCACCCTTTCCATTTGCACTACCTGTTTCACTGCATCTGATGCCAAGATGATCTCTTTGGGATGGTCTCTGCACTTGCTTGATGCCTTGAGTGGCATTTCTACTGGCTACAACAGACAAAATAAGCTGGAATAGCTGAGGGCGAAGTTAAAGCTGCCAGTATTGACAGGCTGAGAGAGGGGGTGTTCAGCCAGGAGAAGAGAAGGTTCTGGGAAGACCTTATAGTGGCCTTCTAGTAGCCAAAGGGGACCTAAAAGAGAGCTGGGGAGGAACTTTTTACAAAGGCATGTAGCAAAAAGGCGAGGGACAGTGGTTTTAAACTACAGAAAGGTAGGTTTAGATTGGACATTAGGAAGAAATTCTTTACTGTGAGGGTGGTGGAACAGTGGGAACAGGTTGCCCAGGGAGGTGGTGGAGGCTGCATTCAAGGTGGAAACATTCAAGGTATGGCTTGATGGGGCTCTGATCTAGTTGGAGATGTTCCTGCTTACTGCAGAGGCGTTGGACAAGATGACCTCTAGAGGTCCCTTCCAACCCAGTCTATTCTGTGATTCTATGATTATCTATGTGCCAGTTTAACAGGGCTGCCCTGCTTGTTGCATGGACAGGTACTGCAGTCACATTTGCTACTTGTGTGCATCTGGGGAGAGGACTGGGCAGAGCAGTGAAAACTTTGAGCTTCAGTAAATGTTTTAAAAGCCTGCAAATATTTTCTTTTCCACTCAAGCTGCCCTTTCCTCTCCCCCAGGCAAAACAAACATAACAATTTCTCTATGATTTTCTAACTAAGCAGACTGAGAGAGCTGCTTCATCTTATAATTTACACATGCACAAGAGGAGCACCTGAGCTGATAGGCAAACCCAAGAAAATACAAAGATGGTTTAAACAAGGCTTAAATGAATGTTTCCCACGGTAGGCTCCACAGAATCACCAAGGTTGGAAAAGACCTCAAAGATCATCAAGCCCAACCTGTCACCACAGACCTCATGACTAAACCATGGCACCAAGTGCCACATCCAATCCCCTCTTGAACACCTCCTCCAGTTTATATCACCTTCAGTTTTAGACTTTTATGGATACACATTTATAATCTGTCTTTGCATTGTGGTTTATCCCAAGAAACCGGGCTCCTCTGGTTAGCTGCTTGTTTCTTACCACCTGATGAGTGCAAACTGACCACATCCATACTTAACTTTGCCACCTGGGAAGCACAATGAATGATTTAAAGTCACCACAGCTCTGAGTTTTTCTGCTGCTGTCAAACATCTAGATTGAAACTGCCTTCATGCTTTGAATTAACCTCCTTTACTTTACAATTAGGACTGGAGGTGATGGTGGATATGATCACTTCCTGTCAGTTAAAGAACAAGCACTCATGTATTTAAGCCTTGAAAAATGGATTATTTGCAATTGCTGAGCCCTAACTTTACAAACCTCTTCTGGGTTTGACCACTGGAATTTAAAGTGCAAAGCTCAATTTCATACCCCTTCAGAAGCCAAATTACCTTGTAATCTGGGAGCACCACTTGAAAATGTTGTCACAACAGCAGCAAGAATAAGCCAGCACAGAGAAGGCAAGCAGGCAGCTTTTGCAGACCTCCTCCTGACTCAGATTTCATCTACACAACCTGAATGTGATTAAAACTTGAGTTTAAAAAAAAAAAAAAAAAAAAAGAAGAAGAAGAAGAAAAAAGCAAAGAGGAAATTAAAATTTCCTGCACACAGGTAAGCCAGCTTCTGGCCAAGTCCAAACATGTGTCAAGGTTTCTCTGTAGCACATTCCAGGCTATTGCTTTCTGAAATACTTCTCTCGTCTTCCTTCTCTGTTGGAGACAGCCAACCAGTCAAAACTCCTTCCTGACAGTTTTGTTCATTAATCATTCTCGTGCTTTGAGGCTGTGCTGAAAGTGACATTTCTCATCTGATCACCAAGCCAGTGAAGGACAATACCTATAGACAGGACTGGTGCTTTCCTTCTCTCTCACAAAGCTCATCACCAGCTGAGCTCGTCCCCTCTGCTGGGCATCAGGGACATAAGGGGTTTCCTCCAGCATGCAGCTACATGGCAGAGAAGCTGCCTAGAGGTAAAACCACCTCCAAACACTCAGCTCCTTCTCTATGCCACCACTTTCCATGCCTCTGCCACACAGGCACAGATGCCTAGGGCACATGCATGCCATGAAACAGACCTCCAGAACACTGGAGGCCTCCCATTCCTTTCCCCCACCTACAAAAATCTGGGCCCCTCAGTTTAAGGAGGACATCGAGACACTTGAACATGTCCAGAGAAGGGCAACAAGGCTGGGGAGAGGCCTCGAGCACAAGCCCTGTGAGGAGAGGCTGAGGGAGCTGGGGTTGCTTAGCCTGGAGAAGAGAAGGCTCAGGGGAGACCTCATTGGTCTCTACAACTACCTGAAAGGTGGTTGTAGCCAGGAAGGGGTTGGTCTCTTCTCTCAAGCAACCAGCACCAGAACAAGGGGACACAGTCTCAAGCTGCGCCAGGGGAGGTTTAGACTTGAGGTGAGGAGAAAATTCTTCACTGAGCCAGTCGTTCATCATTGGAATGTGCTGCCCTGGGAGGTGGTGGAGTCACCGTCCCTGGAGGTGTTCAAGAGGAGATTGGACGTGGCACTTGGTGCCATGGTCTAGTCATGAGGTCTGTGGAGACAGGTTGGACTCGATGATCCTCGAGGTCTCTTCCAACCTTAGTTATACTGTGAAAAACACTGCTGGACGTACAGCAAAGGAAGGAAATATCACAGAGAGAGAGAAAACAGTTAAAAGAAATTTGCAAACCACTGCACTCAAGCACCTAATTTAGAGCAGCTGCTTTGTGTCTGTAGGGCAAGCAACTGCAGTGCCATCACAGCAGTAACATCATGCATCAGAGGAGGTGACAACATTTCTAGGGGCATTTAGTGTAAGCACACTAAATTCAAGACTGTACCCCACACATCAATTTTTCAAGGGTGACAGAAGTCAGCTGGCCAAAGCCCTTATTGCTGACAGCTGGAGAAGACCTGCTTAAATCACTTTGCATTTTTATTTGCACAAGATAAAGAAACATTTCTTTCACTAATAAGTTTCCATGCTTGTTTCATCTCATTTTATCTGGGCTGCAAGACCTGTTTAATTTCATTTGATCACTTTTCCAAGGATCTTAGAACTACCATATTTTCATTATCTTGTTATACCCATGAGATAAACAAATGATTTTTTTTTTTGCCCCACCGTTTCCCAAATGGGAAAGTGAGGCAGAAAGGCATCAAGTGACTTGTTCAAGGTCACACCAGGACTCTGCAGCAAACCCAGGGAATTAGAAACCTGAAAATAGCCACAAAGGGAATTCTCCTCAGTGAATCAACAGGCATTCAACAAATCTGGACATCTACAGCTATGTTTTTTAGTAACACACATAGCTGGGGATAAGCCAGCTCTGAATGGTCAGATCCTGTTATTTCTCTCAGCTGAAAAAAACCCCCCAGGTTCTCTCATTAATAAACAAAATTAGCCTACCAACACTACCAGACAGGGAGAGCCTGAAGTTTATTGAAAGCAGTGGTTCTGGATAGTTCAAATCTAGCAGGTCTGCATCACAGGTGTGCCTCTGTGAAGAGGGGGGGGGGGGAAAGGTAATATTCATATTTCATTTTCTTTCTCCTAAACCTTAGCAGAGCCATAAGGCAAGCCAAAGAGGTGGCTCTTGGAGCCATGGTTTAGTTAGTCAGGAGGTATTGGGTAACAGGTTGGACTGGATGATCTCTGAGGTCTTTTCCAGCCTTATGAATTCTATGATAGGCTTTTAATTATTAATTAGCCAAGTTCTGTACACTCAGGACACAGATTGCTTATGATACTTCACTGTTAAGTAGCAAATCATTCAGCACTGTGGTACCCCTGAATCTTTCTGTTTGTTTTCACATGCACACAAAATAAGCTACTCAACCCCCCCCCTCTCTCTTGATATCAGGGAAAATGACAGTTGCCAACACAATTGTGTTTGCAACTCTTGAAGTGTTTAACAGCTCCAGGAACTCTACTCTGCCCCTGTCCAGGCTGGGCAGGGATGAAGCAGGAACATACAGACAACGCAACAGAAACTTGGGAGCTTGAAAAGAGGAAGGCTGAGGCTGTGCTGTGAATGGAATGTGAATGAGGGAAGCAGTAGGCAGTGCAACAGTGAGTAGTATATAGGAATTCACATATAAACTTGTACTGAACAGCTGCCTTGTTCATTACGTGGTGTCCACACAAAGGCAACCTCCTGCATTGGAAAACAAGAGGGGTTTTCCAGAGAGAGTTTCAGAAGTCTGTGAGGGTACGGGAACCATTTGTACACACAAAAATATCAACAGTTGCTCATTACCTTAAAACCTGAAACCTGATCAGACAAGATGTTTGACCTAAGCCTCTAAACCTGAGCAGTGGAGCTGAAGAAATGTGAACGTTTTTGGATGTTAACAGACACTTTAGGCTTATGCAGTGTTAATAGGAGGAGCAGGTATGTCAAACTAAGTCACTGGCTGCGTCCAAGCTGCGGTTTCCATCTCTCTTCCAAGCTGTGTTGAAGTACATTGGCAGCACAGCATCCATCAGGGATGTATTGAATGCTGACCACAGCAGTATTTGCCCTCTGCAAAGAGGATATGAGCAGAACAGTCAAATCTGCATAAACATTGCATTAATAACAGCCTGGTTGAAGACTGCATTTAAATATTGAACTCCAGTTGCAATACCTACTTAAGTTAAAAGTTCAGAGGAGCTTCTCTGGCTGGTAGTATTGACAAGTATTTCATAATCCACACCTAGGGAAGGCTGTGTGCACAGTGCAATGCCACAGGTCCCAGGCTGGGATCTCATGCTTCTTCCCTGTCTTAGGAATTAGGAGCTCTGTGCTGTAGTCACCACTCAAAGTCATGCTGTGCTTGGGTAAGGTCTTGGGAAACCACCCATTGCTACCATGCAAACCACTACAAACAGAACATTTTGGAGGTCAGAGCAGAGACACTGACTGCTTTGCTTAGGAACAGGCGAGACCACATCTGCTTCTGCTGGTTTCTCTTACACTACAAATCCACCTTAATGACTATTTACACTTTCCTCTTCCAACCTTCCTCTCTCCTCTTATGTAAACATACTATAAATACAGACTTGGCATAAAGCCCATCAATCCACTGCTCAGCTTCCCCTGATCCTAAAGGTCTTTCTCTGGACAAGCTGTGATTTAGCTCCAAGTTCCTGTAAGCCTGAGCAACTTCTTCCAACCTCCATCAGCACTAATGTGACACATGCCCTTGCACCGCTGACGAGAGACCTGTACCTTGAGAAACCAAATCCAACTTTCAGCATGACTCACATGGACTCCTTTATGAGCATCCTTCTTCTGGGGCCCTTGAAAGGTTCTTCAGAGTTTTGGAGGGAACACTGGCCAAAGTCACCCTACAGTGTACACGCCACAGGACTTTGCCCTGAACAAGACCAAGACCTCTGGCCAGTGTCAGATAATCTGTCACTATAAGCTACTTGTATCCAAGCCAGATATTTATTGCTATTGATCTGCCTGGTCCCAGCGAAAGACTTTTGTTCTCCCAACCCGGGACTTTGACCTCAATTAAGTTATGAATTTCAATCCGATAGACTGCTCCACTTACCCTGCTGCTCTCCCTGACTGGATTAATTAGAATTAGCTAGGCTGGGAGTCACCCCGAGCGCCTCATGGATCATGTTATTTTAATAATAAATAAAGAGACAGCAGCAGCATACAAGGAAGGATTTTTGAAAGATTGTTCATCCAAGAGCATCATTCAGAACCTGCCAATACTAATTTCTCTGAGTTTGATTACCTCATTTACTTCTTTTTATTTCTCTTCATTAATTGAGTTCTACCCCCCCATTACTTCAGCTCCCCAAATGTGCCCTTCCTATAAAGGAACCAGACACACGTTTTGCTGTTACAAAGTTTTATTACTGCAGCTCATCAAAAGTCTAGTTAGCAGGAATGGAATAGTCATTAAGCATTTAATAATCTAATAGTGCTGAGAAAATAGATATATAATAAGTGAAGGGGAAAGAAAGAGAGGGACAAGGCAAGCCTTCTATTGCCATAAAGCGTGCACCCAGGGCTCTCTATACAGATAGTTAACTGGCTGGTGGACAAACCCAAGCATCTTCAAGCCAGGTAGCATCTAACAAAGGAGGAAATGCATATCTCCATCAGGATATTTTCTGACATCACAACAGTGCCTTTGGAACGAGCCTAAAATAGGTTGAATACCAAAGAGATTTGATTGGCATGGGGAAGTTTCTGAACCAGTGAGTCAGGGCCCGATAGCTACATTATCCTTATTACTTCTCTTTCCCTAGGAAAGCAATTACATACTTGGAAGATGCTGGGTTGCTCAGAACTGTACTGAAATGGATTGTCTCGGCCAGCCATGTCACAGACATACTAAGGAATTATTGACCCATAAATGAACACTTATTTGTCATGCTCATTGTAATGTTTAATTGGCTGGAACAGCAGAAACAGATTGAGATGATGGAAGTTTACCAATTCTCCCACTGCTGGTATCCAGCTTGCAGACAGCCAACTCCTAACTTGAGGACAAACATGGCAGACAATTTCAACACACCTCCAGCATCACCTAAGTTCAGGCCTTCACTCTGTAAGAAAACCTTCTCAGGACTGGGTGATGCCAGATAAACCATGCCTTGTCATAAGAGGACATCCCATTTCAACATGGGATGTTTAAGATGGGACGGCCAATTGGCCTGTTAAACAAACCGGAAGGTCACTCCAGGACAGGATTCACTTGTTTTGTGGTAAAAGGGAGCAACTGCAGTGTCTCCAAAAGGCAGAAGGAAGATGACACAAGCCTTTGTACTTTTGTTTCCCTAGGCAGACATCCAACAAGATGTGGATGCAAGAGGGAAGGTCTCTGCACTGCTTGATGACTAGTTGCAAGGGAAAAGATTGAAGAGGAATAAAGAACCAGATTGCACAATTGCTGGTGATTGCTGGAAATCTCTGAGGGATCTGTGCAAGACTTAGGTTGTTTAACCCAGACACATGTTAACAGGGAAAGCAGGCTGAGAATGAAGCATCCAAGTCTGCTCAACCAAAAGCTGACTGTGGCATGCTACAAAAGGATCCCCAGAGTGACAGGGTGAAAAAACTGCAGATGAAATTCAGCACTGATAAACACTATGTAAAGCAGATATGGAAAGCTAATATTTAGCCTAAATCCACAGTGATGGGCTCCAAACTAGCTATTGCCTCTGTGGAAACAGATCATGAGTTATTATGGACAGCTCTATTATAAAAACAGCTCAGTATTCAATGGTAGTTAATCAAAGCAAACAACAAGGAGGCATTTCAAAAAACCAAAAACACAAGAGGAACTAAGAAAATATCATTATATTGCTCTACTAATTTTGCTCATATTGCACTTGCAGCTTGGGTACTGAGAGAAGTGCTACTCCCTTCATCTGAAAGGAAAGAAAGAAGAACGAGAAATGATTCAAAGAATAACAAGGGAGCAAAGTTACTGAGCAGCTTTCAAACGGGGTAGGATTAAATAGATTAAACTCCTCAGCCTGAAGAAGAAGCGATCAAGGAGGCCAATAAAGCCAAAAGCAGGACAGAGAAGGTAACTGGGGGAACAATTACTGGTTCTCATTACACAAGAACGATGGGCTCTCAGATGAAACGATTGTGGCAAGTGCAAAGCAAATGCACAGTTAAACTACAGAACTCCCAGTGGTAGAAAAGGCTGGGCATCTAAAGAGGGATGAGAGAAATTTATCAAAGGAAAATGCAGAAGCATAGAGACAGTGGTTCAGGAAGCCTCCAAGCCACAGCCTCTGGGAAAATATAAGAAATTATCACTATATGCTTACCCTACTCTGTCTCCTGAGCATTCACTCTTCCCTGCTGCTGGAGACACAATACCAAGCTAGAATCACTGCTGCAGATGACAGCTGCTCTCATGGAGGCAGAAGTAAGATGCACAAGTTGAGAGATGGGAACCCCCTGCATTCACTTTGCCATCGTGAGCGTTGCTTTGCCACTTGCAATCCACAGGGCTAAGAAACAGTTATGGTCAGCAAACCTCTTATTTAGAATCTAATCAAAATAAGCATGAAAAGTTGTTCCCCCTGATGTTAGAACATGGTTAGTTTTCCTAAGCAAGAAAAGTACTTTATAGCAAAGACCAGAAACTCAAGATGCCCCAGTGATGATGCACTCAGGACTGGTTTTTAATTGGGTTTTGCTGTGTGTGGGTTTGGGGTTTTTTTTTTTTAGAACTAAATGGAAGAGACAACTGCCAACAACAGATGAATACAAAATTCCATTTGGAAACTAAAAATCAGACCTTCTCATATTGAAAAGTCCTCAGGGAGAAGGTGAGTGGCAGCATTAAAGTCCTTCAAAACAGGAAAAGCTTTTTCAAGAGGTTGAATACAAAACCTTCAAAGACTCTCCGAGCCACCCCTCCTGAGCAAAGAGGAGCTGATTGCCTGGCAAAGGTGGTTCCCCTGGCAGGGAGAGGTGACGCCAAGGCTATAGGAAATGAAGCAAGGCTACAGATCATTCCGATGGTGATTAGAGACCATTCCTATAGTGATTAGAGACCATTCCTAGGGTGATGCTTCACCTGAAAAACCAGCTGGGCTGCCAGCGGTATCCTGTTTGCGCAGTTAGCCAAACACCTTAATGAGGGGCTAAAGCATTTCCAGCAATGACTTCACAAATGACAGGTGTTTTAACACATGCTTAGTGCAAAGATGACCCCAAGAGCAAAGGACAAAGGGCCAGGGGACCATCCCGTGTCCTGGATGGGAAGAATTCAAGGTAAGGCTCTTTCCTGCCTCTGCAAAGATATAAGGAAGCAAGGTACCTCTTTCTCCTCTGCATTATGGTGCCACATGCTCTGATCTCAAAGCTCACTGGTGCTGACCTCGTATCTACAGTGAGCACTGGCAGAGGTTGCGACCATTGTAACACAAAAAAGCTCTGCTGGGCAGGCATGGAAGCAGGCACAAGGCTCCCTGATGCAGAGGGTGGTCATGATCCCAGAGCTAACTCTGCATGCCAGACTGCATTCCTCCTGCACCAGTACTGGCCACAAAAAGTGCTTCTCTCTGCACAACACAGTCCTCAGTACAAGGCAATGCCCACGAGCCACAGAATCTCACAGCAATCCACTGATGTTGACCTCAGTCCCCAGCTTTAAACCCTGCATTTTGATTACCCTGAAAGCAGTTTTTGATTTGGAGGGTAAAGCAATGGAGGCACTACTAGTTTATTTCAGGACCAGCTCCTGGATTTCAAACACTGGTTTTCTATGTTAGAGTTGAAAGGACCGTGTGGAGCCTGCAATCGCTGCTGGAACACCAGAGAAGCCTGCAGCTGGTTCCTTGGGTGGTGAGCCTGCTTTGCAGGCGATGCTGCACGCATACTCCCTGAGCAAGGGTGCCAACTGCTTTACTGCACCAGCAGTGAAGCAATGATTCATGTGTCTACTGGGAGCAGAAGAAACAAAGGCTGTACATGTCAAGCTGGAAGATGGGAAGAAACAATGCAAAAAAGAGCCCAGCCTGCACAAGCAGAGGGAAACACTTCTCTCATCATCTGCACAACCTGTGGTTTGTGTTGGTAAGACT
This sequence comes from Dryobates pubescens, assembly GCF_014839835.1. Lineage (NCBI taxonomy): Eukaryota > Metazoa > Chordata > Aves > Piciformes > Picidae > Dryobates > Dryobates pubescens. Next base: position 11,102,024 of record NC_071622.1, on the reverse strand, counting down.
CAAGATGTCTTCAGAACCTGAAGAGCAAACCAGGGATAAGCCTCTACATCTCCCAGCATACACTTAAATCTGCAAATATTTTCCAAATGTTTCTGCTGAAAGGGTCTTTCTCCCAGTAGGCAAAATCAGCATCTGCTGAGTGGTGACCATTTAACATTCAACCTGCTGCCAATCTACATTCCACAGAGAGACCCGCAGGAGAGACATGGAGCTGTGCCACTTCTAATAACTGTGTGACTGGCACCATGTCAATGCTTTAATGTAGAAAGCTACCCTCTGTCACTAAGCAGATCTCTCCTTTCTTTTGGCTAATGGCTTTCACACCCATTGGCAACAATGTCAAGACTGAAGGGGTATGAGCCTGCAGAGCCATCTGAGATCTGCTTGGCAAAGCTGACTCCAAAAATACTGAGATAGGGACTGGGAAGAAGGAAACTATTGTGGTTAATAATTCTGTTCTCATTGCTTTGCCTTTCATCTTTGTTTAGTGTCCTGTTCATGTACCACGGTCCCTTCCTACCACAGCAATGGTCACTTCAGTGGTGCCTGTGATGTCCTTTGCTTGCTGTGAGCATAACCTCTGCAGCAACCATCAGATCCAGGATAAGGTCCCTCCTGGCTTCAGGGGAAATTTATGCTAGGGACATTAACTGCAAGGGCACAAGGCTCAGGCATTTTCCTTTTTAATCTCAGCCAGGTTTAGAGAATGATCGTAACAGTAAAGTACTTTGGCAGCTGGCATCTCACCTACAAGTGTGTTTGTGCCCATCAGCTCACAGCAAAGGTGGTGGTGGGGTGTGGACTCACACACATTCACTGGGGAGGGGGAAATCTGAGTAGATACAGCCTGTGGCCTTTGGTCCTCAGTCAGAACAGGTAAGATATTTTTCTGTATCAGTAAGGCGATGTTGAAGTAAGGGCATGACCCATACTTGGTGCAGGAGGCAGAGAAAGGGTTCATGTTTGGTTGAACTCAATCAAAAGGATTCTATAGAATAGAATAAACCAGGTTGGAAGAGACCCTCAAGATCATCGTGTCCAACCTATCATCCAACACCACCTAATCAACTAAACCATGCAACCAAGCACCCTATCAAGTCTCCTCCTGAACACCTCCAGTGATGGTGACTCCACCACCTCCTTGGGCAGTCCATTCCAATGGGCAATCACTCTCTGTGTAAAACTTCCTCCTAACCTCCAGCCTAAACCTCCCCTGATGCAGCCTGAGACTGTGTCCTCTTGTTCTGGTGCTGGTTGCCTGGGAGAAGAGCCCAACCTCTGCCTGTCTACAACCTCCCTTCAGGTAGTTGTAGAGAGCAATAAGGTCACCCCTGAGTCTCCTCCAGGCTAAGCAACCCTCAGCCTCTCCTCATAAGGCTTGTGTTCCAAGCCCCTCACCAACTTCATTGCCCTTCTCTGGACTCGTTCCAGCAAGTCAACATCTTTCCTAACCTGAGGAGCCCAGAACTGGACACAGGACTCGAGGTGCGGCCTAACCAGTGCAGTGTACAGGGGCAGAATGACCTCCCTGCTTCTGCTGGCCACACTATTTCTGATGCAGGCCAGGATGCCATTGGCCCTCCTGGTTGCCTGGGCACACTGCAGGCTCATGTTCAGCCTACCATCGACCAGCACCCCCAGGTCCCTCTCAGCCTGACTGCTCTCCAGCCACTCTGACCCCAGCTTGTAACTCTGCATGGGGTTGTTGTGGCCAATGTGCAGAACCCGGCACTTGGATGTGTTAAATCTCATGCCGTTCGACTCTGCCCATCTGTCCAGCCTGTCGAGGTCCCTCTGCAGAGCCTCTCTACCCTCCAGCAGATAACTCCTGCCCCCAGCTTGGTGTCATCTGCAAATTTACTGATGATGGACTCAATGCCCTCATCCAGATCATCAATAAAGATGTTAAAGAGCATGGGGCCCAGCATTGATCCTTGAGGCACACCACTAGTGACTGGCCACCAGCTGGATGTGGCACCATTCACCACCACTCTCTAGGCTCAGCCCTCCAGCCAGTTCCTAACCCATCGCAGTGTGCCATGGGCTGATTCACTTTTAAGTGTCTACACAACACCTCCAACACAAGGCCTGTGCAGAGAATGAAGCAGCTCATATCTTGCTGTGAAATCCAAATGAGCAGGACTGAAAAGGAAAAAGAAACAAGCAGTGATAGACAGGCAAGCAGGTCTGGCATTTCCTTGCTTCTTTTTATCCTACACAGACACAATCCTTTTAGAGTCAGGCAGGAAAACAGAAAAGCCAGGCAAATAAAACAAAGCCAGCAGGCCACCAATCTTAGCAATCTTCGACACAGCCATAATTTCCACTTCATTTTTAGCTAATGGTGGAAATCAGTCTTTGGATAGTTGATAAAAATCAACCTGTCTCTGCTGGGTTAGTACCATGATCTGTGGCCCAGCAACTACTTCTAGTACAATTGATTTTCCTTTTTGGCAACCAATAGGCCAGTCAATAATAATGTTGTTTGAGAAGGATTGAGTCATGAGGGAGATGAACCCTCCCTGCCATTTATTATGTTTGTATTGTCTTCATTTGAAAAGATTTTGTCTTTTTTTTTTTCCCCCCCCAATGAGGACGTGAGTGAAGGTATTACAAGGGGACAGCCATTCCACCTCCCCATCTCCAGAAGCCCTCTGACTCACAAGTGTGTTAGCATGCAAATAGAGAGGAGGGAAGTGGCTGGGCTGTCTGCTAGAGGTGTGTGACATGGAACTGGGAAAAAAAGACAAGCTGGGGAGGCAAACAGACTCTGCCTGCTACTCTAGATGCCTTCTAGCAAGGAACAAAATCCAGCTAATTGAAAATGAGATGCTAACAGGCATGACTTCAGGCAGCTCTACACCACTGCATGGATTGGTACAAGATACAACATTGGCACCAAAGAGCAACCAACTCTGTGTGCAGTCAGCAGAGACACCTGTATCTGATCTTCTGTTATCTTTATATGATGAATGATATTTAGTCAAGACTTAGTTCCCTTAATCACAGAATCACCAAGGTTGGAAGAGACCTCAAAGATCATCAGGTCCAAGCTGTCACCACAGACCCCATGACTAAACCATGGCACCAAGTGCCACATCCAATTCCCTCTTGAACACCTCCAGGAATGGTGACTCCACCACCTCCTTGGGCAGCACATTCCAATGGCTAACAACTCTCTCAGTGAAGAACTTTCTCCTCACCTCGAGCCTAAACTTCCCCTGGTGCAGCTTGAGACTGTGTCCCCTTGTTCTGGTGCTGGTTGCTTGAGAGAAGAGACCAACTCCCTCCTGGCTACAACCACCCTTCAGGTAGACCTCTTTATTGAAATTACTGGTGTATATGAATGAGTAAAACAAAATCCACATATACTAGCAACAGATTTCCTAACCTGATGGTTTTCAGGTTTGGTTCTCAAGTTGCCTTCTCAAACCCCTGAGGGTCCATGGATGGCCATTGAGAACTTGCTGACAAGAGGTTTAAAGTTCCAGTACAGTGACCTGCACCTTTACTAGGAAAGTGAAAAGACCTTCAACCAGCCAAGCTACCACACAGAGGAGTTCAGCCACAGTAAGGAGACCCAGCCACCACCTGTGGATGATACTGGAGGGGTCATCAATCCTATTCCTACCTAACCAGGGGGCCACCAGGCCCCCCGGCCTTTGTCCCCACTCCCATCACCCAGTGTGCACCATGGGGACTCACCAGTGATGAGAAGAGGATCCCTCAGCCCAGATGGGCTCAGCTTAGGGCTTCTGACTTTCCTGGGAGAGTTTAAAAGGGGAGTGGGTGGGGAGGGAGAAGTGGCCACACCTGGGGTGGGAGGAGACTCCAACAGAACTCAGGTGCTCTGGATTTGAGGGGAAAAAGGGGCAGGTGAAGGACCTTTAGGGTGTCAGGTAATGATAGGACTAGGGGGAATGGAAAGAAAAATAGAAATGGGTAGATTCAGATTGGATGTTAGGAAGAAATTCTTCACCATGAGGGTGGTGAAACACTGGAATGGTTTGCCCAGGGAGGTGGTAGAAGCCTCATCCCTGGGAGTTTTTAAAGCCAGGCTGGATGTGGCTCTGGGCAACCTGATCTAGTGCGAGGTGTCCCTGCCCATGGCAGGGGGGTTGGAACTGGATGAGCCTTGAGGTCCCTTCCAACCCCAACAATTCTATGTTTCTAAAACAGTTTTGCAGTTTAGGCTGGATGTTAGGAAGAAATTCTTCACAGAAAGAGTGATTGGCCATTGGAATGGGCTGCCCAGGGAGGTGGTAGAGTCACTGTCCCTAGAAGTGTTTAAAATAAGACTGGATGAGGCACTTAGTGCTGTGGTTTAGTTGATTAGATGGTGTTGGGTGATAGGTTGGACTTGATGATCTTGAAGTTTTTTTCCAATCTGGTTAATTCTGTGATTCTGTGTGATTCTGTTCCTTGTGTAGGATGAGCAATCACATGGGGCCTTTGCATCTGAGCACAGAATCCTCCTTTTCAAGCTGCCTTCTCTCACAGGAGGAGGTGACCAGACTTAGACTCTGCCCCAAAAGCACTTTTCCATCTCATAGCATTGAAGCAGTACATTGTGTCTAAACTTCCCATGAAGACACTAAAGGAGCTCCTCTGAGAGCTGGCTGAGCAGCACGTCACATCCAGGAGCAGAGCTGAGTTCTGCTGTCTCCTCTGCACTGGCACCGAGGACAAATCAAGTCTCTGCCCAGGCCAGCCTACTGCTCCTGGCAGGGCAAACACCAAGGATGCCATGGCACAGCCACAGAGGAGCACAAACGTGGGGTGTGATTCTGCACATCTTGCACCCAGCACCTCCCTTGGCCCCTGAAAACCTCGTTTCCAAAGCCAGAGAAAACCTTGCAGGGAAAAACTGTCCCTGCAGGAAGAGCTGCTCATCCTTTGTTACTCATCCTCTGCAAAAAAAAGTTACTGATATCTTCATACATTTTAAAGCTAGAAATGGATTATAATAATTTATTTTAATATATAATAATGTATATAATAATGCATTATTGTGTTATTACAATCATGTTGCTGAGCTCCTGCATAACTGAACGTGAGTACAGTCCCCATCCTTTCACTTTTTGACTCGGCTGAAAGACGACAACATTTTGAGTGAACAGTTCCCGTGTTCAGAATGAGCCCCAAGCTCTGAATATTTCCAGCAGAGCTCCAAAATACCACACTGCCACCCACTTGGAAATGGCCTCTGGCTCTGCAGATTTGGGTAATTCAATTACACAAATGCCCCTTTTTAACACAGCAGAGAAGCCCCTCGACTTTCTGTATCCCTTTGCCCATGGCAATCACCACCTCTTTTCAAATGTGCTATTAGAGCTAATTATGAACAATCAGGGAACTCAATGGCTGCAGCTTTTCAGTGACATCAGTGAACCATCCTTTTGAAAGTGCAGTACCACTATTTAAAACAAAAAAGCACAGGACCACTGCAGTCCAGGAACCTGTGGTTATTCCCAGAATTAAAGCTGTTTTGAGCACGAAATGAGCAGAGCCAGGTGACCTCTCCCGCTGCTCCTGGTTATCAGCAAAGAGCAGTTAAGTTGCGTCTTGCAGAGCCTCCTGATCCAGCGACGCCAAGAACTTTGACAACAGATGACTAAGACAAGGCATCAAAAGTGACTAAGGCATATCTACAGGCACAGTGAAGCAGGATGACTTGCTCCAGGTCAGCACCATCCCTGCCTGTTTAGGGCAGTTAAATCCTTTAACATGATCCAAGAGAGCCAAGATGGAAGAGCCTTTATTAAAGAGGTAATGGAAGGGAGCATAAATCTGTCACGGTGTTTGACTAACTTTTTAGAAGCATACTAAAACACAGGCAATTTAAAAAAACCCAATAAATTGGTCTATACCATCTCTTCCCTTCACCACCTGCTCACAACCCTCACAATCCCCAATTCATCCTTCATCTTTTCTCCTGCCTGCAGGCAGGTACTGCTGCAAAACTGAACAAGAGAGAAAAGCACCTGAGCAGTGGATAGAGATCCCAGAGGCTGCTTGCAAGCCCAGCTCTGGCAGAGGTGCTGCCTGTGAAGGGAACCTCCACCAAGAGCACATCACTCTGAAATAACAGCACTGATGATTCAAGTCACCAGAGATTGCCTCACACTTAAGCCACCCTTCTTTACAGCCAACCCATTCACTGATGGTGTGTTTGGAAATCACAGAATAGTCAGGTTGTGTAGTAGTTTGGGCTGGGTGCCCTCTGCTACAGGGGTGTTTCCTGTGTCCAGAAGTCCAGCCCAGTGGGTGGACACAGGAAATTAGGTATTTCCTACCATAATTCTCTGCACCACTATAAAATCCAGCGCGGGGTCTGGCACTTCCTCTTTCCTTCCTCTCCGCCACCCGGTAACTGGGGGAGATGTCTCCTGGCATGGGCCTGGCTAGGCCCAAGGCCACAGGGGGATGGGCAGTCTCAGATCTGGCCAGCTGAGACTAGCTTAGCAGTGGGGAGGGAAAGAAGGAGCCCTGGGGTCTTGGGTGCACCCTCAGGTGGGGATGGGATGTTTCTGGGTCTGCTTTGGGGTTTCTCTCGTCACTGTGCTTCTGGCTTTCGTACACACTCACTACTTTCCATTTAAACTTTCCATCACTTTTGCAATCCGTTTGTCTGAGTCATTATTTCTGCCTGTGGTGGGGTGGGGGTCTGCCCCAACCCATTACAGGTTGGAAGAGACCCCAAGGATTATTAAATTCCAACCCCCCTGCCATGGGCAGGGACACCCTCCACTAGATCAGGTTGCCCAGAGCCACATCCAGCCTGGCCTTAAAAACATCCAGGGAAGGGGCTTCCACCACCTCCCTGGGCAACCTGTCTAAGAGCAGGTGCTGTGGTGTCTGTGGCCTGCTAGGAACCCAGAGTTTCCCCACCCCGCCTCTCTACATTTTTGTGGCTGCTCTTAAAATTCCTTCTGCTCTTGCTTTGGAAGTGAATTCTTACAGGGTAAAGATCAAAATTTTTTTAAAAAATAAAATATATATATATATATATATTAAAAAAAAAAGAAATAAACATTAGGTCACAAGTCTTGAAATGCTACTGCAATTCATATATAGCTGAGAATAAAATGTGTCTGCTTTCTCTGGGAACACACCTACGTGTGAACAGAGACCTTTATAAAAACTGCTCCTTTATTACCTTGGTGGGGAGGGAAAAAAAAAAATATTCAAGGATTGATTTTCTTTTTATGGCTATTATTAACCTTCTGTTACTGGCCAAAAATAATCTGGTTAGAAAATGTGCAATACATCAAAAATAAAAAGAGAGAAGAAGAATTTAACAGAAAATTAATGTCCAGGGGCGAAAAAAAAAATAATAAGATGACTCTCCCTTCAGTCTTTTCTTCTAAGAGTCAGATTTTATCTCCAAAGCATTGCAGAGAAGTGATTTTTCAGAGTGCTGCAGCAGAACAGTGTCCCAGATGAACCGCTCCTGGGCTGCCAGGGCAAATCGGATGGGCAGGTGTCTGATCCCACTTCTCACTGGTTTCAAGACAAAGCTGTTCCCACGTGCACCTGGAACATCACTCATCAGCCCTGACTGAAATGTGATGGTCTCATCTGATGGTGGGGCACAGAAAGCTCCCCATTTGTCTCTCCTGCCCCTCTTCTGTGAAAGGAAAAACTCCTATAAAATCCATCGCAACTGAAATCTCTGAGGTGTAAGCATGAAGATGGGTGTCCCATCAGCTGCTGAGCAGCCAAGCTTCCTAATACCCATTCCACCAGCAATTATGCCTAGGATAAGGCAAGAAAGACTTTTTCACAACAATTTCATCCATGTGTAAATACCAATGCAGCTGTTAGTAGCCAGTGAACACTACAGGTTTGCTGACAAGCCTTCAGACTCTAACTGTGCTTAGGGACTACACCTTACAAATTCCTGAGGCATTTATTTCAAGGCTGCTTAAGAGCTCACCAGTAAGAGCTAGCAAATTTGTCAGCAGAGGTGTATCTGTGTCCAAACTGGGCAGGAGTGCAAAGCCAAGAAGTGTCAGGCTGGTAAAGAGCAGTCAATCATAATTTGACAGAAATATGTTGGACAATTATTTCCGAACACGAATGCATTTACCCCGGTCAGCCTTGAATTACAGCAAGCTGACAAAACCAGGAGCATTGACTCCTGAGCACAGGCAAGACTCAAGCTGGCTGGCTGAAATGAACCACTTGCAAAGCAGCTGCTAAACCCATGCAGTTCAGAGCCTGGTTTATTAAGGTACCCTAAAAACTGCTGCTAGTTAAGATTTGGCCAAAACAAGGGCTAAAGGAAATGCTTTATGTCCTGTTAAGTCACTACAAGAAAGACACTGAAGTGCTGGAGAGGGTCCAGAGAATGGCAACAAAGCTGGTGAAGGGTTTGGAGAACAGGTCTTGTGAGGAGTGGCTAAGGGAACTGATTTGTTTAGTCTGGAAAAGAAGAAGGCTGAGGGAAGACCTTTTTTCTCACTACAACTACCTGAAAGGAAGTTGTAGTGAGCGGGGTGTTGGTCTCTTCTTCCAAGTAAAAAGTGTTAGGACAAAAGGAAATGGACTCAAGTTGTGCCAGGGAAGGTTTAGGTTGGGTATTAGAAGAAACTTCTTCACCGAAAGGGTTCTCAAACACTAGAACAAGCTCCCCAGAGAGGTGGTTGAATCCCCATTCCTGGAGATGTTTAAAAGACACAGAGATGTGGTGTTGAGTGATATGATTAGAATGGAATGGAATGGAATGGAATGGAATGGAATGGAATGGAATGGAATGGAATGGAATGGAATGGAATGGAATGGAATGGAATGGAATGGAATGGAATGGAATGGAATAGAATAGAATAGAATAGAATAGAATAGAATAGAATAGAATAGAATAGAATAGAATAGAATAGAATAGAACAGAATAGAATAGACCAGGTTGGAAGAGACCTTGAAGATCATCGTGTCCAACCTATCATCCAACACCACCTAATCAACTAAACCATGCAAGCAAGCATCCTGTCAAGCCTCGCCCTGAACACCCCCAGCGACGGCGACCCCACCACCTCCTTGGGCAGCCCATTCCAATGGGCAATCACTCTCTCTGTGTAAAACTTCCTCCTAACCTCCAGCCTAAACCTCCCCTTCCACAGCCTGAGACTGTGTCCTCTTGTTCTGGTACTGGTTGCCTGGGAGAAGAGACCAACCTCTGCCTGACTACAACCCCCCTTCAGGTAGTTGTAGAGAGCAATAAGGTCACCTCTGAGTCTCCTCTTCTCCACTGCAGGAGGAAGGTTCTGCAAGAACTGAAGAAGGGCCCTTATGATGATGTATTTCATCCAGCCAAATTCTGCTGCTTTTCCAAATCTTTTGGATTTTTCGCCTCTGTGATAAGTGCTCTGAGAGAACTTGGAGCTTTTGAAGGATTCAGTTTCATATTAAACATTTAGTCAGGGGACTATGTAGCAACACATCAATCAAATTCAACTTTTCACTCCTTTCTTACCTGGCTGTTAATATCAGCAGCGTGCTGTAACAGTACTGAAACCAGCTCCTTGTGTCCTCTGTCGCAAGCCCAGTGGAGCAGAGCCCGGCCCTGCAACAGACAGGAGAAAATTAATAAAGCCTGGCCCAAAAATCCCCCCAGAGAATCACTGTCTTAAGTATCAAGCACTAATAACAAAATTAATACAGACCCTGAACACCCACCCTAATATCAGTTTGTAACATACTCCTTCTCCCAATGTGGACGTACAGAATAATGCTAGAAGTGTTGAAATGTTGCATTTGTCATTCATTTAGCACCAAACCAGCAATCCAGCAAAAAAAAATGCAGAGAAGAAAAGCAGCAAAGCATGGAAAGCAGGAGCCATGCCATGATTTGTTTTCCACCGTAGATATGGAATATTCACACCTCTGACTTTTCTGGGAGCAAAGGCTTACACAGTAAAGGGTAAGACTTTCAATGCTGCCTAAGTCACCCAGATGTTAAGTCCCCAGAAGCTCATTCCTCTGGCAGGTTGAAAACACTGAACACACAGGCCCTGTCTCTGCTGCCACAGAAGATTAGAATTGGGTGTCTGGGCAGGCAGCACCCATGACTGTCCCCTTTCAGCGTTGCAGTATGGGCTGCTGCATCCATGCCTCCAGCCTGACCAAAATCTCTGTGGTTTTCTTCCCATCCCCTTTCTTCAACTCTGCACACACTGGGCTCCACAGCTCAAGACAGATAAGGAACTATTGGACAGAGTCCAGTGTAGGGATATGAAGATGATCAGAGACTGGAGCATCTCTCTGAGGATAGGCTGAGAGACCTGGGGCTGTTTAGCCTCAAGAAAACAGAGAAGGTATTTGATCAATGTGTATCAGTATCTAAAGGGCAGGTGTCAAGACAATGGGGACAGACTCTTCTCAGTGCCCAGTGATCACAGTATCACAGTATCACTAAGGTTGGAAGAGACCTCAAAGATCATCGAGTCCAAGCTGTCACCACAGACCTCATGACTAGATGGGCCAAGGTGCAACAGGCACAAACTGGAACACAGGAAGTTCCACCTGAACATTAGGAAAAAACTTTCCTGTGAGGGTGCTGGAGCACTGGAGCAGGCTGCCCAGAGAGGTTGTGGAGTCTCTTTCTGTGGAGGGATTGCAAACCCACCTGGACATTGTAATCCTGAGCAGTCTGATCTGGGTGACTCGACTCTAGCAGGGAGGTTGGACTAGATGATCTCCAGTGGTCCTTTTCAAGCCCTATCATTCTATGATTCTGAAGTGCCTCTACATGTCTCTGCCACCATGGAAGGGGATGCAATAAAAGTTCAGATCCTTCTGCCTGTCAAGGATGTGGAATGTGGTGTAGGGAAGTTAAGCCAAATTTTTGGGGCTGGCTTCACAGGTGCTCTTCTGGTTCTGGGCCACAAACAGCCAAGCCTGTGAAAGGCAACACTTGTACCTCACAGCAGAGCTGTGACAGATTCACACACTTTAACAGCCCTGTGGTGAGCCTGGAGTACTTACCCTTTTATGATGCATAAACACACTCAAAGCAGTAACAGAGCCTTTTGAGACGCAGCTCTAAGACAATCTCTATGACCTATAAAAGGTTTTGCTTGTTGGCAACTCCACAGAGAAAAGTAGCTCAAGGTGGTTGGAGATGGAAGGTTTTGGTCTGTGTTTACTACTTACAGACAGTAAACTAGACTTAATGCTAGTCTATCCTGATTTAGGACTGCATGTGGGACAGCTGCAGGGGATTCCTTGGAAATCACCCTGCAGATACCCAAGAAACCATCTCCCAAGCTGTGGCACTGTCAGGCTGATCTGCATTTTCCAGCAGTCACAGACCTTCACAGACATGAAGTCAGTTAGATAAACCCACACCTGGTTATAAGCCTCTTGACAAAGCAGTGAAGAACAAGGTGAGCAACTAATTTATCTGTTAACAGCAACTGCAAGATACATTTCCTGACCATGGTGCCAAAACAGCAGAAGGGGCAGAAGACACTTGCAACCAAAGCTCATGTTGCTTCTGCAGGATATTCTTGGACAGGGCAGCAGGGGCAGAACTGGTTTTGAGTAAGGAAATGTGATGTCAGGCTCAAAGCATTAAGCTTTTTAACACACTTTTTGACCCAGCAAGTAATTAATTTTTGTAACACATAATTTTAATGTTACACTAATTAACCTGGAATTAGAATGAATTCTCTGACAATGGCTTTCCATGGAAGCACTGATGACATCCGTGGGCCATTTAATGATTAATGTGCTTGTGCTCAACACCATTATCAAAGGCTAAAGTGGGGGAAGAAGAAGAATTTAAAAGAATTGATAATCATGGAAAAACCCTTAACTCATTTCTGGATTGCTGATTTCTTAACACTTAGGATTGCAGTTGGACAAATATCAACATCTTTTTTGTGCCACAGATGAAAGACACACTGCCTGAAATATGCACAATTAGCATTAAATACTTCAATAGATCATTTCTATTTCTTGATATAGGTGTAGAAGAAAAATACAGTACTCACACAAGTGTAAGTATTATGCCATGAAATAAAGATGTTTCTATCATTTCTATCAAACTCCATGCTACAGGTCAGCAGCTATAATATGTTGCTGCCTTTGGATGAGCAGAATCTCCTTGTGTTGGTGCTGAATTTGGCTGACAGCAATGAAGGAAAACCAGAAGTTCAGGAGAGACAGTGCTGTCAATTCTGTCAGCACAGGGATACTGCAGCACTGTGCAACTGGTCCCTGGCCATGACACTGAGTGGCTGGATCTGCTGCAAGTGTTACCTTTGGAACAGGACAAGAAACTAAAGCCTGATCATCCATAGTCATTAAAAATCTCCTTGTGCTATTTGCAGGAGTATGGATTTCAAGTCCAGGGCCAATTCCACTTTGGGTAATTACACTCTGCTTACCTATATATTTTCTCTGTAATTCTAAATGGATACAATATTTTCCAATTAGTGCCTTAAATGGCTCTGCATTGTAATTGTGCACTATTAAAAGGCTGACACGTTCCACCCAAGAAATGGCTGCATCCTTGCAGCATGCTACACCCTAAACACAGAGTGTTAGGGACCTGGAGACCTTCTGTACAAGAACACACCATTTAACACAGAAGTAAAAATACCTGCAGAAGGAACTCAGCCTACTAACAGTATAGTTCAAATAATTACTAAGAAATTTGTCTTTAAAATGGGAATATTCACTACTGTTTGCATAGTACCAGGCAAATTAAAGCACTCAGAAGGTCTAGAAAACATACTTGGGCAGGTACACAGCTACAAAGTCCATCGTTTTCCACATCTTCCTTAAGTCTTAGTGGTAAAACAAACTTAAACTGAATGCACAATCCAATTCTTTCTACGTATCAACCATGCACGCTGAAAAATTCTTTAGTCTGCACAGCTGCTGCTTTGTATCAGCATATAATATGTACTGGAGTGCTTAAATAACATGGCAGAAATCTTAAAGAGCCACAGATTGAGCTTTCCCCAAACACTTCTCATATGACTATGTCATTCAGCAGTGAGAGAACTCAAAGCAATATGAGTAATTTTGTACAGGAAAGCACCGCAGCAGCAGGGTCTTGACTAAATGCAGTCAAACACCAAGGTACTCCCTCCATGCAATTCAAACACAACAGTTGTTACAGAAGTTACTTAAGAGGATGCATTTTCCCCTGCCTTTAGAGTATTTAATATTAAAAAAAAAAAAAAATAAAAGAGGCACAAAAATAGCCCCAGTGCACTAACCCTGCCTCTTAAATCTTCTGTGCTTTGCTTGGCTAACCGCTGCCAGCTTGGCCAGCTTCTGCAGCAGTTTCTCAAGCCAACAGCACATCAATTTTGCTCAGCTCCAAGTCACAGGGTGTTCACAAACAAAGCACAGGACAGGAATTTGTCTCAGATACACTGAGTCTCAGCAGACAAACGGATGGGAATGATTTTCACATCAATTAGCCGGTGCAGAGAAAGAGCAGAGCGAAGCCAAACTGAATGGATGTGCTACAACATTAAGCCACCCTTCTAGGCATGCTGTTTGCAGCTGTAATGGCTGTATAGCAAGGAGAGACACTCTAACTTGTGGCAGGTGTTTTATTACTGGTAATTAAGAGGAGATATTTAAAGGCCACATCCCCCTGTGACAGTCAAAACAGTGAAGGGAAGGGCCATTGTGACAATTATACAGGTACACTTCAGCTGTGATTTGGAAGTCAGTCACTTTCAGAGCTGTGAAACACTTGGGCAAGTTTGTCCAATGGAAATCAGCCTGTAAATCCAGAAGTAAGAGATCCTTCTTCAGACCCATTTCCACCTCCCCACCCCCCTATCCTTTCCTTGGCAAGCTGGCAGTAATTTGGCACTTGCTGTCTCGAAAGCATGAGGGCTGCGGACTGAGCATCATTTGAGATGCCTTTCATTAAAGTTTTGGCAAGGGCTTAAATACTGCACACAGGTAACATGTTTGTTTACTGGGGTTTCTCCAACAATTCAAAAATATTTCTCTGTTTACAACCTCCACAGCCCTTGGCACCAATTACAAAAGGGATGCTTTTGAGCAGTGCCTGGTTTGTTAAAAGCTGAAGAAATACAGCTCTCAAAAAGGCAGCAAGCAATCCACACCAGCAGGATCTGCCTGCAGCAACTTCATGGCCACAGTTAATTTCTGCTTTCTAATGTCCTGCTGATGGGCCTAAGGGAAAATGGTTGGTTTAGTCTCTGCTCCTAGTTCTAAGTGAATGCAAGCTCCTCTACTGAACTCTGGACAATTTAGGTGCAGTAAATGGAAGCTTCTACATGATTAGTGTCATTAGATTCTTTGTTTAATTCTAAATTGAACTTTATCATGTTCAAACTGTTAGCAGGTAGGTTGGCTCAAATGCTCTACATGAAGACCTTTATTTCTACCAGTCATGTTTTAGAAGTTGCCAAATGCATCCACTGAAAGCCCAGAGACTTCTACTGCCCTTTCTGAAATATGTTTGCTTTGAGTAAGTTGGCTTGACATCATTTTATGTTTTCATTCTCTCTGGAGGTGCTCAAGGTCATGTGTCCCATGTGTCACTAAGAGCTTCACAGGGGCATTCCAGTTCCTGAAAGGTGCCTACAAGAAAGCCAGGAAGGAACTTTTTACAAGAGCTTTTTGTGATAGGATGAGAGGAAATGGATTGAAGCTTGAGGAGGGCAGATTTAGACTGGATATTAGGAAGAAATTCTACACAGTAAGGGTGGTGAGACACTGGAACAGGTTGCCCAGGGAGGCTGTGGATACCCCCTCCCTGGAGGTGTTCAAGGCCAGGTTGGATGAGGCCTTGAGCAACCTCATCTAGTGGAAGGTGTCTCTGCCCATGGCACAGGAGACAGAACTAGATGATCTTTAAGGTCCCTTCCAACCCAAATCATTCTATGAATGTCTTTCCTCCTCCTGTTAACTTATTGCAGGCTCACACAAACTGAGGGGATACAATTAGAGACAGCACTAACATCACGTAGCAACAAAATCCCAATGCCTCCAACCTCAGCTGAGTCTTTGTTGCACAAGGAAAGGCTGAGCCCAGAGTCTTAGCAGTTCAGCACAAGACTATTTGGTGCTTTGGTCGATTTTGTTTCACAATGAGTTAACTCTTTGTACATAGCCTTGCTGCCATTTTACATTTATATGCATTTAAATCAAAGGCCTGACACCGTGAGTTATGTTCAGAGGATGAGGAGAGGCATCTTTTGGAAATGGTAGGATGTGTTTATACAGTAACACTAAAATATTTAATAAAAAATGACAAGATTATGCTTGCATACACTTCCCTCCACCAAAAGCTCGCTCTGGGTTATGTCTAGTCTAAAATGGGTTCTAAAACTTCAATCAACCTGCACGATATTGGAAAATAAGCTATCTTCCCAAGAGTGTGAAGAATAGGTTTGGATACCAAGCAACATTGGTGATGGTTTCAGCTCCTTAACATATCATTAAATAAGAAATTCTTTCAGATTTCTGGGTTTGGTAGACTGTTGTATTTTGTTCAAGACCAGAGTGGCCAGCTAGAGTCAAGCCTAAGGAAGCCAGCACTTAGCTAAATAAAAAAGAAATAGTTCTGACTTCCCTGATTGAGCATTTGCTGGGTAAGCCAAAAATCACTGAGGCTGTGGGAGTTTCATCTAGGGGGGGAATTTTGCACCAGTGGGAATCTTCCCACGAACACTTCAGAAGTAGGCAGGGGTTTATTTCCATGCTCTACAACAGTCATCTGCTAACACCCATTAGCTCAGGAACAGGAGTTCTCCTCAGCAGACTTGTGTCCCAAAGAGGATGTCACCTGGCAGTTTTCAGATTTGGCTCTAAACATTTTACTTTTTTTTGCTAGAGCACAGAAATATTTCAGCTTTCACCACATATTTTGATTTTTTAAAACCCCCCCAGAATTCCTTTGGCTGAAAACAAGCACATGGACACAAAAGCTTCTGAACCTGCTAACGAACAAAGAGCATCGTGCCAGTAGAAATGAAATAATGCTAACCTGATATTGTTATTATACACTTACTGCAAGTGTGTGGTCACAAAAAAGAGTTTTTGTTAATGAGAGGACTCCAGCCATGTCCTGTGGGACTGCCCACGACATTTACCTCTGCAGCCTGCGATCAGCAGGAGATGGAGCTCGGCACTGGCACTGTTGCAGCGAGCGTGTGGCACATGACAGTTTCAGTTCATTGAATTTATGATGTGAAATTCCAGCCCTGATAGTGAACATCCTCCCCTCCTCTCCTCTGAAAATTAATCACATGAATTCCTGATTAATAATAAAAGGCCCTGCCATCAGCATTCAGAGCCCCAGCCGGGGCTGTCATGGCTCAGAGGGCAGAAATCTGCTTAGAGCTACAGGAGAACCCAACTGAATTTGTGGCGTCTCAGTCTATGAATGTGTAAGCACTTCATCTGTTCAGCCCAACACAATGTGCTGGAAGAGCAGCGGGCAGGAGGAGCTGTGAGGGATGCTGGACCACAAGCAGGGCTAGGTGGCAGCACGCAAACATGGAAGCAAAGGTGACCAAGCTGTCATCGCTGCCTTTCCTGAAGGATGAACAGGAAACTGTCTACAGCAAGTGCTTATTTTTACCAAGGAAAGGATCAAGCCAATTCACAATTCCTGAGGCTTTTTTCTTGAGAGGTTTCTGGCAATGTCTGTATTGACTTCCTGTGGAGGAATGGTGTTTTCAGTTTGATGAGCAGAGAAAGACTGGATCATGTCACTGTTTTTCACAGAAATATAGAACTGTTCAGGTTGGAAGAGACCTTTCAGATCACCAAGTCCAACTGTTAACCCAGCACTGCCAGGTCACCACTAAACCATGTCTCTCAGCACCACATCTATGTAGCTTTCAAATCCCTCCAGGGATGGTGACTCCACCACTTCCCTGGGCAGCCAGTTCTAGGGCCTGACAACCCTTTTGGGGAAGAAGTTTTTCCTAATGTCCAATCTAATTCTCCCTTGGTACAACTTGAGGCCATTTCCTCTTGTCCTATTGTTTGCTACTTTGGAAAAGAGGCAGATATCTACCTCACTGTCACCTCTTTTTGGGGAGTTGTATAGAGTGAGAGGGTGTCCCTTCAGCCTCCCTTTCTGCAGAGAAAACAACCCCATTCCCTCAGCTGCTCCTCAGAACACTTGTGCTCCAGACCCTTCACCAGCTTCATTGCCCTGCTTTGGATATGTGAGAACCGCTGGCAGTGGTGGGATTTTTATGAAGCTGGAAAGCCAGTGTCACTCTCTTCCTGAGAAAGATGAGAAGCTGACAGCATGGTAGAAATTCCTCCCCAAACCCCATTTCCCTCACTTCCTCCTCCTATTTGACCATGTTTAGTGTCCTAGGTGGGGAAAGGAAGGCGTTCAGAAGTTCTTATTCCACAAGTGGCTGCCGGCATTGCTGAAAATAACATAGAAAGTTTCTGATATGCTACAGCATCACAGTTAGTACATCAACACTACCAGAAACCCAGTGGAAAGCTATTGTCATGTAGATTACCCCTGTCTCAATGACCAAGCATTTGTCCAGCTGTTGCAGCACCTCCTTACCACAATCCTAACCAGGGAACTTTGACAGGCAGTGGCACTGAGTGAAACCACAAACCAGCTGAAAGATTGGTGGTCTTTATCTTTTTCTCCATACCTCCTCATCTGTGACATTCACATCCACTGTTTTGGATCGAATGGCTTTGGTTACATAATCAATGTTGTTTTCTCTGCAGTAATCAAAAATGTTCTTGTCTTCTTCCCTAATCAGAAAAACAAAAACAAAACAAGCACCACGTTATGTACAACACAAGGGCCACATGCACATCATAGTCTCTAACTCTGCTACATACATTGTAATGCTATCACTGGACTTAAGCAGACATCTGGTATTGCACATACTGCACACACAGAGTAACAGGTTTGGTTTTTTTTCCTCCCAAGAGACAGAAGATCTTGTTTCTTAGAGAACAAGGGTTGTTTTCTAACAGTATTATGCCAGGGCAAAAGTCAGCTTACTCTTGTGAACTGTCATAACAAGTCTATAAATTCACCCACCAAAACCCATATTTGAGTGCTGGTATCAATCACAAATCCCACAGAAGATCTAAAAGGCTAAAGCTGCTCTTCTCCTTGCTATGCAAATTTGTAATGGCCACTGTGAGTCAGACCAAAGACCCTTCTGCTCCATCTCAGACAGCAGCCACTGATGGTGCCTTAGAGAAAAAATAATAAGATATAGGACACATGCAAAGCAATCTGTCCCCAGCTAGATCCTCCCAGTTTCACAAATTTAGTAGCTTAAGGATTTCCTGCAGCTGGAGGCTCCACCCAGATAAACATATTATCATCCTTTCCCAGGTTCTTTTTCCACTCTATTCTGTACTTTAACCCATTCTTCTCCTGGCCTCTCTAAAGGACAAGCTCTATAATTCAGTATTGTGGGTGTGAAGGGGTGAACAGTGGCCAAACACGTTCTTTTGGTGGCTTTCAAATAGGTGCAGCTATTTTTTGGTAAGTGCCTAGGGATTTGTGAAGTCTTTGGTGTTTGTCTTTGGAAGCTGAGCACAGGTCTTTAATTTTTTATTTACCAGCCTGTAAGTGACCCAAATACACTCCTCCTTTCTGTGCTGACAGTGTCAAGGCAAAGCCTGACCATAATCTCTGCTCTGAGCAGCAGCCTGGTGCATGTGGAAGGACCAGCATGCCCCTGTGCCAGGTAGGCCTGCTTGCATTGGAAAGATCATTGCTGCTTGAGTTACACCTATGGCTTCTTCTAAAGCTAGAAGCAATACCCTGGCTTCAGACACAGTAAAACTTGTGTTGTTACCAGTTGAACAGAACTTCTAATGAAGTTCAAACCTTTCACAGATTCTTAAACCATTACAGAAGAGCTTTGTGTGAGTGACTAGAGCCATGGTGCGCTGTGGCAGCTAAAAAAGCAAGTGGCAGGAATCTTTAGGGAAGGGACAGAGCAGGACCAAGACATTTTTATCTTGCTGCATAAATCTACACTCACGTATTTAATGATGGGAAGTTACTGGCACCAGTATTGCTGAGAAAGTACAACTCCCCTACAGTCCATGCTGGTATGCCAGTGGAAAGTTACTTACTGCAACACAGCAGATTTTTCTATGGAAAAGGGCTATAAGGCACCTCTACAATGATGCCTTTCAGTATAGATACACAACTGTGTTGCTAGTAAGGAATAAAGAAAAGAGGTCCTTGTTTGTCTAGAAGTAAAGCAGAAAAACACATCCTATCCTTTTTCCCCCCCCCTTCTAGTTTCCAGATGAAAACCATGGCTCAAATGATCCCATCAGCATTGCTATGAGACTTGGCAGCTTCACAGGAGTTAAACACCAAGAAGTTGCCTCTCATGACATCCACAGTTTTCAATCACCTCAACTTAAGACAGTCTGGATGTTCAGCAGAACTCAGATTTGACAGCCCCAAAGGAAATTCCTCATTCAAATAGGAGTAGGTCAGATCCAGTAAGGAGTTGGTATTGCTGTGAGCCTTTAGAGCAGGGGAGGACACCTTTGGCAATGCCATGGGGTAGTTTGAGAACTGACTCCCCCTGTGCTAAAAGGCTCCTCCCTATTCATCTGCACTGCTCTTGAATCTCACAGGCTGAAGAACACCAGAGCAAGGAAAAATAAAATCTAAATGTTATTTTCATTTCTAAGCAATAGGTTATAGAGAAAAAGCAATGTTCTTTGACCTGTAATCCTCAAAAATGCCAATACCAACAAGACCATGTGCCTTTCTCCTAACACAGCAGGCAGAGCTCCACAACACAGCTTTGACTTCACCTTTTATTGTTATGCATCTAACTAACTAAGTTACACTCTAATTCTTCAGACCTCAAGAATCTGTTTCCTTCCTCAGTGCCAGTAAAAGGTGGGAAGAAGTGCTGACACTCAGCTCCAGAAGCAGAATGCTGCTTACTTCAAAGAAGTCACTTCCTCTCACCTCTCTCTCACCTTGCTCCTTTAGTATCACCATTCTCCTGCACATCACTCCTTTTCTTTGTATGCACAAAGTCCTTCCAAAGAGCTGAGCTGCACTTTTCCAGTAGAGAGCTGGGTGCTGCACAAGATTTCACCCCCCACATTTAGACCTATGGACATTACAGAAACCTTCCAGTTTCTTAACCATTCTCTCATCAATTTACTTGTTGGAGGTGTTGTCTGCTCACTACCCACAAGCTCTGGGGAAACACACCACCGCATGCTTTAGCTCAATTACTCTGAATTCCAGGGGAAAAAAAGAATCTCATGGTGGGATTAGAAAAGACAAAAGCTTACACTGCTCAAGATGGAGCTTGACAGATTCATGATGGAGGTCATAAGACATGCCTGCTCCTACTAGCAAGGGCTGATTTGATATGCTGGGAAGTCCTTTCAGTCCCACCTTGTTAGTCCAACCTCTCAAACACACCCTTGGCTGCTGAGAGCAGAGCAGCCTTTTGGGCGAAGTTGCTTTTCTGACAACACTGTACAGTAACCTGGTTCCAGCAGCTTTTCCCCCCTTTGCAGAGCCACACACACGTAACTTATTACAGATCACTTTTTCTCCCATAGCACCAAAGCAAAGCCCCATCTCTCCTTGCTAGAGAAGTCCACAACCATCCTCAGTTACTCCTGGATGATTTTCTGTGTCACAAGCATGAGCTCAGACAGTGTACTCCATCCTTTGGCAGTGATGCCACCCAGTCAGCCCAGGCACCAGCATCTCCACCAGTTCCCAGCAGCACCAGGGGTACCAGTAAGTACCTAGCAGTGATAAAGCAGCTGACTGTGCTCCACTGACATACCAAGCCCAGATGATCTTCCTACCACAGCCTCCAGAGAAGACTTCTACAGTGGTTTTTTTCCAAGTATATTACTGTCTGTAAGGGGGAAATGACCTGACACAGCTATTTGGATATGATTTAGCTTTTCTGGAATAACAACCTCTGCAAATGCTCTTTAGATGCCCCTTCCAAAAAACCACTTTCAGAAGTCTCCACAATGGAATTAATCCAGAATAGCAATTTCCCACACCTGAAGATAAGGTTTTGGGAAATTTTGTCTCTCTACTTTGCATTCATTTCTCAAGCTTTAAACCATTCCTCTGCTCCTGATGCCCCCTTATAAAAAGAACCCCAGCAGGTATGATCTCCAACTTCTCTATACACAGCAACAAAGAGAAATGAGCCATTTCCTGAATAGTTTTGAGGGAAGACCACAGGCACCGCAAAGACATTTTACCTGCAAACGAAGCAGTCACAGGAAGCGGCACCCCAGACATTTAAAACAATCTGATGGAGTCAGGTGCCAAAACAAAGAAAGCAAACTGAGAAAGAGCTCAGAGGAGTTAAACCCAGATTTATGGGGGTACCAATAACAGCTCTACTTGAATGGTATGAATGGAGTGAAGACAAGTTACTGTTATTTGCTGACCTTGCATTCAAAACTACACAGAATATATATAAGAAACATAGCTTGAAAACCTTCCAACCCAGGGGTTTTCCCCCCTTTTATTTCACATGTGTGCATGTGTACTTATTGAACAACTCCTCCCCTGCAGCAGTGACTGAGATAGCTGTTAGAAAACAAAAAGGATGCAGTGTTTTTATCACACTGCTTCCTAGCAGGAATTTTCACTCCACATAAAACCTGGGAGAGTCAGCTGCACGGCCCAGAAGCTGTTAGGAACCGACAGAAGCACATCAAAAACACAGGAAGTGACACTGCAAATCTATAGCTCAGATAATGTTGGGAGGGGGAACCCCAGAGCATTTCTATCAGTGTTTTCAGGAAAAAGAATAAAAGAGAAAAGAAAAAAAAAATCCATTTGAGGAAAAACACAGCATGGGAAAGCTGATGAAACTCAACCTCATGGAGATGTGCACGATTGTTTAAAACTTGTAGCTAAAAGGAAGGCTGATATGCAATTTTGCTTCCATGTCAGATTGTGTGAAATATAAGCACTGGCTCTTCTGTTGAGCTGTAAAGGAGTCTTAAAGTCAGCAACCACCTGACCGTCCGTAAAGACAGTGAATGTGTTCACATCTGCTCCTGAGGATGGTCAGAAGGGCTTCTCCTCTCCATTGCTAACCTATCTTCAACCCCTAAAGCTATTTGCTTCTCCTTTTCTGCATTCCCAGTAAGAGATGAAAACTGATTCAAAGTGGAGCTGAAGCACATCTGTTGCTTGCAGGTAACACGATTGGCTTTTTCCAGCCCTGAGTAAATGAACATGGAAGAACTTAAGACCAGGTTCTCTCTCCCCTGGCTTCTAAGTTTTCAGAAGCCTTCATCATAGGCTGTCCAAAACAGGTGTTGAACCAACAGTTTTTAAACAGCTCATGGAAAAGCTCTGCTACCAGTCAATCAGGATTTGCTCAATTCTTACCTGAAGTGCTGTAAACCTCCTTGCCATGCCATGAAAAAGGGCACAGAAGAGACCTGAAATTCAGATATTCTACCCTTACACAGAGACCATCCTTCAGGTTTACCCCATTCCCTTCCTCCCGCCTGGCAGGTTACCTTCAGCACAGAGCTCTGGGCAGAGGGTTGCATTCGGGTGCTACTTTGGACGTCCTCTCCCCTTTTCCCAGGGCTGGTCCAAAGGCAGGTCCCAGTGGGCTCGCTGCGGAGCAGCCCCGGGTGCCGCTAACAGGTGGCTTCGCCTGTCTGCTTGGCACGGCGCTGCCGAGCGAGCGGGAGCGCGGCGGAGCGGAGCCGGCAGCGTGCGGGGAGCCGAGAGGCACTTGCAACACTTGCTGTTTATGTCAAGGCCCTCGGCCCCCAAGGGACCCATTTTCACATAATCTATAATTATCTCTTCGCTTTAATCGCCTCCTCACTTCTGAGGCTCTCCTGGGCACAAGGAAGAGGAAAAGCTCATTAACTGAACCTTTTCTCCTCTCTCCAGCCACCCATAGCTTTTAATTGCTTGGTGTTGTTATTATCTATCAGTGCAACTGGGATCATTTTCATAAGAAAGGGTGGTGGGAGGGAGGGAGGCAGGAGCGGGTCCCTGAGGTACGCGCCGCAGACAAACCTTTGCTTTCTCAATTATTTATGCCAGCTGAGGTTTTACAAGCTGAATAAATCCATAACTCAAGTTTATTTTGAACTGGCAGGCCGTCCCGGGGGAAGTGTTGCCCACTTGCCGGCACACGCATGTGCCCTCCTCCGAGAGCAGCCGGGACATTGCGAGACATGTGTCAGCCAATTCCCACACGCACTTCGGCAGATTAGCGGAGTGGCACCGGAGAGAAGGTGGCCGTGAAAACCCAAACAGAAGCCACCAGTGAAGGATACACTCTCCCAACGGGCAGGCAGGGCTGAGGCCAAGCTGTCCCTTTGCACAACAAAGCAAAGCCCCAAGAGACACTGCTCTGGGGACAATAAAAGAGGGGAGAAGCAATAAACTTGACAATCATCTTGCAGTCTTTGCCCACTAAACATCACCATCCATTTCTAAATAACACTGACCTGAAAAAAACCCAAAGCCCTGCCGCCTGGACCCGCAGGTGTTTTGTTTGAGGCGTGCCATAGCTGAGCACGCTGCAGGCTGTGGGCTCTGCACAGCCGGGAAAGCTTTTCCGCAGGGATTGCACAGCCCAGCGTTTATGTGAGTGACAGACATCTGTGCCGCAGCCACCCAAACGCGCACACAAGGCCAGCACCAGCCGGTAATTCCCAACACGGCAAGGATGCCTACTCCCACATCTCCCCAGCTTTGCGCTCATTCCCAGTGTTGGCATTCCTGAAAGTGGGGCTGAAGGGAGAGGAGAAAACCCCAGCCGTGCTCCGGAGCGCTATTGGGCTCGTCTCAAAAGTCATCAGTGCTCCGAAGAGGCATCCTTGCAATGGATGCTGGAAGCAGCTCTTTAAAATTCAGCAGCCTTTGTGCCTGACCACACGCAGCGACCTCTGGTATTTTCTGCCAAAACAGTTCATTTGTCTCACACAACAACTAATCAATTCCCCAGGCCATCCATCACGGGGGCTTGTGCGAGCCGGCCCGGCAGCAGGGCCAGATGGTGGCTGTGTTAGTGGGATTAATACAGTTCTGATAGATTACACGGCATCAGGCTGCCTCCCAAATATGAGGGGTGCCCGCTCTGTGCCCCCATCCTAAATGGAGGCCCACTTCCAACCAGGATTGCTCCCATGTGTTATGGGAAAAGGTGAAAGTTTCTACCAGAAAAGGGCTTCTTCAGCATCCCTCAGGATGGCACAAGTGTGAAGCACAGCTCTCAGGGAGACCTCTGTTAAGAGCGGTAGATGTCATTTCCACCCCTGCACAACGAGGTCGTGTGGCAGCAGCACGCAGCAGCACACAGCAGAACGCAGGAGAGCTCCTCCGGTGGAAGTGGAGAGGGGTATGGACATTGGCCAACATAATTTCACATTTTCCATCTGCCAAATCAATGCTTTCGTTTGCTGGAAACACAAACTGCTTCCCCCTCCCCCCTCCCTTTCAAGAAAAGAAAAAAAAAAAGAAGTTGCATTTCCCATGCTTCAATATTTTTGACACCTCCCTCAGTTTGTGTCTCAGATTAGATTTATATTGGTGACACATCAGTCAACCTCATCTCACTGCTCATTCCCCAGGTTTGTGAAACTGTAATTATGGCTCTTTGATCAGGAAGGAGCTCAACTGCCACTGCTTTTGTTCTGGTAATAAGACCAGAAAGAGAGACATAAAGCTTCATGTAGCAAGTGAGAAAAAAAAACCCCAACAAAACACCACTACACCCAGCCTGAAATCACAGAGGATTTCTACATCCTTCCTTCCCAGGGAACCCCCCAAGTCCCATCATCAGTCACCAGCGAGCATTATTTTTATGTAATGCCCAAAGTGAGATAAGTGATTTGCAGAGAAACACCAAGGCAGAGCACTGTGCTAATACATTCTGCAACTGCTCCCCATTAGTCACTGGGGAGACTTGAGCTCTTTATTGCCAGGGTTTATTAATGACTCCTAATTGATGACCAGTGCCCAGCACCCCAAAGTAAATAACTGCTATGCCTCATTAGCTCACGAGACCTTCTCCTGATTTGAGGACTGATCTATGAACACACAAATTGCACTGATTTAACTCAATCTCTTCCTAAATTGATTTAATTAGATTGGTATAACCTGTTTCTATGGATGCTCTTGGATTTATTTGGAATCAGTGCAGTGTACTTCTGTGAGCCAGACTGACCATTTTTCTGCCTTGTTCTCAAAGCAGAAACATTTGAGATAATTGGTGATAAGGCAAAATCAGCCCTGGCACCATTCCAGCTCCTCCTGCCTTTGCTCCACTTGACTTTAGGGTAGGGTATGTTAACTCCACTTGGTCCAACATTTGCAGATTTGCACCCCAAACCCCAAGTATTTTATTTCACAAAAGGAATGTAGGCACTTTTTGCAAGGACCTGTAGTGATAGGACAAGTGGGAATAGATTGAAGCTTGAGGAGGGTAGATTTAGACTGGATATTAGGAAGAAATTCTTTACAGTGAAGGTGGTGAACAGGTTGCCCTGGAGGTTGTGGATGCCCTCTCCCTGGACAAGCTCAAGGTCATGTTGGATGGGGCCTCGATCAGTCTGGTTTAGTGGAAGGTATCCCTGCCCATGGAAGGGGGCTTGGAACCAGATGATCTTTAAGGTCCCTTCCAACCCAAACCATTCTATGAATTATGTAAAGATAATTTGCTTGATAACTTACTGCTCATGGTAAACTAGTGGTTTACACTCCTTAAAACAAGACCTCTCATCTTCCTGTTGCATGGCAGCAGCTTGGAGGAGGTTAATCATTTGATAAACTGTTCAAAAGCTTCTGGCAAGGATAAAATAAGTGAACCTGCTGAGGTGAACCTTCAAAACCCTGCACTTGCATTCTTGTCTGTCTCCCAGTACAAGGTGAGGTTGGTGACGATGCCAGGCTCCAGATAAATGAGACAGCCTTCTTCTGCCTGTGCATCAGCGGAATCCAAAAGGGCACACAGTAAGCTGTGTTTGGCAGAGTAATGCCTCCTGAGAAATTCCTCTCAGCAGTCTGTCAGGACCCAGGGCCAATGAGGACTCAAGTTTCAGTTTTCAGTACACAAAATAAGGGGGTATTCTGATTCTGGGCTTCCTTAATATGATCCTGTAACTAGAAAATACTTGTCCTTTCAACAGTCCTGGGAAATAGAGACTAAAATGGTTTGATTTGTATTCCCATTCTTAGTTTGCTGTAAAGCTTCAGTATGCCAACCATAGACAATTGAGACATAGTTGTATAGGCTGTACCAATGATTCTTTTCCCAGATCTTAGGTTTTGAGGTGTTAAAGACCTAAACACACTGAAGCTATTAAGTTTTCTTTCCCCTTAAATATTTTCATTTCCTTTCTCTACAGAAAATGCCTTATTTTCTTAAAAACTACACTCTATTTACAAATGCACTGAAGCATTATAGAATGTTAACCTTAAGTTCTTGTAGGTAACTACTCAGAGCCTCAGAAAAGTCACTGTTCACAGGCAGGTGACTGTCCTATCAAACCAATTCATTCCATGCTCCAGATAAACTTGGACCCCAAAATGAATGATCAGAGCCATACTTCTCTGGCTCACCAGCTTGCAGACATGGTACCAGTGCAATTTTGCTGTTTGGGGCTTGTCCACCATGAGAGCTGTGTCTACACCTGTTCATATTTATTCCCTGTTCCAGTAAGAGAATACAAAAGTCATAATACATGGGCAAGGTTGAAGCTGTACAACCTGCATGCATGTAGATGAGATGGTGACACTTGCTCACTTTGTATCTCATAGCTGAAAACACTGATGCCTGTGAGCCAAGCTGTGCTAATGGACCACAAGAGTTTCCACCAGATCAATCTACCAGAATCCAGGACACTTAGTTTCAACAGAATCACCCTGCTTCAGCTCTGTCAGACTACATCTGCCTTCAGCCTCATTTTGCAAGGACTACAGCTATGCTATATGGAACACACAACACATGTTCCTCATGGTGTATTTAGAAAACAATATATGTATTCAGAGCTGTGTTTATGCTCAAGTACTGCACAAATCATATCCTTGTGGAAACAGAAATGTGACAAGGTTTAGGCTAGTCAAGTAGTCAAGCCAACCAGAGCAGTGCAAACTCCCTTTTCCAGTGTATTTTGCCACATTTCATATCCAAGAAGAGGCACAGGCAGTACTGGGGATAGCTAAGAGACTGAAAGCACTGGAGGACTAAGAACAGCTCAGACTTAGCACCCAACAATGGGAGCACTGAAATACTCCACTCCTAAAAGAAGAGCCTGAACAGGATTTAAACCACAAGGTCAAACTGTGAGATCAAGGATGTTGGCTGAGACCTGCACTGACAGAGCAGGAAAGAAAAAGGAGCTTGTGGCTAGCAGAAGTGCTATTCTTCAAACCAAGGTCATACCTGACCACCTTTAGTCAAGGTCCATGGTTAAGTTAAAGATGTGTTGGCTCTCCATGCGAGGTGGAGAAAGCTGCTCCTGGCCAACTGTTCCATCTCACTCTAAAGTGTATTGCAACGCAGCGGGGAAGTGCCCACACTACAGCCAAGCACAAAACTGCCACCTTGTTTGCTTACACAGAACAGCCACATCAATTTCTACCTGAGCTCCTTGCAAAGGGTTTTGGAGCCACCTGCTCAAGATTTGTTTTTCATTACTTTGTGATGACAAGTCAAAGAAATGCTGTGTTTTAATGCTTTGAGAAAGTTCTCAGCAAGCTTGGGAGGCTGTGGGTAGAGAAACCAGTGCTTTTCTTTAATTTCCTGGGACTAAAAAGATGCAAGACATTCAATAAACCAAATGGGATCATACAGGCATAAATGGGTGACTGCAACATGATGGTAAACATTGCTCCAAAATTTAGTCTTCCCTGCCTGTTCATCATCACTCCAAAGAGGATGCTGCATTCTGAAAGATCCTCCAGACAATCATTTAGGTATTGGAGTTAATATTATAGCCACGATTTAGCAGTCTGGGACAGTAAAGCCCAACCAAACAAGGAAGCCCAGCTGTCCTTATTCAGTAGCTGATGTCACTTACTACTTGCACCTTGACAGTTTTTAAATAGCAGCCACTCTAGTTCAGTAAATGTATTCCTGCTATGCTAGCTGCAGGAGCTAGAAAAAATTAATTTGATATAAGGTACAAACTCTCCCTGAAGGCAAAGATTGTTCAGCATTAA
Source organism: Dryobates pubescens (assembly GCF_014839835.1). Classification (NCBI taxonomy): domain Eukaryota; kingdom Metazoa; phylum Chordata; class Aves; order Piciformes; family Picidae; genus Dryobates; species Dryobates pubescens. Next base: position 11,073,835 of record NC_071622.1, on the reverse strand, counting down.
AACCTGCACTGAACAATCCTTAATGAATGCATTGGTAAAGAAATAACTGAAAAAGGTAGTGCCTGGACAGCTTTCTATTAAAAATACCCAGTATTAGCCTTTTTTTCGCCATATAACTGAAAAATGGGAAGCTTTGCCCTTCCCCCACAGTTTGTGCTAGGGAAAGGTTACTACCTGGCAGAGATACAGGCAGTTATTGATTTAAATGATTATGGACCTGAAAAGTTCTTTCCTGTCATTTATTATCCTGTTGTAGTTGCCACCACACTTGTGCAATATTAAAAGAAGAAAAAAAAGGAAAAAAAGAAAAAGAAATTGTTTAACACAACGACATAAAAATAGTGGTTTCCACTGAAGTCCAGCACAGATAATCACCTGATTGTTTCTTCTTGATACAACGAGCTGACAACTGGGCCTCCAAATGCAGTTTTGCTTTCCTTTGCCCTCTTCTCTGTCACCTGAAACAAAAAGAAAGATTGGTCCAGCATCCTGGCCCCCATCTCGCTCTAGCCTGTACCACCCCTCCACCATCTCCCACCGCTTCCCCTGCCCCAGAGATGGGATCAGCCCTCTGGAAGTCTTATCTTCATGGCAGATTCTGCTCCATGACCCTACTCCATCCCAAACAGCCGGATGGATCTTAGCAAACCAGATCAATGCTCCTCTGAAAGAAGCCCAGAAGGGTCACCCAAAACATAGGCTTGGCAGCTTCATTGTCCTGCTTGCAACGAGCCGAAGCATTGCCTCCACAGCACTCCCAGCAGCTGTGGCCCCTCAGGACCCAAAAGCTGAGCCTCTGTGAGGTAGCATAATGTTATGTTACTAGATTGCAAAGCTTGCCTTTATAAATCTATTTAATATAGATTTAAAATTAAATTTTATAATGGGCAGCATTTCCAAATGATTTACTCCCTGGAACTCGAGGATTCTGAATGATTCCCACCATAATAGAAAAGAACAATTAGAATAATGATTGATCGATCCAGAGCTTCAGGCCTACTTTTTCAAAGGAAACATCTTGCAGCTTGGGATCTTCAATTGCTTGACTTAACATCAAAGCCAGACTTTCAGAGAGGGCTAAGTGCCTCCTGTCTGAAAGCCTGACTCAATTTTACAGGGTTCAGGGCACCAGAAACGCCAACTCCTCCAGGGCATCTAGTATCTCCTTCTTTGGGTAAGGAGTCAAAATTGCTTTACAATTCATAGCATTTAATTCCTTATAAACTCAGCCCATTAATTGCAACACTCTGCTGTCAGGGGACAGTTCTGTGCCTTTTTGTGATGAGAGATTATCACAGCCAGGGTGAATAAAACCAGAAGCAAAGGGAAAGCTGCCCCAACCTCCAGCAGTCTCTCAGGAGCGGCAATGCATTACTGAGTGGTGCTGCCTCATCAGAATTCTACCCAGAAAGATGCTGATTTTTTTTTTTAAATAAAACATGCTTACATTTGTTTTCCCTCCTGTTCCTCAAGTTGCTTTTGTTTTAAATCAATTTACTGTTTCACAGAATCACAGAACAGTCTGGGCTGGAAAGGACCTCAAAGATCATCCAGCTCCAACCCCCCTGTGTCATGGGCAGGGACACCCCCTACCAGACCAGGCTGCTCAAGGCCTCATCCAACCCAGCTGTGAGCACCTCCAGGGAGCGGGCATCCACGACCATCCTGAGCAACTTGCCCCAGTGTCCAACCATCTCCCCTGCAAAGAATCTCCTCCCAACCTCCACTTCAAAGCTTGGCCCCCATAAAGCATTTACCATTTAAGCCACCCAGTTCCAGCTCTATACCAGACCCAAGCTGCAATATTTGGGTTTGCAGACATCACAGAAAGGAAATTGGCTTTGAAAACTCTTCTATGGCAAGCAGGCTTTCCCTAATTTAAAGTAAAAGATGACACAAAGTTCTTTCCTGAAGGTAAAGGTCTTCAGAGTCTTCACAGTGCAATGCCCCTCTTAAAAATTATTTAGCTGAGAACCTTACCATCCATCAATTATTTCCACACCATGTATAAAGAAAATTAATTTCAGATCATCTGCTAGTACATGCAGGAATTATTTCTATGAAAGGAAGCCATAGTCACATCTAGCCTATCATCTTGGCTTCTGAGGGACAGTGATCCTTCAACCAGGATCAGAAACTACAGGAAATTTTTCATCTCAATTCTTTCCTCTCTTCCAAAGGTTTGAAAAAACATAAAAGCAACACCTTGGCAGAGTCAGAAGCAACACTTGAGAACATAACAAATGTATTTCATCTTTCTAGAGGCAGAAAATTGTAGAAGGGGTTTGTTGGATTAAGTTCACCTTCTCTGCACAACCAATGCATCAGGACACTCAGCGATCCAGGCTTTCCCAAGAACTTCTCTGGCTCTTAATCCATATACAGGTTACTTTGTGCAAGGAGCTTCTCTCTCATCTCTTCCATGCAGAAACAGGTAACTCAATATTCAATTTATGAATGTTGAACCAAACTTTTTTCATCACAGCCTGCAGTATGTTGAACAAGTTTAGAAAGAGCATACAGCAAAAGGCTTGGTTCTCTCTCACACCCCTGTTTCTGGGTGCTGTTGTAGTCATAGTAACCATTGATAATGGGGTCCCATTGGGTGATGAATGTATGAACCCCACTACTGTTCTAGCAACAGAGTTCCACAAATGCAGAGGACAGAGAATCTCTGAAGTCCTCTCAGTAGTCCTTTACTACTGTGTTGTAGAATCCCCAGCATTAAATAGAATAGAATAAACCAGGTTGGAAAAGACCTTTGAGATCATCAAGTCCAACCTATCATCCAACACCATCTAATCAACTAAACCATGGCACCAAGCACCCCATCCAGTCTCTTCTTAAACACCTCCAGTGATGGTGACTCCACCTCCCTGGGCAGCACATTCCAATGATGAATGACTCTCTCAGTGAAGAATTTCTTCCTAACATCCAGCCTAAGCCTCCCTTGGTGCAGCTTGAGACTGTGTCCTCTTGTTCTGGTGCTGGGTGCCTGGGAGAAGAGACCAACCCCCACCTGGCTACAACTTCCCTTCAGGGAGTTGTAGACAGCAATAAGGTCTCCCCTGAGCCTCCCCTTCTCCAAGCTAAGCAACCCCAGCTCCCACAGCCTCTCCTCATAGGGCTTGTGCTCCAAACCCCTCCCCAGCTTTGTTGCCCTTCTCTGGACACGTTCCAGCAAGTCAACTTCTTTCCTAAACTGAGGGGCCCAGAACTGGACACAGGACTCAAGGTGTGGCCTAAGCAGTGCAGAGTACAGGGGCACAATGACCTCCCTGCTCCTGCTGGCCACACTGTTCCAGATACAGGCCAGGATGCCACTGGCCTTCCTGTCCATCTGGGCACACTGCAGGCTCATGTTCAGCCTACTGTCAACCAGTACCCCCAGGTCCCTTTCTGCCTGGCTGCTCTCCAGCCACTCTGACCCCAGCCTGTAGCACTGCATGGGGTTGTTGTGGCCAATGTGTAGAACCCAGCTCCTAGATGTGGGCTCATCTGCCCACTTCCAATAGCTGTACTTCCCAGCCTGCCAGGGGCTCACACACAACATCTGAGCATGACAGACCAAACTCAGCAATGACAGAGGTGGGACAAAGCAGTTGCTCCTTCCACACCACGTCACAGCTACTGCACTAACAGGGACCAGTGTTTGTATTTGTGGTTCACCTGCTGAGAAACATGCAGGTGCACTTTCCTTCTCAAGTCTTGACATTTCTACAACAGAAAAGGGCTTTCAGGGCTGGAAAGATGAAGGAACCGCTACATACAGAGAGATAACCATTGAGTTTAAAGTCATATTAGCTTGTAAACCACAATGAAACTAAAACCTGGCGCTGCACACTCTCTCTCCTCCGTTAAAGAAGACACTAATAATTAACTACGTGGCTCAATTTAGCCAGCTCAATTTCTTTCACTGCTGGCAGCACTGTCCAAAAGCACTGCAGATACACATGTAACTAATGATACTTAAGAAATAACATGATCCCAGGCTCCCATAATTTGCAACCTGGATCCAAGGGAGATGACAGCAGCATTAGGCTTGAGGTGAGGAGAAACTTCTTCACAGAGAGAGTTGCTAGCCATTGGAATGTGCTGCCCAGGGAGGTGGTGGAGTCACCATCCCTGAAGGTGTTCAAGAGGGGACTGGACGTAGCACTTGGTGCCATGGTCTAGTAGGCATGAGGTGTTGGGTGACAGGTTGGACTTGATGCTCTTTGAGGTCTTTTCCAACCTTGTTGATTCTATGATTATCTGCAGTCAGGACCATGTAAGAGATACACTGTAGGGAAGGCAAACTTCTGATGGGCTTCATGAGCATGAGGGGGTTGCCCTCAAACTCCTAGTTAAAAACTCTGGGAACAAAGGGAAATTTGTGACAGTATGGGAAGAAACCTCGGAAGACTGTACTTGAGTGTCAAAGAACTAGTGGGATATAGGAGATCTGAGAAGGGGTCACAAAATCTAAGAGATGCCCCACGGAACACATTGAGTTGCTGGAGCACATCCAGATATCAAAGCTGATGAAGGGTCTAGAGAACAGATCTTAAGAGGGATGGCTGAGGGAACTGGCATTGTTTTGTCTGAGGAAAAGGAGCATTGCTCTCTACAAACCCCTGAAAAAAGATGAGGTGGGGTTGGTCTCTTCTCCCTGCTATCAGGTGATAGGACAAGAGAAAATGGCCTGAAATTGTGCTGGGAGGTTTAGGTTGGGTGTTAGGAAAAATTTCTTTACAGAACGAGTGGTCAGGCATTGGAAGAGGCTGCCCAGGTGGTGAGGTCACCATCCCTAGAGGTGTTCAAGAAATGTGTGGACATGGCACTTGGGGACATGGTTTAGTGGCTATGGTGGTGTTGGGTTGGTGGTTGGACTTGATGATCTTGGAGGTCTTTTCCAAACAAAACAATTCTGTGATTAAGATGCACTGGAATTTGTTTTCCCCCAGCTTGCCCTTTGATTCCTTGTTGCTTATGTACAAAGAAGGTTGGTATCAAAGTCACCATGACTCTTGACAGCTAACTTGGGTCTGCGACCTGGTTTACCCAAGCTAGCATAAAGACAGGCAAGCGTGCTTCAGTATGCAGCATATGGAGCCATGTGGTGGTTTAGGCTGGGTGCTGGCCCGGATGCCACTGCACAGACCACAGCTGGGAGGTGCCAAAAGGGGGCCCAGCCCACTGGGTGGTCACAGGAAATCAGGTATTTCATCCATAATTCCCTGCTCCTCTATAAAACATCTGCACGGGGTCCTTACTTCCTCTTTCGTCCCTCGTCGCTGCCTAGGTAAAATTGCGTGAGCTGCCTCCCTTGGGCCTGCCCAGGCCCAAGGCTGGGTTGGGGAGGAAGAAAGGGCCCTGGGGAGGAGGGGTTTGGGTGCACCCCCAGGTGGGGATGGGACGTTCTTGGGTATGTTCTGGGATCTCTCTCTCTTTGTCATGGTGCTTGTGGTTTTCTGTAAAACTCTCATTGTTTGTTTTTTTCATTTAAACTTTCCACCATATTTTTTTTGCAATCCGTTTGTCTGAGTCTTTCTTTTGCCTGTGGTGGGAGAATTGGTCTCCCAAACCACTACAAGTCATTAAGAAATCTTTTAAACTCCCCTGACTCCTGATGGCGCAGGAAACTCCACGAAGCCCAGAACCATCCTTCTGGAATGTCACCAGGACTGCCAGAAGGAAAGCCACGCTCCTCCTGGAGCAGTCAGCGGAGCATCCTCATCCCTGCCTCAGCGCAGCGTGTTTGTCAATAAAAGACTGGCTCGATCGGAGGGACAATTGCATCTCGACTGGCTGTCACTGACAATGCTGCTCCAGCCAGCCTCTGAGCCTGACAACCGCTTTCTGAACTGAATGGAAAGACGGGGACTAATATTTGCTAACATCATTAATTCATTTTTTGTCCTCCACTCCCCCTTCTTCCTTTATCCACGATGTCAAGATGTATACCTTTAAATTGTTGTCAGCCATAAAGCAGACGTCGTGTCCCAGTTCAGAGGTTAACATACAATGACAGACACATTAAAAAACCCTGTCCAATGCCTCACTGACAATTTCAGCTCCATCTTCTCTTCAACGAGACAGAAGCTCAAACTCACTTATAAGCTTTAACAACATTAAAGTCTAATCATGATTGAAAAATAAAGGAGAAAGAGAGGAGAGTTTTATCATACTAAGCATTATGGAAACGGCAAACAATTAGAGACAAACATTTTCTTTGTGAGGGTTTTGAGTTCACCTTCTATTTTGGTCTTAAGTCTTCCACGCTCACATCATGATCCATTTATCTTCTTGCATTTTTGGATGAAAATTATCATCCAAGAGGAAGATTGGTAGTTTCCTGTCAGGGATTGGTTTGGTGGGCCAACCTCTTGCTGTATGCCTGAAGACAGGACAGGGATTTATTATTTTTCAAGTCTGAGCCCAAGCTTTGTTCCAACTGACAGAAATCAGACTACAACAGACGTAACCAGACAGCGCTTCCAAGGGCTCTTCTGGTGACTCACTTCAAATCCATGTGCCAGAAGTTGTCATAGAGATGCAAGTGAGTTCACTAATTACCACTGGTGATTAACTGGGACTGAATGGTACACAGCCATTACATATGTTGGACACTGGAATCATGAAGCTGATAGAAGGTATGGAGAAGTTCTACAAAGATACTACTAAACAGCAGGAGAAGCACAAGTTTCAGTAAAGCTTTTAGCCCTCCCAGTTATAACTTGGAGTTAACAGAAGAGCTGGGTCCTAGGTGAAGATTACCTGTGGAGCATCCCAGTTGCATCCAGAGTGGAATGATAACTGTGGCTAGTTTTTGCATGTCTAGATACCCAGCACACCCAGAAGGAACAGCAGTTTGGCAAGGCACATAGCTGTGCTGCTCAGTAGATCTATCATCCTCTCAGTCCCCTCACACCTCACTCTGGCTTTTCTCCACACCCACACCCTTTAAATAGCTCCACATGGATGTATATTTAAGAAGAAGAGAAAGGCATTAGCAGAAAGGTTCATCTCATCAAAACACTTCTCTTCAAAGTTACACTTAAACCAGCCAAAACTTCAGTTCTTCATCATCACAAATCTTGGAAACAGAAAAAAGTGAGAAAGCTGAGAGCTATGCATCAGGATCTCACAGCCCAGCCAGCACAGTGCATGCAGAAGGTACCTCAGGTTATGTTGTGAGCCTGCCTATTGTATTATTACTTTTCTCATCCTCTGAGCCTGATGCACCTTGAGTCAGAGAGTAGCAGCTGTATCCGGCTTGATGGTATGGAAACAAGAAATGTTTCCGCACCAAAATGACTACCACCAGAACTTCCCAAGTGTTTCCGCAGCAGCAAGCACACGGTGTGGATTCCAATCTGCATTTGTGCTGCATAATTCACCTGCCCACAGCTCACCCCTTCCTCCAGCTGCAGGTGTCTGCATGGCACCCTCCCTGGCTGGCTTCCCAGCGCTGGGGAGAGGGACGCACATCACCTTGCTCCGTGTGGTTTGCAGAAAGGTGCACACAGAGCAGCAGAACAGTGAAATGTCCTGCTTGACAGGAACGTGGCACCTTCAACAGCCACCAAAGCAGCAACCACAACCCGTCCTGGCCTCGCAGGGTGCCTGCAGGGCTTTGGGGTGTGACTGAGGATCCCAAGCTACCAAGCCTGGAGGATCTGCAAGTGCTGGACGTTCACAGAGGTTGGCTTGGTGGGGGTCAGGAGAAACCTCAGTTAAATCCCATCTCCTCAAACCACATTGGGAAAGTGATCAGCAGCTTCAGTCTTGGCTGCTGTGACAGGATAGGCGATGCCCTGTAACCCCATCAGGCTTATGCAAAGGTACAAGCAAACCCCTGAAGTGTGCTGATTGAATTGTAATTAAGCTGGTATAGTCTTGGGTGACAAATTTGACAGAAGACACTTCACAGAGTTAACCCAGCAGTAAACCTCAAGGCTTGCTTTACAGGCCACCATGTTACCTTAATGCTATGGATTAACATTTCAGGATGCAATTAGAGAGTGAAAATTATTAGGGAGACAACAAGAAAATGTAAACTCTCCTGAAGTTTCAGACACTTGCTCCCATCCTTTCCCTCTGAGCCAGGGTCTGGCCATCCCCCTGGGAAGGGAACTTGGGCAGACACTAATTGTATTTGACAGCAGCAATTACACGCAAGGCTGGAGATTAGAAGCTCGTTAATTGTGTGTGCCATAATTGCTGCTGTCTTTTCCTTCACTAGTTAAGGCCACTGCCAGGAGAGCCATGGGGAGGAGGGTGCTCTCCACCACAAATGCAGGTGGTCCAAAGATGAGAAGCCTTGGACAGGCAGGAGATATCTCTTCTCCCTCGGCACTGCGGGAGGCTTCTGACCCCATAACAATGCGGAAGGGTCACCCTAATGAGGCATGAAATGAGGACAAACAATGTCCTCTCCCAAAGGTATTTTCCACCTGTATCCTTCTGACTCTTCAGATCAGCTGAACTTCATGCTACCTGCAGTGGGAGGAAGGTAAATAGTAACCCTTCAGAGGCAATGCTGCTAAAGGAAAAATTATTTCTCCAACAGCATTTAAAATCCAACCTTCCCCACTAAAATGAACGAGCTCAGCATTTCTCACCACTCTTTAAAGAGCAGGAGGGACCAGTTACATCCAAACAGGACAAAAACTAGAGCCCAGCTGAGGGCAGCTTCCCTGTTAAGACTCAGCTGCAAAGCCACCTCTCCTGAAAGACTGCTTTACCCTCCGCACCAGCAGTATTAATGGCTGTCATAAACAGGCTATTTCAATATTCCTCTCTCAACAATCCTTCTTGGCTCCCAGCAGCAGCCCAGCCACAGCCTGCACATGACTCAGCACCTGGAGCCTTTTCAAGAGACCACTGAGGAGCTGCACAATGTGAGCAACCTGTCCTATTGAAAAAAACAGTGGGGAAAAAAAAGGCATTATGCTCTGCAGGATAACGTGGGGTTGGAGGGTTTAGCATTTTGGTTTACACATTGCAGGGGTAGTTTGGTTAATATGCCATTAATAGCTACATTTACAAAGTAGCTCTCTGGTCCCTTTAAGTCTCACTGCAGAATTTCCCCTTGAAAAAACACAAATCTAAGACAAGGAAAATATTTTCTGGATTACATTAAAAAAACCCAACACCCAAACCCAAACAAACACACTATAATTAATGTCATAGTTAAAGAGTGCTGTGATCTGAAACAAGGCCTTGCAGATTACTCATTTAACCTACAACGAGTTAATTAACAGCTGCACCATAATCATAGTTGGAAATTAGTAGTAAAGACAGCCAGGGGAAAGGAAATAAAATGTAAAATGCTTAACATAATTTGGAGCTAGTTTTATGCTTGCTGGTAGCTGTGATTTCATGACTCACTGTGTATGTTTCAACAAATGCATGGAATGAAATAACATCCTTCATCAAAAGCCTAATGCAGTGTCTTCCAACAGCTCTTGATTTGTGGAGCTTTTTTTTTTGTTTATTTTTTTAATAGAAACACAGATATGGAGGTGGCAAGCACAAGAGTAACAATAGACTCTCCTTCCCACAGCTCCTTTTCATGGACACTGTAGTGCTTTGCAGACTACCAGTGTCTCCAGAGCAAAGGGCGAAGGCAGCGGCCGGTTTGCACCCTTCCTGCGTATGGCAGCTTGCAGAAATCAGGAGCCTTCACAAGGGGAACACTGAGTGCTGCATTGTTGGTCCTAGAAGCAATCAATCACTTCTGTCACATCACCCATATGAAAATCCACAAATGCCCAGGCAGAGGGGACCCAGCTATAGATACAAGCACAACCTGTGAGCAGTTCCTAGGTGTCGTCAATCTCAAAGAAGACACTCATTTATACAGATTGACACAGACATCTGTAGAAATGTATTCCAAGCCACACTGGAAATACAGAAAGGCTACACAGCTTGTGGTAAGAACATGAAGCTGGAAAGCTGAAGGCAACCCTCACTTCTGAGAAATAAAGGAAGGTTATCGGCTCCCACCCCTATCCTGCTTCATCCTCCACTTGCTGGAGTGGCCAGACACATCACAGCAGCTGCAGCTGCTAATCTCCCTATTCCCAAAAGAAAGCAGCTCCAGGGCTGCTTGACTAGCACCAATGAAACTGGTTTCCTCCAACAGATCTGAGTTGTGAAGGCAGGCATCCAGAGGAGGGCCACAAAAATGATCTGGCAGACCTGCCAGATGAGGAAAGGCTGAGAGAACTGCATTTGTTCAGCCTTGAGAAGGCTCAGGGGAGACCTTATTACCATGGACCAGTACATAAAGGGTGGCTACCAGGAGGACGGAGACTTTGTTTTTACAAGGAGTCCCATAGAAAAGACAAGGGGCAATGAGTACAAGTTACTGCTGGGGAGATTCTGATTGCACTCCAGAAGAAAATGTTTCACCAGGAGAACTGTTTAAGAGACTGGAATCATCTCCCAAGGAAAGCAGTGGATTCCCCTACATTGGAGTTTTAAGACTCAGCTTGACAGGGTGCTGGGCCAGCTCATTTCAACTACGCTACCACCTAGAAAGGTTGGACCAGATGATCCTTGGGGTTCCTTCCAACCTGGCATTCTGTGATTATGACCTCTGCTGACAGAGAAATAGAAAATTAAGAGATCTTCACTGGTACCTGTCCCCAAAGACTCAGGCAAGGGAAGAGCAGAAGTATCCCATCAGGAATAGAAGGTTTCTGAAGTTGCGGTGTAACCCTCAGCCAGATGGACACAGCAGGATCTGGAGTCCGCTGACTGCTGAACAGCCTTCAGTGCTGTGCACTGATGCTGTGCCTGAACCTTTTCATGCCTTTCTGTGGGTTAGTTCAACTCAAAACACTTCTAGGATGCTCTAGAGACATTTCAAGAGTGCCCTATTTTCTTACAATAGGAGTAATTGGGTACAACAGTACTAGACAATACTGCTCTTTTAAAGGGTAACTCATTTTCCACTCTAAGAGACAAACAGCATTTAGGAGGCATTAACCAATGTGCTAGCTGACATCCAAACAAAATTTTAATCTCCAGTAATTACACTCAATACCTCCTTGATACTTGATGCAAAGAGCAAGCTGAACAGAACTATTTAACCTTTTTCTAAGAGGAAAAGCTGTATTTTCACTAAAGAAACAGCTTAATGATGCCATAGCTTGTGTTATACACAAACCAATTATAGCTCTCTTCTCCTATCCAAAAGTGTCTGCTATTTTTAATTAACACTTTCTCTCTTAAATCAGCCTCTCCATAGCTATGGGAAGCAGCAGCTTACACTGACTCTTCCTGTGTCTAAATACCATCAAGTCAATGTCTACAGCTCCCCACCTCAAAATCAAGGCATGACATACTCCACAGCAAAAAACCCCAGCATTTCAGCTCAAGCTCCTGAATTGGTTTTAGCAGCCTCTGACACAGCAAGTTGAAAGTTTTGCAACAGCTTCAGTTACATTGAAAAAATGTGATTATTTTTTTTTTAATTAGAGGTTGCACCCTTCCCTGTTTAAAACAGTCAAGCTGCTTAGCACAGCCTAGTGAGTTGCTGGCCAAAGCAGGAGCAAGCCTTTGATAAGAGGCTACCACAAGCTCCCGAATTTGCTGCAAAACAATTCAAAATCCACCTCATGCCACAAGCTGAGAAGACTTGTCCCTGCTCCTCCCACCCCCACTTACCACTTCACTTTGCTCTCCAGGGTGACATTCATTCAGGCTATTCTAGGCTTCTGGGCACCCCAGGAAAATACTGGCTTCTACAGATGTCAAGGAGTCTCCCCGCCGCTTGGAAAGTGAGCTGGCCATCAGGAAGCTGCTGAGCAGAGAACGTGCCTCTTACCTTCCTGGTCCTCCCCATCTCCCCTTGCAACTTCCTGTTTGGTTTTCCTCTGCTTCTAAATGTCCTGCTACATCAGGCTGACCTTCAGCCTGCTCTGCTTTCTGCCCCAGGCTCCTATCTATGTCTCACTGCCCACTTACCCCCTCTGTCCCTACAGCCCCTGAGAGCATCCTGCTCAGTTCAACACCTCTCCTCCATTAGCTGATGCTGCAACCTCCCCAGAACCCAATTTTGTAGTGTTGCCCAGTGCTACCAAAAGGTTCACCTCCCAATCTGTTTTAGCCAGAGGAATTTCAGTACATAAATGAAACTTAGAGGTAAACTCTGATTGCTGCTGGAGTCACTTCTCATACCACAACACTGCTCTTTCCTACTTGCAGCCTCACACAGCTGCTTCATAATAACAAGCTTTTCAATACCTTCGTTATCCACATTTTTGTTGCTGGGGAAAAGCAGCATTGCTGCCAAAATCTGCAACAGGTTAAAACTGCACATGGCATTTAAAGCCTTCTCTTGCACTGACAGAAACTGCCACCTCAAGGCAGAAATGGCAGAGGGCAACACTTGGTTGCATCTCAGTCACATTAATTTGTGCTCTGATACCTTAAACTCAGACTTGCCTTCTCCATTTAAGTCAAGATCTTGGGACTCCCTGGAACTATCAGCACCTACCCATTTTTTGTCAACTCAGCCACAACAGCAACAACCTTCAGCAGAGGGACTGGCAGCAATTTAAACCTGATCTAGTGGTCCTCCTGATGCAGAGATGCTTTCTCAGCTAGGCTAGAGCTTGCTCAAGTGAAATTTGCAGATCCCAGAGCTCCGCAATGTTCCATACCTCCAGTCCCAGAACTGCAGGACCACAGAATAACCAGGTGCCATGGAATTGCTACCTATGTGCTAGAGATATACAGCAAAGCCTGTTGTTTCTGGACATCTACTAAGGGGGGAAGGAAAAAGACAACTACTAAGGACTGTGTGAAAAAAGCAACTACTAAGGTCTGTGTAACTTCCCCTGCAGCAGGGGAAGTACCTTGCCTCACTCTTGCCATCTTGTAATCACTGGATGCCAGTAGTTTGATATATATACATACATTTATTTGATTTTTATTTCCCCCAGTTGCCTCTGGTATATCTGGCTAGCACACAGTACTTAATCCACCAGTAAGTCAGGAATCATGATGCTGGGATGCCACACACATCGTTATGCTGCGGCAGCAGCAGACTCAGCATCAGCAAGGCACAGCTACATCTTGAATTATTCTTTCATCTGAATACATTCCAGACAGAACAAGATGCTTTTCTGAATTAGTGCAAGATGATGAAAGTTAATTCACCAACATATTCAAAAGGAAAAACATTTTGTCTTTGCTCAACTGTTCAAGCAAAACCACTGCTTTGGTAGCAGTGAGGCACTCCAATTTCTTGCTTGCAACTCCAGAAAACAACTACTGCTACGCCCAAGTCGCTGCAAAGGAATATATTATGGTGCCCATAGCATGCTAACAACATAGCACTTCAGGAGTGCTAGAAAAACAGAGGCTAACATGGTTACAAGCAGAAGTTAGCCTTTGCAGGGCTAGTAAGATTGCTTATTTAACACACAGTGCATTTTCAGCAAGACCAGACAGCTTAGAAGGAGGGAGAGAGAAGAGGTCCAAATTCTTATCACGATAATTCTTTACTCTGAAGAAGCTTAGGAAGGTAGAAACACAAGCAACCTCTGTACAGGATTCCAGAGCAGCTTTCCCTGCAGGACTGTTTGCATTGCTGGTTTGCTTTCTAAACTTCACCCTTTACAAAAGAGAGGCTTGCAGCTTGGCACCGATGTCTTTCAATCAATCGCCTGAGTGAGGATTGCGATGTCATAAATAAAAGGAGCCCAGCCCATAAATTTCTGCGGAGATGTAAAATCAAAGAGAACAATCCAACAGGCTCCCAGGGGGTGGGAGGCTGACACATATTCCAGCTGTTTGTATTTCTACTATGGGGCACTTGTTTCTTTTTAACTTTTTCACTTCTGCATAGCTTGCCAGAACCACAGTCCCCCCAAACCTGAAAACCTCACTCTGGATCTGGCATTTTGGTTTGTGCTCTATAATAAAATGCAGCCTGAAAAGAGCAAAAGCCCTATAATTGTCCATGGGCAAAATCTCAGACCACCACCATGGCTGACAGCCCTATCAGCACAGCACCCCAATGAGTGTGCTTGCTAGAGCTACTTGCTAGAACAAAGAAAGTATCCTCAGGACATCTGACAACTCCATCCTCAAGGCACGGGCTCATGGCAAGCAACTGCCAGCTCCCATCTATGCTGTCATTGTTGCCATCAGGAGTTACACATGGTCTTTTATTAATCTGCTCCTTCCCTGAAAAAACAGCCAAGGGATCAGAGCATCATCACAGCACTGAGTGAGGGCTTGTACAGCCCATGAGCCTGTGCTGCTTTGAAAAGCAGTAAGTAGAAAGAGGAAACCGAATTTGATTTGCTGCTCAGAGCATAACAGCCCATACAACAAAGCAGGTCGGCAACGTGCTTGGTGTGCCAGAGTTGAGCTATCTTGCATGGAATAAAACTGATGAACAGCTCCATGTGAAAGACAAGGACAGAAAGGTAGCAAATAACCTATGGACAGCTTTGTTTATGAGCAGGACCTATAACAAATACTTAAAGCATCAGCACACTTTCCTTGTGAGAAGGTAAGGTGAAGCAAACGATGCAGCATTACCCACCTTTACTGCAGAAGAGCTGGGAAGTTGAACTCATGTTTTGTAGTGTGTTATTTTACTGTCTTGCACAACAGAAGGAACAAAACAACCCCTTCTATTGCCTTGCACAAAAGGAACACGAAAACATCCCCTTGCTAGTTAGAAAAATTGGTTCTGAAGGTATGTTCCAAAAGCAAAGCACTCAAGGCCTAACTTGTGCAGCTGAGAAACTGCCATATTCCCAGCTTGGATAAAATAAGGTGGGTTACTTTGTACTCTTGCATGCTTGAGTAAGCTGTACAGACAATGGGAGCTGCACAGATTATTCCTTCCCACAGGAAGGCTGCATCTACCTCTAAGTCTACTTGCATACTGGAAACTGTCCCTCGCACAGCTAGCAAAAGGCAGAAGAATCCCTCAGCATGTTGAGATCTAAACCTTCTCAAGACATCCACCAAACTACTACATGCTCTGAGGCGGTTCACAAAAAAACCCCAATCTGCAGTTTGCCTAAACCAAGAGAACATTGCAGTCTTACAAGCCTGGGATGGATCAGTTTTCTGCTTTTGTTCTTAATTTCTACTACTTGACTATTTAATAAAGAGAAATACAATAAATAGAATCTAAATACAGGCTTGCTGGTTGGTTTGGGGTTTTGAGGGCATTTTTGTTATTGGGTTTATATGTTTGGCTCTGATTGTTTTTTAAGACATGAAATACATTAAGTATGTGAACTGACACACAAAGAGCTAGACAAACCCAGAAAGAAATGGGAGCAGTGGAAAGCAAAGACACAAGGCAGCATTTGCTCACAGGAACCCAGGAGGCTCCTCTCCCCAGCGTGCTGCATTAGCACAGCACACGAAGGCAAGCTCTAAGGAGCGCAACCATAATTCGATTAGTCCCCACTTTACACGATGCAATTAAATTGCTTTTATACTACAAAAGAAATAAAGTCACTATTTTCAAAGTTTTTGACCTTGCAGTATAGTGAGCCATAAATTGAGACATTCACCTAAACTAACTGCACAGCAGG
This sequence comes from Dryobates pubescens, assembly GCF_014839835.1. Taxonomy (NCBI): domain Eukaryota; kingdom Metazoa; phylum Chordata; class Aves; order Piciformes; family Picidae; genus Dryobates; species Dryobates pubescens. The sequence goes on along the minus strand of NC_071622.1, from coordinate 11,058,269 downwards.
CTCGTGAACACACTGCTGCTGGGGACAGGTAGAGACCCAAACAGCTCTTCTTCCTTCCTGCTCTTCCCATCCCCCTTGTAAGCCTGCCCACCTCACTCTGCTGTTCTTTCCCAACCCAAATGATGGCTACTGGGACAGATTATCAAGGGAGACATCTGTCTGACTGACAGACAAAACAGGGAAACATCATTTTGTTTACAGACCACAGTTTTTCTGATCATTTCTTTGTTTGCAGAAATTCCATCTACTTACCAAGAAATCCACAGATTTCAGCCTGAAACCACAGTAGGATTTACCATTCACTATTGCATTCCTTATAAACTGACCAAACAGAAAGACTGCAAACTGCAAAAGAGCAAAGCTCTTTGCTCCAGCCCTGAACAGGCCAGATTTGAGCAATGAATCCATTTGTTAGACAAACTGAAAATTCAGGTTTGGATTTCCAAATGCCTGTGTTAACATCACTGGACAGACAGTTTGTATATGGGTCACCATAAGTATTTTAAGCTGCCTTGGAGATCTTACTTAAATGCAAGAGGCTCATCAATTTACATCAATGGTGAAAATACTTCAGTCTCACCTGGTCTACTTTACAAAAGGCACACATTCAGTTCCTCTGAAAAGCTGGAACTTCTTTCTCCTGCCTTTCACTCTGTCCTCAAATTGCAAATTCTCTTTCCCACATTTTAGTTTCAACTTGCTTGTTGCATTCAAACCGTGAGAGATAAAGGTTATTTCAACACTAAGCAGGGAGGACAGAGCCCAGCCTTGAGCACAGGGTAGCTGGGCACCCACCTAGTCAAATATTGCCCCCTGCAGTACTGCTGCAAAAACACCCACTGGCCACTGGACAAATCCATTTACTTTAGTCTTGCAGGTTTTCCAGCCTACTGGACTGCTCTGAGCCTGCAGCAATAGTACATTTGCTATTTTATTTACTCTAAAGTTTGTTTTCTTTGTCAGGAGATTGTCTACTCCCCAGGGATTCTCTCCCAGCTGGTGCTCCCACGTCAACACAGCAACAGAGGTACCTTACTCCTAGGGACTACTTAGTCCAGAGCACAGAGAAATAAACCCTCCTCTATGCAAACAAGCTACAGAACAACAATTAAAAAAAACCCAAACAAACCAACCCCAAAACCACAGCAAAACACAGGGAGCTTTCTCTGCTGTAAACATCAGCACTGGAATTTCAAACCTGTAAGTGCTTCAAAAG